>NW_026535807.1:19935000-22775000 GCF_028551555.1 Melozone crissalis | reverse complement strand
CTTCCCTTCCCTTCCCTTCCCTTCCCTTCCCTTCCCAGAACCTTCCCTTCCCTTCCCTTCCCGGAACCTTCCCTTCCCTTCCCTTCCCGGAACCTTCCCTCCCATTCCCTTCCCTTCCCTTCCCTTCCCTTCCCTTCCCTTCCCTTCCCTTCCAATCCCTTCCCTTCCCTTCCCTTCCCTTCCCTTCCCTTCGTTTCCTTTCCCGGAAACCTCCCGGAAACTTCCCTTCCCTTCCCGGAACCTTCCCTTCCCTTCCCTTCCCTTCCCCTCCCTTCCCTTCCCTTCCCTTCCCGGAACCTTCCCTTCCCTTCCCTTCCCTTCCCTTCCCTTCCCTTCCCTTCCCGGAACCTTCCTTTCCCTTCCCTTCCCTTCCCTTCCCTTCCCTTCCCTTCCCTTCCCTTCCCGGAACGTTCCCTTCCGGGAACCTTGCCTTCCCTTCCCGGAACCATCCCTTCCCTTCCCTTCCCTTCCCTTCCCTTCCCTTCCCTTCCCTTCCCTTCCCTTCCCTTCGTTTCCTTTCCCGGAACCTTCCCTTCCCGGCACCTTCCCTTCCCCGAACCTGCCCTTCCCTTCCCGGAACCTTCCCTTCCCTTCCCTTCCCGGAACCTTCCCTCCCATTCCCTTCCCTTCCCTTCCCTTCCCGGAACCTTCCTTTCCCTTCCCTTTCTCGGAACCTTCCCTTCCCTTCCCTTCCCTTCCCTTCCCTTCCCTTCCCTTCCCTTCCCTTCCCGGAACCGTCCCTTCCCTTCCTTTCCCTTCCGGGAACCTTCCCTTCCCGGAACCTTCCCTTCCCTTCCCTTCCCTTCCCTTCCCTTCCCTTCCCGGAACCTTCCCTTCCCGGAACGTTCCCTTCCCTTCCCATCCCGGAACCTTCCCTTCAAGGAATATTCCCTTCCCGGAACCTTCCCTTCCCTTCCCGGAATCTTCCCTTCCCGGAAACTTCCCGGAACCTACCCGGAACGTTCCCGGATCCTTCCCTTCCCTTCCCGAAACCTTCCCTTCCCTTCCCTTCCCGGAACCTTCCCTTCCCAGAACCTTCCCTTCCCTTGCCTTCCCTTCCCTTCCCTTCCCTTCCCTTCCCTTCCCTTCCCTTCCCTTCCCTTCCCTTCCCTTCCCTTCCCTTCCCTTCCCTTCCATTCCCTTCCTTTCCCTTCCCTTCCCTTCCCTTCCCTTCCCTTCCCTTCCCTTCCCTTCCCTTCCCTTCCTGGAACCTTCCCGGAACATTCCCGAACCTTCCCTTCCCGAACCTTCCCTTCCTGAACCTTCCCTTCCCTTCCTGAACCTTCCCTTCCCTTCCCTTCCCGGAACCTTCCCTTCCCTGAACCTTCCCTTCCCTTCCCTTCCCTTCCCTTCCCTTCCCTTCCCGGAACCTTCCCTTCCCTTCCCTTCCCTTCCCTTCCCTTCCCTTCCCTTCCCTTCCCTTCCCGGAACCTTCCCTTCCCTTCCCGGAACCTTCCCTCCCATTCCCTTCCCTTCCCTTCCCTTCCCTTCCCTTCCCTTCCCTTCCCTTCCCGGAACCTTCCCTTCCTTCCCTTCCCTTCCCTTCCCTTCCCTTCCCTTCCCTTCCCTTCCCTTCCCTTCCCTTCCCTTCCCTTCCCTTCCCGGAACCTTCCCTTCCCTTCCCGGAACCTTCCCTTCCTTCCCTTCCCTTGCCTTCCCTTCCCTTCCCTTCCCTTCCCTTCCCTTCCCTTCCCTTCCCTTCCCTTCCCTTCCCTTCCCTTCCCTTCCCTTCCCTTCCCTTCCCTTCCCTTCCCTTCCCTTCCCTTCCCTTCCCTTCCATTCCCTTCCCTTCCCTTCCCTTCCCTTCCCTTCCCTTCCCGGAACCTCCCCTTCCCTTCGTTTCCTTTCCCGGAAACTTCCCGGAAACTTCCCTTCCCTTCCCGGAACCTTCCCTTCCCTTCCCTTCCCTTCCCTTCCCTTCCCTTCCCTTCCCTTCCCTTCCCTTCCCTTCTCTTCCCTTCCCTTCCCTTCCCTTCCCTTCCCTTCCCTTCCCTTCCCTTCCCTTCCCTTCCCTTCCCAGAACCAACCCTTCCCTTCACGGAACCTTCCCTTCCCTTCCCTTCCCTTCCCGGAACCTTCCCTTCCCAAAACATCCCCTTCCCGGAACCTTCCCTTCCCGGAACTTTGCTTCCCTTCCCGGAGCCTTCCGTTCCCTTCCCTTCCCTTCCCTTCCCTTCCTGGAACCTTCCCTTCCTGGAACCATCCCTTCCCGGAACTTTCCCTTCCCTTCCCTTCCCAGAACCTTCCCTTCCCTTCCCTTCCCGGAACCTTCCCTTCCCTTCCCGGAACCTTCCCTTCCCTTCCCTTCCCTGCCCTTCCCTTCCCGGAACCTTCCGTTCCCGGAACCTTGCCGTCCCGGAAAATTCCCTTCCCTTCCCTTCCCTTCCCTTCCCTTCCCGGAACCTTCCCTTCCCGGAACCTTCCCTTACCGGAACCTTCCCTTCCCTTCCCTTCCCTTCCCTTCCCTTCCCTTCCCTTCCCTTCCCGGAACCCTCCCGGAACCTTTCTGGAACCATCCCGGAACCTTCCCGGAACCTTCCCGGAACCTTCCCTTCCCTTCCCGGAACTTTCCCAGAACCTTCCCTTCCCTTCCCTTCCCTTCCCTTCCCTTCCCTTCCCTTCCCTTCCCTTCCCTTCCTGGAACCTTCCCTTCCTGGAACCATCCCTTCCCGGAACTTTCCCTTCCCTTCCCTTCCCAGAACCTTCCTTTCCCTTCCCTTCCCGGAACCTTCCCTTAACTTCCCGGAACCTTCCCTTCCCTTCCCTTCCCTGCCCTTCCCTTCCCGGAACCTCCCGTTCCCGGAACCCTGCCGTCCCGGAAAATTCCCTTCCCTTCCCTTCCCTTCCCTTCCCTTCCCGGAACCTTCCCTTCCCGGAACCTTCCCTTCCCTTCCCTTCCCTTCCCTTCCCTTCCCGGATCCCTCCCGGAACCTTTCTGGAACCTTCCCGGAACCTTCCCGGAACCTTCCCGGAACCTTCCCTTCCCTTCCCGGAACTTTCCCAGAACCTTCCCTTCCCTTCCCTTCCCTTCCCTTCCCTTCCCTTCCCGGAACCCTCCCGGAACCTTTCTGGAACCTTCCCGGAACCTTCCCGGAACCTTCCCGGAACCTTCCCTTCCCTTCCCGGAACTTTCCCTTCCCTTCCCTTCCCTTCCCTTCCCTTCCCTTCCCTTCCCGTCCCTTCCCTTCCTGGAACCTTCCCGGAACCTTCCCGAACCTTCCCTTCCCGAACCTTCCCTTCCTGAACCTTCCCTTCCCTTCCCGAACCTTCCCTTCCCTTCCCTTCCCGGAACCTTCCCGGAAACCTCCCTTCCCTTCCCTTCCCTTCCCGGAACCTTACCTTCCCTTCCCTTCCCTTCCTTTCCCTTCCCGGAACCTTCCCTTCCCGGAACCTTCCCTTCCCCGAACCTGCCCTTCCCTTCCCGGAACCTTCCCTTCGTTTCCTTTCCCGGAAACTTCCCGGAAACTTCCCTTCCCTTCCCTTCCCTTCCCTTCCCTTCCCTCCCTTCCCTTCTTTTCCTTTCCCGGAAACTTCCCGGAAACTTCCCGGAAACTTCCCTTCCCGGAACATTCCCTTCCCTTCCCTTCCCGGAAACTTCCCTTCCCTTCCTTTCCCTTCCCTTCCCTTCCCTTCCCTTCCCTTCCCTTCCCTTCCCTTCCCTTCCCTTCCCTTCCCGGAACCTTCCCGGAACCTTCCCGGAACCTTCCCTTCCCTTCCCTTCCCGGAACGTTCCCTTCCGGGAACCTTGCCTTCCCTTCCCGGAACCTTCCCTTCCCTTCCCTTCCCTTCCCTTCCCTTCCCTTCCCTTCCCTTCCTGGAACCTTCCCTTCCCGGAACCTTCCCTTCCCGGAACCTTCCCTTCCCTTCCCTTCCCCTCCCTTCCCTTCCCTTCCCTTCCCGGAACCTTCCCTTCCCTTCCCTTCCCTTCCCTTCCCGTCGCTTCCATTCCCTTCCCTTCCCATCCCGGAACCTTCCCTTCACGGAACCTTCCCTTCCCGGAACCTTCCCTTCCCTTCCCGGAATCTTCCCTTCCCGGAAACTTCCCGGTACCTACCCGGAACGTTCCTGGATCCTTCCCTTCCCTTCCCAAAACCTTCCCTTCCCTTCCCTTCCCGGAACCTTCCCTTCCCAGAACCTTCCCTTCCCTTCCCGTCCCGAACCTTCCCTTCCCTTCCCTTCCCGGAACCTTCCCTTCCCGGAAACATCCCGGAACCTTCCCTGCCCTTCCCTTCCCGGAACCTTCCCTTCCCTTCCCTTCCCTTCCCTTCCCTTCCCTTCCCTTCCCAGAAACTTCCCTTCCCAGAACCTTCCCTTCCCTTCCCAGAACCCACCCTTCCCTTCCCGGAACCTTCCCTTCCCTTCCCTTCCCTTCCCTTCCCTTCCCTTCCCAGAACCTTCCCTTCCCAGAACCTTCCCTTCCCTTCCCAGAACCCACCCTTCCCTTCCCTTCCCTTCCCTTCCCTTCCCTTCTCTTCCCTTCCCTTCCCTTCCCTTCCCTTGCCTTCCCTGCCCTTCCATTCTCGGAACCTTCCCTTCCCTTCCCTTCCCTTCCCTTCCCTTCCCTTCCCTTCCCTTCCCTTCCCTTCCCTTCACTTCACGGAAACTTCCCGGAAACTGGCCTTCCCTTCCCAGAACCTTCCCTTCCCTTCCCAGAACCCACCCTTCCCTTCCCTTCCCTTCCCTTCCCTTCCCTTCTCTTCCCTTCCCTTCCCTTCCCTTCCCTTGCCTTCCCTGCCCTTCCATTCTCGGAACCTTCCCTTCCCTTCCCTTCCCTTCCCTTCCCTTCCCTTCCCTTCTCTTACCTTCCCTTCCCTTCCCTTCCCATCCCGGAACCTTCCCTTCCCTTCCCTTCCCTTCCCTTCCCTTCCCTTCCCTTCCCTTCCCTTCCCTTCCCAGAACCTTCCCTTCCCTTCCCTTCCCTTCCCTTCCCTTCCCTTCCCTTCCCTTCCCTTCCGTTCCCTTCCCTTCCCTTCCCTTCCCTTCCCTTCCCTTCCCTTCCCTTCCCTTCCGTTCCCTTCCCTTCCCTTCCCTTCCCTTCCCTTCCCAGAACCTTCCCTTCCCTTCCCTTCCCTTCCCTTCCCTTCCCTTCCCTTCCCTTCCCGGAACCTTCCCTTCCCTTCCCAGAACCTTCCCTTCCCTTCCCTTCCCTTCCCTTCCCTTCCCTTCCCAGAACCTTCCCTTCCCTTCCCTTCCCGGAACCTTCCCTTCCCTTCCCTTCCCGGAACCTTCCCTCCCATTCCCTTCCCTTCCCTTCCCTTCCCGGAACCTTCCCTTCCCTTCCCTTCCCTTCCCTTCCCTTCCCTTCCCTTCCCTTCCAATCCCTTCCCTTCCCTTCCCTTCCCTTCCCTTCCCTTCGTTTCCTTTCCCGGAAACTTCCCGGAAACTTCCCTTCCCTTCACGGAACCTTCCCTTCCCTTCCCTTCCCTTCCCTTCCCTTCCCCTCCCTTCCCTTCCCTTCCCTTCCCGGAACTTTCCCTTCCCTTCCCTTCCCTTCCCTTCCCTTCCCTTCCCTTCCCGGAACCTTCCTTTCCCTTCCCTTCCCTTCCCTTCCCTTCCCTTCCCTTCCCTTCCCTTCCCTTCCCTTCCCTTCCCTTCCCTTCCCGGAACGTTCCCTTCCGGGAACCTTGCCTTCCCTTCCCGGAACCATCCCTTCCCTTCCCTTCCCTTCCCTTCCCTTCCCTTCCCTTCCCTTCCCTTCCCGGAACCTTCCCTTCCCTTCCCTTCACTTCCCTTCGTTTCCTTTCCCGGAACCTTCCCTTCCCGGCACCTTCCCTTCCCCGAACCTGCCCTTCCCTTCCCGGAACCTTCCCTTCCCTTCCCTTCCCGGAACCTTCCCTCCCATTCCCTTCCCTTCCCTTCCCTTCCCGGAACCTTCCCTTCCCTTCCCTTTCTCGGAACCTTCCCTTCCCTTCCCTTCCCTTCCCTTCCCTTCCCTTCCCTTCCCGGAACCGTCCCTTCCCTTCCTTTCCCTTCCCGGAACCTTCCCTTCCCGGAACCTTCCCTTCCCTTCCCTTCCCTTCCCTTCCCTTCCCTTCCCTTCCCGGAACCTTCCCTTCCCGGAACCTTCCCTTCCCTTCCCATCCCGGAACCTTCCCTTCAAGGAATATTCCCTTCCCGGAACCTTCCCTTCCCTTCCCGGAATCTTCCCTTCCCGGAAACTTCCGGGAACCTACCCGGAACGTTCCCGGATCCTTCCCTTCCCTTCCCGAAACCTTCCCTTCCCTTCCCTTCCCGGAACCTTCCCTTCCCAGAACCTTCCCTTCCCTTGCCTTCCCTTCCCTTGCCTTCCCTTCCCTTCCCTTCCCTTCCCTTCCCTTCCCTTCCCTTCCCTTCCCTTCCCTTCCCGGAACCTTCCCTTCCCGGAACCTTCCCTTCCCTTCCTTTCCCTTCCCGGAACCTTCCCTTCCCGGAACCTTCCCTTCCCTTCCCTTCCCGGAAACTTCCCTTCCCTTCCCTTCCCTTCCCTTCCCTACCCAGAACCTTCCCTACCCGGAACCTTCCCTTCCCTTCCCATCCCGGAACCTTCCCTTCAAGGAACATTCCCTTCCCAGAACCTTCCCTTCCCTTCCCGGAATCTTCCCTTCCCGGAAACTTCCCGGAACCTACCCGGAACGTTCCCGGATCCTTCCCTTCCCTTCCCGAAACCTTCCCTTCCCTTCCCTTCCCGGAACCTTCCCTTCCCTTCCCTTCCCTTCCCTTCCCTTCCCTTCCCTTCCCTTCCCAGAACCTTCCCTTCCCCTCCTGGAACCTTCCCTTCCCCTCCCTTCCCTTCCCTTCCCTTCCCTTCCCTTCCCTTCCCGGAACCTTCCCGGAACCTTCCCGGAACCTTCCCTTCCCGGAACCTTCCCTTCCCTTCCCTTCCCTTCCCTTCCCTTCCCTTCCCTTCCCGGAACCTTCCCTTCCCTTCCCAGAACCTTCCCTTCCCTTCCCTTCCCTTCCCTTCCCTTCCCTTCCCAGAACCTTCCCTTCCCTTCCCTTCCCGGAACCTTCCCTTCCCTTCCCTTCCCGGAACCTTCCCTCCCATTCCCTTCCCTTCCCTTCCCTTCCCTTCCCTTCCCTTCCCTTCCAATCCCTTCCCTTCCCTTCCCTTCCCTTCCCTTCCCTTCGTTTCCTTTCCCGGAAACCTCCCGGAAACTTCCCTTCCCTTCCCGGAACCTTCCCTTCCCTTCCCTTCCCTTCCCCTCCCTTCCCTTCCCTTCCCTTCCCGGAACCTTCCCTTCCCTTCCCTTCCCTTCCCTTCCCTTCCCTTCCCTTCCCTTCCCTTCCCTTCCCTTCCCGGAACCTTCCTTTCCCTTCCCTTCCCTTCCCTTCCCTTCCCTTCCCTTCCCTTCCCTTCCCTTCCCTTCCCTTCCCTTCCCTTCCCGGAACGTTCCCTTCCGGGAACCTTGCCTTCCCTTCCCGGAACCATCCCTTCCCTTCCCTTCCCTTCCCTTCCCTTCCCTTCCCTTCCCTTCCCTTCCCTTCGTTTCCTTTCCCGGAACCTTCCCTTCCCGGCACCTTCCCTTCCCCGAACCTGCCCTTCCCTTCCCGGAACCTTCCCTTCCCTTCCCTTCCCGGAACCTTCCCTCCCATTCCCTTCCCTTCCCTTCCCTTCCCGGAACCTTCCCTTCCCTTCCCTTTCTCGGAACCTTCCCTTCCCTTCCCTTCCCTTCCCTTCCCTTCCCTTCCCTTCCCTTCCCTTCCCTTCCCGGAACCGTCCCTTCC
Source organism: Melozone crissalis (assembly GCF_028551555.1). Classification (NCBI taxonomy): domain Eukaryota; kingdom Metazoa; phylum Chordata; class Aves; order Passeriformes; family Passerellidae; genus Melozone; species Melozone crissalis. Next base: position 22,767,296 of record NW_026535807.1, on the reverse strand, counting down.
CTTCCTTTCCCTTCCCGGAACCTTCCCTTCCCGGAACCTTCCCTTCCCTTCCCTTCCCTTCCCTTCCCTTCCCTTCCCGGAACCTTCCCTTCCCGGAACGTTCCCTTCCCTTCCCATCCCGGAACCTTCCCTTCAAGGAATATTCCCTTCCCGGAACCTTCCCTTCCCTTCCCGGAATCTTCCCTTCCCGGAAACTTCCCGGAACCTACCCGGAACGTTCCCGGATCCTTCCCTTCCCTTCCCGAAACCTTCCCTTCCCTTCCCTTCCCGGAACCTTCCCTTCCCAGAACCTTCCCTTCCCTTGCCTTCCCTTCCCTTCCCTTCCCTTCCCTTCCCTTCCCTTCCCTTCCCTTCCCTTCCCTTCCCTTCCCTTCCCTTCCCTTCCCTTCCCTTCCCTTCCCTTCCCTTCCCTTCCTTTCCCTTCCCTTCCCTTCCCTTCCCTTCCCTTCCCTTCCCTTCCCTTCCCTTCCCTTCCCTTCCCTTCCTGGAACCTTCCCGGAACATTCCCGAACCTTCCCTTCCCGAACCTTCCCTTCCTGAACCTTCCCTTCCCTTCCTGAACCTTCCCTTCCCTTCCCTTCCCGGAACCTTCCCTTCCCTGAACCTTCCCTTCCCTTCCCTTCCCTTCCCTTCCCTTCCCTTCCCGGAACCTTCCCTTCCCTTCCCTTCCCTTCCCTTCCCTTCCCTTCCCTTCCCGGAACCTTCCCTTCCCTTCCCGGAACCTTCCCTCCCATTCCCTTCCCTTCCCTTCCCTTCCCTTCCCTTCCCTTCCCTTCCCGGAACCTTCCCTTCCTTCCCTTCCCTTCCCTTCCCTTCCCTTCCCTTCCCTTCCCTTCCCTTCCCGGAACCTTCCCTTCCCTTCCCGGAACCTTCCCTTCCTTCCCTTCCCTTGCCTTCCCTTCCCTTCCCTTCCCTTCCCTTCCCTTCCCTTCCCTTCCCTTCCCTTCCCTTCCCTTCCCTTCCCTTCCCTTCCCTTCCCTTCCCTTCCCTTCCCTTCCCTTCCCTTCCCTTCCCTTCCCTTCCATTCCCTTCCCTTCCCTTCCCTTCCCTTCCCTTCCCTTCCCTTCCCTTCCCTTCCCTTCCCGGAACCTCCCCTTCCCTTCGTTTCCTTTCCCGGAAACTTCCCGGAAACTTCCCTTCCCTTCCCGGAACCTTCCCTTCCCTTCCCTTCCCTTCCCTTCCCTTCCCTTCCCTTCCCTTCCCTTCCCTTCCCTTCCCTTCTCTTCCCTTCCCTTCCCTTCCCTTCCCTTCCCTTCCCTTCCCTTCCCTTCCCTTCCCTTCCCTTCCCAGAACCAACCCTTCCCTTCACGGAACCTTCCCTTCCCTTCCCTTCCCTTCCCGGAACCTTCCCTTCCCAAAACATCCCCTTCCCGGAACCTTCCCTTCCCGGAACTTTGCTTCCCTTCCCGGAGCCTTCCGTTCCCTTCCCTTCCCTTCCCTTCCCTTCCTGGAACCTTCCCTTCCTGGAACCATCCCTTCCCGGAACTTTCCCTTCCCTTCCCTTCCCAGAACCTTCCCTTCCCTTCCCTTCCCGGAACCTTCCCTTCCCTTCCCGGAACCTTCCCTTCCCTTCCCTTCCCTGCCCTTCCCTTCCCGGAACCTTCCGTTCCCGGAACCTTGCCGTCCCGGAAAATTCCCTTCCCTTCCCTTCCCTTCCCTTCCCTTCCCGGAACCTTCCCTTCCCGGAACCTTCCCTTACCGGAACCTTCCCTTCCCTTCCCTTCCCTTCCCTTCCCTTCCCTTCCCTTCCCTTCCCTTCCCGGAACCCTCCCGGAACCTTTCTGGAACCATCCCGGAACCTTCCCGGAACCTTCCCGGAACCTTCCCTTCCCTTCCCGGAACTTTCCCAGAACCTTCCCTTGCCTTCCCTTCCCTTCCCTTCCCGGAACCCTCCCGGAACCTTTCTGGAACCTTCCCGGAACCTTCCCGGAACCTTCCCGGAACCTTCCCTTCCCTTCCCGTAACTTTCCCTTCCCTTCCCTTCCCTTCCCTTCCCTTCCTTTCCCTTCCCTTCCCTTCCTGGAACCTTCCCGGAACATTCCCGAACCTTCCCTTCCCGAACCTTCCCTTCCTGAACCTTCCCTTCCCTTCCCGAACCTTCCCTTCCCTTCCCTTCCCGGAACCTTCCCTTTCCCGAACCTTCCCTTCCCTTCCCTTCCCTTCCCGGAACCTTCCCTTCCCTTCCCTTCCCTTCCCTTCCCTTCCCTTCCCGGAACCTTCCCTTCCCTTCCCGGAACCTTCCCTCCCATTCCCTTCCCTTCCCTTCCCTTCCCTTCCCTTCCCTTCCCTTCGTTTCCTTTTCCGGAAACTTCCCGGAAACTTCCCTTCCCTTCCCTTCCCTTCCCTTCCCTTCCCTTCCCGGAACCTTCCCTTCCTTCCCTTCCCTTCCCTTCCCTTCCCTTCCCTTCCCTTCCCTTCCCTTCCCTTCCCTTCCCTTCCCTTCCCGGAACCTTCCCTTCCCTTCCCGGAACCTTCCCTTCCCTTCGTTTCCTTTCCCGGAAACTTCCCGGAAACTTCCCTTCCCTTCCCGGAACCTTCCCTTCCCTTCCCTTCCCTTCCCCTCCCTTCCCTTCCCTTCCCTTCCCTTCCCGGAACCTTCCCGGAACCTTCCCTTCCCTTCCCTTCCCTTCCCTTCCCTTCCCTTCCCTTCCCGGAACGTTCCCTTCCGGGAACATTGCCATCCCTTCCCGGAACCATCCCTTCCCTTCCCTTCCCTTCCCTTCCCTTCCCTTCCCTTCCCTTCACTTCCCTTCGTTTCCTTTCCCGGAACCTTCCCTTCCCGGAACCTTCCCTTCCCCGAACCTGCCCTTCCCTTCCCGGAACCTTCCCTTCCCTTCCCTTCCCGGAACCTTCCCTCGCATTCCCTTCCCTTCCCTTCCCTTCCCTTCCCTTCCCTTCCCTTCCCTTCCCAGAACCTTCCCTTCCCTTCCCTTTCTCGGAACCTTCCCTTCCCTTCCCTTCCCTTCCCTTCCCTTCCCGGAACCTTCCCTTCCCTTCCTTTCCCTTCCCGGAACCTTCCCTCCCCGGAACCTTCCCTTCCCTTCCCTTCCCTTCCCGTCCCTTCCCTTCCCTTCCCTTCCCTTCCCTTCCTGGAACCTTCCCGGAACCTTCCCGAACCTTCCCTTCCCGAACCTTCCCTTCCTAAACCTTCCCTTCCCTTCCCGAACCTTCCCTTCCCTTCCCTTCCCGGAACCTTCCCTTCCCCGAACCTTCCCTTCCCTTCCCTTCCCTTCCCTTCCCTTCCCTTCCCTTCCCTTCCCTTCCCTTCCCTTCCCTTCCCTTCCCTTCCCAGAACCTTCTTTTCCCAGAACCTTCCCTTCCCTTCCCGGAACCTTCCCTTCCCGGAACCTTCCCTTCCCTTCCCTTCCCTTCCCTTCCCTTCCCTTCCCTTCCCAGAACCTTCCCTTCCATTCCCTTCCCGGAACCTTCCCTTCCCTTCCCGGAACCTTCCCTCCTATTCCCTTCCCTTTCCTTCCCTTCCCTTCCCTTCCCTTCCCTTCCCTTCGTTTCCTTTCCCGGAAACTTCCCGGAAACTTCCCTTCCCTTCCCGGAACCTTCCCTTCCCTTCTCTTCCCTTCCCTTCCCTTCCCTTCCCTTCCCGGAACCTTCCCAGAACCTTCCCTTCCCTTCCCTTCCCGGAACCTTCCCTTCCCTTCCCTTCCCGGAACCTTCCCTCCCATTCCCTTCCCTTCCCTTCCCTTCCCGGAACCTTCCCTTCCCTTCCCTTCCCTTCCCTTCCCTTCCCTTCCCTTCCCTTCCCTTCCCTTCCATTCCCTTCCCTTCCCTTCCCTTCCCTTCCCTTCCCTTCCCTTCCCTTCCCTTCCCTTCGTTTCCTTTCCCGGAAAGTTCCCGGAAACTTCCCTTCCCTTCCCGGAACCTTCCCTTCCCTTCCCTTCCCTTCCCCTCCCTTCCCTTCCCAGAACCTTCCCTTCCCAGAACCTTCCCTTCCCTTCCCTTCCCTTCCCTTCCCGGAACCTTCCCTTCCCTTCCCTTCCCTTCCCTTCCCTTCCCTTCCCTTCCCTTCCCAGAACCTTCCCAGAACCTTCCCTTCCCTTCCCTTCCCGGAACCTTCCCTTCCCTTCCCGGAACCTTCCCTCCCATTCCCTTCCCTTCCCTTCCCTTCCCTTCCCTTCCCTTCCCTTCCCTTACCTTCGTTTCCGTTCCCGGAAACTTCCCGCAAACTTCCCTTCCCTTCCCGGAACCTTCCCTTCCCTTCTCTTCCCTTCCCTTCCCTTCCCTTCCCTTCCCTTCCCGGAACCTTCCCGGAACCTTCCCTTCCTTCCCTTCCCTTCCCTTCCCTTCCCTTCCCTTCCCTTCCCTTCCCAGAACCTTCCCTTCCCTTCCCTTCCCGGAACCTTCCCTTCCCTTCCCTTCCCGGAACCTTCCCTCCCATTCCCTTCCCTTCCCTTCCCTTCCCGGAACCTTCCCTTCCCTTCCCTTCCCTTCCCTTCCCTTCCCTTCCCTTCCCTTCCCTTCCCTTCCCTTCCCTTCCCTTCCCTTCCCTTCGTTTCCTTTCCCGGAAAGTTCCCGGAAACTTCCCTTCCCTTCCCGGAACCTTCCCTTCCCTTCCCTTCCCTTCCCCTCCCTTCCCTTCCCTTCCCTTCCCGGAACCTTCCCGGAACCTTCCCTTCCCTTCCCTTCCCTTCCCTTCCCTTCCCTTCCCTTCCCTTCCCTTCCCTTCCCTTCCCTTCCCTTCCCTTCCCTTCCCTTCCCTTCCCTTCCCTTCCCTTCCCTTCCCTTCTCTTCCCGGAACCTTCCCTTCCCGGAACTTTCCTTTCCCTTCCCTTCCCTTCCCTTCCCTTCCCTTCCCTTCCCTTCCCTTCCCTTCCCTTCCCGGAACGTTCCCTTCCGGGAACCTTGCCTTCCCTTCCCGGAACCATCCCTTCCCTTCCCGGAACATTCCCTTCCCTTCCCTTCCCTTCCCTTCCCTTCCCTTCCCTTCCCTTCCCTTCACTTCCCTTCGTTTCCTTTCCCGGAACCTTCCCTTCCCGGAACATTCCCTTCCCCGAACCTGCCCTTCCCTTCCCGGAACCTTCCCTTCCCTTCCATTCCCGGAACCTTCCCTCCCATTCCCTTCCCTTCCCTTCCCTTCCCTTCCCTTCCCTTCCCTTCCCTTCCCGGAACCTTCCCTTCCCTTCCCTTTCTCGGAACCTTCCCTTCCCTTCCCTTCCCTTCCCTTCCCTTCCCTTCCCGGAACCTTCCCTTCCCGGAACCTTCCCTTCCCTTCCCATCCCGGAACCTTCCCTTCAAGGAATATTCCCTTCCCGGAACCTTCCCTTCCCTTCCCGGAATCTTCCCTTCCCGGAAACTTCCCGGAACCTACCCGGAACGTTCCCGGATCCTTCCCTTCCCTTCCCGAAACCTTCCCTTCCCTTCCCTTTCCGGAACCTTCCCTTCCCAGAACCTTCCCTTCCCTTGCCTTCCCTTCCCTTCCCTTCCCTTCCCTTCCCTTCCCTTCCCTTCCCTTCCCTTCTCTTCCCTTCCCTTCCCTTCCCTTCCCTTCCCAGAACCAACCCTTCCCTTCACGGAACCTTCCCTTCCCTTCCCTTCCCTTCCCGGAACCTCCCCTTCCCAAAACCTCCCCTTCCCGGAACCTTCCCTTCCCGGAACTTTGCTTCCCTTCCCGGAGCCTTCCGTTCCCTTCCCTTCCCTTCCCTTCCCTTCCTGGAACCTTCCCTTCCTGGAACCATCCCTTCCCGGAACTTTCCCTTCCCTTCCCTTCCCAGAACCTTCGCTTCCCTTCCCTTCCCGGAACCTTCCCTTAACTTCCCGGAACCTTCCCTTCCCTTCTCTTCCCTGCCCTTCCCTTCCCGGAACCTCCCGTTCCCGGAACCCTGCCGTCCCGGAAAATTCCCTTCCCTTCCCTTCCCTTCCCTTCCCTTCCCTTCCCTTCCGTTCCCTTCCCTTCCCTTCCCTTCCCTTCCCTTCCCGGATCCCTCCCGGAACCTTTCTGGAACCTTCCCGGAACCTTCCCGGAACCTTCCCGGAACCTTCCCTTCCCTTCCCGGAACTTTCCCAGAACCTTCCCTTCCCTTCCCTTCCCTTCCCTTCCCGGAACCCTCCCGGAACCTTTCTGGAACCTTCCCGGAACCTTCCCGGAACCTTCCCGGAACCTTCCCTTCCCTTCCCGGAACTTTCCCTTCCCTTCCCTTCCCTTCCCTTCCCTTCCCTTCCCTTCCCGTCCCTTCCCTTCCTGGAACCTTCCCGGAACCTTCCCGAACCTTCCCTTCCCGAACCTTCCCTTCCTGAACCTTCCCTTCCCTTCCCGAACCTTCCCTTCCCTTCCCTTCCCGGAACCTTCCCGGAAACTTCCCTTCCCTTCCCTTCCCTTCCCGGAACCTTACCTTCCCTTCCCTTCCCTTCCTTTCCCTTCCCGGAACCTTCCCTTCCCGGAACCTTCCCTTCCCCGAACCTGCCCTTCCCTTCCCGGAACCTTCCCTTCGTTTCCTTTCCCGGAAACTTCCCGGAAACTTCCCTTCCCTTCCCTTCCCTTCCCTTCCCTTCCCTTCCCTTCCCTTCCCTTCACTCCCTTCCCTTCTTTTCCTTTCCCGGAAACTTCCCGGAAACTTCCCGGAAACTTCCCTTCCCGGAACATTCCCTTCCCTTCCCTTCCCGGAAACTTCCCTTCCCTTCCTTTCCCGGAACCTTCCCTTCCCTTCCCTTCCCTTCCCTTCCCTTCCCGGAACCTTCCCGGAACCTTCCCGGAACCTTCCCTTCCCTTCCCTTCCCGGAACGTTCCCTTCCGGGAACCTTGCCTTCCCTTCCCGGAACCTTCCCTTCCCTTCCCTTCCCTTCCCTTCCCTTCCCTTCCCTTCCCTTCCCTTCCCTTCCCTTCCCTTCCTGGAACCTTCCCTTCCCGGAACCTTCCCTTCCCGGAACCTTCCCTTCCCTTCCCTTCCCCTCCCTTCCCTTCCCCTCCCTTCCCTTCCCATCCCTTCCCTTCCCTTCCCTTCCCGTCGCTTCCATTCCCTTCCCTTCCCATCCCGGAACCTTCCCTTCACGGAACCTTCCCTTCCCGGAACCTTCCCTTCCCTTCCCGGAATCTTCCCTTCCCGGAAACTTCCCGGTACCTACCCGGAACGTTCCCGGATCCTTCCCTTCCCTTCCCAAAACCTTCCCTTCCCTTCCCTTCCCGGAACCTTCCCTTCCCTTCCCTTCCCTTCCCTTCCCGTCCCGAACCTTCCCTTCCCTTCCCTTCCCGGAACCTTCCCTTCCCGGAAACATCCCGGAACCTTCCCTGCCCTTCCCTTCCCGGAACCTTCCCTTCCCTTCCCTTCCCTTCCCTTCCCTTCCCTTCCCTTCCCTTCCCTTCCCAGAACCTTCCCTTCCCAGAACCTTCCCTTCCCTTCCCAGAACCCACCCTTCCCTTCCCGGAACCTTCCCTTCCCTTCCCTTCCCTTCCCTTCCCTTCCCTTCCCGGAACCTTCCCTTTCCGGAACCTTCCCTTCCCAGAACCCACCCTTCCCTTCCCGGAATCTTCCCTTCCCTTCCCTTCCCGGAACCTTCCCTTCCTGGAACCACCCCTTCCCGGAAGCTTCCCTTCCCGGAACTTTCCCTTCCCTTCCCAGAACCTTCCATTCCCGGAACCTTCCCTTCCCTTCCTGTCCCGGAACCTTCCCTTCCCTTCCCTTTCTCTTCCCTCTCCTTTCCTTCCATTCCCTTCCCTTCCAGGAACCTTCCCTTCCCTTCCCTTCCCTTCCCTTCCCTTCCCTTCCCTTCCCTTCCCTTCCCTTCCCGGAACCTTCCCGGAACCTTCCCGGAACCTTCCCGGAACCTTCCCTTCCCGGAACCTTCCCTTCCCTTCCCTTCTCGGAACCTTCCCTTCCCTTCCCTTCCCTTCCCTTCCCTTCCCTTCCCGGAACCTTACCTTCCCTTCCCTTCCCTTCCCTTCCCTTCCCTTCCCTTCCCTTCCCTTCCCTTCCCTTCCCTTCTCTTCCCTTCCCTTCCCTTCCCTTCCCTTGCCTTCCCTGCCCTTCCATTCCCGGAACCTTCCCTTCCCTTCCCTTCCCGTCCCAGAACCTTCCCTTCCCTTCCCTTCCCTTCCCGGAACCTTCCCTCCCATTCCCTTCCCTTCCCTTCCCTTCCCTTCCCTTCCCTTCCCTTCCAATCCCTTCCCTTCCCTTACCTTCCGTTCCCTTCCCTTCCCTTCCCTTCCCTTCCCTTCCCTTCCCAGAACCTTCCCTTCCCTTCCCTTCCCTTCCCTTCCCTTCCCTTCCCTTCCCTTCCCTTCCCTTCCCTTCCCTTCCCTTCACTTCACGGAAACTTCCCGGAAACTTCCCTTCCCTTCCCGGAACCTTCCCTTCCCTTCCCTTCCCTTCTCTTACCTTCCCTTCCCTTCCCTTCCCATCCCGGAACCTTCCCTTCCCTTCCCTTCCCTTCCCTTCCCTTCCCTTCCCTTCCCTTCCCTTCCCTTCCCTTCCCAGAACCTTCCCTTCCCAGAACCTTCCCTTCCCTTCCCTTCCCTTCCCTTCCCTTCCCTTCCCTTCCCTTCCCTTCCCTTCCCGGAACCTTCCCGGAACCTTCCCGGAACCTTCCCTTCCCTTCCCGGAACCTTCCCTTCCCTTCCCATCCTTTCCCTTCCCTTCCCTTCCCGGAAACTTCCCTTCCCTTCCCTTCCCTTCCCTTCCCTTCCCTTCCCTTCCCTTCCCAGAACCTTCCCTTCCCTTCCCTTCCCTTCCCTTCCCTTCCCTTCCCTTCCCTTCCCGGAACCTTCCCTTCCCTTCCCTTCCCTTCCCTTCCCTTCCCTTCCCTTCCCTTCCCGGAACCTTCCCTTCCCTTCCCGGAACCTTCCCTTCCCTTCCCTTCCTTTCCCTTCCCTTCCCTTCCCGGAACCTTCCCTTCCCTTCCCTTCCCTTCCCGGAACTTTCCCGGAACCTTCCCTTCCCGGAACCTTCCCTTCCCGGAACCTTCCCTTCCCTTCCCTTCCCTTCCATTCCCAGAACCTTCCCTTCCCAGAACCTGCCCTTCCCTTCCCTTCCCTTCCCGAACCTTCCCGAACCTTCCCTTCCCGAACCTTCCCGAACCTTCCTGAACCTTTCCTTCCCAGAACCTGCCCTTCCCGGAACTTTCCCTTCCCGGAACCTTCCCTTCCCTTCCCTTCCCTTCCCTTCCCTTCCCTTCCCGAAACTTCCCGAACCTTCCCGAACCTTCCCTACCCGAACCTTCCCTTCCCTTCCCTTCCCGTCCCTTCCCGGAAACTTCCCTTCCCGGAACCTTCCCTTCCCGGAACTTTGCCTTCCCGGAACCTTCCCTACCCTTCCCGGAACCTTCCCTTCCCTTCCCTTCCCGGAACCTTCCCTTCCCGGAACCTTCCCTTCCCTTTCCTTCCCGGAACCTTCCCTTCCTGGAACCTCCCCTTCCCGGAAGCTTCCCTTCCCTTCCCTTCCCTTCCCTTCCCTTCCCTTCCCTTCCCTTCCCTTCCCTTCCCTTCCCTTCTCTTCCCTTCCCTTCCCTTCCCTTCCCTTGCCTTCCCTGCCCTTCCATTCCCGGAACCTTCCCTTCCCTTCCCTTCCCGTCCCAGAACCTTCCCTTCCCTTCCCTTCCCTTCCCGGAACCTTCCCTCCCATTCCCTTCCCTTCCCTTCCCTTCCCTTCCCTTCCCTTCCCTTCCCTTCCCTTCCAATCCCTTCCCTTCCCTTACCTTCCGTTCCCTTCCCTTCCCTTCCCTTCCCTTCCCTTCCCTTCCCTTCCCAGAACCTTCCCTTCCCTTCCCTTCCCTTCCCTTCCCTTCCCTTCCCTTCCCTTCCCTTCCCTTCCCTTCCCTTCCCTTCCCTTCCCTTCCCTTCACGGAAACTTCCCGGAAACTTCCCTTCCCTTCCCGGAACCTTCCCTTCCCTTCCCTTCCCTTCTCTTACCTTCCCTTCCCTTCCCTTCCCATCCCGGAACCTTCCCTTCCCTTCCCTTCCCTTCCCTTCCCTTCCCTTCCCTTCCCGGAACCTTCCCTTCCCTTCCCAGAACCTTCCCTTCCCAGAACCTTCCCTTCCCTTCCCTTCCCTTCCCTTCCCTTCCCTTCCCTTCCCGGAACCTTCCCGGAACCTTCCCGGAACCTTCCCTTCCCTTCCCGGAACCTTCCCTTCCCTTCCCTTCCTTTCCCTTCCCTTCCCTTCCCGGAAACTTCCCTTCCCTTCCCTTCCCTTCCCTTCCCTTCCCTTCCCTTCCCAGAACCTTCCCTTCCCTTCCCTTCCCTTCCCTTCCCTTCCCTTCCCTTCCCTTCCCTTCCCTTCCCTTCCCGGAACCTTCCCTTCCCTTCCCTTCCCTTCCCTTCCCTTCCCTTCCCTTCCCTTCCCTTCCCTTCCCTTCCCTTCCCTTCCCGGAACCTTCCCTTCCCTTCCCGGAACCTTCCCTTCCCTTCCCTTCCTTTCCCTTCCCTTCCCTTCCCGGAACCTTCCCTTCCCTTCCCTTCCCTTCCCTTCCCGGAACTTTCCCGGAACCTTCCCTTCCCGGAACCTTCCCTTCCCGGAACCTTCCCTTCCCTTCCCTTCCCTTCCATTCCCAGAACCTTCCCTTCCCAGAACCTGCCCTTCCCTTCCCTTCCCTTCCCGAACCTTCCCGAACCTTCCCTTCCCGAACCTTCCCGAACCTTCCTGAACCTTCCCTTCCCAGAACCTGCCCTTCCCGGAACTTTCCCTTCCCGGAACCTTCCCTTCCCTTCCCGGAACCTTCCCTTCCCTTCCCTTCCCTTCCCTTCCCTTCCCTTCCCGAAACTTCCCGAACCTTCCCGAACCTTCCCTACCCGAACCTTCCCTTCCCTTCCCTTCCCGTCCCTTCCCGGAAACTTCCCTTCCCGGAACCTTCCCTTCCCGGAACTTTGCCTTCCCGGAACCTTCCCTACCCTTCCCGGAACCTTCCCTTCCCTTCCCTTCCCTTCCCGGAACCTTCCCTTCCCGGAACCTTCCCTTCCCTTTCCTTCCCGGAACCTTCCCTTCCTGGAACCTCCCCTTCCCGGAAGCTTCCCTTCCCGGAACTTTCCCTTCCCTTCCTGGAACCTTCCATTCCCGGAACCTTCCCTTCCCTTCCCGTCCCTTCCCTTCCCTTCCCTTCCCTTCCCTTTCTCTTCCCTCTCCTTTCCTTCCCTTCCCTTCCCTTCCCGGAACCTTCCCTTCCTTTCCCGGAATCTTCCCTTCCCGGAAACTTCCCGGAACCTACCCGGAACGTTCCCGGATCCTTCCCTTCCCTTCCCGAATCCTTCCCTTCCCTTCCCTTCCCTTCCCTTCCCTTCCCTTCCCTTCCCTTCCCTTCCCTTCCCTTCCCTTCCCTTCCCTTCCCTTCCCTTCCCTTCCCTTCCCTTCCCTTCCCTTCCCTTCCTTCCCTTCCCTTCCCTTCCCTTCCCTTCCCAGAACCTTCACTTCCCTTCCCTTCCCAGAACCTTCCCTTCCCTTCCCAGAACCTTCCCTTCCCAGAACCTTCCCTTCCCTTCCCAGAACCCACCCTTCCCTTCCCTTCCCTTCCCTTCCCTTCCCTTCCCTTCCCTTCCCTTCCCTTCCCTTGCCTTCCCTTCCCGGAACCTTCCCTTTCCGGAACCTTCCCTTCCCAGAACCCACCCTTCCCTTCCCGGAACCTTCCCTTCCCTTCCCTTCCCGGAACCGTCCCTTCCTGGAACCTCCCCTTCCCGGAAGCTTCCCTTCCCGGAACTTTCCCTTCCCTTCCCGGAACCTTCCATTCCCGGAACCTTCCCTTCCATTCCCGTCCCTTCCCTTCCCTTCCCTTCCCTTTCTCTTCCCTCTCCTTTCCTTCCCTTCCCTTCCCTTCCAGGAACCTTCCCTTCCCTTCCCTTCCCTTCCCTTCCCTTCCCTTCCCTTCCCTTCCCTTCCCTTCCCTTCCCTTCCCTTCCCGGAACCTTCCCTTCCCTTCCCTTCCCTTCCCTTCCCTTCCCTTCCCTTCCCTTCCCTTCCCTCCCTTCCCTTCCCTTCCCTTCCCTTCCCGGAACCTTCCCTTCCCTTCCCTTCCCTTCCCTTCCCTTCCCTTCCCTTCCCTTCCCTTCCCTTCCCTTCCCTTCCCTTCTCTTCCCTTCCCTTCCCTTCCCTTCCCTTCCCTGCCCTTCCCTTCCCGGAACCTTCCGTTCCCGGAACCTTCCCGTGCCGGAAACTTCCCTTCCCTTCCCTTCCCTTCCCTTCCCTTCCCTTCCCGGAACCTTCCCTTCCCCTCCCAGAACCTTCCCTTCCGGAACCTTCTATTCCCGGAACCTTCCCTTCCCGGAACCTTCCCTTCCCTTCCCGGAACCTTCCCTTCCCGGAACCGTCCCTTCCCTTCCCTTCCCGGAACCTTCCCTTTCCAGAACCTTCCCTTCCCAGAACCCACCCTTCCCTTCCCGGAACCTTCCCTTCCCTTCCCTTCCCGGAACCTTCCCTTCCTGGAACCTCCCCTTCCCGGAAGCTTCCCTTCCCGGAACTTTCCCTTCCCTTCCCGGAACCTTCCATTCCCGGAACCTTCCCTTCCCTTCCCGTCCCTTCCCTTCCCTTCCCTTCCCTTCCCTTCCCTTCCCTTCCCTTCCCTTCCCGGAACTTTCCCTTCCCTTCCCAGAACCTTCCCTTCCCAGAACCTTCCCTTCCCTTCCCAGAACCCACCCTTCCCTTCCCGGAACCTTCCCTTCCCTTCCCTTCCCGGAACCTTCCCTTCCCGGAACCTTCCCTTCCCTTTCTCTTCCCTCTCCTTTCCTTCCCTTCCCTTCCCTTCCCGGAACCTTCCCTTCCCTTCCCGGAATCTTCCCTTCCCGGAAACATCCCGGAACCCACCCGGAACGTTCCCGGATCCTTCCCTTCCCTTCCCGAATCCTTCCCCTCCCTTCCCTTCCCTTCCCTTCCCTTCCCTTCCCTTCCCTTCCCTTCCCTTCCCTTCCCTTCCCTTCCCTTCCCTTCACTTCCCTTCCCTTCCCTTCCCTTCCCTTCCCTTCCCTTCCCTTCCCTTCCCTTCCCAGAACCTTCCCTTCCCTTCCCTTCCCAGAACCTTCCCTTCCCTTCCCAGAACCTTCCCTTCCCAGAACCTTCCCTTCCCTTCCCAGAACCCACCCTTCCCTTCCCTTCCCTTCCCTTCCCTTCCCTTCCCTTCCCTTCCCTTCCCTTCACTTCCCTTCCCTTCCCTTCCCTTCCCTTCCCTTCCCTTCCCTTCCCTTCCCAGAACCTTCCCTTCCCTTCCCTTCCCAGAACCTTCCCTTCCCTTCCCAGAACCTTCCCTTCCCAGAACCTTCCCTTCCCTTCCCAGAACCCACCCTTCCCTTCCCTTCCCTTCCCTTCCCTTCCCTTCCCTTCCCTTCCCTTGCCTTCCCTTCCCGGAACCTTCCCTTTCCGGAACCTTCCCTTCCCAGAACCCACCCTTCCCTTCCCGGAACCTTCCCTTCCCTTCCCTTCCCGGAACCTTCCCTTCCTGGAACCTCCCCTTCCCGGAAGCTTCCCTTCCCGGAACTTTCCCTTCCCTTCCCGGAACCTTCCATTCCCGGAACCTTCCCTTCCCGTCCCGTCCCTTCCCTTCCCTTCCCTTCCCTTTCTCTTCCCTCTCCTTTCCTTCCCTTCCCTTCCCTTCCAGAAACCTTCCCTTCCCTTCCCTTCCCTTCCCTTCCCTTCCCGGAACCTTCCCTTCCCGGAACCTTCCCTTCGCTTCCCTTCCCTTCCCTTCCCTTCCCTTCCCTTCCCTTCCCTTCCCTTCCCTTCCCTCCCTTCCCTTCCCTTCCCTTCCCTTCCCTTCCCTTCCCGGAACCTTCCCTTCCCTTCCCTTCCCTTCCCTTCCCTTCCCTTCCCTTCCCTTCCCTTCCCTCCCTTCCCTTCCCTTCCCTTCCCTTCCCGGAACCTTCCCTTCCCTTCCCTTCCCTTCCCTTCCCTTCCCTTCCCTTCCCTTCCCTTCCCTTCCCTTCCCTTCCCTTCCCGGAACCTTCCCTTACCAGAACCTTCCCTTCCCATAACCCACCCTTCCCTTCCCGGAACCTTCCCTTCCCGGAACCTTCCCGGAACCTTCCCTTCCTGGAACCTCCCCTTCCCGGAAGCTTCCCTTCCCGGAACTTTCCCTTCCCTTCCCGGAACCTTCCATTCCCGGAACCTTCCCTTCCCTTCCCGTCCCTTCCCTTCCCTTCCCTTCCCTTCCCTTCCCTTCCCGGAACCTTCCCTTCCCTTCCCTTCCCTTCCCTTCCCTTCCCTTGCCTTCCCTTCCCGGAACCTTCCCTTTTCCGGAACCTTCCCTTCCCAGAACCCACCCTTCCCTTCCCGGGGACTTCCCTTCCCTTCCCTTCCCGGAACCTTCCCTTCCTGGAACCTCCCCTTCCCGGAAGCTTCCCTTCCCGGAACTTTCCCTTCCCTTCCCGGAACCTTCCATTCCCGGAACCTTCCCTTCCCTTCCCTTCCCTTCCCTTCCCTTCCCTTCCCTTCCCTTCCCTTCCCTTCCCGGAACCTTCCCTTCCCGGAACCTTCCCTTCCCGGAACCTTCCCTTCCCTTCCCTTCTCGGAACCTTACCTTCCCTTCCCTTCCCTTCCCTTCCCTTCCCTTCCCTTCCCTTCCCTTCCCTTCCCTCCCTTCCCTTCCCTTCCCTTCCCTTCCCGGAACCTTCCCTTTCCTTCCCTTCCCTTCCCTTCCCTTCCCTTCCCTTCCCTTCCCTTCCCTTCCCTTCCCTTCCCTTCCCTTCCCTTCCCTTCCCTTCCCTTCTCTTCCCTTCCCTTCCCTTCCCTTCCCTTCCCTGCCCTTCCCTTCCCGGAACCTTCCGTTCCCGGAACCTTCCCGTGCCGGAAACTTCCCTTCCCTTCCCTTCCCTTCCCTTCCCTTCCCTTCCCTTCCCGGAACCTTCCCTTCCCCTCCCAGAACCTTCCCTTCCGGAACCTTCTATTCCCGGAACCTTCCCTTCCCGGAACCTTCCCTTCCCTTCCCGGAACCTTCCCTTCCCGGAACCGTCCCTTCCCTTCCCTTCCCGGAACCTTCCCTTTCCAGAACCTTCCCTTCCCAGAACCCACCCTTCCCTTCCCGGAACCTTCCCTTCCCTTCCCTTCCCGGAACCTTCCCTTCCTGGAACCTCCCCTTCCCGGAAGCTTCCCTTCCCGGAACTTTCCCTTCCCTTCCCGGAACCTTCCATTCCCGGAACCTTCCCTTCCCTTCCCGTCCCTTCCCTTCCCTTCCCTTCCCTTCCCTTCCCTTCCCTTCCCGGAACCTTCCCTTCCCTTCCCAGAACCTTCCCTTCCCAGAACCTTCCCTTCCCTTCCCAGAACCCACCCTTCCCTTCCCGGAACCTTCCCTTCCCTTCCCTTCCCGGAACCTTCCCTTCCCGGAACCTTCCCTTCCCTTTCTCTTCCCTCTCCTTTCCTTCCCTTCCCTTCCCTTCCCGGAACCTTCCCTTCCCTTCCCGGAATCTTCCCTTCCCGGAAACATCCCGGAACCTACCCGGAACGTTCCCGGATCCTTCCCTTCCCTTCCCGAATCCTTCCCCTCCCTTCCCTTCCGTTCCCTTCCCTTCCCTTCCCTTCCCTTCCCTTCCCTTCCCTTCCCTTCACTTCCCTTCCCTTCCCTTCCCTTCCCTTCCCTTCCCTTCCCTTCCCTTCCCTTCCCTTCCCAGAACCTTCCCTTCCCTTCCCTTCCCAGAACCTTCCCTTCCCTTCCCAGAACCTTCCCTTCCCAGAACCTTCCCTTCCCTTCCCAGAACCCACCCTTCCCTTCCCTTCCCTTCCCTTCCCTTCCCTTCCCTTCCCTTCCCTTCCCTTCCCTTCACTTCCCTTCCCTTCCCTTCCCTTCCCTTCCCTTCCCTTCCCTTCCCTTCCCTTCCCTTCCCTTCCCTTCCCAGAACCTTCCCTTCCCTTCCCTTCCCAGAACCTTCCCTTCCCTTCCCAGAACCTTCCCTTCCCAGAACCTTCCCTTCCCTTCCCAGAACCCACCCTTCCCTTCCCTTCCCTTCCCTTCCCTTCCCTTCCCTTCCCTTCCCTTCCCTTCCCTTGCCTTCCCTTCCCGGAACCTTCCCTTTCCGGAACCTTCCCTTCCCAGAACCCACCCTTCCCTTCCCGGAACCTTCCCTTCCCTTCCCTTCCCGGAACCTTCCCTTCCTGGAACCTCCCCTTCCCGGAAGCTTCCCTTCCCGGAACTTTCCCTTCCCTTCCCGGAACCTTCCATTCCCGGAACCTTCCCTTCCCGTCCCGTCCCTTCCCTTCCCTTCCCTTCCCTTTCTCTTCCCTCTCCTTTCCTTCCCTTCCCTTCCCTTCCAGAAACCTTCCCTTCCCTTCCCTTCCCTTCCCTTCCCTTCCCGGAACCTTCCCTTCCCGGAACCTTCCCTTCCCTTCCCTTCCCTTCCCTTCCCTTCCCTTCCCTTCCCTTCCCTTCCCTCCCTTCCCTTCCCTTCCCTTCCCTTCCCTTCCCTTCCCGGAACCTTCCCTTCCCTTCCCTTCCCTTCCCTTCCCTTCCCTTCCCTTCCCTTCCCTTCCCTTCCCTTCCCTTCCCTTCCCTCCCTTCCCTTCCCTTCCCTTCCCTTCCCGGAACCTTCCCTTCCCTTCCCTTCCCTTCCCTTCCCTTCCCTTCCCTTCCCTTCCCTTCCCGGAACCTTCCCTTACCAGAACCTTCCCTTCCCATAACCCACCCTTCCCTTCCCGGAACCTTCCCTTCCCGGAACCTTCCCGGAACCTTCCCTTCCTGGAACCTCCCCTTCCCGGAAGCTTCCCTTCCCGGAACTTTCCCTTCCCTTCCCGGAACCTTCCATTCCCGGAACCTTCCCTTCCCTTCCCGTCCCTTCCCTTCCCTTCCCTTCCCTTCCCTTCCCTTCCCGGAACCTTCCCTTCCCTTCCCTTCCCTTCCCTTCCCTTCCCTTGCCTTCCCTTCCCGGAACCTTCCCTTTTCCGGAACCTTCCCTTCCCAGAACCCACCCTTCCCTTCCCGGGGACTTCCCTTCCCTTCCCTTTCCGGAACCTTCCCTTCCTGGAACCTCCCCTTCCCGGAAGCTTCCCTTCCCGGAACTTTCCCTTCCCTTCCCGGAACCTTCCATTCCCGGAACCTTCCCTTCCCTTCCCTTCCCTTCCCTTCCCTTCCCTTCCCTTCCCTTCCCTTCCCGGAACCTTCCCTTCCCGGAACCTTCCCTTCCCGGAACCTTCCCTTCCCTTCCCTTCTCGGAACCTTCCCTTCCCTTCCCTTCCCTTCCCTTCCCTTCCCTTCCCTTCCCTTCCCGGAACCTTACCTTTCCTTCCCTTCCCTTCCCTTCCCTTCCCTTCCCTTCCCTTCTCTTCCCTTCCCTTCCCTTCCCTTCCCTTCCCTGCCCTTCCCTTCCCGGAATCTTCAGTTCCCGGAACCTTCCCGTGCCGGAAACTTCCCTTCCCTTCCCTTCCCTTCCCTTCCCTTCCCTTCCCTTCCCAGAACCTTCCCAGAACCTTCCCAGAACCTTCCCTTCCCTTCCCTTCCCTTCCCTTCCCGGAACCTTCCCTTCCCTTCCCTTCCCTTCCCTTCCCTTCCCTTCCCTTCCCTTCCCTTCCTTTCCCTTCCCTTCCCGGAACCTTCCCGGAACCTTCCCTTCCCTTCCCGGAACCTTCCCTTCCCTTCCCTTCCTTTCCCTTCCCTTCCCTTCCCGGAACCTTCCCTTCCCTTCCCTTCTCGGAACCTTCCCTTCCCTTCCCTTCCCTTCCCTTCCCTTCCCTTCCCTTCACTTCCCTTCCCTTCCCTTCCCTTCCCTTCCCTTCCCTTCCCTTCCCTTCCCTTCCCAGAACCTTCCCATCCCTTCCCTTCCCAGAACCTTCCCTTCCCTTCCCAGAACATTCCCTTCCCAGAACCTTCCCTTCCCTTCCCAGAACCCACCCTTCCCTTCCCTTCCCTTCCCTTCCCTTCCCTTCCCTTCCCTTGCCTTCCCTTCCCGGAACCTTCCCTTTCCGGAACCTTCCCTTCCCAGAACCCACCCTTCCCTTCCCGGAACCTTCCCTTCCCTTCCCTTCCTGGAACCTTCCCTTCCTGGAACCTCCCCTTCCCGGAAGCTTCCCTTCCCGGAACTTTCCCTTCCCTTCCCGGAACCTTCCATTCCCGGAACCTTCCCTTCCCTTCCCATCCCTTCCCTTCCCTTCCCTTCCCTTTCTCTTCCCTCTCCTTTCCTTCCCTTCCCTTCCCTTCCAGGAACCTTCCCTTCCCTTCCCTTCCCTTCCCTTCCCTTCCCTTCCCTTCCCGGAACCTTCCCTTCCCTTCCCTTCCCTTCCCTTCCCTTCCCTTCCCTTCCCTTCCCTTCCCTTCCCTCCCTTCCCTTCCCTTCCCTTCCCTTCCCTTCCCTTCCCGGAACCTTCCCTTCCCTTCCCTTCCCTTCCCTTCCCTTCCCTTCCCTTCCCTTCCCTTCCCTTCCCTTCCCTTCCCTTCCCTTCCCTTCCCTTCCCTTCCCTCCCTTCCCTTCCCTTCCCTTCCCTTCCCTTCCCGGAACCTTCCCTTCCCTTCCCTTCCCTTCCCTTCCCTTCCCTTCCCTTCCCTTCCCTTCCCTTCCCGGAACCTTCCCTTTCCAGAACCTTCCCTTCCCAGAACCCACCCTTCCCTTCCCGGAACCTTCCCTTCCCGGAACCTTCCCGGAACCTTCCCTTCCTGGAACCTCCCCTTCCCGGAAGCTTCCCTTCCCGGAACTTTCCCTTCCCTTCCCGGAACCTTCCATTCCCGGAACCTTCCCTTCCCTTCCCGTCCCTTCCCTTCCCTTCCCTTCCCTTCCCTTCCCTTCCCGGAACCTTCCCTTCCCTTCCCTTCCCTTCCCTTCCCTTCCCTTCCCTTCCCTTGCCTTCCCTTCCCGGAACCTTCCCTTTTCCGGAACCTTCCCTTCCCAGAACCCACCCTTCCCTTCCCGGGGACTTCCCTTCCCTTCCCTTCCCGGAACCTTCCCTTCCTGGAACCTCCCCTTCCCGGAAGCTTCCCTTCCCGGAACTTTCCCTTCCCTTCCCGGAACCTTCCATTCCCGGAACCTTCCCTTCCCTTCCCTTCCCTTCCCTTCCCTTCCCTTCCCTTCCCTTCCCGGAACCTTCCCTTCCCGGAACCTTCCCTTCCCGGAACCTTCCCTTCCCTTCCCTTCTCGGAACCTTCCCTTCCCTTCCCTTCCCTTCCCTTCCCTTCCCTTCCCTTCCCGGAACCTTACCTTCCCTTCCCTTCCCTTCCCTTCCCTTCCCTTCCCTTCCCTTCTCTTCCCTTCCCTTCCCTTCCCTTCCCTTCCCTGCCCTTCCCTTCCCGGAATCTTCCGTTCCCGGAACCTTCCCGTGCCGGAAACTTCCCTTCCCTTCCCTTCCCTTCCCTTCCCTTCCCTTCCCAGAACCTTCCCAGAACCTTCCCAGAACCTTCCCTTCCCTTCCCTTCCCTTCCCTTCCCTTCCCTTCCCGGAACCTTCCCTTCCCTTCCCTTCCCTTCCCTTCCCTTCCCTTCCCTTCCCTTCCCTTCCCTTCCCTTCCTTTCCCTTCCCTTCCCGGAACCTTCCCGGAACCTTCCCTTCCCTTCCCGGAACCTTCCCTTCCCTTCCCTTCCTTTCCCTTCCCTTCCCTTCCCGGAACCTTCCCTTCCCTTCCCTTCCCTTCCCTTCCCTTCCCTTCCCTTCCCTTCCCTTCCCAGAACCTTCCCTTCCCTTCCCTTCCCTTCTCTTCCCAGAAGCATCCCTTCCCTTCCCTTCCCTTCCCTTCCCTTCCCTTCCCTTCCCTTCCCTTCCCTTCCCTTCCCTTCCCGGAACCTTCCCGGAACCTTCCCGGAACCTTCCCGGAACCTTCCCTTCCCTTCCCTTCCCTTCCCTTCCCGGAACTTTCCCGGAACCTTCCCTTCCCGGAACCTTTCCTTCCTGGAACCTTCCCTTCCCTTCCCTTCCCTTCCCTTCCCTTCCCTTCCCTTCCCTTCCCGGAACTTTCCCGGAACCTTCCCTTCCCGGAACCTTCCCTTCCCGGAACCTTCCCTTCCCTTCCCTTCCCTTCCCTTCCCTTCCCTTCCCAGAACCTTCCCTTCCCAGAACCTGCCCTTCCCTTCCCTTCCCTTCCCTTCCCTTCCTCTCCCGAACCTTCCCTTCCCTTCCCTTCCCTTCCCTTCCCTTCCCTTCCCTTCCCTTCCCTTCCTTCCCTTCCCTTCCCTTCCCTTCCCTTCCCAGAACCTTCCCTTCCCTTCCCTTCCCAGAACCTTCCCTTCCCTTCCCAGAACCTTCCCTTCCCAGAACCTTCCCTTCCCTTCCCAGAACCCACTCTTCCCTTCCCTTCCCTTCCCTTCCCTTCCCTTCCCTTCCCTTCCCTTCCCTTCCCTTCCCTTCCCTTGCCTTCCCTTCCCGGAACCTTCCCTTTCCGGAACCTTCCCTTCCCAGAACCCACCCTTCCCTTCCCGGAACCTTCCCTTCCCTTCCCTTCCCGGAACCTTCCCTTCCTGGAACCTCCCCTTCCCGGAACCTTCCATTCCCGGAACCTTCCCTTCCCTTCCCGTCCCTTCCCTTCCCTTCCCTTTCTCTTCCCTCTCCTTTCCTTCCCTTCCCTTCCCTTCCAGGAACCTTCCCTTCCCTTCCCTTCCCTTCCCTTCCCTTCCCTTCCCTTCCCTTCCCGGAACCTTCCCTTCCCTTCCCTTCCCTTCCCTTCCCTTCCCTTCCCTTCCCTTCCCTTCCCTTCCCTTCCCTTCCCTTCCCTTCCCTTCCCTTCCCTTCCCTTCCCTTCCCTCCCTTCCCTTCCCTTCCCTTCCCTTCCCGGAACCTTCCCTTCCCTTCCCTTCCCGGAACCTTCCCTTCCCTTCCCTTCCCTTCCCTTCGCTTCTCTTCCCTTCCCTTCCCTTCCCTTCCCTTCCCTGCCCTTCCCTTCCCGGAACCTTCCGTTCCCGGAACCTTCCCGTGCCGGAAACTTCCCTTCCCTTCCCTTCCCTTCCCTTCCCTTCCCTTCCCTTCCCTTCCCTTCCCGGAACCTTCCCTTCCCTTCCCAGAACCTTCCCTTGCGGAACCTTCTATTCCCGGAACCTTCCCTTCCCGGAAACTTCCCTTCCCTTCCCGGAACCTTCCCTTCCCTTCCCTTCCCTTCCCTTCCCTTCCCGGAACCTTCCCTTTCCAGAACCTTCCCTTCCCAGAACCCACCCTTCCCTTCCCGGAACCTTCCCTTCCCGGAACCTTCCCGGAACCTTCCCTTCCTGGAACCTCCCCTTCCCGGAAGCTTCCCTTCCCGGAACTTTCCCTTCCCTTCCCGGAACCTTCCATTCCCGGAACCTTCCCTTCCCTTCCCGTCCCTTCCCTTCCCTTCCCTTCCCTTCCCTTCCCTTCCCTTCCCAGAACCTTCCCTTCCCTTCCCTTCCCAGAACCTTCCCTTCCCTTCCCAGAACCTTCCCTTCCCAGAACCTTCCCTTCCCTTCCCAAAACCCACCCTTCCCTTCCCGGAACCTTCCCTTCCCTTCCCTTCCCTTCCCTTCGCTTGCCTTCCCTTCCCGGAACCTTCCCTTTCCGGAACCTTCCCTTCCCAGAACCCACCCTTCCCTTCCCGGAACCTTCCCTTCCCTTCCCTTCCCGGAACCTTCCCTTCCTGGAACCTCCCCTTCCCGGAAGCTTCCCTTCCCGGAACTTTCCCTTCCCTTCCCGGAACCTTCCATTCCCGTAACCTTCCCTTCCCTTCCCTTCCCTTCCCTTCCCTTCCCTTCCCTTCCCTTCCCTTCCCGGAACCTTCCCTTCCCGGAACCTTCCCTTCCCGGAACCTTCCCTTCCCTTCCCTTCTCGGAACCTTCCCTTCCCTTCCCTTCCCTTCCCTTCCCTTCCCTTCCCTTCCCTTCCCTTCCCGGAACCTTACCTTCCCTTCCCTTCCCTTCCCTTCCCTTCCCTTCCCTTCCCTTCCCTTCTCTTCCCTTCCCTTCCCTTCCCTTCCCTTCCCTGCCCTTCCCTTCCCGGAATCTTCCGTTCCCGGAACCTTCCCGTGCCGGAAACTTCCCTTCCCTTCCCTTCCCTTCCCTTCCCTTCCCTTCCCTTCCCTTCCCAGAACCTTCCCAGAACCTTCCCAGAACCTTCCCTTCCCTTCCCTTCCCTTCCCTTCCCTTCCCGGAACCTTCCCTTCCCTTCCCTTCCCTTCCCTTCCCTTCCCTTCCCTTCCCTTCCCTTCCTTTCCCTTCCCTTCCCGGAACCTTCCCGGAACCTTCCCGGAACCTTCCCTTCCCTTCCCGGAACCTTCCCTTCCCTTCCCTTCCTTTCCCTTCCCTTCCCTTCCCGGAACCTTCCCTTCCCTTCCCTTCCCTTCCCTTCCCTTCCCTTCCCTTCCCTTCCCTTCCCTTCCCTTCCCTTCCCTTCCCGGAACCTTCCCATAACCTTCCCGGAACCTTCCCTTCCCTTCCCGGAACCTTCCCTTCCCTTCCCTTCTTTTCCCTTCCCTTCCCTTCCCTTCCCTTCCCTTCCCTTCCCTTCCCTTCCCTTCCCTTCCCTTCCCTTCCCTTCCCTTCCCGGAACTTTCCCGGAACCTTCCCTTCCCGGAACCTTCCCTTCCCGGAACCTTCCCTTCCCTTCCCTTCCCTTCCCTTCCCTTCCCTTCCCGGAACTTTACCGGAACCTTCCCTTCCGGGAACCTTCCCTTCCCGGAACCTTCCCTTCCCTTCCCTTCCCTTCCCTTCCCTTCCCTTCCCTTCCCTTCCCAGAACCTTCCCTTCCCAGAACCTGCCCTTCCCTTCCCTTCCCTTCCCTTCCCGAACCTTCCCTTCCCGAACCTTCCCTTCCCGAACCTTCCCTTCCCTTCCCTTCCCGTCCCTTCCCGGAAACTTCCCTTCCCGGAACCTTCCCTTCCCGGAACTTTCCCTTCCCGGAACCTTCCCTTCCCTTCCCGGAACCTTCCCTTCCCTTCCCGGAACCTTCCCTTCCCGGAACCTTCCCTTCCCTTCCCAGAACATTCCCTTCCGGAACCTTCTATTCCCGGAACCTTCCCTTCCCGGAACCTTCCCTTCCCTTCCCGGAACCTTCCCTTCCCTTCCCTTCCCTTCCCTTCCCTTCCCTTCCCTTCCCTTCCCTTCCCTTCCCTTCCCTTCCCAGAACCTTCCCTTTCCGGAACCTTCCCTTCCCAGAACCCACCCTTCCCTTCCCGGAACCTTCCCTTCCCGGAACCTTCCCGGAACCTTCCCTTCCTGGAACCTCCCCTTCCCGGAAGCTTCCCTTCCCGGAATTTTCCCTTCCCTTCCCGGAACCTTCCATTCCCGGAACCTTCCTTCCCTTCCCTTCCCTTCCCGTCCCTTCCCTTCCCTTCCCTTCCCTTTCTCTTCCCTCTCCTTTCCTTCCCTTCCCGGAACCTTCCATTCCCTTCCCTTCCCTTCCCTTCCCTTCCCTTCCCTTCCTTTCCCTTCCCTTCCCTTCCCTTCCCTTCCCTTCCCTTCCCTTCCCTCCCCTTTCCTTCCCTTCCCTTCCCTTCCGTTCCCTTCCCTTCCCTTCCCTTCGCTTCCCTTCCCTTCCGTTCCCTTCCCTTCCCTTCCCGGAACCTTCCCTTCCCTTCCCTTCCCTTCCCTTCCCTTCCCAGAACCTTCCCTTCCCTTCCGGAACCTTCCCTTCCCGGAACCTTCCCTTCCCTTCCCTTCCCTTCCCTTCCATTCTCTTCCCTTCCCTTCCCTTCCCTTCCCTTCCCATCCCTTCCTTCCCTTCCCTTCCCTTCCCTTCCCTTCCTTCCCTTCCCTTCCCTTCCCTTCCCTTCCCGGAACCTTCCCTTCCCGGAACCTTCCCGGAACCTTCCCTTCCCTTCCCTTCCTTTCCCTTCCCTTCCCTTCCCGGAACCTTCCCTTCCCTTCCCTTCCTTTCCCTTCCCTTCCCTTCCCGGAACCTTCCCTTCCCTTCCCTTCCCTTCCCTTCCCGGAACTTTCCCGGAACCTTCCCTTCCCTTCCCTTGCCTTCCCTTCCCAGAACGTTCCCTTCCCAGAACCTGCCCTTCCCTTCCCTTCCCTTCCCTTCCCTTCCCTTCCGGAACCTTCCCTTCCCGAACCTTCCCTTCCCTTCCCTTCCCGTCCCTTCCCGGAAAATTCCCTTCCCGGAACCTTCCCTTCCCGGAACTTTCCCTTCCCGGAACCTTCCCTTCCCTTCCCTTCCCTTCCCTTCCCTTCCCGGAACTTTCCCGGAACCTTCCCTTCCCGGAACCTTCCCTTCCCGGAACCTTCCCTTCCCTTCCCTTCCCTTCCCTTCCCTTCCCTTCCCAGAACCTTCCCTTCCAGAACCTGCCCTTCCCTTCCCTTCCCTTCCCTTCCCTTCCTCTCCCGAACCTTCCCTTCCCTTCCCTTCCCTTCCCTTCCCTTCCCTTCCTTCCCTTCCCTTCCCTTCCCTTCCCTTCCCAGAACCTTCCCTTCCCTTCCCTTCCAGAACCTTCCCTTCCCTTCCCAGAACCTTCCCTTCCCAGAACCTTCCCTTCCCTTCCCAGAACCCACCCTTCCCTTCCCTTCCCTTCCCTTCCCTTCCCTTCCCTTCCCTTCCCTTGCCTTCCCTTCCCGGAACCTTCCCTTTCCGGAACCTTCCCTTCCCAGAACCCACCCTTCCCTTCCCGGAACCTTCCCTTCCCTTCCCTTCCCGGAACCTTCCCTTCCTGGAACCTCCCCTTCCCGGAAGCTTCCCTTCCCGGAACTTTCCCTTCCCTTCCCGGAACCTTCCATTCCCGGAACCTTCCCTTCCTTCCCGTCCCTTCCCTTCCCTTCCCTTCCCTTTCTCTTCCCTCTCCTTTCCTTCCCTTCCCTTCCCTTCCAGGAACCTTCCCTTCCCTTCCCTTCCCTTCCCTTCCCTTCCCTTCCCTTCCCTTCCCTTCCCTTCCCTTCCCGGAACCTTCCCTTCCCTTCCCTTCCCTTCCCTTCCCTTCCCTTCCCTTCCCTTCCCTTCCCTTCCCTTCCCTTCCCTTCCCTTCCCTTCCCTTCCCTTCCCTCCCTTCCCTTCCCTTCCCTTCCCTTCCCTTCCCTTCCCGGAACCTTCCCTTCCCTTCCCGGAACCTTCCCTTCCCTTCCCTTCCCTTCCCTTCCCTTCCCTTCCCTTCCCTTCCCTTCCCTTCCCTTCCCTTCTCTTCCCTTCCCTTCCCTTCCCTTCCCTTCCCTGCCCTTCCCTTCCCGGAACCTTCCGTTCCCGGAACCTTCCCGTGCCGGAAACTTCCCTTCCCTTCCCTTCCCTTCCCTTCCCTTCCCTTCCCTTCCCTTCTCTTCCCGGAACCTTCCCTTCCCTTCCCAGAACCTTCCCTTCCAGAACCTTCTATTCCCGGAACCTTCCCTTCCCGGAACCTTCCCTTCCCTTCCCGGAACCTTCCCTTCCCTTCCCTTCCCTTCCCTTCCCTTCCCGGAACCTTCCCTTTCCAGAACCTTCCCTTCCCAGAACCCACCCTTCCCTTCCCGGAACCTTCCCTTCCCGGAACCTTCCCGGAACCTTCCCTTCCTGGAACCTCCCCTTCCCGGAAGCTTCCCTTCCCGGAACTTTCCCTTCCCTTCCCGGAACCTTCCATTCCCGGAACCTTCCCTTCCCTTCCCGTCCCTTCCCTTCCCTTCCCTTCCCTTCCCTTCCCTTCCCGGAACCTTCCCTTCCCTTCCCTTCCCTTCCCTTCCCTTGCCTTCCCTTCCCGGAACCTTCCCTTTCCGGAACCTTCCCTTCCCAGAACCCACCCTTCCCTTCCCGGAACCTTCCCTTCCCTTCCCTTCCCGGAACCTTCCCTTCCTGGAACCTCCCCTTCCCGGAAGCTTCCCTTCCCGGAACTTTCCCTTCCCTTCCCGTCCATTCCCGGAACCTTCCCTTCCCTTCCCTTCCCTTCCCTTCCCTTCCCTTCCCTTCCCTTCCCTTCCCTTCCCTTCCCTTCCCGGAACCTTCCCTTCCCGGAACCTTCCCTTCCCGGAACCTTCCCTTCCCTTCCCTTCTCGGAACCTTACCTTCCCTTCCCTTCCCTTCCCTTCCCTTCCCTTCCCGGAACCTTACCTTCCCTTCCCTTCCCTTCCCTTCCCTTCATTTCCCTTCCCTTCCCTTCTCTTCCCTTCCCTTCCCTTCCCTTCCCTTCCCTGCCCTTCCCTTCCCGGAATCTTCCGTTCCCGGAACCTTCCCGTGCCGGAAACTTCCCTTCCCTTCCCTTCCCTTCCCTTCCCTTCCCTTCCCTTCCCAGAACCTTCCCAGAACATTCCCTTCCCTTCCCTTCCCTTCCCTTCCCGGAACCTTCCCTTCCCTTCCCTTCCCTTCCCTTCCCTTCCCTTCCCTTCCCTTCCTTTCCCTTCCCTTCCCGGAACCTTCCCGGAACCTTCCCTTCCCTTCCCGGAACCTTCCCTTCCCTTCCCTTCCTTTCCCTTCCCTTCCCTTCCCTTCCCGGAACCTTCCCTTCCCTTCCCTTCCCTTCCCTTCCCTTCCCTTCCCAGAACCTTCCCTTCCCTTCCCTTCCCTTCTCTTCCCAGAAGCTTCCCTTCCCTTCCCTTCCCTTCCCTTCCCTTCCCTTCCCTTCCCTTCCCTTCCCTTCCCTTCCCTTCCCGGAACCTTCCCGGAACCTTCCCGGAACCTTCCCGGAACCTTCCCTTCCCTTCCCGGAACCTTCCCTTCCCTTCCCTTCTTTTCCCTTCCCTTCCCTTCCCTTCCCGGAACCTTCCCTTCCCTTCCCTTCCCTTCCCTTCCCTTCCCTTCCCGGAACTTTCCCGGAACCTTCCCTTCCCGGAACCTTCCCTTCCCGGAACCTTCCCTTCCCTTCCCTTCCCTTCCCTTCCCTTCCCTTCCCGGAACTTTCCCGGAACCTTCCCTTCCCGGAACCTTCCCTTCCCGGAACCTTCCCTTCCATTCCCTTCCCTTCCCTTCCCTTCCCTTCCCAGAACCTTCCCTTCCCAGAACCTGCCCTTCCCTTCCCTTCCCTTCCCTTCCCTTCCTCTCCCGAACCTTCCCTTCCCTTCCCTTCCCTTCCCTACCCTTCCTTCCCTTCCCTTCCCTTCCCTTCCCTTCCCAGAACCTTCCCTTCCCTTCCCTTCCCAGAACCTTCCCTTCCCTTCCCAGAACCTTCCCTTCCCAGAACCTTCCCTTCCCTTCCCAGAACCCACCGTTCCCTTCCCTTCCCTTCCCTTCCCTTCCCTTCCCTTCCCTTCCCTTCCCTTCCCTTCCCTTCCCTTGCCTTCCCTTCCCGGAACCTTCCCTTTCCGGAACCTTCCCTTCCCAGAACCCACCCTTCCCTTCCCGGAACCTTCCCTTCCCTTCCCTTCCCGGAACCTTCCCTTCCTGGAACCTCCCCTTCCCGGAAGCTTCCCTTCCCGGAACTTTCCCTTCCCTTCCCGGAACCTTCCATTCCCGGAACCTTCCCTTCCCTTCCCGTCCCTTCCTTTCCCTTACCTTCCCTTTCTCTTCCCTCTCCTTTCCTTCCCTTCCCTTCCCTTCCAGGAACCTTCCCTTCCCTTCCCTTCCCTTCCCTTCCCTTCCCTTCCCTTCCCTTCCCTTCCCGGAACCTTCCCTTCCCTTCCCTTCCCTTCCCTTCCCTTCCCTTCCCTTCCCTTCCCTTCCCTTCCCTCCCTTCCCTTCCCTTCCCTTCCCTTCCCGGAACCTTCCCTTCCCTTCCCTTCCCGGAACCTTCCCTTCCCTTCCCTTCCCTTCCCTTCTCTTCCCTTCCCTTCCCTTCCCTTCCCTGCCCTTCCCTTCCCGGAACCTTCCGTTCCCGGAACCTTCCCGTGCCGGAAACTTCCCTTCCCTTCCCTTCCCTTCCCTTCCCTTCCCTTCCCTTCCCTTCCCTTCCCGGAACCTTCCCTTCCCTTCCCAGAACCTTCCCTTGCGGAACCTTCTATTCCCGGAACCTTCCCTTCCCGGAACCTTCCCTTCCCTTCCCGGAACCTTCCCTTCCCTTCCCTTCCCGGAACCTTCCCTTCCCTTCCCGGAACCTTCCCTTTCCAGAACCTTCCCTTCCCAGAACCCACCCTTCCCTTCCCGGAACCTTCCCTTCCCGGAACCTTCCCGGAACCTTCCCTTCCTGGAACCTCCCCTTCCCGGAAGCTTCCCTTCCCGGAACTTTCCCTTCCCTTCCCGGAACCTTCCATTCCCGGAACCTTCCCTTCCCTTCCCGTCCCTTCCCTTCCCTTCCCTTCCCTTCCCTTCCCTTCCCTTCCCAGAACCTTCCCTTCCCTTCCCTTCCCAGAACCTTCCCTTCCCTTCCCAGAACCTTCCCTTCCCAGAACCTTCCCTTCCCTTCCCAGAACCCACCCTTCCCTTCCCGGAACCTTCCCTTCCCTTCCCTTCCCTTCCCTTCGCTTGCCTTCCCTTCCCGGAACCTTCCCTTTCCGGAACCTTCCCTTCCCAGAACCAACCCTTCCCTTCCCGGAACCTTCCCTTCCCTTCCCTTCCCGGAACCTTCCCTTCCTGGAACCTCCCCTTCCCGGAAGCTTCCCTTCCCGGAACTTTCCCTTCCCTTCCCGGAACCTTCCATTCCCGGAACCTTCCCTTCCCTTCCCTTCCCTTCCCGGAACCTTCCCTTCCCTTCCCTTCCCTTCCCTTCCCGGAACCTTCCCTTCCCGGAACCTTCCCTTCCCGGAACCTTCCCTTCCCTTCCCTTCTCGGAACCTTACCTTCCCTTCCCTTCCCTTCCCTTCCCTTCCCGGAACCTTCCCTTCCCTTCCCTTCCCTTCCCTTCCCTTCCCTTCCCTTCCCTTCCCTTCCCTTCCCTTCCCTTCCCTTCCCTTCCCTTCCCTTCCCTTCCCTTCCCTTCCCTTCCCTTCCCTTCCCTTCCCTTCTCTTCCCTTCCCTTCCCTTCCCTTCCCTTCCCTTCCCTGCCCTTCCCTTCCCGGAATCTTCCGTTCCCGGAACCTTCCCGTGCCGGAAACTTCCCTTCCCTTCCCTTCCCTTCCCTTCCCTTCCCTTCCCTTCCCAGAACCTTCCCAGAACCTTCCCAGAACCTTCCCTTCCCTTCCCTTCCCTTCCCTTCCCGGAACCTTCCCTTCCCTTCCCTTCCCTTCCCTTCCCTTCCCTTCCCTTCCCTTCCTTTCCCTTCCCTTCCCGGAACCTTCCCGGAACCTTCCCGGAACCTTCCCTTCCCTTCCCGGAACCTTCCCTTCCCTTCCCTTCCTTTCCCTTCCCTTCCCTTCCCGGAACCTTCCCTTCCCTTCCCTTCCCTTCCCTTCCCTTCCCTTCCCTTCCCTTCCCAGAACCTTCCCTTCCCTTCCCTTCCCTTCTCTTCCCAGAAGCTTCCCTTCCCTTCCCTTCCCTTCCCTTCCCTTCCCTTCCCTTCCCTTCCCTTCCCTTCCCGGAACCTTCCCGGAACCTTCCCATAACCTTCCCGGAACCTTCCCTTCCCTTCCCGGAACCTTCCCTTCCCTTCCCTTCTTTTCCCTTCCCTTCCCTTCCCGGAACATTCCCTTCCCTTCCCTTCCCTTCCCTTCCCTTCCCTTCCCTTCCCTTCCCGGAACTTTCCCGGAACCTTCCCTTCCCGGAACCTTCCCTTCCCGGAACCTTCCCTTCCCTTCCCTTCCCTTCCCTTCCCTTCCCTTCCCTTCCCTTCCCTTCCCGGAACTTTCCCGGAACCTTCCCTTCCCGGAACCTTCCCTTCCCGGAACCTTCCCTTCCCGGAACCTTCCCTTCCCAGAACCTTCCCTTCCCAGAACCTGCCCTTCCCTTCCCTTCCCTTCCCTTCCCTTCCCTTCCCTTCCCGAACCTTCCCTTCCCGAACCTTCCCTTCCCTTCCCTTCCCGTCCCTTCCCGGAAACTTCCCTTCCCGGAACCTTCCGTTCCCGGAACCTTCCCGTGCCGGAAACTTCCCTTCCCTTCCCTTCCCTTCCCTTCCCTTCCCTTCCCTTCCCTTCCCGGAACCTTCCCTTCCCTTCCCAGAACCTTCCCTTCCAGAACCTTCTATTCCCGGAACCTTCCCTTCCCGGAACCTTCCCTTCCCTTCCCGGAACCTTCCCTTCCCTTCCCTTCCCTTCCCTTCCCTTCCCTTCCCGGAACCTTCCCTTTCCAGAACCTTCCCTTCCCAGAACCCACCCTTCCCTTCCCGGAACCTTCCCTTCCCGGAACCTTCCCGGAACCTTCCCTTCCTGGAACCTCCCCTTCCCGGAAGCTTCCCTTCCCGGAACTTTCCCTTCCCTTCCCGGAACCTTCCATTCCCGGAACCTTCCCTTCCCTTCCCGTCCCTTCCCTTCCCTTCCCTTCCCTTCCCTTCCCTTCCCTTCCCGGAACCTTCCCTTCCCTTCCCTTCCCTTCCCTTCCCTTGCCTTCCCTTCCCGGAACCTTCCCTTTCCGGAACCTTCCCTTCCCAGAACCCACCCTTCCCTTCCCGGAACCTTCCCTTCCCTTCCCTTCCCGGAACCTTCCCTTCCTGGAACCTCCCCTTCCCGGAAGCTTCCCTTCCCGGAACTTTCCCTTCCCTTCCCGGAACCTTCCATTCCCGGAACCTTCCCTTCCCTTCCCTTCCCTTCCCTTCCCTTCCCTTCCCTTCCCTTCCCTTCCCGGAACCTTCCCTTCCCGGAACCTTCCCTTCCCTTCCCTTCTCGGAACCTTACCTTCCCTTCCCTTCCCTTCCCTTCCCTTCCCGGAACCTTACCTTCCCTTCCCTTCCCTTCCCTTCATTTCCCTTCCCTTCCCTTCTCTTCCCTTCCCTTCCCTTCCCTTCCCTTCCCTGCCCTTCCCTTCCCGGAATCTGCCGTTCCCGGAACCTTCCCGTGCCGGAAACTTCCCTTCCCTTCCCTTCCCTTCCCTTCCCTTCCC
Source organism: Melozone crissalis (assembly GCF_028551555.1). Classification (NCBI taxonomy): domain Eukaryota; kingdom Metazoa; phylum Chordata; class Aves; order Passeriformes; family Passerellidae; genus Melozone; species Melozone crissalis. Next base: position 22,736,798 of record NW_026535807.1, on the reverse strand, counting down.
TTCCCAGAACCTTCCCAGAACCTTCCCAGAACATTCCCTTCCCTTCCCTTCCCTTCCCTTCCCTTCCCGGAACCTTACCTTCCCTTCCCTTCCCTTCCCTTCCCTTCCCTTCCCTTCCCTTCCCTTCCCTTCCCTTCCCTTCCCTTCCTTTCCCTTCCCTTCCCGGAACCTTCCCGGAACCTTCCCTTCCCTTCCCGGAACCTTCCCTTCCCTTCCCTTCCTTTCCCTTCCCTTCCCTTCCCGGAACCTTCCCTTCCCTTCCCTTCCCTTCCCTTCCCTTCCCTTCCCTTCCCTTCCCTTCCCTTCCCAGAACCTTCCCTTCCCTTCCCTTCCCTTCTCTTCCCAGAAGCTTCCCTTCCCTTCCCTTCCCTTCCCTTCCCTTCCCTTCCCTTCCCTTCCCGGAACCTTCCCGGAACCTTCCCGGAACCTTCCCTTCCCTTCCCGGAACCTTCCCTTCCCTTCCCTTCTTTTCCCTTCCCTTCCCTTCCCTTCCCGGAACCTTCCCTTCCCTTCCCTTCCCTTCCCTTCCCTTCCCTTCCCTTCCCTTCCCTTCCCTTCCCGGAACTTTCCCGGAACCTTCCCTTCCCGGAACCTTCCCTTCCCGGAACCTTCCCTTCCCTTCCCTTCCCGGAACTTTCCCGGAACCTTCCCTTCCCGGAACCTTCCCTTCCCTTCCCTTCCCTTCCCTTCCCTTCCCTTCCCTTCCCAGAACCTTCCCTTCCCAGAACCTGCCCTTCCCTTCCCTTCCCTTCCCTTCCCTTCCCTTCCTCTCCCGAACCTTCCCTTCCCTTCCCTTCCCTTCCCTTCCCTTCCCTTCCTTCCCTTCCCTTCCCTTCCCTTCCCTTCCCAGAACCTTCCCTTCCCTTCCCTTAACAGAACCTTCCCTTCCCTTCCCAGAACCTTCCCTTCCCAGAACCTTCCCTTCCCTTCCCAGAACCCACCCTTCCCTTCCCTTCCCTTCCCTTCCCTTCCCTTCCCTTCCCTTCCCTTCCCTTCCCTTCCCTTCCCTTGCCTTCCCTTCCCGGAACCTTCCCTTTCCGGAATCTTCCCTTCCCAGAACCCACCCTTCCCTTCCCGGAACCTTCCCTTCCCTTCCCTTCCCTTCCCGGAACCTTCCCTTCCTGGAACCTCCCCTTCCCGGAAGCTTCCCTTCCCGGAACTTTCCCTTCCCTTCCCGGAACCTTCCATTCCCGGAACCTTCCCTTCCCTTCCCGTCCCTTCCCTTCCCTTCCCTTCCCTTTCTCTTCCCTCTCCTTTCCTTCCCTTCCCTTCCCTTCCAGGAACCTTCCCTTCCCTTCCCTTCCCTTCCCTTCCCTTCCCTTCCCTTCCCTTCCCTTCCCTTCCCTTCCCTTCCCTTCCCGGAACCTTCCCTTCCCTTCCCTTCCCTTCCCTTCCCTTCCCTTCCCTCCCTTCCCTTCCCTTCCCTTCCCTTCCCTTCCCGGAACCTTCCCTTCCCTTCCCTTCCCGGAACCTTCCCTTCCCTTCCCTTCCCTTCCCTTCTCTTCCCTTCCCTTCCCTTCCCTTCCCTTCCCTGCCCTTCCCTTCCCGGAACCTTCCGTTCCCGGAACCTTCCCTTTCCAGAACCTTCCCTTCCCAGAACCCACCCTTCCCTTCCCGGAACCTTCCCTTCCCGGAACCTTCCCGGAACCTTCCCTTCCTGGAACCTCCCCTTCCCGGAAGCTTCCCTTCCCGGAACTTTCCCTTCCCTTCCCGGAACCTTCCATTCCCGGAACCTTCCCTTCCCTTCCCGTCCCTTCCCTTCCCTTCCCTTCCCTTCCCTTCCCTTCCCGGAACCTTCCCTTCCCTTCCCTTCCCTTCCCTTCCCTTGCCTTCCCTTCCCGGAACCTTCCCTTTCCGGAACCTTCCCTTCCCAGAACCCACCCTTCCCTTCCCGGAACCTTCCCTTCCCTTCCCTTCCCGGAACCTTCCCTTCCTGGAACCTCCCCTTCCCGGAAGCTTCCCTTCCCGGAACTTTCCCTTCCCTTCCCGGAACCTTCCATTCCCGGAACCTTCCCTTCCCTTCCCTTCCCTTCCCTTCCCTTCCCTTCCCTTCCCTTCCCTTCCCTTCCCTTCCCGGAACCTTCCCTTCCCGGAACCTTCCCTTCCCGGAACCTTCCCTTCCCTTCCCTTCTCGGAACCTTACCTTCCCTTCCCTTCCCTTCCCTTCCCTTCCCTTCCCGGAACCTTACCTTCCCTTCCCTTCCCTTCCCTTCCCTTCATTTCCCTTCCCTTCCCTTCTCTTCCCTTCCCTTCCCTTCCCTTCCCTTCCCTGCCCTTCCCTTCCCGGAATCTTCCGTTCCCGGAACCTTCCCGTGCCGGAAACTTCCCTTCCCTTCCCTTCCCTTCCCTTCCCTTCCCTTCCCTTCCCAGAACCTTCCCAGAACATTCCCTTCCCTTCCCTTCCCTTCCCTTCCCGGAACCTTCCCTTCCCTTCCCTTCCCTTCCCTTCCCTTCCCTTCCCTTCCCTTCCCTTCCCTTCCCTTCCTTTCCCTTCCCTTCCCGGAACCTTCCCGGAACCTTCCCTTCCCTTCCCGGAACCTTCCCTTCCCTTCCCTTCCTTTCCCTTCCCTTCCCTTCCCTTCCCGGAACCTTCCCTTCCCTTCCCTTCCCTTCCCTTCCCTTCCCTTCCCAGAACCTTCCCTTCCCTTCCCTTCCCTTCCCTTCTCTTCCCAGAAGCTTCCCTTCCCTTCCCTTCCCTTCCCTTCCCTTCCCTTCCCTTCCCTTCCCTTCCCTTCCCTTCCCTTCCCTTCCCGGAACCTTCCCGGAACCTTCCCGGAACCTTCCCTTCCCTTCCCGGAACCTTCCCTTCCCTTCCCTTCTTTTCCCTTCCCTTCCCTTCCCTTCCCGGAACCTTCCCTTCCCTTCCCGGAACCTTCCCTTCCCGGAACCTTCCCTTCCCTTCCCGGAACTTTCCCGGAACCTTCCCTTCCCGGAACCTTCCCTTCCCGGAACCTTCCCTTCCCTTCCCTTCCCTTCCCTTCCCTTCCCTTCCCGGAACTTTCCCGGAACCTTCCCTTCCCGGAACCTTCCCTTCCCGGAACCTTCCCTTCCCTTCCCTTCCCTTCCCTTCCCTTCCCAGAACCTTCCCTTCCCAGAACCTGCCCTTCCCTTCCCTTCCCTTCCCTTCCCTTCCCTTCCTCTCCCGAACCTTCCCTTCCCTTCCCTTCCCTTCCCTACCCTTCCTTCCCTTCCCTTCCCTTCCCTTCCCTTCCCTTCCCAGAACCTTCCCTTCCCTTCCCTTCCCAGAACCTTCCCTTCCCTTCCCAGAACCTTCCCTTCCCAGAACCTTCCCTTCCCTTCCCAGAACCCACCGTTCCCTTCCCTTCCCTTCCCTTCCCTTCCCTTCCCTTCCCTTCCCTTCCCTTCCCTTGCCTTCCCTTCCCGGAACCTTCCCTTTCCGGAACCTTCCCTTCCCAGAACCCACCCTTCCCTTCCCGGAACCTTCCCTTCCCTTCCCTTCCCGGAACCTTCCCTTCCTGGAACCTCCCCTTCCCGGAAGCTTCCCTTCCCGGAACTTTCCCTTCCCTTCCCGGAACCTTCCATTCCCGGAACCTTCCCTTCCCTTCCCGTCCCTTCCTTTCCCTTCCCTTCCCTTTCTCTTCCCTCTCCTTTCCTTCCCTTCCCTTCCCTTCCAGGAACCTTCCCTTCCCTTCCCTTCCCTTCCCTTCCCTTCCCTTCCCTTCCCGGAACCTTCCCTTCCCTTCCCGTCCCTTCCCTTCCCTTCCCTTCCCTTCCCTTCCCTTCCCTTCCCTTCCCTTCCCTCCCTTCCCTTCCCTTCCCTTCCCTTCCCTTCCCGGAACCTTCCCTTCCCTTCCCTTCCCGGAACCTTCCCTTCCCTTCCCTTCCCTTCCCTTCTCTTCCCTTCCCTTCCCTTCCCTTCCCTTCCCTGCCCTTCCCTTCCCGGAACCTTCCGTTCCCGGAACCTTCCCGTGCCGGAAACTTCCCTTCCCTTCCCTTCCCTTCCCTTCCCTTCCCTTCCCTTCCCGGAACCTTCCCTTCCCTTCCCAGAACCTTCCCTTGCGGAACCTTCTATTCCCGGAACCTTCCCTTCCCGGAACCTTCCCTTCCCTTCCCGGAACCTTCCCTTCCCTTCCCTTCCCGGAACCTTCCCTTCCCTTCCCGGAACCTTCCCTTTCCAGAACCTTCCCTTCCCAGAACCCACCCTTCCCTTCCCGGAACCTTCCCTTCCCGGAACCTTCCCGGAACCTTCCCTTCCTGGAACCTCCCCTTCCCGGAAGCTTCCCTTCCCGGAACTTTCCCTTCCCTTCCCGGAACCTTCCATTCCCGGAACCTTCCCTTCCCTTCCCGTCCCTTCCCTTCCCTTCCCTTCCCTTCCCTTCCCTTCCCTTCCCAGAACCTTCCCTTCCCTTCCCTTCCCAGAACCTTCCCTTCCCTTCCCAGAACCTTCCCTTCCCAGAACCTTCCCTTCCCTTCCCAGAACCCACCCTTCCCTTCCCGGAACCTTCCCTTCCCTTCCCTTCCCTTCCCTTCCCTTCGCTTGCCTTCCCTTCCCGGAACCTTCCCTTTCCGGAACCTTCCCTTCCCAGAACCAACCCTTCCCTTCCCGGAACATTCCCTTCCCTTCCCTTCCCGGAACCTTCCCTTCCTGGAACCTCCCCTTCCCGGAAGCTTCCCTTCCCGGAACTTTCCCTTCCCTTCCCGGAACCTTCCATTCCCGGAACCTTCCCTTCCCTTCCCTTCCCTTCCCTTCCCTTCCCTTCCCTTCCCTTCCCTTCCCTTCCCGGAACCTTCCCTTCCCGGAACCTTCCCTTCCCGGAACCTTCCCTTCCCTTCCCTTCTCGGAACCTTACCTTCCCTTCCCTTCCCTTCCCTTCCCGGAACCTTCCCTTCCCGGAACCTTCCCTTCCCTTCCCTTCCCTTCCCTTCCCTTCCCTTCCCTTCCCTTCCCTTCCCTTCCCTTCCCTTCCCTTCCCTGCCCTTCCCTTCCCGGAATCTTCCGTTCCCGGAACCTTCCCGTGCCGGAAACTTCCCTTCCCTTCCCTTCCCTTCCCTTCCCTTCCCTTCCCTTCCCAGAACCTTCCCAGAACCTTCCCAGAACCTTCCCTTCCCTTCCCTTCCCTTCCCTGCCCGGAACCTTCCCTTCCCTTCCCTTCCCTTCCCTTCCCTTCCCTTCCCTTCCCTTCCCTTCCCTTCCCTTCCTTTCCCTTCCCTTCCCGGAACCTTCCCGGAACCTTCCCGGAACCTTCCCTTCCCTTCCCGGAACCTTCCCTTCCCTTCCCTTCCTTTCCCTTCCCTTCCCTTCCCGGAACCTTCCCTTCCCTTCCCTTCCCTTCCCTTCCCTTCCCTTCCCTTCCCTTCCCTTCCCTTCCCAGAACCTTCCCTTCCCTTCCCTTCCCTTCTCTTCCCAGAAGCTTCCCTTCCCTTCCCTTCCCTTCCCTTCCCTTCCCTTCCCTTCCCTTCCCTTCCCGGAACCTTCCCGGAACCTTCCCATAACCTTCCCGGAACCTTCCCTTCCCTTCCCGGAACCTTCCCTTCCCTTCCCTTCTTTTCCCTTCCCTTCCCTTCCCGGAACATTCCCTTCCCTTCCCTTCCCTTCCCTTCCCTTCCCTTCCCTTCCCTTCCCGGAACTTTCCCGGAACCTTCCCTTCCCGGAACCTTCCCTTCCCGGAACCTTCCCTTCCCTTCCCTTCCCTTCCCTTCCCTTCCCTTCCCGGAACTTTCCCGGAACCTTCCCTTCCCGGAACCTTCCCTTCCCGGAACCTTCCCTTCCCTTCCCTTCCCTTCCCTTCCCTTCCCTTCCCAGAACCTTCCCTTCCCAGAACCTGCCCTTCCCTTCCCTTCCCTTCCCTTCCCTTCCCTTCCCTTCCCGAACCTTCCCTTCCCGAACCTTCCCTTCCCTTCCCTTCCCGTCCCTTCCCGGAAACTTCCCTTCCCGGAACCTTCCGTTCCCGGAACCTTCCCGTGCCGGAAACTTCCCTTCCCTTCCCTTCCCTTCCCTTCCCTTCCCTTCCCTTCCCTTCCCGGAACCTTCCCTTCCCTTCCCAGAACCTTCCCTTCCAGAACCTTCTATTCCCGGAACCTTCCCTTCCCGGAACCTTCCCTTCCCTTCCCTTCCCTTCCCTTCCCTTCCCTTCCCTTCCCTTCCCGGAACCTTCCCTTTCCAGAACCTTCCCTTCCCAGAACCCACCCTTCCCTTCCCGGAACCTTCCCTTCCCGGAACCTTCCCGGAACCTTCCCTTCCTGGAACCTCCCCTTCCCGGAAGCTTCCCTTCCCGGAACTTTCCCTTCCCTTCCCGGAACCTTCCATTCCCGGAACCTTCCCTTCCCTTCCCGTCCCTTCCCTTCCCTTCCCAGAACCTTCCCTTCCCTTCCCTTCCCGGAACCTTCCCTTCCCTTCCCGGAACCTTCCCGTCCCTTCCCTTCCCTTCCCGGAACCTTCCCTTTCCGGAACCTTCCCTTCCCAGAACCCACCCTTCCCTTCCCGGAACCTTCCCTTCCCTTCCCTTCCCGGAACCTTCCCTTCCTGGAACCTCCCCTTCCCGGAAGCTTCCCTTCCCGGAACTTTCCCTTCCCTTCCCGGAACCTTCCATTCCCGGAACCTTCCCTTCCCTTCCCTTCCCTTCCCTTCCCTTCCCTTCCCTTCCCTTCCCGGAACCTTCCCTTCCCGGAACCTTCCCTTCCCGGAACCTTCCCTTCCCTTCCCTTCTCGGAACCTTACCTTCCCTTCCCTTCCCTTCCCTTCCCTTCCCGGAACCTTACCTTCCCTTCCCTTCCCTTCCCTTCATTTCCCTTCCCTTCCCTTCTCTTCCCTTCCCTTCCCTTCCCTTCCCTTCCCTGCCCTTCCCTTCCCGGAATCTTCCGTTCCCGGAACCTTCCCGTGCCGGAAACTTCCCTTCCCTTCCCTTCCCTTCCCTTCCCTTCCCTTCCCTTCCCAGAACCTTCCCAGAACATTCCCTTCCCTTCCCTTCCCTTCCCTTCCCTTCCCTTCCCTTCCCTTCCCTTCCCTTCCCTTCCTTTCCCTTCCCTTCCCGGAACCTTCCCGGAACCTTCCCTTCCCTTCCCGGAACCTTCCCTTCCCTTCCCTTCCTTTCCCTTCCCTTCCCTTCCCGGAACCTTCCCTTCCCTTCCCTTCCCTTCCCTTCCCTTCCCTTCCCTTCCCTTCCCTTCCCGGAACCTTCCCGGAACCTTCCCGGAACCTTCCCGGAACCTTCCCGGAACCTTCCCTTCCCTTCCCGGAACCTTCCCTTCCCTTCCCTTCTTTTCCCTTCCCTTCCCTTCCCTTCCCGGAACCTTCCCTTCCCTTCCCTTCCCTTCCCTTCCCTTCCCTTCCCTTCCCTTCCCTTCCCGGAACTTTCCCGGAACCTTCCCTTCCCGGAACCTTCCCTTCCCGGAACCTTCCCTTCCCTTCCCTTCCCTTCCCTTCCCTTCCCGGAACTTTCCCGGAACCTTCCCTTCCCGGAACCTTCCCTTCCCTTCCCTTCCCTTCCCTTCCCTTCCCTTCCCTTCCCTTCCCAGAACCTTCCCTTCCCAGAACCTGCCCTTCCCTTCCCTTCCCTTCCCTTCCCTTCCCTTCCTCTCCCGAACCTTCCCTTCCCTTCCCTTCCCTTCCCTTCCCTTCCCTTCCTTCCCTTCCCTTCCCTTCCCTTCCCTTCCCAGAACCTTCCCTTCCCTTCCCTTAACAGAACCTTCCCTTCCCTTCCCAGAACCTTCCCTTCCCAGAACCTTCCCTTCCCTTCCCAGAACCCACCCTTCCCTTCCCTTCCCTTCCCTTCCCTTCCCTTCCCTTCCCTTCCCTTCCCTTCCCTTGCCTTCCCTTCCCGGAACCTTCCCTTTCCGGAATCTTCCCTTCCCAGAACCCACCCTTCCCTTCCCGGAACCTTCCCTTCCCTTCCCTTCCCTTCCCGGAACCTTCCCTTCCTGGAACCTCCCCTTCCCGGAAGCTTCCCTTCCCGGAACTTTCCCTTCCCTTCCCGGAACCTTCCATTCCCGGAACCTTCCCTTCCCTTCCCGTCCCTTCCCTTCCCTTCCCTTCCCTTTCTCTTCCCTCTCCTTTCCTTCCCTTCCCTTCCCTTCCAGGAACCTTCCCTTCCCTTCCCTTCCCTTCCCTTCCCTTCCCTTCCCTTCCCTTCCCTTCCCGGACCCTTCCCTTCCCTTCCCTTCCCTTCCCTTCCCTTCCCTTCCCTTCCCTCCCTTCCCTTCCCTTCCCTTCCCTTCCCGGAACCTTCCCTTCCCTTCCCTTCCCGGAACCTTCCCTTCCCTTCCCTTCCCTTCCCTTCTCTTCCCTTCCCTTCCCTTCCCTTCCCTTCCCTTCCCTGCCCTTCCCTTCCCGGAACCTTCCGTTCCCGGAACCTTCCCGTGCCGGAAACTTCCCTTCCCTTCCCTTCCCTTCCCTTCCCTTCCCTTCCCTTCCCTTCCCGGAACCTTCCCTTCCCTTCCCAGAAACTTCCCTTGCGGAACCTTCTATTCCCGGAACCTTCCCTTCCCGGAACCTTCCCTTCCCTTCCCGGAACCTTCCCTTCCCTTCCCTTCCCGGAACCTTCCCTTCCCTTCCCGGAACCTTCCCTTTCCAGAACCTTCCCTTCCCAGAACCCACCCTTCCCTTCCCGGAACCTTCCCTTCCCGGAACCTTCCCGGAACCTTCCCTTCCTGGAACCTCCCCTTCCCGGAAGCTTCCCTTCCCGGAACTTTCCCTTCCCTTCCCGGAACCTTCCATTCCCGGAACCTTCCCTTCCCTTCCCGTCCCTTCCCTTCCCTTCCCTTCCCTTCCCTTCCCAGAACCTTCCCTTCCCTTCCCTTCCCAGAACCTTCCCTTCCCTTCCCAGAACCTTCCCTTCCCAGAACCTTCCCTTCCCTTCCCAGAACCCACCCTTCCCTTCCCGGAACCTTCCCTTCCCTTCCCTTCCCTTCCCTTCGCTTGCCTTCCCTTCCCGGAACCTTCCCTTTCCGGAACCTTCCCTTCCCAGAACCCACCCTTCCCTTCCCGGAACCTTCCCTTCCCGGAACCTTCCCGGAACCTTCCCTTCCTGGAACCTCCCCTTCCCGGAAGCTTCCCTTCCCGGAACTTTCCCTTCCCTTCCCGGAACCTTCCATTCCCGGAACCTTCCCTTCCCTTCCCTTCCCTTCCCTTCCCTTCCCTTCCCTTCCCGGAACCTTCCCTTCCCGGAACCTTCCCTTCCCGGAACCTTCCCTTCCCTTCCCTTCTCGGAACCTTACCTTCCCTTCCCTTCCCTTCCCTTCCCTTCCCTTCCCGGAACCTTCCCTTCCCTTCCCTTCCCTTCCCTTCCCTTCCCTTCCCTTCCCTTCCCTTCCCTTCCCTTCCCTTCCCTTCCCTTCCCTTCCCTTCTCTTCCCTTCCCTTCCCTTCCCTTCCCTTCCCTTCCCTGCCCTTCCCTTCCCGGAATCTTCCGTTCCCGGAACCTTCCCGTGCCGGAAACTTCCCTTCCCTTCCCTTCCCTTCCCTTCCCTTCCCAGAACCTTCCCAGAACCTTCCCAGAACCTTCCCTTCCCTTCCCTTCCCTTCCCTTCCCTTCCCTTCCCTTCCCGGACCCTTCCCTTCCCTTCCCTTCCCTTCCCTTCCCTTCCCTTCCCTTCCCTCCCTTCCCTTCCCTTCCCTTCCCTTCCCGGAACCTTCCCTTCCCTTCCCTTCCCGGAACCTTCCCTTCCCTTCCCTTCCCTTCCCTTCTCTTCCCTTCCCTTCCCTTCCCTTCCCTTCCCTTCCCTGCCCTTCCCTTCCCGGAACCTTCCGTTCCCGGAACCTTCCCGTGCCGGAAACTTCCCTTCCCTTCCCTTCCCTTCCCTTCCCTTCCCTTCCCGGAACCTTCCCTTCCCTTCCCAGAAACTTCCCTTGCGGAACCTTCTATTCCCGGAACCTTCCCTTCCCGGAACCTTCCCTTCCCTTCCCGGAACCTTCCCTTCCCTTCCCTTCCCGGAACCTTCCCTTCCCTTCCCGGAACCTTCCCTTTCCAGAACCTTCCCTTCCCAGAACCCACCCTTCCCTTCCCGGAACCTTCCCTTCCCGGAACCTTCCCGGAACCTTCCCTTCCTGGAACCTCCCCTTCCCGGAAGCTTCCCTTCCCGGAACTTTCCCTTCCCTTCCCGGAACCTTCCATTCCCGGAACCTTCCCTTCCCTTCCCGTCCCTTCCCTTCCCTTCCCTTCCCTTCCCTTCCCAGAACCTTCCCTTCCCTTCCCTTCCCAGAACCTTCCCTTCCCTTCCCAGAACCTTCCCTTCCCAGAACCTTCCCTTCCCTTCCCAGAACCCACCCTTCCCTTCCCGGAACCTTCCCTTCCCTTCCCTTCCCTTCCCTTCGCTTGCCTTCCCTTCCCGGAACCTTCCCTTTCCGGAACCTTCCCTTCCCAGAACCCACCCTTCCCTTCCCGGAACCTTCCCTTCCCGGAACCTTCCCGGAACCTTCCCTTCCTGGAACCTCCCCTTCCCGGAAGCTTCCCTTCCCGGAACTTTCCCTTCCCTTCCCGGAACCTTCCATTCCCGGAACCTTCCCTTCCCTTCCCTTCCCTTCCCTTCCCTTCCCTTCCCTTCCCTTCCCGGAACCTTCCCTTCCCGGAACCTTCCCTTCCCGGAACCTTCCCTTCCCTTCCCTTCTCGGAACCTTACCTTCCCTTCCCTTCCCTTCCCTTCCCTTCCCTTCCCGGAACCTTCCCTTCCCTTCCCTTCCCTTCCCTTCCCTTCCCTTCCCTTCCCTTCCCTTCCCTTCCCTTCCCTTCCCTTCCCTTCCCTTCCCTTCTCTTCCCTTCCCTTCCCTTCCCTTCCCTTCCCTTCCCTGCCCTTCCCTTCCCGGAATCTTCCGTTCCCGGAACCTTCCCGTGCCGGAAACTTCCCTTCCCTTCCCTTCCCTTCCCTTCCCTTCCCAGAACCTTCCCAGAACCTTCCCAGAACCTTCCCTTCCCTTCCCTTCCCTTCCCTTCCCGGAACCTTCCCTTCCCTTCCCTTCCCTTCCCTTCCCTTCCCTTCCCTTCCCTTCCCTTCCCTTCCCTTCCTTTCCCTTCCCTTCCCGGAACCTTCCCGGAACCTTCCCGGAACCTTCCCTTCCCTTCCCGGAACCTTCCCTTCCCTTCCCTTCCTTTCCCTTCCCTTCCCTTCCCGGAACCTTCCCTTCCCTTCCCTTCCCTTCCCTTCCCTTCCCTTCCCTTCCCTTCCCGGAACCTTCCCTTCCCTTCCCTTCCCAGAACCTTCCCTTCCCTTCCCTTCCCTTCTCTTCCCAGAAGCTTCCCTTCCCTTCCCTTCCCTTCCCTTCCCTTCCCTTCCCTTCCCTTCCCTTCCCTTCCCTTCCCTTCCCGGAACCTTCCCGGAACCTTCCCATAACCTTCCCGGAACCTTCCCTTCCCTTCCCGGAACCTTCCCTTCCCTTCCCTTCTTTTCCCTTCCCTTCCCTTCCCGGAACCTTCCCTTCCCTTCCCTTCCCTTCCCTTCCCTTCCCTTCCCTTCCCTTCCCTTCCCGGAACTTTCCCGGAACCTTCCCTTCCCGGAACCTTCCCTTCCCGGAACCTTCCCTTCCCTTCCCTTCCCTTCCCTTCCCTTCCCTTCCCGGAACTTTCCCGGAACCTTCCCTTCCCGGAACCTTCCCTTCCCGGAACCTTCCCTTCCCTTCCCTTCCCTTCCCTTCCCAGAACCTTCCCTTCCCAGAACCTGCCCTTCCCTTCCCTTCCCTTCCCTTCCCTTCCCTTCCCTTCCCGAACCTTCCCTTCCCGAACCTTCCCTTCCCTTCCCTTCCCGTCCCTTCCCGGAAACTTCCCTTCCCGGAACCTTCCCTTCCCGGAACTTTCCCTTCTCGGAACCTTCCCTTCCCTTCCCGGAACCTTCCCTTCCCTTCCCTTCCCTTCCCTTCCCGGAACCTTCCCTTCCCTTCCCAGAACCTTCCCTTCCGGAACCTTCTATTCCCGGAACCTTCCCTTCCCGGAACCTTCCCTTCCCTTCCCGGAACCTTCCCTTCCCTTCCCTTCCCTTCCCTTCCCTTCCCTTCCCTTCCCGGAACCTTCCCTTTCCGGAACCTTCCCTTCCCAGAACCCACCCTTCCCTTCCCGGAACCTTCCCTTCCCGGAACCTTCCCGGAACCTTCCCTTCCTGGAACCTCCCCTTCCCGGAAGCTTCCCTTCCCGGAACTTTCCCTTCCCTTCCCGGAACCTTCCATTCCCGGAACCTTCCCTTCCCTTCCCTTCCCGTCCCTTCCCTTCCCTTCCCTTCCCTTTCTCTTCCCTCTCCTTTCCTTCCCTTCCCGGAACCTTCCATTCCCTTCCCTTCCCTTCCCTTCCCTTCCCTTCCCTTCCCTTCCCTTCCCTTCCCTTCCCTTCCCTCCCCTTCCCTTCCCTTCCGTTCCCTTCCCTTCCCTTCCCTTCCCTTCCCTTCCCTTCCCTTCCGTTTCCTTCCCTTCCCTTCCCTTCCCTTCCCTTCCCAGAACCTTCCCTTCCCTTCCCGGAACCTTCCCTTCCCTTCCCTTCCCTTCCCTTCCCTTCCCTTCCCTTCCATTCTCTTCCCTTCCCTTCCCTTCCCTTCCCTTCCCATCCCTTCCCTTCCCTTCCCTTCCCTTCCCGCAACCTTCCCGGAACCTTCCCGCAACCTTCCCGGAACCTTCCCGGAACCTTCCCTTCCCTTCCCGGAACCTTCCCTTCCCTTCCCTTCCTTTCCCTTCCCTTCCCTTCCCGGAACCTTCCCTTCCCTTCCCTTCCCTTCCCGGAACTTTCTCGGAACCTTCCCTTCCCTTCCCTTCCCTTCCCAGAACGTTCCCTTCCCAGAACCTGCCCTTCCCTTCCCTTCCCTTCCCTTCCCTTCCCTTCCCGAACCTTCCCTTCCCGAACCTTCCCTTCCCTTCCCTTCCCGTCCCTTCCCGGAAAATTCCCTTCCCGGAACCTTCCCTTCCCGGAACTTTCCCTTCCCGGAACCTTCCCTTCCCTTCCCGGAACCTTCCCTTCCCTTCCCTTCCCGGAACCTTCCCTTCCCTTCCCTTCCCTTCCCTTCCCTTGCCTTCCCTTCCCGGAACCTTCCCTTTCCGGAACCTTCCCTTCCCAGAACCCACCCTTCCCTTCCCGGAACCTTCCCTTCCCTTCCCTTCCCGGAACCTTCCCTTCCTGGAACCTCCCCTTCCCGGAAGCTTCCCTTCCCGGAACTTTCCCTTCCCTTCCCGGAACCTTCCATTCCCGGAACCTTCCCTTCCCTTCCCTTCCCTTCCCTTCCCTTCCCTTCCCTTCCCTTCCCTTCCCTTCCCTTCCCGGAACCTTCCCTTCCCGGAACCTTCCCTTCCCGGAACCTTCCCTTCCCTTCCCTTCTCGGAACCTTACCTTCCCTTCCCTTCCCTTCCCTTCCCGGAACCTTCCCGGAACCTTACCTTCCCTTCCCTTCCCTTCCCTTCCCTTCATTTCCCTTCCCTTCCCTTCTCTTCCCTTCCCTTCCCTTCCCTTCCCTTCCCTGCCCTTCCCTTCCCGGAATCTTCCGTTCCCAGAACCTTCCCGTGCCGGAAACTTCCCTTCCCTTCCCTTCCCTTCCCTTCCCTTCCCTTCCCAGAACCTTCCCAGAACATTCCCTTCCCTTCCCTTCCCTTCCCTTCCCGGAACCTTCCCTTCCCTTCCCTTCCCTTCCCTTCCCTTCCCTTCCCTTCCCTTCCCTTCCCTTCCTTTCCCTTCCCTTCCCGGAACCTTCCCGGAACCTTCCCTTCCCTTCCCGGAACCTTCCCTTCCCTTCCCTTCCTTTCCCTTCCCTTCCCTTCCCTTCCCGGAACCTTCCCTTCCCTTCCCTTCCCTTCCCTTCCCTTCCCTTCCCAGAACCTTCCCTTCCCTTCCCTTCCCTTCCCTTCCCTTCTCTTCCCAGAAGCTTCCCTTCCCTTCCCTTCCCTTCCCTTCCCTTCCCTTCCCTTCCCTTCCCTTCCCTTCCCGGAACCTTCCCGGAACCTTCCCGGAACCTTCCCGGAACCTTCCCTTCCCTTCCCGGAACCTTCCCTTCCCTTCCCTTCTTTTCCCTTCCCTTCCCTTCCCTTCCCGGAACCTTCCCTTCCCTTCCCTTCCCTTCCCTTCCCTTCCCTTCCCTTCCCGGAACTTTCCCGGAACCTTCCCTTCCCGGAACCTTCCCTTCCCGGAACCTTCCCTTCCCTTCCCTTCCCTTCCCTTCCCTTCCCGGAACTTTCCCGGAACCTTCCCTTCCCGGAACCTTCCCTTCCCGGAACCTTCCCTTCCCTTCCCTTCCCTTCCCTTCCCTTCCCAGAACCTTCCCTTCCCAGAACCTGCCCTTCCCTTCCCTTCCCTTCCCTTCCCTTCCTCTCCCGAACCTTCCCTTCCCTTCCCTTCCCTTCCCTACCCTTCCTTCCCTTCCCTTCCCTTCCCTTCCCTTCCCAGAACCTTCCCTTCCCTTCCCTTCCCAGAACCTTCCCTTCCCTTCCCAGAACCTTCCCTTCCCAGAACCTTCCCTTCCCTTCCCAGAACCCACCGTTCCCTTCCCTTCCCTTCCCTTCCCTTCCCTTCCCTTCCCTTCCCTTCCCTTGCCTTCCCTTCCCGGAACCTTCCCTTTCCGGAACCTTCCCTTCCCAGAACCCACCCTTCCCTTCCCGGAACCTTCCCTTCCCTTCCCTTCCCGGAACCTTCCCTTCCTGGAACCTCCCCTTCCCGGAAGCTTCCCTTCCCGGAACTTTCCCTTCCCTTCCCGGAACCTTCCATTCCCGGAACCTTCCCTTCCCTTCCCGTCCCTTCCTTTCCCTTCCCTTCCCTTTCTCTTCCCTCTCCTTTCCTTCCCTTCCCTTCCCTTCCAGGAACCTTCCCTTCCCTTCCCTTCCCTTCCCTTCCCTTCCCTTCCCTTCCCTTCCCGGAACCTTCCCTTCCCTTCCCTTCCCTTCCCTTCCCTTCCCTTCCCTTCCCTTCCCTTCCCTTCCCTTCCCTTCCCTTCCCTCCCTTCCCTTCCCTTCCCTTCCCTTCCCGGAACCTTCCCTTCCCTTCCCTTCCCGGAACCTTCCCTTCCCTTCCCTTCCCTTCCCTTCTCTTCCCTTCCCTTCCCTTCCCTTCCCTTCCCTGCCCTTCCCTTCCCGGAACCTTCCGTTCCCGGAACCTTCCCGTGCCGGAAACTTCCCTTCCCTTCCCTTCCCTTCCCTTCCCTTCCCTTCCCTTCCCTTCCCGGAACCTTCCCTTCCCTTCCCAGAACCTTCCCTTGCGGAACCTTCTATTCCCGGAACCTTCCCTTCCCGGAACCTTCCCTTCCCTTCCCGGAACCTTCCCTTCCCTTCCCTTCCCGGAACCTTCCCTTCCCTTCCCGGAACCTTCCCTTTCCAGAACCTTCCCTTCCCAGAACCCACCCTTCCCTTCCCGGAACCTTCCCTTCCCGGAACCTTCCCGGAACCTTCCCTTCCTGGAACCTCCCCTTCCCGGAAGCTTCCCTTCCCGGAACTTTCCCTTCCCTTCCCGGAACCTTCCATTCCCGGAACCTTCCCTTCCCTTCCCGTCCCTTCCCTTCCCTTCCCTTCCCTTCCCTTCCCTTCCCTTCCCAGAACCTTCCCTTCCCTTCCCTTCCCAGAACCTTCCCTTCCCTTCCCAGAACCTTCCCTTCCCAGAACCTTCCCTTCCCTTCCCAGAACCCACCCTTCCCTTCCCGGAACCTTCCCTTCCCTTCCCTTCCCTTCCCTTCGCTTGCCTTCCCTTCCCGGAACCTTCCCTTTCCGGAACCTTCCCTTCCCAGAACCAACCCTTCCCTTCCCGGAACCTTCCCTTCCCTTCCCTTCCCGGAACCTTCCCTTCCTGGAACCTCCCCTTCCCGGAAGCTTCCCTTCCCGGAACTTTCCCTTCCCTTCCCGGAACCTTCCATTCCCGGAACCTTCCCTTCCCTTCCCTTCCCTTCCCTTCCCTTCCCTTCCCTTCCCTTCCCTTCCCTTCCCTTCCCTTCCCGGAACCTTCCCTTCCCGGAACCTTCCCTTCCCGGAACCTTCCCTTCCCTTCCCTTCTCGGAACCTTACCTTCCCTTCCCTTCCCTTCCCTTCCCGGAACCTTCCCTTCCCGGAACCTTCCCTTCCCTTCCCTTCCCTTCCCTTCCCTTCCCTTCCCTTCCCTTCCCTTCCCTTCCCTTCCCTTCCCTTCTCTTCCCTTCCCTTCCCTTCCCTTCCCTTCCCTTCCCTGCCCTTCCCTTCCCGGAATCTTCCGTTCCCGGAACCTTCCCGTGCCGGAAACTTCCCTTCCCTTCCCTTCCCTTCCCTTCCCTTCCCTTCCCTTCCCAGAACCTTCCCAGAACCTTCCCAGAACCTTCCCTTCCCTTCCCTTCCCTTCCCTTCCCGGAACCTTCCCTTCCCTTCCCTTCCCTTCCCTTCCCTTCCCTTCCCTTCCCTTCCCTTCCTTTCCCTTCCCTTCCCGGAACCTTCCCGGAACCTTCCCGGAACCTTCCCTTCCCTTCCCGGAACCTTCCCTTCCCTTCCCTTCCTTTCCCTTCCCTTCCCTTCCCGGAACCTTCCCTTCCCTTCCCTTCCCTTCCCTTCCCTTCCCTTCCCTTCCCTTCCCAGAACCTTCCCTTCCCTTCCCTTCCCTTCTCTTCCCAGAAGCTTCCCTTCCCTTCCCTTCCCTTCCCTTCCCTTCCCTTCCCTTCCCTTCCCTTCCCTTCCCGGAACCTTCCCGGAACCTTCCCATAACCTTCCCGGAACCTTCCCTTCCCTTCCCGGAACCTTCCCTTCCCTTCCCTTCTTTTCCCTTCCCTTCCCTTCCCGGAACATTCCCTTCCCTTCCCTTCCCTTCCCTTCCCTTCCCTTCCCTTCCCTTCCCGGAACTTTCCCGGAACCTTCCCTTCCCGGAACCTTCCCTTCCCGGAACCTTCCCTTCCCTTCCCTTCCCTTCCCTTCCCTTCCCTTCCCGGAACTTTCCCGGAACCTTCCCTTCCCGGAACCTTCCCTTCCCGGAACCTTCCCTTCCCTTCCCTTCCCTTCCCTTCCCTTCCCAGAACCTTCCCTTCCCAGAACCTGCCCTTCCCTTCCCTTCCCTTCCCTTCCCTTCCCTTCCCTTCCCGAACCTTCCCTTCCCGAACCTTCCCTTCCCTTCCCTTCCCGTCCCTTCCCGGAAACTTCCCTTCCCGGAACCTTCCGTTCCCGGAACCTTCCCGTGCCGGAAACTTCCCTTCCCTTCCCTTCCCTTCCCTTCCCTTCCCTTCCCTTCCCGGAACCTTCCCTTCCCTTCCCAGAACCTTCCCTTCCAGAACCTTCTATTCCCGGAACCTTCCCTTCCCGGAACCTTCCCTTCCCTTCCCGGAACCTTCCCTTCCCTTCCCTTCCCTTCCCTTCCCTTCCCGGAACCTTCCCTTTCCAGAACCTTCCCTTCCCAGAACCCACCCTTCCCTTCCCGGAACCTTCCCTTCCCGGAACCTTCCCGGAACCTTCCCTTCCTGGAACCTCCCCTTCCCGGAAGCTTCCCTTCCCGGAACTTTCCCTTCCCTTCCCGGAACCTTCCATTCCCGGAACCTTCCCTTCCCTTCCCGTCCCTTCCCTTCCCTTCCCTTCCCTTCCCTTCCCTTCCCGGAACCTTCCCTTCCCTTCCCTTCCCTTCCCTTCCCTTGCCTTCCCTTCCCGGAACCTTCCCTTTCCGGAACCTTCCCTTCCCAGAACCCACCCTTCCCTTCCCGGAACCTTCCCTTCCCTTCCCTTCCCGGAACCTTCCCTTCCTGGAACCTCCCCTTCCCGGAAGCTTCCCTTCCCGGAACTTTCCCTTCCCTTCCCGGAACCTTCCATTCCCGGAACCTTCCCTTCCCTTCCCTTCCCTTCCCTTCCCTTCCCTTCCCTTCCCTTCCCTTCCCTTCCCGGAACCTTCCCTTCCCGGAACCTTCCCTTCCCGGAACCTTCCCTTCCCTTCCCTTCTCGGAACCTTACCTTCCCTTCCCTTCCCTTCCCTTCCCTTCCCGGAACCTTACCTTCCCTTCCCTTCCCTTCCCTTCATTTCCCTTCCCTTCCCTTCTCTTCCCTTCCCTTCCCTTCCCTTCCCTTCCCTGCCCTTCCCTTCCCGGAATCTTCCGTTCCCGGAACCTTCCCGTGCCGGAAACTTCCCTTCCCTTCCCTTCCCTTCCCTTCCCTTCCCTTCCCTTCCCTTCCCTTCCCAGAACCTTCCCAGAACATTCCCTTCCCTTCCCTTCCCTTCCCTTCCCTTCCCTTCCCTTCCCTTCCCTTCCCTTCCCTTCCCTTCCTTTCCCTTCCCTTCCCGGAACCTTCCCGGAACCTTCCCTTCCCTTCCCGGAACCTTCCCTTCCCTTCCCTTCCTTTCCCTTCCCTTCCCTTCCCGGAACCTTCCCTTCCCTTCCCTTCCCTTCCCTTCCCTTCCCTTCCCTTCCCTTCCCAGAACCTTCCCTTCCCTTCCCTTCCCTTCTCTTCCCAGAAGCTTCCCTTCCCTTCCCTTCCCTTCCCTTCCCTTCCCTTCCCTTCCCTTCCCGGAACCTTCCCGGAACCTTCCCGGAACCTTCCCGGAACCTTCCCGGAACCTTCCCTTCCCTTCCCGGAACCTTCCCTTCCCTTCCCTTCTTTTCCCTTCCCTTCCCTTCCCTTCCCGGAACCTTCCCTTCCCTTCCCTTCCCTTCCCTTCCCTTCCCTTCCCTTCCCTTCCCGGAACTTTCCCGGAACCTTCCCTTCCCGGAACCTTCCCTTCCCGGAACCTTCCCTTCCCTTCCCTTCCCTTCCCTTCCCTTCCCGGAACTTTCCCGGAACCTTCCCTTCCCGGAACCTTCCCTTCCCTTCCCTTCCCTTCCCTTCCCTTCCCTTCCCTTCCCTTCCCAGAACCTTCCCTTCCCAGAACCTGCCCTTCCCTTCCCTTCCCTTCCCTTCCCTTCCCTTCCTCTCCCGAACCTTCCCTTCCCTTCCCTTCCCTTCCCTTCCCTTCCTTCCCTTCCCTTCCCTTCCCTTCCCTTCCCAGAACCTTCCCTTCCCTTCCCTTAACAGAACCTTCCCTTCCCTTCCCAGAACCTTCCCTTCCCAGAACCTTCCCTTCCCATCCCAGAACCCACCCTTCCCTTCCCTTCCCTTCCCTTCCCTTCCCTTCCCTTCCCTTCCCTTCCCTTCCCTTCCCTTGCCTTCCCTTCCCGGAACCTTCCCTTTCCGGAATCTTCCCTTCCCAGAACCCACCCTTCCCTTCCCGGAACCTTCCCTTCCCTTCCCTTCCCTTCCCGGAACCTTCCCTTCCTGGAACCTCCCCTTCCCGGAAGCTTCCCTTCCCGGAACTTTCCCTTCCCTTCCCGGAACCTTCCATTCCCGGAACCTTCCCTTCCCTTCCCGTCCCTTCCCTTCCCTTCCCTTCCCTTTCTCTTCCCTCTCCTTTCCTTCCCTTCCCTTCCCTTCCAGGAACCTTCCCTTCCCTTCCCTTCCCTTCCCTTCCCTTCCCTTCCCTTCCCTTCCCGGAACCTTCCCTTCCCTTCCCTTCCCTTCCCTTCCCTTCCCTTCCCTTCCCTCCCTTCCCTTCCCTTCCCTTCCCTTCCCGGAACCTTCCCTTCCCTTCCCTTCCCGGAACCTTCCCTTCCCTTCCCTTCCCTTCCCTTCTCTTCCCTTCCCTTCCCTTCCCTTCCCTTCCCTGCCCTTCCCTTCCCGGAACCTTCCGTTCCCGGAACCTTCCCGTGCCGGAAACTTCCCTTCCCTTCCCTTCCCTTCCCTTCCCTTCCCTTCCCGGAACCTTCCCTTCCCTTCCCAGAAACTTCCCTTGCGGAACCTTCTATTCCCGGAACCTTCCCTTCCCGGAACCTTCCCTTCCCTTCCCGGAACCTTCCCTTCCCTTCCCTTCCCGGAACCTTCCCTTCCCTTCCCGGAACCTTCCCTTTCCAGAACCTTCCCTTCCCAGAACCCACCCTTCCCTTCCCGGAACCTTCCCTTCCCGGAACCTTCCCGGAACCTTCCCTTCCTGGAACCTCCCCTTCCCGGAAGCTTCCCTTCCCGGAACTTTCCCTTCCCTTCCCGGAACCTTCCATTCCCGGAACCTTCCCTTCCCTTCCCGTCCCTTCCCTTCCCTTCCCTTCCCTTCCCTTCCCAGAACCTTCCCTTCCCTTCCCTTCCCAGAACCTTCCCTTCCCTTCCCAGAACCTTCCCTTCCCAGAACCTTCCCTTCCCTTCCCAGAACCCACCCTTCCCTTCCCGGAACCTTCCCTTCCCTTCCCTTCCCTTCCCTTCGCTTGCCTTCCCTTCCCGGAACCTTCCCTTTCCGGAACCTTCCCTTCCCAGAACCCACCCTTCCCTTCCCGGAACCTTCCCTTCCCGGAACCTTCCCGGAACCTTCCCTTCCTGGAACCTCCCCTTCCCGGAAGCTTCCCTTCCCGGAACTTTCCCTTCCCTTCCCGGAACCTTCCATTCCCGGAACCTTCCCTTCCCTTCCCTTCCCTTCCCTTCCCTTCCCTTCCCTTCCCTTCCCTTCCCGGAACCTTCCCTTCCCGGAACCTTCCCTTCCCGGAACCTTCCCTTCCCTTCCCTTCTCGGAACCTTACCTTCCCTTCCCTTCCCTTCCCTTCCCTTCCCTTCCCGGAACCTTCCCTTCCCTTCCCTTCCCTTCCCTTCCCTTCCCTTCCCTTCCCTTCCCTTCCCTTCCCTTCCCTTCCCTTCCCTTCTCTTCCCTTCCCTTCCCTTCCCTTCCCTTCCCTTCCCTGCCCTTCCCTTCCCGGAATCTTCCGTTCCCGGAACCTTCCCGTGCCGGAAACTTCCCTTCCCTTCCCTTCCCTTCCCTTCCCTTCCCTTCCCTTCCCTTCCCAGAACCTTCCCAGAACCTTCCCAGAACCTTCCCTTCCCTTCCCTTCCCTTCCCTTCCCGGAACCTTCCCTTCCCTTCCCTTCCCTTCCCTTCCCTTCCCTTCCCTTCCCTTCCCTTCCCTTCCTTTCCCTTCCCTTCCCGGAACCTTCCCGGAACCTTCCCGGAACCTTCCCTTCCCTTCCCGGAACCTTCCCTTCCCTTCCCTTCCTTTCCCTTCCCTTCCCTTCCCGGAACCTTCCCTTCCCTTCCCTTCCCTTCCCTTCCCTTCCCTTCCCTTCCCTTCCCGGAACCTTCCCTTCCCTTCCCTTCCCAGAACCTTCCCTTCCCTTCCCTTCCCTTCTCTTCCCAGAAGCTTCCCTTCCCTTCCCTTCCCTTCCCTTCCCTTCCCTTCCCTTCCCTTCCCTTCCCTTCCCTTCCCTTCCCTTCCCTTCCCTTCCCGGAACCTTCCCGGAACCTTCCCATAACCTTCCCGGAACCTTCCCTTCCCTTCCCGGAACCTTCCCTTCCCTTCCCTTCTTTTCCCTTCCCTTCCCTTCCCGGAACCTTCCCTTCCCTTCCCTTCCCTTCCCTTCCCTTCCCTTCCCTTCCCTTCCCTTCCCTTCCCGGAACTTTCCCGGAACCTTCCCTTCCCGGAACCTTCCCTTCCCGGAACCTTCCCTTCCCTTCCCTTCCCTTCCCTTCCCTTCCCTTCCCTTCCCGGAACTTTCCCGGAACCTTCCCTTCCCGGAACCTTCCCTTCCCGGAACCTTCCCTTCCCTTCCCTTCCCTTCCCTTCCCAGAACCTTCCCTTCCCAGAACCTGCCCTTCCCTTCCCTTCCCTTCCCTTCCCTTCCCTTCCCTTCCCGAACCTTCCCTTCCCGAACCTTCCCTTCCCTTCCCTTCCCGTCCCTTCCCGGAAACTTCCCTTCCCGGAACCTTCCCTTCCCGGAACTTTCCCTTCTCGGAACCTTCCCTTCCCTTCCCGGAACCTTCCCTTCCCTTCCCTTCCCTTCCCTTCCCTTCCCGGAACCTTCCCTTCCCTTCCCAGAACCTTCCCTTCCGGAACCTTCTATTCCCGGAACCTTCCCTTCCCGGAACCTTCCCTTCCCTTCCCGGAACCTTCCCTTCCCTTCCCTTCCCTTCCCTTCCCTTCCCTTCCCTTCCCGGAACCTTCCCTTTCCGGAACCTTCCCTTCCCAGAACCCACCCTTCCCTTCCCGGAACCTTCCCTTCCCGGAACCTTCCCGGAACCTTCCCTTCCTGGAACCTCCCCTTCCCGGAAGCTTCCCTTCCCGGAACTTTCCCTTCCCTTCCCGGAACCTTCCATTCCCGGAACCTTCCCTTCCCTTCCCTTCCCGTCCCTTCCCTTCCCTTCCCTTCCCTTTCTCTTCCCTCTCCTTTCCTTCCCTTCCCGGAACCTTCCATTCCCTTCCCTTCCCTTCCCTTCCCTTCCCTTCCCTTCCCTTCCCTTCCCTTCCCTTCCCTTCCCTTCCCTTCCCTTCCCTCCCCTTCCCTTCCCTTCCGTTCCCTTCCCTTCCCTTCCCTTCCCTTCCCTTCCCTTCCCTTCCGTTTCCTTCCCTTCCCTTCCCTTCCCTTCCCTTCCCAGAACCTTCCCTTCCCTTCCCGGAACCTTCCCTTCCCTTCCCTTCCCTTCCCTTCCCTTCCCTTCCCTTCCATTCTCTTCCCTTCCCTTCCCTTCCCTTCCCTTCCCATCCCTTCCCTTCCCTTCCCTTCCCTTCCCTTCCCTTCCCTTCCCTTCCCTTCCCGCAACCTTCCCGGAACCTTCCCGGAACCTTCCCTTCCCTTCCCGGAACCTTCCCTTCCCTTCCCTTCCTTTCCCTTCCCTTCCCTTCCCGGAACCTTCCCTTCCCTTCCCTTCCCTTCCCGGAACTTTCTCGGAACCTTCCCTTCCCTTCCCTTCCCTTCCCTTCCCAGAACGTTCCCTTCCCAGAACCTGCCCTTCCCTTCCCTTCCCTTCCCTTCCCTTCCCTTCCCGAACCTTCCCTTCCCGAACCTTCCCTTCCCTTCCCTTCCCGTCCCTTCCCGGAAAATTCCCTTCCCGGAACCTTCCCTTCCCGGAACTTTCCCTTCCCGGAACCTTCCCTTCCCTTCCCGGAACCTTCCCTTCCCTTCCCTTCCCGGAACCTTCCCTTCCCGGAACCTTCCCTTCCCTTCCCAGAACCTTCCCTTCCGGAGCCTTCTATTCCCGGAACCTTCCATTCCCTTCCCTTCCCTTTCCTTCCCTTCCCTTCCTTTCCCTTCCCTTCCCTTCCCTTCCCCTTCCCTTCCCTTCCCTTCCCTTCCCTTCCCTTCCCTTCCCTTCCCTTCCCTTCCCTTCCCTTCCCTTCCCTTCCCTTCCCTTCCCTTCCCTTCCCTTTCCTTCCCTTCCCTTCCTTTCCCTTCCCTTCCCTTCCCTTCCCTTCCCTTCCCTTCCCTTCCCTTCCTTTCCCTTTCTCGGAACCTTTCCTTCCCTTCCCTTCCTGGAACCTTCCCTTCCCTTCCCTTTCCTCCCCTTCCCTTCCCGGAACCTTCCCTTCCCTTCCCTTCCCTTCCCTTCCCTTCCCGGAACCTTCCCTTACCTTCCCTTCCCGGAACCTTCCCGGAACCTTCCCTTCCCTTCCCTTCCCTTCCCTTCCCTTCCCTTCCCTTCCCGGAACCTTCCCTTCCCTTCCCGGACCCTTCCCTTCACGGAACCTTCCCTTCCTGGAACCTTCCCTTCCCTTCCCGGAATCTTCCCTTCCCGGAAACTTCCCGGAACCTACCCGGAACGTTCCCGGATCCTTCCCTTCCCTTCCCGAAACCTTCCCTTCCCTTCCCTTCCCGGAACCCTCCCTTCCCTTCCTATATCCTTCCCGGAAGCTTCCCTTCCCGGAACCTTCCCTTCCCGGAACCTTCCCTTCCTGGAACCTTCCCTTCCCCTCCTGGAACCTTCCCTTCCCGGAACCTTCCTATTTCTTCCCTTCCCGGAACCTTCCCGGAACCTTCCCTGAACCTTCCCGGAACCTTCCCGGAACCTTCCTTTCCCTTGCTTTCCATTCCCTTCCTGTCCCTTCCCTTCCCTTCCCGGGACCTTCCCTTCGCTTCCCTTCCCTTCCCTTGCCAGAACCTTCCCTTCCCTTCCCTTCCCTTCCCTTCCCTTCCCTTCCCGGAACCTTCCCGGAACCTTCCCGGAGCCTTCCCTTCCCTTCCCTTCCCTTCCCGGAACCTTCCCGGGACCTTCCCGGAACCTTCCCGGAACCTTCCCTTCCCGGAACCTTCCCTTCCCTTCCCTTCCCGGAAACTTCCCTTCCCTTCCCTTCCCTTCCCTTCCCTTCCCTTCCCTTCCCTTCCCGGAACCTTCCCGGAACCTTCCCGGAACCTTCCCTTCCCGGAACCTTCCCTTCCCGGAACCTTCCCTTCCCTTCCCGGAACCTTCCCGGAACCTTCCCGGAACCTTCCCTTCCCGGAACCTTCCCGGAGCCTTACCTTCCCTTCCCTTCCCTTCCCTTCCCTTCCCTTCCCTTCCCTTCCCGGAACCTTCCCTTCCCTTCCCTTCCCTTCCCTTCCCTTCCCTTCCCTTCCCTTCCCTTCCCTTCCCAGAACCTTCCCTTCCCTTCCCGGAACCTTCCCAGAACCTTCCCTTCCCTTCCCTTCCCTTCCCTTCCCTTCCCTTCCCTTCCCCTTCCCGTCCCTTCCCTTCCCTTCCCTTCCCTTCCCTTCCCTTCCCTTCCCTTCCCTTCCCTTCCATTCCCTTCCCTTCCCTTCTCTTCCCGTCCCATCCATTCCCCATGTGTGAATTAAGGGCCTCCATGTGTGTGGGGTAGGGCTCCAGCCAGTGATGGGCAGGGCTCCATGTGGGATGGGCAGGGCTCCAGGCATTGAGGGGCAGGGTTCCATGGTTGAGGGGCCGGCCTACTATTTTGAGGGACAGGGCGCCATTAATGAGGGAAGTGTTTCCATGCATGAGGGGCGGGGTTCAAGGGTGTCAGGGTTTGGGATCCAGTCAGTGAGGGGCGGTGCTCTAGGCAGTGATGGGCGGGGCTCCATGGGTTATGGGTGGGGCTCCCAGCATTAAGTGGCAGGGCTCCATGTTTGAGGCAAGGGTCGCTATGTGTGTGGGGCCCGGCTCCAGCCAATGATGTGCGGTGCTCCATGTTGCATGGGCAGGGCTCCAGGCATTGAGGGGCAGGGCTCCATGGTTGAGGGGCGGGGCTCAAATCGAAAGGGCCAGGGCCCCATGAGTGAGGGCTGGGGTTCCATGCGTGAGGGGCGGGGTTCCAGGATGTCAGGGGTGGGGATCCAGTCAGTCAGGGGGGGGGCTCTAGGCAGTTATGGGTGGGGCTCCATGGGTTAGGGGTGGGGCTACTGGCAGTGACGGGCACGGCTCCATATGTGAGGGAAGGGGCTCCATGTGTGTGGGGCAGTGCTCCAGCCAGTGATGTGCGGGGCTAGATGTGAGACGGGCAGGGCTCCAGGCATTGAGGTGCAGGGCTCTATGGTTGAGGGGCGGGATTGCAATTGTGCGGGGCAGGACCCCATGTGTGAGGGAAGGGGTTCCATGCATGAGGAGTGGGGTTCCAGGCTGTCAGGCGTGGGGATCCTGTCAGTGAAGTGCGGGGCTCCATGTGTGAGGGAAGGGGCTCCATTTGTGTGGGCCAGGGCTCCAGCCAGTGATGGGCGGGGCTCCATGTGGGATGGGCAGGGCACCAGGCATTGAGGGGTAAGGCTCCATGGTTGAGGGGAAGGGCTCCAATTTTTTGGAGCAGGGCCCCATGAGTGACGGGACGAGTTCCATGCGTGAGGGGTTGGGTTCCAGGCTGTCAGGCGTGGGGATCCAGTCAGTGAGGTGCGGGGCTCTAGGCAGTGATATGCAGGGCTCCATGGGTTAGGTGTGATGATCCAGTCAGTGAGGGGCGGGGCTCCATGTGTGCGGGAAGGGGCTCCATCTGTGTGGGGCAGGGCTCCCGCCAGTGATGGGCGGGGCTCCATGTGAGATGGGCAGGGCTGCAGGCATTGAAGGGCAGGGCTCCTTGATTGAGGGGCGGGGCTCCAATTGAGAGGGGCAGGGCCCCATGATTGAGGGTGGGGGTTCCATGCATGAGGGGCGGGTTTCCAGGCTGTCAGGGGTTGGGATCCAGTCAGTCAGGGGCGGGGCTCTAGGCAGTTATGGGCGGGGCTCCATGGGTTAGGGGTGGGGCTACTGGCAGTGACGGGCATGGCTCCATATGTGAGGGAAGGGGCTCCAGGTGTGTGGGGCAGTGCTCCAGCCAGTGATGTGCGGGGCTAGATGTGAGACGGGCAGGGCTCCAGGCACTGAGGGGCAGGGCTCCATGGTTGAGGGGCGGGGTTTCAATTGTGAGGGGCAGGGCCCCATGTGTGAGGGACGGGGTTCCATGCATGAGGGGTGGGGTTCCAGGCTGTCAGGCATGGGGATCCAGTCAGTAAGGGGCGGGGCTGCATGTGTGAGGGAAGGGGCTCCATTTGTGTGGGGCAGGACTCCAGCCAGTGATGGGCGGGGCTCCATGTGGGATAGGCAGGGCTCCAGGCATTGAGGGGGCAGGGCTCCATGAGTGACGGAAGGAGTTCCATGCATGAGGGGTTGGGTTCCAGGCTGTCAGGCGTGGGGATCCAGTCAGTGAGGGGCGGGGCTCAATGCAGTGATGGGCGGGGCTCCATGGGTTAGTGGTGGGGATCCAGTCAGTGAGGGGCGGGGCTCCATGTGTGCGGGAAGGGGCTCCATCTGTTTGGGGGCAGGGCTCCAGCCAGTGATGGGCGAGGCTCCATGTGGGATGGGCAGGGCTGCAGGCATTGACGGGCAGGGCTCCTTGGTTGAGGGGCGGGGCTCCAATTGTGATGGGCAGGGCCCCATGATTGAGGGCAGGGGTTCCATGCATGAGGGGGCGGGTTTCCAGGCTGTCAGGGGTGGGGATCCAGTCAGTCAGGGGTGGGGCTCGAGGCAGTTATGGGTGGGGCTCCATGGGTTAGGGGTGGGGCTACTGGCAGTGACGGGCATGGCTCCATATGTGAGGGAAGGGGCTCCAGGTGTGTGGGGCAGTGCTCCAGCCAGTGATGTGCAGGGCTAGATGTGAGACGGGCAGGGCTCCAGGCATTGAGGGGCAGGGCTCCATGGTTGAGGGGCGGGGGTTTCAATTGTGAGGGGCAGGGCCCCATGTGTGAGGGAAGGGGTTCCATACGTAAGGGATGGGGTTCCAGGCTGTCAGGCGTGGGGGTCCCAGTCAGGGAGGGGCGGGGCTCTAGGCAGCGATTGGCGGGGCTCCATGTGTTAAGGGTGGGGCTTCCGGCAGTAAGGGGCTGGGCGCCATGGGTGAGGGAAGGGGCTCCATGTGTGTGAGGTAGGGCTACAGCCATTGATGGGCGTGGTTCCATGGGAGATGGGCAGGGCTCCAGGAATTGAGGGGCAGGGCTCCATGGCTGAGGGGTGACGTTCCAATTGTGAGGGGCAGGGCCCCATGAGTGAGGGAAGGGGTTCCATGCCTGAGGGGCAGGGTTCCAGGCTGTCAGGGGTGGGGATCCAGTCAGTGAGGGGCGGGGCTCTAGGCAGTGATGGGCGGGGCTCCATGGGTTAGGGGAGGGGTTCCCGGCAGTAAGGGGCAGGGCTCCATGTGTAAGGGAAGGTTCTCCATGTGTCTGGGGCAGGGCTGCAGCCAGTAATGGGCGGGGCTCCATGTGGGATGGGCAGGGCTGCAGGCATGGAGGGGCAGGGCTCCATGGTTGAGGGGCGGGGCTCCCATTGTGAGGGGCAGGGCCGCATGAGTGAGGGAAGGGGTTCCATGCATGAAGGGCGGGGTTCCAGGCTTTCAGGTGTGGGGATCCAGTCAGTGAGGGGCGGGACTCTAGGCAGTGATGCGCGGGGGCTACATGTGGGATGGGAAGACCAGCAGAAGGTGAGGGGCGAGATCCAGTCAGTGAGGGGCAGGGCTCTAGGCTGTGATGGGCGAGGCTCTATGTGTTAGGGGTTGGGCTCCCGGAAGTAGGGGTCTGGGCCCCATGTGTGAGGGGAGGGGGCTCCATGTGTGGTAGGCAGGGCTCCAGCCAGTGATGGGTGGGGCTCCATGAGCGATGGGCAGGGGTCCAGGCTGTGAGGGGCTGGGCTCAATGTGGGATGGGCAGGGCAATAGAAGGTGAGGAGCGGGGATCAAGTCGGTGTGGGGCGGGGCTCTAGGCTGTGAAAAGCGAGCCTCCATGTGTTAGGGGTCGGGCTCCCGGCAGTAGGGGGGCCAGCCCCATTTGTGAGGGAAGAGGCTCCATGTGTGTGGGACAGGCCTCCAGCCAGTGATGGGTGTGGCACCATGAGGGATGGGCAGGGGTCCCGGCAGTGAGGGGGCAGGGCTCCATGTTTGAGGAGCGGGGCTCCAATTGTGAGGGGCAGGGCCCCATGATTGAGGGAAGGGGTTCCATGCGTGAGGGGCGGGGTTCCAGGCTGTCAAATGTGGGGATCAAATCAGTGAGGGGCGGGGCTCTAGGCAGTGATGGGCGGGGCCCCATGTATTAGTTGTCGGGCTCCCGGCAGTAAGGGGCAGGGCTCCATATGTGAGGGATTGGACTCCATGTGTGTGGGCCAGGGCTCCAGCCAGTGATGTGCGGGACTCCAGGTGGGATGGGCAGGGCTCCATGCATTGAGGGGCAGGGCTCCATTTTGAGGGGCGGGGCTCCAATTGTGAGGGGCAGGGCCGCATGAGTGAGGGAAGGGGTTCCATGCATGAGGGGCAGGGTTCCAGGCTGTCAGGGGTGGGGATCCAGTCAGTGAGGGGCGGGGCTCGAGGCAGTGATGGGCGGGGCTCCATGTTTAGGGGTCGGGCTCCCGGCAGTAAGGGGCAGGACTCCATGTGTGAGGGAACGGGATCCATGTGTATGGGGCAGATCTTCAGCCAGTGATGGGCGGGGTTCCATGTGGGATGGGCAGGGCTCCAGGCATTGAGGGACAGGGCTCCATGGTTTAGGGGCGGGGCTCCAATTGTGAGGGGCAGGTCCCCATGAGTGAGGGAAGGAGTTCCAGACGTGAGGGGCGGGGTTCCAGGATGTCAGGGGTGGGGATCCAGTCAGTGAGGGGCAGGGCTCTAGGCAGTGATGTGCGGGGCTCCATGTGTGAGGGAAGGTGCTCCATGTGTGTGGGGCAGTGGGTCCAGCCAGTGATGGGCGGGGCTCCATGGGTTAGGAGTCGGGATTCTGGCAGTAACGTGCAGGGATCCATGTGTGAGGGACAGGACTCCATGTGTGTGGGGCAGGGCTCCAGCCAGTGATGGGTGGGGCTCCATGTGGGATGGGCAGGGCTCCATGCATCAATGGGCAGGGCTCAATGTTTGAGGGGCGGGGCTCCAAGTTTTAGGGGAAAGGCCCCATTAATTACCGAAGGGGCTTCATGCGTAAGGGGCAGGGTTCCAGGCTGTCAGGGGTGGGGATCCAGTCAGTGAGGTGCAGGGCTCAAGGCAGTGATGGGCGTGGCTCCATGTGTTTGGGGTCCGGCTCCCGGAAGTAAGTGGCAGGGCCCCATGTGTGAGGGAACGGGCACCATGTGTGTGGGGCAGGGCTCCAGCCAGTGATAGGCGGGGGCTCCATGTGGGATTGGCAGGTCTCCAGGCATTGAGGGACAGGGCTCCATGGTTGAGGGGCGGGGCTCCAATTGTGAGGGGCAGGGCCCCATGAGTGTGGGAAGGGGTTCCATGCGTGAGGGGTGGGCTTCCAGGCTGTCAGGCGTGGTGTTCCAGTTTGTGATGGCGGGGCTCCAAGTGTTAGGGGTCGGTCTCCCGGCAGGAAGAGGCAGGGCTCCATGTGTGTGGGGCAGGGCTCCAGCCAGTGTTGGGTGGGACTCCATGTGGGATGGACAGGGCTCAATTCCTTGAGGGGCAGGGCCCCATGAGTGAGGGAAGGGGTTCCATGCGTGAGGGGCGGGGTTCCAGGATGTCAGGGGTGGGGATCCAGTCAGTGAGGGGCGGGGCTCTAGGCAGTGATTGGCATGGCTCCATGTGTTATGGGTGGGGCTCCAGGCAGTAAGGGGCAGGGCTCCATGTGTGAGGGAAGGGGCTCCATTTATGTGGGGCAGTGCTTCAGTCATTGAGGGGCAGGGCTCTATGTTTGAGTGGCGGGGTTCCAGGCTGTCAGGTGTGGGGATTAAGTCTTTGAGTGGCAGCTCTAGGCTGTGATGGGCGGGGCTCCATGTGTTAGGGGTCTTGCTCCCGGCAGTAACGGGCCGGGCTCCATGTTTGAGGGAAGGGGCTCCATGCGTGTGGGGCAGGGCTCCAGCCAGTGAGCGGCAGGGCTCCATGTTTGATGGGCAGGGCTCCAATTGGGGAGGGTGTTAGGGTCCGTCCGAAGTGGACAGATTACCTGATGGTTCATAGGAATGATCTCAGAGTGCAAAACACCAACAGGGTACAAAGGGGGTGTCCAGTTATAATCAAATCAAATGTAGTTTTATTGAAATAACTACAGCAAAAATGCGATAGAGGGATTAAGGGAGAGAAAAAGAGAGAGAGAGAGAGAGAGGGGATATAACTACCAACGGAGAGATGGAGTCCCTTTGTGCAGTCCAGCCGAGGGTCCGCCTGCTACTCTGGGGAGATCTCAAAGGCTCTAGCTAACTCAGAGGTTTTTATTACTGAAAATTGTGAGGGGGGGGTAACAGATACAATAGGGAACAGATGTAACAGGTAGTCCATGTTCTCAGCAGTAAATGAGCTTGATAGATGTAACAGGTAGTCTTTGTTCTCAGCAGTAAGCAAGAGCCATTGTTTTCTTGCTCCAGTGGTCACAATCTGTAGGCAAACATCTCGCTTTGGTCAGCTTGCCTCCCCACACACCTCCCCCGGGCTGGGGGTTTCAGTCCCAGTCCTTGGAAGGAGCAGAGGGGCCTTTTAGGAGTTTCATGTCTCAGTCCTTGGTGGAGAGGCTTCTTACATCACAGTCTGTCTGTCACGGTGGTTGTAAAACAGGGGAGGGTCATCTGTGGGAGACCACCTGAAACTCAGGAGAAGTCCAGGCAGGCCGAGAGGTGGGACAGCTTCCAGAGCTGCTATTGTTGCAAACGGGGCATGGTGCCCTCTTCTTAGCATACAGCAAACACTCCTGTGAAAACAAATAGCTTAACACTGAGCATTCAGGTCTCAGGGCCCGTGGCGTGTGACTTTTCTCCTTCAGAGCCAGGTATAGACGGGGGGGGTCTTCTCTTCAGTGGTCTCCCAAGGACGAACGTGAGGCAGATGAGGGAAAATTCTGACAGACTCTCACACGACCCCATGACTCACGATTGTCTTGAAGGGATCTTCTTCAGCAGGGCTCTGGGTTGTCGCTGATCAGTTTTGCCGTACGTTGGTAGCATACCCAGAAAAGTAGAGACCGTATGACAGAGAGAGAGAAACGAGAAAAGGAGGAAAAGAAAGGATAGGAAAAAGAAAGGGGAAAAGGGAGACAATAAACAAACATAATTAATATTGATTGTCATTACAATTTTCACAAATGGTTGATTAATTTAAACAATATTATAACAATTTCAAAGAAATGGTTAATTAATCAAAACAATATTATTTGTCTAACAATTCCAAAAAATGGTTAAAACAAATCACAAATAATCAAAAGCAAAAGCAATAAACAAATCATAATATAAGCATTAACTTTAAAATAATTTTCTAAAACAATTCACTAAAAATCAAAAGTAATCTTCACAAAATCATAAAAGGGTACTCAGGATTACTCTAAAACACATATGCTTGATTCATAATTGCTTTGTGTCAAATGTCTTGGGGATTTCCTCAGTGCAGGGGACATCAGCCAAATTATGTGCATTAACTATGGACGTCAATCTTGTCAGCTGTTTCACCACCTTCTAATTCATAATGACTAGGATTGCTGATAAAATAAAACCAAACAGAATTAAAATCAAAAGGATTACAATGAGATGACACACACTGTTCAAGACACTCGTAGCAGTAGGAGACTGCCCAAAAGAGCATCGCACCACCGGTGCTCAGCATCTTTGTAAACTCTTTCCATGACATGGTGTGTCTGTCTCACGTTATGATGAACAGTCACCAGGGTCTTCTGTCCGCTTTCCTTGATCTTCTCCAGGATTTCAACCAAGTTCTGATGGAGCAGCAGTTGTCTTACCAAAGTAAGATTCATCTCAATAGGAGTAGGCATCAGCTTGTGAATCAGTGTGTAGTTGTATTGCAATAGTTAGTGAGAAGAGACTGGAGCTTCACAAGAAAAAAAAATCACATCCTGAAATCTTAGTAAAGTTACAAGCACAGAAATTTAAATTATTTTTAGGATCTACTACAACATTTTATATGAGCACAAAATCACAAATAATTCTAAAACATACACATCTATTGCCTATGTATATAAGAACTGTTTCAGAAGCCTCATTAGGACAAATCTCAAAATGACAGATATTTTGCTCTGTGTCTAAGAAAATGTCTTGAACTATGATTGCATTGCTTTCACAGATGAACTCTTGTTGTTCTCAGACAATACAAGATTCCAAATTAACAGTTTGCTATTTCTCACCAATTTGACGGGCCCATTCTCTATGTTTGGAAAGATAGAGTATAGCTCCGTCGTAATTCCGTTCTAATGCTATAACAGGGAAAGTCAAATGCACTGAGGCATTGCGTATGGTTAACACAAAAGCTGTGGCTGTATTTAAAATGGGATCATAGGTCAAGTTCACCAGGTTCCACCAGGATTGGAATTCTCTTTCAAAGTCAGTGGCACTGTCCCAAATTATTTTCCAAATTTCAGTGGGAAAAGTGCCTTCTTCACCTTCTCTTATAATTGAGGCAGCAACTGACTGCATCCATAATTGTGCCTGGATACAGCTGAGAGCCAAAGAAACATTGTTTTGTGTAGCACAAAGTGCATCAATTATCAATTTGTGATCATTTACATTTACCTTCTCCCAATTTGGTACTATGTTTGATAGCAGCCACTGGTGTGTTCGCAAAAGCCAATAAGAATGACTGCAGTAGTTGCTGTAATTTGGTCAAATCTCTAATTGTGACAGCCAATTTATTCAAGTTCAATTAATTTACATGTCATGTGTAATATCATCACCTGGTGTTACCATAAGGGGAAGGGAAAACATTATTTCTGTTGTCCATCACTAGTGTTATCATGGTTTATCAGGTCTTCATGTCCCTCGGAGTTCTTCTGAAAAAGTAAACACAACAGACTCTGCCACGAAGAGGCAGAAAAGGTTAGAACAATGGAATTGTCAGAGAGGTTTTGAACAGCAGTGGTATTTCCCTTACAGCAGCAGGGGGTCCACCAAAAGCAGGTTGTCGAGGGTAATGTGCTGGATTCTTGAAATCATCATCTGGTCTCTGTAGTGAAGGAATTGTGCTTGGAGCTGTCGGGCAAAAAGCAGTGATTTTGGAACACCCATTTACCCCCCATCTATAGTGAGAGGTGTGAGAAGTCCATTTAATCTTTTCACCTTCTGCCCAATCCTGCACACCTTTGACAGTAAAGAGAGAAACATTATGAGATTGATTTTCCTGTGGTTTTAGGAAAATCCCAAACCACCCTTGCACTGCTTTAACAGTATTATCTCCAGTAGTTCTTTTAAAAGCATCGGCCTGGAGCAACCCAAATATAAACATAGCATAGGACTTGGTGTTAATACAGACAAGAAAGCAATTCTGTCCCTCACTTTGGAAAATACTCCAAACAGTTAACAGTTCCCCAACCTGGGCATTGTCTTCTTCTCTGTTAGCAGAAGCAGGGGAGAGAGGAGGGGTTGCTTTAGTCACAGAGGCAGGTTTATTTTGGCTGCTACCCAAGCTCCCAGTTTCTTGGATTACCCAGTTCTCCTCTACTTCCCTGGGAGCCAAGCCAACCACAAACACCCCTTCCCAGGTAGTGTACCTTTTCTCAGCATCTTTGAAACCACAGGAATAAAAACCAACAGACTTTGTCAGACCCTCAGGACCTTGCTGCCAAATGTTTACTGAAAGTTGTGAGGAGGCAAATCCCCACTCCACCTGAAAGGGGTCTATAGGATTGATAGGGTCCAGTGCCTGATGAGCTGTCACTTCAAGAATCAGCAATTGCAATGTTTCCTTCTGAGAAGAAGTCCAATCCCATTTTATTCTTTTTCTCAGCAAGTCATAAAGGGGAACAAAAGGGTCATTCTGGTTACTAAGAAGTTTATCTGGTCTTTCTATAGGAGACATAGCTACTATGGTTTTCTGAAGGAGAATTGCTGTAGGTTTAAGTGTTCCTGGAAGCCCTTGAGTTAAAGAGGTCATAATTTCAGGCTTTACAGGTGATTGGATTAGAGATTCAAGACCAGGAATTAATTTATTTTCATTAATCGATTGCAGGCAGCCGGCTTTGTGAATGTTTTCCAGGAGTTGATTGGGGGTACCGACCAAAGGGTCTCTATTTCCCAAGGGGTTAAGCCCCTCAGCCCAATGAGCAGTGTGCTGAGTTAGGCACCATGGGATGCGTCTGTTGGCTGTTGTTAGGAACACCCCATGACCCCAGCAGCAATCAGCTTCTCATTCTGACAAGAGAATCTGATCTCCCCCAGCGAGAGACACTTGGCAAATGTGTTCTGTTTCAGATTTTTGACGGAGAAGCCCATACTGCTTTGTAAGTTTTGTTAATTCAGTAGCAGTGTATGGGATTTCTTTAGTGATTATGTGTGGGTTAAGATCTTCATTATTGATATAGTTGCATTCTGTTTTACTTAGAGGTTTTATGTTATTACAGCAGTGTTTCCCGCAGTTTTCCATCAGGGCTAATTCTTTTTGAGGGCAATTTTGATTAATGCGAGGAGTTTCTTTCTCTTCTGTTTCTTTTGAGGAATCAGTGTTCTGTGAATTTTTAAATTGTTCCTCTCTCAGGGCAGCCCGTAATAAGTTATTTACATTTCTTTCTTCATCCAATTGTTTTTGCAAAACTTCAACTAGGTTTTGGAGGGAGTCTATGATAGCATTTTCCTCACTTTTTCGCTTAAAGTGAGTTTCTATGGCTGCTGTTAGGCAGGCGCCCAAGACTGAGCAGAGGATGGATTTATTTGTGCCCAGTTTGAATTTTGATTCATGTTGCATAGAAGATATTCTATCAATAACATTTTCTAAGTTATACCAATTGCAGCTTGCCCATTCTTCTGCCCCCGGAGAAGGTGTGGTATTGTATTTAGCAAGCAGAGCATAAAATTCAGCTTTACCTTTTGCACTGAAGTTTTTAGTCATTTTGTGAGGGGACCAAAGCTACACCAGGGAGTTAAGTTACACAAATCACACAACCTTTTCACTGTCCCCTTGCTTCCCTGGGTAGTTGAAGAGATAAAATTAGTCTGGGAGGCTCTGTGAGGTTGCTTCAAATTTGTCTCTTCCTTCCCAGACAGTACAGATACACACTCACATGAACACACACACACAAATGTTTTTCTTTGTGAGAGGACCAAAACCTAGAACAGGGGGAAAGCCACGCAGCCTTTGCTAAGTCACCCCTCACTCCCCTGTGTAGGTGAAGGGACAATATCTGTCTAAAAGGCACAGCTTAATTTCTTCAGGTCTGTCCCTTCCTTTTTAGACAGTCCAGGCACACAAATACAGCAGTAACAACAGTAACAGGTTCAAATTCAGCTCAAATACAACAGTAACAGGTTCAGATTAAACTCAAATACAACAACAACAGTATCAATATCAATATCAATATCAATAACAGCATCAATATCAGGATCAGGAGAATTATCAGTGTCTGTGTCAGTGCCGGTATCAGAGTCAGCAACAGTAGTGACAGTAACAGTTTCCCCTGTTTTGCACTGAGAGATCTTTTGGGCCAATTCCAGAGACAGAGCACTCAATTTAGCATGGGATTTGCCTGCAAATCCCTCTGTCTACTGGAATCCTGTCCGTGACACCAATTTAATGTCAGGGTCCGTCCGAAGTGGACAGATTACCTGATGGTTCGTAGGAATGATCTCAGAGTGCAAAACACCAACACGGTACAAGGGGGTTTGCAGTTATAATCAAACCAAATGCAGTTTTATTGAAATAACTACAGCAAAAATGCGATAGAGGGATTAAGGGAGAGAAAAAGAGAGAGAGAGAGAGAGAGAGAGAGAGAGAGGATATAGCTACCAACGCAGAGATGGAGTCCTTTGGTGCAGTCCAGCCGAAGGTCCGCCTGCTACTCTGGGGAGATCTCAAAGGCTCTAGCTAACTCAGAGGTTTTTATTACTGAAAATTGTGAGGGGGGGTAACAGATACAATAGGGAACAGATGTAACAGGTAGTCCATGTTCTCAGCAGTAAATGAGCTTGATAGATGTAACAGGTAGTCTTTGTTCTCAGCAGTAAGCGAGAGCCATTGTTTTCTTGCTCCAGTGGCCACAATCTGCAGGCAAACATCTCGCTTTGGTCAGCTTGCCTCCCCACACACCTCCCCCGGGCTGGGGGTTTCAGTCCCAGTCCTTGGAAGGAGCAGAGGGGCCTTTTAGGAGTTTCATGTCTCAGTCCTTGGTGGAGAGGCTTCTTACATCTCAGTCTGTCTGTCACGGTGGTTGTAAAACAGGGGAGGGTCGTCTGTGGGAGACCACCTGAAACTCAGGAGAAGTCCAGGCAGGCCGAGAGGTGGGACAGCTTCCAGAGCTGCTATTGTTGCAAACGGGGCATGGTGCCCTCTTCTTAGCATACAGCAAACACTCCTGTGAAAACAAATAGCTTAACACTGAGCATTCAGGTCTCAGGGCCGTGGCGTGTGACTTTACTCCTTCAGAGCCAGGTATAGACGGGGGGGGTCTTCTCATCAGTGGTCTCCCAAGGACGAACGTGAGGCAGTTGAGGGAAAATTCTGACAGACTCTCACAGAGGGCCAGGGCCCCATGAGTGAGGGAAGGGGTTCCATGCGTGAGGCGCGGGGTTCCAGGCTGTCAGGGGTAGGGATCCAGTCAGTGAGGGGCGGGGCTCTAGGCAGTGATGGGCAGGGCTTCATGTGTGAGGGGCAGGGCTTCAGGCAGTGAGGGGCAGGGCTCCATGTGTGAGGGAAGGGGCTCCATGTGGATACGGCTGGGCTAATTGTGTGAGAGGCAGGGCTCCAGGCAGTGATGGGCGGAGCTCCATGATTGAGGGGCAGGGGCTCCATGCGTGAGGGAAGCGGCTCCCAGTGTGAGGGGCGTGGATCCAGGCAGTGAGGGGCAGGGTTCTAGACAGTGATGGGCGGGGCTGCATGTGTTAGGTGTCGGGCTCCCGGCAGTAAGGGGCAGGGCTCCATGTGTGAGGGAACGGGATCCATGTGTGTGGGGCAGGACTCCAGCCAGTGATGGGCGGGGCATCATGTGGGATGGGCAGGGCTCCATGCAGTGAGGGGCAGGGCTCCATGGTTGAGGGGCGGGGCTCCATTGTGAGGGGAACGGCCCCATGAGTGAGAAAAGGGGTTCCATGCGTGAGAGGCGGGGTTCCAGGATGTCAGGGGTGGGGATCCAGTCAGTGAGGGGCGGGGCTCGAGGCAGTGATGGGCGGGGCTCCATGAGTGAGGGGCAGGGCTCCAGGCAGTGAAGGGCAAGGCTCCATGTGTGAGGGAAGGGGCTCCATGTGTGTGGGGCAGGGCTCCAGCCAGTGATGGGCAGGGCTCCATGTGGCATGGGCAGGGCTCCATGCAGTGAGGGGCAGGGTTCCATGTTTGAGGGGCGGGGCTCCAATTGTGAGGGGCAGGACCCATGATTGAGGGAAGGTTTTCCATGCGTGAGGGGCGGGTTTCCAGGCTGTCAGGGGTGGGGATCCAGTCAGTGAGGGGTGGGGCTCTAGGCAGTGATGGGCGGGACTCGATGAGTTAGGGGCAGGGCTCATGGCAGTGATGGGCGGGGCTCCATGTGTGAGGGGCCAGGCTCCATGTGTGAAGGGCGAGGCCGCATGTGTGAGGGGCAGGGCTCCAGGCATTGAGGGGCAGGAAACCATTTGTGAGGGACAGGGCTCCATGTTTGAGGGGTGGGATTCCAGGCAGAGATAGGAGGGGCTCTATGTTTGAGGGGTGGGGCTCCATGTGTGAGGGAAGGGGCTCC
Source organism: Melozone crissalis (assembly GCF_028551555.1). Taxonomy (NCBI): domain Eukaryota; kingdom Metazoa; phylum Chordata; class Aves; order Passeriformes; family Passerellidae; genus Melozone; species Melozone crissalis. Next base: position 22,699,185 of record NW_026535807.1, on the reverse strand, counting down.
AAGTGTGAGGGGTGTGGATCCAGGCAGTTAGTGGTTGGGTTCTAAGCAGTGATGAGCGGGGCTCCATGTGTTAGGGGTCGGGTTCCCGGCAGTAAGGGGCAGGGCTCCATGTGTGAGGGAAGGGGCTCCGTGTGTTTGGGGCAGGGCTCCAGCCAGTGATGGGCAGGGCTCCATGTGGGATGGGCAGGGCTCCAGGCGTTGAGGGGCAGGGTTCCATGTTTGAGGGGCGGGGCTCCAATCGTGAGGGGCAGGGCCCCTTTAAGGAGGGAAGGGGTTCCATGCGTGAGAGGTGGGGTTCCAGGCTGTCAGGCGTGGGGATCCAGTCAGTGAGGGGCGGGGCTCTAGGCAGTGATGTGCGGGGCTCCATGTGGGATGGGCAGGGCTCCATGCAGTGAGGGGCAGGGCTCCATGTGTGAGGGAAGGGGCTCCGTGTGTTTGGGGCAGGGCTCCAGCCAGTGATGGGCAGGGCTCCATGTGGCATGGGCAGGGCTCCATGCAGTGAGGGGCAGGGCTCTTTGTTTTAGGGGCGGGGCTCCAATTGTGAGGGGCAGAGCCCCATGAGTGAGGGAAGGGGTTCCACACATGAGGGGCGGGTTTACAAGATGTCAGGGGTGGGGATCCAGTCAGTGAGGGGCGGGGCTCTAGGCAGTGATGGGCGGAGCTCCATGTGTTAGGGGCAGGGGTTCAGGCAGTAAGGGGCAAGGCTCTATGTGCGAGGGGCGGGGCTCCAAGTGGATAGGGCTGGGCTCCATGTGTGAAAGGCAGGGCTCCAGTCAGTGATGGGCGGGGCTCCATGTTTGAGGGGCGGGGCTCCATGTGTGAGGGAAGGGACTCCACATGTGAGGGGCATGGATCAAGGCAGTGAGGGGCAGGGTTCTAGGCAGTGATGGGCGGGGCTCCATGTGTGTGGGGCCAGGCTCCCGGCAGTAAGTGGCAGGGCTCCATGGGTGAGGGAAAGGGGCTCCATGTGTTTGGGGCAGGGCTCCAGCCAGGGATGGGCGGGGTTATATGTGGGATGGGCAGGGCTCCATGTTTGAGGGGCAGCGGCTCCATGCGTGAGGGAAGCGGCTCCACGTGTGAGGGGTGTGGATCCAGGCAGTGAGGGGCAGGGTTCTAGACAGTGATGGGCGGGGCTGCATGTGTTAGGTGTCGGACTCCTGGCAGTAAGGGGCAGGGCTCCATGTGTGAGGGAAGGGGCTCCATGTGTGTGGGGCAGGACTCCAACCAGTGATGGGCAGGGCATCATGTGGGATGGGCAGGGCTCCATGCAGTGAGGGGCAGGGCTCCATGAGTGAGGGAAGGGGTTCCATGCGTGAGGGGTGGGGTTCCAGGCTGTCAGGGGTGGGGATCCAGGCATTGAGGGGCGGAGGTCAAGGCAGTGATGGGTGGGACTCCATGTGTGAGGGGCAGGGCTCCAGGCAGTGAGGGGCATGGCTCTATGGATAAAATGCATTCTTCACACACATCCAAAGAGAAGGTGTTGCCCCGATTCCCAGAAAAACTTCCACTACTACTAGCACTCTACGTCAACTGCAACTTAGTCTGAAAGAAAAACTTTTTCTCTGAGAGCATCTGAGCAGTTTGCATGAAGCACTGATATCTGACATATGCAATTTTGAATAGGAGAGGAAAAAGAAAATGGCAAGAAGTTTTTCATTTTACTGGTTTCAATTTTAAATTCCGTGCACTTTTTCAAAACTTGTCAGCTCAAATGCCCATCAACATCTTTTAGTCATCTCTAAGTCAGTATTCATCTAAAATGTGCTTCAAATCAAAAGAATTTCAAATTTGCACTCCAAGTTTCTATGCCTAGATTTATGATTTCCTACACATATGAGATGAAAGGAAGGCTTTTTTTACTGTGGGAGTGCTGGAACACTGGAACAGGTTGCCCAGAGAAATTGTGGGTTTCCCATCCCTGAAAGTACTCAAGGTCAGCTTGGACGGGGCTTGGAGCAGCAACAAAGGAGAATCTTGATGGTAGAGAAACAAAGTTGGACTATAGAAGAAACTGGGCTTGAAGGATAGGAGCAAGTTTTCTCTCAGCTCTTGGGGTCAATTCAAAGTTGTACAAAATGACATTTATCCGTGATTTTCACTACTGTAACAGAAAGCTTCATGAAAACTGTACAGAAGATAGCAAATTTTAAAAGAGATAAGAATTACAGCATAAAATCCATGGGATGGGTTACAGCATGAGACACTCTCTAAGAGAAAATCTCTGTGTTTCAGCACCTCATCATGGTAAGATTTCATGAAGTGCCAAAGAAGGCGGCAAAATATCATTCGGGACATTATTTACTGGAGTTCAGCCTGGCCATTAGTAGGAATTGGGTTTGAACATCATGTAGATACACCACACACACTTTCCCTTCACTGAAAAATTACTGTTTACAATGCATAAGCAATTGAGGATCAAAATGGATTGAAAGCATCTTAAACATGTCAAGTATTTCATTGTAGATGATCTGTGATCCAAATACTTCTTCCACCTTAGAGAGGGACAGAACAATTCTTCCATATCATGATGGTTGAAAATTCTATCAAGCAATGTTTTGTGCTGAAAAGGTCTCACCTATTTTTTTCTATTTTTCAAAGAAAATATTCCTAGACATACAACACGTGAGAACTAAGTAATTTTAAAGAAACAAATGAAATGAAAATATATTGTAAATAGAATTAAATTAAAAGCTGTGTTTTAAATAGGAGCTAAATGTTCAGCAGAATTTTTGTACCAGGCATTTGAACTATTGCACCAGCTCTTTTGCCCATAAAGAGAGGCATTTAGCATTTCAGTCTTTTCCAAGGTGTTCATGATCTGCTATGCTGATCTCTGTGTGTGCCTAGGTATGTGTGGATGGGGGGGCATGTGAAGGGGAGCGTGTATGTTTGCTTAACACTTGTTGTGGCAGATTCATGCCTCCGCTCCACATTTTGTTTTAGAAAGGTCACACAGAGTGGATATGAAGTTTACTATCAACAAGAGATCCATTCCCAAATCATCCATTTGACTCTACCTTATAAATCATGTGCTTTGTTGCATATTTTATCAAAAATACTTTCAAGCCAGATGGAGGAAGGAGAATGTGGGAATCCCTCCACCGTCTTGCAACTTTTATGCAAGTAGGTTTTCAAGAAAATCATCCTTTCTCTTTTAAATATGTCTGGAACAGGCATGATGGTGGTGTCAACCTGTTGGAGTTTTTCTTGCTGGGAGAAGTTGTACAAAAGGATTGGTTTTTACATTGACCAGTTAGTGAAACCAGCGCAGGAATACATTGGAAATTCAACTGGGGGTTCCTTTTCCCCACAGACTACTTCTAGAACAAGCTTGTACACTGAAGCTGACTCTTTTGCTCTCTTTTTGTTTCTTTCCTATTTTCTTGGCTTCTTTGCCACTATCTAAACAAATTTGGAACTTTTTTCCCAACTCAAATGGTTTCAATAGTCTGATAGTGATAATACATTTTTACAAGGAATTTTTAAAATCTTTCCTCGAGTTAAGAAAGTCAAGGACTTAGGTCTTTTTCTTCCCTTATCAATATTGCAATGAAATTGATAAATAAAGACCAACTCTTTATTCTTGTTTTTAACCCAGGTAGATAATTCCCATCCATTAATCCATTTTGTGGACCAATATTTGCCATTCTGATGGAAGTTGTCACTTCTTAACAATAGACATTCTGTGACTATGTTGACAATGCTTTGGGTGAAGATCCTAACTGGTCATAGATACACATAGGGAGAAATTTGCTCAGCCAGTGTCAGTCTAAAGCACGCATATCAGAAGATCTTTCTATAGCTGGGAATTTTCCCATGAAAGGGATTCAGTTAGGGAAGAGACACTTGTCCCAGAGTTTTACATTCTTCTTGAACACTGCTTCAGATACTTTGATCCCATGTCCATTTGGACCTCTGTCTGCACAGAACTTTGTCATGCCAGTGCTTGAAATGCATCTCGAAGAGAATTCACTAGCACAGAATGAATGAGAGTGGAAGGGATTGGTGGGGCTAACCAGGCCCAACCCCCCTGCTTAAACCAGGATACCTAGAGCCTCTTGCCCAGGATTTTTTCTGGGTGTACTTTTAATGTCTTCAAAGATCCAGGCTCCACAGTTTTTCTGGGCAGTCTGTGCCGTGGTTCAGTCACCCTCACAGTAAAAAAATCATTTGCTGATGTTCAAAGGCAATCTCCGGTATTTCAGAGTGTGCCCACTGCCTCCTGTCTTTTCACACAGCTTCACTGAAAAGACACTGGTTCCCTCCCCTTTTCAATATTGCTACCGGTATGTATGTGTGCTGCCATGTAGAGAAATGTCAAAAACCTCCCTGAAGCCCAGGCAGTCATAATTCCCTTCATCTACCAGTCAAGTTGATTCATCAGAGGAGTTTATAAAGATGTCCAGCATGAAAATCCCCTGGAAAATCCATGCTGACTACATTAGTTTGTCATCTTTCATGTGCCTGGAAAGGCTATCGAGGAAAAGCTGCTCCATCAACTTCCTGCGGATAAAAAAGAGGCAGGCTGGTTTAGACTCTTCCGAGCACTCCTAATTGCCTTCTTTGAAGATAGGTGTCATTTGCTTCCATCCAGTGTTTAGCCTCTCTTATCATCTACATCATAGCGAAAAGCTTTTCCACTATGTCTGGCAAGGTGAAACTGTGCCAGCACAGAAAACATCTCCCATCAAGTTCTAGAAGTTGCAGAGACGTCTGCCAAGTGTTTTGCAAGAAGAGAAAATAAGATGTCCAAAACACATTCCAATCGAATGTTCATGTGATTAGAAAAGGCAGGAGAGTGCTAAGGTACTGTTCTCTATCAGTTGGCAAGCTGCGCACACAATCCCCGTGTTATACGGAATCCTTCTTCACCTTTCTGAAGCTGCCACTCTCTCCGACTCCTAGAGGCGAAGAAGCAGCTTCTTCGTGCAAAGACGATTGTGCCGGTCACAGTGCTCTCCGCAGCACGGCTTCTGCCAAAAGATACCCGGGAGCGGCGCTTAGCTCCGCAGAGCATCGTACCTTCGTCTTTAGCGTCTCTTCTCGTCTACATCTTAGCAAAAACCTTTTCCACTATGTCTGGTAATGACAAAATGTGCCAGCACAGAAAACATCTCCCATCGTGTTCTAGAAGTTGCAGAGACGTCTGCCAAGTGTTTTGCAAGAAGAGAAAGAAAGTTGTCCAAAACAGCTTCCAATCAAATGTTCATGTGATTGGAAAAGACAGGAGATGGGTAAGGTACTGTTTACTATCAGTTGGCAAGCTGCCCACACAATCCCCGTGTTGTACACCTTCCTTCTTCACCTTTTCCGAGCTGCCGCTCTCTCCGGCTCCCGGAGGCAAAGAAGCGGCTTCTTCGCGCAAAGAAGATTGTGCCGGTCACAGTGCTCTCCGCAGCACGGCTTCTGCCAAAAGATGCCCAGGAGTGGCGCTTAGCTCCGGAGAGCATCGTACCTTCGTCTTTAGCGTCTCTTCTCGTCTACATCTTAGCAAAAACCTTTTCCACTATGTCTGGCTACGGCAAACTGTGCCAGCACAGAAAACTTCTCCCATCGTGTTCTAGAAGTTGCAGAGACATCTGCCAAGTGTTTGGCAGGAAGAAAAGAAAAGTTGTCCAAAACAGATTCCAATCAAATGTTCATGTGTTTAGAAAAGTCAGCAGAGTGGTAAGGTACTGTTTTCTATCAGTTGGCAGGCTCTGCACATAATCCCAGTGTTGTACAGATTCCTTCTTCACATTTCTGAAGCTGCCGCTCTCTCCGTCTCCCGGAGGCGAAGAAGCGGCTTCTTCGCGCAAAGAAGATTGTGCCGGTCACAGTGCTCACAGGAGCGCGGCTTCTGCCGAATGACGCGCTTACCTCCGGGGAGCTCCGTACCTTCATCTTTACGTCTATTGGCGTCTAAAATTTAGCAAAACTCTTTTCCACTATGTCTGGTAATGACAAATTGCCAGCACAGAAAACATCTCCCATCGTGTTATAGCACTATAACGGATGTGTGCAGAATTTTTTGAGAGAAGAGAAAAAAAGTTGTCAAAAAACATTTTCCAATCAAATGTTCATGGGATTGGAAAAGGCAGAAGAGTGGTAAGGTACTGTTTTCTATCAATTGGCAAGCTGTGCAAAAAATCCCAGTGTTGTACACCTTCCTTCTTCACCTTTCCCAGCCTGCCGCTCTCTCCGGCTCCCGGAGGCAAAGAAGCGGCTTCTTCGCGCAAAGACGATTGTGCCGCTCACAGTGCTCTCCGCAGCGCGGCTTCTGACGAAAGATGACCGGGAGCGGCGCTTAGCTCCGGGGTGCTCCGTACCTTCGTTTTTAGTGTCCCTTGGCGTCTAAAACTTAGCAAAAAGCTTTTCCATTATGTCTGGTAATGACAAATTGTGCCAGCACAGAAAACATCTCCCATTGTGTTCTACAAGTTTCATAGGTGTGTAGAGTTTTTTTTGCGAGAGGAGAAAGAAAGTTGTCAAAAAACATCTTCCAATCGAATGTTCATGTGATTGGAAAAGGCAGGAGACTGGTAAGGTACTGTTTTCTATCAGTTGGAAAGCTGCGCAAAAAATCCCAGTGTTGTACACCTTCCTTCTTCACCTTTCCCAGCCTGCCGCTCTCTCCGGCTCCCGGAGGCAAAGAAGTAGCTTCTTCGCGCAAAGACGATTGTGCCGGTCACAGTGCTCTCCGCAGCGCGGCTTCTGACGAAAGATGACCGGGAGCGGCGCTTAGCTCCGGGGAGCTCCGTACCTTCCTCTTTACCGTCTCTTCTCGTCTACATCTTAGCAAAAAGGATTTCCAATATGTCTGGCAAGGGAAAACTGTGCCAGCACAAAAAACATTTCCCATCGTGTTCTAGAAGTTGCACGGAGGTGTGCAGAGTTTTTTGCAAGAAGAGAAAGAAAGTTATCAAAAAATATCTTCCAATCGAAAGTTCATGTGATTGGAAAAGTCAGGAGAGTGGTAAGGTACTGTTTTCTATCAGTTGGAAAGCTGCGCACACAATCCCAGTGTTGTACACCTTCCTTCTTCACATTTCCCAACCTGCAGCTCTCTCCAGCTCCTGGAGGTGAAGAAGCGACTTCTTCGCGCAAAGACGATTGTGCCACTCACAGTGCTCACCGGAGCACAGCTTCTGCCGAAAGACACCCGGGAGCGGTGCTTAGCTCCGGGGAGCTCCGTACCTTCGTCTTTAGTGTCTCTTGTCGTCTACATCTTAGCAAAAAGCTTTTCCACTATGTCTGGCAAGGAGAAACTGTGCCAGCACAGAAAACATCTCCCATCGTGTTCTAGAAGTTGCACGGAGGTCTGCCGAGTGTTCTGCAAGAAGAGAAAGAAAGTTGCCCAAAACAGTTTCCAATCACATATTCATGTGATTGGAAAAGGCAGGAGAGTGGTAAGGTAGTGTTTCCTATCAGTTGACAAGCTCTGCACAAAATCCCAGTGTTGTACAGCTTACTTCTTCACCTTTCCGAAGCTGCCGCTCTATCCGGCTCCCGGAGGCGAAGAAACGGCTTCTTCGCACAAAGACGATTGTACTGGTCACAGTGCTCTCCAGCGCGCGGCTACTGTTGAAAAACGTCCGGGAGCAGCTCTCAGCTCCGGGCAGCTCCGTACCATCGTCTTTAGCATCTCTTGGCGTATACATCTTAGCAAAAAGCTTTTCCACTATGTCTGGCTAGGGCAAACTGTGCCAGCACAAAAAACATTTCCCATCGTGTTCTAGAAGTTGCACGGAGGTGTGCAGAATGTTTTGCAAGAAGAGAAAGAATGTTGTCACAAAACAGCTTCCAATCGAATGTTCATGTGATTGGAAAAGGCCGGAGAGTGGTAAGGTACTGTTTTCTATCAGTTGGCAAGCTGTGCAAAAAATCCCAGTGTTGTACACCTTCCTTCTTCACATTTCCCAACCTGCAGCTCTCTCCAGCTCCTGGAGGTGAAGAAGCGGCTTCTTCGCGCAAAGACGATTGTGCCGCTCACAGTGCTCTCCGCAGCGCGGCTTCTGCCGAAAGACGCCCAGGGGCAGCTCTAAGGTCGGGGCAGCTCCGTACTTTCGTCTTTAGCGCCTCTTGGCATCTACATCTTAGCAAAAAGCTTTTCCACTATGTCTGGCTACGGCAAACTGTGCCAGCACAGAAAACATCTCCCATTGTGTTCTAGAAGTTGCAGAGAGGTCTGCCGAGTGTTATGCGTGAAGAGAAAGAAAGTTGTCCAAAACAGCTTCCAATCGAATATTCATGTAATTGCAAAAGTCAGGAGAGTGTTAAGGCACTGTTTTCTATCAGTTGGCAATCTCTGCACAAAATCCCAGTATTGTACACCTTCCTTCTTCACCTTTCCCAGTCTGCCACTCTCTCCAGCTCCCGGAGGCGAAGAAGCGACTTCTTCGCGCAAAGAACATTGTGTCGCTCACAGTGCTCTGCGGAGCGTGGGTTCTGCGGAAACACGCCTGGGAGTGGCTCTTAGCTCTGGGGAGCTCCGTACCTTCGTCTTTAGTGTCTCTTGTCGTCTACATCTCAGCAAGAAGCTTTTCCACTCTGTCTGGCAAGGAGAAACTGTGCCAGCACAGAAAACATTTCCCGTCATGTTCTAGAAGTTGCACGGAGGTCTGCCGAGTGTTTTGCAAGTAGAGAAAGAAAGTTGTCCAAAACAGTTTCCAATCACATATTCATGTGATTGGAAAAGGCAGGAGAGTGGTAAGGTAGTGTTTCCTATCAGTTGACAAGCTCTGCACAAAATCCCAGTGTTGTACAGCTTACTTCTTCACCTTTCCGAAGCTGCCGCTCTATCCGGCTCCCAGAGGCGAAGAGGCGGCTTCTTCGTGCAAAGACGATTGTACCGGTCACAGTGCTCTCCAGCGCGCGGCTACTGTCGAAATACGTCCGGGAGCAGCTCTCAGCTCCGGGCAGCTCCGTACCATCGTCTTTAGCGTCTCTTCTCGTACACATCTTAGTAAAAAGCTTTTCCATTCTGCCTGGCTAGGGGAAACTGTGCCAGCACAGTAAAGGCCGGTGGTTTGTGTTTGGGGTTTTGTGGATGCGAGTGGCAAGCTGTCTCTTGAAAATCCACGATAGGCAGGATGGTTCATAGACCCAAGGTGGCACCTGTGGCAAGTCAGGCTGGTTTGACAGTGCCAAGTGGCTCCTACAATCTGCCATGCAGAAGCAGGGCAGGTGAGTTTTATTTGCCAGGGAGAAGGGCCGTGGTTTGTTTTTGGGGGCCTGTGGCCGGTAGTGGCCGGCTAGCTCCTGAAATTCTTTGATATTCAGGATGGTTCCAAGACCCAAGGTGCACAACACAGCCAAGTTAGCCTGGTTTGACAGTGGCAAGTGGCTCCTACAATCAGCCATCCAGAAGCGGGGCAGGTGAGTTTTGTTTGCCAGGCAATAAGGCCGATGTTTGTTTTTGGGCGCCTTTGCCTGGGAGCGGCCAGCTGGCTCCTGAAAATACACGATGCGCAGGATGCTCTCAAGACCCAAGGTTGCATCAACACCAAGTTGGGCGGGTTTGATAGTTCTAAGTGGCATATGCAATGTGCCATCCAGAAGCAGGACAGGTGCGTTTTGTTTGCAAGGGAAAAAAGCTGAAGTTTATGTTCAGGGGCCTGTGGGTGAGAGTGGCCGGCTGGCTCCTAAAATTCTTTGATATGCAGGATGGTTCCCAGACCCAAGGTGGCACCAGTGCCAAGTCGGGCTGGTTTGACAGCGCCAAGTGGCTGCTGCAACCTGCCATCCAGAAGCAGAGCAGGTGAATTTTGTTTGCCAGGGAAAAGGGCCGAGGTTTGATTGTGGAGGCCTGTGGCTGGGGGTGGCCGGCTGTCCCCTGAAAATCCATGATACGCAGGATGGCTCCCAGACGCAAGGTTGCAACAGCGCCAAGTCGTGCTGGTTTGATTGCACCAAGTGGCTCCTGCAGTCTGCCATCCAGAAGCAGGGCGGGTGAGTTTTGTTTGCAAAGGCAAAGAGCCGAGGTTTCTGTTCGGGGGCCTCTGGCAAAGAGTGGCAAGCTGGCTCCTGAAATTCTTTGATATGCAGGATGGTTCCCAGACGCAATATGGCAACACGGCCAAGTCGGGGTGGTTTGACAGTGCCAAGTGGCTCCTGCAATCTGCCATCCAGAAACGGACCAGTGAGTTTTGTTTGCCGGGGAAAAGGGCCGTGGTTTCTGTTCTGGGGCTTGTGGCCTGGAGTGGCCGGCTGGCTCCTGAAAATCCACGATACGCAGGATGGTTCCCAGACCCAAGGTGGCAACACTGCCAAGTTGGGTTGGTTTGACAGTGCCAAGTGGCTCATGCAATCTGCCATCCAGAAGCGGGGCAGGTGAGGTTTTCTTCCAGGGAAAAGGGCCGTGGTTTTTTTGGGGGAACTTTGGCTAGGAGAGGCCAGCGGGCTCCTGAAAATCCACAATACGCAGGATGGTTCCAAGCCCCAAGGTGGCAACACTGACAAGTCGGGCTAGTTTGATCGTACAAAGTGGCTCCTGCAATGTGCCATCCAGGAGTGGGGCAGGTGAGGTTTTCTTCCAGGGAAAAGGGCCGTGGTTTTTTTGGGGGAACTTTGGCTAGGAGAGGCCAGCGGGCTCCTGAAAATCCACAATACGCAGGATGGTTCCAAGCCCCAAGGTGGCAACACTGACAAGTCGGGCTAGTTTGATCGTACAAAGTGGCTCCTGCAATGTGCCATCCAGGAGTGGGGCAGGCGAGTTTTGTTTGCAGGCTTAAAAGGCCGAGGTTTGTGTTCGGGGGCCTGTGTCTGGGGTGGCCGGCTGGCTCCTGAAATTCTTTGATATGCAGGATGGTTCCCAGACCCAATGTGGTAACACTGCCAAGTCAGGCTGCTTTGATAGTTCCAAGTGGCTCCTGCAATCTGCCATCCAGAAGCGGGGCAGGTGAGGTTTTCTTCCAGGGAAAAGGGCCGTGGTTTTTTTGGGGGAACTTTGGCTAGGAGAGGCCAGCGGGCTCCTGAAAATCCACAATACGCAGGATGGTTCCAAGCCCCAAGGTGGCAACACTGACAAGTCGGGCTAGTTTGATCGTACAAAGTGGCTCCTGCAATGTGCCATCCAGGAGTGGGGCAGGTGAGGTTTTCTTCCAGGGAAAAGGGCCGTGGTTTTTTTGGGGGAACTTTGGCTAGGAGAGGCCAGCGGGCTCCTGAAAATCCACAATACGCAGGATGGTTCCAAGCCCCAAGGTGGCAACACTGACAAGTCGGGCTAGTTTGATCGTACAAAGTGGCTCCTGCAATGTGCCATCCAGGAGTGGGGCAGGCGAGTTTTGTTTGCAGGCTTAAAAGGCCGAGGTTTGTGTTCGGGGGCCTGTGTCTGGGGTGGCCGGCTGGCTCCTGAAATTCTTTGATATGCAGGATGGTTCCCAGACCCAATGTGGTAACACTGCCAAGTCAGGCTGCTTTGATAGTTCCAAGTGGCTCCTGCAATCTGCCATCCAGAAGCGGGGCAGGTGAGGTTTTCTTCCAGGGAAAAGGGCCGTGGTTTTTTTGGGGGAACTTTGGCTAGGAGAGGCCAGCGGGCTCCTGAAAATCCACAATACGCAGGATGGTTCCAAGCCCCAAGGTGGCAACACTGCCCAGTCGGGCTGGTTTGATCGTAAAAAGAGCCTCCTGCAATCTGCCATCCAGAAGCAGGGCAGGTGACTTTTGTTAGCCAGGGAAAAGGGGCGAGGTTTAAGTTTGGGGGCCTGAGGCCGGGTGTGGCCTGCTGGCTCCTGAAAATAAGAGATACGCAGGATGCTTACCAGACCCAAGGGGGGCCCAGTGCCAAGTCGGGCTGGTTTGACAATACCAACTGGCTCCTGCAATCTGCTATACAGAAGCGGGCCAGATGAGTTTCGTTTGCCAGGGAAGAGGGCCGTGGCTTGGATTCGGGGGCCTGTGGCTGGGAGTGGCCGGCTGGCTCCTGAAAATCCGCAATACGCAGGATGGTTCCCAGACCCAAGGTGGCACCAGTGCCAAGTCGGGCTGGTTTGATAGTTCCTAGTGTCTCCTGCAATATGCCATCCAGAAGCGGGGCAGGTGAGTTTTGTTTGACAGGGAAAAGGGCCGAGGTATTTGTTCGGGTGCCTGTGGCCGGCTGGCTCCTGAATTTCTTTGATATGCAAGATGTTTCCCAGACCCAAGGCAGCACCAGTGACAAGTGGCACTGGTTTGACAGTGTCAAGTGGCTCCTGCAAGCAACCATGCAGAAGCGGGGCAGTTGAGTTTTGTATGCCACGGAAAAGGGCCGAAGTTTGTGTTCGGGGGCCTGTGGCCAAGAGTGGCTAGCTGGCTCCTGAAATTCATTGATATGCAGGATGGTTCCCAGACCCAAGGTGGCACCAGTGCCAAGTTGGTGGTTTGACGGTGGCAAGTGGCTCCTGCAATATGCCATCAAGAAGCGGGCCAGGTGAGTTTTATTTGCCAGTAAAAGGGCCGAGGTTTGTGTTCGGGGGCCTGTGGCCGGGAGTGGCCAGCTGGCTCCTGAAATTCTTTGACATGCAGGATTGTTCCCAGACCCAAAGTGGTAAGACTGCCAAGTCGGGCTTTTTTGATAGCACAAAGTGGCTCCTGCAATCTGCCATCCAGAAGCGGGGCAGGTGAGTTTTATATGCCAGGGAAAAGGGCAGTGGGCTGTGTTTGTGGGCCTGTGGGTGAGAGTGGCCGGCTGGCTCCTGAAATTCTTTGATATGCAGGATGGTTCCAAGACCCAAGGTGCCACCACTGCCATGTCAGGGTGGTTTGACAGAGGCAAGTGGTTCCTGCAATCTGCCATCCAGGTGCGGGACAGGTGAGTTTTGTTTGCGAGGGAAAAGAGCCGAGGTTTGTGTGTGGGGGCCTTTGGCTGGGAGTGGCCAGCTGGCTCATGAAAATCCACGATACGCAGGATGGTTCCCAGACGCAAGGTGGCACCAGTGCCAAGTCGGGCTGGTTTGATTGTAGCAAGTGGCCTCTGCAGTCTTCCATCCAGAAGCTGGGCAGGTCAGTTTTGTTTGCCAGGGAAAAGGGCCAAGGTTTCTGTTCAGCGGCTTGCAGCTGGGAGCGGCCAGCTGGCTCCTGAAAATCCACGCTACGCGGATGCTTCCCAGACCCAAGGTGGCAACACTGCCAAGTTGGGCTGGTTTGACAGTGCCAAGTAGCTCCTGCAATCTGCCATCCAGAAGCGGGGCAGGTTAGGTTTCTTTCCAGGGAAAAGGGCCGTGGTTTTTTGGGGGGGCCTGTGGCTGGGAGACGCCAGCTGGCTCCTTAAAATCCACGATACGCAGGATGGTTCCCAGCCCCAAAGTGGCAACACTGCCATGTTGGGCTGGTTTGATCGTACAAAGTGGCTCCTGTAATGTGCCATCCAGAAGCGGGACAGGTGAGTTTTTTTTGTCAGGGCAAAGGGCCGAGGTTTAAGTTTGTGGGCCTGTGGCCGGGTGAGGGCTGCTGGCTCCTGAAATTTACCGATACCCAGGATGCTTACCAGACCCAAGATGGCCCCAGTTCAAGTCGGGCTGATTTGATAGCACAAAGTGGCTCCTGCAATGTGCCATCCAGCAGCAAGGCAGGTGAGTTTTTTTTGCCAGGGAAGAGGGCCGTGGCTTGGATTTGGGGGCCTGTGGCTGGGAGTGGCCGGTTGCCTCCAGAAAATCAAAAATACGCAAGATGGTTCCCAGACCCAAGGTGGCACCAGTGCCAAGTCGGGCTCATTTGACAGTGCCAAGTGGTTCCTGCAATCTGCCATCCAGGAGTGGGGCAGGTGAGTTTTGTTTGCAATCTTAAAGGGCCGAGGTTTGTGGTCGGGGGCCTGTTTCTGGGGGTGGCCGGCTGGCTCCTGAAATGATTTGATATGCAAGATGTTTCCCAGACCCAAGGTGGCACCAGTGACAAGTTGGGCTGGTTTGACTGTGTTAAGAAGCTCCTGCAATCAGCCATGCAGAAGTGGAGCAGGTGAGTTTTGTTAGCCACGGAAAAGGGCCGAAGTTTGTGTTCGGGGGCCTCTGTCGGGGAGTGGCCGGCTGGCTCCTGGAAATCGACGACACTCAGGATATTTCCCAGACCCAAGGTGGCCCCAGTGCCAAGTCAGGCTGGTTTGACAGTACCAACTGGCTCCTGCAATCTGCCATGCAGAAGCACGGCAGGTGAGTTTTGTTTGCCAGGGCAATGGGCTGTGGTTTGTGTTTGGCGGTATGTGGCCAGGAGTGTCTGGCTGGCTCCAGAAAATCCACGATACGCAGGATGGTTCCCAGACCCAAGGTGGCAACACGGCCAAGTCAGGCTGGTTTGACACTGTCAAGTGGCTGCTACAATCTGCCATCCAGAAGCGCGGCAGGTGAGTTTGGTTTGCCAGGGGAAAGGGACGTGGCTTTTATTCGGTAGCCTGTGGCTGGGAGTGGCAGGCTGGCTCTTGGAAATCCACATTACGCAGGATGGTTCCCAGACCCAAGGTGGCACCACTGCCAAGTCGGGCTGGTTTGATAGTACCAAGTGGCTCCTGCAATATGCCATCCAGAAGCGGGACAGCTGAGTTTTGTTTTTCAGGGAAAAGGGCCGAGGTTTATGTTCAAAGCCCTGTGGCTGGGACTGGCAGGCTGGCTCCTGAAAATCCACGATATGCAGGATGATTCCCAGACCCAAGGTGGCACCAGTGCCAAGTCGGGCTGGTTTGAAAATACCAAGTGGCTCCTGCAATCTGCCACGCAGAAGTGGGCAGGTGAGTTTTGTTTGCCAGGGAAAAGGGCCAAGGTTTGTGTTAAGGGGCCTGTCACCAAGAGTTGCTGTCTGGCTCCTGAAATTCTTTGATATGCAGGATGGTTCCCAGACGCAAGGTGGCACCAGTGCCAAGTCGGATTTGTTTGACAGTGCCAAGTGGCTCCTGCAATTGGCCATCCAAAAGCGGGCCACGTGAGTTTTGTTTGCCAGGGAATAGGGCCGATGTTTTTTTTTTGGGGGGCCTGTGGCCAGGAGTGGCCGGCTGGCTCCTGAAGATACACGATGCGCAGGATGGTTCCCAGACCCAAGGTGGCAACACTGCAAAGTTAGGCTGGTTTGACAGTACCAAGTGGCTCCTGCTATCTGCCCTCAAGATGTGGGGCAAGTGAGTTTTGTTTGCCAGGGAAAACAGCCGAGGTTTGTGTGTGGGGGCCTGTGGCCGGGAGTGGCAGGCTGGCTCCTGAAAATCCACTATGTGCAGGATGGTTCCTAGACCCAAGGTGGCACCAGTGCCAAGTCCGCCTGGTTTGATAGAACCAACTGGCTCCTGCAATCTGCCATGCACCAACGGGGCAGGTGAGTTTTGTTTGCCAGGGCAAAGGGCCGTGGATTGTGTTTTGGGGCCTGTGCCTGGGAGTGGCTGGCTGGCTCCTTAAAATCCACAATACGCAGGATGGTTCCCAGACCCAAGGTGGCACCAGTGCCAAGTCAGGCTGGTTTGACAGTGCCAAGTGGCTCCTGCAATCTGCCATCCAGAAGCGGGGCAGGTGAGTTTTGTTTGCCAGGGCAAAGGGCTGTGGTTTATATTTGGGGGCTTGTGGCCGGGAGCGGCTGGCTGGCTCCTGAAAATCCACGATACGCAGGGTTGTTCCCAGACCCAAGGTGGCAACACTGCCAAGTCGGGCTGGTTTGATTGTACCAAGTGGCTCCAAAATACTGCCATGCAGAAGCAGGGCAGGTGAGTTTAGCTTTCGAAGGGAAAAGGGCCGAGGTTTGTTTTCAGGGGCCTGTGGCCTGTAGTGGCCGGCTGGCTTCAGAAAGCCCACGATACGCAGGATGGTTCCCAGACCCAAGTGGCACCAGTGCCAAGTCGGGCTCATTTGACAGTGCCAAGTGGCTCCTGCAATCTGCCATCCACATCCAGAAGCAGGGCAGCTGAGTTTTGTTTGCCAGGGAAAAGGGCCAAGGTTTGTGTTTGGGGGCCTGTGGCCAAGAGTAGCCGGCTGGCTCCAGAAAGTCCACGATACGCAGGATGGTTCCCAGACCCAAGGTGGCACCAGTGCCAAGCTGGGCTGGTTTGATAGCACCAACTGGCTCCTGCAATCTGCCATCCAGAAGCAGGGTAGGTGAGTTTTTTTTTGCCAGGGAAATGGGCATAGGTTTGTTTTTGGGGGCCTGTGCCTGGGAGTGGCGGGCTGGCTCCTGAAATTCTTTGATATGCAGGATGGTTCCCAGACCCAAGGTGGCACCACTGCCAAGTCGGGCTGGTTTGACAGTGCCAAGTGGCTTCTGCAATCTGTCATGCAGAAGCGGGGCAGGTGAGTTTTATTTGCAAGGATAAAGGGCCAAGGTTTGTGTTTGGGGGCCTGTGGCCGGAGTGGCCAGCTGGCTCCTGAAAATCCACGATACGCAGGATGGTTCCCAGACCCAAGGTGGCACCAGTGCTGTTGTGAACAAAATTCGGTTAATATTTTTTTTGAGAAAAAAGTTACAATAAAAGGCAGCCAGATCACTGTAGCTGCCGAAGCTCTTCGTGTTTTGTTATTGTAATCACGGGTCATTGTCGTTAATGGTTGTTTTTGTATTAGTAAAAGCCCTGGCTGGGGCGAGTTAATGGCCCTTCTCCTGATACAGTGAAGGGTGGGGACCTTCCCAAACTGTGAGGAGAAGGGACCTGGAGGGGGGGGGTTATGCAAAGTGACTCCAAGGACCAGAATGCTTTGTGAGACCCCCGACTCCAAACCCACGGAAAGATGCCAAAAACAACGAGCCAGATAAGAGTAGAGAGACTGGAGTGATGTCTGGACGTGACGAGCCTAGTGCCGAGCCTGTAGAGACGCGGAACACCTTCGGACCCTCTCGCCCTGACCATGGGAGAAGCCCCCGGAGATGAGGGCCTGCTAAGACAGCCGGCAAAAGTACCATCTGACGGGGATCAGCAGGCCCTAAAGGCTCCCACGAGGATCTGATCCCCAGCTCTGCCCCTTGTGGATAGAGCTGTGCATATCCTCCGCCTCTGAGTCGCCCTGGGAGAGACGACGGATGCTGCAGACCTGTCGAGCCGCCCAATCCTGAGCTGATCACTTTTAATAAAGGCATTAAAAAGGAGAAGAAGTCTCCTGGCCTTGTTTATTTCAAGTGCCATGTCTGACTGGTTTGACAGTGCCGAGTTGCTCCTGCAATCTGCCATCCAGAAGCGGGACAGGTGCGTTTGTTTCCAAGGGAAGAGGGCCACGGTTTGTGTTCTGGGTGTATGGCCGAGAGTGGCCGGCTGGCTCCTGAAATTCACTGATACGCAGGAGGGTTCCCAGACCCAAGGTGGCAACACTGCCAAGTCGGGCGGGTTGGACGGTGCCAAGTGGCTCCTGCAATCTGCCATGCAGAAGCGGGACAGCTGAGTTTTGTTTGCCAGGGAAAAGAGCCGAGGTTTTTGATAAGGGGCCTGTGGCCGAGAGTGGACGGCAGGATCATGAAATTCATTGATATGCAATATGGTTCCCAGACCCAAGGTGGCACCAGTGCCAAGTCGGGCGGGTTGGACGGTGCCAAGTGGCTCCTGCAATCTGCCATGCAGAAGCGGGACAGCTGAGTTTTGTTTGCCAGGGAAAAGAGCCGAGATTTTTGATAAGGGGCCTGTGGCCGAGAGTGGACGGCAGGATCATGAAATTCATTGATATGCAATATGGTTCCCAGACCCAAGGTGGCACCAGTGCCAAGTCGGGCTGATTTGATAGTACCAACTGGCTCCTGCAATCTGCCATGCAGAAGCAGGGCAGCTGAGTTTTGTTTGCCAGGGAAAAGGGCCAAGGTTTGTGTTCGGGGCCCTGTGGCCTGGAGTGGCCGGCTGCCTCCAGAAAGCCCACGATACGCAGGATCGTTCCCAGACCCAAGGTGGTAACACTTCCAAGTCGTTCTGGTTTGACAGTGCCAAGTGGCTCCTGCAATCTGCCATCCGGAAGCGGGACAGGTGAGTTTTGTTTGCAAGGGGAAAGGGCCTAGGTTTGTATTCGGGGGCCTGTGGCCCCCAGAACTCCCATGGCATCTGTCAGCACCCCTAGACCAACAAACCCCTCCAGGGACCCTTATTTATACTCCAGGGCCTTCCTCAGTGCCTCCAGAGCCACCAAACCCCTCCGGGTATCCCCAAAGCCCTCCCATGGCCCCCTCCCCCACCCCCGCCTTCCGCCCCCCTCGCTTCCCATTAGCCGAAGCGCCCGCCCATCTCCGCCTTGAACCAATCATCGCCCGAGCTCGGAGCGCTGGGGGGAACCAAACGAGAGCACGGGCGATGGAGCGGGTGAGGCCTGAGGGCTCCAGAGGGGACCAAGGGAGGAATCTTTGGGGCTTGGGGGGACCCCACGTCACTTCCTGCATATCTCCCGCAGAGGCTCAGCCTGGAGCAGGGAACGGAGTGTCCGGTGCAAAGGAGGTGGAAGAGCCGCCCATCCTCAAGTGCCCTATGGGTTCCCCAAGCGCCCTCTTCAGGCTCCAGTCTCCTCCCCCGTTCCCTCAGTTTTGTTCCACACTGCAAGTGCTCCCCCGATCCTCAAATTCTGCCCCAGACCCCTAAATGCCTGAAAATTCCCTCCCTTGTGCCAGTGTTCCCCAACAGCGCCTTGAGGATGTTCAAATACCCCTCCCAATGCCAGGTGATACCCCGGACCCACCATTCTGTCCATAAGTGCATCCCATAGCCCCTCAAACTTCTCCTGAGACCATCAGCCCCACGAGGTCAGTGCAGGGTCAGCGTTTCGAGGGTCCTTGCCCCTCCCCAACTCTCTTCTTCCACCCCAGACAGGCCCTGCTCATGCCCCGCCCCTGCAGGCCAGAAGGGGCGGAGCCAAGCAGAGGCTTTGCCCCCTGCAGCTCCACCCTCGATGATCCCCTTGTCCAATGATGCTTGAGGCGATGCCAAGGGGAGTAGCCAGCACTGGGCATGCCCCTGGTGGCCAGGGCCCTGCTGAGCTCTGCTGCTTCCCGGGCTTCCCTGCAGGGAGTGCTACCAGGGAGCTCACATGACCTCCAGGACCCTGCAGGGATCTGTGCTCTGGGAATCATGTGACCCACCTGAGGGCCCCCCGCCATGGCCAATCGGGAGACACTTCTGCAAGCACGAGGGGGCATCTTCACTCCAGGCTGTCTCCCAGGAACCCTTGTGGCAAGATCCATGTTGGAGGCCACATGACTCCCACAAGACCTTCTGGCCAATAAGGAGCAGCTCTCTGGATACCCTGCAGGGGGCACTATACTCACTGTCACGTGACTCCCACCATGCCCCGCGGCAAATCAGCAGCAGTTGCTGTGCACCTCTGCATCAGGGGGCACCACCCAATGGGAAGCAAGAGTCCCATGAGCCTTTGCTGCAGGAGCCATGTTGGGGGTGACATGACTGCCTCGGGCCTCTGTGGTGCACCCCACATTGGAAGTCACGCAGCTCCCAGGATGTCCTGCGGCCTGCAAGGGAGGCGCTTCCTGAGCCCCTGCAAGGGATGCGCTTCCTGACCCCCTGCACCAGGCTTGAGGTCATGTTGTTATGAGTAAAAAAAGTCACCCATTTTTTTAAAAGGTTGCAGAGTGAACAGGTTGAACCAGTTGCTGCCAGGGTGGAGTTCTAACTGTGGTATTGTAATCACCAGTCATTTTCATTAACTACCTGTTGTTGATGGTTAAGAATTCCACCTTTTGTCAGAGTGACACCTTGCTGCTTCCTAGAAGATGACACCCAGACGGGTGAGGGGAAGGGACATCGAATCGACATGCAAATAACATTGGATCCAGCATGCAGCGGGACAGACCCCTCACCAAACCTAGCCAAAAACCCATAAAACAATGAGCCAACACAAAATTG
This sequence comes from Melozone crissalis, assembly GCF_028551555.1. Lineage (NCBI taxonomy): Eukaryota > Metazoa > Chordata > Aves > Passeriformes > Passerellidae > Melozone > Melozone crissalis. Next base: position 22,679,444 of record NW_026535807.1, on the reverse strand, counting down.
ATGAATCAAAGTGATGACTAGACATGAGGAACAAAGTCCAGAGCCTGCAGAGACGCTGAGACCCTTTTTTGCCCTTCACCCTAGCCAAGGAGGACCTCGGCTAGAGGCAGGACCCTGGAGGTCAAACCAAAAGAACAAGGGATTTTCCTGATGCTCCAATGAGGATGGAATCCCCAGCTCTGCCCACAGACCAGTGGACAAAGCTGCACTCTTCCTCCTCCTTCGAGTCACTCCTGGGAGCAGCGGTGGAGAGCACCAGCAGTGTGTGGACCTGTCAGTTCTCCCCCCCAGAGCTGATGACTTTTAATAAAGGCATTAAAAAGGAGAAGAGTCTCCTGCCCATGTTGATTTCAATGTGACCCCCGTGAGGCCCCACAGCCAATCAGAAGCAGTGCATGTGATGCTCTACAGGGGGCGCCATGGCAGCAGCCATGGGTGAGGAACTAGAGAAATCCTTGAGGGTCATGGGGGCTGCTTGTTAGCCCAGGAGTCACTCGAAGGCTGGGGGCTACTGAGGGTCATGAGGCATCTTTGTGGGGCTGGGGGCATTTGTGGGTCAGAGGGGTCACTGATGGGCCTGGATGCGCCCTTGTGGCCTCAGGTGGTCATTTGTGGGCTGGAGCGGTCACTTGTGGGCCAGCGGGGCAGTTGTAGGTCAGGGGTCACTTGAGGGGGTGAGGGGGCATTTGTGGGTTGGGGAGACACTTATGGTTCAGAAAGTCCCTTGTGGGGCTGGGAGAAAACTTGTGGGACTCCACCCCCCTGACATGCAGTCCCCCAGGTCCTCTTGGGGACCTCCTCCTCTGGATGCTGCGATGCCACCGCCAGGCCATAAGGGCAAGTCTTTGGTAAGACATCCCTGCCCCCAAATTTCAGGGGTCTGCCCCTGCGCATCCCCCAGGTCCCCCTAACTCCCCATTTGCTCTCCCTTCCCTCACCCAGGGGCATTGAGACTCTCTTGGAATGCCCACCTGGGCACCTCCAGCCCATGGTGGGGCCAATAAAGCAATGACACCCCAAAATTGCACCCGGGAGATGGGAAGACCCCCAAAACTGCCTCCCTTACCTCCCCCACCTTTGGGATTGCCCCCAGTCCCTTCTCCCTTCAAATGGCTGCAAGAGCATTTGGGGGCTTCTGGGGTCTCAAAAGCAGCTGTTGGTGGGGTGCTGGGTGTCTCTAGGGGGTCTGTGAGGGTCTTTAGGGTGTTTGGAGGGGCTCAGAGGCTGAGGAAGGTATTATGAGTAAAAAAGTTGTCCATTTTTTTATAAAAAGGTTGCAGAGTTAACAGGTTAAACCAATTGCTGCTAAGTTGGAGTTTTAACTTTTTGTTGTTAATAATTTCATGTTGTAATTACCTGTTGTCAATAGTTTTTTTTTAATTACCTTTTGCTGATGGTTATAAATCCCTCTTCTTCGAGTATCATCCTGCTGCTTCCTGGAAAATGGCACCCCGGACTGTGAGGAGGAGGTGACATTGGGGTAGGCATGCAAATGAGGAAACCCCTCACCAAATCTAGCAGGAAAAACCCCTAAAACAAGGTGCCACCATGGAATTAAGAGATCTAAGTGATGTCTAGAGGTGAGGAACTGAATCCAGTGTCTGCTAAGATCCTTTTTACGTCTCACCCTAACCTAAAAGATGTTGGCCAGAAAGAGGACCTCAAATGTCAGCCTGAAACCAGGGAATCTCCTGGTGCTCCCCTGAGGATGGAAACCCCAGTTCTGCCTGCAGACCAGTGGACACAGTTGCACTCTTCCTTCTTCTCCTCTGTGCCACTCCTGGGCACAGCGGTGGCGTGTGGTTCTCCCCACCCAAGCTGATTTTTAATAAAGGCGTTAAAAAGGAGAAAGATCTCCTACATTATTTACTTCAGAAGGGATTAGAGGGTTGTATGGGGAGTGCAGGAAATCGGGAGTGGTTAGGGGCACACTGGGTATCTATAGGGCATCTAGAAGACGTCTGTGGGATTTTTAGGGGAGACTCTAGGAGTATCGAGGAAAATCTGTGAAAGATATTGGGGGTCCAGGTAGGACTTTGAGGGGGTCTTTAATGGTCCCGGAGTCTGTGGGGTGTTTTGGGGGGCCCAGAACAGCATTGGGAGGTCTACAGGGACTAGGAGTCTATAGGGGTGTCTGGAGGTTTGTTGAGCATTTTGGGGAGGGGAACCCCCAAACCCAAATCCATGGGAGTGGGGCTCACCTGTCTTCTTCACCTTCACATGGCTGACGTGGCACCAGGGGGTTCTGGTGTCCCTCTGCCCCTAGGGTGCTGGACGGGGGCGGGGGGGGGGGTCATGGGGGAATCAGAAGCTCCCCCTGAGCCCCCAAAAATCCCTTGTGCCCCCCTCCCCGCCTCCCATTGGCCACTGGTTTCATGCCAGTTTACTCACTCCCGAAAGACCGCAGGGCCCCTAGGATGCCGATAGAGCTGGGACTGCGGTTCCCGTCATGCTGTGCAACTCGCGAGAGGCCTGTCAGGGCCGGGATTGTCCCCTAAGTACCGTCCCAGCTGTTCCCCGAGTGCTTCCCTGAACCATAATGCACCCCAGGGCCCCGTAAGTACTGCCAGTTTGCCTCTTTTGACCCTCAAGTGCCCCTCAGGGTCCCGAATTCTGTCGGTCCCCTACTTGCCCCCAAAATGCCCCCTGTGTATCCCTTTGGACCCCCAAGTGCTCTCCAGCTGCCTCTCCAACCCCTAAGCACCCCTCCAGACCCTTTAATGATCCCGCAAGCATCCCCAGCTGGCCTCCAAGTGCTGTAGTAAACCCCTCAGGTTTAGCCAGGGCCCCTTGGAGAATAGAATGCTGACACAGCGGCAAAGAAGTTTCCTGTCTCCAGGGACATCCGCCTTGTACCTTATCCCTATAGCGATGTAAGGCAATACGTTGTTAACCCTACTATTGGTCACTTATGGTCACTCTAACAGCTTTGCCATTGGTCAGGATTGGATCCGGGCCAAGGGTATAAATGTAGCATACTGTACCCCTACTAACTTGGAAGAAGAAGAGCTGAGACCCTTCACGGACCCTCCAATAAAGCCATACTCGTGGAACAGCCAGTGTCTTCTGCTTCTCCTCTCTCTACCGTCTGCTGGAGTCTTAGGCCAAGGGAAAAGCTACCTAGCAAGCAAAGAGCTTGAAATCATAAGAGCTGCCTAATCACTAAGAGCTGAATATTCCCTGCTTGCTAGGGCTGTCCCACGGCCTTGGTCTGAGAGCGAGCTGGCTTCTAGCACCCAGTCCCCTTGGGGACTGAGCTCTGGAGCTGTAACAGCTTGCATAGGATAAGACCAAGCAAGGCTCATTTAAAGCGCCCCTCAAGTGTCTCCTGGGAATTGGCGTGATGACGACAATGTAGAGAAAGACCCTGACTCTATCGCAGTATCAGCAAAACTTCAGCCTTTAATTAAAATTCGAATCAAAACTGCAATTGCCTATGTGGAGGATGGACAGGCCCCCACACTTTTTCATGCCACTCCCGTGGTCCCTCTTGGAGCCAGGGAAACTGCAGGAAAAGCATTCCTGCATGTTGTGTGCATAAAATTTCATGGGAATCAGGAACAGAGCCTGTTATAAACAAAAATCTGCCAATTTTTTTTGTGAGAAAAAGGTTACCACTGTTGCTGCTGGGGTGCTGCTTGTGTGTTATGGTAATTACGTGTCCTTGTCGTTAATAGTTGTTTTTAGATCAGTAAAAGCCCTAGCTGGGGCCGAGTTAATGGCTCTTCTCTGGGGCAGTGAAGGGTGGGAACCTCCCCAAACAGCGAGGAGAAGAGACTTAGGAGGGGGGAAGACATGCAAAATAACCCCAAGACCGGCATGCCATGAGAAGCTACTGCTTTGAGCTTGCTAAAAGGACCCCCAAAACAACGAGCCAACGTAGAGTTGAGAGATTGGAGTGATGTCGAGACGTGAGGAACAGAGTGCTGAGCCCGCAGAGATGCTGAACACCTTCGTAGTCCCTCTCACCCTGAGCACAGGGGTCGTCCCGATGCCAAAGACCCAGAGAAAAAGAGCAGTCATCAACATTTGCCTCCCACGAGGACCCCCAGCTCTGCCTCCAGTGGACAAAGCTGTGCTTATTCTCCTCCTTCTCGTCACCCTGGGAGAGACGACGGAGACTGTAGACCCATCAAGCTGCCCAGTCCTGAGCTGATCACAAGAAAGGCATTAAAAGGAGAAAAAGTCTCCTGCCCTGTTTATTTCAGCTGAGACCTCGTCCGGGATAGCCACGCCGGAAGAGGACACCAGGACTGGCCATCTTGGACCTCCAGGACAGCTGGCTACCAGGACCAGAGAGATCGGCTCAGGATCAGCGATGCAGAGGAGCACCAGAGCACCGGACTGGTGAGAAATCCGGTGGCGGGAGCGGGAGACGAGCGCGTGTGTGTGTGAGTGAGACGAAGGTTGGCAGCTGGACTTTTGGAGTGAAAGTGGACCCTCAGTACCGCGTTTCTGGACCCCTGCGAAGGAGCCAGCCGGGAACAGGGGGAAGCGCGTGGAATTAGCGTGAGTCGTCTCCTAAGGGGGAAAAAGGGTCCCGTCCCCCCCCCCCCCGGGCGTGTGGAGGGAATAGTTGTATGAGCGGCATGCACCCCCGAAAGTCCTGACAGAGGGAAGTCAGGCAGACTGTAAGTCCCAAGAAGGATTCGGGTAAGCTCACAAGCCCTGCAGGCAAAGTAAGTCCTGACAAAGGGGTCAGGCACTAAATGAAGAATTTGAATTTTTGGTTGATACAGGAGCAGATAAGTCCTGTCTCAACAAAATACCAAAAGGTATGGAAATTGGGAGAAAATTTTGTGAAATGTTAGGTGCAGAAGGGAAACCATTTAGAGCGTCAGTGACTGAAGATGTGAAAATAATTGGAAACTCAAGACAGTGTGAAGCTAATTTTATTTATCCGCCTAAGCTAGAAAAAAGTTTGTTAGGAAGGGATCTGCAAGTTCATTTGGGGGTTTGGATTGTTCCAAGAGAAGGGAGGATGGTAGTACAAGTGATGAAGTTATCCCAAGGAGATGTCTCAGAGATAAACCCTGAGGTATGGGCTGAAGGGGGAAAGCGAGGCTTATTAGACATTCCACTGATAACAATAAAGATGCAAGATGATACCTCACCCATACAGGTTAAACAGTATCCGATTTCCCTAGAAGGAAAGAAGGGGCTTGCTATAGTCGTTGAACAAGAGGGAATTTTAGAACCCTGCATGTCACCACATAATACCCCTATACTGGCCGTTAATAAAGCTGAACTGAATTATAGCGGGTACAAGATTTGAGGGAGGTCAACAAAAGAACCATTGCCAGACATCCAGTTGTGCCCAACCTGTATAGTCTCCTAAGCTGAATTCCAAGAGAACATGCTTGGTTCACTGTTATAGATTTGAAGGATGCTTTCTGGGTGTGTCCTCTGGCAACAGAATGTAGAGATTGGTTTGCCTTTGAATGGGAGGACCCGAGTACAAAAAGGAGACAACAGCTAAGGTGGACCCGATTACCACAGGGGTTCACTGAATCCCCCAATCTCTTTGGACAAGCTTTAGAGAGTTTGTTGCAACAATTTGTCCCCGAAGAAGAAGTGCAGATCTTGCAGTATGTTGATGACCTGATGGTGTCAGAAAAGGGAAAAGATCAGGTCAGACAAACTAGTATTAAGCTTTTGAATTTTCTAGGGGAGAAAGGACTAACGGTTTCCCAAGGAAAACTACAATTTGTGCAATCAGAAGTAACATACTTGGGGCACATAATAGGATGAGGGTATAAGAAATTAAGCCCTGACAGAATTTCAGGTATTTTAGCTCTCCTGGCCCCAAAAACAAAAAGAGATGGGAGAAAATTCCTAGGCTTGTTCGGATATTGCAAGTTATGGTTAGATCAATACACGCATAGTGTGAAATTTCTATACAATAAATTAGTAGCTCCAGATCCCCTAATTTGGACAGCTGAAGATGATCAACAATTTGAAAACCTAAAAGACAAATTGTCTTCTGCCCCGGTCCTAAGCTTACCAAACCTCAGGAAGGGGCTTTGACCCGTTTGTGAGTGCAGAAGGAGGTATAGCCTATGGTGTATTAACTCAAGTGTGGGGAGGTTGCAGAAAACCCGTAGCTTACATCTCCAAATTGTTAGATCCAGTGGCTAGAGGCTGGCCAGTGTGTATACAAGCAGTAGCAGCAACCACAATCCTGATAGAGGAGACCCAAATAATTGACCTTACAAGGAAAAATTAAAGTGCATACTCCTCATGATCTTAAGGCAGTACTGAGACAGAGGGCTCAGCAGTGGCTAACTGATGCTAGAATATTGAAATATGAGATAATACTAATGAACACAGAAGACTTAGAATTTATCACATCCAATGGCCTCAATCCAGCACAATTCCTAATGGGAGAGCCTATAGAGAATTTAGAACGTGATTGTCTTGAATTGGTTAACCTCCAAACAAAAGTAAGAGAAGATTTAGAAGATCAGCCTCTAGCAACTGGAAGAAGCTTATTCATAGATGGCTCTTCAAGGGTAGTAAATGGAAAAAGAGCTTCAGGTTATTCCACTATAGATGGAGAAACATTACAAATTGAAGAAAAAGGGAAACTACCTCCAAATTGGTCAGCCCAAAGTTGTGAAATATATGCCCCGAAAAGAGGACTGGACTTACTGGAGGGGGACTGGGGAACCATTTATACAGATTCCCAATACGCACATAGGATAGTTCATATATTTGGGAAAATATGGGAGGAACATGGATATTTAAGTTCGAAAGGAAAAAGCTTAGTCAATGAGAACTTAGTCACAGCAGTGTCAGAAGCTCTACAGAAACCTAAAGAAATAGCAGTGGTCCATATAAAGGGGCACCAAAGAGGAGACAGTTTTGAAGTTAGAGGAAACCAACTAGCTGATCAGATAGCCAAAGAAGCAGCTTTAGAACCAGGGGATCCAGTAAAAATTTTAAAAGCAATAATGACACCTGAAGAAGGGGAAAGAAGGGAAAAACCTGTATTTAGTGAAAAAGAATTAGAAGCTATAAAAGATTTAAAGTTACAACAAGGACAACAAGGAGAGTGGTTAAGCTCAGATGGACGGGTGTATTTGAATAAAGTGCTGGCTCGGACAGTGCTAACAGACTATGTGATCATTTCTTAAGAAATAACTTATGCATAGGTGTATATAGCCTGGCTAAAGCCATTACAAGAGGGTGTGTCATTTGTCAAAAAGTGAACCAGAAAGTCGTGAGAAAAGTAGGACCTGGAAGGAGAGAATTAGCTTTGAGACCTTTCCAAAGCATAAAGATAGATTTCACTGAGATGCCCCTAGTGCAAGGATACAGATATTTACTGGTTATAGTTGATCATCTCACACATTGGGTAGAAGCCTTCCCAACCAGAAGGGAAACTGCTCAAGTCGTAGCAAAAGCAATCCTAGAGAACATTATCCCCAGATATGGAATGGAGAACACCAGAGACTCAGACCGAGGTCCACATTTTGTGTCCCAAACATTGCAAAATATAATTGAAGCTTTAGGAGTGAAATGGAGATTACATACTCCATGGCACCCCCAGAGTTCTGGGAGGGCAGAGCGAATGAACAAAACTCTCAAAAATGTCTTAACTAAATTGATTGAAGAAACAAAAATGAATTGGCTGAAGTGTTTGCCCCTAGCGCTATTGCGCATCAGAACAAGACCTCGGGCTGACATAAGAATTTCACCTTATGAAATGATGTTTGGGCTGCCATTCTTGTTAACACCTTATAGCACAGGAGACTATCTGGAAGGAGAAGAGGCTACCAGAAAGTATTTAGAGATAATTGGAAGAACTCTAGAAGGACTTAGAAAGAGAGGATACCTCCCCCAAATTTCCCCTCTTGACACGAAAGTTCATAACATTAGCCCAGGAGATTGGGTTTTGATAAAATCATGGAATACGGGACCATTAATGCCTAAATTTGAAGGCTCCTTTCAGGTACTCCTAATCACTAATTCAGCTGTGTGGACCAGAGAAAAAGGTTGGACTCACATTACAAGAATAAAAGGGCCAGTCTCACCCCCAGGTACGGGACCAGGTCCAACATCAGCTTCTCCCTCTGGCATTGGACCAGAATCCACATCACTCTCACCTCTGGGCACTGGACAAGATTTATCCACTTCACAAGTTAATTCACCTGAGTATACCTTGGTAAAAGGACCAAAAGATTTTAAGTTGACTCTCAGAAGGAAGAGTCAAAAAGACTGAACTGTATGGGAAAATAATTGGTATCGCAGCTCTAACATAGCTTAAAATGTTTCAAGACAGTTCTGTGTAAACTATGTTGGTAAAAAGTTTAAGTCTGTAAATAAGTAATTCTGGTTAAGTTCCCCAATTTGGTTCTAAAGACTCCAAGTTAATCCTCTACAGAGCACTCCCCTGGGAGAAACCAAAATTGGTAGGGAACAGACCAAGAGAGGTTTAACCAGAGAAGCTGGTAGAAGGGACTCTAAAGAGCTTGGAAGCTTCTTCTCAGTAAAATTCCCCAAGAGGCAAGGCCGGGTGGGCAGGCTGTGCAAGATGACCCATACCAGACTCTTGGGAAGGGTAGTACTGATGGCTCTGATTGCTGGTGGTGCTCTGGGAAGCCCAGCTGAGCCGTGCAGTGAATGCTACCAACCCCGCTATGAGGAGGAAGAAGTGAGCTCCTTGTCTAGAGTCCACATCAGTTCTAACCCAAATTGTGTTAACCTCTCCCAATTGGTCCTTTATCAGAAAAATAAGAGAATGCATTGGATAGCCCAGAATACTGCCACTTTCAGGCAGCCACTCCTGGAAGAGTGCCCTACAGGAAAAGCCTGGTTGTGCTTGGAATGTGATGCTGCTGAAACAAGCTCAGTAGATGTAGTAAAAAGAAAAGAAATGGTAAAAACAGTAAGAAAGATGGTTTGTAACAAGTATTTAGCAGTAAAGTATTCAGCTACCCAGTGGATCCCAAGAGATCCAAACAAATAAGAGTCTGTTGAGAAAAGAGAACGAGACAAGTGTACCCACTATAAAGTATATGAATGTTATGAATGTACTGAAAAAGGGATAAACCCCTCTTGGAAAATGAAAGAAATGTGTAAATATAAGGAATGCCCAACAGAAACCGATAACACATTTCGGGAGAGCTCTAAACACCTGGTTTTGATCTCTAGTACTACAGCATACACTAGATTGTCAGGAGACTGCTCTGGCAGCTACACAGCTAAAATAATAAAACCAGCTTTCTTCTTATTACCCAAAGAAACTGGATCAAGTTTAGGAGTTCCTATATACAATGATTTAGGAGAAACCAAACAGAAGAAGCAAAGTGCAATAGAAATTGAGAAAATCCAAAATTGTAAAAGCCAAGTTCAGACTCCAATATCTGTGTTAAACAGAATCATCAGGCTCCAGGGAGTATTAAAAATAAAGAACGCAATTATCAGAAACATTTCAAATGAAATAAAAAAAATTAGCATGTGCAAATAACTAAGAACAAACTCCTACAGTTGATTCCAGTTGGTGGGATACCTATGGATTTTCAATAAGAATGTATGGTGAAAAGTTTTTCTCACTGTGTGTATACTTGGAGGATTGCTCTTTTTACTATGCTTGTTTCCCTGTTTCATTAAAGTAGTATTGGCCATGCAGACCAACCTAAAGAAACCAAGAAAGGTAAGGAAGTAAGTAACCCTGATTACCAGAGTGCTCAAGAAATTTATAATCAATACAAAAAACTAAATATGAAGCTTCATGAGTAAAAATTGTAAGTTGATGCGAGCTTAAATTTAAGCTCGATCAAAGAAAAAGAGGAGAAACTGTTATAAACAAAAATCTGCCAATTTTTTTTGTGAGAAAAAGGTTACCACTGTTGCTGCTGGGGTGCTGCTTGTGTGTTATGGTAATTACGTGTCCTTGTCGTTAGTAGTTGTTTTTAGATCAGTAAAAGCCCTAGCTGGGGCCGAGTTAATGGCTCTTCTCTGGGGCAGTGAAGGGTGGGAACCTCCCCAAACAGTGAGGAGAAGAGACTTAGGAGGGGGGAAGACATGCAAAATAACCCCAAGACCGGCATGCCATGAGAAGCTACTGCTTTGAGCTTGCTAAAAGGACCCCCAAAACAACGAGCCAACGTAGAGTTGAGAGATTGGAGTGATGTCGAGACGTGAGGAACAGAGTGCTGAGCCCGCAGAGATGCTGAACACCTTCGTAGTCCCTCTCACCCTGAGCACAGGGGTCGTCCCGATGCCAAAGACCCAGAGAAAAAGAGCAGTCATCAACATTTGCCTCCCACGAGGACCCCCAGCTCTGCCTCCAGTGGACAAAGCTGTGCTTATTCTCCTCCTTCTCGTCACCCTGGGAGAGACGACGGGAGACTGCAGACCCCCTGTCAAGCTGCCCAATCCTGAGCTGATCACAAGAAAGGCATTAAAAGGAGAAAAAGTCTCCTGCCCTGTTTATTTCAGAGTCTGTGTAGTGAACTTCCCTGACAAGTGGAGCAAATCCTGTCAGATGAAGAACAGGTTGAGAGGACTTTGGGGACCTGGTGTATACAAAACCCCAGAGATCCCCCCTCCATCCCCTACAGACTCCCTAGTACATCCCAAATACCCTCAGAATCCCCTGAAAATGCTCCATAGCTTTCCCTCCCCAACACCCTATAAACCCTCAGGACCCTCCCAAACCTCCCTCTAAAATCTCCTGAGGCTCTCTAAAATAACCCATAGATCTGCCCAAACCCTCAGTACCCCCCCGCACCCCCCAAAAGGGGCTACCCCAGGTGGACTGCCTGAGCCACTTTTTGGGCTGATTCAGTTGATTTTTTTCTGTGAGAAAAAAAGTTACCACTACTGCTGGGCTGCTGCCTGTGTTATGGTAATTACGGGTCGTTGTCGTTAATGGTTGTTTTTGTATTAGTAAAAGCCCTGGCTAGGGCGAGGTAATGGCCCTTCTCTGATACAGTAACGAGTGGAGACCTTCCCAAATAGTGAAGACACCTGAGAAGGTGAGGGGGGTTATGCAAAGTGACTCCAAGACCAGAATGCTGTGTGGGTCCCCCGCTGTACTGAGAAGACCCCAAAAACAACGAGCCAAATAAGAGTTGAGAGACTGGAGTGATGTCTGGATGTGAGGAGCGGAGTGCTGGGCCTGCAGAGATGCTGGAAACCTTCATTGTTCCTCACCCTGTCTTCGAGATCCCCCGGGCCAGGTCTGGGAGGAAGCGAGACCCAGACCGAACCAACATCTGGCGGGGATTACAAGGCCCTAAAAGCTCCCACGGGGACTGGATCCCCAAGCTCTGCCCCTAGTGGACAGAGCTGTGCATATCCTCCTCCTCTGAGTCGCCCTGGGAGAGACGACGGATGCTGCAGACCCGTCGAGCCACCCAATCCTGAGCTGATCACTTTTAATAAAGGCATTAAAAAGGAGAAGAAATCTCCTGGCCCTGTTTATTTCAATATGTATGTAGATATAAATCTGATAGAGAGATAAAATATAATATAAAAAGCGGCCTCCAGGAGAGCTGGGGAGGGTCTTTGTCAGGGTACAGGATGAAGGGTGAGGGTTTCCACCTGCCAGAGGGAAGGGTTAGATGGGATATTGGGAAGAGATTCCTCCCTGTGAGGGTGGTGAGACTCTGGCACTGGTTGTCCAGAGAAGCTGCAGCTTCTCCATCCCTGGAAGTGTCCAAGGTCAGGTTGGACAGGGCTTGGAGCAACCTGGGTATAGTGGAAGATGTTCCTGCCCATGGCAGGGGGTGGATGGAGATGACCTTTTAAGTCCCTTCCAACCCGAACCAGCCTGGGATTCTAAAAGTGGGGGAGGTTTGGGGTAGGAAACCTTGGCTGACCCCAGGTGCCCTCCCAGGCTGCTCCATCAGTCACGCTTCAGGAAGAGACAGCAAGAGAAAACCTGATGAGAAAGCTCCTGGGAGAGATGGGTTGGGGGGGCATGAGTCTCTCAGGAACTGCTCCAGCCCTTTCCAGTCCCTCAGGTGGAGGCACTTGGAGCATGATTCCTACACAACAGGCATCCCAATGGGGGAGAAGACAGGTTCAGCCTCTTGATCTAGCCTGCCCTGATCCCTCTGCAGGGATCCTCTCCCTTTCTGCCCTCCAGCAGATCCACACTCCCACACAAGTTGGTGTCATTTGTGAACTTAGTTTGACTTCCACTTGATCCCCTCATCCAGATCATCAATAAAGATGTTGAACAGGACGGGACCCAGCACTGACTCCTGGGGTCACCTACAAGTAATTGGGTGTTATGGATAGAATGGGAGCTTCAGACAAGCCCTGTCTTTGGCTAATATTTTTGGGTACAACTTGAATTAGGTGGCCTGCACCTAAACAATTCTGGCTCGCAAGTTCTAAGAGTGGCAGATCAGGTCTATTATGAAATTAGTTATTTATTGAATAGACAGGAGATAATAGACAAAAGGTCTTGAACGGAGTTACTTGCTACACGGTATAAAACAGAAAAACTACTAGTAGATTACATAAAACAGTTCACAATATTAAGGTACCTATATCAAAGCTAGAAAAGAAATAGTATAGATTAGAAGTCAATGTAACTTACCACCAAACTGGCAAGAGTGTACAAAGAGTCCTTTCACTCAACCCTCAAGAGAGGAACCACAAAACCAGCATCCCAACTTTAGGGGAAAAGCCCCACACATTTCCAGGGAATGTGCAAAAACTTCTACTTTGTGAAAGTTTGACATAGCTTTAATAGATTGTGAAGTAAAGTGTCTGTCAGAAATTCCAGCATATCTTTCCACAATCTTGTTTCCACAGCAAGATGTTTATTGTCAGCTACAAGTGCTGCTTCCATGGCACCCAAATAACCACGAGACAAGCAGTCTTTAGTGATTTGTTTCACCAATTAGCAAGCTTTTGTGGCAGGGAACACATACCGCTACACTAGCCCCAGCTGGATTTAGTTCCATTCCCCACCACTCTCTGGGCTTGGCCATCAGCTAGTTTTTCATCCAGCAAACAGTTGCCTTGTCCAATCCATGAGCAGCTTCTCCAGTACCAAAGGCTTTACTGCTGTCTATAAATATCCATCCATGGCCCTTCCCTCATCTCCTGAGGGGGTCATTCTGTCACTGCCTGCAGCCCCTTGGCCTGGGCGGGAACAACCTGCGGCACCGGGCAGCTGCGGCATTCACAGAATCACAGAAATTCTAGGCTGGAAGAGACCTGTAAGATCATCGAGTCCAACCCATGTTTTAACACCTCAACTAGATCATTGCACCAACTGCCACATCCAGTCTTTTTTTAAACTCTTCGAGGGATGGTGACTCCACCACCTCCCTGGGTAGATGATTCCAGTATTTGACCACTCTTTCTGTAAAATACTTCCTCCTTAATTCTAGCCTGTATCTCCTTTGGCGCAGCTTGAGACTGTGTCCTCTTGTTCTGTCTGTTGTTGCCCAGAGAAAGAGACCGACCCCCAGCTCATCACCGCCACCCTTCAGGAAGTTGAAGAGAGTGATAAGGTCACCCCTGAGTCTCCTTTTCTCCAGGCTGAACAACCCCAACTCCCTCAGTCGTTCCTCATACGGCTTGTGCTCCAAGCCCCTCACCAGCCTCGTTGCTCTCCTTTGGATGCGCTCAAGCATCTCAATGTCCCTCCTAAAGTGAGGGGCCCAAAACTGGACGCAATACTCCAGGTGAGGCCTCACCAGTGCTGAGTACAGGGGAAGAATGACCTCCCTGCTCCTGCTGGCCACACCGTTCCTGATACTGGCCAGGATGCCATTGGCCTTCTTGGCCATCTGGGCACACTGCTGGCTCATGTTCAGCCGACTGTCAACCAGCACTCCCAGGTCCCTTTCCACCTGAACACTGTCCAGCCACACTGTCCCTAGCTTATATCGTCGCAGGGGGTTATTGTGGCCAAAGTGCAGGACTCGGCACTTGGACTTATTGAAATTCATCCCATTAGATTCTGCCCATCCATCCAACTGTTCCAAGTCCCTCTGCAAGGCCCTATGTCCCTCTAACAGATCAACACATGTTCCCAGTTTAGTGTCATCTGCAATTTTGCTGATAAAAGACTCTAAACCCTCATCCATGTCATCAATAAAAATATTAAACAGAACTGGCCCCGGCATAGACCCCTGAGGGACACCACTGGTGACTGGTCGCCAGCTGGATGCAGCACCATTCACCACCACTCTCTGGGCCTGGCCATCCAGCCAGTTCTGAACCCAGCAAAGATTACTCCTGTCCAAGCCACAGCCTGCAAGTTTGTCTAGGAGTATGCTGTGGGAGACAGTGTCAAAGGCCTTGCTGAAATCCAAGTAAACAACATCTACAGACTTCCCTGCATCCACTAGGCGGGTTACCTGGTCATAAAAGGTGACCAGCTTAGTCAGACATGATCTACCCCTCCTAAATCCATGCTGGCTGGGTCTGATACCCTGGCCATCCTGTAAATTTTGCGTGATGGCGCATAATATAAACTGTTCCATTATTTTGCCAGGTACTGAGGTCAGGCTAACTGGTCTATAATTACCAGGATCCTCCTTTGCACCTTTTTTGTGAATGGGTATCACATTGGCCAGCTTCCAGTCATCCAGAACCTCACCAGTGAGCCATGACTGTTGGTAAATGATGGAGAGTGGCTTTGCAAACTCATTTGCCAGCTCTCTCATTACCATGGGGCGGATCCCGTCTGGTCCCATAGATTTATGAATATCCGAACATTTCAGTAGTTCTATGACAGCCTCCTCTTCGATAATGTGGGGACCATTCTGCTCCCTGACACCATCAACCAACCCAGGCGGGCACGTGTCTTGAGGGCAAGTCATCTTCCCACTAAAAACTGAGGCAAAATAGGCATTAAGCACTTCTGCCTTTTCCTCATCTGCAGATACTAAGTTCTCTCCTTTGTCCAATAAAGAACAAAGGCTGGTCTTACCTTTCTTTCTACCATTGATGTATTTGTAAAAACATTTTTTATTATCCTTTACAGAAGTCGCCATTCTAAGTTCAAACTGAGCTTTGGCCTCCTTAATTTTTTTTCTGCATACTCTAGAAGCCTTCTTGAATACTTTCTTAGAGACCTGACCCTTCTTCCAACGCTGATACATCCTCTTTTTATTCTTAAGTTCCTCCAAAACCTCCTTGCCCAGCCAGGCTGGACGTTTACCCCGTTGACTGATCTTTCGGCACACAGGGATGGTCTGTTCCTGTGCCCTCAAGATCTCTGTTTTGAGGTATGCCCACCCTTCCTGAACTCCTTTGTTTTTAAGTGCTGCTTCCCAAGGGACGCTCTGAATAAGTCTCCTAAACAGGCCAAAGTCTGCCCTCTGGAAGTCCAATGCAAGAGTTTTACTGGTGCTCTTCCTGACTTCACCAAATATTGAGAGCTCTATTATTTCGTGATCACTCCAGGGCCTCCCGCAGCTTTGCCAGGTTTCCCTGGCCCGCAGCCACTGCTGGAGGTGAGCGTGGCCACAGTGCAGCTGGTGCAGGTGACCCTGGGTGCGCTGGAGCTGCTGCCAATGCGCTGCGCTGCCTGAGCCCACACCAGCATCAGCTGCCGCCTTTCCACTCCCTGCACGGCCTCTGGGAGCTGAAGCTGCAGGCGCAGCAGCCACAGGGGATGCGTGTGGTCCCACAACGCTTCTTCCAGGGCCTCAGTGCCTTGCGCTTGCTCTGCCTGTCACAGAACTTGCTCTCGGCCATCCCTGCCAATGCCTTTGGTGACCTGGCACAGCTGCAGTGTTGCAGCCTGAATAGCTGCTAGTAAAGTCCAGGGTAAAGAAGCAAAAAGGGCCTTTGCATAATATCCACAGATGTTTAATTCAGTCGCATGGTAACATGTTTGGGTCCCAGGCACACACACATGGAGGGTACAGGTTTTTGTCTCCCCAGGGGCCTGGAGTCACCTTGGTCTCAGAGCAGTTAAACGATAAGGGCCAATCAGGGAATAGGGAGGGAGTGGCTCAGGAACACAGGAACAGACATAGGAACAGGGGAAGGAGCCAATGCCATCTTACCAGCTTTTTGAGGGAAGCTTCTTGTGTTTCCCCAACCCAGGGGATGCCCCCCAGGGTCTCCACAACTCCCCATTTCGATATTATTAAGAAAGCTTCTCTGAAGGATCAATTGAATCAACATAAAATGACAAAAACAATCAAAAGCACTCATAAGACAATTTTCAAAATGCAAACAATCCCAAATTTATTTTCTTACAGCTGGCAAGATGGATGTAGGGTTTTCTGAGTATGGTTTATCTGGAAACTGAGTCAGGAGAAGGTTCCTTCAGCAGGGACTGGTTCTCTGCCACCTGCGGCAGTGTTGTGGTCTGTGACTGGCTCTGTATTATGTAGTGTAGGTGGTGGTGTGCCTGTTGAAAACTCCAAAATAGAAATTATTATCTTTTAAGAAAAAGATGGTTGCTTTAGGGAAACATTCTTTTCTTTCCCTCCCAGTCATGCTCCCTCTGGTATTATGAAGGGACACTGGGGAAAGGGATTAGTGGAGGGAGGCCATGAAAAGGGGGAAGAGGAGGTAGGAATTTGTAGGAACATAAAAAAGGGGTAATAGGACAATGGAAAGGAAAAGGGGAAAGTGGGAGAGGGGCAGGGAGGCCACAGGGATTAGGGAAATGGGAAGAAGTGGGACTTATCCAACTGGAAGGTTCAGTCATTATGGAGGTGGACTTTTCAATGCAAGACAGCTCGTTGGTGTTCTGTGCCCTTTTGGATTCTAGGCTGTTGCAGGGGTTTGATGGCTGTTGGTTTTGGGTTCTATTTCCTTGATAGGTGTGTGGAGGAGTTCTATGGTGTGGATAATATTTCGCAGTTTTGCAGTTCAGTACATGCTCACTACCTTGCACTGGAACTCCACCAGGTCCTGTCATATTGGCTGCTTGGAGCTCTTTTATTCCTTGTATTATATTAAATTCCACGATTTCTCCATTTCCTAGACTGTGGAGGTATTTCCTGGGGTTATTCTTTTTAATAGCAGTCTGATGTACAAACACATCTTCTTTGTTAACATTGCAGGTTATGAAACCATATCTGTTCTTTACATTGAACCATTTCACTGTCCCCAAAACATTCAGGGCAAGGACATTTTTACCTTTGTCAGTGGGTCCGTGTTTCTGTTGCTGGACATGTTGCTGGTATTGGGGCGCTGCTGTCCGAGCTTTGTCTTGCTCCCGGCTCTGGCAGCCATGCTGGACCTTGGCCCCCTCCCGGGAGTCTCTCTTGACTGGTGCCCGCAGGTACTGCCGGCACAAGGCTTCTATTGCGGCAGCAGTGAGTGGGTTTCACTGCCCA
The DNA here is from genome assembly GCF_028551555.1 of Melozone crissalis. Lineage (NCBI taxonomy): Eukaryota > Metazoa > Chordata > Aves > Passeriformes > Passerellidae > Melozone > Melozone crissalis. The sequence goes on along the minus strand of NW_026535807.1, from coordinate 22,662,162 downwards.
GACTGCGGCCCTGAGCCAACCCTCGGTGGGGCTGCCCACCCACCTGGCAACAGCGGTGCCCTGGGGCTGCTGGCCTTACCCGCCCACCCTCGGCCCCGGTTCCACAGGCTGCCCTGACCGGGGCCAGGCAGCGAGTATCAGATGGCTTGCTATGGCCACATGGAGTGGTGGCGGGGCAGCTGTGGGTTTTCGATGGGGGCAGCTGTTCGGTGCGAGGGGAGACGGATCCTCCTGAAGGCTGGTTTTGCCATAAAACAGAGTAAAGTCAAGGGACCTGCCCAAGAAATTCAGGTTTTAGAAGGAAAATAGCAAGATGGACATTGTCAGATTCCAGTGGATATGGTTAACAAAGTAGCAGCCATGTCCCCACTGACCAAGAGGAGGGAAACACAGGCTTTCTTGACACTGTGGTATTTTGGAGAATGCATATTCCATGTTACAGTCAGATTGTAAACTCTCTCTATCATGTGACATGGAAGAATATTGATTTCAAGTGAGGGCCTTCACAGCAACAAGCTTTTGAACAAATTAAAGAGGAGATTGTTCCTACAGTAGCCATTGGACCAGTCAGGACAGGACAAGGTGTGGAAAACAGGCTCCACACTGTAGCCAGGGAGAATGGTCCATCCTGGAGCCTCTGCCAGAAGGGATCTGAGGAAGTTTGAGGACCACTGTATGGCTCTTGACTCTGGGATACAAAGGATCAGAGTCCAGCTGTACCCCTACACCACACTGCAGCTACTGGCAGCTTATGAGGAGGTTCCATCTATGTCAGAAGTGATTGGCACCAAAGCACAACTTCTACTGGTGAAATAAACAGGGCAGGAGACTTTTTCTCCTTTTAATGCCTTTATTAAAAGTGATCAGCTCAAGATTGGGAAGCTCGACGGGTCTGCAGTCTCCATCTTCTCTCCCAGGGCGACTCAGAGGAGGAGGAATGTGCAGCTTTGTCCACTAGGGGCAGAGGGGGGGGGGGGTCCAGTCCTCCTGGGAGCCTTGAGCGTGGCGGCGGCGATGTTGAACCCTGCAGTCTCCCCTCTCCGGCTTCCAGTTTCGGGATGACTTTCGTGCTCAGGGTGAGGGGCCACGAAGGTCTCCAGCATCTCTGCAGGCTCAAGCACTTTGCTCCTCATGTTCAGACATCACTCCAATTTCCCAACTCTATATCGGCTCGTTGTTTTGGGGGTCTTTTCATTACGTTTGGAGTAGTAGCCTCTCATGGCATGCTGGTCCTGAGGCTATTTTGCATGCTCCCCCTTCTATGTCCCTTTTCCTTACTGTCCCTTTTCCTCACTGTCGGTGGAGGTCCCCGCCCTTCACTGTCTCAGGAGAAGAGCCATAAACGTAGCCCCAGCCGGGGTCTTTACTGATACCAAAAAAGAACCATTGTTGGGAGAGTAGCTAAGAATTAGAAAAGTACAAGGCCGTAGCTAATTCCAAGTCCTGCACCTGCAACATAGCGTGTCCTTGGGCCTAGCTGTAGTATGAGAACAAATAGTGAAAGAGACATGAGAAAAGAGAGATGTGACCCCTAAGGAATGGGGAAGAGCTGATGTTGTGGTGTAGCCAATGGACGGTTACAGAATATTCATGAGCTTATTACTTGCTGTATAAATGTCTGATGCTCTCTTCAATAAACGGAGCTTGCTGAACACTCACATTGAGGGTCTCGAGCCTTCCCTGCACCGAGACAAATGGCTCATTCTGCAACAAACCATTAACGACAACGACTTGTAATTATCATAACAAACAGGTTGCTTCAGCAGCAACAGTGGCCTGACTAGTTTTTGTAACCTTTTTCTTCACAAAAAAAATTGGCAGATTTTTTGTTTATAACAACTGGCACCTGACTGCCAGTGCTGGGCTGGATGTTCAAAGGGAAAGGCTTCTTGGAAGTCATTACGAACTGGCCCTGAGGCAAAAATTTCAGATTATCATCAGAAGGGGAAAAGGTGAAGGTGGCACATGCTAAGGAGGCCCTGACCAGAAAATGAAAAGTGTCATTCTACCTTTACTGATGGTTCCTGCCATATTGTAGAGATGCATCAAAAATGGATAGCTGTTGTACGGAGTCCTACATGACAACTTGTGGAAGCCACTGAAGGACAAGCTGGATCCAGTCAGGTTACAGAGCTTAAAGCTTAAATCTTTGGATATGGCTGAATGAGAGAAGTGGCCAACACTCTGCCTTTGCACTGACTCATGGATGGTGGCAAATGCTCTGTGGAGGACATGCTGATATTTGAGTGCTTTCTCCAGGTGTAATATTTGTAAAGCAGGGTAAATAATTTGCATGGCTAGTGGATGGCAGGCACATGCTTAAATAAGCTACATCAATGCTTCAAGCAAGAAGAATTGATCCACACTGAAATTACAGTGAGTGGTTAGGAGAATCATACATCGTGTTACAGGATGTAACACAGTTATTTGATTTGTCTTGTCCACATCAGAAGATGTCAGGAGACCTGAATTTTAGTGCTTCATCTTTCCTTTTTAAGTTGACTGCCCTTCGTGCTGGGTCTACGTAGTGCTTTATTAGTTTTTCTGGTATTGCGAAATGTTAAGACCTAGGCTAGGCTTGGTGAGTTAATAGGTGCGAGTTATTGGTGCTCTTCTGGTTTTTCAGTTTAGAGCTGGATCAAAGAGTTCTAAGGAAAAAGAAAAACTATAGTTGAGGGAACTTATCTGCTTCAGCTAGCTAAAAGCAAACTAAAAAGTAAAGGAGAGCACTGTCTTGCTGTCTGTCTGTGCTGTAGATAATACAGTCTGGGAGCTGGAATGTGGAGAAGTGAGTGCAGTTTCAGAAACAAACTGCATGCTTCTTTTCCCCCCCTCCTTTGCTCTCAGAACTAGTCTTAAAGGTGTAAAACTTAATTTTGGGCTAAACAGATGAATGGGGGGGGATACAATTCAACATCAAAGTCACCCCAAGACAATCATACAGGATGTAACTTAGTTATTAGATTTGTCTCATCCATGTCATGCAGGAGACCTGAATTTTAATGCTTTGTCTTTTCTTTTCAAGTTGACTGCCCTTAGTGCTCAGCCATTTTTGGTTTGATGTCCAAATCCCTCTCTGTTACTTGCTCTTCTTCATTTTTCCTGCCTGGAATAATTTTGGGTTTAAAAACCCTTAGTAATCCTACATTTTGTCTGATGCAGGAAGGAGGAAAGTAATTTGGAGATTTTGGAAACCTGAAGACAATTTCTTCCTTTAATGTTATGACAAAACATAGAGGGGAAAAAAACCTGTTTTGAAAAATCAGTTCTATTAATCTATTAATTTACACAATTGCATTGCTTAGCCAAAAAATAGTAATGGGCCAGACTTATATGCATATTTTAACTCTGGAAGCCATTTTAAATGAAGACTTGGAAATGTAATCATATAATTTTATTATATTGAAAGACTAGATATAGTTGAGGGATCAGGAAGATGAATATGAGTCCCTATCTATTACATGTTGCAGTAAAAGTATGGTTTTCCTTTCACTCACATGGAGCCTTACATCCGCTCCATCTGGAGGTGCTTTCATTTGGTGAGAATGCTGAAATTCTGAAAAGTCGTGACTGAAATGTCATTCAGTCCTTTTCCAAACTAATGCAATTTGTTGATGTATTCAGTAACCTGATCCTGTGGTCTGGAGTCCAGACCAATAGGACTGTTTCTCCAGGTTGTTTTCACTCAAGCAAATAAATGGCCTAGCTTCTTCTGATGGTACTAGGGAGACAACCAGATGCAAAAGTTGGATTAGTTCTTTTTTCTGTATAAATGTGCAAACTAGATTTGGGGTTTTTGTCTCTGGAAAGAGGCAGGGATTAAACAATTCCTTAAAAGGTCAACAATGTTTGAGCATCCATGTGACCTTCACAAGATTATTTTCAATTTTTTTATTTTTTTCAATGCTCTTCTTATAAGACCTCATGTTTGTTTGCCTGCTTGGATGGGGTTTTTTATGTATTTGACACTTTTTAGAGTTCTTTGTCAGGTTTCAGTACGGAAATCTTAGAAAAATTATTATACCATTTCAACTCAGTATAAATACATAAATAGAACTTCTAGCTAAAAAAGGAACTGTTTGGGCCTCACTTGTGTGGGTGAAGGGAAAAACCATAATGCTTATTCCTCTCCTTTGTTTGTATTTGATCTTGGATGTTCTAATTTGATGAAATCTTGGCCTCAACTTGAAGTTTTAGTATTCCTCTTAACTGCCTTTTTTTACTTGTAGTGAAATGTGTTCTAGGTTGACTTGATAAAACTGAGTAGCATACTCCAGGCTAGAGATGTAAGCAAACATCTGTGGGCTGAAAATTCTGATTTTGTTAGCAAGTGAAGCACTTAACTAATGTTTCTTTGAGCCTTTCACTTTATTTCAACTTCTATATGATAAACCCAGAATATATTCTTCAAGGTCTGCATTTGTGGAGGCACTTTTCATTCACTTGCAGTAAGGATACCTGAAGACCCAGTTTGCCATATTCACCCTTGTGTGACCTCAAGGAGCAGCTCCAGAAAATGAGAGTGTTCTTGAAGTTCTGTGGTATATCTGGCAGCCTGTGCAGGTCTTTCAGGTACTCCAGTGTCTGAAACAGTTCTTGGAACATGCATGGAAGTGTTTCTGGCTTCCGTTTGAACCCGTGACTACAGTGCTTCTTTCAGTGTCACAACTCCTAGCACTACTTTCCATTTTCTGGTACATAGGATCGCAATTTTCTGTGCCAGTGTTTCTGGCTTTATCCTGCATTCCAGGAACTTGCAGTGTTCAATTTTTGCAGTATTTTGTTGTTACATGTCATCTTACAACATGTATGTTGGAATACATAGAAGCCATTTTATAAACTAATTACCAGCTGCCTTAAGAAACAAAGGTGTTAGGAAAAACATTCCCTTGGCTTCCTAGTCTCTTCATATTGGTGATACTTTTCAACAATGCAGATAGATTTAATCCTGAAGTTTCTGTATTTGTTCTTTTGTTTGTTTGCTGGAATTCTTCCCTTCTTCTGTCCTCATAGCACTTCAAACAATTCTCCAGAACTAGTGTTGCTACTCCTGGATGATTAAAAAGCCTGTGAAATGAATTGTGCTAATCACTTAGCTGTGACTTAGCTTGTTTTAGAGCAAGAAACTTATGCCTTTAAAATTGTCTTATTTACTAAATATCCTTTGATACCTCCTGAGGAAGCTAGTCACGTTCACATGGTTAACCCAGTCATGTCACTACAGACTGCTTAGCAGCTTCTGATTTGTGCACTACAATTGGGCTGTATTTGTTTTTGATCTAAAGTTTTTCCTCTTCAAGACAAATTCTGGCCTTTTTTTTTCTGTAGAGTTTTTTCTCCTCTAATTTTTGCCAACCAGCTCAATGGACCAGAAGCAGCTGCTTCAGGAGCCCTAGTCCGTCTCAGTAGAGTTGTCTTGTGCCTTTGAGGTTTGAGTTTAAGAACTTCTTGCTCAGTGACTGATTCTACTTAGAATACAGACACATTGGGTAAGAGATGGAAAGTGGGCTTTTTGTTTGCTTGTTTGGTTGGTTTTCCAAATGCTTTAAGTACAAGACACCTTATCTTATTAGAAAAGCAGTTTCTTAACTGTGTATGACAGACCGAAGGAGAGACTATGTAACATGATGAATCAGCAGGTGTGTGCCACTGTTGATATGCTGGAGGAGAATTTGGAGCAAAAAAATCTCATGCAGTTCAGATTTGTTCTACACATGCTTCCAGAATTTGAAGATGGGTCAGATGTGCACCTTTCAATTTATTTTGCTTCTGTTATTTTTGGGAATTTCTCATTCTGTAATTCTTGGTGGCTTCTTAAGACTTTTGATGAGTCCTTCCTAGCAGTGGTGAATCTCCAGTTCTCATCCATACAGAAGGCCAGTACTGACCAGTTCTCTGAGTGGTTTGGAAACTATGGTGTGTTAAACAGTTCTGTTATACAGTCAGGTCTCCTTTTCCCTGGGATGTATTAGAGTTCCTCATTAGATTGAAGTGCTTAATCATAAATTGTACTACTCAGCCTATAGTTTGGAACCTGATATTGTAGCAGAAAATACATTTTTTGCCACTCTTAGGAGTGTTGGGAATTTAGCTGACTAGAGACTGGAAAAGTACAAAACCGTGGCTAATTCCAAGTCCTGCACCTGCAAGATAGCGTGTCCTTGGGCCTAGCTGAGTATCATAGCGAAGTGGGTGAGACACGAGAAGTAGAGAATGTAGGCCCAAAGGAATGAGGAAGAGTCGATGGTATAGTTTAACCAATAGATCGCTTGGCTTACAGAATATTCATAAGCTTATTATTTGCTGTATAAGTGTTTGATGCTTTTCTTCAATAAACCGGACCTGTGATGAACCATCTGGTGTCCTGGTCCCCTTCCTTCGACATAGGAGGAATTGCAATATGTTGTTTTTTAGTTAGTTCTGTACGGTGGTTGAGGTACAGTTGATAAGATCTGCTGTCTATTATATTTTAGGTGTCTGTTAAGGGTGTTTGTATTTTAAGTTGCATTAGCTATGTTCACCATGGTACTTGCTATTCTTGTGGGTCTAGTCACTTCATTGTCTCTAGATTGCATTCAGGGTAGGGAGTTTAATTTCTAGAGGGCTCCATATGTTGTTTAGCTGTTAGGACAGTTTACATTCTTGGACGCTTAAGCTAACAGGCACTGCCTGTTGACAGGACTGTTTCTACGACGGATGCAGAGCTTTCAAGATGCTTTTCATCATCTGTCAGACAGTTTGTTTCCTCCAAAGTATTTGCTGATGGAACTTGTTTGAATTGTGACACTTTTCAAGATGGAAATCTGTGGAACTCCTGCTTGCTCTCCAGTGTAAATGTTCTTCTGCAGATTATTTGTAACCATGATGTAAGGGAACAAAACAGTCTAGAGTGAAGGTCTGAGCCATATCTTCCCTCATAGTGACTGCCATGAAACTTTTTTTTTGTTTTGAGAAATGGTTAATTTTAATCACATCTAGTTCTAGTTCATAGGAAGCCATAATTCCATTTTTAAAAGGAATAATTTCAATTGAATCATTAGCGTTGTGATTGTTTTCTGATAAAATGGAAGGTACCAGTTAGCAAGTCCTCTAAAATATCGCCTTGATGGTATTTCTTTCAATCTTTTAAATTATTTTCACAAATGTTTTAACAACAAATGAACCAAAGCAAACCAAAATCTCGCTCTCCAGGAAATAAGTAGGTGTATACCATGCTGGGGTGATGATAATCTGCCACAGTTTTGGATTCCAGCAACATATAGAGCACAGAGTGGCTTTTTGTTCACACTTTTGGCATGATCTAGAAAAGTTACACAAGAAGGACTTTTTTTTTTCTCTAATGACAGATGAAGTTAAAATGTAGATGTTTGTTTTTTTCTTTGATTTCTAATTTCATGTTTTGAAACTTGGCAGTCATTTAGCAGAAACTCAACCTATGGTCATTTTGTGACTGAAAACTAGATTGTGACTTTGGAGAAAAGAGCTCTTTTTCTTGCTGCCTTGACCTTAGACTTGCTCCTTGTAGGCAGAAGTTGCAAGCAGTGGAGTTAAAAGTCAGATGGTGCATGAGTTTAAAACAATTAATAAATGTGTTGTGTATTGTGAAGGGGTTGAGATATATGTTAACTCTTGGTGTCGTGCTTTGGGAGTCCTTCAAAATAGAAGTTATTTTTAAAAGTGTAAGAATAAACAAACAATTCAACTTGAAAATTTGTGAAGCCATTTTTCAATGGTATAGAAAAGAATATCCATTACAAAATAATATGCGGTGTTGATTAAAAATTTTTTTGTTACTTGATAGGGTATAAAGTTTTAGTGAATAATAATAATAATAATAATAATAAAATTATGTTGGATTATCTGCTTAGCATGAGTTATTTCAGCTTTAAATTAATTTTCTGAGTATTTATTTTGCAACTTGCAAGCAGTCTTCTCTGACTTGTGGTAACGCCCTATAACTAGCTGTCATCTAGTGGGGTTACATCCTTAGTTACGGCAGCTGTACCAGCACTCCAGGTTTGAATCTATGCCTGTTAAGCAGAGACAATGCCCAGGCATGGTTTAGGGAAAGTGGAATCCAGGACCCATTGTATGCAGTAGGCAATTGGATTTGGCCACCATGTTTCTAAGGGAAGAGTGACTGGCTGTTTTTAATGGAAGTTTCCCAGCCAGAGGCAGTGGGGCTGGGCAATGCGTAGGGGCTCATGTTGTTTAATGTCTCACTCTTGTATTCACTATTTTGGGAGATCAGAGACTTGCCCGACATATTGTAGGTGACTTCCAATATCTGCCTTTCTGCTTTTTGTCATAGTCCTGTGATTTTGTACAACCCGTCAACAGAAGAGCTGAGCTGTAAGAAGCCATCCCAGGCAGGAGCGAGTGGCGGCATGTGTTTGGAGTGCATCCATTTGAAATTCTTCTTTGCATTGGAGAACCAGAGGGGAAAGCCTTGTCAGTGTGACAGAATTAAGGACAGACTTGACTTCACACCACTGTTCCATATTTCCTGCCACCCCTCCAAGATGTTAAAAGTAGCCGAGAGAGCTGTCAGAAGTGTTTTGTTTTTACTATTCTCCTTGTATGACTTAGCCTTTGCTCTTAAATATTTCATAACAAGAACCAATATGCTCCTCTGTGCATGTTTTTAGCAAAGAAAAAGATGAGTCCTTTTGTGCAAAAGAATATACAAAACAAATATACAAAAGGCAAAGCAAATGTTACTGACTCGCTTAACAACAGGAAAACTCCAGGGAAAGGAATGACATTGCTTTCCTAGTAATCTACTAAAGCCTTTTTTTCTGTTGCAGTGGTCTGTGATTTCATGGTGCACTAATCCTCATATTTGCTAGTTTCTAAAAATATGGACTAAAATGAAGAAGAAGAAGAAGAAAAAAGAAACAGTTGCTGTGCTATCAAGAAAACTCCATGCACTTTTCTGACAAGTGATGCCAAATGTCCTGGGATGTATCTTTCAGGGAAACTGGGTGCAATTTTTCCTGTGCTTTTCTAGAATTCTTCTTCATATTAACCTCTGGCAATGCATTAGAGTGCCATTGCAAAGCCCAGAGCCTTCAGATGCTCATGCTGCCAAATCCAATCCATGTGTTAAGTTATAGATATGATTGTTCATTACAGAAGTGAAATGTTTGATATCAGAAATTGGTTGTTTTACTGGGTCAATTTTAGGCTGATGTACTTTGGACCAGATTAGCATAAGAGATTTGATAACCAGGATGCCTTGTCAAGAACAAACAGAGCTTTGAAGATTTCTAGAAAATTGGATAAGACAGGAAAGAAGATTGAATCAACTACTGCAAGCAAGAGATGTTGCAAAATGTAGACATTTGTTTTTGTGATGATGAACCCAATCATTGTAATAAAAAATCACTAGCTTTCCTAGAATAGTGTATAAGCATATGTAGTCCAGAATAAATTTGGATTCTGACCACCAGTCAGTTGTCCCCATCTGTCTCCATTGCCAATATAGGCTACTAAGCTTGAATAAGTGAATGTAAAGGAGAAAGTCACAGAGTTTAAGTGGTTCCTGTGTCAGCAGCTTCTCAGTAGTAGGGAGATTTATGTTGTCAAGTTTATTTCTTCAGCTACCAGATTATGCTCACTCCAGAAGAGGGTGAGAAGGTTGATTCCTTAAATGGTGAAATAATTCTTCCTGCTATATGTGACTCTTTGGTATTGCTGGGGTTTATTACAGACTGTTTGATGAAACTGCATGCATTTCATCTTGGGGAAAACAGAACATTCTTTAGTCAACAGCATGCAGGCTTTTAACTGAGATGGAAATCTAAATACAGTAATTCCTGCTAGTTCCATTTCCATTTTTAGGCTGAACAAACCAAATGTCAAAGCTCCACCAGTAGGGAGGGAAATTTAATCGGACTTTCTCCTTTTTAGAGAGAACTATTTAAGAGGATCACTATCAGAGCAGGCTGTAAAAAAAAGAAGAGCATCATGAAAAGAGGCCAATCCTATCCTCTTGGTATTGCTAGTTGTGATTGGACATTAATAAAATGTGTCAACTCTGTGTTCCTGGGTATCACATCAGCAACAGGTACTTGAGCTGCTGTACTTCTCTCCTGAAGCAAAAAACATAATCCAAATCATCTTGACTCTGTGGTCACAATTCACCCTGTGATGTTGCCAGGTGAAAAAGGAGCAGAAGGTGCACCTGTAAATTGCTTGATTTAATTGTCTATCTAAATCCTTGGTCACTAATTTTGTGAAGGTTTAAACATGTCAGTTGTCCTTATCTTTCAGAATTTTTGGTCATGTTTTTCTTGGGATTCTTTTAATATTTCCTCATTAGTTCAGCCTCTGCTCTCAATCCTTTTCTTACATTTGAAGTACCTTGATAGCTTGGAAATGTGTTGTATTTATTTATCACATCATCATTCTCTTCAAAGGTTTCTTTGCCTCAACTGCCATTTATGAATATTTTCTGCTAGTTTATTTTCAGATGCCAGAAGGTGTTTTGTAATAGCAAGAGCTTGCTTTTCTTTTTATTTGGTCTGTCTAGAAAATTGAATGACTGAACATCTCAGACAGGATTTTCTCCCCACACTATGTTTCACTTGAAGGCCATAGATTTGTAGCTGTAATATCGTCTACCTAAAATCTTGGCACTGAAGAAACTAGTGGTGTGCCAAGAAGATGATCAGTAGGAATGTTGCAGAGCTGCTATGTGCATATTAATGAAAGGCCAGACAGTGAAGCAATGGACATTTGTGGAGTTTAGTACAAAGTTGCTGCATTGGTGTCAGTTTTCTCAGTGTATCAGTGGCATTTCTAGCTATATGTATGCTGTCCTGAGTCTTTCTAGCATTTGATGCAGTTTCCTTACTGTCATTTTAATAACATCCTTTGGATTAAAGGATGATACAATCTGTACATTTTGAAAATCCCTGTTAGAAAACCCTATCCCAGAGTAGTCATCAGTCCCCTTTTCTTTTGCTTAGTTTGTAATTTTCAGACTGGCTGCAAATTTCTGCTAATGTTAATAGGAATACTGACATTTTTTATACCACTTAACAGAGTTGCTGCAATCCTCTGCTTTCCTTTTTTAATTCTTCTTCATACTGTATCTGATCTAATGACCTTGTTTTTTCATCTGCATTTTCTGTGGTTTGCTAAAAACTGGTTAGCATACACTGCCAACTCGCAACTCGTGTGTTGGGATTTCAAGGGCTTTGATGGGTTCCTTTCTGAGACTGCGATGCACTGGACTTTCACATTCATAATGACTTCATCTTCCATAGGCTGTTTTAGTATTTAAAATTCTTGAAATGTAGGCAGTAGACCAGAAAGTACCAAATTCCCTGCAAGCTCTGTCTTCCCAAAGGACCAATAAAAAAGAATGCCTTTCTCCTCTGACCAATCTGCCAGTATTTGGATGGAGAATTTGGGACCTTAAGTGAAGCTGCTAGAAGGCATCTTATCCCAGGCAATATCTCAATTGTTCCTTATATATTCAGTCTTTTGGATTCTAATTCTATTCAGAGTACCTTCAAGATTTTTTTCACTAAAGCAAATAAATGATGCCTCTTTTCTTAGAAAATGTGAAGTGTGTCACAAGGATGAATCCCCACTAAGGGTTATACACATATAAAGGTTAATTAAAAGAATGGTGGCTTGCCCCTGCAATTACATTTGTAAATGAGCTGATTTTCCAAAGCTAAATATTCCAGGCCATTGAAGACAAAGGAAAGTCTGTTTTTTGCAAGAGTTACTCCTGGAAGGATTTGTGTTGAGACCATCTTGGTTCCCCAAGATTCCATGGTGTCACTGTGCTCTCCTGTTTTTCATGAGCCTGTGTTATGTCACAATGGACACTGAGTTCTGCCTGCCAGGGCAAAATCCAAATAGCACCTGGCTTCAAGGAGGCCCCACTGTGTTTGCAGTTGACTCTTGATTCCCAGAGCTTGTATTGTGTCACAGTGGCCTCCTGGGTGCTTTGATGCCCTCCTGTGTCACAATGAACACTTGCTTCCATCAGATTCCATTGCGACACAGTGGCCTCCCAGGTGCTGTGAGACCTTAGTGTGCAATAATGGAGCCTTGTTTCTACTAAGCTTGGCAATGTTCCAGTAGCATCTGAGGCCCATGAGGCCTGTCTTGGTCAAACTAGAGCCTTGGATCCATGAGATTCCATTGTGCCACAGTAGTCTGCTGAGTTCTATGAGGCTGTGGTTTGTTGCAATGAGAACACTGAGTTTCACGTTCCCTGGCAGTACACTAGTGGCACCTGTGTTCCATGAAACCCCACATTGTTCAAAATTGAAACTTTTTTCCCCAAGATATCTTGCATGACAATGGTCTCCTGGGTTCCATGAGGACCTGCTGCAAAAGACTTCACTTGCATCCATGAGATTCCACTGTCTAACAATGTTCTCCTGTGTTCCATTAGGCCCAGCTGTGTCACAATGGAGGTTTGCACAAGCCTTGGAAACGTCTCATTGGCACCTGGGTTCCATCAGGCCCTGCTGTGTTGACAACTTACTCTTTTTTCCATGAGATTTCATTGCCTCACAATGGTTACCTTGGTTCCATGATGGCCCTCTGTGTCACAAGAGAGCCTTGGTGTCTTTGATATTCCCTTGCATCACAATATTCCTGTGTCCTCCTGTGTTTCATCAGGCCTGGATGTGTCATAATGGACATTTGGTTCCATGTACAGTTGCAATGTCCCAGTGGTGCCTGTGTCCCATGAGGCCATGCTGTGCTACAAGTGACAGTTTGTTCCATTATAATCCACGGAGCCACAATGGTCACTTGGGTTCTATGAGACCTCGCTGTTCTGAGAATTGACACTTGTTTCCTCAGGATTCCATACCTTCACAATGTTTTCCTTAGTTCCATGAGGCCACACCATTTCACAACGGCCTCTTGCTTCCATGAGCCATGGCACAGCCCCAGTTGCCCCTGGGTTCCATGAGACCATGCTGAGTTCACAATTGACACTTAGTTCCATGAGATCCCATTGTGTCACAAGGGTCCCCATGTTTCTGCAAGGCAACACTGTGTCACAATGGACACTGGAGTCACAATAGACATTGAGTTCTGCCTGCCCTGGCAATATCCCAGTAGCACCTGGCTTCAAGGAGGCTCCGTTGTGTTTGCAGCTGACACTTGGTTCCCAGGGATTGCACCGCACGGCAACCTGGATACCATGAGGCCTGCCTGTGTCACAATGGCCACTTGCTTCCATCAGACTGCTTTGTGACACAGTGGCCTCCTAGGTCCCATGAGGCTTGCTGTGCAATAACGGAGCTTTGTTTCTACTAGGCCTGGCAAGGTCCCAGAGTAACCTGTGTCTAATGAGGTCCATCTTGCCCAAACTAGAACCTTGGATCTATGACATTCCACTGCATCACAAAATTCTCTTTAGTTTCATGAGAGCCTGATGTGTTTATATTGATGCTTGGTTCACCACGATGCCATGGTGTCACTGTGCTCTCCTGTTGTTGATGAGCCTGTGTTATGTCACAATGGACACCGAGTTCCACCTGCCCTGCCAATATCCAAATAGCATCTGGCTTCAAGGAGATCCTGTTGTGTTTGCAGTTGACTCTTGATTCCCAGAGCTTGCATTGTGTCACAGTGGTTTCCTGGGCGCCATGATGCCCTCCTGTGTCACAATGGACACTTGCTTCCATCAGATTCCATTGCGACACAGTGGCCTCCCAGGTGTCATAAGGCCTTGCTGCACAATAACAGAGCCTTATTTCTGCTAGGCCTGGCAATGTCCCAGAGGCACCCTGGTCATTGTAGAGCTTTAGCTCCATGAGATTCCATTGTGTCACAATGGTCAGCTGAGTTCTATGAGGCTGCGCTGTGTCACAATGGACACTGAGTTCCACATGCCCTGGCATTATCCAAGTGGCACCTGTGTTCCATGAGGAGCTGTGTTGTTCAAAATTGAAACTTTTTTCCCCAAGACTCCTTGCATTACAGTGCCATGAGGCCCCAGTGTCTAAGTGCTGACACTTGCTTCCATGAGATTCCATTGTGTAACAATGTTCTATTGTGTTCCATTAGGCCCAGCTGTTTCAACAATGCACACTTGCTTGCATGAGCCTTTGAAATGTTGAATCGCCCCAAACCAGGCCAAGAGATATTTCTGAGACAAAGTCCAAGAAACAGGTATTTGCTTTATTTAGTGTGCTGGGTGCACAGGGATCAATCCTCCTAGCATCGCCACACCCAAGGTACACAGCAGATTACAATACATGTTTATACTTCATGCATTGTTTTCCTTAGAAAAGTTGTGGTTATACAAACTATTTCTTAGAACTCATCATTATCATTAGCATATGCAAAACAGAGGTACAGTGCACCCAGGTCTCACTGAGGAAGGCTCTGCATCTTCCTTGGTGGTCCACTGATGAAGGCTGGATGTCTTTATCACCGTGCCCATTTCACCTTTCTCCTCTAGGCATGAGCAGTCTCTTGTTAGCTGTTTCAGCAATTTTCTCACCGGTTTTAGCAAGCTTTGTACTGCATTGTTTGAAGTTTTGTTCCCCATTTTTTGCCCAGTTTCATCCTGTGTCCAGCTTGTGGCTAGGATTTGCCAGGTTCTATATTGGCTACAATGGATCTTATTCTTGCCCAAGTATGCCTAGGCATGATGCTTTTAAACCTTTCAACATCCTATTGGCACCTGGCTTCCATGTGGCCTTGCTGTGTTGACAATTAACACTTTGTTTCAGGAGATTCCATTGCCTAACAGTCTCCTTGGTTTCATGAGGCCCCTCTGTGTTACAATGGAGCCTTGGTGTCTTGAGATTCCACTGCATCACAATTGTCTCCTGCATTCTGCTAATCCTGGCTGTGCCATAATGGACACTTGCTTCCATGAGCAGTGCCATGGAGTCACAATGGTCACTTAGGTTCCATGAAGCCCGAGATTTTGGCAATTGACACTTGTTTCCATGGAATTCCATTGTCCCACAATGTTCTCCTGGTTTCTATGAGGCCCTGCTGTGTCACAATGGCCCCTTGCTTCCATGAGCCATGGTCCAGTCCTAGTTGCCCCTGAATTCCATGAGGCCATGCTGTCTTCACAATTGACACTTTGTTCCATCAGATTCCATTCCAATGGTCTCCATGTCTCCATCTGGCTGTGCTGTGTCACAATGGACACTGGATTCTACAAGAGGTGGCAATGTCCCAGTGGCACCTGTGTCCTACGAGCCCCTACTTTGTCCAAGTAGATGCTTGGATCCATGAGATTTCAGGTTGTCACAATGGTCTGCTGAGCCATGAGGCTGTGCTGTGTCACAATGTACATTGAGTTCCTTGTGCTGATGGCTAGGTGACAAGATAATGCTTGAGCTATGCAAAGGCTGTAGCTATGCAGAAAGTGTAGTTACTTTGGAACAGGGTATGTGAAATGAGCAAATTTAGCAAAACAAGCTAACTGCAAAAGCTAACCAATGGCTCTTTGAGCAGACAATCTTATACAGTTTGCACCGAAAACAGAGGTGAAAAATTCAAACCCCAGGAAGACTTACGAGCCTTCATCCAAAGCAACCACCAGGAGCCTGACGATCATCTCATGCAGCAACCGTGCATGTGCTACAAGGGCTTACATAATCATATAATTAGAAAATACATTGCAATATGAAGGTTAGAAAAGTATCATATACAACTTAGGTAAAAAAGTATAATTGTAGTACTGTGCAAAGAATGGACAAGTGAGTTTGTGGTGGAGCTATCCCCCTCACTCCTGGCATCAATTAAACAAATACCTCCTCCGTAGGCCCTATACTATGGACTACTGTTTTCTTTCCCAATTTTCAGGCATCAGTTTGTGACACCGTGGCAAGATGGGACTCTGCCTATCTGCAAGATCCATTAGTGCTGAGGACTCTCTTGGTGTGCCCCAAGGATTTCTTGAAGGGATTCCTGAGGGTGCTGTTTTACTGTAAAGCCAACTTAGAGCCTCTCATTTGCTATTGAAGAGCAGCTCAAACAGGACATAGCCCTTTTTGCTGAGATGCACCCAGAAGGGTGGGTTCAGCATCTTTAGAGAAGGTTAGAGTAGTTAGTGAAGGCGTGTTTTCCACTGCGTTATCTGCTTGCTTGAACATTGGTAGTTACCAATATCCTGCCTGTGCATGAAATCAATGCATCAATTACTTCTTGACTCCCTAAGCTTATTTTGCTTTTTTTTTAAACCAAAAGATAGTGAAAATAAATTCAAAATTGTTCTGCAGCTGCTGAATTATTCTCTACATCATGTCTTTACCAATGCTGAGGGATACCATCATGCCACTGCTTATAGGAAGTGGACTTCACCTCACTGACTGAACAGCAAGGGATGCTGTATCAGTCCCTGGATATTAACTGTCACAGACATCTTTTCATGAAAAATCCTTTCCTTAGGATTTTTCCTCCTGAGAAGCTGAGAGGCCTCAGGAACAAAATTTAAACAATGGTTATCTGCTGCTGTGGAATGCAAGAGGTGGGTCTTTGATTGGCCCATCTTGGATGTTTATAATTAATGGCCAATCACAGCCCAGCTGGCTCGGACAGAGAGTCCGAGACAGCTGCCTTTGTTATCATTCTTTCCTTTCTATTCTTAGCTTAGCCTTCTAACCTTTTCTTCTATTCTTTTAGTATAGTTTTAATATAATATATATCATAAAACAATAAATCAAGCCTTCTGAAACATGGAGTCAAATCCTCGTCTCTTCTTCCCTCATCCTGTGAGGACGGAACCCCTGTGAACACCGTCACAATTAACACTGTGAGAAAAGGAAGGATCGTTCAATTCCAGTCTTTCTTAAAGAGATGTAGTATATAAAATATTCCAGCTACATAAAGGGAGGACAACAGGAAGCAGCAGAAGTGGAGCAGGGAGGGAGCTGTGTGAGTCAGAAAGGGAAAAGAAAGAAGTGCTGTATGAGCTAAGGATCGAGCCCTAGCCCCTCTCGCCGCAGGTCTAGTGCCTCCTGGAGCCTCCTGGTGCCTCTGCCTCATCTGAAATGCCACCTCAGCACCCCGGCCAACTCCAGCACCCACCAGCAGGATGTCCGGTCCCGCTACCCCTCCGAGGAAAGGGGCTGCAGAGCTGCGGACCCGTTCTGGGCCATGCCTCCCCTCCCTATCTGCAGCTGGACTCAACTGGGCTCGGCGGGATCAGGCCGGGCTCGGCTGGGCTGGTCTTGGTTCGTCTCCATTTGGCTCTGTTCGGTTGTGCTCCACTAGGTTCGGCTAGGCTCTCATTGGTTCTGCTCCATTTGGATCGGTTTGGCTGTGCCCGGCACCGCTTGGCACCGCAGCCCCGGCTCGGCCCCGCCATAGGCGAGGGCTTGGTGGGCACAGTGGGACCACTGGACGTGGAGCGGAGGGTGGCCGGTAGGCGCTGGAGCTGTCCGGAGGCCTTTCAGGCCGCCCCCGACTCGGGAAAGGCGGCGGTATGTCGCGTCTGGCAGGCCAGACGCTGTGCCGGCGTCCGCAGCAGGGCCAGGCCTTGCACCACAGGGCCTGGGCTCTCCGCCCCAGCCCGGGGGCGACCGGGCACTGCTCTCTGCTGCTGCAGTGGCTGGGGGGCACCGGGGACGTGCGGTGGAGTGGAGAGCAATGAGTTCTTGCGGGCCGGACTCTCGGGGGTAGCCAGGATCCACGGCTTCCTTCGCATCTGGTGCCGGTCACGGGCCCCACAGGGCTACGCGGAGGAGTCGGGGGCGGGGGCGGGGGGCGGAAAGGAGGCTCGCCATCCCCGTAGCACGAGTCCCGTAGAGCTTCAGGGACCTCGGCAGAGGCAATTGCAGGGCAGTGCAGCTGAAGACGAGGTGACCGTCTGCTCTAGGCCTGTCCTCGGATCCTGCTCAAAAACACAGCGCTATTGACACGGGACACTCAGATCAGCCGTTTGCTGACTGGTAGGAGAGTTCTCTCTGCAAATGTCCCCTGGAAGAAAAACTGCATATAATCTTTCCATACGACAGAAAGAGATGTGGTGAGGGGTTTTAGGAATTAACCTTTGACTGTCCTGCTTTCCTAGTCTGGCATTCAGGGAGAGAGAGAGATGTCGTTGAAACCATTCACCTATCCATTGCCCGAAACAAGATTTCTTCATGCTGGCAGGCATGTGTACAAATTTAAAATCCGGTATGGCAACTTCAACAGGTATGTGTGTTAAAGCCAAGAAGTCAGTCTGCTGTTTGTTGGCTGCATGTGGCAGTGAGTTAATACACAACCTTAAAAAACAAAACGCAGGTGGATAGAAGGGTCACACAGAACAATCCTTGTGAACAAGGGATGTTTTTTAAGAGTAATAGGTTAGGAATTAATCTGCCCACTAAGTATTTTTTCCTGTTCAGTGGAAATTATCTTTTGTTTCTGTTTAAACTCTTACTTGAAATGTAACTTCATTGCATTTTGACTGGGATGGTTCCAATTCTCTCTTTGTTTCACAGCTCTCCCAATCTCAGTCTCACTGAAAGCGCTGCCAAGGAGTCGGAGGTAGGAGCTGAGGCAGGTCCATAGGACTTCAGATGGGTGTTAGTCTAAACAAATAATATGGTTGTTACAGGACTGAGAACATTGTGTCAAATGCAGCATTTCAAGTGTGAGCAATGGGGAACATAGGGGAAACTTCCCTGGAGAATCTGAGCATGAAAAAAAAAAACAAAAAAAAACCAAAAACAAACACACAAATGAAAAATGTTCCTCAACAGGCAAAATTTAGTGCAGAAGAGTCATGCTTTTGTTTGAAATATTCCAAAGAAGCTACTGACTGTTGAAATTGGACAAAGGGAAACTCCTCTTTCTTGAGCTAGTCGCACCCAATTCCTGTCTGATTCCTCTTCAGAGTCATTCTTGCAGGAGCTCTTTCCCAGGATTTCAGTCTCAACCTCGAAACTTTCAAGTTGTCAGACTTGACTTAGCTGTTAATCCGTCTTGGTTTTTCAGGAGCTGTGGCAGTATGGTGAGCTGGCTCGATGGAGGCTAATCAAATGCTAAATTGCATGTGCTTTCCTTGCAACTGTTGAACCAATGAGTGTTCTTTTAATGATGCCATTGCTTTGTGTCCAAGCACAAACTGATGGTTACAATGGATGAGTTGTGTTGTTGTCATCTTCTTCCTGACACAGAAGAAGGCCCCTGCCATTTCTAAGAAATTGAAACAAATATACTGCCTGCTTAAAAATGCTCCTCCCTATTACTTAATTTCTAAAAAACTTCAAAGTAAAGTAATGGCATTGAAAACCTTAATGAAGGAAATGTGCTGATTTTAATTTATATGAAGAAGTATAATTTTTTTAACTTTTGAAAATGTTGAAAGGTATTACTAGAAAATGTTTTGTGTTTGTAGAGGAGTTTGTTGGGGCTTAACTGCATTTGCCTTATAACTGATTTGGGTCAATATTCAGAGAAAGAGGAGTAAGTAAATGCTGTGTGTGTTTTGCTGGAAAAATTAAATTACACTCCTTAAATTTAAAAGCACACCCCCATTTTCCATAGTAATTCTTCTATTTTAATTCAAGATTAAGGTACTCATTCACCTAAATTTCTATGAGTCTGTCAGTGTAGTACACTCTAAAATGGTGAGAGGGAGTGGGGAGAAGAAGGGGAGGAAGAAAGGCAGAATATCTAGAACCTGGTCTTCCACAATTCATGCAAACTGTAAAGTAATGTTAATTTTTCCCCAAGTCTTGAAAGTGTACTTGACAGTGGAATTGTCACTATGTTTTTAATATTTTTCCTTTGTTTATTTTTTGGCCTCTCCAGGAAGTGATTCGAGTAATCCTTGGAAATCTTGATGATTTACATCCATTTTCTACAGACCACTTCACCATCTTTCCATGTATCCTTTCTGTCCTACTCATAAAAAAAAAAAGATTCAATGGCTTGTATCTTTTGGGCATTGCATAAGTCAACATTTATGTGTAGGAGTGTGTAGTTCTTTAGCTGGAGTAGTACTACTTCAATCTTTGCAGTTTGACATTGGCTGAAGGTATTGTGAGCACCTCAGGTGTTGCCTTCACCAGAGAACTGATGTGACAAGAGTGTTTTGCAGTGTTTTCATCCAAACAGCCCTGTGTTCCAAATCAGGTTTAGCCAGAGCAAACAAAGGTATACATAAAGTGCCAGGAAGCCCATCTCATGTGCTCAGAAGCACAGCCGGTGCATTTTTCCCAAAGGTTCGTGGAATGTAAAACACTCCTTACAGGCCCAACAATGCTGTCTCATGAGCAGGGAAACTCACATATTTGTTTTTGTTAGGTCCCTCAAGGTTAAACCACCATGAGCCTTTGGGGATGGAAGATTGGAGCAAGTGTGAATCTGCACTCATGTCTCCACAGAGATGGCTGAGAAAAGCCAAAAGTACCTCACAGAGTGAGCTTTACAAGAAGCAGTAGTTGAGCTAAGATAATTGGAAGTCCAGACAGGCTTTTAAACACACAAAGCCTGCAGGATTGTCATCCAGTTATCCTGGTTCCCTCTTCAGTCCTTGAAGCCTAGAAACAATTGTGAAGCAAATGTCATTGGCACAGTATTCGCTTTACTGCACTCATGCCTCTCACCCCTATGGGACCAGTCAGCAGATCTTTTCTGTCTTCCCTAAAGTTTGCAGAGGCATTGAGCTGCTGTCAGTCTGGCCTGCTGTCCACAGACAGTGCTGTAAAAGCTGTGTGCAATTGCACAGCATAGTCATATAGAAGCACAGGTTTTGAGGAGTGTAGTTTCCCAGGATTTCACTTTTGATACAGAAGTGCTGAGGCATTTGAGATTGGATTATTCTAGCTAGTGGCTGTACTACAGGCTCTCCTCTTTCTAGGTGTTCTATCATCAGAATACATAAGTGGCCTTCATTTTTTTTCTTCTGGCTTGGGCAACTGGACAGAATTTAGTCATGTTTGCTACATGTTCTGCAGATTTTTAATTTAAAGTGACAGTCACTTGATAAAAGAGATGGTAACTGTTAGTATTTCTCTTAGTAGTTGCTGTTGTGTATTAGGTTGAGAATTTACTCTCCTGAGACTTTTGTTGAAGAGAAAAGTAATCCAGTTAAATGTTAGTTTTCCAGTCCTAAAGGTGTGTCCATTTTTGGATCAGATCTGGCATCACTTCCTGTGATTCTGAGTGCCCTGGAGTAATGAAAACCTCTGAGGCATTCCCCTCCTGTCTTAGAAGACTACATTATGCCTCCTAATAGCAGGCATAATTGAATGAGAAATGAGGCCATCCTTTTTCTCTGTCCGAAGCAGGTACATATGACAGCAACTTACTTATGTTAGTCAAGAAGATAAGGTAGCCAAGAGCATCATTATACAGAAGACACCCAATCCAACCAACTTTATTAGTTTGCTCTAAAGCTCAACCAGTTCTGTCTGTGTATTGAAGAGTGTTTGGTTTACAAACTTGTATTTCTAGAACTTGTAAGTCCATCCACATGCTCAGCCAGCACTGGGCCTGGAAGAGAACTGTGAGCTCAGAGGCCTGGCATGAGGGGTTGTCTGACAGTTGGTGTGTCGGGCTCCTCTCTGCAGAGTGACAGTGTCTTTGTTAATCCCCGATGATGAGTCCCTCAAGCTAAAAATCAGGCAGTTTCAGTCCTGAAAGGAACCGATTGTATCAATGTTTCATCGTCTTCTGTCCCCAAGACATTAGTTTCTCCTAGCAAATGAGGACTAACAGTATTCATTTCACCCTGAGATCAGAGGTGTGTAAGGAGACTTATGTCCAGCACCATTTGACCTTCCAAGCAGAAGCTCCTGCATGTCAGAACTGCACTCACATGAAGGAATGGCTGTCATGTCAATTATCTTTTTTCCCCTGTTTTGAACTGTGAAGTAAATTTAATGATGTTGTGTCATGGTTTGACACTGGTGCAATGTCAGTGCCCCCATGAAAATATATTCTCCCTGGTGTCTGCTGTGAGATGGGACCAGGAATACAGCAAAGCAGGCTCCAACTTAGAAATAAAGAAAAAAAACTTTATTAACCTACAGCTATATAAAAAAAAACCACACACAGAACTCAGAATGAAAACCCTCTAAAAACATTCCTCCTCCCCCCACCAAATTTCCAATACATTACAGTAGTACAGAACCTTGGATTCTCAATTCCGTTAGTACCCCTCAGATCACCAACTCTCAGTCCATCACCACCCTTTAGATAATTCTTGGTTCATCAAGGAGAGAGGAGTCCCTCTTGTACCATAGGCTTCCCCTGGGAACACATTTGAGACCTCTTGTGTTTCCATGTCACATGTGGCACCACCTGGAGATCATCTGCCATTGTGACACCTTCCTTCCATGCCCAGTGCTCTCACCACTGCACACAGACCAGAGCTGCTTCTGAGGTTCCCCTTTTGAGGATGCTTTGCCCAATTCCAAAAAAAAGCACAGTCCCTCACTTTTGGGACACCTGTCCCCCCCAAATTTCACCCCGTTGGGCCGAGGGGGTCTCGAGAACAGAGATCTTCTTCTTCCCTGAAGATGGAGGACACCACCACCCTCCTCACCACCACCCTCCTCACCTCGTCTCTGTTCATGCACTCCTTCTTATAACATCACTGCACTCTCTTGGTTCCAAGCCATTGCCTCCTGCTAAATGCAGTCTCTGTGTCACAGGAAAAATGGTTCTATCCATGGCTATACAAGTCCAGCCAAAGGCCACTCCATCATCTCCTCCCACCTAGGATTCTTCTCAACTTCTCTTGGACATCTTTCACTTGCACAAACTTGCATCACATTGGCCTATTTCCTCTTATCTCATCTCTATCTCTCTTCTCATTCAACTCCAGGAGGATCAGCCTTTGTAAGGTTTCCATCACCCAAGAAAAGGGTTAAAAATCTCAGGCTCTGCCTGTCCAGAACTCCCACGCTGCCCTGCCGGGCACCATCTTGCTGTACCCCCCCCCCTTTTCCTTCTCAGCTGGCCATACTATCAAATTTCAAGCTGGCACAGGCACAGGCACCGGCTCTGTCTCTCTCTCTCTCCTGGGGGAGGGGAGGGGCTGCCCAATGTCTCTCAGTGCTCCTCCACCCTTCCATCCTTCAGGGACCATCACCTCCCTTCTCAGTCCAAGGCCCGGCTCACCTCACTCGGCCACATAGCTTCCCCTCTCCCTCCCAGCCCGCAGCCAGGCAGGGCAGCTCTGACCTCCTTCATGGACGGAACCCAAGAGACCTTCCCCCTGAGTTCTCTGCTTTTAACCCCGTGTTCTCAGAGGCGTATCCATGTTCTCAGTGGCCACACCAGGTGCCAATGTTCAAATCTGAGCACCTATTGGTCTGACCACAGCATCCTGAAAAACTCACTTCCCTTTCAAACCCGGACGTGCTGCTTCTATGAATCCAAATCCTTTTTAATTTTTAAATAAAATTTTAAAATAATTCCTTTTTAATTAGAAAGACTGTTGAAGGGTTGTTTTTTTTTTCATTTATAGGTTTGGAAGGCCATGGGTTAGCTTTTTCAGGAGGGTGTTAGTACTGAAGGCAAGCACAGTTAAGGGAACAGAACACTGTTAATACAGGTGACTGATGGGACAGTGTGGATAAATAAAAATGGATAAGTGTTTCCTGTAGTGTGTTACTAGTGCAGTTTCACAAGTTCATAGAACAGGTTGTATTTGCTCCCTTGTGCACATGTACAGTGTGCTGTGATTTCTGAAGCTTTAGAAGACATTTTCAGGACTCATGTTTCCTTGAAATGCTAGTGTTGTGTTTTTTGGTCTTACCATTCTTCTCAGATTTGAGTAAATGGGAGCGAGTATCAAAAATGAAATTCAAACATGAGAATGTCCATCTCATGCCTTATCCCTACATTTGTACGCTGTATCTAGAATTGAACTCATTTCAGCAAAATATATCTTGTGGTAAGTCACTGTGATTATGTTTGGGTAATTTCTGTAAACATCTATGATCTATGTCTTGCTTTTCTCTTTTCCTTTGTCACTGTATCTGAATCGGAGAGAGCAAAACTGCATGTGGGATGCCTGTACCATGAGTTTGAAATAGTGCTTAAGAGGGTGTTCCTTACTGTCTCATATTGCTTGTCTAAAATTCCCTGAATTCCCCTTTGTCTTTCCAACCACTGGTGACTCTTTAGCTGGTATTTTCATGAAGCTATGCCCAGTGGCTCCCAACCTTCATTTTTTTATGTCAGTCAGTGGGCTGGAGCCAGCACATAAATGTATATGGGACACATGTTTTTCTTCCTTGTGCATGACTACATTTGTTGACATAGAAAATCACACTCTTTGTTGCTATGTTCCTAAAGAAATAATAGATTTTTGTAAAAAACAAATGATAGTAATCATGTTAATAATATCTTTTATACAATTAGCCAACATTTTCACCTCAACAGTGTCTCAGTTTCCAGGTTTTCTACGAATTTTCTGAACAACCTCAAGCCACAGCTAAGGACTCTGTGGGACTCTACATTAAAACTCC
Source organism: Melozone crissalis (assembly GCF_028551555.1). Lineage (NCBI taxonomy): Eukaryota > Metazoa > Chordata > Aves > Passeriformes > Passerellidae > Melozone > Melozone crissalis. Next base: position 22,637,734 of record NW_026535807.1, on the reverse strand, counting down.
CCTGATGTGAAAACTGAGTATTTAAAGTGTTTCCTGCTGTGATTATCAGTCTCTGGAAAAACTTACTGTTTTTCTTTAATGACTGCCTAGCAGATAATGGGATCTTTATAAGATGGCCAACTTTCTTAGTCTCGCCTATTTGCATTTCCTATCAAACGTACCATGTCTGGATGTAAAGACTTCTAACCATGGAGAGTTCACTCACTTCCCTGCACACCTGCTGCAGTATTTAATTGCCTTATCCAGATAGTTGTACAGCATTGCTATTCTGAAATTAGGAGCAGTGTAAGGCACTGTTACTTTCAGACTTGAAGTCTCACATTTCTCTTGGTGGGGATTTTTCGTCAGGGAAATATGTGTGAATCCCATACATCCTACAGCTGGCCAGTATTCTCTAGAGGCTGTGATCCAGATGTCCTTTCATCTTCCATCTGGTGCCCAAAGCACAGCGAGATGCTAACTGTTTTTCAGGCCCTTCTCTTCTGAAGATACCTTTGACTTCTTTCATACAAGCAGTTGTCCCATCCCAATGATATCTGGTGTTCATAGCCAGGAATTCCAGTTCAGAAAGAGCTGTAGTTGAACGTTTTCTATTTCAGTGTATCATATGCAGGTCCAGACTGTTTCACAGTAGTTTATCTTGCTCCTGGAAGAGAAATTGCAGTGCAAAAATATACTTTTCAGTTGGTTAAAGAAAGTTGAGTCCAAATATTCACCAAGTTTTATACTTCTGTTGCAGGTAAAGAAGTAAACAAGGGCAGTGATGAGCTTGTAAGTTGTGCATTTGGTTTTATTTTGTTGTTTAATATATGTTCTAAGTATTCTTGAGAAACAGAATCTATGCCTTTAGGCAATGCTAGAGTTCTCCTACCACTAGGAGTTAGGCAGTGTAAAGTGGCACCGAATTCTCATGCAGAACCAAGGGGAGAGACATTCTTCTGACAGTTCTGCTGAGCTTGGAAAGCAGTCCTGTATCAGGACCTAAGAGCCTGCTGCCTTCAGTTCTACGGATTTTCTGCAAGCCTGACTGAGTGAGCTGTCCAGTGTTTTCATCACTGGAAGGATCTGTGAGGTTGATATTTCTGAGTAATTAAGTTCCCTAGGTAATGTGTCATAAACAGCAAAGTTATGCTCATTTGAGAAGTTTTTGTGTAATGAGAGTTCAGGATAGGATTATTTTCAATATAGGTAAGTGTCTGAAGTGAATTAATGAAGAATAATTCAAATCCAAATTCCCCCAAGGAAGTGTCCAAATTCCCCTAAAGAATTTTTTCTATCTCTGCATTCCTGCTATTTACATTCCTTGGCAGTCCTCTGAAAATGGACGAAATAGGATGTCCCTAGAAAGAAATACTTTGTTTAAAACTATTGAGCATAATTCTCTGGCTGACCTCCCAGTGCTTGTTTTAGTCTTGAATCCTTTTTTTATTTGTTTTCAGAGTATAAGCAGGAACAATTTTTGCAAAATATGAATGTACTTCAACTAGGAATTTTGTTCTAAAATAGAAAAGTCAAAATCAATTGTTACCAATACCAAACTTGCAATCCTTTGAAGGTCAGGAAAAGAAATGAAATGTCAGAAAGTACTGCAATGAAAGAAGCAGTGAAGAGGAGAAGAGTGGAAATCAGAGATGATACCTCATGCCCACAGTCCTGTATGGACAGGTAAGTTGACTGCAAAAGAGTCTCCCAGGACACATACTAATATTCTTAATGTCTCTTGTACCTTCTTCATGCTTCATTTCTGTGCAATCCTTTGCCCCATTTTCCTTCTTCCTTTTCTTCCTTGGCTAACAGAATCTAAGCATCATTGCTCATATTGGGAAAAAAGCGGTCCCGTACTTTCCAAGTTCCCATACTATTGACCAGAGCTCTGCCTGTTTAACTCCTCTGTGTTCACATCACCTTTTGAGTCACAGTGAGGTGATAGCTCAGCGGCCAGACAGAGCAGTGCACTGGCTTACACACCTGAGTTCAGGACAGCAAGGGAAGAACTGGAAGCAGTTTTCCACCTGCCTCCCAGCCTGCTCCATTGAGTCAGCTGATAAATGCTGCCCTCTTGGCTTGAGGCTGATGGCAACACCTTGGAACTTGCTCTTTTCCAAGTGCTTTAAAGTCTCATGAAATTGCATGCATTATGTGAGTATTCTCACACAACTTCACCATATTTCTTCAGTAGCTAAACTTCTCATGGTGATTTCCAAGTAGATCTCTGTCACTGGATTTTACAGAATGGTTGAGGTTGGACAGGTCCTTTGATATCAAGGTTCAGACCCCTTCTGCTCAAGCAAGGTCACCCAAAGCAAGTTCCCTCAGGTCTTGAGTAGACTGTGAGGGTGGAACCACCACAACTGTGGAGAGCCACTTGCAGTGTATGACCACAATTCCAGTCAAAAAGGTTTTTCTTGTGTTCAAATTTAATTTCATGTTTTGCAGTCTGTGCCATTTACCTCTTGTCCTGCCAGAAAACAAGAAGGTTGAGGAGAGTCTGGCTCTCTGTTTTTCATTTCCTCCCATCAGGTGTACATTGGTAAGATCCCATCCAAGCCTTCTCCAGGCTAAACAGCCTCGTCTCTTAAAGCTTCTCCACTTGAAAAAAAATTCCCCAATCTCATCATCATGTTTGCATCTGGCCCTTTGCTGTGAGTCCCACTCATGTGCTGGGGCTTTCAGTCCATACTGGGGCAGAGGGGTCTCAGCAGCCTTGAGCAGAGGGGAGAGATCACTGCTTGAGGGCAGAGGTTTGGCAGAGCTCTGCCTAATTCAGGTCAGGGTGAATCAGTCAGCTCAGCTGAATCACTCTTCCGCATGAGGGTACAGGGCTGGCTCTTGGTGAACCTTGTGCTTAGTTCTTGACTACCTCTCAGATATCCAGTTACTTACAGGCTGGCAGACTTCTTTCTTCTTAGAGTGTATTTTTTTAAAAGAAGAAAATCTATACCTATGCTGAATCCTCACAAGTTTGTGGCAAACAGTCCTGGATCCATCAGTGCGCACCTTTCCCCTCCCATGTACAGACTATATCCAATCATCTACCTTGGTGCCTTATATCCTACCCAATTCCCAAGCATGTTTCATGCAGAGATATTAACAAAGTCTGAAGCCAGTTCTTTTCCTGCTCATGCAAATGTACTCCTTTAATCCCACCCCTATCCCCCATGTCTGTTTCTACTCACAGTACAGGTGTTGAATATGAGGGAGGAATGAGCCCAGGATTCAGAATTTTATTTCTTTTAGCCAAAGACACAAGTTGTAGATTAATAAAATACAAGGTCAAAAAGGGCTATTTCATGATCCAGTCTGGCAGTTCTCTTTAGGTCCTGAATCTTGCCACAGCAGTTATGATTAGAACAATCTGTAATTCTTAAGTGTATGCTTGAATTCAAAATCAAATTGGTGAGCACTAGCTTCAAGCCTTCTGTCATTTTTTCCGGTTAGACTGTTAGATTGAAGAGCTCATTCAGGCTGAGCATCTTCCCTGCCCCAGGAAGGAGTGTGTCTGCTGCAATGAGACCAGCTCTCTGTCTTCTCTTCTTTCTGGGCAATCTCTTTTGCTCCTAAATTGTCTTGGGGAATTTGGATTTTCTTGGGGTGCTACTGAGTGTTGAGAAATCAGAATCTCCAAGTGGCACTCCCAGTGATTCTGATCACCTCAAGTGAAGCCAGGGTGGTTTTTCTGCACATGCATCCCTTCATACTTCCCCATATGGAGTTTCCTCTGCCATTTTAATGCCCCATGACCAAGTCTTGCAAGATCTTTCTGTGGTTCTTTACTACCTGCCCTTGTAACCTTGTAGGATTCACAAGCTTTCTCAACTCTCTGCTCATCCCCCTATTCAGGTAAAGCTTTTTCTCTTTAACTGCTTGTTTTTCATCGTAGAATGTAAGAGCCTAAATGAGAGATGAGGGACTCCAGGCAGCTCTCCAAAATGCAGTTTATTCCATCCAAGATGTTACAGCAGTCCAAGATTGTGGGTGACAGAGCCTGTGCCTACAGCTGTCAGCCCCAGCTGCAGGCAGGCCTGGAGACCCTTTGGTTTTGTTTACATTGTATTATATACTCTTCTTTGCTTAGCATCTTAGTACAGTAGAACCAATCTATACCTTAACTATTATCTATAGCCTGTCATAACTACTGTAATTACCATATTCATGTTACTATTCTCCAATCACTAAAAGTCAGTACATTACAGTCTAAGCTAGAAGTTGTTTTTCAGTTTTCTTGCAGTGGAAAATTCTGAGACCTTTTTTCTACTTGCAACTTTGCTGACTTGTTTGCCTGTGCTATCTTTCTGCTTGGTAAAAAGATCTTGTTTGAGGTGGGTTTATCCTTTGCTCTAAGTCATAAAAACCCCTTCTGACTAACCCCTTTGCCTTCTTGTTTATCCAGTAAGACTGGCTCAGCAATTCTTTTCTTCTATATCAAAATTTGCTTCCATCTCTATTCCTTCATCAGACTCTACATTTAAAAACCTTTCTGCCAAGCATACATGTCTGTGAGATTTTCTTGTCAAACTTTCATCCTTCCCAACAGCAGAAAAGCAGAATGAGTGCATATTTTCATTTTTAAGGAAGACTTTGAAACATGAGTACAAATATAGATTAAGGGTATATATCTTGTTGAGTAGAGTCTACTAAAGTCCTTGTTTCTAGTGAAGTACTTGGAGTGGCTGCTTCCTTTTTGTAAACTCAGTTTTTACTTACTTTTCTTTAGAACTGGAGCTGACTGTGTTCACCACATGAGTAAAGCAGAGCAAGGATTTGAAAAGGTAAGCTACAGAAAATTCAGAAAGAAACAACATCACCTATTTAGTCCTGGACCCTTACAGTGGCAAGCATAAAAATGCCTGCAGGTAATTTGTCCCCTTTTTCCCTGCATCGCCCTCATCATTTTTGACTCCTCACGAGACTTAACAAAGGGATGAGTTACATTTTTTTTGAGATTACGCAAACTTTTCTGATTGTCAAGCTACAAGCACGGGGGTAAGCTCAGCCTCTGAGAGGTGAGCCTGAGGGATGCCCTGCCTTCTCTCCAGGACTCCAGTCGTCTGTCATCTCACATGCCCCTTTATGGAGAACTCCACAAAGGGCCAACAGTGAGTGCTGGCATCTTGTCACTGGCGTTGCTGTGACCATGTGCCACTCCCCACCAGTGTCCCTCTCTCTGCTGATGGCTGTGCAGGCATCACCCTGTTCCTGAAACAGTGCCATGCCTTTTCTCACTACGTCACCAGAAGGCAGATTCATGACAGGATTGTTCCGGAGGGATTGGCTGTTGCTCTGTGTTCTCCAAAGACCTTGTTAGGAGGAGAAGATTCTTTTTCTTCTAGCCCACAGGCTCCAAGCCTGCTCAGATAGAGCTGCTCTTAGTCACACCTTAACAGCTGTGTCCTCCTAGATGTTGCACATCCTTCCAAATGCACATCATATATTTTCTGGATACCCATTCTAAATTTAATTCAAATCCCTACTACACTATCACCTTTCTGGCTTTTTCCCCCTCTCTAGCTTTTTGGAAGAGAATTTTTTTCAAGGAGGCAAACACATTTCTCTTGGGTTTGCTCACAAAAGAAGCCCAATACATTATTTTAGAACAAGGTTTTTGGCAGGTTTGTTGGATTTGCAGGATAGGAAGAAGACTGACTAATAACTCCTTGGGAGCATTCAGTAAAGAGTAACTTACCTAAAAAAAGCAGGTTTATTTGTCTGTAAAACTTGTATCCCTTTTCCCGACCCCCCTCTGCTTATCTTTGCAGTATAAGTGACAGGTCTCTACACGTGCCCTCTCTGGCTTCTTTCCTCAGGTACAGCAAACACTGTTGGTGAGATAAGGATCATTTTCTGAAAGATGCTTCTTTTGTTCTCCACTTTGATATAATCAATGTCATCAGAATTCCTCTGTTGTTTATACAGTTTTCAAGACATTAGAGTCCTTGAATGCTGGAGCTCCAGGTTAGCAGCTTGGACTCTGAGAAACAGTATGACAGTTGGCAGATGTTACACTAAGTTCTTCTTGTGTTAACTAATGTGGGAGGGCATGTCATGAGCACTTTCCAGGTAAACTGGGACTGTGATAAAAATAACTCAGTAAATACCAATCCAGGTGAAAAGAACCTTCTCTGGAACAGCTGCTTGTGACATCATGACTTGTCCTCGAAATTGCACTAGTTAAGGCACTGTTAAACTGAGAGGGTTGTCTGGACGCAGACTGTTCTGTTGATAAACACCAGTCAGGTGTCACAAGTACTGTGTGAAATCATGGGCAGAAGTCCTCTTCTTAAGTCCTGACACGCATTTTTAGAAGATGAAAGCCAAATATTTCTGTGACATGCTTTCCATTTGGGTTTTGTTTGGTTTTTTTCTTTTAATTCAGGATGAGAAGAAAGATTAGGTTTAGGATAAAAACATGTCAGTAGCTCCTATACTTTGTTGGAGTTTTTCTTGTTGTTCTTCCAAGGCTTCTTCTCAATTTATCAACAGTGTATGGCTTTGGTTTCAAATCCACCTGTTATTTCATAATGCTTCTCAAAAAGGGAAGGGTTTCATTAAGCAGGAAGGAAATCTGTCTACGTAGTATGTGTGGGATCGACTTAGGGATGTTGGATTTGGAATGAGGAGCAAAGAATTTCCACAAGCACATGACTGTTCAATAGACTGCATTTTCAGCTGTCATCCAAATGTCTCCCAGGCCTGTGATGGTGACATCTGGTCAGGATGAATGTGGTCAAACCTGCATGTCTTTTCACTTACACAGTTCACCAGTAAGAGTCAAATAAAGAGACTCAGCCTGTCACTCCAGAGAATTTTCCTAACTTCGTTAATGCTCTCAGACTAAACTGCAAAGATCTCAGGCCATCAGAGGCTTGGAATTTTGTGTTAACCTGAGCTGAGATGTGGCATTTGGGGACATGGTTTAGTGACGGCCTTGGCAATGGCGGGTTAGCAGCTGGACTCAATCTTAAAAAGCTTTTCCAACCAAAATGGTTCTGAGATTAGTGCAAGGGAAACACCATTAGGACCTGTTTACTCTCTTTTAGAAGCTTACCTGCTGATTTTGCTGTGTTTCTATATGCTTATTTTGTTTTGTGTGGTACTTTGTGTTGTTGATCACCTTCCTAATGGGTATTCCTGGCCCACCTCTTGCTTCTGGAACATTTCATTTTTGACCCTTCCGAATTAAGTCTGTGTCCCGGGACCATGTCCTAGAAGGATGAATTTCCAGGGGCCTGCACTGTCCAGGGGCTGTCGTTTCCCACAGCTCTTCGGTTGATGTTTTTTGAAATCTCTGCCTATTCCATAGCTACTATTAGTTCACTATCTGGTATGCTAAAATCTTCTAAATAAATTACAGCTTTATGTAATGTCCTGGTGAAGGAGGTGTAAAAATACCTTGGTGAAGAAAGTCCTTATTGTAACAGAAAAAAATCCCCAAATGAAACCACACAACAAAGACTTAAACCTTGCTTTTTAATACTTTTAGGAAGCAGGCTAACAAAAATCTCTGTACAATAGAACTTAGTACTATGTAATAGTTCTTGGGTTACTTTTCCTTTTAGAATTCCTCCAAAGCAAATGAGCTTGAGTTCAGCACAGCATCCCTTACTAAAGACTGTGACCAACTGAGTTTCTGTGAGTAAGGAATTCCTGGTTTCCACTGAGTTTCATTGCCCTGGATACACAGGGAGTGTGTAGAGAGCGAGGTTGTGGTTTTGTTCTTGCTGCTGTTTCTTACAGGCGGGCCTGTGGAATTTGCCCTTGAACAAAAAAGAGCAGTCAATCAGGCTGAGGGTACAGTGCAGCTGCTGCAGCAAGTGGACCAAACAGGAAAAAAAGGAAACATGAAGTCAGAAGGAAGAGGTCTCTCACAGTTCTGGAGAAGGTACTAATCCTACCCTGATGAGCAGAGGCAGTCCTGGCTCTGTCCAAGGCTGTGTTAAAGGCTGATTCTGGCAGTGCCAGGTTGTTCTCCATAATTTTGAAGGACGGAGACATTTTTTCTGTGGTTAAACCAAAGTCTCCCAAGGCAAAAAAAAAGGGATGTCATTTTATCTCATGCTAAGGGGCAGCATTACCACTAAATGTTCCTCTTCTGAGCTGTCTTTGGGAAAAAACTCCTGATGAGAGAGGGTGACTGAATCTCCATCACAGCCATTATACAAAGTGGCTTTTCTCAGCTGCAAGTGCCAACTAAAAGGGTCTTCCTGGACAGATTGTCAGCCCCATGAAGCTGCATGTGACCTTCATTTGGCCATTGAACAAATCTGGACTTTGATTCCCAAAGGCACCATTTTAAATGGAAATCAGTGTCACTGTTCAGACATCTGCTGGCTGGCCAAAGGAGTTCTCTCATGCGGCTGAGGCTGGATCCTGTGAGTGCCAGCCATCACTGCACAGAACCAGGTGGATATTGGCAGCTGCTGGTTTTTGGGGTTTTTTTTCAAAAATAAAACTCCTTGTTAATTGTAAAGTGTGCCATTCCTTTAATGACTGAGACCAGACCATTAGTGCACAACTTATTCAATGTTTCCTCTATTTTTTTCGGTTTCCCTCTCTATTGTTATATACTAGTATTTTATCCTTCCGCACAGAAATCAGCTTTTTTCCCGATATTCAGAGAAGTATTTTAAGTCTAACGTGCTCTTCTTGTTGTTACTGTTTCCCCAGCATCATCTTTTCGCCACTACAACATCTTTTTGGTGGAAAAAACTGACCTGGAAGTACTAATTGTTGTGGAAAGGTAGATTTGTAGTACGAATATTGGGTTGCACTGTTTCTTCTGTAAGCATTGTAAACCTTTCTCCATGCATTGCTTATCTCAGCTATTAAATGTTTTAAATTAAATTCTACTTTGCTAATGTTTTCAAAGTAACATTCTGAAGATGTTGGGTTAGAACAATATGTTGGGTTTTTCTTCACATCTTAGTGGTTTTGGAATAAAGCAAGAAACTTTAGGATTTTGATGCTTAAGTGTCATAAATTGTGAATTTCATGTTATCTGGTATTCTAATAAAACAAGCATCAATTTGGAACTGTGTGTTATTTTAATCAGACTTACCCATGTAGAAGATACTCTTTCCCTCAAAGAAACAGCAGAGGTTTCTAGTATTAGATGGACATCAGTACTATGCTTCACAGCTTTAAAAGGGTCAAAATTGAACATTTTTCATTAGATATTGCCACTACACTACACTTTGGGTAATTACTTATGCATTCAAAATGTAATGGGACGAGGTTGGAATTGAAGATTTCAGACATGCCAAGGCCACACTCAGGCAGTTTTTTGTTGCCATGCTTATGCTTTTTAAATTATCTATCATTCTTGAACGACCTCCTGAGCTGGGCTATAGGTGACTCTGCTTGGAGAAGGGCTTGGGCCCAATGGTCCCCAGAGTTTCCTGCCATCCTTGGCCACAGTGTGATATGAGAAAGTGTTTCCTGAGAGAGCTTCTTTCCGTTGTTAAACCGTCTGTGTCTTGACCCATGAGTGTTTTCTCATGCCTTTGTGAGTCTCTCTCCTGTCCCCCTGAGGGAGTGGGAGTGGGCAGCAGGATGGGGGGGTCACCTGCCAGCCAGGGCCACCCCCTCCCACCCCTTAAGGGACTGCAGTCTGCAGAGAAGCCAGGTGGGAGCACAGGCAAAGCAAGAGCCCCTACACTGTACACAGACCCTGTACCCTGCACTTGGGTAGTAGCATGGAGTATGACTTGCAGCTGTAATGAGCAGGAGGAGAGAAGTCTGAGGGCAAGCTGAGCCTGGGAAAGGGCAGGAAGGAAGATTGGCTCACTTCAAATAAGCATGTTTCCTGGGTAACCCAAGATGTTATTGTAGTCCATATTTATCTGTGCCCAAACTTATTACTGTCTCTTTAAGATCCAGTGCCATGGATGAAAGTTGACATGCAAGGTGCAAAGACCCCTTTTCAAAGTCAGGGGTCTCTCAGGCACACCCTTCTTGCCTTGTTATCTTTGCTCAAGGCAGAATCTTTGGGGCTTTTCTTTTTCCCCCTCCCTTTTGTTCCTCTCTTGCATCTTGGCCTGCCTCAAGGCAAATTCCAGGAGTGCCTGTCAGCAGCGCTGTGCAGAAGGAACAGAGTGGCCCTGCTCCAGTCTAAGTTGCCCACAGCTTCCCAGCAGTGCCCCACTGAGGCAAAAAGGCACAAAGTCACCCAGCCCAGCTGCTTTGCTTTGCCTTGCTTTGCCTTGCTGTCCTCTGCCCCAGTGTGGCAAAGTCTCTCCATGAGTTGTAGCTGTTTGCTAAGTATCACCTGTGGAAAGTGCCAGCCACCTTTGCTGTTGGAGAGATAAGCAGGGAGGAAGGCTGACTGCATTTTCCCTTTGTCTCCCTAAACATGGTTGTCTGTGGCAGATGCCATCTTGAAAGGGGAGAGTACCCTCTGTTTTGGGTTTGTCTTTGTTTCTGTGGAGTTTGTGGGATTTAGCAGTTTTGTATCTAGTGATTATTTCCACCAGTAAGGAGAAATGAAATATGAGTAGATATAAGAGGATTGTGTACTCTGGACCTCATCTTGAGGTATAGGGGGCTGCATGTTATTTGAATTTTGTCACATGCACCTGCACAGGACAGAGGGCTGCGTATGGCCTCTCAGCTGCTCAGCAAGAAGTGACCAGCAGTCATCTCAGGGGAAGCCATGGGCACAAGTGATCACCTCACAGGACTGCAGAAACAAAAGCCCCCTTGTCTCTTCCCTCCCTGGCTGCCCCATGGCTGCACTTTGCCATCCTGACAGCCAAACAGTCTCCTCTGGGTCTAGGACTAGTGGGAGGGATGTGGACCTTGTGGTGCCATAGCTGGACATCCCCTGCGTCATGCTGCTGGGGAAGTTGGTGTCATTTCTGGGCCTACCAGACCACCACAGCATCCCTACTTCTCTCTGGGACAGCTCCATGGAAGGGAAGGGGTTCGGTGTCCTTTTGTAACCATATATGACTCAGTGTCATGGGGTGCTGGAGCTCATCCTGCAGCATCCACATATGGGCCTTCCCCATGTCCCTACAGCTGGAGACACCAAAAATGGTGACATGGAACAGTGACACCTGATCCCAGTTGTGCTTGAATGGGTCACATACTAACATGGATACCTCTGCTGTGTTTGGTTGTTATCAGGGCACCCCACCTCAGACTTCCCCTTGGCTATGGTTGTAGCTCTGCCTTCACCCTCAACATGGGCACCCCTAGGAAAGGGGGAGAGAAACTGCAGGTGAGGGAGGAGCAGTGGATATGGGATTGTGGGGAGAGGCTGCCTCTGGTCACCACATTGTCCCTCCAGCACTGGACACTGCTGCCAATTTGGACAGAGCAGGGGCATGGCTCCCACCATTTTTGTTTCCATGCACAGGGGGCTCTTGGGGAGGGGGACTGGATTCCTCAGCAAAGCTGGTGGGAAGGAAAGGGGAGTTGCTAGGCTGCAGCCAATCCTCAGACCCTCCCCTGTTGGGGCATTTAGGGCAGACTTCAGGCTCCCCTACACTGTGAGGTGCAGGGAAACATAGAGGCAACTCCCAGATCCCATGGCATTGGATAGAGCTCTTTGGAAATGGGGAAGCTGCATATCCACTGCAACTCCCTGGAATGGGCTTGATGGTGGGGTCCCATCCTCATCCCAGCTTGAAGATCCTGTCACTGCCACTGCTCCAGGAGTCTGATGACTGTCAGTGGGAAACAGTCCTTTCCAGGGCCTGCAGCCTATCTCTCCCCTTGGGGACCACCACACTATAGCTGCTCCACTCCCTTCACTTCTTGCACCCCAAGAAGAGCTCCTGGAGAACTGCTTCCTCAGCCATCCCTGACCCCACAGCTGTGATCCAGGCTGGAAGTGCTCATTGCCTCAACTCTGGGAAGTCCCTTCCCCAGGATGAGACCAGCAGTGCTGAGGTGTCAAGGGATATAACCATCAACTTTTCTCCTTCACTCTCTTATCCCTCTGAGCTTTCCAAGGCCATGGCCCAGTTCTCCTGCAGGTTTGCCACATCACTGGCTTATATACCTGTGGCCCATCAGAGTGGCCTGGCTGTCGGATGGTTGGGAGGTGACAAAGAGGCATGGGACCAGTGCACAGCCTTGGGGCACATAGAGCCCAGGCATGAGGCCCTGGGGTCAGAATAGGGCTTGCCTGCCCTATGAGAAAAACAGCCATGTTGTTGTGAACCCACCTGGCAGGGCAGAGCAGGTGGCAGTGTCTGTTCTATGCAGGGCCAGATAAGCCAGACATAAGTAAAGGATATTCCTATCAGGGCAATGGATGCAGCACATGGCCAAGAGACACACTGACCTGAAAGGGAGGTAGAACAGAGGACTCAGTTCACCCACATCACCCTGATTGTCAAGGTACTGCTGCAGCCATGAGGGACTGCTCCTGCATGCAATAGAACAACTTTGCTCACAATCAAATTCTCCTAGCACTCACAGCCATACTCAAGATGCCCCAGCTCACTCCAAGTGGGAAGCTCAGAGCCCTCCCCTAAACCTCAGTGCCAGCCCCATTGGCTGCCAGGGCCATTAGCACCAGCAGAGCTGCCCATGCAGAGCCAGCCTGAGGAGACATCTGAGGCCACATCTCTCAACAGTCTATTCTTCCTGCTGCTGCACTGACTGCTGCACACTCTGGGACCCACTGCTGAAATCATGCAGTCCCCTTGCTGCTGCCTTCTCTCCCTCCTCCTCTACCTCTTCTTCCTCTCTGAGACATGGGCAAACCTGGAGGGTAAGTGGGACCCCTGGCTCATACACATCAACCTCCATGGGACTCCATAGGGGAGAGGCTTCTTGCTTCACACCCACCTTGGGCACTTGCTTCCTCACTCCTCCTTGTCCCCTGGCTTCACACCTCCTCCCCAGCAGGGATGCAGCCACCCCATGTGGGTGCAGAAGATGGGAACTGGGGCTGCAAATGCTGTAAGGGGCTTATGAGGAACCCACAGATCCCTGCAATATCAAGGACCCATCCCTCAGTTCCTCCACTTTCCTCAGCCCTCTTTTCCCAGTCCCATCCCTGTCAACCCTTGTCTCATGCAGGGACCTTCACTGTCCGGCTGCTCCAGACTACCACCTTCCAAAACACCTCATTTGCAGACACAGAGGGGCTGGGCCTGCTGGAAGACATCGAACTTGGTTCTCTTGATAAACACACATGGTCCATCCACTTCTGCCAGCCCTGGGTGCGCCCAGCCCTTCCCCGTGCTGACTGGGACACCATTGAAAACCTGCTTAAGATCTATTTGCAGCAGTTCAACCATCTAATCAATGAAGGGGCCACACAAAAGGACATCCCCTGTAAGTGCTCAGTTTTCACTTCATCCCCTTTCTTGAAAAGCAGCTGGGAGGTGGGGAAGGATCTGATAGTGCTGGCGCTGTGTAGGAGACAATGACCATGTCTAGAGGAAGGAAATCCCAGCCCCTCACGCAACCTCTCTCTCCTCTTTGCCCCGCCAGACCCCTTTGCTGTTCAGTGCACAGCAGGCTGCACGCTGTACCCCAACAGAACCTCCCTGGCCTTTGGCTATGTGGGTTACAATGGTCAGGATTTCCTCAGCTTCGACACAAAGAATTTCACCTGGACCCTCTACCAGGACACCGAGTTGTCACGGTATGTCCAGTCCTTTCTCCAGAACTACACCGCCTTGAGTGAGCTGGTGGAAACTCTTTTCAATTATACTTGTCTCGATGACATGGAGATGTTGCTGCACTATGGGAGGGCAGCTGTGGAGAGACAAGGTGAGACCACCCTGACCCTGCAACAGCCAGCCCACAGGCCCCCACACTGGGGCCCAGCTGTGCCCCACCCCTTTGCTCTCACTCCCCAGAGCTGCCTGTGGCCACGGTCTTCGCCCGCACCCCCAGCCTAGACCAGCTGCTGCTTGTTTGCCATGTCACTGGCTTCTACCCCCGTCCCATCAGCGTGGCCTGGCTGCGGGATGGCCAGGAGGTGCCTCCGGGCCCGGCGCTCAACACCAGCACCGTCCTGCCCAACGCTGACCTCACCTACCAGCTCCGCAGCGTCCTGGCCGTGGCCCCCCGTGATGGGCACAGCTATGTCTGCCGTGTGCGCCACCACAGCCTGGGCACCCGCAGCCTTCTCATCCCATGGGGTAGGTGCCACCCGTGGGGGATGAGATGGGGGTCCTGAGCCACCCCGCACCACAAGATGGAGCAAACCCCAGAAAGCTCATGGCAGCTTCTCCTTATGTTTCCCAGGGAACTCAGAAGTGGTGCTGATCACAGGGCTCATGGCCGGGCTGCTTGCAGCCATGGCTGTAGCTGCCATGTCGGTGCTTTGGGTGTGGAGACAAAGGTCAGTCCCTGTCTGCCCCATGGAGCGGCATTGAGAGAGGAGAGAAAGGAATGCTGTGGGGATTTCTGCACTGAGCAGCAAAGCTCTTGCTTGGATCCTGGCAGATGCTGTCTGCACTCCCACAAGGTCTCTGCCATGCAGCATCCACCCATCTCCCTCTTGTTTCAGAAAGCACCAGCAGATTGAGGAATCAGAGTCCAGGAACTCCATCCTGAGCAAAGAAGCTTAGCTCAGAAGAGAGCTAACAGTTCCCATTCCCTCCCACGGCCTACAGAGTAACGAGAACTGCCTTTTTCTGCTTTACCTAAGTTTTGGGCATTGCCAATTGCAAGACTAACTTGATTCAGAGATGCACAAAAGAAACCTGGCGAGAGAAATCTGAGCTTTTGACTCACCTGAATTTTCTAAACAGATGTAAGTGCACATCTGTGACTTCCTCCCTTGTTACACATGATGGTCTCTTCGCTTGTGGCACTGGCCAGTCCACCCACTGATGCTGTAGGGCACCTCAATACCCAATGGCAAATCCTCCTGGTTCTGCTTCAGTAACACTTTTGTCAGAAGGTGGAAAGATGTCCCCTTCTACTGTCACTTTCTGGTAATTTTTTTTCCTAAAAATTGCCTTTATTAGCCATATTCCAGAAATATTTGTGCTGAGACTGAACTGTTCCACATAGACTAACAGAACCTGGTCAGAAATGGCTTTACAAAGTGCTGAGTAATACTGAAACTCTGATGTAATGTGTGGGAGTTGCATATGTGTATGAAACGAAAATAAACCATTCATATTTTCACTAAGTAATCTGCCTTTCCTTAGCAGTTGAATGGGCTTGGAGAGGTTTTGATCAGCCATGTATGCAAGTTGAAACACCACTGAATTATAGGCACTAAATTGCAGGAAGCACCAAGGCATCGGGGAAATACAGTACATGTGTGCCTGTGCATATATGAACATGTTCTCAGATATTGCATGGAAATAAACAACTGAGCACATGGCGGTAAAGTATCCCCAAGGCTCCCAATAAAGGAGAAAAAAAGAAGCCCATGTCCCATGAAACATAGCAGAGTTCACACACACAGGAAGGCATGTAGTTCATGCTCCCAATCAACTTGAACATGTAGCTTCAAAAGGTTTGGTTTCACTGGACAACTTCCTGCAGTTTCCCAGGATAAGTCTGGCAGCAATGGCAAGCCGGAAAACCTGGCTGTCTTGTGGCCATATCCATCACAAATCCAATGGTGTTTGTTCCGCCCTGGCCAGAACCTGGAAACAACAATGCTGGGGTAAGTACTGTGTTTCCCTAGCAGCCAGTGTCACCTGCTGGCATCACATGGCTCAAGGAACTCACTGCAAGAGGAGTGACACCAAGCCTCTCCCAGCTCCTGCTGACTTGGGACAGGCAGATGAAACACTTAGGTGTGGGCATGCCTCCCTGTGGCCTTGGCACCCGCAGGGCAAATGGGGCAATTCCTCTCCCAAGCAGAGTGGAACATCCTGCAGCACTCATGATACCAGGCAGACCTGGAGATCAGGTGCAGCCAGTCAGGAAACCTGTTGAGGAAATCTGTTCATGTGAATGACCTCCCAAGAGACCCTACAGTTCCACACCCACAAACAGCTGGTACCAGAGGGGTGTCTGCAAGTGTTTGCTCACATCCCCTAAGAGACCTTACAATAACACACCCCATCCAGGCATTTTAGAGGGTTCTTAAGGCACCCCATCACAGCCCAGTGCAGTGGTTGCTGCTGCTCACCCACACGCCCAGTATGGCACCCAGAGGCACTGCATCCCTGTTCCCTCCACTCCAACTCCCCCAGGCCCAGCTTGGGGGGGGTTACAGACTCCACCTCAGGGGAGATTGTAAGGAGCAATGTCACCTGTGGGTTCTTTGAGGACCAGTGGCCACATGAGAACCTCAAAGACCAATAGTGCTCTAGGGCAGGGGGGAAGTGAGGACCAGTAATCACTTCAGAGGAATGTAAGGACCGACTGATGTCAGCTGAGGAAACTGTGGAGACCAGTGGTAACCTGGGTGTGACTCTGAGGACCATGGTCCCTTGAGAGGACTCTGAGGACCAACGGACTGTGTGGACCTACAGTCAGTCCCCTGTCTCCTTGGGTCATTTCCAGACCAGAGAAGTGAAAATATGAAGGAGGAAGAAGTTGTGAGCAAAAAAGGAAGTGAAAAAAACTCCTGACATGAGAAGTACATTCAACAGAGAAGTGGAAGGGCTAAAGCAGAACTGTAAAGCAGATCCACTGAGAGAGTGGGAGACATGGAAGGAATTTCTGTGGGGGCTGGACACATTGTGACCACCCACACAAGCCAGGTGCCTGCTCCTGTCCTAAGAGCAACTCAGGCAACTCACGGGACAGAGGGCTGCGTATGGCCTCTCAGCTGCTCAGCAAGAAGTGACCAGCAGTCGTCTCAGGGGAAGCCATGGGCACAAGTGATCACCTCACAGGACTGCAGAAACAAAAGCCCCCTTGTCTCTTCCCTCCCTGGCTGCCCCATGGCTGCACTTTGCCATCCTGACAGCCAAACAGTCTCCTCTGGGTCTAGGACTAGTGGGAAGGATGTGGACCTTGTGATGCCATAGCTGGACATCCCCTGCGTCATGCTGCTGGGGAAGTTGGTGTCATTTTGTCATTTCTGTGCCTACCAGACCACCACAGCATCCCTACTTCTCTCTGGGACCACAGTATTCAAAAGCTCCATGGAAACAAAAGTATTCAGTGTTTGGACACTACTGAGCTGAACTCCTCAAACTTGCCCTTCCTTGTGGTTTTGGTTCTGCCTTTGCCCCCAGGGCAGGCACTACCCAAAAGAGGGGAAGAGAAACTGCATGTTGAGGGGAGGAGTTGAGAGGAGTCGATTGGAAACATTGTGGGGAGAGGCTGGCTCTGGTCCCCCCATGATGCCTCCAGCACTGGGCACTGCTGCCAATGGGGACAGAGCAGGGGCATGGCTGCCACCATTTCTGTTCCCATGCACAAGGGGCTCTTGGGGAGGGGGACTGGATTCCTCATCAAAGCTGCTGGGAAGGAAAGGGGAGCTGCTTGCCCCACCCCCAGGTGTTTAGAGCAGAGTAGGGGCTCCTCAGCAGTGTCCTACAGCTTTGGTGTAGGTGGAACAGCTTGTTGCCTCCTCCCTGGGAGCCCCATCCCCAGAATTAGGCAAGTGACGCAGGAGCAGCCTGAGCTGGAGGTGCCAGGAGAGGGAGGGGGTATCCCTTCTCCCTGTGTAGGGGTTAAGAAGACAGCTGAAATCCAAAAGCCATCGTCACCTCCATTGGTGCTGATGCGTCCCACAAGAACGGGGATAGGACAACAGGTGGGGAGGGGGAGTCAGGAAAACCCAGCTTAGATGCTTGAATACCTATTTTCCTAGTCCTGTTTCATTGGTCTCTCTTTCCCCACCTTCTCCTTCTGGCTGAGATTTCCCCAGCCCCAGCCTGTCAGGGCATTTCGTGCTCAAGACCTTACTTCAGCTTCTGTCCCTCCCACACATCCCCAGCTTTCAGCCTGGGACCTCTGGGCCCCTCCCTTGACACACTGATTCTCCAATTGGTGGAGAGCCACCGCAGTGACTGCTGGGCTGGGTTGAAGCTTAGGTTCCCACAGGTTCTTCCTCCTCCCACAGTCACTTGCCGCTGCTTCTCCAGCCTTGCCGCGTGCACCATGCAGCCCCCTCACCTCCTCCTCTTCCTCTTT
The DNA here is from genome assembly GCF_028551555.1 of Melozone crissalis. NCBI lineage: Eukaryota > Metazoa > Chordata > Aves > Passeriformes > Passerellidae > Melozone > Melozone crissalis. The sequence goes on along the minus strand of NW_026535807.1, from coordinate 22,619,710 downwards.
CTCCCGATCCTCCTCCCTGGGATGTGGGCAGACCCAGAGGGTAAGTGGGAGCCCTGGCTCACCTCAACCACTCTTACCACCCCCACCCTGTCAGAGAACCCCACAAGTTCTGCTCAGGGGAGGCATGGCCAGGCCACTGTGCCATATCGGGGGGGTGGATGATTCTCAGCATCAGAGGGCCACCTCCCATCGTGCACCACCCAAACATGCCTTGTCCCTGCCCACCCTTCCTGCCTCCAGCTCAGGACTTCTGCCTCACCAGCTCCAACACAAGGCCTTGGGCACACAAGCAGAAGAGACAACAGTGGTCCCCAGCCAGGCCTTGGGTGTGGAGTTACCCTGCAAGATGTCCTCCCCCTGCAGGGAGCCCATGGGTGCCAGGCAGATCTCAGCTCCACATGGTGCTGAGGGCCTCTTCCAGCAGCCTCTCATTCGTCAGGGAGCTGCACCTGCCAGAGGGCTTTTTGGGCACTGCTGTCACACAGAGAGTTTTACCACAACCCTGCGAGACCTTACGCTTCCGGGGCAGGCAGCATCAGACACAAAAAGTCAGGACTGATCTCTGGGCTTGGCTGGTGTCCTGGGCCTATCAGGGACCCCCAAATCTGGACAAAATGCCCTTTTCTATCAACCATCCTCCATATCCTCTGTACCATGTCCAGATCTGTGGCAGATATAGGTCCTTGCACAGGTGTTTCTCCTGGGGGGAAACATCACTCCAAACGAGCAGCAAGGTGCCCTTTCATCTGCTCTGCACAGTAATACAGCAGCTGTGGCCAGGAGGGAGGCATGGAAAGGAGGGCACAAAATGCCTAAAATCCTCTGCAGGAGACAACCACTTTGCTGAAAGAAAAATAGAGAAGGAAAAAGAGCAGTGAAGTTAGAGGAAGTTCAGACAGGAAAGCAACCCTGAGCAGGATGAAGAGCATAGAATCATAGAAGCACAGAAGGATTTGGGGTGAAAAGGACCTTTAAAGGCCATTAAGTCCAACCCCTCTGCCATGGACAGGAACACCTTCCCTGCTCAGAGCCCCAAACAACCTGGCCTGGAATGTTTCCAGGGATGGACATCCACCATATGTCTGGGTAACATGTACCAGTGTCTCACTACCCCGCACTTAAAAAATTTCTTTCTTATTATCTAGTCTGGATCCCCTGTTTCCCCTCCAGCACCTCCACTTCGTGTTTCCCCTTTAGCACCTCCACTCATCTCCTTCCTGCACCCTTTCCTGTCTCCATCCTCTCTCCTAGCAGAGCCACAGGTTATCCAGTACCTCCTGACTAGCCTCTTCGCCAACATCAGCTCTGCTGAGGTGTCATGTGTGGCACTCGTAGGGGACATAGCCATCTTTACACTGGATCCGGCCAACTGGAGCATCCACTTCCACTGGCCCTGGGTCAGCCAGGCTGCAGCTGAAGATGATGGGGAAAAGATGATGTCCCAGTACAAAATTGCTCTGCGCAATATGATCCGATTTGTGCACGACACAGTTCAGCAGACAAAACAGCACTGTGAGTACAGAAATGAGCCCTGCCACACCCCTAGTCCTTCTCCTCAGGTTTTGGCTGTGGCCTCCTCCCCACCAGGATGGCATTTGGGGGGATCTCACAGGGTGCAACAGCTGCTGAAACACTGCAGCTGCTGGGGAATATGACTAGCAGGAGTGGGTAGGGCAGCAGACCAAAAATACCCCTTGGGGCTTCTGCCATCTAGCACAAGGAACCCCTGTGTATATCAGGGAGCTGCCACCAAATTTAGTGGAGCTGAAGGACTGACACAGCAAAGATCATGAAAGAGAAAACTGGGGCAAATACTTTGGGGACAGAATTCTTTTTAAGCAAGCACTCCATACCACTCCACTCCATTCTTCCAAGGAGCCTGAGGGCTTGCAGGGTGTCCGGGGTCTCCTGAAGCATGGCCTTACCCCCTGCTGCCCATTGCACCCTGCTTTCCACTGCATCCCTGTATGTGCTCTCAGACACATCCCACCTCATGCCACCCACGTTCCACCCACTCATGGGACCTGTCCATTGGCTTTGCTGTTGACAGACCCCTTGGTGGTTCAGCTCCGTGCAGGCTGTGTGCTGTACCCCAATACGACCAGCCAGGGCTTCCTGAATGTTGGCTGGGATGGCAGAGACCTCGTAGCTTTTGAGGTAGATAAACAGGGCTGGGAGGCCCGGCAGTCATCCCAGATGGCAGAGCTGGTCAGCAAGAGCCTCAACAGGCAGAAGTCTGTCAGAATACTCCTGGAGCACCTTCTCTCTATCTGGGTATGCCAGAGCAACTTCCTCACCCTGAAGAGGTATGGGAAGGAAATTCTAGAGAGACAAGGTGAGACCACCCTGACCCTGCAACAGCCAGCCCACAGGCCCCCACACTGGGGCCCAGCTGTGCCCCACCCCTTTGCTCTCACTCCCCAGAGCTGCCTGTGGCCACGGTCTTCGCCCGCACCCCCAGCCTAGACCAGCTGCTGCTTGTTTGCCATGTCACTGGCTTCTACCCCCGTCCCATCAGCGTGGCCTGGCTGCGGGATGGCCAGGAGGTGCCTCCGGGCCCGGCGCTCAACACCAGCACCGTCCTGCCCAACGCTGACCTCACCTACCAGCTCCGCAGCGTCCTGGCCGTGGCCCCCCGTGATGGGCACAGCTATGTCTGCCGTGTGCGCCACCACAGCCTGGGCACCCGCAGCCTTCTCATCCCATGGGGTAGGTGCCACCCGTGGGGGATGGGGTGCAGGCTGCAGATACCAGCCCTGAGCCCTGTGAGGGTGGCAGCTCCTGACTGGCGCTGCCACCCTCACACAGTTGCCCTCTTCTCTCCCTGTCCCAGAAAACCACAGTGCAGCTCCAACCATCAGTATCACCATTGCAGTGCTGGTTCTTGTGGCCACAGCATTTGCTGGGGGTTTTTGGTGGTGGAAGCGCAGGTGAGCTCTCCCTCCCATCCTCCTGCTGTAAGATTTATGGGCATATAGGTCGGTTCAGGGGTTGCAGCAGCTCTGTAGGGGTGAAGTCCCTGACTGTCACCACAGCTTACACATAGTCTTTGCAGGAAAGGTAACGAGGCTACATGGGAGACCCAGGAATTCATCATTTGAGGCCTTGCTGCCCACACAGCAACAGCTGCTTGCTCTCCGTTCTTACTTCATGCCCCACCCCTGACCCATAAGCACCAACACGATTTTGTTCTGGAAAACAACTGCATTAAACAGCTATGAACTTCTTCTGATACATATGGTTCCTGTGTCTCTCACCCTTCTTCCCCCCTCAGGAGCTTTTCTCAGGAAACTCCTCTGTGCACTACAGATACTCCCTATTGCAGGCAGATGCTCTTCCTTTTCCTGGACTCTGGTTGGTCTCGATCTGGCATGTCAGGAGAAGCCAGTCCTTTGACAGCCCCTTCCACATCTCCCCATGGCCAGTGTCTATTCCTGACAGGGCAGTCACAACCCAAGGCCAGACCACTGTGGGGTTGCTGAGTGAGATGTGTGATGGTGCAGGCCACAAATCAGGGATAGGTGGAGAGATGTGAGCTCTTCACTGGCGAGACAAGGGAAGGGAGGAACTAAGTAACACCCCTGACATCCCTGACACATTTTGAGCACACTGAGCTGCTCCATCTCCAGGGCTGAGCTCACCCTTTAGATCAGGATCTCTTCCACTTCTGACTCCTGCCCCCATGCTTCCTTCCTGTCGCTGTAAAAGCTGGAAAGATGGGGGATCGTCACCCTTCCACTATGCCTGACAGCTATGAAAGAGCCATGCTGAGGCTCTGAGCAACACACCCCACAGCAGGATGTGATTGTCATCAGTTCATTTTGCATTGTCCATTGGTCCTTCCTCCTCACCCTGCTCCAGTGTGGAGTCCCACTTACTGTGGAGACAGTGTTCTACGAATGTTTTCATCATGGGTCCTTTCTGTGGGCTGCAGTTCTTCACAACTGCTCCAGCATGGGTCCTTTCTATGGGGTCACTCCTTCGGGAACGGGCTGCTCCAGTGCGGATTGCACTCAGGGTCACAAGGTCTGCCAGGAATCTGCTCCAGCACAGTGTCTCCATAGCGTCACATTCTCTCTCAGGCACACCCACCTTCTATGACACTGGACTCCTCCAAACGCTGCAGGTGGATCTCTGCAGGTGTGGACCTTCATGTGCTGCTGCAGGACAGCTGTTTCCCCAAGGTGTTCCCCACAGGCTGCTCGGGGACCATCTCTGCTCAGCTGCCTGAAGCCAGCAGGGTCCCTGCCGGGCCGCTGCCGAGCGAGCTGCCAATGGTGACCGGACTGCACCTGACGTCACCTGGTGCCCGGTAGATCCCCGGCGCCTCTGCCCCTCCCGCCTCACGCCTCCATTGGCTATGCCACGGCCCGCTCGCCAATGCCATTCGTGCTCCTCCTACGTCACCGGTCACCGGGCGAGCGTGGGACAAGCCCGGCGGGGAGGTGGGGCTGCCCCGGACCCCCAGTCCTTGCCCTCGGCCCCCTCCAACCCCGGGCCTGAGCTTCCAAGCGCTCGCTGTGGCTTGCTGCCGATTCCGCATGTCCCCGGATCCAACCCTCAGCCACACCCAGCACCGAAGAGCCGGGGATGAGCCCAAGGCGTTTCTCACCTCAGCTCCCGATTTCAAGATAAAGGCAAAAAGCCAGGAAGATGTTTGCAATTATCAGGCCTGCTTAAAAACCCAAAGCCATGCTCCATCCCCTGTCTTGGGGAGCCGGAGAGACATGACATAGTGAAATAACCCAACCATTTGGTCCAGAATGATTAGAGCATTGTGGACCTCATTGTCATGACATTGTTTCCCTCTTTCTCTCTTTCTGGGTGCACACACCTATATGTATGAATACAAAGCATGTATATAAAACTGCTGAAAATTTAAACTTCTAAATTTCATACCAAAGCAATAAAATTTCCCTGTTTGGGTGGGTTATCCTGCAATTTCCACCTCTTTTGAGAAACATTTCTTGCTAGTGGATATGCTAGGCAGAAATCTGAGACACCAAGGTACTATCATCTTTGGGGACTGACACCATCAAAACTGCTTCTAATGAGCTCCAGGGTAAAGCCTTTATTGTAAAATAAATTAATTGATGGATATTATAAACTGAAGAGATTAAAGCTTACCTGATCTGTGATCCTTTTATCCCTCATTCAAACAGGGTCTCTGAATGCTTTCAAAACCTTCTCACTAATACCAGTTTATTTGCAGCTGGCTGCAAAGCAGGGACAAACTTCTCAGGGGTCAGAAGGTGCCTTTGAACGGATATTTAAATTCTGATCCAGCCACACCCTACAGCCCTACTGATGACCTTGAATAAGAACAAGGCCTATACAGGCCTATAATGATCTAAAACCCTATAATGATCAGGGTTTCTTAGGCCATTGGTTTCTCCCAGATGGTCACTAATCCCCAGAAAATGCTTTCCCACCTGTTGCTGGGCTTGCAAGGGTTGCAGGAGTGAAGAAAGATAGACGAGAATCTTGACTCCATGATCAGAAGGCTGGATTTATTATTTTATGATATAAAATACATTAAGACTATACTAAAAGGAATAGAGAGAAAAGTCTCAGAAGCCTCTAAGCTAAGAATAGAAAAAGAATGAATCAACAAAGGAGCTCTCTCTGATTCTCCCAGAGAGAGCTCAGTCTCTGATTGGCCCTTAATTGTAAATGCGGAACATGGGCCAATCACAGGTGCACCTGTTGCATGCCACAGCAGCAGATAACCATTGTTTACATTCTCTTTCTGGGGCCTCAGCCTTCCAGAAGAGGGAAAAATCCTAAAGAAAGGATTTGTCACAAAAGATGTCTGTGACACTCATCTAAGTTGTTAACACCTAATTAACAATCCCAAACGGTGATATCTCTGTCTAGATACAAGTTTTCTATTCCCCCTTAAAGGCATTGAAGACCCCAATACTTTCCAATCAAGGCACACACTTTTCAAGAAGCACAGCAACCTATCAGTTACACTCCAATTACTAGGAAATAAGATCCACGTGGAGTATACATATGTCAGATGAGATTTGTACATCTGCAGAAAAGGCATTAGCCATTAAAAACCTCCTGATCCCAGGACTGCATATACATTCCAGATCCCTCTCTCAATGTCCCAGTGGAAGTTTGGAACGACTGTCAGCTTTGGAACCTTTCTTGGAATAAATGTTTTTTCAGGACTTCCTTCAGCTCAACCAAGCCAGGCAGCAAAGAGCAATCATGATGAAGTAGTTAATAAATTACCTTCTTTTCACTCCCGGTGGGAAACTCAAGTCTTACTTCCTGCATCCATGATAACTGTTAAAAAATACCAAATCCTTCTGATTATTGCACACAGCACAGGTTTCACAGGATCTTTTTTCAGTCCTGTGGAGGGATGGGATATTTGGAGCCCCATTTTAGAGAGAAGGAGCTAAAGCAAATGGAGAGGACCTAATCCTCCCTCCTTTTGCATGCTCTGGTCAAATAACCTGATATGGTTTTGAGAGCACATGGAAGGATGTAGGTGACCCCTCCACTACTCCCCATATGGGAGAGACACCATGTGCATCTCTGCCTGCAGGTTGTTAAGCTTTTCACTGTATGCCAGTTTCTCCAGACCTGCTTGTTAAATTTTTCTGTCTTAGGCAATTTCTCCATCACATTCTTCAGCAATGACTACCTTATTACTGGCCTGCAAAAATGAATTACCACCTTCCCTTCCACGCTTTCCACAGCAGTTCAGCACAGTGGAAAGTGTGTTTGCATCCACAATTTATGGCAGAGAAACCTAAATTGTTCTTTCTAAATATGTTTGCTCCAAACTTCCTGTTTGGAGCAAACATATTTAGATAAGGAGAGAGAGCCATCTCTCTGTCATTTGTTTCCTACAAATAATCTGAACTTAGTAAATTCTGGCCTGAATTTTGGAAGCACATCCATCCTTGGTTAAAAACACGTCTCTTTATTGCCTTCTCTATTTCGTTATTTCTTCTCCTCTTGAAATCTCTCTAAGAGGTGCAGGGCTGATGCTTGTTGTTCACAAGAGCTGCCTGCACCATGATCCCAGAACTGAGTGACTGGGAAAGGATGCAGAAACTGTTTCAGTCATGCTGCAAAATTACTTGTTCCAGATATTTCCTTCTGTAAACATGCTTCAAATTTTAGTAATTGTCTCAAAATTGGACAATAGATAATTTCTCTCCAATAGTGACTAAATAGACATTTTTCCTATTTCTCCCTCCAGTATAGAAATAGGGGTAAACACACTAAAAGCATCCAACAAATTATTACAGCCAGCTTGACCCCTAATTGCTCTTGTGCTTTCCTGAAGGTAAAATAAGAAGCTCTTAAACTCTATGTTCAAGGCCACAGCAACTTACCAGACAATCATCACACATGCCAGAGAAAGAAGGGCCGGGAATCCCAGTGGATCCTATTAATCCTTTGACATTACTATTTACCTCAGTTTAGCCCTTTTTCTGGTGGTTTTGTTTTGTATTGTTTAGTATTGTTTAGGGTGTTTTACTGTTCTGTCTGAACTAGTAGCATACTTATTTTACCTAGCAGCTAGAATCACTCAGCGCCATACACCACATCACCTTCCACCAGCTCAGACCCACGTCCATGGTTCATACAGCTCTCTTGGAATGTTTCTCTGACTATAGCTTTAGTTAGCTTCACTTTTGCTACCCACTCCCAATGGTCTGTACTGGGACTGCAGTTCCTGTGCATCTGTGCTTGTGGAAGTGGGCTGTGTCTGATGTTTTCAAGGTATTTTTCCCCAGACCTAAAGGCAGCATCATGTGGAATGGCAGAGAGATGGATGGAGGACAGCAGTTCTGCCATGGAAGCCTTGGACCAAGGGCTCTTGCCACTGGAGGTGACAGTTTGCCACCTGGAAGTTGCTTTTCCTTTCTCATGCTGTTGGCAAGAGCAGCGGCTGTCTGTGATGGGAAGAGCAGCATTTCAACTGGCAGTGAGCAAAACTGAAGGCAGTAGCAGCTCTAGCAACTGTAATTTTGAGGGCAACACAGATGAACTTGAATACTAGAGTAAAGCTGAAATCTGAAGATATCTCTCTCTTTTTCCTCTCTTATTTCTCCCTCTCCCGCCAGCCAGAGTGATCTGAGAATTTGTGCTAATTCATCAGCTGATTTAGCTCTTTGCTTGGAAATTTTGTTGTAGATGACAGAGGTCACCTTAAGTCAACAATCAGAGTCCCTGTGATAATGAGGATGGAGATATCAGCGCCCTTTCAGTACTAGGATCTGGTTTCCTTCATGCTACTTGTCTTTTGGCAGGGTGGATTTTTATTTTGGGGGGGTTCTGTGTTTTGGGGTTTTAAAAAATTTCTTTTGACTGTCTGTGTATAAAGATCTCAACCAAAGAGAAATACATACTGTACTGAACAAGAGCATGTTAATTGTTAACCCTCATAGCTGTGACAAACAGGGAAAGAGCATTCAAGTCATTACACCAATCTTCATTAAGTATCTTGGTGCTGACAGATTATCTCTCTGGAATTTTCTTGTTGTGTAAAAGAGAAGGAAAAAACTTTTCCTCTCCTAAAACCCCCTTTGAGTATTTTCAAGGTGATCATGCAGTTTCTTTTTTTCCCTCCAGAATGAGTTTTAATACTTTGAAAAATAATGGGTTTTTTTTTACTCTTACACAGGCTACATATACTGAACAGTCTAGAGGATTTTAAGTTTGTTTTTGCCTAGGGTCATTACCATACTTTAACAAAGATCTAAGCAGTCCCAAAGTCTTATGCCTAAAGTTGGGTTTTTTCCTGTAGAAAAGAAGATGAGAAATTTGGAATAGCTTGCTAGGGTTTCTTATGGCTGTTTCAGGGCCAACTTAAAGACTTTATTGTTCTGGTGTTTGCTATAGCTAAGCTGTACACAAATGCAGTGGATAAAAAAAGAGATTGAAATTATGATGTGCTGTACCACCCTAATTGTGGTACAATTGAATTTATCCAAAGTAATGTATGAAAAGAAAGACATCTAGAAGGAGTTTCCTGTCTGCAGTGACCCCAAATTTAAGCACAGGTTAGATCGGTTTACACATTCAGATACCTGAATGTTTTCCAGCATTGGATTAGTGTGCCTACCTGCTCTGGGATTTGGACTGAGGTTAAATAAAATTAGCATTGCAGGGCTTTGCCTTTGCTATTACTTTTACACTAGGGAAAATTTTTTCTGCAGGTTAATTTCCACAAGAAGAAACACTACCGAAATTTATTTTAGCATTCAAGATGGTTCTTGTATAATTCTACCACTTTGTTCTCAGTTGATAGCTTTAAAATCTCAACAGGAAAAAGAAGAGCAACAATCTCCAGCTGTCATGTAAGTCTATATCACCAAAGTACACTTGGCCATGACACCTTAAATCAGTGTGGTGGCAGCTAAGTCTTTGCATTGATGGAGTTTGGGGACAGTGACCCGGGGAAATGGGCAATGGTCTCTGGCTGTGCTCAGGAGCAGGTGGTGGGCACTAGCCAGGCTGTACTCCTCCACTCATTATACAAGCTTTTACCATCCTGCATCACTACCTTGAAGGAAGATGGGAACCTTAACTTTGACAAGTTACTGCAGTTTTCTGAAAATGGGCAGGAATGCTTTCAAATTAGCTATTGCAGTATTTATAGTTGCTGCCTTTGCATCTTGGGCAGTTTATAAAATAAGAAAGTTTGAAACCTAGAAAAAAGCAATAGTTCTAGATATGACCTAGAAAACAAATTACCCAGTGAAGTCTCTTGTGCTATGATGAGTTCATCAGCTCATCTCTATTAACCCCTCAAAGCATTTAAATCTCACAATTAACTTGTAATCCCAGAAATATTCAGGATGTGGACTGAAGCTCTGTGTCCTGAGAGCAAGTCATTACATGCAGGTTTCAGTTTAGGAGAGGGAGGAGCACTGAAGGGTAGCTAATGTGCTTGAGCACAGAGTTGCAGAGAAAACCTGGAATGAAGGCTCTGAAAGTATGAGGTAAAAGAAAACAAGCCAGTATTTATTATTAAAAATATCTTAATGATGAATCAGTTGTGAATGGGTGGGACTAGTGATACTACCTGCTTGGGCAGACAGAAGAAAAACATAAAAGGCCGTGAAGAAGTCCTGATGCTGAAAAACAGTGTGTGGAGGAGAGGTAATGCTGTTATTTTCCCACTTATCTTTATCAAAGAATCAGAATGTTTAAACCCCTAAAAACATTCTGTGACAGTCATGATGGTACAGAGGCACACAAGAGTAAAAATGCCTTCTACTGAGAATTCTGAAAGTAAAAAACTAAAGGAATTTCACATGCACACTTTAGGTTGCGGACATTGATTTGCTGCTTCTAAGGTCTGAGTGCCTGAGTGCCACATTGGTGCTCACAGACAAATGCATACCTGCACTTGAAGCACAGGGAGCTCCAGACAGTGTCAGGACCCTGAAGAAAAATTGACCAAGACAGCTTTATGACTAACAGGCAGCATTCAGCCATGACACAGCTTATTAAAGTAGCTTGAAAAAACCCTGCAGCTGTGAGTAAATACGTTGCTTTATATTTGAGACATTGTGGAGTGTTCAAACACATTATTGTTTTTATTATGCTTGCTATTTGCTCACCAGTTCATTACCAATTGTTTTTGACACTGGAAGAAAATCCAAGCAGCACTTGCTGTATGAAGGGATGATGAAGCTGTAGGGCTCCTGACCATGGCAGTGAGGCATCTCCCCACCCCACGGGGACACACCCCACCTTTATGGGGCTGCTTAGGAATTGCAATGGTCTAACTAGTAGAGGTTTGTCTCTGTTCAGTCATCACTATGCTTTAGAAATTAGTTCTACTCGTGGTGCCCCAATGAGTGTCCCAGTCCCTGTGCTTTTGCCACCAAATGTTCCCAATGGGTGTAACCTGGGGCAAAGACTGATGCCATTTTCCTCACAGGATGCAAATCCTTTTCAGGCAGCACATTACAGCTGCCCAAGTGTCACTGTTCCGTGGCTAATTACGGCACTGGCTCTTGATGCAACCTATCCCTCCTTTCATCAGGTAGCTCAGCCATAGAGGAACACCTTGTCCCGTGGCCGTGGTTATCCTCAGGATGACTCGGGGACATGGTTTGGTCCCGGTCGGTGAGTAGAGAACTCCTTGTAGCAGATATTCCACCCCTAGATGCACATCGCCGGGAACAGTGGGATGCTGGAAGCTCTCATGTGGGGCTGGCTGGTGTGGGGCTGGTGCCAGTCTTCTGTGACCCTCTGTCCTCTCCGTGCTGCTGTGGCACCGCCCGCCGCACCGGAACGTCTTCCCCCCCACACACTGTGGTGCTCGGGCCTTATCTTTCATAGCTAGCTGATCCCGACGCTTTCTCAAACCCGCCACGAAAGCCCTCCTGAGCGTGGTCTGGGCCGCCAGGGCGTGTACACGGGTTGTGTGCACGGAGTACGTGCCCGTGATCCCGGGGCCTGTGCCCGAATTCGTATCCGGGGTCACTGGGAGGGGCCGGGGTGCTGTCCGGCCAGGCCGTCCCTGGGCACCGCCGGCCCTACGCTCTCGCCGTCGCGCTACCCCGCGCCGCCCGGCAGAGGTCGCTCTCCTCCTCACCCGCCACCACCCTCGCTTGTCGCTTGATGCTTGCAGGGAGCTGTAGTTCGGCAAGCCGCGCGGAGCGCGGCGCGGCGAGTATTGAGGACTCCCACTCCCAGCGTCCCGTGGGGCACCGGCCCGGCCGTGCCTTTTGAATGATTTCACTGCGTTCGGCGCTTGCGGCGAGTGCAGCGGCGGCGGGCGGGATCCAGGGAGGATCTGCGGCGGGTGCGGCGCGCGCCTGGCCCGTCGATGGCGGCCCGAGCGGGCCCTGCCGTGGCCGCCTGCGAGCCGTGCCGCTGTTAGGAGTGGTAAACGGCCTGCGCGTTCACCCCTTCGCCCATCCGCCTCGGCGGCCGGCGGTCCGTCCGCCGACATGTCGCTGGCCATGGAGGAGGAGGAGTACGCCCGGCTGGTGATGGAGTCGGAGCCCGAGTGGCTGCGGAGCGAGATCAAGCGTCTCTTCCAGGAGCTGGGCGAGACCACCCGAGAGAAGATCCAGGCGGCGGAGTACGGGCTGGCAGTGCTGGAAGAGAAGCAGCAGTTGAAGCAGCAGTATGAGGAGCTGGAGCTGGAGTACGAGACCATCCGCACCGAGATGGAGCAATTGAAGGAGGTGAGGCGGAGCTGCGGCAGGTGGGCGGCCTGGTCCTAAGCGCGGCCGTGGCGGGTGGAAGGGCGAAGGCAGCGCTGAGCGGTGGGAACGGGGCCGCTTTGGAGTCGGGGGGCGGCAGGTTGAGGGTTCCCGGGGTGCTGTGGGGCGACCGTCTGGCTCTGGCAGGGCGGTTGCCCCCTCCCCAAAATGACAGCTCCGAGGTGCCTGGCAGCAGGCCGGCCCAGAAGAGGGAAGGGATGGGAAAAAAAGGCCTTTCTGCTCCAACCTCCGCTCCGGTGAAAAGGGAGGGAAGGGGAAGCGAGTAGATGCTTTTCTTTATCTTTCCGTCCCGTTCCGTTCCGCCACGGGATCCGGTGGGTGGGCCGCCCCAGGGCTGCGTAGGGCGAGAAGCCGGGTCGGGTTGCCCCTCCCCGGGGTTGGGGCTGCCGCCACCGCGCCCCCGAGCAAAACCCAAGCAGGCGGCGGGGGGCGAGGGCCGGGACCAAGGTGCGGTGGCGATGCTGTCATATGCCAGCTTTTGTGTGGAAGGAGAAATCGTACGTTGGTGTTAATCACTTACTCAGTGGGGACCACCACGAAAATAATACAGCAGACTTCAGTTCGTATAGCTTTGGTGCAGGTCCTGCCCTTAGCATATTTTTTATTACTTTCTATTTTAAGGGAAATTCCAGACCCAATCTGTACAGGAGAGTAAAGTTTGTCAGTAGAAACGCTGTATTAGGCAATTTGCACATTGAGTTCTTCTCATGCAAGATCTCCTCTAGGTGTGGAATGTGGGAAAAGTGCTGTCGGGGGAGCAGTCAGAGAATGCATAGTGGTGGTTTGCGCTCCTTATGAGCTGATCCTGTCAGCCCACTGTAGAGCATGGCCCATGGGAACTTGTCTGCGTATAGCTTTGTTTGGTTCAGTGATTTGGCATGCAGGCAAACCTTGTGCTGCTTTTCAGCTGATTAAGGCCTTGCCTTGTGATACAGCCTAAGAGGTGAATATAGGTGGATTTGACCCGTACGAATTGTATCCAGTGGGACTTAGCTTTTGTTTATTCAGTTGGAGATGGATTTAAAATAAAATCAGAATACAGTATTTCAAAGAAAAAATAAATGCTTGTAACAGACTGGTATAAAATCAGCTGAATTGGTGAAATCCTTCCCTTCCTGCTTACTATATATCTTTTGGTCTTGTAAATAAAGCTTTATTTTGCTTTTATTGCATTAAACAAGTATAAGCAAAGAGATTAATTACTTTGAATTACTTGGCTATAAACTTGTTAACTAAATATGCAAGCTGAACGGATATGCTGCTGTTCCTAAAGCCACTTGAGACCAGCACAGTTACAGCAGCATACAGGAGCAGAAACTTGGAAGTCAAGGGCAGAGACAGTTGTAGAATTGAGCTCAAGGGAGAGAAAAGTCAGTAAACCTAGTTGGTAGGTGGAATGCGAGACAGCATGGAGACATTATGGGACTGGCCCAACCTCATTCGGCAGGGCAGTGCCTGACACACCAGTGGGAGCCAAGATGCCTCCATCACAGGTAGGTCTTTAGTCACTGGGCTGTGCTATGTGTGTTTGGGCACTACATGTTTTGACTTGCAGATGGAAAAAAGCTTGATGATACTGTATTTTTATTCATTTAGGGCTGTTACAATTGAGAAGCTTGTAAAAGCATTTAAAAAGGGAAAAAAAATGGCAGAATCAGCAATGATTCACTCTTTTTGGCTTTTAACATTTTGAAGGATTTGCTTTGTGTGTTCATGTCCTGCTCTAATTAAGTCAAAACCTGGGAAGCAGACAATTCTGGGAACAGCTTGAGTACTCTGATAGCCTACTCAGGGAAAGAGCATTGCTCCTCTAGCTTTCTTGTGATGCTGTGCAGGAATCTGGTTTGCTGTAGATCTTGTAAACCTTTAGCAGATGTATGAAGCATATGCTTGTAGAAGGAATTTATCATTGTTGCTGTTTTATGCAACTTCTTGTTTTTCCCACACTCAGTTAGAGGAATGCTGCATATGAGACTTACTACATGTCACGCTCCAACCTAAAGAGACTCCACCTTGGGTTACTGAAGTTGTTCTTGGGGAATGTGGGAGATTGATGTGAAACTAGAACAGTATTGCTTTCTATCTCTTGCTTCTTAACCGTGACTTCATGCAGCCTTTTAATGTATAGCCCTTTTAGTCTCTGTAGAGCTTACTTTGTTCATCTGTGTTGAGTGAGCTAAGCGGCACAAGGCCATGTTAGGCAGGGTGTGGGGCAAGCATGCGGTGGTTTTCTGTCCTGCTGGGTATTGTAGATTTGGATATGCTTTAATTAGTTTAATATTATAACTCCTGTATAATGGTCCTATTCATACCATAGGTAAACGTGTTCAGAGCGTAGGAACTTTATGATACAGTTTGTTGAAAGTACAGGCTTTTCTACTGTAGTCATCAGATCTTTCTGGCCAGATTCTCCTCCCTGCCACCCAGTCTCCAATGTGTCAGAAATTCAGAGCCTTAACCTCCACTGTTGTATCCCTTTGGTAAATGTGAATGGCATTGTCAGAGCGGTATCCCGTTTGGTAAAGGTGTCAGTGTACTCTCAGTATTTGCAATCCAAGTTGTCCTGCTGAAAATGGGGAGCTGCTCTGTCCTTGCTGTGCTGAACCTCCACACCAACCCCTTTTTAACAGGGGTCAGGTTTTCTCTAAGTTTGTTCTTTTACTTGTATGTGTGCTGACTTGATCTCATATGTCTTTTAAGGTACTTTCTGCTGCATTTCTTCTGTCATTTTATTTGACAGAACAAAACTGAAATACAAATTGTCTTCCCAGGAAGACTTACTGTTATTTGCTTTTGTAAAAAGGAATTAATTTCAAACTGTAGTAAAGATTATGATAAATGTTTTCCCTAGTTCAGAGAAATAAGATATTGGTTTTCTTGTAGTAAAATACTACATTGTGTTGCGAACATATAATTTTATTCATTTTTCACTCCCTCTAGGAGATGAAGTAACTTAAGTTTTTTCTGTAGGCTTTGTTTCAGCTGGTAAGTCACCCTGCAAGCCTTTGTGATATTGCCAATTATATAAATGACAGGGCTGACTACATGCCTGGGCAGAGACACTTCTTACGTGGATGATACATATGATCACACCTTTGTGCACTCCAGCTCACAAAGTGATTGTCTGAGGATTCAGTTATTGCTTTCCTGATGATTTGTGGGGGAATGTAGCATGGAAGGTTTGCTTGAAAAAGAGGTTATTGGCTTTGCTCAGTACTTCAGGGTTGCTTTGAGATGTCAGATTCATAACCAGCTACTAGCTCAGTTATGAAACTGGCTGCTGTCCAAAGCTCCTTTCTGATTAAGAGGTTTTCTTGTATTGGTGATTGTAGAATTGTGTTTAAACCCTTGGAAAACATGGGCATTATGATTAATCATTTCTGTAACAATGTAAAAATTCCTAAGTGGACTATGTCTATCCTTGAAGTCTAAAAGCATATGTTAGTGTGTCACAGTTAGCGTAACATAGATGGTTTGTGGTTTTTAAGGAGGGAACAAGCTTACAAGATCTCTACAGGGCTCTTAATTTCTTTGTATGGTAACAGTGGCCCTTGTTTCTGTTTTTTGCCTCTAAGAATCATGTATTGACTTTAATGCCATTTTATGACTTCTCTGTTGGCGATTCCTGGATAATCTTGCAAGCTGACTTTAAAAGACACACTCAGATAAGACCTTGCTGCTTCATTTCCCATGAAGCCCAAGTGGGGTGTATGATGCAGCTGAGGTGATGGGTCCCAGGCTGTAATATTTCTGCTGTTTGAATTTATATTGAGGTGGGGTGTAGAAGATCTGTGATCGCTGACGGAAGTTTTACTTAATTGACTTACATATGTACTGGTTAATTTGGTACATTATATTTCATCCAGGCTGGTTTAACATTTCGTTATGTTACATTTTATTAATGAATGTTTAACTGTGCTTCTTCAGAAGTGAAAGAGAAATCATTGCCTTTCCTGTCTACCTCATGTAGTGCTGTGTACCTTGTAGACAGACATTGTAAACTGCTTGCTGAAGTAGCTGTGATTTTCCCCACTGGATTTATCCAGTACCTTTTGCCAGTTTGTACTGCTGTTCTCATTTTGTGTGTAAGAACATAAAGGCAAAGAGGGAAGAAACAGCTAGGCTAAAGGTACCTAACAAACTCATGACAGACTGGGATTAGACCCTCTGTGCACATGAATCAATGCTGGATTGACCAAGTCTTTGTATTTAATTATGGTAAATAATGATGTTCAGTTTCAGTACCTCTAAGCCTTAGGTACACATCTGCAGCCTCTTCCTATTAAATATTCAGGTGATATATTGATTCCTGCTGAAAAGAAAGGATGCTAATATTTTTGAGATTGCCTCTAACTTTGCAGCGCAGTTAAAATCAAAGGATTTAATAAAATAAATGTTTACTTAAATAGGCCAGCTTAGGTGAAATTTAATTCTGGTTATACAGATGTAAATTTGGAGTAGGAAACGTACAACTGCAAATTGAATTTAGGAAACTGATAGCAAATTTGCGCATGTTAGGTGAAAACGGTTATGCTTTGGTGAATCTGTCTTGGGGACTTAGTGGTGATTGTTACTTGGACTTCAGCACCTGCCACACTTGAAATGTTAGAACACAATTGCTGTCTCTACTGTCAAATCAGGCTGAAAGCTGTGGGTGGGGTAAGCAAAATATTCCTGTGTAAATTAAGCCTCTTATATTTTGATAAATTGTAGTTGCTTTATATGAAGAATTGAGGCACCCCTGATATTAATCTGATGTTTGCAGTGGTATAGACACTTAGTACCATGTTTTGGAAAAGCTACTTTTCTCACATATCCTTATTTAGGAAGAAACCAAAATGTGAAAAATTAAATGTTCCAATTCTTCCTGGGAAATAGTAATTTCAGAAATACAGAAATAGTAACCTGTAATGTTTCATGTTACTAAATTTATTTTCCTTGCTGTTGTTCCTTGAACTGCCTTTCTTAAAAATAATAAATAATATTCTTGAAATTATTATTTCAGATTATTTTATGAAATTGCTGAATGTTCTTCTTGGTCTTTTTCTGATAAAATTAATGTACCTTATGTATTAGAAAAACCATAAGTATTTGGATGAATAATAAGGAACTTTTAAAACTTATTTTAAAAACCCCCACGTTTCTGCAGAAGTAGTTTTCCCTAAATTGCTGTAGTCTCAGCTGAGAGCTGGGTCTTGGGGAAAAGTCATGTTTTACTTTTGGTTTGTGATGCTTGTCTGTGCCTTGGCCCAAAATGAGGTCTGTCCCTGACTGCTAGTAGACATTAGATAATTTGTTTCTAAGTTTCTTCATTAAGTTTAACCCGAGGTTTTGATGTTTGTCAGCAGTAGTGCAATTTGCTACCTATTTTTTCCCTGGAGGTGTGGCAGCATGGAGTGTTTGCTGTCCAGTGGAGGGCATATAGTAAAACTATGCTGTGGAACTGTGCCAAATTTTCTTTGTTATTTTTCTTTCTTTTGGTTTTGTTCTTAAATTAGGTCAGTACCCCAGTTTGTGTCACAGGCGTGTTGTACGTAGCTGTGCAGGTACCACCTCACCTAGAGTGTGTTAAAGCAGCAGCAAACAAGGAATGAGAAGAGCAGCTTCAGCTAGTCTTTCTGCTGAGCTTGGCGACGAAGCTGCTGCCTTAACACCACAGAGAGCAGCTGCACAGCGAGCGGGATCTGTCTGGCCTGGCTGCTGGGAATTAGCAGTCCTGGGAATACTGCAGTGGCAGTGTTGTTCAGGCTGGTGCCTTTGGTTGAGGTCTCTCCTGGGATATAGTCTCTCTTGTAGCATTTCTTGTATTTACACAAATTAATTGCTCCTTAGAGCCTTGCATTTGGCATCCTTCAATGTGCAGTCCATGAGGGTACCTGGGAGCTGGGGCTTGAAGGTGGGATGGGAAGCTGCCTGGGTGTTCGGAGAACAGGGGCAGACCATCTTCGCATACAAAACACTAGACCAAATGCTGCACGCTTGTGGCTTCTCTGCATGGGTGCTGCAGGGGAAGATTCCTTCCAAGCAATATTGCTGAGGACTGGAGTGAACTCAGAGGGCTTCACAGTGGGGGATATCCATGTGTTCCCACTCCCCTGAAGCGGAAGTTTTATGCAACTGCTGATGTGGCAGATGTCCTGTCTGGAAACTGAAAGTCTTAAACCTAGAGTCGCTGGTGTTTCATCACATGGGCTGTTGCGGTTTCCTCATTTCAAATCTTGATTCATCCTTTCAAAATCTATGAAACATGCTTGCTAGTTTCAGGGGTATTAATGCCCAATATTTGACTTAATATCCAAAATATCCCTTTGACCAGACTTTCTTCTAGTCTGCAGGAGAATTCTAATGATTTGGAAAATTGTCTGATTTTACTAGGAGGAGGCAGGAGAGTGGGAGCAGCAGTTCTCAAGTCTATGCACTGCCCCCAGACTTAATAAGTTCACCATTTCCTCTTTCACTCTATGGTATGTAAGCTTGTGAGTAATCTGTAGCAGCTTTGGGCTGTAAGATGGCTTCCAGAGGGTGATGCATACTCCAGGCATTCATTTGCTTGCTTTCTCTGCTTTTGGCAGACTGCAGAGAATTGTTTGTTCAGATTTGGTAACCCAGCAACAGAGGAATATAGTGTGGGTTTGAAATATCGCCTACAAAACCTCAGCAGAGGGAAATGACATAGATCAACTTTGCCATCCAAATGAATGGAAGACCCTCCATTTCAGGGAAGAGCCAAAGTTTTAGGTATAATAGCTGTAAACTGTGGCTTTTTTTCTTCATTTCCCCATTCTCCAGCTCATCTTCCTTCCTTCCACCTCCTACTTTCCTTCCCCTCCTCTCTTCTCTGCTGTTTTCTGGCTGAAATATACACCAGGCAGCGGATGTCAGGCTCACCTCACTTTGGAGTGGGGACTTACCTGAGGAATCTTCTAAAAGGTGTAGTGTGTCTTGCCGACAGACAGGTTTGCCACTGGGACTCTGAGCAAGCAGGGATATGGGGCTAACTTGGGGTGTTCGGCCCCAGCGTAGTTGAAGCTCACTGTGGGAATGGATATGAATTCTCTGCAGTCCTGTGTCCGTGTTTGGAAAGCAGCTGTGCCATGCGAGGCCCTATACAGCTCTCGCTGAAACAAGTGGTATGTCTGGTGGGGTGCTGAGTCGTGCTGGATAGCCCAGACTCTGCAGCATGCTGCAGTCCTTGGTCTCCTTAAATGATTTTTTTTCACCCCTCAGTTGTTGCCAGTGTGCAGTGTGGGGCTTGGCAAGCTCCCAGCATGGTGCAGAGTGCTGTGCTGTAGGCAGTGAGACAGTATTTGGTAAGTTCATTAGGAAGTCCTTCTGCATGTTCAGTGTCAGTGCTGTACAGAACTGGGCCTGTAGTTCAGCTCTGGCTCTAAGGCAGAGAAGTATACTGACCTAGTACCATAACTGGGATCCAGCCTGCCCAAATCAAACAAGATTCATTGCTTCCTGTGCACAGAGAATTTGCTACATCTGATTTTCCAAGGCCAGAATCCACTGTATTTTCTGAGGATGAAGAATGGTGTTTGTTTGGAGCTTGTTCTGTTGTATGAATGGGTGATTCTAAACCAGAAGGGATTTTCTTGCATCTTGCTGCACAAGGCTGTGTGTGTTTTGAGGGAGAAATTTGTGATGTCCAAATTGGCTGCCGCATGATGTATCTGTAGTCCACTCAGCCCTCTAGTTCTTGGAAGCTGTGGGTGAAACTTCTCACCAGTGTGATACTAGGAAGGAAATGAAAAATGCATTTTCAAGCAATCAGTATATAATTATTTAGTGATTTTCTATGATGTCATTTGGAGAGAGCATTTGGCCTCTGAAATAGGAATTGGCTATTGTTGGATGAGTGTGACTGTCCCCAACAGGTCACAAGCAGTAACGAGTGTGTCATGTAGCATGTGCCCCCATCTTTGGTATATACTATCAAACAAAGAAAGATCATCTTGCCAAAACATTCTTCGCTAATAAATGCAGGTCTCCAATTCAGCAGAAATCATGCAGCAGCAGTCTAGATTTGAATTTTTCTCTGGCTCAGTATAATGCAGTAGCTTTATGAGACTTGTATCTATGTGAATAAAAGCTTCTGTCCTACTTGTGTCTTGGTTCACTGTGGTCAATAGCTGTGCAAAGCAATTCCACTTGGCTCCCTTTTGGGAATGCTTTCAGAAAGTATATGGTTTTAACTAAGAAATGGCTAGCCAGCCTCACATGAAAGTTTGATTTTGCAGACAGATAAGTCAAGTCTGTCAGTGGTGGAGAGCTGATGTTGGTCTTACACCAGATTTGCCTGTTAATAGCTTGGTGTTCTCTTGCTGAAGGTGGTTTATTGGGGCAAGTGTGCTAGGTGCTGTGACGGTGAGCAGCAGAGATGGGATGTTCCCTGGGAAGGTGCCACATTGCAGCACGTAGCTGATTTAGAAAGTGATGAGAGATTGTATTTTTTGAGTGAGATTCATGTTATAGTGGTTGGCATAGATGAAAAGGGTTCCGAGGGTGCTGATGAGGAGCATCTGCTGGTAGGAAGGTTCATATGGATGCACTAGACACTTCTGGCTCTTGGTGCAGTTTACAGGATTGAGTATAACATCTGCTTCCACCTGAAGCTCTGTCAGGTTGCCTTTCAGACACATTTGACTCAGAGACAAAATGCAAAATAGAAGGCGTTTTTGCAAGTTTCTTCTTTAGGGGTTATTGATACCTCTTTTTTTTGCATGTATGTTTTATACTAATTGAGTCCAATTCAGGAAGCTACTTAAAGGTGGGCTGAAGCCAAGATATCCAAACTATTGCCTGGGAAACAGGACCACTTGCACTTAATGGCTAAATTAGAGCAGTGTTTGGGAAGTAGGATTGTTTTAAAACATTTCCCCCTCTCCACAGTGGATACAAAAAAGTCTTGTTCTAAGATCGTTCAGTAATCATAGAAATATTTAAAGACCAGATTTGAGTCACTTGGAAGAAATCAAGCTGAGGAGTTGTTCAGCGCTAGCCTCCAGTATTATTTATGTTGCTACAGAGCAGTCCATAAAAACTAAAGACTGAGCACATGAGTGACCACAAACACAATGTGCCATATGTAACTCATTTTCTATTCTTTGCCCATAGGCTATGTGGCCTTCATCTTGGGATCACTGAAATCCCAACTGGACAATGTCTTGAGCATGTTTTTAGTGGTGACCCTGCATTTAAGCAGGAAGGTTGGAGTATATAACCTTCAATAGCTTCCTTCCAGTCTTCAGTATCTACAATTCTGTTACTTTGTTGCTTACGTATGTATGTTTTTTACATACTGTGCTTTAAAATATGCCCCATAGTTTAAATTCTGAAGTTTGAACTAATTCGTATTGTTTATCCCCTCCTGCTCTATTTAGTCAGTGAATACACACTGAAGGATTGAGTAGCTGAATCTGTATTTTACCAAGTGGAGCACATGAGACGTATTAGTTGTGTGTCTGGACTTCAGGGGGGCTGACGGAATGCTGTCTACTGTGATACTTGCAGTATTACCCCTTAGGAAAGGAATGCAGAGAAGAGTTAATTATCTGTCATTGTCAGGCATTTCATAGATTTTATAGTTTTATTCATGCATGTAGACTTCTGCTGTGATCCTATTAATCACTCTGCTGTTTGGCAATTTTGATGCCCTCCTCTCACGTCTGTGTGTATTCTGCATCATTCAATTCTCTATACTTGTAAACTGCTAATGTAACTCCTTAAATAAGGAGTTACATTATATACAATACATGTGATATATACAATACATGTGAATGAATTGTGGTTACCTTTAACTTCTGTGGGGTTCTGGGGTGGGGAAAGCCTGTATTTCGGGACTAGTTTTCACTCATGTAAGATGTATCACTTTTCTGTCCTTCAGGGTTCACAGTGGAGGTAAGCATAGTAGTGAATTGGAGTAAAACCATAGCTAGGACTCTTCATGGCTTGACTGAGGCTTAAGTACATACCTTGCGATCTCTTCTTTCTGAAATCTGGGAGGGTTTTAGGAATTAGAGAGGGCCTCTGAGGGGTGGCTTGTAGACTTTTTGTCAAGGCTGCTGGGATAGTGGACTTGAGCATTGTCTGTCCTGGAAGTTTGGAGGAAAACTTTCCCATTGAAATATTCTGTTTTCCAGGCTCTCATGGAAAGGAAGAGTGCAGCTTTCCTAGCAGTGTTATGTTTCAGACAGCTTTTACATCTGAGCACTTAATAATAAATCAGCTTAGTCTTATTTTCTCTCTGTAGAAGGAGACAGGGAGAAATGCCTACTCATTTCACTTGGGAAACAGGTAGAAGCCAAACAATAAGAGTACAGTAAAGGAATTTTGTGGGACAGAGCAGCTATTATATGCAGACTCACATATATATACATATATATGTACACACACATATGAAAAATAGCTACTCCACTGGTTTGTAGCTGGTTGTTCTAGTGTAGCCTGTGTGGCCGAGTGCCCTAAAATATAGATGCCTTATTGGGACTGAAGCAAATGGGCCCTTTTAATGTGACACAAAGTCCGTTAACATGAAAATTGATCTGATGTTCCCTTTTACCTCCCTATTGTTAGAGCTTTTGGGGAGGATAGTAAGGCACAAATTCCTTTCATGCTCCTCAGTGTGACAGACTACAGCTGGGGAGCATCTTGGAATCTGGCTCATCCAGGGAAGCTTTTGGGGCTGGTGAAGCCTCTGTGAGGCATCTGTTTGTTTTTAAGGTTCTTGGCTCTGGGAGTTGTGAGAACAGGCCTTAAAGAGCATTTATCAGCCCTGTGGTCTGCCGCTCTCAATGGAGCTGTGAATGCTCTTTTTCCCGTAGTAGACCTGAAAGAGCATTAAGGTTGACACTGTATGTGTGCTTTATGAGAAATGTATTTTCTTGTTTTATTATCATTGTTCTCTGTGGCAGGGGTCATCTCCATAGAAAGTGATTAATTTGATGAAAGTATTTTTCTTGCCATGAGCTCCATTTGTTGCCTGGTACCATGCTGTGCTAGTCATGTGTTAGTTTTGTCTTACTGCACGTAACATTAGGCTTTGTATCAAGAATGTGGCCTTAATCTTCAGTAGGCATTGCTCAACAAGAAAACAGTGTCTCCATGAGATGTGGAGTTCATGCAGATCCAAGTTTTATTGCATTGCCTCTAAGTTCAATGAGTCTCTAAAGCTAGATTTTACTTCTAAAGGATTCTAGATCTATCGGGAACAGCCTAGTACTTGGTGTCTGTGGACCCAGGAATGCTCTCCAGTGTTCAGGCTTAGGTTGTTTAACTCTTGAATTGTTTAACTTCTCTTCTTGTGTTTTAAGAACTGTCTTAATGCTGCCTTTGGTGCTGCAGCAGAGTGTAGTTTGTAGTGTTCTGCTGTTGGATTACTGATCTAGTGTCTTGAAATTTCAGGTCTGTAGATAATAGGTATATGTCTGTTTCTCTTTGTTTTTGTAGTGCCGAAGACTGCAGTAATAATGGAAAAGTTATGTTTGAGGAATTTGAATAACATCTGTGTGGATGGCTAGGGTTCCTCTTACTCAATTTCTTTCATTTTTTCTTTAACTTTATGGCCTTTATGTGCCTAAAACTAGCGTCTGTTTATAATGCAACAAATCAACTTGCTGAAATTCAAGCTCTAAATATG
The DNA here is from genome assembly GCF_028551555.1 of Melozone crissalis. Classification (NCBI taxonomy): domain Eukaryota; kingdom Metazoa; phylum Chordata; class Aves; order Passeriformes; family Passerellidae; genus Melozone; species Melozone crissalis. Next base: position 22,595,848 of record NW_026535807.1, on the reverse strand, counting down.
AAATGAACTCCTGGAGAGACAAAATTCTTCCTTGTATTCTTAAAAAGTAACACTGGTCTGCTTCAGTGTGTCATAGAGTACAAGATGCAATTCTCAGTTCTGTGTTCTGATCAGAATTTTATTTTGGAATAATTGTGCTTTAGACATCAGTCCTGTATGATTGTATCCAGTGTTTCATTTGAGAATGAGCAGCAAGGGTAGCAGTGACAGTGAATGCAAAGTGTAATAATGTCCAAGGATAACTAATACTCTTGAATTTTTTTTCTAAGATGTTCTTGAGTGCAATGCCGGACTACTTGGTGCTGAACTTTCAAAACTTGAAAGTTTTTTAGAAAGAATGCCCTGAGCAAATTACACAATTACTGGTCAGGTTTTCTTCCAGGGTAGGAGGCAAACTTCAGCCACAGGCTAAGAAACTGGAAGGAGTTAGGACACAAAGAAGATGAGGCTGCCCTTTCATATCTGAAGTGGACAAGCAGCTTACAGGCTCATGTCTCTTCTTCCCACTCCTACTTCATCCTGTGCTTGGTTTTGTTCCTCTTCCTTGGTTTCCTGTTGAATTCCATTGCAGCTGCTTATCATCCTGCTGCTGTTATCCTCATCCTGCTGCTATTGCCCTGTGCCACTGTCTTGACTGTCATCTCTTATCTTTTCCCTTGGACACATTCTCTTTGCCTCTTCCTTATAAGACCTGCTTTCTCCCTTGACACTAGTACTTCTCATGGCTCCTCATCTAATCAGTCACACAGTTTTCTTCTCCAGCTCCCAGCCTCCATGCCACAGAGCTCTTTCTCCCCTCACTGGTTCCCAGTAAGCTGAGCCGGCTGAGCAGTGGCTTCATCTTTCAGGCCTGAGGCTGTCAGAAATGCCAGGCGCTGCCCAGCATGGGTAAGAAGTGGAAAGGAAGGGGGTTAAACCTTGATATAAAGCCTTGTCTATGCATAGAAATTGTTACTTTTCACTGAACCTTTAAAAATAAAGCTGACCTGAGTTAAACTGCTGTAGGCTTTGGGATGTCCTATGCCAGCCTAAACTTGGATTAATCCAGCACAGATCTAAAACACATGTTACTGCTGCAACAAAATCTGTTTGAACAAGAACTATATTTTCCTGGGTGCCAATTTGGAAGATCATTTAGCTTTGCTCCAAATCAGAAGACATTTGTAACAGGCTCCTGAGCAGCAATGGGCTACTGGGAACCCTTGGCAGGGATCTGCCAACCTTCCACCTGAGACATGTCAGGTATCTGCTTTAGCAGAGTTCTCAGTGCCAGAAAATACAGCATGACACCTCTCTTGCCCTGTCACCAGAGAATAGCAGAGCTGAGGTCAGTGGGGATCTTCCTCTGCTGACTGGGCCAGACTGATAGCAGAAGGCAGGAAGTGGGCAGATCCCCAGTACTGGATCTTTGCCCAAACCAGCTGGGTCCCACCGGGCAGAGCTCTGGGTGGTACTGGCAGCTGAGCCCTTCTGACAGCTTTGGCTCCTCAGTGCACTGTGGCAGCCCCACATACCCTACCCAATGAATGCCAATCAATGAGGGGTTTGTCCCTGCAGTTGTGATGCAGCTGTGTGGCTCCCGCATTCTGCCCCATCGGTCCAGTGGCCTTGAGCAGCTGGCTGGGGACAGCATGGGCTGGCTCTCTGCTGCTGGCCTGGGAGCTGTCACTGACTGCCTGGAAGCTTTGCAGGATAAAGGCTTTTCATTGCTGCCAGTGTCTGCCAACTCCTATTGCAATTAAAGGGTAATCTTTTCTAAATGGTGCTAAATTAAGGCTTAATCCCTCCCTCATGCCACATAAGAGGATGAATCCCTGGTTTTCTGAAAACAGCTTATTGTTTGGGCCACTGTCCAACCAACCTGTACAACAATGGTCCTGGGATGGTTTGTGTGTGGAGAGGACTCACGCTTTTTTATTGATCTGCCTGTAGACACAACTCCAAAGTCCCCTATGAGGTCTATGGAGAAGTAGTTATTTACCACTACCTTGTATGGCTCATACCATATGAAACTTGGGAGGTAGCTGTTGCTGAAGTCCTGACCCTGGATGCTGTGGTGATGGGAGATGCCTTTGCCTGTGACTGTGTGTGCTGGGTCCATGCTGTTGGCTGTCCACTCACCAGCCACCAGCCATGCGCTGTATAAGTGTTGCATGAAAGCAAAGAGTCCTGGCAGTATGGATTGGTTTGTTTTAATCAAGGCAGCTGTGTGTGTAAAACTGTAGTTTAAATTACTGTTACTGCGTGAGGCTACTGCCACAACATTAATAAGTGAAGGGGGGTTAACTTTTCACTGCTCTTGGAATTGCTGAACTGGATTATTAAATAACAAATTTCACCTTTGGGAACAGGAGGAGACTGCCTTTTGAGCCCAGGTTAAGACTAGGCTTTTATGCCTCTCCTTGGGGGAACTACTGTGTAGAGCAAGATGCAGTCAAAATGTTTACTTGCTCATAAATATGTGGATTTGTTTAAAGAAATGCAGTCAAATAGGATGGAAGGAGGAAGCAGTAATGGGGACAGAAGTTTGTGGGCAGCTTATCAGTGAAACATATCCAGAAGCTTGCTTTGATTCCATGTTTTTACGCAAGTTCTTTGAGGGGAAAAGAGTAATTTGGAGATTTTCAGTGGGATTCTAGCAATAGCATCTGAAATATATTACTATATAAAATTCTATTAAAATCCTTATTATGTAAGACTTTTTTTTCCCATCCTGTTCACTTATTATTCTATATAGCAGTGTCTGTACCATTACTACAAAGATCAGACCTGGTGTGGGCCTTCTTGATCTGTCTGTGGCCTAGGAGTAGGATGGCTCCTGAACAGTCTGGTCCTCACCCAAGTGCAAGAGTGAGGGGTGCTGGCAGAGGGGTTCACATATATCACCTCCTCAGGTGTTAAAGTGGGCAAGTGAACCTTCATAGAGATGTTTAAATTATTAATAGAGGCAACAAAACCTGCATTGCGTTCCTACTGAACATGAGATCAGAACTTAAGTCAAGATGTGTTTATTTGTTTTAAAATGCATTTTCAGTTAGCAACCACATGAAGGGCCTCTTGCTGGAGGATGGTGACAGACATGAATGAGTCTGTCACAGACATTCCCCATCTAAGAAAAAAAAAACATAGGCAAAACAGAAGAGCTGGTCAAACAGCTGTTGTGGTCACAAGTGGCCTTTGAATTAATTTGGAACAATTAAGCAGTGATAGTCCCTTACATGTCCAAAATTCCAAATGAGGTTTCCTGTATGCGTTTTTTTAAAAGATGATAATAACATTGATTTCTTTTCAGTGGATCTGGCAGTGAGAGCACTGCTCAGGAATGTAAACATTCCTTCTGCTTCCTGCTGTTCAGCTCTGCTTTGCTGCAGTGTCCTGCCCTGCTGAAATCAGGGGTGTGGTGAAATTATGAGTACAAAATAAAATCAGATCCATTATTTGGAAGAAAGATACTTCATTTTTATTTTTGAGTGATACTTTATTGTCTCTTCATTAGTACTCCTTATAAAAAGAGAGTCTGAACTTAGCCCTTACCTCTGTGTATGCAGTTCTGTCTTGTGTTGTTGCACTCTGGGGCCTGCTCTTCGTGGCCAGGATTTTATTTTTCTTGTGGTGGCTGTATTTATTTCCTACCACACAGACCACATAGTTCTGCACACCTTTACACAGGTGTGGAATCATATGGGACGTGCATCAGTAGCACTTCATACCTGGGTTTGCAGTTGGAAGTGAATAACCGTGGAGATTCTTATCTCTTGAGATGATGAAGAACCTGTAATTATTTTTAAATTTGTCTGGAGGGGGAAGAAAATAATTCCCTTATGTGTACTTACAAAGTCTCAATATTATTATTTGTAAATTAATTCTTTAATGAAATATAAGATTTATTTATGGTTTGACTTAGCTGTGTAAAGCTATTCTAGGAGCTCTGTGATCTGCTTTCAAAATCTCCAAAATTCACAGATTTCATTTACTGCCCTTTAATTCTGAATGTCCAAGGCTTTAGGATAAAATAACATTGTAGATTATTCAAGTTTCTTGTCTTTGACAATTTCCTTTCTAATGGTTTTGGCAGTTTCTCACTGTGTGTGAATCCATCGTGCTCTTCCAACTCTTCCTTGTTTTTCACTGGATCCTCTGAAGCACTGCTGTCATTTCAGGTTTTAGACCTTGGCCTTGGACTCCCAAGACAGAGCTTTATCAAGACATCCTTTGGAACTTGTTATGATCCATATTTTTGTTAATTTCTAACTGTAGCTAATTGTTCTGTGTGTGTAATTAATGTTTGCTGTGCAGTTTACTGAAGAGTTAGGTAATTCCATCTTTTCTGTGTTGAATCCTGTGAGTTTTTATGCATCTTTTCACTTTGAAGAAATTTTTATGTGTTTTTCTTCTTTGACAAGGTGTTATGCAGTTCAGCCAATAATTTAAAAATCTACACAACTTCTCTTTACAGTCTTGTAATTAACCAAAAAAAGATCACCCTTTACCATGTCCAATAATAATCAGGCTCTTGTCCTGTTATTATTCAGTCATTTATTTTAACTAATTCTGCTCCCTTTTCAGTAGCCAGCAATTGTGTTTGATTAATTTGAAATCTGAGGACAGTTTTTCTTGACCCTTTGCTGTTGCTTGCTTGCTGCTGCATTCCTGGCAAGGACAGAACATTGTGGGCTTTGTTTGGGTGTTTTCTGAAGCTCCATTTTGGTTTCTGGCAGGGATTAAATTTTTTTTTTCTTTTTCTTTTTTTTTTTTTTGTTTTTAGTTACAGTTTCTGTGAAAGATTTCTGAAGTCAGGAACAGACTGTGTTCACAAGCTATCAGTGGGTTTCTCAGATTACATCCAATTTAGCAAATTCCCAAGTTTATCTTGATTTTGGACATTGGGCCTTGCTGAGGTAAGGTTTCCCATTGTAATTGGCAGCTCTGTCCTGCAAGCAGTGAGACTCATTGACTTCCCGTGGTACCATCAGGCCTAAACTTTGGAGACTGTGGATTTGCTCATAAGGTAGAAAACAAAGCTAAACTTAAATAATGAAGGGTATTTGAATGTTTGGAGAGAAGAGGCACTTGCTTTGCAACTGGTAGTGTCATGGTGATGTAGGACCTCTCAGATGGCCACAGAGCAGTGACACATCCCAGGATAACCTGTAGTCTCTTTAGATGTGCTGGATGCTGCTAGAACGGGCTTGAACAAAGGAGCAGGATCCATAACATCTTCAGCATGTGTGTGACAGTGTGCAGATCTCTCTGTTGGGCTGTCTGTTTTTGCCAAAACTCCTGCTCTTGCCAGCAAAGACAGTGCCCCTTATTGCTCTGTTTTTGACAGGTATTCTGCTCCAAAATGAGCAGTGACTGCTATAATCTTTACAGGGCCCTGTAAAAACAGCTGCCAGCGTGCTGGTGCTGTCATGTGCTGAGGGGCTTTCTCCCTTCCTGTGCAGTGCTGCTGGGACCCCTGCAGGGATGAGGCCCTAAGGGAGGCCTCTGTTTCCTGTTTGCCAGTGTTTAAGTCATGCACCAGGGCTTCACTTCCTCCTGTATTTTGTGTCTCTCTTTCCTAATCCTTCCTTTACTCCAGAAAGTGTCTCATAGAGTTGAACAGATGGAAATGCACTTGTCCTCCCTTTTTTAAGCGATGGTAAAACCCCGTCCTTGAATTGTTTCTGACACTGACACTACTGTCAGGCAGACATCGGAGAGCACTTGGCAGTGCCTCGCCAGCCACAGCAAGTATCGATTGAGCTCTGTGCTCCCGATTAACTGGCGCGCGCCAATGACTTGGCCATGTGGCTGTTGCAGCTGGCAGTTGTCCTCTACAGGGTGTTTGTAGAAATTGCATTGCGAGAAGAAGGCCAGGTTTTGTCCCTCTCCCTTCTTGCTTTTTAACCTAAACCTTAAAATAGAGGCTCAAATATGTCTACTCTTCCTGGATGTAGGTTACAAGCAGAACATGTCAGAAGGAATCGAGAGACTCCTCTGGAGTTTGTTGAAAATACTGTGCTAGTAGGACACAATAGATTATGCAGTTGTATTTGGGTTAAACTGTCTGGACCTTCGCTTAGGTTCTAGGGGAGAAATAAATTTGTTATTCAGGTATAATGAGGTCATAATTAAAGGGCAATTAGATAACAAGAAAATGTCTGGTTTTGCCACACAGAACTAGCTACCAATGGTACATTGGATGAAATGCCTTGTGCAGCTGTGCACGTGTACGTGTGCACACCTCTGTGAGAATGATTGAAGACAACTAAAACCAGAAAGCCTGACGGGTAGTTTTGGTTTTTATAAAGCTCTCTGCATGAAAGTACATGAACAACAGAGCTCACGTGAGCACTGGTAACTTTGACATATGCAGGAAGTAATTCCACACTTAGTATTAGTCTCCTTTAATACTTCAGTAATTGAAAATCTGCTTAGGTATTTTAAATAATTAGTCAGAGATTGTAAAATATTTTTCCCCGCAAAGTGCCTCATGCCCTGGTTCATTCTGGTACCAACAACTAATAGGTATTTATATGTACTGGGCTGTGTTTATGCAGCCATATTTCTGACTCCTCCAGTTTGTTCCTGGAAGCTTCTGTTATTGTCAGAACCAGGGGAAGCCACTATGCTGGTAAATAAGCAGCAGTGTAATAAGCTGTACATTACATATGTTTTGCAGGATGCAACTTACTTCCTTGTGTTATTTCTAGAGTGGGTGTGCCTGCACAGCAGGCAAGCATTGTTCTTAGGAGGAGTCCTCTTGCAATGAGAGCTGTATGCTATTAGCTATTGTATTAAAAAAAAAAAAAAGGAAAACATTTAGTTGAATGTCACTGGAGGATTTCATGCTTACTGTTATCCATACAGATAAAACATCCTTGGTTGGGAAGCAAAGCCAGTGAAGAGGATGGAAAATGTTTACTATCACCTCTGTGTGTGTGTGCTCCTTTGGTTACCGATAATTAAAGAGTGAGTGGAAGGAGTGTCTTCTCATCCTGAACCTCTTAATCTTGCTCCCAGTTAAAACAATTGTCTTCTTGGTTTTCTAATTTCAAGTGCTGGGTTGGGGCAGAGGAGGTGAGAGAGAGGTTAAACTTGATTTCTTGGGACTGTCTGCTGAGCCAGGGAGCAGTTCCTTTGGTGCCAGCTTAAACTCTTGGTTGACCTTGTAGAAGCCTACACTTCAACATCGGTTGCATAAGTGGATTGTGCTCATATGTAATAAGTAATCTTTCTTGTGTGGGAGCAACAATGTTATATCTTGTGCTTTATTTTTATATTCCTTTTATAGAAAAGTAGTTCATAATCTTGCAGCAGCTTTTTTGAATTCTGGAGTTAATCATGTTGAGGCACGTTCAGCAAGCTTTTACAGCTGTAGATGGGTAGCCTGATTCTTCAAATTTCTACAATGTCACTTTGTTTCCTTACAGTGTATTACTTAACAGGTACCTAAGGGGAACTGAGTTCTGCTCTAGGGTTGTGCTGCCGGGACACTCTGGAAGGCATAATCCTTCTCCAGCTCACACTACAACATTTTATGGAAGGCAGTCTAGAATTATTTTGTGTTAACTGGGCTTTCTCCAAAGAAAGTGTAGACCATTGTTTTAACAAAATGAAAGCCAGATCAGGGACTGGAATCTTTCCTGGAGCGTGCACAAATCTTCACTGTTGCATGATGATTTGGAAGATGCTTGGTGTATGTCAGTATGGAGTGGGCTGAGGTGGTGGGAAGTGATGTAATGTTTTGAAAAGCCTCACAACTTCCCTGAAGGTACCAAATCTCCTTCGAGCTGTTGTTTGTGAATCTACACCTGCTGTGTAGTTTATGGTAGTGTTTGGACCCTGGGGATATTTGTGTGTGGGAGAAAGAGCCTACTCCCAAACTCGTGGAAGTGTGAGAGCTTTTGCGATGGTGAGGAGCAGATGAGGAGCTGAGATCTGTGTGGCTGTACTGGCACCCAAGTGGTGGCTGGCCACGGGCTGTGTGTGGGCTGGGCTGTGGATGAAGGAGGTAGTGGTGCTGGTCCAGAGATCCAAGTTGCCAAGAGGAACTCGGTCACACCTGCTACTTGCAAGGCTGCACACATTCCAGTGCATATGCCTAACAGACTGCAGGCAAAATGTTGTGTTCAGATAGAAAAAGAAAGGTTTTTCATGCAAGTCATGTGGGGGGCAGTTAAACTATTTCCGTTTTGGTCTAATGTGAAGGACAGAATGCATATACTGGCTCTGTTAAGTATAAGTTGGTTTTAGTAAGTTTATGAGTTGTCTTAGGTAGGTATAACTCTTCCTAACTTTAAAGACAGACACATACATGTTTAGAGGACTGAGATCTCATTTGATTTTTCTTTCATGCTGTTGCAGGACCTTTTAGTGGAAATGTTGTGTTTTAAGTCCATCCAGCCTCCAAGCCCCACACTGCCACAGGATAGGTTAAGGTGGTACCAGAATTAGCCAGATGGAAACTGTCTAACACGGTTTTGAGTATTAGAAAGCAGGTGTTCTTTTTTGCAGCCATGGTCACTTGGAGAATTCCTGCTCTGATTGAGTGCCCTGGTAAACAGAGGATTAATGGTAAACTCTGATTATATATTCATTAGCTGTGCCTGTTTACTTGATGCGTATGTGATACTTTCTTTTACATAGTTGCCCTTCTTATTGGAGGTCCTAATGTGTTCTTTGGGTCTTCTTTTGTGGTCTTCAATTTGTGATGTCCTTTTTAGGCGACTGTTTTTCAACCCTCACTTTTGAGGAAGTGTAATATCATTGTTTTGCATGGCTTCTGCTTTGTTAGCCATATCTATTTCTCCAAGGTTGCATTGTTCCCTTTATTTGTCAAGAGTAAAAAAAGTATTGTTCTATTGTTCTTATCAAAGGTGAAGATGAGAAGGAAGGCAGAAGGGTGTCAGCAGAGGTACTCCATGATGCATTTGCTCACTTTCCAGTGATTTATTGATCAGGCACTTACTGAACAGCAATGGGTATCATTTGATTATTAACACTAGATGAAAGATTTTCTTCTAGGAATTTTTACAATAAAGGCTATGCGAGGCACCCTCTGTTACACCTTCTGAAGGTTCATAACATATCTTCTCAGGACTAATTATGGCTTTATTGAAATTATTCTTTGAGATCAGCTGCTAGAGATCTAGTGTAATACTTACAGATCACTGCACCTGATTTTCAGTTCCTAAAAAATATTTCATTGTAGATAATACCCACATCAAGTTTCTGCACAATTATTTGTAATGCGTGTCCTGACAGGTGCTTAGCTCAAGTGCCTGCAGTGGAGACACAGTCTTAACAAGACACTACTGTAAAGAGTCCATTTGCAGTCACTTCTCCTTTCATATGCAGGGGAAGATGACCCAATGACCTGCTTAACAGGATCAGCCAACGTTGTGAACTGGCCTGTACAAATTAATAATTCCATCAAATTTAGCAGAAGGGTTTAAAAATGAGCAATTGTTGATCAAATTTCCTGCAGTGTGACGTCTGGGAAGAGTGAGTCTCACCTATGTTTTGATATCACAGTGGGCAGGTAAAGGGAGCCTTTGGACTTGTAAGTAGAAATCTCTATTCTCCTCTGCTGTCTAGCTCCTAAATAGTGCTGATATTCAGCAGCATCAACTCCTTCTCCTACACATTTCCATATTTCTTTTCTTTGAGGTTTGGTCTGGAGCTGTGTAGATGTTCCTTGCAGTAGTTCATTGATCTGTTATGATGCACAGCAGGGAACGATGCCTCAGGATAGCTTGTTTTATGTTCTTTCTTAGCCCATCAGATCTAAAATTATCCTGAAAGGAGTACTTTTTTCTGTTGACTTGTGTGTCATTCCACCTCATGCACCCCTCTCATGCACCTTTTCTTTATTTTTAAGAAAGCGGAAATGAATGCTCACCAAAACTTCCATTCCTCTCTGGTTTAAACTCAGTAGAATGCAATTGGGTCCTTTTTAATTCTACTTCCCTGTTACAGTTATAGGAATTTTTCTTAAAAAAAACCCAAACAAACAAACCAAACAAGGAAAACAACCAAAACTGAAACCCCGGGCTTTGGCTGAGTGCCCATTGAAGTTGCTGGCAACAGCTGGACTTGCTGGTGGGCTGTGCAGGGGTCTGCTGATTGTGTGGCTTTCCTGGGAAGTTGATTAATGATGAAGGCAGCAGCAGGTTCTGAGGTGGCCATGGGGACACCATCCCGCCGGTTGTCCCCAGAGCAGGACACTGGGGATGAGGAAATGCTCCATCATGTCAGGAAATGTACTTTTGATGTCAGTAGTCACATGTGTTTATAAGTGACAGAGACCACCTTTTGGGAGGATATGTATTTAGCTAATTTATAGCACAAACTTTGAAACAAAAGTAGCATTCACATCTTCAAGAGCAGTGAAGCCCACAGTCTTTCCTGGCTGTGATGAATGACAGTGGTGGATTAAATACTTTGTGACTAATGTCCTTGGCTTTTAACTCCAGGCTTTCCAGGACCTCTGCTTGGAATTCAGAGCGGACAGAAATGACTCCTGGCAGGGCTGGCTTTATTGCCTTACACCAAAGGGAGAGAGCATGTGTACCTTGATCACAGTTTGTTGCCTGCTGCTAGGAGGGGAAGGATGAGTGCTAATATCTGTTAATTGATAGAAAGCCTCCTGAAGAAAGACTTGAATCTCTCTTGAGTAGTGGTAGAGAGCAACTGAAGGAAAATGTCCTGTTTAATGTTTAGTCTCATGACTTTTATCCTTATTTTTTTAAAAAAAGGACATCTTGATTATTGGCACCTTTTTTATTGGGGGCTTGGGTTCTGTTTAATTTTTATGGGTAAACCATTCTTTCACTGCAAAAGTAGCTAATCATAGCTTTCTAAAAGGGGCAGTTTCTGCAAATCCTTCTTGATCTTCAGTACAAAAGAAACAGAAACACATCTACTAGAGTGCTCTCAAACCTCACCACAAAGGTGAATAGGCACTGCTGTGTGTGTTTCCTCTGGTGGTGGATGTACATGGTACTGCTCTTCTGGTGCATGCATGCACATGGGCATCACTCTGCTTTTCAAATTTGATTGAGAAAGGCAAGGGACTCTTTTCAGACAAGCTCTCCTTTATTGCCTTTCTCTCGTGTTTATGTCAGCTTTTCTTGTCAATGAGTTTAAAACTAATTCCTCTTCTTCCTAATGTGCTTATTTGAGGAACTTATGCATGTTCTAGTCTGCTTATGGTGGTGCAGCAGCCATGTTAATGTGACTGTGATAGCAAGAAGGGCTGAAGCATCAATTAAACATCACTGTGTGAGTGAAGGAAAGGGTTAATGCCTCATGCTGCTTCATCTGTTGAGGATGGTTAGCATCATATAGCAGTGTTTCACTGCTGAGAAAAGGCTAGTGTGTCATTTGCTGAGGACTGCCCTTGCTGGTTGACATTTTCAGCATCATGTGTGGCTGGATGCACAGCTTGGAAAATGGGAAGAAATGAGGTGCACAGGCAAAGGAGTCTTCATTGGAGAAGAAATGAGCATGGGGATCAGTGATGTCCAGAAGTTGATTTGTATTGTGGAGTTCTGTGCTCTTTTAAGGTTTTTCTCCCTCTTTATTATTTTTTCATCTTGTGTATAAGCAATTGTCTCTCTCTGCTCCCTCCTTACTACTTTAAATGGAGAATACAAGTTCAGATTTAGATGATAAATGAATTTTTAAGCAACTTATTTTATGAAACTCCTTCACTGAAATATTTGTGTTGTTTTCTGTTTGTTTGGGTGTATTTGTGCATGGCACAGGAACCTCCCTATGATTTTGACTGAGTATGAGTGGGATGTCACTTCCTCTGTTCATCTGTGTCATCTCAAGGCCAGTGGGTTGTGACTTTCCTTGTTAGTATGTCAGCTTTAAGTATCCATGAGACTCTCTTTCTGCCCTTTCCTAGTTGCTGTGTTTTGATGTGTGTAAAAAGACAGGTACAGGTGAAGGTAGTGCTCTAGAAACAGTGCAGGGCAGCCTCCAGAGCCCCCTAGAGTCCCTGTGCAGCATCCGGATTCTGATCAGCTCTTGGCAGGCCATGAGGAACATTGCCTCCTTGCAGAGGTTAGTAGAGGGTTTGAGATCATACAGGGCTTGTTCAGAAAAAGCCCTTTCCAGCATCTCTTTGGGAGGTTTTATTTGATAGTGGCATCCCAGTATTTTGTATTACTCTTGTTTTTAGCAGTCTAGTTCAGGATCCCAGAAAATATGGAAGCATAACCAGCATACTTTGGATGACTTTTGGGCTAAGTAGAGGTCTGGTGTGACAGATTATAGAGGCAAATAAGGCAGAACAGTTCTGATTTTCCTGAAGGCCTGAGAGTCTTGTTTTGAGCATGGCTGAGATCAATCTGTGCATCTCCCATATCACAGCAGCTGTTCTGAGAGAAGTATTTGGAATTCTCTAAGAAGTGTGTTTCAGAGATTCTTCGCCTTTCATGTGTTCCATGAACAGCTGCACTGTGATAAAGAACTTCTTTCAAAAGATCATGTTTAAAATTTTAACAATGTTTTTAAGAATTTAATATGTTAGCAGTATGCTAAACTTCACAGAACTGAGAAAACTTTCTTCTCAAAGCTTGGAGTTTTATATGAAAGCTTCCTTCAGTGTACTGGGTTTCATGCAGAAAGCTTATCTGCATCTGCATGATTGGGATCTTGTTCCTCCTGCAACATAAACAGATGAATCTGTATTATCATCAAACCTAGAGGAAGCGTCACCTTTTCTTAAGTCTGTCTTTTGGAAATCAGTACTTTAAACTCAGTCTAAATGTAGCTTGATCCAGGGCTTCATTTGAAGTGAACTGGGTTTGACCATTTTATATAGCATTGCAGTTTCTGGATGAGTATGCCTCATCCATTTGCTGTCCAGATTCTTTTTTCCATTCATAATTGTTGTGGAGAGCTTTAAATTCTTGAGATTTAAGATGTTATCATCTGAAATTTGTAGTAATCTCCTTAATTTAGCAATGATATTTTCTGGGCTATTTAAGAATATGATAGCATGTATTTTCTACATGCCTTAAGTCTGCTGATGTAAGTAATTCTCTAAACATGAAAGTGCATTTAATAGCATTTTCAATACTAATTTTGGTAAACCTTCACCAGCAAATTATGGTAAATTTTCTGTATGTGTCAGGGATGTTGTAATTGGCCTTTGGGCAATGCTGTCTTAGTGTATTTGAAGGAAGAGGAGAAGGACCTCACAGACTGGCGTAGCTGGTAGGGGATGGCAGCTTGACCAAAGGAAACCTGACAGGGTTTGAGCTGATCTGCAGCTTTGGCAGCAGGTTATGAGTGAGGACCAAAAATTATCATCTGAATCGTTCAATGCACTTGCACCACATAACTGCGAGTCCCCACTGGGAAATGTTCCATGTTTGCCTGGTCCAGAGGTGAGTGGCTATACAAAATTTGGAGTTGTGTATGACAGAATTTGACGTTGTGTGTTGGGGATAGAGGTTCATTTATGTTGGTTTCAGATAGTGTTAAACCCAAGGAGGGCTTTTGATGTGTGTCCCGTGCAGCTCTCTGAAGAGATAGTTGTGAGTAGATTGTACCCTTGTTCAGAAAAGTGCTTTCCAGTGCACTGACAAGCACAGCTGGGCAAATAGTAAGACAGCATTTTGGTTCATTAACTCTTTGATTTTGCTTTTGCCCTGGTCTTGGGAATCTGGAAGATAAGAATTTTGATAATCCCTTAACATTAATGTCTCGTAATTCCTAGAGGCAGCTGTTGAGCAGAACATGATGTTTTGCAGCCCTCGCATCAGAAGCTTTTATCTTGTAAAGAGATACTCCAAAGTGTATCATTCCAGTATAACTGTGAACAGTTTTCTTCCCTAGTAGATGGAAGTAGGGGTTTTTTAAGAGGAGGAAGAGGAAGGTAACTGACTTCTGTTCCTGTGCTTTAGATAATGTTAAAGCAAAAGTAAATGGGCACATGCTGGACTCCAGCATGTGTGAAGGTTTAGGGGTTTCGTGTATAGCAGTAAAAAGTCAGTTTTCCTAGCTTGATTTAAGACAAGTCTAGGCTGTAGCTATGGCAGGTAATTGCTTTGCCCTGTAATTTTGCACAGTCCTGTTAAAAGGTAATTTCCTGTTCTCCATAGGAGTTATGAAAATGGCTTGTAACAGTGATGTCTGAGGTTGTTTCTAAATACATATAAGAGAGATAACAAAGCTTGGTTGGAATGGAAGTGCTTTTCAAGTGTTGTCTTATAAATGCACGCAGTTTGCATTGTTCCAGGCTGTCTGTCCTGATGGCTGTGACTCTGAAGGAGGTTTCTCGTGTTCTGCCTATGTCAGAGGCTGTTTACACACAGTTCTGTACTCCAGGCAGCAATACTCAAGCTAACGGCAGGGTTTCTGCTGACACTTCACAAGCATGCTGGCCAAGAGCAAATAACAGCCTTACTGTGCAGAAATAACTGGAGCCCACAAGGAGCAGCATCCTTTGGTAGGAGTGACCATGAGCTTGTTTCTGCAGTTACTGTGTGTGAGCAGTTCCATTTGGTTGGGTCAACCTGTTAGGACATGCCATAATAAAAGGCAGTTTCTGTAAAGGGAGTCTGCTGTAGTGAATGGAAAAACCTCTCACACATAAAAGTAGTGATAACTTATTGAACTTCACCTTGCCATCACCAGAGACTAGAGACTTGTGATTTATGTCTCAAAAAATAGTGAGTGATTGACAGCTGACCATGGGATTAACACCACACCTTCAAGCCTGAGCAAAAATATGTGTTCTTTTATGGAAATGTGAGAAACTTGTAAACTGATGAAAAGCTGTCATGTAAGAGTAAGATTTTATATATAGAATTCATTGTTGTAGGATTTTACTGAGGCCAAAAAATGCATAAACCTTTGGAAAATAAGGAGGTGTTTTACATGGGTAACTGAAAGTTAGTAGCTTTCCTAAATTAGGCATTCTCCATTAAAGTTTAAGGTAATCCCCAGGTTGAAGAGCTTATGTGGTTTCTTGCACCTTTCTCTGAAGCATCTGGCCTTAGCCTCTGTAGAAGACAGGATATTGGATTTTTTAAAAGTCTCGTCCTCTATGGCAGTTTCTGTGTTTAAATACTCCCTGACAGTTGTGACTTGGGCAAAATGATGACATTTTCTTTCCAGATATCAAAGAAACCCATGGCCTAGCATCTGCCTTGGAACTTTCACAAGCAAATTAGTCATTATTTGTTGCAGCCATTATTGTTGCTAATAAAGTCCAGGGTAAGGAAGCAAAAAGGGCCTTTGCATGGTATCCACAGATGTTTTCTTCAGCTGCCTGGTAACATTTTCAGGTCCCAGGCACGCGCTCATGGAGGGTCCACGTTTCTCTCTCCCAAGGGACCCTGAGGGTGACCCTGGTCTTGGGGCAGTACAAAGATAAGGGCCCATCAGGGAATAGGAGTGGCTCAGGCACATAGGAACAAGGGAAGGAGACAATGGGGTCTTAACAGCATTTTGAGGGAGGCTTCTTGTGTGTCCCTAAACCAGGGAATGCCCTCCAGAGTCTCCACAATTATTCTTAAGAATCCCTCCTTTAGTGACATTACTGAGCTCCTTGATGGAATCATGCCTGGACTCTGAGGTCTGGGTGATCAGCTGTGGCTTTAAGCATCCTGAACTTCCATTTGCTGTTTTGGCATCCTGCAGCTGAGCAAATGGTGCTACTTCACTGGGCAAAGAGATACCCATTGTCTCTTTCTCTGTGCCAGAGATTTGTCATCCATACTGATCTCTAAAGGTGGATCTTAGTTTATTACAAAAAAAATAGTGTATTTGAGGAGCTAGTGTGCTTTTTGTTATCCCTTTAACATTTATGGAGATCTTGGGTATTAGGCTTTTAAGCTGCTTTGTTGAAATTCATTTGACAAGGACTTGACAGCACCAGATGGTGCTTTTTGTCTGAAATATGGCACTTTTTAGTTTCCGGTAGGTTATCTTGACGAATCTGGCTAGAATTTCTCCAATGGATATTTGTCTCCTGTATCTCTGACTTGCTTATTTGAAATAAAATTTAGTCTGATAGGAGCAATATCTGTGTGCCTTTAATCATAGGCAGAGTTAGCATACTTGATCAGCTGTTTCAGCCCTGGTATAATCAGTAGTTTCTGTGCTATTAATGTGCCTGCTGCAATATACAGAAGTAATAAAACACTGAAATCTGTTTCTCTTCAAAGCAGATTTTTTTTCTTCTCTGACAGTATTTTTCTGAAGAGCTGGCATCAATTGAAAATGCATCACTAGATAAGGAGTTTCATGAGATGCTTCTCTGTCCTTGACTTGACCTGATATTAATGTTGACTGGGAAAATCTGCCATGTTTTGGCATCCTGAAAAGATACTGTGGCACCTGAAAGCTCCTTGGGTTGAATTGTGGTGCAAGCGTGTGCCTTGGGTTGAATTGTGGTGCAAGCGTGTGCAACACTTAAAAGATCACATTTTTAATGTTGTTGAATATGGCCCATCTGCTGGGCTGTGTGTTACAAATAGAACTACTGGAAGTGGCCAGCTCTGCTCTCCAACACGTGCCAGTGACAGCCGCAGGCTGTTCCGCACCGCAGCAGCTGGGGTGTCTGTGTGGGCTGGGGGCACGTGTGGAGAACACTACCACAGGGACCATCACCTGCAAGGGTTTCAAGCAAAATGAAGACCCCCCCCCCAAAAGAAATGTGAGGAGACAAAATAATGCCAATGTCAGGACTAGCCAGAGGCAGGCTGTGCCAAGTGGGTTGGACTTCTGACCTGCCTCTGACTACCTTTGCTGGCACACTGCTGGGGATTGATGTCTCGAGCTGGCTGGGGGATTGTCCGCTGACCTACTTCAGCCAGTGTGACCCTACTGGCTTAGCCTGGATCTGGAGCAGCCCTGCCAACGTCTTCAAGCCAAAGGGAGGGGGCTGTAATCTACCAGCCAGGAGCAGCTGCTGGAGCTCCCAGCCTGGGAAAGGGAACAGACTGCTAATGCCAAATGTGTTCTCAGTGATTCTGGTTTTGCAGAAGTGAATCTAACCCCACTATAGAGAATATGCATGTGCAGTAGTGTCTGGTCATGCAGTCATCTGGCTGAAAGCCAGTCGTGTTTCAACAGCAGAGTCACTACATTGTTGTTCCCTCCCACAAGGGTTTATATGAGGTTCTATTTAAGCATTCTGCATCAAAAAACACTGTTTAGGTGCTGTGGTTTACTTTCAAGAACGCAGTGTTGGCAACTTATTAGGATTTGTAAATCTGAGTTGGAGGATGTAGGAAGAGGTTACATTCCTTTGCCTTGAAGAACTATATGAGGGTAAATGTTTTCAGCTACTTAACATTGAATTTACTTATGCAGAATTATAGGTTTATTGATAAAAAATGTGTTTTCTGACTTTCCTAGGCTTTTGGACAGGCCCATACCAACCACAAGAAAGTAGCAGCAGATGGAGAGAGCAGAGAGGAAACCTTGATTCAAGAATCAGCTACCAAAGAAGAATACTACATGAAGAAGGTTATGGAGTTGCAGACAGAATTGAAACAGATAAGAAATGTCCTTGCCAACACACAGTCTGAAAATGAACGCCTTAATTCTGTTGCGCAGGAACTGAAGGAGGTGAGCGAAGATGCACAGGGTTCACTGCAGCTTGGATTTGTTACATTTTCTGGTACTATGTAGCCAAAAAAAGGGAAGATTCCTGAGCTGAAAGGTGATTTGACAGACACATGGCTGCATGTTTGGTCATGCTGGTCCTGTGGGTACTGCACATCAGTTCCCTAATTGCTGCCTTAAAAAGCAGAGAAACCTGTTTAGGCCAAGCACAGAGACCCTTGGATGTACTTTGCTGCTTCATTCCCAATGCAGATTTTCTGGCTGCAAAATATTTGTGGCATCATTTCCCTTTTTATCTGTTTTTCCTCCTTAATTTCTGAAGGTGTGGGATTATAACAAAACACTGAAATGCACAAGGAGAGGGATAGGAAAGTTTATAGTCTTGAGTTTTTTCTCATGAAGCGGTGGCTTTTACACTTATGTAGCTTGCTTAAACATAATCGCTTCAACCTTTTATTGTTTTGCTATTGAAACCACATATTTTTAAGAGGAAGTAATTGCTGAGAAGTTACTTAAGGAGTTTAATACTTACAAAATCTGTAGTTCAGCTGAAGTCTTTGTGGTACTGGTGCAGAAATTATTGTTTTGAGACCTCAAACTATTGCTTAAATTCAGTCTGGTAAAATACAGAGACTGTAAACCACAGATGGATGGATAAAACAGTCAGCAGTTATTACTCCTGAGCTTTCTTGCACCTTCCTTTGAAGCACTGGGGTCTAATCTTGTCTAGTCCTAAGCTAATCAACTGACCTCCCCTGTCAGGAGGGAAGGCTATCCGAGAGTCCACACCTGAATCTCAACTTATTCCATGTGACCTCAGCTGCAAGTGTCTCATGTAATTTCTTTAGGACATAGTAACAAATATGGGGATAATATTTGGTGGTAAAATCAATGAGGAAATGTGGGTTACTTTTCTGGAGATGTGGGGATTCACTGATGCTTCTTGTTGGGATATGACAGAGAAGATTTGTGGTACAAGCGGTCACAAGTGATCAAACATGCCGGTTAACTTCTCCTTTAACTTTGTGGAACAGAGTTGGAATCATGCCTTCTCCTTAGACAGGGAAGCAGTTCTAGAAACACAGACACAACTCTTTGTCTGTATTTCCCAACCTTTAAGACTAGCTTAATAGAAAAACTGCCCACTCCAGAGGCAGCACAGTGTCTGTGAGGGATTCTGGTTCCTTCTCAAAGTGTGCTGAGCAGCAGATTTCTGGTCTGCTTCCAGTGTCACTGCAACTGGAGGCGATTTTTCTTTCCAGATACTGCCACATTCCAGTCACCTTTTAAGGAGACATAAAAATGTGAATTCATGTCAGCCCTTAGCTTTCCCTGTGGCCCTGGGTTTGTGCAAAGATAGAGAGACAACACTTACTCAGGCATGGAACATGGGCTATAGCCACTTGTAATTTGTATTGGTGTACTGTAGTGTCTGGTTCCAGCAATTTTGATTTCTTGGTGTGCTGTGAAGTTGTGCTCTTTTTCAGGCTAAAAACAAACAGACAATTTTATATAGTCTAATCTTTACCTAACGTGTGAGGGAATTGTAATTTAAGTTTATTAGTCTTAACAGTTGCAGGTGATTCAGTGTTTGTATTCAAAACATGCCAGATTCAGTTCTTGGCACATCCTCCAGCTGCAAACATTTCCCTTATCTCAGTGTGCTGTGTGTGCCTGTTGGTACCTGTGTGGTTATTCAGTGGAACCCTGCTGCACACTCTCAAGGGCTGAGACCATATTTATTCATCACTGACATGCCTGTGTCTGGCCAGGAGTGAAGAGCTCAGAGGGAATCTGAGTTTGTAGGCCTGAGGCTGAAGCTTTCTTGGGCTGCAGGATAGGTGAGATCAGGCAGCAGGTCCCATATGCCAGCTGAAGTGACAGGCTGCCTCTGTCAGCAGCTAGCAGTGGTTTTGAATTAGAAGTGTGGAAAACTACTCCATCATATCATGGGCACAGCTACAAAAATACTATTTTTTTTAGGCAACTGTATTCCCTGTTTGCCTATATCTGAAGCTGATTCTGTTAATGTTTTAGAACATACTTTTTCACTTTGTATGAATTAAGTGTTTGAAGGTAGGACTTGAAGGAAAATAATATTGGAAAAAATCAAAAATAAGTGCAGTGAGCCATTTCTATAGCTTTCTATGTTCCAGCTCAATTTATTCAAGTGTCTGTGTACGTTCATGAAAGATCCCAAGGTGATACTACACCAATATATTGGTTTTTACTTCTTATCTTTCAAAACAATGCTAACTTTTTTTTTTTAAGTCTTTTGTTAAGTCCTGCATAAGTCTTGGGGCTAAGGGACGGGAGTATTTTATGTCAACTAGTTTCTATTTTTTCTCAACCTGAGATCTTAGGCTTCATGGGTTTTAACTCAGTGTCTTTCTCCAGAAGAATTAATTCTCTCATGTTTTCAACTTATTGCTCTGGTTATAAAGAAAATGCCTGTTGAAAAGCAGCAGCAAATACATGTCCAAATAAGAACATCTGGACTCATCTGACTCTGACTTTCTTTTGTGAAAAGGCCCTTCTTGTTAAAGTTGAAACAGATTTGGGTACTGACTTCTGGTCTGGAAAACTTCTGCTGGTTGCTACAGCCAGTGAAACAACACAGGTGTAAATGCTGCTTTCCCTGCTTGTTTCTTGACTTCTTTTGAGTCAATAGTGAGAATTTGTAAGAAAATCAAGAATACAAAATCTAATTATTGTGTAAATGACTTGGCTTTCTGTAATTTTGGAGGGTGAGGGGAAAATATATAATTTCAATATATTTCAATATAATTCAATGAATTTGTGCATATAAAAAAGATAAAAAAATATATAAAATTTTGCAATTTAATTGTAGTTGATCCAAGTGCCACCATTTTTGTTTTGCTTTGTTTGTTTTCCCAGGTCAACCAAAATGTGGAGATCCAAAGGGCCCGTCTGCGAGATGATATTAAGGAATATAAATTCCGAGAAGCACGTTTGCTGCAAGACTATACTGAACTTGAAGAGGAAAACATCTGTCTCCAGAAACAAGTGTCTGTCCTGAAGCAAAGTCAGGCAAGTTTTCCACCCAGTGGGCATTGCTTTGGTAGTACCACTTAATTCCTGTGGTACAGCATGGTTCTGTCTCATTTGAGCATACACCTACTTATTTTCTATCTTTGTACTACTTCTGAGACTATAAGCTCTACATTTTAGCACCAAGACTTGTCCTTTCTGACTCTATACACAGTCATAATACTTCATAATACTTTGGCTTCCAAGTCCTTCCATTGCCTTCTCTTTCTCTGATGAAAGAAAAGTCTCTATCACTCTGCTTTGTTACTTGTTTTAGTCCTTTTGCTGCAGTTTTTCAGTGTCTCTTTACAATCCCTTCCCTTCCCTTCCCTTCCCTTCCCTTCCCTTCCCTTCCCGGAACCTTCCCGGAACCTTCCCTTCCCGGAACCTTCCCAGAACCTTCCCGGAACCTTCCCTTCCCCTTCTACAGTATCTGGAAATAGGAATGTTTCTGAAACATGTTTTAATTGCTACTTTATCCTTATCTTCTCTCTCCGTTTCTGTGCTACTCTTCTATCTACTTTCAATAAACCTGGAATGATGTTATAGTTGCTCTGCACTGTCACATCTGTGTGACTGCTTGTCTGAAAGGCCATGTTTAATTGTACAGTTCCAGCTATTTCCAGAGTTTTAGAAAACTGCATTCTTGAAATTTCTTAAGAGCTTCCCTGAGTTATCATTTGTGGAGCTAGTTAAGATAGATGTGGTCTTTGGCATGGTTCACTTATCTTCATCTATCAGTGTGTGACTTCCTATTTTTATTCTTCAGGTAGCTGTCAGTTCCATTGCATAAATAAAGTTCAGCTGGGAAAGTGAAGGACGTAGATGCTGCTAGGGCTGGAGCCCCTCTGCTCTGGAAACAGGTTGGGAGACCTAGGGGTGTTCTGTCTGAAGAAGAGAAGGCTCCAGGGAGACCTTCCAGTACCTAAAGGGGCTCCAAGAAAGCTGGAAAGGGACCTTGGGCAAGGGGGAATGGCTTCCCACTGCCAGAGGGCAGGGATAGATGGGATATTAAGTAGAAATTTTTGGCTGTGAGGGTCGTAAGGCCCTGGCACAGGTTGCCCAGAGCAGCTGCAGCTACCTCATCCCTGGAAATGTTCAAGGCCAGGTTGGGCAGAGCTTGGAAGAGCAACCTGGTCTAGATGAAGGCGTTCCTACCCATGAAGGGGGAGGAATGAGATTAATTTTAAGATCCCTCCCTGCCCAAACTATTCTCTGATTCTACAATTCCATGAAAATATTCCTGAAATCAAAATTCTTTAGAAAACTCAATGTTAATACGATCTGTTGTGGTTAGCACATAGTAAAATCTCTGTAGAATTTGCTGCAGAACTCCTTCAGTGTGAAAGCTGCCCTGTCAGGCTAGATATGTGGGGTATCGAATGTATTTTATTTATGTCCAAGTGAAACTCTGTATCTCTGTTTATTACTCTGGGCCTCACTGTGCAAAACAGGATTCCAGGTTGGACTTGTTCTCATCTGCATATATTTGGTTTAATTATGCAGTTTTGGGCACTCTGACATCCTGTAGTAGAGACAAAAGGGGCTGTTGTGCTCTTGATGCAGGCTGGAAGAGAGAGGGAACTGGCAAAATCAAACCTATGTAGTTGTTTGCTTTTGGATTTTACCATTTTTTCTCATTCATCATATTCAGAGCAGCAGGTGAAAGTTCCCAGCTCCATGTTCTCATTCTAGAATAACAATACTGGAGAATGCTGCCATTCTGGCCTGAGCTAAATTTAACCTCAGATGCTATCTCAATATTTGCTAGTAGTTATTGACTGCTGTATTTTTATTCTGGAAACTTTGAAAATAGACTACAGTCTGAAGTATTTTATCTTAGTGGAAGTATACAGAACCAAGAGCTTGTTCTTTTCATGGCAGTGGATTAATTTTCTACCTTGTCCTAATCCTACTTGATGAACTTTTAATTATGCTAGTTTTTAATTATTCTAGTTACTCATGCAACTAGAAGCAGCCATCAAGTTTTCCCAGGCAACACTGAATTAACGTATTTGATTCCTGGTTTATAAGTTGGGTGTGGTCCACACTCCCAGGTGGCTCTATGTTGACATCTAAAATTTATTTAGCAATTGGCAAAAAATAAATAATGTGAGATATCATATGGCATGAGTTCCTTTCTTTCAGAGCAAAGAAGAATATTCTTTGTTTGCTTCCCTGCTACTCCCAAGTGATTAAAAATTTTACATTAATTGTTTGTGTACGTAATTTCAATGCAAGAGAGATTTAGAAAAGTCCAGTACTAGATGTGATAGATAGCATGCCATCAAACTCATCAATGTGAATATCAAGTGTAGAATCTGAATTGTAGCCCTTTCAAGATGTGCTGAAATGATAATGAGGGAAATGTTAAAACATTTTAATTAAAATGTATCAAAGCAGAGCTTGATCACAGTTTTAACCCAGTGGTGTGTATTTGAATGGCAGTAAAGCAGAGTGTCAAAGTGTACCTTTATCGTGCCAGTTTTGGAAATGTGAAGCTTAACTTTGTGGGAAGGCTGGCCAGGGAATTTTTAATCAAACAAATGTTTGCATGTAGAGCTAGGAAAGACTGGTTTTGGATGCTTCTGTATCAGACACACTGTATCTCCCACCTGTTGTGATTGAGCTGGAATAGACAAGCTCATTTGACAGTTTGCTTAGTGAATTTATTCTGTAGTCTCTGTAAAGGTAAATTACGTAAGCCATGTTTACAGTCATAGTGCTAAAACTAGACTCCAGAAACTAAAAAAGTATTCTATTTCTATAATATTTAATTGACATCAAACATTCAAAAGCAAAATGACTCAGTGCCTTGCAGGCAGACATTTTCATCAGAGATTTCCCCCCCCACTTTGTATATCTCCAGGTGGAGTTTGAAGGCTTGAAACATGAAATCAAAAGGCTGGAAGAGGAAACCGAGTTTCTCAATAGCCAGCTGGAAGATGCCATCCGGCTGAAGGAGATCTCTGAGCGCCAACTTGAGGAGGCCTTGGAAACACTGAAGACAGAGCGGGAGCAGAAGAACAACCTTCGGAAGGAGCTGTCTCACTACATGAACATCAATGATTCCATGTACAACAGCCACTTAAACATCTCTTTGGATGGGCTGAAGTTCAGCGATGAAGCCACAGAGCCCAATAATGATGAAATCATGAATGGGTTTGAACAAAACTGCCTCAGCAAACTCAGCAATGGCAAAAACAGCACTTCAACGCCCAAGAAAAATGAAAGCTTCCCGCCAGCCCCAAGTCTGGTTTCAGATCTTCTGAGTGAATTAAACATTTCTGAAATCCAGAAGCTGAAACAGCAGCTTGTACAGGTAAATGGGTTTCCTAAAAGCTGTCTACTTCCAAATAGTTCCTAAAGTTCGTTTGGGATGTAATTTCAGTCTTTTTGGTATCTCACATGGTACTGTTTATACTGTATTTTTAAAGGCTTTAATTGTTTTAGAATTTGAGGGTGTTAAATGTTTGTCAGTGAAAAACCACAGCTTTTTTTCTTTTCTTTTCTTTTTTGTTTTTAATGCAATGGAGTTGGTAGTCATGTCCTTTCCTTGGTGGAAAGTTCTAATGCATCTCCTGTGCAATACTTGCTGTGTCTACTTAATTATGTCACTACCAAGAACAATAGTGGTTTGTTTCAAAATTGAAAGGTACTCCAATCACCTTCATCAAAAGAAGTTTTGTACTCATATTTTCTGTAATTAGTTCAAAGAGCATAAAGTCTTAATCAGCACCAAGCATTTCTGTGCTATATTTGTGATCAGCACCAAGCATTTCTGTGCTATATTTGTGCAATTAGGAAATTGGAGAGTTTAAAACAAGGTGCACTTTTCTGTTTCCTACTAATATTTTGTCAGATGTGTTTTAAATTATGTTCCGTAAGAAAAAGCCCTTATGCAAAAAGCTGTCAGAATTTTTAAAAATGAGAAATTTAAGAAGAGAAACTTGAAAAGGTTTTGGTATTTCTGAGTCTTTCATGAAGTTCCAAGCTTTCACCATAGAGTAACTCTGTGTTTTCTAGAATTTACTTGATAATTTAGAAGATAGCAATGAACTTTAGCCTGTTGTTAGCTGAAAGGAAGTTTTCACAATGAGACCATCACCTAGGGAATAAATGCGTAAAAATGTGCATTTTGACCAGGAGATAAGAAAGAATTGGCTATGAACACTGTAACTGGAGATAATTTTAGAACACATTGTGGAGACTTTCTTATAATGTGCAAGTGATTGAATTTCTGTAACCATATGGACTGTTGGCTAAGTTGCTGTCTCTTAGAGTTAAAACCATTTAAGTGATACAATTCCCTTAACATAGATGTCTATGTTCCTGCATTTCAGATGGAAAGAGAGAAGGTTAACTTGTTAACAACGCTGCAGGAATCTCAGAAGCAGCTGGAAAATACACGGGGGGCCCTCTCAGAGCAGCATGAGAAAATTGGCAGGCTTACTGAAAATCTGAATGCCATGAAGAAGCTCCAGGCCAGTAAGGAGCGTCAGTCTGCCCTTGATAACGAGAAGGACCGAGATAGCCATGAAGATGGAGACTATTATGAAGTTGACATCAATGGGCCAGAGATCCTGGAATGCAAGTACAAAGTGGCTGTGGCAGAAATTACTGACCTGAAGGAAGAGCTCAAAAATTTGAAGGCAAAATACAAAGAATGTGAGTCTAAGTATGAGGAAGAAAAGAGTAGATATGAGACTGAGAGCCAAGCTCTCACTGAAAAGATCACTTCACTGGAAAAGTCCAGTAGGCATGATAGAGAACAGATGGTCAGGCTGGAGAAGGAGCTGAAGAAGGTCAGTGATGTTGCTGGAGAAACACAGGGCAGCCTCAGCGTGGCTCAAGATGAACTAGTCACCTTCAGTGAAGAGCTGGCCAATTTGTACCACCATGTCTGCATGTGCAACAATGAAACTCCAAACAGAGTGATGCTGGACTACTACAAGGAAGGTAAAGGTGAACGCAGTAGTCCAGACGTCAAGGGAAGAAGGTCTCCCATTCTTCTTTCTAAAGGGCTGTTAACTATTGAGCTGGGAAAGGCAGAGAATGGAAGTGGTGACAGCAGCCCATCCCCGGTGTCATCTCTGCCATCCCCTGTGTCAGATCCTCGGAAGGAACCGATGAACATTTACAACTTGATTGCTATCATTCGGGATCAGATCAAGCACCTGCAGGCTGCTGTGGACAGAACAACTGAGCTGTCCAGGCAGCGCGTTGCTACTCAAGAGCTTGGCCCAGTGGTGGACAAAGACAAGGAAGCTCTTATGGAAGAAATCCTGAAGCTGAAATCCTTGCTGAGCACCAAGAGGGAACAGATAGCAACTCTGAGAACTGTGCTGAAAGCCAACAAACAGGTAACCGGGTCTTAGAGGTTTGAAGGTTACAATGTTAGGCAACTAGGTCATAAGCAAAAGAAAATTTTTCTTGTAATTCATTCTGCCATTCCCTCAGTTCTGTGGGGCTTTCGTTGCTGTTATTTCACTAGTCTGAGGCTGAAGCTGGCTGTTCCATTAGAAGCACCCAGCTGTCCCATCTAAAGATGAGCACTGGGGCTGTAACTGATTTCAGCTTCTCACGTACTCCTGAGACTTTTTTAAGGTTAAGGTAGCTTCAATCTACTGTCTGTCTGAATTAGATCTGTTATTTTTAACGCAGGACACCTAAAATGAAGAGGTAATCTTATTTTCTACTTGAAAGAATTCTAGTAGTTACCCTTAAAAGAGTTCTGAAATTTAAGTATTGTTCTCTCTCAAACTCCAAAATAAAAGAGAGCCTTCCAAAATGAGAATGTGATATAAGAATGTGGTCAAAATAACAGAGGTGAAAGGTAAAAATAGTCTTTGGGGATTGGACATTACAACAACATTAGCAATGCAGTAGGTGAAAATAACTGCCATTGGAGAACCGCGTGACATGCTTCATCTTCTTCTCTGCACTTAAATGTAAATGGTCTTAAAAAAGGTAGTTTAGTCTACTAAACTACTAGTGGCGTTTAAGAATGAGATAAACACATTAAGTTTTCTTTTGCACATTTTAATAAAGGTGTCCCAAATGTAAGATAAGTAAGATGCTATAAGAGAGAACTGTGCTAGTGATTGACAAATGCATTTAAGTATTGAGATACTAAGTAGATTGTTTTGTTCCTTTGTGTTGCTAGTAGATAGGTTTCGCTACATCTATATTCTGTAACTTTCTTAATGCTGCTGCATGGTTAATGGGAGTAAGAGATGACTGTGTCTATTCCCAGTGTTCAGAAATGAAATTTTATCTATACAAGATAGGTTGACCACAAGTTTAACATTCCAGTACAAAGTAAATGTTTCATTATGTGAATAGTGATTAAAAATCTTTTAGCCAGACATTTGATGAAGAGTTTCATTAAATGTTATGTTTCTGTTCTCCCTGGTAACCAACAGACTGCAGAAGTAGCCCTTGCCAACTTAAAAAGCAAGTATGAGAATGAGAAGGCAATGGTTACAGAGACCATGATGAAGCTGAGAAATGAGCTGAAGGCTTTGAAGGAGGATGCTGCCACCTTCTCTTCCCTGAGAGCTATGTTTGCTACAAGGTAACAAATATAATGAACTCCCCAAAATTTAATTCCTTGCTTGTGTGGGGAAGAGTTGAACATCCTTCCCATCCACCATGCAGAGAGTGAAGCAGTAGGTGCTTCTTCCCAAGATCATTGCTTGCAGTGTGTGTGTGTGTGTCTGTGATATGCCCCTGTTGATGAGGAACATGTGTGGATATAGTGTGCTGCTACAAAACATAAAGCTGTTGTGGCAGTGTTTATTCAAGTTGGTTGGGAGATTACCTGTTTTCCCTGGTTCTTGAAGCGATTAGCTCTGAGGAGGAGTGACTTTTAACAATGGAAAATGAGCATTTATTGTACACGGAAGATGGGATGCTTGACGTTGATGATCTAGGAAGAGGTAAAGATGTTGCAAACATCCTGGTATTCTTAGGCTGTCCATCCTGCAATTGGCATCTGTCGTTTCACTGACCTGTGTCAGATGATTTGATTGCTTTGTCTTTGGAACTTGCTTCTGCTTCTTAGTTGTGCTTTATGGTGTGATAAATGGAGTCACTAAATCATCAAGTTTGGGAGAGATCTTTAAGATCATCAAGTCCAACTGCCAACCCAGCACTACCATTTAACCTCTAACCCACATCACCCAGCACTGCATCCAGATGCTTTTTGAACGCCTCCAGGGAGGATGACTCCACCACCTTCCTGGGCAGCCTATTCCAATGCCTGGCCACCTGAACAGTGAAAACATTTTTTTAATACCTGCTCTGAATCTCCCCTGTCTCAGCTCAAGGCCATTTCCTGTGATCCTCTCACTGCAGGCACAGCAGAAGAAACTGGCCCCACCTCACTACTGCCTCTCCAGCAGTTGTAGAGAGTGATGAGATCCCCTCAAACCGCTTCTTGACAAGACTAAATAAACCCAGCTCCCTCACCTGTTCCTCATTAATATTCAGAAAAGCTAGACACAGAAGATGTGACTTTGAGCATTTCCAGAAAGGGGTTCCCAGATGGGAATAACAGCATTTACCTCCTATTCCTGGTGCTAGATCCGGAGGTGATGAATGGCATCTAGAGACTAAAAAAGGTCTGGGCTGTCAGCATCCCTGTGAAAGCAAGGAGATGTGCAGGCATGGCAAAGGCATTTCACTATCCAATGGGCATGCTACAAAACCCCATAAATGATGTTGTGCACACACTCACGTTTACAGCACTGAGGTGCCTGCTCTAGACTCTGTGTCTGAGAACTAAAATGTAGGCTGTATGTTGACATTCAACCTTGGTGAAGCTGCCTCTTGTAGATAGGCCCTGGACCTGGGTTGTAACATTCTTCCAGAGATTTGTTGAAGTGTCTATGTCACACCACCTTCCCATGTTCCTGGTGCTTTGCTTGAACACTGGTGCTAAGAGAGTGAACCACAGGATTCATTCTTGTGAAATAATAATGGTGCAGAGAGCTCCACACAGTACACTGTGCCAGCTCTTGTTTGGCAGTTTGTCTGTGCTTTTGGTTTTAATCAAAGTGGAAAGTGAATTACTTTAAAATACAGGGGGTTACTGCAGCAACAACTATTTGTCTTCATGGTTTAGATTCACAAGTCCTGGTTATGTTTGACAATTCATAGAAAGTGTCAGTGCTTGTATGATGTAAAAAGCAAAGCACATGCACGGCTTGGGTGGCGTGGGGTGGGGAGAGCTGAAGAGCTTGGAATTAGAGCCTGGGGTAAGGGAAAGGTGGGGGAAGGTGTTAAAAATCTGTCTTTACTATTAATTTCTAATATGAAGATTGAGTTAGAAACAGCAGGTGGCTGATCTCTTACAGCTGAATGCTGTCAGTGCTCATTTTAATCTCATTTTAACTGTGTCTCTGCTAATACGTTTCCCAGTTTTTAATAAAGCTGAGAAATTGTGATTTTAATCCTGCATGTTTGAATTTCCTTAGTGAGTTGACAGTAGAATCTCTCGAGGTAGACGTAGTTGATGCTTCTCTCTGGTGCCTCCTTCAGTCACTGTTGAGTCACCTGTCTTGTTTCCTTGGAAGTTGTCATGTGGTCTTCATTGATTGCAGGGAAGAGGGGAAAGATAATGGGTATGCCCAGGTGCTTTTGGTTACATCACTTTTTTTTTTTTTTTCCTGGAACAGGGCTTGATTTACTAATGAATTTACATATAAATGGTATTAAAACTATTACATGCTGAGCCTTACATAAAGTGGTCTGTAGAGCTAAGGCCAAACCAATGTTTGTGGGAAGCAGTCATATGCGGGTTTGGAAAATGCCAAGTTAGATTTTTCAATAGTTTGGTTTCAGAGAGTTTTAGAAGATTTAGTTTTTATTTCTCACCATTATATTTAACACTCAGAATGTTTATTTTCTCGGTGTATATATTTGTATATAGCTGGTGTTGTTTTTAAAAATCTAGTTGATGTTTCCTAAGCTTCTTTTTTTGTTGTTGTTAATTACCAGTACTAAGAAAATGGGCAGAATCAGAGCCTTGTGTTCACTATCTACTTAAAGCTGCAAATGTGTGAAAGTATAGCAGGTTGATACTAATTTCACATTCTTCCTAAAAGCGTGAAAGCCAAATTATATTCTTTCAAAGGTGTTTTTAAAAGAAAGACATCTTCTATTCTGATTTTATTGAATATATAGCTGGGAAGTAGCCTACCACATGACAAATGGAATGGTAAAAGAGGAAAGAGCCTTTATTGTTCTGTCAAAGCAGTAAAAATACACAGGGCACAAAGATATGCTGCTATAGCTGCTGCTGCCACCAGCTAAAGCAGGTCCAGAGCCTGTGTCTTCCTAGATGGTTAGGGAGGCAACATTGCTGGGTTTTGCTTTGGGTTTTTTTGGGAAAATGAAATTGAGAGTCAGTGAGCAGTGTGAAGGAAGAAAGTAGTGCAGACCCCAGTCCACCTCTGTGTGCAACATCTACAGCCACTTCTAGAAAACTTCTTATCCCCTTGTTCCAGTAAATGATTGCTGTGCTTTGTGCAGTGTGATGTTCCTTGACTCAGGACAGCCGTGCTTGCACCAGGACAAGGTTTGAGTATGCGGCTATATTATTCCTTTTGGATTAAAGAATCAGGAAAGCAGGTTCAGGGTGAAGGATGGTGTGTAGGCAGAGTAGCTAATGCTCCTGCTTCTCCCTAGTTGTCTCTTCTATAGAAGAAATTGGTCGCTCAGGTACAGTTACAAGCTGCAGCTGCACATATGCTACTGACAACGCTTCCCTTTTTGTGGGGAAGAAAGGAAAAACTCCCTGAAGAGAGTTCTATGGAAAACAAAAAAACCAAACAACCAATTTAGGTATTTGAAATAGTGAATACTTTGTAATTTCTAGGGACAGTAAGTTGATGTTGTAAACTTCTGTGCTAACAGGAAGCTCTGTGAGATAATGACTTGCTACAATAATCTTTTGGAGTCAAAATCCTGGCTTTAATTACAGCTTGGCTCACATGGGAAAGACTTCACTGCTTTCTAGGCTAGATGCCAGGCCTAGAAAGGCCAGTGAGCCATTGGCTTTGGCACAACTGGCTGTACTTGGTCAAGACGCAGGAGTGATACCAGAACATAAGTAAGATGGTGTGGGAAGTCCCTGCTCTGCTTTACTGCAATGGTTTGGTTTTCTCTTCCTTATCTCTTTTTGTTCCAAATGGGATGGTGGTGAAGAGTTCTCTTCCCCTTGCTTTAGCTGGCCTGGATTAACACTTCTCTGCTGCATGACAAATCAAGACAGCAGCAATCTTGGTGCTGTTTCACTGAGCTGCAAGTTTTGGGACTACATTAACTATGTGTTCTGTACAAAAATATGGATATGTTTTCATTCACAAGAAAGAAGCTGGAAGAGAGTGGGGGGGGAACCTCTGCATATTTTTTTACACGTCCCAGATTTTTTGGGACTATAATACTGAGCATGAACAAGGGCAACAGGGACAGGTCACTCCAGTGCCAGATCATATTTTGCTGAAGCAATCACATTTCATTTCTCAAGGAATTGGTAATGTTATTCTGGACATCCCCCTGGTTTGCAATAGTGGAGCTTGGAAACAATCAGGTTCAAGATGTGCACAGAAAAGATAGCAGAAAGCTCACTTCTAATATAACCAGACCTTGCTTTTCAGCTCAGATGGCATGAGTGGGTTTGAAAGCTAGGGTGAAACCCCACAGCCTCTCTGTCCTCCCAGAAATCTTTAGCCTGTGTCTTGCTCCCACCCCAAAGGGGAAGAAAACACCTCTCTGACACTCTGGAGCAGCAGGGCCCAGGGTCAGTAGGATGCTGGGAGCTGTTCAGTTTTGTGGCCACACCCTCCTTCTGAAGCTGGTGACACCTTCCCTCAGAGGGGAAGACTCTTACACTTTCAAGATTATTTTAGTCTTTTCAGACTTCCCAGGGCTGTTTCAATCTTACTTTGTCTCTAGAGCTGAAATGGGTCAATGGGACAAGATCTGGCCCAGAGTCTGGCTTCCACTCCCTGGCGTGTAGCAGTTGGTATAAGTCCATCTGACCACACTGAGAAGGGCGAGTGTCGGTGTTCCAATAAGTTTAAGGTTCCTGGGTTTGGTTATTTGTTTTTGTTTTCTTTTTTAAGAAAGACCCCTCACATGCTGGTTTCTCCTGGACTGCACAGTGTGGGAGAGGCTGTGAGGAACTCCAGAGCAGGATGCCCAGAGAGGCGAGGGGACAGATTCCTGTGCATGTGGGGGCCCCAAACTCACCCAGACTTCCTGGTCTGTAAAGCTGCAGTGCAGTTATAGTTCATGCATATGAACTATATGTTCATATTACTGAGTTGCTATTTAACATCTCTGTGTATTCAAAAATAAAAATCTGGATTTTCTTTTTCCTATTTATATTCCCAAGCAAATATAATTAGGCATATAATCCTAATCCTCCTATTTAAAGTCAGGGAGACTAGAGTTTGATAGCATAAGCACAGCTGATGAATCTGCATATCAATGGGGTTTTGTTTTGTGGTGGGTTTTTTTGCAGTCTGCTTTATATTACCTAATGATAACTGTCCCTTTAAGTCAGGGGCTTTTCCATTTCAAAATTTAAAGGAACTTCTCTCCTGATATTTCTGCTTTTATGAAGAAGTTGTACTTTGCAGATGGTAAATTTCAGCTGGTACCTATGAATATTTACTTCTCTATCCATATGCATAATTGTTGTCTCTATATGGATCTACAGGTAGACTTTAATTTTTTAAGTTAAGCAGCTTCCAGACTCAGTGACAATGACTGTAGATGGAACAGCTTGAGGCATTCATATAGCTTTACCACAGCCTTCACACTAACATAGTTCCTTTAATTGTTCTGAAATTGATTTTGATGGTGAGATCAATTAAATAAAGGCCACTTGCTATTGAGAAGACAGCCACTACTTGCAGCATAATCAGAGTAGGTTAAAGTAGAATTCTGAAGGATGCTTGTTTTTAATAGCGCTGTTCAGTCACCGCTGAAGATTTCTTACTTGGACTTTGTGTAAAGTAACAAACAGCACAGTTCAGGTGGCCATTTCACAATGCTCCTGTTGCTGCCCTCAGACCCTTTCCAGCCTGAAGCTTAGAACCACTCTGTAAGCACAAACAAAAGTAGTATGACTGCATGGGGTCTACTTGCTGTGGGAGGACATCTCACTGACATTCAGGCATGAGTACAGATACATCAGGCTCCACACTTCCTCTCTCCAAGGAGGCTGTTAATTATACACCATCTTGAAAACCACAAACATGAAGTGCTGAGTGTGGGATTCTTAGAACCCCAGTGAGAAGTAGTTGTGATTTTCTACAAGTTTAGTTGAAGTTCCTGTTTAAGAGTTTGTATATAAGCAGCTGCAAAGCTATCACTCCTGTATAGGCTGGACACATGGGCTTATGTTGGAAGGTGTTTATAATGGAACCAGTATTGCTAAAGACTGATGTATTTCATTGCAGATGTGATGAGTATGTCACACAGCTGGATGAAATGCAGCGGCAACTTGCAGCAGCCGAGGATGAGAAGAAGACTCTGAACTCCTTGCTTCGGATGGCTATCCAACAGAAACTGGCCTTGACCCAGCGCCTGGAACATTTGGAACTGGACCACGAGCAGTCCAAAAGGGTGCGCACAAAGTCTGCCTCCAAAGCCAAGGGCAGTAACCCCAGTGTAAGTCCCATTCGGTCCTGTGGGGACAGGTCTGAAGGATCTGTCCTGAGCAACCAGGTGTTTTGTAGTGAGAAATATAAAATCTGTTGTGACTAGGACACATGTCTAGAAAAACCATATTCTGCATCTTATTTTATGCTGTAACTGTCAGCGTAAATCCCCGATGTCTAATGTCACAATGAGTTGACTCCTACTAGTATGTTGTTGAACCAGGTAATACAAATGTATTACAGTGGTCGTAACTGTAACTAATGCATAAGTATGGGGATGCTATTAACAAGTTAATAGTGGAAACCTGTTAGCTTTTTCCACAATTAACATATCTGGGGTTTGCTGTTTATGGTAAGTGTTAAGAGTACGCCTGATAGAGTATGTATCTGGTGTTACTTACTGTAGTTTGTATAGCACAAATGTGATCCCTTCTCCAGGGTTGCAGCATACTTCAGTAAATGCTTTCATAGGCAGAAACAAATGGAAAACCTTCTTTGTTACTGTGGCTTAAGTAGTGAAAAACAAAGGTTAAAATTAGAGCTGTCTCCAGAATTCAGAGCATTTGGAAACTGGAGTCAAACTTAATTTGCCTGTGGTAGCGGATGTTAAATACTTGCTGTTGTATCACCACTAACCAAAGTCCTAAAGCTTTTATAGGCTATAAAAGCTAAAACAGTACCAGGTGCATTAGGGACACTCTGCATCCCTCTCTTCAGAGGGATAATCAGAAGAAACTTGCACATTTATATTAAAAATATGCAATATTAACTCCATCTGATACAAAAGTTAAAATATTAATAATTGGGATTCTACCTGGTAGATAGTTCCACTTTAAGAAGTTATGTTCTGAAAGGTTCTGTGTGGTCTTATGTTGCTCCTTGCAAGCATAACACTTTGGAAAGAACCCATCTGAGATACCCTTTACAGGAAAGTAGCCACACAACATGTATGTGTAGAATTAATGTGACTATGGTCTAGCATTGTTGGTCACAAACAGTTTTTCTCAGCTCTCAGTATTAACGTAAATAGGTAGCATTTCAGAGCTCTGATCATTTTTTTAAGTACACGGAAGATACTGCATTCCATATGCAAGCCATGTGTTTCACAGGGCTGTACATTAGAGGCACAGGAAATTGATCCAGATCATCCTGCTAATAATTTATGAAGTAGCTTAGTGCACATATTAATGTTTAAAAATTAATAAACCTTTGTCTGATATTGAACTTCTAAGGGGCCTTTCTACCCACTTAATTACAATATGTTTGACAGTATAGAAGTTTACTTTCTAATTGGTGCCTACATAACAGAAAAAGATTGAAAATCTTTGCATCTAAAATTGTGGAAAATTTGTGGAGCACAGAAAGGCACAGTTCTTTGTTTAACCTGGAGTTTGAAGTGCCTAGCCTCAGACTTTATTTTAATGTAAAGCCCTGTTCATTTTGTACTCTTTCAAATACTTTTATATGCCTGTAGTGTTACTAAAAGAAATGTGAGCCTGTGCTGGTGAGTGCTTGATAGCATGGTTCCCAAAGCCATTCTAACCCTGTGCTGTGCTTGTGCTCCCCTGCCTGTCCCTGTCCTTGCTCCCAGCTTGCTCCGTGTGCTGCCCATGCACACGCAGGAGATATCCAGTGCTAACAGAAGCTAATAAGAGCATGGCTGGTTTTCCCACTGAAGAGAAACCATGGGAAATTTTGGCTTCCCAGATATTTTTAGGCATGTTGGGGGAAAGTCTAAATTACTACAGTGAGATTTTAAACAAATGGAACTTTGCTTCAAAGCTGGGAACCATGGAAATACTGCAGCCCAGAACCAGAATTTCATCTAATGATCTTGGGAAGAATCAAAAAACCTCAAGTGATTAAATTCTAATACATTTCTAAAACATGACTTCTTGGGGCTTAAATAAATTTTAGTTCTGGTTTTAGAAACTAGGCCCTGTGTGTCTGTTACTACTTTTAGAAAATACTGAATTCGCCTGAATTTGAGCTTTAATATTGCTAAATAGCAGGCTTGATATTTTAGAAGAGATACCTTTTATAATTTTCAGTCCTGCTTTTCTCTTTGCTGCACAATCTTCCAAAAGGCCTTTATTGTTCTCACTCCTACATTAAGTACAATTTAATACATTGTGAAAGCAGGCTTTTGAATGCTAACTTTCTCTGCTCTAATAGACTCAGTTACAATTCTGCTTCCACCATAGTAGCGAGCTTTAACACAGTTTTCACTGCTTCCATGTCTCTAGTGACAGTACTTTTGCAAAATACTGATGTCAAAAAGGTAAACTGGAGAAACTAATTGAATGCATTGTTAGGTTTTTCTTTGAATTAGTTGGAATTTTCTGTAACAATTCTGGTGTTATCAGACAGTGACTATTGCTTTCAGGCTTGGCTCCTTCTGTCAGTTCCAAGTGTGAGCAGTTTTGCTATTAGCCCAATAGCCTTAGTGATCATTTCCATCTTCAGTCATTTCTGCAAATATTTAAAAAACCTTAACAGCCAGCCTGCTGTTTGAGTCTATCACTGTAATGGTTTATCCTGTCAGAAAAAGAACTGAGGAATGGTGTAAAGTGACTTGATCCTGCTGTTTGTATTTTTAGGTAATATTTAAGACTGAGTCTTTTAATTCTTGATTAACAATTTCTTGAGATGTTAATTTACTGTAAGTCTTTCATATTAGTCTCAATGGGTTGGGGTAAAGCATGGAAAATTCCTTAAGCCATCACCTACCTCTGCAAGCAGGCTCTTCTGAATGATTCTCTGCATGGGCCTGCATGATATTCTGACCTGCATGTTTCTGGAGAACCTAAAGCTTCACTGAAAACTTTTCTTGCACACTCACTGCTTTTAACTTATGCTTGAATAGCAAAGCTGTAATCAGTACTTGTAAGAATCCTTCTTTCTGCAAAGCTGTTGCTTCCAGGCTGAGCCCACAAAGCCTTGTTCACCCACTGGAAAGGCATCTGCGAGCTGGAGTGGCTGCTGTTCCCCCAGCCAGATAACAGACCCTCAGCCAACTAACCTGCCTGTGTAGCACATGGATGGGGTTAAGTTTTCAGTTGATTGAGAAATAAACACTGATTTTTTTTTTTCCTAATGTTATTTTATTTTTCCATTTTTCAGCTGTAGAGTAGTCCCTGGAGAAGGCCTTTCCAACAGTGCAACACATTTCTTAACCCTTCTCACTCTGGTTCAAAGTGGTGGCCCATTGCACACAGAATGGAAACCACTGAGCTGATCCTAACTTTTGAAAACACCTTTTGCTATATACTACCTGAAACCTTCCCTTTCTGCCTGGAGCTATAAAACAAACAAGCTTTACCTATAAGTGCTGCTGCAGTAAGAAACCTTACAAGTGCTGAAGAAACCTACTTCAAATGTAATCCTCACCATATTAGTCTGTGCTGTCCTAGAAATCTTGGATGGGGGAATTTACTTCATTGCAGATGCTCATTTTTACCTGATTGTTAAACCTGTGCACTTTTGATATTTTTCTTTAGCTTCTTTAATTCCTTATGTAGAAGGTTTATATAAATGCAGTGGTTTGTGCTCATAGTCTCTCTCCAATTTGAAACTTGTGACTTATGAATTATATATCAGCATGTGGCAGAGATTTGGGGGGGGGCTCTAGATTGTGATTAGAAAAGAGTTTCAACAAAAAGCAGGAACTCTGCTGAACTATGTGCTGTGCTTCAGCATCTTTTTTTTATTAAAATGTTATGCTTTATATGTTTAAATTACTGATTTTTTTTAACTGCCATGTTCATTAAGAAATCCAGGGTATTCCAATTCTGGGGTTTTTTTCATATTGTATTATTATTCTTAGGAATAGTTCAATGTAACAAGAAGAAAACTTGACTTTGCTCTGGTTAAAACAGTAATAGGCACTTGAAAAATATTAAATAAGTAGTATTACATATAAATTCCAGAATTCCTGGGTTTTAGGAAGTTGAAGTATTATCGATTAACAGAATTTTATACAACTATACCAGTTAAATTCCAAATTGGAATTGTTTTGTTACTTTTTCATTTTATTGTGCCAAATTATGGTGCATTTAGAAAGAAAAATTCTAAAGTGGTCAGTGATAGGGTGTTATCTGTCAGCGCCTTTCTGTCACTCATTATTGCCAGTAGTGCCTTTGATAATTTGAAAGGAGACTCTTAGAGTAGCGTAGGTTAAAGTCCTGTCACTTAGGAGGAATGGAATGGCTGGTTTGGAATTTATTAAAGATGTGGAGCAATAAGTGCAAAGTGAACTCCCATTTCGCACATTTTTAATGGTAGGCTTACTATAGAGTTTATATATTCAAGGAATTGTAAAAAATTCTGTTAGTCAATGATATTTCATCATGCAAATCCTTGCAAATTCGGAGTATAGACAGGAAAAAATCAAAACCACAAACCTGAACAAACATGACTACACTTTGGGAGCCAGATGGACTCATCTTGAGCAGATGAGCAGTATATGGCCACATTTATGGTATCAGTCTGGGAATGTGTCAGGAATGTTGCTGACTGTGGGCGGTGGTGGGGGCAGGAGCCACGGCACATGTGTGCATATGTGAACCGCAGCACATTGGATCTCCTTTGCATGTTGTATCTAATTGTGATTTCAGCAAACAGAAAGAGAGAAGCTCATCAACAAGCCATGCCAGGTTCTCAATGGCTTGGTGAGGCTCATGTGGATGATTTAATTGGTACTTGCTGGAGGGGAGCCCTCCCACTTCTCAAAAAAAGTACAAATTGAATTAATATTGAAAGTGCAGAGAAGATTTCTGTTTGCTGGAAAAAGCATTATTATTCCTAGATGTGGGGACTTATATTTCCATCTTCTGTTACACTATTGATTCATAAGAAATATTGTTGCATTTAAAATTACTACATTTGTATGTGGGTATTTATTTGAAATTATGTCAAAGTACTGTATTATGTTCCATGTGCATTACCTTTTAGTGGTGGGTTGGTCTCCATTTAACGTCCTGTGCATGTATTCTTGCCAAGTAACCTTTACACAGACCGGAAAAACAAAAAAGTTATGCTTCTTAAAATGATAACTGTGTTAATTGGATAACCTTAGGAGGAGGAGTGGAGGTCAAAACACTGCTTCCAGATTAATAAAACAGTTTTTAATCTAGGAAAGCAATGTGCCTGCGTAAAGGTAGTCACATTGGCAGGAGCAATAAAAGACAAAAGGAATTGCGTGTTCTGCCTGTTGGTTTTGTGATTTAAGAAGGTGCTGGTTTAAGTAGTTGGCTGAGGGGATTTTCAGCCAGGGGCCAAATAAATATTAATTTTTATCTGAAAGAAACTGAATACGTCACATGAAGTTTTCTGCAGAACTAGAAAATTAATTATTTGTGCTCATGTTCAGGAAGCACCATCCTCTCCTATTCTGTGACATCTTCATGGGTTAGTTTTGGCCTGGATCCGACTGGTTTAATGTGTGTCACTGAACACCCTTGCAAACACTTGTACAGGGAAACTAAGGGTAGAACTATGGTATCAGTGTTGGCAATTCATCCTGAAATTGCATCTTAATTTCTCATATACTCTCCAAAATACTCACATACTGTTAGGGCCCCATCCAGCCTGGCCCTGAACACGTCCCTGGAAGTATTTTCTGGCTTGGCAGTGTTCCCTGAGCACCCTGGTCTAGTGGGAGATGTCCCTGCTCATGGCGGGAGGAGAAACAAGATGGTCTTTAAAGTCCCTTCCAACCAGTCAGGGATTCAGTGAAAATCCATTAA
Source organism: Melozone crissalis (assembly GCF_028551555.1). Lineage (NCBI taxonomy): Eukaryota > Metazoa > Chordata > Aves > Passeriformes > Passerellidae > Melozone > Melozone crissalis. The sequence goes on along the minus strand of NW_026535807.1, from coordinate 22,556,793 downwards.
GTTGATGTTTGTCCAGTAGAATTAGCAAACAAACTCACAAAAAGCCCCTGAAAGAGAATGCCAAAATTCTGAGGGCAAGGCTGAGGTTTGCCCCATCTATACAAAGATATTCCTGGGGCAGTGACTTCATGTTGTCCCCAAGAAACATTCAATATAGTTTTATATTCTAGTTTAACAATTCTTGTGCCCACAGGCAGGATTCTCAGAACCATTCTGCTGGTTGTTTCTCTATCTGGTAGCAGTCAGCTGCATGACACCAGCTCATCAACATAAATTATAGCTGGAGCGCAAGATGCCAGTTTTTCCTTGGGCATTGAAAACACTTGTTCAGGGGTATGCGATGAACTAGCAGAGCATGTGTGCTGGGACACTTGCCCTGATTGTAGAGGTCTGCATTTTCTATAACAGGAGCTTTGCCTGCAGGATAATCTGCAGAAGAAACATGTAAATCCATCTGCATGCATGTGAGAGCAGACCTGTGAAACAGTAAAACAGGATTCAAGAATGCTTTAGTAAGAAAGAAAATGAGAAAACTGTCAAAGGAGAGTATTTACATTAAAAGGTTGTCTGGTGAATGGCTATTAATGAAAACATTCATTTCTTTGACTCTCTTCTGTGTAGAAAAATCTCCTCCCTAAGCCCTGGGGGAAATGTTGCCTCTGCAGAGATGGAGGGTGGGTTCAGCATTCCAACTGCAGATGTGGCTGGAGTTAAGTCTCTGGGAGAGGAATCTGCCAGCAAATGTCACACTCCTGTTTGCTGTGGAGTCAGTAATCCAGCAGTGATTCTTTGTTTCTTGCAAGTGAGGCTTGAAAACAAGTTGCTCGCTTCCCAAAAGAGGAACAGGGCAGATTTCTGGATGTACCAAGATGCCTAAAGATCAGAGACCTGGAAGTTCCCAGGTACCTGGATGAAGATTAAGACTGAGGTGCTTTTTGGAGATCCCACTAGATAACATGGGAAAATTCAGCTAGACAAATAATTACAATAGTTAGAGTTTTAAAAATAAATTCACATTCTTGTGATTTTTAAAGGTTGATGCAGTAGATGGACCTACAGGAAAAGGTGTTTTTTGCATAGAACTTTGAAGAAACAATTAAAAACAAAAGAGACATCTGGGAGCTCATAACTAAGCAAAGTGCTAGTTAATGTGATTATTCTGAGTGTGTTGTTATTTTTGAGTGTTATTTTGAATGTTTATCTATAAAAGTTTCAAGCAAACATTCATTAGTGATTGTTGGGAAAATCACTCAAACCACTCAAAAGATAGCTTCATCTGTCCTTTCCCAGGAAAGGAGGGGAGGATACTGCTTCCCAGTGCAAATGCAAGTTTCCCCAAGAAGGAAGTAATCACAGCTGAGGAGGGGATGTTTTTCCTTATCCTTACTGGTATCTCAGAGGTAACCTGAAAGCTGATCTGCCCCTTACCTTACGCGGCCCTGTCACTTTGGGACACACTGCTCCTGAACTAAGCCATCAGGTTTGATAGTTATCAAGTGAAAGGATTGTAAAATGCCCTAGGTCCAGCAACTGTTTAAAAATCTCAAAAAGCCCAAGAAAGCCAACTAACAATCTGGATCTGATTCTAGAGTACTTCTGAAGCAAAGGTAATACACTGAGTGGGAGCAGTATAATGAAAGCTGATTTTTGTGACTGTGCTGGAGAAAACCTGAGAAAAATTTTAAAATTTAGACCAAATCTATACTGACATCTAACCAGGACAATGTGTGTAATGTGTTGTTTGCAGTTGAAAGTTACATACATGAGCAAAGCTTGAGTTAGCTAGATGTAAATGAGGTGAGTTTAAGGCAGGCTGAAGTGAGTTAGTGCATGTCCAGACCTCCCATCAGCCTCATGAGAATATGAATTTAATTGAGCTGAAAATTACTTTCAGGGTAGAACCCCCAAATACTGCAGCTTTTGACTGATTCGTGTCATATTAGAAGTACACTGTATGTAGCCAAATATCTACCCTTGTGACTATCTTTACATTGCAAGAATTTTGAACAATTTTATATATTTGAAGCATCTCTGATGTTACTTTTAAAAGAAATATCAGCAGGTGGACATTTGGGCTCTGAATGTGCTAGGCTAAAATACTGTAGCAGGCTTAACAGGCAGGAGAAACTTCCATACTGATAATTTAGTATATGATTTTAAAGCAATCGTAAGAGGAAGAAAAAATGTTAAAAGAGTGAAACTTGTAAAATTGAATTCTCACTAGCAATCACACAATCCATTCTCAATAGCATTTAAGGTTTTTTTTGAAACTGATCATTTCTGCTTTTCAAACAGTAATCTATTTGAGGAATTACAATCCTTCATTTTTAAGGAGAGAATAAGAAACAATTCATTTAACTATATGCTTCTTCATATTGCTTGACATAATTTATTTTATATTTTCTCCACAAAACCTTACTCCCTATTTTTTACACAGAAATTTTCAACATTGTCTCAGCATTCAGACACATGCTACCTCACATTTAGCGAAAAAACTCAATTTGGCAGTTCTGTAATAACCAACAATTTCCCCTTAATTTCAGGTGGTGAGACTGCTACTAACTATGACAGTTATTTCTGATTATATTGACTAAACATTCAGGCAGCTTCTACCAATCTCAAATATTGCTTAGCTTTTTTTCCTCTGCGGCTTCTACCTTGGAATTCAAATTAATGCACCTCAAAGCTTTATCAAAGGATAAAGAATGAAATAATTGATCCAGCAGTGAATCATCAGCTTCCTTCTGTTGCCAGATGAACAACAAACATTTATTGAGCCATGTATCAGAGCCCTGAGCTGGTGCAGAAACCTCTCTCCTGTTTAGCAGGATGTCTCCACCAGGAAGCAGTGCTGACATGCCATGGACAGTGATGGAGGGAGGTTTTATCATGTGATCTTACCTGGCTCTAAGGGGTATCCTAAAATTACTGTGCCTTATTAAGATGGGAAAAGCATTAATTCTTTTTAGCTGGTAATCAAGAGGTTGTTTAGTAACAAGTCTCAAAAATAAGATTCAGTTTGTAAAAGTAAGTTCCTTGTAGTTTTGTTTTTCTCCAAGTGGACAGAATTCCCAGCTACCAGCTCTCACCAGTACACATTATTACCCACTTGCTGAATGTCCAGAGCAGCTCCCTTTGGAAGTCAGCTTGGAGAAATAACATTGACTGTGTTCTACATGAAGGGAGGAGAATCCGTGGTGGGAGTTGAAAAATAGTAAGAAACATAAAAGGGATGTGGCCCTTATGCCTGAACATGCAAAATATAATTACTGGCAGCTGTGTGGAATCAGGAAGCAGTTCTGGCAAAGAACACGTGATGGCAGTGCCAGACAGCACCAGAGAGAGACACAGAGAGCCAGGCAGGGCCAGGCAGCACCAGCCAGCAGGACTCATCAACTCACAGGACCCTCTGCTGCTTCAAGGAAAATGGGAGCTGAGAGCAGATCAAAGCTGGTCACACTTCTACACTAAGAGATTTGACTTTTGTCTCAAGAATTCTCCCCTTCACCCCTGCCCTTCTCCCTTTTGTTCAGGTTTGCCATGGTTACCTGTGGTTTTGTACAGCTCACCTTAGATATATTCCTTGCTCTTTGAGCGAGTTACTGGCTTGGCAGCTCAGGGGTATGAAGCTTTATGGATGGATGCCAGTGCTGCAGGTGATTACCCTGAGTCACATGAGAGACAATAAATGGAACCACAATTGTGAAGAAGCTTTTTTTTTTCGTCTTCTTTTTTTTTTTTTTTAATTGCTCTGGTAACACAGTTCACTTCCTGAGTATTCACCGTTTGTCCGTGTTTCACATAACTGTTCTGGGCTCGTGCAGGATCTGTTGGGCATAGAACGCTGCACAAATTAACTGCTTGTTAATTTCGGTGCCTAACAGGAATAGGCTGGGGCAGCAAAAGCTGTCTTCAGCTGTGTGTCAGGTCACAGGTTTGACAGAGTGGTTGGCAACCACTGTGAGTTCGGTGCGCACCTTCCCCTTTGCCCATCCATAACCCCAAGTCTGAGAGCACTGCTTCAATCAGCATGGCCAAGGTTTGATCCCAGCTGAGTCCAGCAGCCAGCGGCCAGGCTGGGAGATGCGGCTACCTGTAAGTGAGCGCTTCCACATATTCTCAGCTCACCACTCACTGGCGGTGCCAGCTTGCGGGGGGACTTTGTGAAAGGTAAGAAGCCAGGCAGGCAATGCTGAGGGTCCTGCAGCAGACATCATCCTACTGTACAGAGAGAAACAAAGCTAAAATTACTGAAATCAATCAAAAATCTCATTAGGTAATAATAGCACGGCCACATACACACTGCATACATGCCTAGTTTCATTAGTTTAGGCAGTTTTGCTGCCAAGAGCTGATGTGGAAGCTGCAATAAGTCCCAGTGGCATAGCTGCGAAAATTGGTGTAATTTCTCACTAGCAGATAAACCTGCTACATTGAAAAGTAGTAAATAATTCTATTATTTAACCAACAATTAAAGGCTAATAGCACTCTGGGAAAGATTTGATTTCTCTCAGAGATTTGAAGGAACTCCACCAGAAACTCCACTCTTGGATCTTCAGTTCATCTCCAATTGTATTTTTTTACTTGTGAGTGAAGTCATATGGTGGAACAGTTGCTGCTGGTGGAAAGGTATTTAAGCCTCACAAATGGATTGCTAGTGAAGACCACGCTACTTAAAGCCTGCCTTTGCTCATAATAGTGACAGCTAAGAAAATATAGATGTGAAGACAAACAGTCTAACATCTCCTGTCTATTAAGTATATCTATTAAGTATATATATTAAGTATACACAAGGTAAAAACTAAATCTAGTATATATTTTGGGAGATAAATATCTAGAAATAAAAGTGCTTTGGCTAAAAATCCACAGATTGTAACTTCCAAGGAAGTTCAGGCTTTATATAATTTATATCTCCCATGTGACAGAAGACAGGCATGTCATTGCAGGGCAGGGCTGTATGTAGACCTTTCCCTCCACCTCTGCTTTATGACTCTGCCAAGCCCAGCCCAGGCTGGGCAGGAATTTGGTGATCACCCTGGGATGCTTGAATAGCTCATGACACTATTGAAATCACCAAGATCCTGGTAACACATAGACCAGCCAAGTCTGTGAGAAGAGCAATTGATGATGGCTGGTGTGAAACTTTATGAGAACCTTTGCGTAGTTTCATGAAAAGTCATAGAGAATCTTGTTTTCAAAAAGCATACATCTCTATTCTGGATAATTTAATAATAGATTACAGAAATATTGTACTAACTATTTTGCTTTGGGTTTTTTTCAGAGCTAAGTTTTACTAAATATTTTGGCTTCAGCTAATTTGCTGGGTCACCCTTCAGTAATGGAGTGATTCCATAATTGATGAATTGTACGTAGAGTAACAAAAAAAAAAGAGATGAGAACTCTTTTATCAGAATTCAAAATGAGTCAGTGTTTGTTTCTGAACCCAGATTAACAGTGACTAGGGTGACAAAAATCAAGTGCTGAAAGTTCCCTCTTTCTGTTTAAAAGCTATACCTTATGTCTGCCAGACCACTGTGGCATGTATTAGAAATCAAAATTTCTGGAGTAAATTTCTAATCTAGTGGTGCCCAGGAAAAAACAGTATTTACCTCTCCTGTCTGACAGAGATTCCAGTTTTACTACCTTTCTAATCAAAGCAGCAATCTGACAGAACCTCAGTTTGGCTGATTTCAGGGTGCTGAAAATCTTGAGCAAAATCTGCAATGTCCTTTAGATTATTTAATTTCTGAAAGGGCTTAACTCTAATTTGCTCATTGTTAAAAGCACTTGGGTACCTCTGTGCATTTTCCTTTTGAATGAGATTTGTGTTCCTGAAAGTCATTGACTGCAAAACACATCACCCTTGATGCATGATTCAATTCTTAAAGCACATCTTGTTTTTGAAGGTAATGCAAAAGTCAGTGTCATTTAAAAGTGTTCAATTGAATGGTGACTAGCTATAGCTCCTCATTTACTTTATAATGTGATACAAGAATAAATTATGAGCATGGACCTGAAAAAATCTTCTGGGTCACTGAGTTCACCCCCACTGCTGCAAATTAATGTGCACATCTGACAAGTCTACAGCTTTAAGTAATCCAAAATATAATGCAAACCCACAGTAAACAGAACCTAATCTATACACAGAAGTTTCTATAACGCTACTCTGCTCTGTCATGAGTTCAGCCCTGGTATTCTGGTAACAGACAATAAACAGAAAGACACTGACTGAACAGGTGAGGATTCTGGTGTCTGTCACACATATTGGCTGTTAGCTATTGGTCAGTAACACCCCCTCATCCTCATCATCCTCTCCAGTGAGGACAGTCACACATCAAGTGTAGCCTTTCTGGTCAGCATATTATGAGTCCCCTAATGATCCACCCTCATTTTATACCCCAGAGACAAAAGTGAATGAATCCACCACCCTTGTATTGTAGCTCAGTGGTTTTTTGTCAAGCAATGGCAACAGGATTACTGTTTTACCCAGCCCAGCATTTAAAAGGTGAAGAATGGCTCTTGTGCCCTCCTTGGACATAGAGGACATTTTCAGTTGTGAAGATCAGGCTCCAAAAACAGGTGATGCACTGATCATTCCATTACCTGTTGTATGAACCTACTTCTACTTTCAGAGAGCCCAAATAGTAACTCAGAGGTGTATTACCTTAGAAATATCTGAATCAATTTAAATGAAAAAATAAAAAAAAATCCAAACAAACTGTGAAGTCAGTGTATAAAGAATACTAGTGATATTAGAAAGTCCAGGATTGGAAATGCCTCATTGCTAAGAAAAATTAACATTCAAGCCCCAGTAAATATTTACATTCAATTACTTCATGATGTGCAGCTAAAATACTATTCCAGTCTGCTATAAAAACCTCATGCAAGAGTTTAAAGGCTGCCACAGGACCCGTGTCCCAAATGGAGGGCTGCTTTACTTTTATCTGCAGTTCCTTATTTCTGTATATTGTTCTGTGGGTTTTTTCTTCTGGATTCTTGGCTGCTGTGGTAAGAGGGGTTGGTGAATAAGGAATAGACTTGCTATTGCCTAAGATATCATTAAAACAATACCCAAATCCTACCACAGTAGAGTTTTGGCTTAAATAAATTTTCCCTTGAAAACTAGCTTTGATCAATCATTTCTTTCAAACTTGTTTTTTTCAAATTTAAAAGCAACAGAATAAGTTTCAGTGCTCCCATAAAATTTATTTGTTTTTATTGCATTTTCTTGTTTAGTCTGTAATGAGAAATAAAGCAGTTCTGCTTTATCTGCAAGTGCAAAGGCCCAGCCTCAAATTAATGAGAATGAGATTGCACAAATACTCAAAAGACATCACAGTAATCTTCAAATCTTAATTTTCACATGAAAAATAGTCTTTTCAGAATGAGAAGAAACTCCAATCAAAATTCCAAGATTTATAAGTAAGGACTCTGTGCACAAAGGAACTCTGTGTTTGCCGTAGAGTGTCATGTGCTAAAGCACATGAAGGCCACCCCAAGGATTATGTGATCCAGAACAAAACACAACATGCATCTCCTACAGGAAAAGCATGTCAGAAAATCCCCATGTATTTGCAAAGCCTTGGCTTTTTGGTCTCCAATGTCTTTTTAAATATAGAAGAGGTTATTCTTTCCCCCATTAAATCTATCTTTCCTGGACATGCAGTGGTAATCCTCATTGAACTGCAAAGCCTATCATGAAGAAAATTTACTTTGTATTGAGACAGCTCATCTTGTAACAGAATTTTAATGCAGTATGACAGGCAAGTTTTTTATTTTTGGAGAGAAAGAATATCTGTATGAACTTTGCTAACTGCTCACACTGCATTTATTGGCCTTTTACTCTTACCCTTGCACACATGTGCATTAGATACCAAGGGATTGAAACAATTAAAACCGGCCCAAGATAAGGACCATATTCAATGACATTGCCCAGTGCTTTAAAGCTTAAAAAAGCTTTAAGCCCATTGTACTGGGCCCAAAGTAGAATTCACTGCTAAAATTTAATAAAACAAAGACCTTCAGGTCCTCAGCAAGGTCCAGGTCACTGCAGGAGGTTTCTAACCAGTTTCTAATCTATTTAAAAGAATCTTCAACTTCTTTGAGACTAACACTGTGAATGGCAGAAATCACAGAAATGTTGACAAGGCAGACTTGTTTCTATTATGACTTCCTTCATAAGACATGAAGGGAAACAGCTCATGTAACAACTTCTAACCTAATGAGACAGGTTAGAAGAAAAGGGCTCTATAGAGCTGAATATATATCTACTGCCAGCAACTCAGAGAAAGGTGGCATCCCGTGCTTGTTACTCAAGAGCCACCATTACAAACTGTGCTGTAAATGATCTCAGGAACATTTTGCTCCTCACAGTTTTAAAGGATTGCATGCCTTTCAATTCAGGTGGGAAGAAAGTTCCAGATTCAGGGGAGGTGTCCCAGCAATTTCTTTTGTCTTCCTAAATCTGTTCTGTTTTGCTCTTTTTCTGGCAGTGTCATACCACCTTTTTCTTAGCTTTTATTCCCTCCAGTTCCTAGCAGAGCTGCAAAACAGAGCCCTTCTTTATTACTTACCTGCTGAAACTTCTCTCTGAGACCATACAATTTACCTTGGTTGGAGACAGGGCTTATTTCCCAGATGTAAAGAAACTGACACTGGCCCTCTGTTACAATTTTGCTGCTCAAAAGTGATGGCTACAACTTGCTTAAATTGTTAACTCATTCCAGAATAACTTCACTGATTCTGGTCAGAGAAACAAATGCTGCAGAGAACCCAGACTGTAGATACTGAGTGCCTAAAATGAAAAATGGTCCAATTCTCGAGAAAAAAACAAATAAAAATGCTGGCTAGGGTGGGGAAAGAATTGGATGGGATATAAATAGGTAATTTTAAGGGATGCTGGTTATTTGGTGTTCTGGTGCTATATCTAACAAGTTAAATGCTTAAAATAAATCTTGTTTCAGCTTCACACTTTATAGCATGGACCTTGCTTCCATGAGAGCAAAGAACCTGGGAAATTTCCAACAATTTGTAAGTTTGTTTCTGCTGCTGTATCTCCATTGTACCTGATAACCAGGTGAAACCTGATAACCTGGTGAAAATGCTATAGAGAAGACCCACTTCATTGACCTAAAGGACAGGACTAATCTAAGAGAGCCATATCCATTTTTACAGTAATATATTTCTGAAATAATTTGTTGTGTATTAAATTTGTGTATGTATATTAAGGCTTTAAGGTAGGATTTGGAAAGTAACAGGTTGGATTTTCAAAGTGACAAAAAATCCAGATTGGTTCATCACTGATGAATCTGCTTTCTTACTCTGGTTTATCTAGACCCTATTTATTCATAGACTTGATCTAGAACAGCTACTTTTGTTCTGGAATGATTAGTCCGTGGAAATTATTTTTGGGAATGTCCCTGCAAAACTGTGTTTCCATTCCAGCACACTATTGAAGTCCTCGACAGTATATTTCCACACTAATGCCTGCATCAACATTGGCTATTTCAGGGGGAAGGTAAAGAGCAATGACGAACTACTGGGTAATAAAAAATAGACTGAAGCCCAACACAGATAACTTTTCATTTTAGTGTTTTGCTATTTTTTTCCTGAAAGTAAATGCCTTTGTGAAGACCATTTCACATATGTTTTGTTTTCAGCGATAGATTGTTTGATAGGTACTTTTGGTTTTCTTTGTATTATTTACTCCTTGTGATGAGAAGCTGGGAAATCTCAGAAAGCTCTCCTTTAAATATGTGTCTCACCTGAAGAGGCAGGGTTTTACCTCTGTGGAAGGAGCACTGCACCAGGGCTACAAAAGAGAACATCGCTCTCCAACTCTGCTGCAATCCCTCCTACTTACAGCATCCTACTCCCTGTCCAGGCACAGAGTAGTGTGTCAGGTGGGCTTTCAGGTCTGGCTATTTAAGAAGCTCTTGTTTTTTGGAGCGGTTCTGGGAGCTGGGAAGAGGCTGGCAGGGTTTGGTTCCCTCAGACAAAATTCGTATCTGAATTGCTCTCTGATGCGTCCATTTAATAACAGGTCAGCCAGAGAAGCCATGCACAGCCCGGGGTCTCTCCTCTCGGCTTGTGTCCCACAGCCGCCCCCAGCAGCTGCACCGAGAAGCTTTTGCCTCCAAGGGCAACAGCCGGGGTAGAGCCTGTGGCCCTCAGGTTTCCTTTCCTAATCCTTGTAACGTGATTTTGAGCTTCGCCCTGGGTTCGTCCACTGAGGGGCCTATAAACACCCCTGTGGCATGCGAATGATGAGGAGCTTGAGCGCCTCTTGCTCCCTGCTGCTGCATCCCGGAGCCCGCTGGTTCGCTCAGGGGCGAGTGGGATGCGCACGGTTAGCCCAGGACGGGTCTGGCTCAGCGGGAGCTCCTCGCAAGGGGGCACGCAAGCGGCAGCCGTTGCTTCCCCAGGGTCGGGCGGGAAGGGGGCAGGAAAGGGTGTTTTCCCCCCTCCCCTTGGCCCCCGCTCCCGGCCCTAGGGAGGGGCCAGCCCCGGCGGGTGCGCCCTTTCCCCGCCGCTGCCCCCGGGCCGGGCGCAGCCTCTGGTCCCCTGGCAGCCGGGGCGGCCCCTCCGGCGTGTCCCGTTACCGCTTGGGCCGAGCCGGGCCGGGGCCGGGGCGGGGGCGCATCCCGCCTCCGCCGCCTTCAGGGGCGCCGCGTCCCGCTGGCGGCGCCTCATGGCGCGATGCAGCTGCAGTGGGAGGGAGAGGAAACCCACCCCCCTCGCCCGGCGGCCGCCTTTGTAACCGCCCGGCCCAGCTCAGCGCGCAGCGGCTCGGGGAGCGCCGGAGCGCGGCGGCGGGAGCAGATGGAGCCGGAGGGTAAGGCTACGCCCCGCTCCCCGCGGCCCGGCCGCGATTCCGAGGGAGTTCTCAGTGGAGGCTGCGGCGGCCGCGGGGAGCTGGGCCGGGAGCGAGGCGGCGCCGTGGTCCCGGCGGGCCGCGGGGTCTCTGCGGCGCGGGCGGGAGGCTGGTTCCCGGGCCGGCCCCGCTCCAGGTGTGCGGGCCCGCCGCCGCCTCCTTCCCCTGCCCTCCCCTCGCCGGCCGGCTGGCGGGCGGGCGCGGTCCCGCCGGCTCTGCTGGCGCCAGGGCCCCGCTCCGCCCGCGCCCTCGGCGGGGAGCCTGGGGTCGGGCCGCTCCGCCGCGGGGAGGCAGGGGCCCAGCGGAGCAGCTCGCACGGACTCGGAGGCGCCTTCAGCTAACTTTCTTTCTTTAATTGATTTTTTCTTTTCGTTCCCTGCCCCCGCGAGCGGCTGGCGCGGTTCTGATGCAAACCCATCGCCCGGGGGACCGGCCCGCCCTCGCCAGGCTGGACCCGCAGCGGCGCTGCCCGCGCTGCCCGCGGCCTCCCAGGCGCCAGCTGCGGGCTCACCCCGAGCTGCCCCCGCACACGCACCCCGGACCCGGCGTCCCTGTGCGCCTCACAATGGCCAGGGAATCCATGTTTGAGTAAATGCAGCACTGAGTTGTGTAAATATATTTTTAGTTCTCGTAAAACCACACAAAGTCAGTTCTGTTAAACATTAATTTCATTAAGACTGCTATTAACTGTGGAGATTAGATTTATTTCCTGCCAATCCATATTTAGGCACTTATGAAATGCTGAGGTTTTTTTCCTTCTCTCCTTTTTCAATACCTTTTGGAACTGTTAGTACTCTAAACATAAACCATTTCCAGTTGCAAATTGGAAATCTCTGAACCATAATGATCTGCTATGTTTAGCTGGCTGCCTCTGTAAAACCAGGATTCTCGTGGGAAAGAAAAAACCAAAAAAAAAAACCAAAAAACAAAAAAACAGAAACAAGGAAGGAAGGGGGGGAAAAGCCCAAAAAACCCTGAAGAGATTTATGTTTAGAAAACTGGCCACATTCATCGTAGCTGTTTTTTAAACCTCAGTACCTATGTCACATTTTCCATTCCAAATATTAAGAGTGGTGTAACTATGTTAAAGGGATATACTCTACTTTCCATTGCAAGCTTTAGGGAATTTTAACACAAAGGAAAACAGCTCTGCAACATAAAAGAATCTTGCAGTGCCTGATACACAGCGGCACCAAGGAATCGGAGAGACTATTGGCAATTGTTAATGACCAGAATTGGTTTTGTTGAGAAGCATGCAGAATGGAAAGGGGTTATGTATGGCGACCAATACATTGATAAAAGGATTCTTGCATTCTTTAGAAGAAGTTTGTCTTTCATAGAAAGCTGTTTTTCACAATGCTAGGAGGATGTTTTAGAGTTCGTACTCCATCTAGCAGAGCTGTGTTTATAATATCCCTTGGAATAATCAAGCTGGGTTGTTCCTGATTTAGCTCATTTGTGACCCAGTTTGTTATGTTGTAAGTGTTCTTACCTTAATAATGCTAAAGAAAAATTATAAAAATGACACTGAGTTTGAAGGAACTCCTTTTAAAGAAATAAGTTCTTATTTTTAAGAAGTGGAAGTTTTCTGTCCTGTTTTTACCTACAAAAGTTGGGTCAACCTAGGAAAGATGATGGCGAGTTTGAGCTGCTGAAGTTCCCCACCTGCCCTGGATCCAGAGATATTCAGGCAATCTGACTTCTGGCACCTCCTGAACTTTGTGTACCAATCTTCAGTACATTAATTTTTAGAGGCTGGTCCTCCCACATGGGTTGGAGCCTGAGGTAGTGAAATGCCCATGCTAGCAGCCTCCTGCTCTGTTAGTGAGAGTCAGGGCTCTCATGTCAATTGCTTGTGAATTGCAATACAAGCAGTATGTAATTGCAATGTCAGTTGCTTGTAGATTGGTGCAATATGTGTCCCTCTGTATGTGTGTGTTTGTGATTTCCTTGAGTGTGGTGCATCTCGCTAAAGAGCATCAACCAGTGAGCCTTACTCCTGTTTCCAGAGTCAGGGGACTCAGTGTGGTAATATAAGGGAAATAGAGCTTGCTTGCTCTTGTGGCTCTGATCTGATGTGCCCTGCTTGCATAGTCCTGGCTGGAATCCTTCTTGAATGGAGCTGGAATTGCTGTTGTTCGGTCATATTTGCCACAATTTCCTGCATTTAAATGTATGTCTAAAACTCTTGCTGAAAGTGGAGTCAGGACTTTCTCTTTCCAGAGGACCTTTGCCTCTTGCCGAGTGTGCAGATCTAAGGCCTGGCAGGTATCTTCTACAGAAGCAGGAAGAAAGATGGAGTTGATACTAGCTTGCCCTTTCCTTAAGGAAATCCAGTGTAGTGTGCGAATGCTACGGAAATACTGACCGACACAATTCTTGTGGGTGTCTCCCCAGCTCCTAACAATGGCTGAGGTGATAATGTAGGACAAGGTTGGGACTGCAGAGTGTATTTGGTCTTGGAGTGTCTCAGTGGTGCAAGAGAGAATATTACATTCGAAACAATAAAAGCAGTAGAATCATAGTGATGATGGTCCCCATGGCTTTTTGTGTGGGATGAGCTTCTGTAGCGTGGTCCAGAATGAGGACGACTGCCTTAGGTCAGTGGTAGTGGAAGTGGGATGTTGAAACCTTGTGACACCGGGAGTGACAGACTTGAGAAGTCAAAATCCCAGGTGACGATTTTTTAGTTGTGCATTGTTTGCACTGCATTGTTTTCAAGGCAGTTTTTGTCGCATGGTTTTCCAATGGTTTTATACTCTGAATTCCCTGATCAGGTTCAATGTGTTTGGTTTTGAGGAAGCTTTGTTCTCAAAAAAGCTGTGTGAGGTGCAGTGGTGTGGGCAGGGCTGCTCTCTGAAATCTGACCTAAAGTCCAACTGTTTCCTACTGCTTTTCAATGAAAAATGTACAACTAATTTCTGCAGGAAGTTTTGGGAACAGCTATGTCTTCCCATGTGTCGATAAGCTTAAAAAACACTGAATTTTCCTAACTGAAGCATGTCTGTTCCTGCTGACCAAGATTAATAATTATGGATGCATGGGGTTTTTTTCCAGATTGTCTGGTTGGTTTTTTTTAGGGATCTTAATAAGATTATTGGAGATCAATAATAGTCCTGCTTTGGTCAGTGAGTGTGACCAAGGGGTCTATGTGAGAATTGAAAGGGCAGGGAGTATATATGCAGCAATGATGTGATTAATGCTTTAGTTAGTTCCTCTGACTGTGCACTGCTTTCTACCACATAGCGCACAGAAGCTGTGAACTTCTGAAATGCTTTTGAGCAAGATTTTGAGTAAGATTAATTTTCTTCTTCAAGCTGTTTTGTTGAAATTTACATTTTAATTTTTAAATTTAAATTTTTCATTTACTGAAAACTCAATTTGAAACTAAAAGAGGTGACTGTTAAAACCTAAGTAATTAATATTTCTAGCTCCCTGGATACAGATATTGTGTTAGACATTTGAGCCATTGATTGCGTTTGAGTTAAATGAACAGTGGTGGATAAAATCAGTAATAACTACTGTAGTATCCATTTGTATTGGCAGCATCAGATTTGTGAAATTTGATGTTTCACTTGAGAGACAATGACTTGTGATTCTTACACAATGGTGAATATTGATACTCTTTTGAAAATATGTCTCTTGTTTCAAATTCTCTGAACTAGCTGAAAGTTCCTTTTAGGTAAAAAAATAATGTGACTTCATATATTTCAGATGTGGGAACAGAGCATATGACATAACCTGAGCTAAGATGGACTTGGGTATGAGTGAGAGAGAGGAGGAGGAAAGTAGGAGGGAGTATCGTGGAAGTCGTTTCCATGATGTGACAGCTCTTGAGCCATGCTGCATGCCCGTCACCAGCTCTCAGGGCTCTCTTTTTGTTCTCTGCCAACCCCTTTGAACACCCTGCTGAGAGCTGAGCCTGGCACCCCTGAGCACAGGACCCCAGACCTCCATGGTGAAAATCCATGTGAAATTGAAAATAGATGTCTGCAGCTCACTGTTGCATTCTCTGGAGCATTTGGGAGGCAGTCAAGTCACAGCACGGAACTCTGGCTGGTTTGGAGGTTATGAGTGGTGAAATTTGAGATGCCTTTGTTGGTGGAACAATAGTGAGGTATACTGGAAAGTGCTTCCAGGAGAACTTTTTACCCTCCCTCTACTCTCCCCCCTCCCATTCACAGCCAGGTCCTAAAAGCAAGGGTTATTATAACTTGATTTACATTTTACACTTTGCAGCATCTTAAAATTTAATGGGTCTTTGGGTTTTATTTCACAGTTTGTGGCTGTTCATTCTATCTGTGCTGCCTGCAGTTAGGAGTTCCTGATATTACAATACTGAGTGTTTGCTTTACCTGGGTACCCAGCGAGTGCTGTGCCAGCCTGTGCAGGAAGATGTGCTGGTACAGGCTGTCCCTGCTGGTGATGCTCGTTGGAGTGACAGCCTCATGCGCATCTCCACTGCCTTGGTGGTGTGGCTGTTACCTTTTCTGTCAGTGGTCACCATGTCCTCTATGAGAAATACCCAGGTCTGCAGTTGTGGTCTGGCTTCTCAGGGATAACCTGTTGAGTTTAAGTGGTATTATTTAAAGCACATTGCCTCTGTGGTTCCTGACCACTACCTCACAAAATGCTGTTCTCCCTGCCTTTTCTTCTGGTTTTACTGACTTCCATTGCTTTTTTTGTTGTTCTGTGAAAGAGTTTATTGGTATTACCTGCTTCCTTGTTTTCTGGGTTGCACTTTTCTTGCTATTTGTCTGGGATTAAGACCCTTGTGTGGGACAGAAAGCGAGTGATTCAACTGCTGTGAAAGGGCTAGGTGAAGAATTGAGGTGGAAGGCTGAGAAGTGGAGGTTGTTGACATAGCCTAATCTCAATCATGGCATACAAGACTCCCTGCAGGATCCTTAAGGGGCTCAGCAAAGTGAGTTCATCAACTCCTCATCTGTAATAACCTCCATTAACAGAGGGATGAAATTCCTATTGTGAAGCCAGGCCGTTTTAATAACCTTTCAGATATGGGCACAATACTTTTTGTCCCTCAGTCTTTCTTTTCTCCCTCTTAGTGTAATTAACTTTGTGGTTGTGGACTCTAAAAACCAACAGCTCTTCCACAGATAACCATCAGCATAAAAAAGTTGCAGAAGTGCTAAAATGGGATTTTTCTCCTTTGTTGAGGAGCTTGGTAGTGCTTGAATGATGTAACGTATGTTAATGGTGGGCCTAGTAAATCTGGCTTCACTGTCACAAGGCATCCCCAAGAGGCATTGTTGGTCCCTCTCTGTGCTTGTGATGGGCACCAATAGCCTGAGAAGGATGTTTTGTGTCTCAAAGAAATATGTCAAGTGTTACCAGCTTTGGTGTCTTAAATGCTGGTGAATTTCTAGAGAGCTCAGAGTTACTAGAGGCAACTAGTAAACTAGCAAAACTAGCAAACTGTTTCTAAATTTAAAATTTCATAGGCCTCTAGAGTACATTTAAATGTGCTGGAAGTATTGATAGCTGTTCAGAGAGCACTCTTGAGGCTGGGTCAGAAGCAGTCATTGGGCAGTGAATAGAGTAAGGTAGAATTAATGGTCTTCAAATCTGTTGATTTTTTTTTTTCCTAGTCATAGTAAAAATGCATCTTTTGGGATGACAGAACCTTCAAGGTACTAGCAGGGACAGAGCAGACCACTGACCTTTGCTGTGAGAGGTGAGGAGCTTTGAAACTTTTTAGGTCCTCGCACATTTCAGCCTGGCCATGAGCAAGTACTTTACTATAATTGCATTTTAAAATCCTGAAATGTCCCCTTTTGCAAGATTGCTCTGGTTCTTTATTTCTTCTTTATTCATCTAACTTGATGCTGCTTCGCAGAAATTCTTTTGTTTAATGAATATTCAAGGAGAGAGCATTTTTATGCTGGACTATTGAACAAATCAATTGCACATGCAATTTGCTATTTTTCTCTCTTGAAGCATTTTGAGTAATCTCCACTGAAGTATACAGAATCACTGCTAGAAGTGTAGTACCTTTACAGGCAGATTCTGATACTCATCGAGCTGGTTAATTAATGTGAATGGCTAAAACACTAATAGAGAGTCCAAAGCTGATGCTGGTTAGATGTCAGCCTGTTATTGGAAGCCCAGCCTCTATCCTTGGGATGGAGCATTTGGGTACAGTGTGTGCAAACAGCATGCACACCTCTACGTGGCATCACGGCAATCTGGATGGAGATTTTTGGAGGATAGCAGTCTTCATATTAAAGAATCTAATTTCTTAAAGTCTGAGGAACCCAGTAGTCCCAGTATTTTTTGAAAGACAGGGTGACATCTAAATATCACTTGGATGTCGGAGGTTTCTCCTCTTTATTTTATACTTCTGAAAAACAGGCAGGTGTCTGACTATAATGAAGGAATTTATCACTGGGCTCTAGTTTTCTTAAACTCTTGGCCTCTTTTTATTCTTTCTTTTTGGGCTTGCAGGCTCTGAGCAGAAATTCTCTCTTGGTAATTTAACCCTGAGCAAATATTTACATTCATGAGATTCTTGCTACTTCAGTAATCATTTTGAACCGTGAGGTTGGGACAGGGTGAAAGTTAATGTACCAAACACTGGGGCAAGGAACTGTGAAAGGAAGACCAAAGAAGCCTCCAGCCATGGGTTTGCCATGTTTGATATGAATCACCTGCTAAGTGTAATTTGGTTATCACTTCCAGAACGAGATCTACAGAAATACCGTGTTTTCTGCCACTGGCCCTATGTGTCTGATGGGGGCTTGTGATTTGAATTTTAAAAAGCTGAATAAAACTGTTTGTGTAAAAACTGAATGGAATGAAGAAGTAGAATAGAAGACTGAGATAAAAAAAGAAGGAAAAAGTTAGTACCGTGCAAAAAAACCTCATAGGGGTGTAGGAAGAGATTTTGAAGAAAGAGGGTTTTAAAGTCAAAATTAGTAAGTAATCTGAATTTTGTGGAAAAGGAAACCTGTACAAAACGCTCTGGGAGATTAACCTGTGGGCAGGTGAATTCCCTTACCGCAGAAGTGAGGGGAAAGTTCTCCAGGGTAACACCAGCAGAGAGCTGAATAAATGCAGTAAAGGAAGGAGTGATCTCTCTGCAGACCAGTGAATGAAAATACCACCAGATCTCAGCTTCCTGTGGGTTTGGTTTTTTTCCCTGGATTTTGCTGTTTCAATCCAGCATTGTGCCCTGTGCTGGCTGCAGTGTTTCTGGGAAAGACAGGGGATGAGAGTGTACTCAGTTCTCACACCTTTTGGGGGAGAAATATGCAAGGTTTCTCATGGAGGTTCTTGGTGGAGGATGGAGCTTCCTCATACAAGCCCACCTTGGCCACACCTTTTGAGATGTGTTTGGAGCTGCAGAGATTTGGTAGTGGTGTGGCCCTTGGGTCACGCTGCAGCTCCATGCTGCTGCTGGTGAGCTGCCAGGAGAGCAGGATTGTGTGCACCTGCATGGGATAGCTGAACACATAATCCAGTACAAGCTGGGCATTGTATTCCCTCTTAAATTGGATGGAAAAGGGGATTGTGCCCCCATAGGTAAAATTGTACTGTTGGGTGACATGGTTGTACTGGAGCTGTGCTGAACCTACAAAAACTGACAGTGATTAAGGCCTAGCCCCCAGGCTGTAGCAGTGTACATCTTGAAACTCTTAGAGGTTTGTATTAAAGTAACAAATATGGGTTTTCTATTTAATTTTTTCCCCTTTTTTTCCTTGTTTGTTGAATATCTGCAAAGCCCTTCACTGGGGGTAGATGAATTTTGCCCGGAGGAAACTTCAGCCATTCCAATTTCCTGTTGGAGCCAGGTGTGCCACCTCTGTGAATCGCTTTCACTGGCTGTGGGAGTCATCCATTCAGAGAGAAGTTTCCCACGGAGGAACAAAGGGTGCTGCCTGCTGTACTCTCCTGGATCTGTTTTACTAATTGCTATTGAAATTCTTACAGCCTGTTTCTTGGCTGTAGAAATTCCGGGGCCAAATATCAGCACTGTGGGGAGAAGTCCCCTTCTAATTGTGGCATGGTTGAGAAATGCATTTCTTAAAATTTTTTTCATCTTATGCAAATACATGCCTTGCTTTGCCATTTCTAATTTACTGTTGGAAGTGCAAGTGTTCCCAGCTAGGGGAGAGTAAGATTTCCTCAAAATAGTAAAATAAAAGTAGTAATTTAAGAAAGTCCTGCCTCATCCATGCTGTGTGGGGTTGTTGGAACTGAGTCTTTGATTGGAGTTATGGCTGCTTGATCTTGATGGCTGTGCAGTCAAAAAAGTTGCTTCACTTGGAATGCAGAACAGATGCTTTTCTTATTCACTTGAAAGGATAGTCTGGTTTTTTATTGGTATTTTCCAGACCATGCAAGTCCCAAAAGTTATTTTTAAAACTGCTAATCCTCTTAGGACAAAGAAACTGCCGAAGCAAATGTTGAGTATAGGAGAGCTGCTGCATTACTTGTCCATCTACTTTGGGGCTCTGGCCACAGACCGAAAACCTTTGCAGCAAATGGTTATGGAATAACTGGCAGCAAGAGGTGGTTTTATTATTTCTTTTCTTCCCCCTACTCTCAATTGTTTAAAAATTCCGTTGTGTCTTAAAGCTAGAGGGTTCATTGACTCACAGAATTCACGGCCTCCACAGAAATGGACATTTTCTTATGGCTGGTAAAGAATTTCTAGTCTTTCAGAAGCTGTATACAGAGTTGTGCCAAGTTGCTTTACTTGCATGTTTGAAGTGTTAAAATGTTGTATCATGACAATATATTAGGAGGGTGGGGTGGATGTTCCAACCCACTCCTCTGTACAAAGCGTTGAGTTTTGGGTTTGAGCGGATTCATTCAAAGCTGTAAGGAACCCGCAGGTGAGTTGCCTCCAGCTGCACAGTGTGCACGGTTTTATTGCCCCCTTTTCTCTGCTCCCTCTTTGTTGGATTTTCATGGAGAATTGAGCAGGATCTTGCTGAATGATTTTTGATGACAGCAGAGCCTCCATAGGGTGGTGGCTTCCTCTCTCTCCCATGGAGGGTCAGAAACCCAGGAGTCATAGGTGGTGCCTGTAATCTGGGAGAGCCTTGGTGAAATGCCCTTAAAAATCTTAAACTATGAGAACACGGCTTTTAAATGTGGCTGTTTGATTCCCCGACATCTGCTTTTGCACCTACATCGCTTGGGTCTGCCAACCACAAAGGTCTTGGCTGCTAAGACTATATTCCAAATTTGCCAAACACATTAGATTTTCCTGTCTCCTGGTTCCTGATCTGTTCCATTAGCTTTATAGGATGAACATCAGACTCCTGTTGAGTCCTGGTCATCTGTTTGTCCCACTTCATAGTGCCTGAGGAATCCTTGAGTACTACTGATGTGGCTTAGCATCAACCTAGCACTTTTTTTTTTCCTCATTTCCAACTATTCTTGGTCTCTTCCCTCTGACATATTCAGTTCTGAGTGACACAGTTCTATGGAAGCTCCAAGATATTCCTGATGACATCTGTTCTAAAATGTTTCTGCTGTTGCGTCTACTTGGCGGACTAATAAAAATTAATAAACCCCAAGTTACTGCAGTTGGAGCTGAATTTAGCCTTGATCTTCAGATCCTTCTGGAGACCAAATTGCAAAAATGCACATTTTTGTGCATTACTTTCTGCCCTCTAAAACTTTTAGTTTCATATCCAAAACTTATTGAGGTTTAGATGGATTGTGTTTGTGGAGTTATGATAACTCTGTGCTGCTGTTTTCCTCATTTTTAAATTTTATTTCATTTAATTCCCACCTCCCACTGAATTTATGTTCCTCTATCTTGTGATGGAAGAAGTGATTTTGCATATTAAATGAGAGTTTTTGAGCATGTAATCTCTTGGTGTAGCTTGAAGAATTCTGAGTGTGGTGATATGATACATAACAAAATCCATTGTCATTGTCATTCCTTAGTACCATGCATCCCACAGGGAATCCCTTCAGGCACCTACTGAGGAGGTGCTTGGCACTAAAAGCTGATTTTTTTATTTCACCAGATAGTGAGGAAAATAAGATGAGACTTAATCTAATATCCATTTGATTGGTAAATCAATATATTGATCTGTCTTTTGAAATGCATTAAACATGTTTAAATAACATATGTCTTAGTTCTAAAAATACTGCAGAATCATCATTTGCAGTAAAGGCCTTAAAATACTTTTTTATGAAATAAAATTGTTTTTTCTTTTTAAAATGTTAGTAAGAATTTTCAAGGGGATCACATTTAAAGAAGGGGGAGTAGTTAGAATATGATTCTCTAACTTCCACTTTGGTTTTGTTTGTTTTTTTAAGACTTGAAAATCAGATGGTGGTTTAAGGATTTTTTAAGTTGATGCTGGAGATTGCAATGGTGTGCCCTTGCTGAGAAGGCTTGTGGCAGACCTTCAAATCCAAATCCTTACTTTTCAGTCTGGTGTAGTGAAGATTACTGTAATTTATTTCACTTAGAAGCAGAGTAGGCTTTTCAGCAACTTTGGTGTTAAAAGACACAACCCAAAGAAATTTTACAGCTTTCCCCCTGATGATTCTGCGGCCAGGTAGATTTATTGGAGGGCAGTCACACTTTCAGGGATTAACACAGCCTGGAGCAAGATAAATCCTTCTCTGAACAGAGTAGGCAGAGATTTGCCTGGGTATTGCTCCTTCGATGTCTTCCAATGTCAGTGGGTAACCAGTGCAGGACTAGAGCTGATAAGCCAGATTGCATGCCCAGATTGCATCCCCAGAGAAGGGGAATCTGTTGGAAAAAATGCTTATCCAAAAGGGAGCCTGAACTGGAAATATGGTGGTAACGTTCAACTTACGGATGGATTTATAATCAGAGTTCTGCTTAAAATGATGCATCTTAATTTTATGTATTTTTAGATCATGTTGCAACTTGGTAATAGACTTGTGTAAATGTGTCTACTGAATAAATGTGTAATTAGTGTCCAGAGTAGAGGAAATGTAATTAACAAGATTTTTCTTCATAAGGACCGCATTTATCAAATAGGTTTGTCTTTTCTATGTTAGCAGCCTGGTCTAGTGGAAAGTGTCCCTGCCCATAGCCAGGGGATTGGAATGTGGTGGTTTTTAAGGTCCCTTCCAATGCAAACCATATGTAATTCTGTAATATGAATATGCAGAAACTGGATGTAGATTGTTATACGTTCTTGTTTTGGCTTTGACTTGTACTGGGTTTGGTTTTCAGTGATGAAAATGTGTTGCTGCATCTTTAGCTGACTCTTCAGCTGACTCTGAATTTGTCCCCATGCCCTGCACCCAGCTGGTCTATTCAAGATGTGGTGTAGAGTCTTCATTTCCACTTGCTGATATTGATTAAACTGTAGTGCCCAAATTTTTTTCCTCTTCCTTTTGGAATACATTAAATGCATTTTTAAAGAGCTGGATGTCACAGTTGCAAGATTTGAACTAGTTTGTTCAAAAACTGGGAGTCTGTATTTTTTCTACATTGTTATTTTTAGGTTTATTTAATGACAGTAATGATAGAGGCTGATTTATGCAGGATTTGAAGTGTAGCTCAGCTGTGGATTTCTACAGCAGTTTATAGAAAGCGTAGAAATGTTTGTGGAGGCTAGATAGTGACAGTGTTTGGTTCTGTTGTTTGGCTGAAATAGGTAGCATACTCAATAAAGATATTGACATCTCTGGTCTCTTGGAGTTAACCTAGATAGGTCAGTGTTGCTGCTCTCTGTCAATCCTACACATTATATCTGTTCTGATTTTCTGGTTTTGTTGATTGCTGATATTCAATCTAGTGTGTTTTTTGACTAGGGTTTTGTCTTGTAGGGTTGGGATTTTTTTTTTAAACTAATTGCTTTTTGAGGGAAATCAGGAGTATGGCTTCCTTCTTTCTATTTTTTTTTCGGTGCTGGCAATTGTCTCCTGAATGTTAGATCTGAGCTGACAGATCCACACTCCATCATGCAGACCTGCTTCTGAATACATTCCCAGCACACTAACTATTCCAGAAAGCTAATGCAAGCACCTCCAGTTTCTTCTTCCCGCAGCTTCTGTCATACTGACCATGTAGAAAAAGCTATTTGTGTCTAGATTTCATTTGTTTCCCTGTGCTAGTCTCCAGATTTGGAGCACTCATTAAGCTCTCTTCTGCTAAAACAACTTGCAGGTAGTCAGCTCCTTCCTTTTTGGGGCTGTCCCTGTTAACTCACCTGGAGTCTAGCCAGCATGGCTAAGGGTCTTCTACCTGGGAAGATAAAGAAATCTTTGTTACAAGTACTGTTTTGGGGGTGTTTTTCTTGTTTTTGTTGGGTGATTTGTGGGGTTTTTTTGTGGGAGGAGGATGTGGTTGGTTTTGTGTGATATTTTTTTTGTTTGGGGTTTTTCTTTTGTTTGTTTTGTTTCGTTTGGTTATTTTGTTTGTTTGAGTTTTTTAGTGTGTTTGGTTTTTAAGAAGACCTTAAAAAATAACAATATGTGTTTTATACATGCTGGAATAGCTTCATCCCAGTGAAGGCAAGCAGCAGATCCTTGGCAGTATAGCTCAGTATAGTAAAGCTCAGGTTTAGTTTCCATTATATGTTTTTTGATCCCTGGATGGATTTTCCACTAGAAAAGAAGCATTATCTTCTGAGTTCAGGTAGCCTAGCCCACTATTAAAAGTTGGCTTGCAGTGTTTGTAAATGTGGGCACATCATAGTTTTATATCATGTAACCAGGGTTGTGGTTACGTGTTTTCTGCTCTTTGTCGACATGCTCGGTTTCATGGTGTCATGACTTGGGAATGTACTCCCCAGCTAAGTGTTCCCACCAAGACTCTCCAAGCCGTGCTCCACTTGCTCTCTCTCCCTTGTGGCAGCTGGATAGGAGAATTGGAGGCGCAGCAGATAAAGATCATGAGTTGAGAGAAGACCAATTTACTGAAAACAGCGATGAGGTTAGAAAATTAACAGTAAAGGCAGCAATGGTAATACAGAATGAACAGGAAAGAGGCCAACAATTCATGTGCTCATCACCATGCAGGACCCTTGACAATACCTGACCACACCATGCTGCGCCACCTGGAAGGGACTCCTTCCCCCATCCTGGAAAATGATGTGAAGTAGTACAGCGTAACCTCTGGGCACTACAGTAAAAATTAACCCTGTCTTGGCTTGAGCCCAGGACAAGTGTTCTTTTTGGGATGACGCTTCAGAAATGAGTACTGACACTTGAGGTTTTAGTACTGTAGTCAGCTTGCAATACTAAGCAGACCCAGTATCGCAGAGGAAAAGTGTGTGTCTTGTTAGGGAAAAAAAATATTCTTCTGAGTTCATGGGGGTTCAGTATATTCCCTTGCAGATTCAGCTTTGTAAGAAAACAGATATTTATTTTCTCCAGATTTAGGTCCCAAGTATGCTCAGAGATCTGAACTAAATGTAGAGTTCCCTACAAGTCATGTTGTGAGTGTTCTCCACATTGAAATGTTGGGTAATCTCCTTAGATAATCTTTAAAAGTGTTTGAGGATACAGATTGTAAAATAATCTTAGTTTAAGATCTGGGGTGCTTAGCAATTGAGGATTGTCTTCAACATGTCAATATCATTAGGTAAAAGCCCAGGCTATTCTAAATAGTTCTTCTATTATCTTTTCCACTCTGTATTTACAGGCTTGATAGAAGTTTTATTGTTTATGTGGCATAAAAGACTTTGGTCCATAAGAGCAGGAAATGACAGGAAAAAAAAAATCTTTACTGCCTGTTACACCACTCTGTTCCAATGGGAAAATAAAAGTAGGAACAAAATTTTGTCTCCCCCCCCCCCCCCTTCATTTTTCTCTTTGTCGGAAGGGGTGTGTTTGTTACAGTAGAAATTGATTGAAGAAGTTATTTTTTGCTTCAGCTTGTGAAGCACATGGGTCCATCTGGAAACACTAGATTTCTTTCAGTTTGGGAGAATAGGAAAAAATTGCAGCAGTCACAGAAAGGTATCTGTCATTTTTGAGGTAAACAAAGGATATTTAGTGATCAGTGGCTAAGATAGTTACATGAAGGCAAGGGAAAAATGTGATGCTGAAAAGTGGGAGAATTTGAGTTCTGCCAAAGAAAAGAGCTTTGTAATGGTCTTATTCATTGGTGAGTAATCTAAACATCTAAACTGTTGTCTCTGCAGAGTTCACGGGGTCCTGCAGTCACAGTGGTAACAGAGGTTGTCTTATAATGGCTGATCAGGTCTGAGAGAAGAAAATAATTTTCTGCATTTCAGAGGTGTTCACCAGTCAGTGCTCTGCTGGTGTTACAGGAAACTCCTAATTGCTAATGTTGTCCGGAATGGTCCTCTGCCCCCCCCCCCCCCCCCCCCCCCATTACAAACTTGAGTTACTACTGTGCTGGCAGCCAGCAGTCTTGGCACCAGCGCCAAAGGCAAAACTAGAAAGATGTGTGTTTAATGAATCTGTAAGATGTATGTCAGGAAAAGATTCCTTGAGCTAGAAGCTGGTGTCATGGTGGCTTTACATCTTTTTGTATTGGATAAAGTGGCATTTGATGGAGTCATCAGAAGACCACAGACCTCCTTCACTGGAAAAAGTGGATGTTGTAGGAAACTCAACATGGTCCTGCTAATTCTTGTAAATCTCTCGGCTTCTTTCCATGCATCTAAACAGAGGGTTTGAAGTCCCTAATTGGGCATGAAGACTTCTCACTGAAGTGGCTTTCCTTGGCACTGTGGTAAGACATTCTGATGCCTTGAGAGGTAACACAGCTTAATTTTGGCACGTTGCTGCCCTGCAGTTTGTGGAGGAGGACTCCTCTTATTATGTATAGAGAGTGTTTTATTCTGCTAAGACTAATAGCAAGATCATATTTACATAGGAGCACCAGGACTAAATGCATGGTATATTGCAGTAAACTGATTAAAAAACAAAACAAAACAAACAAAAAAAACCAACTAACAATTTTATTAACCTCTTTAGCTACCTAGAGTATTTTTAGATTTCACCCAAAACAACTAGGCATGGAACTAGGAGATTACTGAGAGGTAAGGTGCTGCTCTAGTGTTCTAGCTTTCTCTGCAGTTAGGCAGACCATGTTTTGCACTTGGTTGCTTGAGGGTTTCTAATCAGGAGAATCAGAAGCTTGTCCTGTTTCAAGTACTGACTTACACTGTATAATTGAAAAACTCACTTTTAGGTATTAGTATACAGTGCTTACACTTTGACTGAATCAGCTACTTCTGAATTGAGCTTTGAGGTAATGCTTTTTGGTCTTTGTGGGCTCAGTTGGACCTCTGACAGCAGTTGAGAAAGTCAAGAAGAGGATTGGCTGTGTTTCCTATGACTTCCTGAAGCTTTTTGTCTCTTCCATAATTCATCTTAGTCAGTTGAGGACTTTATTTGGAGTCTGTAAAAAATAGGATTAGGTTATTTGAGCTGTCTGGAAAACCCTGTTAGACTTGGATCAGCTTTAAGGCTACCCAAAAGATTGGGCTGGATATCTAGGCTAGTGTGTTGCTAGCAAGACACCTCTTGGCATGAAGAACTAGTGGCATTTTGGATAGCCTTTAAGATTTCAGCTTGATCCAGAGTGCGCAGATACACGCTCTCCCTTGCAGCTGGATGGATTCTCTCCCTCTGTAGCATTGGCATTTATTAGTGGCAACTGTGACTTGGGATGCAGAGACTAACAGTCTCTACAAACCTTTTCTTAGTGAATGCTTCCTGTTAGAAATTCCTGATAAGAAGTCTGATCTCACTTGCTCTCACAAGACTGGACTTGGTGGTTGCCTTCTCTCTTGTGTCATTTTTGGGGAAAGACTGGATTTGGCTTGTAAGGGAGGAGTATAAAAAATTCTTGGAGTATTTCTGTTTCTGATTGAGGTGCGAGAAGCAGTTATAGTGGACATTGTTCTGTTTGGGATGTATTCTTAGTTTTTTGGTATTTAGTGGTAGATTTTGCTTAGGTAAGATGTTTACTTCAAAATATCAAAGAAAGAAGAATAGCTTGTATTTGCTATGTCTACATCAGCCTGTGGAACTGGATCTGTGGAAGGAGGATGGTGCTGAGGTTCACCATCTGCCCTGGGTGGGTGTGAGCGTGAAGGGCTTTGAGATCAGCTCACGGTAGGCCCTGAAAGACCACGTGCCTGTCAGCTGCTGTTGTGTGCTTGCACACTCACTGAATGCCTGTCCTCTTGAGAGAGAGCAGGTCATATGCTCCCAGGCTGTGCTTGGCTACAAACCAAAGCACAGTAGTATGAAGTGAGGTGGGAGATAGCTTCAAAGGACCCCTCTGGCTAGCACTAAAATGGGGATCATTTAATGATCATTGATGGGGATCAATGGTGACATATCACTTGTCATCCCCTGGAAAACCCGCACAGTGGAGTTTGACAGCCACCTTGGTGGGGCCATGACTCAAGGCTCAAATTGAGCCTTGGCCGCTCTTTTTGATCCCACATAGGAAAGAAGCGTCAGAGAGCAGATTAATTCTGTGTCTGTAAGGTGTTCTTTGCTCATCAAATTGACTTTGGATAATGATGAAATTGATGTTTGCAAATGTCTGACTGCATAACACAGAACAAGCCAGTCTAACACAGAACTCAGCCACTAGACCCAAAAACTAAAGTAGGAGAACCTCAATCCATTGCACTCCTTCTGGTTTGATGGCAGTGACAGCAAAAGATACCCAGAGCCTGGAGATGGACCACAGGTCAGCAGGAGAGCATCTGAAGGACAGTGCAAAGCAATTCCAAGCCAGTAGATTGGCATCATTAGGACCCAGCTTAAATTCCCCTATGCACATGAATACAGCCTGGGAAATGAACAAGAGGAATTAAAAGCGTACAGTCCCATGATTGTACCAGCTAGGGCTGGAGCTATGCTGAGAGAGCTGGAGGCGTTCAGCCTGGAGAGGAGAAGGCTCTTGGGAGACCTTAGAGTGCCTTGCAGTGCCTAAAGAGTCTCTAAGAGATTTAGAGTGGGACTTTGGAAAAGGGCCTAGAGTGACAGTGACGGTAAATGGCTTCCCACTGCAGAAGGCAGAGTTAGATTAGATTTTAGGAAGAGATTCTTGTCTGTGGGAGTGGTGAAGCCCTGGCACTGGTTGTCCAGAGCAGCTGTGGCTGCCCCTGGATCCCTGGAAGTGTCCAAGGCCAGGCTGGACAGGGCTTGGAGCAGCCTGGGACAGTGGAATATGTCCCTGCCCATGGCAGGAATATCTTGTTGAAATGAAACAATCTTTAAATGCCATTGAGCCCAAATCATTCTAGGACCTTGACAAATAAAGCCATGCTGTGAGGGCTGGGCTGTCTTCTCTGACAATTGGCTTTTGCTGTGATTTCAAGCAATTAAAACTTGCTTTAGTGCCATCAGTAGCCATGACCTTCCACAATAAGCAATGAAATTGTTTGAAAGGTCAGGAAGATGTTGCTGTTTTTTCTGCCTCCTAAGCTGATCAACACTTGTCTTCTTCCTATAAACTGGAGTGTTTCCTGGAGGTGTATACCCCATTGTTTGCTTATCAAGATTGCTAAATATGTTTTACAATCAATGTCTTTAAAGTAATATGTTCATTTGGAGGGGGGATTACTTTTAAAACTGAAGCATTAAAACTGATAGAAAATAATTTTGTGGTGATCCTGGCAATTGCTCCTTTTTGTTTGTTTATTTAGGTTTCATTTTTTAAAAAAAATTATTTTTATTTGTCTCCAGGAGCTTCATTAGTAGGAATTTCTTGTAATCTGTCTTTTTCTTCTTGGCTCAGTCTCTTACTTCTCTTTAGTGGAAAAAAAAGGGGATGTCTGGTTTTAAAAATCATTATATCAGAGCTAATTAACATTGGTTGAGACAGAAGCACAGGATATACGTTTCAAAGGCACAGAAAGAAATACAAAGCTTGATTTCCAGTTAAAAATTTACTTTTATTTAAAGGTTTGCAGCATCTCTGTTTGCCTTGATTAAGGCATCTGATTTTTAATTCCTTTGAATTTTTTTTTTTTCTTGATGAGGGAAAACAGCCTGACATTTTACCCAAGGTGACAGATTTCCTTTAAAGCTCCAGTTCTAGATTCAGGTAGTTACTTATGGATCTCAGATTAGATTAAAAAACTAAATAAATATTTGACTGAGATTTTTCAATGTTTTTGTTGGAGGCATACAGCTTTTTAGACAGTAAGTCATAAAAAAAAATTGCGTTTCCCAAATTTCAGAGAGCTAAGTCCACATCCCTGGATGTGTTATAAAAATCGTATGGCTGATTTCATAATACCTGCGCCTGGCAGAGGTTTGTACTGCTGTTCTTTACATTTCTGAGGCCATAGGTAAATATTGTCCCTGTTTAGTTCATTTATTTTTTCCTCCCTAGCAAAATTTTTTGTGTGAGGTTCTTTGGTGCAGTTCTGAGTCAGTCCACCAGATGACACTTGATGCTTAAGGATGAAAACATGAGTGGTCCTGCATGAAAAATTCTGCATTCCTATGTTGATTTAGAAAAAATTTCAGATCATCTTATTTCCAAAATGTTTTCTTTTGATACTTGTAAAATTTGAGGGGTATGTACAAATGATGCTCCCCGTCCCTGGGAGCGTTCAAGGCCGGGCTGGACAGTGCATGGAGCAAGCTGGGCTAGTGGAAGATGTCCCTGCCCATGGCAGGGTATGGGATGAGATGAACCTTGAGGGCCCTTCCATGATTCTATACTCTTGTTTAATGAGAGGTTACTGGTGGGAGTAAAGACTCTCAGAAGGGTGTTTTCTTACCCTGTTAAACTCATCAGAATGTGAGTAGTTTTAATATCCATTAGTGTGGTGGAGCCCCGGTGCCTTTGCAGGTTTTACCACAATATTGGCAGCAATTACAGATCCTCCAGGCTGGGGTTTTACAGGCCATAGTTTACAGGCCATGCTATGTGTTTGTTGTGTTCTTTGCTGCCCTCCCTCCTCCCTTACCATCTGTTCCCCAAATCTTTTCTTTTTCACTTTAACTCTTTTTTCACAACTTTTCTTATAGTATTCATGATCAACTCTTTTGTTCCCTTCAGTTTTGTCTCAAAACTCCATAAAAGAATTAGACCAAAACCATAAAGCAGTAAGTGAGACAAACAGAGCTTTTAAACTGTGTTCAAAAGAGATTTGAAATTGAACAAGGGGAGGTTTATGCATCCCTAATTAGAGGCAAAGCTAAGTAAGCATGACAGATTTATTGATGATAAACCTCAGTCCTGTTTAAACATCTGTTGAAGCCCAACTTAATAAGTAATAGCAGATTATTGCTGCCTCAGATGCAGTTCCTGGGTGCCTGTGGGACTCTGGAGGAGCTGCGCTGTGATGTGTTTGCAGGGCCAGTCCCAACAGTCCTGGGGCTCTGTCCGCTGTGCAAGGTTTACTACAAGCGTCCCGAAAATTGTCTTAAAATCAACTTGTTTCACTTAAAAAAAAAAAAAATCCAGAATATTCTCAAGGTGTATTACTGAAGGGGGCAAAAGATGCATAAAATTTATTTTCGTTTGGATTAAAGAGGATCTGAAGAGCTCTTAAAGGCAGGCAGAAGACTCTAATGTTCCAAGGACAACAAAATATTTACCTTAATATGAATGTGAAATTACTTGTGTGGAAAATCATGTTTTACAGGTCGAGGAAGAGTGGAATGGGACACTAGTCACAGGGTGGTTTAGTGCAGCTCTGTTTTAGTGCTGCTGGCATTAACTGAGGGCATGGGTGGTTTGTTTGACTGCATTTGCACACATTTTCTCAAAGTGGGAAACTTGGGAATTTATTGGAAGTGGTGTTCTGCCTTTTCTATCTTCACTTGTGCCCTGCTTTTCTTCCTGTAGTCCAACAGGTCCAAGTTTCATAACCAGTACAGTAGTTCTCCACCTTTTTCATACAGAGATCCTAATTTTTCATATTCATTTAACTTGGAAGGATGTTTTCTTGAGAAAATGTGAGTTTTTTTAAGCCAAGAGTGCATTGCCAAATGTTTGTCTAAAGGATGTCACTAGTATGGAGGGAACAAATGATAACCATCCTAAGACCAAACCTCTTGGCAGCAAGCTACAACAAAGAGCTTTTTGGGCTGTCTTGTGCCAAACATTTAAACCTGTGTGAGAGGCTGTGCTTAAAAGAGCAACATTCAAACCAGAAGCCCTGTGTGCCATAAAATAGAGAACTCAGTGCAAGACAAATGCATTGTGACCTTGTTCCTCAAGCCAGGGTGCAGTTTCATGGCTATTTGAAAAATCAAAGGACTAAAGTAAATGTTCCTTCTGCAGGTACTGAGCTAGTTCTGGGTCCAGAGCATCTCAGACCAGGCTCTGGTCACAGAGCAGTGCTCTCCAAATTGCCATGCTCAGCGCCCAAAATGGCAGCTGGCAAAATTCAAAATTGAGTCTTTTGATTTGTAGTTCTTTGTCTAGGCGCCTTCACCAAAAGCTTATAAAAATCTCAGCTAGGAGGTGTTTGAATGTCTGTAATTGATATATTGTTTCATATGAATGGAAATGTTACTTCATGAAGTGCTTTGGGATTTTTGGGGGGTTTTGAAAAACACCTTTTGTATATTAAGATTATTATTAAGCCGGATTTATTCTGATTGAACACATTTAAAAGTCCAAGATGAGGGCTCTAAAAACTACAGGCTTGAGTTGATTTGAATTTTGCAGATCTTTGTACAGGCACTGATTTTGGATCAATGCAGTACTGAAACTAGTAGATTTTTTTTCTTCCTTTTTAATTTTTTTTTTTAAATTTGTATCTATAAAGCTTAAACTTTTCCTTTGGTGTGGAGTGAGATGCATGGATTTGCCATGTCAAGTAAGTGTGCTGCTGCTGTTTGCTGGCAATGAAACAAGGGCATTTGTACCTTTTAGGCCTGGTAGAGAAATGACCAATTGAGTAAATTGTAACCATTTACTTTACAGCAAAGGATAAATTGAAAGGCAAACTTGAACAAAAAGACTTTTTCTTTGTTTTTCATGAAAGCATGCATATATACAACTAATTACAAAAGCTGCAGAATAAAGCTTTGAGTGTTAAAGCTTTTTTCATAAACCAGAAGTAGAGCAATAGTCCATGTAAAAATTGCTGATATAATCACAGGCTCTTTGTTACTGTGCAAATTTCTGCAGTGTTTTGTTTTAACACCAATTTTGGTGTTTCTGAATTGGAAACTAAGTAAGAGAAAGAAGGACCGCTGGTGGTCCAGTTGTATGCTTGATTAGAGGAAAGCAGTGAAGCATTCTGCCTGCTCCAGCAGGAGATGCTGTGCTGAGCCCAGCAGAAGCCCAGAGGGGAGGTCTGCTTTTCCTCTGTGCTGAGCACTGATGAGGCTGTGCTTCAAATCCTTGGTTCAGTTTTGGGCCTCGCCTTGAGGGTCTGGAGCGTGTCCAGGAAAGAGAACAGAGCTAGGGAAGGGTCTGGAGCGCTAGGAGTGGCTGAGGGAGATGGGGGCAGTAAAGTAGGGTCAGGGGAGACTTTTTGTCTCTCTTTCCACAACTCCCTGACAGGAAGGGGGCAGCCAGAGGTAAATCATGATCTGCTCCCAGGGAACAAGAGGCAGGACAACAGGAAATGACCTCTTCCCCACCAGAGAAGATTTAGATTGACTGTTAGGGAGAAGTTCCTTCACTGAAAGTGAAGCATTGGACAGGCTGCCCAGGGCAGTGGTGGAGTCACCATCCCTGGAAGTGCTAAAAAAATGTTGCTGTGGCACTCGAAGATGTGGTTTAATGGTGAATGTGATGGTGCTGGATTGGCAGTTGGACTTCATGATCTCCAGGTCTTTTCCAGCCTTAATGATTCTATGATTGCAGTGTTCTGTCACCCTTAGTCATGAAGAATAGATGTTAACTGAATGAATCCTTACACTTCTTTTTGTCTAAGGCTGCTGTATTATGGAATTTGGATGGGAATTGGCCCTTGTTTTGGACATCCCATATTTACATTATAGATTGTTACAGAAATATGGTTTCTGTTCTGGATAGTGTTACTTTGGTATAAATCCTTATATGAGCCCACCTGACACTCTCCATGTGCTAACACGTATCTTTAAAAACAATTTTAATGGGCTTGTGACAATCAATCCAAGGGTCTTCTACTTGTGGAAGACAAAATCTTTGATCTATTAAGCCTTGTATGGCAGCAGTGGGATGACCCTGTTTTAGTGTGCCATGAAGAGGATTTAGATTCTTTGAAAAACTTGAGGTTTTGCTTGGATGAACTGATTTAAACCTGATTTCTTTCAAATACTCTTACTGCTCAGTGCAACTGAATCAATATGGGATACTACTCTCTTCTTTTTACTGCTTCTTGCATGAAACGATACTAACTTCTCTGCATGGTGTCAGTCTCTCTGTGCTTCTTCCCTTTTATTTTTTTTCCTGCAGAATTGTGCATGCTGTTTGCATAGGGCTGTGACTAATGTACAGATTTGCTTACTGTAGTGCCAGTGATGTTCTGCCAGTGTTGTAGTAGGGGATTCCCACAAGAATTCCCCAGCCTCCCCCATGTGGAGGAGTTGTGTGCACCAAGAATACATATACTTCAGTTATTTACTTTGTGGGGTGGGAGAACAAAGGTTCCTATTTACTTCTTTTTATTTGAAACAATACTACCAGCTCGCTAACCAGTGCTGAAGGGAGTTAGCCCTGGCCCAGGAGCTGGCTAGGACACTGGCCAGGAGTCCGTGCTACACTTCTGTTCCTGCTGTGAAACCTTGGCAACACTTAACTCTTTTTTTTTTTTTTTTTTTTTTTTTTTAATTTCTTCCATTTTAAAGCATTATTTGATTGAACTGTGAACAAAGCCTGTTTTTAGTAAGTATTTGTACAGTGCCTATCTTGATGGGTTCTGCTTTCTTTTGGGATTGTTGTGTGCCTTTGTAGGAATAATAAAATTAGAAACAGCCAGTGGTCCAACAAGCTGCTATCAAAGGGCTCTCACCAAGAGCAAGCCCTGATGTTCCACATCCCTGAGCTTCCAAAAGACTGTGAAATCCCTGGAAATGCAGACGGCAAGTTGCTTCATTTTGCATTCGCACGTATTCAGCTAATTGCAGAGATTCATGCTCCTCTCTGGTCACTTCAGTATGTCACAGACCTGAGCACAGAGTGCTGCTCTTGTGTGCTGTCTGCTATGGGAGCAGTGATAGGGATTTTGGGAAGAAAATTGTTCAGTGATGTTATTTATGGATAGATTTATATTAATATTTTTCTTAAAGAGATGATACATAAAATTAATCATGAACAATTACTGTAACATTAGCAAACTATGTTTCCTTAAGTTTGAAATTATTAAAAGGAGTGGTTGTCAAGGTGTATATGAGTACATATATATATGTATAGTGTATGGATGCGTATATACAGGTATTGAAAATTAAGAATTACATACAAAAAATTAAGAATAATTGGCTTGGCTCATGCTCTTACTAAAGCTGTGTGGTGTTATGCACCATTCAGAGCATACAACTGTTGTTCCCCTTGCACAAAGACTACCTTTGTTTTCTGGGTGAAGTCATGGTCTATTTTAAACCTCGTGTTTTAATAATGAAGTTCACTGTAAACTGAAGGAAATGAGACCATGAGATTTTGTCCTGATAAAAACCAAACTGGAACTTGCAAAGTCAACTGTGAATAAATGTGCATGTCATAGTTTATAGTTTCTGCTTTCAAGTCTGGTTCCTCTTTTCCAAATGTTGTGGAAGAAAAATACGCTCCCATCAGTGACCTCATACAAATAAGTTCTATTTACTTTCAAAGCATTTTCTGACTATGAAAATAAAATGAAAGTTGAAAAAGGCACTTCATACCTCTCATACTTGTTTGACAGATTCCATTGAGTTGAACTTCCAGCTCCCCCTGTTCCCCACTTCATGCTGGCTCAGTTCTGGGTTTTCTCCTGGTGTGATTCCAGAGCAAAACACTCTGGGGACACACAGCTCCAGGATGAAACTCAGAAGTGTTTGTGCTTAAAGAAATGGTCAGCACTGCCTGTCTGTTGTCAGTGATGATAATAGCAATTATAGCCTATTATTAGAACAATGAAATTTAATGCACTTATTGAAGATGTGGTATGAAATGGCTGGATCAAAGGTGTCTGAAGACCCATTTTCTAGCTTTATTGAGGAGTATTTGTTTTGGTTGTTCTAGTAGAAAAATTACCCAGTTTAAGTAGGTGAAGTTATTTGGGTGTTTCACCTTTTTTTGGCACCATTTAGACCATGTAAGTGATTTAAACCTCTCTCTTTATTTTTACTGCAGGCCTTAATGCAGGGAGTTTCTAAAATAAGTTTCAGAAATTTGTATGACCAAGGCAAAAATTCCTGTTTAGTTTGTTTAAGACTAAAAGAGCAAAGATATTGGGTTCTTAAAGGAATATATTTTGGCAGCAGAAGTGATTGACAGCAGAACTATTTCTATTTTCTCAAAAGTTATTTGGTTTTCAAAAGCTGCTCTTGCAACAGAACAGTGATAAAATCCCCTTGCTGTCTTAATGCCTTTAAGGTAACTCCTAGTGGATCGGAATGATCAAGCTTTAAAGTTGCAGTGCCCCTGTAGTGATTGCACATGCAGGGGAAATAATAATTAACGAGCACTGTATCATATAGCTTTTTAAAATTGCTATTTATAGCAGCCAGGGTCTGTAGGGTAGCACCTATATGTGTTATTGGTGCATATGAGGAATTTTTCTGCTGCCATATGAGAAGGAAATGCTGGGTGTTAGCAGAGATGGTGTTAAAATGTTGAAAACTCAAGGAGAATTGTGAAAAGTCATCTTTTAAAAAATCACTTCTGTTTCCTTTCAGGTGACTTGGACTAGGTTGAAATATATGGCAAACCTGTGCGGCTCACAAAAGTACCCTGAGCGTTCTGCCTTTCTAACCAGTTAGCTCTGCACAGGAGAAAATTATAAAAATACATATTGCAAACCACAGTGTGTCCTCGGATGTAACTGGGACCTCTGTAAATTTACATTTCCATGGGCTGGTGTACCATTTCACCTTTAGCGGTGTTATTTGGGAACCAGATAACATGATGCACTTGTGCAGCTCTTAGACAGATCAGTAATTGTATGTATTTTTGTTGATTATTTAAAAGATATTATTCCACTCAAAAAAAAAAAAAAAAAAAAAAAAAGCTCTTTTGTTTGTCTTGCTCCACTGTGGCTTGAGAGATTTATTGCATATTCTTAGTTTGGTTTTTTGTTTAACTTTGGTGCATGCAACTAGTGAAAGTAGGAATATACAGCAATGCAAGTGTCTGCATCAGATGTTGGAGTTAGGCAAGCTGACTTCTCCTTTGTTTCATTGGCAGATGAATGTAGTTGTCAGAACACAAAAAATAAGGTAAACAAATAATAGCTATCAACTTGTTCCCTGTTTTTCTGGGTACATTATTTGAAATGGTAGTTTATCCTTAACAATGTCTCCTTTTTGGTTTTGGGGTTTTTTTTGTAATTTTATGTCTGTTCTTCCAATAAGAGGTTATCAGTCATCTAAAAGCTACCACCACCCATGAGATCAACTCTTCATTTCTTTGCACATGCAGTGTTCTGATAAAAAGCTTCAATAAGATTACAGGAGGATCATGTAATAATGAATAGCCAATCATTTGTCAGTTTTGTTCTGTTTATTTTTTTGCAATAAAAGACTAAAGTCTGTTTTTCCCCTCAGCTTTGCACATCTGATACCTTGCCTTGTTATTAGGAGACGAGGTATGATTTTTATGATGTGTATGTTCCTGGAGCACAAAGGTTTTAGCCACATAATCACAGAAATGTTGGCCGGTCAGTCTGTTGCTATTTAGCTGTTAGAAAGTCTAAAACAGTGATGCTTTTTTGTTTGTTCAGGGTGGCTTCAAAGAAATCTCCTGGCTGCCCTTTCCAAGACATACCTGGGTATGTATGATGCGCATAAAAATCAATATATTCTTGACTTTTAATAATCAATATATGCTCTCCCTGCAATTTCTTGGCCTTCTGCTCAGCCTCACTGTATACCTTTGTCTCTCCCTAGCAGGTGCCTTTTAAAGAAAAGAATAATCAATCTGAGCTGCTCCCTGGTCTTGTTGATCTTCCCTGGTAGTTGATGGTGTGGCTTTTAATCTTGTTTCCTGAGTAAGTGAGGTTTATGCATTGTGCTTTCTGTCCCTTCTTCCTGCTCGGGCTCATTTCAGACTGGTCAACAGAAGGGCTAAGGAGCTAAGCAAATGTTTTTTTCCTTTTCCTTTCTGTTTTTCCCTAAAGTCTGTTAGCCAGATAGACTGGTTCCTAGAGAGGAGACAAGCGGGCAGAAGCACCAGGATGACAGCTGGACAGTGGACATGAGCTGCTCTGGACTAGCCCCATCCTGCACCGCTCGGTGCCTGCTGGAGCTGGGAGAGGGGCACAGTGGAAAGCTGGCATGGTGTGAGGCAATGTGGCTAGAAACACGTAACCCATGCCAGGTGAGCCCTGCAGAGCTGCTCTGTGCTTTTGGCTTGCTCTGGTTTCCGGCTGTTTGGATTTTTAAGCCCTTTCAGCCTTTCTCCATTGCTTGTGTGTAGTAGCTAGCATTTTATAGCACTTTGCTGGGCTTGCATTGGCAGATTTAATTCTGCTCTTCCTTGACTTTGCGTATGAAGTGAGATTTTGCTGTGAGTGAAATTTTGCTCTTGGCAGCTATAAAGACATGATGGCGAGGCCGCCTGGAGGAACTTGGGAAAGCATGGAGAGTTGTACTGTGTGATCTGGGTCAGGTGTGATCTGGGTCAGGTGTGATCAGCAAAACTGATTTTTATTGTGATACCATAAAATCAGATTTGTGTTTTATTTGTATTAGGGTTTTTGGTTTGTGGTCTTGTAAAGAAATGTTGAACTTGTATTTGGCTGAGGAGGAACACAGGTGGAAATGATGGGTTGGACTGTTTGCTCCTGCCTTCCTCAGGTCCCGGCAGTGTGTGTTCTAGGGATTTTATATGTGTAAATGTAATGTACTAGTTCATCTTACTGCTGTGACATGTTGCAAAAACCATGTTTTCATATTTTTTTTCTTTCTCTGAATTCAGACTGGGACAGAAATTGCTGCAAGTGAGAGAGGAGTCAGAAAGGGACCTAGCCTAGGTTACTTCTCAAACCAGTTCTCCCCTGGTCCCACTTTGGTAGACAATATCAGCCACTTCTCTTGGGGCCTCAGTGGTGTCTCCTTTTCTCTGACATGGGACTGGAGAGATGAGGGAGCTCCAGGGAGCAGGCAGCGCGTGGGGGCTGGCTAGAGCAGCTGTGGAACAGCCAGCACTGGGGTTTTCAGAAGAAACTCCAAAGCCTGACAGGTTTTTTCCAGCCTTGTGCCCAGCTGGCTTGTAATTGCTCTCACAGTATCTCCACCCCGGCTTTACTCTGTCTTTTTATATGGCCCACAACTTCCTTACCTCCTCTCTTTTTGGCTTAAGTTTCTAAACAAGCCCATTGGAATTGACAAGTAAATAAACGGTGGATTTTGAAGTGGATTGCCTTTAGCTGCTGTTCTTGCAAATCAAAGTGGTCTTTGTGTTGGTGCAGGCTTCTTGGTATCCTCTGCAGAGAGGCTGAGGAAGGAGGAGGTCTGGCTAGTGTGCCAAGGTGGAGCTCTCTATTAATTAACTACTGTTAAAAAACGTTTTCTGTGTGTTCAGAGAGAGACAGTGCTTGGAGAATTTTTTGATGTGCAAAATTAAATTACATTGGTAATAATCAGTGGTAAGCTGATGACTGTGGAAGTTGCTTTGTTGTGTGGCAAATATTAGACAGTGAGTATTGCACTTTGGTTGGAGCAATGTGTTAATGTCACTGTAGTGAGCAGCTCTTACCTCTTTCTGAGGTTGGAAAAGACCTCCAAGATCATCAAGTCTAACATTTGACTGAATCCTATGATGGCCCGTAAACCATGTCACCAAGCATCATGTTTGCTTGTTTTTTGAACACTTCCAGGGACAATGACTCCACCACTGCTCTGGTTTGCCTGTTCTAATGTTTAGCCATTTTGTTTCAATGAAAGAAATTTCCTTAATATCTAAAAAATACTACTAATAATATCCTAAAAAAACTAATTAAATTTGTATAAAATATAATGAATATATTGATGAAATCGTAATGGCTGTTCTCACTGGGATTTTGGTGCCAGACTTCCACCTCCCATGGATTATTTTGGTTGACTTTCCGTGGGGACCCTGACAAGACACAAGGAGGGGAAGGGTGGGATGGTGTGAGTCAGGATCTCATGGAGGAGCACTGTGGAGCAGTGTGCCACAGTGTCCACCCTGCTTTTGTTGATGAACTTTTCTCAGTTTCACAAGGGACAAGATCCTTGAGGTGATCTGTCTCATACTATATCCGAGAATTTTTTGTAAAGGAAAGGCTACCTTGTAGTTTCATGATAAAGTGATGCTTCTTATCAGGCCTTTGTGAAACTAGTCCTCCTTGCTACATCCTCAGCTCTGCAACATGTTCATCTTTGTCAATCAAGTTTTAATTGCGATTGAGCATTAATTCCTATCTGTGTAAATTCCAATATGTAAATAAAGTTTCTTCAGCTCCTCATTGGAGGCATCTTACACCGCACTTGTTTCAACCAGCATCCCCTCAGCATCTCAGGGAAGTTTCATGCTTTTCAACTATGTGAAATCTGGTGCAAATGAAAGGAAGTGCAGATAAAATTATAGTAGTAATAGTAAAATACATTTTCTTCTCCTGGACTACACTCCCACGCAGTCTGGCTTTAGAACATCTCCACCGAGTAGCAGCAATTGCCATCAGTGAAGCCCCCTCCCCTTCCCACATTTATTTCCATGGTAACCCACAGAAGGCATTCTGCAGCCTCAAAACTACTTTTGCTCTTTCATCATGCAAGCTGGCATTGTCAAGGGCTGAGTGTATTCCTACAGCTTTGAATGAATATAAAAAAAAGCAAAAGCCTGAATTTGGCTGGGCAATTTTTATTTGGGAGGCCCTGCAGCAGGAAGGAACAGGCAACCTTCAAGTGGCTTAGTGTCCGTACATTGCTTAGTAAGGAAAAGTCTTGCTTCATTAATTGATTAATGGGGAGGGTGACGGTCATCAGAATGGTCTGTCTGTGAAGCAAATGCAGTGATTTCCTGAATGCTGGGAGGTGGCAGGCAAGGGCAGATGGCTG
The DNA here is from genome assembly GCF_028551555.1 of Melozone crissalis. Lineage (NCBI taxonomy): Eukaryota > Metazoa > Chordata > Aves > Passeriformes > Passerellidae > Melozone > Melozone crissalis. Next base: position 22,516,835 of record NW_026535807.1, on the reverse strand, counting down.
GCCAGGCTGGGCTGGCGAGCTGCCGGTAAGTGTGCATGCTGTGATCTGTTCAAATAGCGCTTTCTTGTGGAGTCTGTAATGCTTTTTCAGGTATGATGTAGAAAATGGTGTCTTACTAGATGCCTCCTCCTCGACTGTGTTATGCATTAGCCTTTTCCTGGTGTAGAAGTGGGGGGGTTTGGCAGTGTTGGGCAGTGCTTGCTGAGTGTGAGCAATTTAGTACTGGTAGTAAAACATTTGCTCTTTCTGTACAGCGCCATAATGAGCTGTATTGATTTTTTGCTTTTTTTAATCCATATTTATGCAGTATTTGCATGTAAATGTTGAGAGGATTTTATGCTTTTTGAACCGGCTAAGACTGTTTGATTGCTCTGTATGATAACAGCGGCATGTGGAACACATAGTACTTGGTAAAAGAAAACCAATTGCTTGCAAACAGTGTCTGCAAATGGGGGATGAATTAAATTATATTGTAAGTAATTATTTTTTTAATAATCTGAAAGCAGAAACCTGTCTGGTTCAAGTGTGTTCTGAGTCTTGTATGATAAAGGGATTGGATGCATTATTAATTAGAATTTTCTGCTTATGTATTCCGTGTTGTCTGAGTATCTGATCCACAGTGCAGGAAAAGTATTGGTTAAAATATTTCAGGGGTGCTGCCTGATCAAAGGATTTGGTTGCAATTTGGTTGGCTTGGGACAAGCTAGCAGGGTTTTTTTTCCATTCTTACATTATTTGGCAGGGAGGGGTGAAAATATAGCCTTTTTCTAAATGTGTCTGAAGTACATAAATGACTGGGAAGTCACCATGACAACATGGGGACCTGGATCAGACTTCTCTCCATGCTTATGCTGTTTTGTTTTTTTGTTGTTGTTGTTTAATATTTGTTATTTGGGCATTCCCTAAGCTGTTTGAGAGAGTATCTTACAGCTCCTGTTGGTACAGGACTTTCAATGATATCCAGCTCTTAAAGTAAATTATTTCTGCAGGGCTTTTTTGGCTCAGTCCAATGTGTTATTCAGTTTGCGGTATAATTAAGGTAGGATCTAAACAAGGACATGAGCACCTTCAGCAGGAGTTAAGGGTCTGCCTTTACTGCAGTTTTGGTGTTGCAGATCTGAAAACTTCTGATGAGCTTTTCCATGGTCCTGAGGATTCCTGTCTGGTGCTCCCATGTAGGACCCAGAGCCTGGAGATTCCTGAAAGTTATGTGCAAGCTAAGGTGTAAGAGAATCTTTGTACAAGAGTGCCTGGAGTTAGGGGCAAGCTCTCGGGGACAGCAATAAAAGGGACTGACCGTGGTCAAGAAACAAACAGTTCTTCTACCCTCCTTTGCTAAGGGATGCTGAGTGTAGCTCTCAGGGAAGAAGAGGGTTTTGTGAGATATATTGCTGGCTGTTCCTCTGCACTTGTTGGGACATAGTGAAGTAATGCGGCCCAAGGGGAGTAAGGTTTGTGTTCAGTTCCTTTCTCCATCACCACTTACAGATTTTGGAGTGGTGAACACAGACTGTGAGAAGTTGGACCATACAGGGCATTCTGAGCTCTCCTGAAGCCCTGGCACTGTTCAGAAGGGAATGAAAGACTCCCCACGTTAGAGAGGGTGTGCAGGGAAGGCAGTGGTGTCAGCACAGTAAAAGGCTTTGATGGGGAGTTGTGGAGTTTGATTTCTGGTCTCCACTGCACAGCTATGGGCACGTGTGTGGAACTAGATGTGCCTGTTTTGTGGTTAATATTTTAGGGTGATCCAGCTTAGGAATCTTCTAGAAGAGTATTTACTTTGGGGAGGAGACATCTTACCTATAGATATCTCCCTGGTGCTATCTTCTGCTCCCTCCTGGCAGGGTTACTAGGGTTGGAGAGGTGTTTGTTTCATACTTGTAGCAGCAACCTATGTAATTGATAGTGAATTTGGTGGAATAATGTACTAGATGTTCTGTGGAGGTGGTGTTTCAGTGTCAGCAGAGGAAGGTAATTACATGCTTCTCAGTTATCATCATACTTGATGGAAAAAAGCCATGGTAATTTGGGTAAACGAAAGTAAAGTCATTGCAGTTGTCACTTGTGCCTATCTAAACTTGGAGAGAAAGTAGGTATGTGACGTTTTCTGAGAATGTATGGATTTACTTGCCCTTGTGGCAGAGCTGTATGTTTCAGTATTGGGGCAACTGAAAAGTAAGTACAACATGACAGTGACTTTCACCTTGTATTATTACACTACATCTCAACATGAGAATGTGAAGAACCACACATTTTCCTCTTGACACCCATTAATCTAATGTTTCCTTTGATGCCAAATGAATAATAAAATGACTTTTTTAATTTGGAAAAATGTTGAGTTCTGTCTTAAGCTGGAGCAAAATTTTCAAGTAATGCTGAAAAGAAATTTTCTACATCTGGGTAGGATTATCTCCTTTGAAGAGCAGTATGTCTGTGTGATGTAGCCTAATTTCCCTTTTTCTTGAAGTTACCTGATGTTATAATTTTGAATATAGAAAATGTGAGGAAAATTTAGTCCTTCAGAAATCCATCTCACATTTCTGAGAAAAGATTTCTTTTGAGCTAGAGGCTCAAATAATGAGATAAATCTGTTATGAGAAAAAACAAGTAAGAGCGAGAGACTGGTGGAGTTTGTTATATAGACTTCTGTGGTTACATACCTTGCTTTCAAGATTCTTACAGTTACATAATATTAGAGGCAAAAACTTGAAAGTCCCAGATTTAGGAGTAGCTAATAAACAAAACAAACATAAACCCACCCTTCCTTTCCCTGCCAAAAATCTCCAACTGCAAACAACAAAATAAACCTCTTCTTACTTCTAGGGTTAGAGTCAAGCTTGATGCTGTAAGGAAATCAACACCAAAAGAAATAGCTCTAACATATGAAAATCCGGTGGGGATAGGGCAGAGTGACACTGGTGATGCCATTACAGCAGTCTTGGTACTTTAGGATTCTGAGGATGAAAATGATGCTTTTTACTCCACCTGCTCTCAGCAGTAGTGCTCTAAGAGCTCAATGACAGTCACCTGAAATCAAGGCATCTGTACTTATTTTTTCTTATAATTTTTTTTCATTTCTAAGTGGGGAAAGAAAAGTCTTGGTTTCAGTCCTACAAAATAGGATTAAATTAATTTGCAGTATTTTATTAGGAACAACCTGGTTTTGCTGTGTATCAGAGACTGGCACTAACTTGCACTTCAATCCTGCTTCTTGTCCCTTCCTAGTACATGGAGAGTGTGGATGTATGGACTGCCATGAAGAACTACATCCAAAGTTTGAAAATTCTTTCCCACTTACTGGGTCCCACTTACCACCCCTTCAAAAAAAGGGAAGACTTCATCATAGTGTATAAATTCACAATTCAGTGTTAAAACTGAATCTTGGTTTTTTTAGAGCTATTGTTCTTTGCCTTGCCCCCCCCCCCCCAAAAAAAAAAAGAAGTTTTTGCATATGCAAGTTCCAACAGGAAACCAAAACTCAGCCTTTTCACTTAAGCATGGGATCAGCTGAAGTTTAATTTCCCCTGTAAATGTGATATGGCAATGAAAAACCCTTGCCACAAAAATTGTAGATGTCTATAAAACACACTTCACTGAAAAGGCTCAAGGTCTTGACCTCTTTGGTTATGAAAGACAAACTGCTTTAACTTGGGTTTTATTTAGTGAATGAGTGGCAAAAATGCTATGATCTGAGAAGGTGGAAAGATCAAACTAGAGTTATTTTCCTTGTAAAGGTGACTTTGCTTTTAAGAGGAAAAAATGGTATCAGTTTTCGAATACTTCTTTCAATACTTCTGATTCCCAGTGAAAAAGTATTTTGTTGCAGAACAAGAGGTTTTGATATATTTTTTTTCCATGCCATTAGGTAATAATAACTGAGATGAAGTGTTTCTGTTTGCTGGCCAGTTGAGTTGCAGTAAACCATGTCATTCCCAGGGTTCTGCAGAGTGTAGGACCTGTTACAACAGCAGCCCTGCTTGCAGTTCCACTGTAGAAGATGCCTCCAAGCCCAATTCCTATTTCTGCTGCCTGTGATTTTACTGGCTTCCATCCTGAGTGCAGCTTTCACACCACTGCCCTGTGTATGGGATCAGTTCAATCAGTTCTGAGCTGGGTCAAAACCTTCCAAGTAAGAATAATGTAATGCCTGTGGTTGGGGGAGCAGGGCAGGAAGACTCTTTCAGTAGGAGGACGCTACGGGTAGTATTAAACCGCACCATTAGTCCCACCACATGTATCTTGCACCTGTGTAAAATTCTGTCCTTTAGCCCAGGATTTACCATTTCTTTCTGCAATTGGGTGTTTGGTCTGGTTTGTTAAAATGGAAAGTACTGCTATGAGAAGCAGAATGACAGTAGATACAAAACATGGAATGCTCGTGGTGCCAGTGTGCTGGTCTTACCAGGTGTTGAGTTTCCCTTCCAAAGGAGCTGCCCAGTGCTCTTGTGTTTCTTCTGACCAGCCTGGATGGAAAAATATGAAGGGCCCTCAAAGAGTTAAATACACAGAAGTATTAATCAGTGAATATTTAGGTCATGGAGGACTGAGACTGGAGAAATACAGAACATTACTGACAGCCAGGGGGGTTTATGTTGGTAATGGATTGGGGAATATCTTCTTGTCGAGTAGTAGCACCAGACTTTGACTTTGTAATTGTAGTTTCTGTTGTGTTTATGTTCTTAGTTGCACTGCTGTTGCTTTGCAAGATGTGGGATGTTCAGTAAGTCTCTAAATGGGCTTTCTAGAACCATTACTTGTGTCTTTCATCATGTCCTGCAGCACTAGTCGGAGCTGACTTCCTAGTAATCGCAGACATTTTGAAGATTACCTTTAATCTTCAGGTAATTCATTTGTAGTCTTTTCTGAGGAAACGGTTACAAAATTCAATGTCTTACTGACTTTTTGCTGGGCTCTGACCCATAAATCACTTCCCACTGACATGGATAGTTCCAGTTTGAAAAGTGTGGTATGCAGGCTTTGCCCTGTCCTCCAAGGCTTTGGTTCCTAAGGGCAGGACTTTTTAGTCTTATCTGTCTGTAAAATGTCATTGAAGATCCATGGTGTGATCTGCATAAGAATGGTAATGATGAGCTTACACTGTGTGTATGTCCCTGGGGAGTGAGGCAACTCCTGCCTGCTGTCCCTGATGCCCAGATGGTGGTGACTTTTAAAAGGCCTGTTTGCATCCTCTTTGAACACCAGAACTGCTTGGAGCCTTTGTCACTTTCAGGTGATTAAACAATCAAATGTAACAATTTGTTTGTTTAAATTTTATTTTCAAATGTCAAAACCCAGTAGTTTTAACATTATCATGTGTATTTCTAATAGATTGCTGAGTGAATTGGAACTTTATGCTGTTAAAAGTTATTACAATTTAGGTTCTTTAGTCAAAGAAGCCAATATATTGTTATGGCTTGTATATAACTATTATATTTTTAATTCTTAAAATGTTTTGAAATAAAGCATATCTTACTGTACAGAAGAAGGAGGACCCCTAGTGTATAATAGTTTAGAATGTGTGATAAATTGAATTTTACTTGATATTAAGAAATTTGTATAGTTTTCATAGCTAGAATGAATTCTTTCATGGAACTGTAATATAGCTGTTGTAATTCCATCATCAGATGAGGTCACTAAACTGAAATATTTGGACAACATCCCTGGTTGGGTCACTTATTCTGAAAACTGCCTATGCTTTGTGTATGCTATACACTCTGGCATTCTAATGTTATTTAATGTTTTTAAATTACAGGTACAGAATTGTAAGACTGCTACAACATGTATTGGGTAGCCACTTTTATTAAGTGCAAAAAGAACTGGAGGTTGATGCACTTAATGTTTGTTATACTAACCCAGTCACACATTCCTATTATCAAATGTATCTCCTTGTAGAAGATTAGTATAAGATGAATATAGTATCCTCAGTAGAGTGCACCTTGTGCTCTATGCCTTTCTGAACATATATCTGTTGCAGGGGATGTTGCCTTTTTGTGCATCTGAGAATTCCAAACTGGCTGCTCTGAGAGGAAGAGGGATCTGTTTGGTCCAAGAATGTTCTTTGTAGATATTGGGTTTGGGAGTGCTGTAGGAGTTGCATTCAAATATCTGGGCAGGAAGAGGAGGTTCACTATGGTAAGAAAGAAGACACTCTTGGGTCTGTGACCAGAAAATTGGAGAGATTACCTAGGATTTTCAACTTGCTTCTAGTTTTATTTTGGTTTTTTTTTCACAAGGCCAGATTGGATGGGGCTCTGGCCAACCTAGTCTAGTGGAAGATGTCCTTGCCCATGACAGATGTTGGAACAAGACACAGTTCAAGGTCCCCTCCAACCTAAACCATTCTGTGATTCTATAACTCTGCAGGGAGCAAAATACCTGATTCTTCCTGACCATTAGTGCAAATGGGCTTTTCAGTTAAAAACCATCTTGAAGCAACTATTTTGCTTGACAGTCTGATTTTTCCTTTGCCACAGTACCTCACAGAAACTGATCAAAGTGTTCCATTTTGAGAACACAGCTTTAGCCAGTAGGCACTGGAGCTCAGGGTTGGTCCCTCTGAGTGTGTCTCTGTGGAGTGTTTGCAGGGAACACAGAAGAGGAATGGCCCCACAGCACAGTGGTGTGGTATGGAGTGAGGGTGGGGGAGCAGCAGGACTGTGTGCCGGTCTGTGCACGATAGGATGTGCCCGACAGGCTGTGCACCTGGCCTAACTTAGAAATTGCCAGAACTGCAGCAATCCTGTTTGGCTTCTCTGAGGAGAGCTGTCCTCCTTGAGCAGCGCAGGTGGGGAGACATGGCTGGTGCAGACATTTATGAATGCCAGATTTGAATGTGGAGGGATGACATCTGAGCTCTAAGCATCTCTGAATTGGCCTCAGTTTATTTGTGAGCTAGGATAATGTGGCTTAAGGTGCCTTTTGAGCAGTAACTTTGTGTGGTGACAATCATCACAGTGTTTTAAGGGGCCTGCCCATCATGTGCAGAAGCTGACCCAGCTGCCGCAGGGGAGTGTGGCTAAGGACTGTGCCCCACAGTGTCGTGATCAATGGCAGTCCGTGAGCTGGGGTGAGTCAATCATTCCCAGAGTGGAGCAGGGTGGCCAGGGCATAATCAGGCCTTATTGCAATTCGTGTATGCATGTGTTTGCTGGTTTTTGGTTTTCTTTTTTGGAAGGGCTATGGAGGGCTCAGTGGTGTTTGCTGACACCAGCATGCTGCAAAAGGAATCAGGAAGTGTCCTAGGCAATTGGGAGTTGTATTAATGTTACTGTTTTGTTCTTTATTGATGGATGCCAACTCAGATCCTCACTTTACATGTAAAGATATTGCTCTGAAAGGTGTCTTGTTCCTCTCCTTGTGAAGTTGGCAGTAGTTAAAGCTCTCTGGGGCCAATATGCCATAATAGATCTGAAGAAACTCCAACCAAACAAAAATTATTTATCCATAACCCGTTCTAAGCAACTGATAGGATTATGATGTTATTACTAAATTACGCTTTCACTGTCAATTATTGTAGGAGCTCAAGATTGTAAATTCATTACAAGAGTCATTTATTATCTGAAATAATCTTGTAGTGATTTTCTTTTACTGTTTTTCTTGTACAGTGAAAATTCTTTGCATTTTTCATAATAGCATCTAAATTTCTCTATTGACTTTTATTTTTAAATCCCTCCAGTCATCCTTTCTTAATAATGCAGCTTTGCCAACAAACATACATTTTATGCATGGAGATTTCTGCAATAGTGAAAGAATAATATGGAGTAACGTTGCAGAAATTATAGAGAAACCAGTAATTTATTGAAACATGACTGCCATGCAGTATGTGCTGTTTTATGCAATATAATTTTAAACACAAACATTCAGCTATCCTGTGCAAGTGACATAGATTATAATTATCCACGTTAGCTATGCATACATATTGGAAAATGCTAGTTGCCTGTTATATTTTATGTAATGATAGACCACACTCTAAGTTAACTTCAGAATTGAAAGCTATCACCTAAGCAAGGCAGAATGTGTACTATTTTCACAATAATAATTTGAATGCATATTTTGGGTTAATGATCTGATTCTGAAATTGTTGCCTGTTCTTGTCCAGCTTTAAAAAAATTATTTATTTTAAAAAATTATTTTAAAGTAATTTCTGGCAGATTTGAAATTCAGTTTTGAGATTGTGGGGTTTTTTTTCTTTAGAATGAAAATTTAGCAGTCATTCACTCGGATTTTATTTTTTGTGATTTATAAGTTATGTCCCAAATGATAACTAGGGTTCTTGAAAAATGTCCTTTGTTTTCATGTTGTACTGGCTATGGATTGGATGAAAGTGCAATTGTAGATAACTGGAGAGATGGAATAGCTGCTATAGATATAATTAATTAACTGAAGTTTTGTTGAGAAAACTAATACTAATTCCTTTTACTCCAGTTTTTCTCTGTACTCTGTATTACAGGCCTTTGATCTGGTGTTACTTTCTTTGGAGCTTGTCAGGCTGAAATAAAAGATACTTTATCCTGTCCTGTGACTGGGATCCAAAATACTGGAGCTGGTTCAGTGGTTTTCAGTCTCTTCCACTTTATTTATCTGTGTGCTGTTCCCATGGACACCTTTAACCTTTCCCAGGTTCTTTTTCTTGCTCTCACTTTGGATCTTAGAGACTGTGGATCACAGAGTGAGGAAGCATTCATCTAAGAGAAGGAGATGGTCATGCAAGTGAAAGAGTGCTCTTTGCTCTTGGTTCCTCCATCTGCAATGTACAGAACGTGGTTGTGTGTCCCCTCAGAGCTGGAAGAGATGTGGAGTTTGACCTCAGGAGTGGCTCTGGGATAACCTGGGTGTGCAGGTCTCTGGAGGAGCAGGCTGCAGAGCCTGAGGCCGCAGAGAAGGGTAAAGATGGTGTTCTCTAGTCAGCTGAGAAATCAGTGCAGTGTAGTGTGGACCTTTGGTCAATGTCATAGGCTGCTCCAAGTCTCCAAAAAGTAGAGACTCACAGTGGCATTTTCTTGCGCTGGATTTGCAGTCATTGTGTGGGATTGCTTTGTTGGAAGTATAGATATGAGAAAGAGGCACAGGACTAGGGATGCTTTTGCTGTTAGCCTCTCAGTGCTGTCCAGGCTCTTAAAGGCTCTTCCAAACTGCGACTGTGCTTTTGTGAGCCCACGTGGCACTCAATCACCCAGTCCACAGCCGAGGCACCACAGCGACCTGCTTGCTTCTCATTGCTGCCCATGTTCAGATTATCAGTCAGAAATCTGACTGATTTATTCAGTTTTATTCTGTGTCCTTTTCTCCATATAGGAGTCAATATTTGAGAACGTTATTTATTGGTAATTTACATTATTATTTTGTTACATTTGTTTTAAATGGGACAAAAAATATTATACATGTCACATTGTAATATGTGTGATTGACCTAGTCAAACCAGCAGCCTACTCTGAGTGGCCCTGCTTTGAGCAGAGGGGATGGACTGGGTGATCTCCACAAGTTCCTTCCAAACTCAAAGAATCTGTGGCTTGGCCATTTTCTATCAAAGCTCTCAACTTCAAGTAGAATGTTACTGAGCCACACTGAGAGCTGAAATATGTCTTCTTCTAGTGATTATTTTGAAATTGTTCTGGATTTTGAAACATGCAGCTCTGCTGTCAAAATAGTGTAAAAATACTCCTTGTGTGTTTCAATAATGAAGTTGTATTTTCTTAATTTCTGCAGTGTGGAGTGACAGCACTTTGTGATCACACAGAAAAGCTAGACCTGCCCTGCAAAGCTTGCTTCTGTAGCAAAGAACCTGAGCTCAGTTTTGAGCTACTTTTCACTTACCTGCTTTTATTTAGTACCTAAATAGACTTTTAAATCAGCAAAGGCTAATTATTGGTTTACTAAAACTAATGAAACAATTCAGGATTATAAAGAGAAAGAGAGTTGGTTGGGACACTGTTAGAGATGAATTATATTGTCATTAAATCTTAAGTGGAGGGTAATTTTTACTCATCTTGCTGGTTAAATAAGATCTTACACATTGCAATGTGTAGCATTAAGAAGATGCACAGGCACATCTGCTGAGCAGAAAGAGAGATCCTTGCATGCTGCTTTTGTCATTAGGAATAATTTAGTAAGCTTTCAGTAAGAGAAGAAACAAAGCACACAAAGCATTTTTTGACATGGTTTTGAATGAAGGCTGGAATTTGCTCATAGGACTTGACTGGGCTGTTTCTCATCATTTTGTCTTTTAAATCACTGGAAGGTGGGCAGTGTAATGCTTTTCTCTGTTCGGAGAACAGAGAAACTCTTCCTGCAACTCTGGGAATTGGAGATCTGCCATCTTTCTCTTTGTTCTTGGGAGAGAATCCCAAAGACAGTAAATCACACAGCTGCAGGTAACCTGAAAGGAACAAATTGAGATGGCTTTGACTGCAGTAATTTGTTTGTAGAATAAATCTCTTTAGGTTTTCACAGTAATGGATCGCTTTGGTATTGCAATTCCTGTGTTTAAGTAGTACAGATGTGAAGTTGTGGGTATATTATTAGGCTGAAATAGTTCATTGATTTGCAAAATCAGAAATCAGTGTAATTATTAATTGGGACTCTTTCATCATAATGAAAAACCTTTTACTTGTCAGGGGAAAAAGAAAAAAAAAAAACAAACCTGTGCTCATCTAAGAGGAAAGCCTCAGGAATTCTGAATAAAGATTCTGTCTGCATCCCTTCACCAGGATCTGGTTTGTGCATCTTACAGGAGGCTCATCCAGTGTGGGCATCTTAGAGGTGGTATAGACATCTGACATCAGTGAGGGCTCTGAGGCTGTCAGGCAAAATGATAGCTTCATCTTTGAAAATCCGTGGTGAAAATGCATTTATAGTTGCAGCTACACACTGCACCTCATGCTCAGCTGCCTTTGGCTGATCTCTGGGGACACTGTAGAGAGATCAGTTTGGTATGGGGTGTTCCCTTCTGGGAGACCAGGAGTTGTCCGTGGGTAAGCATCCCTGTGTCATGGAGGAAGCAGCCAGACTAAATCTGGAGACCAGAGCTAAACCAAGTTAATTACCAGAAACATGAGATGCAAAGTGAGTTTGAATGGGAAAGAGGCAGGAGGAGGAAAAGATACGTTAAAATGCTGATGCTGAAAGACTGAAAAGTGGTGGTGTGTGCGACTTGTCCTGTAAGTCAGAGAAATGCCCTTGCTTATGCTCACCTGGCTAGAATAAGAACAATGAGGGTAAAATTATGGTCAGAAATACTTCACTATAACTAGAACTTCCTTTGAGAGAGTTCTAGCCTGTTACAAGTGCTTACTTTATTTTTACTCTGTGCATGTTATCTGCCCAATATTCAATCCTGAACTCAGGAAAAAATTAGAGAAAGGCCCATTTATCTTCCATCTTCAATGAATCCTTTTGCAAAAGAAAAAATCAAAACAAAACACGGTCTTTCAAATTAATGAATTCTGGGTTTCATGTTAGTTATAATGAAATATATGAATGAAAACCAATTCCCCTTTTCCCTTCTAAATTAGGCACATGCAACAACCTAAGATGGACTTTGATATCTGGACCTTGGCATCTGCACCTTGGCCAATGCAGGAATTAAGTCTTGAAATCTACTGCTGAAGTTAAACAAGTTGCTTTGCATTTCATCACACAAAAGTAAGACAAGACTTGTGTGCACCAAAGAAATGAGTCTGACTGGTCATCCCTTCTTACCTCCATTTTCTCTAGTAGAGGAACAGTGTTTGACAGTCCCATGTGATGGCTGAATCTCCTGTTGTGTGCAGCATTCTGGCAGGGCTTTTGTCTCCTTCAATGTCAACCAGGCTGACACCTACCCCAGGCTCCTTCTCCTTTTCTTTGTCACTCTTTATGCCTCAGTCTTTTTATGTCATCTAACCTGCTTTTCTTACTAGATGGAGGAGTCTCAGGGGTTTTTCTCTTCTACCTTTGATCTTGTGTCACAGAAAGTAACTGTGATGATCATTTTTGCCTAATTAAACCATTTCCTCATTTGAGGGGGAAAATCAGCTAAATGTTTCCTCCAGAAGAATGAGATTTTCACAGCCTCTTTGTTATATTTTGTTAGATCATAAAAGTTTGTAACTGCCTTCATTTATGGGGATTTGATGTTCAGTATCCCCTAACATCCATTCTCTGTATGTCAATATGAAGAGCAGGCCAAATGTAAACACTGAGAAGACTATGGCTAAATGCAGGAATTTGCTTACCAATGAATAGTGTCCAGCCCTAGACAAAGATAATAAACATGTTTTTTTCAAATTGGAAACCTGTTTCCCGTGTGCCTTGTCTGTTTCCTGTACGGGAATGTCACTGGAGGTTTGAAATCATAATGCCAAAGTTTCAGGGACCAGATCTGTAAAGATATGGCAAATTCTGAGATATGACAGAAATGCTAATGCAAAAGTTACTGATGGGCATCTGTGTCCAAGTCAACTGAGAGACAAAACCTAAGGCCAAACTGATACTCTCCAAAGGGATTCAAATATAAACAAAATCTGAAAGAATAACTTTGGTACAAGTTTGTCACAGAATAGCATGGAAGAACTTGAGCGTGGCCACTTCGGTGGGTGTCAGTCTCTTCTCCCGTGTAGCAAGTGACAGGACAAGGTGAAACAGCCTCAAGTTGTGCCAGGGGAAGTTTAGGTTGGATATTAGGGAAATTTTTGTCACTGAAAAGGAGGTCAAGCCCAGCACAGGCTTCCCAGGACAGTGGTGGAGTGCTCAAAAAGTGGAAGTGTTCAAAAATGTTCAAAAAAATGTGTAGAGGTGACACGTGGGGGACATAGTTTAGTGGAGAACATGCAGATGATGGGGAGATTGATGGTTCAACCTGGTGCTCTTAGAAATCTTTTTCAATCTTAACCATTCTGTGATCCTGTGATACTGTGGAGAAGCACACAACGTTGACATTGGTTCGGGACATTTACTGTGTAGTTCATTATCACGCTCAGCAGCACTGCAGACATAGATCTAGAAATTACAACATTTGTGTTAAACCACATGACTACTTAAAAAAATCTCCCAAGCCCCCACAAAATCCATTAATCCTCATCTACTCTCCAGCAGAGTTTAGATTATAATCACTTAGAAGTTTATTAGCAAAGAAATAATTACATGTGGAGTTTTCCACTCTTGGGACTTTGGTCCATGTAGAGCTTTGATAACAGTGATGCACAAGGAGGAGCTGCTTCACCACAGTCCCTCCTTCTCTGCAGGAGATCCTCAGGCTGGACTCGTCCCTGGAGTGGCAGCTGGATGAGCCAGGTGCCCTCTTACAGAGAGGTTTCAGTGCAGCCCTGTAATTTGGGGCTGACTGCTGTGGCTGAAGGGAGGCTGGGGCTGAGCAGCAGACTGCATGTCCTCAGTCTGTGTGTGTGTTAACAGAGGACTCAAAACACAGTCAGTACAAACACAAGACTTTTTTTTTTAACTTTGTACCAATAACCCCAGGAGCCGAAGGTAAGTTCTTGCTAACTGCAGTACCACATCCTGTTTCATACAGGAAAGAAAAATATTTTTGTTTTGAGGCTTTATTGTGCCTGTTTTTAGTCTTGGAGGAGAATATATTCTGTGGTGCTTTTTCTTTCTCATTTTCCTTTTGAGTGAATTTATTCTGTTCTCAGTATGGCTTTTCTGGTTGTTGCTTCCACTCCTCAGGCCCCCTTGGAATCCCTAGGGTTGGAAGCTGGCCCTCCTTCCCATTCAGCTGATGTGGTTTTCCCCTTCACTCATTTTTTGGACAGAATTTTCTTGGCAGCCTGCTACAAAATAAAAATAAAATAAGAAATACCACTTTCCTTCTTAACTAAGGAAAGATGACCTTCCATACAGTTAGTGACAGATTCTGATTTTTTGTTCTGGAAAAGAGTTTAATTTTTCTCTGTGGCAACTCAGTGGCAACTTGAGTTGATTCTGTATTATGTCTCAAGAGATGGTATCATTGCCACTATGGTAGAAATTATGGGGCATATTTGACTGGCCTTGGAAGGATCCTTGCTTTGTGCTGTCTGTGGGGGATGTAGTGGCCAGCTGCACTCAGAGCAACATAAAACACCTAACAGTAGAGTGCCTGCTTGATTTTTTTTGTCTGTTTTTTTTTTTTTTCCTTGCCCCAGTGTAAAATTGTATGTAATGACTTTATAGCAGCAGGATTTCTGAGATGTGCTTGTAATTTTGTCTTTCTTTACCTTGTAATTGAGTAAGTATGAAGATTTTGTCAGGAATTTGGTTCACACATTTGTGTTAACTAGTGCTGCAATAAAGAATTCGATGTGGATGCTTCTCATTTATGTCACTCAGAAATCTTCTCCTGACCATTGTAATTATATAAATGTAAAGTAAACACTTAAGAATCACTTTTATAACCAGTTTTCAATAGCAGTTTGCCAGCTAACCCATATCTAAGAGAAAAGCCCTAGTGCCCAAGCTGCCCCTGCAATGGTGGGGGGCCAGAGAGCCTGTACTGACACTGCATTCCTGCTTCATGTAGAACTAACAGTGCCAGGAGTGTTTCTAGCTGGAGAAATGAGGGTCTGCAGTGTGAAGTTTTTTTATTTACATGCAAGATAGAAAATGAGGACTGTACTGTAGTACCCTGTCTAGGGAGCATTGAGTGGGACAAGGAGTGTGCTTTATTGTTGAGAGGAAAGGGCTGATGTACTTCTCTTGAAAAGCTAATTCTTCAATTGAAAGTATACCAGATTAAAAGAGTAATGAAAATTCTGTAGTGCTTCCTTTAAAGCAGTTGTGGAGAAATCCCTTGCTGCAGGATCAAGTATGAAATGTCCCAGAGGCAGAGAAGTGTTGGAAAAGCTTTGCACAGGTACCTGGGTTATGTGCTGTTCTGGATAGGGCAATAAAAACAAGAATGCAATGACAGATACAGAGACTGCACTCAAATGAGTGTGTAAAAGAGGTTTTTACTCTTTGTATGTAAAAACCTGTTCGAGGAGAACAGAAGTCAGAGCTGAAAACTCCTCTGGAATATGCCTGCTGTGATTCAGATGATGAGATGTAAGGGGTGTGCTAGTGCTGGTAAAGCACAGCCTTTATTTGGATTAGCTTGCAGGAATGTACCATAGGAAAATCTAATGAGAATAAAGGCGGGGTATTGTGATCCAGATTTATGGAAGATACAATGAAAATGATGTTCAGTAGTGACACTTGAGAAGCTATGAAACATCTGTTAGAGCAAGCATTCTCACCTAAGGCAGTTAAAATTAGTCAGAGCAGGATAAAGGTACACCAAATCCCAAATTCCCAAATACTAGTGTTATAGGTCTAGGGAAGCTTTTGGTACTTTCTTGTGCTTTGCATGCACAAGTTTGTTAATTTCAACAATGTGCTTCTTTCACAAAAAACTTTTTTTGTGTCTGTGTTTCCGTGGTGGGGTGAGATGAACTGAATAGACCAAATTTCTGGCAGCCCTGCTCAGACTGAGCAATTTGTTAGGGTTTGTCACGTTTGGGTTTTTTGTAAGAGTTCAAGCAGCAGCCCCTCTGTGTCTCCTCGAAGATGGAGTCTGCCCTGAAATGCAGCATTCATTCAAAAATTTTAGATTTTGCTTCATCCTTTATCATTTCCCATGGAGATTCTGATGGGAGAGCAGGATAGGAGAAGAATCTTTGAACATCTTCAAGACATTTGATGTAAATCTTTGAGCAAGCTCCATCCCATGCTGGCAGAATTGCACTTATTGTCACTTTTGTGGTCCCTCATTTCCCTTCTTAGGCTGTGAAGCAGACTGAGAGTTTGCATGCTGAGAACTGTGTTTTTGTTGGTTTCCATGACATGTTACTACTGTTACTGACTGTTCTTGCATTAATGTCAAACTATATTTAATTAAAAAACTCTATAAAAATATGAAGGAGGCCTACAAGAGAGCTGGAGATGGATTTTTTACAAGGATATGTAGTGATAGAACAAGGGCGAATGACTTCAAACTAAAAGAGCTTAGGTTTAGGTTGGATGTTAGGAAGAGATTCTTTTTGAGGTTGGTGAAGTCCTGGCACAGGTTGCTCCGAGAAGCTCTGGCTGTTCCATACCCAGAAGCATCCAAGACCAGGCTGGATAGGACTCTGAGCAACCTGGTCTAATGGAAAGGGATTGGAACAAGATAGTTTTTGTTTAAAGTGCCCTCTGCCCCAAACCATTCTGAGGATCTATGATT
The DNA here is from genome assembly GCF_028551555.1 of Melozone crissalis. NCBI lineage: Eukaryota > Metazoa > Chordata > Aves > Passeriformes > Passerellidae > Melozone > Melozone crissalis. The sequence goes on along the minus strand of NW_026535807.1, from coordinate 22,500,661 downwards.
CCGTAATCTAGCTTTCTCTTTTCTATTTCAGAAGATTCAGGCTTCTAAACCATCCACATCCTTTGTATCGCATTTCAGATGGTTTGAAAGTCAAAGCCAGCAGTAATCTCATGTGACTTGTGCTTAGCACAGCTCCTCCATGGGCATTTGCCACGTTTATATGCTTTGACTCACCAACCGCAGTGGTGGTCGGAAGTGAGCTGGGGGAGGTCACTTCCTGTGAACATGGCATTTAACCCATGAAATGAAAGCGGCAGCAGGAGCTGCTCTTCCTTCTTTTTACTTGTCTTACAACTTAAGCAAGTAAGAAAAAATGTGTGAGTCTCTGCTCAAGCACAAGTAAGTGATATGCCTCTCTTTTGGTGGGGAATTGCAGTCCATGCCAGATTCTTGCTTGCTTTGGAACACAATGTTTGTTTGATTGCATCTGTTTCTGAAAGCTTACGGTGGTATCTCTGCTATCACTCTTTTTGCTGAATTTGATGTTTTGGAATGCCTGAAAAATGTAAGCTGATTGTTGTCAGTGTCACTGAGCTGGGTTCTATAGCGGGGCTGTACAGCCTCAGCACAAACACTGCCTTACACCCCTGCCGAAGTCTCAGCAGGAGGACGGGAGGAAGAGGTGAGCTTTAAGTAGGTTTGAGCAAAATGCTGGAGCTAATAAAGCAGCATAAGACGAAGAATTAATGTGTGAATTTATAAAATAAGGGTCAAAACAGCTACTTTGCAGTACTGTAAGTAGCTCGTAAGAGGTTTTAGCCTAGACAAAAGGGGTGTCTGGTGGTGCCACACATTTAAACCAATGAAGGAACCACTAGCTTTTGTTTTCAGTATAAATGTAAGGTGGCTCACAGCAATGAATCCCAGGAGGAAAGAAACAGCAATTGGGGTTTAATTCCTTTTGAAATTTCACAAAATGATACCAACATGTGACAGTGGTTGAAAAAGAATGGGGAATGCTTAGGGTAACTGGTACTTTATCCCAAGCCAGCATGGGGTAGCTGGGCTCAGCTTAGGATGTCCAGTTGGGGATGTCCTGGGGATGTGGTGCCTGAGGGCAGGAGAAGCTGTGGCTCTCCTGCTTCAGCGCCTGTGGGGGACTGTGGACGTGTCTGGCATCTACCAGGAATTCAGTGCTTTGCCAGATCTGAAACCAGTGCTGTGCCTGTGTCATCACACAACAGAGCACAGATTAGAGGGGTCTTCTCATATTTTCTAGAGCTGTGGTAGGGGCAGAGATTTGTCCGTTGAGGAATTGGATCACTGAAGCAGTTTTTAAGAACATACAACATTGCTAGATTGCATTCCAGTCACATGCTAGTAAATACCTGCTGAAATATTGGGCTCTGTTTTCTGCATGCTGCCCTTTTAATTTTCTCAAATTCAGGCTTTTCCCTTGTGCACTATTTTAATTTCTGGCTGTGTTGAGCTACTGTTCATAAGGAAGAAGTTCTAGTCCCTCCCCTTAAAATCTGGCCTGTGGCAGCACTGCTACTGTCACAGGTAGCTTTTGGTACCCAGAGCCAAGCCATCAGCGTAAATTCTGTCAGTGATGATGTGTTTGCAGTAATCTATTAATCTGCTCTAATAATCCTTTCTGTTTTCACCGCATTTTTCTGTTAAATGAAATTATATTTGAATAGAACTTAATACTTAAAATTTCCTGGTTTTAGCTGGAAGGATGTTTTAATAGCTGGTCTCAAATCTGCTGAAAAGATGTTTGTGGTAGAAATGCTAATGAAGCTTCGACCAGCAGCAACTGGCATCCATACATGGGGAATTCAGGGATTGTATATTTGGGTGGCAGAGATCAGTAAGTAGATTTGTGCCATCTGAATCTATTTTTGACAACAAAATCTGCAGTCTGCATGGCTCAGACTCCAGGGGCTTTATTCAAAAGGTCACATCCTGATTTAATACCATTAATATAAATATAGGAAAATTTAGTTGATGTGAATGGGAGTGCTTTTCATTTCAGGCTTTTGATCTTAATAGGAATCTGGGAGAAAGTAGGTTGCATTTTTGAAGCTAAAGCCATGTTGTTGAAGATATCACAGAAAGGCAAAGACGGATTTTTCACCTTTAGATGTATTCTTTCTATGTGATGTAGGCCACCCTCCACTCTGGTGAGATTCCGGTAAATTCAGCTAGTCCATTTCAAAACAGTAATAGGGAAAGAATGTTTTCTTTGCTATTTTTTTGTGCATTTATGTCAAATTTCTAAATTTGATGTGTTTTCCATTTCTGAATACTGCCAGAACCCCATATATTTATATGTTCAAAAGCAGCAACTTTAAAACACATTCCTTTTTAAATTCTTTTTTCAGCCTTCTTATCACACACTAGAAAAGCTGATGTAAGGGTTTTATGTAGTCTTGCCACAAATCCAAAAAAACTCCAAATTAAATACTGTGGGGTCCATGTTGGTTTGTTTGCTGAGTCTTCACAGAATTGAATCAAGAATGTAAAACAAAAAAACAACAATCATATTAATCACTTCTTTCTCTCTGTTGCCACTGGATTGTATCTTAATGGCATCTTCTACACTGGAGCTTTTCCAGGCATGTTAATCTTTTACATAAGGAGGAATAATAATTAACTGGAGGGATTAAATCTGAAGAAATGGCACTTGTACCATTCCCACCACATGAAACATATTTCTGAATCATCCTTATACAGTTGTATTTTATCAAGTAACAGAACATTATATGCTACAACACTTGTATTTCTTTCTGGAGAAATCATTTTGAAATGTTTTTTAACTTTTATATTTTCTCTTTTATTATGGGTGCCTATGGTAAAGATGTAAATAATTCATTAAAGGCAGGATTGCGGAAATTCTGCCTGTCTTATCAGTCAGGCAGTTTAACAGGATTATTAATGCTGGTATATTGATTGTAATAACTTGTGAGTGAATGGCTCATCCCTCTCCTTTCCCCCTTCCCTTCTTCAGGAACTTGAATGAGTGATATAATTCCAGAAGTAGCACAAATTTTCTTCAGGATCAACAGAACATATACTAACTTTTTTCCTTCCTTCCTTCCTGCCTTCCTGCCTGCCTTCCTGCCTGCCTTCCTCCCTTCTTTCCTTCCCTCCCTCCTTTCCTTCCTTCCCTCCCTCCCTCAGGTTGCCCTTGTTCTCCTTTTCAAATCAAGTGTCACATTGACTCCAGTCCTGCGTTGGAAGCATGTGGGGAACTGCAGCACATCAGCTCAGCACAATGTCTCCATCAGGCTGGAAGGAAGCCCAAAACCAAAACTGCACTGGCCAAAATGCATCCTCTACAGAAACCCCAAGGTAGGTGGCTTTGTCCTTTTAGAAATTGTACAAGTTTCTATTGCACAGGAAGTATAATATTTTAAAATTATTGCTTCAGTTTGAGTCACAGCAAACCAGTTACTTTTGCATTCTAATGTATAGCTGGGATGGTTTTATTATCTTCATTTCCCAATGTTAAATAACCATGTAGAGGACCCTTCAAGAAGAAATTGATTCAGCAATAACTCGTTACTTAACTTGTCACTTTATATTTCTTGTCCTGTTGGTATACCTCATGCAGCTGTGAATTGTAAGTTGAATTTAACAACATTGTTTATATTTTTGATAAATTTTTTTAGAAGTATTTTAGGTAATAATATCTTATTGTCAAAACCTGGTCTGTTTTCCATTTATTTTAAGAACTACATATGGCAACAGGAAATGCCTAAATGGAGCAAATGTATTTTGAAAATATAACGTAGAAGGTAAACCAATCACCAATGGGTTGTGGTACTTCCACAGAACTGCCAGCTAATAGTCAAATAGATGGCACACCCAAAATATGATGGAAGAGGAGCCAGGAAGTAGTGTGTTCCAGCTGTTCTGGTCTCCCCAGGCTTCTGAATTCTACAAAAAAGATTGCAGATTCTTGAAAGAGTAGAAATTGTTTTCATGTTTCTTCATCAGTGAAATGATGTGTCGTCTTTGTAATGCCAGCTTGCCAAGAGTCCTACTCTCACCACCCCATGCTTTGTAGAATTAATTACACTAATGTGTGTAATGGGTGCTTGCCTAAAGGGAATTGGAGATGCAAAAAGCATGGAACTTGAAAGGTATTTGAACAAAGGAAGCTAAGCCTCAAGAAGATACTAAGTTCATAAACCAAAATGTTTAGAAGATATGGGTTCATGTGATAGATGGTCATTGTCATCTGAAAAAGAAGATATTCTTGTGTTGTACACTCTAAGCCATTGCACTACCACCCCATCCCAATTAAAATATCTATACAAAAGCAATTCAGCCTTAAACAACAACAAAGAAAGCATAGTATTTTCTGCTTCTGGAAGTAAACCTTAAACATTAAATTAATATACTACTTCATGCTTGAAACATCTCACAAGGTCTGTGTCTTTATGGAGCTTTCACCTGGAGGTCTTGGTAGCCCAAGTTTAATTAATGATTGTTCCATGAATGTTGTTATTACTGGCAACAAAAAGGAATAGCAAAAGTGTCTGTTCAGTGAGAACTGGAACGAATTCATCTGGTGCAAATACTTTGCTGTTGTATTCATGGGCACTGATTTCCAGTCACTGAGGATGTTTTTTCTATGTGTGTATTTCAGAAAGTTGGAGGGGCCCTAGATAGCTTGATTCGAAGCCATGAGCTGCTGTGTAAAACCTTCAGGAGAAGGAGGAATGAGGAGATACCTTCCCAGCACATGGCTTCAGCCTTCAGGCAGCACCTGAAAGTGCTTTGTAATGTTGGTATCTCCCATGTAGCAAACTTCTAGTTTTAATTAGAGCCAAAGAATCACAGTTTGGGTGGAAAGGGAAACTTAGAGCTTATCTTGTTCCATTCCCTGCTATAGGCAGGAATGCATTCCACCAGACCAGGTTGTTCCAAGCTCTGTCCAACCTGGCTTGGACACTTCCAGGGACAGAGAAGCCACAGTTTCTCTGGGCAGCCTGTGCCGGGGCCTCACCACCCTCATGGGGAAGAATTAATTCCTAATTAATTAGGAATTAGGAAGAATTAATTCCTAATATCGCTTCTAACCCTGCTGTCAGTCAGGAAGCCATTCTGTCTTGTCCTAGTGCTCCAGGCCTTTGTCCAAAGTCCCTCTCTGCTTTTCTTGGAGACCCTTTAGTCACTGGAAGGGGCTCTAAGCTCTTCCTGGAGCCTTCTCTTCCCCAGGCTGAACACCCTGCCAGCTTTCTCAGCCCAGCTCCCGAGCAGAGAGGCTGCAGCCCTTGCAGCATCTCTGTGGCCTCATCTGGTTGCAACTGGTCAACATCATTCTTGTTTTGGGGGCCCCAGAGCTGCAGGTGGGGTCTCACCAGAATGGAGCAGAGGCAGAGAATCTGCATTACCTGGTGCTCATGCTATAGGTGGGGATGCAGCCCAGGACACTACAAGGTTCTGGGCTGTCAGTGCATGTGCTCAGGTCATGTGAAACATCTTGACAGCCACACCCCAAAGTGCTTCTTCCTGGGGCTAATCTTGATCCATTCTCCACCCAGTCTGCATCTGGAATTGCCCTGACACAGGTGCACTTGGCCTTGAACCAAGGTGGCCTTGAACATCTGGTGTGGCTGAAATTTTGCTTGCTAAGTAGTCCTTGGTAGGGTTAGTGGCTTTGCCTCCATGTTGAAGTCTTCATTTCTCAACATTACTTCAGTAGGTAAAAATTCAGAATTAACGAAAGTGTTTTCCTGCTTCCTTTTGGTCCAGTGCAGAATTTGTTGTCTGATGTGATTCAGATGAATCCACTAACAGGAAAGACATCAAATGTTTACATGGACAGCAGTGAGACCCCGTGTAAATGCTTTGATATTATTATAAAACCTTGGGTGTATGGAAGGCCTGATGGGGTATGTGGGGTGGGTTCTGACATGTCTGCCTGCTGCACTGTGCACCCTCTGTAAGGAGCACAGAGCTTATCTTTGGTTGATGGGCCAGATGGCTGTGTGGTTACTTGTTTTTAGGTTGTTTTTTATTTTTACATGGAGAAACGTGGTCAGACGCTCACTGATCACGTGGTGTGCACTTGAAAACCTGGTGAACAAAACACAGATTTTTACCATCCCATTTATATGCAAGAAGATTTTCTTCTCCTGTTTCCCTGTTATTCCTGTATAAGATAGGGCTTGTAGAGGTCCTAACATCTTTGTTTTATGATAGGAATTTCAGATGATTTTGGAGACTGGGCAAATCAGTCCTCTTATAGGAAGTGACCTCTTAAGGCTCAAATCTTTAAAAATTTTGATTTTATTCTTTCATGCTGAAATAAACTCAGTAATGTAGGAAGTCTAAAATCTGACCTATACTCAAAACTCCAAAATGCTTTAACACCTCTTCATCACTGACCTCAGACGCTGTCTGGCTATGGACTACTATGGCAGTTCCCCATTGGCTGGAGCAGGGCAGACATCTGGGCTGATGTGGATCTTAGAACAAATGCAGAATGAAGGGACTTATGCAAGAAAGGGACAATTGGAATTTACCTTTTGCGCGCATATGCCTCAGTTTATCCTCCTAAAGAAAGTAACCCTGGAATTACATTCAGAACAGTTGTCAACTCAAGCCCCATTTACAATGCTGATCACATGTCCCAACTGGATGATCAGAGTCAGAAACGGCTGGAAGAAACTGTTTTCAAAAATGTTTTTTCAAAATACAACATGTAGTTAGAATTTCCTCACATAATGTGTCAACTCATTGGATAGTCTAGATTGGAGGGCACACTTGGCAGTCTACTCCATGCAGTGTGTGCTTTGGGAGCAATCCCACAGCCAGTTTTCCTGCCTTCCAATGTCATTTTTTCCTATGGGAGTTGTTTTCCCTATATGAAACCATGACAGCATGGGAACTTGTTGCCATGAGTTACTGCCTGTCTATGCTAAATAATTTACTCTGCAACTAATGTAAGATCTGAATAATCTTTTTAGAATGACATTACATTTTAATGCCATTTTTAAAAAATACTGTATTAAACTTTGTACCTTGGCCTCCTTGTGAGTCCTGAAGAGGAATGTGAGTGTTCTTACAATACTTGTTTTATTTATACCATATACAACGCAACACAGAACCAAAAGAGGAAGGAAATTTGTGAAGACTAGTACACCACAGAAGAGAGGGGGGAGAGAGAAGGAGAGGAAGAAAAGCCATTATGTTCAGCCTGTGGCATTTTGGACCAAGCAAACGCAAGGCACTGAAATCCATGCTGGGGTTGGGCTTTAAAGGTTTATTTCGGGATATGGTTCATCCCTCTACCTTTTTTTTTTCCCAATATAAGACATTCAATGGGGTACCAGAATTTTGAGAAGTCATGGAAGGGGAAGCTCATTAGTGTGATTGAAATAGCAAGCAAACTTGCAAACTGAAGCGTAAGCTCTGCATCCTGTTTGGTAATGAGGAAGCAGTGCAGTGCTGCAAGCTGCTCAGTTTGCTAGCATGGCTAAGCCAGCTGTAGAGACACAAAATAGAAGCCTGCCATTTTTTCTTTAGCAGCTTGCTTTGGTGTAAGCAATACTTCAGGACTGCTCCAGTGCCGCTCATAAAAAATGAGGAAAGAGTGCATACCTCTTGGTCTGGATTTTGTTCCCAGTTTAGGATAAAGAAGATGGAGATTTATCCTCCTGTTTTTTCCCTTCTCTTTCATTAGTACCTCCTAAGCCTGTCCATCTCAAACCTGGGCAGGAAAGAATTCCTCCTGCACCATCTCGGCCTTTGCCAGCTGATCCCAAGTCATCAAGGAGCTTAGCACCTGGAGAGGAAGAAATACCGATATCAGCAGGAGTCAACACGCTCATTGAGAAATTTGAAAGTATTAGGTAAATATGACTTTGCCAGATCTGCTCTCCTCTCCCTTTTCTACGTTTTTAACTTGGAATGTAATAGTAGAAAACATTAACTATAATGATTCCCTGGAAAGTCCTCTTGGGATGTTTTCTACTGGAAGTGCAAAGTTTCACTGAGGATAAAGAATATTTTTAATACAAGCTGCAAATTTTAGTTTGTAACATGCAGTCATGTTTAAGGAGCTTAAGACCTGCTGAATTTGCTAAGGTTCTAACAAAGGCAAGTAGCCCATACTCTGCTTTTGTTAAGTTGGCTAGATGTGGGAATTGCATAATAGGAACTTGATTGTTATGACATGAACTAATTTAGCATTTTGTCCAACATACAATAAACATCAGATCTTGCTTCTTGGAGGCAGGGAAGGATATAGGGTACTGTGAAACAATGTCATGTAGAGCAGCAGCTGTTTTAAAACTTTGTAATGAAAGACACTAAATTGGATAAAATATATATATATTTTGGTGTAAAACCAGCTCAATTTGCAAACACATCAAGAACTTTTTCTGAAGAACAAATCTGCCTGATGGAGCTAATGATGGGGTTTTTTCCACAAAGAGGGAGATGGAGACAGTCATCATACTGTGCCTTGGAGTGTTATCACCTGGGTGAACCTGGTGTCTTTCAAAAAGGAAAAGTAGTGCCTTCTCATGCTTCAGTAGATCCTCTCTGGCAGAAAACACCTTGCCAAAAGGGCTTGGTTCTGTTGAAGAATGAGAGTTTCTGTTTAAATGAGCCCAGAACCAATTGCTTCTTTTTAGAGGCGATTTCATCTCCAAACCCTCAAACCAGACTGTTCTTCAAGGTACATGGAAAGCACTAAAGGCCCAGGATTCTGATGGTGCCATTTCAGTAGCATGTAGGGGTGATGTTTTCTCACTGGGTGTTGTTGGGTGATCATTATTATTGCAAATGTGCACACTCTTGCCTTCTGGGATTGTCAGTGGGATGCTTGAATCAAATGGCAATCACACCCTCTCTTTCAGGGCACTTGTGAAACCTGAGTATTAATATGACTGCGGTGCTTTGTTTTCACTCACAGGCAACCTGTACATATTCTTCAAAGAAACCAGCTAAATTTAGCTCTTAAAATGGAACCTGGCCTGGACTCATCCAAGCAGATGAGCTTGTGTGACCGTGACACAGTGGCTTCCAGTGACTCTTCCACAAATGACAAAACTGAATTGGATGAAACTGAGCCCAACATACCATGCAGCATGGATCTAACTAACACAGACATAATGAAAATTAAAGAGCTGAGCATAGGTGATAGCAAAAGCCATGAAGACAGTACTGCTGTGACTTTGAGCAAAGAGTCCCAAGAAGAGCTTGGCAGTAAAGACTCAACTGCAGAACTGAATGGGAGTGGTAAAATTCCCAACAGAGACAGTGGCATTGACAGTCCTTCTTGTAGTGTGGCTGGGGAAACATTCCCCAGTGAAGAAGGGGCCGAGCAGAAGAAGTCCAGCACGGCTGGGAACCCAGGAGAGATGGAACCTGACAGAAAGGGCACCAAACCTTCCTCTGTGGAGCAGAAGAGAGACTCCACGCAGGATGATGACAGTGACATTGATGAAGGAAGCAGTGAGGAGCAAGAGATAGCAGAAGTGCCAAAGTTGGAGTATTTGGATGTAAACAAGGTAAGGGAGTTGGTGGTTGCTATCGCGCGCTCAGAAACCAGTTCCTGACACTTGCATCACTTTAATACATTGTTTGGATCATTTGTTTCGTTGGTTTTTCATCAAAGGATCATGATAGTCAGTATTGTTTCCTGCTTTATGCAGGTCCTAACTTGTTTCTGACCTAGATAGTTTTTTAGAAAAGTTCCCAGCTACTTCAAAAGGTTTAATATAAGTGAATCCATCACAGCCAGAGGTTAGCTGTTAAAATTCAGGTACTTTTGTAGGCCAAGACTCCTACCTTGTGTTTGTTGCTTGGGTTTGTCTAGGTTCAGCTTGTTAGAGCATGTTCTTTTCCATGGAGCTCTCTGTTGTTCAGAGAGTTAATTGGCTAGTGCATCTTGCAGGGTCAGGACCTTGCATCTGAGTAGAATGGGCAGGATCAGAATCTTGTCTCACACAAAATTTGGAGTGTTTTTTTACAGAAACCTCTGCTGTTTTTGATGTGACTACTTCTTGAGTGCAAAGAAGTTGTTTTAATGGTAGTTATGTCAAATTACTCTTCAGGAAACTGAAGCTGGAAAAGAGATTTTTCTTTGATTCCGGAGTAATGTAGTCCAGTTGTGTGTTTGCAGCAGCTATGTAAGATTAATGACAGATTCCTTTGACTATCAGCTTATCAAGACAGTCATTTTTGGTAATAGTGCTGCTAAAAGGGATTCGATTTTTCCAGAAAAGCAGAGCAGAGTATTGCAAAATATCTGCAAAATATTCCACTTTTTGCACTTTTTGTTTGGTGGCTGTTTTTGTTTGTACTTGCAGGTGTTTGGGTTTGTTAGGGTCCCCCCCCCCCCACCCCAAGCCATGATGATAGTAAAGTTAATATGTGGGATTTTTGTGTTTTAAAGAATATGATCAGCAGCTGCAGCTAATGATCTGTAGCTAGTGAAATGCAGTGTCCACACCTCAGTTTTTATAAATCGTGTGGTTCTGTTGAAATCACCAAGTACATAATGATTTGTGCCAGTCAAGGGCTTGTCCCTTGGGAAAGGTGGACATTAGAATGCATTTCTTAGTTTCTAGGTCAATCATCTGATATAAATAAAAGAATGATGAAATGGCATGCAAGTTCTGTACCTCAGAGCTTCACAAGTGTGTTTATACCTACATACACACACTGTGACATACTTTAATTGTTTTATATTCATAATGTGCATGTATGTGCATGTGTGCCACTGAAATATTATTTGAAAGATATTAGTTGCAACAGGCCAGCAAGAAAGCCTAGAATTGTAGAATTTCCTGAGTTGGTAGGAACCCATAACAATCATCAAAGACCAACTCCTGGAAAATAATATATTACATTAAAAATCTTTAATCTGGTAATTAAATTTACAGTTTGGACTACGAATGCTGTATCAATCCAACTGGAACAACCCCAAGCTGAACACTTTGCCATCTGATTAAGAAGTGCTTTGATGACAAATACCACTGTTTCATATGATATCAATGATTTGATGGCTGGTTTTGAGTCTTGTTCCTTAGGTTATGTGTCCATATATATGAGGCTATAATTCTCTGGAGCTCACCTGGTAAATTTATGAGAGGTATCTCCAGAAGAAAACTCATTTGTTTTGGATTTTTGTATTACCCTCCCTCCTTTATGTGATGCACTGCAGGTTTTCCCATGCAGTTTGAGTTTATTTCCCCTTCCCAAAGGCAGTTTTGAAGCTCACCAAGCTACACTAAGTTACCTGGTTTTTGCAGTCACATAGAGGAGGAAGGCTGAGAGAGCAGCTGCCTGTTCTTCAGTGCAAAGATTGTGCCCTCTTCTGGGGACACATTGGGTGAAGCTAATTTCTGTGTCAAGTGTCCACATAAAATCATAGAATCATTATGGTTGGAAAAGACTTCGAAGATCATTGAGTCCAACCACTACTCAAACACTGACTGGCCCACTGTGTCCTGAAGAGCCACATTTACCTGTCTGTTGAACACTTGCATGGCTGGTGACTCCACCACTTCCCTGGGCAGCTTCTTCCAATGCCTGACCCTTCAGTGAATAAATTTTTTCCTAATATCCAATCTAAACCTCCCCTGGCATAACTTGAGGTCATTTCCTGCTCCCCTCTTTGATTCTGTTGCAGATTTGGGGCACTGTGGACTCAGGGTTAGAGTGAAGGGCCACAGCTTCCAGCAAGGAGAGCTAACATGATTCAAAGTTGACTTGTTCCATGGTTATTCTTAGGCTGGAATTTCACATCATCCTTGACAAAACTGATAATTTTCCTGCTTGAAAGAAGGCAGAATTCAATTGGCATCAGCTGCTCTCCTGGGAGCTGGGGAGCCCTCATCTCCTTCAAAAAACCTTAAGTTGGGAAAGCATTTTTCCTGCATTTCCCCTCCTACCCCTAGTACCAGGCTTTGCAGCTGCACCATGAAGGTAGCCAGTGGTCTCATTAAATATGAAAGCTGTTACAGTTGGAGGAGAATCATAAGTACAGCTGCAGAGTGGTTTAATGATGGATCAGTAACTCCTAGGATATCAGTGTAAGTGAAGATCATGAATAACTATTCTTTTCTACTTCAGTGATCCCTCTATCTTCCACCCAAGCTTGCACACAGCTCATGCTTGGGGAAGGTAACCTTACCTGATATGTGAGTGGTAATGTTTTATTTAGTCTAGGCTTAGCAATGCAGTGATTCTTTAGGAGTCTGCAGCAGTCTAAGAGGGCTCACTATTAGCACAAATTATGTTTTAAAATCTCAGAAGTGATTTACTGAGATTTCCAGTTATCTTTTATCAAAATAAAAATTAACCAAGGGGAGGTTATTAGTTTTGATAATGTCTCAGAAAATGTCAGGAGCTCCAGGAAGTGATGCACATTAATCTGGATGGTTACAAAGATGGTTGCAAAGAAAAGAAGTGACATAAAAGTGAGACTGAGGGACTGTTGTGCTCCAAAGTCCCAGGACTTCTGCTGACTGCCTGAGAGCCTGAGTAATGCTTCTGGGAGGGGTATCAGTGCTTCAGAGGGGTTTTTTTAGGCATTTTTTCACTAAGAGTCATATATGCTCATTTGTAATCACCAAAGCATGCTTTTCTCCCTCTGTCATGCTTCCTGATGTGTAAATAGTAACAATGGAGCCCCCCTTGGGTCTCATGCATTCATGGACCCATGCTTCCATTCTGCCTGTACATGGCTGGGGTTTCACATCTGATTTCATTGTCTAGTGTGTGTTGTAAAATTTGGCCTGTAATCCTGCTACTATGACCTTTGGGTGAGATTATCTCCATGTATATTCAGAAAAAAAGTCTGTATGTCAATGTTTTAGTCATAATGTTGGTTGAGAAAATTCAGATATGACATCATCATGATTTAAGTATCTTAAGGAAAATGTGATTTCAGTGCAACAAAGACAACCAAGCATAGGATAACTTTTCTGTATTATTTTCAGGATTGTTGAGTAGGAAGTGGCCTATAATATTTCTGTGACTTTTTGTGGTCTTTGCAGAGCTGACTGATGGAGTTTTGACACATAACCATGTATTATTTTAACCTAAGCTCTATCCCAGGAGCTCTCTTGCAAGATTTGCTGAAAGCCCTATGTGAGACTGATGCTGACTGAATGTAGTTGTGCACACCCATTGTATGGAAAATGGTTGCTGCAAGATTTAAGATGCAAATGCATTCCAAGTGTGAATCTGACCTTCATTAGAAACTGGTTCTGTTTGATTTCAGGCTGTTGTTTCTTTTTATTTAAAATGTGTTATAGACAGTTGCAGCTGAAAATGAATTTTTGAATCATTCACAAAGTGAAAGTGCATCATGCTGCCTTGAGCACTGGAGTGAATTTTGTGTTGTGAAGTCAACACCTCCCTCTTCAATTTTCTCATCTTTCTTGTCACCCCACCAGCCACACTGTTCTGTCCAGCCTTTGCAGTAGGTGTAAGGTTCTAGGGAATGACTGCACAGGAGATGCTGTGGCTTGTGGCAAGCAGTCACTCAGCAAGAACACTGCACAAGGCAGAGCATAATCTCAATTTGCAGGTTTGTTTTACTTTTCCTTTAGAAACATGGACCATGAAATATCTTGCTCCTAGTGAATGATGGCTTGGGCTTTGTTAAAGCTATCCCACCATGGCACAAAATGAAGTTAGAAGAATGGGACTGCCTCACGTTTAATTAATCTATAGTTTCATTTAAAATGTTATGCCCATTGAAAGGCAAATATGTTGCAAATTTGTCTGAAAAATGTGCCTACCTCTCTGCTTAGCAGAGAGAGCAACTGAAGATAGAGTCACTGTAAAACTGAGCTCAAGCTGAGTCTATTAAGCCCTTGTTTGGTATTTAAGCAGATGCCAGCAAGTTTTTCTTGAAATATAAGCTGAATTGCAGATGGTGAAGGTCAGGAGCTAAAAAACTACCTGTGCTATGTAAAGATTTACTTCTGAGTACCAATGTATTTGGTTGGCAATAAGTATTTTTCCAATTCTGAATTCAAACAACTCAAAGGATGCTCTTGGTGACTGGCATGCCAGCTGGTTACATCAGTGCCTTTCATTTGAGCACTCCTTTGTGCCCAGCAACACCAGTAGATAAATTCTTTCTCAGTAAGAGATCCTTGTAGTTACTGGGTTTGACTGGGCCAGCAGAGCACTGCAGTGTAAACTGTAATAAGATGTATTTGCTTGGAACAATTTCAAGACTTATTGTGCTGTGGTTTGTTTTGTTTTTCACTTCCTCTAAATATTAATATATAGTGAACAGAGCACGATGTTGTGTAGCATGTTGAAAGAGTGTAAAAGAGTATTTGACTTGGAATAATTTGAGAGGCGGGGCAGATAGAGTCCCTGTCAGAACTTCATGTTTGCCTATATTCAGATTTGTGCCTGGATTGCTTCAAAGAAAGTCTGATGTTGCTTCAAATAAAGGAAAGCTATTTACTTTCCTTCAATAATACTTACATCATGGAGCTATGAGTACTTCATGCCAAGTGGCACCTCATTCCATGTGGGATAATTGTGGGTCTGATTTGTTGGAGTTCATGGCTTTCTTTGAAAAACCGTTGAAGTTTTCAGTTGTACTGCAGCTTGTCTGAATCTCTGTGGAGGGCTGGTGTTTAAATTTTTCTCATCAACTTTATTTGGAAACAAAACACGGTAATGTTGAAGAAGCTTAAAGAGAGCCTTTATTTGATGTTTTCCAACAATCTGATGGTGGCTCACAGGGTTATATCTACAAGTCCTTGCCCCAAATGTGAGCACCAGAGACAGACATTTGGGGTCGAGCAGTGCTACTGGTGACAGGCCCAGGTACTTCCTGAACTGGCAATTGCCCCATGTGTTTAATAGACTTCAGCTAAATTTTTCCTCTGTGGATATTTCTGGTTCTTTTGTGAACCTGTGTGAAGGTTACTGCCAGCAATGTTGTGCTTCTTGAGGAAGCAGCACCTTGGTGATTTTATTTGATGCCCTTCAGTTTTCCCATAGAAATAGTGATTAATTGCACCCAGTCAATGTTCTGCATTCCAGGAATCGTTAATGCACCTCTTACCTTCAGTGCATTTGTCTTTTTCTGGATCCAGCCCAGTATAGTTTCCCTACATTTGATCATCCTTTCTGCCCATTTTCCATGCTTGTATTCCTGAACACAAGCCAGCCAACACTGTTTTGGACTGGTTTCATTATATGTAGGCATGGTGTTTAAAGTCTAACACTTTAAAAGATTGTTGGGAAGCTCAAACCTGTATTCTAGTAATTCAGGTATTACTAAGCACTTAGGGAGTGAAGGGTCTATGTAGCTTTTGGCTGAACAGTGCCTAAAATCAGTGCTTTAAAACTGTATTTAGAGTTTTTAAGTAGTCCTTTCTCTCTCTCTCTTTTTTTTTTTTTTTTAATGAGCTTAATGAAAGGCTTCACTGAGTAATTTGGGTTACCTTGATGAAAATTCTTTCCAGGGAACTGGCCTGTGTATAAAGCTGCACAAAAATCTTAGAAATATGCCATAGAGAGTAATGCTGTGCTAGCAAGAGTAGAAATCTGGCCAAACAGCCTGATTTCTAGTTTTCATTTTAGTTACAGGACCTGAATCCAAAAACGAGAACAGTTTATTTACAATCTATTGCCTTGTTTTTCAAATTAACTAGACTTATTTCCAGGTTTAGAGGATGTTTCTGGTTCTTTTTATAAAGCCGTAATGAACTCAAGTGATGTCCTGACCAGACACTGATTGCATTACTAATTGCTCTTTCAGAAAACAGCATTAAAATATCTCTGGAGCAAAGTGATCTTTTGAGAGATGTGGGGCAGATTCTGGAATGTGTTAACCTCTTTCACTCCAGGCTCCTCTGCTGGTAGGATTTAGGCCACTGGCAAAATGAAAAACAGAACAGTTAGTGGAACTTAAGTGTGGAAGTGCAGATGGATTGTGTCATTTGTAACTCTTTTTTTCAGTGTACAGAGCCCCAAAAGCTATTCAACATCGCCAATGAGCTGCTCCACACAGAAGAAGCGTATGTTAAAAGACTCCATCTCTTGGACCAGGTAATTCCATTCTGAATTAACTCTCCTTTCTTTTCAGTGAGCAGCAATGATGTCTCCTGTCCACTGCCTAAGCTGTAGCTCAGTACAAATGCTGTGTGTAGGTGGAAGATGGAGTTTGCCTGTCAGGCTGTGTGCCGTGGATCCCAGATGTGAGCTTTGAGCAAGAGGGTTCTCTGAAAGGAAACAGAGGATTGGGATGGCAGAAAGGGAAATGGGAAAGCAGCAGTCCAAGACACAGACACTGCCAGCATTCGGTTCCTCCCTGGGAGTATGGGGAGAGGAAATCACAGGGATAATGAAAGCACTAAGAAATGATGAAATCTGTGATTGCTCTTTGATGTGCAAGAAGTTGAAGTTTTACTAAAATCGGGCCACATGTGTTAGCCCTGAGCCTACAACAAACTATTTTTTTACCAGTCTGTTTTGTAATTGTTGCCCATCATGTTTACACATGGGGATGAAGTGAAACTGGTGTGATGAGTCTGAACTTTCTTCCCCATAGACTTTGAGTTGACGCTACACAATTCAGACATTTCTATAATTACCTCAAAGAAAAAAAACATGAATATGCAAGAAAGAAATAAAAATGAGGATGAGACATATTTCTAGCAAAGTGCTTTTTAAAAATGAGTAGAAGAAAAAAAATAAAAAACTGTCACCTGGCAAGAAATACTGTTAGAAGCTGTAACTTGGAGAATGCTTCACTCTACAACTCTTGGAGCTGTATGAAAGACTTACAGTGCTTGTATTAGATTAACAGAAACTTTTTCTGGACCATAGAAATCTAGGGAATGTCTTTTCGTTTTGTTCCGTGTAGTGTAATTTTTCCTACTGAGAAAAACCCAATCACATTATTTATTTTGCTTTGTGTAAATAGCAGTAAATGCTTTTCAGGGACTGAATGATGTTTGCAGCTTGCACTCAAATATGAGATGTCTGATCTTCCCAGTCATTTCAATCTTTTTTGAATTATAGCTCAGATTTCCTAGTTTTTTCAATGGCCTATAGTGATAAATCTAACTCTGGGTGACAGTCCGCTTAAATTTTGTGAACCTCCTTAAGACTCCAAGGAGTGGCTACCAGGGGTGAAAATCTGCAGCTCTGTTCTAAGCAGTCAGCTTTGCAAAATTGCAATCTAAAATCAGCATGTCTAGGACTGTTTTTCGTTAAAAAATGTTGGTACTGTCTTGTTGCCTTCTGCAGGTTTTTTGCACTAAATTGTCCGAAGCAGGGATCTCATCTGAAGTGATAACAGGCATCTTCTCAAATATTTCTTCCATCTATTGTTTCCATGGACAATTTCTTCTTCCTGAGCTCAAAACAAGAATTACACAAGAATGGTAGGTAGCTGTCACTACAATTATTTAAAAAATACATTTTCAAGAAACTGTTGCAACCATAAGGCCTAGTCTAAGTCCAAATTTTTTATTGTTTAATGCAGTAGTTACATTAGTTATTTACTAACTCTCAAACATTTCTGACTTAAGGAGTAGGCCTGAGCACTCAAAACTTCCAGAATACACTGTGAACATTTTTATAGTTGGAAGTATTACCAGAGCTGTTTTCCTTACTGCATTCCTACTCTCCTATTATTGCAGTACTATGAAATTACAGTACTAGGAAGGAATAAAATTGCTTCTTTTGGCCCCATAGCTGAAATAAATATTTTTGAATACCATTTAAAATTTGGCTGCTTTAATGAGGTTGAAGGTAGAACTTATTGGTTTTAGAGGTCTTTTCCAACCCTAATGATTCTGTGATGCTGTAAGCTGTAGATAAGGCAGAAACACAGTGATAGGTGGAAAGGTTAATTGCAAGTCAGACCTAGGAAATCCAATTTGAGGGGACACACTGGGTGCATGGTGTCCTGCAGTGGCAGGTGCAGATAGTGCTGACCTTTGCAGGTCCCCTGATTGATCAAGACAAGACCAGGGTTTGCCTCTGTCTTGGCTGAGTCCAGTCTTCACACGTTTGTCAGTGAGCAGAAGGAGTAAATGAGTCCCAGCACCTCTGTGCCTGACTTGCACTTGCAGGGACAGCTGTAACAGAGGAGAGGAAAACTGCAGAGTCTGGGAGTCAGAGGAGGATAGAAGCTTGTCAACTGGCTAAAGAGGGGCTTGCAAGCAGACTGGGGGAGAATGGCTGGCTCTCTGCCTGGCCATGTCTTTGGCAGAGAGAGATTTGTGGCTACTGCTGCTCCAGCCTGGGGTTACTAGCCCCTAGGGATTACCCTGTTGAACTGAGCCATCTCTTTGCATTAAAACCAATTCAGATGTTTGGCTGTGGTGGAAGAGATTATTTTTAATAAGTAAAAGTTTCCCACAAGATTTTGTGTTGGGCAGAAGTTCTTTTAATGATGTATAGTCAGTCTGCTTTTCACTTAAGAGAGTGAGGGGGGAAATGTCATCCCTTTTACAACAGGATTCATGTTTGAAGTTTCATCTAGGATATTGCATAGATTACCATAAACTGAACTTAGCCTGTCTTGATTGCACATATGTGTAAATGCTTCTGCATGTGGGAGACAACTGTGGAAATCTTACAGCTGTGTTTTCTCTCTGAAGATACCATTCATTTCCAGAGATTTCAGTACTTCCCTGTCTCTTTACCACAGGAGCGTCAATCCACGGCTAGGAGATATCCTGCAGAAACTTGCTCCTTTTCTGAAAATGTATGGAGAGTATGTAAAGAACTTTGACAGGGCAATGGACATAGTGAACACATGTATGCAGCGGTCCTCTCCCTTCAAAGATGTTGTTCAGAATATACAGGTAAGTTTTTAATTCACATAATAGGACTGGGAGATTGTAATGGTTTAGGAATGATACTCCCCAGTTTAGAGACTCCAAAACCACACTACTACTCCTTTGTTTTCTCCCACTTCCCTTTTCCCCTCCTCCGGGAGTATCTGAAGAGGAGAGCTGGAGGCCCAAAAAGCAAAAATCATGGGTTGAGGTAAGAACAATTTACTGGAAACAATGAGATAAGAAAACAAACAGTAAGAGCAACAATATTAATAATAAAAATAAAGGTGTACCAAAAAGAGAGTGCAGAGTTCAATCCAGCTGCAGCTACTCACCGAAACCACTCCCTCCAGTCAGGACCAGCATCACCCAAACTGCTCCATGTGCCACACTTGCTCCACCATAAGGAACCTTCTCTGAAATGAAACCCTCTCTTCCAGCCTGGCAATGACCTGAGGTGTTATCCACTAACACTGAGGCCCTGGCCACACCCCTCCTGGCTACTGGAAAAAATTAACGCTCTGCTGGCTAGAACCAGGAGTGAGAGATCCTCAGTTAATTCAGTGTATTTATTTGTTTCCCAGTTAATGACACACATTGTCAAGATAATAAGACATACTAAAATTGCACAATTTTAGTAGCGTTCCTTTCTTCTCTTTTTCTGGTACACAGATTTCACACACAGCTTTTATTCCACTCAAACTTTTTTTTTTTTTTTAATATGGCTTTAAACTTACAGAGGCCAGGGTTAAATGAGATATTGGAAAGTAATTCTTCCCTGTGAAGGTGGTGAGGCCCTGACACAGGCTGCCCAAAGAAGCTGTGGCTGCCCCTGGATCCGTGGAAATGTTCAAGACCAGGCTGGATGGGGCTTGGAGCAACTTGGGACTGTGGATGAGGGTTGGGCTGGATGGTCTTCAAGGTCCCTTCCAACCCAAACTATTCCATGATTCTGTGGTTTAAGAAGAGTATCAGATCACAGAATGAAACTTCACCCTTGGCCCAGTAATTCTGACTCTTTTAAATTTGTCTTCCTCATTTCTAACTTTTTTTTTTTTATTATTAAATACAGTTTCATTCTGAGGTGGGTGTGCTTAGGTTTGGATATTTTACTAACAGCATCTGCTGTTTGTCTGGTTTTTCTGAGGCTTCCAAAGTGGCAAGCAGCTCTCAGGATCACAGCTCCACAGGAGAATGCTTGAGTTGGATTTTCATGTGTTTTCTCATAATTGCACAAAAAGCTGTGCAGGGAGAGGGGAAGAGCTCTGGTTATGCTGGTGTATCCATAAAACTGTTCTATCCTGCTCGTCCCCTGGGCCAGCTGAATGGATGCAGGCTCCAGGATGCTCATAAGCATCTCTCTGGCAGTCTTTGGAAGGCAGATACCATCCTTTGGGAAGGAAGGGCTGGCAAGGAGTGGGTTAAGCTGAACAGGGAGCACAGCTGCCTGCCCTAAATGGGAGGACTGTGCCTGGGCCAGCTGTCAGGAATCAAGTAATCCCCTGGCAAGCTGGGAGAGGAGAGGCCCTGAGTGGAGGTTTAGGGCTGTGTCAGAGACTCAAAACAGAAGTTTGGAGAAACAAGGACTGGGGGAGGTCCTTTCCTGCCACGCTACTGCTCCACAGGACCTTTTCTTACCCTTTTTTGCCTGTACCCATCCTGCTCCCACTAAGGCACACACACCAGCACTGTGTTTTGCTGTCCTCAGCCAGTGGCAAGCCATGGCTTTCTGCAGGGTAATCCATTTGGGACTGTTTTCCCTACAGCACAGGCAACTCCCTTCTCTAAAAGTCACCTGTCTCTTCCCACCAAGGAGCTTCCAACATAAGTGATGTATATCACCTGTTGATCTACACCGGTTGCAGACCATGGGCAGCTCTGCTGTTGCTTGAGCAGAGCTCTTGCCAGGCAGTGTGGGCACTGGTGATGCAGGCAGGAGATGCGCCTCGGAAGCCTGCTGCTGACAGAATTGCACTGCAGGTTATTTAGTCACACCTACACAGCACCTTTTGCTCTGTTGCTCGGTGATTATAGCTGCAGGAGGCAGAGATTGGACCCAGAATGCTTAGTCCACTTATTTGACATATCTCTGCACTATCAAAAGCCACTGATAGTTTTCAACATACCAGTTGAAGTATGTTGTGATCCTTCAGGGATGCACTGTCTGCCTAAGCTGCTAATGGAATAGTGTATATATAATATACAGCATTAGGCATTCACTGTTACTAATTATGTTAAATTAGGGAAAGCAGAAAACAAAAATCAAATGTTACTAATAAGTTGATGACTGTGACTTACCAAATTCAGTCCTTTGAATTTCTGGAAAGATAGCTAATATTTTTCTCTCAGACATTTATCCCATTATCTCCAGTCTTGCTGTGAGAATGGAGCGAGTCAGCAGTGTGGTGTGGGCTGGAATATTTATGAGGAAATTGCAGATGCTTGAAAGAAGTTCCTTTCTCTGAGAAATACACAGTGAGATTAACATGGTTATAGAGAGGTTGTTTACATGAGAGCAGACCACATTAGTGGGCTGATGTAAAAATAATGCTGTGTAGAAGAGCTTGTGTGTGTCTGTGGTTAACATGCTGCTGTGGAGTCAGATTACATCACTAGCAGAAACTTCCTGTGTGCTTTAAAGCAAGTTACTGGTTCTTACTGAGATTCTCATCTCTCCTCTTTTAAATGAAAATATTCTTTTGCTTCACGGGATCCTATGAAAACAAGTACACTGCAATACTCAGTGCCATTGTAAACAGAGCACATTGGTGCCTTATTGGATGATGTTTTGTGTAACCAGACTCAAATCTCCTCCCCTTCTTGGCCAAGTGAAAAAGAAGCAGAATTTGAGAGAGCTCTGCCTTTCAAAGCTGATGTGTGAGCAGTGTGCCTACTGCTCATACAGTGAGCTCTGGCAAGCAGTACATTCCTGGGGGCATTGTGATTTCAGGAAGTTGGGAGAACAATGCTGCACAGAGCCATGGATGGGAAAAGCTTTTCTGAGCCTTCTGGAAGAAGATAGTTGCATATCAGCAGAAAATGCCCAACATGGGATGAAGATTCACATAAAAGCTGCCAGCTCTGTTATCTGCTATCAGGCTCTCCAGCTCTGGAGAGGCTGGATCGTAGGCCAGTGATTGAGGCTGAACAAGGCCAAGTGCCAGGTCCTGTCCTTGGGTCACAACACCCCCTCAGCTCCAGGCTGAGCCAGAGGGCCTGGCAAGGCGCTGGGGGTGCTGTGGCAGTGGCTGAACAGGAGCCCAGGTGGGTAGGAAGGACCAGGGCACCTTGGGCTGCTCAGCACTGGCGTGGCAGCAGGGCCAGGGCAGTGCCCACCCCTGTGCTGGACATGCTGGGGTCAGTTTTGAGCCCCTCACAACAAGGAAGAGCTGCAGGGGCTGGAGTGTGTCCAGAGAAGGGAACGGAGCTGGGAAGGGGCTCAGCCTGGAGAAAAGGAGGCCCAGGGGGGACCTCTGGGCTCTGCACAACTCCCTGACAGGAAGAGGCAGATGTGGGGTAGGCTGGGCTCTGCTTCAAACGAACAAGAGACAGGACAAAAGGAAATTTGTGCCAGGGGAAGGTTTAGATTGGATATTAGGAAATATTTCTTGATGGAGAGGGTTGTCCAGCCCTGGCTCAGGCTGCCCAGGGCAGTGATGGAACCACTATCCCTGGAGGGATTTAAAAGACATGCAGATGTGGCGCTTGGGGACTTGATTTAGTTGGCCTTGGCAGTGTTAGGCTTATGTTTGGACTCGATCATCTCAGTCTTTTCCAACCTAATGAGTTTGTCAAACTATGATGGCTTGAGAAGCTTCTGTACACTCTTCTAGCTGTATGTGAATGGTCATTTTTCATTCTGTTATACACCAAAGGCAGAAAAAAATTCAAACCCTCCTGTTCTTGCTTTCTCTCCATTACAGAAACAGGAGGTGTGTGGAAACCTGACTTTGCAGCATCATATGCTTGAACCAGTGCAAAGGATTCCTCGTTATGAGCTTCTCCTGAAGGACTACTTAAAGAAACTTCCAGAAGAATCTCCAGACAGGAAAGATGCTGAAAGTACATGTAAACGCCTCTCTGTCTAAAAGCACAATGAAATCCTGGGCAGTTTTTCTATTTGTGTTCAGATACTTACAGCCAGGACTATGGTAGAAATGGAGATTTGAATTAATCAAATTATTACCAAGCAAAGGGATTTTGAATGCTTTTGGAGTTGAGAAGAAAAGGGTTGGAATACCTGCTCTAGGAATGAAAGCAGCTTTGGCAAACAAACAGTGACAATATGTTGAAGTTTGCTGTAGTAGAACATCTAACTTTTTTGTTTACTCCATTGTGTGGCTAAGGACAAAGACAGGAAGACATCCTTGCAGTAGCCAGAGGAAGAAAGGAAGAATGGTTTTAAATTTGTATTGAATTTAAATGTGTATTTCTTGCCAAGAAAACCAGATAGACTCTGTTTATATGGTGAAACAGGAGAAGTGGACTTCTCTTGATTACAAGGAGTTTTTGCTCGCAACCAAAAGAGTGTCCATATCACCATAAGCTGGCAATCCCTGTTTTAGGAAAACAATCTTAAAAATATGCTTGAGAAGACTTAAGTGAAACTTGACTTTTAATAGGTGATTCCTAGAAAGTGAGGGTTCTTTGTCACTGTGTGCTTTGGCTCATCTAGATTTTTAGGAGAGAAGGATGAAACATAGATCAGTTGAACAGGCAGAACTGATTGTGTCCATAATTGCTTATGTATCATCAATTTTGAAGGAAAAACTACTCAGAGAGGTGAACGTGTCTCCCAAGGTGCTATTAAAAGATACAATCTAGAGAACGCATAACTCTTGGTACCTTTATTGCAGAGTCACTGGAGCTGATATCAACAGCAGCAAACCATTCCAATGCAGCCATCCGGAAGATGGTGAGTAGCAATTCCAGAACGGAATTGTGATCTGACTGAAACACTTGGCTCAGCTGAGGGCCTCCCGTTGCAACAGGCTCAGCATGGTAACTGGAGAGGAAATCTGCCTGTCACTCAGGCTTTAAACATGTGTTGGATGTCTGAGTCCTTTTTATTG
Organism: Melozone crissalis; assembly: GCF_028551555.1. NCBI lineage: Eukaryota > Metazoa > Chordata > Aves > Passeriformes > Passerellidae > Melozone > Melozone crissalis. The sequence goes on along the minus strand of NW_026535807.1, from coordinate 22,476,843 downwards.
CAACTGCAGTTTTCTGTGGCTTGTTTGGCTTAAATTCCACCTCCCTCATTCCTAAGGACCCAATGAGTTGAAAAAGGAAGTCTTCATAAAACTCGTTATTTGCTTGTCCTTGAGAAGTGTTGGAAGTATTCCAATTAGACCCATTCACAAGGTGTCCTTGCAGATTTTCACACTGTTTTTTTAGTCCTACAGTTCTTCAACAGAATGAAGGTTGCTTTGATTTGATTTTGGCCCATCTTAAGTGCACAGAATGTGCGTTTTGCATGCATCAGTAGCTTCAGAAAGCTGTGCTTCAAAAGCTGGGCAGTCAGATGTGGAGATTTTGGACACTAGCACAGGTTTTACATATAGAAGAACTAGTGCATTACTGTTAAAGTAAATGGGCTTTACAGCTGCAGATGTTATCCCTTTGGTGCACCCAGGTGTCTCAGGATATTTTGTATAAAACAGACCTGAAATGCTGTGTATCTGGCTTAGGTCCAAGGTTTATGTTCACTTCTCTATCAGACCATTACTTCCTCTCTCAGCTGGTGGGGACACCATGAGACCATGTTTCCTGTGGCTGCTATGGGGAAGTAGCCAGCTGATGTCTGTGTATTTCCAGTATGTCTGAAAGCATAGTTAGGAAACCATCTGTTTCTATTTGAGTCTGGCATGTTCTCTTGATAAGGATATATTTTGGTGGAAATTTTTCTGGTTTTGGGCCTCTTAACTCCTGGGAGCTTTGTACAGTATCTCTGCAGATATCAGGAATATGAAACAACTCGTTGGCTCATTGGTTTCTGTGTCGGTTGCTTTTTCTGTTAGTACACAAGAACACATTGGAAAAGGCTGTTATAATAATTTTGCTGCTTGAGGTCCAAGCCAGACGGAAAGGAAAGTAAATGCTGTAGCAATATCCCCAAAAGTTAGTGGAGGGTTGAATTAATTGTTGGCCGCTTACTCTTGTTGTGGTGCAGTAGAAGAAATAAATCACGCTTCCATTATTTGGTAGCGTACAGGTCTCCAGCTTGGCCAGTGATTTTATTGGACATTGCTTTTAAAGTTCCAAAGATTAATATTTGGACTTGATGATCTTAGAGATTTATTTCAACCTTTATGATTCTATAATACATATTTAGTGTTGAATAGTAATAGTTTAAAAGTATCAAATAAATTTATCTCAAAGTGTCATTAAATGGTACAATCCAAGTATAACTAATCCAGTATGACTAATCCAGAGTGGGGAATAGCACTGAACAATATGCAATGCGTTTCAATATAAATGCAAAGCTATAAGACTGTTTTCTTTCAACTTACATACATTTACCACAGAAATTAAAGAGTGGAAAATAGACTACATGGAATAATTTTTTTTTAATTTAAATTGCTCGATGTTTGTACTGGCAGGAAAAGATGCACAAACTTTTGGAAGTCTATGAGCGCCTGGGTGGTGAAGAGGATATTGTTAACCCAGCCAATGAGCTCATTAAAGAAGGACAAATTCAGAAACTTTCAGCAAAGAATGGCACAGCACAGGATAGGTATTTATTCCTGGTGAGTGTTTCAGCTGCTATATTATTTTCAGGGCTGTGCTCAGGTTGGATGGGCCTTAGAGCACACTGGTCTAGTGGAAGGGATCCCTACTCATGGCAGCCAGTGGAAGGAGATAGGCTTTAAGGTCCCTTCCAACCCAAGCCATCCTTTGAATCTATGATTCTGTGGTATGTTTACATCTTCCCAAGCTTAAAGACAAAAAGCATTCACCAGCTGAGCCCAGCTACTCCTTCTGAGCAGCAGTTTTCTCTTGCAGTTTTTTCCTCAAGGATTTCCTTCTTTCTTTCATGCTGTGCCTTTACTGGCCCAAAGGGGTCTTTTCCATCTCCCTCCTCAGAGGCTGAGTTTTTGCAGAGTGCCACAGGAGGTGGTTTCCAGCCAAACCACCTTGCTGCAGGAGATGGCCAGCTCTCACTGGCACTGGGAGAAGAGCTCTCGTGCTTTCAAGGCAGTCCAATTCAGAGGGAGGGGCAGAAGGGAGAAGTGACTGGCTGAGGTGTTTCTGTGTGCCCACTTCTCTCAGTAATGATCCATCAGTCTCACTTTCACCTTAAATCTCTTCTTGAGAGCTGTCTCTTGGAGTAAAACACACCAGAGCCCTAAACCTTCACAGTGCAGGCTGTGTCTAGCATGTAACTGCCTAAGTTAAACTCTTGCCTCATTGCAGTTTAACAGCATGGTGCTGTACTGTGTGCCAAAACTGAGGCTGATCGGCCAGAAGTTCAGTGTCCGAGAGAAGATGGACATTGCAGGACTGCAGGTTTGCATCTCTTCTTTCCTCTTTTTTTAATGTTCTTGATAGCTTTGGATCCCTGCTGAATCTAAATACATAACATTGTATGAATGTAAAAATATAGTAGAATTCTAAAACCCAGCTTTGGATCACTCTGGATCAATGCAGTTTTTCCATGACAAGAAAGACCTTAGGGTTCTGGAGTGTGTCCAGAGAAGCACAACAGAGCTGGGGAAGGGTCTGGAGCACAAATCTGATGAGGGAGCTGGGGGGATTCTGGAGATAAGGAGCAAGACCTTCTCGCTTTCTACAACTGCCTGAAAGATGGGTGTAGCCAGGTGAGGGTTGGCCTCTTCTAACGTGTGACAGGATGAGAGGAAGCGGCCTCAGGTTGCACTGGGGGAGGCTTAGGTTGGATATTAGGGAATATTTCTTCACTGAAATGGTTTTCCAGACCTGGCACAGGTTGCCCAGGGAAGAAGTGGAGTCACCATCTCTGGAAGTGTTCGAAAAAACATGTGGATATGGCACTTGAGAGCATGGTTTTGTGGTGAATGTGATGGTGCTGTTTTCATGGTTGGACTTGAGGATCTTAAAGTTCTTTTCCAATGTTAGTGATTCTATGATTTTATCTCTTTTTGGATTTTTTTGGTTGGTTGGTGTTATGAACCAGTTTAACACAGAAGACCAAAGTAAACTAAGCCTCTGAATAAAATGGATCAAACCCAGAAAGGTTCAAAATGTACCCCAAAACGTGATTAAAACCAAATGAAGTTCGATGTTGGTGCCAAAAAAAAAGTTATATATTTTATTTAATAGTAAAAGAGGCAAAGAGAAAGAGAAAATAAGGACAGAAATAGAAAAAGAGGTGTGCATGGGTGGGGAGAAAGGGAGAAGGTGACACCAGTTGGGTGGAAACATATCACCCTTCCCAGGGTCCCAACAACATCTCATTGCTCCCCTCCATCTGCTCTTCTTGGTGGTGAGGGTCCCACTGCCACCTGTTGCTGGAAAGTGTGGAATCCAGGGGATTGAGAAAGTGGTTTGGGCCAGGTGGGAGCACCCACATGCCTCCCCTGAGTAGGGCACATTTGACACTGTCCTTTGCAACACTATGGATCTGTTGCATCATCTGTGGTGCAGGGTCTGGGGACCCCTTTGTAGGGGGGTGTTTGATGGACCACGACTCTGCTGTCCTTCATGTGGATGCGGTTTCTGCCAGGGTGAAGGAGCCCAGAGCTGAGCTCCTCTGCACAGCGGAGGATGGCTGTTCACTGCTCGAATCAGAGGCTTTTTCATCACACACCCAAAACCTCTCCTCCCCCCAGCCTTTGGTGTGAGGGTCTGTTCCAGCCTGGCAGCTGATAGCCCTGGGGCTGTGACTTCCACCCTGAAGGTGCTAAGCTTGATCTCTCTCTGAATGTGTTCTTCTCCCCTAAGTCACTTTATCTTATCTTCATCAATGAGCAGTGTAGGGCTCCATTCAGGGTTTTGGTGGTTTTCTCTGCATCTTTTGTACAGTTTTGCTATAACAAGCAAAAGTCTTTCATGAAGATGTTTAAGACATAAATTATAACATTTCAGTCTCTGACAGCTGGGCTTTTGAAATTTTTATAAGAATCATTCAAAAAGGGAGCATAGTAATGGTGACTGTGTGACATGTTTGGATTGAGAGCCTTACCTTGTTCCCTGGCTGGCACACCTCCCCCTACTGCCATAGGTGTCTGATTGGTGATACAGACACGCGAGTTTTGCAACAAGACGAGTAACTATGGAAACAGTCCCTTATTTTTTCTACTACTATACTTTATTCCAAATGATCTTTTTGACTAAGCATTTCTAAGAATGACTGTATTTGTAAGTCATTAAAAATGTTGGAAAGACAAGTTCAATGAGTGAAAAAGCTGATGTGCTTTTTACAGGTCCAAGAAATTGCCAAGCAAAATGTGGCTCATACATTTTCCATAACAGGAAAAAAGAGATCATTGGAACTGCAAGCCAGGTATGATACTTGTTCTGTCTTTGAAGGTTTGTGAAATTGATCTACAGGCTGTGCTAGTGTGACAGAGCTTTAAATTACGAGGTGAGCAGCAGAGGTGGGTAACAGATATGTAAGAGAATGTTGGCCCTAAGTCCAAGTGTGTTGATTGCCTTTATTGAATGCAGTGTTTATAGTAGTGCTTGTAGGGTCCGCTGTGTCAACAATTCAAGGATTTTTGGAATTTGGTAATAATTGCTGTGAATAATTATCAATAATGTTTTTTAAATAGTGGGTAGCAAAGCTAAAAATCTAATGGATATAAAGCTGTGAAGCTGTGAATTGAATTTACTGAAAATGTTTTAAGTAGAACAATGATGTTTTCTGTATTTTGCTTTTGTTTTAACAGGACAGAAGAGGAGAAGAGGGAATGGATTCATGTTAGTACAAAGCACCAATGATAAGGAGGGCAATCACCATGCAGGCAGCAGTTGAAATCATCATTTTGGGGTTCTGAATTAATGTGGCTGTGCAGGGAAGCTGGGTGGGCCAGTGTGGTGGAGTTGCTCATGGAGAAGTGTGGAGCTCAGTCAGGGTCCTGGTGCGGACCAGCTGGCCCCAGAAAGTATCTGGGGGCTCCAGCTGGGCTCCCCTTCCCTGCATTCCTCAAGCTCACCATGAGAAGAGACTGAGGCACCAGACCTTGTATATTCTTCCAGTTTGACTTGTAGAAATACTGTCTGATGGCAGTCTTAGTTTTTAACTGAAACAATAATGGGTTTAACACCACCACTTAAGGCTTTTAAGTTTCCCTTTCATTTATAGAAGTGTAAGGGTTTTTCACCAAATGGTAATCCTACCGATCTTCCTATGAGAGAAATTTTTTTTTTGTGATGCTTCTTATCTTTGTTGACATCTTTGTCTCAGGTCATTCAAGCCACAATAGAAAAGCACAAACAGAACAGCGAGACCTTCAGAGCTTTCAATAGCTCTTTTTCACAAGAGGAGGAGCATCCTCCTGATTCCTCAGTAAGTACTTCAGTGCTTCGTTCTCCTTTGCCAGAACAGTTTTACCAGCAGTTGAGACTTGCACAGCTAACTTTAAAATAGTGGAGTCTTGTTCTGGATTTTTATATGACATTCCAGGGTAGTAATCTCCATTTCTCTGCCTTTCAAATGTGTATCAGTCACAGTTAGTCAGCCTTGCAGATACAGAATAAATTACCCAGGACAATTCAATTGCCTGAGACCCATCAGGCATGTTTTCCAGGCTGGTGGCTTTTTTTAGCAGAACAGGTATAATTCCTCAATGTTATAAGTGCTTAGCAGTCTGGAATGTTATTTGTGTCCCTGAGAGATATTATTCATTACTTTTCCCCATCTCATCAGAGATGCATTTTGGGATTATTTCTTTTATGTTATTTTATTATTATTTAAAATATTTTAAAGACTCGGAAGGAAAATTATGCATTTTAAAAGGATCTTGAAATACTGTTCTTCTAGATAGTAAATATATTTCAGAAAAATACTCTTCAACTGAATATGTAATATAGTCTTAAAAGTTTGTTGTTTCTCTACAGCCATAAGGTATCACTCTGTGTTTGCTAGGAATTTTGTTTTAGAAGTATTGACATCAGGACCGTATCTCTCCATTCAACTTGAAAATGATGGTGATAACCTTAGCACAGGCGTTTGCTACAAACTAAAGAGGAATGGGGCTTGAGAGAGCAAAATATTTAGGAATATCATATGGTGCTGCCTATGACTTTTATGACTTCACGTGGTGAATCTTGGAGCAGAGGGAGAGAAGGTCCATCTGCAGAGATTGAACTTTGGGAGCTTTTTATTTTCCCCATTCCCTGCCAACTAAATTGTTTGTTTGGGGTTCTTTTGTTTTGGTACCTAACCATTTTTGACATCTCTCCTTGGAGATTCAGGACTGATTTGGTGACTCAGATAAAAAATCTGGATTTTTTATCTGCCTGATTTTCCAGGGGCCTCAGGAGAGATGTTGGATATGCCTTTCCTCCCCACATAGTCAGATTGACAGTGAAGATCTTCTGAACACACTGTAGAGTCTAGAATACTGCTACTGATAGCTGCCAGCAATGAGCCATTTTCAGAATCTGGCGTAGTTTACTTATCCTGAACTATTCATCAGCTAAAAATACTTGGGGAAAAAAATAGAAAATAGTCAATTCATGCCCATATTTTTCAGTTAACTTATGGCTGCATTCACAGCCAGGCTGCATTCAGAGCCCAAATCACAAGCAAACTAATAAACACATTTCTTTCTATGGAATTAAAACACAGCGTCTGGTCAAGTTCATTATTATTACCTTACTTTGTAAATTCAATTTGATTATGCTTCTGTGTTCATGGTGTAGCCTCCTACTTATATTCTACTCTTCATAAAAGCCAAGCAGAGCAGGAGTCTGGTTTATCCCTGGCTGTGATATTAATGCAGTCTGTACTGTAATTTCTTAAATGCCAGAATACTAACCTGCCTTTTTAGGAGATTATCTTCTCTAGATAATCAGCTTTGAAACTGATGTCACAGCTAAATGTGACAGAAATTGCTGTCAGTTAAAACAGGTAAAGTATTTCTGTAAGGAAAACTGGACAAATACTGAGAACATTCTAACTGCAATACACTGCACTAGGTAGCATCCACCAGACATATCATCTATGGAACACTGGGCAGCAACTTTAGAGGGAAAAGTGACCCTTGTTTTTCTCTCAAGAAATGGATATGCACTCATGGATTCCTGTCTGGATCTGTAACAGCCACTAGAAATTAGCCTGTGCAAAAAGAGTCACATTGTTTTTTTCCCATCCTTGGCCATACATTTTCTCTGTTAGGGTGCTTAGGACTGGTTGCAGTTCATGACCAGTGCATGCAACTCTGAACATGCTTGTGTGGTAGCAGTAGTAATTTAAGAAGGGTTTTTAGAAAGCTTTAGGGTTCCTTTGTGGTTTAGTTCCTCATTTTTCACCTGCAGCATTTTCAGGTTGTGTGAGAGGTGTTTTTAAAACCATCTAAAAGTGTTCCCAAGGAAAAGGACCTCTTTCACCACTGCTTCCTCTCAGAAGAGTTGGAGGCACCTGGTGTGGTGATGGACCCAATTTGTGCAGTCTTGGAAGGCTGGCAAGGAAAGGTGTTGCAGAGAGCTGAGCTCTGTGGAAGTGACATCTCTAGGATCTGAGATTGAGAATGCTTCTGTTAGTTAAATCATGAATGTTAGATGCTGCTGTTTCTTTCCCCATAGAGCTGAGTGGTTCTGACAAACATGTCAATAACTGTATTGTTACCAGCTCTGAGACAGTGTGAGTGGTAATGGTAATGTAACAGGGAGAAGCCCTTTTGAAATATTTTCCAGGTAAGAGTAGAGGGTATTTGATTTTTAGCCCATTATTCCAAATAAACAAACAGACAAGGGGATCTCAATAGGCACCTAGAGTAATTTACTCTTTTCCCTAAATTTGCTGGGGGTTTTCTCAAGCTCTTCTTCAAATGTTGTTTTTCCTCCACATTTTTCTTTTTCCAAGTCCAGTCACAGCACAGAGATGTCATTTTACTAGGCAGAGTAAAACCCTGGGTTGATTAGGATTCCACTGAAAAGACCCCCCTTTGCAGAGGACTGAGGAACAGATGATGTGAACACCTCAGGGTTGCTGGGTTTTTGCAGAGGCAGAAATAGCTGGTTAGAGCTGAGTAGTGATGCTTCCCTTAATTCAATTGTATTCCCTTAGGAAGTGCTCTAGGGTGGGACAGCCCTGGTCCCAGGGGATGCATTTGCTCCTTTCCTTGTTCTAAAGAGTTGATTGATTGTATTAGAATATAAATAGACTCAATCAGGCATCAGAATGAATAGCTCTTCAATTTGGCCACTCAAACAGAGATTAAACCTTCTTGCTTTAAAATGAAATGAAGCCAGAGTGCCAAAATGCACTGGCCATTTGGATAATCTTGAAATAAGAGATGCTGTCTGATTGGCAAAGGAAGAATGACCTATGGGAATAACAGGAGAATTTATCATAAAGAATCTAATAGTTTGAAAACCTTGTGTAAACTAGCAAACTCCCTGTAAATTCATTTGCAGATAAGGTGGTTTTCCATTCTTTTTAGAATGTAGCCTGTGATTTTGGTACTCAATGTACAAAGCTTATTTGCACTTTATATCTATTGAATAGTATTGAATGTATATATATGGCTTACATATAGATATATGAATATTATATATTAACTCTATAGGAATATATATATATTGATATACAAACATCTATGTGTATTTAGTACATTTACATCTCCATAACTGTATAAATGGAGATGCCACTTCACATTTATTTAGGGATTGAAATGGATTACAAAGAAGAGAAACTTAACGGAGTGGTGTTTTAATAGAGTAAATTTTGTTCCTCTCAGAATCAAGTACCTTCACAGAGCTTTTGCTAGTGTGGCTGGCAGGCTCCAATAGAGCCAAAGTGTCCTTTAAACTTTGGCACTGGCTTTCTGCAGCCTGTAAGGGACAGGCACAGGTTGCACCCAAAGGAAGGTTGGCAGTTCAGTGCCATCTGTAAAATCATCCACATCACAGCCCACCCCATATTTGAGGATGGCTGAGCACATGTACATCTGGGGGTAGTGGAAGGTGTCCCTGCTCATGGCAGGGGGCTGGAACAAGATGAGCTGTAAGATCCCTTTCAACTCAAACCATTCTATGATTCTGTGATCTGATTCTATAAATTAAAGTGTGCTCACAAGCAAAGAATTGACGGGCTGAAAGCAAACTCTTTCTTTTCTCTTCCCCCCACCACCCCCACCTTGTTCCCTTCCCTTCCCTTCCCTTCCCTTCCCTTCCCTTCCCTTCCCTTCCCTTCCCTTCCCTTCCCTTCCCTTCCCTTCCCTTCCCTATATATTTGAGGAAGAATGTCCATGTTGAAGCTGTTCTGTGTCATTCTCTTTCTCCTCAGATAGCCAGCACCAGCTCAGTTGAATCAATGCCAGGAGCAGATGGTGGTGGTGCATTAGGAGGGGTGAGTAATTTGAAGCTAATACTTTAGTCAGAGCTGTGTTGGGAGGTGGGTTATGTTTATAGCAGGAAAAAATAATCATACTTCAATATAGGTTTTATAGAGTTTATATCCGGCTGTCTGTGGCCTCAGCTGTGCTGTCATTAGTTTCCTGGCTAAGTTATACCCACAGCTAGTTGCCATTTGCAGCATCAGGGAATTTGAATCCTGCTCAGATGCGTCACAAAAACCAGGAAATAAACTCTTCTACCAATGTGCTGGGTTAGAAAGTTGACGTTACTTTACTAACAGTGCTGGATGTGAGGGGGTTTCTCCTCAAAGCATGAATAGACTTCTTAGAGCAATATAACTCCTTTGGTAGTAGATACATGCTGCACACACATCAGAGTTGATTCCTTCAGTTTGTAGCACTGGGTTTGGAGAGGGGGAGATTTGTGTGGGCTTTTTTTGTTTGTTGTTTTTTGGCGATTTTTGGTGGGGTTTTTTTTGTTTGTTTGGCTTTATGTGCATGTATTTAAATTGTGATAGGGAGCTACACCGATTGAAGGGAGAAGGGCAAAAACATACCAGGAAATCCATCTGATTAATGCTGTTGCATTGTATAACTCAGGATTTCATTCCAGAACCACATTTTGAATAACACTTCTTCCACAGTATGCTTTCCATGTTTCTGCAGAGGAAGAGATGATAGTACTTTTGTATATCTCTGGCCTGTAAAACACTGGCTGCCACGGAAGCAAAATATACTTTCAAGATATTATTCATTTTGCTCAGTAAAATGGCTATAACTGCTGCTGAATCAAATCAAGGGTTCGAGTCCTTAATAAGGTCTATTTTTTATTGTTCTTATCTCTCTCTTCTAGAATAAAAGATTTTCAGGAAATGCGTAGGGTTAGTTGAATTTACTAAAAATTAGCCTCGACAAGAACACCCAACCACCAAAAATACCCTTACCTGTAGAGACATGCTGTAGGATGTTATGTATTAGCATGATGATTTTAGGAACTAAGGAGCCATTTAGCAGCACCTCCAGACCTCTGGCCAAGCTTGGAACCTTCTGGTAGAGTGCACAGTGTCAATGCAAAGCTGTTAAACAAGCCAGCAACCTGTCTATAAAAAAAACCAAGTTATAAGAGTTTGTGATTAGTGTGCTCCTTGCTGGTTAATTTTTTGTCTTCACTTAATATTTTCACTTAACAATTTTTACTTTATTTACAGTCAGTTTTGTGATTAGTGTTTTGTGCCTTATGTTGTAGATGCTGTATTTAGTGAACTACTTAGAAAAAAATATGTTTTAAAGTATTAAAAAAACCCCAAGCCTACATAAAAATTTTGGGTGGTCTTAAGTATATAGATTTTATTTGTAATTAAATAAAAAACTTGTATCCTTTTAGTTGATTATAAATTTTTGTGTCAGTGATTTACATATGATAGCATATCTTGATATGTTAAGTAATTTTCCTTCAATCATGTATTTAAAGAAAAATTTAATTCCTGACATAGAAAAAAAAAATGGAGTTGATCAAAAAGACAAAAACACCCCAAATTTTTTAGTATTGATTCTGGGCTCTAATTTTGCTAAAAATGAATAATATCAAGAGAATAATGAATAAAAATGTTAGTTGCAGCTTCAGAAAATATGAATTTTTGGTGCTGGCATCCCTTTAGTGCAGCTCAGTGAGAGCACAAGCAATACATTGTGTGGTCACTCGGTGGTAGTGGTGGCCAGCACACTGGGAGCTCCTTCCTGTGCTTCCCCAGCCTGCCTGAGAGGCTTCTGGCATTTTCTTCAGCATTCTCGTTCACGCTTGCATAACCAGACAATGAAGTCCTGCTGCAGGAAGGATCATCTGCTTGTCTATTGTGTCATGGTACCTCTTTGCTGAATTCTCTTGCTGCTCTGCACTGCTAGTGCAGGTTATGCTCAGACTTCTGTATGCAGGAGGACATGTGAGCCTGTGTTTAAAACGTCTTACACATAATCTTGCCAATATAATGTTGGCATGCAGAGAAACAAACTAAAAGATACAAAGTATAAAATCTGTTATATAATTTAAAATTATTTTTCACTTATAGTTAGCATTTCCAGAAACACTTGCTGATTGCAACCCCATTGTGGGCTGCTTCAGGTAGTTAATTTATAAATGAAAAATACACCTGTAAGAGAATAATGAGAAGGAAAAGAATTGAAACTGCTTTGTAGCTCATGTGTCTGCTCATGTTAGAGTCTCATCAGACTGTATTTATGGGTCACATGAACAACATTGGGGCTGAATTTCTACCTGCTAGCCCAGACAGAATGAAATACCTGGCACAGAGCAGCGGTGGCTGCCCCTGGATCCCTGGAAGTGCCCAAGGCCAGGCTGGACACTGGGGCTTGGAGCCACCTGGGCTAGTGGAAGGTGTCCCTGCCCAAGGCAGGGTGGGACTGGATGGACTTTAAGGTCGCTTCCACCCCAGACCATTCTGGGACTGCGTGATTCTCCGGCTGTATAGCAAGTAATAAATAATGCTAACAGCAGCCTCCTAAGCCCCCTGCTTTCCTTGTTGCTCCTACCAGCTTTTTGGTGATTCTCCCCTGCATTTCAGAAGCAAATGGAGGCTGCATAGTTCACTAAGTTCAAGATATCTGCTCACCTAAGAAGGCCTGCCACAGGCCTTCATCTTGCAGTCACATGAGTTGTACCTCTTGCTGGTATATATGCTATTTTTCCACCAAAATTTTAAAATTCAAGGAAACTGTCAAGATTTAGAGAGTTAAATGCAGTAGAGTAAAAGCAAATTAGCAGTCAAAACAGCCTAGTCTGAAAGAAGTAGATCCTGGCTCTGAACAAATTTTATGTGAGTGTTTTTTCCTGTCAGACTTAGCAGCTTCAAAACAGAGTTGGGTATATTGAGAAAGGTGAGCAATATGGCAATTATTCAAGCTCATTATTATCAAGATGCTGAAGCAAGGGTAGCTCTGTGTTAGCACCTCCTTTAAAAGGCATCAGCAGTAAATAAAGTAGCTTGTGTAATAAATGACACAGTTGCAAAGTGACTGTTGAATTTATCTAGGATGAACAATGTGAGTTACAATGCGTATCCTTGTTTGCTACAAAAGCCCCTTTGTTCAGACCACGTGTGATGAGTCTGTGGTAAAGTCACCTGAGCCATCACTGGGTGGCATGAGGGCACTGCCAGTGCAGGAAGGTCTCATCTTTTTCACAGGAATGGAAAGGGATTTTTTAAAAATTCTTTTTCAGTGTCAGTAGTTAAATAACATTTTGTTGAAAAAGTCTTTCTTTTATAATAGCTCTCTGGAATTTGCCAAGTAATAAAGACTTTTTCATTTTTATTATTTTTTTCTGCAGCTACAATGCAATGTTTAAAACTCTTCTGTTCTCACTGTATTCTGACAATGTTGAGAAATACTCTGAAATGTTGCTGCCATTCTTCAAACACTTAAAGACATCTTTATACGACGTGTTGTATTTTTGTGATCTACATGTTGGCATGTTAATCATGGAATCATGGAATGGTTTGGGATGAAAGGGACCCTAAAGATCATCTCGTTCCAACCTCCACCATGAGCAGGGTTGCTTTCCACTGGACCAGGTTGCTCAGAGATGAATCCAACCTGGCCTTAAACACGTCCAGGCATGGGAAGTCCAGTTTATGCTGGATCCAGTAATGCTATTCAATTTATCAGGAAATTGTGCAATAAGGTTTGCTGAGTGACTTTAGGTATTGGCTTGGATTTAGAGGCTAACCTTGCCTGGCCACCTAGACAGCAGGTCCCAGAGAGTGCAGGTCCCCAGCAGAGGTGTCCCTGCCTTCCTGAGGAGCCTTATGCTTCATCTTGTGCTGGGAGGGAGACTAAGAAAACTTCTAAATTAAGCATTTGAAGTTGGGTGGTGCCAAGTCCACTCCTAATACCATTTCCTTCTTCAGTCAAGCCATTTTCCCCCAAATCTTCACATCTCCTTCCCACCAAGAGAGGGAAGTTTACAGCGCACTCACAAAGTCAACCTTGAAAAAGGAAGGGATGAGTGCTGGAAGAGAAGTTTTCTTGAGATGCCCACCTTGGCCATTCCTCCACCTCTGTGCTGACAGACAGGGAGAGGAGATTTCTCCATGGTGGTAAGGAGATGAGTGGGCAGAAGGGGCTGAGACCACATTATGTCCTCCCGAGACGCCTGATGGTTGAGCCAGCCCTCCAGCTGAGGCAAGCAGCAGAGTCATGCAAATTCTTTCCCAAAATGGTGCGAACCCCAAAGAGGATCTACGAACAATGTTGCCATTATTTTTTAACCACATACTTGTACTTTTAATTTCAGAGTGATTCCTCTAGGAAATCTTCCAAATCCAAGCGAGACAAAGAGAAGCAGTCTTGTAAGAGCTGCAGCGAGAGCTTCAACTCCATCACAAAGAGGCGGCACCATTGTAAGCAGTGTGGGGCTGTAAGTATCCCGGCACGCTCAGCTCTTGGGTTTCTTCTGCAGAGACCATAGAAGACAATTTTTTGTTTTATCAGTACAGGGACTAAAAGACATCCTGGTTCATGGCAAGTCATTGACAGAGCAGGTTTTTCCACTTGCTTTACTCTCTGGATATCAGGGGGGAAAGCAGCAAACTGGTGCAAGGGTCCTAGTTTGTGCCGGTTTAAAGGCAAATTCAATGCCTCAGTGGACAGAAAGAAAGGTGGTGCTTTTTGTGGGGATGGGCGTATACCTGGGAAGGGAGTTGTAGTTTGCTTGCAGAAACAGTGGCCTTTAGACAGCCTCGCTTCACCCAGACAGCAGCTCTGCTAAAATGAACAGCTGAACATGCAATATTAAAGACGGTATTAAGCTATTAGAGAGCATCCAAAGGAGGGCAATGAAGATGGCAAAGTGGAGCCATGTGAGGAGCAGCTGAGGGCACTTCTTCTCTTTGGCCTGGAAAAGAGGAGGCTGAGGGGAGACTCACTGGGGTCAACAACTTTCTCTGAGGGGAAGAGGAGGGGCAGACTCTGATCTCTTTCTGTGATCTCTTTCTAGAACCCAAGGGGAAGGCCTGAAGTTGTGTCAGGGGAGGTTTAGGGTGGATGTTAGAAAGAGGTTCTTCCCCCAGAGAGTGGTCAGGCACTGAAACAGGCTCTGCAGGGAAGCAGTCAAAGCACCAAATCTGCCAGAGCTCCAGGAGAATTTGGAAAACGCTCTCAGGCACAGGTTGTGACGCTTGGGGATGCCCTCTGTGGGGCCTGGAGCTGGACTTGGTGATCCTCGTGGGTCCCTTCCCACTCAGCACACTCTGTGATTCTGCGTTTCTTTCCCTGAATAAATGTTGTGCAAAAGTGTTTTCCTCCTGCTTGAAAAACCAAAGAAAATCCATCCCAGAGCTGGGTTGCTGAAGGCCCTTAGCCACCTCCCCTAGAGCCATTTATCAGTGCCTGAATTCCCTTTTTGTTTTCTGTAAATCAACTATGGCCAAGATGAGATGGGTTTCTGCAAAATTATTTGAAACCTCATTCAGTGTTCCTAATGTAACTAAGAGTAATGTTATTTAAATAACGTTAGTAATTTGAAGTAGAGATAAATTTTCAGCTGCAGAGAGATCTAAATGTATAGTTAAGGTGTTAAAGGAAACCTCAGTCTTAGCAACTGAAATTAAATTGTGGAGGAGGCATTTCTACCCTAGAGTTGGGATTTTCAGTCTTCTGGGTTTGCTTTTATTAAATCATGAAATACATTTCTGGGGGTTTAAAATATCCCATTGCAAAGTCAGTGCCACTAAAGAAATGAAATAATGGCTTTCCCCCAGGAACAAAGAGATAAGAAGAAATACAAAATTAATGATTTATCATTAAACCGCCATTTTTTGTGCAATGCCTTGTGGTGTGACAATAGCATTCGAATTAAAGAAGTTAATTTTTCTGAAGGAAAGACTATCATGTTGCTAAAAATGCTGTCTTGCTTTTGTTTGGGTAACACTGCCTGAATTAAGGCAGTCTTCTTCATATAGTAAATAAAGTCTTACAGTGAACCATATAACAACATATGTGTGTGCTGTGGGTTTTTGGTTATTATTGTGCAGAAAGTCAGAATGGATGTCCATCAGGCTGACACCTGGGGACAGTTTGTCTCCCTGGAGCAGGTGTATTAGAGACAAATTTTTAGCATGAGAACAGGTTCTGGAGCTGAAGATCCAGCATTGTTTCCAAGCACTGGTTCCTTGGGCCCAATGTGCTATTGCGTGCTCTTGGCAGCTGGGACAGACAAATCACTTTTAATGGATAATATATTGGACTGTGTTCTTAAAATAGTTGGTGCTTTCTGGATTACTCAGTTCTCCAGGATGCCCTTGATTGATGAGGAATGTCAGCCACTTTCATTCTGAAAATGAGTCTTTCTTAGACCATTAAAAAGCACTAATTGCTTTGTCAACTTAAGCTCTTTTTGACTTATAAAAGCTTGTAAGAAAAGGCAAGAAAAGCAAACTTGCATGACGTTAGTCATACAGTATCTCCCCAAAGACATAAGTTTTCCTTAATTTGGTATTTTGGTATATGGCATGGGATCACAAGCACATTAATTATTAATGGAGGTAGATATAGTGAATATTCTATTGATCTCTCTATCTTACATTTACATTAGCTTTCATTGAATTTTGCTTTACTAACAACCACTCTGTAAGTCAATTTCTTAGATAAAGGATTGTGCTTTAAACATGGCACCATTAAACACCATCTGTCTGCTGCAGGTGATCTGTGCAAAATGCTCTGAGTTCAAGCCGCTTGCAGATAACAGCCGCCACAACCGCGTGTGTAAAGAGTGTTTCCTGCAGCTCCCTGCAAGCCCCTGCAGCCCTGCCGTGGAAGCAGCTGGGGAACAGAAGAAAAGACTAGCTGCAGAGGTACAGTCTTTGGCTAAGAAACCTTGTGAGACTCTCTCTTTTTTTAGTGTATTTAGTAAAAGCTAATCAAATTAGTTTTCTTTTCTGCTCCACCATGGTATTTAATCCTCTGACCTGTAAATCTTATTGAACACGCTTGTAGCCTGGATGCTGTTTGTAGATGGTAAGCATTCATCATAGGATGCTCATCACACATGGATGCATACAGGTTTGGCAGCTAAGCTTCAGCTTCCAAACTTACAAAAAAAAGGAAAACCCTCTGACTTCTTTTTATTATGGTGTATTTCCAATCTTGAGCAGTGCATAGTAACTTTTCAAAAAATAAGATCTGTTTTTTCACTTTTAATTCCACGTAGCAACTCTGTTGCTTGGGGGTTTTGACAGTTTTGTGCCTAAACACATCCAAGATCTCAGCAATAGGGTGGAGTAAAGCCACAAGCCCCCCTTGGCATGAGCTGCCAGGTCTGCAGAGTGCAGTAAAAGTTCTGGATCTGGAAGCTGACCCCATCAAAACCTTCAGATATGGTATCAGATAGGCAGGAGGTTGGAATGAGATGGTCTTTACAGTCCCCTCTGACCCCAGCCATTCTGTGATTCTGTGATATATGCTCCAGCTGTGACTACAGATTGTGAGCTCTTTATGGGTGCCAATACAGTCTGTGATATCTCATGACAAACTTTGCAGCACTATTTCAGTGCAAACCTGCACCTACACAGGAAGAGAGAGCCCTGTTGATCTGAAAAGCTGAGAAGCAAACCAATGAAATGGGACCCATGGCTTTACTTCAGAAAGCAGATTACAACAAAATGCTGTAAAAACCCAAGGAAAAGTATCATTTTTTCCCTCCTCTACTCAGGCTGCTAGTTTTTTTGTTAAATCTTCAAAGGATGAGGTAAAATGCAAGAAAGCCAGGGTATAGAAAGAAAAGATCAGTCAGTCTTTTTCTTTCCCTTCTATTGACGTTAAACTTTCTTAACAAGCTCAGTAGAATCTGAAGAGATTGCCACTTAACAAATGTTGTTAGCAGCTGCCAGAAATCTTTGGAAGGCTTCTGTGCAAATCCTAATGCAAACAGGAATTTTGATTTTCTTTGCTTCCTCCAGTTTTTTGTTTTGCACTCTGATTTGGCTCCACCATGCACAAGAGGTTCTGTTAATAAACCCTTTGCATTAATTTGAAGTCATCTCCCAGCCTACTTTGCTAAGCAAGAAATGAGGTGCATCATCTTAATTACCATTTTCAATTTACTGGGTGGAAGTTGAATTTAGCTTCATGTCTGCTGGGAATGGTGGTTCTGCCTCTGTTGCATGGAATTATGCTATTTCTTAATTGTATATAATAATTATTAATTTCTTATTTGGTTTTGGCCTACCCAACATTTGCCCTCAAGTGTTATTTGACTCTGCACCACTTGAGTATTTTATATTTAATTTTAAGTATTTTGCACACTTAAACATAAATGGAAACAGCTCTGTTTAATTTTTTCCCCATCATCCAGAAGCAAAGCATCCTTGTGGCTGAAAACAGCCTCTTCAGCAGCTACCTCCAGTTCCTTGAAAAAGGGAAGACTTGGAACAAAATGTGGGTGACCATCCCCAAGAGTGAACCTCTTGTCCTGTATCTGCAAGGAAGCAGCCAGGTGAGATGGCAATTATGAGGGCTAACACACAGAAAAAGAAAAGCATAAGTTTAAACATGTCGAGCTGAGAAATGGGTCAAAGGATTTGGCTTGGTTTCAACAACAGAACTGAATTTCCTATTCTGGATGGCACAAAGCCTCAGAGATTTTAGGTTACACCTTGTTATCTGTACTTACTGCTGATACCATTGTGAGCAAATATTAAAGCTCATTGCTTTTTCATTCAATTTTTTTTAAAAAAAGAGGACAAAACAAGGATAATTAGGTTATGCTTTAGCTTTTTTAAGGTTTTATACAGGTGTAATCGAAGGTTATATTAAGCTGTCATTAGGGAAAGCACTTTCCTGTTAAATATATAGAGCTGCAAAGGAGGCTGGATATTGCAATTGCTGGAGCTGCTGGTTCAGGCGTTTTTTTTTAAACCTAGTTCTGGATTGATGAGATAGAGGAATTTGTGAAAATGTAGATGTTCTTCAGCCTGAAAAATTATAAAGCTCCTTGTCATAGCATCATGGGGTTTTATCTTTAAGGGAAATACTGACATTTATAAAAGTTTTTTGTCTCTAAATGTACTGTTGAAGCTAACTAGCATTTGTGTGTGATGAAAATCAAGGGATAGAAACATCTATATCCAAACCAGAAATATCTCTCATGCTTCCTTAGCACTGAAGAACAACAGTGCTGAAAGGAGATTCCCCATATCCAGTTTTGCATTTGGCATTTGACACATTTATACACAGCTTTGTTTTATCTCCTGTGTGGGATGGAAGTAGTAATGGAACTGAATTCAGCCAGCAATTACCTTGCTGTAGTTGTAGCGATAAAAAGGTTTTCTTTTTATTAGCGTCTGCTTGTGGCTAGGATCAGTCAAGGAAATAAATTTTCCCTGTGATTTTATAAAGCATTTCAGAGTAAAGCTCACCCTTTATCTGATTGACAAATACTACACCTTGTCGTTAGAGCTGTGTTCATTTTGCAGCCTGTCAGCAGGAGCAGCTCTGGCTTTTAGAAAGTTTGTGTAATGTCTGAAACATGGTGCTCCAAAAGGCTGAAAGCTTGAATCTGGAGCTTCATGCCCCCTGGCTCCATCTGTGGTTCCAGCCCCGCAATGGGTAAGCCTCCAATTTGTCCTGCAGACAGCGTGGCTGAAATTATACATTGGAAAAGCAAACAGCCTCAGACAAACAGCCTGGCTTTCTCTGGAGCCAGGGTCTGGAGAAAGGAACAATGCTTTCAAAAGCCAAGCAGAGAGAACACCTTCACCCGCAGAACTTTTCAACTGATGCGCAAGCTGTGCCTCAGCCAAGGGCCAGTGCAAGCCCTGCATCCACACAAGCGAGCCAGATTGCCTCACACTTGGGCAAGGAGAGTGGGAATAGAGGGAGAGAAGTTTAAATTCTTTAGCCTTCCTCACACAGAAACGTGTGTCATCTAAGAGGTGGTGGGGGAGAGGTTGGGAGGAAGCAACACCCCTTACACAGTATGATTGAGAATTTCTCTTACTGCCCAACCGATTGTTGCACTACAGCACGAATAATAATCCATGGACATAAATCGCCTGCACTCAGTGCAAACTCGATGATTCTGCAGGCCCCACCTGACAGTCATGCAAAACCACAGATGGAAGCTGGGGGAACTTCTCTGCTTCAGTTGCTGTGTACTTTGTCCATGTCCTGCCAAATTTGATCTTGAGCCTCTGCTGATATTATTAGTGAGATCCTATTTTTTTAGGGAAAAAGGGTGCCTTTGGCACTGATTGTCAATTTTATGACAGTTAAATTTAGAGGTTAGTGTCCTCAACTATTTCAGGGGTGAGAGAATTCTCCCAATAAAGTATCAAGAAAGCAAAAGAACAAGGTTTATCTTACATTCCAAAACCAGCATTTACTGTCAGGAATGAGACTATGAACAAGAAGTTATTCCTTTCTTCAAGAGCCTGCCATTCCCATTTGTATATTTCAATTTGCATCCAACTGCAAGAAAAAATTAGGAAGTTCTATTTCTTTATATTAATCCAACATTCTTCTTAATTCTAATTTACACAGGATACACTAAAATTCTGAGGAAAATCTCTTCCAGAGCTTCATTACTGGTGTCTGAATGTCTGGAATCAGTTGGGAGGCACTCATATGCTTAAATATTCTTTTCCCAGGCATAGTTCTTTTTTGCATAACCACCTCTGTGGATCTCACAGACCTCTTTAGACCTGCAAAGAAGCATTTCAGTGCCTGAGATGTGTCTTTTGGGAATAATATTGCCAACAATATTATTAAACTCTTGAAACATAGAGTAAAGCATGACTGTAGAAGTTTGAAAGTCGGGGGATTATTGTTAAGAAGAACAGAAAGAATAGAGAATAGCTGCCTCTTGGGAAGAAGGAGCAAACCAAGCTGAATCTGGAGCTTTGAATACAGTGAAAGCTTCTTCCTCTGTGCCCCGGGCCCTCATGCCAAAGAAGGGATGCTAATGCAGGTACAAACCTGACTCACAGATTTAAAATAGCAAGAAAACTGCTCTTTTTACTCTTTTGTTCCAGGAGAATGAATTAATCTCCTGAGCATTCACAGTTCAAGTCTTGCATAAGACTTCACGCATCAGGTTTCCCAGTTTATTTAGGTTTGGGAATGATATGAATTTGATTTGTCCTCAAATGGCGTCACAATTTGTACAGCTGTTTGTCGTGCTCATCTCAGTGAAATTATAAGAGTTTACTTATAAGCAAAGGCCACTTCAAGTGTAAGGCGCAGCAGTTTTAAGATAAATTAGTCTTTTCAAGGGCTCCACCTGGACCGTGTGCCCCCGTTGGCCTTGTAAAATGCACAGCTATTTGCAAAGCTCTGACATGAACTTACCTGAGTGAGATGTGAAAAGGCTTCCAGGATAGCTGAAAAAGTAATGGATTTTGAAGAAATATGAAGGGTAAAACTAGTATAGCTAGAGCTGTACTAGTACATTAGCTATATTTATGTATATATCAGATATATAGCTATATTTATATATCTCTCAGATCAGGCTTGATCCAAGAGAAAATTTTGCTTTATAAAGAAGAGAAATTTTCCATTCATCATGTAAATGTGATTTACTTTTAGAAAATAAGGGAGTAGCTAAGTTTGAAATTGACCTCAGGGTTTTTTGAGAAGTTTGGGGTTTTTTGCTTGCCTGTTGATCCTGTTTAGTAGAAGCTTTACCTTGCCCTACACTAAACTCTGCTTGCCCTTTTTTGGTTCTGAAGATCACAGAAGTCTCTCGATGACTTGTGTAAGGTTGGGGTTAGATCATGAGTGGATAAAGAGTAGAGTTTGGGTAGAAAAAAACATGGATTTTCTAAGCCCACTTGGAAGTAGGAGGTGGATAATGCCTTTGGTGGGTCATTGTTGTCCAAAGGGCTTATACACTGCAAAGAACTGTGCAGTGCCAGAGGTGTGTCTGTAGGCAGGGGTGCCTGAAACAGAACTGCCTGTCTGGTGACCCTGAGTATTCTGTTCCCAAATCTTAATCCCTGGATGCTGCAATGGCCGTAACAAAACAATAAATACATGCTGCTCTAATGACCTAGATAAATAACCCATTTGTGTTGTGCTGCTGAGAGCCAGGATGAGTGCACAGTGCATGTGATTGCTGACAGTATTACACATCCACTAAATTTTTATCTATCACTCACACTATCTGAGGAAAATTATTGTAATCAGCCCTAAAGTGAAGCTCTTTCAGCACTGGGTATTTTGGTTTGATGAAATACCAGTATCTTGCAGTTGTACTATGTCGCACACAGAAATATTTTTTTTTAATACAGTCCAACCAGCCAAATCCTGTAGGCTCTTAAAAACATGAATTTCATCTCTCTTATAGGGCCTTTAAATCCTACTTACATACTCAGTATAAGGCTGGAATTCCTCATGGGTGCATAATAGCTGCTGGATTTGCTGGGCTTCAGGTAGGAGGGAAGGGCTCAGCGGCAAAGGACATGCACGGATGCTGCTGGTCCCAAAGAGAAGTCTGGATTGGGGGTGGGGTGTTCCTCAAGGCCAAGTGCTTCACCTTTACCTCTCAGTAGTACAGCTTTTCAGAGATAATGTAAATCCCTTCCTTTTGGATCAGGCAGGTACAGACAAAGTGTCAAGGGCAGCACATTAAGGGAGGATGCAAGACCAAAGGCAGACTGCTTAATTTGCCTGTGTCTGCACATGTTGGGTAGGTGCAACACATACAATTCAAACATCAATTTGCTCCTACAGTGCACTTTGTGGCTACAAATAATATCATTTGTCATTGTCATGGGCAACCTACAATTTTCCGTTTGACAAGTCTAAACGTCTGCTCTTCCAAACCAAGACCAGTGAAACAGGCATGGTTGAGCATGCATGTGCTCTTGTGCATTTGTGTTCATCAGTCTCATGTTTGCTTGCTTGAACAGTGCCACGTGTGCAGGAGCTGCTCTGTACATGCCAGTTCCTCTGCATGGGCAAGACCTTCCTGTTTTTAGGGATGTTGCTGTGGTTTCAGGGAATAGAAACTGTGCTGAATTTAGGACAACTAGTTACACTCAAATGGGAACTGAGTGTAACTTTAGTGTTTAGTCTAAAGCCGCCTTAAATCTTGTTGAACAGTGCTTGATCTTCAAGCAATTGGACTCTGGCATTTTTGCATGACAATAACAAGCAACGGGTGAATAAATCAAGAAGCCTGTATTGATAAACTATTAATTAACTGTGATACATTTTTTACTGTATTTCTTGCCAATTTAGTTCATGTATGTGTCTGCATTAATGTGAGCAGTTTTGGTACTTTAATTATTTTAGACAAAATGTGGAAAAAGTAGGCAACTTTTTTGACCATTGTTCTCAGAGTTTTGGTCCTCTTCCAGATTTACCAAGTCATCTGCATTTGGTGTGGGCTGACAAAAGAATGACTTTGCCACCTCTCTGTGGGATGCTTCGTTAGCTTTGGTATGGGGCTGCAACACAAGCAGCTGCTATAGAAGGAGGTAGCTTTGTACAGATGCTTGATGCCTGTGTGATTCAGACTTCAGTTTGGGGACTCATCTTTAGAAACACTTTGCTGGGAGCAGTTGAAGAGGTTGCTTGGCCATGGCACACCTTGCCTTGCTAAAATATGTCTTTCTTGAGAGATTAGGAAAGGAGTTGGTTGATGCTCAAGATGTGACTGTTAGAGAGCTGTATTGCTCCTTAGATCTGTGAGTCAATCTGGCTTTGAAAGCATGGTCAAGAATTTGAGCACTGGCTTTCTTGACATCTCCCAAAAGCATCATAAATTACTGAAAATCAAAAATTGTCTTTTCTGTCAAAGACTTTTCCCTTGCCCTTTAGTTGCCTAGGTATCTCAGAGGGTCCAGCTTTGCTCAATTGCTTCCTTTTAACCAATCCTACAAAATATCCCATGATGTTCAAAAGGGACAACATCAAACTCTTCTAGGCTGGCTCCCGTTGCCTGTACCTAATGCAGAGGTAGTTGTGCAAAAGGCACACGCATAAGTTACATGAAATTATATGAAAATCCCTGGCCATATTTACTGTGAAAGGAAATCAGTGAGGTAAGAATAAAGCACCACTAGGTCATTGCTTTTTGCTGGTTTAAGCTGAGCAGTCGGTATTGCCTTGTCCCACTTCCTTCGTTGCAGCTGAACGAGGAGCTGGGACTGCGTCTGTGTGCTTCCTGCAGTGTGTGCCTGCTGGCTCCATGCACTGTACCCCCCTCCCACCTCAGACTGCATTTCCTCCTGAACCCTCACATTTGTTTTCTCTCCTTTAGGATGGACGAAGCCCACGTCCAATCCCTCTGCCTGGCTATGAAGTCAGTTTACCAGGTTCTGGTGAGAAGTTTGATCTGAAGCACGTTTTTAAGCTTTGCCAGTCCCATCAAACTCTCTATTTCAGTGCAGAAGATGAAGAGCTGCAAATGAAATGGATGGAAATTCTCACCAAAGCTGCCAAAGGAGAGACTGAGGATACAGCTGAAGGGCTCAGCAACCCATAGAGCAAGTTTCATTTAGTTTCTTTCCTACATGCTATAAACCATCACTTGAATTTGGTATTCATGGCACTTTGGAATCTACATGGCTTTATATTTTCATGTGTCTGCATAGGAAGTTCAGTGGTTTCTCACCTTTTATTGTACATTTTTCAAGTACAGTAGTTACCTGCCATATATTATGTTAAAGAAAGAAGTAGTTATAGTTGTTGGTGGTGTCGATGCTGGTTTTAAAACAAAAGGCAAGGAGCAAAGCATTAATTTTAACAAAGGTAATGGAAAATCATCAGTCTTGTTTTCCTAAATGTATATTTTCCAGTCCTTTTGATTGCTGTTGAGTGCAGGATGTGTATATTCTGTGATTAGTTCTATAAATGCTGCCTTTTAAGTTAAATGTTGTAAAGGCTTGTGCTGGCCACTGACATTCCATTCTCTGCCTCGCCCTCCCGGTAAGGTCTTTGTGATGTGTGAGCAATGTACTGAGTATTTTCCTGTTGCTAAAACCATGTCTCTGCTGTTTTGAGATGAGCTGTTCAAATGACAAATAGTGTAGAAGGGACTTCTAAAAATGACTGCAAGTGGTGCAGAACAGAACATTAAGAAGTCTCATGGATTTTAAGCATTTATTATATTGATTGCTTTCTTCTGGAAACAATACCTTCCTTCCTTCTATTGGAACTCATTTTGATGTAAGTGAACAAACATTTTATACTGCAAACTGGGTTATGATCAATAAACAAAAACATTTTTAGTACATACCATACAAAAAAGTGACTTTTTTGTTGTATTGGTTAATTAAAGTGGCCTAGATTTTATTTATATAATTTGTAAATAATGTTTCATAAGTATTTTAAGAATTTTTAAAAGACCTCGGCTAATTAACAGGATTTATTACATAGTGTAAGAGATATTTGTATGAACTGAATTTGTAATTTAATTTTCCTGTTCACCTGTTTTTGTCTTATTTTCAAACATAAATGCTTATCTATTTAAATAAAAATTCCTGCAGTTAACTCCTGAGCCAGATTTCCTAGGCACAGCAAAGTTTAGGTCAACATTTAATATAGGTTAAAAAAAATTATAAAAGTCTAAAACAAACAAAAAAAAAAAAAGGCATGTTTGTTCCTAGTCGTAGTAAGCATGTAGTATCGATCAAAATGAAATAAAATCTGTCACAGTACTGTATTTTTTAATGGTTTGGTTTAACTTTTGTTTCCTCTTCAGCCTTCTACATTTTCTGATATTGATAGAGAGGAATAAATGCTCCATACAGACAGAGTTTTTTAGGATTATTAAAAATTAGTGATCTGCATCAGTGAGTATTTTTCAGACCTACAGAAGAGGACTTATCCTTGTTTGGGGTTTGGTTTATTTTTTACATTGGTGAATAAATCATATATCTGAAGTCCATGATGATAAAAAATTATAGGCCA
This sequence comes from Melozone crissalis, assembly GCF_028551555.1. Classification (NCBI taxonomy): domain Eukaryota; kingdom Metazoa; phylum Chordata; class Aves; order Passeriformes; family Passerellidae; genus Melozone; species Melozone crissalis. Next base: position 22,451,625 of record NW_026535807.1, on the reverse strand, counting down.
TGTATTTGATTATCTACTGGAAAATTTTCTTGAGACTTGCATGTTTCTTCCCTATCCACCCTCTCCCAACAGTCTACACAGAAAAGACTTCTTGAAGAGTAGCTTTTACCATGAATAGGATTTTTTTCCAGTGTGTGTTATTTCTTCTCCCAAGCTTCCTTGAAAATATAATGATGTAGAGTGCTTGAAAATTTACTCTTTTAGAAACATTTCTGGTTTGGAGGTGGGCTTTTTGTTTGTTTCTTTGTTTATTTACAATGTACTAGCATTCTCTCATTCTGTGATTTTAAGCAAATCAAGGGAAATGTGCATAGTGAGTACATTAACAAACCAACACGCAGCAATGCAAGAGCAAAGCACCCTCAGAGAAGAGCCCTAGGCTACAGAATGCTGTTGTAGGAGAGTCTCTCTTGGTCGGCACTGACTGACTAGCACAAGGCCCCAGAATACAGTGCTGCTGTGAAACCACAATCAAGCTCTGAGAAATCACCACACATCTCTGAAGGCTTGTCCTAAATGTACAGCAGGATCTAATCTCATCCAGATCAAAGGCTGGAGGGTTAGGACCTTTGTTTCATTCTCCTTCCTCATCTTCTCTCCTTCGGAAGGAAGTAGGAACTCCCAGAGCTGAAGAAATAGGTGTTGCTGACAGTATTTGTCATAAAAGCTGTAAGCTTTAGACTTTCCTTTGTCATAAAAGCTGTGCTGCTTAGCTCAGCCTGCTTCTGTGCAGAGGGTTAGCACAGGGATTAAGCATCCCATAAATACTACATATGCCTTCGTATTAGTGCATAAATAAGATTTAAGCTGCTAATAGCCCCTTTCTAGCTCTGCATAGAGCTGAATTATATATGCTGGCCATGATGAGACCTGAGGAAAAAAAAATTTAAATGTGGCTGCAGCAGTTAAGTTCAACCAGGGGACTGAATTTTGATTAAGTGGGGATTAAAAGCGCAATACCCATAGCTGTGGTGTCCTGACATCAGCAGATTTCACAAAATATGCCAAAATATCACAATAAGCCAAGAACCTTCTCTGTGCATGAAGGATGTGACCTGTGGAGCTGCACCAACAAATCTTCTCCACTTTGCTGCTTGCAACCATGAAGTAAAACGCACCAGGTCTTTCTGAATCTGCCTGTCAGGTCAAGGCACTGGACCCTACCTGCCAGATAGACACAACATTCTTGCTCTGAGCATGGCTGGTGCAGAATTAAACCAAGCTGTGGTGCTCTGGGCTCTCAGGCACTGCAGGATGCCAAAGTTCTGCTGTGTTTGGGAGCTAAACCTCACAAATCTTGAGAGAGCTTTCTTGGTCCTTCCTGTCAACAGCTGGATAAACCTTTCCTTTGCTTTGCTGCTCCAGGAGCTGCTGTCTCTCTTCAAGGTGCCCATCATCTCTTGCCTGAATTAAACTGATGTCTGTCATTTTTTTTCTGTAAATTGGCAATCACAGATAAAGGGTTTGAACAACCCTGGATTTCTTTCAGGAAGATTTCATTAACAAATCAATTAGCTGTATTTAATCTCATTTCCACAAATTTTTCATTCTGAGTGTTTATTTATTAATTTTCCTATTAAAATGTGGTGTTATGCCTTCAGAAATAAGAGCTGGTAAAGGCAAAAATACAAAGAACTGGCAAGAGAAAAAGGCAGTGACAGAGCAGACAGACGGGGCCAGTATCCAATTATTTTTTCTTTCCTGGAGGTGGGATGCATGTTGGTGGGTGGCTTATTTTGTAGATGGTGAGAAAGTGAAGCGATCAGGATGAGGAACGACATTGAACTACAGCTCTGAGAAACACAGCATTCCAGAAATTATCTGGATCCAGTTGATTCACCTACATTTGAGCCTTTGGTACTGTACAAGCAATACCTGAGCTCTACCGCTGTCATCTTTGAGCTTGGACGAGACTCACTGTCAACACCAAGACTACAAAAAATCAAACCAGTCAGTTAAGAGGTTTTATTTGAAATCAGTGTCTCCATTCAAAATGATGAAGAAGGAAGTTGGGGTTTTGCTAAATGATGTGTGACCTTTTAGTATCTCTGGCCCCAGATTGCTCACGGGTATCTAAAGTGTCAGGGGTATTGTGTCCAGGGTCCATCAGGGGCAAAGTCAGCATGGACAAATCTACTAAGAAACAAGAAAACTGGGAAATCTGCTGTGTCTGCTGCAGACCGTCAGCACCAGGGAATCTGGGCCAGGTTTTCACAGAGGCAAATGGGACTGATCCATTCAGATGGACTATTTATTATTTGCCTTAATGTCTTATAAAAGGCTAGATTTCAGTGTGCTCATTTGGTTTACTCATCTTCCAGCTGTGATGGGTTACACAGGGTTCATTGACTGAGGGTTTAGGAGAACTAGTGCCACCATATCAATGCCTGGTTGTGATCAAATAAGGGTTTTTGCTCAATCATAGAATCACAGTATCGTATGGATGGGAAGGGACTTTGAGATCATCTTGTTCCACCTCCTACGATGGGCAGGGACATCTTCTACTGTCCCAGGGTGTTCCAAGCCCCAGTGCCCAAGCTGGCCTTGGACTTTCACAGGGATGGGGCAGCCACAGATTCTCTGGGCATCCTGTGCCTGGGTCTCACCACCCTCACAGGGAAGAATTAATTTATTTCTTAAATCTGAACCCCATGAGTCCTCACGAGGGGAGGACAATCATATACATGTCTGTAAAACTGCTTCTAAAGGTGATGCAAGGGAGGGAATCCCAGATCTTTTGTTTTCATGGAATTCCTTGTCACTGACAGATGCTCACAGCTTCTTGAGAGAGAAAGATGACAAAGCTGTGAGTTTCTTGTTTTTGCTGAAGCTGCTCAGAGAGATAAAATACAGTAGAGCAGTGAAAATGGGGGATATGTTTTTATGTCCATTTTAAGCATCTTCAGAGACGGAACAAAGTAGTCACTGTGTGCTGGAGCACACTGAGACTGTGTGTATGTCCTTCTCCAACACTGATGTGGACATGAGGCTTGTCGATTTGGGAGGTGAGCACCTGTACCTGCGCAGAGCACACAGCTTAGCCAGGTGAGGAACCTGTCTCCAAAGCAGATGTGAAGGAACATGTGTGACTGCCAGCTGCCTGATGCTCAAAGATATCCCAAGCTAGAGATGGCCTGGCTTTTAATAACCCCGTAGAGGATTTCTGACCTAGAACTTAGCCAATTATATTTTTCACTGTAATTTTTGTTTTTTTAATATCCACAATATCTTGTGTCAAAGAATTCTGTACCTAAACCCCACTTTGGCTAGAAAGGTTCTTCCCTTTTTTGAATCTGTAGTGCTGGCACCTTCCAGGCCTGGCCTGGGAAGCAGCACTGAACAGCTTCCCTGTAACCTTCCTCAGGACCCTGAGGTTGCACAGAACTCTCCTGGGTCTTCCCAGGTGTCTCATTCTGTAACTAAAGAGTCTGTTTCTTTGTTCCTTGCTGGGTAGCTCTGATCACATTTATTTCCCCTCCTTGAGTCTCTTTTCTTTGGCCACACAGGACATGAGGTGGGTCAAGGGCAGATGCTGGGGCAGGGAATTTTTTTTCTCACATTTCTGTCCCAGACTGTTTATATCTGGGGCAAAGGATACTTGAATATTCTCTTTTTTCAGCATCTTGTGCCATTTTGACTGTCTTGAACAATAGTGATGTGCCAGGGCTTTGCTGGTGGGCAATACTTCCCTTGTTCAGTCCCTTAAGCCAGCTGGAAGAAGAAATATTAACCAATATCAGTTCAGTCTGTTTTGAAGTTGATGCTGGACATGTGTACGCATATCCTTCAATCACTGCCCTTTGCTAAATGAGCAAACTAACAATGTTGCAGAGCATCTGTGCAATTACATTTGAATGCACCACTCAGAGACCTTGACAAATCCATTATGTGAATTGAAAAGTGCAAAAGGTTAAAATAAAAATTGCTTAATAGAATTGCAACAATATAGTATTTGCAGGGATCTCTGTGGCAGGGAGGACTCCATCTTATCATAAGGCTAATTAATTACTTTATAATACTATATTATTCTATATTATATTACACTATATTATATTACATCTAAACTGAATCTGCCAAGCACTCAACTGCACACAACTGCACAGCATCTTGTGACTGTCAGCTAACAGTCCTGACACACACTCCCTCGGCCCTGATAGGCCAAGGAAACAAAACATCACTTTGGGTAAACAATCTCCATATTGCATTCTACCTTTATACAAACACAGGCACAGCAAATGAGACAAAAAATATTTTTCCTTTCTCTGAGGTTCAGAGAATGTGAAACGCAGAAATATGCTTGGGAAGAATTGTGCCTTGCTTTTCTCTGTGAAGAGAAATGTGGTGACACACCAATCCATTTAAAATTTCACGGAGGAAATGCAGAGCTGTGAAAAGTACTGAGCGTCCACCATAAAATAAAAGAAATCTTTATTTGCTAGAATGGACACTAGGCAGCTCCTTGGCTGGTGTAAATTGATGGATTTCATTACAGCTCTCTGTTGAATTAGCTGAGGATCCAACCATATAGTTTTGTTTGATCTTCAAGCATTTCTGCTACCTACCAAGACTGAGATAGTCAGCGATTTACAGCACAGCTTTTGCTGTCCCTAGATGCACAAGAAACTTGAGCACGATGTCCGCGCCACATTTGGAGACAAGACCCAGCAGGTTTTCATTGGTCTTGGCTTGCAAATAGTTGATGTTTTCCCTCTACGGTGGATTTCCCGCCATTTCTCCTAGCACGGAGAAAACCTGACACTACAGTATTATTCCAATAGCTGCTAATTTTTTTTTTGCCTGAGATCAATTTTGTGTCAAATTTGTGGCATGTTAGCAATTCTTCCCTGATTTCTGAAGTATGCAGTAGGTTTAGGATAATAATGCATTTCTATAAGTCTGTAATGAAATTGTCACTCAGGAACAGTACACTAACGCTTTACTATGCTCCTTAGAGAATGCTTCCTTTTGCTGTTTTGAAAGGATAAAAGCAAATCTAATATGCATCTCATGCAAGGGTCTGAAGCACTTGCTGGTGTCACATGAGCTCAATCCTCTTCTGAGTTATGCAGATCAGATCCCCAGGATTTGATCACATGTGCCAACTTCACCACACCAACCTTACCAAGGCGCAGTGGTTCAGGACAGGTTCTGAGCCGGTTCCACCAAGTGAGTGGTGTTTCTCTGAAATGAGGGAAATTTACTTGATATTCACCACGGTATAGAGCAATAAGACAAGGGGAAGCAACTGTAAACTGAAGGAGGGCAGTATTGGACTGGATATTAGGAATAAATTCTTTACTAGAAGGGTGGTGAGGCCATGGCACAGGCTCCCCAGAGAATCTGTGGCTGCCCCATTCCTGGGAGCGTCCAAGGCCAGGCTGGAGGGTCTTGAAGCAGCCTGGGCTAGTGGAAGGTGTCCCTGGCCAGTGTAGGGGGTGGAACTGGATGGACTTTAAGGTCCCCTAACCATTCTGTTTCTGTTTGCTTGAAGTTTATAAAATATAAATCTCATCTCTGGTAGAGAATGACCAGGTATAGAATGAATATCCTGACATTTGTAAAAAGTAGATATTAGGAGAAGGAAATTAATAAATGAATTTGTAAGGCCATGTCTGCTTAACTGGAATTGTTCTGATTAGCCTCAAACAATGCTGGAGGAGATAGCTTTTGTGAGTGTTCACAGCAACATTATATCTTGGACTGAAGACACGAATGCTTGTTCTCAGAGTGTTTGTTTTTCTAAGCTACTGACAAACAGAATGTGTATTGATGCCACTTGGCCTGTCACACTGTATTTATTCATTTCTATAAAAGAAGGAACAAAAATGTTCCCTCCTCAAATTAGTTTAGCGTTTTCAGGCTCGGATGGGATATATCTGCTGTGTTTTTCTATACTGTGCCACTGGACTGCACTTAATGGTAATACAAGAAAATAGTTCCTGGCTGTGGCCCCAAGCTGAATCCACCATCTCCCTAACACCTACTAGAAACAAGGAAAACACACTGGAGTTTGCAGCAAGCAAGCAGGTCACATGTAATCAGCCATGAGCCATCTTTACACGAGCACAGCAGAGCTCTGTGCCACTGATGGCCCAGGGGAGTCACCAGAGGAGCCAAAATGGAGCTGGGCATGGGCATACAGCGTGTCCTTGGCAGAAAGGACTCTCCAGGTCCCTGCATGCTGTATTCCCTGGTACAGGACTGTGGAAGAATAGAATGTAAGAAAATAAAGATAGTGCAGAAGGTAGTTTCACACCTGAGGAGTTGCAGCTGTGCTAATCACCAAAGATTAGGAACAGGCCTGCCCTTAATAGGCCACAGCTGTGTCCAATAAGAAGACAAGTGCTACAAAAGAGTGGGTTAGCTGGTTAAGGAGAGGGATGGAGTTTGTTGGTTGTGCTGTGAAGAAGGAGTCAGTGCTGTGAGGAGTTGGCCATGAGAAACCACTGAGAAGGTATGGGAGCTTCACAATATGATGGCAACTGTTGGCGACCCTGATATGATTCTGACATGATCCTGTGGTGATTCAGGTAGAAAACTGTAGAGAGAACAGTAAGGAGGTGATCCTGTTGTGGTTTGGGGAAAAAGGACTTAAGTAAGACAGTGGAGTCAGGTAGACCAAGAGCCTGAGTGCCTAAAAATCCGCGTGAGCATTAGCTAGGCAGACCTGGGAGCCTAGAAGTTGGGACAATGTATGGGATATTACCCCCAAGAAGAAGAGTGCTGGATATGAGGAGTAGATGCCACACACTTTGCTTATTTGGTGCATTGGAGCAAGCCCCGTGCCCCCTGCCAAGGTATGGCTGCAGTCCAGAGGGGACCCAGGACGGTGCCGGGTTCCCCCTGAGTGGCAGTGTGTGCAGCAGGGCACAATGGGAAAGGCGCTACTACGTGAACAGACAGCACGTAAGAGAAGTTCTCTAAAACTGTGTCGTGGCCATCTCCACAGCAGCCCGGTGTGATTGGGGATTGGGCTGAAGGGCAAGGTGCAGCCAGAGAGGGAGCCCAGCGCAGCACTGAGAGCAGCAGGGGATGCTGCCTGGTCCGCACCTGATGAATTTCAACACCTGGAGCACAGGTGAGCCGCGGGAGACACAATGGGAAATAACATATCAAGTGAAGAATAGATTGTTTCATCAACATGGAAAACAGAGCAAGAGAGGCTTGAGGTGGCCAACTAATACAACAAAGAACTGTAGAAGAAAGAAGAGAATTATTAAAAGAGCAGTTGGAGCTGGGGACAGAGTAGCTCCATCATTCAGTACGGTGTGTTTGTTTGCTGATGAAACGTGCATTTTGTTTGTGAATGGCAACTATTAATCTTTGATTAGGCATAAATGTAAAAGTTTATATTCCATAAGCATAAGTACACTCGACAGATACTGGATCGATGTTCTTCAAATTCTATAGCTATTGATAAAATTCTGTAACTGTTGATTTGTTACTATCCTAATACATAGCCTTTAACTTATTCTTGTGAGTTGCCTTATAAGTTGTACATCTATGGATATTGTCAATATTCTAGAAGTGTAAGTTTCTGATAATATGTAATGTAAGTTTGAGTAATAAATCAAGGTCAGCCCACAGACACATTCCAGAGTTAAACAGAAATTACACAAAAGATGATTGTACTGGGTTTACTATCTTTTGCAAATGGCCCTGCAAAAGATAGTAAACACAACATTAGTTTATTAAAAGCCTTAGGTTGATGTTCTTGCTGTGACATGTTGCCTGAACATTTGTATACTGTTAGTCCTAAGTGAGATATGTGAATATGTTATAATATCAATTTACTCAAACATATCTTTCCAGAGATGGTGCAACTCTGTAATTAAAAGAAAAGGGGGAATTGTGGAGGGATAGAATGTAAGAAAATATAGTGCAGAAGGTAGTCTCACACCTGAGGAGTTGCAGCTGTGCTAATCACCAAAGATTAGGAATGGGCCACAGCTGCGTCCAATAAGAAGACAAGTGCTACAAAAGAGTGGGTTAGCTGGCTGAGGAGAGAGATGGAGTTTGTTGGCTGTACTGTGAAGGAGGAGGAGTCAGTGCTGTGAGGAGTTGGCCATGAGAAATCACTGAGAAGGTATGGGAGCTTCACAATATGATGACAACACAGGACCAGGTTGGTTTCTTCCACACTGGAGAGCATCACTCCTCCCTGCTTAGAGAAGCCACACTTTATTCCCACATCTATCATAAAATCACAGAATGGTTTAGGTGGCCAGTAACCTTAAACCCCATCTCGTTCCACTTCCTGCCTTGAGTGCTGTGTCCAGTTCTGGGCCCCCCAGTTTAGGAAGGACATGGAGGGGCTGGAGCATGTCCAGAGAAAGTCAACAAGGCTGGTGAGGGGTCTGGAACACAAGTCCTCTGAGGTGCAGTTGAGAGAGCTGCGGTTGTTGATCCTGGAGAAGAGGAAGCTCATCAGTCCTCATCACTTTCTACAACTCTCTGACAGGAGAGTGCAGCCAGGTGGGGGCTGGGCTCTTCTCCCAGGCAATCAACATGAGGATAAGATGAGACAGCCTTAAGCTGCCCCAGGGTAAGTTTAGGCTTAACATAAAGAAAAGATTGTTCACAGAAAGAGCGCTTTGGTATTGGAAAGGGCTGCCCAGGAAGGTGGTGGAGTCACCATCCCTGGAGATGGTTAAGAAAAGACTCGACATGCCACTCGGTGCCATGGTATGGTTGACAAGGTGGTGTTAGGTCATAGGTTGGACTAGGTCATCTCAAAGGTATTTCCAACCTAGTTAATCCTGTGATACTGTGAGTGAAGCTTATAGCTGGGAGAGGAGGAAGAGGCAAAGTTGGGGGCAGAGTGAAGCCATGTCCCTGGGCCAGCAGCACACCACTGATGCAGTAAGGGCAACAGAACTGACAACCCACCGGATCATTTCATGTCACTGCTAAAGTTCACATTTTTCTTTCAGCAATCTAATTGTTGAGTTTTTAGCTATCACACCCGTGCATGTGTGATCTAACTAAACAGAAGCTGAGGCTGAGAGCTAATATTCTCCTTTTCAAGAGTTACAGAACAAGCAACAGAGTCTGCCTAAGGCTCTGAGCAGCGTCGGCAAACCCAGGAGTCGCTGCCTGGGTCTGAGGGGCTGATGCTCAGCTGAGCCAGCCTCAGCTCCTGAGGCTCAGGGAAGAAGGGGGTGGCAGCAGGGCCAGCCAGGAGAGGAGAAAGGGGATCAGCTTGCTGCTGCTGGAGGGCTGGAAAGCTGCCATCACTGACTGGATCTGGGAGCATGTCCCTGTTTGGGTGGGCAGTGAGTGGCAGGCCGTCCCTGTCTGGTGCCTGCAGCTGTCCAGGCAGCTTTGCTGGGGACTGTCACTTCAGTAGTCTTGTGCCCTTGGCATGCCTGGGGCTAGCTCTAATAACTAGGATTAAAAGAAAGGCAATGTCTTAGGGCAGTTTAGTGAACTCCAACAGTTAAATAATCCCTAAGAAAAAGTAGCAAGTGTCTGGCTGAGGTTGCATGGCTTCCCCTAATGCTCAAGGTGAAACCAGCGGCATTAAAAATTATGAAAGCACTCACTTGCAGCTAGGAGGTGAGTGATGTTCTGGGGTGTCAGGCCACAGGGCTGCCTGTGGTGTTCCAGGGCATGTGGAGCAAAACCAATGCTGTTGCTGATTTGCTTACAAAGCAAATCTGAATGCTGCCATGAGGTGAGTGGAATTCAGGTGCTGCTGCTGAATTTTCTTCTGTAAGTGCTTGTAAGGAAAGATTTGACTTGCTTGTGTACACTTGCGTTCAACTTGCATTTGTAACAGCAGCTGCAGGGGTACTGGCTTACAGAAAAAACTACTTCTCTGTCTTTGGTAATCCTCTGGTTTCACTGGACTTGACTGGAGGAGCTTCAGTTTCTTTTTGACTTAGATTAATATTTGGCATTACTAGAAATACAAACCCAATTCACAAACTGCAGCATTTTCAAAAATGCTGGTGTTTTACTATAATGTGACCAAGCATTGCTTTATGAATGTGGTTTAGTGGTAGAGATAGAAATAGCAATCCCTTATATCTGCAATATTCCTGAGGCCTCTCTGACAAATAAGATCATAGCTCCAGTGCTGTGGCCAGCAGCACACTTAGCTGTCACCATTTCATGTGGGCATGATCCTGCTCTATTTGATGTTTCCAGAAGAGCCTTAAGAGGTTTTTTAGTCTATTTGGGTTTCAAGTACCTTGGAATTTAATCTCTCTAATCTGTTCCTGCAGACTATTTTTTCCTTCTAATTCCAGGTGAAAAAAAAAAAAAATGAGAGGGTATAACAAGTGGGAGAGAGTGTGAATAGCTGCAGGGCTTGGTGTGGGTCCCAGACTATAGGCTCAGCACCAACATACAGAGCTTCTTCAGCCGAGCTAGTTGTTCCTCTTGTTTTCTGTGGACACAGTGCAGACCATTAAAGGTGTTTTTTGGATCCACTGCCAGTGTCAGCAAATCAAGGATCTCAGCCAACACTGCTGAGACCCAGACTCCCTATGGTAATGCTGCAAGGGCAGTAAGTGGCAGGGGAGACATGGCCAGGATGTGACAAGCACGAAATGACACACATAGCATGCACAAGGCACTTGGGTTTTGCCAAGTAGCCAGTGCATGTTTGTGTGTGCTACCCAGCTCCGGACAGGATGATGGATCTGGGAACCATCCAGTGGGCTTCCTTGCAGATCCCAGTGAAAACAAACACAACTTTGTAGACCATAAACTGCATGTATGTGAGAGATTCTGCTCCGGGCATATAACCACATAAAGAGCAGTATACTGTGTTTGCTAGACTAGAGCCATGAAAACCAGACTGAGGTACCTGAGGCTCTGCAGGTTTTGAGCACCAGCCTGGCTGCATCGGGGGCTGGTGGCAGGCAGGAAGCAGGGCAGGCGGCGGGCAGGTCAGGCAGGGCGGGCAGCGAGGGGCAGGCGGTCTCTGGCTGCTCGTGGGGCGCCGTGCGGGCCGGGCAAGGCCCAGGCCAAAGCCCGGCGCCGTGAGGGCACGGCGCGATCCCCGGCTCCGGCTGCGCCGGCCCCGAGCGGCCCCTCCCTCGCCCCGCGGCCCCTCCTCCCCGCCCCGCGCTGTCGCTGAGGGGCCGCGGGGCGGGCGCCCGGCGGGGCTCCCCGGGATGGGCCGTGCCGCGCTGCTCCCCCCGGCCCGGCCCCGGCGGAGGGCGGGCGGGTTCGGGTGCGGTGCACCTGCCGGGCGGGTCGGCGGCGCTCGGCGGAGCCATGCCGGCCGCCAGCACACCCGGGCTGGACGCGCCGCGTACCTCCGCGCTGGGGCGGGACGGCGGCGGCCCCCGCGGATACGCAGGTACGAGCGTGGTCCCGCGTCGTTCCTCGCGCAAGTTCCCTCCTGCGTGGCGACAGAGGGGAGGGAGGATGTCAGCGGGGGTAGCGCCAGACCCCCGTCAGGGTGCAGGATCCCTCCCGCGTAGGGATGCGGGGTGGCCGGGGCAGGATGCGGTATCCCTGGATAGAGGTGTTGTGCGTCCCCGGGGAGGGAGACCCCAGCCGGGGCTGCATTACCTTCCCGCTCAGCTCCGGAACCCCGCGCCGGGCAGGAGCCCCTCCCGTCCCGCTCCGTGCCGCCTCCGGCCGGTCCCTGCAGCCGCGGAGCGCGGAGGGGACGGTGATCCGCACCCTGAAGTTCTCGGGCACGCCTCGAGACGGGTGTCCCGGAGCCGCCCCGGCACGGGGGGTCCCGGCGCGTCCCGGCGACCCTTGGACGGCTCTGCCGGGGCTGCACTCGGGAAGCCGAGCGGGGCCGGTGCTGGACCGCGGGCCGGGCGGAGGGGCCGAGCCGCCAGGGCTGCACTCAGCAGCCGCGCTCCGAGCGGCTCACCCGGGGCTGCCGGGGCCCTGGGAGGGTGGTTGCTCCCAGAGGGGAGGCGCTGCGGTTCAATGATACAAGTTTGGGGTTCAGTCGCTGGGATGGCCACGGCGAAGGGGACGAGTGCATAGGGGCAGAAGGGAGTGCTGGTTCTCAGGGACATTGCTCCTGGGTGTGTATCACCGGGCTGGGAAGGAAATTAAGATATCAGTGGTTTAATGGAATATGTTAATACATGGAGGGGTGGAATGAGAAATCAAGCAAAGCTTTTTCCTTCTTATCTTTCTGTTCCCTGGAGTTTTCTTACCCAATTCAATTGCATAGACTATAAAATTCTTTTAAAACCTCTTTGGCTTAAGTGGGTTCCATAATTTGGAGGTGATGTGAGGTGAGGGAGGGTCTGAACCGGTGGGACATGTTCGCTGTGCAGGGCTGTGGCGCTGGAGGGTGTCTGGGCCTGGAGGGAGCAGAACCATGGTCTGGACCTGCTGGCCCAGGCGGCAGGAGATGCATATTCCCAGCCACAGCCACCTCTGCAGTCCAGGACCAAGGTGAGATGGAAGGATGCTAGAGCTTGGTGCAGCTGCCATGACCTGCTGGTTGCGGGGGTTTCTTCCTCTTTTCTTCAGATCACAGAGTAGATGGGCTTTTCCCTGGCTTCAATGCAAGCAGAGCTGAAATCCAGAGACCTCCTTCTCATGTGCAGCCTGTTCTCTCATATCCTTGCGATTTATTTGGCTCGTGAAGTTCTAAGAGACTTCATTAATGACCTGAATTTGTTGTGCCTATAGAAATTGGCAAATGTCTTTTAGCTACTAGCTAAATGCTAGTGGCAATGCTCTAAATTGTATCTTCTGAATGTGCTTGACTGTTTAATTTGAATTTAATATAGCGGTTAATTTGAAAACGCTAAACAAGTTCTGGGAAATGGGCTTAGAGAATTAACTCAAACCCAAGTGTAAACTCTGTTGCTCTAGTCTGATAGTGTTGCTAATTACTGACTTTTCTCTTATTTAAAATAATGTATATTTAGCTGCTTTTGTGTGTTGTGTCAAAGTCTTGTGGGACTGGCTTTGGCCACACTAAAATGAGTTTTGGAAGTGGCATGTCCTGTGTTACACTCAGCCTTTCTGTGTAGGTTAATCTTGCTTTGTGTAGATCTGTGACAAAACAGCGAGGAATGCTAATCTGCCAAAAACTATTTGGTGTTCAAATTAGAAATCCACCCCCAATTAATCCCTTGGATATCTATAGACCTGGTACCTCTGAGCCATGTCTCCAGCCAGAACGAAAAAGACCATTTTTTCCAAGCCAACTACACCAAAACTGTGGAGCAGGAGCTCTTGGTAAGGTGCTAAACTGGAATATGCTGGGTGAGGGCTTGGCTGTGCTGCACTGGCTGTAGGACCAGCAGTGATGTTTGAGCACCCAGGGCTTTGCCAGACCTTAGCTAGGTGTCGGCTCTTCACCCTCTCTGCTGCTTCATGGGGCTTTTCCATGGTGTAATTCCACCTTCGCAAAAAAAGCATTTGGAACTATTGAGTCGGGTGGATGTAGTGGTGGCAACCCTAAGCAGTTTAGATAGCTAAAACGATGGCTACTTGTATAATTTTAAATTAAACTCTTGTTCGTCTAAATGTGACCGTGTTATTTACACGTCAATGTTTGCTGCCAATTGTTGCACAGTGTACAGTATCTTTCATTGCATCCTGTCCTTATTGGTGATCCTTTTTGATGCTGACTACCCCCTTACATTATTTCAGACCATGAGCAATAAGGTGATAATAAAGATTGGCACAGATAAACTCCCTCACATGTTCCTTCTGAGAGGATGAAAAAAATGTGGCAGGATTTCCATTTGAATTAACGCATGAATGAGAGAGAAATTAAAGGAAGTTCCTTAGTACAGCCCTGATGCCTGTCGTATTTAGAGGTCTTAGAGCTTCCTGAGACACAGCTGTGAGATTCAAACACCCTGCACTTTTCCTGGTCTTGCCTTCGTTTGAAGGGCTGACAGGAGCGGGGAGAATGATGCCACCCTCAGACTGTGGTTCCCTGAGGAGCTGTGGGAGCCGGGCTTACCCCGAGGGAAGGTCAGCAAGTGTGTAGGGGAAGAGCACAATAGGTGTCTGGAGCTGAGAAGAAGCCTTCTGTGCTGTGGCTGTTGTGCTGTCACAGCAGCGTTTACAGTGCCATGCTGTGGTAGTGTTCTGTGGACACTCATCAACCAGTGCTTGCCAGGCTCAGTAAATTCTCTGGAAAAGCCTCTGAGATTCTGAAAGGCTTGTGTCAGGTGACCCAAGCACTCTCCTGCCCTGTGGGATTGCCCTGACTGCTGTTGTCAGCCTGTGCCACTGAGGTACCGGTGCCTCTGAAGCTGCCCAGATTATACCGGGGTCTTTTGGGTGAAACGGGAAAAAGAGAGAGAAGCACAAAGGCATATAATTATTTTTAGTCCTTATGTTGCTGAAGGGGGAGGCTCTGGCCCTCCAGTTATCCAGGGTGATACCTTTTTTTTGCTGTGGTTCCTCTCATTCCTTAATACCCTCCTGTAGCTCCTTCAGACCAGGTAGCATGTACTGCTGCCAACACAGAGATGCATTGACAAACACATCAGTGCAGCCACAGACAGAGAAACAATAAATGCAGGATCTGGCAGAAACACTCATTACGACAGGTTTTTAATTAGTAGGTCTCACTGCTGGGCTGTTGTCTGTGGTTCCGCCTAGTTCCTCCACTTTCCAGGGAAGGGGAGAGTTTTTGTGAGGTGGGAAATGCTGCAGGCTGCAATGAATGCTCTGTTCAGACCTAATTGTGGAAGGAATTATCTAGCAGACACCACTGAAAGAAAGGGATGGGGTCTCTTGCTTAGAACAGATAGAAGTTGCAGTTTGCTGGAGGATAGGGGCAGGACAGCATGTTTTGGCTCAGTTGTAGCCTGGATTTTGGTGGCCGTGGTGGGATGCCGGTACCGGGGTGGATGTACCTATGGTGTGACTTAAGCTGCTCTTTTGTTGTGAGCAACTTTTATTTTTTCTGGAGTTTCCTTGGTAGTGCAGAAACTGAAATTACCTAACTAAGAACTTACAGTTGCTCTTCCAGGACAGCAAAAACAAAGTTGTTCTTGGAAGCCAGGATGCTGCTGCTCTGCAGTACGGCCGCATAGAATTTTATCACCTTGTCCCTGCGATCCTCACATGTGGTTCCGTTTTTAGGCTGCAGAAGAAAACCTGGATCCCAGATTTCCATTTCCACAGGGCAGAAGGTGATACAACTTGGAATATATGGGCTTGTCATTTCCCCAGGGTTATTTCTCCTTTCTTGTTAATCCATGACCTCAAAGTCAAACTTTGTATTAAGTAATGTAAAAGAAGTGACAGTTGCAGAGTGTCTGGTAATTGGCTTTATCTCCTGTACTGCAAGGAGTTAATCTGTATGGTTAGGCATTTGCACCAGGCATTGATACTGCTTTGAGGGAAGGATTTTTGTGCTTCTCATTAAACCATTAGAACAGTACAAAATTGAGAAGGAAGAGAGCTTTGGGGTTTTCTGAGTCCTCCACAGTGCAGGATTATTCCCTGTGGTATTCTCCAATGCTTTGTCCTAGCTACTCTGAAATTACCTAGGCTAGAGAGACAGACTATTAGTAGACATCTGAATTTCAGCTAATGAATGAGGTGAGCTGAATGCTTTGGATCCAAAACATTGAAATTTAAAAAATCACACATCAGTCTTAAAACACAGAAGCACCGCAATGACAGTGGATAACCCAGCATTTTCTGGGTGGTGTAGTCTATTTTAAAGGGCAAAACTGCTGCCAGTTTTGCTGTTCCCACTGTGTCAGAGCCAGGACATCCTTGGACCTTTCCCCTAGAAAAGCCGAGCATCCCCAAGCATCACTGCAACTCTACAGCAAAGAGATTTATAACTATGATAGAATTGGTGTGATTTTGCTTACTAATCGTGATTGCCACTGACTTTGTATGTGCACTGTAGAGTCTTGCCTTCAATATTATGGTGGAGACAAGCTAACACATAGGAGAATTGTCAGTTTTTGTTTCGGCACTTTATTGACTCGCTGTCTTTGAAATGCAGCTGCAGATGAGCAAGCATGTTATTCTAAAGAACAGTTCTGACTGGCCAAGTGGATCAGGATTGGCAGAGAGGTGATTTTGCAGTCTGCATGAACGTCTGCCTCTCATTTGGTTGTCAGATGACAGAGAGAAATGCAGAAGTTGCAGAATGAGCAACTGCTCCCTAAAATAAATCAATTCCTGTGTCTGCTGAGGGTCTCAGGGATGGGGGTTGAGCTGGTGCCTGGATTACAAATGAGCCTTTGCAGCAGAGCACAGCTCCTTTGGCCCAGCAGCATCTTTAGGGGGGGCAGCAGTCACAGCTACCTGAGCCCAGGTTGGAGTGGTGGTGGCTGGCAGAAGCAGGGCTGGGGAAAGGGATGGGTTAACTGCTTGCCTTTCCTCCAATAGACCTGGGAGAGATGATTCCATTGTTATTTCTGGGATGAAATAAAGCCAG
The DNA here is from genome assembly GCF_028551555.1 of Melozone crissalis. Classification (NCBI taxonomy): domain Eukaryota; kingdom Metazoa; phylum Chordata; class Aves; order Passeriformes; family Passerellidae; genus Melozone; species Melozone crissalis. The sequence goes on along the minus strand of NW_026535807.1, from coordinate 22,435,259 downwards.
TCACAAGGCTGCTCGTGTATTCCAGACTCCTAAGCAGAGTAGCTTTGATTGGGAATGAATTTGAGGAGAGGTCGAAATGGGGACAGAAGTTGAGTAGGGTGAAGGGATGGTGTACAAAATTCCCTAAGTGCATGTGTGGGCTGGGAACAGTGTGTACGAGGATGATTTGGCCTGTGGGAGCTCAGAGAGCTGCAAAGGGCAAGTTTTGGGGTCTGATTTTTTCCTGTTCAGAAGAGCAGAAATCTGTGCCTTCATGTAAAAGCAGAGAATTACACCCAGGAAGGTTTCTGCTTACAGCCACAGTTATTTCCAAGATCTTTGCTAGTTGACTGGGTCAAAAGAGGCATCTGGACTGGACACAGGGGTTCTACTTTGCTCTAAGAAATGGTGCCCCACAAAACCAGGGGCAGTTTTGCACAGGCAGGAGAGCCCTGGTGCCCATTATTCTTAATACCTGCAGAAATTTAGATTAGGACTAAGGTTTTGATTCATTTGAATCTGTTTCAGCCCAGAAGCTGAATTCTCACGTGCAGCCCCGAGCTCCCTAGCTGTGTACAAAGGAAGGGCAGGACGTGGGGCTGCCCTCCTCTGCTCTGCTCCCTCCAGCTGTTTGTCATTCTGTGCATAACTCACCTGCAGTCCTTGGCTTTTTAAATGGGAAAAAGCAAACACAATGCACTGGTTCCCTGTCCTTATACTGGCATTCTTGTCTGTCTGGGTGCCACCTTGCAGCAATTCCTGTGTGCAGGGAGGATGAAAGCAGGTGTGTTTATTGACTTGTGCTGTTAATTGTTGCTGTGCCTGAGCAGTTCCTGGCAGGATGCTGCGTGGCTCTCACCCAGCAGTTTGCAGCTTGCTCTGGTGGCCGTGGCCAGGCTGCTGGCTGCGTGTCCCTCTGCGCGAAGCCCGGAACAGGAAAGCCAAACTCTGTCAGGAAAAGAACCAACCAGGGGAGAAGAAAAATAAAAAATTATAAAACCACAGAGGTGGGTTTTAAATCTGGATGTTGGTTTCTCAGCCCAGGAATGACTTCTGTCCCCATAATAAAAGGCATGCTATTGCTAACTTTTTCAGACTGGTGTCTGAAAAATCAATTCACAGAAATTCTTGCTGACAGTTGTGGATGCTAGGTCACAGCTCTGTGGTGTGCATTTTACAGCTTAACACAGCAAACCAAGGACAGGATTAGCTTCAGATTGCTCTTGGGAAAGACTTAGGGAAGCTAAAGTGGGCCAGCCAGGGGGAGGGAATGCAGGTAAGGTCTGTAGCATCCCAGCTTGTTTTGCTTAACAGGGTGACTGGAAATTCCCCATGAAAAACAACAAACCTGTATTCCATCATCTGTTTGAAACCAGAAAAGTGGTTGCAAAGATAAAAGGTTGAAAAGTTTCTATATTCTTTACAGATCAGTTCTTTGGGGAAATGCAATTCCTGTGTTTTAAGCTTTTTGGCAAAAAATTAAAATATGACCATCAAGTAGCATGCAGATCTGGTCCACCTAAAATTTCACATTGGGGGTGGATTTTTAATGACTGAACTGTTTTTTGTCCAGCTCTGGACCCTTCCTCCTTGAGAACTTTTTTGGTCAAGTAGGTCAGTGCAGTGTGGCCCCAGCCACCCATAGAGGTTGTGCCCAGTGTGGCAAGTGTCGTGCAGAAGCGAGAGGCACCGGCCACATCGTGCAGGCACATCTGCTCTTATCAGCCCTGTCCAGTGCCCCAGCACGTGCCTGTTGCTGTGCACAAGCCAGATCAAAGAGCTGGTGCAGGCAGATAGCCCAGGGCCAGGCAAGACAAATTTGCAGCCAGGCTGAGCTCTGTGTCTTGCAGCAGCCAGGGCAGTGCAGGAGAGTGGAGCGTGTTGGGGGTGGGCAGGGATGCTGCAGATGGCTTCCCATGGGGCAGCACACAACTTCTGTCCTGTCCACTTTTCTAGTGGGGCACCCCTCAGCCTTCCTCTGTCCATGGCTCCTAACAGAGATGTGCTTTCCCTGTGGAAATACATCTGGGGTTTCTTTTGGCTTCTTCAGTGGCTGGCTTTCCAACTAGCGGATCACTTTGCTCCCTCTGCAGAAATGTTACAATTGTTTATTGAATGAGAGATTATTCATTAGTAGTGGGAAAAAGTAACGGTGAAAGTTGAAATTACAAAAATCCAGACTTCACTGGCCCAGTGAAGGACACCAGCAAGGATGTGCCCACCAAAACCTGTCTGAGAACAGAGGGACCTGGTGGCAGAGGTGAAGTGCACACTTGCCCTGGGACTCGCATGTTGTAAGTCCCATGGTGACCTGAAGGAATGGTGAGGCCCTGGCACAAGTTGCCCAGAGCAGCTGGGGCTGCCCCTTGGATTCCTGGATCCAAGACCGGGTGGACAGGGCTTGGATGGAGCAACCAAGTGGAAGGCATCCCTGCCCGTGGAAGGGGATGGAATGGCATGAGTTTTAAGGGTCCTTCCAACCCAAACCGTTCTGTGATTCCATGAAAGCAATGCTGCCCAAAATGTGATGGATGTGGGAGTCTCAGCACCTGAATCCTTGCATGTTGTAAATTACATGTGCCATGTAATGTAATGTTCTCATTACATGAGAAATCAGTTTTATCTACTAAACAGAACACTGAATAAAATAAAGGAAGTGGGTAGGAGTGAGCCTGAGGTATCTGCTATAACAAGGGTAGGAGCAGAGAGCTTATTTGAGCACGGATTTGTGAACACAGAAATAAACTCTCTTCAAATACCTTTTTACGCTCCTTCTTAGTTGCATGGAAATTACGTATTAATGGGAGAACTAGCTTTTCTGAAAAGGTGTTTTTACAAATATTTAATGGTGGCTTGTAAGAATCATCAGATATTGGGTTCCCTCTATCACACTTTAAAAATAGTTTGATCAATAGAAACATGGAATGTTTTATGGGGAATATTTTCATTCAGAAATGCTAATATGAGGCAGGTGCCAGAACCGCATATTAATAAGCTGCGTTTCTGTTTTCAGGTAATGTGCTGTGACGGATGTGTTCCTTGGGTACCTGCAAGTATTGCCCTGTGCAGTTGTCCAGATGTTCCCCTATGTGACTGACCCAGAGGAACAGTCCTGTGGCTGCTGCTCAGTTCTTGCAGGTCTCCATCAGGATTTGGGGTGTGAAGCTCCCGGAGCAGTGGTGGCTGAGCCTGGCGCTGCCTCCCTGCAGTGATGGGAGTGCAGAGGGCTGTGTTTGGTGCATGTGCTCTGTGCCACGCCTGAACCGCCAAAGCTTCCCCCAGGGAATAATTTCAGAGAGCCATACCTGTGTGCTGGAAGGCAGACAGGTCTGTAAGAGCTTTCCCACATGTTCACAGCAGCTGCCCAGGGATTGCAGCACAGCTGGGGACCTTGGTTAATCTCTGCAGCTTCTATAGCCCAGGTCTCACCCACTCTTTTACTGTAGGTCTGGTGTCATGCTTACACTAACTTCTTTAAAAACCATGCCAGCATCTGGATCTTCTCGTGGGAGGATCAGATCCTGGTGGCCATTTGTTGGTTTAAAAGGCCAGCCCTGGCAGCCCTTGAGGCCAGCTCTGCAAGGGAGCAAAGGCCTGGTGGTGAGGAGAACAATGCCAGGGCCAGACAGTTTCACTCTGTACAAGATGCTTTGCTACATCTGCTTTACTTCATATTTCACTTCTAGCTGCTTTTCTTTTGCTTTTTAACACAGTGAGCTCTTCCCAGAGCTCTTCTTTGAGATTGCTGTGGATGCTTAACATGCCGGTGATTTCAGGGACACCAGTTTCTGAGGTGTGCTTCTCTAGGAAAAGAGACTTGCAGCAATAATATTGGTGTGTATTTTCTACAGTGTTGATAGACCCTATTGTTCTCTTTCTTTCTGGCATCTAGTTATTCCAGCATATTTTAGTGGTATCAATTCCCAACAGTAAGCAATGTAAAGGGGTAACCTTTGTGTCTCTGGGAATAATGAGGCAAAGACATGGATTGCTCTCTTTCTGCACAGACAGCAAGTGGCAGCCTTGCTAACATGCTTCCAGGTAATTACTTGTGTAGTTTAGATAATTTGGTAGATACTTATGCAATGTATTTGATTTTACTCACTGTTTTGCTGTGGAAGGAGAACAGGAAATGTTTACCAGGCAGGCATGCCTAGGTTGCTCTCTCATTTCTTTTTCTTATCAGCAAAACATAAACCCACGGCTTGATGACAATGAAACCATATGTTTCCTCTTTTTGACAAATCAATTTTGCAATACAGATAATCCTTGCTGTACATGAGAAGATATATTTTGAATTATTTTAATTTTTACATTACTCTCTATTTTTCACTGCCTGGAAATTATGTATGTGCTTATTTCTGAACCCAGAGGTTGGGTGAATTAAGAGTTTATGGAGAACACTATGCTTTAGTGTCTGTCTTACTTTGAGGACAGTTATTTGTCATATGCAGTAACCTGTTTGTTGTAGCCAGTGCCATTCTGCACTGCCAGACAGCAGCATCAGATTCAGAGATTTTCTGAGCACTGGATATCCTCTCAGCGTGAGGCCAAGCTGAGAATTATGTTTGTATAAATCAGCTCTGCTCTGCAAAAAGCTGCAGAAACTGGAATCATAGAACTGTAGAATCAGAGGAGGTTTTGGGTTGGAAGGAACCTTAAAGCCCATCCAGTGCCACCCCTGCCATGGCAGGGACACCTTCAGCTGGGACACTGTCCATCTGGGCATTTCAAGGCTCTGGGCACCCTGTGCCAGGCCTGCCCACCCTCACAGCCAGGAATTTCTTTCCAATATCCCATCTAAATCTGCCCTGTTTCAGCCATTCCTCCTTGTCCTGTCCCTGCAGGCCCTTTTCCAAAGTCCCTCTCCAGCTCTCTTGTAGGCCCTTTGGCCACTGGAAGGGGCTCTGAGGTCTCCCCTGAGCCTTCTGTTCTCCAGGCTGAACAATGCCAGTGCTCCCACCCTGTCTCCAGAGCAGAGAGCCTCCAGCTCTCTAACTAGGGGATTTATTCAATTTTACAGTTTTTCATTTTTACATTTCTGGGTGCCAGTTATGCAAACCAAGACCTGAACAAAACATTTTCTAGATATTTATAAAAGAAATACGAATTTAAATGTTAATCTGGTCAGCACAAATGTTTGTGTTTTACCAGGCAGCAATGGAGCCTCAGACTCGAGTCTCAGTTGAAAACAAAAATATAATTAATTCTAATGATAAAAACAATAATAAAATTCTTGATTGTAGTAGATTTAGTCCGATAAACATGCCTGAAGGGTATTCAAAAAAGAAGTCTATATGGACCATCTGCTTATGTAAGTATAAGGATGGAAGCTTACTTAAACATGATTCTTTGGAGATGTAAGGGTAAAATTAACCCAGCAGAAAAGTGAATGCCATGGCTAACTACGAAAACTTTACAAGTGAAGGAAGTGAAGGACACTAGAGCTTGCAGGAAAGTTTTCCAAAAGCATTTTTAGAAGTTAACTGATGATTAAAATTAGGGCAAATTTTATGCAGAGAAGCTGAATCTCAGCTTGGTTGAAATTTCAAAAGGTCATTCTGGCAAAGCTCCATCTGGGCATTTCAATAGATGCATTTGTGAAAAGCAAAAAGCAGTGACACATTTAAGTTTTTGGCTTTAGTGAGAAGAAGTGGTATTGAAAGCTCTTAAAAGAAGAACAGCATTTCTCCTCTGCACAAGTACAGGTACATGAAGTTGTTGATGAAGTTTCAGCTCAGGTACAGAAGGTTTTGGATGTGTAGCTCTCATTGAGAGGCACCTCTGTAGTTCCAGCCCCAGATACATTCATGTGAGAATGATCATCCTGGCATGATCTGTGGTGCTGTTGCAGCCCAGGGCAAAGCATGGAAATGCCCACATTTTCAGGGGATGCTGGCTAATAGACATTTCTGTAGAGCTCAAGTGGAGCAAAAATAATTTAAAGCCCACAGGTGAGGAATGGTGCTGACAAGGTCACTGCCATTCGGAGGTTTGATGTCTTGGCAGACACCATCTTGGGCAAGGACGGGGCAGGGAAGGTTCAGAACACTCCAGCAGCTGCAGCTGCACGTGTAACTCGGGATGGTCAGTGCTGGGGTAAACGATCTTTCAATGATCGTTGAAAGAAACGATCCAGTGCCAAATTATTTGTTCTTTGGAGAACAAAGAGTGAACAATGAGTCCAGGTAAACTGGCTGATATACTGAATGCCTCTACTGAAGCTGCATGTGGTGGCCCAGCAGGTGTGCGTCAAGTCCAGTTCAGCTCTAATTACTTTTTGCATCTTGTGCAGCTACAAGAGTCACCAATGTGAACTCTAAGAATGTGGACTGATCTCTAAAAAGAGCCTTGAAATTGTAAAATGAAAAAAAACCCAAAACCAAACAATTATATGTAAAATCCTTATTTTACAGATTAGGACAATGTTTTCTCATGGTAAACCACAGAGTGATTAAAATAAAAAGAAAAGCCCAAACTTGTAACACTCATTTGGAGTGAGAAGGAAAATTGGCCAATGCATCCTGTATGTTCCAGGAATGGGATGTGGGTGGGAAGAGGTGAAGAGAAATCAGTCCTATAGAAAATATTTGCTCTCATTGAGGCCAATTTTTGCCATAGTAAGTGCCTGAAAGAAGTGGCAAAACAAAGAGAAATAATCAGCATGGAATTAAAGAGCTATGGTTTTCAAAGCTAGTGTTCGGTGCATATTTACTGAGTAGATTAGTCTAGTAATTGTCCCTGGGACTTCTGTTTGGTGTTTTGCTGAGATTGCTTTGGGTTTGTTTTCCAGGGACAGGGAGTTTAAGAGCATGAATTGGAGATAGGTAGGTGGGACAGCTGCCTGCTGTGGTATGATTTGGGGGCTTAGCAACAATAATGACATGGGGGGAGTTTTAGCATTCAAAATAAAATACATTTGCTAACAACATGTGGTTCTGTCAGGATGTTCTCAGGGAGGCTGTCATTTCTTTTTGCCTGTAGACATGCTTTTAATATTTTTGTATGTGTCATCATAGTGCTTGCAGCACTATGCCTCTGAGTTTCCTCAAGTCTTTGGAAATCCAGTGAAAGATAGGGAACTTGGGCTCTGATGCAGAAGCAGTGCTGGTATTCTGTAAATGTTAAAAATATCTGAGTTTCTAGATTCTGTCAAAGCACATATACAGACCCAGAAAAAGTATTTGTTACCTTTGAAGTTATCTAGATGTTATATGTAGTTTTAATCATCTCTCATTGAAAGTTGTTTAAAATTACTGTGAACAAGAAATGTTGTGACAATAAAATTTAGTGTATGAAGTTAATGGTTAACATTAGGTGGCCAAGAGGAGAACTGCTCCACAGCTCAGAGAGCAGCTGTATAAACAACAAAGCAATAGAAAAGCGGAATGAACAAAAATATATTAAAAATTAATGATTTACTGTAAAGCAGAGTTTATCACTCAAAAAGTGAGATAAGTTATATGTGTATGTCTTTGTATGCTCTTCCCTGTGGTTTTGACCCCGCTGTCCCCTTTCAGCCAAGCCAAACAGGCATGCAGTTCTTGTAAAGATAAGAAGTTTCAGTCAGATCATGCCAGGTTGCTACCAAGTAGGCTGAACTGCATGACCAGTCCAGTAGATCTTGGAAATCTGTGTGCAGGAAGACATGTAATGAATACTCCCAGCCAGCCTGAGTACTAAATTAATCGGAATCTAACAATACAGGGATCCATAGGGGACCGTGCTACTCAGAAATTACTTGTTTTTAGTGTTTTTAGTGTTCAACATGTACCAGTCTGAGCAGATAATGCCACGACATCGGTTGCTTTGTGCTGGGGATGAGGGCAGGGGAGCTGTCGAATGGCGCTGATGGAGGGTAGCCGTGGGCCGATGCTTGGCAGAGCAGCCAGCATTGGCCGCCCCGAGGTCTGGCATTTGTTGTGACGGTGACTGTGACTGATTTACAGTCTGGTGTCAGTGCAGCCTCAGCGGATGGCTTCCCTTTGGGCAGCGGCGCTGCGCTGTGTCTGTGTTCGCTCTGCAGGGCAGTGCGGCCGCCTCCTCTCGCCGCCGCTGGGCTCGCTGCGGGTCCTGCACGGCAACGGCACCGAGCTGGGAACCGTGGTCACCTTCCAGTGCTCCGCCGAGCACCAGCTGCACGGAGCGGCCATCGTCACCTGCGTTTGGGAAGGGAACGGCGCGCAGTGGACAGCCGGAGTGCCCTCCTGCAAGCGTAAGGTTCTTCCCAACCCCTGCCCCTCCCTCTGGGACGCAGTGCCTTCCTTTTGCCCTGCCTATCCTGCGATGTTGGGATTCTTCCTAGATACCTGTGCAAAGAAAAAGACAAATTCAATTTTCTTCAAAGTTGCCCCACTGATGGTAATTCCACTCCATATATGTTCTGACATGCCGTTATCATGACACACAGAAAAGACTCTGTTGGATTCGTCCCTGATCTCATGTCACTGGTAGCACCTGGAATAAATGTGCCTCTAGCTAAAAGCTGTATGCTTCTTTAGAGAATGTATGGGTTGAGAGGCAAATTTAGGAGAAAAACATTCTGGAATGAGTGTTTCCTCTAAAAAAAAGGGTTCCAACAATCCCTTTCCACCAATAAGAAATGAATACTAGTGGATGAAAGTGAAAAAACCCAACTGTTTATTGACAAACAGATTGCCCGTGCAGCACAGGAGAAAAGGTAAATAAATGCTAGATATTGAACTGTCAGATCTTAACACACACACCCTCCTGCCCCGGAGAAAAAAACCCCAAAACACCAGAGCAAGATAAAAACCCACAACGGCCAGCAGGCGGGTGGGGAGAAAGATGACGCCAGCTCCTGTCTCAGAGAAAAAACCAAAAGGTTCACGCAGCAGCTGGCGCAAACAGATGGGAACCCAGTGAATCTGTGGTGTTGGTCCCCTGGTGAAGCAGGTGCGCTTTCCCTGCCCGGCTCGGGCTTTTTCCCAGGTCTGGGGCCAAAAAGAAGCAGCCCCTCCCTCCCGCCGGGCCCGGCCAATTCTTCTCCTGGCACTTGTTCTCACTGATCTTGGACCAAAACCGAACTGTGCAATTCACCTCGAAAAGCAGCTGAAGGATTGCTGCTGCAGCCTCTCCACGCCCAAGAAAAGCAAAGAAAAAACCAAACAAATTTCCGCCTGGGCTAACAAAAAAAACCCCAAACTAGCCAAGCAAAACCCGGACTGCACCACACTCCCAGACGCCGGGCCACTGAGGCTTTGGAAAAGCCCAGCAAAGGGCCCCAAGGCTCCCCCTTCCCTCGGACCCACGTTAAAGACACAGCAATCATATTGGGGCGTAAAGCAGAGAATCAGGGAATAGACCATCATCAGAAATCACCCCAACACTATGGGAATGACCAACTGATGTGCAAACATATTTGCGAACCTTGTATCTCCTGGCAGTCTTTTCTGACAATGTTTTTGCTGTAAAAGAAGCACAGTGATATTTTTTGAACAATTCTTGGTTGTTGCAGCTGCGTGGGAAATTTACCATATAGATAAATAGTGTCTGAATGGCAACAGCATTAACTACCTTTTAGCTGTGTTTCTGCTTATTTATTCTAAGGTTGCTAATAGTTTGACCAGAAGTAGACCCAAGGAAAACTTGGTACCTCTGAGCTTTGAGGTGCCTCAGACCTCATGTAATTTCAAATCCCCAGTGGATACATTGCTCTTCAGACACTTAGTGCTCTCTCCCACGCTCAGCTATTCTTACCTCTTCTTTGGACATACCATAAAAGAAAAAATGAGAGAAATCATTCCCCCAGAGGCTGCAGAAATATAATACTTTGTGCGGAGGTCAGCTGAACCATTTGTGATGCTGGTCATTGTGACATTGGGAGAACTGGCTGACTTTTGAAGCAAGACATGCTTACTGCTCCAAGTGAGTTGGCAGAGGTCTGCGTTAGCTGTGCCACATCGCATTCCTACTCCTTTTGTCTGGATGACTCGCTTCCAGCATCAGATCCTTGTGAACACTCAGCCCTGCACATCACTTCTTCCATCCTGTATTCTTCCCCAAACAGAGGAAGACCTGTTGTTTGCCGCCTGCCAAAGAGGATGTAATTACATGGAACTGTCCTTGCTCTAAATGGCTTCTTTAAGCCCATTTACCTGTGTTAGTATTCATTTCTGTAGCTTCAGTCCTTGTTAATAAAGAGTTTGCAGCTCATCAGCAGACTTGTGCTTTTAAGCTACTGCAGTGCTAAGGGCGCTGTGTTTAATTAATTGCAGTGGTGAAATGCTTGTGAACAATTCATGGGTAACTTATAAACAGGAGATTTTTACATAGTCCAGTTTGAGGCTTGCATAGGTCAAAGCTGAAGCCAAGATTCTCTGGTATCTTGACACATAGTAATGTGGAAGTCCTCACTGAGCAGAAGTGTGAAGCAGGCAGGCTTCAGAACGGTTTAATGAAAATGTGAAAGATAAATTCCTGGACTGATCTTAGAAACAATTCTGTGTTTGCTTTGTTGCAGCCATATCAAAATACGAGACTTTTGGCTTTAAGGTCGCAGTGATTGCCTCCATTGTGAGCTGTGCTGTCATTCTGCTGATGTCCATGGCTTTCTTAACTTGCTGTCTGATTAAATGTGCAAAGAAAAGTGAGAGGAGAAGAACTCAAAGGTATGTCAAGATGACAGTTTTAATAACAGTGTAAGAGTTGTACATCATAGGGACCCCATTGATAACCCCTGTGATAACAAATGCTTCAAAGGATTTGCTGCTTGCAGCACTGCAATGACGTTAATTACTTAAAATCCTTAATTTGTAGGTCAGGCTTTAGGCGTAGAAGGACTTGGAATTCCAGAGTACTTAAATACCTGATGCCTGTTAGTAACAGATAACCTCAACAGGCCTAGGCAGATCTGGCTTTACCCAGGATTATGCAGAAGCTGAACACACAAGTCTTATTTTCTGGCACAGCATTTCTCTTCTCAAGTTATTGAAGATTGGCAAGCATTCCCCTTCTTCTCTATTTCTTTCCTTTTTCCCTTTCGTTCTTTGAATACTGCTGGGAAATGGAATCTCCCTGTGTCAGAGCCATCCAAGGCCTCACCATCTGCTGAGCATCCTCAAAGCTGTCCCAGCATGGGGCTGGAAGAACGGAGGATTTTGTCTTCTGGCTTGGAGCACAAATTGGTGGATTATAAACAGGAATAGGAAAAAGTCAAATTTTCAATCCAGTTCATTATAAAAGCTCAGTGTGGATAGTGTCAGCAGGAGCGTGTTTGCCTGTAGGCTGGAGCCAGGCTGCTGGTGCTCACCAGAGCACCCACCTGCAGTCACTGCTGCAGAAAGCTTTCCACAGGAACTTGGCTTACCTCTCACTTTTCTTGCTGGTTATTCCCACCAGGCCCTCCAGTGGAGTGGAGGGAGACTGGGGAAGACAGTAGTGAGGGTTTCTGTGCTGAGCTGTGATATATCTGAAGCTGTGTGGGAGCCAGCTGAAGGGGGAACTTCTGTCATTTGAAATCCAAGTGCAGCCAAAATAGAGATTTTCTGTTTCTCTTAAAAGACTTTTTTGTGTCAAAAAATAAAAGTCCTTAGTGTCGGTCATAATATTCAGGTATTTACTGGTAGCATGAAATAAATTGCTTTGAAATGAAAGGTTAATTGACATTTTTGGAATTGCCACTTTTCTTTTTGATAAGACTATTCATATCACAGTCCTTGTTATTCATTTATTTTAAATGAAGTTTTGTAAAAACTAGCCATTCTCATTATTTTGATGACTTGATATTTTTACTCTTACAAAAGAAAAGCCCTTCACACTGGACATAATGACCTGATTCTGTCATCAGGCTGTAAAATTATTCCTTTTGCTGAGACTTTCTCAGTTCCCTGCTCCCCTGTGCTTCTTTCCCTGTCTCCTGAAGGAGCTGCTCCATCCCATTGGCAACAGAGTCCAGCTCCAAGGGGAAACCTGGGGGCACTGCAGGCATTGTGTATCTTATCCCTTCTGTCAGAAAGAATTGAAGTCATGTACAAACTGTCCATGTCATGGGAGAAAAAGTGACATAACCCTCTGTGAAACTTGTCAGGTGGAGTGGCAGCATCTCTGTTGGCAATGGAGGTGGAAAAGTGGATTGACTTCTGAGTGCACAAATCATTAATCTGACAAAAAGCTGCAGGCTTGATAACTTGAAACAAAATGAGAGCTCTTGGGGAGGAAATAATGAAGTAAGTGTCTCTTAGACCAGATCTGAGAGATGAGGTAATCTCTGCCTATGGAGCAGAGAGGATCTCCTCACCTTGCTTGTAACTCTGAGGTCTGCATGTCTGCTTCTTTTGGCTCTTAGTTGGTCACCTGAGAGACCATCTCTGCCTGCAAACCTGCCTTGCATGATGTCTAGTGATCTTTGAAGTGCCATCTTGTGTTTAATAGAATCATAGAATCATTAGGATTGGAAAAGACCCTTAAGGTGAACTATCAACACAGCACTAACATCATGTTCACAGCTAAACTGCCACATCCACATGTTTTGAAGAGAAAAGGGACAAAGGCTGCTGAAAGTCCTCCCACCATTCAGCCTCCTCATAGATCTTGTCCACTGAGTAAGCATGGCTGCTGTTTTCTTTGGAAAGAGCAGGATTGCATCCCAAGAAGACAGAAATGGCACCAAAATCAGCGTCGCCACTTCTCACAATTTGATCTTCTCCCATCAGCCAGTGAAAGTGTCTGTGATTCTCTTAGTCTTAGACTTCTTTTAAAAACAAGAAAAGAAATGGTGGATTTTTTTTTCTCACCTCACAGTTGCAGAGAGAAGCATGAAAACAGCTCTGAACATTCCCAAACAAGAATTCTGACAGTGAGGGGATATGCCCTCACTGTTATGCCTTAACAAACGCAACACTACCTGTCTCCATTTTTAAGTCAATATCTTTTCAACCTGCCTGGTGATTTTGGAAACATTAAGAATAGCAGTGGTGCAAAAAGTCACAGAAAATAAATTTTTTTCCTGAAGTAATTTATCCCATAAAATGGAGAGGATATGAAGTCTTTTCACACATAACAGGTTGTGGCCTGATGTTACTGTTGAAGGTCCATTAGAGCACTGACACATCATCCCACCCTTATATGAGTTTTCTTACTACATGTAGTCTGGAAAAACCCTGAATCAAATGGACATAATTCTTGGAGGTTTATTTCTTTCAACTATCCATTGGTGCTCATAAGAAAATCGTTCTCGTTTTCTTGTTTGTTTGTTTGTTTGTTTTTTGAGGAGTGCTGGACAGTACTTAAAATAACACTATTTTGCACAATAATATTTATTCTATTGAAGAACTCCCTATTTTAGGGTGCTATTTAAATCTCTACAAATTTGGCTTACACATGAAGTTCAGCACATGTTTAAGTGCTTTTTTCAGTAAACTTGTGTCACAGACATGTTTTATGAAAAATCCTTTCCTTAAGACTTTCTCCTGAGAAGCTGAGAGGCCTCAGGAAGAAAATGTAAACAATGATTATCTGCTGCTGTGGAATGCAACAGGTGCATCTGTGATTGGTCTCATGTGGTTGTTTCTAATTAATGGCCAATCACAGTCCAGACTGTCTCAGTCAGTCACAAGCCTTTGTTATCAATCCTTCTTTTTCTATTCTTAGCCAGCCTTCTGATGAAATCCTTTCTTCTATTCTTGCAGTATAGTTTTAATATAATATGTATATCATAAAATAATAAATCAAGCCTTCTGAAACATGGAGTCAGATCCTCATCTCTTCCCTGGTCCTGGGACCCCTGCAAACACCACCACAAACCTGGAATGAGATTTAAGCTCTACAGACTCAGGCCTGTGGTCAGATAACAGCTCAGCTGTACAGCCATATATCACAAAACTGTTTCTACTGCTTGGTATATTCACAGAGAAATGCAGCTGTGGTACCAGCTGAAGACTGAAGAACTAGAGCACATGCAAGCTGCTTACTTTGGCTTTAAGGGAAGGAACAATAACAACAATAATAAGAAACTCAGGAATACATCTGTATTTGGTGACATGGCTAAGATGGCATATGATAACCAAGGCTTCTACAGGTAAGGCTGTTAAAATAAAGTAGGTTTGAATGAGCTGATGGGATCCTGGCTAAACACTAACCAGAGCTAAAACCAGCTATGAGAGCAGGTCTATCAGTCTGTGCACCCTTAGCCAAAAGTCTGGCTGTTTTTGGTATGGAGAGTGGGCACTGCTTCTCATCAGAGATGGAAGTGTCATTAAAGGTGATTCTAAATAAAACTGTCCTGGAATTGCTCTTGGAACGGATGTGACCCTTCCTCATTTACACCTTGTTCTCTTTTTTTCACTCAAGTAAGAGCTGTTTAATCAAGTAATTTCAAGTGATTTCTATTCTTTAATTCTGTAAAATGAATAGACATGCAAGGTGAGATGTGGGAATTCTACTGACAGATTTCATGAAGACAACAAATGGCCTGTCAGTTTTGTATTTCACTTGCAAGTTGTTTTTTTTTAGTGTGTGTAACAAATTAGGCTAAGTTTCCTCATCCTGTGTTCATCTGGCTTACTGGGAACAGGAGAACAGTGCAGGCACTGGGGAGGTGCAAACATGGAGCTGGGCTGTGCTGGGAGGACCAGAATGAAAGGACACATTACCTGTCTGGGTGGTTGCTGTGGTACCATTTCCCCTGCAGTGTGAGGTGGGAATGTTGGCAGCCTGTGCCTGGAGGAAATCTCTAAACCTGGGTGCGTGTTGCTGCAGTGGTGAAGCTGTTACAGTATTGATTGTCCAAAGAAATAAATACAGGCATTTGGCATGGTTGAAAAACAGCAGCAAAACTGAGGGTGGGCAAAGGAAAGATTCCATACATTTCTGCATATCCATGGTCAAGAACCAAAAGAGAATTTAACCAAGACTCTTCAGGGAAGGTTCAGGCTTGACGTGAGTAGCCATTTGTGTACCAAGAGGGTGGTCAGACCCTGGAACAGAGTCCTGGAGCGGGTCAGTGTTGGTGGCCCAAACTGGCATTGCTCAAGGGCCATTTGGACAATGCCCTTAGTAATGAGGTTTAGTTTTTGGTCAGCCCTAAAGGGGTCAGGCGGTTGGACCCAATGATCCTTGTGAATCCCTTCCAACTGAAATATTTCAGTCTAGCCTAGTCTAGTCTAGTGTAGTCTAGTGCAGTCTATCAGCAGCCTGTCCCTATTCTATCCTACCCTATCCTCTTCTGTGTTAAAGTTTCAGCCATTTGGAGGAATTGCCCAATGCATCATGAGATCTCCAAGCACAGCAGCAATCCTGCTTGGTTTTTCTAGGCAGGAGCTGTCTGAAGAGGCACAGGGGATGAATCCTTTCCTCCCTGCCTTTTCCAGGGCTGTGGTACATGCTGTTTTCTGCAACCCAGCCATGGCTGCAGAACCAGAAAATGGTTCTGCAGCCCACTTAGAAGGGGAAGTTGAGATGAGTGCTGCCTATGTCTGACAAGGGAGAGGGTGGAGGCCTGAAAAATTCAGTCATTTTTATGATAGCTTTCTCTCTTTTCTTGAAGAGAGTTCTGCTTAATATTCTTGTAGCATATGAAGTATCTGGAAGAGTAAGAACTCTTCCATCCTTGAAGAAGACTCTCTTGAGTATATCTTAATTTATTTTTGACTAGAAAATCATGTAGGTTGTGCTACTTTTCAGACTTAATTGAATAGATTTTGACGTTAACATTTTGATTCAGTGCTTGAGGGTCAAAATACTGTAAGAAGAGATAAAATAAAAAGCTGATTCTTTTAAGTAAGGCAGTATAATATAAAAAATCAATTCTTTCAGGCAGGTAAGGTATTAACAAATACAGGGTTACAAAACAAACAAAAGTTTGCAGACAAATTTAAGATTAAAACACTCTAATCAGTTAAAGAGGGGGCCTTAGGACGCTGACAAGATAATTTTGGCTGCAGTGAGGTGACACAATGTGGGTGCAGAGTGCTGATGTGCAGAGCTTGTAAATAACAGAGAAGCCCAGCTGTGTGACTAGGGGCTCCACAGTGCTGTTCTGGACCTGGCTGCCACAAAATGAGAACTGTCTCCCCTCATGTTTGAAGCGTATCACAAACATCGTGAATATGCAGTTTTGCAGGAAAACATTGAATTTTAGTGGCAACTGCTTTAATTATAATGATCTTCATTCTGGCTGCTTTTCTGGTTGAACAAATTGCTTTAAAATGATAAGAAATATGTGTACAAATACCTGGGATCATTAACTACAGAGTGCTGTCACTCCAGATGCCACCTCTTTCATTTGGATGTAAAGAATCATAATAAAGATGAACATACCAATTTTTAGCAGAAAAAGGCATGAGCTGCAAGTATTTACAGCATATTTGCTCTGTTATATTATTGAAAACACTAAATAATGTTGAGCAAGGAAAAACAAGTTACAGATCATGGTGCTGCTGGGAGGGAGGTGTTTCCCCAGCGTTGCTTCTGAGAAGCTCATAGCAGCAGAGATAGCAGTTTTCTCTGTGGTGCAGAGGTTTGAGCCAGATTAGCTGAAAACAAGGGTCTGTGCCTAGGGAAGGGAGATTAGCTGCAGCCCTGGGCCACGCAGCTAGAGGAGAACAATGTCCATGAACCTCCAAAGCAGTCCCCAGGAGGACTGCTGGGCAGAGGGCTTGTCAGCATGTTGGGAATGGCTCTCAGAGCCTGGCTGCAAGATGTACCAGGATGTGTTATTTTTGAGTCAATTATTTTGTGATGAAGAATAATACCTGACCCTGCAGTAACTGTGCTCTGGAGCACTTGCTTGGGCACCCACCACCCCGAGACAAAGAGCTCTCTGCCATCCCAGCAAGCAGCAATGTGGGAGAGCTAGGATCAGGCATCTGCCCAAGAAGGCAGGTTGTCCTCTGCCACACGACAGGCACAGGGTAAAATATCAGTAAAGAAAAACTTAATGGCAGCTGTCCTTCCTCTGTGCCAGCTGCTAGTAGTGTTTGAGAGATGGAGTGAAGATCACTGAGGCGCTATGTTAAAGAAACGGGTGTCCGAAAGCAGAGTGGGGTCAGCTTAATGCTGGAGGGGCCCACGCTCACCCACTGCTCATGGTCAGCTGTAGCTGCTCCCCAGGTGAAGGTGTTTCAGGGTTTGACAACCTTTTCTGTGAGGAATTTTTTCCCAATATCCAACCTAAACCTCCCCCAAAATGACAGAGCTTAAAAAGTGCCTTCAGTTTTCAGCAAGGAGGCAAAGCTTCACAGCAAACTAGTGCAACAGCCTCAGCAGAGCTGTTGCTCTAGGAATACAGCATGAGGAAATGCAAATAAGCAACTGCTCTGATAAACATCATTGCCAGTTTTTAAATTTTTAAAGAATTGTCCTGTCCACCGCTGTAAATGTACATCAATTAAATTGTAAGCATCCATTCAGGAAGAGGACTGTCCTGTGCTCCTGTTTAAGTAGTTTGTAGCATTTACATTTGTTCTGGAAGTGAAGCCATCAGTTCCATAAAAAGCACGAGGAAATGCAAGTGTTCTGTGCCAGAAATGGGATCCTGAATCCAACTGGAACCACTTTTGTTCTGACAAAATATGCACAACCTAGTCTAACATTGTGAGAGCAAGCAGCAAACTCTTCTGGCATGAAGAGACATTAAAGAACCAGGCACTTCTCTTTTGGAACATATATATATATATATATATATATATCTGCATGTGTTGAAGATACTGTCCCAGGAGCAGCACAGAAATCGTGCTGAGAGCTCATTTCAGTTTGCATCATCTTGCTAGTGATGGTCAGAAATAGCCACACCTTGGCTCTGTTGCTCTGCTTTTCAATGTAAAAGTCCTGTAACCTGTCCTGGAATAGATACTCCCTTGACTCAAGGGATGTGCTGATTTTTTGTAAGGGGGAATTGATGATCCAGCATTTTCCATACTCAGGAGAACGGAATGTAGCTGTACTCTAACTCCTTTTCATTCTCTGTCAGCTAAGATGACAACAAGAAAAAAAAAGTAGTCCAGCTCAAAAATGCAATCTAAAGAGAATCAAAGAAATTTGGTGTGATTTTTTGTCTAGCATGGAAACATTTGGAAGAAGTTGGGCATTTCAAATTTGGACTGCTTAAAGGTGAATTATTTTTCACAGCTCTAAGTTACAAAACATTCTCTGTGAAGCAGTTAATCTGACTGCAGAAGCTAGTCAAGTGGGAAAGCCCATGTATCAGTAGGGTTAAAGTCCTCCTTTCAGCTATTCACACAGCTGGAACATATTACCAAGAAGAAAAAATCCTTCTGCAGAGAAGCAGGCTGGTGTATTCTCCCACAGAAGATAATTTTAGTTGCTGAAATTTTTGTACAAGAGACCTTTCTGACTACAAGATGCTTTACCATTCTACCTGGCAAAAAGCAAATAAGGGCAATCCAACAACAAAGAATCCCAACTGAAAAGATTTTGTGAAAAATCACAAAGCCAGCATGCTATTAGGAGAGGCAGCTCAGCATTTTCAGCATCACTGCAGGGTTTAATGCTGCATCGCATAGAGCATTCACTGATACAATTGTATGGAACTGACACAGTTCCCTACACAAAATGTTTGATTGCATGGCACCATGAAGGGAAGACAGCAGCATAGGAGAGGGGCAGATTTCCTTTCCCTCCTTTTCCCTGCTTTTGCCCGTGACTGGTCCAGCCTTGAGCTTCTCTGTTCATGGAGTTACTCTTTTTTTACCTCTTGTTTTTCCTGTGCTCTGTGTTCCCCACCACCACCTTTTAGAGGCTCAGATCTTCCCAGTACCTTTTGACATGCAGGTTTCAAAGAAAGCTTAGACAGGAGAAGTGAGCTGTGGTTTCACCTTGGGGCCCTGTTAGAAGGGTAGGATAAACTGGTTTTTAAGTTACACCCATTTCTGAATTTCAGTCTTAATTGTCATTGCAAGAGCTCGAAAGGGGCATGTACAGCAACATGTGCTTTTAATAGAGCTGCTATTATTGTTTTCATAATGCTTTCCTGATTACCCCAGGGTCTTGTACAAAGCCACTAGGCATACAGCAAGAAAAAAATCCCCTCCCATCCTCTAGTATAAAAGCTGTTTTGAGAGGCACTACCAGCACCAGGCAGCTTTGTGGCTGTGTTCTCACACGTCTCGGATGTCCTGTTAACAGTGTTTTCCCTCCAGCAAGGAGCATCTCTCAAGTCACACAGGAAAATATTCTTGTGAATCCTCTAAATCCCATTGACAAATGCTGTGATGGCTATTCTTCTCCCCTGATGGGAGTTCCAAATTTTATCTGTTCAGATACAGTCTGTCCTTGGCAAATGCATCATGCCCTTGGCTGTGCAGTGCCTGGGGCAGGTTTATATAGCCAGGTAAGGGTGCAGAGAAGGGTTTTAACCCCCTTGCTGTGGTGTTTTGAAGTAGCTCAGTTGGGAACTGGAGTTAAGTAAAGTTGAAGTGCTTGAAAAAACAGTCACACTTATTCAGGACAAAGTGCAGAGCTTCCAAGGATGAGAGGAGAGCAAACTGAAGACTGTGTCTGACTGAAGGTCATGCACACAGAGCAAAGCCCACTGCATGCACAGTTGCCCCTTGGTGACACTGCAACCCTCTTAATAGCTCTTCTCATCCTCTGCTGAGGTGAAACCTTACTGCCTTCACTGTCCCTCTGATGTCCTCAGGGTTTAATCTATTGCAGGGAAGAGAGGTGCCTACTGTCTCACCCTACACTTACAGAATCACATAATGATGGAATGGTTTGGATGGAAAGGGGCCTTAAAGACTATCCCATTCCCCCCCTTGCCATGGGCAGGGACACCTTCCACTAGACCAGGGTGCTCCAATCCCCATCCAACCTGGCTTGGACAATTCCAGGGATAGAGCAGGCACAGCTGCTTGGGCACCCTGTGCCAGCAGATGTCAATGAAAGCTTAGTAGTTCCTGAAATGGGAGGAATGGGCTGCTAAGCCAGGAGTACATTTCTTCTCCAAGTACAGTTTTAGCCAGTGTGGGTTCCTGAGTGGTGGACTATGGGTAATTGAAGTGTTTCACAGCACAGAGATTTATAGGGAAAAACATCAGAATGGGATGACTTCTGCCCAGGTGGACTGGATTTATTGCTCTATAACCAGCACACCTAGACTTGAGCTATAATCCTGGCAGAACAATTTGCAAAGGCTTTTTTTTTCAAAGGCTGTTTTGCTGGCCCAGGCAAAGCTTTTTTTCCAGTCCTTCCTGCCTGTGTGCTGCTTTGATTTGATTTTTATTTTGACCTTTGACTACCAACTCAAGAAGATGGAACCAAGTTGCTTATACTATAAAAATAATAAATAAGTGCACAACAGCAGTTATGTCAGAAGATTTTCTTTTGGCAATGAGGTGTGCAGCATTACCCCATGTAGCTTCTGTTCCCTGATGGCAGGTCACAGTGGTGCCCAGTGCTCAGTTGGTACCCAGCAAAAAGGTACTTGAGGTCTTGTTGAGGTTTTACAGAGACACAATTATTTGCACCACTGCTGCCAACTGGTTTTGATGCTGGGAGAAGCAATTTTTCATGTTACAGCACAAGTCATTTGCGAAACACCCGATGTGCCAATAAAATGCACAAATTCTGTACCTTCACCAGAATTAGTGAAACAGAAATAACTTTTCCCTTTGTGCTTACAGGTGCCAGGAAGAGCAGACTCGGGATGTCGTCGTTCCTGGGTGTTGCAAAGACAGCAGTCACCTGAAGGTAGCCAAGAGCAGTGGTGCACCTGGGGCACACACGGTGCCGAGACACGACACTGCACTGCAGATGGTGAACTCCATACACCTTGTTGAAGTCTACAGTCATAAGGATAGTTACAACAAACCAACCTGCCAGATACCTGGATAGCTGGTGTCTCAAATGCAACTGCTTCTCTGGACCAAAATGAAGTGTTGATAGAAATATGTGCCTTAAAGACAACATAGAAAGTTCATTATTCATATGAACTGTAAATTTTCTATATTCCAAGATGGTTATTTAAGAGAAATGCTTCAAGGTCTGATACAAATAAAGATATGAATATTGGGGCTGTCAGTCCAGAGCTGTTCTCTGTGGTGTGCTGTGCAGTGTGACCGTGGCAAAAGCATAATGCCCTTCTGCACAGCTAGGGAGGTGGTACCCAGTTGGCATATTTGCCTCATATGAAGTTGCTGATAATAACTACACACCCCTCAGACTCCAGTCTTCTCTGAATCAATGGGTTTTGTAAGAATTTCAGAAAGAAAAATCCCCCATATTTTTACAAAGTAGCATGATAGAACTACAAAAAAATTTGGTTTTAATTAAATGCCGCATTGTTTTGTATCAGAAAGGTCTTTAGTTCATCTGCTCTGTGTTTAGAGACCATGTGAGACTGGGTGCAGCAGAGGCCCATCTGCAGGTCTGCCAGCCTGAGGGAGAGGAGGTGGCACATGGAGGGATGTGGTGTCCCCACCTTGGGGCCCCCACCAGTGACCTCCTGTAGCTTCTACTGGTGTCCCAGTGCAAGAGCAGTTGGTGTGCAGGTGGGGACAGCAGTGCAGCCTTCCTGGAGCAGCCAGCTCGGGATCACTGCAGCATCATCTCGATGAGACCTCTCTAAATAAAGGGCTGAGGTAGCTTTTGAAAGCCTGCCTTCTTTTCCTGTTGTTCATCTGTACATCATGTGAGGAAACAAGCTGTGGGTTTTTTTCTTGTTTTGTCCTTTTTGAGTAGTTAAGTAACAGATACAGTGCTTTTTCTACTGTTTATATGCAAATAGATGTATATACTACTAATAGTTATTTTTGTTCCAATTGAAGCCTTACCTAATACTGTCATCAGCTGTCTGTTTAATGGGTATCATCACGTCTCTCTCGTGGGTGGAAACAGACCTTATAGCAGACTGCAGTAATTGTTTTATGGTATATTCCCTTGGTATGAATCAGGTATCATCTCACAACCTGCAGTTCTGAAGCTTCAGTTTTGAAATTCAAATTACTGTAGCTTGCTGGCAAATGCCCTCTTCTATCCTGGCCATACTCTGCAGAGATCAAAAACACGTGCTTGAAACTCAGTAAGATGAAAGTTGCAGCAAAAGAGCTTTTTCCTTGTTTCTAATAAACTCAGTTCTGCTGTACATTATTCCAAGGTGCATCCTGCAACACCCTTCTCATTATGCACTGCAAAAAGGAGAATGGATGTACTTCCCATCACTCCACCCAATTAAGTTCTCAGTTGATCCAGTTAGTACTAGCTAGTGTTTATCACGATATAGTTGTGCTGTGAACTATTCTGCCTGCAGTTTTCAGTTGCTTGTCGGACCCATGCAGCTTCTGTACCCAGCAGTGTGGGCAGCAGTTCAAGGGAGATGGTTCTGTCCTTCTGCTCTGCCAGGATCTCATCTGAAGCTCTGTGTCCAGCTCTGGGGCCCCAGCATAGGAAGGACATGGAGCTGCTGGAGAGATCCAGAGAAGGCCCTGGAGCTGCTCCAAGGGCTGGAACCCCTCTGGAGCCAGGCTGGGAGAGCTGGGTGTGCTCACCTGAAGAAGAGAAGGCTCCAGGGACACCTCAGAGCCTCTTCCAGGGCCTAAAGGGGCTCCAGGAGAACTGGAGAGGAACTGGGGACAAAGGGGAATGGTTCCCACTGCCAGAAGGTTAATGAGATACAGGAAAGAAATTCTTGTTTGAGAGGGTAGTGAGGGCCTGGTCCTTAGAAAATGGAAAAGGGCAAATTTAACTTTAATAAGGGGAGAGAAGAGAACCTCAGAAGTACCAGAATGGGAGGGTTTCTCTGATCCCCTGAAGTGTAGAACAAATGGTTAAACAAGTCCTTCACAAAGAAGATACAGCTCAGCCTAGGATTAAAAAGAGTTACAGGCATAGGAGGGAGGTGATCTGCCCTACTGGCAATATTATGTTTAAGGTACACATGTGAAGGGTGGCCAAGATATCCTTGATGCTGCCTCTCTGTAGCTCTTTTCAGTTTCCTTCCTCTTCCCATCTCTATGATTATGCTCACAGAATTCCATTATTTAGTTCCCTGGTGTTTTAATTTCATTATTTGGCTTTAAAATGCAACAATATGACTGCAAGTGAAATAAATTCCCCGTTGGGATGTTTGGGTCAACACTTTGTGCGAGCAGACAGCCTGGCTCCTGTTCTGCATGAGGAGAAGCTGAGTAATGTTGGATGGGACAAAAAGTGCACCCTTGAGCTGCCAGGGATGCTTGCAGCCATGGGAAGCCCCCCAGGTAAATTCACTGTCCCTAAATGACTGTCATTGACTTGGGCAGCTAATGCAAGAGGCAGCAAAGTTACATCAAGGTAAGGAAGCAACACCCAAACTGTTTGTGAAAGATTTGTGGCTTGGCTTCCTCTGGGCCTGTGCTTAGTTCTGATGGCTGCACCCCCTGGAGTTAGCTTTATTGCTCGTGCAAATGTAATTTATTGTCAGAAGGGAAGTAAGTGCTGTGCAGGAAGGAGACAAAAACAGCTGAGACTCTAAAATAGACATTTAAAACCTTGTAACCTTAAATGTTTGCTGGCCAGTGATTCCAGCTGGATTCAAGCTCCTATTTCTGCTACAGAACACTTGCATTTCCTTGTGCATTTTGTAAAACTGATGACTTGCGCACTGCTCACAGAAGTGTTTCCCACAGGACTTATGCTGTATCTATGAGCTGGAATCTGCAGTGGCCTCTAAGCTGTTGCAGCACAGGCAGATGGTTGGTTGCTGAAACCTTCCTGAAGTGTCCCCACAAGGAGAGCACTCCACCAAGCACACAGCAAATGCCACCCTCACACACAGCAGCTGCTTGTGTGAGACAGCGGAGGCAGAAGGGTCTTTGTACAGGTTTCCAGTGGTAGCTTATTCCACCTACACTCTGAAAGGGTCCAGGGACAAAGAGGGAGAGGTGGAGGGTCCAGGACTATATACTGTTCCAAAGGGGCAGAGCCAACAGCAACAACCAATCACCTGATGGTGTGAGTGAGAAAAATATTACAGTGACCAAAAGGGAAACACAAGGGTAAACAGACAGGAAAGGAAAGGAAAAGTGACCAAAAGGGAAACACAAGGGTAAACAGACAGGGGTACAGACAAACGAGGGTACATAGAAACTGCTAGAACTGTGACCGTATGTGGTTAGCAGGCAGTTGAACAGCCAATGGGCCAACAGGGGCTGTGGCACTGAGGGTGACTGACAGCATGTCACAGGAGTCCATGGGAGAGGTTGAAGTTCCAGTGGACATTCTTCCAGGGCAAAGACGCAGGAAATCCCTTAGCAGGTCCACAGGCCTCCACGACTCCCCTTTCTTTATTTATTAAAAAGGCCTCTCCTATGGATTTTTGTAAACATTTAACTAAAGAGGAAAACATAAACAAGACTATGACTACAACAACTAAAACCCCCAAAATCCCTTTTACAAAAGATAAAGGCATCCACCCATTTGAGCAGGCCATCACACCCCAGCAGCTCTCCATCAAGCTCCATCAACCCAAGAGCTCTAAGGGACCTACACTAACCCATGCCCAGGGCTTTACTTCACACAGGCTGCACACCATCCTCTCATTCATTCCTGGCTCTGGGGGTCAGATGAGGCCCAGAGCTGGCACAGGGATGACTTCCATGTGAGGACGTGTACCTGAAGTGGCTTTGTTCCCTTCCCACAGCTCTGCAGAATGTCAGTTTGCCAAATCTGTCAACTGTTTATTTACACACCTATTTTAAGGGGAGGATGCTCCAACAATTTTATTTGCTTCCTATCTTCAAAGAATTCAATTGTTTGGTTTTTTAAAAAATAATTAGCTGAGTATTTTTTCATGGGTACAATTTGATTTGTGCTTTAGATAAGGAGCCAAGTGCAGTATTGAACATGTTTGTGAAGCTGGTTCATTCTCCAGAATCTGTGCAGTATTTACCAGGACTATTTGTGATCACTATACACTTATTCTACATGCCCATTATTCCCTTGTGCCAGGACTGAGATACACAATTTTTTCATTATCTGCATCATCTTCTTGTTTCACTTATGCTGTTAAAATTTCCAATGATAGGGTAGCATAGAGCAGAACCAGGGCTGTGTAATTCACCAGGTACAGGGTGAGTATACAGGAACTTACAACTGACCAGGGGTTTCCAGACCTGTGGATGCTCCAGGCTATCATAGAATATCCTGAGCTGAAATGGACCCTGAGGGATCATCCAGTCCAGCCCCTGGCCCTTCCAGAACCCCCAACAACCCCACCCTGTCCATCCCTGGCAGTGCTGCCCAAAGGCTCCTGCAGCTCCGGCAGCCTCGGGGCCGTGCCCATTCCCTGGGCAGCCTGGGCACTGCCAGCACCCTCTGGGGGAAGTTTCATCCAAGTCAGTTCTGTTCCCATTTCACGGTTTGGCTTAACTGGTTAGGAATAAAGAGCTGGGAATTTGCAGCACAGCTTCTGCTTTTGTGTTTGGAGTCAGATAATTCTTTTCTTCATCTCCTTCTAGCCAACAAAGTAATCATACGAATAATCATACTCTGACTATATAAATAATACTGGAAAATAACTCATTTTATGTGCAAAGCAACTCTAGAAATTATTAGCATACACACAAAAAGCCTTCATAACTCTGAGCAAACAAACATCTTGGTTTTCAGAGCTAATTATACGTCCCCTTAAATCATCAGCAAATTGCTGCTGCCTCCCAGGCGCAGAGGAGCAGCCGCCCCCCGCTGCCGGCGGAGCTCTGCCGGCTGTCACAACTGGACTCGCTCCCTCCCTGTTTTACTTTCGCTTCTCCAAGTTGCCCGTGACCTCCGCTTATCCCACCAAGGAGAATCGCACTGCGGCCGCCCCGCGTGGGACGTGTGCCGGGCACGGCACACACCCACCCCGAAACCCATGGATGATGTTCTACAGAAGCTGTAAGTGCACATTCGTAGCGAGGAATTTGGGCAAAACAAGGGTCTGAAAGGTGCAAATCTGCGGGAACAGGAGTTCAGAGACAGAGGGGCAGTGGCTCTGACGGGAGTGGCCAACCCGTCACTGCCTTCACGTTTTCCCCCCTTCTTAGAACTTCTTTTTGTAAATTATTGACTGAAACTTACTGAAGGGAGCCTAGTGCGCTATCTGACCTTTTTAAGAAACACTTGATTGTTATTTTCTTAAGCACAAAGAAAGACTGTTAGAGGAACTGCTTGCGCTATCTAGATTTAATTTGTTGCTAAAGAGATTCAGTCCTCTGGCGGTGGGAAAACAACAAAGCATATTGTGATCCAACAGTTAACAGATAGAACACTACACGATAATGTTGCCAGGACAAGGGTGTTATTTAGCAAGTAAAATAGTTCGCTTAAATAAACAACTCGGTCTCTTTAGCGGGAGGAAACAGGCTTTTGAGATTAGCTAAGCAGGAAATCAGTCTGCTGGGAAAAGGAACGTTGTGCAGATCACTTCGCACGGCCGCTGAGTGCGGAGGCAGAGCTCTGAAGTGAACGCGGGTTTTGGAAGGGCTCTGGGCTCTGTCAGGCGGGCGGTGCCGCCTCCCGGCCCGGCTGTGCGTGCGGCTGTCGCGGGGCGGGGCTGTCACCGCTGGGGGCGCTGGGACCGGCCCAGCCCCCCCTTCCCTCCCGAGGAGCGCGGGCACGGCCGCGGCCTCTGCTGAGGGCTCCGCCAGGCCTGCCTGCAAAGCGAGCCTGACAGCGATCCTGCCGCCGCCTCTGCTGAGGGCTCCGCCAGGCCTGCCTGCAAAGCGAGCCTGACAGCGATCCTGCCGCCGCCTCTGCTGGGGGCTCCGCCAGGCCTGCCTGCAAAGCGAGCCTGACAGCGATCCTGCCGCCGCCTCTGCTGAGGGCTCCGCCAGGCCTGCCTGCAAAGCGAGCCTGACAGCGATCCTGCCGCCGCCTCTGCTGGGGGCTCCGCCAGGCCTGCATGCAAAGCGAGCCTGACCGCGATCCTGCCGCAGAGATCTTGCGTGCCACCGCCATGAGAGCAGATATGTTTAACCTCTGCTTCTTGGGGATTTATCTGAGTCTGCGGGACAAAAATATCTCCAGGCAGTGCGGCACTGTACATCGCAGCATTCCTGAGGGATTGATTTTCGTTTCCACTTCACTCA
This sequence comes from Melozone crissalis, assembly GCF_028551555.1. Lineage (NCBI taxonomy): Eukaryota > Metazoa > Chordata > Aves > Passeriformes > Passerellidae > Melozone > Melozone crissalis. The sequence continues at coordinate 22,408,254 of NW_026535807.1, read as the reverse complement.
CTTTGCTTTGAATCACTGTGTGCTGAAAAACATGTAGATTTATATTAGAGATTTCAGTCCATATCGCACTAAGATGACCAGGTTTTCTGTTTAGTGGTTTAGATTCTAGTAGTTTCAAAAGTTCTAAAAGCTTTTAAATTTAAAACTTCTAAAATTTCTAAAAGTTTCCAGGGAAACTTTTTAGTAGAGCACAAAATGCAGTGAATTCACAGAGGTATAAAGGGGTGATAAAAACAAATCCTCAGCATGGCATTCTCCCACTGCTGCTTAGTATTAGGCAACCCCTCTTGCTCTAATGTTTTAATATGCATATGGAAGTGAATCGTAGAATACAAGAATGGTTTGGAATGGAAGGGACCTTAAAGATAATTTTGTTCCAAACCCCTGCCATGGGCAGGGGCGCTTTCCGCTGTACCAGGTAGCTCAGCCCCATCCCAAATCATGTTAAAATATATCACAAAAGAAATTACAAAATTCCAAGTTACTTTTCCCAAGATTTCTGTTTCTTTACTAAAATACATTGCCAAAAATCACACCAATGCAGATATGATCAAGGTCTCCATGGGCAATAATAATAATAATAATAATAATAATAATAATAATAATTTTAAAACGTATTTTCGTGCTGTTAGGATGATCTGGATTCTGGAGGGCAAATAGGATAAACTCAGGATGTATATACTCTACTAATCTTCTCAAGGATATGCACCATGAATGTCACAGCAATTGATAATGCTTCAATCCTCTGCAGCATTTATCCCTAGTAAGGCATATTCTCTTCCATTCCTTGCTAGGTAATTAATTGTTGATGAAATCTGGTTCAAACAGCAGGTTTTACATCCACAGATTTGCTTGTATTTTTTCACTCAGAAAGTTAACTATCCCAACTAATTACATGCTTCACTGAAACTTTTTCTATGAGCTAAATTGTCCCTCCTCCTTGGGCTTGAGTCACTACCTGCCCAATGCACCTTACGTGTCCAGCTGCACTTAAATGTGCGTTGTGCTGCAGCACAAGGAAAATATAAATTCTGCATGGATGTTGTGAAGATGCAGACATGGTATTTTGGACACTGTAATTTCTTCTGGAAAAGGAAATCGCGGGTTTACCAATCATGCATTAATTGTTTAAAAACTTGTGGCTGTGCAAGTGTAAATTCATGCTTCTACACAGGACGGACTGGTGAGCACAGACATTTGAAGAAATGTTTTACCTCGGAGGTCAAGGCGATGGAAACGCCGGTGTGGGCTCAGGGAAAACTGCCCCGCTACCGCCCCGGCTGCCCCCGGCCCTGCGCTCCGCTTCCCCCGCTCCGCGCTACCCCCGCCCCGGCTGCCCCCGGCCCTGCGCTCCGCTTCCCCCGCTCCGCGCTACCCCCGCCCCGGCTGCCCCCGGCCCTGCGCTCCGCTTCCCCCGCTCCGCGCTTCCCCCGCCCCGGCTGCCCCCGGCCCTGCGCTCCGCTTCCCCCGCTCCGCGCTACCCCCGCCCCGGCTGCCCCCGGCCCTGCGCTCCGCTTCCCCCGCTCAGCGCTTCCCCCGCCGCCTCCGGGCCCGGGAGGCGGTGCCCAGCGCTGGCCGCCCCGCCCCAGCCCGGCCCGGCCTGGCAGGAAGGCCGAAGGCCGCCGTGCGAAGGCCGCAGCCCGCGGGCCGGGCGGGGCCGGGGCTGCCATGGCCGGTGAGTGCGGGACGGGCAGGGTCCGGGGATCCTCGGTGGCTTGGCGAGGGCCGCGGCGCTCCCAGGCCCGGCGGAGCCTCCGGGGCCGCAGCGCCGATGTCGCGGTGTCGCCGCGCCCCGCAGTGGCCCCGCCAGCGCGGTGGCCCCGGCGGTTCGGTGCGCGGCCGCGGCCCGGCCGTGGGGCGGACTGAGCGCCCCGGGACACGGCCCGGCCCGGCCCGGCCCGGGCAGCGCTGCCGGGCCCAGCACGGGCGGGCCGCGGGACGGCGGGCGGGGCGGGGCCGGGCGCGGGGCTCGGGGCCGCAGGGCCGTGCGGAGCCCCGGCCTGGCGTGCCCGGGGTAGCCGGGCCGTGCCACGTTTCACGCCCTGGCACGCCGGCTGCCTGCTGTGTGGCGGCGGAGTCTGCTGTTTGCTCCCAGCCTCCATCCAGCTCGCTGGGATTGTGCACCTGGGGAGCACACAGGTTAGTTTTCCTGGTGACTCCGGCTGTGTTAGCCGTCTTACGGATCTTGGAGGATTGGGACTGTGTGTAACCTAATGTCGCACTCTAGTATCAAATGCTTTTTAATATTTTGCTCACTGCAGTTGTTGAAGTCTGCAATTCCCTGACGGGTGGGTGTAGCCAGGTGGGTGTCAGTCTCCTCCCAAGCACCAAGTGACAAGATGAGAGGTAACAGTCTCAGGTTGCACGTGGGGAGGTTTAGGTTGTGTATTAAGGAAAATCTGTTCATTGAAAGGATTGCCCAGGCCTGGTAGGGGTTGCCCATGCCTGGTACAGGCTGCCCATGGCAGTCATCGTCCCTGGAAATGTTCAAGAAACATATGGATGTGGCATTCCATGACATGGTTTAGTCCTGAACATGGTGATGGTACTGGATTGATGGTTGGACTCAAAAGTCTTAAGGTTCTTTTCCAACCTAAATGATTCTGTGATTCTCTTGACTTGCTGTCAGAGTCCCTTGACTTCTGGTAACTTGCCAGTAGCACATGGCAGTGGGTGACAGTAGCAGAGGAGGGTGGCATCTTGTTTTTCACCTCTCTGTCATCCTCTCAGCCCAGAGGAACAGACCAGTTGCTCTTCGTGGGTGCGTTTGGTAACCAGTGCTATCTGGTGTTCTCAAGACCATTTCTCTGCAGCCAGTCTTAAATCCTTGGCATTCCTTTCTTGTGATCTTGAAAGGGAAGAGGCAAAACTAAATTAGTGTTAAGCTAACATTTTGTTGAGAGAGACTTTTTCCTCTTCCTGAAATGCTTCTGAAAGGAGTTCTTATCGACATGTACAAATGGTTTGATCATCAGATCCAAACCTTCCAGGCTTTAGTTGCCAGCTTTTCTGTATATTTATGAAAATCACCCAGGAGTTTTACAGTGAGTAGCAACTCATGTTTGCACTGCACAGGAGACACCACGGAGCTTTCTGGAACGGATGTTTGCAAGTTCTGTGTTTTCCAGGGAACGTCAGAGAGCTGCACCGGTTTTCATGTCTATTGTATTTAAATTTATCTCCTTAATGATCCTGTTTGTTTCCTTGATAAACTTAAGAAGGCTTTTAAGGGGAAAACAAACCAAAGATGAAACCATAATAAAGATACAGTGGTGTCAGAGACAGTGTCCAGAGTCCTTATGTAAATATTATTGGACTTATGAATTGGGAGGGTGTACCTGCCTGACTAAAGGTGGTTGGCAGCTCCCAGGACCTGGGTGTGGATGAGAGTGCTTGTGTGTTGCAGCGGGGCAGGGAAGGGCTGATCTCGGCCTTGAAATGCAGCTGTACTTATTAATTTACTGTGATAAATATGAAGTGGCAGTGCAACTCCTTAGGGCCCTGTGGCTTTATCCAGAAAGGCAGTGAAAGTAGATCACGAAGAAGAAATGTACGCAGGGGACTGTGACAAACAAAATCCTGTTTGATGTTTCTTGTACAGAAAGCAACATGAGGGTTTTATGCTAAAAATAGTTAAGCAGAAACAAAATTACAAGGGGGTTTTTAGCAACCAGTGTAACTTGAAAGTTCCAGTTTGTGTTGTGCCAGTGGCTAGTGACAGCTTTCAGGGCCACACACCTCAGCACAGGCACATCAAGCACAGTGCTTTATATGGGTTTGTCCAACGTTCTGGCTGCTGCCAGGGTCTGGCACATCCCTTCCTCTGTTGGGAATTGTGTCTGACAAGCTCCCTGTTTGAAGAACTTAAGAAAGGGTGTCCCTGATGCTTTTTCTGCAGGTGCTCTAGCAGACAGTCTGGCACCTTATGGTGATGTATGATAAGTTTTTTTATGAGCCTTATTATTTCCAGGAGCAGAATGGGAGGGTCACACTGGATGGGAGAAGCATCTTGCAGGTGCCTTAAATGTCATAATCTGATTTCATAAGTGATAGAGTATTTATCTGCAGTAATTCATTAACTTTAGGCTGTATTTGATTAAATATCCATCAGAACTTGACTTCTAAATGATTCATAGCCTTCTCCCTTTGGAAGGAGAGAGGCAGTAGGAGTGGCCAGCCAGAAGTTCTGATTTGTGTAATTTCAAGTGGATGAGTCTTTGAAAGCACGTGGCAGTGTTATGTTTCCCTAACAGATAGTTCAGCTTGCTAATATTAGGTGGTGGGGATAATTTTATTTGAGCTATTTAATCAGTGGTAGTAAAATGAAATGTATGGAATTTTAAAATGGCTTATTAATTAACTGCATTGGTTTCTGCTATGTTATTTTATCTTTAGACAAGTCGTATTGCCATCGGCTGCAGCATGACATGTATTTCCTTACAAGCACTAGCCGACTGAATGAGCAAGTGGTTGATAAAATAGTTCTTCAGCTCAACAGAGTCTATCCCCAAATTCTTACCAATGAAGAAGCAGAAAAGGTAATTTGAGGAGTTTTGCTGTGTCTCTGACTGCTGTATTGCTTCACTACCCCAGCTGCCCTCTTCCTGACACAACTCTTGGTGCCACATGCAGCCAGCCTGCCTCACCTCCTGCTTGCTGACCACTTATGTCTGGCATCTCATGCAAGAGGAGCAGTCACAGGGCTGGCACGTTCCCTGTGCCAAGTGGTCATGGGAGAGAATGCTCTCTTCAACAGCAGTTTAATGCCACGGTGCCTGCCATGATCAGGGGCAGCCAGTCCTTGGGCAGGAGGGCACCCATCCTGTGACCGCATGCCTGACATGCCTGTCTCCTCCCATGAGCTGGTGTGGAGTGGCACACCAGATGGTCTGTGCTGCATCCATCTCTGCCCACAAAATCATCTATATTAGCTCAATCAGTTTTGGTAACAAATTAATAATTTTAAGTATTGGTGGAGAAGTGGGGGGTGTTAGTCCCATTAGTAAGTGTGGAGCTGTGGGAAGTGGGTGGAGTTAATAATATCTTGCGGTGGTGCCACCATGTATGGAGGAAGGCCACTCTCCCTGAAGTGAAGCTTTCAAAAATGAGTAGCTCTTTTTGGGGAGAAAAAACCTTCTAATCTTGTGTGGAGACAAAATTAAAGTCAGCTAAGAGCTTCCACAGTCCTACTTACAATAGTTTGTGCTTACCCTCTGCTGGCTTCGTGTCTGCAAAGAGTTTTGGTGTATCATTATTTGAACATGAGGAAAAATAGGTCCAATTCTACCAGAATCAAACTTCATGGAGACAAATAGTGTTTTGTGGTGTAGAGCAGAGCTAGATCATTTACTGAGCCAGTCTTGCCACTTCCCTCAAGAGTTTCAAAATAAACCCATAAAGCATCTGAAACATGATTTGTGACTTCTGCACTTAGGCAGAAATGAACTGCTTTTTAATAGATTCAGGCAAGTTTGTGTCAACTCTATTGAATGTTTAGGAAGCTTATAATCTCAGTTGTATCTGGAAGACCTTGTGGGAATTTTGTCAGAATAAGAAGTATTGTGTAAAATCTGTGGCATTCTTGTCCCCCTCAAGCAGCAATTGTTCCCAACTCAGTATGCTACAAAGGTTTTCCACTGTGCTGCTATGAAATATGGTGTTTTGCTGAGAATGGATTTGGATTTTTTTTGCAATAAACTGAAAATGGTTTGATGTGTAAAGCTAGAGATGCATTTTCCTTCTCTTTGTAAGGTCTGCTAATACTCATCACATTTAGCACTACAGAAAAAATGTATTTCCCACCGCAACTCTTTGCCAACCTGAGTAATGGGGATTTGTGCCTGTTGAAGTGGGTGTACAGCAGTTAATTGGCTGGAAACAAAAAAACCTCATGAAGTATGAAATCTTGGGATGATGAACACTCCAGTACTGGGACCAGGATAAGCAGTATAAAGTGCCTTTTAGAGGATCCTTACTAGGCAGCTAAGAGCAAACTTGGAAGCATCAAACTTTATTTCACATGATAAGATTTGCTGAAATATTCTATCTACAGCTGCCAGAATTAAACTGTACAATAGCAAGTACCATATCAGCTTGGATGCAGGGAAGATGTCAAATGCAGAGTGTCTTTCATTTGATTGGGACAGAAAAAAGCAGAAGGAGAGGCAGAGACAAACTGCTCTTCATCAGATTCTGCTGACCACATGGAGCTCAGGGCTGTGCACTGCATGTATGTCCTTTTTATGTTTCCCTTTTTGGCAAATTCTTTTAGTAAATATCAAAGAAGCTCTATAAAGAAGCTGCATAACTGGCATAGTGATGTAAAATTGATCTTTTAATGTCTCTTCTGTTTTAATCTCTTTTCTGATGAGCACTTTTCTCTTGCAGTTCAGGAACCCAAAAGCATCACTCCACACCAGGCTCTCAGATCTGCTAAAACACCTCCAAAAGAAAGGAGACAGACACTGTCAGGAGTTTTACAGGGCTCTGCAGATCAATGCTGAACAGCTGTTTAATGACCTGCCAAGCAGGAAAATCTTGAGTAAGTTGATTTGTAAGTTGATTGAGTTGTGGATTTCCTCACCAGCGTATTACAAAACCTAATTTTAGATGCAGTGTAGGTCATTCAAACAACCTAAACAGATTATAAATAATACAAATAAATAAGTTACTTAAATAATTTTTGGGGTATACCTTAATTCCATCTGACTTGAGTTTTCCAAAAGCTATAAGGGGATTTTGTGATGTAAAATTGTAATTTCCTTCATTTTGTCTTTCATTTTGAAAGAAGTAATTTGTATCTACCCTGCACAAACTGGTGGAGGACCGTTTTCCTGCCTGCATGGGGAGGCTGCAGAGTTACCCCACATCCATACCTGACCCCTTTTGAACTGGGGAAGTCTGGGCCCATCCTGTCTCAGAGTCTCAGATGAGCCCCAGTCCCAACTGACTGAGCCTCGCAGCAGCTTGGAGGCAATGCTTTGGTCTGATGTTCACCTTGCAGGAGTTGTGCACTTTGGAGAACAGGCTCTTCAATCAAATTGTCTTGGATCTATCATTTTTACTTTGGTAGAGGTCAAGAAACAAGTTTTTCTGCCAGGCTGACTAGCAGTTAGCAGATAGCCTTTATGAATTAAGAGCAGTTTGAGAAGTCTTGGTGTAATCACTAAGAAGAAAAATTTCAAGACTGTTTTGATGTTTAAGAGTTAAAGCTTTTTAGATGTTCAGTAGCATATTCTACAAGCCATTTTTGAAAATGTATCATTACAAGGAGACTTGGATAGGGTCTGTGGGATGTTTTCACTTTTATCTAGAGCAGAAACGTGCTCATCCTTGCACATGATTTATGTGGTGGCTCTGAGCTTTCCTCAGGTAGCCATGAGTAGGCAGGGTGAGGGTTTCTCATGTTCAGACTCTGCATAGCAAATATCTGTGCTAGAAGTGCTTCACATTAAACATACAGCTCCTTGTGGCACCCAAAACCAGTTTTGCTGCTGCTGCAAACTGCTGACTTCAGTAAACATGAAAAGTCATTAAATTCTCTGTTATCTTGGCACACTCCTTTATGTTACCATCCTCAGAAGGATAAGGATAATTTAAAGAACAGAGTTAAAACTTTACTGTGTGCTGAGATTCAGCAGTTTCTTTCTGTTGACCTAAGAAATAAATATTTAGATGATTGTGTTAATATGCTTGCTGCTTCCTAGAGTTCTGTAATTAAAACAAATGTCTGCATTCTGGATTGAATGGTCAAGAAACATCTGTGCAGCTTTTGAAGCTAAAACTGCAAACACCTTTATGCTTCAGGAAAAGCTCCTTTTGTCAATATGAGGAGTAACTTTTCCTTTAAGTGAACTTGGACATTTTCAATATTAAAGGCATTATCCTTCAGACCTCCAACACGCACAATTTGTTACTCGAATTTTACTTCTTGGAAGTGCTCAAGGGGTGTTACAGGCCAAAATCTATGGGGTCCTGAGCACTCTGGTCAGCAGAGGATGTCCCTGCTCATGACAGGAGGTTGGAACTGGGTGGTTTTCAGGGTCCCTTCCAACACAAACCATGCTATCATTCTATAATGCTCTTAGCAGTAGTTGTTAAATTTAGCACAAAGCATTTACAGAACTGCCACTAGAATTTGTAAATATGAAGAATCACTAACATGGGGCTTTTCTTCTAAATGCAGGCTGAGCTGAAACAAGCAGCATTACAAACAGCTGGAGAAATTATCAGTGAGGACATGGATGAACCATGGATGGTTCATGGATGAACTCCGTAGTTCTGTAATAGATTACATGCAGCTATGCATATGACAGATTTTTTCAGCAGAGGAAATCCTTTCAAATACTTCTTTTTCATTTTTAAAACAGCTTTAAAATTCATGCTAGAACAAAATTTCTTTGCCTGAAGTGTAAATTGCCAATGAAGTGTCTGGTAATGTCTGAACATTCCCACTAGAGGGGAGGTAAGGCACATGGTATGGGCAGCCTCAGAGCTGTTGAAGGAAATGGGTGTTTCCAAGGGACTCAGAAAATGTTTTTATTTCTCTCCATGCTGACATGGACTTGCAGGATAAAGGCTTGGATCAGCCCCATGCAGCGATAGAAGTGGCAGAGATTTGTCTGTGCTCTCCTGTGCAGTGTGAGGATTTCCTAGTTGTCATTTCTGGGAAGGACATCAGCTCCTCACAGGGGCAGGCTGGGTGAGGCTGCTAGGGGCCCACCAAGCTTCTGGGAGCTTTGCAGCAATCCTTGCTGCTCTGGTGGCTCTCAGGCTTCACAGCAGAGGGCACAGATGCTTCTGTCCTGCTCCAGGCCATGCCCTGTCCCCCCGCAGAGAGGGATATCCTTTAGCAGGGGGATGGATGTTCCCCTGTGCCTGCCTGGGCGGACTGGGCAGTTTCCGAGGCACCTCTCCTGCATCCTGCTGTCGTGTGAGAGAAGGAGAGCAGCTGAAACCAGTCTCTTCTTCCTCATTGACAGCCAGATTCAGAACTCTTACTTTTTTTCCTTTCCTTTTTTAACCCTCCTAGCCCTTTGACAGTTGGACTTGGTGATCATAGAGGTCTTTGCCAACCTTTATGATTCTGTGATTGCATGACTACAGAAAGCTTTGGCTAAAACAGTGTTGCAGATCAGTGATGTGTTATGAAAAGTCACTCTTCTGCCATGTCTGGTGACAGCTGTGCATCCCCCTTCTGCAGACAGCTTAATCTCCAAATCTGTGTGGCAAAGGCAGCTCTGAAAGGGTCTTTCTGCCCAGGCTGGAAACTACTGAACACCTTGTCCTATGGCCAGCCTCCTTTTCTACTAGAATTTGCAGAAAGATAGAGGCTGAAATTACTTGTGCCAAATGTTAACATGTAGAACCCACAGAGTTTTAAAGAATGCCTTCAGCTGAGACCTGCATTTAGTAAATAATCTACACCAAGAAGTTCTTTCTATGTGCTTTACTTGCTAAATACATCAATGCCCGGAGATTTGCTCAAGAACAAAGAATGGTGATACATTAAATTGTAGAGATGTTTTGAGATTAGTGCATCTGTTAACAAAGAGTTTCTGTGTATTACAATGAAAACTGCTGGTATTGTGAAGGATGATCTCCTGCTTTCCTAACTTAGGAAAAAAGTGTAATGTTACTTATGTGGTCAGTGCTTAGGCTGATCAGAGGTGGGGCTGCAGCTATTTGTAGTTGCATTCAGATGACTCTATGCCTGTGTCTTTTGGTCAGTCCAGCTTTAACTCTAGCAATGGTTTACCATTGGAGGGGTTAATGCTTTATGTCAATATTGGATATTTTTCTGAAATACAGTGTTTTGCACCATTTTGCATGTGCTGATTATGTTTGTTTGTTTGCTTGAGCTGAGTACTAACTTTTCATGTATTGCTTTTATTTCTAGAAACCCCAGATCCCACAGAGATAGACACTGACAAGGAGCAATATATGCTAAATGACAGGGGTAAATAAATCATACAGTGTCACCGGATGGAATGGCTTTGCAGATTATGATGCAATTTATTATATCATGTAATTTGCACTGTATATAGCAACTACTTTGGCTTATGATGTGTTTACTGTCACAAGTTAAGTAGAATTAATGGAGGAAAATGTACTGAGTTACTGTCGAGGAAACCAGTGCCAGGAAATTGAAGAGACTGTAGAGTTTAATCAATATTTACAATGGTATTACTTACACTAAAACAGCTAAGCTCTTAATTTCCTGTGATTTCTTCAAGGCCTGAACAGTAAGGTCTATTCATTTTGCATAAAGCCATCAATAACTTTTTGATCTGGCTTTGAATTTTTTTCAATTTTTTTTTAAGCTCTCAATTTAACTACAAGTCATTTGAAAGCAATGATGAAAAGGCAGGAAAAGCTTAAATATATTTTCCTTAGGAAAACATATTAATTAGTTTCACCTTCCTCTGTTCAGTGCCAGATTACAAATATTTTTTTCATGGTAAGATATTTTGAAAAGGAAGATCTCAAATAACGATGAAGAATTCTCACCATTTATAATGAACTATTATGTCATTTAAGTTCAGTATTTTATTTCGAGATTTAGATACAATAATGAGAGATTCAAAACACCTTCTGTGAATTATGCCTTTTTTTGCAGTTTCCTGAGAAAAAACTGAAATATGAAACACTTTTTAACTCAATGTGTATTTTTGTCTGTGGTGGTGGTGTTTCTGTGAATATTGAACCAAATTGCTGTTCAGAGTTTACACATTGCTGATGCTGTCTGCAGCATAACAGTACAGGATGAACAGAGAAAGTGTTTGGAAATAAGAAAATGAAGTAGTAGGGGTTTTTTTTGTTGTTTGTTTTTTTTACTTATTACTTTTTTTTTTTCTGACCTGGCCTCAGACTAGAGATTGTTTGGCCTCCAGCCACCCTCCTTGGGAGGTTACATGCCAAAGAGCAACCAAATCTGTGCTCCTGTGGTGTTTCTCCAGTGTCCTTGTCCACGCAGTCAGCTCCAGGAATTTGTTGAGGCAGTACACTTGACCTTAAATTGATAGGTGTAGCTTAATTGTATCTACAAGTAGATGTGTAGTTTAATTGTGTCTCTGTTTGTAGTGAGATAGTAACTACAAATAGAGTATTAGGTAATAAAGAAGCAGATGTAAATCTTAATGCTGTTTTGTCAGTGGATGAGTATGAATTAGAAAGGTTTTATTGAACATCAGTACTGACCATCACCATTAAACTCTGTGTGATTCCAGGCAGGCAGTTTCCAGGAGATTTGGTTGGGAAACTTTTCCTTAAATGCCATAGTCTGTAGCTGGTAGATGAGCAGAGGGGAACAGGGAATGGTGGCAGAGCAACTGTAGTAAAAATTAATTGCAGCCTAATAAATGTGCTTCAGTACATTAGCTACAGTACATTAGCTACAGAACATACAGAATTGTGAATGTGTTAGCTTCATTTGAATATGCTTAATTATGCATATTGATAGCAATTGGTGATTTGTGAGCTGAGCTAAACTTCTGGTGCCCTGCTCTGTCTCAATGTGTTTTCTTGCCATTTTCTGTAGGCCCGGTGTTCTTCCTGGCGTGTTTCAGCGTGGCTGCAGGGCTGGCCCTTGTCTGGTACTGCTGTAACTCAGGTGAGCTGCTCAGGGGCTTCTCCTGCCTGCCTTCCCTCAGCAGGGGTGCAACGAGCTGGGCTCCTCATCTGACAGGCTCCCTAACAGGGGGGGTCAAGGTTTCATCACTCATTAATGAGCTCCGGATACAAATTGCACAGCAAACATGCTGAGCTATAAATAATGGATGTTTTGCCTCCAGATGCCACAAACAGGGGCACTTTTTAAATGCAGTAGTCATGTGAACTCCTGTTGCTATGGCAATGGGTCATGATTCCAGCAGTCATGGGACACACCCAAACCCTCCTGGCTCCCACAGCCCTTGGGGGCTGGTGGAAGCCTGGCCGGGGCTGGGGGCTGCTGGCTGGATTGGCTGAGTCCCAGCAGCTACAGCTGCCCCCCGCTGCTGGCTCTGGGTGTGAGCCCTGACTGCCCCCTGACAGTCCACACTGGCTCCACACCCTCCAGTGCTGTGCCCAGGGGTGAGGCTGCCCCCTTCCCCAGCTGATCAATCTCCTCTTCCTGTCTCAGCTTGCAGCAACGAATCTGAACAGATTCCTTGTTCACCTCTCTTGGCAGTTGATTTCTACAAATTGAAGGAAATGGGCTTTCTTCTAGAGTTATTTTTGATTGGTTTTTATTTTTTGCAGATGCTGCTTCCTAGATAAAATGAAATCTAACTGTGTTCACTTTCTCTTTTTCCTCTCATCATTCCATTTTAGAAACGCAAGTCATAGGAAGAGCCAGGAGAATCTTGGGTTTTTCTCCTATTATCATAGGAGGACATGTTAGAAATATTTGTATGTTGTATTTGGAAGACATGTCAAGAAATTAAGGAAAAGCTGTCTCTTTGCTTGTCTGTACAGTACACCAAAGGAAGCCAACAGTGGATAAAAATGTCCTGAACTCATACCAAAGATTTTAGTAACTAGCTTAATCAATAATTGCCTTGCCTCCAGATGTATTCGAAATTTCAGCCATAAATGTCCTTCTTTATGGGAATGGACCATTTATTTTTGTAAATGCTTGAAGTATTTATTGTTTGTATAAAAAATATTTTTATTATAAGCTTTAAAATGATCTCTTAAGTGCGCATGGGTCTGAAGCCATGTTTGCATATGTGTTTTCTATACTGGAATGAAGGATCACAACTGTTTGAAGAACTCTGGCTTTCCTTTTGTGAGAATTAATTTAAGAAAAGAACTTAAACACATGCACTCAAAGTCCTTACTAAGAAATGGATCTCCATCTCAGAACTGTTTTGTCTAGACCCTTTATAGTCACTGCCTGAGCTCAGGTGCACTGGCACCTGGAAAAAGTTTAAGGGCGCCAGTTCCCTTGATGTGTGCCTCGTATTCATTGTGTCTTCTGATTCCCAGTTGGTGCCTCATCCCAGTCTGCCTTGTTCCCAGTCTGCCACAGCTGCTGGCCCTGGTTTGAATGCCCTGGAGCTGTTGCAGGCTGCTTCCCAGCCCATGGGCTCTTTCAGGCAGTGGAATGTCTGACCTGAAGCACTTCAGACTACCAAGAAAATGTTCCAGATTCATTTAGCTTTCCCTTTCCCAGTGAAGTAAAGGGAGACTGCAGAGAGACCTGGACACATGGGAGGGCTGGACAATCACCAACCCAGTAAAGTTCTACGAGGGAAAGTACCAGATTGTGCACTTGGGATGGTGCAACCCTGGATGTAGGGACAGGCTGGGGAATGAGATGCTAGAGAGCAGCACCATGCAAAGGGACCTGGGAATCCTAGTGGATGGAAAGTTGGCTATGAGTCAGCCCAGCCTGGCAGCCAGGGGGAACATCCCTGTTGTGGGGGCACCGGGCCCAGCATGGGCAGCTGGGCCAGGGAGGGGATTGTCCCTCTCTGCTCTGCGCTGGGGCGGCCTCAGCTCCAGTGCTGGGGGCACTTTGGGCATCACAATATAAGAAAATATTAAACTACTAGAGAGCTTTGAAAGGACACTTGCAGGGATGGGGCAGCAGCAGCTTCTCTGGGCAACCTGTGCCAGGGCTGGGGGAAGAATTCTTTCCCAGTATGGTACAGGAAATTTTACTATGGCTAGGGCTACATTTTCCTCCCTTCCTGAGGTTGCTTGAGATGAGGATATCTCTCAGGGAAAAAGTGATCCAGAATGAGCTATGCCAAGGGTTAGAGCTGGAAGGAGGAAGAAAAAGTGAGTCTGGGTTCATCCTAGTGTTAAAGGACCTAACAGCAAAGAATAGAAAACAATTTGTTCTTTCGTTAGTGCCAGTTATTAATATGAACAATGAATGTCAGGCTGCCTATACAGTTGGCATGTGCACCAGCTGGAGCACATATGGAGCACAGTGATAATTCCACTTTCAGCTCCTGGAGGAAGCACATGTGCACCTGCATGGAGTCAGGTCCTTTTAGGCAAACAGTGTTACAGACTTGGGAATAAATCAAGCAGGGTCTTGGATGAAGCTGTTTAGCTGCAGAATTCTGGTTTCCCTGGCAAGTCAAGAACAGCTTGGCCTTTGCTGCTGAAACTGTGTTGGTAACTAATTTATAAACATGGTTCACACTTTGTGCAGGGAGGTTGTCCTGGCTGGGTCATAGGTGGTTCCATGCCAAGGGTGGAGACCCTCCTGGTGAACACTGTGGCTGCCATGCTGGAGGCAGGAATTGTCCAGGAGCTAAGCAGGTACTGGCCTGAGCCATGGAAATGTTCAAGGCTGAGTACAGGACCATCTGTGTGCAGAGAGCTGGGAAGCAAAGTGATAGATCCTACAAAGAATTTGCACAATTCTCTTTAAAGCCAGACTGCTATTTAAAGGACTTGGTGAAGGATGATGTGCCTGATGGGCTGGAATGGGAATGAAGTGATGATTCATTCTGGGATGCACTGGGCTGCTTTACAGCTGCTGGATGGAGTTTGCAGTTACAAGTGCCTTTGCCAAGACAAAGTTATTCCTTTTGTTTCTTTCAATTGTTGTTATTTTTCTCATATTGTAATAAATTGAAAACATATTTGATCAAAATGTGCCATTGTGGATGCTTTTCCCTGCCATTCTGTGTGCACAGATGTTACTCCATGTTATGCCATGCCTTGGCTGTGCTGGCAAGAATCAGTTTGCTGCACTTCACAGGGCCTGTGTCCTGTATTAATTTCTCTGGATGTACCTCCTTTAGAAATTAATGTATTTCTTTTTTTTAATGGGGTGAAGCTGTCAATTAAATTGAAATAAAATCTGGGAGAAGAATGCTGCTGTTTTTCCTGTAATTAATGCACTGCTCTTCCTTGCAGAACCACCCCTGGGTTGTTGCCCTCCTGTGGCTGCTGACCGACCCCTCCTGGGCTCTTGCCTCTCATGGTTAAATTTTTCTGGCTATTTGCACCAGGATTTTTAACCTTTTCACCTGATTTCAAAATTGCAGTTTTTCTGCTTAGCTTGTTTAGGGGTCTGGAGTTAAACAGGGCTCATCAGTTCAAAGACTGGGTGTCTTTGGGTTAATCCTTGATTTTGTGTCGTTTTGGGAGTTCCAAGGGTCACTGCCCATGAAGCCTTGGAGGTGCACCAGTAAAAGGACTTTGACACACAGTTCATTTGAAGTGCTACTTGGGCCACCCAAAAGGGGACTTCATTTTGTTACTGGCCTGTTCCTTTGGGTAAGGGGGAACTGCTGGCATGGGTGCCTCTATGAGGAGTGTTGAGCATCCCGCCAAAGGAACTTGTTGCTGTAGCAGGATAATCATGGGATCATAGAATTGTTCAGGTTGGAAAAGAGCTCTTAATACAATTGAGGCTGATCTGGCACCACCACCATGTTCACCATTAAACCATGTCCTAAAGTGCCATATCCACGTTTTTTAAACACTTGCAGGAATGGTGACTTCACCACTGTCCCGGGCAGCCCATGCCAGGGCTGGACAGCCCTTTCCATGAAGAAATATTTCCTAATATCAAATCTAAATCTCCCCTGACACAACTTGAAACCTTAGGTAGAGTCACTAACCCAGAGCCAGGATTGCATCTGCTGCTACAAAACTCTCTGGGGACAAGAGGAGCCCCAGAGCTTGGCACTGGGTTCTGTTGAACAGGGCCTGAGTGGTCATGGAGGAGGATCTCTGAGATAACTTCATCAGGAGCAGAGATCCTCTTCATCCTGTGCCCTTCTGTGGACTGCCTCCCTGGTGAGTGGGAACTGGGCTCCCCTCCTTGCCGCTGCTCTGTGGCCCTTTGGGGAGAGGAGCAGCTCCCAGTGGAGGCTGTGCCCCAACCCTCTGCCCCTGCAGGAGCAGCCTTGTGCCAGGCGCCAGGTGAAGGGACCAGAGCAGAGCATCAGGGCATCACCAAGGTTTGGATATGAGTGAAACAACAGCCTGATGAAACTACAAAATTATAGGATTCACGGGAGGGGGTAATTTTCTATCTTCATCTCACCCACTGCATAGAGATGCTATTAGAGCCAAATGAAAGAAATAAATCAGAGGCAGGAGATGAGATAGCTATGCAGCAACACTGCTCCAGTTAATTCAGTCCCATTGCTTTGGCATAAAAGAACATTTTGGGGGAATCCTGAGCTGCCCTTGCTATTTTGGAGCACAGGCCACTTTACACTGTTGTCACAAGGAAAAACTTTCTGCTGTGGTGCTGTTGATAAATCTTTAATAACATTGTGTCTAGTAAAGCAAAATCCTTTCAGACTCTGTGCTTCACAAACTGGTAACAGGTGAAGTCGGGTGCCAGCAGCCAGAGTGCCACTGCACATGAAGCTTGGATAAATCACAGGCGAGACATGTTCTCACAGCACGATTTACAGCAAATCTTCTCCATAGCAAAATATTTCATCACACTCAGGTGGCTTATTTTTTCCTTTTTAGGCCTGGCTTTATCTACCCCGGGGGTGTCCTGGTGCTCCAGCCCTGCGGGTGCTGTCCCAGGGCAGCTCTGTGCTGGGCTGGGTGCCACGGCCGCGTCCTGCGGGGTGCCCGGGCTGAACGCTCCGCTGCAGCAGAAACTGAGAGAGCCGACGTTGTTTTTGCTCCGTGGCTCTGAGCTAATTCATTTTAAAAGCTCCCAGTGAAGGCTGGAAAGATGATGCCTGTGCCTCTTAAATATTCCTGATCCATAATGGTTGCATAGAGCTGGGTTTTGTTTCACCTGTGCCTCTGGAGCTGGCTCACGGCCAATCTAACGTGGCTACTTTGCTCTGCTTTGCAAGAACTCTTGTTCTGCCAGGAGGTAGGGAGACAACTAACATCAGATTGGAACCAAATTCACAGTCCAGGTATAACAGGTAAAATTATAGCAGAAAATAAAAATTATTATTAATGGTAATCATTTAGATAGCAGATTTCTATGAAAGAATTGCAATGATGTCTTTCAGGGTATTCCCAAGCTAGGAGTCCTGTGAGATACAAGTGAAACTCATTTCGGTGATCTCAGAGTCAATAAGAAAACAAGTAGGAAGTAAATTCCTCATTCTGAGCTGGATGAAATTCAGCCCTGGATGAGTCTAGGCTGGTCCTGACTCTGGAAAGATGAACAAGACACATCATTCCATCACACCCTGTGTCTGCAAGTGAAGAGGACATGCAAATTAAGCAAAATATTATCAGTGATACCAGGTTTGAAGATTGCAGGACTTCCGTGTGATAACCAGGGTCCCTTCAAGAGTCTGTGAGGCATCCTACCAGTGCAGCTGGGATGTGGGGCTTTCAAACCTGTTTTTCTACTAGCATGGAGAAGAAAGAATTTTTATGGAGTATGAAGGAGAACAGTGACCCACACAGGCACATTGTGGCTTGCTCCCAATGTTCTCCAGTTAGTGCACTTCATACAGTTTGTGAAGTTCAGTCATGTTCCCAAGTCGTGTTGCCAGGATTTGAAACTCCACAAGGGATGGAGAGGCCTGAGGGCTGTCTTTCCTGAGCAATGCTCTCCCTGGCATGCCTGGTGAATCATGTTTTCTGACACAGAAAAAATTGACTCCTATTTCAGGGTAAAGACACATAGCTGTCCCCCTCCATATCTTCCACAAGTCCAAAACAAATCTGAAACATTAGGCCTTCCAAAGAGTTTAGATTATTTTCATCCTTCACACCAGAGATCTCTGGTAATGTTGGGTGGTGATGAAGCTGATTTATTCTCAAATATTTTTGGTACCAGTGAAAATGTTTTGCAATGTTTCAGTAATCCTGGTGTGGTGCTTCCTAGCATGGCACCATATTTACACTCACCTCTCAACTAGTTAAAACTTGTACCATATAAAAAGGGGGTAGGACAACTTCTAGTCTGGAAGACTGGAAAAAGAGGAATGGAAAACATCAGAAAGGAGGCTGAATGAAAAAGGAGTTTTTGCCATCGCCATTTCTGACAAAGCCTGACTTGCCTGATGAGGAACTATTGATAAGTCTCTGTTCCTGACTTAGAGCTGTGGCACTCTTCTTGGGAAGGCAGCCAGGTTAGTAAATAGTTCTCATTATGAGAACCCAAAGGGATAAAATGAACCATGAAAGTCTTCAACAGACTGGGGGAGGAGAAAAGTGAATTCAAAATAACCCATAGTATCCAATAGGAGGGCAGGTTATGTTTTGTCACCACCCTGTTAGGAAGTTGGATAATTACTGGTCAGATATTATTTTGAAAAGATTGTATGCTGTGTTTCACACCCGATCCTGCACTGACACGTCAGTGACTGGCACAGCCATGAACATCAGGAGCCAGGATGAGGGGGGGCATTTACAGGTGGAGTCAGTCAAAAGTTGGGCTCAATGATCTTTGATATCTCTTCCATCCTAAATGATTCAGTGATTCTGTGACTTCAGGATTTCATACAGTGAAAATAATTTGATCAAGTGTGAAAAGAAGAAATTCCTGCAAACAGCTGAAGCCTTTATATACCACATTTTCTCCTGTCTCTTTGCTGTAGATGTACTTCCAACAATGTGTGTTTGCTTCCTGACATGCCCAAAAGCTGTCTGCTATCAATCAGCTCAAGTTGTTTGGTCAGTTCTGTCCACACTCCTTCCCCTCTGCCCTCCCACCGCTGCTGGACGAGTTCCAGTGTCAGGATGGGAATACTCAGTGATGGGCAGAGGAGTGAAACTCCAAGTACAGCTGACATGCCATGCTGCAGCACCTGGGTGCCACCCAGCCTCTGATGGAAACTCTGCCCTAAGGCCTGCTATGACCATGTTGTTATTTATCTCTTCCTGGAGTACCTTCTCTCATTCATTTCAGTTTACTTCCTTCTCTAGGGAAGTCTCAGCTCCTGTCTCTGGTTCGGCTTTGTTGATCACCTGTGAATACTAATGGCTCCCCCAGCAGATGCTCATGCACTGGCTGGTGGGGTCCTGGTGGTGGTGCCTCCCCCAGCCCCTTTTCAAGTTGCACCACGATCTGAGAAATGTACCTGGGCTCAGCTTCTCTTGGGCCTATCAGAAACACCACCTGCTCCAGGAACTGGTGCTGTCCAATTCCTCCCAACACCCACCCTGACCCTCCCCTGGCACAGTTTGAAGCCATTCTGTCTCCTCCTGTCCTTGTTTCCTGGGAGCAGAGCCAGAGCCCCTCAGCTGCTCCCTCCTGTCAGGGAGTTGTGCAGAGCCCAGAGGTCCCCCCTGGGCCTCCTTTTCTCCAGGCTGAGCCCCTTCCCAGCTCCGTTCCCTTCTCTGGACACACTCCAGCCCCTGCAGCTCTTCCTTGTTGTGAGGGGCTCAAAACTGACCCCAGCATGTCCAGCACAGGGGTGGGCACTGCCCTGGCCCTGCTGCCACGCCAGTGCTGAGCAGCCCAAGGTGCCCTGGTCCTTCCTACCCACCTGGGCTCCTGTTCAGCCACTGCCACAGCACCCCCAGGGCCTTGCCAGGCCCTCTGGCTCAGCCTGGAGCTGAGGGGGTGTTGTGACCCAAGGACAGGACCTGGCACTTGGCCTTGTTCAGCCTCAATCACTGGCCTACGATCCAGCCTCTCCAGATAAAACTATGGAGCCTTCCTGACAGCACATCAATACTCCCAGCAACCTGAGTGTCATGTGCAAACTCACTGAGGGTAAAGAAGTTGTTAATTCAAACAACTGAATGGCAGTTGAGGGGACACAGAAACCAAGATGGTATTTTCTGCTTCAGCCCATTTTATATAAGACTCAGCATCAGAACGAGCTCCAGCAGTGACCTGGTTTAGAAGACAAATACTCAGAGTGAGTTCCAGTAAATATGGTTGTTGTCACCTGCTTCAGTAAGTAGAGCTACGCTGAAAATCCCAGCCCAGGCTATTCTGCATGCTGAAGGGACTAATGAGAAGGACCATGAGCAGTGCTCACCCTGCCCAGAGCTTATGAAACAGGAGCAAACGGCTGACCTGGCACGAACTGCTCCCCACAGAGCCTGGAAAATTCATCTCCCTTCATTATTGATGACCTCTTTTTAAAAGAGATATTTGCCTCCAACCAAAAACTCTGAAAAAGCACAGCAAACCAGAGAATGAGTCAAACATATGTATTTGTTTGCTGCCCCTCTGAGATATTTGCCTGGATTTTAAAGCAGCATGTGACTTAAAAGAATAATAATCCTGTGATTAAATTATTTATACTTGAAACCAACTTGCAGATGCTTCTGTCTGCTAAAAAATACATGAACTCTGAAGGCTTCAAAGACTTAAAATACAGATTTCATGTCTAAGAATGTTTTGCAAATCTTACTTAATCACAATAAAAGACATAGGAAGCAGCATCAAAAGTGTGACAGCCATGCCAGACAGCCAGTGGGCATGAAGAGTCCTACAGCAGTTGGTGATTTGTGAAAAATAAATACAGGAAGGAAGTTGTCCTGTGTGCCTCTTTCAGAACTTGTTCTGAGTTATGTTTACATTAGTATAGCCCACAAAATTAAACCACTGCCTGCTGGATACTGGTTAAATACATGTAACAATGGAAATGAAGCAACAAAAGACAAATTAGAAAATAAAAAAAGAATATATATTCCATTACTAATCACATGAGTTTGATTTGTTTTCTGTTAGTAATTCTTACAGAACATATACATGAAAGTCTAGTACATCAGTGGGCTTTGAGACATAACCAAAGAGAAAGGTCAGTAACAAAACCTGTAAATGAGATGAGACACATGAAGTCAATCTTCTATTCTTATGTACAAAGGAGCTTTTGAAAACTGACACCAAGAAAATTGATTCATACAAATCTACATCTTACATTTACATATAAGTGCAATCTAGAAAACTTAGATTTTTCTGATTGTAGGTATGATACTTTGGAAATAAAATTACTAAAATGTTTTTGTTGAAGAAATTATTGTAACCTACACTATTATTAGCAATAGTGTATTTAGAAAAAGTGTAAGTCCCTGAGCCAGCAGGTAAGAGACTAGAAGATACTTATAACTCTCTATATATATTTAAAAATAAAAATTTAAAATTTTATTTTGCTTTTAGCCATTAACTCATAAAAGGAACAAAACTGCAGCAATCAATGATGGGAAGGAGAGAGAGGAAACTAGAAAGAAAAACTCAGTTCATTTTGCCATTTGAGTTGCTGCTGACAGGCACTTGGTACCAGTTTAACAGGTAAAGTTCACCCTGGATCTTCCAGTTTACCAGTAGAGCCTAGAAAAGGTGGCACTTGCAATAGAGTTTCCAGAAATTTGATATAAGAAAGAACCTTTTACAATGAAGGTGCTGAGTGCCCAGAGCAGCTGTGGCTGCCCCTGGATCCCTGGCAGTGCCCAAGGCCAGGCTGGACACTGGGAGCAGCCTGGGACAGTGGAGGTGTCCCTGCCATGGCAGGGGTGGAACTGGATGAGCTTCAAAGGTCCCTTGAATGCAAACCACTCTATGATTCAAATAAATACATATTATGGACAGAATACACAGAATAGCAATACATGGTAAGAAATCATTAACAATTAGGTGATTTGTGTCTGTGCATGAAGGGCAGGAAATTTTAAGTGTGCCCAGAAGAAACAATTCAAATGATTACCTGTGAACAAAACTGGGCAAAAGAATGCTGCTTATTTCTTTTTGTCTCATCTTTCCTTTAGCTAGAGTGGAAAAAAAAGCAAAACAAAAAGCTGTGCAAAAGCAGAGCTACCTTTACACACTGCAAACCAGAGCCCTGCTGGGCTACAGAGTGCATGGGCTTGGTGCCAAGCTGTGAAATGAAGGACAATGTGACCACACCACAATCAAAGGCCTGACATTTCTTACCATCGTGAAATGACAAATTGCCACAAAAACCAAAGGCATGTAAAAAGAAAAGTCCTGTGAAATGCTACCAGATGCTATTTCCTTGTTTCATGAATTTATGTCACTTCTCTGAAAAAAAAATAAGTTTCTTCAGAAATTGAAATGCCAATATTCCAGAAAAACAGCATCCTTGGGGCAAAACTAACCTTCTCTTAGATGCCAAACAATTTAAATATTAACAGATGGGAAAATTTCAGGTATACAGGTGTGTTGGAAGCTTGAGAAAGCTGCCTGGTGTGTCCAGCTTCTTCAAATTATTTTTCTTTCCCCACTGTGTCCAGCGTAGCTGGCTCAACTGCAAATGGCATCTAAAATGGATGCTCCAGGTCTCTGAAACACAAAGATATTGATATTTTAGTGATACAGGAATTATAGTAAATGATACATTTATTTCAAAGGGGCAATTAAGTTTTCTGTGGAAAAGGGTGCATAATAGTAAAGGTGAAGCCAGAACATGGCCACTCATTTCTCTCAGGGTTTTGAGGAGATTGTGGCAACAGACTGAAAAACACTTATTTCTCAGGTTACATTCAGATGACAAGATGTTTTTAGCAAGGGCAATGTGTACAAATGAGCAAACAACAGCTGTAATGTTCCAAAGCAATAAAGAACTTTCACATTTAATAAGTCTGCAGCAAAAAATAGGCTCTGGACACCACATTTGGCTGTTTAATTAGGAAACTGCAAGTGTGAGAGCATGGAGGCAGGAGCCCACAGCTTCGGGTTCTGTTCTGAGCTTCCTTATGCCTATTCCAGATCCTAGTCTGTGCCTCTGTCCCAGGTATTTTGTGTGTTTCATCCCGTGAAGGCAGCTAAAATTCCAATAATCCTTCATACAGCTCCCTTGGTTTTGCCAGTGTTAATTTTGGGGTTATTGCTTCAGTACTGCTTTAACATGTTCTCCTGAAGTCAACATTCTACCTGCATTTTGGGTAATAGCTCAGATAATCTATGTGCTCTTCGCTGTTAAAATTAAATACTCATTAGTCTGTTTGTAGCAACTATGGCCAGAAAATGCATTAAAACTATCTTGTTTCACTGCCTGATCGTCACAGGTTTTGGTTAAAGGAGGAAATTACACCCACATCCTGAGATAAATTACTGTAGTTCTTAATTTTCCTAGTAATTTTTTACAATGATTCCTCCTCATGCTGTTTTGACTGATGATAAATTTTGGTTTGACTCCCATTTTTGTTACAGATTTCTGTTGCACCATTCATCTACAGATAAATAGTTAAAAGGCCTTGTATCTTCTTTTTTTATGGAGCAAGGGTTTCTTGTAGAAGCTTGCACAAAGCAGTAATGTTACCTGCACGGGCTCCCTGTGTGGTACAGAGTGCAGCCATGGCCTGCCAGCCCAGCCATTCCTCCCTCAGCGGGTCTCTGACCCTGGGCTGACATCTGGGAGACCGAGTGCCAGAGCAATGCTGGCACACACAGACTCAGCACTGCTATTTTAAAGGCAGATGTTGACCGTGGTTCTTCTTGCATTACGAGCCTATAATTTAGGTTTATGTCCTCCCAAGCTGCTCATCATAGCTAGGAAGACACCCAGTTTGATCCCCACAATTCCTATATTTATCCTTCTGCATAAGTAAAGAACAAAGCTGCAAGTGCAGGTAGAGCACCAAGACTGTCCTAAATGGGCACATGTGAAGTGACAGTGCTCATCCCTGTGAGCTGAGTCTCCCACAGAGCACAGCCCCGTCCTGTGAAGGACAGAGCAGCCACACGATCTGGAGCCAGCCCAGAAACTGAGAGACTCCAGCATGTGCAGGGTTACATGTCAGATTGAACAGCCCTAGCTACTTGGAAACAGATTGTCTTCAGCATTAAGTAACAGACTGGATGCAAACCTTCCTCAAAAAAAGGAGAGGCATTTGGAGAAAGCAGAACAACATTATTTCCCTTATTGTCTTGGTCAGCAGTAAGGAAAAGGAGTGGCTAGGCCAGGACAATCCTTACACTTCCTACGGGTGACATGTGCTGCCATCAACTTTTGAACTCCACATTCACAAACACATTGTAATAACTTACCAGTTCCCAGCAGCTTCTGCTTTTGCACTAATGGGAAGTGAGCTCAGGTATCTGCAAGAACTTCAACAGTACAGATCAGCCTGTGGCTGTTTCTGAGGTGCCCCAGTGTGCCCTGCATTCCTGGATGCAGTGCTCTGCTACCTCATGCTGCAGGAGACCACACTCACCTGGTCCTTACTGTCTTGATGCTGGCTCAGCAACTGGTTTCTGCACTCCAAAGGCAGTGATAAAAATATTCACAACTACTATAATGAATACTAGTCCAGTTGCAAGGTTGTTGAGGAAATTCAGCTTTCCATGTTTTGCAGGGTTGTTAAGGTCATATTTTACTTCAAAGAGAAAGGAGAAAAAATGTTTAATAATATGTATATTTCAAAATCCAGGATAGAAGGTTTCTGCTGCAGTTACAGAATTTATCTTATGCTAAGCTATTTGGATCAGTCATATTTAAAAGGAAGTAAGATTCTGCAGCGTCACTGAAAGTGCTAAGGGAAAGGTCTGTAACCACAAGGAGCTTATTAACTTCAGTAATTAGCATCTAATCTCTGTGGAGACACATGGGAAGTAATGGATGCACTAACATCACTAGAAATCTTTGAGTTCTTGAGGTTTTGAAGCCTAGCTTTGTTGCAGACTTTAAGCATTTAAAAATTATTTCAGTCTTGAATACATGAAACTTGAAGCCCTGACAGGATGAAGTTAAATTTCCTAGTTAAAATGCTACAAATCTCATTACCAGGGCTGGATTTTTTCTGTACTGGTGCCCTTCCCCAGCTTGTACCCCCTTGTACTCCCTGCCTTTGCCCTGATTCTGTTTTTAGAAAGCAAGGGTACTCTATCTGTTAAACAGAGGGGGGTGTCAGAGCAGTGTAGCTGCAGTCCTTTCTACAGAGAGCATCTGCTGTGTAAACATTTTCCTTTGTTTCTTGCAGCTGTTTTTTGGTTGAACTGCTAAAGGGAGTGAGGGAGGCTCGCACAAGCATTAATGGAGTGTAAGCTTTGATTCCAGGCCTTGTGATAGCATACAAATTACTTACATTGGGCTGATAATAGGTTTGGTTTTAAGACAGTGGGCACTTTAATAGGTTTTAAGTCTGGGGCACTTGCCTGGCATCATAGAATCATTAAGGCTGGAAAAGACCTCCAAGGTCATCAGATCCAACTTTGACCAAATACTATGCCCACTGAAATACCATGTGAAAACCCAAGAGTTTCCTGTCTCTATTCCCTGGCAGGAAGGGCCCTGCAGCTGAGACCCTTGGCTACATTCCTTTGATGCTGATGGAGCAAGTGCTGATGAATTCTGGAGCATGTTTTGAGAATGGGTTTTGTCTGTTGAGACTCCGAGTTCTCAACAGCATGTATCACTGGAGCTTGTGTCTGCATGTGCACATCATGTGAGAGAAAGTTTATACCAGACAAGTTTTTACAGCAACATAAAACCTAGGGCTCCTTCTGATGGGCACATACATACACACACAACTTATGACTCTACCACACAAAATAAATCTTGTTACTTGCTTGTACCATCATCGCTGTGTTCCATACTGCAGAAGTGAACCACTGAACCAATATCCCTTGTTGTTGAATGGTGGCAAACACACTTGTGATGCTGAAGTGCTAACAGCCAGGTTCACCTGGGGTCCCTAACACTGCTGTTTTGGTTTCAAGGAATTCTGAGCACCTGCTCAAGTCCTGTTTGCTAAAGCAGTGTAGCCAAACATCACAGGCCAGGCAAAGCATTGAAGAACAGTGTGGGAGAACTGGTAGCCCTGAGAAGCTACTGCATACCTTTGCAGACATTAAATAACTTAAATTCAGTAAGTACTTCGACTTTAAAATGAGTTTACACATCTGCAAAGTATCTGGAGGCATGTGGATGCTTGCACCCCAACAGGACCTGGAAGGACTCCATGTGAGTGAAGAATAAATGAAACTTAATCATGAGTTCTGAAACATAGAATAACAGCATTTGGGACAGTTGGATAAAAATAGAAAGGCAATAATGGCCTGACCTGTTATGTGAGTTAAAAGCAATCACTCTGAAAGGCAAACTGACACTTTCAGAGCTGTCCCTTTGTCAGAGAAGACAAGTAATACTTGTCAGTTTAGGAAAAGCTCTAAACTTTCAAGTAGAATTGCAGTAATCCTATCTTTGTAATTACAGCACTTAAGATGAGGGTGCTTGTGAAAATGATTTCAAGCCACTGAAACTATTTCAAGACATTCTTTGCTTTTCTTCCAAAAAGTTAAGGTCACCAAATCCCTTCCAAGGACAAGTTTGCTGAACATTTCTCACATTGTTTTTGTGAAAGGCTCTTTAGAAGGAGGAAAAGCTTTTAATACCTAGTAGAAACTGTGAGAATTGGTAGCTCCCAGGATAAAACCCTGACTCAAAGAAAGAAACTGGATCATGGCACAGACTTTTGTTTGGCCGTGTGAGAGCTTGAAGAGACAGAATTTCATGGCTGGACAGAAACAAACTATTCCTGCAAGCCAAAACTATAAAATATACATTGTGAAAAGCAAGTTCTTGGTCTGATACCTGCATTTTCATACCTTTGTGTCCTGTTTCCTGTCTTCTTCCTGTCTTTGACCTTAGCAGGACAACACTGCTCCAAGGGTGCATCACCATAAGCCAAAGGCCCTGTTACCCTCAATGTGACAAAGATAAAATTGACAGCAATTTGTCACAGTACAAGCTGGCTTGTACTGGGCAATTGATTTGGCTATAAATCAGAAATCCAATGGTTCCATAAACTGGCCCCTGGGTTGACAGACAGGAACCTCAACCAATTACATTCCATCCTAAGCTGCAGACATCTCACTGGTCAGGAGCTGGGCTGTGTGGGGATCAGATCAATCAGCAGTTGGGACCAGGGGTTTCAAATCCCCTATATATACTAGGTTTGGACACCCAAACACTCTGTTTGTCAAATGGGGCTTTGAGGTGTGTGTGTCGGCCCTGTCTCCAGCCACCTAAGGGACTGAACATGTGGCCCGTAACATAATAGCAATTTAAACCATTTCAGCAGTGTCTTGCAGAAACAAGTGTTAAAAAGCAGTATCTCAGCATATACTGAGAAACTATTGCCCAGCAGAAAGACAGGGAGCTTGTTTACAGCCTCAAAGCCTGCTGAAGCAACCAGGGAGACGCCTTCAACTGAGGAACATAGAAGTATTTTACTGATTTTTCCATTACTTGTTTCCCACACCTGCCAGCATCAACAGGTTGGGTTTTTTCCAGTCCCCTTCTGCAATCTCCTCTGAGCCAAGACCTGGATTCTGCTTTTGCACCAACTCTAACAAATGCAGAGACAGCTGTATTCCATCTCTTTTGTAAGAAAGAAAAAAGCCACATCAACTGTGACTATTACAAGCCATGTATATCCTGGATCCCTAGGAACTTTCTCCTTGAACAGAACGTTGTTTTTTCAGCTGTGATAAGAGAGCACAACACTGAAAGATTGTCAGGGATGCCAAACTCATTAAATGCCATGTGTGAAGTCTGCCTTTTCATTTGCATTAGGCCCAAGGTCAGTTACCTAGCTCCCACTGAGGTAAAGGATGAGATTTGAAAAATGTTATGAGAATAAATGATCCCACATCACTAGCAGAAATGATCCACAGCTGTTTCCTACCATTGGCAGTGTCATTTATTCCAGCTGGGCAATGGTAGATGCAGTTTGATTGCAACACAGCCAAGCCAAAGACAACATGCCACACCAACATGACGATGGACATTTGACTTTTACTTCCCCTTTGGAGTTCCCCATTCACATTATTTTCTTATATGATATGGAAAAAACACATTTCAGTCATAAGATTAAGTAACAGGTCTTGCCAAAACCATTATTATGAAACTTGATAGACCTCACTATCCTATTTGACCTACTGATGTTTCTTTTACAATATTTCATAACTTTCCTTCCTCCTCAGGCTTTCTGGAGGAAAAATATTCATAGTATGGGCAAATGAGTAGGAGAAAGGTGATAAAAATTGAAGATTTCACATAGCGTTGCCTTTCCTCCCTTTGTTGCAGTATTTCTATGGTTTCAAGAGAAAATCTGCTTTTTTGGATATCAGAAAAATTTCTTTACTGAAAGGTTTGTCAAGCATTGGAACAGACTGCCCAGGGAAGGGGTTGAGTACCATCCCTGGAGATAATTAAAAGATGTGCAATTGTGATGTTTATGTACATGGTTTAGTGGTGAACAGGGCAGTGCTGGGTTAACTGTTTGACTAGATGATCTTAGAGGTCTTTTCCAACCTAAATGATTCTGTGATTCTAACCTGCATCGGTTCTGAGGTAAAGGCTTTTTAAAAGCAAAGGGTGTTTATTTACCATCCTATAGGCCGTGTCATATAAGAAAAATACGAGTCAGTGGTTCTTGCTGTTGCTACCTACCAAGGAATATCAAGAGCACTCCCACCATAACTTGCAGGGTGAGCGACAGACTGATGAGAATGATCAGCGGGACGTAGAAGGAGAAGGAGGGCCCTTGCTCCATGACAGCTTTGAGCTGGGAGGCGTTGGCCATCAGCAGGGCGATGTCCAGCATGCTCTCGGCCGCGCTCTTCTTGTTGGCATAGTGGTTGATGTTGATGGGTCTGTTCCTTTGGAACCACTGCCACCTTCTGCGCTGGAGCCAGCAGAGAGGAAAATGGTTATTCACATCTCTGTATTGGTGGTGAGTGGGACATCACTTGGCCCACCAAACGACTCCTGTGACCATATGGGCAGAACCACAGCAGTGCTGAGATCTTCTGTGCAGCTTTCCCCTGTTGCCCCCGTCCTCCAGAAGGAGAGCAGAAACCTGCCTGCTTCTACTGCCCTTTTACACCTTTTCCAGCTTGCCTATAGGATCAGTTCAAACAGTCAGCATGTTTCTACCCTGGGAAAAGAGGAGACTGGAAAGGCTGAAAAGTTTGCACTGAAAAAGTTGAGAGGGAAAAACCACTGTAACACAATCCAGCAAACAACAGGCTATTGTGACTAATTTACTCCTGAAGGCACACTTAAAAATACAGATATTTATTAAATTCACTTTCTCTCCTTACACATCCAAAAAGTTCTGTCATTTCTCATGAATCTTCTTTTAAAGACAGATGTGAAGTTGGCCACTGTGTGAGCTTTGCTTGCCCTCCTTTCCTTGCTACTCCTTCCTTCCATGCCACTCTTTCCATGCCACTGTCCAGGGCCATCCATACACCCATACACAGATGTTTTTCCACTTAACTATCATCACATCATATGATGTGTTGTTGCCAAGAATTGCCCAATTACAAGGGAATCTTTTTTCCCCCATTTTCACATCAGCTGTTTCGGGTTGTTTTTCATTTGTTTGGTATTTTTTAAATTGCTCTGCAAACAAACAGGAAAATAAAAACCAATTGCAGGGCAAACTTAGGGCTAGTTAACCCAACAGGATGAATATATGAGTGTTTCCTGATGATGATTCATGTGACCTGACTTGCAATTTCACTGCTTGTCTCCCAGCGGTGCCTATTTCTCTATGGATTAGATGCAGCTTAGGGTAACTAGGTTAGACTTAGCAGCCCAACTCTGTGAGGAATGGAGAGTAAGTGATCCTCTATCCTGCTGTCTCTGAACAGGTTGGGAATTTCATTCTTTCTGCTCTTCTAGACTTTAAAAATAATTGACAAATATATGAAAAGTAAACTTGTTCTAGCTGTCTTCTTTAAACCTACTTCTTAGAGACTTTTTTACTGCCCAGATGTGTTGCTCCTTGCCAGACTCCTGTGAAGGGAGTCTGGCTTTGCAAGTTAGCTCAAATGCAGAAGACACCCTCCCATTACTCTCCTCAGCAGCACTAAACATTATCAACTCCCAAGCCAGGCTTGCCACAGTCCAGACCTAAAAGCCTCCTTTTAAACAGGGTAGATATATTAATATACACATTGCCAGTTTTTTCAGAGCATTTAAATACCAAACGACCTGTTTTCACCAGACATGTAATCCATCACAAGCCTAAATGTTTGACTGAGTGTAATAGGGCAGCAGAAAATGTCAGAGGTTTTTCTCAGCCTGTGATCTTGCCTTCACCAGGAAAAATGACCTGTAATCATGAAAACCCCTGAAACATTCACTTCCTGCCTCCTGACTGATGCTGGAAAACCAGAAAACAAAAACCCAAAAAAGAGAGCAAATTAGCCTTGTCTTCTGGGAGCAAGCTGAAGGCCACTGCCAGAGGTATTGAAGCTGATGCAGTCAGTACTACATGGGTACTTTTTAAGATCAGATTGTGTGTTACACAGCAATATGTACACAGGTAAAGAAAAAAGAGATGTTGCCTTAACCTCAGGAGAGGGACAGTCTGTACAACAGAAATTATAGTAGAACTTGGTTATGTAGCTTTATGTTTTCAGAGGGATTCCAGGCATGCAGCAACGTGTGCAGCCCACAGCACCAAACAACACTTGCTGTGCTTTGATCACCCACAGGAGCACAGAGGGACAGTGGAACGTCTGGAGATTTTCTAGGATACACCTAAAGGAATGCTCTTCCTGCAGGTGTCACTTGGCAAAAGAGCAGTATGCATTGCACAGGACCTGCTTCAGCCTCAGGGCAACCAAAACATCTCCTCACACACATTCAACGTCCAAATTCCTTGGTAGAGACAAGATAAGCCCTTGTGTTTGTGTCTCCAAAGGACTTTGAGCAAAGCCAGCACATGTGTTCACATGAAAGAGCCATGTGCAGCTGGGACACCATTCCCTGCAGTATTCCCTGCCTGCCCTCAGGGCCTCACAGCACAACAACCTGCCCTGCTGGTCCATGCACAGTTAGACAAAGGATGGGAGTGAAGAGCTGATTTTCACAGTGACATGGTGCTGTCCCCAAGGCAGTACCACTGTGGGTCTCCTCACAGAAGCAGGGGCTGTTTGCTTGCCCAGAGCACTGCACTCTGCAAGGACAGAGCTACAATGCCATGTCATAAACAGGCATGGTTTTGGTTCTGTAGGACGGAACCTTCAGTCCAAGACTGCACAAGTCCCTCTGTGTTAGTACACACTCTGCATCTGCTTTGCTTCACTCCCCCTTTCAATGGTACACCCAGAAAAACTGAGTCCCTCTCAAGTACAGAAAGAATTTATTGGTTGCATTTATTAAAAAGCAAATACAGGTGGCTCTGCAGCAAATGTCCTTAGGTGCTGAGTGTATGACAGAGAAGCCCCACCTGGTGATTCAGCAGGAAGGAAACAGCACTGAGAATGGAAATATCTGAAAACAATAAAGTATCTTTGCTAAACACAGCAAATTGTTATAGAAAGGATTACAGCAGTTTTCCTTCTATTTGGGGTTAGTTATTAGTGCAATTTTATGGGCCAACAGCTTTGATTGAAAATGAGACTGGACCAGAATGACCTCTGGGTTTGCAATGCCATAGAGCAAGCTTCCTGAAAATCTTGTGTTTAGGATAAGTCTGAATTATAAAACAATGGAAACTTGCTAAATAACAATGAAGCTATGCAGAACTAAAGCTGAGCCATACTGAACTTAGTGGGGCTGCTCTTTACTGTGTTCTGCAATATTCTTCCCAATCAGAACGGATAAAAAGATGCTAAAAAGCAATTTTGTTTAAGAAGTAATTTACTATGGTTTTGAAGTATTAATCCTTCAGAAAAATACCACACGGCTGATTTTTCCAGATCTTTGAGGGAAAATTTCATGTTTGGAAAAAATTCCAGTTAAATCAAAAAAGAGATGGATCAGACATAAAAGGAATAATACAGGACTAAAATAGAACACCATTTCAGAACTTTTATTTTTTTGGAAGATCAAACTTACTGTTACAGGATTGAACGAGCAACTTTGCATTAGTATTTAATAATACTTATAGTTGTAGAATTTCTGTCCGTATCTCCATCACCTACACACTGAAATTGTAAAGGGCCATTTATGGCCACTCTGAAGTTACTCCTCCCCTCCATCTCAGGGACCTTGCTGATCTAAAACCAGTCAGGTAAAATATTCAACAAAGAAAAAAAGTATTTGCCCAACAAAAATATTTTAAGCCATATCAGTCATGTAATGGATGATTACAGATTCACAGAATAGGCTGAGTTGGAAGGGACCTGCCGGGGCCACCCAGCCCAGCCCCTGTCCCTGCCCAGACCCCCAACAGCCCCACCCTGTCCATCCCTGGCAGCGCTGCCCAAAGGCTCCTGCAGCTCCGGCAGCCTCGGGGCTGTGCCCGTTCCCTGGGCAGCCTGGGCACTGCCAGCACCCTCTGGGGCAGAGCCTTGCCCTGAGCTCCAGCCTGACCCTCCCTGGCACAGCTCCAGGCCATTGCCGCAGGCCCCATCACTGGTGCCCACAGAGACATCAGTGCCCCTCCAGCGCCGCTCACAAGGAGCTTGTGACCCCCGTGAGTCTCCCCTCAGCCTCCTCCTCTCCAGCTGAACAGACCAAGGCTTCCCCTCCAGGCCCTTCACCATCCTCGTGGCCTCCTCATCTCTAATGGATTCTTTGTACACGGCCTCAGAGGATACTCTGTGGTTTATCCTTCAAAATAACATCAGATCACTTGCTCAGTTTAGTACTGACTCAAGAGAGAAAAACCCCTTCTCTGGCCCTGGAATGAATCATCAGTTTCATTTCCCATGGAAATTTCATTCTGAGCAGAGGGGGCAGATGTTCACACAAGCAGTAACCCAGTGTAACACTAACTAGTTTGTGAGAACTCTGCAATCACATGCTGCAGTTGCTGGCAAATACAAAAAAATTTTAAAAAAAAGAAGAAAGAAAAAAAAAAAGAAAAAAGGGAAAAACTCAGCATGTATTTGTGTTTCATAGACATCATGATTTTCTAGCAGCTCCAAAACCTTGTGCTTAAGAAGAATCACTTTTATACAAACAGATCATGCAAGCATGACTACATTAAGAAAAAATCTGTGGCAATCATGTTGAGTCCTGGGAGCTAAAGAAGTTAATATTAAAAAAGGGAAAAGTACAGTCTGCTGAGGGCCAACTTTAGCAGCTTTAACAGCTTTAGCACTGTTTTCCTAAAGCTGTACTGGTTCCAGGGTCCAGTTAAAATATTTCTACTCATTAAATTACTGTAAAATAATCAGCACATCTCATGACTAAATTTGTGAAATGAAGGAATAACTTAAATTTGTTCACACAGCTATTTAAATAGAAGTTTGCTCCTGTAAAATTTTTTCTGCCTTGCATTATTACTACTCATTCCACTCATTTGGTCTTACAATACTATTTCTCACAACTGGGCTGTGGACTGTCTATTTTGTGTGGTTAACACACTGTTTATTATAGCTACTTAAAAATATTCAAGCAAAAACTTTACACCAATAGTATCAATATTTGGAGTATATAGAACACTCCAAATTCAGTTTGATATGAGTAATGAGAACATACTATTTCAGGCTATATGCAGCAAAATAATTTCAAGTTCCTACAGGCTGGTTACTTGCAATATGATGCCAAGAAACTGCTATGTTTCAAATTACTTTCATGTTCCAAATTACCCCTGAATTAATATATGGACTTCAACACATTTTTAGGAATAACATTATTAAAACTGTTTATTTCTACTATCCAATTCTTGTTCACCTTTTTCATAGCTCTTCTTTAACTCTTCATCTAGCACGTCCTGTTATCTTGGAAACACTAAACTAGATTTTACATCATGGTGGATGGAGAGTGCTCCAATATGGACCATGAACAAGGAAAGCAACTAGATGGATGAAAAACTAGTTATAATCTGTATTTGTATGAACAGATCCTTTGAAGAAGAGATGAGATACTTGTGCCAGGTGTAATCACACATATTAGTCAGTGAGGTGTGCCATGCCAGACCAATCCTAGAAGCAAGGAATTTCTTGCTTCCAAAAGTCTGACATCTGCTAAAAAAATGTATTCAAATTAATGCTGGAGTAAAAATAAACCACATCAAACCACTGTGTGACCCTTGTTCAGATCTACCGAGAGCTTAACTGGTCTTTTTAAAATTCTTATGCTTTGATTGCTTTGAAGGTAACAACTACATCTGCATTTCATGCCAGCTCTTCTGTTGAGAAGGCAGTGGTCTGTGGCGAAGGTGTGCAAGAGAGTCTGTTTTGAGGAGAGGACAGATGCTGGGACAGGCAGGAAGGAAACAAGAGTGACCCATGTTCCCATGCCTGTGAGCATTCCTCAGACACACTCTTGACCCCAATACAGAAGATTCAGGCAGCTGCAGATGGTCCCTCCAGGTTTAGGTGGCTGCTGAGCTGGGGTGTTCTTTTGTTTGTGGGAATTGTGAACACTGGCAGACTTCTTAAGGTATCTTCTATTCAGAGATGGGTTTTTGGAAAATCCATTTGTTTTACCTGGCATATACTTTGTGTGTGTGAGTGTCTGTGAGAGAGAGGGAGAGAGAGAAAATTTAAAAAGTGTTTATCAAGTTCACTGAAGTGCCACTGTATACATTTAAAACAATGGAATAGCATGTCTCACTGCTTATTCTTTATATGGCACTCACTGAGAACTGGAGTTTTGATGGGAAAGATGTAACAAAATGAGGGCTGCTTGCAACTGAAGATGAAGTAAAACAGGTAAGCTACTGAAAAATTCTTGGAGCAGACCACACTGGGGGAAAATACCCCATCAAGAGTACTTGTGATGCAATCACAAAACTGCATCAAGAAAATGAGAGAACTCCTGAGAAGTCAGAGGTTTAGAGGAAACCACTGCAGACCACCAGTTTGACTTGCATATCTTAGGCTTGATTAACTTTAGGTAGGATTTCCAGGATTTCTTAAAACCAGATTTTTATTTTTCTTGGTTTCATATTCATGACTCCAAATGTTTGTTAGGGAGGGAGGGTTGGAGGAGGACAGATGTGCTACACAATCAGCCCAGTCTGTCTGTAACCATAACATTTTACCAGCGACACAGAAGAGGGTTTAGTACAGTGGTTTCTGTGTGGCAGAGACTTAGGCTGGAGTAAGAGCTGCCTTTAGAGTTTAGTCCTTTCCAAAACAAGATAAAAGACACTCTTTTACCCGTCTGTTTTCTTCAGATAAGTGGCATGTTCTGCAAATATCCTTTATACTTAAACAGAATGCGAATGAACGTTTCCCAGTGAGGATGTCTGGTCATGTTTTGACCATACATAGTATGAAAAAGCTGCGTATTCTGGCTTTTATTTTGATTACTGCATGGAAATTAACCATACAGGCACAACCGCTTCAGTAATTCTTCCTGCTTTTGTAATTGCTTATTTCGCGCGGATGTCCTCCCCCAAGCCAGCTGGGTGGGCAGAGCCCTGCAGGTGAGGCGAGCTGCGGGCGGGCCCCGGCCGAGGAGGGCCCTGGTGGCCCCGGGTGACAGGTGACAGCTGTAGCAGCCAGGAACAGCCCCGGTGACAGCTGTAGGAGCCAGGAGCGGCCCTGGTGGCCCCTGGTGACAGGTGACAGCTGTAGCAGCCAGGAACAGCCCCGGTGACAGCTGTAGGAGCCAGGAGCGGCCCTGGTGACAGCTGTAGGAGCCAGGAGCGGCCGGGGATGCTCTGTCCGGCCCTGCCCGGGCACACGGCCCCGCGCAGCGGCCTCCCCGCAGGAACGGCAGGCTAAAAAGCCAGCAAGAAGCGAGCAGCACCGACCGCCACCGCACCCCGCGGAGTCCCCGTCCCGCCCGGGCTCGGGAAGGACACGGCGGGACGGACACGGCGCCGGGACCCCCGCCCCGCCCCGCCGGGCCCGGCCCTCACCTGCTCCTCGGCCGCCGAGTCCGCGCCCTCCGCCGCGCCGTTGAGCTCGTGGGTCTCGCTGCCAGAGTCCATGGCGGCCGCCCGGGCCCCTGTTGCTCCGGGCGGGGCAGGGGAAGGTTCCCCGGGGGCAGCGGCTCCCGGAGCTGGCCCGGCCTTGCCGCAGCGCGCCCGGAGCCACTCCCGCCGCCGGGGCCGCCTTCCCCCGCCTTCCCCCGCCTTCCCCCGTTCTTCCCCCGCTGTTCCCCTCCTCCTTGCCTGCCTCTCCCCGCTCTCCCCTCCCTGCCCGCGGGCGGAGGTTTCCGCGCAGGGCCGGGCCCGGCGGAGCTCCGCGCTCGGCCCGGGGCCCCGAGGAATCAACGGTTCTGACAATATCAGAGTCCTGAAAGTGACCTGAATATTTTTATTTACTCTGAGCTTTCATGAAAAGCCAATGATCGAGGCAAAGGATAGTGCCCTTCCTTCCTAATTAGCAGGACCTGGAAAGACATTTCAGAACGTTTTCCAGACATTCTGGAAAGACATTAGTGAAAGATTCCCTGTCCATGGCAGGAGGGTTGTGACAAAACGATCTTTGTGGTTCCTTACAACCCAAAACATTCCATGACTCTGATTTTGGTTTTGCTTGCTCACATGCAACTGGTGTGGGCTTAATACCTGAAGCAAATAAGGAAATTTCCAGCCTCTGTTGTTGGGAAGATCAGTTTCAGCAATCACATTTTTCCATTTTGGATTTAAAGTCTTGAAGCCAATGATTATGTATATATATAAATATATAATTTTTTTTTTTTTTTTTTTTTTTTTTTTGCTTAAGATGCCTTTCTTGGCACACACATGTTTGGAACAGACTTTATGAGAAAGAGAAGGTTTCCAGCAGTGTGGACTTGTGCCAGAAGGAAATGAGTAAGCTCCTATGTAGAAATAAGCAGAAACATCTATGCAAGTTGTTTAGCATTAAAATGGGGATGTCTGGAGTTTGTGAAAATGCTCTTACTGTGAATATACAATTTACCAATACTCTTTTGGATTATTTTTTGATGCATTTAGAAGTGTAAGGTAGTTAATTTTCTCTGTAAAGAGCAAGTACTACCCATTAGACAAAGGACTTCTCTGTGCAGTAGTGCTCACTTCGCCTGGGCTTGCTGCCCTCCACACAGTCCCTCATTGCTGTGCAGTGTGCTGTGTTCACAGCACATCACTTGTACACTTGAATCAGCCTCTCAGCTGCTCCATTCTGCCTTGTACAAACTGCTGTTCCATATTCTGGAATGCTGGCTGCTGTTTGGTGGGCAGCCAACGTGTCTGCAGTGCAGATGTCAGTCAGACTATGCCTGGCAGGGCTGATTTTAGGGAGAAGAGGGACCCGATGGCTCTGGGAGTGCTCATGGGTATCTCATCTGAATGTGAAGTTCAAATTTGCAGCATGGCCACAAGTCATCTGGAGACCATAGGATTGTGCCTGGGCCCAGCATGGCATGGCATGGCATGGCATGGCAGCGTGTTGTCTGACTCCAAACCTCGTGTTCAGAGACAGCTGTGTGATCCCCCAGCCTGGCCCTTTACACAAATTATTGGCATTCCTCCCTGGAGAGTTTGATGATCAGTTTTTTACATATTTTTTTAGAAAATTATGACAGCCTGCCAGGTTGTCAGGTGGCTGTACTGTTCTCTAATTCTGGAGCACGCTTCCTGAGGAGATCTGGCACTCCTGGCTTAAGCCTTCTATTAATTCCCTCCTGGAATGCCTGCTTTGGGGTGTGCTTATACTGCTGCACCTTCCCTGCTTCAGCAAGAGTGACAACACAATGCTAGCTGAGAAAATAGGTGCAGCCTTGTACTTAAAACAGGAAAGAAATGCCAAGAATTTGGATAGAAGAGACTCAATTGCAGGAAATAAAGCTCCTGGTTTTATCCTTGGTCTTAAAGACTTCATAGCTGTTATACTTTCTGGCTGAAATTGCATAGGTTAGTCTATTTCTATATATTAATTTCTTCTTTCAAAAGTCCTGGTAGAGTCTCTGCACCTTTTTTAACCACAGCATATATATATGTGTATATATGTGTATATATTTACGCGCTAGTGCAATTAGAGGATGTGGTTTTTTTGCAAAATTTGTTGAGGAAATTGTGGAGCTGAAATGAAATGGTATATAAAGTTGCAAATTTGGCATGGGAAGCCTGGTATAAAAGTTCTGCTGTGCTTGAGCATTGTCTTTTTTAAAACGGTGTGTTAATGATTTCTGTTAGCTGGTAAAGTGTCTTGCTCAGAAAATCACATTTGCATGTGCCTGAAGCTGCGTAACTTAGCGGTTTCTTACAAAATCCACAAACAACATAGTGTTTAGGAGATGGTGGTGTGTTTTTAGAGGATGTACTTCAGTTCACTTCAGAGGTGCTGAATCTTAATCTAGGTAATGAATGAGACCAGGAATCAGTTGCATTTATGTTCCTGAACTGTGTTGTCATTGTTTCATTCTAGCCAACAAAACTTTATTATGATTAATGAATTCTTTTAATAGATTTTGTTATATCAAATAGATGGAGAATGATTTAAATACATCTATGTGCAAATCTTGGATTTAATGTTTACTTTTGAAAGGTGAATTTAAACTTTTTTCATCAAATGCATGGGCAGTGATAGGCCAGAGATGACCCATTTGCAGCAATATACCCCAAAAGAAAGAATTCAAAGAAAAATCAAACCTAATGTATTTTTCAGGATTGTGCAGCAGTGGAGCAGTGGTCTAGAAGAGGGAGTGGAAGGAGGTTATCTGTAAACCAAACTAAAGAATGCATCTGTTTAAAATGCCAGGTCTCATTACAGGTGTGAATCTGAATTGTATGTCCCCACATAACTTGTCAGCAACCAGGTCAATAAGAGAAGAATCAGACCCTAGAACTACTGTTGGGAAAGAGTAATTCAATGAAAAGACTAATCTAGTTAAATGAAAAGGCCTTTGTGTATGGAATTACTCCCAAATGTAAGTCATAGAACAATGCATGCTATTGAAATGCATTTAAAAAAAGAAGAAAAAAAGAAAAGAGGAAAGGAAAAAAGGAAATAAATTAGCTGTTCCAAGGGTTCTTTTGTATCAGACTCATGTTTTCAGGAGTGGTTCCCAGCTTCCAAGATGCATGGGGAGAGGAGGGAGAGAGGAAGGCAGAAAAAGAAGCCCCCAGGAGCCCAAGCTCCTGCCCTGCAGTGGCCCAGAGGGAAGGCATGAAAGAAGCAGCCTTCATTACCCAGTGCAGCCTCTTCCCATTTGTTGTGTCTTTTATTAATATTACTAACCTTAAAAACCCACCAAAAACCAAAACCAAGCCAAACCAAACAAAACCACCAAATCCCATACAAATTCCAAAACAAACAAACAAGCAAAGCCACCAAAACAAAGCAAACAACCCCCCAAAAAAATACAACTACAAAAACCCAGGTGATGTTTGCCAGCTGTCCCAGTTCTGCAGCATCAGTCAAGCTTTTAGAGCTGCTGTGTAGCTGTAGCATTGTGTCTGTGCACAGGGCTGTAGGGCCTGATCCCTTTTGGGGTTTTTGTGCTCTCTCAAGACTGAGTTCAGGTTCCACAGTGTGCAATGGAATAAGTTTATGTGCATTGCATGTGCCCATAAATACTGCAAAACAGGCTTGTGAGTGTGACTGGTGTGTGCAGCATGGGAACTCACGTGTCTGGAGTGTACAAGCAGAGGGGCTGGTTTCGTTCTCTAGAAAGAGTTCCTAATTAAGGCTGTTTTTTCCAGAATTTCTGGAAGTTTTTGCTAGATTCTCTGGATAATCCAGGTTGAAAGAAACATCAGGAGGTCAGCTAGCCTAACATTTTGCTCAAGTAGGGTAAGCTGTGAGGCCACACCAGGTGATTTAGGGCTGGCTCATGCTCATTGGCCTTTGAGCATTTTTTGGTAGTTTCTTTGTCATGATAATATTCCAATATATGAATTTGCAAATATAAATTTCCATCCCTGCCATGCTTTCTTTTGCCAGATTCATAGACGGAAGCTTTTTGAAAAGTGAGGAATTTGACAGTATAACTTTTCATTTGTTTGTTTGAATTTTAAAGAAAAACACATGAAATCTTTAGGTCTGGATGATTTAAAGTGACCAGATAGGTACCAAACACAGATTGTTGTTTACTACTGACACACAGTTTAAAATAGTAAGAGGATATTCAAGCCCAGATGGAATTTTGTGGCCAGAAATCCCTATTGCTTGAATTTCATGCAGCACCACTCCCAGTTTGCTCAGTAGCTTGTGGCTGAACCAGAGAAGGATAGTTGGCTTTGTTGGACTCCTTGGCATTGCTTTTAAAGCTGACATTAAAAAAACTTGACAGCTTTGGGATGTGGTAAAATCTCAGCCTATAGACTAGACTGGACTGAAACCATTAAATATGATACATAAGGAAATTTTAAAATCTGTTTC
Organism: Melozone crissalis; assembly: GCF_028551555.1. NCBI lineage: Eukaryota > Metazoa > Chordata > Aves > Passeriformes > Passerellidae > Melozone > Melozone crissalis. The sequence goes on along the minus strand of NW_026535807.1, from coordinate 22,368,227 downwards.
ACCTTGAAGTGGCCTCAGCAGAACCTGTAGACATTAATTCTCTCTGTGATCTGTATTCCCCTCTGCAGTTATGGTGAGGGCTGCCTGTAAAAATACAAATTTTCTGTTGTTTTACTGGCAGACTATCAGAAAGACATTGCAAATATTTCTCTCTTCTGGTTCCTATCTCCAAAACCTCATATAAACATAAGGGCTTTTCCTTGCAAGACATGTTGCCTGATGAAAGCAGCGCCACCTGGCTTTCTCTTCCTTTTTTTCACCAAATATTTGTTGCAGTGTATAAAACTAATTTCAACTCAACCAGTTTATTAGCACTGTTGCTATGTTTTCACTTCCTTATACTAGCAATTATTTCCCATTGTTGTTTTTTCTACTTTTACTTGCTGAGTGACTCTTGTGTTTTTATTAAATCTTGATGATTGCACTACTTGTGAATGATTTTCTTTGACTTAGAGTATAGTGATCATGGAAGTAATAGTACATAAAATAAATACAAAAGGTATCAAGAATATAATAATGTCAGTTATATAGCCCATGGATATATAAACAGCTTGTATTTACAGGGTATTTGTTCTAATTAATTCCTATCTGTTTTCATAGAAGCTTTGTAGAAACTTACATGGAATGTAAGTTTAGGATAACTGCCCCATTAGCATGCACATTTTACTTTTTTAACTTTGCTGTGACAGTTTCTGCCATTGCCAAACTGTGCTGCCAACATCTCTGTTTAATGCTCCTATTACTCGTGAAGGAGTTGAACATCAGTCCAGTGTTACTGAAATCCTGAGGTGTGGAGGAAATTTCCAATAGATAAATGGTGTTAAGATCTGCAAATGTGGTTTTTAAACCCTCTGTCTATTCAGAGATTAAAATCAGTAGTTGTGCTTCTACCTAAAGAAATGCTTTCATTGAGCATCCTGCTGCTGAATCTGCCTGAAAGCTGAACCCTGGTTAACTCACCTCCCTGAGGGTCTGAGCATGGAGCTGTTCCCCATCCACCCCAGGCATGTCCAGATTATATGGACAAGACTCAGGTCCCTCTTGGCTACAGGGTGAAGATGCAATTTTACTTTAAATCATAGGCCTTAGAGGAGGTAAATTGGTAGTACTAGATAAAAGTTTGGGATTATGCCCAGAAGTGAGAGAAGTTTGGGGTCTCAGCCCAGCATGGAGCTGCTCAGCAGTGCTTTGGGGAGCAAAGAGAAAGTCAATCCAAAATCACTCTTTTGCTGATCCAGCAAGTATTTTCAGGGGAAGTGACATGGCTGCAGTGTGAGAGGCAGATTACCGTGACCCTGACAGTGACAAAGCCACGATTATGGTGTCTGGGGCACAGGCCTGAATCCCTCCTGTTGATAAAGGAGTTAGCTGAGTGCTCTGACAGCTACACTGCTGCACTTTGCTAGGGAAAACACACTCCTTCATTTCAGAAAAGAATTTCACACATCTGCTGGAGGAGGAAAACCATTCTAGGCTGTGAACCCTCATTGAAGCTGGTTGACTTGAATGTCTGAGGATAGAAGGAGAAAAAGCTGCTGCCTCAAAGCATTGGCAAGCCAGGCATGCTAATGAGAGTAAGCCCCAAAGGGAAATCCAGCACTGCTGGCTGTGTCCAATCCCATTGTGATAAAACAACTGGGTACAGCCACAGAATCCCCTGATTTGGCTTGGGATCAGCTGGTTCAGGATGAAGCACTGCTAAATGCAATTCTGTAGTGGAGCTGGCTCCTAAGGGAGCTTGCAGTGACTAAACACAGGCCAGATCCAGTGCTTGGAGCAGAGTCCAGGTGCCTGCACCTGCACCCCTGTGCTCTTATTCACTGCCAGCCTCCACAGGCCCAGGGAGGGCTGGGCTCAAGGTGTGGATGCAGGCAGAATTGAATCTTTTCAGCTAGAGCTGTCTCTGCTGTAGGACTGTAGAGAATCACTGCAGTGCAGTGGCTGTCAGGAGGGAGAACTGTGAGGCCCTAAATCAATGTGATGGATTGTACAAGGGTTATAATTCAAGGGGAAGTCATTAGTCCCTTCTGAGGGTTTCCTTCTTGAGCACCACCAAACCATTTTTCTGACTTCCTAAGTAGGCAGGGGGATTGAGTATGAATTTATCTTTCTCTCTGCCATTACTTTCCTGCAGGATTAATATACAAACCAGAGGTAATCAATGACAGAGACAGGAAATGTCCTAATGCTGAGGCCAGGGCAGTTGTGGTTTGGATGCTGTTGTGTGCTGCATCTCTAGGCACTTGGTTTTTATTTCAGAAGAGAAACTCCAATGGCAGTGTTTAAGAGTAACGAATACTTACACCACAACACTGGGCAGTCTCAGGACCTTTATAAAAGCATTGCAACTATAGACTCAAAATACAGAACAGCAATTTTGAAAATATTAAAAAAAGAAAATGATCAAGACAGAAATTAACACCTTCATATTTTTAAGAAAGGAAAACACAGAATTTCAGCCTAGCTTGGAAATGCTGCATTTTTTTTATATCGGTGGTGATAAAAAGGTGAATTAGGAAGATGAGAAAGAAATCTGTATGTGGACTCCTTAGCCTGGCTGCACCATGCTCCAGCCACCATGTTTATATTATGGTGTAAGCCTTGGTTTATGTTACAGTGTAAATATTGACAGGTATTATTGTCAACAATAATTGTTAGTCTCCTTCTGGGTAAGGAACATTGCAGATTTCCCTGGCTGAGGCTTCTGCAATGGTGCTGCTGTATGGGAAGTGAGGCATTAATACCTTGAGCATAGACATTAAAGAGCTCCTGTCAGGAGAAATGCAAAGGGTGAGAGGTAAAACTGCTCTGATGTACTTAATTGCTACTGGCCAGTCACTTACCTTCTAAAACCACATTTCTACCAAACCTAGTACAACTGCCATGAGCATGAAAAGCTTCAAACTGGGGCTGTTTTCCAGACTAGCTGTCTGAAAATATTATAGGAAAACTAAGATGTCCAATTGTCCCAACTTCAGGGGTGCCAGTTTCTGGTTACATATATGTTCCAAATACTTTTTGTCTTAATGTATTAAAAAAATCAGAATTAAAACTCCTGAAAACTTCAGCTTTGATATCTTTATGTCAGATCCACTGGTGATTTCAAAGACCATACAGTTTAGACACCAAGTTGGGCTTTAACATCCTGGTTCCAAATATCATTAATTTTTTGTTTTATTAAGTGTTCTTAACTGTTTTTCAGACTAGATATAGTCAAATGCATCTTTATTAATTTTGGTGGACTCTTAAAAGCATCCATATAATGGGATAAAATAAGAGGTATGTATATGAGCTAGCAGGTAAAGAGATCCATCCTGTTCTGTTCTAGCAGAACAGCAAAGCTGTTAGGAAAAGAAATTAGATGTTTATTCCATTTTCACTGCGACATGGGATCAGTGTGGCTTTCCAGGAATTTAAAATTATTTTGGTAACCTTAGGGCAAGGTCTGAAGGCGAGTTCACAATGTAAATCCTCCCAACATCCTGCCTTTGGATGGTGTTCATCCAAGTCGTAGACAAAACAATGCAAAGTGAAATTGCACTGTTATATGGGATGAATTGTTGGAAACCAGCATCTAGGAGTCTATTATTGTTATTGAAATGGCTCCAGTTTATTAAAGGAAATTTAATCCACTAAATATATACAAAGCTTGTCTGTCAGTTTCTCTGACTATACAACAATAGATTTTCTCTTTTTTAAAAAATTTTTTATTTTTCTTTCTTTTTTACATAAATCTGGCAAAAGCAGTAGGAAAGGGTATCTTTGGTCAGTGCTCTGAGTCAGTTTATTCTGATATTGCTCAAGGCACAAAATACATGTTTATGTTACCACGTTGAAGTAATGATCCCAAGAAATTATTTGCTTTGCTTTTAAGTGGTGTGCCTTGCTGTAGACAGCATTACTGTCCATTCAGGAATTCACTGAAAGTACAATTAAGGACAGGTACACAAGGCTTGAGAAAATCCCAGTCCCATAGAGCCAAACCAGCACAAATTAACCAACTGCATGTTGTAGTTCTTTAACCTGCTTTGATCCTTTGGGACGATTTGAAAATGGCTGCTGTGTTTAACTGTGTTTTTCACGAAGGTTTTAACAAAACCCTTAAATTCCTGAATAATCAAAATAAGGGGCCCTATTAAACAACGAGCTAAAGCCTGGTTAAGCAGTTGCAGACAAAGTAAGTAATGACTCTGTGTCTGTAGGTAATGCTGAGTGGTGGCTGAGGTGCAGGATTCTGCCCTTTTGGGAAGGCTGCGGGGGAAGCTGCTGCCTTGTGCCTGTGGAGTTTCCTGGGAGCAGCTCTGCCGTGGAGCTGTGCTCTGGTGTGCAAGGCTGTCCCTGCAGCAGCACCTGGCATGCCATCACATTGAGTGCGCTCCAGACAGGCAGAACAAAAAGCAGCTTTGTGCTGAGGCCATTAGATGCCCTGAGATTTCTGCTGTGCTGAGGAGCCTGAGTACGCACTGAAACAAGAAAGCTGCTCTCAGTTTCCAGCTCAAGTCAGAAGACAAAAATCAAAAGTATGGTGAAACATGCCTTCAGAAATTACCCATAATAAGCAAGGGCTTTTAGTAAAGGTAAAGCAGGCCTGTAGACAGTACATTTGAGGTAAGTCTTTCGAAGTATGATTTAGAATGCAATTGTAGACTTTTGCACAGGTTTTTCTGCTATGCCACTGAATTAGCAAAAGGAGAGAAAGATTTAAAAATTATTTCTTGTGTCTCTCAGTTTATCTGCTCAGGTTCAGATATACAGCTTGCTTTGATTTAAAGAAGCTCAAGGATATCTGGGGCCATTCTCATCAAACACAATTCACTATAGACTTGCTGTAAAAAGCACCTAAGTGTGACTGGAAAGGCCAACAGCCTAATTTAGGAGAAGATCTGCAGACATATGCAAACATAATCAAAAACGCTTTTTCATGGGGCTAGTGATTTGAGAAACAACCTGGCACAGCCAGGCATTATCTCCCTGATAGGTATACTGAAAAATGCACTGGAAAGAGAGTTAAACTGCCTACCCCACCTCAATATTTATATCCTAACTGGGTGGTACTGTGGTACAGAGCACAGCTGTGTGTGCTGGCTGCCAGACAACATTCCTGAGTCTGCCAGTGCAGAGCAATCATCCTGATGCATCTCTACAGACACTTCTGATTGTTGAGATGAAGTCACTCATGGGCAGGGGGCTGCTACCAACACGATTTCCAAGCTGTGGATTGTGGCTGAGCCTCTTGCTCATCATGCATGTGTGTACTCTGCATCTTTTGTGGGCCAGTGCTCCCAGTGACCTTAGGGAGGTGACTGACAGGGCGTTTGGGCCGGGTGAGCCCACTGAGGTCTCTTCCAACCTGACCCATTCTATGGTTCTGTGATTCTGTACTGGAAAGAGAGCCTGTATTTTTGAGAGTTGATCCAGATCTTGTCGAAGTTGAAGGAAATCCTGCAGTGAGCTTTAGCTGTGTTGAACGTGAACCAAGACTGCGATAAAACATATAAAAATGCTTGTGTTAAAATGAAAAAGAAAAAGACATTTGATACCTGTTGTGCAGCTTGCATGTTTGATCTCCCTTGCCTACAATAGCTTTTCTTTTTTCAGACTCAGTGTATACAGAGTCTGCAGCTGTGGATTTCCCTTCTTAGCTGGTAGTCTTTTTTAGGAATAATATACGCTGGCAGGAGGGAGAACCAGGCTGCTTCCAGAATAAAAATGTACTGCCTGCATCAAATGTCCCATTGACTTTCACATCCTGTCTGTGAAAAAAACCCCTTATTTAAAATCTGTATTGCTGTGGGGTCTTGTTGGGGTGGTTTTGGGTGGGAGAAGGTTTTGTGTAGAATGGAAATGAAGTTAAGTGAACATGTACGGAGACAAATATCTTCATGTGTGCCCTCCTCTGCCAGTGCTTTCCTTCCCCCATTTCTGGGGGAGACTCCACAGCTTCCAACCCCAGCTGCAAAAGTGACCTTTGGTTCTAACAGAAGGTCTTTTTCTACTGAGGTATGGGCTGGAAGAGCAAAGATATCCTCTTTACAGAGAGTTTATCAAACCTCATCATTGACAAACAGGGTCTGAGACCACTAGCCAAGGGGTTTCTCTGTTCAGACTGGAGCTGCGGGAGGCGTTCATGCAGGTACATGGTGGATGGCTGGCAGCCCTCCCATGGGGAATGGCCACCATCCTCAGGAATGCTAATCCATCACATAAAATGGAAAAGCCTTTGATTCAGACAAAGGTTAGGTGTGTTACTCTTTATTCTAGATCTGGGGCTTGAATTAAGCTTGATAAAAACCCTGATGCTCCTGAGTACTATTCAGCTCTGAGTAAATGCAAGCCAGGTCCAGGGAACAGCACCCTGCAAGCCCTTGGGAGGGGTGAGGAAATAACTCTTGGGTGGGTTCAGGCTGTCAATTAAAACTTAATTATAGCCTTTGGCAATATGAGAGCAAAGGTTGGGTCTAAAGCCTTTGTGCAGTCCTATTAATAAGTCCAAGCCATTAGGTGACAAATTAGGCATTGGTCATCATTGACAAGATAGGTCTTGCCAGTAAACACAATCAACATCAGGTGTGAGGCTGTAATTGTGAGTACAACTGTGCAGTGACAGAATACAGCTCACCAGTAGTCTGTTTAATGTAAGAACTCTGCAGCCTACCCACCTCACACCATTGCTTCAGACAGAATGAGTGTGGAGAAAACCTGAAATAGGACTGACTTCCCCTAAAAACCCGGCAGAAGATGTGAAGAGATGGGAGGTCTGGATAATAGGAATGTCTCTCCCGAGAGCATCCAGCCCCAGGCAGCTTGTTGCTAGGCAGAGGCACAAAGGATACATTACACACTTCAAAGAGGAGTCTGCACATTTGATTTTAAGAAAAGAGCTGAATTTTTGCCAAGATTTACATATTTAGGTTTTTTGCGCATGGCGTTTGATATTAATTTTAAAAGCAGTCCATAATTTGCCCTGCTGACTGTTGTGTTTTAACTGTGGCACAATTCTAACACCTCCCATTACATTTTTTCACCTCTGCAATTACCTTATGTAAAATCAGGGTTGCTGGGTTTTTAAAATTTTTTTGAAGAAAATTGCCTAGAGTACGATTACTGTGCAATGGCTTTTTCCAGTGCTCTTGTTCATTCTCTTACACAGTTGAGCATGTGTTCTTAAAATGCAATAGTGGTAATATCATGCAGCTGCAATTTCATTATGGAAACATCATCTTCAGAGGATGATGGGACTTTGGGGACACAGCATAGTACAGGTTTCCACAAAAGCATCTTGAGGTTATTTTACCAGCATGATTATGTCTCTCTAGGCATGCCTTGAGACTTCTGCAATGCTCTTGGACTGAATGCAGAATAATAAAAGCTGAAAAGTAGCTCTTCCTTAAGCTTTTAAGCAATTTGACTGCCTTTTTGGAGTTTTTAATAGCTGGGAAGTTTAAACTGCTGCGGGAGTTAATCAATACATGTATATATTTTGATATATCTGCATTTACACACATCAGACAACATCTTGTGTGTGTGGGTGCTCATGTAAATCCTGTTGGAGTACATCTATTCAGTGATCAGATATCAACAGATTTCTTTTTCTTTCACTTTTCTCAGCAAAAGACAGGCGTCATAGAACCTTAAAGCTGGCCTTACCTGTTGGCCTTACTACTCCATTACTGCCCTGAGCAGCCTGTTCCAATGCTTTACTGCTTTTTCAGTGAAGAAATGTCAAGTTTTGCTTTACTTTTCCATTGCTAGGAAGCTGGGCAAAACCATAATCTAAACCATGCTGCTGCTGTGTCCTTGTGCACATCTGGAATGACCTTGCTCCTTGCAATCTTGGCAAGACATTGCTGATAACTCAGGCTCAAACCACTTCTGTGATGGAACACACAGTGTGCTGTGACATACTGAGCTTCCAGTAATCTCGTACAGGTGCAGGTGAGCGCACTGGGGGTGGAAATGGCCTTTTCAAATCTCTTTGAATTGGAAGTACCTCCCCTGGCTGCTGTCTGAGATTACTGGCGCATCCAACATTGCTGGGGCATGTGGTTGTTCACAGCCAGCCCAGCCTGATGGGGCTCACGCACCACTCAACCATCAGCCATGTGTACAACCAACTCCTGTTTGCCACCAGCCCACGGTCTGCACGTGGGGTTTGTCCAAGGCCCAGAGGCTCTGCAGCTGCAGCAGCCATCTGGCACCTGGGGGAGTTGGAACACTCCGTGCACCACCTGAGGATGGGCTCGGATTTGTATTTCTGGATGGAAGAATCTGAGGGATTCAAGGAGTCCCAAAGTGTCTGGAGTTTTTAATTATCACTTTTATTATCAGCCAAACAGTTAGATATATATGTTTAAGGTGTTTTTTTAGTCTTCTCTAATGAGTCATGCTCTCAGTGAAACATGGTCTGTAATTATGTTCTCCCTTGGTTTTCATAGTCTCTAAGCATTTTTTTTATATTTGTCTAAAGCTTGTACTGTTTCTTCTGTCTCTTTTTAATTTTTATTTTAATTTTGTGACTAAGAGAAACAATTTAAAAACCATTCAAGTGTTACCCTTGATGATGTGCTTGTCAGACAACAGCTCATAACACTCTTGTAGGACTAGAATTATTGGGCATCTTCAAAGCTCAGCTGGCAGAAACCAAGCAAGAGAATTAGCCTGATCTATGGGATAGAAATCCCTTTCTGTGTTTGCCAGAACAGAATAAAAAGGACCATTGTTGGTGTGAGGGAAGGATCCTCCACCGGGGCCCTGGCCGCTGGCCTGCATTGTGAGACGTGGATTATCCACCACTGGAGGTCTGCTAGGAACAGGCTGGAACAAGATGTAACTTGGCAGGAGTGGTGCATGCTTTGAGGAGCCTGCCTCAGAGCATCGGGCTGGGCTGGGTGAACTCTCTACAGTGCTGTTTTATCCCTGCTACTCCAATAGAGTTGTCTTTTTGCCTCTTGACGGGCAATACAAGTGTAAATGCCTGTGTGTAGCTAAGCAGCAACTCTGTCTAGTTCTGAAGTTTTGCCCCCAGAGTAATTTTTTCTATCTCTGTCTGTGAGAAAATAGAGAAGTGGAGGTTCAGACCCCAGGGGAAGGCTGCAGAGATGGAGAGGAGCATGCAGCTCCAGTGGGAGCATGGAGAGGGAAAGGCCATGAGCTGTTCCCATGGCACTACGCTCCAAAGGGCCCCACACACAACACTCAGAGCATGGAGAGCAGATGGACAGCTCTGTCAAGGGGACTTAGAATGCAGGATGCACACAGAGAAGACAAAGATACACAGATGGGTTCCAAGAGGGTACTCCAAAATCTACCTAAATTCCTTTTGAATCTGCCATTTAAAAACTTTGGGAGTTGAACCAGATCTGGAAAATTCATGCCTCTAGGAAAACCTGCTGCAATTCTTTAAATCTACCCCATGCCTTTGTAACCTTTTGAGTTTGCAAAAAAAGGTCTAATTTATTTGTTTATTAGAAATGATAAGAAGAAATGCATTTAAATTGGCTGTAATTCAATGGAAGGCCTTGTGGATTCTTAGAATGATGTATCCAGGTAGAGCTGGATGGGGCCTTAATTTGCTTGGAAAATGCAACCATCCTGAAGTGGTGGATGTTGTGCTGTTAATAACAGTGGGTTGTTTTAATACGTTCTGACTGACAGGGATGAACGCTGTTAAGTTATGATGCATCAGTATTAATGACCCAAGAGCTTCTTCTCTTACTTTTAAAATTTTTTCTTCTGTTTTTCTCCAAGCAAATGTATCTCATCCAGTCCTCGGCTGAGCAAGGTGGGAATGTAGCAAAATCACTCCTCTCTTCGTCCCTTCTGAGGCAATTTAACACCCAAAAGGTGTTTAAGCAATATTCAGCTAGTAACTATCCAACAGGGGTTTTATCCAGAAGTTATCACATTTCATTATTTGAATCATTCAGAGTACTCTGGAAATGTCACAGCATTCAGTGAAAACCACTGACAGCTATTTGGATCCTTCCTAGGGCGTCCTATTATTGTTAAAAATGTATCCAGTAAAAAATAATGTGATGAAAACAGGCAGAAATCCTCTCTATCTCTCTTGATCTAGTCTAAATTTAGCATGAAACCCTTGCTTAGTTTTGAATAAAGACAACTTTGCTTTACTATCTTGTGCATACTAATACAGTCTTCTTTTAATGATAAAGAAGGCAATATTCTTAAAATTTACTTTATCATCAGTTAGCTGGTTAGTGTCATGATACTTGGCTTGGTTTTACTTGGTTTACAGCTGTGACAAATAAAATCACAGAATGGTTTAGGTTGGAAAGGGCCTTAAAGCCCTTCCCCCTTTAAAGCCTTTCCCTACCCATACCTTCATTTTAGCTCAACAGTCACAAAATTCGGCAGCCACTACCATCAAACTTTGATTTTTTTACATATTTGCACTTAGATATTTTTACTGTCATGTTTTTAAATAAGGTTTACCAGGTCTATCTCAGATTCTGTGTGTCTCAGCTGCCAGAAAAGGTAAGGGAGCTGAGGTATTAACTACTGCTGCCACTCCACACATGCAGCACCCCCAACCTGATGTGCACATCTTATCCACCTGTTTCATGTCTTGCCTTCAGAACATGTTGAAGGGAATGTGCAGGTAGAGGAAGCACAGCTCACTGAAATGAGCCTCAAGCCAGGCTTCCCTCACAGCTTGGCTGTGATATGTTACTGACATTGCCTGGTCCATTACCTCTTGCTATTGAGTTGTCTTCCTTTGAAGAAACTCGTTTGTATTGAAGAAGGAAGGTCTGAACAAATAGGAGTTAGGAATAGAGTTGCATGGCAGTGAAGCCCTAATGAAAATGCACAACAAGCTGGAGAACTGCTGAAAGCAGAAGGCTGTTGAAAGTGTGGTGCATTATGTGCTTTATTTGTGTTTTTGGCATCAGAAAGTGGTTTTGGACAGTGTGAGTCTCCATCCAGCTACAGCAGAAAACAGCACCTCTCTGCAGTTGCACTGGAACTGTCTCTGTTTGGTAAGGTATGTCCTCTCTGACAGCAGAAATAATGACCCAGTAAAAAAAAACTTGACCAAAGGTTTTTTAACTCCCAATTAGTGTTTCCCTGCTGGTTTTCCTTATTTTCCTGTATCTGAAGCTGTTTTTTATCTGTTGTTGTGTTCATTAACTTCAGCTCCAGAATGAGCAGCTGGAATCAGCACGTTTCCCTATAAACTGATGAAACCTGGAAGAAAGATTGCAAGACCCTGATGCATCTTCCCATAGCTGCTGGTCCATGATGGTGAGGAACCAGTTAGTGACCCAGGGTGAGAGCCTGCTTCAAGCAGGCAGCGGCTGCTTGCTGTGCTGAGTCTGGGCCAGCGAGGAACACACCCATTGCAGCGCTGGCAGGAATGTCTGTAGCGTTTTCTTTCTGTTGTTTCCTGGTTAGAAACTGCACATTATTTCACAAGTGCATATGTGTTAGGAACTCCGTTTACCTCAGGAGGGAAGGCTTCAGGCTATGGTGAGGAGGAAGGAGACGGATTCTGTCGGAGGGTTTATTCCATGGTCACAGAGACCTGAATCGTAGTAACAGCTCCATATTTTTTTTTTTTTTAATATTCTCCAGGTTTTATTTGGAAATCATGGGAGCAAGGCTGTTTTTAGGTTCTGAGAGCCTGGACTTAGGTTACTCAGAATCAGTTGGGTTTTGGAATAGAATCCCAATATTACCAGGTAGGTTGTGCCTGGGCCAGTCTGACCCCTGCTGCTGGGCCAAAGGCAGCAACTGTGGTGTATCACCCCAGAGATACCTTTAGCTGGCTGGAGATTGCAGCTGGGCACTGAAACAAGTCCAGGCTTGGTAGGAACTCCGTTTACCTCAGGAGGGAAGGCTTCAGGCTGTGGTGAGGAGGAAGGAGACGATTCTGCCGGAGGGTTTATATCCAGAGCTTTATTCCATGGTCACAGAGGTCTGAATCTTGGTTACAGCTCCAACAGAATCCCGGGCACATGGTCTGATTCATCTTTTAAGCTCCAGAGGGAGGGGGAGGGAAGGGACAGATGAGCACCAACCAGATGGGAGGGGCAGGGTCTCAGGGGAGGATGACACCCAGACAGGCCAATGACCTCTGGGCATAGGGGCATCTTTTGAACTTGACCAACCACACGACGACCTTCCTGGAATGTTAGGCCTGATTGACAGGACTCACTCAGCAAGGGGGCGAGGGGGGAAGGGGAAGAGAGGTATTGGCACACCTGGGGAAGGGACCCGGAAGTTTAAGACAGGATATTACAACACACTGCAACACGTATGTATGGCAGTGTGGGTTATCCTGCTTATTTTTATTATAGTCGTTAAGGTCTTATGTGTCTCAAAATACTGTCTGCTTTGACAAGGAAATGCCTCTGCTGTTTGGCTGGGAGCTTCCTCTGTGCAGCGTGTTTCCAGCAGATAAGGTGTTTGAACCGCTCAAGTGGAAAATGTGAAGGAAAACCATCCAACAAACGGGGAAGGTGCCTTTATTGAGTTCCAGCTGGTCGTGTGGATGGGGGAACCTGAGCAAAGGGAATCTCTGGTGGGGAGCTCGTGTCACCAGGTGAGGCTAAGGTGGAGCTGTGCCTGCTGCCCACTCTGTGCAACACACGGAGGGACAGAATCACAGAATCGCTCAGGCTGGGAAGGCCGCCTAAGATTGAGTCCAACTGTTAATCCACCCCTGTTCATCACTAACCCACATCTCTAATCCATTCTTGCAACATTCTAAGCTACTCTGTTTCTGTCAGCTGTCTCTTGTGCAGATTTACTCACCAGGGTCACTCACGCTGGGGAGTTCTGCTCCAGGAGCCTGTTTCTGTGCTTTGCCAGGTGGATGCATTAGGCAGGGAGTTGGACAATTCCTGTGTCTGAAACTGACTGTGTATTTCAAAGTCACAGTAATTAACTCTGCCATAGGAGCTGATCTGCTGAACTGTTCCCCCAGCTAACATCTGAAATGTGTTTAATGAAAATTCCAGAGCTAATGGGTCTCGTCCAAAAGCACCTACTTCCAATGACTTATTCCAGTAAATCTATGTTTATGAGAGTGCTCAGGTAATCTCCTGGGGGTTATATTACATCGACTGTAGATTAATTTCAGGCTGTTGTATTTGTTCTAAACAATTTTCATAATGAAAATGAGGTCTCATTTGTTTTTATTTACTTTGTAATTAATGTCAGCTACATATTAGATACTTGGAAAAATGTTTATCAAAGGCCTGGGGTGATAAATTGGGCAGAAGTCTCCCCAAAACAAATGGCCAGCACAATCTGGAGAATGTTCTTGAGATTTCAGTGGTTTAAAGAAGGTGACCTGTGTGATTATTATTAAATATTTCTGTTTCCATTGTGGGGGTCAAAACCAGTTTCCAGAAAAAAAAGGGAAATAATGAATTAACTCATCAAAGTACATCTAGGTCTGTTCTGTAAGGAAGTTTAGCTGTTAATTTATTCAGATCAAGTCACCTACCTCCAGCTGTCTTAAAACACATTCAGAAGAAGGGGAATATTCATTCTAGCAAAAATAGTACACTCCAAAACTATAAAATTAAGAGTGGGTCCTAATTATTCTCATCTCTGGAACAGAAGAAACTGCAGAAGGCGTTAGAGCAAAGAGGGCAAGGAATTAAAGGCGGATGACTCATATCACAGCTTTCAAGGAGAAATTTCATTTAATAGATAAAACCTGAAGGCTTCAGATGAACATAACCAACCAAGCCACAAAATGGATAAAATTTAGGGTTAATAAAAAACAACCTACAATAGAAAAGAAACTTGAAGCATCTCTAGACATTGCAGAGATGAAATTAAAGGAAGCTGATCAGAGTGTGGCTGTGACCATATCATAAAATGTGAGAAGATGGTTAATAATCTAGATAAATGCCACAGCAAATGCAACCACATCCTGTTTGAGGTCCACATCACCGCCTCACCTGCAGCACAACTTTCAATTCTGTTTGCAAAAGGATTTTTAAAATAAAAACTACTGAGAAAAGCAGGTAAGAGATAAGCCAGACAAATGGCAGGCAGGGAGCATACAGGCAGGAGGGGACGTGCTAAGAGATCTGAAGAGAAATCTCACACTTCTGTGTACTTTGGTTGCAGAAGCAAGTGTTTTAAATCAAGAGACATCAAATCAGATGTATTGAAAAGGAAATACACAGTTTCACTGAGGAGCCACTTGTTCTCAGATGTTGCCTCTTTGCTGGACAAACATTAAGCACTAGAAAAGATGTAAAAAAAACACCCCTAAAACTGCTTGAGCTGCCATAAATGATTGCCATCCTCAGAAATCTACTTCTTAAATCCAGAGCAGGCCCCAGGGAACTGCAAATGTACCAAAGGTTTTCTAGGCACCATATGGTGGTTATGAAAAAACCTAACACAGGCCTATTTTTGAGTCAGCAGAATGGCAAAGAGGAGGGCTAAGCTTTGGAAAGCAGCATGTTCATGGTTATGAAACCCACAGTGGCAGACAGGCTCAAGCCCTCGACACTTCAGCAACACTCAGTCTATGTCTATTTATAAGTCATTTTGCTAGGGGGACATTAATCAAGTGAGAAAATACTCTTGCTCCAGCCTGCGAATGAAGCAAGTGTCATGACAAAAGAAAAGCAAATAGAGCTATTTTAAGATATTGGAAGAGGCATTAAATGCAGCCATGTGCTCGCGGAAGGTTTAGCCTTGGCTGCAGTCTCTTGTCCTGGGCTGTGAGAGCCATGGCAGCCCAGCCTTGCCCTGGGCAGCTTTGCAGAGCTTGTGTCATCCTTGATAAAACAAGGCCTGATATCGTACAACTACCTACAGAAATGCTGGCAAAGCATTTCAGAGAACGTTCATAAAAGCAGGCTGAGTGCCTTTAGGACATCTGCCTTGCATGAGGAGATTTCTGTTGCTGTGATCTCTTACCCCGTGTCTGGGAGACACCGTGTGATGATTTTTAAGAAATTCATTAGAAAGTGTTCAAAGGAGGGACACAGGATGAGGAGGGGTCTGGAGGGGCCCTACAAAGAGTGTCTGAGGGCACTTGGTTTGCTCAGCCGGAGAAGGGAAGATTGAGGTCACAGCTCCAGGGGCTGCAGCTCCTCCCGAGGGGCAGCTCCAATCTCTGCTCTGGGACAGGGACAGCACCCAGGGAACAGCTGGAGCTGGGCCAGGGCAGGGTCAGGGGGGACATCAGGGAAAGGCTCTTCCCCCAGAGGCTGCTGGGGCACTGAACAGACTCCCCTGGGCTTGGCCATGTCTCCAAGGCTGCCAGAGCTCCGGGAGCATTGGGACAACACTCTGAGGGACAGCCGGGGTGGGATTGTTGGGGCGTCTGCGCAGGGCCAGGGGCTGCACTCGATGGCCCTTGCAGCTCAGGAGAATCTATGAGTCTGTGGTTTTACTGGTGCTGTCACTGTCCTTGTCCATGGCACGCCCAGAACCTCTGTTCCCTTTGCTGCTTTTCCAGCTCTGGAAGACCCCGCAGCTGCCGTGTTTGGGGAGGTGGGGTTATGTGTATATTCATGTGTCACACTGGGAAAATGCATTCCAGGCAGTGGTGGTTTCCTTGCTATGATGCAGCTCCAATGTCTACTGCACTAATTCTATTATATCTTTGATATAAACAACCTTAGGGATAAGCAGATTCATTTAAATAGCACAAATTTGAAACTGATTCTTTATTGTTCCAATATTTCTATTATTTAGTAATTAGATCAAATGGACCTGAACCCAATAGCAGAATTTGGCACTGAATAGTTAATTCTGTAATATAATCTGCAAGATCACTGGAAAGAGCCAAATTCAGGGTTCCAGTGCAGAGGATAGAAGTTTATTTTTGCTCCCCTGTGGCTTAGATAAAGGATGTTCGATCTACTGAACACAGATAGAGTTTCAATTACTTATTGATGTTGGAGTCTATTGGTAAAACTAGAATAACACTTTAGAAAATGTAAATGCTTAAAAGAGTGAGCTTGAAAATTGCCTACTGAGGTATTACCCTAATGCCTTATAGAGTGCAATTCTGCCCCACAAAATGAAATAGGAAAAGATCCAGCTGTACCAGGATATTGCGCAAAGGGGAGAACTGACAATTTTTATTTAAAATAATACTAAAAATATTTTATTAGCTGGTTTTATTTAATTTTTGCAAATATTCTCTGCAAACCTCGGAAAAACTTTGTAAGTCCATCTGCACAACAGATAAAAATTTGTACAACAGATTTTGTTATTCAGATTTGTCCAAAATTGTAATGAAATGCAGTACAGAATGGTCTGTGTCCCGTTGTCAAAAGTTGCCCAAAAATAATTAGAGTGCCTCTCTGATGCATGACCTGAAAGCCCCATGTTTTAGCTGCTTTTCCAGCTTTTAAGATCTTTGGGATTTTTGCACTGAACCCTTGATTACAGAAGTATTTAAGAAGCAATGATATTATGAGGTGACACTATTTGAAAGCATTTATGATCCCCTATAAAGTGCAAGTTAATTATTAAAAACCCACTCACAACCAGTACCAGCAGAAACATTGTTTATCCTGTTTCCTGCAAAAGCCGAGCTATTAAGCCACCTAAAGACCCAGTTAAAGAAGGTATGGAAGGCCAATGAAAATTCGGCATCCTCATTCAAATCCTCAATTGTTTCCCACAGTATTTTCCACCATCCTGAACCATGGCTGGCTTTGAGTTTGATGTCCAGTAGAAATGAGGGCTTTTGCCAGTTTAGGCTGTATATTCTAATTTTTACCAATTGTTCTGAACTGCTTTAACTTGGTGCACAAGGAGTGACTTCCCAGGCAGGATCAGCATGTTGGAAGCTGGCTTTAGGTTGTACTGTGCCCAGGTGAAGTGCTGAGCCACCCTCAGCTCCTGGTCTGTCCAAGGACAGCACATTCAGCCTCTGGAAACTGTCATCCTATTTGCAGTTTATTACATGTCATAGAATCCCAGAATGGTCTGAGTTGGAGGGACCTTAAAGAGAATTTTTTTTCACCCCCTGCCATGGGCAGGGACACCTCTCACTGTCCCAGGCTGCTCCCAGCCCTGTCCAGCCTGGCCTTGGGCACTGCCAGGGATCCAGGGGCAGCCACAGCTCCTTTGGGCGCCCTGTGCCAGGGCCTGCCCATCCTCACACCCTTGCATTACCAATGTAATGCAAATTGCAGACTTAACTTTCCAGTGTGCCCTGAAGCACACCCAGCCCTCATTCATTCCCAGTGACATGCTCACAGTTCCCTGAACCTGTTGCTCAGGCATTTAACTGTGAAAGCCACGCACTTCTTTTCCCGGTCTGATTCAAACTTCCCTGTGTGATACCAATATGCTTTGCCCAGATAAAAGGTGACATTCAGGTGATGCCTGTTGTTCCAGCTGAGGACTGTGTTTGCTCGGTGCTGTCACCTGGTGCTGCCAGAAACCAGGACTGGAACCTCACTTTGGTCTCCAGTAGCAGCAGGGGATTTGTCCCCATCTCTGGCGTTCTGACAGAGGCCCTGAAAGGTGATGTATAGTCTCCAGATGAAATTCCTAGACGCAAACCAATTCTTACAGCTATGGAAATAACAGATTTTGAAGTCTTTGAAAACTGGCTTCCTTTCCAGGAGGGTACTGGGAGAAAACCCTGAGATTGTCTGACGTGCCTGAAGCCACTCTGGGGTTCAGGAGCAGCAGACACGGTGCACATCATTTGAAACTTTGATCAATGACTCAGCAGCTTGGTCCCATCTCCCAGAGACATGAGCTTATGAACCACTGATCTCTCATCCAATATGCAATTACACATCTTCCTCTTCCACTCTTTCCTTGGGTTTGCACCCATGATTATTATGGATTGATCCTTTAGCAGTGGGGCGCTGGGTGTCGTTTCATGCTTGTGGGGATACACAGGATTTACTGAGCTTCACAGGGCCTGGGTGGAGCATGGCATGAGAAATGGAAGTGGAGGGTCAAACAGAACAACTGAGGCTCTTCTTCATTCTGCTGCATTCTCATATAATGGAGCATCATTAAAACCTATGGTAAAAGGATAATAAAGCTCCCAGAATTTATCTGACATTCTAAAAAGGAATTTGCATGTTGAAGAAAACCCTTCACTGTCTTTTAAACAGTTCTTGTTTCCAAATTCACATTCTCTGCTAGTTTTCCATACTAGTATTATCTTAGAATTCAGTGGCTATTATCAGAATTCCATCTTCTAATACAGCGGTTCAATATTTTGGTACCGTGCACTTCATGTGACCTTTTTAATATTCTGTTGCTTGACTGCTGCCTATTCTTATTCTTTTTGCTATTTACAGTTTTCTAGCCCCATGGGGAAGGAATAACTGCACTGACTAATAATGACAATGTGGTCTGCTGGAATGAGCAAAATAGTTCCTCAAGTGGCTACAGGCCAGCATGGTTATGGAGTTAGGATTTGCAGCAGTCTCATCACAGTGGCAGTCCCCTCTGTTCCCAGAGCAGTTTCTGAGTGCTTTGCCATCATCTCAGTCACTTGCAGAGAGCAGGAACAGCACTAAAGAGCTGTTCCAAAAACATTTACAAGACTGTGGAAAACTGTAAAGAAAGTGGGCATTATGAGTACAGGTGTTACTAGGTTTTTCCTCATCTAGTTCATCACGGGGGTTTCTTTAGAGCAACAGACTACAAGCAAAAAGAAATGAAGCCTTAAAAATATGACGCTAAGAAAGGACAAGAATCTGCAAAAAAATCAGGATCAGGGAATTAAGTTTACATAGCAAAACTGAACTTTCAGCACAATTTTTTTATGAAGTAAGAGTAGGATCAGAATGTTCCCTCCTGCTTTCCTTCCAAGCAGAAAGGAAAATTGGCAGATGTCTTTCAGTCTCTCGGTCCCTCAGGGCTGGGTCCATGGTTGCTGCTGAAGCAGGACTTGTCCCCTTGAGCAGCTATGACAGCTCCATAGCACTGAAAGCTTGGAAGTACCAGGAGATTATAGTAGGAGTCCTAGTAAAATATATGTATTGTATAAGTGGCCTTGCCCCTATCCTAGTTGTTCTAAATGGGCTGCAGCCATGATGTCCTTAATTGGGCGGCAGCTTTGGCTAATGAAGACAACTGGGATAAAAGGGGGTGGGTTGGCTGGTCAGGGAGAGCCTTGGAGGAGCTCTGATGAAGAAGCAGGAATAATACTGCTGTGAAGAGCTGCTTGTGAGAAAACCACTCAGGAGGTATGGGACTCTAGAAATATGATAACAATAATATGAATACAACAATTGGTGACCCCGGCGTGATAGAAGATAGGATGGCCAAGAGTTGTGGCAGCCTGGGAGCTGGGACTCTAGAAATATGATAACAACAGGAGATACCTTGCCCTGCCCTGGAAGGTTGGCTTGGGAACTGGGAGGTCTGTCCTGCTTTCAAAAGTTCGTTTAAAAGAACTAAATGTTATCAGAACTTCAGAGATAGGCTATTGGTAGTTTTGGGTACATGGCTGAAATCCAGAGGATGAATTTAAAGAAGGGAGTCAACAGTATGTATGATAACAGCTCATTATGGATTTATTATGTTTGTGTTAGTGAAGGAATTATTCTACTCCTGCATGAATGAAAGGGAGCAGATGCATCCTTCAAGTGCCTTAAGGGGGCTTGTAAAAAGATGGAGACTGACTTTTTACATGGGCAGATAGTGGTAAGACAGGGGGGAACATCTCTATATCTGGATTAGATACTAGGAAGAAATTCTTCCCTGTGGGGGTGAGGAGGCCCTGGCACAAATTGCCCAGAGCAGCTGTGGCTGCCCCTGGATCTCTGGCAGGGTCCAAGGCTGGATGGGGCTTGGAGCAGCCTGGATCAGTGGAAGGTGTCCCTGCCAGGGCAGGTGTGGAAGTGGATGGGCTTTAAGGTCCTTTCTAACCCAAGCCATTCTTGGTTCTGTGATACTTGTACACTTAAAGCAGCAGAAGAGGCATATGAGTTTAGGGCACGATAGGACCCTATCTTTTCCAGCTGTTTCTTCACTGTGACTTTGGTAATACATGAAGGGCAGCACTCCTGGGCTGCAGAGTGTTTTCCCTTTGTTTGTTTAGTTTCTGTTATGGGATAGAAGCTATAACACGTAGTTCTGAAGAATCATGGAATATGGAATCGTCAAGGTTGGAAAAGACCTCCAAGGTCAGCCAGTCTTCAGCCAAAACCCAACCTGGTCACTAAACCACATTGCCAAGTTCCCTGTCTGCTCTCATTTTGAACAGCCTGGACTCCACCATATCCCAGGGCTGTTCCAATACTTTGCCGCTCTTTCAGTGATTTTTTTTTTCCTAATATCCAGCCTGAACCTCCCCTGGTGGAACTTGAAAGTGTTTCCTTGCGTCCTATCACTTTTTATGTGGGAGAAGAGATTGAGAAACCCCCTGATTGCAGCCTCTGGTCAGGGAGCTCTGGAGAGCAAGAAGGGCCAGAGCTGCTGCCTGAGAAAGGCAGATGTCTATAAATAAAGTGCATCAGATGTAGAACCCGATAAAGAGAGAGGAAAGTGTGTTCTGTGACTCTGTGAGCCAAAGGAAAACATATGGCTTAAGCTTGGGTTGTGTGTGCTGCAATTAACACTGTAAAGGTTATCTGAATATTTTCCTCCCATAGCAAGAACCTAAATTATCCCTTTTATCCCAGAATTAGCAGAAACAAGAAAAATACAGACTCTTCAGGAGGTGGTTTGCAGCCCAGTCCCCTGGGAGAGGAAGGGAGAGGGTGAGACACCCCTGACATTCAGCAGAGGAATCCCAGTTATGCCTCCTCTTTGCCAAGTCCAAATCTGTCTCTTGTGAGAATGCTGCTGGATTGGTAACATTCAGCATCAAGGAATTTGTGCTCAGCAAGGCACTGGCTCCCAAATGGACGTGTCTGGGGTCTGATCTCTGGGGTCAAAGGGAAATGAAGAGCCTTTCTCTCCTGCACCAGCCCCTGATGCACAAAGACAACTTTTCCGCTAAAGCCATTTCTGCTTCACATTTGCCCCTAATCAAAGAAAAGGGACTCACATCCTTATTGGCCTGTGGAAGAAATCTCTGAGGCAGGTGCATGAATTCTCAAAGCAATTGGGGTCATGGCTCCCTTTGCAAGGAACTATGTGTTAGAATTTTTCTGGGCAACTTTGGCTCCTCAGCCTAGAGATCCCATAATATGCAAACACTAAGGAGCTGCTAACAAGGTCAGGTTGATGCATAGAGTATATTCCCTACAGCTTCAGAATGACCTGTGTTATAAACAAACCCAAGGAAGGTTTCCTACTTGTCCTAAGGTGACTCCAAAGCCTGTCCAGCCCTTGGCAGAGAGCTTTGTGTGCCAGTGATTGACTCCTGGCTTTGTGTTCCCTGTGGCACCTTGCAGGGTTCAGAGCTGGCACAGCTGGTGTGAGGCACCTTCATTTAATGAGATGGGGCACTGTAGAATTGCTGTGAAAGGAAGGAATCAAGATGTATCCTGTGACATTACAAATTAATTTCTCCTTGTAGGAACTGAGTAAATTGAAAGTAATGTTCTTTGAAGCTTCTCTAACTCAGTCTTGCAACCTGCTGTTGAAGGATGCATTAAAGCAATTGCTGTATCACAAAGCCACAGACAGTGTGGTATCTCAGCTGCTTCTGCCTACCCTTGTGTTTGCAAAACTTCATTAGTATGTTTTTGCAGTAAATAAATGAGAAAGGGATCACAAAATAGCTCACATGTGGCTTGTAGATGCTGCTGTGTAGGCTGTTCACTAGCAGCCTGCCTCCTTGCAGTCAGGGCTGGAACAGCCTGACTTAGCAGAAACTGATGGAAGGAAATCCCACTGCCCTCCCATTCCTCTGAGAGCAGCAAGTGCTCGGGGCAGAGCTAATGTCCCTTTAGGATCTGGATTATTTGGCCTTTGCACATTGTATGGTTCCTAATGCCACACATCCTCAAATGTTCCTGGCAAGTGTGAAAGCCAGAAGGGGCTGCAGTTCCACCCAAGCTACAGAAGCTCAGTAGAGAGGCCCTGGCACAGATTCCCAGAGCAGCTGTGGCTGCCCCTGGATCCCTGGCGGTGCCCAAGGCCAGGCTGGACTGGGCTTGGAGCACCTGGGACGGTGGGAGGAGTCCCTGCCATGGCAGGGGTGGCACTGGGTGGGCTCTAAGGTGCCTTCCCACACAAACCAGTCTGTGATTCTGTGATACCCACCCTTCAGTTGCTGAGAACCAGCTGCACCTCAGTGTGAGGAAGGCACTGTTCCCTCTGAGACTGCGCAACTTGTGTTTGATCCCTCAACATGCCTTTCTGCTGGCATCCCCTGCTTCCAGGGGAAGAGCAGTACCCACTACTGGTATTTCCAGTATTTTTTCATGTTGCCAGACAGACAGTTGTCTGTTTGCACTTTACAATCCTAGCATTTGGGCCCAATTCCTCCAATAAATAGTCAGGGGTGAAATTTTTTTTTCTCCTCTCAACCTTCACAAATTCCCCAGCATCCCATCTCCCTACCTGTGCCCTCCCTCCCCATGGTTTCTCCCATGGTTTCTCTCAGCACTTGGAGAGCCCTGATCATGAGAGGGGAGCCCTGGATAGAGAGGGCAGTGATCTGCTCCTGGGAAGAAGAACCTTCTGTCACAGACCTGAGTCTCCACACCCACACTCCAAAGGATTTTCCTCAAGACTCAGTGACTTAGCATAACCTTTTGGATCATGATTCCCTTTTAAAGGAGTTACAGGATAACCCTTACCCCCTTCCTTCTTCCTTTCCTTCTTCCTTTTTCCTCCTTCCTTTCCTTCTTCCTTTTTCCCCCTTCCTTTCCCCCTTCCTTTCCCCCTTCCTTTTTCCCCCTTCCTTTCCCCCTTCCTTTCCCCCTTCCTTTCCCCCTTCCTTTCCTCCTTCCTTTCCTCCTTCCTTTCCTCCTTCCTTTCCTTCACTTTCCCCTTTCCTTCTTCCCCAATCATATAAAAAACCCAGTTTGCTAAGCCATTTCCTGTGTTTATTTCTCTTGTGGGATGCAGTTCCTGATGTGGAAGGCGCTCCTGCTCCCTGCTCTGGCTCTGTGTTCACGCACAATGCTGGAGGATGTGGTGCTGCAGGAGGGTAGGTGCAGGTCCAGGACCATCCTTCTGCTGCCCACAGCTCTCCAAACACAGATAAAAGGGCTGCCTAGTTTGGAGCATGTGCAGTCTAAGTAACGTGAGAGCCAGAAATACTCAGGAGACTGATACTCAGTGAGGGAAAAGGAGATGCTCCCTCAGAACACCAAAGAAAAGCAACAGATACACATCACTAGACAGGGGTGGGTAGATGTTTTCATGTGTAAGAGCGAAGTGGGAGACGGCGAGAGAGGAACCTGGGGAGGGGAGACTGCTGCTCTGTAGTGCTGTGGGGGCAGGAATGGCAGCAGAGCACAGCGACTGCCTCAGATGGAGACAACGCTGAAAGCATCGCTGCCTCTGGAACATGTTCTGGGCTCAGAACACAAGTTGCTAAGAAACTTTTATATTAAAAGGCATTCATCTTTAAACCCTGGGAACACAGTAATAGCTTCTCCTCTATGCTAGGGAAGCTGCTTTAATGTCAGTCCTGACATTACTGAGACAAGCAATATGTGAGAGAGAGAAAAATACCTTGAATTATCTTGAGCAAAGATTAAAATCTAACATTATTTTTAGATAGCTTGCAGGGTTTAACTGAGGTTTAGTCATTCTGGTGTGACTAGCAAGACACTGATGAAACATGGAATCATACAGCTGTAGAGTACCCCAAGCTGGAAGGAACCCACAAGGATCATCCAGTCCTGCAGTTTTTCCACTCTTTTTTTTTTTGTTTGGGGCTGTTTTGTTTGGGCTGTTTTGTTGAGGGTTTTTTCTCTCAGTTTTTCCTTCCTTTCCTCCCTGACTGGTGTTACTGCCATCCCAACAGTCCCAGACAGATGTGAATACCAGCCAGCAGCCTGAGATGCCTGGTGGCTGCAGTGGTGGCTTCATTCTCCCTGTTGCCCCACTGCATCACGCCAGTCCACTCAGGGAACTGCACAGTGCTTGCTGCTTTTATTTCCCAGTGCTCTGGGCACACCAACGTATATCTGGCTTATTTCCCATGTCAAATTCACAATTTAAAACAACTTATATGACATGTAATGGTCCCCTAAAAAATAAACAAAGGGTAAAATATCCCCCAAACCACTGCTGATAACAGTAGTGTGAGTAGTTGTAGTGGAGCTTTATTATTACTCTCACTATGGGACCTGTCCCAGGGTGTTGGCACCTTTCCCATAGTATGTTGAGCTTCTGTCGTTGCTCTGGGGGAGCACTGCAACTCTGAATGATTCACTGAGAGAGAGAACACCCTGCTAGGGTTGACATTAAACATGTTAAGGGATTCTAAAAGTAACATCCTTGGAGCTCTGTGCAATGAAGATTGTTGGGTGGTTTTTTTCTGGGTGAAAATGATGGCCTTTATCACATCAGCTGATAGACCTGGAAAAAGCAGACGTTTTGGAACTCAACCCGAGTCTAACTTAAGACTTGTGTAATGACACCAGGGTGGAATTGGCAACCAGCAGTTCTGCATGAAAAACATTCACTACATGTTTGCCAAAATTACCTGTAACATGCAGGTGTTCTTAACATGTGGTTTTGAACTGAGAAGATCACTGAAGTATTTGGCAGTCGAGCCAAGTAGACAAATATGCACTCTATTAACAAGGAACTTATTATTTCTGTTCATATTTATTTGTAATATTTATCTAATCATCCACATTTTAAAGGACATGATGTGTCCACAGCTCAAAATACAGATACACATGGAGTTGGACATTATGATCCTATGGCTCCCTTTTAGCTCAGGGTATTCCATGATTCTGTGGATGAGTAGATCTGTACTGCAGGATCACAAGTTGAATAGTGGATAATAATTATATTGCAGGGAATCTCTCCCTCAGTGCTCTACACCTGCCACATAGGTGGCTGCAGACTGAATTATGGCAGCACAAATAGAGATCAGTTCCTTTGAAACCATCTAATGCTTCAATGTTATGGCAAGACCTTCTCTCTTATGCCACTTGGTGGTGCTTGGTGATTTTGGCTCTCACATACATAATTTTGTAAACTTACTCTTCAATTACACAACCAGTTGTCACTGTGGCTTGAAAACAGGCCAAATCCCTGCCCAGAAAGTAAACCATAAATTCTAATGAGCAAGGTGCTGGTGCCTAGCTGCTAATGACTTTGGTAATCATCTCTTCTTCTCAAAAGCAATAAAATATATAGCGTGCTAATTTCAAGGAAAAAGTTAAAATATGGGCTTAGAATGATATCTAGCATGAGAGATGGGTAGAATTGTGTCACGTTCGGTTAATTTTTCAGATTAAAAATCATGTTTTAATTTCCCTTGCAGATTTTTGGGATGTATCTGGGTGGGAGACCCCCCATTCTTTTGAGTGCATGTTTTTACTCAACAAGCACATGCACAGTGAGCAGACCCACAGTTAAACTAGGAAATTATTATATCACATGCTGATCCTGCCTTCATTTTAATCAATGGCCAGTCAGTGTAATTAAACCAGAACTGGGACCTTAGCTTTAGAACCTACCTGGAAATTCAGCACATTGCACCAATTTCACTCTGTTGTCATCTAAACTATCTCTTGTTAAGTATAAATTAGTTGCTCTGCAAATCTTATGGAGTTCTATTTTCGTATTTTTGTCCAACACTTATTCTAAATTATCAGACAAATACTACTAACCAATGAATGATATCTGATGTTTTGAAAACACTGAATTTTAACATCTGAACCTGAGCTCCAGACCTTGATGTTTGGTACCCAAAGTGAAATATGTTGCTTTTATTTCTGGAGGTATGTTGTAACTGAGAGGTCTCAAAGGCTCCTCCTAAACCCTCCTCGTGCAGGATGCCAACTGTCTTGGCAGAGTCCCGAGATCAAGGGTTCATGATGAACCCTTTTGCTGCTGTCAGGGAGAAGAAGGAAAAAGAACAAAGGACTCAGTCCTGGAATCTATTGTCAGTGGTCTGAGGTAGGATCTTCAATGGATTTTCTGGCTTCTTGGGAACTGGAAACGGTAATTGCAGCTTCTTTATACTGTGGTATTTCTCACTTTCTTCTTTATTGTGTTGGACTGACAGATGAGAAGGAAATTTTGACATAGCAATGTGCCATGCTTATTCATCAAACACTGAAAATTGGTAGTATATCAATGCTCTTCTGGAGTATCGTTCTCCAAGGCATAAGAGTAAGAGTGATATTCTATTAGGACCTCTAAAAACAATTCAGAGGTAGCTGTGTCTCTGAACATACACACCAGTGGCTCTCCACTAATTCTTATTACAAGAAAAAAAGCCACACATGTAATTCTGCCCAAAAGGGTGATGCAGCTTAACCTGAGGTAGCTTGGAGAAAATGAGGCTGATGGGGAGGCCTTTTCACCCTCAGCACCTCCCTGACAGCAGGGTGCAGCCAGATGGGGGTTCTTTTCTCCCAACTAACAAGCGACAGGACAAGAGGAAAAAGCCTCAAGTTGCCCTGGGGGAGGTTTAGATTGGGCAATAGGGAAAATTTCTTCGCTGAAAGAGTTGTCCAGCTCTGGCACAGGCTGCCCAGGGTGATGGCAGAGTCACCATCCCTGAAGTGATTTAACAGATGTGTAGATGTGACACTTGGGTTACTGGTGATTAAGGTGGCTCTGGGTTAATGGTTGTACTTGGTGACCCTAGAGGGCTTTCCCAATCTGTGGCTTTTTCAGATGTTTGCAGGGGATCCAGCAGAGAGAAGAGCAACACTGTACTAAGCAACTGCACACGTCTGCAGGAGATGACACAAGGCCACCTCTCCTGTGTAGCCCACACTCTGTGTCTGAGCACTGAGTCCATGGATGCACCTGTTTATCCCGAATGTCCTGCCTGCTTTCCAATGATTCCAGCAGAGCAGTCAGCACTGGCTGAAAGGCCTGGTCATGTATCTCAGTCACCCTGGGACTCCAAAAGGCTCCTTGTCCTTGTTGTGACTCCCAAACAGGCTTGGAGCTCTGTGTGTCCGTGTGGTGACTCCCCTCAGGAAGCCAGTGATGTTTGCTGCTTACTTAAAAGCTCTTAAAAATGCAGTGTCAGTGTACCAAACAGGAGCTTCTCATGAGGAGGGTGGAGCACGAAGGCTGTTTGGAGCACAGGTGTTGGCTCCACAGGTCTTTCGTTGCCATCCGTGTGTGACACAGTTTCTGTATTCCTTTAGTGGTTGACCTTTGTAAATATTGTTTTAACCTCAGGTTAATGCCATGGTAGAGGTACTTGTGACTCTTGGGTGTTCCTCACAGTGGTGTGTTCAGAGGCACTGGAACCAGTCAGGCACATGGCTGCAATCCTCACAGCACAGCACCTGTTCAAACTCGTCTGTGACAGGAGCCTGTCACTAAATGCACACTGCATGAAGGGAGGATTTTGTGCTGAGGTTTTGTGCTCTCACCCTTTCTTCAGTTCATGGAAAAGCCAGGATCAAAGAGCTCAGTATAACGAGCAGCGTTGCACGGAGACCAGATCAGCAGATATTCTTATTGAAGTTAGAAGAACTTATGCCCCATCTTTTATGTTCAGAGGAATAATGGCACTGTCGTTACGTCTTAAATCTGCATATTTTGTAACACAATGTGTTCGATGGGCTCTTTGATAAAATATAGCTTCATGCCAAAAATAAAAAGTAAATGGTATTCACTTGCTCAACTTAAATACTTAACATTTTGGAAAGTCCTAAGCATGCTATTAAGTGTCACATTCAACTCCTTGATTTGGTCTATTTTGCTCTGTTCCTTGTTTTGATCTAATTCTTACATTGCTTTTTCCATCTCTTTTGTTTTCATTATAAAGGTACCTGAGGGATCACAGCGGGAAATGGCACAAGAGGTGAAAGAGGTTTTCAAAAAACCCAATCTACTCTTTGAACTCTTGCAATCCCTGTGGCCACGCAGGAGCATTTGGAAATTAATTGGGTCATTCATTTGGGCTTATGGCAGGCTGAAAGCCATTGTTTTCTGGCAAAGAAAAGCAGATAAATAATTAAGTACAAACTTTGAAATTACACAGTAATTTTAAAACAACTATTCATCATTGGTCAGATTTGGTGTGGGAAAGATGACAGGCTGCCTGTCTGAAAAATAAATCTCACCTTTGTAGAGTGGTGTGGAGAGATAATGCTCAATGTAAATCATGGAATTGTAAAATAACAGTGTTTTTGCTGACTAAGCTGCCCTTCAGGGAGGCTTGAACACAATTCCCTAGGCACAGCTGGTTCCTGGGCTGGGGAGCAGCAATCACACCTCATAAATCCATACAGCAATGAAGATACTGTCCATTAACTTCTGTGCAGCACCATTAAGCTTGTTTATTTAAGGAACCTGAGAGGTAATGTGGTAGCATATTATTATGCCTATTAAAATCTGTAGGAATTAAGAACATGGAGCATTTTTTTCTGTCTAAGCTCGGCATGCATGTTAGAATGATGTGTTGTACCAGATTCCCCCTGCAGGGCAAAGGAAGATAAAGGGAGCCCAGCCTGTCCTGAGGAGGGTGGCACACGCCTTCCCACCGCTCGCACCCTGCCCTTGCCTGGCTCCCTGACCTGCAGGGTGAGTTTGCCGACAGCATCCATCATTCTGACATAAAGAGATGCTTGTTTATGCCTTTGTCATTAGTTTGTATTAACTCAGTGACTGAGTATCATAGAATCAGAGTCATTAAGGTTGGAAAAGACCTTTAACATCAAGTCCAACCATCAAATTGAGATAACTGATACTTAGGAAGAAGTTCTTTACTATAAAGGTGGGCAGGCCCTGGCACAGGTTTCCCGAGAAGCTGTGGCTGCTCCTGGATCCCTGGCAGTGTACAAGGTCAGACTGGATGGGGCTTGGAGCAGCCTGGGACAGTGGCAGGGGGTGGAATGAGATGACCTGGAATCCTTTTAGGATACTTGGACCACTGTATCTACAGTCTCTATAAACAAATTATTAGAACAGAACACAGATGACCTAACGGAGAATATATTGGGAAGTTGGGTTTTTAAATGGTCATTATTGTTCTTTCTAAGAAAAAACAATTACTACATAACACTACATTCGGGCCCATAGCACATGTGCAGGTGTAAGAGCATACCCTGGGTGCAACTGAAAGTAGCTCTCAATGGGTGTTTGACCTGATTTCAATCTGGTCATAAATTATATAAAAAACTGGGTTAATAGAAAACTGGAGGCCAGTACAGAGGTTTCCATGGTGTCCTGCAAGCATTTATTTTAAACAAATAAAAAATTTCCCAGTGTCTGAGAACCTGAAAGGCAAGCTGGTTGAACGGGACTGAACTTCCTCACTCGAAACTAACAAACATGGAAGGAAAATAAGGGCTGTTATTAAGTGAAAATGGTTCTTCTTCTCCCTTTTAAAACTAACAGTAGCTGTTATCTGGGACAAGCTGTCCTGCTCTGTGTCGGTGAGTGACCGACTGTTCCTGCCAGAAGTGAGGCGAGCCACAGACACACCTGTGGTGATCTGCTCGTCAGGTGCAAATGCCCATCTGTGCTCTGGGGTGACGTGTGTCTCACTCAGCACCGTGCATGGAGGGAGAACTCCACCGGGGGGATGAGCATCCTTTCATTCCTGCAAGGAGCAGTTCTCCAAGTCAAAGGCTTGATTAAGGTCACAGTCTGAGGTAACACCTTTGCTGCCTGTTAGTTGAAACATGCTATAATTTCCAATGCCACCTGCATACCAGTCAGCTCTGAAGGGTGAAGCTGCTTCTAGCCTGCTCTGATGATGGTTGATGATCCAACATTCAGGAAAACTGCAGCTGTTCATCTTTTTTCATGCCCTTTGGTAACACAGCACACTGATGTAGTAAGCTGTGTGGGTAGAACAACATCCTTGTGTCTGTGTGTCTGCTGGCTTGCACAGGCTGAAACAGGTGAGCAGGAAAATCAATAACAGGCTTCTGTCTTGGGTAAACTGAGGAAAGTAGAGCTCATAAAATAGCCCATGACAGGATGGAGAAGGTTGGAGGGGAGCACGGTGGGTCACCAGGTGCTCCTGCTCAAACAGAGTCATTCTGGAGCACAGGATTGTGTGCACAGACAGCTCTGGAGCATCCCAGTGAGGGAGGCTCTGCCCTGCTCTGTGCAGCCTGTTCAGTGGGAGGTCCCCTGCCCAGGGTGGACATTGTCCCTTATGGACAGGTAGCTTGTAGGTGACTGTTCCCAGTGCTGGGGGCTGTGGGTAGATGGCAGAAACAAAGCGTGCGCCAGTCTGTATTTTGGGTGCCATTGCAGTCTACCCCATATGCCTGCTGAGCATTCCTCATCCATCAGGCATGAACCTGGGACAGGGGACTGGCTTGGGACTGCACAGGGCATGGCAGAACTGGGCACTGGATCCCTCCATGGCTGTGTGTCCGTTGTGGTCACTGACACTCGGGAAGGCTGGAATGACAGCTCCCGATGGCTGAGGAAAGGTTCTCCGTCTACTGGGTAGCAGCCCTCTGCTGGGATGGGCCATTGTTTGCTGCCATGGAGCGCTGGATCAGACCGGGGCCAGTGCCAGAGCTGCCCTTGCTGTGCCATGCTGCTCGGCAGGGTGGCACTGCCCCAGCGGGGTGTGGAGCCCTGCCCGCCGTGCCCCGCCTGTCACACCTGTGCCCAGCTCACCCACCTGGGCACGCCGAGCAGGCAGAGGGCAGCATGGAAAAGGCCAAACAGCTGTCTGGGCAGAAGCATTTTCTTTCCATTTTAGAATGTTAAAGATCATCATGTAGCAGAGCACTTGACAGTGGATCATGATTAAGTCTGTGACATGAGAATTCTTGCCAAGTTTTCAGTAGACATATGGACACAGGAAAAGCCCTGGGCACCATGTGGCACTGGACAGCACAAACACTCAGCTGTGAGAACAGGTCTTGTTTCATCTGTGGAGCCCTGGGAAGGGGTCAGGGGACACTGGTGCAGCATGACAGTGCTCATGTATCTTCCTGAGGCAGAGGCGAGATGTTCCCTACACCTGAGGGTGTACAGATTCCCTCTTTGGTCAGCTCTAGAATATTCCCATTTTATCCTGTCCACCTGCAGAGCAAAATGCTGCCAGCTTCATTTAGCCCTCTAATTACCCTGAAACTTATTCTTTTTCTACATGGTGGTGGGAATTTCTCTTGCTCTGAACAGAGTTTTAGGTCAATTTATGTAATAAGTAGGAGAAGGTGTCAGAGCTCTTCTCCTTCCCTTCTTTTCTCCTGGTAACTGCAGACTGCTCCCTGTGTACCAAATCTCCATTTGTGCAGAGAGGTGCAGAGCCCAGCATTTAGGACTAATATTCGGGAATTTGGGTTTCTATACAGCACACAAATCCGTGTTTCATGCCACAACTGCAAGTCCTAGAAATATCACTGATATTTGAACACTTCAAAAAGCAAACCACTGAAAGATCAAATGCATCCATGAGGCTGAATTATTAGTGAAGTGTGAAAAATAAAACACCAGTACAATAACTACCCAGTTTCTTATTTTAAAGGGTTTTTAAAAAAAATCATTCTTAACAGAAAATTATTTAATTAAAACAAGAACTAATTATGGTTGCCTGACAGTCAACTTCCTTTCCTTCAGAAATCTCAGGGATTTTACTTGGTAAAACTTAGCTTTTTATTTTTCTTTATTTATTTAAATTTTAATAACAAAAACACACGGTATGTTTGTATGAACCTAATACTTGAGAAAGCAGCTTGGCAGTAGAGGCGACCGGAGTCCTTTTGTGAATTTACAGAGCAGAAATGTCACAGCTGTTACAGGGCACAGCCTTTGGCAAAGCCAGCGTCCCATGTCTCTGACCTCACCTAAAGATGGATTACAGAAGTTTGGGTTGGAAGAAATCTTAAAGCCCATCTCATTCCTAACCCTGCGATGGGCATTGCTAACGCTTCCTCTATCCCACGATGCTCTAAGCCCCATCCAAACTGACCTTGGACATTTTCAGGGATGGGGCAGCCACAGCTTCTCTTGGAAACCTCTTCCAGGACCTCCCCATCCTCACAGACAATAATTCCTTCCCCATATCCCATTTAACCCTGCTCTCTGGCAGTGGGAAGCCATTCTCTTTTGTCCTGGCCCTCTAGGCTGTTGCCCAAAGTCCCTCTCCAGCTCTCCTGGAGCCCTTCTTCTCCAGGTGACCATCCCCAGCTCTTCCAGCCTGTCTCCAGAGCAATGGGCCTCCAATTATTCTTGTGGCCTCCTCTGTCCCAGCTCCAGCAGGTCGATATTCTTGTGCTGAGGCCCCCAGAACTGGAGGCAGTGCTCCAGGGGGGTTCTTTGAAGCACAGATGGATGTCGAGATCAAAGTTTCCCTCTATCTAGGCTAATTTGAAGTGTTGGTCACAGTGAATGATGGGGTCAATATCCATAGACTGATTATTGAACTGCGTGGAATAAAGAAAAAACCACAAAAAAGATAACCCAAGGTCATGAGGCCTGTCATGTGTTGTGACCTACCACGCAGCACATGGCTGGGCTGTGCGGTGTTTGCAGTGGCCATGCCTGAGTCGGTCCCTGTGCATTTGAGGAACGCTGATGCAAAGATGCTGTGTGCAAAGAGTATCCAGTTCCCTTCAAGTCACCTTCCCTTTACTTGCAGGCATGATAATCGGCTTCTTGGCACAGCCACCTCCTGGATCCAGAAATCCGAGGGAGTTGAGGCCCGCGCCCTGCACCCATTGCACACCTGCGCGGGCACTGAGCGCTCGGGGGATGCTCTGGGGGAGATGTCTGGGAGCGATGCACTCGGGGGATGCTCTGGGGGAGATGCCTGGCAGTGATGCACTCGGGGGATGCTCTGGGGGAGATGCCTGGCAGTGATGCACTCGGGGATGCTCTGGGAGGGATGCTGTGGAGGGCAGGCTCTCGGTGGATGCTCTCGGCGGGGTGCTCTGGAGGGGATACACTCGGGGGATGCCTGTCGGGAGATGCCGTGGGAGGATGCTCTCTGGGGATGCTCTGGGCCCGTGGGGGCACCTGCCAAGGGGCGGACGTTGCCGGACACGGAGCGAAGTGGCGGCGGGGCGCGGGACCCTCCCATTGTCTGCGGCGGGGCCGGGAGGGGCGGGGGAAACGGGGGCCGAGGTCGGGGGGCGGCCGCCCACCCTCCGCAGCCTCATTGGCGGTCGCCGAGCGCCGGTGCCCGAAATGGGCGCCGCCCGGGAGCTCTGCCATTGACAAAAAAGCGGCGGCGGGCGGAGGCGCGGCGGGGCTGCCGCAGGGTGCCCGCGGGCAGGGGCGCGGAGCGGGAGGTGCAGCAGGGCCGGCGCTGCGGCGGGGGCGGGCTGCGGCGCAGGGGCGGGCCGAGCCGAGCCGAGCCGAGCCGCGGAGCCCCGCACCGGCAACGGCTCCCCCGGCCCCGCGGCGCACCCGGGCAGGCGCACGCTCGGCGGAGCCGCCCCTCCTCCGCCGCCCGCCTTCCCCCGCGCATGGCGCTGAGCGCGGCAGCCCCCGGCTCCGCACGTAAGTAACGGCCCCGCCGCGCCTTTGTGCGCGGGCCCGCCGCAGGTGAGGGGCTGCACCGGTCGTCTGGCGCTCTCGGCCGCGCCCCTGCCGGGCACCGGGGACGAGGGGGAGCCCGGTCAGAGCGGCCGCGGCCCGGCCCGGGGGCCCGGCTGGTCGGAGCCCCGGGGCCGGGGGAGGTGCGCGGGGGCCGGGCCGGGCCGTGGCGGCGCCTCAGGGCTGCGCTCTGCCCCGCGCAGGTGGCGGCGCGGGCGCGGCTCGCGGTGACTCCCCCGGGCCGGGGCGGCGGCGGGCGCTGAGCCCTCGGCCCGGATGGAAAGCGGGGGTGATGCCAGAGCGGCACCTCGGCGCGGCGGCAGAGGCGGCGGCCGTGGCGGGGTTCCAGCGGCTGCCGAGCCCGGCGCTCCCCCGGCCGCGGAGACCGGCGTGAACATGGATGGGCCCGGCGGCGGGCGGAGCGGGGCGGCCGCGGGCACGGACGCTGCTGCGGCGCCGGCAGCCCCCGGGGCCCCCACCCCTCCGGCCCGCGGCCCCGGCTCCAGGGACCCCAAGCTGGTCCATCAGCGGTTCCTGCGGAGGAGCGTGGTGGACTCGGACCAGGAGGAGCCCGCCTTCGACCTGCCCGAGGCGGAGCACCAGCGGAGAATCATCCTGCTCCCCAAAACCCGGAGGATAATCGCGGAGCGGGCCAAGGCGGGGCAGGGGGCGGCGGAGGCGGCGGGCCGGGAGGCCGAGTGCTCCGGGGAGCCGCGGGCAACGCCGCCCGCCAGCAGCACCGCGGGCGCCGAGGAGCAGAAGGAGCCGGGCAAGGATGCGGAGCGGAGAGAGGCGCAGGATGCTGCCAAGGACCAGGGCAAGGCTAAGAAAGAGGAGCCCGAGGAGGAGGCTGATATGAAAGCGGTTGCCACCTCGCCGGATGGCAGGTTCCTAAAGTTTGATATTGAACTCGGGCGGGGATCCTTCAAAACGGTCTACAAGGGTCTGGACACGGAGACGTGGGTCGAAGTCGCGTGGTGTGAACTGCAGGTAAGCCTAGCTGATCCTCCTGTGCTTTTTTTTTTTTTTTCCCTGCCTTATAAGCCGGGAACTGAAGGCGCCGTGCTGGTGTCATTCAGAGCGGCTCAGCCCTGAGCAGCCTTTATGGTCACCATCGCTTAGAATCCAGTGTCTAACTATAGCGCAATATCCCCATTGGCTCTGCATCCACCACCTTATGTACACTCCTCCCACGCTTAACCCCCTCGGCCCGGCGCCGCTGCCGCCGCGGGGGCCGCGCAGGGCCCGCCTGGTGCAGCGCAGGTCACGCGTGGCTCCGCGCCCTGGCGAGGGCGGAGCGGGGATGCTCGGCCCGGCCCCAGCCCCTCTCGGGCAGCCGCTCCCGGTTAAAATGACACCGACAGTCGGTGATTTGAGAGCGTTTGCAGGGGGAAAATTTCCTTTTGTGTTATGGCTTCATAAAGCTGAGAAGCTGCTCCCCCCGACCTTCCCTCTCCCCTGCCATGAAATTGTCACTGCCCTAGTGAATGAAACCTCCTAATATGCCCCGGTGCTTGCCCTTTTCTAGGTACCACGTCTGCAGTACTTGTATGGTTAGGTCAAAGACTTATCTGTCCAAATACCTTTGAAAAGGCAGATTTTTACATTAAAGTTCTAGATCTTCAGAATGAAGTAGTATCATCCAGTAATATCTAAAGAGAACGAAGGTTTAGATGCTATCTTTTGCTGTTACCCTGTTCTTGGCGGATTTTGTAGCATTTAGTAAAAATCACAGTAGTACATGCCTATTTTGTATTCTTATAGTGCCTGTAACCTCACTTTTGTTGGCATCCATTGGAATGAGACCTAATAGAAAAACCTAATACAGAATGGATATTGGTTTTGTTTTCAGCCTGAGTTACTCTGTAACTTAGGTGAAAGGAGGTTTAACTCTTATGATTTGGGGTCTTTAAACTTCCATTGGATGGCTCAGCTTTATGGCCTACAAGACTATTTGAAACTGGTATGGAAATAACGCGTTATTGTACGTCTAAGCTCTTGGTTGTTTATATTTAAATGTTGGCCCAATCTGTTTGTAAATTACTCCTGGCTGCCTGGGATAGCTGGGGATGGATGTACAGCCACATCTTTATTCTCTGATGATTTCATTACACAACATAATCATAATTCACTGCAGAAGTGCTCTGTTAATAAGAATTATGGGGAACACTTCTCAGTCTTCATGGTTGTGCATTCCCCAGCTTTTATCAGCCAGGGATGCGGAATGGGAGGCACAGCAGTCGGGCAAGGTATGGAGGGCTGGTGCTGAGGGGCTGCTCATCTCCTCCAGCCCGGGGGTCTTGGTGGGTTTGTAGTGAAAGGGGGGTCTGGGGGATTGTTAAGGGGATTTAAAAGAGAGGTGCTGGAGGAAAGCCTGGGGGCAGGTCTGGCTTTGCTGGGAGCTAAATCCGGAGTGTGTGAGGCTTGTGCTTCAGCAGCCTGAAATGCGGAGGGATGGTGGCTGGGTGGAGGGCAGGTTGGGAGAGGCTGGTGCTGCTCCTGTCAGTCCGTGCAGCCCAGGCCAGCCCCATCACTGCAGAGCCATAGCACAGACCCAGGATTCAGCGTGATGCCGGGGTTTCTCAGAGGGCTCTAGCAGGGGGTTGACAGAAAGGGATTTTCCACGTATTTTCTGTAATGGAGCAGCTTTAACGACCAAAGCCTGTCAAATGTATCGGTGAACACTGCTTGGAAGTGCTAGCCTGCATCATGTACACCTAAGGAAGAGATTAGGCAGGGAAAACTGCAGCGTGAAAGCTTTCTTACCTGGTGAATGGCCTTTATATTCTTAATTACACTTGTTTAGGAATTCTTGTACTGACTGTATGTGAAGAAATCTGTATAATGCTCAAATTCCTACTAGTTTTCATTATATGTGCTTCAGCCCAGATCAGGTCTTACTGCTAGATATTTTCAATTTGATACAGGATTTGCTTTAGGCTTCTAATTGTGGAAAGAAAACTATTGTTTGGCTGCTGTAGAGGAATTGGTGTGAATCCCTCGGAGACAGGGGCTGCTGGGTCCCTTTTGGGTGATGCCGAAGGTAATGTGAGATGGTGTGTGACTTTGGAAGCCAATACTTGGGTCTGGATTGGGAAAGCCTCATTGAATGACAAAAGCCTTTAACGACTATAGGATTAAAGCCTGTGCCTCCGGACTGGATTTGCATGGAGGAGGCAATGGGAGAAGAGTGAATGGCTGTGTTGTCTCTTTGACTTGTAGAAAGCTCTCAGTTCAGCTGGGGAATTTTAGGGAAAACATTCAGAGGATGCTGTCAAGTAAATAACTTTATTCATGGCTGTTGGGGGGCTTTTTTTTTTTTTTAATTTTTTATTGTGAGCTGTGTCAGTTAGATCTGCCCCATTTGTGTTTCTCTGCACAAATTTGAAGTTCCCTATAGGTAGCAGGAGGCTGAGTGGAAGCCATCATATCACCATGCTGTTAAGAGACAAAATGCCTTCCTCTGCAGCCTCACACCATCAGAACCCAGGCCAGAGCCTTTTTGTGGAAAAATTGCTGCAACCTGTAGTATTTATTTTTTTTTTGTGGAGATGCACTTGTGCTTGTTCCACTTGGAGCGGGGAAATGAAAGTGGACAGCATTGAGGTTCCATGCAGGCATTAATCCTGGCCTGGCTCAGTGGTTTTTCAGCCCACTTGTGCTGTTGCCTGTGTGTCTTTGTCCATCTGTACAAAGGCCTCGCAAGCCATTCTTGTTCAGTGGCTTTATTTCATTGAAAAGACGGCTTTGGGGTTCAGAACTGAAGTCATAGCTCTGATTAGGGCAGGACCCAAGTGCTAGCCAAATGATCTGGGCTTTAGACCTGTCTGAAGAGGTGAAAGCTGTGGTTGGATTCTAGCTAGAAAATAAGGCTATTGTTCCTTCATGAAGCTGAAGTACTAGAGGAGGATTAGTGTGCCCTTGCAGTTTTGGAAGGGTTTGCATTCCAAGGTTTTCAGAAGCTATAATTAATATTAATTGATGGTGTACAGTCGCTGTGTGCTGAGGCTTTGGCATAACAGTATTACAGTGTTGCACTCCTGAGTAGTGTTGGGTCATGAATAAGGAATACAGGCTTTACCACTCCCCTGCTTGCAAGCCAAATATTCTCTTTAGTTAGATGAATGGTTTCAAAATCCCATCATGTTTCCCTTTGGGAATATATAGGGACCCTGTAAAGAGTCAGACCTGGTATTGTGAAATGCAGAGGCCTCATTGTACTTTATGGTTCTTGCTTGGACTGTGAATACCACCATCGTATTCAATTTTAATTTTTTTTGTTAAGGAATGGGGAAAGGTTGGGCTGTCTTATCCTGCTGTCACAGGAAGGTGTGAGATGCCTGGTGATCATCACAGTCTTATGCCCCTGTATCAAAATTCCAGGGGTTTTTTTATCCTGAAAAGGGTAGTACCTCCAGGATTTCAAGTAGTGTGGTAGTTTGGCATTCGTTAGTGTCCTTGCTGGCTGGCAGCTTTCATCTGATGTCGAAATAGTAGCAGGTTACTATCTATACTGGTAATTTATTGGCCAGATAGACTTTGTAGTGTAAATGCACAGAATGATTTAGAAAATCTGAGAGAAGAAAAGAGACTGAGACTGTGCCTGAAAGCTTGAGTCCGGTATTGCTGTCTGCTCACACTAAGTGAAGTTCAAGACCAATTTTGTCTGTTTCCAGTTAATTCTTGTGAATATGACTTCTGTTTAAATTGAAACAATTGGGATTAGCTGTGTTCTACAGTGTCAGTATGAAAATGTGTGCCTGTGTCACTGGTGTTTGCTACCCGAGCTGTTGCCCTGGCATGGAGAAGCAGGGCAGGGATATGGTAGTGAACTATTAATAGACTGCTTCTCAAATTCAGTAAATGAAATGGAGCTGGGTCAGGCTTCACATTCTGCTCGTGAATCACACAAGACTCCTTTCTTTTGCTTTGAGCACATTGTGCCTCAAGGTTGGTTGTATGCCCTTAATTCTGGTGAAATTCTTCATGCTAAATGTGTGGGTCCAGCTGCCCTAAGAAGAAACTACTTCAAATCAGAGCCAGGTGTAAAGGATATTTCTGGTCCCTTTGGTCATCTCATATCCACAGCTGATGGGGGGTGCAAAAAGTTGATGTTGCAAGCTGTCGCTGTGGTGATCCTTGCAATTGATACACAGTCTGACATGAGTGACACGTGAGTTTACACTGGTGATGTTTTATGGCTGGGGTGTAACAGAGGTTTAAGAGTTCGGAGGCAATGGTCATGATGTGCTAAAAGATGCTGGCTGCTGGAGTTAATGCATTTTGGTAGTCTCAATGATTAGGGATGCTGCAGAGGTTTGAAAGAGTGTGTCCTGGAAGGTAGCAGACTCACTGTAAGGGTTGGGTGTGAAAGCATTGCTGGGGAGGGAGGCTCCTGCCTCAGGAGCCCGCTGCAGCGGTGCATGCGAGCTCAGTGAGAATGGAGAAGTTTGGTTTTTGGATTTGCCACGATGTGGCTGGTGACGGCCAGCAGCAGGACACCTTCCCGTGTGTGCATTAAGCTCTGGATTGGGTCTGCTGGCCAGAAGACATAAATATGAGCTGAGTGTTGATGTGTGATGCCTGGGCAGGCCGTAGGTGCCAGGCAAGGGCAGCCAAAGGTGTGTCACACAAGATGTGTGACACTTGGCACTCCTGCTGGAACAGACGTCTTGGTTGTGCTGCAGCAGGAGGGGCTTGCAGAGAGCAGCTGGAGAATATCCAGAAGGGTCATGTGGAAGCAGAACTGGTTTGCTTCATATATATGTATATATATGTGTGTATATATATATATATGAAGTTATGTTTGGGAATGTATATTTTCCTTCAAGTGACACTTATAGACAGTACGGGTGCTTTCCATCCCAGTGTTGATTTTGGTGTGCCTGAAACAGAGGTTGGCCAAGGAGGGCGGCAGAGGATTTTCTTTGTGGTGCTGATAAGTCCAGTGGAAACACCTTTCAGTGCAGCACCTTGCTGTTGCTGTGTGGCTCTGAAAGGAGGGAGCAGGTCCCTGGCTGTGCTGCCCTCGCGCCTCCTGGGGAGCAGGGCCAGCCATCCTGCAGGAGGGTCACAGCCTCCTTCTCCAGCACTGCCTGGCTGCAGCTGCTTCTGCCTGCACTCTGCACCACTACAGGAGTGCTTGTACATTCTTCTAAGCCCACTTTCTACATAAACCACAAAACAGAGCCCCTTTTATGTGTCACTGGTCCCTTGCTCTGGAATGTACTGATCTTCAAACCATAAGCAACTTCCTTTATCCCCGATTAAAATTTCATCGTCCTCCAAAGGAATCAGGTCCATATCTCATTCTGGCATTGCACTTATCCCAAACAGTGTGATTGTTTAGGAATTTTGTCCATTCGGAGTTAGCTACATAGCTTCTGAGAGATTCTTTTCACGTGCAAATGGCCATGTTCTGTAAAGGACACTGGGGGTTTGGCACATGGGGTGGATCACAAGTCCTGCTTGTTCTCCCCTGTCCCATGCCATCACCTGTGTTGTGAATACAAGTTGAGACATGCCACTGAACACCTCTAAGCCTTAGGAAGCATCTTATTTCCCAGCTGGTTGTCTGTAACAATTGGTGAACCTTAATTGAGTTTCAGATCAGATGGTAAAAAATGTGCTCTGAAAACTTTCTGGAGTGACTCTTCCATGATGTTCAGGTAGTGGAGGGGGTGGTGATGTCTCTCTGCAATCCCTTAAAGAAATAGAAGTAAACTCATACCTGTACTCATCTTGAATTGTATTTTATGGGAGATGCTCCATCTTGGTCTTGAATGTTCTTACCTGTGCTTTCAGTTCATCATAATCCCCAAAATTCTTTTTTAAAAAAATTACACCCACTGGAAACTGATTTTGCTGTATAGTGTTAGTAGAGTAATATGGCTGTATGATACAGTGCTTAAATGTGCCATGGGAATAATGGGCAGAATGAAAGACCATGTTCTGGGAATGTCCATCTTGTTCAAACTGGCAAGGAAGGAGTAACTGAAGACCTAACACCATCTGTTCTTCGGTTTGCTGCAGTGGGCTATAAACTACTTATTCATGAACTCTGAGGAGAACTGAGGGGAGAAGGCATGGCTAACACTGTGGGGGATTCTAAGTTTGCCATGTTATGTGAATTCAATCTGATCTTCATTCTTGACCTTCTTAAAGGAAAATTAAATGTTCTTAGAATGGTGTTTGATCCTGTGATGTATCTCAGCACCACCTACTAAAGTCAATTTGAGTTTTAGATATTGGTTCAATTAATATTTTTTGTAAAAAAAATGAAAACCTAAAAGGAAATGAGCATTTTGCTTTGTTACACACCAGTCCTGTTTTGTAATGCTCTTGTGTGGGAGGAGGCTGTACAGTAGCTAGTTGCCAAAGCTATTAATGAATATCTTTTTCAGATTCTGGAAGTCCTGATATAGTTAATTTCTCTCTATTTTAAAGGACTTTTGTTTTCTCAAAATTCAGAGAATTTGAATGTAAACCTATATGGATGATGGCTGCCTTATTGTTTGTTTGGGAATGTTTTTGATTATTTATGTGTTTGTGTTGTTTTGGGGAACTGTCAAGTATTTTCCATTAACTTTTTTGCTAAGCACGAGCCTCTAAACTGGCTCAGAACTGAGAATGGTAATGTTATATTTTGTATTCCTGAATTAACAGGGCCTGTCCAAAGGCAGTGTCAGTGCATTTCAGTGCTTAAACTGCCTAAAACCCAGTCAGGCTAAACAGATGGAGAAAGGGTTTTTTTCTTTAGCTGAATGATAAAATTTGTTCTATATTCTATAAAATAAGGCTTTATTAAAAAGAGCAGATGACAGTTGGTCACCTCATGTATTGAGAACCAAGTATTGATTTTACAGAAGCAGGATTTGATTTTAGCCACACAAATACTATCTGGACCAGGCCCTGCCTCTGTCTGCTTCTGAAATGGATGTTCCCTTCTCTCACTAGTGCGTGCTCAAAGGATTAAAGTTGTGGTGTTTATTCCATATTTTCATAAAATAAGCAGCTTTTTCATGTTGCCTTGTCTGATGCTGGGCTGCTTCAGTTAGAGGAGCATTTCAGGTGCCCCATTGTGCAGCCGTGGTGCTTGGCTGAGCAGAATCAATCCTGCTGTTCAAACAGAGTGCTTGGAACGTGGGGGGGGAATCACAACATTTCCAGTGGATGTAGCTCTTTGCTGCTGGCCTGTGCAACGCTCTGCTAAAACCCTGCAATCAGTTTTACAAGAGCCAGATATTATCAAAATAGGCTTGTTTGGTTCCAGGCTTTGCTGATTAATTAAGGAAAACAGGCATGGTTGTTTGCATCTGAACTTGTTTTGTTTCTCTTTCATATCAGTGTGTGTTTGGAGAGTTGTAGATAATAAAGTAAGTGTTACACTAATGAAATGGGCTTGCTTTTATCTCAGTT
Organism: Melozone crissalis; assembly: GCF_028551555.1. NCBI lineage: Eukaryota > Metazoa > Chordata > Aves > Passeriformes > Passerellidae > Melozone > Melozone crissalis. The sequence continues at coordinate 22,326,308 of NW_026535807.1, read as the reverse complement.
ATGACACTTATATTGCTAAGAATGGCAGAATCTTCTGTTTTCAGAGCATGAAATTGCAGGAGCTGTGCCCCTCGCTCTTTCCTTAGCTGCCAGGGTAGTAGTTTAAGGTGGTTTGGGAAAGGCTTCAATGAGCCTTGCACACGTGAGGGGAGCTGGGAATCAATCTCCCCTCATGGTGTAAGTTCTTCAGTCCAAGTTTGGCCGCTGTGGGAGGGGATGATGGGCAGTACCTCTTCCAGGTGCCACGTCAGGGGAGAGTGGGTGCCATCACTCAGCTCTGTCCCCGTGTGATGGGTGTGCAGTTTGGGTTGATTTCTGGGTCCCAGCTGTGCTCACACAAAGGGGGGCACACACATTTCCAGGCTGGAGCCGTTTGGGGCGTGTGCTGGAGGCCGGAGCTGTTGCAGGCACCTTGCCTTGGGGCACGGCACAGAGCCCTCGGTGTGCTGGCAGCTGAGGACTGGCTGTCAGAGCCCCAGGTGCCTGCAGCAGAGTTCATTTGCACCCAGGGCAGTTTTATGCCTTATTTTTACAGTCTCATGTTAAATGAAGGCGACTGGATAGTTTCCCGTGTGATACCAGATACTGCTGTGGAGGCAGGCTGTGGCTTCCTCTAGGCTATAGACAGCTCTGAATCCCTCTCTGAGCAAGAGGATTAAGCCTTCTTTTCAAAGTACAGAAAGTAGAAACTTGAAGCAAGTTACTGGTTAGGAGAGGGAAGTGATTTAACTTGCTGGAATAAATGATAATTTTTATGTTTAGGACTTGACAGCTTGAATTTCTGTCCTCACTCATGAGTACTCTGCCAGAACCCGTTCTCCTGCCGTGCAGCAGGTACACAACATCCCCACAGGGGCTGCTAATATGGAAGGCTTTGAGAGGCTGACATCCCTGACCGCAAGAAACAGTTAGTGATTAAAAAGTGTGTGATTAAAATGTGTATTGGTTCACTTGGATGAATCTATAATGACAAGTTTGTAACCAGTAAAGCTACAAAACTATTAGAGCAATTCTTTGTCTAAGTAACACTAAAACTTTAAGTACAGCTTCATTTACTGAAGCGTGGATATACTTTTTTAGTATATATAAACCATGTTTTTTGTTTGTGGGAAGGAGATAACAAGCTCAGGCTTATGCACTTGTGGACTTCAAAGAATGTTTGCTGCATGTTTGGGGCTTTTCAGTGTGAAATGAGACACTTGGTATAATGAAGCCTGGATATTCAAAAGTAACTGCCACAAGGAGGGGACTGGGGATTTGGTTTTAGCCATACAAATACTATCCAGACTTTTTCTTCCTTTTATTTGTGATGTTGCTGAATAACAACCCCATTTATAGCTAACACTGCTGGGGTTGTAGCCACACTGCGGGGGAATCTGTCAGCACGGAGCTGCTGCTGGGGAGTGCCTGGAACGGGAAGGTCTGTGCCTGGGGCAGGTGGCTTTGTCCAAGCAGGACACCACAAAAAATACACACTTTACAGACTTGGTTCCTGAAAATGAAATCCAGTGTTGCTGCTTTGGGTGTGATATGTGTGACTTTGGGTGCGATAGGTGTGTGACTGATGCTGTCTGGCTTTGTTGCGGGTTAGGGAATGGTCACAGGGTGTTTGTCAGCCCCTTCCTGCCCGCCTTTGACATTTTTTAGAATCACAGAAGGGTTTGGGTTATAAAGGAACTTAAAGACCATCTCATTTCAATGGGCTTGGATAATTTGCACTACACCAAATTGTCCCAAGCTCCATCCAACCTGGCATTGAGCATGTCCACGGATGGGGCATCCACCGCTTCTCCGAGCAATCTGTGTCAATGCCTCGTCACCCTCAACTGCCTTGTTAGGAAGGCTTTATTGGTAAAATGAATGCTACCTCACAAAAGCTTTCCAGTAGGCTTTTAATAAGCAGTTTAAACTACTTTTTTCCCTTCTCTTTCCTGTCTTCTGCCCTCTAAAAGTTAAAAGGGCACAGTCTGCACCTTGTACACTGCCACAGGGTATATACACTTATCCATTTTTCACATTCCTTATTTTTCTTTAGAGGGTCATCTCAACAATTGCATGAATTATCTCATATGAATTATCTGATGAGATGCCATTTCACCTGAGAGCCTCCCAGTTGTGCAGAGTGTTTCCTTGGGCACTGCTTTGTGCAGCCTCGAGACTATCAGTCTGTGACAGCTGGGACAGCATCTGGTGTCTCTGAACATCCTCATGAACCTGGGAGAGAAATCAGAATTTGCAGAGAAACAAAGGAAAATAGGGTGACACCTAGTGAGACAAGATACAAAGGCAATTTATGATGTCTTGTGCAATAATTGTTTCTGATTCTTAGCAGAGACTGATAGTTGGTGTCTTTCTGCCTGCCTTGTTGTTACTTTGGTACTGCAGTTCTGCTCCTGCAAGTACAGTCCGTGTGCTGGAAGTGCTTTTTTTTAAAAACAAGCTTCCATAAAGCTTATATGTTGTGCATTTTTGTAGGCTTTATCCTGTTTGCAGTATCTCTGAGTTTTAGAATTGAAATTTTAATTTATGATTTCTGTTAGAAAAAAGTCGTTAAAACATTTCCACAAAGCTAATTTTTGAGTGCAAAAAGAGATAACAATGTAATGTTTTGTGAACTGTGACCTTTGTGCCTTGGAAGATGTATAGGGTGTGTTTCCTAATGGATTTCTGACAGCAGGGTAGCTAATGAAATTCTCTGGCAGTGGAGACCTTGGTGCCTAATAGGATGTGAACTCCCCGTGTGGCTGCTTCAACACTTTGGTTATTTCTGATAGTGCTCTATCAAGTTTACCAAAAATTGAGAAGTGCTTTGTTTCCATGTGTTGCTGCCATGATTTACTCGCTAAATGTATTGTGGAACGTATTTTCCTTAAGAAGCAAAGGCTGAAAATCAGCCTTTTAAACCTTGTATTTTTGACAACCACTAGAAATAACAAGAATGGGTGACTTTTTTTACTCTTACAATCACACAGTGGTGTTTTAGAAGCAGCCTTAAATCCCACCCAGCGCCACCCCTGCCATGGCAGGGACACCTCCCACTGTCCCAGGCTGCTCCCAGCCCCAGTGTCCAGCCTGGCCTTGGGCACCGCCAGGGATCCAGGGGCAGCCACAGCTGCTCTGGGCACCCTGTGCCAGGGCCTGCCCACCCTCACAGGGAGGAATTTGTCCCATAAAATAATTCTTGCTCTTTGTGAGTTTAAGTTGATGCAAGATAACCAACTCCCAGTAGTTTTGTATGTGTTTCTCTTGGAGGATCCTTCACTAATCCATAATCTGTGACACAGCAAAGTGCTTGTGTGACTGAAAAAAATGGATGGACTGGTTTAACTGGAAGATCTTACATACGTTGGAATGTTAATTAGTCTTAGAGGTGTAAGACAGATGAATAATTAGTCATGCAAGCCTGTTCACCTGTTTTCAGATGTTCAGTTAAAAAAAAAAAAGTTAAAAAAGAAACACTCTGTTTCTAAGGTGCTCCTGTACCGAAGTTTTAACCCCCTGAGGCAGGGTTTATACATGTTTCAATAAGCATTCTGTCTAGTCTGTTCTTTAAGGATGCGACATATTTTGAAATGTGGTAACAGTCTCAGAGCAGAAGCTTTTATTCTTAGGTTGCCCAAAATTCCCATGTAAATTAACCTGCTTTAAAAAACTGCATGCACTAGTCGTGCTAGAGTGGTGGCAGGTCTTGAGAATCTGGCATGATCAAAGTGAACACACAATTGTTTTTAGTTGGTGGGAGGCACGAAAAGCCACACTGTAGCTGAGTAGAGTATGCAGCAGCGTGCAAGCCCTGCAGGGGAAATCTCAGTGCAAAATCAGCGTGTTTGCAAATACCTGTATTTTTATAATATAGATATAGTTGGTGGTTCTGGGGCTTAACTTCTCCTTAGGCTTAGATAGGGAGGTGAAAATACAGACTCAAATGCTTCCTTTGATTTCAGACAATAGTCTGGTAATTCTGCCTTTCTGTATGAAGCTGATTTAAGGAACATTGTAGCTGCTCTCTGGCTTCATTTTTTAGTGTTACGCCTTGTTTAGTAGCTGATGTGGGATAAATCTGGGAACAGCACTGCAAGTGGAAGTGCAGCCCCTAAAAAGATGGCTGTGGAGTGATTTGACTTGATTTAGGTTGCTTTGGTGTCACTGTTGAATTGCTGTTTTCTTCCATACTCATGGCAAGCATTTGCCCTTTGTGTTCTTGGGATTTGCTTAAGGCTTGTCCCTAAGAAGTATGTGGGCATTACTTTAAAAGACCACACAGACATGTGTAATAATTTCCATAATGAAGCATTTGGACAGGTGACATAAATACAAGAATCTAAATTTGTCGGTGTCCTCCTGTCCTCCTAAATTTAAGAACTTGTAAATGAGATTATGGCAGTGAGGATTATTCTTTGTTAAAAGGTGTTTTGAAGCATATGGGCTTTGAAAATTAATTGCAGTACATGGCATTCATAATGGAATAGGTAATGTGCTTCTGGTAGGTTGAATGATTTAAAAAAAAACCCCAAATCTTCTTTAGCTTGTGATTTCTCAGGTGCTTTCTTTTAGGAGTGCCTGGAGTCATTTAGGTGGGCTGTGAACTGGTTAGGCAGTTCTGTCTAAGGCTTTTACAAACATCTGGAAGTGTCTTTACTCTGCAACCAATAAATCAGCTCTCCTTTGAGTGCTGTGTGAGACATTGCTAACATTCACTGTCATACTCTTAAGGTGCTAGAAAGTTAAGAAATTTGGGGTTTAAAATGGAATTGCAGCTCCAGTGAAGGCTGTGCTAAAACTTGTTTCATTGCAGTCAATAAATTTTTCATGACAGTTCTAATTTTGAAAGCTTCTGAAAACAAAGCTTTAAAATATTTTAAGTGAATCACTTCATGACTCACAAGTTTCTTTCTCATCTTGAAAATGTCTGGACTTTTGTATGGGATGGCAATCCATGTCTACATCTTGATGTTTTATTGTTATCACTTTTGTGGTATTGAAACCATTGACTTTCATGAAAATCAGCTGGATCTGATGGCAAGACTAATCCAGCCTCCTGCTGCAAAGAGCCATTTCCTGAATCCCTCTGAGTATCCTCTTCTAAGGGATCTAGAATTTAACTACAGCTACTTAGAACCTCCTAGAGCTCCAACTTGTACATTTTTAACCTTGTGGACAAACATAATCTACAAGAGCTGGAATATTTAGTGTGTTTTTAATCTTGTAGAATAAAATAGGGATACCAAATGAGTATCCCTATTATAAAGGGATCCCAGCTTACTGATGTCACAGAAATTATTTTAAAGTACTCTACCTGAATTTTACCCTTGCAGACTAAAAAAACATGTTCTGGAAAAAGATGCTCTTTGCAGTAGATCATATTCTGTTTGTTTTGAGTGTGCCAACACAAACTGTGTGGTCTCTGAGAACTTTCTCATCTAAAGCTCTCACCAAGCTTTTTCCAGATGAAAGGCTCAGCATAGTGTGATGCTGCTGCTGCTGAGTACCCAGGGAGGCTGAACACTGCTCTAGTTCTTCACACACAGCAGAGGAAGCTCACAGATTATTTCTGTAACCAGGGTAATTGAAAGAGTGGAAAGGGCAAGGAGAATTTTTCTGGATTTACAGTTAAGGGGGAGTGGGAAGGATTGCTGTGGCCTGTGCTGTGTGTTGGTAGCCTGGAGCTGGGAGTGCGTGCGGGGGGGCAGTGCCTGCAAGGTTCTTTTAATAACATGTTTTACACGTGTATATTATTACAGGGGGAATTAATGTGGTTTTGTCCCATAGAGTTGTCTAGTAAGAAAGGGATGTGATAAGAAAAATCTCTTCAACCAGCCTTGTCTCAATTTTCAGAGGAGAAAACTCCCTGACTCTGGAGTTCCTCCCACTCTAGGAGAGGTAATGGGAATTAAACACAAAACAGAAACTACCCTGGCATAGTTCAGTTTTTTCCTTTTCATGTTAAGTAGGACATTTATCCTTTTCATGTTAAGCGTGTTTATTTTTCACCTTGTATTTCCTGGTTCCTCTCAGAAGCTGTGGGCTGGGGCTGGTCTTTTACCTTTATCACCTGCATAGTGGAGAATTGGAAATACTGAATCCTATTCCAGGCCAAGCCCACACGATTTGTAGAAGAAATTCGTTGTATATGTTTATTAAGCTGCAAAATCTTATTTTCATGTGAAATGTCTTAATATTGTGGTGCATGTTCTTGGTATTTGGTGCTCGTAGGGCTCTAGGTGTGTCATAGCAACATCAAGGATTCCCCTTTCTTACCCACAGGGTGCACATCTGGGACGTTTGTCAATTGAATCATAGCTCAAACCTCTGTTGACATATTTGTTTCCTATCCTATTTTCTCCTGTGTCATTTGAAACTATTTTTATTCAGGGAAATGTTCTGGAGAACATACTGTGTTAGTTAATAGGTTTTTTTAAAAAAGAAAAACTGACTAAAAATGTCCCATTGGGAATAAAGGGTCATCACAGAGCTTTTAATTTGCTATCCAACCAAGCAGCTGTGGTATTTAATCTGTCCTTGGAACAGCAGCCAACATATAAAAGCCACAATATGAAAATTATTAGTTATATCCTCCTCTCAGTTTAATGGGACGTCCTCTAAACTAACCTGTACGGGCCTGTGGTGGCTTCCTTTAAATGTAGTTTTGTTCTCTAAGTTTTTAATAAATAACAAGAAGCTGTCTGGGCTTTATGGGATAACTCATTGTGCTTCATCTCTTTATTTCCAGGTAATTGTTCTTTGCAATGGATATCCCTATTGTAAGGGATTCCAATTACTAATGGCACAGAAAATATTTATTTATTCTGAACAGACCTATTCCTTTAATTTCTTCAAAGTCCTATTTTAAGTTAGTTAAGCTCTGCTGAGTTACTTAAGAGGTGTTTTTTGTTCTGGATTTAAGTGCTCACCTATTTTTTTGGAAGAGATTGTTTATATTCTCTCCATCTGTTTTGCATAGTTTTTTAGGTTGAAGTATTCCTGAATTTCTTTCTCAAGAGCCTGCAAATTAAATTGAGTGAGGAATTTTTTTCTTCACTTTACATAATTTAAATAAACAATTGCATGTCAAATCAAGCTTTTAGTATAATGAATGCGAGGTGCACCATAAGACTTAGTTGTGCCATATAATACTCTGCAGTTAATGAAAGATCTTCTGTCTGAAGTTGAAAATACGAAAAAAAAAAAATCAAGCAGATTCTTCTGTGGCAGACAGTAGTTCTCAGTTGCTGCTGAGAAGTTGAAGCTGTCTTGTGAGGAATGTATTCAGATATCTTTTTTTATCATCATACCGAGATGGCTGCAGATGTGTCTCCCTGTGTGGTGTCTGCATCTCCCCGTTCTGCCTGGTGGGCAGGGTGGGCTGGGGCACCTCCATGGGACCGAGCTGTGTCTGTGGGGCGGCAGCTCTGGCCAAGCAGGGTCATGGGGCGGAGCAGGAAGGCAGGATTAGTTGGGTTCCCTGCTGTGAAATCTGTTTAGCAGGACCAGTGTGGGTATTTTGGGGATGGGAGATAAAGTGTGATGGGATCAGTGGGTGGTGGTGATGGCCGTGGGGCTCCTGTTAACTGTTGTGGGCCAACAGAATCATACTGAAAAACCAGAAACATTCTGTTAACTGGCATGGGCAAACAGAATCACGGACACACATTAGAGTTGGAAAAGATCTCTTAAGACCATCAAGTTCAACCATCCCCAGCACCACCTTGTACACCAGTAGACCATGTCCCGAAGTGCCAAATCCACACATTTTTTGTATACTTCTAGGGATGGTGGCTCCACCACTGTGCTGGGCCTGAACAGCAATTTCTGTGAAGAACTTTTCCTAATATTCAACCTGACCCTCCCTTAGCGCAACCTTAGGCCATCTCCTCTTGTCCTGTCTCATTTGTTGCCAGGCTTGTTACCTGCATAACTTGTTGCGTGAATAACTTGAGCTGTTTGGAAACAGGGAATTGTAACAGAGCCTGTTGTCAAGCAGGGCTGCAGGTCAGTCTGCCATTAGGGCCTTTTCTTCCCGTACACAAGTTGTTCTTGCACAGGCTGTCGCTTGATTGCCTGTGCTATTGAGGAGGAGAATGATTCATAGGAGAGAGTTCCTAATGTTCCTTCCTCTCAGAACTGCTGTGAATGCACTTGGGGCAATGCAGTGCGAGCTGGTCGTGGAGAGCTCTGTCCACGTGCAGAGGCACAGTTACACAACGTGGGCACGAGGAACAACAGGAGCTGTTGTCTGCAGTGGAACCGTGAGTGGTGGAGGGCAGTGAGCTTGGCATTCCACACCAACACACAGGGCAAAGGGAATGGGATTGTTGCAGGCACTGCTTGGTCTGCTTGATCTGCAGTGTTTGCACAGTGTTCACTACTGTTTGGACACAGCAGAGGGGAAATGCAGCTCAGGAAAGAGTTAATCAAGGTCTTCAGATGAGTGCACTGTGTCTGCCTTGTTGGGCACGCCAGGGCTTTCTGCCCGGCTGGCTTCTCGTGGGCAGGTTGTCCTTAGGGCTCTGCAGTAGCCTGGAACCTGACACACCCCCAGCTGGTGTCAGGTTGAATTTGGCTGCTGCTGGAAATCATGTTGCACTGCTCGGCTCTTTGGGTTTGGGCTTTCTTTTCTGGGAGGTAAATATTAAAGTAATGTTAGTGCAGCAGAAAATTGGGATGGCACTCCAAGTGTTTTACCAGGGAAGATAAGGGAAATGAATGGATGCTTGCAAGAAGGGTGACTCAGGGACTCAGGATGACTGAGGGAGGGGAGGAGGGAGGAGTTGGGATGTATTGGGATGGATGGTTATGGAAAGGGACATGCTCACAGTTCAGGAGCGGCCAGCAACATGCAGTCAGAGCAGGGATGCCTTCTTATCCCCCTCTCTCCTGGGATGCCTGAACCCTCTCCTGGTTCTTCACCTAAGTGGAGCTGGCTTGAGTCTTCAGTGTGAGGTGGGGCCTGGAGGATTTCTTCCCTCTAGGTAGGATTTTGCCCGAATTACTCTTTCTCCTTTTGTATGACATTTGCAGTGGGTTGTGGAGAAAGCCCTTGCCCTTTCTCTGCCTTCCAGGTGAGGTGCAGGATCAGTGCTGCCCCTCAGCTGCTGCTCTGAGCAGCACCTTTGTGCCTGCCTGGCCACCTGCCTTGCCAGGGCAGGGACACGGGCACCGCATGCCTGGAGCAGTGGGGCTGGGGGAGATGTGCACACGGGGGCTGGCCCGGGTGGCTTGGATGTGAATGCAGCCGCTGGGAGAGGAGGTTGCAGAGCCTCCTCTGAGGTGTTGCTTTAGGAAGGACGTGTCTAATTGGGATGTATGAGCCTCTTCAGGCTGTTCTGAAAAGCTGTTTCTGTTGAAAGATTAATATCCCAAATGCTGCAGTGCCTGTTGCCTTTCCTGGATTTTCCTTCTGACTGGAGTGCCTTGTCCCATGGTTCTAAGGCAGAGCAAGTGCACCAAGACCCCAAAAGGTTTTCCAGAAAATGAGTTAGTGCTGTATTGTGTACCTGGTCCCACAAGTAAACTAAACCCATGGCTCAAAGTCTGAGCACTCCCGTTAACCTCAGCTGGTGCTGAGTGTTGCAATGCAATGTCCGCTTTTCAGGTTCATTTTAACTAAGAATCTGTTGAACACCTGCTGGGGCTCTGCTCTTCCCAAAAGCAGGGATATGTATCAGTAGGGGAGTTGTGAATGCACAACCTTATTGTAGAAAATGTTGGGCACTTCCCCTGGATAACTGGCCACAGGCTCCTGGTGCCATCCACTGCCCACATCTCGCTTCAGGAAACACGTGGAACTGGTCCTTCAGGATCCAGCACGTGGTTATGCCAGCACAGAGAGATCTCAGTCTGTGGCTGATAGTGAGTCCATAGATAGTTTGTCCATTTGAGGAATAGTATTTGAAAAATAACCCAAACAGTTTCTTAAAGGAGTACTTGAGTGAATGAGTCTTCTTGGCCACCATGTACAGGCAAATAATTAATGGGCTCAAAATGAAACCAAGGACATGTAGGTTAGAGAACTGGGAGGCCTTTCTAACTAGGATCAGTTGGGCATTGACAAATATTCCTTGGGCAGGCTCACTGGAGCTGTGTGCAGGTCTGTCAGGAACAGTGTAAAAATCATTGCTCCTATTTTGGAGCAAGGAAGCAGATGTGGTATTTCCTGGTGACTTCCAGATCCACTTGCTGCAATTCTCTTACTCTGTGCCGTGGCATTGGTCACACACTCAGTGTCACAAGGTTTGCACTGACATTGATATGGTCAGTCCTGTGAGCTCTGTTATTTCAACCAGCACACAGATATTATAAGTTTTGTTTAGTTTGGTGAGGAGCCAGCCTGAACTGAATAGTCATCTCATCTTTAAACTGAGATGTTGGCAAGTTCTGTTTGCATTTATTTCATAAACAGTGGGCTGAACTGGTTTGAGACCACGTTAAGGCTTATGGTGCACAACTGCAAATAACTGCCAGTCAGCAAAAATCATCCCTGCTCTGCTGCAGAGGAATCAAACACCCGAGAGCGGCAGAGACTTGTCTGGGTGCAGGGAGTGCCCTGACAGTTGTCCTTAAAATGGAAGAACATATCACAAAGGGCCACCAGAGTGAGTGAGAAAGGAGAACATTGCTCCTAAAGCAAGGCTGGACCTCAGCTCAGTTAGCCTGGCAAGCCAAGGGGTCTGTAGAAGGGAAAAAGCACTGTAAGAAAGAGAGCTGTGAAGGCTAGAGGATGAAGTTGGCTTGGGAAGGACTGGCTTTGAGCAAACTAAACAAGGAGGAGTAAAGGTTTAGCACAGCTTTGCTTTAGCAGTGACATGACAAGAATTGTAATTGTTTTAATATGAAGGTTGCTAAATTTATAAACAAGATTGATTATCCAGCATGTCCTGCACTTGACTTTGGTTGCTCTCATGTGAGAGGCTTCCACAAGAAGAAGCTCCTCCTTCTAAGATCTTGAGCTACTGGTTGTCTCTTTTTTCACATGTCAGGAACATATTGTCAACATTTTTAGGTTTCATCCAACACCTTGTAAGTAATGAAGGTGGAAACTTCAGAGAAATATTAACACACCCCCACACATTTTATTTGTAAATATATTTTTAAGTGCTCATATTGCTTCTGAATTGTGAGGTTTTGCCTTTTTGTTTTTAAAGAGCTGTATTATCCTGAAGTTATGTCAGGTTTGCTCCTGCAGGAATCCTTGAGTTTTGAATATATTGGTAAACACACAGATTTCTGTTTTCCAGAGAGTGCTTCCTATTAAAAAAGAAACAGGGCAAAAGGCTCTTTTTCTGCTGATGAGCCTTGGTGCCTCTAAGGTTGTACATTTACACTTTTGTTTATAGGTTTGATTTTTGTTGGAGTTCTTGGTGATGGCTGGAGGCTCAGAATCAGAAAAATCACCCAAGTGTCCGATGCCTTGAACTTAAGAGCAGAGATAAACTGGTGTGGCCTGGTTGATAGTGGTTTTTCCAGCACTGGAGGATTGGAGTGGTTTTAAGCAAAATGTTGCTCTGCACAGGAAGAGTGTGTGACTTGCTCAGCGTGCAGAGATGGACATGGGGCCTCAGAGCCAGGAGAGCAGCATCAGAGCCTGGCCCTGGCCCTTGGGGTCCTGCCATTCCTCTGGGATTCCAGCCCAAAGTGATGGGGTCACATGTGAACTAATATTGTCATCCCTAATTTATCAGCCTTCATTGTTACAACTGGGGAAGTGATGGTAGGGTGTTCCCAGCAGATGTTGGTATTTCCTGCTGTCTTTCTGATCTTGTTTTAAATAGCCTACTAGTGGTGATTCTTTTTCCTTTTTTCCTTAATGACAGGTTTGAAAAAAGGTTTTCAACCAGGGTTTCTATGATTTAATTTGCAAGGGTACCTGGACATCATACAGAATCCTGCAGAATGAAGGAGCCTTATCTTGATATCTTCTAGAAATGCTGTGTCTAGGAGCGTTTGCCAAGGTCACTGTTTGTAAGAATTCAGTCTTCCCAAGGATGCTGTATCAAGTGTCTTGCTGCCTTCTACTCAGCATAATCTGAAAGTGTCAAGCGAGTGCCAGTACTGTCACAGCTTATATGGTGGGGCTGGGTTGTAACAGAGGGAAAATGCAGCACTTCAATCTCAAAAGCAGTGAAATGTTAATGTGTCATTTTTGGCTGGTGCTAAAACACTGAGGTTAGTGCCTGCTTTCTCACAAAACTTGGTATCTTGAGAGTAGGTCTGTTCCTGGCTCAGCGTGTGTTTAGTGAAGCAGCCAAGTAAAAAGACTTGAAGAAATTGTTGGTTATTAACTTAAGGTTGGTAAAGTGAGACAGTAATAACAAAAGAGGAAGTAATCTGATTTGTTGTAGTGGTAAATCAGCTCTAAATTTGTTACTGTATTATCATTATGTTGAAGGGGTTTTTTTTGTGAAATTATGAAAAAAAAAACGTTCAGCATAATGATAATATGTTGAAAAGTGTTTGTGAAAGTGAAACACTCCAAAAAGTGTTTGTGAAAACATTTTATTGGAAAGACTATTAAATTATTACTGTTTTTACTAGGCATTATTTTACCATACAGTATGGTTTCTATAAGGACACAGTATGAGTGTGTGTTTGCCCTCCTCCCTTTCTGTTACGGTAATATAATTGCTTTTCTTTCTTCTTGATATAGCCCGAAATGAAATGGAAATGGTGTTGCTGTTGTGGCCAAGGTTTACAGTTGTGAACCATCTCATCAATCACACCTGCTCTCCTTCCAAATGTTTCCTTTGGCAAGAACATCTGTTGAGGAGAATAGCTTTATTCCCTAGGGCACCATTTTCCATATGCTCCCATTTTAGGATAAAATTAAACCAGTGGACCTTGTCAATGTTTTCATAACCAAAAATGGGTCCTTGTGCTTCTGTTAGTAGAACATGAGCAGTATTATTTAATAATGACATGTATCACTTCCACTGGTGCTCTTCTGGAGAGTGGTGCTGGCTGGCTGTGAGTGGAATTGTTCTTTGGCACACGAAGCAGATGGTGTTTAGTCAGAGAAGTGTCATATGTCCAATCTGGTGCTGCCTGGCTTGCTGACAGGGTAGTGGTTTGTGGAATCAAGAGCTTGGAGGTATGGTAAGCACCAGGAGGAGAAAACAGGGCTCCTGTGTATTTCTTGTGAGGCTAGTAGAGCTGTCAAATGGCCAGATTTCCATGGGCATCTCCTCTTGATGAGCCTGTACATTTTGTGCAGGAAATGAAGGGCTCCCTGCGTGGTTGGCCGGGATCTGAGCCGAGTGGGCAGGCAGTGCTGAGCCCAGCTCTCAGGTGTGGCACGTTAATTCATTGTACACGCACGGTCGGTGCAGCCTGCTCGGGGTGATGGCGCTCACAGGCTGGCGTCTGTGCCTCTCTGGGGATGCACCTGTGTGGAAGCTGCATGGACAGAGACAGCCCACGAGGGTTCAGGCTGGTGGTCATTTCTCACTGCATCTCTCTCCTCCTGCAGAACTGTGACCTGGCAGAATCAGCATCTGTGGAACCCTTTGTGATCCTGGTGTGGATGTGACGGGAACACTAAAGCAGTGCACAGCTTTGTCTGTAATAAAGCATTTGTTTGCAAAGGGGTATGAGGGCCCAGAAATCCCTGGCAGCTTTCAGGGAATGAAGCCCATTGATAGTGTGAGCACATGAGGATAAAGAGTTGCCAAATTGCACAGTGATGTAAAAAACAAACAAACCCCTTTTGTTTAAACTGTGCTTTCTGAACTTTTTCAGTACCTCTCCCCAGCTACACATCAGCGTGAGCTGTGAAGAAAAGCAAAAACTGCTGTTCCAGACTTCAGCTGGACTTTCAGGTGGACTCATAAACTGCTGTGTGTGCCTCCTACTTGGATACAGTCTATGGCAAGCAGGTGTGTGGCCTTGGGTTTTAATGTGCCACTGAGTTTTAATGACAGCCCTGCCCTCTTATGTAAGCTTTTAAGGCATTTTCATGCCTTGTGCTATTTATCATGGTGTCGTAACTGCATTTCCTCTGCAATATTCAAAAAGGACATGTTTCCTGCAAGGTCCTATCCTACAACCTTTCTTTTTCCCAGGGTGGGGCAGGTACTGGTGATACATGGTTAATGCACTGCTTGCATTTTGTTCAGACGATGCTACAGACATCGGTGCTTTCGTTTTTCTGTACACGTTCCATTTTCCCCAAGACTGCACAATGACTTGTTGACTGATGAGGCCCTTTCATGTACTCACCTGTCACTTATCGTGGGGCCTGTGGGAAACACAGTCCTGGGATTTAAATTCCATACAGTGGGTGTCCATTACTACCGGTAATTAAAAAAGTCTTACTCCAATTGCTTTTCCTCTTTCAGTATTAATAAGGCTGTTGTTTCACAGGTGGAAAAAGCTTTTATCCTATGCAATCACAGGGACCTCAGAGATACCTTTGCAATCGTAAATGGCCGTATTGATTGGTCTTTATTAATAGAAGAGTCTTCATCCTCTAAGGAGAGATGAAGCTCCTGAATTTTGTAAAGTTAAAAAAATAATTACAGAGCCTTTTAAAGTCACATGGAAGCTTTGCATAGTTCCTAGGTAGTTTCTCCAAACTTTTAGTCATGTTTTTCATGACGCTGTATTTTGGTTTATTTAAAGTTTTACTGAGCAAGGAGATCAATCTTCAGAGAAAAAAGTTATTTTTAAAAACTTCTTGGCGAAAGTGTATACCAGTAATGCTATTTATGGATTGATGGATTGAACCATTTTAAGGTGCATTGAACCCAATGGTTCTTCAATCCTACATTTTGCTGGCAATACAATTTTCTTTAAAAAAACAAATCTAAGCAATCAAATGAAGTGCTGTTCACTCCAGTTAATATGATATGTGTATGCACTACTGTTCTCTTCTTCAGATGTCTTGTTTGAAGAGATTTTAGTCCTTTTATTTACCTAAATTGATAAAGGGCAAATCCTTCTGTTGGTCTGTCTCTCTGGGGGTGGGTTCTTCAGTTCCATAGTGCCTGGTTGGTGTGCCTGAAGTCAAACAGCCAAATGAAAGGGATTTTTTGTTTGCTTTGTGTAGGTGCACGTCAAGGTAGCCAAGAGCAGTGTCATGTCTATAGATCCCCACTTAAGGGAGTTGATAAAGTCAGCTTTTGCTTTTTCCTGTCAGCTGAAGAGAGAGAGAGAACAGAGCAGAAGGGTTCCGTATGTTTTTCTAACTTGTATTGGGTTTTATGAATGTAGGAAACAATATGTGATTAAACATACAACAAAGCTTTTTGGCAAATAGTCTCTGTAAACACTGTCTTCTTGCACTACTCCATGAAACTGGAGCGTGAAGCTCAAACTACCAGGCAGTTCTTTCCCATAACTTAGCTTTCCCATTTGAAAGCCTTTTGAGTATTCTTTAACCATCTGGATCCTGGGCTGTCACCAGCTGTTGAGGGCCATGGTTCTCCCCCTCAGGTGAGACCTGGGAACCTGGAGCACTGCACCCAGCCCTGGGGTCTCTACAGGAGAATGGTGTGGAGCTGCTGGAGAGACCCAGAGGTGGCTCTGGAGCTGCTCTGATGGCTGGAGCCCCTCTGGAGCCAGGCTGGCAGAGCTGGGGGTGCTCACCTGGACAGGAGCAGCTCCAGGGAGAGCCCAGAGCCCTTTGCAGGGCCTGAAGGGGCTCCAGGAGAGCTGGAGAGGGACTGGGGACAAGGGATGGAGGGACAGGACACAGGGAATGGCTCCCACTGCCAGAGGGCAGGGATGGATGGGATATTGGGAATCAGGAATTGTTCCCTGTGAGGGTGGGCAGGCCCTGGCACAGGGTGCCCAGAGCAGCTGGGGCTGCCCCTGGATCCCTGGCAGTGCCCAGGGCCAGGCTGGACTTCGGGGCTTGGTGGTAGGTGTCCCTGCCTGGGGTTGGGGAACAAGATGATCTTTAAGGTCCCTTCCAACCTAAGTCATTCAGTGATTCTGTTCTTGAAATCTTTCAGAAAATGAAATGTAGTGTTTCCTAATTATTGTTGTTTCCATAGAGTCCCTGTCAAACGTTGTTTGTTAACTACAGTCCATATAATAATTCTTCCATCACATTGTAAAATCCATACTGCTGCAGGCCACAGATTTTAAATTACAAAACAGCTGTGATCAAAGCTGAACACACCAACTCATAAGCAATGTGTCTGTGCCCACCAGTTTGGAATCTGCAAGTACGAGACATGGGTTGTTTTTGTTGGGTTTTCTTTTCTTATCCAGTTTTCAAATTCTTGTCACGATGGGCTGCAGGGACTCCTATGACTGAGCATCACTCACATTTGTTTAGATTTGGGACTGCTGACTTTGTTCTCAGGGGTAGTGTCTAGCCAAGATTTGAACTTTCTTGTTTGCGTTTGGTAAGGACCATTTGAATCAGTATCTTGGGCCTTAGCCAAGGCCCTGTAACATAAGGGGGGCTGTAACAGAATAGTTTCACAGACTTCAAGTTACAAAGTACTTCTGTGGCTGTCTGATGAAGCCTCCTGTGTGTGCCTTGGCTTGTAAGAGTTTCTTCAGTGAATTTGGTCATCCCTGACGCTCTCAGAGAAACTGTTCAGCCTGAACTGCCCAGCGTGGAGAGCACAGCCCAGTGCTATTTAAGGGTTCTCACAGCCCACCCTTCAATACCCGGGTCTGTGCTGAGGGGCACGGTGCTCTCTGCTCTGGGAGCTGCTCTTCCCTGTTGGATCAGTCCATGCCAGGCTGGCTGTCTAGCCCCAGCATTGTTGTGCTGCTCACACGCAGTTTACATGAGAAGCTCAGTCCCTCTTTGTGGCCTATCACTTTTATGCTGCAGAATTCTCCTAATTCTTTCTAAATTTCGCATTTGTTACTAGCGATGAGCTTTTTTCCCACGGTTCTTTGTAAAAATTCAAATCACTTTGTTAGAATAAAACCTCAGCCCTGCAAAACCTCATGAAAAATCCTCAAGGATGTGTATTTTTATTGCCTACCCAATTTTTAATTATTTAATGTAAACAGATATTTTCTGTTTCATTAAAATTCTTAATGTGAAGCAAATGCATTGCAGAAATCTGAGTTTGTTATGTCAATGTTATTATATTTATCAACCCAAACATATAATCTCCTTGGAAAATGGCCCAGATCTGTTTCTCACATACTCATGTTGATGTTACCCTTTCATGCCTTGCTGTCCAAGGGATGGGGAGTAGTTAAATTTTTAACTATTAGTGTGTTTTAGTTGACAAGCTCCTGTTATTCTTTTGAGCGGGGCTGTAGAATGTCAAGTTTTGCAGGAGGAAAAATCAAGAAAAAGGAACTATTTTGTTACAAAAGGGATGCTTTCAGCTTCATTCCTAACCATTATGGGAGACTGTGATGAATGTATCCTGTCTGGGAGTGCAGCATTTGCCTTGGAGTGTTTTCTAACAGGTTGTCAAGTGGTGTTAGAAATGCACCACAAGTGACAGCTCCTTACAGCACTTAGAAAGGTTCACAAGGAAGACATTTCCAAACTCCAGACACATAGCTCTGTTAAATATTTAGGAGCTGGGATACCCCAATCTGAAGAGTGGCTTTGTGACAGTGAAAGGTCCCTCTCCTCAATTTCCCAGAGCTTTGCAAGCATTGAATGCTTGTCCAGTCTCTTGAGTTGTTATGGCAGTTGGGCTATTTGCTTTTTCCTTCGTCTCCACACTACATTCTTCCCACTCGTGTTTTCTTTTGAATTTTACTTCCAGCAGCAGCAGCAGCAGTAGGCAGTTGGTCCTTTCTTGGGTGCTGCATGCTGTGGAGCAGGGCTGGAACAAGAGCGGTGTTCCTGGAGCAGCTTCAGGGCCTTTGAGGCTCATGACTTTTCAGATGCAGGAGTTTATAGAGTCATGGAATCTCAGGATGGTTTGGGTTAGAAGGGACCTTAAAGCTCATCCTGTTCCACCCCTGCCATAAGCAGGGACACCTTCCATTAGACCAAGTCACTCCAAGACCTGTCCAACATAGCACTGGGCATTACCTGGGGAGTTAGGTATTTGCAATTATATCACCCTCTGCAAGGATGTTTTCTTCAAAACAGAGCAAATTATTCTAAAGGAATATTTTCCGGTATTTCCCCTCAAAGGTCCCTAGCTAAAACTAAAAGCAGGTTGGGATGAGAAGAGCTCTCAATACTGCTGGTTAGGTGTTGGAACCCAGGACATCCCTCTGGCTGCCCTGGATGGCCAATGCCCTGCCAGGGGGCTCAGGGACCCTGGCACAGAGCCCAGGACCCCTGTGCCTTTGATCTTGACCCATGGAAAAAATTACCAACCTTAAATGAGGAATTACAAGCCATGAAAGTTTTAAGTAGAATGATAGTTTGTCACAGGGTGAAAAGTAGAATTTGGGGGGTTTTAGAATGGGGACTCGGGGTCCCAAGAGGAAGAATTTGGGCGTGTCTTGTTCTTCTTTCTCCTTCTTCCTAGCCTGCACCTTCTGGGTGATGGCGGCACTTTTGGATTGGTTTAGAGTCGGAACACACTGTCTGACATAGGTGATAGGTATTGGAAAATAATTGTAAATAAAGTACAGGTAGTTTTTAGTGTAAAAAAGACAACACCGGCCTGAAGGCGGGGAGTGTGCCACTGACTGACCTGCTGAACGGACCTCAGCAGGTCAGGGAAAGAATGTTATTATAGATAACAGAAAATAAACAACCTTGAAAAGCAGAAGAATCCTGACTTCTCCTTCAGTTGCTGGGCTGGGAAAAGAGACTCTGTGACACATCTTGGGGTCATCCTGACCACGGAGACCCCTGAGATTTAGGGTGCTGCTGGGTGCACCGAGGAATTCCTTATCCTTTTTCTGTGTGTGTTAGAAATGCAAAATGTGGGCACAGAAGCATTAAATGACTTGGTGTAGGAGGCTTAGTAGGCCGCAGTGTGAGGGAAGAGCTGAGAAAGTTTCTCTCCAGGATTCATTGAGCTACTGTTGGAGTTTAAATTAAGATCTGTGCAAAGACTCATCAGTTTTCTGTTTTCCAGCTATTTTGCATTCCTATCCCTCAGTGTAATTAATTACAGCATGTCAGTATAAAGGCACATATGAACTTGGTCAGTCTTGCATGTTTTGTAGAAACAGGGACATGAAAATTTCTGAGATGCTGAACTTACACTGAAGGCTGTGTGGGCAAGTTTTCCATGCGTGCCTGGCACCAGGACAGCTCTTCACTGGGAACAAGATAAAATGTGTCCAGCTCAATAAGGCTAAGTCATTGGCGTGATAAAGAATGTGGATGGTACAAGATGTTCTGCATGGAGAGCTCGAGACAGCTGCTGCAGCTCTGGCCACTGAGACTGATGGTGGTGACAGTGATGGTGACGATGACAGACCTCACTGTGGTCTGCAACTTCCTCCTGAGGGACAGGAGAGGGGGCAGGCGCTGATCTCTTCCTTTTGGTGACCACTGATAGGAGCTGAGTGATCACCATGAAGCTGTGCCAGGGCAGGGTCAGGCTGGAGCTCAGGGCAAGGCTCTGCCCCAGAGGGTGCTGGCACTGCCCAGGCTGCGCAGGGAATGGGCACAGCCCTGAGGCTGCCGGAGCTGCAGGAGCCTTTGGGCAGCACTGCCAGGGATGGACAGGGTGGGGCTGCTGGGGGTCTGGGCAGGGCTGGCATTGCATTCAATGATCCTCGTGGGGTCTTCCTAACTCAAGGGATTCTGTGGTTCGGTGGCCAAGGGGATCTCCTCATGCTCAGCGCTTTCCTGGGCTCAGCACAGAATCAAGTGAGAAATGGCTTTTTGTGCTGCTTTCATGTGACACAAGGTGATTTTGTTAGAGGAGTAGTCATATTAGAGGTATATTCATAGATGTGTAGGAAAGATGATTTGAGGAACTCTGAAAATCTCACCTACAGTTTACTCCATCTGTCTGTTTGGTGGGGAATCTTAGGGTGTTTTGTGGGTTTGTGGTAATTATTTTACTAATTTGAACTTGAGGTAGTTTCCTAAAATAAATGTATTTAGTGTGTAATTGAAGACTGCCAACCCTTCAGGGACGTCATCGCAGTGCTTGAAGGGCTATTCCATGGGCATCTTCTAGGATTGGTAAGGCTGCCTGATCTGGGGTTCACTGACAAATGCAACACAGTCCAAGGGCTTTATTTGGGAGTCAGAAAATATATATTCTACTCTGCATCCTGCCACAGAGGGTAGGGGGAAAACAGGAGTGTGAGAAAGCAGCGTTTGTCTTGGACAGTGTCACTGGGAGCTGAACTAAGCCATCATCACAGACCAACTGAGCATCCTATTGCCTGTTTAGGGTTCCTGGTGGACTGTGATTAATTCACTGGTACGAATATTTCACTTTCGGAGTGTTCTACAGATTGAAGTGTGCAATTGCTAGGTTATAACGAGATGGGAAATGGTAGCAATAATGGGATGAAAATGCTGTTTTCTTGTTGGAAAGGCAGGATTGAATGCTGCCCCAAGATTAAACTTGCCAGAGCAAAGCTAAATCAACTTTGCTTATTCTGCTAATTCTTCACACTGTGTTTATTTTGGTTGGTGAAGCTCATTGGCCAAGGGAGCGTTGCATGCTGTTTGGGTAAATGACAACATTTGGTAAATAACAGTTTTGGTGCCTCCTCTCAGACTGCAGAGGGTGGTGGGGCTTCTCTGGCAGGCTCTCAGGTGGGCAAGAGGTGGCATCTCTCTTCTTTAGGAAAGATACCGTGTCTGTGTAGCAAACACACAGCAGAGAATAATGGAACCCTTGAATGGTTTGAGTTGGAAGTGACCTCAGAGATCATCTTCCAACCCCCATGACCTTCCACTAGACCAGAAAATATAAGGGGATTTCATATCCATACAGTAAGTTAATTTGCAAACTGCCTTGGAGTGAGGAGGTGAGCTGGATGAAGCCCAAAGGGGATGGCTTATCCCAGCTCACGAGCACTCAGCGCTGGGCCGGTGCTGAGACAGCTTTTAATGGTCACAGCACAGCAGGGGTACAGCCCTTCAAGGGCAGTGGATTCTCTCTGCTCCTGTCCCCCATTTCCACCTCTTTGAAGGTGATATTTTAGGCACAGCACTGAAATGTCTCTCCACTCCTGCTGTGGGCCAGCCCAGGACTGAGCCTCCAGGGGACAGCTGGAGCATCCCTCCTGTGCCGACAATCCAGCCCTGGAGCGAGGGTAATTCACCTGCCCAGTTACTCTGTTTGTGGGTTACAAGAAGTAGGCTGAAGCAGAACGCTTTTTTAAAAAAACAACCAATTGTTGCTTAAACTTCAGTAAATGCTGGGGTCAAATGGGATTCCAGAAAATACTGAAACACCAGGTTCTCGTTACGTGCCTGAAGTGGTTTTTTCGTGGTTAGGGCTTTTTCTTTCAAGGGGATCTGGTATGTGGAGCTTTTTTCACACATTGATTTCAGAGTTTCCTTTGAGAAAGGTGTTTTGTGAGGCAAGTCAGAACTGTTTTGGTATGTCATCTGCATTCACAGGCTTAGGTGGAACCTGTGAAGCACTGGTAATTAAGGAAGTTGAGGAGGGGCTACCTGAAATTAATTTAATTGGTTGTGACAAGAACTTCTTTTGTTTAAGCATTGGTTGTCACGGTGTGGTTATGTTGGGAGGTTTTCACCTGTAAAACACACTCTGCCTGTGATGTGCAGAGGTTTTCACCTCTGAAACGCATGGCCTGTCCATGGTGTTGTGTTTCTTGGGTGTGTTTGTGGCTCTTTGGGGATTGGAGATTTGGGGTATTGATCCCCCTTCCTCCTGCCCTCGCAGGATGAACTGCTGAAGTTCTGAGGTTCAACAGAAGATGTGAATCCCACTGTTCCTCTGCTGTAAGGCTTTGAGGTATGCCTTAATCAATTGAGAAAGCAGCAAGCTATATCCAACAATAAACCACACTCAGCCTCTTCTACTGTGCCAAATTTAGCCATAAAGGTCTGAATACAATTCCTAATTTTCCATAGATTTCTAGCAATGACTCAGGCAAATAAGTAAATCTTCCTCAGCCTGTTCCATAGCTCCTGTTCACTGAATTGTGAGTATCCATGGGGACAAGGACTGCTTTTATGCCTTTGGAAAATGAGTTCCCCCTGGGAAAACCTCCCTGCGCTTCAGTAGTGCCGCTGACAAATAGCAGGCTGTAACTTGGCCGGGGTTACTGACTGAGGAAGAATGTTGGCTGGATTCTGATAGGGAGTGAAGCTGTGAAATCTTTTTTCTTGATTTGCAAGTTGTCTCATGGCATCTACCATTTGTTCACAGAGAGGGGCTTTTATCCTTTAGGATTGCTGTCAGTGCTAAGTGCTTATAACTGAGTATATGGGGTGTGGGAATGAAAGGTCCTGGATGCTATTAAATATTTATTGCATAGGCAGGATAATACTAAAGATATACGGCTGGTACATGAAAACAGGACTGCTACTGTCCATAAATCCACAGGAAACTGACAGACAGTTCCACAGGAGACGGCTGGCAGTGGGTCCCAGGCTGACTTCACACTTGAGGCCATCTCTGATTAGAAGAGCAGTTGTGGTACATGTGCAAAAGTGTGTACTTGGAATGCAGATGTGAAAACGGAATGATCTGAACAGATGTTCATTCTGCTGATGTAGGTATTTGATTTCTGTCCCTGGCTCAGAAGTGCCTCTGCTTTTTCTTTCTTCATCACCAGCGTGGGTCAGGCTTCTGCATGATGGAGGTGAGCCCTGCCCTCATTTCTGACCTGGTGCTCCTACTTGCCTTACAGTCAGGCCTTCATCTGTTCAAAATGAGGGAAAATTAAATAACCATCAGAAAAAGCAGCTATGTCAGTTTAAGAATTTAAAAACAAAACACAAAACTTTTAAGAAAACAGTATTTATAGGCTAGCTGGACACAGACGTCCGTAGGCCAGGAAGTAGGGGAGATATCCAAGTGTTTAAAGCAGTTTAAAATTTTTTGACATTAGTGAAAATTCAAGACTTTAAAAGGAGAAAATTTAAAAATTTCTGTGAAACTGCAAAGCAGCACAACTTTCTAGTTTGCAACAGCTGTGCTCCAGACCCTACTCCTACACAGGTTCTACGTATTGAATGTGAAAAATTTGTGTAGTCTTCTTTGCAAGGGCCCCTTTCTTCGTGGTGGGGGGATGGAGTTCATTCCCAAATCGATTTCCTCCTTGCAAGGAATTAGGCGAGAAACTTGACCTTGTTTGTTAATCTTGGAAATCTTCTGAAGGCTCAGGTGAAAGCCAGTCTCCTGCTTGTATAATTTTCAAATCCTTAGTCAGAGCCCATATGTTACAACCTGGAGGAAATGATGCTTGGGGATGACTAACTGAACACGTTCCTGCTGTTAATTTGGGTGTCATTCCAGAAATTTAATTAGTAAGTTTTCCCTTTCCTTTTGTTAACACATTTACTTACTGATTCCTGTCTTTGCAATTGTTCCCCATAAGGAACTTAATGAAGGAATAAAATTTATATTAACAGAGAGAAGCATTTTCTTCCCGGCTGTGATGAGTAGGGAGAAGCAGAGAACATACATGTGTTGCATTAGCAGAAATTTGGTTATAGATAGAATATTCACTTCTTTGTATCGTCCTCCTGCAAATATCATGTTAATCCAGTTTAAATGAGTGTGGGATTTACCAGAATTGAGGCTCTAAAGTGCTGATCAGAAATTCATGGAATCACAGAATGGTTTGGGTTGGAAGGGACCTCAAAGCCCCTCCAGTGCCACCCCTGCCATGGCAGGGACACCTCCCACTGTCCCAGGCTGCTCCCAGCCCCAGTGTCCAGCCTGGCCTTGGGCACCGCCAGGGATCCAGGGGCAGCCACAGCTGCTCTGGGCACCTGTGCCAGGGCCTGCCCACCCTCCCAGTGCAGAGTTCCTTCCTCATACCCAGATGATCTTTAGGGCCCCTTCCAACCCAAACTATTCCATGAGTCTATGACCACCTTTCTTTGTCATAACCTTTGTCATGACCTTCCCAAACAATCCTGTTTTAATGTAAGTAACATTAAAACGTAATGCCTGGAGGTTGTTTCAGGCTTACATCCTTAGTTTCAGGATGAGGACATTTTGCCTTATGTGGATTATATGATGGGGAATGAGTGTCTCTGACCCCAGTGAAGGTTTCTCGGGTTTGGATTAAACCCTGAGTGAGTCATGCAGTTAAACAGGTGTTTCTGCTGCTTCAGAGTAGAAAGCACTTCGACCTTTAAGCCCTTTCAGAATCAGCTTATGTTTTTGCCAGTGACTCATGTCAGGTTGAGCCTGGAGGAATTTCGAGGAGGCTGTTTGAGCCCTGATGGCACCAGAGACCCCTCCTGTGGTGGAGGCTGCAGCCGCTGGAGTGGCTGCTCTGCCCGCGCCCTCACCTTGCCTCTCCAGCTGGAAAACAGTGCTCAATTCTTCAGCAATGCTCAGTGCTTTTTCTTCAATCTGATTTAAAAAATCCTGATTTTTTTTTCTACTGTAATTACAAATAAAACACGCATTTGCCTTCCAGAATCACTTTGTTGCACTTGCCAAAAATGATCCTGCTTGTCATATGTAGAATATACAGAATATGGTTGTGTGTTGAAGGATAGTTTTAAAAGTTACCAATAAAGTAGCAGTGGAAAAGTTCTCACAGTGCTCAGAAGCCTGGAAATGAGAGTCAAGGACTATGGTATTACTTTTTTTTTTTTTTTTTAATTGGAAAGTATTTGCAAATCTGCTGGATCTGTGAGGCCACCTTTCCTTTTCTCTGCCAGCTCCCACTCTGCTCTTCCTGCCTTGAATGGGGACTTGCTCCTTCTCCTTCCTAACAGCAGTGTGTCTGATTTATTCTACAGGTTTTAAATTAGAAGGAAACTCATCAGTAGGGAAGAAGTGGTGGATTTGAGAGCAGTTCTGTGGCTCTTCTTGCCTGACTTGTTAGACAGCTTGGTTTTTTTGTTGGTTTTTTTTTTAGCTTTATTTTTTTGCTGTAGAAGAAAGGTGGCTGGTGCTGCCTGGCTCGGCTGTGGGTGTTCTGTGTGCTGCTGTCCCTGAGGGGCATGGGGGGCTCTGCCTGCCCTGGGCACCCTGCACTGCCCAGCCCCTGGGCTGCTGCTGCTGCTGGGGCAGGGTTTGCTCTGGTGCTGCTCCACGGGTCTCAGAGTGAGCAGAGAGCACCCTGAACAGCCCCAGTGCCAATGGAAACGCTCCCCCTGTGCACACTCAGCACTGGGGCAGGGCTTTGTCATCCACCAAGAGCCAAATCATGGTTCCAGCCCTGTGTTTCCTGTGATGAAGTCTCCGTGTGAAGTGTTTGTAGCCATGGGAATTCTCATTCCCATCCTGAACTGTCTGGGATTGTGGGTGAGGACAGGCTGTGGAAGTGGCAGTGGCTGATTCTTTTGCATCTTGGCTACCAGTCAGCTGTGTTCCCATTTCATTCATTCTGTGTGCATAGGAGCGCAGCTAGTATAGATGTGCCTAACTGACTTGAGAAAAGAAAGAAGTCTGAGGTCAAAATACAAACTAATTAATCTTGGTAATTAGTGAGCCTTTGGCTTTCTGACTTAGAGCACCTTCTAAAGATCCCAAAAGCTCAATTTCCAGGGCAGGGGTGGGCAGTGCTTTGGCCAAGGGGGGCAAACCAAGGGGGGCATGATGGTGGGGTCTGGGGTGGAACTCCCATGCTGCTCTGTTTCATCATCCTAAGAGGTTGGAGCGAGTGTCCAGGCTGCCTCTTTGAGGTGTCCCTGTGCTGGGGAGGTCCAGGCAGCCCTGGAGCCATGGGAGAGACAGAGAGTCTCTGCATGTGCTGGACAGGGTCACGTCATAGCCTGGAGGGGAAATGGCCTGAAATTCCCCAGGAAAACCAGAGTAGTAGAACATGAGATTTTCACATTTCCAATCTAAAGAATTTCCATGCATATGCAGCCTATGCGAGAAGCTGAAGGACAGTTGCAAACACTTCCTTCACCAAAAAGAAGGGAAAAGTCTCTAAAATAAAGCAGAACAGCAAACACATAGAAACATTTATGTGTTTGGTTTTTTTTGGAAAGTAACTTGGTTTTAATGTAGCCTGAGGTGAACAGGACGGGCTGTAGAACCCGGTGCGGTGAGCAGCAAGGACCTCAGCTGGTGCTTTGTACCAGTGCATCCAGGAGCAGCTGAGGGCAGTGGGAGCCGTCCTGGCTGTGAGAACACCCAGACCTGGAAATGGCATCCTGTGGCTATTAATCCCTTGGATGGGGAGCCTCTCGACACCCAAACATGAAGAAATAGCTGAGGGTTGATCCATCATGCCACGGCTGTGTTCGTGGTGCCTGAAATATTAGTGCTGTCACAGGAATGGCGTAGCACAGGCATCTCTTTGTCTTCTTGATACTGGAATTAGGCCGAGTGCCCTAGTTCATAATGCTGCTGCTCTCTTACATAAAAGATTTTATGATTGCTCTTGACACGAGCATAAAACAAATCTAAAATTCTGAACACCCTGGCAATGCAGGGCCTTTATTTTTGTCCATCACTAATAATAATGTCTCGTTTTGGCTTATAGGACAGAAAACTCACAAAAGTAGAGAGGCAGAGATTTAAAGAGGAAGCAGAAATGTTGAAAGGTCTACAGCACCCAAACATCGTGAGGTTTTATGACTTCTGGGAATCCTGTGCAAAAGGCAAAAGATGCATCGTGCTGGTTACCGAGCTGATGACCTCTGGAACGCTGAAGACGTAAGTACTGCGCTCCTGCAAGGGGCTAAGAATAGCAGCAGACATTTATAGCAAAATCCTACTTTTGTATGCTGAAAAAAACCATCTCCAGATAAAAGCAAAAAATGGAGCTGTTCTCTGGTGTCTGTCATTTGTCCCTGCGTTTGAACCGCAGTGGTTTGATGGGCAGAGTTTTGGCCTCCATCTCTTTCTGCCTGCTTCCCTGTTTCGGTTATGCAACTCAAAGCTGTTCTCTGGCGTGTTTCATTTTCCGCCTGTGACGTTTGGATTTGTCAGGGTGTGTTTTGTGCTTGCTCTTGGGCTTGTATTTGCATGTTTTGTTAGGGAATTCAAATGGAATAGCCCTTGAATGGTAGAATCTCTCAGAAGCTGAAGGTGCTCTAGGTTATCTCCTAAACAGGATGAATTAATAGCTTCTGGTACTGACAGTCTTGTTAAGGCTGATATAAAGCAGTTGGCATGAATTCTGGAACAGATTTTCAGCCCCAATGGGAGCAGTACTCACCCAGTGTGCTGCTCTGCCAGTGCATTAGCAGTCCCTAAGTCTTCCCTAAATGTCCCCTCCCAACCAGCGCTTCAGGTAACTAGATAGAAGTGCAGGGGTGTGGTACAAAGGTGTAAGTTTGTGGTTAAAATTAAACTTCAGTATTCTTCTGATTCAAAATATATGAACATATTCCAAAGCTCTTCTCTTCATGAAATGAATCACTGAACAATTAGACTTCAAAATATTTGGTTGTATTTGCACCAAAAATGCTCATTATCATCCTCCCTAAAACTGAATGCTCTAATTCCTCCTTTGAAAAGATCTATTTCATTCAATTTTGGGATATTTCTGTGCTGCTCTGGTGGCATCTAATAAGGGGCTTTTATCCATAGTGGAGTTTCAGAAAACATAAGCTGTGCTGTTAAAGCCCCTCAAATCTCTAACAAAATATTTTCGCTTCCTTTTTACCCATTTGTGTGTGTGTTGTGCTCCAGGTATCTGAAGAGGTTTAAAGTGATGAAACCTAAAGTCCTGCGGAGTTGGTGTCGGCAAATCCTGAAGGGTCTTCTTTTCTTACACACAAGAACTCCACCAATAATTCACAGAGACTTGAAATGTGATAATATTTTTATTACTGGACCAACTGGATCTGTGAAAATAGGAGACTTGGGTCTGGCAACACTCAAGAGAGCTTCATTTGCCAAAAGTGTCATAGGTAATGCTCCTGTTCTCCTTGGCTTCCCTCGGTCAGTATCGTGGCTGTCTGTTTAACATCTTCCTTTCCCATTTTGCATTAGTGATTTTAAAGTAGCAAATTGGTAGTGGAAGTTAAAGTGGGTTTGGGACTGTTGCCTCTATACCCCTATAAAAATAGGAATCAGTAAATAATGGTATCATAACTTCCTCTTCTCCTTCCTCCTGTATCATCTTTAATGCGTAGGGAGCCCAGAACCAGTGAAGTCAAAACAGTAGAAATTTCAGATATGTACTTGGCTGCTGTGGATCTGCTTAATTTCATTAATTTTAATGAACTCGTGTTTGTTTATATTTGTTAAGTTTCTCTCATTTTTAACTTCTAGTAACTGGTGGGGTTTTTTTTCTCTGTTGAGGGTCAGTATTTCTTCAAATAATTTTTTTGCAGGGTGACAGTTGTTCATGGGACATATTGGAATAATATCAACAATAACAATACTGGGAATAATATAAATAATACCAATATTGGGAATAATTCCAGAAGTACTAATACTGGGAATAATATCAGTAATATCAATACTGGGAATAGTATCAGTAGTAGCAATACAAGGAGTAGCATCAGTAATACTAATATTGGTAAGAATACTAGTAATACTTACGCAGGTTTTTATAAAATCAGTTATGAACAGAACACCATCAAAATACAGTCACGTCTGAAAGGAATTTGATACTGTAAGGGCTGCAGGATGCTGGCAAAGTGTCTGCATTCATTTTGGCAATCAAACTAAGCTTATAATTTTCATGAGCACTACTGCTCCAAGGAGAGGATAAAGGAGGCTTGGAAACACTGGTGATGAGTAATGCTGCCCCCTCTGCAGAGGGAGTAGCTCTAAAGGCATATCAGTAGCTGCATTTCACGTTGGCTGGAAGGGATGAAATCAGCACACTGCAGTGTCTCTGCGGGAGCCCAGCCAGGGCAAACCTGCTCCTGCCAAGAGCAGCTGGGTGGGTGCTGAGCAGCCTCACGTTTAGCTGGGCTGTTAGGTTGAAGGATGCTTGTAGGTATTCCTTTCCACTCCAAGGAATGGGGGAAATGTCATTTTTGTTCTGTTCTGGAATGGTGCCAGGTATTCCATTTGTTTGTTAGACTATTGCTATCACTTTTTCAGATTTGTTTTAAATGCTCTGGAATTCACGAGATTCACTGCTGAGTTGTGTTCCTTCTAAAGCAGAGCAGCAGCTCCAAAATAATTTCCTGTGGCAGCTGTTAACCTTTTCTGAGCAGCAACCTCTGCCTTAGTGACAGCTTTGACAAACACCCAGAGAGAGCGACTACACTGAGCCTCCATGACATGGGTCTGGCTGATTTGCTGAGGCTGTAGGCATGAGTGTCTTTGAGGTGGAAGGACAAGGTGGAAGAACATAAACAAGGGAAGAGATCAATCTTGAATTTTGCGAAATTAATTTTACAGAAATGCTTGTTCATAAGTTGAGTCTGCTCCAGAAACGTGTGCAAAAGCAGACCCTAATTTTGAGGGTTGTCCTTTATGTTGCCATTTAAAAAGAGTTTTGGACAAGTCAGAAAATCCTAGAATGGTTGGGATTAGAAGGGGTCTTAAAGATCATCTTGTCTGCCATGGCTGGGATACCTTCCACTACCCCAGGTTGCTCCAAGCTCCATCTAGCCTGGCCTGGGACACCTCCAGGTATGGCGTTTCCTTAATTTCTTTAGGGACTTGGGTGATGGCTTGTAACTGGAGGAGAGGAGATTTACACTGGATATTAGGAAGAAACATTACTGTGAAGGTGGGCAGGCCCTGGCACAGGGTGCCCAGAGCAGCTGTGGCTGCCCCTGGATCCCTGGCGGTGCCCTAGGCCAGGCTGGACACTGGGGCTGGAGCAGCCTGGGACAGTGGGAGGTGTCCCTCCCTCTCAGGGGATGAGGTGGCTGGGGTGGATGGGATGATCTTTAAGGTCCCTTCCAATCCAAACCATCCTGGAATATGCCGGAACTACTTTTTCTGATTCTATGTTACTTTAATTAGAGTTGTGCTTTTGCTGCTGATTAGTGATGACATAACAAAGCATGGATGGGATCTGCCAGGGCTGGGGGCAGTTTGGGTGCTGAGGCTGGACAGAAAGAGTTCATCTGGGTCTTTCTCATGATCCAAAACCTGCCACTCTTTTTTTTGGCATCCCAACAGCTTGCTGCTACTGTCCCTTGACACACCATTGCACTCATCTCTCTTCCTTCATCTTTTCTATGTAGAAAGGAAAGAAATGAATTACAGTATGAGATACAGTTCCTGGAATGAATTGCCCAAATGTTAATAGTTTTCTGTTTTGCTTTGTAAGCCCTCCCTTTTCAGAGTAGTTTGCTGAGCAAATGTTGCCGGTGTTGGGGTTGCTGCTTGTCCCCGAGCTGCATCTCCCAGTGCCTCACTTCATATTTACCAAGGTGCATCAGATTCCTGGTACCCTAATTCCTATTGAGTAGGACCTTGTTCTGTGAGTAGCCTCATTGATTTGTCCCACTAAACCAGTGACAGAATTAGGTTTGATGTTTTGTGCACGACTCTGTAGGTGATTTGTGATACTTCTGGCTTCCAAAGTGCTGTCTGCCTGCTGGTGGTTACTCTGTATCTCTGGAGGAAACAAAAAAAATGCAAATTTGCACTGATAAAAGCAAGAGTGAAGGTTCTCGTTTCTTCTTCCCTTTTCACCTCCCCGGCCCTTTACTCATCCTTCTCTCCAGCCAGACAGAAACCATTCTATCACTTCAGTATGGGCAGGAAATGAACCATAGCTCATTTTCTCATTCATTTTTGAAATTTTTCGTTCTTTTCCTTCCCCCTCCCCTCCATCCTGCTTCCCCTCTGCTCTGCTTCCCCACTTTGGATTATTGTCAGCAAGCCATGGGCATGGAAGTGCATACATTGACATTGGATTTGTTCCCTGGGAGATGCTTGAGCTCTTTTGAAATTATCTCGTATGCACCTATACACAGTTGTACTGGGCACGCTTCTCACAGGTGAAAAAGCTTTTGGTAAAGCCATTTGGGCTCCTGTAAAAAACCAACATTATCTTTGTAGGTACACCAGAATTCATGGCCCCGGAAATGTACGAGGAGCACTATGATGAATCTGTGGATGTCTACGCCTTTGGAATGTGCATGCTGGAAATGGCTACCTCAGAATACCCTTACTCAGAATGCCAGAATGCTGCTCAAATCTACCGGAAAGTAACCTGTGTGAGTACACGTCCTGAACTGGTATTGGATCCTGTCACTGGAAGGTTCAGAAGCATATTTTGGTGAGGTGTCGGTACCGCTGAATGTATACTGCATTCTAGAAGTTGAGGTATCTGAGCTCTGGCTTACACAAGCCTGTTTCAGGCTTATGTGTAAGCTTACAATTCCACACTTGGAGTGTGTTTTGATGCAGCTACATGAAATATTTTCGGTTATCTTTGTCACTGATTTTATCTCCATCGGCCGCAAATACAGCCCAATGCGCTGATGTGTGGTAGTTTAATTCTTCTTAAAGTGTTGCTTTCAACCCAGAGCCACTCAGAAATAATTTTAAAGCTCACAAAAGGCCTCAGAAGCTGCTCAGCAGTGCAGTTATCTTCATCCTCTGGCTGTAGCAGCTCCCTTGGCATTGCAGGGAGGTGAGTGTGTGCAGCCGTGGATCTGCTGGATGGTTACCATGCTCTGCACCATGGGGTGGCTGCAAACCATGCTGCAGCCTCTCAGAGACATGGAATGGGTTTGATGGCTCAGGTGAGTTCCTTGCCTTTATCTCTGTTATTCAAGGCTAGGTTGGGCAGGACTTGAAGCTGCCTGGTCTAGTGGAAGGTGTCCCTGCCCATTACAGGGAGGTTGGAATGAGATGGTCTTTAAGGTGCCTTCCAACCCAAACCATTCTGTGATTCTGTGATCCTAGAGCTGCATGGTGACTCGATGTTGTTATTCCATGCTATTCTTTATCACAGTGTTTATTAGCTTTGGCACAAGGGATGTTGGCTCTGTTTTGGTATGGTCCTTCAGATATGACCTAAATGCTACCAGCGTGGGCAGCTTAGGGGGCACTTCCTTGGACTCTAGGGGTTCTTGGGGTGGCTCAAGAGGCTCTTCTAATTACAGGCTCTGTAGCCTCATGTCCTGTCTGTGAGACTGGTCAGGCACTCAGTGTACCTGAGTAGTGGGAGCTGCTATTGCTGGGAAGGTGTGTGTGCACCTGGAGCCACGGAGAACATCGAGCTCTTCATTGCTCCATGTACCCAGAGAAGCTGTGTGCACACCTCGTAGCCATCTGCAATACTGGTAATTAAGACTTTGCCAGGCTCCTAAGCCTCATTTATCAAAACAATATCAAAGATGGCAAAGAGTAATGATTAATCAGAGGATTCCTAATTAGATGTTATATTTCAATTTTGAGACTTTAAGTAGCCGTTGTTTTAAACACTGATGGAAGAAGCCTGAGCCAACTCATTTTCTACGGCAGTAACATTTACACAGCTCAGAATTAGATGGTAAATTATTATAGTTTTGTAAAACTGGCTTTATACTGGCAGCTCCAGAGAGGTGGGAGATTATATTTGTCATATAGAAAAAGCAACGGTGGAGAAGCTGTTGGAAGGTCCTTGTTGGGGGTATTTTTGAAGCAGAGCTGTCTGGCAGGGAAAGCTGAAGACAAAAGCATCAGGTACCAGCACGGAGGGCGTGCAGTTTTCGTCTGAATTTGGGGTAGTAGCAGTGGGAGCAAAGGCACCAGGATTCCTTAGATGGCAAAATTGGCATTGCTGTTTTTCCAAGGAAAGGGTTAACCAGCTCCCCGTGGAGTGGAGAAAGCCCTGTCAAATGCCATGAGCTGCACGACTGTCAGGCTGGAAGGAGGAGCAGGGGGTGGACCTGGGGTGAGGGTGCAGGAGGAGCCTCGTCCCGTCCCAGGGGAGATGCCGTGTCCCAGGAGGAGCCTTGTGGTGGGCTCCACATTGTGGTGGGCTCACAGCTCCTCCAGCAGCGCTGCCTCTGCAGGGGAGCTGCCGACGGAGGGACCCCGCTCCGAGCAGCGTGAGTGGCCTGAGGGGCTGAGCAGAGCTGGAGGAGTTTGGGGTGTGGGGTCGTGAGCCAGCACCAGGCACTGGGGTCTGCCCTGAGCCCAAGACCACTTGGAATAAGGGTTAGGTTTGGTGATGCAGCAGCTTGTGCGAGCCTTGGGGCTTATAAACTGAAATATAGTCGAAAATGGAGAGTAGGCTGAAACCAAGAAGTTGAATTAGACTGTTTTCTTCCAGTATTAGATTAGTTTTGGGGCTCTCATTAAGAGCAGAAGGTGGCTCTGAGCTTCTTGGATGGAGAGGGTGCAGAGCCCCTGGATGCTGCAGTTTCTCAGTGGGACATTTGCTTCTTTATGAAGCTGGGGCTTTTTTGCACTAGAAATATAAATATTATTTCTAGCGTTTTAAATTGAGGGTCAGTGCATTGCGAAATGTGTTTGCTGTGTCTAGCTGCCTGCTGCCTTTATTTAAAAAGTATAAAATAAAATAAAATAACTTTCTTTTCCTGTCTTGGGCTCAGCATTGTAGTAGCAACTACCAGAGGTATTGATAGCATTCATAGGGGTTGGAATTGCTGGCTGGAGTTTGCATCAAGGAGTGCCAACCAACAGAAAGTTTAGACTGCCTACCTTCTGTTGGGTCCCACTGAGCTGATGTTCCTTCTGCTGCCCAGCACAGGCAGGGCGTGATTTGGGTTTTGCCACTCTAATATGTCTTCAGTAGTTTGTACTCTGTGTTCTAACCCTCTGCCACCTCCTTACCTGGTACTAGGACATGAGATACACCTCAAGTCCCAGCTGTCCAAATCACACGTGTTGGTCATCCTTATTGGTGTAGAAAACGTGAACATTACCCTTCTGAGACATTATTTCAGCATATGTCACATTCTGCATGTCTGTAGTGTAAGATTATTATACTTAATTTATTTCAGCGACCTTTTATTCTGCCTGACTGTATTCTTATGGCTAAATTGCTGCATTAATTTTTGCATTTCTGTTTTTCTACGTGTGCCTGTATGTTTGCAGTTGTCCAGGATAAGGAGGTGGTCATGTTTGGGAGGGGCAGAGGGGCTCATTTCTGTGCCAGACAAGACATGCTTTCTCCAGCCTGTCACCTCTCTCTGCCCTTTCAGCCTGAATGACGGAGTGTAAACATTTCAAAAATGGATATGTACCGTAAATAGAAAACACATCTCTCCCAAGCAGTGGGGCCAAGCCACATTTACCGCAGTTCACTTTGAAGTGATTTCCTGGTCAGCATATTTGCAGTGCCCTTCGTTCTGATGCCATAATCTCATTTTTCATGCATAACTTGATGGTTTTTCTTACTCAGATTTTTTTTGTGTTTAATCATTCTGCCAAGTGATTTTGATGTAGACAATAGTGATGAAACATTGGAATCCGTGACCTTCCCAGGCTGCTCCAGCCTAGTGTTTTCTTAGGCATGTGCTGCAGAGTGCACAGCGGAGCAGCTGCATCTCCAGAGAGTTCCTGGCCATCTCCTTGGGTTCAGTGGTACAAACCTGTGCTTCAGAACAACCCACCCTGTGGCAGTGTTCTGGTTTGCATGTAAAGCTTTCATACTGTTAGTTCTCATCAGCTATTGAAGGTTTTCTCAGCAATTCTGTATGTGTGCTTTATGCCAGAGTGCACACATACAGAATTAATGCTGCGGCTGTGGCGCAATGACAGCAGGCAAATCATGCTGTCAGTGTCATTGCATGGACTTCTTGTGGCTTTTGGAGATCTTCTTAGATCTGCAGGTAACCCTCTTAGCTTGGCATTAAGATGGAGCACCATTCTGGAGGGAAACAGAGATGAGTTTATAATTGTACACTGTGATGTCATAGAACAAAATCCTGGTAAAATTGAGAGCTTTACCTTCATTTCGCTGACTTCAGAGAGTGTGTACCAAGGTGCAGTTTCAGTTGGAAACATGGCTTCACCTTTTTTGGTAGAAGGTTTTTTCCTTTTTTAGGAATGACACGAGCCTGGAAGGTGGAGTGGTGGCCCAGAGCAGGCTGACCCTGGGGTGGAAGGCACCTCTAGGGCCAGGAAAGCCTCTGGAGACTGACTGACGTGGGCCAGACGTGCCAGTGACTTGTGTGGCATTCGCTGTGTCCCTTCAGAGCATCACGTGCTGCTCTTCCAAAGTGTGCTCTGCTGATGGAAAATGGCCAGTGGCTGTTTTTAGACCCTGCAGAATAAGCAGCACATTTCTTCCCTCAGCATGAAGGATGCAACTTTTTCTCTATGTGTCTGGCGGTAGACTCAGCTGCCTTCTACTGGAGGGCAATGGATCACAAATCTAATTTCTTCAGAAAGAAGGGTATGGAAATAAGTGGTGGTGAGGGAGTCAGAATAAATCATCCTGTTTGGTACAGAGAAGCTCTCAATTTGATCTCTCGTTTTGCTGTTGGTTTATATATGTGTATATATATTTCAACATTTAAGGAATCTGTATTATCATTATGCCCCTTATGCCACCCAGTGAGCTCTGCCTTTCACATGTGGTGGCATTGAATTTATTTTAATTTAGAAAAGGCTGTACAGCTTTCAAACTGTCATGGATAATCTCTTGGCTAACACACTTTGAATTTTGCTGCTGTGTTTCCTTGGGAATGCTCAGGGAAGACAGATGGCTTTTGTTTAGGTGAATGAGATGAGCCCTTTGATGGCCAATGGAATCCCCCTTCATTGTCAGGGGCACTGTGCTGCAGGGGAGGGTTTGCAGCATCCCAGTGAGCTGGCCTTGGAGAGTTTAATGAAGAGTAAGGAAGAGAAGCGTCCTATAGCACAGGGACAGGGAGAAAACACTTTGCCAAAGCAACTCTGTTCAGTACTTCACAATTTTTGTCCTCGTTTGTTTCAGCCATCTACTTGTAGCTTAGCTGTTCAGCAGATGAGCACAATGGATATTTGAGAGGAGTCAGTGTTCCATCCAAAGATGGGGAAAGTGTTGGTGGAAGAGTTGCTGTTTTTTTTATTTGTGGAAGCAATTTGTAAGGTCAATATTGGGAACCAGTCATTGGGGATCTGGTGCTCTGGGCTCCCTGTGCCAGGGCCTCCTCACCATCACAGGGAGGAATTTCCTTCTTGTGTCTAATCTAAACCTGTCTCTCTTCAGGTTAAAGTCTTTATTAGATCTTATTATGCTTTCTTCCTGGAGAGTGTCACACTAATATGGAAATCAGTTTTCTCATAGCAAACAACAGTGAATTGAAATGTATAGATTTATCCTTCTTCCTGATGGAGAACCCACTAGACTCCTGTAGCTTAAACATGAATTATGGTGCAGAGGAGTCCTGCTGAAAATACATTGTGATGGTGCTTTGTTTTCTTTCATTTCTGATTCAGGTGTCAGAGCTCTCCTAAGAGCTCACCGTGGCACATTGAGCCAGCCTGGGCACTCCAGTGCCTTTTGACACATTTTTCTGATACACAAAATTTGAACCCTTGTCTCATCAGTGAGATTTAGGTTTGCTTAAGCAAATAATTCTTTTTAGTGGGTCACAGCCAGCCAGCCACGTGTATGGATTATTTTGTTTTGTTCTCACAAAAATGGGTTTCTTAGGATCGCTGCAGCTTTCTGCTGAAACAAAACCAAGGAGCTGAGTCTTTGGGTGACTGTTCTGTATATTTATTATTATTTTTTCAAAATCTACAATTTATATATTTCATGCTAGAATTTCAAGACAAATAGGGGGGTGTTGATCTAAAATTATTAATTAATCAAGTTTGAATCTGAGGCTTGAACAGAATGTTCATAAAAGGATAAAAATATAATCTGATGCTGAAATATTCAGAAATTCTGAGAGAGGCTCCAGCCCTCACTGAAATTCATCCATAAAAATTATTCAAGACTTAATTCAGTGTATTATTTGCAGACCCTCTTTGAAAATACTTGTTTTCTTCTTTTAATCCACTGAGTGAGCCAAAAGTCTACTCTGCGGGGCTCCTTATCTGTGACTGCATGAGCCATTATTTACTGTTATTTCAGAGTGAAACTTTAAAAGGATTTGTATGGAGCTAAATGTTCAATTGCCATTCAGTTATGTGCTTAACCACATTCTGTTTTTTAGATAAAGGAAATTGTGTTTCCTTTTTGTTTGGCTCATTGACTTCATTGGAAGTACTTGGGTCCTTCAGTGATAAGGTCCAACTGCATCATCTCTTCTTAAATAAATTGTGTCATATTTTCATCCATATACATCTTGGTTTAGTAAGTAAAATGTTTTTAAAAGGGAATCAATTAATTCTGTGATTTATGCTGGACATCAAAAATAAAAATAAGAACTTCTTGCGTTGCCACTTGTCACCTGTAGCTGAATATATACATGGATGTGGGGACACTGATTCTGCTTCCCAGGGTTTTCTTCTGCAGTGGGTAGTTGGTTTTTCTCCTTGAAAGGCCACGCTCATAGGTTGCTGTTCCAAATCTGTTCCCAGCAAAAATGCTAGCATTTGACA
This sequence comes from Melozone crissalis, assembly GCF_028551555.1. Taxonomy (NCBI): domain Eukaryota; kingdom Metazoa; phylum Chordata; class Aves; order Passeriformes; family Passerellidae; genus Melozone; species Melozone crissalis. The sequence continues at coordinate 22,288,962 of NW_026535807.1, read as the reverse complement.
GAGATTTAACTAGATTTATAGGTTGCACCTGTTCTATCACATATTCCCAAGGGGTTTCTAACAACATCCTGGGAAATTCAGGAGCAGTGCAGAGATGTTGTATTCTCCTGCTTCCCTGCTTGGTTTTGGGGTTGATCTTTAATTTTTCATGCAGAGGGGAATACGTTGGAGAGTGTTTGGGTCATGGAAATGCAAAAGGTTTGTGGGAAACAGGAATATGGACTATTCCAAGGTATTTTTCACTCATTTTCAGTACTAGCTATCTGAAGAAAAATGTGATTATCTGTCCTTATTCATTTAGTGCTTTGAGAGTTGAGACAAAAACATAAAAGGAATAATTTCAGAAATTGGTTATTGAAATTTAAACTTAGCTGTTTCTTGAATATTCACTTTAGAGACCAGAGGATATAAAGGTAAAATTTGCAAAGGTTGGTAAAGAAAAAGGGATACTTTCCCTGTGTAGGGCTGAGCTTGTGCACATTAGTGTATTAGTTTTGAAGTGCAATGGTATTTAGAAGTATAGTACCCCTAGATCCTTAACTCAGTTTTGCATTAAGGCTAGCAACTTAAAGGTTTTAATAAGTTCCTGGGTTGAGTTACCTTTAAAATGCAGAGAAAATATACTTAATTAAGAGGTGTAATGTAATTCTTTTTCACATTAAATTGTTTTTCTTTATGCTTTTAGGGTATAAAGCCAGCAAGCTTTGAGAAAGTTACCGATCCTGAAATTAAGGAGATAATTGGGGAGTGCATCTGCAAAAACAAAGAAGAAAGGTTTGTTTCAAGGGATCGAGTTTTGCATTAAATAACGTGCACGCAGGGATTTCAGAACTGCCTGTGGATTTCTGCTCTGGTCTGTGGGTCTGCCCTGTGCAGAAGGAAATGCAGCATGGAAGTGCAGGTCTAAATTTTTTCCTGCTTTCCTGGCATTCAGTGCAGGACAAGCAGTGCTGTTGTGTCTCTCAGCCACTCAGCATCACTGTGGAGCTGAGCTAGGGTATTCTTGCAGTTTCTGGTTCAGCAGTCCAAAACATGCCAATGGGAAGGTTCTGTAGGGGGCAGGGAGGGTGAGAAAAGCGGGTGTGGTGGATTCATCATGAGCTGTGGTAGCAGATTTCATTGCCCTCTGGGTGTGGAGACACGTTATGCCTAGTTTCCAGCTTTGGTTTTAAAAATTAATGTTTTACTGGTCTCTGCCAGTTTGTCTCGTGCTGAGTATCTCCTGACTTTCACAAATACAGTTTTTAGAGACTGCAGCTCACAGCCTAGAGAGAATCCCTTCTCTGGTACTCCTTAAGTTCAGATACTTAAGAAAAGTTGAACAAAGCTATAATCTGCATTTCTCAAAGTGCTTATGGTGTATGAATATTGCTAAAGCTTTGAGAAATAGGAAATGTCAATTTTTTCTTTTTCAATTTCACTTTCTTTTCAAAATCCCACATCTTTTCAGAAAGAAGACAAATTCATTATGTGTGAACACCAAACAGTGTAAATATTTCACTTTTAACAGCAGTTTCTTTTTACAAACCTTTCTAAAGTTGTTGACATGCAGTGTTTGATTCTTCTTTATATTCTTTGCAGATATGAAATTAAAGATTTATTAAGCCATGCCTTTTTTGCTGAAGATACTGGGGTAAGAGTGGAACTTGCAGAAGAAGACCATGGTAGGAAATCCTCTATTGCCTTAAGACTCTGGGTAGAAGATCCTAAGAAACTGAAAGGAAAACCCAAAGATAATGGAGCCATTGAGTTTACTTTTGATCTGGAGAAGGAAACTCCTGATGATGTTGCACAAGAAATGGTAAAATACACTTCTGATAAAAATGTGTATGTATAGAAAGTAGTGCATGAATCCCAAGGGACAGCAGGAACAAGCTGGGTAAACTAATTTCACTTGAACCACTCCAGGTGTCCAGTTTAGGCACTTTGCATTGATTTTGGAGTGACTACTGCAAGAAAGGGGTGAACGGGGAGCAGCTAACTGAAACATACTGTTTGAAAACAGATGCCTGAAATCACAGTTTACATAGCTGAGGAACTGTAGAGGTCTGGTCTACTTTTATATTTTGCACGCTCTTCTGCCAGTTTCTAGAGGCTGTTGGATGTCTTTGAATTTATTTGGAATCCATTTAGTTCCGGGCAGCAGCTAGAAATACATTACAAGAGTTCAGAAGTTCAATCACAAAGTATTCTGCATTGAATTCTCCAAAACACTTTCCCCCATCTTTTCTGTTGGTGTTCCTTTGAAGGAATGTAGATGAGAAAGGTCAGTGGTCAGCTGCTCCACCCCCAAACTTTGAAAGGAAACTGGATTCACTGAGTTAGGAGTAAGCTTTGGATTTTTTAACTGATAAGTTTCACTTGCTGAATTTCTGTATTTTTATACTTGTGGGGTTTTATTTTTATACTTGTGGGGTTTATACTTGTTAGGGAATCTGTGTTCCATTTTCGCTACATTGTCCTTGAACTCCTGTTTTGATGGTGTCTTTGCTGCCATTGTTTTGGTGTTCTAATGTCACAGAGGCTCAGGGGCAGTAAGCACTGAGCCAAGGGTCTGAACGTTCCTAGGCTTGCAGAAACATTCCTGTGCTTGCAGAAATGTTCCTGTTAGACTCTAAATCCCTAGGGATCCCATTTAATGATGTCATCACCGCTCGTGTTCTGCTCAGGAGGCACTCATTTTGGTAATGCTGCCTTGCTGGGCTGGAGCTCATCACCATCTACTCCGAGTTTAGTGGGAGGAATTCAGGCTCCTTTGTCTTCTTGTCGTTAGTTTGCAGTAGGTCCAGTGTTTTTCCAGCAATATATTATTACAGAACTCATTTAGTTTAAAAATTGCTCTGGTACCATTACTTACTGTTATATTTTACATTTAAATATTGATAGAGATATTGGGAGTTTCAGAGTTCTCTTAAGTTGCTTGGTCCATAGTTGTGATGCTTTATTTTGAAGAGGAAATAATTCTCATGAAAAGTATATTTAAAAGGATCATTCCCAAACTACAGTGACACTCTACCTGTTCCCAAATAATTTAAAAATCTGTTTTCTACATTAATGCATACCTAAGAGACTGTCCATTAAATGCTTTCAAACCTGAGGCTGTTGCAGAGGCAGAAAAAGGGGACGTTTATTTCTAAATGTCTTTTTCTAGTCCTTATGAATTGTGGAACACCAAAGCCATGTGCTTTCATCTGTTTGTTGCTTTGTGTGCTGTGGAAGAGAGGAATGCAGGAGACCTTCTGAGTACAGGGAATTATTTATCATTGCTGACGGGATTCTGGTAGTCAGGCAGTCCCACCTGCCCAAATGATATGGGCAAAGGGAAGTGGAAACATTCTAGTGGGTTTGGAAAGTGAAGTTAGCTCTTGAAGCTGTGTTTTAAGGTGCTTTGCATCCAATAAATTTAGCAGTGAAAATCTAAGCTGTGAAAGTGTCTTATGTTTGGGCAAGAGCAAAGCAAGAAAGCCTCAAGGTTTCCCCCATGGATGTAAGTGCTTTCAAATCTGTCAAATATGCCTGTTAAGAATGTAGGGAGAGCAGAGACAGCTCTGGTATGGCATTATCAAATGAAAATTTGCACCCTGCACTGCAGGACATTATGCAAACAAATAACACAAAGATGAATTTCCATTTTATCTGTTGAGCAGTTGAGTTCTGAGAAGCCTCATCCCCTTTTCCATCAAATGGGAAGAGTCTGCTTTTTCTTTGTAAAAGTCAATCAATCCTGACTGACTTCACTATTTAAGAGAAGTTATTTTGAAACATAATTCTGTTAACATCTTGTCCATGATGATTTGCTGTGCTATTAAGCGGAGCAATTTGGATAACTCTGTGTGTTGGACGAGTTAAGATTCAGATTTAGGGGCAGTTTGATTCACTCCAGGTGCATTTTTTAGAGATTCTTTTTCCTGTTTTGTCTATTCTTTTAGTGTTAAAAAGGAAAAAAAAGAGGGAAACCCATCTGCCATTAAACTTGCTCTCCTCAGTGGAAGTTCAGTGGTGGATAATTAGAGCCAGTATGTAGTCAGGTCTTAGACATTACATCCTGGGTTTTTTTAATGCGTTGGGAATAGAAATTTTACTGAGAAAGAACCCCACTCCATCAAGCTCTTGAGTTCCTGTTCTTGTGAGAAATAAATTAATATAAATTTGTGTTGTTTCAAATGGATGTTTTCTTTGTTGGGAAGAGGTTCCAGCGTCACGTGTGTGCTTGTGTGCGTGCCAGCCACGTGCTCAGGACCTTGCTGAGTGTGTGTTCCCGTGCAGATTGACTCGGGCTTTTTCCACGAGAACGATCTCAAGATCGTGGCCAAGTCCATCCGTGACCGGGTGGCGCTGATCCTGTGGCGCCGGGAGCGCATCTGGCCCAGGATGCAGTCGGAGGAGCGCCGTGACTCGGAGTGCCTGGACAAGCTGAAGGCGCCGCCGGTGCAGCAGGTCCAGGTCACCTACCTGTCCCACACGGGCCACCACATCCTGTCGGAGCCCGAGGAGCCGGAGGCGGACCAGCACCCCTTCCAGCAGAACCTGCCCGCCAGCGTCACCTCCGTCGCCTGTGAGTGCCGCGGGGGCTTGGCGGGCACACGGGGATGAGCGTCTGAGGGGGGAGCCCACTGTGGCCTGAGCTCAGGTGAACTGATGTGGGTGCTTTTGCACAGTAGCTCAAAACCCACAAGCATTTGGGACAGATGCGTGACAATTTGGAAAGCAATGAAGTTTCAAGAAAACAGTATTATATAGATATCTTTATATAACTCTGTATATATTTTGCTACTAAACAATCATCACAGAGTTGCTGTTTTACTGTTCTGGACTTGTATGTAAGCACATTTAAGTAAAAGATGCATTACATTTAGCAAGACAGCTGCTGCTTCAATTCAGGTATTTTATAAAGGGCTACATTGAGGTCTGCTTTGAATACTGAAATATGCGTGTGTACCTGTACAGGAAAAATCTTCTAACATGATATGAGAAATAGCTACATTTGATTAACATTCACAATATTGCCACATTCACAAAGGTTTTTATCTGAAGCTAAAATGAGCTCATTTCATTTTTTGGATCATATACTTATTTCATGCTAGTTCCTCTGAGGAACACTGCAATTATAGCTCTTTGTTTCTAGCGCTGCAATGAAGTGACTCGTGCTTCCCATGGCTGTGCTGGACATGAGTTCACAAAATGTTATACTAAATACAACCTCCACTATTTATTTCCTACCCCTCCTCAACTTTTAACCAGAACTTGGTATTATTTGGCAATTTTCTATCAGATTATTTGAACATTTTTCTTTAGCATAGGACCTCTATAAATTAGGGTAGCACCCATTCTTATAATTTGAGATTAAATGTAAAAGTGGAAATTAATAACTTGATGTGTGCAATGTACACTCTATAAAAACCTGAGACTGACTCACAGCTTTTCCTTTATTACTCTACCATTAGATTCCTCTTTTTTTTTTTCCTTTGAGGTCCTGAATAATTGTTTGTAATAAAACAGAATGTTAATGCAGCAGAAATCCCATCATGAGAATAGGGCTATGTTGGCTCTTCAGAAACGAATTGAATAAATAGAGAGGGGAGTTTAATTTTGGAAAAGAAAAACAGTTGGGGGAATAGCTTGAGAGTACTGAAGAGAAATGTCGTCTCTGGTGCTATTAAAAAATAATTTGTTATTTAAAAGCCAAATAAGCAAAACTTTATTTAAATATGGAAAAAAGAGACAGAGGAAGGTGTTGGGAAAAGAAATACTATTTAAGCTTAGCTGTAACCTAAGATGGTTATTGAAACTCTGTTGCAGTTTTCTTTCAGTTTTGAATTTTAAATCCCTATTAAAGCTATTTGTCCTTGGGATACATCTAGCTGCACTCTGGTTGTCTCACTTCCTTTCTCAAGTGAAGAAAGCAGTAATTTAGGCTCGAACAGAGTTGGGCACTTGTGTTTTACACATTTTAAAAGTTGTGAAAAGACTTTTTAAAGTCAGTAATACCAATATTTCCAGTTCCCAAAGGACCCAGTCTTGCCCAGTGCCCATAGCTGTGCAGTTCCATAGGTTAACTGGGCAAATGCTCCACCAGAAACTCCACAGATCTGAGCGTGCCAAACCCATTGGAACCTGCACAGGGGTTTGTGTCTGACCTTAATTGCACTATGCTCAAGCAGAGCATGACTTGCTGAACTAAAATACAGCATAAAGAATTTTGTAATTTTCAGGGCTGCTGATAAAAGCAGTGTTAAAGTCAGTGCATCCCTGGAAGAGGGAACTCTAAAAGACCCCACGATCTGCTCTGGACATGACAATCGGGGTTTCCTCTCCTTTTATCCTACAAAATCTATAAGCATCTGCAATTCTGAATGTCAACCTTATGCCCTTTAAAGGATATAGTAAAGTGCCTGAAATATCAGTGTGTGCAGAAATCCATGGGGATGGGTTTTGGCTTAAGAGAAGCAGTGTGTGCCTTTTGTAGAGAATAACATTGGTGTTGTATAATTTATTTATATAAAGAAAGGGCTAGAGTAGTAAAAATGCTAATTACATAAACCATGGTGACCTTGCTCTAAGATCATCACTTGAGCACGGGGAGCTTCTAATAAACTGAACTTCTAATAAAAATGACTGTTCTTGCAGCTGACAGCACGTTTGACAGTGGCCAGGGCTCCACGGTTTATTCGGACTCGCAGAGCAGCCAGCAGAGCGTCATCTACTCGTCCCTGCCCGACACTGTCCCTCCTGCCATCCAGAGGGTGTACAGCCCCCCCTTGAGCGAGGGCCAGCCCGTGCCCCACAGCCTCCCCCAGCTCGGCCACTACCAGCAGCCCTCGGCAGTGAGTCCAAAGCTTTCTCAAATAGTTCTGTATCTTGGGGCACGTTTCATACTACCAGTTATGCTCTTGTTCCCAGTGGGTATGGGTTCCAGGGCTGTCTGTATGCACTCCTCGCTCACCTCTGCACATAGTGACCTGCTCAGTCCCTTATCAGTCTGTTGGCATTAGTTAGTGGCTTTGCAGAAAAACACAGGAGGGACATGGACCTGTTGGCGTGTGTCCAGAGGAGGCGACAAAGATGCTCTGATGGCTGGAGCCCCTCTGCTCTGGAGCCAGGCTGGGAGAGCTGGGGGTGCTCACCTGGACAGGAGCAGCTCCAGGGAGAGCCCAGAGCCCCTGGCAGGGCCTGAAGGGGCTCCAGGAGAGCTGGAGAGGGACTGGGGACAAGGGATGGAGGGACAGGACACAGGGAATGGCTCCCACTGCCAGAGGGCAGGGATGGGTGGGAGATTGGGAGGGACTTGTTCACTGTCAGGGTGGGGAGGCCTGGAAGAGGTTTCCCAGAGAAGCTGTGGTTGCTCCATCCATGGAGGAGGTTTCCCAGAGAAGCTGTGGTTGCTCTGTCCGTGGAAGTGTCTGTCCCTCATGCCGCTGTCTCTCTGCAGCCCGTCCTGCCCGCGGTGCCAGCCACGCCCGCCGTGGTGCCCCAGCACTACCAGGAGCCGGCGATGCCGTTCCCCGTGGTCCCCAGCACCGTGGCCTCGCTCCCGCTGGGGCAGCCGCCGCCGCCGGTGCTGGCCGGCCAGCAGGTGAGAGCTGGGCTCTGCCATGGAGCCGTGTCCATCTCAGCCCTTCCCTGTGGCTGCTCTGCCTCACACAGGGTGCCCAGAGCAGCTGTGGCTGCCCCTGGATCCCTGGAAGTGTCCAAGGCCAGGCTGGACAGGGCTTGGAGCACGCAGGGACAGTGGAAGGTGTCCCAAGTTTCTCTGCAAAACTTCCCAGAGCACCTATGTTCCTCAGAGACAGCAGTGTCCAGTGAATGCCCATGCTAGGGAGGGTAGGGCAGCAGAAGAATGGAAATTAGGGTGAGAAATTCACTTACGCGCAGAATGAATTGTTTTGATCTTGTATCAGTATGCACTGGTGGATCAAACATGTGGAATCAATGTTGTATCTCCTAACTTTTGTTTATTTTTCCAGTTTGGGTGTCCGTGCATTTACACTGCTAAAGTTATAATGAGGCAAAGGTACCTAATCTGCCTGGATATTTTCCCTTCCCTGTGCCTTACCCAATTCACAAGCATTTCTTAAGACACAAGCTGGATTTGAGAGGGAGGTTTTAGGAAGCAGCTCCATTCCCTGAGCACGTTTTTCCTGCTGTAACGCGATGTCTCCTGGAGTGGGAGGTGGCTGAGCCACAAGTGCCAGTACCCTCTGTCCCCTTGGTGACCCGTGGGCAGCTGTGTGAGCTGCAGATTAACCCAGCTGGGGCACGAGAGCAGAGCCAGCTCTGGGAGCTGGCAGCTTTAGGAGCTCCAGCCCAGCGCCGTGGGCATGCGGCTCTCCCACCCCAGAGCTGGGGCTTGGTCCTGCAGGAGCTCCTCCGTGGAGTGAGTTCCTCCATCCTTCAGACAGTGTTCAGGTGCCTCCGCCTTGGCCCTCAGTTTGCTCTGTGCCATCACCAGAGCCAGGCCAGATCCTGCACTGCCGTTCCCGTGTGTTTGGGATTGTAACTGGGGAAATCTTTCCCAACGTGAGATGGCAGAGGCTCTGTGTGCTGCAGGGCCCGATGAGGCCACCAGCCCTGTGGTCCCAAGTAAGTCACCTGAGCCAGCCTATGCCTCAGGGTCATCCTTTCGAACCAGAATGGTTTTTTAAGTATTTCCAGGACTAATTAGAGGAACTGAAAAAGAAGATACCAATAGTACATAAAATGTGGGGGGTTGTTACTGATAATTTCCAGCTTTAACGCAACTTTTTCTCTGTTCTGCTGTCTAAAGCCTGGCAGGCCAGGGGAGCACTGCTTTCTCTGGAAAAGTAAAGCTGCTTTTTTGGCTACTGCATTGTCACTACAGTACATCAGAAATATCTAGAACCTAGCTTTTGCTGCAATTATTGTGGTTGATGGTGTCTCAGGTAATAAGTGTTATATTTTCCATGCCTGCTCCATTATGTAGCAACTTTGGCTTGCCCGGATGAGCTGAATATCAACTGTATCTTGTAAGTTAGTGGGTGGGGATTTCAGGGGACCAACTGGAGCAATCTCTGGGATTTCAAGAGTCTGAGTCATTACAAATAGCCTCTCCAAGACAGTTACCACTTATCATTTTAGGTAATATATCTTGCATTTAAATGTGTTTTAAGCGTGGGCTCCTGTGCAGTGTTTGAATTAAGAATGCTCATCTCTCCTGGGAGCTGTCCCTGCTGGAGCATGACCAGGGCAGGGAATGGAGCTGGGAAGGGGCTCCATGCCTGGAGAAAAGGGGGCTCAGGGAGGACCTTCTGGCTCTGCACAACTCCCTGACAGGAGGGGGCAGCCAGGGAAGGGTCGGGCTCTGCTCCTGGAGAACAGGGACAGGATGAGAGAAAATGACCTCAAGCTATGGTGGGGAAGGTTTAGGTCGGATATCAGCAAAATTTTCTTCACTGAAATAGTGGTTAAGCATTGGAATAGGCTACCCAGGGGAGCGGGGGAGTCACCATCCCATGAAGTGTTCAAAAAACGTATTGATGCAGCGTATGGGGACATGTTTCAATGGTGGACCTTTGAGTGCTGGGTTAGGGGTTGGACTCAGTGATCTTGGAGGTGTTTTTCAATCTTAATGAGCCTGTGATTCTGTACTCCAAGCAGCAGGTCTGTCCTGACAGTGAGCTGGGGAGAAGCGGGGAGCGTGGCCAGCCGCCTGGCTGTTGTGCAGTAACCCTTCCCTGTTGTGCCCGCAGCAGCAGCAGCAGCAGCCCCTCTCGCAGGCAGCCTCCCTGCAGCAGGTGCTCGGCAGCCAGCCCGTGTGCCCGCTGCCGCCCGCCCCGCACCTGCTGCCGCCCTTCCCGGCGCAGGGCGCGCAGGTGCCCGCCAGCAGCACGCCCCTGAAGCCCCTGCAGATCTCCACCGTGCCGCAGCTCCCGACCGTGGCCCCTTCCCAGGTAAGGAGGGGCCGTGAGCGCGGCCATTTGAGGAGAAATTTCCTGCTAATCATTAACATGATTTGCAGGTTTTGTGTGGCTATTTTGACTGCATGCCAGTTTAATTAGGCGATAAGAATATTATTGCTCTTTCTTAATTCCTCTATATTTCTTTGTTATTTGTTTGGTGAATCAGAAATCTCCTTTGTGCCCAAATCTACACCATCCAGTTAAACGCAGCTCCAAAATGGCAATAATTTTTTGGGGGTTGTTTTGTTTTGGTCTTTTGCACTGTTCCCTCTGGCACAATCTCCTCCCCATCCCAGGCTTGAGGGCATGAGCAGTTGCCTGTTTTTATTGCTATTTTCTGACCTCCCGACTTCACCACTTCCCCCAACACTTGCCAGCCGTGTCGGTGTTGTTCTGCTCTGGGTCTGCTCTCTGGAGCAGGGACAAACGCTTCCCTTGGCCTGAGAAGGTGAATGGTGCTGTGTGTAGTAGTGGCAGCACCATAATGGGAAGCAGCTTGTGTCAAAGGGCAGGAGCAAGCTGCTGCCGTGATGCCAGTCTGCTCCATCAGTGGGAGGTTTTGATTGTAAAAACCCTTTCTCTGGGCTCTTCCATGCTGCCGGAGTTGCAGCTTGTTTGAAAACAAGGGTTTAAATTGCCCCACTTAATTTTGCATGAAAGAGTTTTGCGTTAGGTCTGGCCCAATTCCTTTTAATTTCTGTTCAAATGAAAGCAGCTTTTAATTAGGATGTTGCTTGAAGGCTTCAAGCTGGTGTTAGAAGTAGTTCTAAGCTTCTAAGGTACAAAAGCGTCCCCCTCAAATGTATTTTTTTGCTTTTACTAATGATTTAAGCGTAAATCAGTTTTTATTACTGCTTGCGAAGCTCAGGGAATGAATGGAAGTGATTAACAAACAGACATAATTATCCTCCTGGCACAGGTGGATTTTGGGGACTTGTGTGGCAAATGAAACTTCTCTATACCATCAGTGAAAGCACTGATGCAGTTTATGCAATATTCTGTTTTTTTCAGATTCCTCAGTTTCCTGTCATTCCTGCAATTACTCCTCTGGCAGGGCTTGACAGCCTTCCTCCAAACCTGTCCGACATCCCTGCCGCAAACGTGCCCCCCATTCCCGCTCCCTCGCAGTACTTTGCTCCGGCCGTGATCCTGCCCAGCCTGCCCATGAACCCCACGCTGCCCATGGCGCCCAACTCCCCCGCGCTGCCCATGCAGGCTGTCAACCTGCCCCACACCACCGTGGCTCCGCTGGTCCTGCCCTGCCAGCCCATGGTGCCCAACATGCCGGCGGCCACCATCCCGCTGCTGGCCGTGGCGCCGCCGGGGGTGCCGCCGCTGGCGCCGCACGCCGCGCTGCCGCCGCAGCCCGTGTTCCAGCCCGCCTTCCAGCCGCTGCTGCCCGGCGACGCGCCCTCGCCCCACCACGCGCAGAGCTCCCAGCCCGTGGGCCAGGCACCGCCGCCGCCTCCGGCCCTGCAGCCCGGCGTCGTCCACCCTGCCGAGCCCGCTCACCAGGTAAATCCGCCGAGGGCGCTCCGGGGCGCTGCCCGCCCTGGGGCTCTGCTCCTCGCCAGCGTTCATCCTTGTTCTCAAAAGGTTTTGTTCTTCTTGCTCTCAGTTCTGGAGGTGGTGGCTGAAGCTGTGAGCTGTGGGGAGCAGGTGATATCCTCAGCCAGGGCCAGGGGTTATCCAGGGTATAGGGCACAATACAACTGGCTTGGGACAGTAAATGAGCAGAGCGCTTTCTGAGTTTCCTCTTCCTTCTTGCTCTCAGATCTTGGGAAGTGTGAGCCGTGGTTCTCCCAGGTCAGGAGGGCGTACCAAGCCTTGCCAGAGCCTGTAGCTGGTCCATGTAGGATGCAGGGGCTGCTGGGTGCACACAGCAAATACAGGGGAGCTGGCAGGAGCAGCGGAGTTGTTTTGGTCTAGAATATATTTAAAACAGCAAAGGGAAGTGGCCCTCAGGTAAGGACTCTGGAAAGCTCTGTGGAAAAGCACTGTCAGACCTGCAGGGCAGGGATGGATTCTAGCTGCAGACCCTTTCCCCCTTGAAAAAAACAAAGCATAAACGAGCTCAAGCAGTATTTACACGGAAACTGCCTCAGGACTGACAGAGTCTGTAAATACTTCTCTCGCCACATCTGTGATATGTCAGCATGAAACAGTCTGACCAGAGCAGGAGAGGACACTCAACCTGTTAATAAGGCATTTGGAAAATCTGTATTCTGCCACATCCCTTCACCGTAACACCCTAATTAAAATTTGTAACATCCCATCCCAACCTGTCATGGCATCTTCAGAGCAGTACATAGTTTTTAAATTTCTCTCTTCAGCCTTATATTTCGTACAGGATTACTGTCGTTGAGAATGTCAGCAGGATGGAGTTTGGGAGTGTTACTCAGTGTTCCCTGTGGCTTTAGAGGGAATGGAATCAAGCACACTGGACACAGTGAGCATGGCAAATACCAGAACTGGAGAGCTCATGTTCCCAAACCATCCTGACAAAGTCATTAGCTATCAAATATGTGTAGAAGAATTGCATATGGAAGAATTTAGGTTAAAAAATTGCTATTACAATGTGCAGAGGAATATTTTAAAAAACATTGTTTTGATTTGAAGACTTCTATTGGAGAGGTACTTCTGTATATAATGCCATGCTGTTTTCACAACTGATGTTTAGCACCTCTGAGTTTTGTTTTGGCTGGGTACATCTGTATGGGCATTCACTTAAGAACTGCTCTTGATGATCCTTGTGGGTGCCTTGCAAGTCAGAATATTCTGTGATTCTGTGATTTGACATTGAAATATTTTGTGAATTATTCTAGTTATATAAGATTTAAAATTGAACCACCCTTCTGTGGCATTACACCACACTTGTCAGTCTAACAACCCCCTCCTTAGGCAGCCATGTAACTCTGAGGTGTTATGAAGCACATCCTGTCTTTACTTTTATCTACATTAAAACCTGGAATAATAGTTTCAGCCATACCCAGAACCTGCTGAGAGCACGCAGCAATGAAATCATGTGGCCTAGTTCTCATCTGAGTCTTATTTTTTTTAATGTATTTTCCAATAGCCTTAAGTCTCTATGTGATGATACTTCAAAACCAGTAAAAATTGGGTACACTTTTACCTAGTACTAAAAGTCTTTTTTTCTTCCATATGCTTCTTTCTTTCCTTCTTCCTCTTTCCACAAGCTCAGTCCCCCTGGAAAAATACATGATGTACCTAAAAGGAGAACGTTCTGATTTTAAATGTACAACCCAAAAGGACTGTTATGCAGAATAACAACCCGGTCTCTAAGGTAGCTGGCATCCTGTCGCCTGGATCTGGTTCCCACCAAGTGCTTACGCACTTGAGTTATTTTAATGCACTGGAGAAATCTACTGAGAAAAGTGAAACTCCCTCTGTCCACACGAATGTGTTGGTAGGATTGGGGTCTTGGGGCTTGGCACATCAAGGGTTGAGACTTCAGTGTGTAAACTGCACTAAACTGAAGTAGGACACTGGTGTATATTCAGTGAAAGAGTTAATTGTGTCATTTGTGCCAGGTCCTGGTTCTATATATCTGGCAGATTTCTTAAAATATCCTAAGTTAGGTTATGGGTAGAATGTGTTTTTCTCTGCATGGACAGTGTGGAACTGTTGAAAGCAGAGCAAGGTATTCAGGAGAATGAATTCATCACCTAAGATCTTAAAAGCAAGTCCAGAGGAGGCCTTGGAGATGCTCTGATGGCTGGAGCCCCTCTGCTCTGGAGCCAGGCTGGCAGAGCTGGGGGTGCTCACCTGGACAGGAGCAGCTCCAGGGAGAGCCCAGAGCCCCTGGCAGGGCCTGAAGGGGCTCCAGGAGAGCTGGAGAGGGACTGGGGACAAGGGATGGAGGGACAGGACACAGGGAATGGCTCCCACTGCCAGAGGGCAGGGACAGGTGGGATATGGGGAAGGAATTCTCGGCTGTGAGAGTTGGCAGGCCCTGGAAGAGGTTTCCCTGGAAGAGGAGCTGCGGCTGCCCCTGGATCCCTGGCAGTGCCCAATGCCAGGTTGGGACTTGGAGCAGCCTGGGATAGTGGAAGGTGTCCCTGCCCATGGTAGGGGGTGGAATGAGATGAGCTTTGAGGTTCCATCTATCACAAATCATTCTGGAATTCTGTAATTTTTCCTTTCTTAGCAAAATCTGGTTTTGTCCCTACTAATAAACTAGTACCTGATCAATGCACCTCGCCATAATTGTACAGAAGGAATCCTTAGCGCTCCTTTTGGTTATTTCATAGGAAGTTTATCTCTGTAGATGTTACTGAGAGCATCCAAACCCAGCTGCACTGTGAAGTTTGAGTCCTTTCTTCACGAACACCAGTGGCTTTGCTCCCCCGTCACGTTGGTGTTGAGCCCCTGGCGCAGAGACGGTGCTAACAGCTCTCGTTGTGTTGCAGCCCATGCCTGGACACAGTCAGTTTGCTCTGGAAGCTGGAGCCCAGGTGCCCGTGCTGCCAGTGCAGCCCTCCATGGTCATGTCACCGCCGTTGCAGCTGCAGCCGGAGCTGGTGCCGCCCTGCGTCGCTCCCGAAGGCGCTGCCCAGGCCCACGGCAGCCTTGCCGCAGCTGCCCCGCCTGCCCCCATAGAGCCTGGCCTGCCTCTCCAGCCCTCTGCTCTGCTGCAGCTCCAGCCTGATCTTTCGCAGCCTCTGGGCCAGCAGCTCCCAGCTCCCTGCTCGGCTGTCACGGCGGGCACAGAGACATCTCAAGAGGTAGAGCCCTTCCTCTGAAGTAACTCACCGGCCTTAAGCTTGATCTTCTTAGTTACTCCTGTGTGAAACTGGGCTTGTTGCACAAGGGAGGTTATCTCCTCGGTGCGTTGAGCTGCTGCTCCTTGATGCCAGCAGTTCTGAGTCAGCAAATAATTGGCTATTCCAAATGAAACCTCATGTTGCAGCTCAGGAAATGTCTCACTGAATTAATGAGGCAGCAGGACTAAGCACCTCCTTGTCCGTAGCTGAGCCCAAGCACAGAGATAGAAATCAAGAAATTCTCACTGTGGGTGAGTTAGAAGTTGTTCTGTAGAGTTTCACCCATGTTCTGTCCAGTCTTGTTTTAAATGTCTCAAGCACTTGTTCAACCAACCATCATTTGCCTTAAGAAACTACTCCACAATCTGAGTCTTTGTATTGTGGAAGCCCCCTTCATCCTCTTCAGTTTGAGCCCTATTCTCATTTCATTTAGCATTGTATCCTCCTGTTTTGCCTAATGTCTGGGATTTTTGTTTCTCAGGATACTCATAGGCATTCCCAATTCTCTGTGGTCATAGAAGCAGGATGCTTTTTATTGTTTTCCTTACAGAATTGTCAGCTCCTCGTCTGCTATTTTGACTTTTCTTTCCACTCCCATAATTGTTTAATCTTCAGTCTTGACAAAACATCACAGAACATTTCTTTCTCTTCAGCTGCCTGTTAACAAAACAAAACAAAAGCTTTGGCATTTCTACCTGATTTCAGGAAATAAGTCTAATTTTTTCTCCACTCCTGGATGGAAATGTCCCGCTGTGATTCTGCATTCAGAGTGGTTCCTCTTGAGTCTCTGCTCTGAGTTATCTTTCTTCCCAAAGTATGTATTTCACCTTTTCAAAATTAATCTCTTGGTTTTGCCCATGTTTCCATGACTTGTCACATGCCTTGACCCCAGTGCAGCCTGAAATTCCATTGGACATACAACTCAATGCTGCCTCCAGAAGATGCTCCAGAAGGGCTGTGCTAACACTAAAAATGAATTCTAGTTCCCCATTTTTCCTGTCTGTCAATGGCAGTTTAATTCTGGCTGCATCAGCGTTCCTGCTGTGATGTAGGATGTTTCCTGGTGAATGTGTGTATCCTGTTGGTTAAATGTAGCAGGAATGGTAGAGCCTGTCTGCAGTGCTTCACCTGCAGACTCCCCAGAAAAGCTGGGCTGGCTCAGGCATATCCATCACTCAAGGTATTCCTTCTCCAGCTGTCTTTTTTCTGAATGCACAACTCATGGCAAGGTCAGTGCTGGTGCCTTCAGTGCAGAGTCGGTTCATGAGAGATTCTGGAAATATGAACAAACCTCCTTGTTAGGCACTGTGACAGGGGGGATACAAGTTCTCCTGAGAAACTCATGGCCACTGAGGCACATGTCTGTCCTTCACATCCCACATCCCTCAGAACATTTAACCACTGCTTTGCTAATTTCTTTCTCACATCCATCCCTAAGTTAACCCCTTTCTCTCATTCACTTTAAGAAATGAAGCAAGTACCGATGCACATCCTCTCCCTGCTGGTTTTCTGGCATACATTGCTAAAGTTTCCTTGGATGTAAGAGAAGTTTCATACCTGTCTAGATAATCAAGACACTACATTTTGTTTCTACTCTGCCATGACATTTTTATCTCTTCTGTTGTGATCAGGCACGTTGCAGCACTTGCATCCAAACCAACCTGAACCAGTCAGGCAAAAGAGGTTTTGTAAGGCACTTGGTGGAGTGCTTTACCAGAACGTCGATACATTATGTCTGTGTTCTCACCGTTCATTGATGTTGCAGTTGTATTGAAACTGCACGTAAGCTTGGCATGGCTTAGCTATGGTGTTGGCAGCCAAGGAGTGGGGCTGGCTGGTTAGCTGCAGAGAACCAGTGATGGCCACTTCCCCTCTGAGCTTTTAACCCCAGCTCATCACTGCTTGAGTCCTCCGTGCAGCGATGGCAGTGGAGGAACTTGTTTCTAGCTCTGCATCTGTAGAAGGATTTTATAGACATGTTTTTATAAATATATATAAAATTATATATATTTATGGGTGTATCTGGTGTGAGTGTATATACACAGCTATATACATGTACGGGGGTGTGTGTCTTTGTGCATACGTGGTAAGTTTGTTACAGCAGGGCCTGCAGCATTGTCACAAATTCTGTGAGAATGGGTCTGCCCAATGTGAAAGTCATGCTATGATGTCTGTCCAGAGCTGCAGCCAGTGAAGAGGGAAGCTTTTAGGGGAAATTCATGTAGAGGACAAGAGGACACGATGCAAGGGTGGCTTTCTTAAATGATGAATTTTCATCTTTTGTTTGTAAGTTCCTCAAATTTTCCCACTAACCCAAACACAATGAAAATACTGAGCATATTTTCAGGAAACTATATAAAGCAATGAGCCAAATTAGCAGATACATTCAAAAATAAAAGACAGTGGAATTGTCCCTCAGTTTTTGCCATGGTAGAGAGAACTGTTTTATTCCTTTCACCATCTCATCTGCTGTGGACAGAGGAAGGGAAGTGGGAGGTTAGTGTCTCTGACTAAGTGGTTGGTGCCTTGGACAGAAGTGATGTTGAAAGGATAAAATAGGGCATTTATTTTATTTCTAGGTTCCAAGAACTGGTTAAACAGAATGGTTTTAGAGTTACTGATGCCAACCCTTTCCTAAAGGTGTTTTTCATCTGCTAATGCAATGTGTTTGCTTAAATTACTTTTTCTTGCATTTTAGGAGCAGGCAATACAGGACAAACTCCAAGCTCTGCCCCAGAGTTGCGAAAGGTATTATGACCTCTTTGGCGTAAGAAATGCTTGCATTTTGGAGGCTGTTTTATCTGACATGATCAGAAGAAGGAGGACTGTGAGCATGTCTAGGGAGAAGCTGACAGTGTTCTGTGTGCAGTGTGCCCATTCTGGCACCTGCAGCTCTTTTAATTCCTTAGTTTGGATGCAGCATCCTAGCCTTGGTGTATGTACAGCTCTATGGATCTTCTCTTTTCCTCCCTCTACAGCAAACTGTACCTGTTTGACCTTCTGCTGGGAGGGCAGAAAGACAGGAGCTGAGAAAACTTCACCTTAGAAAAGTAGGAACTAGTGCAGGTCAGAGAGGGCACTGTCAGGGCCCCTTAAGGGATATATTCAGAGTGATGGGACTTCTGCTGTGTTGCTGCCAGAAACATTAATAGATCATTTCTTGGTAGGTGTTGTAGCCAGAGTATGTGCCTGGTGTAGAGTAGTGCCCTTTGCTCACTGAGTATCTTCCAGTTGACTCAGTTTAGGCCAAAAAAAAAAGTGCAAATGTGCCCTTTTTTGCAGCCTCTCTTATAGCTTACATGTGATGCATGACTCCGTTGTGTGTGACTCTGCCTTTATTTTGGGGCTGTTCTTCCTTTCTCTTGTGAAGCTACATGAGTCCAGATGTTGCTTCTGGCAAAGAGATGAGTGACAGCTTGGAAGGAGCAACAGGAAGTGGGAAGCAAGAAGGAAAGTCTTCAAAGAAGCATAAGAAATCCACACGCGCTCGTTCGCGCCAGGAGAAGTCCAACAGACCCAAACTGACCATACTAAATGCAAGTACAACCTGTTGGAGGGTAACTCTAGGTTTCCTTTGGCTTTGCCAGGAATAAGGGTTGTTGATCTCTGCATGCAGGTGTGTAACACAGGGGATAAGATGGTGGAATGCCAGCTTGAAACCCATAACCACAAAATGGTGACGTTCAAGTTTGACTTGGATGGTGACGCGCCGGAGGAAATTGCCACTTACATGGTGAGATGTGGCTGCCCACGGGCTCTCAGTGCTCCCAGTTGCTTCAGGCAGCTCCTCGTGCATGCTTGTTGCCTGAGCTGCCTGGCAGCTGTGGAATGGGGCATTAATAAAAAAATGTCTGTTTTCCCCTTTATTTTGATGTGGCCTTCTAGGTGGAGAATGAATTCATCCTGCAAAGTGAAAAAGAGACTTTTATTGAACAAATGAAGGATATCATTGATAAAGCAGAAGATATGCTCAGTGAGGATACAGAAGGAGAGCGAAGTTCTGACCAGGGAATAAGTCCCCAACAAGATGCAGATAGGCTGGAAATAAGCGAGGTAAGAAACGCTGAATACAGATTCCTAGTTTGATTCCTTTTTTTTTAACAGCCAGATACTTAAATTACTTTTGCATCTTGTGTTAAAAAAACTAAAAAGGTTTCTTAACTAAAAAAATAATGCTTTTGCTCTGTTAAGCCTTACAATACAAGTGGGATGCTGGTCCTCTTGCACTGATCCAGCTATTTCTTGTGTTGTCTCTTTAACAGGAGAAGCGTCAGTCTCAAATGAAGACGCCTGTGTATCAGCAAAATGGTAAGAGTGCCTTTGAGTTGAGTTTCTAGTAGAAGGTGTCCCTGCTCATAACAGGGAGTTGGAACTAGATGGCCCTTAAGGTCTCTTCCAACCCAAACCATCCTGTGTAATTAAGACAAAGTCATGATCTGGAGACAATGGAAATTCATGTGTTTACCTGTAATTTTCTTTTCATCCCTAGTTTTGCATACCGGAAAAAGGTGGTTTATTATATGTCCAGTGGTTGAAAACCCTACTACAGATGCCCCTGAGTTTTCTCCCCCGGTGCCTCCCAGTGCTCAGCAGACAGAAGGGCCAGGTATCTCCAAACTTTATAGAAAATGTCTTCTCAGAGCTGCTGTGTTGTCTCTCTTCTGTCCTCACCTCACTCAGCTGTGATGGTTTCACTTAATTTAGTCAGAGTAAGAAAATGATGAGTTTTGTTAAGCTGTGCATTTAGATGCGCACGTGCATTTACATATGTTCCTGGCATTGAACCAAATTGGGAATCTTTATCTGAGTTTCAGTAAAGTGTCAGTATTTTAGCTATACCTTATGCTGCGGGGTAGCTGAAATTCTCCATCACTATGTGTCTTTTCAGTGAAATATTTTTTGCTGAAATAATCTGAAAATTCTCGTTTGATGTGCATAACAGCTATTTGCTGGTGGGAATTGCTAGTGGGTTGTCCCTGCAGCTGACCAGGGGGCTTGGCAGTGATTTCCTTTCCTTTCAAGGTTCACCTTTTGCTTGTGTTCTCTCTAGACGCGGAGCAGTCAGATGACCAGCCGGTGAGCTCCGCGGTGACAGAGGCGCCTGGGCTCGGGGCTGGCCAGCAGCTTCCCCTGCACACAGGGGTCACTGACAGCCCCCTCGGAGCCGCCCTGTCCCTGGCACCGGCTCCCGCTGCGGCAGCTCCTGCCAGCGTAGCGAGCCAGCCGGAGTTCGCAGCGCCGGCCCCGCTGGCACCTGCCCCGAGCATGGCGGAGCCCGCGGTGGCCGGCGGGGCCCAGCCGGAGTTCCCGCAGCCCGGGGCGCCGGCCCCCCGCGCCGTGGGGCTGGAGGAGCCCCCCGAGGCCCCGGCCCCGCAGCTGCAGCCGCCGGCGGACGAGGCGGCCTGCGTGCCCGACGTGGAGATCGCCTGCTGCAGCGTGGGGCCGCCCGCGGCCGCGCCGGCGGCTCTGGGGCCGCTGCCCGCGGACGCCGCGGTGCTGGAGCGGCAGCCGGCGCCGCAGGGGCCGCACCTGCCGGAGGGCGGCCAGCCCGGCGCGGGGCCCTTCGGCAGCCAGCCCTTCCCCGCGGCCGCCGGCCCCGACGGCCTGGCCCTGGCGGGCTCCCAGCTCCAGAGCCCCACGCAGGTGCCGCTGGCCGCGGCCCAGCAGCCGCCGGTGGCGCAGGGCGGCGCGGGCATGGCCGGGGCAGGGGTCGGCCTGCTCCAGCAGCAGAACCCCCCCGGCACCGCCGAGTCCGACGGCGAGGGCCCCCCCAGGGTGGACTTCGTGGACAACACGATTAAAAGCCTTGATGAGAAGCTGCGCAATTTGCTGTACCAGGAATATGTTCCGACTTCTTCGGCATCGGCAGGGACGCCAGACACCTCTGTGCCACCCGAACAGGGCGACAGTGAATTTACCTTAGCCCCTTTTCCTGAAGAGCAAGCTCCTGCCCCAGCGCTGGATGGGAAAGAACCGAGCTATAGCACCCCGGACACCGGCCAGGAGGTGAAAGCTGCTGCCCAGCCGCTGCTCAGTGCCCCAGGGGCTCTGCCTTTCATCCCCCCAGAGCCCGCCTGTAGGGCTGGCCCCAGAGCAGAGCTCAAGACTCACTCTCCTGCCGTAGGCCACGTGTAGATCTTTTGCTTCCCTAAACATTTCATATCTCTGTTCCAGGGTTTGTTACCTCTGCCTGCTGACTGCTTTCCAGTGTGAAAGCTCACTTAAATTTTTCTTGTCAGATGCATCCCAATTCATTTTTCAGA
The DNA here is from genome assembly GCF_028551555.1 of Melozone crissalis. NCBI lineage: Eukaryota > Metazoa > Chordata > Aves > Passeriformes > Passerellidae > Melozone > Melozone crissalis. The sequence goes on along the minus strand of NW_026535807.1, from coordinate 22,267,998 downwards.
AATGCTTATTAGTGAAAGCCAGACTTTTCCTTTGGGTTTAGAAGTGGTATAATACTTTAATTCATCTCCTCTTGTGTCCTATCCAAAGCAGGCAGAAATATGTCCATTTCTTTGTAGTTTAAGAATGTAAAACACATGCGTGGTGTAGTCACTGTAGTTCTAATGAAGGTGATTCTGCTTCAATTTTAAGTATAAATGAATGGCAGTGGTACAATTACTGCCTTAGAAGTCAGCTTGGATAAAGCAAACATTTCAAGTACCTTTGCCTTGTCCACATGCTGCAGCCAAAGGCAGACATTCCATGGGCATGAGTTTCTTCTGTTTCCTGTAATAGTTTCTTTTGTCTTCTCCTGGGCTTGGTAGAGCAAGACTGACACGGAAGCCTCTAAAGAAAAAGGTAGCAGGCAGTCAGGGACAGTGGTTCTTCTGTCTCAGTTGAGCCCCCATGTTAGGTTTTTTCAGATAAAATTCCAAGTTTATGAAATCATGATTTGCAGCACATTGTGCTAGATCAGTGTCTATTCTAGGCCCTGGCACAGGTTACCCAGAGAAGCTGTGGCTGTCCCATTCCTAGCAGTGTCCAGGGCCAGGCTGGATGGGGCTTGGAGCAACCTGGGATAGTGGAAAGTGTCCCTGTACATGGCAGGGGAGGGAATAGGATGAACTTTGAAGTCCTTTTCAACCCAAACCATTCTATGATTCTATATCTTACTCAAAAGTAGCATTTCTGGAGATAATTCCATCCCTAGCAAGGCTGAGCCTGTTCTGTGCAGCATCAGCTGGAGGGACTCCTGTTGACTGCCCGAGAGGTGCTGTGTGGTACAGGAAAGCAGCTGTACTGGAGTGACTGTTGTTTTCTAATGATAAATGACTTTCTACAGCAAACCCAATTCTCTCTCTGTGAAAGGTGCTATGTCTCTCGAGTAATTGGAATTCATCCTATTAAAATCTGTGTCAGTAAGGAAAGAGACATAGAATTTCTGAGGACAGACGTACAGATGAGGAACGTACAGTCTGGCTGGAAAAGCAAACCAGAACAAAGCCCCAAGCATGTGTGTATATATAATATACTGGGTTTCAGTAGCTTGGGCTGCAGTTCCAGCTGCAATGCTGCCACTGCTTTATTTCTTTCAAGGAAGAAGGAAAATAAATGGGGGAGTTGGAGGCAAGACTTGAAGGTCCCTCCACAGGCACTGTGAAATAGTTCCGTATTCTCTGGTAGTGCCAGGGCAGCAAGGGGAAGTGAGGGAAGGAGAACACATTCTGCTTTGTGAGACTGAAATTGCGTTTCTTTTTTCCTTTTACTGAAAGTTGAACAAGCCAGAAGTCACTGGTGTGAGTGCTCATCCCTCAGAGGCAAGAGGTGGGTCAGCAGGCGGAACAGGTAATGCTCCTCTGGCCACCCCTGCTTGGTGACAGTGGGTGTCAGTGGCAGGAGTGGGGCAGCAGCCCGGCCACGTCCAGCAGCCCTGTGTGTCTCTGAGACACCAAGAACACCAGAATAGTTCAGCCTAATGTACCATGCAGATGTCATTCTTTTTCTCCTTAAAAATTTTTAACTGAGTAATGAGATTCCACACACCTGTTATTATTTGAATTCCCCAAATCACTAGACCTGCCAACCTAGAGATATTTTATATTGCCATTGCTATTGCCTCCTGCATTTTCAATCCTGTATTTACAAAGACCGGGGTTTTAAATTATTCCTCAGTGGTACACTTCAGTTTATCACAATGAAACACTGGTTTTTATTACATTAAAGCATTCCAGACATAAATATTTTTTTCCCAACTTTAAATCAGGTCCAGCCACAAGCATCGCTTCAGCTCCTGCTGCTCCAGCAAAAGGCCTCCTTCAGGTAATCAGAACTAGGAGCGGTTTTCTGCTTGATTGTTACAGTTCCTTTTGTTAAACTCTCTTATTTTTGCCAGGTTGCACCTTCATCATCAGGCACAGCTCCACAGATGGAGACTTTCCAGAGGAGCGAGGAGGCAGAGAGGACGGCTTCGCCCGCACACGCAGAGAGCGTAACGCGGCGAGCGACGGCAGATGGGGCGATGAGTAACTTCCACAGGGATGGTTCTCCGGGCTCTGCTTCCTATGGAAAACAGGCTGAGGCTCAGGAGAGCGGCACGCCGGCCAAAACCATTGGCAGGTTTTCAGTCATCAGCACGCAGGACGAATTGACTTTAGCGGCGCCGCACTGCTTGAGGTTCTCGGCGCCCCCGGACGTGTACCTGGACGAGCTGCCCTCCAGCCCGGACATGAAGGCGGCCGTGCGCAGGGTGCAGACGGCCTCGTCCGTGGACGTGCTGTGCGACCCGGCCTCGAGCGACTCGGCCGACGAGCCCTGCCCGCGGCAGCCGGCCCCCGCTGCGGCCGCACAGCTCTCCCCGCCCAGCAGCAGCACGGCCACCGACCTCATCAAAAAAGCAGCTGCTTTTCTGCAGAGGTCTGCCAAAGGTGGCTCCCCTGGCCCAGAGTCTCCCAACGGGCAAGGTGCGAAGATTCCTACGATCAACATCACGTCCTTCCACTCGCAGTCGTCCTACATGAGCAGTGACAATGACTCAGAGTTTGAAGATGCTGATATGAAGAAAGAGTTGCAGAACCTGAGAGAAAAGTATGTTGAGTTGCGAGTGATATAAGGGAAGCTTGTGTTACTGTACCTGAGCGGCAGCTCGGCTTCGGATGAGCAGAACTGTAAGGAGTAAACTGGTTCTGGGCAAATCAGGCAATGCCAGGACCTTCCCCCACCTTCCTGCTGTGCATCGCCTTATCTGCCAGTTCCAGTTAGAAGAATAACTCATAGAATCCCAGACTGTTTTGGGTTGGAAAGGACCTTAAAAATCATTCCAACTGCTACCATAGGCAGGGACACCTTCTATTATGTAAGGTTGCTCCAAGCCCTGTCCAACCTGGCCTTGGAGTCAGAGACTCCCCCTTCCAGGGCTGGGGAGTTACCACAAATAGATTGTTGCAGCTTTGCATGCTTAGGGATGGGCAGCTGATTGTTTTATAACCAACAATTGTTTTGTTTCTTCTTTTACAATTAATGACACTGTCAGGATATGGTGCTTTATCAAATACATTGCTAGCACAGTCCTTTTATTTTTTTAGGCATATGAAAGAGATTGCTGAGCTGCAGACACAGCAGAAGAACGAGATAGAGGCACTGTATATTCGCCTGGGGAAACCCCTTCCTCCCAACCTGGGCTTCCTTCACTCTGCCCCGCCAAGCAGCCGGCGCCGAAGAACCAGCAAAAACAAATTGAAAGCCGGAAAGCTCTTAAACCCTCTGGTCCAGCAGCTCAGGAGTGGAACATCAAGCACAAGTAGGTACACTGGGTGCTTCCCCTTGCCTGTTGCTTGTGTCAGTCGTGGCTGTGCTGTGTGATGTGTGGGACTGCTGGAAAGGATGGAATGTTTGTTGGTTTTAAGCTGGCATGCTTTTGAACAGGCTTGTCCCAGGTCCCGGTGGCAAGCCATACCTGCCTGCTCTGCATTGCCTACAGTCCTTGGTAGAGGAATAATATTCCCCTTTAATTTGGAAAACAGCCTGGTTACATCTCCTCCATTCTTTAAATGCAATTTACTGATGTTTGTATTCACTTCTTAGATGCTGTTATGCTGTATTGACTAGGTGCTGTATCTTGTTTCCTTTTTGCTCCAAGATGCCATATATAAAAGATGGGATTCCATTTGCTCCCCCAAAGGATGGGAGGTAAAAGCATTTACAAAACTGGTGGATGCTTTGACCATGAAGTAATGTGAGATTTTCACACAGCACTACAGTCCTAAGTTTTTATCTCCTGGAAAAATACAAAAATAAAATTTACCTGGGAAATATCAATAAAACCCAGTACCTATTTCTTCAGCAAAATGTACAATAGAATATGCATAACTTTTCTCCAGCTTAGTTTGTGCTGTTATTTGGGGGAGCAGCAGCATTTCCAGCATTCACCCTTTATTTCAAACCTGGTGGCTCTTGTTTTCAATATCACTGCATCATAGGGCCCCTTTGAATTTTGTTGCATCAATCTTTATAGACAAGGTGTCGAGGATTTTGCTTGTAGCTAAGGATTTCAGCTGAGTTGGGAAAAACAAATATATTCAGAGGCAATAAGTTCTGTGGCCCATCTTGAGGCTGAATGTTCTTGCCCACAGGGACTGAAGCAGTGTTGGATACTGTCTGTACTTCTACATCTGTCTAGATAGTTACATATTGATACTTATCTGTAGATATCTAGATAAATGTCTCTATCTGTACTTTTGTCTACACAAATATCTCAGGTAAAGTGGCTTAAAAACCAAAATACTTTTGCAGTCATGTGCTACATGAATTTATCTGTAGAAAAATCTGAAAGTGGCCATGACAATTATACTCAAATAGCTATAAATAAAACATTCCTTGTATCTTTGCTGCAACTTTTATTCTTCTCCATTTGCCTAATTTCGCCTTTGGTGTGGGAGAGCAGATCTCCATGTCCTACTTTGCCATTCTGTGTGTTCATCCTCCTCCTCAGCACTCCAGCAGCTCTCTCTTCATTCTAGCAGTGTTCCTTCTGAGGCTCCTGAAAACACAGAGGAGAAACCGTAAAAATCAAACCTGCTCCAGGAGCTTCTTGGAGAAACAGGCTCAGTGATAGGAGATGCGGGTTATTTTCTGGTGCAGGCTCTCCCCAAAATGTGTGTGCTGTGTCCAGTGCATCAGAATAGCGAACGGCTGTTCCTCTTGGGGTCAAGACACGGATTATTTTCAGGCGGGGATTTTTTATTCAGAGTTTTCCTAGCTTTTGCCACGGCACGTGTTGTGTTTGTTTGCTCTTTCAGGTAACCTCTCAGACTCTAAAGACTCGCCCCACAGAGAAAGCAGTAACGCGCAGCCCGGGTTCCCCGCGGTGCCGGCCGGCGCAGCGCCCGCCCCGGGCAAGGCTGTGCAGACCCAGCAGCCCTGCTCCGTCAAAGCCTCTCTGTCCTCCGACATCTGCTCCGGCCTGGGCCCCGACGCCGCCGACGCCAACGCAGGCGCTGGCCAAGGTGATTCTTCCTGCTGCCTCTTCTGTGTCTCTTCCAGCACGTGCTGAAATTAGTTCCCTTCCCTTAGGCTGGAGCTTTTTAGGAGTGATAGAGGAATGTGAACCTTTGGCAATCCAAAATAACTGGCTTACCTTTAAAAAGAGCATTGCAGTATTGTCAGAAGAGCAAAATTTAAGTATCTTGTCGAGTGTTACCAGCGCTCGAGAAGGCATGCCCCAAGACATCCCTAATTCTTAGGAAAGAAATACCTTTCAGCTTTGCCAGCAGTGGCTCTATCCTTAATACCTTCTCTGGAGTCTGCCTTACAGATTCCTGAGAAAAAATGAATGGAAAACAAAGATACAAAAGGCTAGGAGAGCGTTTGCTTTGTTTCATTTTTTTAGCCCCTTGATTACAGTAGACCCCAAGTTCCTCATTATAAACTACCAAACTGTCTTGGGCATGAGAGAAAATAGAAATGAAATTAAAAGAAAACCAAACCCAGGGGACCAAGTTATATTTCCTTTCTATGAGGGGTTCACTTTGTGCGTAATTTTGGAGTCCCAGCCACAGGACTGTGCTCCCACGACCCCAGTTCTGAGATCTCTGTGTATTGCCCCCGTCATAGGCTTTGACTGATCTTGTTGCCATGCATATGGGAAGTTCCAATGATGATTAAAATACCTTCCTCTCATTGCACATCCTGCCAAACTAATCTACAAAATATCTATCTGTCCTCTTCTGCTGTTATTGCATCCTTTGTGTATGGTCAGTGAACTTGCTCCTCTCTGGCAAAGTTAAGGGGGAGATGTGGAGGTTTAACTAACAAAGCTGATTTGACTGATGGTTTAGGACATCTGATCACAGCTACTTGTACTTTATAAGTGTCTTTGTTTTCTTCCCTTTATATTCATTTACAGGCTGGACGGTTTTCCACCAAACGTCTGAGAGAGTGACCTATAAATCTAGTAGCAAACCTCGTACCAGATTCCTCAGTGGACCTGTGTCTTTGTCCATCTGTTTGTATTTGTTCTTTTGTATTTTATCACAGTCCATCTTTCTTTTACCCCCTTTTTCCAATTCCATGATTTAAATCTCTAATATGTTTGGCAGGATGCCCCTTTTTCTCAACCATCTTTTCTTTCTTTTTCTCTTTCTTTTAAGTAATCATCATGAACACACCTTATTTATATTAATTTTTCATGTGAAAGCTTTTTTTGCACTGCTTTTGGCTCATGCCTGGGCACCAAAAGCATGTGTGGAAGATCTCATCATTTATTATATATAGCCTGATGGTAAATTTTACCCTGGAGTTATCAAAGCTTTTGTACTTTATGTGATTTCTGTTGAAGTAATTTTATTTGCAATGTGGCAAATATACATGTCTGCTGTCCCAGTTCCAGCGACAACAAAACGAAATCCATCCTTCTGTAGACGAATGGTCTCTTTCACACATGTTTGGACTCTGAAGACATGCATGTAGCAAGCTGATACAATTCTAGAAGGTCACTGGAGGGTATAACTTCCATACAAGGGCTGTATTAACTCGATATACAGTACTGTTTATATCCACTCTATTTTCTTTAATTTTTTCCCCGCTCTTTGCATGTGGAAATGCTGAGACAACAGTGCTCCAGCTAGTTCTTTCCAAATCTCTGTCCCAGGTGGGCTTTTCCCCATGCAGTCACTTTAATTACTTTAAGTGAGCGATTTTTTAATGGAATCATAAGGCGCAGGAAGATCTGGTTACTCTAAGGGAGAGTCCCATCAACTTTTTGTGTAAGCTGATCTGGCTGAAGCACTTGACTCAGTTTATTTTCTTATGACCTTATGTGACCTCAGAGATGAAGTCAATTAGCAGTTCATCAAAGCATAAATAAGTAAAAAGCAATATCAGATATTCAGATGATACTTGGAAATGGATTGTTAGGAGTTTTGTCTCAAATAACTGTGCACCTTCTATTTGTACCCTATTTGTCTGACTTATAAAGTAATTGGCAATTCCACCAAACAATATCAAGCTATTTAATGAAAAAAATCAGACTTTTTTACCCAATTGTAGATGCTGCTTTTTAGGCAAACGGATTTTGCTTGTACAATAAAGATATGTTGTGCTGAACAGGTACTATAGGCCACTTACATATAACCTTAGAAGGGCTGATAACGTTTTTGAGAAAGTGTTTGGTTAAATAACTATGGGTTTACAGGAGTATCAGATCTCCCCTTGGAGTTCTGCACTGCTCATTACTATCCAAATGGGTCACATCAAAGGCACAAGACCACTCCAATACACTCCTCCTGATTTTATGAATAAACAGTATTTTAAGAAATAATCTCGAAACTTTTTTGTTTGAGCTCCCTGAAAGCACAAACACTCAGGTGACTGACGTTTACAGAATTTATTATCATGTAAGCTTTTCATGACTGGTGATGACATGAGACAATGTTACATTTAGGGATTTTTTCTTGAGAACCCGAGGAGAATTCTCAGCTCCCAAATATTCCTGTTGGGTGTTATAGTGGCCACAGTAATTTCTTCTTCTGCACGTGTAATTCCCAGAAGATGCTTCATTAATCTTCCATGGAATTACTATTCAGTAGGAAGCAAAAGGTCTGGCAATAAAAATCTGTGTATTAAAAATGTTTGGGTGCATGGATGTTGTGAGTGAAACCAAGGGAATATGTAAATCCTTTGAATCGTGAAGTTTCCTCATGCTTAAATAACTCAGCATGACTAATTGCTTTCTGTTCTCAGCCCGTGTGCTCTCTCGGGGTTTGGCCTCCCCCATCCCTGAGTCACACCAGGAGATGGGTGCAGTTCAGGCACTTAACGTGACACTGCAACCCTGGGTCACCCCTGAGGGTCCCAGTCCTGGAGCACAGCTTGGCTGCCAGAGGAGCCTCTCACCTGAGGTGCCTCTCACCTGGGGAGCTGGGCAGGTGCCCATGGCTGAGCTGTGGGCAGGTTTGCTGGGGCAGGAGGCTATTCCAGCTTGTTTTCCTGTGAGCCCAGCAGGTGGGATGTGTGTGTGAGTGCAGGGCCGGGGCTGTGTGCATTCCTGTCCTGCTCCAGGGTGCCTGGGGCTGGGACAGCGGCGGGCAGGACGGGCAGAAGGATGTTCTGTGGAGCTGGGATCCAGAGCAGCTGTGTCTGGAGCCTCAGGAAGGCCAGGTTGGATGGAGCTTGGAGCAGCCTGGTCTAGTGGAAGGTGTCCCTGCCCATGGCAGGGGTTTGGGAAAGGATGTGCTTTTAAGACCTTCCAATGTAAACCATCCTTTGATTCTGTTATTTGAAGGTGATGATGCTGGCAATACCAGCTGGCTCATCTTCCTTTCCCTCTGCACCCAGCAGGCAGGCAAAGGCAAGCATTTGCATTAAGTGCTAAACATGTCAGCATCCGTAGCCCATCCCTGGAAGTGTCCCAGGACAGGCTGGATGGGGCTTGGAGCACTTGGGATAGTGGAAGGTGTCCATGCCCATGGCCATGGCAGGGGATGGAGCTGGATGGGCTTTAAAGTCCCTTCCAACCCAAACCATTGCAGGTAGGACTCCATCCTCTGTGCAGTTGCACAGGGCTGGGACATGACTGCCCAGTGCCAGCACCTCCAGACAGTATGGAGTCCTGGGTCTATTCCATTAGTCAGGGTTTCCCTGGTATTTTTTTTCTTTGAGAGCTGTTGGGAAGCACTGTGCTGCATTTTCAGAAATGCTTCGAATCTGTGTGTTTGGTTAAGGAAAACCAGCCCTTTGGCAAGGTGGGGTATGCCAGCAGGAGACCTGCTGCACTGGCAGAAAAGCTGGCAACTTTAAAAAGAAATGTTCGGATGGATTAAAGACAGTATCACAAGGACCTTGCTCTGGTTACAAGATCCATCAGACTCGAACACTTTCACAGTGTTCTGCAGGACATTTTGATCCATGTCCAGTATTGACTTCACCTTTGTATTTTTGATGGGCTTTGGCATAATTTTATCTTGAAAAAAATTATTTTGCATAATTTTGCCTGGGCTAAACTGCAAGGGTGCCTTAGGGAAGACTTTTCACTGATTGTGAGTGGAATTTTCAAAGCTCCATTTGGCTTAGGCTTGGAATCTTGTGTAATGCAATTTTTTGCCAGGTTTGTAGCAATTCATATACTGTATGTGCATATGCAATTATGGAAATGGTCTAGCAGTTCATTGCCATTTCCATTTTTTTGTAGCTTTCCAGCTTTTTGGCAGCTGTTAGTGCAAATATGGGACAGTGGATTTTTTCTGTTCTGTATAATAGCTATTTAATTCCTCAGATAAGAGATCTGGAATTGGAAGTAAAATGCTCTGCTGAACTTTCACAATCTTACATTAAATCTTAATTATGATTCATCTCCTTAACTTTACTGTTCTTAAACATGTTAATTTTAGCAGTAATACAATTAATTGGGTGAATTAGATCTACAAAGTGAATTTTTAATTGAATTTGAGTTCATAACCAACCATGGCTGATAACTGTCAGTCCCTGCTTGAGGCAGTCTCACCGCTTAGGGAATGTTTCCCATCTCCCAAGCCCCACACTGGAGTGATGCTGCTGGAGGGAGCAGCTCTCTTCTCAGTGCCCGAGTCTCCTGTGATATTTTCCTCAGAGCTGGAGCCCCTCATGCAGGTGTTTCGTGAGTGTGTTGAGTATTACCAGTTCTGTCACTTCCCCAGGTCGGGTTTGGCACCTGAGGTGCTTGGAAACCTGTGCCTGGCTGTGCAGGAAGCAGAGGGGTTGGCAATGAAGGTGATTTCGAGCACGTCCTGCAGTCAGCTGCCCGCTTTTATTTCTCGCGGGCAAGTGCTTTCCCTTTGCATTCCTGTTGTGCTAAGAAGTGCCTGTTGCTGCAGGAAATAGCCTCTAGGATTGCTGCTGTGGGCACTTGTTTCTGCTGTGGGAATTGGTAGCTTACTTTGGGATAGGCAAGGTAAGGTATGTCTGAGGGAAAAGAGAGCAAAAGATAAAAGAATGCAAGACAGATGGTTGAGTTGTGAATGTGACTGTGTTTGCTATCTGGGCTTTGAAATGAGAACTGAACTTGGTCATGCTTGTGTTGTAGTAGTCACGTCCTGATTGTCTCAGGATAGAAATCCATATGAACTATATGAAATAATAAGAAATTCTTTCAGAGCAGTCCTCTGTTCCTCATGCCACCCATATCTAAGCACAAACATCTCTTCTCCCTTACTTCCTCCCTCCCTTGTTTCTTTACTTTCTCTTCCTCAGTCTCTGACTGAAATCGCTTCCTTCTCCTCTGAAGACTCATTCAGGGCCTGTGTCAGCCTGGACCTGCAATCTCTGAGTTTAAAGCTGCATTTCTGGCACAGTAACGAAATGTTACACCACTGTTTACTCTAGAGAAAAAGCACATCATCCTCTATCTTACTTTTTTTGCCCCAGTCTGATTTTGCTCATGGTTTCAAGTGCTTCTTCCCAATGAACCCACCATAGCCCATGTCAGACACTCATCTCCCCCCATCCCATAACAATATTCTTCTTATCAAGTCCAAAATACCTTTCAGGAAATTTTGGCACCCAAATAGCAACGGTGCCAATGTCTGGCAAGATGTGACAGTCCAGTCGGGGTCTCGGCACACTTCTGGCACTCTGCTGTCTATCTACAGACTGTAAAATCATGATGAATGATGGAACGAGACAATAATGAAAAAAAGAAGTAGTTTAGTTAAATTAAAACTCGGCTACCCTGATGGATTATTTTTCTGCACTCGGACAAGGCATAAGGGAAACTCATTCACAGTTCCATTCAATTGAAGTTCAGAGTCTCACATTTAGACACAAATCCTACAAATAAACTATTTGGAAACGATTGGCCTCAGACCTGCAGAACAATGTATCTTTTTGGACTTGTAAAACAAGATTTTTAGGGTTGTTTTATGGTTTGTCTTTGCAGCCAGACTAGCTTGACTTGTTCCTGAAAGAATTTTTGGCCTCCAATCACAAATTAAATTGACATTATTTCCTGCATTAATAGGAAACAAATCAAAACCTTCTATTAGGAAGCCAAGGCAATTTGGAAAAAAAAAAAAAAAAAAAAGGAAAATAAAATAAATTAAAAAAAAAATTAAAACCAACCAACCAAAAAACCCCAAACAAATGCATCTTTAAGTCATGAGCCCTTGCTTTTGGCATGTTGTGGTACTTCCCAAAGCTTTTGAATGGCTGCACATTAAGAAAGGTTTGAGCTGTCCAGTTATTTAGGCTTCCTTTACTCACCTGAACTGCTGACTTTGTCTGTCCTTTCTTGCATAATAACTACTTTCTGATTGCTTAAAAGTACAGAAGCTTGTCCGTCTGATTTGTTGTGTTTAGTCTTACCTAATTCTGTGTGTCTTGTATTGTTTTACCTTGTAGGGTCCACCTTGAAACGACTATGTCTAGGCAAAGATCACAGTAGTAGTAACTATCCCGTTTTTGTTTCTCAGTATTTCCTTCATGGCATGGGATGTTCTTTGCTTTTTTATTATTATTTTTTACTAAAAGCTAATTGATTAATAACTAGAGCTGATGCACTTACCAGAAGCTAGGCTATAAATTGTGATACTTTGAGAGTAATGCATGTGCTGTGATGTCTTGGGAACCTTGCATGCTGCAAGAGAGTCGTGGTGTTCTGTGTGTGAGACCGTGCACGCATGCGGCCAGGGAACTGGGTCCAGTGTCTGTCTCTAAATACACACCTCTGTGTGACTGCAGCTCTCTGCTGGAGGAACTGATAGCTTAGAACCACTCCAGCCCCCTTGAGCTGCATGCAATATTAAACACCAATTGAAGAGCTTTCTTCTAAAAATCCTTACTTTTCTCACTTTTACCCCAAGTGAAGGAAAAGGAATTGAGCAGTATTCACTTAGAAGTGACATTGCAGGTTGAATGCATGATCATTTAAAGGTTATTAATGTACTTTATATAACTGTAGGACTAATTAGTGTACTTGGTTTCATTGGCTGGTAACTGATTAACAGAGAAAATATGCCATGTTCATGTTTGCTTATACAATCATTTTACCACAGTTCTATGAACTTTTTGCTTGGAGAGATGGTCTTTATTTCCAAACTTTAGCTGTCTCAAGTATGTTAGCTGAGAAGTTACTTTACATTTTCTGCTTAGATCAAACTCAGACTCCTTCAGTTGCAGTCCCCTGCTGAGCTTGCTGTGTGTCAGACTTGTAGTCACTAAGCAGAAAAAGGGCAGAATTTTTTTTTTACTAGTTCTTCTAGGAAGAAGTGAACATACAGAATTAAACCTCTATCAGTACTCTTCCTGACTGCTTTTATCTATACCAAAAGTTCTCTATCTTTGTCTCAAACAGTCACCCTGCCCACTACAGCCTCTCTCCTCTCTCTTCTATACTTTCATGGTCCTGATGGGGTTTTTTCCCCCAAAATACACAAATAGCCATGTGAATGGTCCTTGCATCATCGAGAGAGGTGGTGGGCTCCCAGAGGAGCAGGAACCAGCCCTGCCTGTTACCTCTGTGACAATAACATTTTTCCAGGAGGACAGTAAACTTAGGCAAGTGAAATAAATGGCAAATTAATTTTATAAATGCTTGCAATGTTAGCAATACATCCCACCTCCCTCTTCCTCATGGTAGTGTCTGAGGAGATGTTGTATGGGATGTCAGCTTTATGGGGCTGCATTCCTGGCTTCAGTCCCTGTCCCTAATTTCACCCAAGACAAATTAGCAGCCAAGGTAACATGATGTGATAGAAAATGCAAACCCATTGGACTTGGACCATTTCTTTAAGCAAAGGTGTTCTGCAGCCAGGAGGGGGAGGGTTAGAAATCCGAAAAGCCACCACTGGAGTGGCAGTAGGTGAGAAGGGGTTTGAGCTGCAGGGATAAGGCAGAGACACCATCTCAGCTCTCTGTGTGATTTTCCAGGATCCTCGACCAACAGCCTGGTGACGTGTCCTGAGCCCCTCCCGCAGTCGACGCTGCAGGTTCAGGCCAACAACAGCAACAACAAGAAAGGGACGTTCACAGATGACCTGCACAAGCTGGTGGACCAGTGGACGAGCAAAACTGTTGGAGCTGCACAGACAAAACCTTCTTTAAACCAACTGAAGCAGAACCAAAAAAGGCAAGACATGGAGCCAAAGGCTAACCCCATGCAAATGCAGAATGAGACATGTGGAGTAAGTGGCCCTCCTTGAAGGACATACCTTTTGCTATGTGTCTGACAGCCTTTGCAGAACTCAGATGTGGAGGAGGACATAGACTAAAATTACTCCAGATAAATGCTTTCTATAAATGTCCAGCTCTTTTCATTCAGTACTAAATCAATTTTTTTTAATTGTCCTTTGGAATAATCTTAAGGGATATATGGGCAGCAATATATATATAAATACATATTTTAAAATTCCAAACTGCTTATTAACAGCGATGCAGAGCAATACTCTGATCGTTATCATCTGTTGCTCGACTTCAGTTTCAACTATTAGTAAAGTTTTCTTTTTGGTCTTTAATATTAACTTTCCTCGGAACAGGGACTGGTGGCTCTGTGGGTGGGAGCCATTGTTTGAGTGGAGTTGGAGTGAGTTCTGTGCTGGGAGTGGGGACAGCTGGGAGGGTGCTGACCCTTGCTTGTTGGACAATCCCATCCTCAGAAATGCTGTCAAAGTATCCTACAACAAATAAGGAACTGGAAAGCCCCCGTTGGTCCCTTTCTGTTCTCAGCAGCAGGACAAAGCCATTGCAGGTGCATCACGTCTGCATTCAGTGCTGCTGAGGGCTGACACAGAGGCAGCACAGCAAGAAATGAGCACACGTCCAGAATCCTAGTTCACCATTCTGGCCCACCCTGGTCTGGGTTTCCAAATCTCCTCACTAGTTGGAGAGTAATTTGACTAGTAATGTGACTAGTGATTTTTGCTGGGTTCATTTTCTTGGAAGACTGCAAATTGAGCTAAAATAGAGGAAAATAACAGTGAGGAGCTGTTTTGTAATCCCCTAAAAGCAAGAGAACTAGATCTGGATAGCAAACCACTGCCTTTTTGGGATGTAGAAGGAAAAAGTCCTGTAGCAGTAGTAGCTCTGTAGCTGTTGGTGAGGTAAAATGTACCAAAGCAGGAACCTCAGCAGTGCATCTGCTTTGGTACCTGCTGCTTCCTGAGTCAGTAAATAATCCTTTTGCTCAGTAATGCTTTAACCAGCTCAGGAGTAAGCAGTGTCTACTTAACACCCTAACAGTTTTCATAAAATAAGTCAAAGTTGGTGCTAGTAAACCCAAACTGAAGATTTCCATAACGAGGTGGGGAGGGCACAGATTTTTTTAAGTCACTTCTTACTTTCTTTTGATGCACTTTTTGCAGCATTTTGGTATCCTTCCCCTGAGACCACTGCAGAAGTTTGAAGTATTAGATGTGGGTGTTTTGCCCACCTGTATCTCTGGAGGAATGAGTGGTTATTTTACATATTTAAATCATCTGTCACTATCAATTTAGGGTTAATTTTACCTCCTGCAGTTTTGGTGTCTCTGTCTCGAAGCCTGTGGAGAAGGCAGTGTGTCACTGTGAGAGCAACAGGAATGTCCCCATCTCAGTAGACTGTGTCTTGGAGGGTTTGTGTCTTTCTCAACCATGGCAGTTGTTCCAGGGAGTCAGCAGAGCTGACTGAAGTCTTTTGGAGGTGATTTACCAGGAGCATGGAGAGGTTGGGATTCCCTGCTCTTCATTTTGCATTGCTCCTTGTTGTGTGGAGGAGTGGCATCAGCTGGAGCCCTGGGGTGGGTGAGACCTGGGGTGGTTTGGGGCATGAAGTCCTTGTGAGGACCATGCTGGCTGCAGCGGAGATGCAAGGGCAGATGGCAAACACTGCTGCTGTACTTTTTGTTGATTGTTTTGGCCACAAAGGTGGCACAGGATGCTGCAGGTGGCAGGTATGATATACAAGAGTTTGACAGGGGTTGGTTTGGGAGTTCAGCATTGTTTTGCTGTTTATACCCTCTGAAATTGGCCCTAACTGGGAAATTGAAGTTGAGGGAGAAGAGGGCTGCATGGTGTTGGAGAGAAATAGCCAAAGGAGGAGGAAGGGAGCAGCATGAGAGAACTCCTAGTGTGGACAGCTGGACAAGTGACCTGTGTATCGGAGGGATGAGCTCCATGGGGAGATGGCCATGTGGTGAATCACAGCTGAGTCCACTGGAAAGACAAAAAGAACTTGGGAAATCGCATAAAGGATGGAAACAATAGCTTTCCAAGAGAGAGAGAATCTGAAGCTCAGGATGTACTTCTTCAGTTCATCTGGTAACACCGTCTTTTGTCGCCTCTTTTGATCAAAAATGCCTTTGCAAGAAAAGAATAAGGAGCACTAAGCAGATTTCCGGCCCATCAGAGAAGGTTATAAGGTTTTATGTTGGAAATAAAGGCTGGATAAGTAGGAAACAAGGTGATTCTTATGCTTTTTGTGGTTTTTTTTTTTTTAACTGGAACAAACTAGTACAGAGTTCTTAGGGTGGGCTGTCTCACATGAGCTTAGTTTTGGGAAAAGCTGCTGTTGTTTTGGGAAAAGTGGTCCCTTGTGATAGTCACAAATGAGGGGCTGGGGGTGGCAGGATTTGTACCTTCACTTCTGCCTTGTCTCTGGGGATTATTGTAAAGAGAAATGCCTCCCTAAAGGGTTCCATACAGGAGTAGGAGTGAACGGAGTTGTCCCACAATGAAAAATACATTAAACAAACAAACAAAAAACCACAAAATGTTATCTATATATTTAAATAGAAAAATACATTTTTTTACTTTAAAATTTTCTCTTGCCGTTCACCTACTTTTATAAATACACAGTGCAGTTGTGTGGCTGACTCAAAATCTTCTCTTTCCCCCTGGAACAGAGAACTCACTTCCCTGAGTTATCTCTTTTTTACTCAAGACTCCTTCTGCCACTAGCAGCAAATTGTTTGCTGTGAATAAAATATATTCTTTTTTAACTAAGTGAAAGCTACTCTTTAAGGCTGGAAATAGAAGAGAAACTGGTAGTGTGTTAAATAAGAGTGAGTGGTTTTCTTTTCATCCTCTGCCATCAGAAGTGTAGACAGCAATAATGTAATTGGCATGTAAAGGAAAACTTCACATTCTGCTTTGTTTCTGTGGAAGTTACCGGTCCATTTGCCTGCAAATCCTGGTTGATCATATTAGAAATCTGGGGGAGACCTTTCATAGGAGGAGGAGCCTTCATCCATTTGTGTCACAGGAGCATTGAAATGTACCTTTTCAAATGGTTTTATGAAGCATGTAAATGCAGGTAGATTCTCAGCAGCAGCAGTTTGAAATGCAGCAGGAAATATTAGAACCGAGGTCAAACCGCCTGAGTGATTTCTCTACGTGATCTTTGGGAAGATATGATGAAATAATCATTTTTACAGGTATTTTGGTTAGCATTAGTCAAGAAATAAGTTTAGGAATATGAGCTGCCTTCTGTGCAAAGAATACTGAATATTGTGTACTTAAAGACACTATTTGGAGATGCCTGAGAAAGAAGGGCTTGCAAAAATGTTGTCTGTTCTCCATACTGTATGTAGCTCCACGGGTTTTACAGGAAAAACATCACCTCCATAAAGGCTGAAACATGTTCCCAGGGCACAGTGAGGTTGTTTCTGAAAACACACAGGTCTGTGTCACTGGGTGATGGGAGCTGGGGTTTGGACACCTTCAGCAGCACCTGAACCTCTGCTGGCATTTCCTGACTCGTGGGCTTGGCTGTGCTGCCGGGAGCAGCCGGGCTGGACATGGCCACGGTGCCAAAACCAAGCCACAGCCCCTTCCCTGTGCCTTCCCTCTCTGCTGGATTGGGAAAATAATAAAAAATGAATTTGTATTTGAAACTATTCAACACTGCCTTGGTCTGAATAGTTTTCCAGGGAATTGGAAAAGCGCACACACATCTCTTCAGGAGTGCCTAAAAGCTTTGGGGTTTCAACAGACTGGGTAGAAGTGATAAAAGAGATATCCATCTCTTTTATCATCCTTACCAGCTCATGTTGGCAGCCAGCTCTGAGTCTGCCCTGTGACTCAGTTTTGTTTCAGCAATAGCTGGTCCATACAGAAGGAAAACTCTGATGTTAATGGGGTAGCCAGCAAAAGGAAAATTGCCTAAATCCTGCCTTTTCAAATGGGTTGTGATAGTTATGGTCAGCTTTCACAACAGAATTACCTGGTTTCCTCTATTCTGATATAAACCCAGAAGTATTTATGGTGTTGGTATGTCACACCCAGTGCTTGGCTGTGTAGTTTGACAGTACTGGAGCTGTGAGTATCACTGGGGGTAGTAGCACTTTGATGTTTGCCTGGTAGAGCACAGGAAAAATTATAACAAGTCCAAACAACAGATTTGGGGTACTTGAACTACCCTAGTCTTTGTCTTGTGAAGTTTTTCCATTTTTACCATTGTTTTCTGGTATGTTGTTCTCTCTGTATGTATTATTCTTGTTTTCTAAATGAGTTTGTGTGATTATTTGGGGGAAGGGGAATAAACAGCCACAAAGGAAAAGCTGCCAGGGGAAGGCAGGTGTGGGGGAGGCAGGAGCTGGTGGCTGGTGCCTGCAGGGACACGTGCAGGTGCTCAGAGCAGAGCTTTGTCAGGGCAGGGAGAGCTGGGTGCGTGCAGGTGAGGAGGTGGCACGAGCAGAGGTGTGAGGGTGGCAGGTGAAGGTGCCACTGTCTCTCTGGGCTCAGGGAGATCATAGCTTCAGCAGAGGAGCCTAGTGGAGATGTGGAGGGGAAGAGCTTCCCTTCCTGCCCACATGGCACATCCTGCTCCCCTGAGAGCCCACGCTCGGCACTGCCCGCAGCTCTGGGCTCCGGAGCACAGGGGGCCCTGGGGGTGCTGTGAGGGCCAGAGCTGGCCAGGCAGGAGGGACAGGAGCCCACGGGGGCTCTCAGCTGGGCTGGGCACCCCCAGCAGCTCGGGCTCCTCCTCAGGTGAAGCCCTGGCCATGGACACAGCACTGTGCAGCACAGGGACATCCCTGGCTGCCACCCCACATCAGCCTGGCTGTTTGAGCTGCTGAGCCAGTCCTGTTCAGGGCTGAGCTGTGACCCAGCAGAGCGATGCACAAACCTCTTTCATCCCTGCCTGAATGTCCATCTGCTGCCCTTTGAACAGCACCTGCAAAGGGACTCGCAGTCTTATGGCTTTCCTGGAGCTGGGAAATCCACAGCTTTGGGGCTGCTTTTCTGGCATATGTTAATTCTGATGCTTCAGTCAGCATCTCCATGCAGGAGTTGATGGGATGTGTGGGCCTCCATCAGTGTTGAGTCATCAGAACTGGTTAAAAAGGTGATGGTTAAAAAAGGCCATACCCAAGAGGCTCCTACCGAGGGAAAGATGCAAGAACCAGGTGCCATGGCTCCTAAAGTGTGTATTTAGCTCACTTGAAGCATAGGAGGAAGGTAGAGGAAGCAAAGTTAAACCATTAACGTGTGTTTGTCGTGACATTGTCAGGTTTAATGTGTATGGGTAATGTTGGGTTTGGGGCAAGACAGTTTTTTTCTGGTCACACATCCGTAGCATTATGTGCAGCCACTGCTTTGCTGAGGAATTCAGCTGAGAAGGAAAAAGTTCAGAACTGGAATGAGTCAGATTTCTCAGGACTTTAAAAGAGCTGAAAATAAGGTTTTTCAAATTAATTTTAAAAAGGGCAAAAATGTAACCTCACATTTTTAGTGCCACTGAGTAATCTCTTGCTAGTACAGTCCAACTCCTGGCTCTGCACAGGGCACCCCAACAGCCCCACACATGCCTGAGAGCATTGTCCAAAATGCAGCATTTTCATAAATGTCTGTAGGCATTCCTCCAGCTGCTTAGTTCAGTGGAAACCACCATTTTGAGGATGCTAAAACAATAATAACAGCATACAGAAGTCTGCAGCTCTTAAAAATATATCCTTGATTCCTCTGTTTCTTGTTCTTTGGTTTCTGTTAATTTTGGTGAGGTTTTTAACATTATTGGTGTTAAATTAATGGTCCTGAAGCATCTCCTTCAGTTCAACGTTCACTATCAGATTCGGGTTTCAGGTGAGAATGAGAGACAGGGAAATGAAGGAGACCATCAAGTAGTCCTGTATTTTTCTAAAATTGCCCTTAGAACAGAGGTTAATGCCCCAAAGTAGGACATCCGGGTGGACATTGCAATTTTTATTGTTAATTGAGAAATTAAAATCACAAGCATGGAGTAAGCATCCCACACAACCTTAAACATATATTCATTTTTTCTGCTGAAATTTCACCTTCACACCAGTTTTATCGATTGAATGTGAAGTATCACATTGATGGGAGACTCCCAGAATTAAATAACACCCTTTTCTCCTTATGCCATAAATAGTTGGCCTGGTGGGAGCCCTGGCAGGAAGCTGTAAATTCTGTGACATGAAAATGTAATGAAATGCTGCAGTCATTTGGGGTAGCAGCAGTTCCCATGGTGTCATGCAGGATGGAGTGTGTCATTTGGGAAGCTCATCCCATATTGAGGGAGGAGAGATCTTTCTCAGCCCCTCGCATGCCAAAGCTGAATAACTGAAGTGTGTGTTAATAGAATTTTAGAAAACTGTCTGGAATTGGTCCTGGCAGCCCATGAGGCGGAGCAGCCCTGCTGTGCCCTCACTGGCTGTGCCTCACCTGGCACGACAGCAGCAGCGTCAGGCAGC
Organism: Melozone crissalis; assembly: GCF_028551555.1. NCBI lineage: Eukaryota > Metazoa > Chordata > Aves > Passeriformes > Passerellidae > Melozone > Melozone crissalis. The sequence continues at coordinate 22,248,310 of NW_026535807.1, read as the reverse complement.
GAGGCACCGTGAGGGATGTGCCACCCTCAGCTCCCTGCGGCTGGCTGAAACAATCTTGTACAGAAGTAAGGGCTGGAATTTTTAAAGTTCTTTTGAGTCTGGCTGGTAGAGCATGGGATTTGGGTTAATTCTACATTTAGTGAAGTTTATTTACTTTCATGCACAAGTTAACACTGAGTTCCTTTGGACATGCGAGGGTGTTAATTTTCACTTGTTTAATGATGCTTCCTGTCTTTTTAAACAATGAGGTTATATTGAGGTAACTTTCCTCTCTGCCTCATATCAGCCTTTTCTATTAAATTCCAAATATTCCGTCTTTAAAAAACAAAAGCAAAACCCAACCCCCCAACAAAAGTATAAAAGGAAAAAAGAAATGAGCCCAAAGGAAAGGCCCAAGGACACGGTGGCACCCCTGAGCCTGTGTCGCAGCTGCCCCAGGGCCCGGCGTTGGGCTGGCACGGGGAGAGCGGTGCCCTGTAGCAACACTTGTTGTGTTTCTCTTTTTGTAGGTAAGTTCGGTAAGGACAGGACTGGGGAGCAAGTGCCCCGTTCCAGTGGCTTGCCCCATGCCCACAGGATTAGCTCCTGGAGCTGCGCCATCCCTGCCCGTGCCCGTGCCCGGGCCCGCCCTGGCCGGCGCGGTGCCGCCGTACGTGATGCCTCTCTGTCAGTACGGAGCCGTGTTCCCCTCGCCCGTGTACGGAGTGCCGTGGCCGGGCCCGGTGGCGCAGCCGGGGCTGGTCCGGGGGCCCGGCATCGTGCGCTTCTCGCCGCTGGGCCGGACCTGCCTGCGCATGTACCCGGGGCCGCTGCAGCGCCCGGCCCGGCCCGCCAGCCCGCGGCTGCGCATGACCTAGCGCGGGGCCCTGCCATGGGGACTGTGCCATGGGACCCTGCCAACTGGACCCTGCCATGGGACCCTGCTATGGGGACCCTGCCATGGGGACTGTGCCACGGGGACTGTGCCATGGGACCCTGCCATTGGGCCCTGCCATGGGGGCTGTGCCATGGGGCCCTGCTATGGGGACTGTGCCATGGGGACTGTGCCATGGGACCCTGCCATTGGGCCCTGCCATGGGGGCTGTGCCATGGGACCCTGCCACGGGGCCCTGCCACAGGGACTGTGCCATGGGACCCTGCTATGGGGACTGTGCCATGGGGCCCTGCTATGGGGACTGTGCCATGGGGACTGTGCCATGGGACCCTGCCATGGGACCCTGCCATGGGGACTGTGCCATGGGGACTGTGCCATGGGACCCTGCCATGGGACCCTGCCATGGGGCCCTGCCATGGGGGCTGTGCCATGGGACCCTGGCACAGTGACCCCGCCGCGGGATCTTGCCACGGGACCCTGCTACGGGGACCATGCCATGGGACCTTGCCACGGGACCCTGCTACGGGGACCCTGCCACAGTGACTCTGCCGCCACAGGGACCGTGCCACAGTGACCCTGCCACTGAGACTCTGCCGTGGGGTCCTTCACACGGGTGACGCTGTCAGGGGGTGGCCTTGCCGTGGGTGACCCTGCGCTGGGTCCCGGTGGTTTTGATGCCGTCAGGCTGGAGTGTTTGCTCTGTCCATGCCATGGTCTGTGGGATGAGGCGGGCCCGGGGCACAGCCATGCTCTGCATCAGCCATCACTGTGAGGCGGCGGCACCACAGATCATTTGTTGTCAAGGCAATACCTGCTTCTGTCCCATTGCTGAAGACACTTTATTCCTTGTGTTCCGTTTCACACTTGTGATCCTTAACATCATTGTACTTGAATTGATAATTAGCAAATTGTACTAACCATGCAGGAGTTCAGTGCCTTGAATCTCAGCTTTCCAGTCCCAGCTGGAAAGAGATGTACAATTATTTGAAAGGTGTATTTTATTTACAATCTGCTTGTGAGTTGGAGGTCTTTTTATTTGCAAAGATATTGCAGGTTTACAGTTGATGTTCCTCATCAGTTTCATTCTGCTGTAAATGCTTTGTTTTTATTCATGGGTTGAATTTTCACTTCTGAAGCTTTTAGAAATAAGAATTGTGAGGTGAGATTTGTTTGACATGCTTGTTTGATGCACTGATCGTAAAATTGTTGGTGTTTGTACAAGGAGTAGTGAAGTGTACATTGTAATGTAGAGCATTTACAGAGTGATCTAAGGAAGGTGTATACAAGGACAGGGGAGCAGCTTCAGGCAGTGCTCTCCGTTCTCCTCCCCAGCCTGTGGTAAAGTCATTGGAGATGACGACTTAATTCTGTAATGGGCAGCAAATGCTGTTTTCCTCTGGATCAGCAGCACACTGGATTTCATTTCCTTTCCCTATGTTGTGCTTTTATAATTAGTTAAATCACAAGCTCGTGCATGTTCCATAAGTGAGGACAAGTAATGGAGCTGTTGATTGTAGCAGACCGGGTCTGCAGGTGGCTGTGGGCCCGTGTGAGCAGAGCACGCGTTCGGTTCTGCTCCAGCCACTGCGCTTGAGGCCGATGTCTGCTCCTTGGTGTGCCAGCTGTGGTAATGCTAGAACAGAATAAAAATGTGAAGCTGTTCTTTTTCATATCTGACACTTCAAATTTGGTGTCTCACTGCCTTCTGTTTGGATTTTTTTTATTATTTATTTCTATATTTATCTTTGTTTTTACCCAAGTTTGCGCTCCAGGTGGCACGGACACCTCTCTCCTGTTCGAAAGTTGCTTTTTTCCTATTTTACTGTGCATAGAGCCTCCACCTGCACTTAGTGTAAAGGCACAAGGTAACCACTAGAGCTGGTTTGCCATGGTAAGTCTCCTTCCTTCCCTGAGCACTACGGGCAGCATTACAGGCACAGGACCCAGCTGTGGCCATACCCAAAGGCCCCACAATGACATTTTGTAGCCCTCTGCTGAGGGGCAGAGATGTCCTGTGCTGCCAAGCTGTGAATTGTATAGTTCTATTGTACTTCAAGCATTATACCTGTCTAAATTACTTTGTTTGTACCCTTTGAATATATTATTCCATCAATTCAGTTAGAATTGAATTTTATAGACAATTATGCAGAGTCTTCTGCCTGGGCAAAATACTTACTGCAGTAAGAGATTTCTGTTCTCTGTACCATGTATCTTTAATTTGTTTGGGTTTTTTAGATTCATGTCGGTATGCTTCATGAGCAAACATGGAAAATATGTTCTCACACCGGGTTCCCTTCGGCTCACACTGAATCCTACAGTTTATGTTGCTATTGCCTGTATAGTCCATCCCTTGTATACTGACAAAGTCAGTGGCACTACAAGTCCCAAGAAATTGTATAGATTAAAAAGAAAAATAAACATTTTGTGTTTGAAAATGGCGTGAAAAACCCAGTGTTTTCCTAAAACATAGAGCAGTGTCAATTTCCAGCTGTTGCAGGTAATTCTGTGTTTGTTTTCCAGACTCGTTCTTGTCCCTGGACTGTGTAGCAGAGCAGATGTGGTGCCTGCAGCAGGTGTTGGGTGCTCCCCACAGCGTGCCCGGGGTGTGTGCTGGCACCTCGGGGCCGAGCCCTGAGCCCTGCCTGGGGCTGCAGCCTCACTGCTTCCCTGGAGCACACGGCTCCCTCGGGGCTGCGGCGCTGCTCATGGGGCTGCTCAGTTTGGTAGGTGGGAAAGAGGCCCATGAACTCTCTCCTGAGCTGCAAACACTAGGGAAGCCCTCCTGAAGGATCCTGGCATCATTTCAGTGTGAGGAACTCGGTCCTGTTGCCAGCACCCTGTTGGCAGTCACCATCATTGGGTGAGGCTGCAGGAGAAAAGAGAGAAGGGCACGCAGGTGTGGCACTCCTGCTTGTGTCTCCGTGTGGCTTTGCTGTCTGTGCTGTGCTGGTCGGAAGCCTCTGCCCCACGGGGGCTGCGTTGCATGGCTGTGCTCCCTGGGCTGGCTGGGGAGCAGGGCATGGGGGCACCTTCCAGGGCCAGTGCACCTGCCTGCTGCACTGGGGCCGAGCAGGGGCTCAGAATGTGTCGCTGGCATTGTCGTACTCGTGATTTTTAATTTCCTGATGGCCCTCTTGGCGGCAGCTCTTCTGGCTGTTCACTGCAAGCCATGGGTGTTTTGCCCTCGGCTGTGAGGATTGTGTCACAGGGTGCTTTGACCTAGGTGGCAATTAAGCAAATGACATGAGATTAAATAAATGGAGCAACTTCTTGAGCAAAAGGTGAGCCAAGAGTAAGACAGAACTGAGGGGTCCATACTGCACCTAAAAAGATCCCCTACAGATCCCAGAACTGAACTTGTTTTATTCCTGACTGAATCTTGCTTCAACATGCAGCAAATGGGTCAAAGCTGCTGGTAGAATCCCTGGTCTTGCTGGTTCCAGTCCTGCATGTCCTGTAGCTCTGCCGTCACCCAACATTCCCAGCCAGCACTGTGCTGCAGGGACATGTGGGAAGTCAGCACAGAGACTCAGCTTCAGATACCAGGTTTCAATGAGGGAGCTCACAGATCCTCTGATTTTCAGTCTTTCAGTTATAGAAATTCATTACAAATCTTGAAAAAATGTTTAACCCCCATAGTCACCCACCCAGCAGTGGGAAAGTTTTGCAGTTTTCAGTTTGGGAAGTTGGGAAAATAGTTGAAGTCTGCCTGTGTGCCTTTCATTTGGCCTTCTGATTGCCTTATGTGGTGATGGAGTATCTTAATGCATGACCACATCCTGCTTTCCCACTGCATTCCCAACTTGCTTGGAGTAAGAGTGGACATGGAGAGGAGCTGCTGCCACTGGCACTGCTCATCTGCCATCTGGGATGCAGGGCTGGGCACTGGAGATGGCAGGGAGAAACTCTGCAGTGGTGTAAGGCTCTTCTGCAAATCTGGATCCAACCTCCCTGGAACAGATTTCACTCAAAAGAATGATGCAGCACTGGCCCTTGCAGATTGTTTGCATGTTCAGCTCTGGTCTACAGTCCACAACTTCAAAGAGGGAATATTTTTAAAATTCCTTTAAAAAAGAAAAAAAAATATTTGAGAAGTTCATTTAAAGAGGAAATGTTGCCCAGAGAAGCTGTGGCTGCCCCTGGATCCCTGGAAAGGATCCTGTCCAAGGCCTTGTTGGATGGGGCTTGTAGCAACCTGGGATGGTGGAAGGTGTCTCTGCCCGGGACAAGGAGTGGGATGAGATGGGCTTTAAGGTCCCTTCCAACTCAAACCCTTCTGGGACTCTGTGATTACTTAACCGTTACTCCATATCTGTCTTTACAGTGCTCCGCTTGTGCCTTCTGCTTTTCTCTGAAACCTTTGGCATTAGCTGAGGGCAAGAGACTGAATGGGTGAGGTGTGGCATTCTCTGTGCTCCTGCAGAGTTACTTGTGTTGGGAACAGGGTGCCAAGAGACAGGATTCCTGAAATGAGCTTCTTCCTCCAGAGAAGAAGCTGTTTGGTGTTTGTGGAAGGAAATCACTAATACTTTGAATCGTTAGTTTAACTTGGCTTTGCCAATGGTAGCTCTTTCCCTTCGAGCCTTTTTCATAATCCCAGTGCATTACTGTCAAGTCTGGGAACATGCAGAATTTTTCCAGAGAAGCCCCATGGATGTTTTTTGGGTCTGTGTTGATTTTGTTCGGTTTGCATGTGTTTGAGCAGGAAAAACATCTGTCTTCATATATACTTTAGAAGTTGGCTTTGGAGAATTGTAACCAGAAGTCTCCTTCTAAAATTTATGTGATGTCAGTATTGCTTTCCCTGTCATCCCCACTCCCCCCACCACCCCCACTGCAATGAAGGAAAAGGTTCAAGGCTTTTGGAGTGAGATTGATGTTTAATCATCCGATAGCAGTTATTATGGCAGAAGCTTGCCTTGTTTTCTGCCTTGCTGCCAGCTAGTTCCCCTCAAGTTTTCCATGGATGCTGTTGAAATTGTTGGCTCAGAGACAGTCACACATGAAACAGATTCTGACTGTGTGTCATGTGCAGTAAGGTTTCCTTGCCTTCTCCAATTCTTCCTCTGCCCTCCTCTGTCCTGATTTTGGGCGATTCATGTGGAGCAGTGTGGGCATGGTCTCTCTACAGAGCTTCCGACAGGGGGCTCACACTCTTCTTGTCATGCTGGATGAATGTCTGATATGGGATTGAATTTATAAAACAACAAAACCATGATTGTGTGCTATTTCTGACTATGATCATTCACCATGGGTTGAGTCCTTGCAGAGCACCTCAGTGGTTCGTGGTGTTGGGCACCTGGCTGGTGCTTGGGCAGACTCAGTGTCAGTGGAGTTGTCTGATGTGCTGACTCTGTTATTATTTTATCCCTGACAGTCAGTTTGCTGTCTGTACACCCCAGAAATTAACCAGTTTGTTGATCTGGTGGGAATTGTGCTGTGACTCACGTGTGTGCCTTTTGGCAGGGGCAGCATTTCTGGCTGTGGAGTGATCCCTGTAGATTCAGCAGGACAGGGATGCTCCAGCCCCAACCATGCTGCTGCCAGGCTCCAGAAGTGCAGTGTAATGAGACAGATTTTAGGGGCTGTCAGGCTACAAATTCTGCTTTATGAAGGGATTTGGTGCTCAGAGTGGTGTGGATGTGAGCAGTGGCTGTGTGAGCACAGGGATCACTCACACCTCATTCAGGTGCAGTCAGTGTCGGAGCAGGAGGTGGCTGCTCTTGGGAATGATGTGATCCTCTCTCCTCCCTTCTCAGGGGTAGTCGTGTGCTATCAAGGCTGTCTCTGCAGATGCTTGGGTCTATATTTGATTATCAAACTTTTCCCTTTAAATAATCTTCTCATGCAGACTTTAGGCTCTGCATGGGTCGAGCCTTCAGTCTGACACACAAAGTCTCAGGAAGATTTAGGGCTCACGTGGTTACTGTGGAGAAGCTGTTCATAGACAATGCCCTATGATTTGATAAAGTATCTGTTAAAACACTGAAATGCTTGTGAGAAGCTCTTGGTTTTTCTGAATCTGGTGAGCAAGGAGCGCTTGGATGAATTTCTCCATGCAACAGGATGAATGCATGGTGAATATTGAGCACATTGTTGGCTCACAAGGCAGAGGGAAAAGTTAGGATTGTTTTTTTCCCCTCAGAAAGGAGCACATCCCTACACTTTGCCTTTCATGACTGAGGCACCACTTGAGCACCAGCTATGGCACTGTGGCTTTTGAAGAGCTGGGCATGGTGAGAGCCTCTCCAGCCACTCTTCAGGGGTCTTCTCTGGGCAGTTTTTGTGAGGCATTTAGGGCCCTGACATGTAAAATAGAAATAACCACTGCCAGTCCTTTTCAAATTGGGATTCTTCAGGTCTGACATAAAATAGCCCCAAAAAGTATTTACACTCTTGTTGGTTTTTGTTTTTTTTTTTCAATGACTGCAAATAAAGTAAAAAGTTCCTCAGCATTTCTAGTTTGTTTATCAGACTAGACAGACTGAATCTGGTATCTTTGTCCCAGTTAGGCAGCAACTACAGGGTGTGCCATGGCTGCCTTTCCCCACAGTTCTGCTGTCACCAAGAAAACTCGTGGGTAGCTGCACTGCCCGACCTGTCCAGCGCTGCTGCCCACCCAGCCTGGGAGAGCTCAGGCTGACGGAGCCTGGAGTGAGAGGTGGGGTGGTTGCCCATGGCTGAGCTCCTGTGGGGGTTTGTTTTAGGAGCTAAGTGCCCGGGGAGCTGGCTCTGTTCTGGGTGTTGTGGCTGACCCACTGCTGCCAGATGCTTTTTTCCCAGTTACCTGGAGATAGTTAATTTTGTTCTATTTTCCTGGATGAAACTCCATGCCAAATGCTGGTTATCCAGTTATCCACCATGAGCAGGTGTTGGAGTGGATCCAGGCAGATCTTCAGAGCTGACAATCAGAAGCTCGGGGAAGAATTATGAGGAAGACATGATTTTCCTTCCCTTAAAAGTCAATTCTTCCTGTGAACAGGCAGAGCGGGCAATACAGGAGGGAGAAAGCTGGGATTGCATCTAGCAAGCACAAAGCCCAGGCCACAGAGGCCCAGCAGGAGCTGTGCCAGATGCTGGCAGTGTCTGCACCGTGCCCTGTCCCCAGTGTCCCCCTCCGCTCCCTGCATGATCTCTGGGCGCTTCCCAAAGCTGTCTGCCCCGTCACAGCCGTCTGTGCTGCCCCTCCTCAGCAGCGTGCACCTGTCTGTCTGTCTGTCTGTCCGTCTGTCTGTCTGAGGAGCCTGTCTGAGGTGCACGTCCCCCAGCATGGCCAGTGGGCGTGTGGTGCTGGCAGGTGGACACGAGGGGACAGCCCGTGCTGCTGCTGCTGCCTCAGGGACGCGCTGCTCTCGGCACCTCCCCTGCCCCTTCCCCTGCTCCTGTCCCTGCTGTGCCCTTCCTGTCTGTCCCAGCGCCCTCCCCGAGCTCTGCTCCCGTGGCAGCAGATGGATCCCGGCCCTGCCGGCGCGGGGCACGGCATCCCAGGGATGCTGCAAGGAGGTCTCTTCCAACCCAACCATTCTGTGATCCTGTGGTCCAGGGCTTGGCTCTCTATGGGACAAGGGAGCCAAGCCTGCAGGCGTGAGGAGCTGGTGCCACGACCTGCCCGGGCAATGCCATCCTGCTCTGACACCCGCACACGGCCCCACATCCATCTCCCCTGCTCCAACAAACTGAGCCAAACGCTGCTGGCTGCCGCCTCTTTCCATCCCTGCCTCCTGGGAGCCTGGCTCTCCCCCACAGCAGTGAGAGCTCTGCTCTGAGCCCCCTGTCAGGTGCTGAGGCTCTGCCACCAAAGGAAATGGTTTACACGCCTGAGCTCCCAGCACAAGGGCCCGTCTCTGCCCCTGTTCCCAGGGAGTGGGACCAGGAGTGTGCTCTGGCACACGTGAGGTGCCCTAGCTCACATGGCCTTTTTGGGTTTGGTTTGGCTTTTCCTGGATGTGAAATCCATATTTTTTTCTTTTAGATTCTGAAAATGAGACCATCAGTGAGTGACACGTGGCCCCCACAGCTACGGTGCCAAGCGCAAGGCCCCGCCGCGGCCAAGGAGGAGGAAGAGGAAGATGGGAAATGATTTGTCGTGTGTGAGGAATTCTGTGCTGTTCTGGTCCATTCAACGCTATTTTGTAACTTCTTTCTAATCATTTTTTTATTTATAGTTGGAAATACAAAAATGTTATGCAATAAAAAATAAAGGAGAATTATTTTGGGGGAAAAGGATTTTGTTCCAAATTGTTCCCTTCTGTTGTGAGCCAGGTTTCCGTGAGCAGCAGATGGAGAAGAGGGAGGAGGAGGAAGAGGAGGAGGCACTCCTTCAAATGCTTTTTGTTTCACACAGTTAATTGTCATTTAAGCAATTTTCCAAGTGATAAACTAGGCACGCATACAAGAAAGAGAAGATCCAGTTCCATTTAAATTTCTCACAGTTCTTTTTTAAAGATGAGATTCTATTTTAAATCAACTTAAATCGAGTTAAAAACCTCCGGATCCTGCACCAGAGAATGAGTCTGCTTGTCACTTCCCTTTTTACCTCTCTCTTTTTCTCATAGACTGACCACATTTTCTTGCCAGATTTAAATACAGTCTCAAGTCACTGCTGATTTTAAATGTAAGACTGAAATCCTCCCAAAGATGAATGGGTAATTGGAGCCATTTTTAAGACTCTAAAGTGCCTTCAATGATCTAAGCCGATGCAGTGGGGGTTTCTTTCTCTGGGTTCCCTGGCAGTGGTTTCAGCTGTCTCCTGGACTGGGGTGATGGACAGAGTAGTTCACAGCAATAATCTCATGAGTAACCATTTATCCCAGGACTACTCACCTGGTTTTCAGAAAGCTGGGTTTGCATTGTCCTGAGAAGTGGGAAAATGCTGCTCCTGCTGTTCCATCTGGGCCCCAAAATCTCTGCACCCATGGGCCTCCCTTGCTCCTGCTGCATTCCCAGCCCAGGCTGTTCTCACCCTCCTCTTGTGGTTGACACCAGAGCCAAGGAGCCTCCCCTGCCCATCAGCCTCCTGGTACCACCCTCCCTGCAGCTGGAGCCAGCCGTTCTTTTGGTTGTTACCTGCCATGTCTGTCTCTTCCAAATCTTGGTTCTGAATAATAAATTTTATTTTGATGCTGTTGTTCCCTATTTCCTTTCCACCGTGGCCCCTCCTGTCCACCAGCAGGGGTGAGGAGAGCGCAGGTGGAGGTACATGTAAAGCTCCAGAACCATTCAAACACTTGGTTAATTCAGAATTTTTAAGCCCCAGGGCCAAAATATACATATTTATGGTAATTTTCTGCTTCTCTGGGGTGCCTCCTGCCCTGTCCTTTCCTGAGGAAATGGATCACCTGCATAGGAGCAGGGACTGGTAAGTGCTGGATCATTGCTGGCCTTGGGCTTGGAGGTACCAACCTGTGTCCTGCCCTAACGGGGGCAGAAGGGAGACCCAGGTGAGTGGGGCACCTTCCTGCTTCTCTTTGGGTTGTTCTCCTTCCCCTGGCTGGGAGGGCAATTCCTGCTGGCTGGGGGCACAGGGGTGTCGTGTCCCTGAGGTGCCTCTCCAGGGACGTCACTACTCCGGTGATCGCAGAAACAAAACACTGCGCCCTTGCCTCAGATTTTTATTCCCAAGTTTGAAAGAGGGTGTTCTCCAGGGAAATCCATTGCAGGGTCTCCTGGGGTCCAGAACTTCCTTCATCAGTTGTTCTGAACATTTTCACTGCTTCTACAGACCCCTAAGCTCCTCCACAGCTGCAGGAAACCAAGGGGCCTCTGTCTCCAGATCAGCATTTTATAAATATTCTATTAATATTCAGATTAAAAATAAGGATTAGCACCAGGATTAACGCTCAGGAGTGGAAGCTGCGGCAAGCCCTGGCTGGTGGCTGCTCCCCACATCTGCCCTGCCCACCTGGCTTTGGATAATCTCTCCTCTGAAGGATGCTCCCTCTGGGAGGGTACCCCTGTGTTTGCTGCTTGCTTGATGGTTTGGAGCTGCTGAGGGTCCCTGAGCTCCTCTGGGATGAACCACTGAATGGGATCCTCTAATTCACCCCATTATTCTGTGAGGAGGAACGGGTTTAAACTAAATAAGAAGAAATTTAGGTTGGATTCTAAGAAGAAATTGCTCCCTGTGAGGGTGGGCAGGCCCTGGCACAGGGTGCCCAGAGCAGCCCCTGGATCCCTGGCGGTGCCCAAGGCCAGGCTGGACACAGGGAGCAGCCTGGGACAGGGGAAGGTGTCCTTGCCATGGCAGGGGAGTAAAAGGATGCTGGTAAAGTCCCTTTCAACCCAACCCATCCCAGGTTTCTGTGGTCCCAATATTTCATCCCAGAAATGCTGGAGAAGAAGGGATGTTAGTACTGGGGGTTTATGGCAATGGAAGGAAATTCCTGCAAATGTAGAAAGCACAGCTCAGTTCCCTGCAACTTCAGGGGCTGCTGAAGCACTGAAGTGTTTGGGTGGCTGCTGATTTTGAGGGGCAGGGAAGACTGGAAATGTTTCAAATCCCCTCTGGATTTTTGCAGTTTCTGTAAGACTTTAGAGGATGTTTAAATGGTTTATTTTCTGTGCAGTTTCTCGGTGCTTTTGTTGTCTGAGCAGGAGAATATCTGGAATTAAAAGAAGGAATACATTTGGTGAGAGACTGATGTGACACCTGGGGGCATGTGGAGATGTTTGAGGCTGCTGGACGTCTAACAGGGATTCCAGGGGCTGGTGCAGAGCCAGTTAAAAATGTCAAACACAGCAACAGCATCCTCAAATGTTTGCTGATGGCACGTGAGCTGCTGGACTCAGTGGTGTGTGCTTTGGGAGAGGGATGGCTTGGGGACTCCACAGGGCTTTGCAGCCCTAAACCTTTTATTTGGGGTCACTTTGGGAGGTAACTCGTGTTTGTTATCCTTCTCAGAGCATGCATTGGTTTTTTTAAAAACCCCATAAAGTGGCGTCAGTGGAGCTCTGCATGGCTGTGCTGCCTGTTGGTGGCAGAATGAACTTTCTGTGTCCCAAGGCTGGCTGGTGATGCAGGGGTGGGAGAAGGCATCTGGAGAAAGACTCCTGCCTCCCAACACCCTCCCTGTGGGTTTGCTCTCACACATGACAAGTGATGAACACCTTGAAAATCACTGGCAGTATCCCATTTGCTGTTGCAGCAGGATTCTAGGAGCATATTTCTGTATTTATTTTATATTTATTCAACAGTGAGAGGTGTTATGAAGAAGCTGACAATTAGCAATGCGGAATATTTTTGTTTACTGATGAGCAAAGACAATAAAAGGGAAGTGCAACTTGTAGAATTCAGCAGTTGGAGACTTTTATTTGTCCTTTTCCTTCTATTTCCTTCCACCTGCTGGAAGGTGTCCCTGCCTCTGTCAGGGGGTTGGAATTAGAAGAGCTTTAAGGTCACTTCCAACCTAAACCATTCTGTGATTGTATGATTATTCTTCACTGTTTTCTACCACCTCTTATTACAAAATCAGACAAGGAAAATTGTTCAGAAATCACTTGCCTGGATGGTTTCTCCATGGGAAAACACAATTGCTGTAAAGCAAACCCAAATCCACTTCAGCTGGAGCTGGCACTGTGAGCAGATTTCTGTGTCCAGCTGAATTAGAAGTGCCCAGAGCTGTGGGACCCTCTCAGAGCTGGCCTGGGCTCTCCATCAGTTTTGGATCAGCTCTGAGATGCTTTGAGTTTCCTCTCTTCCCTGGGTGCTTCACCCGCATCCGCACACCTGTGGAGTTGGTCCTGTTGGGAAAATGCCTCAATTCCGTGTCTTTCTCACAGCACTGTTTGTTTTCTTTATTTAATCTCTCTGGGTGAACTTTGGCTGTGCTCAGTAGCAGCAGCTCAGGCTCTGTGCTCCTCACCAGACTGTGAGGACAGTGCTGCCCACCATGGGCCAGGGGATCCCTGCTGGACCCTGGTGGGGGGACAGCCTGAGATGACGTTTTCCAGATGAAAAAGCAAAGTTCCCCCTTTTCCTTTCCTCTGCTCCTTGCTCTGCAGAGCTGGAGCACCCCAAGGGGCTGTGCCCTCCCTGGGGAAGGGTCTCAGGGAGCTGGGGCTGCTCCATGGGGGCAGCAGGGCAGGAAGGGGAGCTCTGGGCTCTGGAGGGGGCACATCCTGCACTCCCTGTGGCAGTGCCATCCCTGGGGCTGCCAGCTCACTGCCCGGCCTGTCTCTCACCACAGAGCGAACCACAGGGAAGGGCTGGGAGCAAACAGGGAATTTTTTCATTGTCCTTTTGAATCAGATCTAGGACAAAATGTTCAAGATGTGGGCTGGAGCCTGGAGAATTCCCCTGTGCCAGGCCAGGCTGGGATCTTGGGGCAGGCAGGGGCGCAGCATTCTGTTACTGGCCTCCAACTATTCAAATCTCTATTTTTTAAGAAATCTCTGTGTTACATCCTGGCTTCAGAAGATACTGCTGTTACTGTTCATGAAATGGCACGGACATGTGTGAGCTGACCAAACCTGTTCCCAAACACTGATTTTTGCAGAGGACCAGACCTGGAGCATGGAGTTCAGCAGGGCAGAGTGGGTTTTTCAGGCCTTGTTTTTCAGGGTAGGTTTTTCCACTCACGCAGAATGGGCCAGAGCTGGCTCTCTGTGGCAGCAGCCCTCAGCTCTTTGTCATGGTGATCAGCAATGCTTCACTGTTGTCATGGTTCCAGGGTTACTACAGAAGCCAAAGCTCTGCACAGCCCCTTTATTCATGGTTTCAGTGTATAAACTAATTAAGTCAACTGAAAGCATCAGTCTGTTCCCTGTGCCTTGTTTTTCTAATATGTGGGATCAGATAGACCTGATTCCTGCTGTCCTCCAAAATATCCAGTCTGACTCTGCTTCAGCTCCTTGGCTGAGTTTTGTACCTTAACACCAAGCAAAGTTCACTGATCATTTAATTGTCCAGAAAATTCCTTGCAACATTGAAAAGGTCTGTGGAAAATGTCTTTTGAGCTGCTGAGATGAGGCTGAGAGCCAATGTGCTGCAGCTGTGCCGCATTCCTCATCACTGCTTTGCTCGGGGCTGGAACCCGGTCGCTGTGTTTAGTTTCTGAGTTTATGCATTGCTGGGTGAAAAAAGAAATGGTGGCGAAATGCCCGGGGGAGGATCTGAGCAGAGCACCTCAGTGCTGCCCCAGGATGGGGAGGGACAGAGAGGGACAGCCCTGCTGGCAGCTGGCAGGCACAGTGTCCCCTGGCCAGGGCAAGGCGGGCTGCACAGTGACACACAGGCTCATTTCTCGTTAAAACCTGCTCTAAGCAGAAGCTCTGTGCGAGCCCAGAGCAGTGGCAGGAGCCCGGTGTCTGTGTGAGGCAGCAGTGGTGTCAGTGTCAGCCTCTGTAGGGAAGGATTTGGGAGGTTTGGTGTCCCCACTTGTGTCCTGGTCACTGCTCAGCTCGTGCGCAAAGCAAAACCAGACAGGGACCCCAAAACTCCTCCAGGCCTGTCTGAGCGCTGCTGTGGTGCACAAAGCAAAACCAGACAGGGACCCCAAAACTCCTCCAGGCCTGTCTGAGCGCTGCTGTGGTGTCTCCCAGCACACAGCCCTGGAGGGCAGTGCCAGCCCCTCCCCACCCTCCCAGGAAGGGCAGCAGCGATGGAGGAGATGCAGGTGCCATTGGACCTTCTCAGGGTACACAGGTGTGGGGGGATAGAATATAAGAAAATATGGTGTAGGAAGGAATCTTACCCCTAAGGAGTTGCATCTGGGCCAATTATCAAAGATTGGGAACAGGCCTGACTTCAACAGGCCACAGCTGTAAGCAATGAGAAGCAGAGTGCTGTAAAAGAGTGGGGTGGCTGGGTGAGAAGGGAACTGGAGTCAGTGGCTGCTTTGTGAAGAAGGAAGAGTCAGTGCTCTGAGGAGCTGACCACGAGAAACACCAAGAAGGTGTGGAGCTTTTGTGATAAGGAGACAACAGTATGGAACACCTGCAATAAGATGACAGCACAAAGGGAGCTGGAATATGCACTCTTGTTCCATGAGGAGCTGCTGGCCGTGGCCAGCACAGTGTCTGGAGGATATGTGCCCCTTCCAACCCTTTGTTGCTCCACAAACATACAGCAATAATTGCTTTGGTTGCTTTCTTAGCAAATATTTTTACTGTTAATCTCATTTTGACAGAATGTTTGTGGGGAGTAAATACAATGGAGGCCCAAACATACCAAATCTATGAGTGGGAGGTGTTCTTCTCTAGCTCCAGCCCCAACCTGGGGGTTTTATGGTACTGAGGGCACCAGCTGGAGTTCGTGCCCCTCCAGATGTTCCCTGCTGGCATTGTCCTGGCACAGAGGGGTGTGGGATGGGGCAGGGGTGGGGCAGGGCTGGGTCCTGCCCAGCAGAGCTCAGAACGTGCAGGGACTCACTGCAATACCTTCATGAGAGACAGCAGAGCTAGAGATGGGCATGGAGTGCAGAGCAGGGACAGAGCAGCCCAGCAACCACCAGAGAGAATTTAACCAGAACTGAAGGAAGTGCTCCCAAAGGCTCTGCTCTTTGCTAGTCAAAGTCTGCCAGGATAAACTTTTTTAAAAAACAGCAATAGTGTAGGAAAGTGACAGAGCCAGGTCTGCAGAGGGAGGTGACGGTGACTCTTTGCTGCTGAGGGAGGCTGGCACAGCTGAGCCCCCCAACCAACGTGGGGCTTTGTGCATTCACTGACCAGGACTCCTACCCTCGTACATGATCACCTTCACTGCAAGCCAAAGATAAACAACTTTTACATGCAGCTGAGATTACTGCTTTAGCAAACTGCAGACCCATTCTGGGCTCCCAGGTGAAGGGACATACTCATTCCTGTTAATGAAGGATTTCATAAACATCAGTTTCTCTTTTTCAGCCCCACCAAACAAAGCACAGCAAAAGACAACTATTGACAAATACCCTTAGGGATAAGGGTATTTATCAGGCTGGAAGAACTACATCAGCTAAAAGTTAACTCCTCCCTTTTAACAGGAACCAATTAGTCTTGAATTAATGCAGGCTGGCAATTAGAATACAGTTAATAGTAATGGGAGGATAAAAATTCTGGAGCACCTTGTGATTGCAGAGGTAGTTTGAGAAGCCTGTGGAAGGATTGTGCAACTAAGTAGAAATTTCAGAAGGGAGAAAATGGCTTTTTGTTGTGAGTCCTGAGGGATTTGGTGAACTGCTGGGAACAGAAGGCACTTTTTGTTTTTCCCCTGCGAGATTCCTAGGTATCTGTGGGGGTAAGAAAAAAAGCCTGTTGGTAGATCATCGAACTTGGGGCTGCTGTTTTTCTTTCCCATCTTCTGAAGCACTGAAGTCTTGGCCGAAACCAAGATGCAAGTGAGATTTGCTGAGTGCCATTAAAATCCTGGGGTCTGGTGGATTTTAATGGCT
This sequence comes from Melozone crissalis, assembly GCF_028551555.1. Taxonomy (NCBI): domain Eukaryota; kingdom Metazoa; phylum Chordata; class Aves; order Passeriformes; family Passerellidae; genus Melozone; species Melozone crissalis. The sequence continues at coordinate 22,232,071 of NW_026535807.1, read as the reverse complement.
GGTGGTGCTGCCCAGTGTCCTCACAGTCCAGACAAGGTCAGATCTGGGGTGGAACTTGTCACTTGCAGACCTCAGCCTTGGCAGAGGGTGCCAAGAGCTGGTCCTGGTGTCCTGCTGCGTGCAGGGACGTGGGACACATCCCAAGGATCAGCAGCCACTGAGTGGAGGGGACACGCCAGGAACGCGTGTGAGTGTGCATGTCCTCCTGCAGGGCACGGTGCTGCCGTGCCTGGGGCGGGTAAGCAAAGGCCCTTTGTCCTCCCACACCTCTTGCCCAGCTGCAGGCAGATGTTGGGGCCTCGGCTGTGTCACCCGCTGTCCCTTCCCTGCCTCAAGGTGAAGCAAAGTGAAAATTTTCCAGGATAGAAATCCATTTTAATTTAGGTGAAATGTACATTTTTGAGTTGAGTCTGTGGTTAGAAATCATAGTTATTTAGCCAGACTGCAAGGCCTAAGCTCAGTGAAGTTACTTCAGCTAAGGACAGAGATAAAGGGGAGGAGACAGAAGATGATAGAGAGAGACAGGGACTGCTATAAGGGCAAGCAGCCTGACCTTGGAATTCTTTCTGATAAAAAGGAACTAGTGGTAAAATTCACACAAAACCCATGAAAATGAATATGTATGAACCTATTGTGAAACTGTATGCATATGTATTTGAGAGGGGGATAAAAGGAGATCTGGAGTTCTCAGAGGTACACATGCCTTTTGAGGAGAGCAATCTCCGCTTGCGTCCAGCGCTGTAATAAACACACCAGCTTTACAACTTGGACAAAGTTGTGGCGTTTCTTCTTTTCTCCGCAAAACAAAGGTCTGTGCAATCATCTCACAGCCAGCACTAGGTGGGCAGCAGGTGTCTGTCTGTCTGACAGGTGTCTGTCTGACAGGTGTCTGTTTGTCTGACAGGTGTCTGTCTGTCTGACAGGTGTCTGTCTGTCAGGTGTCTGTCTGAGAGGTGTTTGTTTGTCTGACAGGTGTCTGTCTGTCTGACAGGTGTCTGTCTGACAGGTGTTTGTCTGACAGGTGTTTGTCTGACAGGTGTCTGTCTGTCTGACAGGTGTTTGTCTGACAGGTGTTTGTCTGACAGGTGTCTGTCTGTCTGACAGGTGTCTGTTTGTCTGACAGGTGTAGGTCTGACAGGTGTCTGTCTGTCTGACAGGTGTCTGTCTGTCTGACAGGTGTTTGTCTGACAGGTGTTTGTCTGACAGGTGTCTGTCTGTCTGACAGGTGTCTGTTTGTCTGACAGGTGTCGGTCTGACAGGTGTCTGTCTGTCTGACAGGTGTCTGTCTGACAGGTGTTTGTCTGACAGGTGTCGGTCTGACAGGTGTCTGTCTGTCTGACAGGTGTCTGTTTGTCTGACAGGTGTCTGTCTGTCTGCCAGGTGTCTGTCTGACAGGTGTTTGTCTGACAGGTGTCTGTCTGTCTGACAGGTGTCTGTCTGTCTGACAGGTGTTTGTCTGACAGGTGTCGGTCTGACAGGTGTTTGTCTGACAGGTGTCTGTCCGTCTGACAGGTATCTGTCTGTCTGACAGGTGTCTGTCTGTCTGACAGGTGTTTGTCTGACAGGTGTCGGTCTGACAGGTGTCTGTCTGTCTGACAGGTGTCTGTCTGTCTGACAGGTGTCTGTTTGTCTGACAGGTGTCGGTCTGACAGGTGTCTGTCTGTCTGACAGGTGTCTGTCTGTCTGACAGGTGTTGGTCTGACAGGTGTCTGTCTGACAGGTGTTTGTCTGACAGGTGTCTGTCTGTCTGACAGGTGTTTGTCTGTCTGCCAGGTGTCTGTCTGACAGGTGTTGGTCTGACAGGTGTCTGTTTGTCTGACAGGTGTCTGTCTGTCTGCCAGGTGTCTGTCTGCCAGGTGTCTGTCTGCCAGCTGTCTGTCTGCCAGGTGTCTGTCTGTCTGACAGGTGTCTGTCTGACAGGTGTCTGTCTGTCTGACAGGTGTCTGTCTGCCAGGTGTCTGTCTGCCAGCTGTCTGTCTGACAGGTGTCTGTCTGTCTGACAGGTGTCGGTCTGACAGGTGTCTGTCTGTCTGACAGGTGTTTGTCTGTCTAACCTGAGGTGAGGGAGGTGCTGGGACACGTGCTCAGCACCAGGTGACACCGAGGGACCATGCTCAGTGTTGGGGACAGCGCAGGGTGGCCCCTGTCCCCCCCAGCCCCGCTCACCGGGCTCCGGCCGAGATGGGGTTAAAGGGTTAAACACCCCCGGGCAGGGCCTGCATGCCCAGAGCATCCCAATAAATGATATATCAGCCTTCTTTCCACAACAGAGAAATACAATCACAGGCTGATATTTCATTTATTGAAGTACATATATTTTTGGAATAAAATTCCACGTAGCCCTAGAGAGTGATGTGTTGTTACACATCATAAAGTTTCCAGCTCCCCCATGAATTTCTTTGGTCCCCTGTTAGCAGCCTCAGGACTGGTTAAATGTTCTATTTCTGCCCGTTCTGTCACAGCCATAGCACTTTTGTGGCCTCTCAAGTGAACGCCCTGCACTGTCCAGGCCATTGTCCTTTCTTGCTGTCACACAGCACAAGCCCAGAATATTTAAAGTGTGTGTGCTTTGTATCACATCAGGCTGCTCTTAGAAAGAGCTCTTCACTGATTGTGAAGTAATTATGGTGGACAAGTCTTACTCAGTCCCGGAATAGCCTGACATCAAATTCTCAGCTGAAATAAACTGCTCTCTTGCCATTGCCTTGGGCACAAAGCAAACGGGATGGAGAAGCACAGGGCTGATCCCAAGTGGGAGCTGTGAATGCGGCAGAAGAGCTCGGTCATAAAACTAATGGTGACTTAGGCTAATTTATTTTATTTCATTTATTGTTATGTTATTTCATCTTATTCTATTGCTTTTACTTTATTTTAGAAACTGCTGTGAAGGCTGAGATTAGTGGGGCCTCTCAGAATATCCAGGTCAAAGTAGTTAATTATTTAAACCAAAGAGAGCTTTCTTCTGAGCCCTTTTAGGTTGGTGGCAAAAAATAACCTCTGGTTGAAGGCTGGGAAAGCAGGACATGAGGCTCATGATTTAGCACTGCAGATGTTCTGCACAAGGATGACCTGTTCCTTTGTGCCTACACAGCATATGGGGCAATATAAGAAAACATGAATAACAAAACCAGAGTATTCCTTGTTCAAGTAGCAGAGGACTGGCAGACAGATTAGCCCGCACTTGTTCAGATTTAAGCCCCATTGAGGCAGTGAGGGTTTCTGCCTCCTGATCTTAATTCCTATTCTGAGAAAAGCTGCTTTTCTGATACATATCCTGATACAAAGTCTCCTTGATAGCCCACAGGATCATCAATGGTGAATGCTGCAAATACAGGCACGGACCTGTAGCTGCCACCCTTTAGGCATAACTTGAGTTTCAGTGGTTGCTGAACCTGGGGACTGCTGTGGGTCAGGATGCTGCTGGCTGAGAGCTGTGTGTCCTCACAGCTGTCATCTGTTCACTGCTGCTCCTCTCATTTTGAAGAACCACAGTGGTTCAAGGAGAAAGGAGTGTTGGGACAAGAGGCTTTATAGAGAAAACTATGGGATTAAAGGATGGGGGTCAGCTGTTACCACCAATAATCTAAAGGCTTTGAGCTGATGACAGAGCAAGGAGGCACAGCTAACTGCTGGGTCTCCAGCTGTTTCTGAAGGAGGACTAGAGAGGGATGAGGATGAAGACATCTCAATAAACCATGTTAAAAAAAAAGGAACCTCCATAAGAAAGGTGCAGAGCACACAGCATCAACAAGGGCGGCTGCACCTGGTGGTGGGCAAGGAGAGACACAGGGGGATAGGACCTCTTCACAGTAAATCCAAGGATTCAGTCACTTTACATCTTTTACTGCACTCTGAGAATTTTTACTGGGCCACAGTCCTCCAACTTTCTAAATGTTTTTTCAATTTTAATAATATTTTAATATCAAACCAAGTAGCTGGTGAACAGCATCAGGTTGCTTGCAGTCAGCAAGCATTTACATGAATGCTGTAAATGACAAAGCAAAGCGGAAGACTAAGAGAATGAGAGTGTATGACTGTGACAACAGTTTGTGATGTCAGGATTATCACGTGATAGCTGGATAAAAGGCAAAATATGTTTTCTATTAATTTAGTTAAAGCCATCTGGTTTTTTTTCACATATTGTCTCAAATTATTTTGTCTCCTCTCAGTGCCAGAGCTGACCCCTGTTGACTAAGTGTCTTGGATTAGGGCAAATTTGGGAGAAAACCTCCAAAGGGGTTTCTCTATAAAGCAGATTTAAGCAGCCCTTCCTTTAACAGGTTTGGGAAAAGATTTCTTGGGAGGAAAGTGGAAAGAAACCTCTTTATTTAACAGGCAAAGCATTTACCAGCAGAATAAAAAAGGAACAATATTGAACAATAACACCTCTTGCCGCTTAGAAGAGGTGACACACTCAGAAAGTGGGCTGTAGCTCTGCTAACTCATTCTGTTTTCAGTCCCTCCCGCATTGGAAATGCTGCAACCCTGGCCCAGTCCAGTGGGCCACAGGTGTGAGCTGCTGGTGCTCTTCTGGGATTTCAGTCCAGAGCAGGTTCAAACAGTTCCACAAAAAATGAAAAAACACAGTCCAGAGAAATTCTCCGCCTCAGCTAGCTAAAAACTAATTAAAAATCAAAGGAGAGCTGTGTCCGTCTGTCTGTCCTTGCCGCAGACTGCATAGTGCAGGAGAAGGATGCAGGGGAGCAAGTGCAGTTCCTGATAACAAACTCCTTGCTTCTTCTCACCTTCCCCCCACTCCCCCCTTCACTCTTGGAACCAGTCCTAAAGGTGCAGGACTCATTTCTAGGCTAAACTGACACATGGGGATACAAGCATCATAAAATCACCCCAGCACACTGAGATACCTCTCACTGAAGAGGTTTGTACCCCAAAATAGCCCACTCCTTTTCCTCCAGTGAAGAAAATAGCATGAATCATGTTTTTCCAAGGTTAAATGGTTCTTTATTTCTATAGGCAGGAAAAGAGTGCTTCTCAGTAGTATTACAATTGACTAAAATATGAAAGGATAATTTTTTTTTTACTCTATCAAAGGACCCTTTTGATTAGCATTTAATCAAACAATGGCATACAGGCCTAGAATCACCCTGTCATGAACTAATGAAGGTATTTTCTAGTCCAGAAAATGCTTCTCATTACCATTAGGGGCAACAGAAAAGTGCATATGGGGCTAAGGGTTTGTTCTCAAGTTCCAAGATCTGCATGTTGCTGCAGCAAAACCTTGAACTCCTAATAATGCAAAGCTTTTTCCAGAAAAAAAGAAAAATGCATAATTAATGATGAATGATAGAACTGATGACAGAATAATTGATGATGGAAGAATGATAATTGGAACTTCTCAGATGTAAAGGCCATGAAAAGATCTTGCACTAGATCCATATGGTATGGATGATTCAGATGGCAATGTCTGTGCTATAAACTGAAGGCAAGGCCAGACATCCCTGACACGGACAGGACTGCGAGTTCAGAGCACCTGCATTCATGACAAGACTTCATCATCCACAGGAGGCAGCAGGCAATCTGCAAACCTGAGTGTTGCAGATGGATCACCACCATTAGAAAAGGAAGTGCAGGTAGCTGGGAAATACCTTTACTTACTTTGTAAACCTGACTTTTGAATCGCCTGTCACCAGACTCATGGGGTAAATCAGGCTATCCTGATCTGGTTTTGGTCTAATATGTGATATTATATCAACAAACAGCACATGGGTGCTAGTGGGAATGATTTCCCACCTTCACTGGCATTGCAGCGCTTGAGAACAGGCTCCAGGGACAGATGCTCGGAGAGACCCACATTACCAATATCCCATCAACCAAAGCATGTGCACAGAGAAAAGGACTACAATTCCCAGGAGAGGAACTAGCAGGGAAAGAAAATCTCATTTTCTGATTTCCATTTCTAGCCCAAAATAGCCTGTCTGCTATACCTGGTCTTTGGAAAAACAGTGATTATGAAGACTGGTGATATTCAATTCCTGGCAGTGTTGCAGCACACTCATGGGGTAACTGAGTTGCAAATTCTGCCTGGCAGAAACTCAGTGGAGTTAATCATATGTAGCAAATTAAACAAACAAACAAAAAAGCTGGTGTGTTTAGGAGGATCTGCAGCAACCGAATCTTTTCTTACCCTTTCTAGGCAAACATTCACAAATTGCAGGGAATGGGGAAGGTAAAGACAGAGGGCAGTGGTGGGTTTTGTATCCAAGATCAAACAAGCTGTATATGTATCTGCAACTCACAGACTCAAGCAGGTTGAGAAATTTGTCTATATTCTTACAATAGTCAGAATGAAAGCTCTCCTGCAGTGAAATAGTTGAAGTTAGCCCCCCAGCATATCAGCTGTGCTCTGACAATGAGGTGAAGAGCTCCTGTATGCCCCAGCTCCTGTCCCAAGGAGGCAGGTGTTGTAGAAAGGGCTCCTAGGGCACCAGCAGTGGGTAGGATGTTCACCAGCCATAGGCTGGCATTGCCAGCCACAGATATTTCAAGCACTCATGGATTTGCAGCATGGAAAGAAAGATATAGGAGGCAGGAAGTCAAGGTAGTTTTGGCACAGCTCAGCTGGATGCAGTTATCCTCATCTTGTACCCTAGTGGGCTGGTGGAATGGCTCCTGAGCATCACTATCTGCAGCACATCCTTCTGTGCTGAGGAGGTTGCCTAGAACATTCTTGCAGAAATGCACCTTTTTGCCATTGCTGACTTTGGTGACATCAAAGAGTCTCAGTCCCAGTATCTTTCTCTCTAAAACCACAGGAAGGGTAAAATTAATCTCTGGTCAATGGTTAGGGTTAAGTTACAACAAGGTAACTCAGTGCAACTAAGGCCAGAACTTACAATAGAATTGTGCCAGTTAGCATTTGTGGAAAGGAACACATCACTGCTTTAAAGGAAAACTGTTTTGCCATTAGCTCAAAGTAGCTTGTAGAAGCTTTCACTGTGACTAAGATCTGCAGTAACGTTGGAGACCATTCAGCCAAAGACTGTGGGATAATGCCTATTTCTGGCTTTGGCATTTTAAGGTTTTTGAGAAGTGAAGCAGTAGGGATGCAGCGGGCTCCCTTGCATCTGCTGTGCCACAAGGGAGCGTGTGCCTGCTCAGGAATAAATCAGGAGTTACATATTCAATCACAAATACACATGGAAGGAGTTGAGAAGAGTTGGATGCTAAACTCTCATCCACCACTGCACAGAGCACACTGTGGTCACTTCCTTTGGAGAAGACAATTCTGCTGGCATCCCACTGCAGCATCCCAGAGCCTCTCACCAAAAGGGTGCCTGGTTCCATCCCAGGAGCAGGGAAAGAGAAGCAGAAGGTGCTCTTAGCTCAGAGATGTTCCAGATGTGCTGAGTGTTCTTCCAAGAGGGAAGTAAATCGGTATTTGTACCGAACAATGGGCGCTGGAGGTGCAGCTTACACAAGGCTCCACAACTCAAAGGTGCACCAAGTTTAGACCCATTGCATGTCTGTCCTGGAAGATGCAAAGAGGATTGTGATGGTGATGTCCTTCCTTAGGCAGGCTTTGGGGTTTTTTTCCTGGCAAGAGAGATCTTTTCTAATAAATAACTGCTCTTTCTTATGAGCTAGCTGTTGTCAGTGTCTAGAGGACATAAAACAGATCCTATCTGCCCAAAACAGCTCACAGAAATCAACTATCATTTTGTTTTCTTTACTGGGTAAAAGGAGGAAGATGGCTTTTAAATTAGAAGTTGAAGCCCTTCCAGAATTGCAATATAAGATACCAAACCAATCATTCTTCACACAGTTACCTCCTACTCCATGAGCTCCTACTACCACAAAAATTGGTTGTTGCCAACTGAGCTGAGTGAATAATTTGCAGTTTCATATTTGTTAGAGGAATTTTTCCTTTTTCTCTTTTCATTATTTGTCCACAAGCAGATTGATTTGCTTGAATATCTTTTTTTCAAACACATGTGCAGAAAGCATTCTGGAAGTAACTCTTGCTGTAGATCATTTGTGAGCAACTTGTTGCAAGAAGTCTCCAAACATTTGTCCCAACTCCATTCATTGTATATGTACACTTGCATCATGTGTCTATTTCTGTGAACAAAACATCAAAAGAGCCAGTCTTGAGTATTCTCCCTAAGAACAATTGAAATTATGCACAATTTCACCATTTAAAAATTACTTCATTCCTAGAAATGATGGCAGGATTCTCCTGGTTGTTGAAACACTTGAATGAAAAACAAGCCCAGCTGAAGAGTCTGACCAGGACCATGCTGGACTCAGTGCAAAGTTCTTCTTTCTCCATTTTTTAGATGGAGGAAAGTGCTCTTCTAGGCTGCTGTAAAACACTGTCTTTTAAGAGAAAAATTCAAAGGAATGATGGCACCTTTCAATGGGAGCTGGGCTGGGTACCTTGCATCCTCTCCCAAAGAAAAGCATTGGAGTGGCTCTGACAATATGGAAAAGGAGGTAAAAGTCAAAGCCTGAGTGCTGTGGTACGCCAGAGCTAAGGAGCTTTCACATTTCAAATCCAAGTCTCACAGCTGGCCTGAAATGTTTGCTTTGAAGGCACCTGTAAAACACAGGCCTGGCTCTGGTTGGTGTGCCAGGGAAATGCTGTGCTCATATTCCAGCTGCTGCAGCCACCACCCCAGCACTCTGTGATGTGAAGTAGGAAAAATGGAAATGAAAAAGTCGTGGAATTCATGGATGACGATGTTTGTGATTGTAAATGGGACACGGACAGGCATCTCTTCTGTAATTCCTTACTGTCCACTATGAAAACAGGAAGATTTTATTTAAAAAGAAAAGATTTTCATTTAAAAGATTTTAAAATTTAAATATAATTAAAAAATCCACATAGAAATACTGCTAGTGAGAAATCAATTACCATTTTTTCAAATATGAATTTTGGAAAAGAAGTTTCATTTTATTTTTCTTCTCTAACTTCTTCTGAAATGATTTTTAAATCTGTCAGTGCAGAAAAGACTTAGTGCACTGTGTTCATGTCCTTAACCAGAACCATCTGAGATGGGCTGAAATATTAACTCTCACTGCTCATGAACAACTCCTCAGATAATGTAGTTTGTGACAGAAATAAGTTATTGATGTTATGCATCAAAGTTCCCTGAACCCAAGGTTCAAACAATCAGTTTTAGGCTTGTCCAACAAGCTGGGTGCCAGATGCAGCCCAGCCCTGGGGTGGGGGAGCCTTGCCAAGCTCAGCAGAGCCCATAAAAACCCATAAAAACCCATAAAAACCCATAAAAACCATGAGAGCCCTGACTGTGGCACAGAGTGAAATCACCGTGAGACATTCCGGTGTATAATGGCAATTTGTATCTCCTTTTGGTGATGCAGTTGAACATGGCCAACACAGAGCTGGAGATCAATACAGCACAGCTGATGCCCTGTCGTGTCCCACTGCTGGCCCTTCAGAGTGAGGATCTGTTAACTCTGCACTCAGAAACCAAGTGCCTCAAGACAGGAAAATTGTTATGAAGTTGAACAACAATAATTTACACTTAGAAAAGCTCTCTACTTTTCCTTCCACCCAGAGCAGAATGGGAAACTATTACACGGTTTTATTGTCTACTGAAGTGAAATTTTACTCTTTGGCAACAGCAAATAAATTCACGTTTCTTCTGCTGCGTTGCTTAACTAGTGTGGTGCTGTATCCATGCTCTAGAAAGGCCTGTGCATTCTCCTCAGAGAAGGCAATACTGCATGCAGGAGTGGACAATCTGCTTTGGAGCAGTGGCACAGCTATTTCTGCACCAAATGATGTGTATTCCCCTTCCTGTTAGATGTGGATCTCAATCATAATAGAAACTTTAAATTTAATTTCACTTATAGTTTATGCTGAATCACACGAAATGTGATCAACTCAGAGGCACAGCATTATTTCTTTGCAATTTTCACCACTTGCCGGTATTTTTTTCCCAGCACCTTCGTGCTGCAACTTCACATTTGGTATTGTGATACCAATGGAGTTTTAGGGCAAAGCAGTGAGGATGTGCTAGCATCAAATAAACTTTACAAAGTTTATTTGAGAAGATAGATTCTTTCCTTAGTACAGAAACTGACTATACGTCAGAGGGGAAAGTTGCTGTAGTAAAAAGCGCCAACACCGCCTGCCTGCCTTTGAATGTGCCTGTTGAAGCTGACCGGGTCCCGGCGAGGGCGGCAGTCCCAGCCCAAGCCCCGGAGCGCAGCGGGCGGGCCGTGAGCCCCCATGGAGCCCCCATGGAGCCCGGATGCGATCCCCGATGGCAGCCCGGCTGTGACCCCGGCTGTGAGCCCGGCTGTGACCCCGGCTGTGATCCCGGCTGTGAGCCCGGCTGTGAGCCCCCATGGAGCCCGGCTGTGAGCCCGGCTGTGAGCCCCCATGGAGCCCGGCTGTGAGCCCGGCTGTGATCCCGGCTGTGAGCCCGGCTGGAGCCCGGCTGTGAGCCCGGCTGTGAGCCCCCATGGAGCCCGGCTGTGAGCCCGGCTGTGAGCCCCCATGGAGCCCGGCTGTGAGCCCGGCTGTGATCCCGGCTGTGAGCCCGGCTGGAGCCCGGCTGTGAGCCCGGCTGTGAGCCCCCATGGAGCCCGGCTGTGAGCCCGGCTGGAGCCCGGCTGTGAGCCCCCATGGAGCCCGGCTGTGACCCCGGCTGTGAGCCGGCTGGAGCCCGGCTGTGAGCCCCGATGGCAGCCCGGCTGTGAGCCCGGCTGTGAGCCCCCATGGAGCCCGGCTGTGACCCCGGCTGTGAGCCGGCTGGAGCCCGGCTGTGAGCCCCGATGGCAGCCCGGCTGTGAGCCCGGCTGTGAGCCCGGCTGTGAGCCCGGCTGTGATCCCGGCTGTGAGCCCAGGTGTGATCCCGGCTGGAGCCCGGCTGCGATCCCGGCTGTGAGCCCAGGTGTGATCCCGGCTGTGAGCCCAGGTGTGATCCCGGCTGTGAGCCCCGATGGCAGCCCGGCTGTGATCCCGGCTGTGAGCCCGGCTGTGAGCCCAGGAGTGATCCCGGCTGTGAGCCCAGGTGTGATCCCGGCTGGAGCCCGGCTGCGATCCCCGATGGCAGCCCGGCTGTGATCCTCGCCGTGTTCCCGGCCGTGTTCCCGGCTGTGATCCCGGCTGTGATCCCCGCCGTGTTCCCGGCTGCAGCCCCGCGGCGCTGCCGCTCCGCTCCGCTCCCTGCGCGCTCCCGCCGCTCCCTGCCCGCGCTCCCTCCACCGCTGCAAAGGGAACTTCTGTTCGCTGGGCTCTGCTCTGCTGCTGTGAAACAGCACAAAATGAGGTACACCGTGTGCTTCTACTCTAGAGAGCAGGTATAATGTCTGTAATTACAGCACAACTGCACGGCAAATACCAGGTAAATACAGAGCTACTGCGTGTTCCTGCGGCTTACTTGTTAATTATGCGGCACTACTAAGGAGTTCAAAGATAAATTATCATCGCAGGATTTAGGTGCCTGCTAGGGTGGGTCATAATGGAATTCATGCTATTGAAGGCTTGCTTTTGTTGATTTTCCAGCGGAATGGGGAAGGGAAACAACTCACCTCATATGCCCAAAGGTTTAAGTGCATATCTTGTCCTCGTACAGCAGAGGCACATTACCATGCAAAATAACATGGCACAATTAGGAAAACTGAGTGAATAAACAAACAAAAATAATTTCCAATAATAAACCACTGTTCAAATTCCATTTAGTAATCCTCCTAAGCAAATGTGTTTAAAAATCACCGGTATTACATGCAGTATAACTGCTATGGGTTTCCTGGCTCAGTATTTAAGTTTTCATGGGCTAAAATCAGAGAAAAACATCAATTCACTGACATCACTAGCAAAAACTATCCTTGCAGCAAGGACAGGGCTCTACCTATTCAGCTTGCCTGGGCACTTGAAATTGTGTATTTCTTATGGTATCAGACATAGAGCACCATGTGAGGCCAGTTCATAGCCTGTGCTAGCTCTCCTCTGAGCTGCACTGCAGTATTTTGGACTACAACTTGTTACTTTCAATAGGTATTTTAGTAGTATTCAAAAAGATAAAATTAGCTTCTCTATAAACATTGCTCTTCTCCAAAGTGAAGCTTCCCTTTAAATTATGACTCCATGACGGTTGTTTGGTCAGCCATTTACAATGACTTTTACAACTTGTGTTGGATCACCTTGGATTTTATTTGTAATTTTTTTTTTCAATTTCATTAATCTCGTATTGATTTTCTCCCTGAAAGGTGTTGTTGATGTTTCTGAACCTTTCTTCTATTGAAGTTCTTGGTCTATTTCTTCCCAAAAATGTGTCTACTGCAGAGGAAGATGTTGGTTTTTAGGGACTGCAAAATCAGGACCAGCAGAGACAAAACAACCAACTGTTATTTTCTGTTACTTGTAGAAACCTGAGGTACAGAATAAAACCTCACTGAAACTGGCTGTGCATACCTGCAGATGAAAACATCAGATAGCTTCAGATACAGAATGACTGTTGGTTTGAATGAGTTTATGTTTATGTAATATACATTGACTTCAAATAAAAGGGAACTTTTTGTCTCCAGCACTGTGAACAGGGCAATCCAATGGAGGCTCCTGCTGCAGCTGATGGAATCTTCTGAAGATGGAAACCTAGACCATAAGGAGGATGAAAAAAGAGAAGGCAACATGCCTTGTTTTCTTTCACTCATTTTACCCCCTCCTCCCTCCCTGGAGCCCCAAGAACTGTTTGTAGGTTCTCCTAGAACACAGCCACCTACCAAAGTGAATGCAAATGGTGTTTCTTCACTCACAGGGTCTGCTCTTGCTCTCCCTGAAATCTGCAGCGAGATTCTTGCTGTCTTCAGTAGTAGCAGGACAGGTTAACCAGGCCTTGAAAGTCCCCTAGTGAAAAAGAGCAAGGAGTACTTAATGGGAGAGAACATGGCTTCCTTGAAAGGCTAATTATTTTGAGAGCTACCCATTCAAAAAAAGTCTGATCAATGGGAGAAAAAATTAAAAATGAAGAATCTTTCATAAAACCAGACAGTGGAATTCAAGAGGACAGTCACAAATTAAAAGAAATGTCAACATATCAAGTGGCAGGAACTTCAAAAGGCAATTTTTTCTCTCATTTCCATAGGCATTCCTCATGAGCAACATCAAGAGGTGTAACATGCTAATAGCTAATAACAGGGTAAGATTCACTAATTTACTAACTGAATAACTTAATGTGTATCAAAGGAATAGTTTTCTCATTTAATTCCTTTTCTTTAGATACAAACTAAGCTAGATACAACTAGATAAAAAGTGCATAGATTACAAGTCATCATTAAAATAGCCATTTTAGAATTAAGATTGCTTTTTTATGTTGGATGTCTCCTTTAGGTTTAAGCAATCACATATCTTTTATCCTCATTAAAATTCAGATTTCAAAAAAGAAATCAGGAAGGTATCTTTGTGGACATGAGATGTTTTGCTAAAAACAGTGTTTTGCAGGGACAGACAGGTCATGACCTTAAAATCTGAAAATATTGAGGACTGCAGAGGGAAGAAGTTACCCAGGGCAGGATACCAAACATTTGGCCAGGTAAAACGACAGCAGACATAGTCCAGTGTTGGTTCAGTCCTGCTTTGAGCAGAATGCAGGAGCTGATCTAAAGGCCCTGTCCAACCAGTATTTCTATGGCATAACTCAGATTTAAGCCAGTGGTGTTATCAAAATCTTAACATAGATGATGTCAAGCAACTAACTTAATATCCACACACAGAAAAGAGGCAGGAAGACACACCTCACACCTCCCCAGCTGGCTGGTTTTCTCAGAGCCAACTCCTGGCCAACAGGGCACACCGCTGCAATGTGTCACACACTGCTATCACCTTCCCCTCCTCATACCTCAGCCACAAACATGATGTGTTGTGATGCCCCTTTCATGGGGAAGGTCAGGCTGTTGGAACTAATGGTTTTGTGGCAGATGGAGCAACATTTGCAATTGGGAAAAAAACAATCTCACACTGCCAAAACATTAATAATTCCACTTTCTTGGAAATATTCTGTCACTGTCACCGCTACATGTAAATTTGCCATGTAAATATGACTTCTTCCAAGGAAAAAGGCATGGTTCAGCAGGCTTTCTGAGGACAAGGACCTCTCTGCACCTGTTTTTTCTCTCCTTCAAAACCATTTCCTTCCAGTCACAGATTTTCAGAGCTGCAGGACCATGGGGGTGACAGTCGTGGTGATTTCAGTGAGAGCAGGGCTGGTTTGGGCAGGCTGGCCCATGGTCCCCACTCAGCTGAACCAGGCAGTCAGGACACAGTGAGACCCAGCAGGGAATGGCTTTCTTTGGTTTGTTTGCATATTTTTGCACACTGTATCTCTTTGTGTGAATGCCTGTGTTCCTTACACTGTGAGAGAAACAAGAATTTCCTGATCTTCCTTTATACAACACAGTATTTTTCATAGCCTTACAATGTCTTTTATTAATTTACTTTTAGAAATAGACACTCACAATCCTTTCAAATTCTGCATCTATACAATGTCAATGCATTTCAGTGAATTTTCCAGTCCATTTATATTCCAGCTGGTGCTGGGGTCAGACATGTGGTGGTAGTACTGCAGGCAGTAAAGATGTCCAACCTCCCTGCAGTTCTCCTTGCTGTAATTATTGATCTCTGGGGAAACTGAGCCTCAAACACCAAAAAACCTTTCTGTGATGCCTGACTGTTTAGCAGAAGGTAATGGGACCAGTGAGCTTTTAGTTTAAAAAGACAGCCATTGTCCCTCCACTGAGCAGGAGCTGAGATTTATTTTTAACTTCACACTTTTCTATACATCATGACAAAAAGCCAAATAATTCTATTTTCGTTTAGGAGGAAATTATAAGACAAAGAAATAGTCTGATAGATTTTAGATTAGAGCTGTTTCCCTGAGAGCAGGGGCTGTTGCAGTGTGGTTCCATGCCAGAGATAATATTTTTTGCCCCAAAACTGTCAGCTGGGCCAATATATTTTCAAGAATCACTGCTCTAAACTGAGAGTTCTCCAACATGATGCTTTGGCAAATTTAGATTTCTCTCTCTCTCTGTCACTGCTGAGATTAAGAACTCATTAAGGTTATCTGCATCATAGTGATATTTTAATGATTGCTCTGAGATGGAAAAATATCACACATCTGTTTGTATTCTGCAACTTGAGACGTACCTTTAGGAAGTCAGTTTCTGATGACATGTTTGGGCAAATTATGCTTTATCTGCATGCTTTTTCCATGCATCATCCTGATCTGGGAACCTGAATGTCATAAGCAGAAAGCTATGTTAATTGGAAGTCAGTGTAGTCCAAAACATATTCCTCAAGACCATCAGCCTCACCAAGTCTGCTCGAGAAGGTGGAGATGTTCTTTGTCTGTTAGAGGAATCACAGACAGTCTTCGTCACAAGAATCTCCAAGAAAAAGCATCTTGGCCTTATGGATATGACATATTTCTGTTTCCTAAACCTAAAACCCATTACATATATGAACTGCTATTGTAAACACAAGTGCAAGTAAAAGACTTCTACTGTTGCTGGATTCCTCCTCCTCCTCAATTCAGGCAGTCAGCAAAATTACTTTCTCAGTATTGAGTTATAGTTAAGAATTGTTAACTGTGGTGTAACTGAGAGCAAAGACAAAGTCAACAGGGTTTCCTTCACTTGTGACACAAATAAAGCCTCTAAATTAGTTTAGATCATAAAATTGAAAGCATGAAGTATAGAGAAAATCATCATAAAAGTATAGAGAAAATATGTGCTACAAAAATAGAAATTTCTTACTAAAGCAGTTTTCATGGAAATGCTCACAGTTGAGTTAGTGTTATTTGCCTCTAATTTGGGCTTTATTCTCCATACTGTACGTTAACAAACTTAAGCCACTTAATGCCAAGTGCCTTACACATTTTTCTTTAATTAAATTTCTCCAAAGAATCACATTACACGAGCATTGGCCAATACAAAAGCACACTGAGAGATTCTGGGTAAAATTCAGGCACCCCTACAGTCACCAGTAAAATTCCCATTGAAGAAATTATTCTACTGTACAGATCTTTACTATATATGGGTAATAAAAATTATCTTGTCACTTCGGAATTAAGTTCTCCAGTACACTATTCTAAGAACCTCAGCTCTGAATGAGCTCTGCACTAGCACTTACCACCTCCCTTACTGGACAAAACCAACGGTACTTCAGAGTCCAACCATGTCCCTATTCAGGTATGTTTAAATTGCTGGAATATTCAGCAGATGCCAGTTTAGACAAGCTTCCTGCCTGTGGATAGAGGTAGGTACTCAGTCTAACAATCTGCAGTTTTGCTACAGAGTTTGAGCACAGGATTGCCTGCACTGAGCTCTGGAAGAAACCTGAACCATTGGAATTTAGGGATTCTCTTAACTGTTCACTAATAAGCTATAGGTGATTAGTACATGAAAGTAGTGCAAAAATTAATTAGATTTAGGATGATCTTTATGATCATTAACAGAAGACCAGATGTAACAATTTACTTGTGTTTCATTTAGAGCTATTTTTTGTCTGTGTGAGATGCTGAAGTGGATAGTTCTGTGATTCTTCCTCTGTCACAGGTTTTTAGCATCATTTTTTCTTCCATAACTCAGCTATACACTGCTGTGGGATTTGATGTTTGGGAAAAAAAATCGATCAAGTCTGCTCTAGGCCAGCACTGGTCAGCAAGGGCACAAGCAGGAGGGTTTGAGCTGGTGCCTGCTCCTGCCTTGGCTCTTGGGACATCACCATCCTGCAGCTGCAAGGAGGACAAAGGGCTGAGGGCAGCTTGTCTGCTTCAGTGCAAAGTTACTTTCCTGACTGGTGTATTTTTGCAGCTCTAAGATGTTACCTAGTTACCAGTGAATCATAGCCTGGTAACCACTCAGAGAATTCTGGGGTTTATTTACAACAAGGTAAGTGACCCTGAATAAGTCAGGCTGGGGACACTTAGCCTGTCCAATTGTACAAGAGGAAGAGACTCACACAAAATTTATTTGAAGTGTTAAGATTAAACCTGCAGTATGAAATTCATTACTATTAGTCTTGACAACATTAATGCTATTTAAAATCTATTGAACTGGTTTAAAATTAGACTTCAGGTTCCCTTCAGCTGCAACCGAGCCCTGAAGCTGTTGAACCTTGTGTTGTCCATCCCATGCCAGATTTTCCCATTTGGTTGGAAGATCGCTATTAATAGACCATAAGTGGATATTAAAAAAAGAGAAAAAAGTGAGATTTCCCAATTCTGCAAACAGCCATGTTTGCTTGCTTCAGTTTTGAGAAAGATTGTCCGAAATTTAGTTTCCTGATGGGTCTTAATCTTCCCCTTTTGTGGCTCTGGACCATCCATCCCTCCTGCCTCCCCCAGTGCTGGCTAAGCGGGGTTGCTAAGCGACATGTTCTTCTCTTCTGTACGTTAGCAGAGAGAAACAGATCAAAGACACCCACAGCCCTGAATTATTTTATAAATGAATTTAAAGAGACACTCTCCTGTGCTGTACTATGTGGGGGGAGACCAAAAAGTTGCTGGGTGTAGTGAGAGTAACTGGAGAATTAAACTGATGTCTTCTGGAAGATAAGAATGCTCTCATAAATGAAAGCTGTGTAGTATTTGCCTTTTTTCTTGGGTTTTGGTTTTTTTTTTTCTTTTTCAGAACTAGATTACAAATGTTTTATGCTCATTAATGTTTCTGGTTTCGTGGCAGTCAAGACATTGAGTACAGGCCAGGCTCCATGTGGGGACAACTTTCACAAGTGAGGGTTTCTGTCATCGAGTGACAAGCTTGCAGGATTTAACTCTTTTCATCTCTTGCAAAAGAGATTATCTATTATACAAAAATGTTTAATTCTTTAATTTTTAAACATTTTCCTGACTGATCTTAGACAAGAAAGCCACAGGACAAAGTTCAAGTGATGTATATTTGAAAGAATAAATGAAGATATGGAAGTAACCTGTGAAGATCAGACAGAAAACCTACGACACTAACATCTCAAATCTTGCTGAAAAGAATGAAAACCAAATGACTAACCTGTAATTACAAAAGCTGGGAATACACAAATTTAAACATTGTCTTACAAGACCTTCACTTTCCTGGCATCAGCTCAGCTCAGCTGCTCTGTGCAAGCTGTGGGGTTTGTAGGAGCAGGCTGGCGGCTGAGGCAGGTGCTTGATGAAACAGAAAAGGGAGGAATTATTTGCCCCTGTATCTACTCAGTTTCTACCATCAACGACGTAAAAGGGAAAAAACCCAGCACTTGGTAACAAGGTGCAAGAATTTTTCATGACTTTTCATTTCCAAAGCTGCCACAGCTGGCACAGCCCTCAGAAAACAGAAGACACACAAAAAAAAAAAACATAAAACCTTCCTCAGACAAGCAAGACAGACTATTTATATAAAAAGTAAAACTCTTAGGTAAGTTTGCTGCAAAAAATTCCCTGTAAAATTTTTCCCCCATGCAAATCCTGTTCTGTAGCAGCCACCTGAGCTGCACAAGTGTCTCTTTCAAGGCTGTTGCAGGGGCTTGCTCAGGCAGAGGTGCCCCTGCAGCTCAGGCACAGCATTGCTGGGGGACAGAGTGCCAGAGGATCCCACTCTCTTCCCCTCTGCCTGGTCAGAGGAGGGAGCAAGCTCCTCACTCTTGTCCTAGGCCAGAAACCTCACATCAAACTGAGGGTACATCAGTGAAACTAATACAGTCTAGGACTATAAAGTGATTAAACTCACACAAATCTTCACAAAAAAAGCCAAACAGCACTAGGATCTATTTACATGCATTTTATTTTCCAATGAGAAAACAAGCCTCCCCTTTGTTCCTGCACCATTGGAAGTCTCTTCCAAATTCTGACTGCTTAGGTTTGGCATGTAAAATCCACTGTACTACAGCTAACCTACATTCTTGTAAAAGCACATATTTTAGAACAGGGCTCAGCCAGCTTCCCCATTTGTAGATATCAATTACACAGGCAAGATATGTGCTTTACTCTCACTGACAGAGTGTTTTATGTATAAACATCTTGATCAGCACTACACTGCCCATGGATAGCACATTTGGTGTGTTTTGGCTGAATTTCTGAAGGGGAAAACTGTGACTTGCACTCTAAATATTTTTTCTGGAGAATAGATTCCTCCACACACTATGAGCATCTTGTACAGAATACAAGTAAATATTTGGGAAGGAGTTTCATGCTTATGGCAGGTATTGATTTGACAGCCTTGGAAACTCGACTCCCTTGGACGAACTGCACAGCACAGCTCTGGCTGTGTGAGCTCTGCAGGATGGCCACGTTTCCAGCACATCACTGCTCCTGCTGCAATGGCAAGGAGACAGTCAGAGAATCCTAGAACTGAATGGCTTGGAAGGTACCTCAAAGATCATCCAGTGCCACCCCTGCCACGGGCAGGGACATCTTCCACTATCCCAGGTTGCTCCAAGCCCTGTCCAACCTGGCCTTGGGCACCTTGAGGGATGGGGCAGCCACAGCTCCTCTGGGCAGCCAGTGCCAGGGCCTCCCCACCCTCACAGCCAAGAATTTCTAATTTCTTTCCAATATCTAACCTAAACCTGTCCTGTGTCAGTGTGAAGCCATTCTCCCTTGTTCTGTCACTCTGGGTCCTTGTAAATAGCCTCCTTCCACTTCTCTTGTACGCTCCCTTCAGGTACTGCAAGGCTGCAACTGGGTCACCCTGAAGCTTCCCTTCTCCAGGCTGAACAACCCTAATGCTCTCAGCCTTTCCTTGTAGCAGAGGTGCTCCATCCTTCTGACCATCTTGGCAGCCTCCTCTGGACTTGCTCCAACAGACTGATATTCTTCCTGGCTGTGCAGGCAGCTTGTTAGGATCTGCATTTCTGGCGAGGTAATTCAAACACTCTGACCATGCTGTGTTCAGGGATGCAGTTCAACTGAGCTAGTATTTTATCTTAAAGGTAAAATGATCTGAAGTGGTGGTGTTGTAAGGGTGTAAGCTAATTTTTACTAATATTGGTAGAATTTTATTTAATGAATGTAAGTAATTTTGATTCGCTGCTTCTCTTTCCTTACTTCCAGAATGCTGCAAGAACTTGTGGTGCAGCTGGGCTGCTGGATCCCAGATGTGAGCAGGCAGGGCTGGGCTTGGGCCTGGGAACAGGAGATGATGCTTTTGACATGTGGGAGGGCAGTGAAGGCCTTTGAGAACATTAATGACATTACTGGATGCTTCTACGGTGCTGTGCCTGCGCCTGCTTAAAGCTCAACATAGACTATGAGTAATTAGTGATCTGGATGTCTCTGAAATTATCAGCAGCAGCATTTAAATCATCATTAAAATACAATTAGCAGCCCTTTGAACAGAATGCTGTCGTTCCCAGCAGTCTAATTGGTGGCTCGTGGGCCAGTTCTGGACAACAGGAGGATTGTCTGCTTCTCCAACTGCACCAGCTCAAGGAGCACCCTGTCCCAGGAGTGGTGGCTGTGCCTCTGGGATGGACATGGCAGAGCCATTATGCGACAGGAAAGGCAACAGCACAAAGTATCCCTTGTGTCCAGGCTACTACTTTGAAAACACTGGATTTATGGACCTCATTTCATCCTGTGTGCTGATTCAAGCAGGCACAGCACCAGAACTTTATACTTTGCAATTCAAATAAATTTAGGGGGATTTTTATACTTCCTTTTTAGACTCTGTAGCAAGAACTGCAGGGGTGAAATACAGGCAGACCATGGTAAGACAAAGAACAAAGTGATCCAAGTCTACGTGTGGCACGCTGGCAGACCGTGCTGCTGTGCACTTGGGCAGGATGAAGAATTCAGCTGCTGTAGCAGACTGAAAGTGAAGGTCTGGCATGGATGGTATTCCCAAACCAGGCAGCCCTACTCACATTTAGGTAGCTAAATCTGTTTCTTTCATGCCTGAGATACTTGTGTTAATTTCATAAATGCCAACCAAAATGATGTGTTTTTAAAGTGTTGGGAGTGTAAACCATTGCTCTTCTGAAATGGCCACAGTAGATGTATTTTAGCTCAGATGTGCTCTCGCCATACCACTGGCAAGTGCCTCTTATCTGTTATAATATCAACCTGCAGCATTAGTATCTTTTCATCATATTATTAATGGTCCTGCAAGAACTGCAGTAGGATAGGCTTTAAATACTTGCTTTTTGTACGTCTCACAACTGCCACAGGAACAGCTCACTGCTGTTCCAGGTTTTTGAAGCTGCAGTGCTACCGCTCCCCACCAGCTCCCACTGCCTGCTCCATAATGCCCTTATTATTTATGCTTTTTCTCTTGAAAATTCAACTTTAGAACTTAAAATTTTCATGCTTTTGTTTCTTAAAACTAATCAAAGGCAGCAAATGGCCCCGATGTAATCTGTGTAGTGTGTGCTGTGGCTGAGCATCCACTGCTGTGAAAGCGCTGCTTGTTCTCTGAAAGGAGGAATTCTTTCAGCCAGCGTCATTGCCCCCTCCTCCTCCTCCAGCCTGCTTCTCCCAGGCACTCAGAGGACTCACTGCCAGTCATTTTCTTGCCCTAAAAGTTTGCTGGAGCAACATCATCATTTACCCCACATATGTCCAGGGCCAAACCCCTCAAGGGTTGGCCTCCATGGACAATCAGAAATTTTGAGTTTGAGCATAGCAGTGGCTCCATGCTACCTTTTGAATCATCTTTTCTTTGAATTGCTGGTCCCTAGAGAGCTGATGCAGAGACCAATAAATGTTTTAAGTAACTCGGCGATGTGTCTTCTACATGCACATCTTTGTCTGTAGAGAAAAATGTTCCATCTGAAGTATCACAGATATTTGAAAAAAGTTATTGCTCAAGCAAGATGGTTCTTGTTGATATTTTGTGGAGATAGCTGAAGATGAAAAACCTCCTTCTACAAATGTTGTGTGATGGTGTATAGTTTAATTGCAGCAACATAAGAGACGAGAAAGGGATGTCACAGGTGGTAGCAAATACTATGATACAAAATCAGAGCAAGATTGCAGTAAGTGACAGACTTTATCCTCGACACTTTTTTAAACCTCAACATTTTTTCTTCAATTTCTTTTATTTTTGCAACTTTTTTCGACTTAGTGACCTGCATGCCTAGAACTGTGAGTGCTGAAGTAGCAATGCAGAAAAGCACTTGCCTGCAGGGTGAGCCCACAGCCACTTGTAGACCTGGCAGTGAGGTGAAGGCTGGGAGCTCTTCTACAGCAGCAAGAACAGGGAACTTCTGGGGCAGCAGGTCCACAGCAAGATACACCAGGCTGAGAAAAGAGGAGAAATATTAAGGGAAATTACACTGAAAAGTGTTTCCCATGGATAACATGCACTTATTCCCCCCAGGCAGACGTACCTTTCAGGTCCCCGTGGCTAGTCTGTTCCACAGGCTGTGTCCATGTTCATCTTGCTGTGGGACTGACCTTCCTTAACAGAGGAACCACGACTAAACTGATAACATTCATCTCTGCTCTTGCTCTGACATGGTTATTCGTTAGTTCTTCCTAAAGACTGTTCAGTTCCTTCCTTTGAGGGAGCCACTCCTAATTCGCCTCTGTTCAGGTTGGATAATGAGTCACTGACTTTAATACCAACTGCTATTAACCCTTCCCTTACACAACCAACATCTGGGAACTGTGGAACACGTGTCTCAGTGCTGAAGTAGAAGACTGATGAATCCTGCAGGCTTTCTGCTGCTGGCTGATGAAAAAACCACTTTGTTTGCCTCGTGTCTTTGATTAATTGCTCTTTAAGTCTAGCTTAATCTACCTGCTTTCCAGAGTAATTTTGTTTTTCCATAAATTTAACTTATTTTCCATTGTCTTCTTGTCTGGCCAAACTTTTAGTTTATATTAAATAAGTTCTGGAAGCACCTTGTTCCCCTTATGCTTTTCCTCTCTCTTCTGGTTGGGGAGGGAGGGTTGTGTGTGTGGCTGGGCACGAGCTGGCAGTGCTCAGTTCTGCTGTGCTGCCCTGACTCCAAGGATGCTGACAGCCAGGCTCCTGGTGGCACATGCTCTGGACTAGTTTCCTTCCTAAATAACAAAACAGAAAAAGAAACGAGCAAATTTATCATTTATTTATAGATTATTTGCCATTCCTAAGACTACAGAAATAAAGACCCTGTGAGACAATTCACGACAAGAAGTGAATTCCTCTTGACTCAGTTATTGCTCACAAGGCTACTTAGAGAATGGCTTGTTTGTGATCAAGTTTTGCACTGCTGGAGCATTGGATACATGCAGGGCTGTCTGAAAGTCTGATTTTTAGGCACCTCATGTATGGCAGTACTTGTAATTTTGACCAAATTTTGGTGATTTTTTAGGATATTTGAAATTCTGAAGTTCTTTCTTGTTGATCCACTTCCCTTCTATTAGCACTACTAGCCTCCTACCATGTTTTGTGTGCTCCTCAAAGTTCCTTCCAAATCCTTTTATTATTTCAATGTTACTAGAGCATACCTATTCTTATAGGGTAATCTAAGAGCTCTAAGGGGAAAGCAGTTCGGAAAGAGATCAGAATATTTACTTAGGAAACCACACTCTCAGAGTGCAGTCTTTTTTTACTGCAAAAAGAGATTTCCAAGAAGAAACATGCACTTGTCATTGACTACTTCCATAGCTTTTCCAGGATTCTTTATTCTATCATGCTGATGCTGCACCAGTTGGGCTCAGACACACATCCATGACACTCACTGCCTGGGAGTGAGCTGGCCCACCCCTGCAGCAACAGCTATTCCCTGCTGGGAATATTTACTGTGGGTGTCAATCTAGCCTGACTGAAATCTCATTACCAACTTGCTTTTCCTCATTAATAAAATATTAATGTGAACATAGAGCATCAGCAGTTTGACACTTTCTGTAGTTTTCCAACACCTAAACAACAAAGAACTGCTCAGGTGCTGTGGTATTATTGCAACGATAAACTTGCAGGCAACCTCTGGAGCTTGGGCACTTTGGCCATTTAAAAAATAATTTCTTCTGGTACAACTGAAGACAGTTAATTCCTCACTGCCTGTGCAGTGAAGAGCAGGTTTCTTCCAGTAATTGATAGTAATGCTCATTTATGGGTTTCTTCTCTGGTAGTTGAGACTTATGTTCATTTACCAGTTATGGCAACAGTTTGGCTGCCCTGTGGATGGCAGATCTCAAGATGCAAGCAGTTGCCACTTTATGCATGTCTAAGGTAAAAAGGCTGCCAAAATCATTGAGGGAGGTGATTGCATATCCCTATTCTGCACTGCTGCGGCCTCACCTCAAGTCTTGTGTGCAGTTTCAGGTGCTACGATACAAGAAAGATCTTAAGCAATTAGAGAATGTCCAAAGGAGGGCTAAGAAGATGGTGAACGGGCCAGAGAGGCCCTACAAAGAGTGTCTGAGGGCACTTGGTTTGCTCAGCCGGAGAAGGGAAGATTGAGGTCACAGCTCCAGGGGCTGCAGCTCCTCCCGAGGGGCAGCTCCAATCTCTGCTCTGGGACAGGGACAGCACCCAGGGAACAGCTGGAGCTGGGCCAGGGCAGGGTCAGGGGGGACATCAGGGAAAGGCTCTTCCCCCAGAGGCTGCTGGGGCCCTGAACAGACTCCCCTGGGCTTGGCCATGTCTCCAAGGCTGCCAGAGCTCCGGGAGCATTGGGACAACACTCTGAGGGACAGCCGGGGTGGGATTGTTGGGGCGTCTGCGCAGGGCCAGGGGCTGCACTCGATGACCCTTGCAGGTCCCTTCGAGCTCGGGGTATTCTACGATCTGGAAGCTTTACCAGCAGCAGCAAACGCTCAGCCAGGAGAGGCCAGGCCAGCCGGTCACCTTCACCGGAGGCACTGTGGCCAGGCCGGGCGTGACACCGGCCCGGGAGACCCCCGGCTCCCCGGGCGGAATCGAACCGCTGTGGGACCTCCTCTGCCGCCCTTGCACGGCCCAACACCCCCGAGCAACAGGTGCCCGGGGCGCCGCTCTCCCGAGCGGCGTCCGCCACGGCGGCCGCGGGGCTGATGGAGCACCGCTGGCCAGCAGCGCGGGGCCAAGACCGGGCCGGGCCGATCCGGGAGACCCCTGCCCCGGTTCCCCCGCCGCTCCCCGCCTCCGGCCCCCTCCCCTTCCCCGCCACTCGCTTCCGCCGCGCTCCCGCGCATGCCCGGGTTATGCAACGGCCGCGGCGGGCGGGCCGGGCCGGGCCGGGCCGGGCCAGAGCCGCAGGGCAGGGCAGGGCAGGGGGCCGTGAGGGGCTCCGGGCTACGACGCGGGCGGCGCCGAGGGCGCTTCGCTCTCCCCGCGCACCCGCCGCGGCCCCGCGCGGTGTGTGAGTGGCAGCGGCGCCGCCGCCAAGTCCCGCCCGTTCCGCTCTCGCTGCCGCAGGCGGCGGCGGCGGCGGGTTGGTTTCCTGCGCGCCCGGCCGCTCCCCCGCCCCCCGGCAGTCGGAGCCGCAGCCGCCCGGATCCCCGAGCCATGGCTCTGTGAGCGCAGCACATGGCGGCCGCGGCAGCCATGAGCCCCACACTAATCCATACAACTCCCCCCTGATCGGCCACTGACGGCAGCCAGCGCTCCCACCCGGCTCCACCGCTCCCACCGCCCGCCCGCCGCCGCCGCCGCGCCGCCCGGCCCGAGCCCAGACCCCGCTGCTGCCGCCGCCGCCGCCGGGCCCCCGCTCGCCCGCCCGCCGCCGCCGCCCGGTCCTCACCATGGGAGTGCAGGGATTCCAGGACTACATCGAGAAGCACTGCCCCAGCGCCGTAGTGCCCGTCGAGCTGCAGAAGCTGGCGCGGGGCAGCCTCGTGGGTGGGGGCCGCCAGCGGCCCCCCCAGACCCCGCTGCGCCTCCTCATCGACGCCGACAACTGCCTGCACCGGCTCTACGGCGGCTTCTACACGGACTGGGTGAGCGGCGGGCAGTGGAACCACATGCTGGGCTACCTGGCGGCCCTGGCCAAGGCCTGCTTCAACGGGAACATCGAGCTCTTCGTCTTCTTCAACGGCGCCCTGGAGAAGGCCCGGCTGCACGAGTGGGTGAAGCGCCAGGGCAACGAGCGCCAGACGGCGCAGCAGATCGTCAGCCACGTCCAGAACAAGGGCACCCCGCCGCCCAAGGTCTGGTTCCTGCCGCCCGTCTGCATGGCGCACTGCATCCGCCTGGCCCTCATCCGCTTCCACATCAAGGTGAGGAGGAGCCCGGAGTCCCCCCCGCCCGGGGGTCCCGGCGCCCCCTCCCCGCCGCTCCCTCCCGGCTCCAAGATGGCAGCGGGGGCTGCCCGCGGGGGGAGGGAGGGCACCCTCAGCCGCTCCCCTCAGCGCCTCAAAATGTCGCCCAGACCCGCGGGGGCGGCACAACTTTCGGCGGCCTCAATCCCCGGGGGATTTTGGCTTATTTACATGGCGTTGCCCGCCGCTCCCCCAAGGCCGGAGGCCGGGAGGCCTTGGCGGGGCGACTGGCAGCGCCCATGGCCCGGCCCGGCAGCAGGGCGGCTTCTGCCTCCATGTTCTTTCGCTCCGTTGACTCAAAATGTCCCTTCTTGCCTTGTGGGCTGTGGTACCGCAGGGGAGAGCGGGTGGGCGAAAAGCATCTCTGTAATTAATTGTTGAGGGGAGGAAAAAAAAAAATTAATCAGTTCTCGCACAGGATGGATCTGCAACAAGTTCCCGGCTGAGGCGAGGTGTTTTAAACTTGGGCTGAAGGGGAAATGGCTCGCTGCAAAAAACGCAGGGGTTCCACTTTTGGCTTTATGGAGGTTCTCGTATTTGCTCAGCGTTTTCTCAATATCAACAAGCTTTTAAAAACAGTTGTAGACTAACTGGCTCCTTACTCCATAACAGCGTCACTTATAGTTTTGGGCAATCAGCAGTGCCAAGCTGGCAGTCCTTCTTTTAAACTCCTTATTTTAAGGGGCAACCTCAGTTTTCCAGCCCCACAAACAGCCCTTCGTGTCGGAGCTGGGCTTCATGGCCGTCTTGCGCTCAAAGGCTACGATTTCAAAGGTTGCAGGATATGACCACGTCGCATCTCTCCACATGGCGTTCCTGATTTACGATGGTATCTGTTCAGCTGAGCGATTGTGTATATTGAAACACAAGACGCTGGAAAAGCAAGCCCAGGGATGAAGCTGCAGTTTTAGGAGTTGCCTGCTCACCTTCCTGCTGGGGAGGGAAGAGCAGCAGGAGGGAAGCACATATTCATGCTTTATTATCTTAAATTACTTTTGTCGGTAGAAAAATATTATGTAATCTTGGGAATTGCTCGATCACTAGCAGCACCTTAATGTAATTTGGCCTTACAGCGGATGAGAAACATTCTGGCTGGGCTGCAGGCCTGGGGTACAGAGGCCTCTCTCCAAGGAGCTCACCCCACAGGTGGCTTTGGGTGAAGTTTCTCCCAGTTCTGCCAACAGGGCGGGAATGGTGCTGCTCCCTCGCAGTGCCCTGCTCGCTGGGCCAGGCCCATGTGTGGAGGAGCACCGAGCTGGAGCACAGCCATGCTGAGTTCACTCGGCAGTGGAGGTCCCACCCTGTGGGCCGTGGCCGGGATTGGGTCAGCAGGCCGGGGCCGCTGCGCCAGGCAGAGCGTGTGTGGAACAAAGTGGAAGTGGAGGCGAAGCTCGTTCTTGCAGGGCACGTGCAGCTCTGCCAAACGTGGTGCCTTGGGCTTGGCCTTGCCTAAAGTGAGGAGGTTGTGGCCGCGTCTGCTGCAGTCATTTTTCCTGGTCATCGTAGAAGCCAAATGGTGTTACATATTTTGGATGGTGGGAATTTGCACAATAAGTAAAACATCCTATCATTTGAGTTTTTGGGGACCTTCTGTTGCTAGGAAATAGTTTTGTGCTTTCAGCAAAAAGTTTTAGGGCCCATGCAGTGAAGGTCCTTACCCTGACCTGTTTCTGGGTGCATTATAAATCTTCCTCATTTCTTATTGAGACCCAGAGATCATTAGTAAAAACAATGAATGGGGTAAAAGAAGGATTTTTTTTTTCTTTTAGTGTGTTAAAGTAGAGACTTGGTTTAATGCAACATAAAAATGCATAGTACCCAACAGGAAGGCAGCTATTTTGATATCAGTGGGAATTTAGTGCTTGCAATAGTTTTGTAGTATGTTGAGGTGGCTGTTAGTTTGTTAGGCATTTTCTGTTACAGATCTGACTCAGGTACATTACATCTGAACCGAGTTGCTGCATTTGACAAAGGTATTACCCTGTAGGATTTTGTTTACTTTCCAGTGCTGCTGCTTTAGCTCCTTTATGGTTTCTTGGTGACAGGCCTTATTCCTAATATCTGGAAGCAGTTATAGGAGTGTGAGCACACTCATACTGAGTCCTTTTTCATTAAAAAAAATTTTAAAATACCCTAAACTTGCAAAATCTCAGTAAATACAGTATCCCCCCCAGTTTGACAAAGAAGGTTTATGAGGTGTATATTTATTTGTCTGTGTTGGGTTAGCCCCAGGAATTGACAACTTCTTACCAGATACTGACGGGTGTGGGAGGAGAGAGATTGTTGCTGTCCACACCACTGAGCCACCACCATGCAGGTCCCAACTGCTCTGGTTCTCTGCATTGCTCAGATGTCCTGGGGATGGGAAGGATATCAGCAATTTCTGTTTGATGCCTCAGTTTTTTCAGTTGTCCAGAAACTCTGATGATAAATCTAATTGTAATGGGTTAATTTTCAGGTTAGGAAGGATGTTTCATGGTTATAGTGGTCACATGCATAATACACATCAAAGATACTGCTGAGCTTAAAGCACTTTCCTTCTCTGCTGTTCTTCTTCTCTTACATGATTCATTATATTTCTAAATCTGCTTTGTTACATATATCTGTTTTTCTCTAAATCTTCCTTCAGTTTTATTCTCACACACTCTGGTGTAGCCCTCCTGATGGCCACAGAGCAAATGCATCTTGAAAGTGTGATTTTTATTTACTTATATAGGTGATTTAAAAAAATCTACATATGCATAAAACAGTTTTTAAATTGTAGTGTTTTCTTACTTTGTTTTGAGGAGTTGGGTTGAGAATACTGATTGACTTTAAATGTGAAACTGAGTTTCATATTTTTATGAGCATTTGAGTCTGGAGTAGGTTTCTGTGTGAAGCTAGGAAGTGGCCATGAATTTAATCCATTTTGGTAATTAGGGAGGAGAAAAAGTAATGTCTTCTATCCAGAACAATTATAAATCACTCACAGATGGTTTCAGCAGGATGTAAAAATAACAGGTTCCTCCAGGTTATAACAAATATCCTGCGGGTTCTTAGTTTCATTGTGACCTGGTGGTTTTCAGTTTGGGGAGAATAATTCTTAAAAGAAACTTTTATGCTAAGTAGGTTTGCTAAAATCGAAATATTTAGGTAGTGGAGTTCTTCATAACTCTAATACTTGGGGGGATTGTTTTGTTCCCAGTACCTTAAGGTGCTCATGTGTATTTACTCAGGCAGGATTCTCTCTTTCTGAGGCAGCACCATTAATGTTTACACAAGATTTAGACTTGAGAATGGTTCCACATTCCTGACTGTGATTTCCACCACATCCCTCTCCTTTTGAAGCTGCTGTTCTGGGTACCTCTGCATTTTGAGAGCCATGAAATTTATCTCTTACTTCCATCTTGTCAGAGCTTTGTGGGTTAACTGTACTTTGGTAAATGCCACTCTTTTCCTGGTGATGGTTCAGTTATTTGAACATGGATTCTGGTATTCCCTGAGCACACAGCAGGTTCGTGCTGGGTTACAGAGCTCAATAAAATGGGGTGGGAACTACAGGCTGTGGAGATAGAGGAAATAGCTCATAAAAAATCAGAGGAGCTGCACACAGAGCTTCCTCTTGCGTTATCTGCACACCCATGTCACACCTAGTGCTGCAGAAGAAGTTCTCACTTGGTTTTTTATAGATCAGAGCTGCTTGTGCATGCAGAGAGGTTGGGTTTAGAGATATGGACATAATTTAAATCTATCTACCCTTAATTAAAAAACATTGGAGGGATTTTTCTAATTTAAAACCCGTGAAGACTGGTGGGTGGGGGTGGGGTAAAGCCTAAGTTGCATTCCTTTAGTTAGGAACTATGTAAATCTGATGTCTTTAAATTTTTTCCAGAAGTGTTTATGGTTTCTCCCACACCTTATGCTAGAGGGCAGCATCATTGTGAGAAAAATGAGTGTGTGTGTGTTCTTGTCACAAAGTAAATTTCAAAAACAGTCCATCGAGGAAGTTTCTGAAGAAGTAACATTTTCTGAGGACTATGGGATGGTAGGATTAGTAGTCGGGAGAGCTTAGTGAGCTGGTCATTGTTTGCAGGAGCAGGTGAGGTGCTGACTGTTTCGCTGCTCAGGGTCTGGCTTGAAAGGGAGCATCTCACAAAGGTGCACAGGAGAAGGAACATTTGACATACCTCTCTGGAATATGGTAGTTCAGCAGCAGCTTCAGCAAGTGCAAGACTTGAGTAGAACAGGAAGGGTCACTGTAAACTTGCTGTGGGTGACTGCAGGGGCTGTGGACCTTGTCTCCTGTTCTGCAGAGGAAATAAATAGCCTTGCTGGCACTAAGGCTGTGCTTATTCATGTATGCTGTGGGGACTGAAGCTAATAGTTTTGTACTGGTCTGTTTTGGGATAACTTGCTATCTGTATTGAGGTTAAAAGGGATTACTCAGTGAGGATGGGTTATACCAACACCCAGCTTGCAAGAGGATTTCTGTGTGGCTGAATGTGTGTTGTGTCTGTGGATGGCAGAGGCATTAGGGATCCAGAGGGATCCCTTCCCCTCTGCTTTCCTCAGCTGGCTCTTGTTGAGTGTGCTTTATGCATACTGTAATTGTACCAGTTCTGAAGGTATGGTGGAATGCAGGGCTGTAGGTCCTGGCCTGTCCTCATGGGACTTCCAGTTTCAGTATAAGCTTCTTGATTAGAAAGGGTTCCTTTTATATATCCAACATTAGGCATTGGCCCATGTCTCCCTGCACATGTCTATTCAAGTCATCTGGTTTCTGTAGCCTAAAATACGGGCTTTGCTAGGCAACAGGAGTGGAGAGGTGAAGTTTGGGCTAAAAACTCAAAGCAGTTTGCACCATCAGATTCAGTTGAGCCTGAAGGGATTAGGCTGAAGGTGGAAATGAGAAAAAAAGTTGGCTTAATACAGCAAGGTTTGCATTTGAAAGGTCAACAAAGTTATCTCTGTTCATCTGTGGTTGTGTTTGGCCCATTTAAAAGGCTCAAAAAATTTTAAAAGGTACCGTGAGTTCGTTTGATCATGGGGGCATCTTTATGTGCTGAACTGCTGGAGTAGCCACATCCTCAAGGCTTTTGCCATGAGCTGGTACAGACACTGGAACAGTAATGTCTTCAGAGTTGAAATGTTTCTGGTAATAAGCAGTTTTTTCAGATGAGTTCACTAGTGCACAATGCCACTGCAGCACGCAGGCTTGCAGAAGTGTGTGCTGTGCTTCCAGGTGCTCCTGAGGTCCTGTCTGTATGTGCTGCATCACTGGATTTTTTTAATTACTTCAAAAATATCTCGAGTATTTTAAATTCACGTGTATCATTTCAGAACGACCCACTGTATCATAATAGTTGTGATCAATCAGTGCTTCCATTTACGCTGAAGCTAATTGCTCTGTCTTCTACTCTAGGTTGCACAGAGCATTGAAGATCATCATCAAGAAGTGATTGCTTTCTGCAGAGAAAAGGGTTTCCATGGTTTGGTTGCATATGACTCCGATTATGCATTGTGCAACATCCCTTACTATTTCAGTGCCCATGCCCTAAAACTGAGCCGGAATGGGAAAAGCCTCACAACAAGCCAATACCTAATGCATGAAGTTGCCAAGCAACTGGACCTGAATCCAAATCGCTTTCCTATTTTTGCTGCTCTTTTAGGTAAGTGAAGATGCTGCTAGTCAGCCTTATGATTTCAGTTGCTGTTAACGGGTTTAAAATAATGTGTGTGTAATTTGACAGGGTACCGGGGGAAAGGCATCCTTTTGTTCCAGACACTCCTGCTGTGTGAGGTGGACTGCATGTGTGTTTGAGGTCAGACATGCCCGGTTTATAGAAACCTTCGAGCAATGCAAATTGTGGCTGTCTAGAAAGAAGAGCTGAAAGCAAGGGTTTGACTGAGCTCTGCCTAGCCAGAATGTTCTCTGTGGGTGGGGGAAATCAGGACAGTTGTGGTTCTAGTTTGGGTCCTGTATAGTGTATGAGGTCTAGTTTCAGTGGTACACTTTCCTGACGGGAAGTATGCTTTTGTCCTGAATTCTTCCTAAAAATAACACCTATGGAGTGAAGGTGCTTGGTTTGCTGGGGCGTTTTTTCCCCTCAGAAATGAGTATTGGACAAATATGGCAGCATGTCAGGTGCAACAGAAATATGCTGAGCTATTATTGAGTGGAACTCTGCATTTCTGAAAGCACAAGTGACTGACCTTGTGCCATTCCATTGGTTTTGGCTGCATACTTCCTTAGCACTCCTGCTTCTCATGCCCATGAGCTCCTCATTCTCAGTAGCATAGGTGGGAATGTCTCCAGTTTCACTTTTCTGCTCAAATGGGAGAGTTTTAACACACACTATTTCCATAGCAGTGGTAGAGAATAACTGTCATACTCTCTCAGACAGAAGAGTGAATTAAGTACTGACAAAGTTGACTCCAATGAATAAGATTTATTTATAATAGCATTCTAAATGCTTTTTGGAAGCAGCCATGTTCTCAGTCTTGTCATGCTGTGCAAACAAATTAAGAATGGTAACAGGATAGAGGAATAAAACTTCTTTGAAAGCTCTCAGTGAGAGAGGCTTTGTGTCACTGTTTTAAATGCTAATATTTTAGTGGTCCTTAACATTGTTCCCAGTCCAGGAAGGCACTTTCCATATTAAGAAGGAAAGATCCAATGGATCTTGCAGTAGACAGCCACTGGTATTTGGCTAGTTGGACTTGATTTTGTTGTTTGTTTTTCGTGTGTGCACAGGTGTAGGGGGGGAAGGCAATGGTAAGGATGGCTGAGCTGCCATTGCAGGAATTGCATGTCAGACGACTTGCTTGGCTTTGTTTTGGAGTCTATAAATAAGTTAGGGCATGCCAGTTCAGTGAGTAATAATTACTGCTGGAAAAGCAGTTTCCCAGTTGCAGATATGCTTTATGGACTTCATGGGAAGTGTGGCTTTAATTTGGCACACAATTCCAGCTGCATGGTCTGCTGGGGCTTTGCTTGCTTATATCAAACAGTGGGTGAGATAAGTTCTGATAAAGTTTCTGAAAGTTTTGCAGTTTTATGCAGGAAACTCTTGGTTGTTTTTTCTCTCTTGTCTTTCATGACCAAATAGTTTTCAGCATGTTCTTAGAAGAAAGAAATTTGAGGTAATTTCACGTGATTACTCTAGAGAGATTTGGTTGCTTTCCTCCCTCCCTGTCAAATTGGTACAAAGGTTAAAAACCCCCAGGTCAGCTACAAGTTTAGTTCTGAGTATTCCTTTGCATTTCTTATGTGTATGTATTCAGTATGAGTAAGCAGAATAAAGTTCATGGAAATCGGGGTTAGAAGAGAAGATACTCTTAAGATATTCCTGTGCTTGGAGTTTTTTTATTATTTTTATATGAATGAATTTTAGGAACTTTAGATATTTGGATAGGAAGTGATTATATAAGCTGACAACAAACAGATACAGTTTGGCTTGAAGTATGGGCAACATGTTTTAACTTTTGCAACCTTGGTAATACAGTAACTTTTTTTTTAATAGAATACTAGGTTCCTACATGCATACAGGTGCGTGAAGCATGGAATGTGTTTAAATTAGGGTGCCTTATTTTCTAATCTAATTTTTTATATTTTTGTTGAATATCTGAGGACTTCTCTGGCATCACAGGTTATTCCATCCCTACTCCTGTGGCCTCTTTGAATGTTTTTCGATTGTGTTAAATAGAATAAAGAAAAGCACAATGGTAGGGAATGAGTGAGCGTTTGGTGACATGGGAAGTCACAGGAATTTTTTTCTGGGCACAGGAGTATAACTCCCCATGCTAGTACTTTGTGTAGGAATAAAAGAATGTGTTCTGAAATAATTACAGTTAAGTTGCTGGTTTAATGTTTGCAATTCCAGGAGGCCCAAACTATCACTATAGCTGTGATATCCATATTCAGCTTTAGGGCTGCAGATGTATTTCCCTCTATCCAGAAAACTAAAGTTTTCTTTGTGTTCAGAATCTTTCTTGTCATTAACTCCAAGAATTAATTTGAGAAATGCTGAAAAAGGAAATCATCCTCAAGGTTTCAGTTTCACTGAACAGTTGGAGATGCCTGAGGAATGATTGTAAACTGTGCAGTTAAAAAATTGTTCTCAATGGCAAGTGTTTTGGGATTGAGTTCTGTTCAGGGATAAAGTTTCTATTGAAATATTCCCTCAAAATGTTTTTCTGACTGTATCAACAAGGCAAACTTGTAAAGATTGCTTTCAGATGAGGTTCTGTGTACACTGTGGTTGGTTGGCTTGGTTTACAGTTTGTTTTTTTTCCTTCTTACAGTTCTCATCTGGAAGGGGTTTATAGTTGTAGCATTGTAATATAAAGGGTATTCTTGGAATGGGTGGTTAAAATGTGATCTGGATACTGCATCCTCTGAGCATGCTCTTAAAAATTTCTGTTCTAATTGCTGCTGATGTAAACAGGGAGTTGAATTGGGTTATTTTGTAACTTTTGACTCAAATACTTCAGAATAATTTTTTAAAAGATAAGCACCCAAGCTTCAGCAAGTAGAAAAACAAATCCAGTGTGAGATATAGGTTCCAATTCAGTGAACTCTTTAGAAAGGACAGTGACTTCAATTAGTATCTAATTGCTTTAAAAAAAAAACCTAAGGCATACACTAAAATAAGCCATTAAATTGGGAAAAATCAATATATGTTGAGGTTGTTCAGCCAGGTCAAGAAATAGAGGTTGCTTATATAACGCTGATCTCTTTCCCACTGTGACAGCACTTTGTAACATGTTTAGTTATGGAATCCTGTTCTGCTCCTCTCTAAAATTTTAGAACTACATAAGGTGAGTACAGGCATCACTTCTTAATTGGAGCACAGAAGACACTGCTGCATTTCCGTGTGCATGGTGAGAATTGATCGAACACTGCCTGTATGTGTTCTGGGTCATGGATTAACTGCAATGACAGATAGAGACCAAACAAAATTGGAGTTTGGGTGGAAGGAGAGAGACCCTGACTGTTTTAGAAGGTAGCATCTGCAGGAGTGATTCTCAGCACAGAATTGTCCTGCTCTGGCTACAGTAGATTTTTGCAGGCCTGTTCTAGAAAGACTGTCTAATCTTACCTTGACCAGATTAGTGAGTGTGGCTGTTATATGCAAACTTGTTGAATCTTTCTGATATGAGATTAAAGCTTAGCTCCTAATGAAAAAAAAAATGATAACATCTCCTTGCTGGAGATCTCAGTAGTGGGTGAAGTATTGATTGGACACAAAGACTTCCCACTCTGAGAGGACACCTGCTTGTCAGCAGGCAGCTTGCCTGCCTTTGCAGGTTAAGGAGCATTAAGAGCACACTAGATGATTTTACAAACAAACTACCAAGAAAGAAAACAATTGTTGTAATATTCAGAGAATCTTTTCATGTTCTTTATGAACAGTGCATTCACTAAGAAACTGCTGCTCCATAAAGCCAGGTGTTGAATAGATCCTGAAATTTTCTGCCAGAATTGTGTTAACACATCTGTTTGGCTCTTTGTAAAGTTTGGGTACACAGCCACTGAACTCCATCAGAGGTTGATTAATTATGTCTTTGATTAATACAAATGTTTTAAATGCTTCCTAGTAATAATTTTTTTTTTGAGTGTGATGTGCTTTGGGAAAAAAACCAAACAACAATGTGGGTGATCTTCCATTAGGCATGAGCAGTGTGGTAAATACAGTCTCTATCTCTGTCCATGGAAAGAACAGAATAATTTCCCAATTCCTTCCCTGTTGACAGCACAAGGTCCCATCTGGCCTGGTCAGATCATGAAAAGAACCTTCAGGAGCTGGGGATCTGCTAAGTGTTGCTGGAGCTGCTGATGTTCCTGAGGGTTGGATAAACCTGGCTGCTGCCTTGCTGCTTGACCCATGCTTGCACAGTGCAGGTTGCAGGGGCAGCTCCCATGTGGATCACTAATGGCACGTGCTGGGCTGCAGAAAGGCCTTACCAGCCTGTGTCAGGGAGCAACAGAACAGGCTCTTACTCTCTTGCACCTGCAGTGTGAAATCTGTTGAGGATTTCCTAGTAGGACACACTGGCTTGAGGTGGACTCTGGTTGTGCCTGGCCCTGTTGCTGGTGTCAATGAGCTGGTTTCATGGAAGAGTGGTCCTCACACACACCAAGGAGCTGTTGCTGCTGCAGCAGTAGCATGCTAATTAGGTTTTTCTGGAGTAACAGAATGCTATCTGCAAGTTTAATCTGTTAATCCCCTTGATCAGGAGTTGAGGACTGACTGCGGATTTGTTTGCTGTACGTAGAAGCTGTGTAATGTTTTACAGTGCACTTAAATGAGTTCTGCATTATGTTCCAGGTAATCATATTCTACCTGATGAAGATTTGGCTTCCTTTCATTGGAGTTTACTTGGTCCAGAACATCCACTAGCTTCACTTAAGGTACAAATTTAATATAACTAGGAGAAATTAAGCTAAAATCAATACTACTGGTTAACAAGAGCAATGTGATAGCTTAATTGAAAGCAGCTCTGCAAGGCCCTTGTGCCCAGTCACCCTCAAGTGTCCCAGTGCCTGGCTGCAGAGGATACCTGGGGTCATTGGCCTTACAAGGCTAAACTTAGCCTGTGTGATCCCCCTCAGTGCCCTTCAGCCACACAAGTCAGAGCTCCAGTGTGATTTGGCTTGCAGAATGTAGCTTCTTGTTCTCCTCTTTCTTGAAAAGGAGAGTTTTTTGTTTGGTCATGTTCTTCAGCTATCAAAAATAATGAGCTGTATATCTTCCTACCATCTTGTTTTATTTTCTGCTGCTCTGAGTTTGTGTGTAATAATCTGGTTTTGGTATTTAAAGTGTAAATATGCTGGAAAACAGATTGCATGAGAAAGCTGAAGTGGCCTTTGGTAGGTTTGGAGGGGGGGAGTTGAGACAAGCAAATTGCCTGATGCTCTTAGTTTACAGCATGTGTGTTCT
Source organism: Melozone crissalis (assembly GCF_028551555.1). Taxonomy (NCBI): domain Eukaryota; kingdom Metazoa; phylum Chordata; class Aves; order Passeriformes; family Passerellidae; genus Melozone; species Melozone crissalis. The sequence goes on along the minus strand of NW_026535807.1, from coordinate 22,195,017 downwards.
GCTGCTTCATCACACTTGCCCCGTGCATCTGCCAAGTAGAGGGCTATAACAGGGAAACTGGACACATCAGAGAATGGGATCATAGTGACCTTTCTCTCTGCCACAACAGATACATATATTTGCCTTTCTCCTAAGGTGTGCCATGTAGCAAATAATCTGCTTTTTGTAAATTCTGTCAGACTGCGTAGTTATCTCTACAGCAAAAATAGACGAGTGTTTCCCCTTCTGTTCTGGAAGTTTATTAAGCCTTGAAAACTTGTTTTGCCAAAGGTAGAATTTAAAACAAGATTCCAGATTTTCAGCAGAATTTTCAAGGCTTGCACATGCATTGCTTAGTGAACAGCTGTGACATTTGATGTTACATTCATCCTCTATTTTGCTGCTGCTCTGGTGTTTAGAAAGGTAAGTGTCAGCACATTCTAGTGGCAAAACAAAGCCTGCATGCATGTTTGCTCCTTCCTCTTAAAATTTGAGGTGAAAAAATGAGTGAGTGTGCCTGTATTTTCATTTTTTATTAAAGAGGTTAAAATGTAGCGGCTTTTGCCAAGTGTTGGTAAACTTTCTGGTGATTCTTTCCTGATGTCTAGCCTGAGTAGACTTGTTAGTCAGGTCAGATTATAACTTCAGACACCTAGACCTTCTGGAAAGCCCTCAAAATTTATACTGAATTACTTAAGTGAAAATTAGATATGTCATCTTTGCATCTAGATGTACCTGTTCAGTGGAAGTGCCAGCTGGACTCTGTGGCTGGCATCCCAAGGAAGTGAAATGTGTACCCTCAGAGCATCCTGGCCTGCCACAGGCACTCCTCCCTGCTGGGTTTTATCTGTGGGCCAATGTGATCAGATATGAGAGCAGTTCCCGTTTGGCTGTTAAGGGTTCTGTGAAAACTGCTGCACTGAAAGCAATGCAAAGCCCCAGATGAGTGCCCTGACTGAGGAGAGACTATCACAACACAGGGTTTGTTGAATTTCATGGCAGCTTGCTGGCCATTTGTTCAGTGCACAGCCCCAGACTGAGCACAGCACCTCTGTCTCCTGCCTGGCAGGGCTGTCAGGTGGAAGAACATACCTGCAGCAAACTGGTCTGCTTTAGTTGCTGGTAATGGAACAACTGCCTGTTTGCTTCAGCTTTCATTTTACAGTGCTCATGGTTTGAAATGATGACTTGTTTCAGGAGCTCATTAATTGAGTTTCATTTCCTTGACGTGCTGGTATATCAGTGATGCCACCACAGCTCTCTGTAGGGATATCTTCAGTGGAGCTGTGTGCAAAGTGATATTACTTGTAAATTTTATGAATGCTTAAAAAAACCTAAAAAATATCTCTATTAACCACAAGGGAGATAGCAAGGAGTAGTTTCAGAGCATTCCCAAAAAGCACAAGCCTTCATGAGACCTCAAAATGGGGGGGAAGTTGTTGTGTTTCCCCAGGATGTCCTTCTTGGGCTGTGCTTACAAACTTTGTTTTGTTGTGTCTATTTAGAGTCACAACTGAGTGTTCTTCATGTTCAGGAACCCAAGGGATTTAATCCCACCTTATTCAGCTCAGGATTTAGAAAGCTTTTTCTCATTGTGTAAAGATTTTAATCTTTTGTCTTTAGAGCAGTATGGTCTTGAGCATCAAAGCTGACAGATTCTGTTCCAGTGGCCGGATTTGTTGCTTCTCAGGGAGAACTGTGACAGTTAATAAAATACAGTTTATTTCCTGCATTCTCTTTCAATCTTTTATTATGCTGTAGCAAAAGAGGTACTTTTCCTGCAAGAGAAGCTTTGCCAGTTCACCAGTGAAAAAGGGTAACTTAAAAAAGAAACTACCAGCTTTGCTGGTAGAAATTGCTGGGTCTCCCCTGGAGTCACCTTGGGGAGGGGAAAAAAACAAACCAAAGGAACCCCTACCTCTGTTTTTATTGGAGGGGTGTTCATGCAGGAACAGCTGAGTAGAAATGGGAAGATGGGAGGAAAATTAAAAGCCTGACTGAAGAATTCATGCCTTAACATCTGGAAGGAAATGAACCCAAGAGTAAGGACAAGGTCTCTGTGTGCTGGATGAAAAGCCTTTCAGCAACAACAATTACTGTCAGCTTAACAGAACTGGGAAGATTCCATGACCAAATATAAAAGAAGATATAGGAATTGCTGTTGCTGCAACAGGGAGAAGGAATCAAAAGTTGGCTCTGTGACCTGAACTGAGTCAGGATCTCATCTGTCCCAAATGTCCCTGTGGAAAAATCTCATAAGAGTGCAGACGTGCACTTGAGTCCTGTCACCTCCCTGAGGTCAGAGTTCACTAAAATGACCCCCCAAATCAGGGGTTTGAAACAAGGAGAGTTGATAGATTTTCTGAGGAATCATCTGATTGTTAGACCTTGTTTGTAAACCAGAATTATCTTACCCTGCTTTTTATTTGTGTGCTTTGAGATTTATCTTTAAGACAAAGACAATTTGGTTCTTATTCTGGAAAAACTGGTTACAGTATGGAGCTTCAAGATCAATGTATAATACTGTCAGAATGAATTTGGGCGGGCAGTTTCTTACCTCTGGAAGGAATTGGTGCCTATTTGGGAGCACAGACCACGGAAGAAGTGCTGACTCTTCATTCACAAGGTAACCTTAGAAACAAAGCTTAATGCAGCCTCCCTTTATAAATAAGAGGAGTATGCAGGGAAACTCCATTTCTTTCATTGTTCCATTTCAGTGGAGAGGCAAAGATGCTTCTAGAAAGCAATCCAGATTATGCAGGTTAGGCTTCTTCTCTGAATCTCTCTAGGAAATTCCTGTCTTGCTGTTTGTTGACTTCTGAGGGTGTTTGCCAGAGGGAGACCAATATTTGAAGTAGGTGCTTAGGTAATTTGCTGCTGCTCAGATGACAAAGGTGACACTATTAGGATATACTTCAGGTCAGTGCCTTGTTCGTGGGGTTTTGGCTGCTAAGGGTCATCGTAATGCAGGTCAGAAAGGATCTCAGGAAGTCATCCAGTGATGAGCAGCCTCCTGTGAAAAGTGTGGTGAGCTTGAGGTCAGAGCAGATTGCTCAGGGCACTGCCTAGACTAGTTTTGAAAATCTGCAAGGTTGGAGACTGCAGAGCCTGTCTGGGCAACCTGCCCTGTGGTTTCATGGCCCCAACAGTGAAGATGCTTTGCCTTGTGTGCTGAGCCCTGCTTGTTTCAGGGTATGTCTGCTGTCTTGGCTCTCTGTGCTCAGTTACCTTTCTGAGGGCAGTGGAAGGCTGTACTTACAAAGCCTTGTTTTTGCCACTCTGGATAAGCCCCATTCCCTCAGCCTTTCCAGAGCAATTGCTCCTCTCTGACAGTCTGGGTGGCCTGCAACCAGCTCAGCTGTTCTGACAGGGCTGGAGCCCCAGACAGAGTGCAGTGCTGTGCACTGAGGGGGATCCCTGGCTCTGCTGGCTCTGCTGGCTGCCCAGCCCACGGTGCCCCAGCTCCTCCTCAGCCTGCTGCATCTTCCTGCTGCGGGTCCCTCTGGCACACCTGCAGCCTGTGGGGCAGCCAGGGGTTATTGCTGCCCAGCTGCAAGGTTCATTCTAGAGCTGTAGAATTCCTCTAGGTTCCTGTTGGCTCATCCCTATGGCTGGTCAGGGAGTTCTGGATGGCAGCCCAGCCCTCAGGTTGGGAATGTGCTGGGCTGTCCACAGGTCTCATGGAGTCTGTCTGTGTCACATCTTTGGCTTGTAGTTCTGCTCTCTTCTTTGCTTTCTGACATAATTCATGTTCCTCTTCATATCTTCAGCCTTTTCACTCACCAGTGGAAAAAAGGTGTTCCCTGTGTGTTGCCTCACAGCAACCAAATCTTCAAGGTCTCTTTTCTAATGTTTTGAAAATGAAACTGAACCAATTATCTGTTTCCAGCAGGCACAGTAGTAAATGGGGTGTTGATTAGTCTCTGCAGGCTTTGCTTCCTGAAGACAGTGGGCAGCTGAGGTGTTCCCACAGCCAGGGACCTTTTCCCAAGTGTAGCTTAGGTACTTCTGTACTGTCCTGATCATCCCATGGAGTTGTGCTTATGTGAGTCTGTTCTCTTCCAAAAAAGCATTTTTGCAAATTTATTTTGTCAAACACAAGACATTTTTATCTTGCTGCTTCTATGTTTGTAATCTACTCATTTTGACAAGCACCCCTATAGAATTCATTGCCTTTCCCCACTTAGTCTTCTCAGAGTGCACAAATAAGTGACTTGTGATTTTTGTCAGTGCCCTGTCACAAACTGAAGGAGTCCTTTTACAACTAGCAAAGAAACTGGGCTCCTGTCAGGTGTAAGCTCTCCAACCTGATTGCCTGCAGGTGTGGGACCCACCCCATGTTTGTCTTCCAAAATTGATTTTCTGTGTTGTTGCTTGTCTGAAACGTTTCTCTAGAGGATAAGGGAAAAAAGTAACTTCTAATAAGAAATTGGTAAAACATGCTGCTGCTTTTGCTCTAAAATGCTTTGTGTGACACTGACAGTAAGTTTGAGCCACCAACAAACACATGCTCTGTAACTTCTGCTGCAAGTCTGAATTTTTCCTAGCCCTAACATGCAGTAAGACTTAGCTTGTATTTTAATGCACACGGGATTAGAAACATTTGTTATGTTTCAGTAGAAGATCTACAATTTTGGATTTCTGGAAAGTTCTGAAATTAATAGAATGATATTTTATTCTTTAATATCAGGAAAGTACTTTTATTTCACAATTTTCATTTCAGAATTTTGTGTAGCATTGGTCATGATATTCTTAGTTTTGAGGATGTTCTCACATCTGCACTGGATGTCTTTGCAATAGAAGAAAGTCCAAATACATGAGATGTCTCTGGGTCTATAAAACATACTTCCAGGAGGTCTCACTTCAGCATTTAAGAGTATGCTCTGGTGAGATCTTGAGGCTGTTTGCAGGCAGCTCAATGGGAGCAGTGTGCCAAGTGAGCCCTTCATAGGCCTCACTTGGGCTTCAAACTTGCAGGGCCTTTAGTGCCAAAGTGATGTGATGTCTTCTTGTGATGGCAGCTTTGTGTGGTTTATTCAATATTGCCATCATGGAGAACACATAAATTACAGGCGATTGCTTCCTTCTGTCCTCCACTGGATTTCCAAGCAGAGATTGCAGGAACACTCAGGGAGCAGTGCAGGCTTTCTGCAAGGGCTCTGCAGAGAGCACATCCAGCATGACACAGCCATGGAATGATTCAGCTGTTTCAGAGATGGGTAATTGTTACACATAGGAGGAAAATGGGAGGTGTTCAGCAGCTGACTTGGATTACCAGGGAGAAGAAAATCTATTCCTCCTTCTGGAAAAATGTGGGCAAAAGTTCATCACCAGTATTTGTGACTCTAAACTTACATGTGAATGTGATCTATATTTAGTATTGTTGTCTATATTCACTAGTGTAAACTTAGATTTTAGTATTTGAGTTAGAAATAATTAGCCTGCCACTGACTACACTAAACAAAACTGTTATTAACTGTCCACTTTTCACAAGGGCATGGACTAATAAAACATGAGGGCATGGTCTTAACCTGAAGGGGAGGGCAGGTTTAGGTTTGTTATTAGAAAGAAATTCTTGGCTGTGAGGGTGGGCAGGCCCTGGCACAGGGTGCCCAGAGCAGCTGTGGCTGCCCCTGGATCCCTGGCAGTGCCCAAGGCCAGGCTGGATGGGGCTTGGAGCAGCCTGGACTAGTGGAAAGTGTCCCTGCTATGGCAGGGGTGGAACTGGATGACTAGGGTCCCTTAACCATTCTGTTCCTTGGTTTAATTTAGGCTTCTAAAATATAGAGCTCATTTCTGGTAGGGATTGGCCAGATATAGAATGTGTATCCTGACATTTGTAAAGAGTAGACATTAGGAGAAGGAAATTAATAAAAATGGGTATCTGGCAAGAATTCCATGGTCTAAATATGAAGAGAGCAGTGTAAGAAATCACATCATAAGTAGATCAGATAAGGGCAGGGAAGAAAATAATCACATATGTTAGACCCCATATAAAATGAAAAGGAGTTGTGGTGAGGGTTTAAAATTTGCAAAGATAAAACTAACAAATTATTAGTCAGAATTTTGCCTAAATGTTTCTGACAAGTCTGAATTGCACTATTTTCTAGTAAAGTGTGATCTCTCTGTGTAGAATGCAGTAAAGACGCATAAAGGTTGTTTAAATATCTTTTGTATCTTAAAAATAGAACTGTTAGTTACCTCTAATAGTAATAGTCACCTCTCAGGTTCTGAATCACTGAATTTTGCAAACAAATTGAAAGATGTTAAAAGCAAAAACCTAGCTGCTCCTATAGGCCCAAGAAGAGTGCTTCAGAATTGTGCAGAGCTGCCAGCCAGAATTTTTAGAAATTGCTCAGGATTCCTCTAGAATGTAGGACACATGTTTGGAGACCTCATTCCTGTCTGTGTGAGCCTGTGCTGCACTTGGGGTGGGAGCAGAAGCTGCTGATACTTGAGGAGTTCTTCAGATCCAGCTGGCAGCCCTGCTCCCTGCCTGGAATTCTGCAGAGGTCCAGGATGGCTCCTTGGCCTGAAGCTTCTGTTCCCCACAGAGGATTACACAGGGCACATAGGAGCAGCCATTCCCATAATCATGAGCCAAGTCATCATTTATTTTCAGGAGTAACCAATTGAATGCTGAGGTGGAACTCCAGGGTTTCCAATGGGTCTTTTTCATCAGTTCTGCTATCACTTTACACTCAGAAAATAAACTGTGTCAAAATATTTCCTGGCATATATATGTGAATGTATGGTGAAGATTTTCGTGTATGATGAATTGGATGATTGTGCTGGGGGAAATGTGCAAGTAGAAAGCAGTAAAGGAATCAGCATTGTTGACATTTGTTGTTGGAGCTGGTACTTTACCAGCAGGTTTACATAGAAGTGAGTTGGAATTGTGTGAGTCCCTGTTGAAGGTGACATTTTAAAAGCAAAGTGGAAGGCCCAGAAGTAGCTGGTACATGTGGGCACAGGGCATTGCTGCAGTGCTGTCAGTGGGGGTTCAGCTGTGCTGCAGTGCTGTCAGTGGGGGTTCAGCCGTGCCCCATCCCTGCTCATGCCCTGTTTGCTCACAGGTACGCGCTCACCAGTTGGTTCTGCCGCCGTGTGACGTGGTGATCAAAGCCGTGGCCGACTACGTCCGCAACATTCAGGACACCTCTGATCTGGATGCCATAGCAAAAGATGTTTTTCAGCATTCTCAGGTAAAGCATAAAGCCAAATGTTGTCTTGTTTTCTTTTTTTAGTCAATTTTGCTGTACATTTGTCTTGAAGAATTGCACTTGATAAAATAGTGATTTGATCAGTTGATAATAGGAATCTCTTGATATTTGCCGTGGCTCAGCTGTCCTCATTTCATGTTCTGTGCTTTCTGAGGGTGAAAATACTGCATTTACCCTCAGTGCTTTACAGTCTTGATAACCAGAGGGGTTTTTAGCCTAGCTGTGTGCACTGCCCTTGAGAATCAGCTATACATGAAGACTAAGTGTTTAAACTTTACCCTTACATGGGTTGATATAACATTTCTTGTACTGGAGCAGTGCTGCAGCCCTGGAGGGTCCATAGGCATTAATTCTGAGATATGGTACATTGTCTACTGTACAGCCCTGTGCTGACCTGCAGGTGACAAACCTGAATGTGCTTGTGACAGATTTTTTTTTATTTTTTTAGTCTAGAACAGATGACAAAGTTACTCGGTTTAAGAGAGCAGTTGCTTATTACTCAGCAACTAATAAACCTATGCCATTTCATCCACCACATTACCTAGGTAAGTAATGACAGCAGCCATGCCTTTTGTTTTAATTAAAACCTGGGGTAACCCTAAATCAGAAATTATATTGTTGGCAGCATCTTACAAAGACGTTTCTATCTTCTGGCAATTCCCATTGACCTGCAAAGATGAGGTTTCAGAAGAAGGTTTTCATAGAATATGTTGTGTTCATGTTCCAGAAGAGAACAACCTGGATTACGTTTCTTCTTGGCTGTTGCAGCATCCATTCTGGCATTGGGACTCTTGAGAGAATGGTGCTGTGAACAGCTGAAGTCTGGTGTCCACTCCCATTCATGAGTTGCCATTTCTAGTTATTAAAATATATTTACTATTTCTCACTGACCTTGCTGGCATGTTTTAGAAATTCCTTTATAGTTTTTTGGTTTTTTTGGTGTAATAACAAACCTGCTCAAATTGCAGCCACACATTGTTGCAGTGTTTCAGATTATTCTCAAGGCCTAAAAATTAAAATGTGTGATCACAAGATTTCCTACTCATGCCCCAGTCTTAACACTAAAATGTCATTTTAGCTGAAATTTTCTAAAAATCTTCAGTTACCATACTAGTACAGTGACACAGATTTTTCCTGCTCTTGTGGAAGGTGTTGGGGTGTCTTGATTTACTTCCAGAGACATGTATCAAAGGGTTAAGAGGCTACTTAAGGGTTAAGAGGTCAGATATTCAAATGCCAAAATGTCAACATTCTGTATCTGTGTGATGTTGGCAGTGTCTCCATTATGACATGTCTTGGGGTTTATTTTCTTGTAAGCTCCCTTTGATTCCCAGACAAAATAGGAATGTGCAGCAATGAGGGATACAAAGATCTGAAAGAAGGTGAGACACATAAAATACACTTCACAAGCTACAAAGTATTTCTGTTGAAAGGTAAAAATGAATAAAACTGACTTTAAGGCATAGGAGAAAACAGTAGTGCTAACAGAACAAGAATAAATAAACCATAGAAGCAGAAGGACAAACAAGGTAACATTTGTGTCAAATACTGAGTGTTTTCATGAGTGCTTGGGTTTTTTTCATTTTTTTTTCCTTCTCTTTTCCCCTCCTCCCCTGCAATACAGCAGCCAGACCGAATCAGTTCGGTATGCCTGGGATAGTGCCACCATATGTTCCTTCTCAGATGCTTAACATTCCACAGACCTCACTACAAGCAAAACCTGTGGTGAGTACAGCTTCTGCCCTGCTCCTTGGGGAGAGGTCTGCAGTGCTCAGCAAACTGCAATCCAGGTGGGAAAGGTGGAGCCAGCTTTTTCAGTGTGGGCAGTCACTGACTGAATTTTAAACCTGAAACTAAAGTGATGCTACAGCCTCTGGTGGAACAGTTTTTGTGGATGCTCAAGATGGCTGAGTTTCAATGCATACATTTGGAAAAGGCCACTTGATTAAAGAATGTATTTTGTTTTCAAAGCAAAGCCTCAGCTGCCTTCACTCAAGAGAGATCCCTTTATTTTAGGCCCAGCAGATGTCCAGTCAGGGTGGGGCCCAAGGCCAGGGTCCATACCCATACAGCCTCTCTGAGCCAGCCATCACCTTGGAAACAGGTGGAAAAAGTCTGTCTGAGCAGAACAATTACAGTAACATTCCTCACGAAGGAAAACACACACCATTGTATGAACGGTCTTCTCCAATAAATCCAGCCCAGAGTGGGAGCCCCAATCATGTGGATTCAACCTATTTTCCTGCCTCTTCTACATCTTCGTCCTCTGACAATGATGAAGGCAATGGAGGTGCAGTGAAGTAAGTTTCTCATGAGGATATTCGCTTACTCAGCTTCTGTTATAATGAGTTTACTGTCAAAATAGTTTACCTGTATCCTGAAAGTAAGAATCATAGAATTAATCATTGAATTCCCTGAGCTGAAAGGAACCCCCAAGTGTCATTGCAGAAATCTGAAATCAGTGATGTGACAGACCTTAAAAAGATAGTTTTGGGTCACTGTGACTGTGGACTGTGCATTGTTCAATCTCATCGCTTTGTTCCTTAAGCAGGAAGCCAAAACCAAAAAGTGTTGGGTGTTTTTCCTCTTCTGCCCTTAGGTTTTATTGAGAGAGTGAGGTTTTGGTAAATGTCATAAACCCTTCCAGTCCTTTCCTTTACTTTGTATAAAAAATATTCTTGCTTCACAGTAGAATTCATTAAAATTTCAGAAGCTATAATCTGCAGAACTTCACTGAACTTGTACTGTTTACACATCCTAAATTTGAGCATAAAATGAAAAGGAGTTGTGGTAAGAGTTTTAAATTTGCAAAGATAAAACCAACAAATTATTAGTCAGAATTTTGCATAAATGTTTCTGACAAGTCTGAAGTTCCAAGACTCCTGCAAATGGACATTTTTAATAGAAAGCATCCCTTAAAATCAGAATATCTTGCCCAAAATTCCAGTCACAGACACCAAGGATTTATTTCACTATCTCTCAAACTGCATTTTAGCATGATGTTTTTCTTTCTGTTGTCCTTCAGCCATGTCAGTGGGAACAAAATAGGCTGGGAAAAGCCAGGAACCCAGTCAGAAGGTCAAACACGTGGAGAGCTGGGAGACCAAACAAAGGTATTTCCTTAAATTCACATTTTATTACTTTGTGTTAAAACTTTCCGGCAGACTTGGAGGAGGATTTTCAATATTGATCCACAGTATTTAGTGCAAACCTGTACACTTTGTAACTGACTTTGTTAGGTACGAAACAACGTCTTTGGAATACAGGAGGAAGTTTTCCAAGGACAGCGTAGCATATGCATAAATACAAACATGAAATACGATGTTTTACAAAATACTAGATACAAACCAGGAACAAATCAATAACTTTGTTTGGCCCTTAGCCAATGATCTCACCCTCAGATGTTGCTTTCTGGGCTTCCAGTAGTGCGTGTTGGAATTTTAGGAAGGAGTGTGGCAGTCTGAGTGTCCATGGAGTCAGAGCCCATGTCTGTAAGCCACAGTGGAGCAAGCACAGCTCTGACACCGTCAGTGTTAGCCAAGGCACTGCAGGTGCATTAGCACTCAGCTGAGGAATTAAAGGTCCTTTATAACTGCATGGTAGGAATTTCACATAATACTTGTAAAGTAGCTCCATAGGGCCAGTTAGTGTTGCTGTTTAACTCAGTAAAGATGGGCTAGATAGCCCTTGATAAAGATTTATCTTTATTAAATTGGAGATTTCAAATCAAGAACATGATCTCTATTCCAAGTTTGATCTGTGTTTGGAAAGAACATTCAGAGCATTTGCACTTAATATCTGTGTCTTAATGGTAGAGCTGTACACCAACTTAACTCTGTCAAAAAACCCTGATCTTGAGTTAGTTACACTGTGAGCAAGCAGAACATTTTCCCTGTACTTTGGGCACAGGAATTCCAGTAAACTTGGGCTTTTGTGCTTAAAATATCAAGTGGATGATTTCATCCATCAGCAGTTATTATTTCTGCAGACCGTGCCTGTAGCTGTGTCTGCCTGGGATTAGTCACTGTATGCAAATGCTAATTTGACCTATTACATTCCTTTCTTCTCTGCTGGGCTGGGCCCTGTGTGCAGCCCTGTGGCTCTCCCAGCCCCAAGCATCCTTTCACAGAGACAGTCCCTACACTGAGCCAGAGATGAACCAGCACTCACTGAACTTTCCAGGAGATGTATGAACAGGCTGACTTAAATGTATACAGTTTCATGTAGTAATGCTCCTGAGCTTTATGCCTGTTTGTTTTTGATTATCAAACCACTTTGTCAGCCCTCAGTAGCTGGAGAAGGCACAAGTGTCTTTTGAGCACAAAAGGAAGGATTGTGAGTACATTTGTAAATGAACTCATTTCCTGGAGAGGTGAAACAATAATGATAGAGAAAAGAGGTAGTACTTCCTTAAGAAGTTGCCCAGAGAAGCTGCCCCATCCCTGGAAGTGTCCAAGGCCAGGTTGGACAGGGCCCAGAGCAACCTGAGATAGTGGAAGGTGTTCCTGGCCATGGCAGGGGTGGGACAAGATGGTCTCAAAGGTCCCTTCCAGTCTGTGATTCTATCAAGATTTCAAGTGAGTAAGCTATGTGATTTTCTGAAGTGCTGAAAATCCAGCATGGCTCAGGCAGGTAGCAGCAGTGTTGACACTCCTTTCACTTGACTTAAATGTCAAAATTAAATGTCAAAAACCGGTTATCTCACAGTGTGAATTCTACCTGACAAAGATAAGCTCCTCTCATTTGGCTGGATGCATATTTCTAAAGAAAAGAATCACCCTTTAACTGTGGTGTTTCTTCAGCTTAGGTGTTGGAATATTGCTGGAGCAGAAGCAGAAAGAGCCTGGGTACAAAGCATTGCTGTCATGTGAGGGTTTTGTTTTCTTCCCTGTGTGCCCCCAGTAATGGATAGTTCTGTAACCTTCTCGTGGTTCAGAATTGCTGACTTAGACTTGTTGGGGTAGGAGAAGACAGGGGAAAATTCTTTAACCTGACATGGATACATTTGATACTATAACACAGATTTAATAAAGGTGTGATATAAAAGCATTTGTTATTAAGCATATTGTTTTGGAAATGTTCGAGCCAATTCATCTATATATTTTCATTTTTATAACTCAAATGAAGTCTGTATTACCAACTAAAATACAATCTTTCAGTAACATCCTCTTTGACTGTGTGATTAAAACATCATCTGAAAAGAAGGTTGCCCTTTGATATTTTGCTACTTTGCTAGAGCCTGTTTTTACTACCTACACTTTTCTGTAGAAGACTTTTGAAAGTTGTGTGGGGTTTTTTATTGTTTGATTTAGGTCTGAATTTTTTGTGGGTCTGAGGAGAACCATCTGAGTTTGTTTGGGCCTATTTTTTATGTTACATGTTCTGTGGGATTTCATGCTTTGGCCATTTCCATTTCAAGCCTTGCTTTTCAAGTCTTAGGAAGCATGTGAACTTCTTTACTGATAGCATGAAAATACTCATACATGATGTATCATCAAGTGATGAAATTTTGCTCTCAAAAGTTTTTACTGTCACTGTGATAATTGATATGCATGAAGCTAACAGGAACTCTTAAGCTAAAACCAGCTTTTGGTTTTGAAGACCAGGATTTTCAGGAATGAACTGCAAATTTTTTTTTTGTATCTGTGAGAAATCAACATAAAGGTTGGAAGGTTTACAGTATATTTTTATGCATCGTATTTTTCCCATAAGTTTATAAGCTGCATTTCTAGAACTGGAATAGAATGCCACTTTAGTTTTCCAGTCAGAAAACTTCAGCATTTTCTCAAAGAGCTTTTATGTTAACAAAAACCCAAACAGCAAAAAAATCAACAGCGTTTACCACGTTTTGAGTTTGGACACTATGTATTTTACATGTTATTTAATTGAACCATGAAATTTCCCGTTTTGAGTGGAATTGCAAGCTGAGAAGGGCTATGTTTATGGAAATGTAGATAAATTACAGACTATGTGACTCTCAATTAACACATGGATTTGGGAGTCCATTAGTCCACTTCTGCATTAGGCAGTTAAAATTTTACAGTAATTTTACAGAAAACAGTAATTTTTGCTGCTGTTAATGAATTAAAAGCTTTATCATAATATTTATTGTCTTAGTAATTTGGTTCTACTAGCAAACAATGGCGGAAGGCTTCCTGAAAACCTTACAGCCAGCTTTGGATAATGCATTCTGCACACTGCCACAGTGTGATGTGAAGATGTACTGTTTTCATTAGGGGTGAGGGAGGAAGTTTGCTGTTTCTCTTGGTTGATCTCCTGTTATGTTTCTGCACACATCCAAAGCACTTTATTTTGTATGTTCTGTTACAGGCAGAAGGTTCCTCTAGTGCTTCTTCAGGAAGTCAGGCAGCTGATGTCAAAGGGAATCAAAGCAGTAATCCACAAATCCCATGCCTGCTGTCTATGCCCACCAGAAACCACATGGATATTACCACCCCTCCATTACCTCCGGTAGCACCTGAAGTATTACGAGTGGCAGAGCACAGGCACAAGAAGGGGTTAATGTATCCCTACATCTTTCATGTGCTAACCAAGGTATGGCATTTTGAAATGAGCTACTGTGAGAAAATGATTCTGTGAAGATATCTGGCATTTCTGGCTAGAGTATCAGATTTTTACCTCCTTTTTAATGCTCTAACTTCTGGTCACTTTTTAGTTGTTTGAACCTGCTTTCCCCCCTGTTTTCTAAGCACTGATATGGTACATTGTTCTAGTAAATATGAGATGGCTATAATTAGAAGTGCTTATTTAGAAAATTATTTTTCCCAACTATTTGCAGTTATTTGTATGTATCTCTATGCATGGGTGTATATGTCTGTGTGCGTGTGTTTATGCAGAGTCCATTTCCATCTAAAAATTCCTGCATATGTGCTTTGGTGTCTGTGCCAAGTCTTCTCTATTTTCAGTATTCAAAAGTACTGAGATTGTTTTCTCGCCCAGTCTGATCCCTTCCATTACTGGTAGCTGTCCCCTAGAGAAACACAACAGCTCTAAGAAATCCCTTTTGTTTCAGCAGCTAGCAAAATGGCACTGTCCCCTTGCCTGTTAACTTTTATTCACCTTAAAAATCCTCTTCAGGACAATAAGGACCACAGGCAGATCTGAAATCCATCAAACTAAAAGTTACTGCATCAGGGTTGAGGTTTGGATTTCCTATTTCCCATTTGTTTATACCATAGCTCGTGTTGCTGTCATGTTCTTACACTTTTTGGTCAAAGACAAGTGAAGAAGAATCAGAAGGTCGGTGATGACCATTGATGCCAGTTCTGTTTCACACTTTGCATATCCAAATATTCTTAGCATGTTTAAATGCTACTTGATGTTTAATCACAGAATCATTTAGGTTAGAACAGATCTCCAAGATCATTGAGTAAGATTATCTTGATCTTCAGGATAAACTGTTAACCCATCACTGCTAAGGCCACCACTGACCCATGTCCCCACGTGCTGCATCTGCGTGGCTTTTAAATCCTACATGGATGGGGACTCCCCTGCTGCCTGAAGCCACTTCCTCTGTCCTGGAAGCAGAGCCTGCCCCTGCTGGCTCTGCTCTCCTGTCAGGGAGCTGTGCAGAGCTGAAGCAGGTCCCTCCTGAGGCTGAGCCCCTTCCCAGCTCCGTTCCCTTCTCTGGACACACTCCAGCCCCTGCAGCTCTTCCTTATTGTGAGGGGCTCAAAACTGACCCCAGCATGTCCAGCACAGGGGTGGGCACTGCCCTGGCCCTGCTGCCACGCCAGTGCTGAGCAGCCCAAGGTGCCCTGGTCCTTCCTACCCACCTGGGCTCCTGTTCAGCCACTGCCACAGCACCCCCAGGGCCTTGCCAGGCCCTCTGGCTCAGCCTGGAGCTGCAGGAGGTCTCTGTGACTCTAGTGCAGAACTCTTGAACCTTGTGGTGGGAAAGACCTTTGACACATAACCTTACATCTAAGGTAATGTTGTCCAGTTAAACCTGACAATATCCTAATGTAACCACTTCAAGGTGTCACCTTCAGAATTCATTACTGCGATAGTTTAAATAGGGGGTTTTTTTAAGAGAAAGTAGCACAATGGAGTGTTTTCTTGTCAGTGTTAAAAATAAAGGTTGATTTTTGGGGACAGTGCAGTCAGTCATTTTCCAAGAATATCTTAACATGTTTGGATGTGCAGTTATAGAAAACAGTGTCGCTGTTTTGAGGGAAAATGTTGGAAGGTTCTTTCATGCTTTTTTTTCTTAAAAGGTATAAATGTTAAATTTTTACATAGATGTAGAAACCTAGCCTTATTGTAGTAATTCAAACCCAGCCTTATTGTAGCAATTCCCAGGTAGGTGGTTTTTGCCACATGTGCTCATGCATTGTTTTTTTACAGTGAGTCCCCAATAGTGTTTCAAATCCTGCAGCAAAAAGTCAGACTGGTGTTTTTAGACCGCATGAGTATTTTTTAAGATAACTGCCTGAAATCTAGATCAGCTTCACATGTGCTTTGGCTGTCTAAAAGCGCTTTGCTCTATTTCCATGTGTGCTGTTTTTCCAAGTGCCTGTATTAAAAGAGCAATATTTAGTTAATCCTCACATGTCTAGACAAATATGTGTGTGATGGAGAAGGAAAAGAGGACAGCAACAGAACCCAGAGGAAATGAAGCAGGCTGGGCTAATCCTTCCCTGAGATCCACATTTGTCTTGACTAGCTGGACGTGTATTAGGGTTGGATTGGGTTGCTGTGCATACCTGAATGCTTCTTGTTCACTGTAACATGTCATATTTCTCTGCTTTCTTTCATGCCAAAGGGTGAAATCAAAATCGCCGTTTCTATAGAAGATGAAGCCAACAAAGACTTGCCTCCTGCTGCTCTCCTGTATAGGCCAGTGCGTCAGTATGTTTACGGAGTCCTGTTTAGTTTGGCAGAAAGCAGAAAGAAAACTGAAAGGCTTGCTTTTAGAAAGAACAGACTTCCACCAGAATGTACGTACTGCACAACCCATGCTTTATTCCTCTTCCCTTTGCTGTGGTTTCAGAGCCACTTGTACCATGGTGTGAATGGAAATTGTTGCTAAGATCCCCTCAAGGTAGCTGAAGCCAGAGGAATTTCATGCCTGTTGGATGCTGTGGATAAGAGAAAAAGATGTTGCTACTTTGAAAGTTTATTTCCTATCATAGTTTAAGAGTTATAAATGTTGCTATTTCTAAGCAAGCTCTGAAGCTTGGTTTTGAACATTTGCTTAAGCTGCTGCCAGACCTGCAGTGAGTGATGTCAGCTTGTGATGTCATTTCTGTGTATGGCAGAACTGGATTTTAGGAAACTTCTATTCTCTGCACATGTACAAATCTGCCTGCTTTTTTCAAAAATCAGAGGTGCACAGGTTAACTTGCCCTGGCTTCCCAAATGTGTCCCTGAAGGTACCTCAGGGAACTTTGCAAGTATCATGTGTCCTCCAGGTATTGGCATACAAAAACCTAGTTTAATTAAATGCCACAGAAATCAGGGTGTAATGTAACCAAAGGTAGCCCTGGGTAAGGACAGACTAGACTTCTGCAAACCGCCTTGTCAAAAGATCCTTTGATTTGTTCGGAGATACAGATGTTAATCTTCTAATTAATCTGAAAGTTGTCTTTTAAGTCTTCAGTTTCCAGGAATTACTGTCATTTCAGTCCTCGTTCTAGAGTGTTTTTGTTATAATGAATGCATACAAGGAAATGACTGAACTTTGCAGCAGCAGCAGCTTATAAAGGTTACAGGAATGCTGAAGCATTCAGTGCAAGGCAGCAGCAGCACAAGTATTTAAATGTGGGAGTCTCCTGTCACTATGGTAAATTTAAGAATCAGATACTCAGAATGTATGAAATCATCATTCACAGGCTTCATGTGTAAAAGGATAAAAATAACTATCAGTTGTAAACTTTATGTTCATTCCCTGCCCTCTGCTCTTTCCATTTGGGATTGAGAATGTTTTTGTACGTTTGTAGTGAAGATGGTAATCTCCCAATGATGTTTGAAAAGCTGTTTATCTTTGCCAGTTACTTTGTGGGAATCAGTATTTACTATTACAGTATTTAGTATTACTGCTTGAATAATACCTCAGCACACCTACTCACAAACTTCTTACTTCTTAAGACTCACACAACATGGTGATATTTTGGGTTACAAGGTCATTTCAGGATTAAAGCAGTGATTTTATTTGCAGTCATGATGTATCCTCATGAGAATTCTGTCCTGAAAAGCGTACTACAGCTGTCTTGTGGTGAAGTGGCTGAGTGCTGGAGGTGTGCTGGAGGTGTGCTTCAGGTTAATCTCATAAACCTCCAATGTTCTCTGTAGGCTACTGGGGAAGCCTATATAATCTCTATTTTCTCTCCATTTATCCTGCTTCCAGAGTTTACCTCTGGAGGGTAAGCACACTGCTGCTGACTTAGTTTAGTTACAAGAGCTCTGGCAAATCTTGCTGCAGGATGCATTCAGCTACTGACCTACTTCTAGCTTAGGACTGACCAAGCTCTTAAAAAAGCAGAAGCCGATTTGAACATATGCCCAAAAGTTCCTGCAAAGCTGGCAGTGCCAGTAAAGATGGATTTGGGCTGCTGTGCAGGTATGGGGTGTGAAACGGCTCTGGTGCAGGAGTGCCTTTATTTTGGTTGGCTCTCTTACAAGGCTTGGGCAGTCTGTGCAAGACCTAAGGAGAGAACAGTGTCTGAAGCACTGATTAGCCTTCTCTAACTTTTTTGAGCACCCAGACTATAATGAACTGGTGATGCTCATTCTCCTCCAGTGTCTACATTGTTTTGCTGCTCTCAGAAATGAGTATGTTATGAAATGCTGTAATGAAGACAATTAAAAGAAAATCTAGGTATTAAGATATGTTAAGAGAATCAATAAATTAGTTTCTGAAGAAATGGAAATGATCCTTAAGATTTATGTAGAGAGGTAATGAATATTAATACCTAAAATCTTGTCATCTTTGTTGTACAAACCAAACACTGGCAACTTAATAATAGTTCCTGAATAATTGGCAAGGATATTGTACATGAGGGTTATGGGAAGCTGGGAAAAATGCATAATAAACTGACACATCAGGATTACTACTAAATATATAGATGGCAAGATAATGGATCTATCATGAAATGGATGGCTTCTTGACTTTTAAATCATTATTTTTTGTATGAAGTTTAAAAGCCAGTGAGAAACAACAGAAGCAGCAGTCAGTGGGGTTCTTCAGTGATGAGTGTCTGTGTACATGGCCTCATCTGTGCTCTCAGAGGACAGGAGCTGCTGGGTCACAGAGTGCCTCATTGTGTTTGGCTGCCAAGGGCACGGTGCTGCCCGTGCTGCCCTTCCCTCCCAGGGGGTGAAACCAAGGCTCTCCCTTGCTCTGCTTGTCGAGCCCTGGACCAGGTTATTGTCCAGGATAAATCCATGTGTGTAGTGAAACCATCTGCTCTCTCTGCTCAGTGGCAAAAGGCTGGCAGAGCTCCTGCTTGGATCCCAGGGTTTGTTACTTTGAGCCCAGCCCCAGGTGACCTGCTGTTCCCATCACGCATCACTCAGCCAAGAGGAAAGCCGTGTCTCTTGGGCAGTAGCCCTCGTGCAAAATCAAGTGTGCTGAGCTCAAGCTGTGCTGTCAGGAAGGATTGTAAGGTTAAAAATCACAGTAAATGAATAAGACCAGAACCTGGAGCTTGGCAACCAGAGCTCTGCTGAGGTGCTATGGCTGGTGCCTTCAGAGTCTGTAATGGCACTCAGGTGTTCATTAAGCAGGTTGCTGTTGTGCAGGTTGATGCTGACCCTCTGCTTGGATTAGCCTCAGCATGTCATGAGGGCACTGTTGAAAGCAGAGGTCCATAGATTGTGTGGTGCCTTAGGCCTCAGTGAGCATTCAAACGTGCTGAGGAGCAGTAGGATGAGGTTGGTATGCAAACAGTGTAATACACCATGGTACATTACATGCTGATCCTAGTAGTAGTCTGTGTAGCTTTCAGGGTAGGCACTGCTCATGTCTCAGTGGAAGTCTCCATACGTGATTCTGTCAGCTGAGGATGCAGGGAGTTTGGCAGCAGTCTCAGTGGAGATTTTTCAAAGGTTTAAGGAACGCCCTGGAAAAATTAGTGGATATGGAGAAGTACTGGATCCATCTGTTAGGTTAAATGCTAATTTTTGGTGGACAGTGCTAGAGTTGCTTGTTAGTGGATTCAGCTGCAATTCCTCATCCCCATCACTCAGAGAGGAAACTCTATTCCAGCCCACTAGATTGATCTCTGTGTTAAACCTTTGCACAAGAAGCATGGTTACCTTCACCCAGCTGTGGGTCCTCAGCACAGGGCATGCATCTGCAGGAGCAAGTCCAGAGAAGGCTATGAAGGTGTTCTGAGGGCTGGAACACTTCTGCTGTGGAGACACTCTGGGAGGACTCTTTATCCTGGAGAAGACAAAGCTTCAGGAAGAATTGGAGCCCTTTCCAGTACCTAAAGGGACTCCAAGAGAGCTGCAGGTGGACTTGGGACAAGGGCTTGGAGTGACAGGACAAGGGGAATTGCTTCCTGAGGGCAGTTATGGAATATTGGGAAGAAATTCTTCCTTGTGAGAGTGGTGAGGCCCAGCACAGGTCATCCTGCCACAGTGGGGGATGGAACAAGGTGGGCTTTAAGGTCTGTTCCCACTCTAGCCATTCTAGTGATCTTGTGTATTATTATTTAACACAACATAGAAGGCAGTGTGCATCTCTAGTGTAACCTTTGTAGCATGTGGCTGAATAAAAGGCTGAGGTATTCTTCCTGTGACCTTCATGTCACAGGGCTGTGGAAGTTTTCATCCACAGATTAAAAGCTTTGAACCGTATTTGAATGTTGAAACGTAAGGTAGAAAACATAGACATAAAACATTCCATTCTTATAAGCTTGAGAAGTGTGTTCAGTGTAAGTGAAAGAAACACTGGAAAAACACTGGTGGTGTGTACAGCTTTGCTTCTGATATCTAAAGCAATTACAGAACAGTTTGAAAGCAGACATAAAAGACATACTTTTATTTGTATTTGCTGTTCTGGGCCTAAGCAAGCAGAGAAACCCAGAGAGATGAGCTGTACACTAGGGCAGGGTAGCTCGGCTGGCTGTTAGAGCCCATCTTTAGAGTGTGGTGGTGTATAAAACCTGGAAGCAACCAAAATAGAACATGATTTTATAGTGAGGTGACCAACTAAATATGTCAGAGTGTTTATTTGCGTTGCTGTGCGTGATTTTGTAAAACTGCCCTGAGCTCTGTGAAGAGTAACTGTAATGCTGGGCTGGGTTTATTCATGAAAAGCAGGAGAACTCTTTGGGGTGTTCTGGAGCTTTGCTCTGTAATCCTGACCATCACCTTTGCTGTGGTTTGCCTGCCCTTGGCTATAGAATCACATATTAGGTTGCTGCCCCATTGCTTTGTAGCCGTCAGGCCTGTGCTGGCACCAGTGGGATGTATTCCCCAGGCTGTATCCAGTGGATTTCCAGCAGAGTGAACAGGTCTGGGCTCCCTCAGGGAATCCCCCTGGACTGTAACCTGAACCTGCACTAACAAGTTCCTTGAACCTTTCCACACTGCATAACTGGCTCAGAGTTGGCAGGGTGCAGGCACACTGTGAACTGTGTCAGGCTCGGGTTGCTTCAAGGCCAAAGGTATAGTGTCTCAGCCTTGACTTGAACTTGTCTTCTGTTCTGGTTGTCTTCAAATAGAAGAATGGAGATGATTTAGTAGCAATGTAGAGTGAACTGTCTTCGTGCTGATGCAGATGAGAGGGAGATTAGGCACAAAACCACTAACCTCTTCATAGAAAGCAGTGCAATAAATGGGAAGGCTTAATATAAAGTAGTGTTTTGTAAAATGTTTAGGGAGAACTCCACACTTGCCTATATTTGAGATCTCATTCCATTGCGGTAGCTGAACAGCTGCAGACAAGTATAATAATACCAGGTTTAAATATGATTCAAATAGAATCACTATGATCATATTGTTCTTAAAAGACCCCCTCTGGAATAGGTTTCTCATCGTACACAAGTGTTGTCACACGTGACAGTATGACCACAGACAGATATGACACAGATATTTAAGTAGAAAACTGCACTTTTAAGTTAAAATCACAGAATGGTTTAGATTGGAAGGGACCTTAAGCACCATCCATTTCCAATCCTGCTATGGGCAGCCACACATTCCAGTAGATCAGGTTTCTTTCAAGCCCTGTCCACCCTGGCATCGAACACTTCCAGGGGAAATTGTGCTGTTTGTTTTAGAAAAATGTGTGTATTCCCTCTATGTTGTATATTCATTTGAAATTATTAGCATGACATTCCTGGTGTATGCATGTCTGTATACACCTAATTTGTAAGTGATCACAATTAAAAGTATTTCATGCAGGGTTTAAATTACCTGTTTGGCAGTGTAATCCAGCACACTACTGCAGTCTCACAGTGATGCTTTTTCAGTCAAAATCTCTTGCATGTAAAGTTTGAAATAAATGCTGGAATATGAAATACTAAGGCTGATTTCTTTCTGTTGTTGCCATCCTGCAGTTTCACCGGTGATAATTAAGGAATGGGCTGCTTACAAAGGCAAATCTCCTCAGACCCCTGAGCTGGTGGAAGCCCTCGCCTTCAGGGAGTGGACCTGCCCAAACCTGAAGAAGCTGTGGCTGGGCAAAGCTGTGGAAGACAAGAACCGACGTATGAGAGCGTTCCTGGCCTGTATGCGATCAGACACACCAGCAATGCTCAACCCAACTAATGTGCCCACTCATCTTATGGTGCTCTGCTGTGTGCTGAGGTCAGTGTCACCTCCAGGGCCGTCAGAACCCAGGAAAGGTTTTACTCTGGGATCTCTAGAAAGTGCTAATTCATATTTGCAGCCTCACTGGGGGAGCGGGTTTGGTTGTAGAAAAGCATGTGTGTAGTTCTTTATCAGTCTCTAAAGGATTGAGGGGAATATAAAAAAGGTCTTGTGTTGCAAAGAGGTTTTATCATTTCAATTAGTTTTACCTTAGTGTACTCAAGACTTCAGCTCAGTAAAAATAAACAACTTTTGGGGCCTCAGAGGGTTCTGTGGGTAAAGTTGCACAACAAAAGCTTCCAGAAAATGTCATAAGTTCCAAAATCCTGAACTATTTAATTTTCACATTGAAAATTGACAGATGAATTGGGAGATGCTTACGTTTGGGGTAATTATTTAAGACAATTAGCTTATGGTTCTTTTAGAATCCAAGGTAAGCATCTTAAACATGGTAAAATTTAAGCCATTTCTGAGAATGATAAATGTAAATTTGTCTTTGGTTCTATTGGACCTCATCTTGCCTTTTGAGCACTGTTTCTCCTTATAGGCTACTTGGTATGCAAAACAAGTGTTATCTTAGAGCTGCTCTTTTCCCTGCCCAGCATGTTTGTGTGCTGTGCCATGTCCCTGTGTGTGTACCCTGTGTGTGCCCTGGTGGTTTGTGCCGGGGCACTGACGGGCTGTGCTTCCCTGCAGGTACATGGTGCAGTGGCCGGGGGTGCGCATTCTGCGCCGCCAGGAACTCGATGCTTTCCTTGCCCAGGCGTTGTCTCCAAAGCTCTATGAACCTGACCAGCTTCAGGAACTCAAGGTAATTCTTAACTAGGACTTAGATAATTTGAGAGATTTGTTTCCAGCTGATGCAGGAATTAACTGTAGTGGCTGATCTGTGTGTGCCTCACTAAAAGCCTGTACTTTCCAAAATATTAGTCATAGCAGCTTAAAGTGTTGCAGAGATGGCTGCAGTGGTCTGCAATGTCCATTTTCCAAACACAACACAATGCATCAAAATCACAGTGTGGGTTGGGTTGGGAGAGACCTTAAATAAGGCCCATCTCATTCCACTCCCTGACATGGGCAGGGACACCTTCCACTATCCCAAGTTGCTCCAAGCCCCATCTAACCTGGCCTGGAACACTTCCAGAGATGTTGAGCCCATAGCCTAAATGATATCTAGGTGTATAGATTTTGGCAAAAGTATCTACTGTAGAGTCACCAAGTCTCACTTCTCTCTTAAGATCTGATGCATAGGGGAAGAAACTCCAGTGTGAAAATCACTGTTCTTAGAGACCTAAGAAAGGAATTCCCAGAGAAAATATTCTTGCCATTCCAACACAAATCAAAAGGCCACTAATAGCAGATAATATTTTGATTTAGTAGTATTTTTTTTAAAATTTTTTAATCATACATAAAGTAATGTGGATTACTTCCATAAGATATGTTGGTTAGCTGGAAGATGCAGTAATTCCCTCAGGGTTGTTACTGTCCTCACAGGAAGCAGTTTGTGAAGTCAGACATAAAGAGCAGTTGAAATTGATTGAACCCAGCCATGTATCTGCAAAATGAGCAGGAGAGTCTTTGGGCTCTTAAAGGTTGCTTATGCATAAGGAAGGTGGTAATGGAGTTTCATTTTAAAATTTAATACCAAGGTCTTGAAAATGTTCCCAAGCAAGGGCTGATATTTTGAGAAGTATTTCAGAGAACACCAGTAGTGATATTTTCTTATGCTAGAGCTAAAAATACACTTGCTGCAAGCAAATCCTTTTTGCTTTGACCACTACCTATTATTCACTGTTTAGTTCTACCTTAGTGTCCCTATCCTACATCCTAAATAAAGCTGTTGTGTGCATACACACTACTTTGTTATTAAGAAATCTTAAAGTGTTCTTAAAGCAAAATCTTGAATCAAGCTAATAGAAAATCCATGATAAAGGAGTTGAGAAAGAAATGTGTTACATGGGAAGAAAAATGGAATTTTGCGTTGAGCTCATTCCTGAGATGTTCTGCCACACACCTAAGAAGCACTTAATTATTTGGAATAAAATTTTGAATGAAGTTTTCTAGTGCTAATTTCCTGTAAGTGTCTTTAGAAATAGTTTCCTGCACTTTGTGTTGAGAAAATTGGGGTTTCTGTTTATCTCTGGTCTCCAGAGCAGGTGGATGGGACAAGAGCTTTTCTGAAGATGGCAGCTCTGCATGCACAAGTGTGAGGTTCTGGTGCATTCTTCTGCTCAAACCTCTGAAAGTCTGGATGACCTTTTAAAATCCCTCTGTTTGCAAGAGTTTTGAAAAGAATGTAACTATTGGAATAACTTTGAATTCTATCTCACTGCGATCTGACTGTATTTACTGTGGTTTTAAACAGATTGAGAATCTGGATCCCCGTGGAATCCAGCTGTCTGCTCTCTTTATGAGCGGTGTGGACATGGCTCTTTTTGCCAACGACGCCTGCGGACAGCCCATTCCATGGGAGCACTGCTGTCCCTGGATGTATTTTGATGGGAAATTATTCCAGACCAAGCTCATCAAAGCAAGCCGGGAGAAAGTTCCGCTCATCGACCTCTGTGATGGTCAGGTGTGTAGTTGGCAGGGTGATGGAGTGTCCCATGTGTCCACAAGGGTTCCATGGCCTGGCTTGTCATTTACCACGTGTGTCACCTCTGCTTTAAAAGGCAAATATGAGGAAAATGGCTAATGGGTGGGTTTTGCTGTTTAGTTCCTTATTTCTTGATGAGTAGGATGGCATTTGGGTAGATTTGGAAGAAGAGGCATCAAGTTGAATTTGATTTTTTTTTTTCTCTCTGAAAACGGAAACACTGATATGATGAATGGCCAAGTTGGAAACTCTGCTCATTTGTTCAAGTCCCACCTTTTTGGGTCAGACTGTCCAAAATACTAAACTGCACTGGATTTGTAGTGAAAGAAAATTGGTGTTTTCTAACTGACTTGACAGATTGTGAAGTCATTCCTGGGGTCCTCAGCTCAAAATCTTTTCACATTTCTTACAATCTTAAACATTTCTTAAAATACGAACGAAGGCCTTTTTTGTGTTATCCAAATCATGCGAAGTTACTATCTACCTGTAAAACCAGGAAACTGATAAAAGAGTTTCTGTTTAACAACCTAAACTTTTTTGTTTTTAACTTTTTGAAAGATATGAAATTGTATCCCTTCTTTTTTTGTGAATTGAGGGAAGCTGATCCCAAGTTTGCTTTTGATGGTGGCTGTGGTCCCTTCTCAGGGTTATAACCCTCCAGGCCTGTATACACGGACTCTGGGTTGCAGTCCAGGTCTAGGATGATGATTCTCTCTCTACTTCTGTATTATTTTGGGTTTTCCTTTGAATTTGTTGTGTAAATGTAGCTTTATACAATTGCAATAAGAATTTTAATGTCCCTCTGTGACCTTCTCTTTATTCCTAGGCTGAGCAGGCAGCCAAGGTTGAAAAGATGCGTCAGAGCATCCTAGAAGGATTAAATTTCTCCAGGCAGAACCATCCTCTCCCTTTCCCACCTCCACCTGCCATGCCTTTCTATCCAGCTTCTATGTATCCTCGACACTTTGGGCCAGTCCCACCACCTCAGGGCAGGGGGAGAGGCTTTGCTGGTAAGTGATGGGACAGCGGTGCCACACGTCACCATACCTTGCACATTCCCAAAGCTGATAGGTCTGCTCAATTTCATAGGGAAAATACAGAAAAGCAAGTGGTGGGCTTGTGTTGGCATGTGCCTGCCACTGTGTTTTGGGGTTGCTTTTATTAGCCCAGTGATATGGAATGTGCTGTATCGCTACATATTTTCATCAGGATTTTAGTAACTGTGCCAGATCAAAATATTTTTACTGTTTTTGTAGAAGTAGAAAAAAGAGGAATAGATTGACACTGGGCAATATGAAAAAACTTTGATTTGCACAGTAAATTGGTTCAAAACATTTATAAATTATCAGACACAGTTTAATTGTCAGGGCTAAAGACAACCTTTTCCCCTCCCCACTCCTCTGTGTTTTGCTGCAGTCATATAGCCATTGGCACCCTCAAGTGTAAATACTGACATAAACATTGCAGGCTGTTCCTAGAATTGCTCACTTCCTCAAAATCTCTCCGTACCAAGGCCCAGAGGTGAAGATACTGGCCACAGGCATTTCAGGGGTGCCGTGACTGTAGCTACCAATGCTCACTGCCAAAAAATTGTCACAAGCCTTTACCATGCCACAGAAGTTGGGATCCCATCCCAAGCCCCAGGGCCTGCCC
Organism: Melozone crissalis; assembly: GCF_028551555.1. Taxonomy (NCBI): domain Eukaryota; kingdom Metazoa; phylum Chordata; class Aves; order Passeriformes; family Passerellidae; genus Melozone; species Melozone crissalis. The sequence goes on along the minus strand of NW_026535807.1, from coordinate 22,168,785 downwards.
TTTGGGTCAGAGCTCCCTGCTGGCTGGGACAGCAGGATGCCTTTGGCCAGGGCTCCCTCGGCGGGGCTGCAGTATTGCCTGCGGGAGCGCGGCCCTCCCGCCTGCCTCTGCAAGGGTGGAAGGAGGCAGCAACCTCTCTGCTGGGCTTTCCCAGTTGCCTGGCCCCCTCACAGCTTTTCCCCTGTCTTTCTTTACCCTGGGTCTAACAGGAGTCTATGGCTTTGGAGGCCCTTATGGGGAAACAGTAGCCACAGGCACTTACCGGGCCTTCCGGGTGGCGGCAGCGGCAGGACACTCCGGAGCCTTCTCTGGCAATGACAGCAACAGGACTAGCAAGTTTCAGGGCGGTAATTATACCCAAACCCCTTTTCTTAGAGCTTCTGGCAACGGCTTCCTCCACTGTACGGGTTGGTCTGAGGCTTTCCTTCTGACTCCCTGTCTCCTTAACTGTCTCAGCTTCCCTCTCTAGAGCCTGCCCGGCTGCTGTCCGCTCTGCTCCCATCCCTGCCGCAAGCCCCCAGGCTCCTCGTGCCAGAAACCTCTTCCAAACACAGGAGAGCCCAAACCCGGCAGGCAGCCTGTCTCCCACTGGCCAAGAGGGCATCTGTAACCCACTGGCCTCTGTATTAACAGGGATTTTCCAAAATCTGGGGACAGTTGAGCTTTTTGCAAAGACCTAGCATAGAAATGACTGTCTTTGGTATTACTGCTGAGCCCTTCTTTGCTGGCATCAGTGCTGGTGTGGACACAGGAGTGGGATTTACTTCCCTACCTGTGTGCCCATTGCTTACTTCCTGTATGTGAGATGATGGAAGCTTGTTGAGGGTACATTTTTCCCACATATTTAGCTGTTGTTTCTGGCCTCTGAGCTTTTATTCTAAGAGCAATCATACCTCTAGTGCTTCATGTATGGATAACTCTGGCCCTGCATACCATCTGCATTTGGAGCTGAAGGACTTGCACAGGGAAGTAGGAACCTTCTGGATGTAAGCAGTAGTGTAGTTCCCAGCCTATAACATTTGGAGACTAATTATGGCTGCATAAATGCTGTGGTTTGTAACCCTTTCGGTGCTGATGGTCTTACCAGTAACATCTTGCTCAGTTCACATACCTGGATTTCTTGAAATACATGTTATGCCCCAGAGCTGATTTAGTATAAAGACATGAGCAACTTGAACAGAAGATGTAGTTGCATCTTAGACAACTGTAACTTCAGCTGCCTTCTTTGAGGGGAAATGATAAACACACCTTTTAAACCAGATCTGTTTGAATGGTACATTTTTATAGCAACTTAGTGTTAGTACAGCTTGTCCAGCCTAGTAAGTTCTTTATTGCCAATATAATCTGTGTGATCTATGCTGACACTTGCTGTTGGCTAAAAAGTGCCTTGAACCTGCAAGAATTCCTTCTTCTTCAAGAATGCAGGAAAAAAAACAGTCTTCAGCCAGCTTGTAAAACTCCCCTGGTTTCTTGAGGCTTATCTCAAGTATATTTTCAATTACTGAAACGGAAGCATTCATGTCAGACAATTTTTCTTTTCAGAATTCATATCTATTTTTAAAAAAGGGTGGGGGAAACAGGCTCTTGGAGTTCTAACACTTGTGGAATACTGCAAAATGAGCAATAACCTCACAGTATCCCTAGAGGAAATGGGGTGGTGAAATATGGGCAGACCAGCTTTCCATTCGTTTGGAACTTTACTGTGATGATTGTGAAGATCAAAGTTTGGTTTTGCTTTTATGTGCAGGAGTCCAACCTATTCCTTCTCAGGGAGGGAAACTTGAAATTGCCGGCACTGTAGTCGGCCATTGGGCTGGAAGCAGACGTGGACGAGGGGGTAGAGGGCCATTTCCTCTGCAGGTGGTGTCCGTGGGAGGACCAGCCAGAGGGTAAGTGCCAGCCTGGGGATGTGCTGCTCACCTGGGGTTTAATCACTGGGGAAGCAAGGAAAACAGAAGCTGGAAGCAGTAGAGATTGCATATGACACACTTTAGGACACATAGGGTGAATTATACCCACTGCATATTCAAGAATTCCTTTTAAGATGCTTTTCACCAGTTATAGGTATAAGCATTTTTGTGTGCAAATAAAATTCATACTCAATCTGAAATATATATATATATATATATACACACACACACAAACACAGTAAGCATTTTTATGTGCAAATAAAATTCATACTCAATCTGAAATATATATATATATATACACACACACAAACATAGAGGTTGCTTTTGAGTGAGGAAATGACTTTGGGACTTTTCCATGAAACCAGTAGATGCATTACATTAAACACCTTTCCTTTTTGTGGAAGGACATTTATCAAGAAGCATGATAACAGTTTTAACAACTACATTATGTAATCCTGTGAAGCAGAAAACACTTGAAGGACATTTCTGAGTTTAATAGTTCTCTGTTACAGTTCTCATGATGGAAGTGTGCTTAAAAGAATATTAATTTCTTTAGCTCTTCCACTTCATTTCACTACAGCTGAAGTTATAGGTGCACAGCATGTCTGAAACTCAAGTACTTTGTTACAAAAATATCTAGTTTGTTACTTTTAAGATGGTATTTTTTCCATAGGCTTGCTGGTTCTGTGCCTTACAGAACTCTCTTTATCTTTTGTTAAGGTTGTGTCTATTACAGGAGACAATCCTAAAGGACTGTGCATTGTGTCTGTCTGTATTAGTGCAGTAAAGCTGATGGATTTATTGCCACCTGTAGCTAGGGAGCAGCAGTGTGAAAGACTGCACCTCATGAATTTCATCTCTCTGTTCATTTACTCCAGTGTGCACTATGGAGCTTCATGCTGGAGTCAGCCAGAGCTGTTGGAATGCATGTCATGTTGGGCTGAGTGAGGAGCTGGGTTAATCTGAAGCCCTGGGAGAATTGGAGCTGCTGTGGGGCCAGGGAGAGGCAGGAGCTGTGGGAACAAATGTGAGCAGGTTCACTGGCTGCAGAGCTGATCTTTTGAGGGGACCTCATTTAGCTAGGACTGCCCAGTTCTCAAGAATGAGATCCAGCTGCCAAAACAGAAGCATTGAGTGTTGTTTTAGGTGTTTCAGACAGTTGTCAGGTGCCTGGGTGGGTGTGGGGGCAGGTTTGGGAGCCCTGCACTGGTCCAGAGCAGCATCTGGAGAGAGGGGGAGTGAATAAAGGTGGGGAGGAATGAGGTTTGCTTGGGTACCGGGGGACAAAATAACCTTTTTCACCACTGAAACGAGGTTCTTGTATGATCATTTGTTCTGCTCTTCATGAGGATACATGAACAGAAGCTGGTGGCTTCTCCCAGTGATGTGCACTGTGTGTCCTGCCATCCTGCCAAAGCCAGGGTCTGTGGGCAGCCTGGGGCTCAGAGCTCAGTTACATCCATACAGGACAGCAGTTCCTCCATCTCCTGAAGGGGGAAATACCTGGATTCACACAGAGCATCAGCAGCCAGGAACTGAGAACCCTCCTTATCTGGGAAGTGAACAGATCACTGAAAGGGTGTTGCTGCTCCTGCCAGTACCTTTATGACAGAGAAATACCATTTTTCAGTAGTAGATTTCAATTTGAGATAAAATGCCTGAAGTTTCTTTTTGTTGGAGGTACTGTCTTAAGGCAGTATGGTTTGGTGCAGATTGTCACCCCAAAGAAACAGGAAAATTGTCAATGCCAGATCTTCCTCTCTCCATCAGATCAGCACTGATAGGGCATTGGTCACATGCAGAGTTACTAGAATAGGCCAGAGGTAGAATGACTGCAGGCAGCTTTCCTGTTTGGTCAGTTGGTGCTAAAGTAGAACCAATAGGAAAATATGATCATGTTAAGGGTTCTGCCTAAAGACAGAACCATAGAAATATTTTGAGTTAGAAAGGAGCCACAAGGATCATGGAGTCCAACCCCTGGCCCTGCACAGACCCCCCAACAATCCCACCCTGGCCATCCCTGGCCAAAGGCTCTGGCAGCCTCGGGGCCGTGCCCATTCCCTGGGGAGCCTGGGCACTGCCAGCACCCTCTGGGGGCAGAGCCTTGCCCTGAGATCCAGTGCTTTAACAGCAGGTTCATATTGGCAGAGGTAATTTCCTACAAAGGTCACAACTAGGAAACAGCACAGCAGGTTGTCTTAGTTCATGGCCCAGTTCTGCACACTTGTATTCCATTTTTATCTCTTTCAGCAGAGGGGATTGAGTCAGGCTTGTTCACCCACCCCATTGCCTCATGTCTCTGCAATGCTGAGTTCAGATGTTGTTCTTCTTGTGTAAAATTGTACCAGCTGCTTTGCATTAGCCTCGATCCAGCAGTGGATTTAGTGTGATTTTCTGGGCAGGAGAAGTTTTACAGCTCCTTGAAGGACATGCTTTGTCCTTGTAAAAAGAGAGCCAGTGGGGTTGGCAAGGAGGGAACACAGTGAGAGGGACTCACGTGCAAACCACAGCTCCTCTGTTCATTCTCTGCTGTCACTTCTAAACCCCAGAATTTGATCTCTTAGTGCCCAGTGTGGGAATTCACAGCATATGAGAGGAGACTGGGGGGCACAGCCCAGTTCCCCTGGGCTTCATTCAGCTCAGGGGCCTGAGCAGCACACAGCCAGCCCCAGTGGAGTCAGGGGTCACACCACCACCTCCTACTGCCAGGCAGCACATCCAGAGCAAACATAGGGCATTCCCAGGCTTCTAGAGCAATCCAGGATCTCTGGTAGAGAAAGCAAGGAATTTTTAGAACATTTATATAAGAGTTCTTGACATAATGACTGGGAAATTCAGTTTCTGCAGCTGATGGAGTTAAAGCAATTGTAGCTGAATCCTGGAATTGCTGCGGTTGGAAAAGACCTCTGAGATCATCAAGTCCAGCTGTCAACCCAGTACCCAGCACCATGCTCACCCCTAAGCCGTGTCCCCAAGTGCCACATCCATGTGTTTTGTGAACAGTTCCAAAATTATGACTCCAGCACTGCCCTGGGCTGCTTGTACCAGGGCTTGACAACCCTTTCTGTGAACAAATTTTTCCAAATATATCTAATCTAAGCCACCTTCCCTGGCACAGCCTGAGACCAAGGTGGGAAAGTTTGGTTTCATCTGATGTAATCTGTACTGAATCACACCAAAAACCACTGCCTAATGTGTCTTAGTTGGGAGTCTCCATTGGAAGGCATCCCAACTTACCAATTGCCACATGCCAGATAAAGGTGAAGCTCATTTATTCCCTCAGTTTCTTAGATAATTTTGTACCTACACAACTTTTTAATTCTGCCTTACTTTCTTTTATCAGAGCCTGTCTCATGTGTTTACGTTGGGAGCTGTTACTTAATGAGGGAAATGTCTTTTCATGCTATTTTTGTATGGTGAAAGTATTTTGAGCTCTGGTTTTAAAGTGCCATGAGGATAATTTGACACTTGGAAAATGTTTCTGCAAATCTTGAAAATATCATTTATTGTTTCTTTTGAAAGGAAATCTAGAAAGAGACATTTTATTGCTCCGGACCCAAAAGGTTTGTCGGGTTTGATACAATTGCAAGCAGCAGAACCCTACAATTCCGAATTAGGTATCTTTCCTCTTTCAAAATGTGTTGATGATAGGCACTAGACAGTAAAGCTAGGGAAATAATAGTCTGGCAAAACTAAATGCAAAGCAGTTGTAAAGAAAACTGATCAGTGTTTTATTTTCTCCCCTTATCCCACCCCTGCAGGCGACCTAGAGGAGTTATCTCCACTCCGGTGATACGAACTTTTGGAAGAGGTGGAAGGTACTATGGGCGAGGTTATAAAAGCCAGGGAGCAATTCAGGTAATGAAGCCATGTGCCTGACTGCAGCACGCTCTGGGACGGGCTGGGCTGGGCTGCACCCAGACCAGCAGCACTGTCACAGCTCCAAGTGCTTCTGGCGACCCGTGGAGGCTGTGAGCCGCACAGCGGTGACAGGACAGGCTGTGTCACAGCTCGCTTAAAGCAAACTTTGCTTCTACAGACAGATGTGGAAGAATGTATTTTGACATGAATCTTGTGCCTACACAGCTCTAACCAGCCATGGGAGTAGAAGAAAATTTAGAAAATGGGAGAAATACAAAGCTGAAACAAATTAGCAGTTCTGTTCCTGCCCCCACTCTTCCCCAATTTTTTTTCTGGGACCACGGTCCAGACTCATGAAGGAAAGTTTGTAGCAGTGAAGGATCTTTGCTGCTGCCATGCTCCAGATCTAAAAGGTCACTCTAAACTTGGGAATAGCGGAGCAGCCTTTCCTCCTGAGCATGCAGGTTCCTTCCTGGTGATACCCTGCCAAGCGTCCGTGGATCATGACTTCTGTCTGTTCCATGGATCCTTCAAATATAGCTGAGGCACGCTGCTGACCTGTATGACATGTCAGTTGCTTTCAGAGTTCTGTTTTTCTTCCTTTTCCATGGTTCTGGCTGCTATGCAGTTTGGATGAATGAGTAGTAAATAGTTGGAAAAACTTCCACAATAAATATGTCATATGGACATGCCATTTGTCAGAGAGACCTGAGAGTAGGGGGGTGTTTTCAGGTGTCAGACAGTAAAAGAATGTTCTCCAGTAGATAATGAAGGAACTATTAACTTCCAGTAAAACTGACTGTTTTAAAGGTGTAAAAATTCAAATACTTCTCTTCCTTGTTAAATTGCTGTGTATGCAGACTATATGTCTACAAATGTACCTGTGGATCTGAAACTTTACATTTTAAGTAGAAGAGAAACCACTGTGTTAATAATAGAGCATCTAATTTCTGATTTAAGCTTTGAAATAACGGAAGTCCTGAAAACAAGCTCCCAAATACTCCAGGCTTACTACAGGTGTACATATGGGAGTATAGTTCAGGTAATAGCTGCAGGTGTCTTGACAAGTGCCATCAAGGTTGGGTATTTGCATTTCTAATAATGATCTGTAATTTGGATGGTAAATACTTGTGATCACAAGGACCTGTGTGTAAAATTGTGCCTGGAGAAGATAAGTGGCATTCTCAATGGACCTGAGCTCATTGCATTTTGTGGTCATCAGGGCCATGTAGGATGTTTCTTGTATAGGAAGATAAAAAAGATTATTTAAAATGCACATGGCAGGGAGAACTTGGGAAAGTTCCCATGCAGTGAGTGGACTGTGAGGGCCAGGTGAGGCTGGGAGGTGCCAGTGGCCCCTGTGCCTCACTGAGGCAGTGCTTGTGCAGGACCAGGCTCAGCCAGAGGCACTTCCTCCCCTCAGCTTGGGAATCTGACCAAAACAATCTCTTTGGATTTATCCAACACACCAGACTGCTCTGGTTTGTCCCAAGATGAAACTTTTCACTCTTGTTCTGGAAAGAAACTAAAGCATGTCTTGGAAGCTGAATTTAAGGATGTCTGTAAAGAGGCACGGTGACAGTGATCACCCATACCTGTGCAATGGGACTGAGAATTGTGATTATCTGGATAATGAGAATGCTGGAGAACAGCAGTTCTGACTCACCTGCAAAGTTCTTCTGTAAAACCCTTCAACAGCTTCCTGCAGGTGTTCCAGTAGGTGACAGTGGAGGTTTTTATACTGCAGAGCTGTTTGCTGCTGTTTGAGGCATCCCTGTCATAAGCCATTTCTTAGCACTTGACTTTGTGAACAATGTGACAGACCAGTGTGCTGCTTCTTAGCAGCCTAACCTGCTTATTTTGGTTTGTTTAAAGGCTATTATGTTTCTGGAACACTAAGATTAATTACAAATACATAACTAATTGTATGCTGCATCAGTCTAGTTTTTTTGGCTGTACTCAGTCTTGTACAATTTTACTATATGCTTTTTTATGAAAGCCTTTCCTAATCTTGCAAGCATATAGCTTGGTGCAGGGAATAGTGCATGGTGCTTCTGCACTCCTCCAAACGCTGGCTGGAAACAGTCGTGTTTGTGTTTGAGTAACACAGAGTCCTGCCACTGAACCACAGCACACGTGAACTAAGGAGCAAAGTGCAGCTGGACATTGATTCTCAGTTTTGGTGTTTCAGACATTTATGTAGCTCTGATGTTGTAAAGGAGGGCAACAGCAAAGTTAAAACTAAAGCATTGCCCCAGGGGCATCAGAAGGCTCTGGGGAACACCGAAAATCCTCTCCATGTATTTTGTGGGCCACTTCTTTCAGCAATGCCTAATATTTGGTGTTCACTCACGACCCTGTGCCCTGCATGCTGCCTGTTGTAGTGTCCTTATATCAGACTGTACATTTATATACATTTTTAGCACTGGTTCTTCAGTAATTCTCTTCTTTTTTTAACAACTAGGGCAAACCTCCTTACGCTGCTTCAGCAGAAGAAGTAGCCAAAGAACTTAAGTCAAAATCCGAGGAATCTAAATCCTCACTTGTGTCTTCAGATGGATCCCTGGCTGAAAATGGAGTTGTGACTGAGGAAAAACCAGCTTCCCAGATGAATGGGAATACAGGAGACATCAGGGCTTCCAATCAGTCTGAAAGTGCCTTGAGTAATGACTCTAAAATGTGCAATACGAATCCTCATTTAAATGCACTAAATGCAGACAGTGTTTGCCATAAAGATGATGCTCTTGAGGCCACTGTCTTAAAAAAAGAAGAGTAAACTTATTTTTTATAGAGGGTGAAGGATGTTGGGAAGGGTCAGGATTAGGAATATCTGGAAAGAAAGAGAGCCTACAGTTACGTACATTTTTTCCTTTCCGTAAGAGAAAAATGAGGACTTTGGAAATTCGGATCCCTCTTTGATGTCAGAGATTTAAACAACACATTTTTTAGTTTTAACCAGTTGTAGTCAAAATGCTACAATAAAACAAAAAAAAAAAAAAAAGAATGAAGAGCATTTGACTCCCGCACTTAAAATGAAGTATACATAAAGTTTAAACTGGTTATGACAAAAGCTTGTAGTTTTGTTTTTTGAAATATAAAGAAAACAAATTTTGGCAGTCTTTAAGTATATATAGCTTAAAACTATAATTTTTAGTACTTGGCACCATATGTATGCCATTATATTTGATTTTGCATTACTGTGTCACAATAAAGCTTTCTTTAAGGCTTTGATTTCATGATTATGGGGGGAAAAAGGCACAACCACAGTTTTTTCTTTCTGAAATCTCATCACCGTTGCCGTGGTTCTTTTGTGTTAAAAATGTGCAAACTCTCGAAACTACCAATTCTCAGTAACACTGCAGTTCTGCTGAGTTCAATAGACATCATACATATGTTACGAGCGAGTTAAACGGAGATAAACTTGAAATCATAGAAGATGCAAACGACCTTTCAAAACAAACACAATGTGTTAGGAAACTTTTTGTGACTAATACCATGCATCCGTGATCAATGAACTATGTGGTTTTGAATCAGACGTAGACCATTAGTACTACTATTTGAGCTAAACTTCTGCATGGTTCATGATTTTTAAAGTGTGTAGTTAATATTATGCATGTTATTGTCCTCTTTCTTCCATTCTTACAAGTACTGTGCCCATTTGCAAAACAAAAAAAGCTAATAATCAGTAATAGTCCTATAAAAGATGTTAACTATGTTTAGTCATTGACTGATCTTGCTCTAACCTTAAAATTTTGTGATTATTGACCTCTGTTGCATTTATTCTAAAACTTAAAAAAAAAAATTATCTAGCCGTTTTGAATATCAACGTTACCCTGGTGTACTCATTGCTGTATGCATTATTGTTCTCTGTTGCTGTTTTATGCCTTCATATTAGCAAATATGAAATTCTGTGAAAAACAAAAAAAAAACGCTTTGATCTTCAAAAAAAAAAGTACCCCCCTTCTGTAGCAGGAAACAAATGGCTTGTTCTTGAGAACTTTCCCATCAAGAATTTAGTATAAGCAAATATACCTGTATCATTTTGATGTTTTTGTTAGTGTTTCCAAACTTAATGTACTTCAAAATCAGAATCATTTCTTTATATTCGTTTTCATATAATTCTCCTGATGCTCTTCATCACACATTAGTGATCAGAAATGAGGTGTAATTCCCCATTCCCTGCCCGCCAGAGCTAAGTAGGTATCTTAATGTAAGTTGAAGGGAGTTCTGCCCCAACTCATGGATTGTGCAAGAATGAACTACTGTTGGGTTTGGCTGGTTGTAGATGGATTGTGGTGTGGTGTCTTTGAAGGCTATTGAATGCAACTTACAGTGCTTAATAAAAATCTTTATTCTTTTAGTATAAAATACTGTATGCCTTTTTTGTCAAGTATTTTTTTAATTAACATGTAAATAAAAGTTTTTCCTATGCCCAAGTCAAGTGGTTGAGTTGCCAGGATCTGTGGTGTCCTCCTAAAAGGCAGAGAAGGGAAGCATGGCCTTTGGTTGTGGCTGCCCTATTCCTGGCAGTGCCCAAGGCCAGGTTGGACAGGGCTTGGAGCACCCTGGGACAGTGGGAGGTGTCCCTGCCCTTGGAAGGGGTGGCACTGGATGGGCATTAAGGTCCTTCCAACCCAAACCATTCTGGGATTCTGTGATTCACTCGCTGCTGGGGGACACCACACCTGGTTGGAGTCATGCCCTGGCTTGCTGGTGTGTGCAGCTCCTTTAGAGGTCCCTCTTAAATGTCAGATGGGTGAAGAGATGCAAATGAGCCAGAAATAACGGGGCAGTTGTTTAAAGGAAAAGAACTGCAGGTGCTCACAGAGGTTGTTGGGGGTGGGCAGTGAGAGAGTGGTGGGCAATGCCTCTACAGAGCTGGGATCCAGTGAGTCTGTTACACAAGATCCAACTGACAGAACACGAGGAGCTGCAGATTTACACCTTGGTGTAAGCTGGGGGGCTTTCTCCCCTGCCGTGCCTGTCTGCTTGCTGTGTTAGCTACAGCCTGGGGTGAGCAGTGGGCACAGCTCCCCCTGCCCCGAAGCACAGCTGTGTTTTCCACAAGGGACAGCAGTCAGTCTCTCCTGCAGCAGCGGGAGGGGTGGCATCCCTGCCCTCCCTGCTCCGTGCAGTGTGGCTCGCCCCATGCCAGCCCTTCTGTGCTCTGACAGCATTCCCACTTCTGCTTCTCATGCAGCTGCAGGACAACCCCTGTTCCATTGCCCAGCAGGTTTCCTTTTCAAGCCCAGACTGGGAGCTGGCACGGAATAGCCAGCACCAGCAAAGCCAAGGTGCATGGCCGTGGTGTGTGTGGCAGTGCCAGTCCCGGTGCGGGTGCACTGGGAACGGGCTGGGACGGGCGGGCTGTGAGAGCCCAGCGCTGTTGTGTGACCCTGCAGCCCGTCCTGCCTGCTGTCCCAGGCAGCTCCTGCAGGACAGATGCGTTTAGCACTGACACAGTCCTCACAGAGAGCTGAACTGACTCCAGCATCGGTGAGCCCATGGAATGACTGGCCACTGCCTGGGCTTGCTCCTGAAAAACATTTTTGACACCTGAATTTATGAGTAGAAATAGAAATAGAAATAGAATAGAATATGAATAGAATTAGAATAGAATATGGGATATTTCAGTTGAAAGTGATCCACAAGGATCATTGAGTCAAACTGCATGATCCCTTCAAGGCTGATCAAAAATTTAAGCCAATTTTTAAGGACATAACAAATGCCCCTTGAACACTGACAATTTGGGGCACTGACCCATTCTCCAGGACCATGATCCAGGGTCTGACCACCTTCTCGGTAAGGAAAGCCCCGGTGTGACCAGTATCTCATTAGCCAGCTCCAACACAAGAGTAAAACTGGGAGAACCCACTCTCTGGGTGGGACGTGGGGCCACTGTCCGTTCTGTGCCATCAGCGACAGCACCGGGCTCTTCCCTCACACCCCGTCTGTGTTAACGAGCGGCGATGCCCGGCGTGTGCCGCGGCCGGTCTCGGCAGTGCGGGCTGTCCCCCGGCCTTGCCCGGTCCCCGCAGGGCAGGGCAGGGCAGGGCCGGGCAGCGGGAAAGGGCTCGGCTCGGGGCATTCCCAGCGCAGCGTCCCGGCCCACTTTTGTTCCGGGCCCCCGCCTGCGAGGCGTGTCCGGGCGGCGGGGAGGGCAGCAGGGCGGCCCCGGGCCAGGAAGGCCTCGCCACCGCCACTGCCACTGCCACTGCCATCGCCATGGCTATCGCCACCGCCACGGCCATCGCCACCGTCACGGCCATCGCCACCACCACCGCCATCGCTATCGCCGCCGCCATCGCCGCCGCCATGGCCGCTCCGCCTCTTCCTGCCCGGGGCCGGCGGGGGCGGGCCCGGGGAGCGCCGCTGCCGCCCGGGCTGTTCCCGGTCCGAGCCGCCGGAGGGGTGCGAGGTTACGGGGGCCGGGAGGAGCCCTGCCCGCGGCTGGGGCTGCTCTCCCTCTCAGTGAGCGGCTCTGGGACCGCCGGACGGAGCCCCGGTGCCTGGTGCGGCCAGGAGGGGGAATGGGGAATGGGGAATGGGGAATGGGGAATGGGAATGGGGAATGGGACGTGCAGCCATCGCTCCTGCGCTGGGACGAGATGAGGATGAGGCCATGCACGTCTTTCAGTGCTGCCGGTGCCCAGGAGCACCGTGATCCAGCCCCACCGTGATCCAGCCCCGCGGTGATCCAGCCCCACGGCACTGATCCAGCCCCGCGGTGATCCAGCCCCACGGCACTGATCCAGCCCCACGACACTGATCCAGCCCCGCGGTGATCCAGCCCCACAGTGATCCAGCCCCACAATGATCCAGCCCCACGGTGATCCAGCCCCACAATGATCCAGCCCCACGGTGATCCAGCCCCATGGCAGTGATCTAGCCCCACACTGATCCAGCCCCACACTGATCCAGCCCCATGGCAGTGATCCAGCCCCATAGCACTGATCCAGCCCCACGGTGATCCAGCCCCACAGCAGATGGCGGTACCGGCGGCGGTGAGAGTGTGTGTGATCCTTTAGATCGCACCCAAAGCCTGTGAAGTGAATCCTACACTTCATCCCATCTCTGTCCAATGGGTGAGACCCGAAGCACAGGCGGGTCTCACCCATTGGACAGAGATGGGATGAAGTGTAGGATCCCAGAAGATAAGGGGCTAGTAATGTGTGTGTCTCAAGCACTGATAGCTGGAATGGCTGTGGAGCCAACCAAGGATTGTTGGTAATAACACCCCATTGGAAAAGCACAAGATGTGTCCGGAGAAGGGGTGATGCAGAGGGAGGGCAGCACTTTCCTGAGACAAACATCCTTGTTCAGTCTCTGGAGATAAGCACAACACAGCTCAGTGCAGGCACAGGACTGAGGCTGAGGAGTGAGCATTGCCTGCAGGAGGTGATCAAAACCACCCATGTCCCTCGAAGCCCTCTGAACCGTTTCCAGAAAGATCTGAAAGAATGGACTGCATGGGATGGGATGGGATGGGATGGGATGGGATGGGATGGGATGGGATGAGAGGACTCATACAACAGTGATTTATTCCTCTGTTATCTTACTCCAGTTTCTTGTTCTTAACAGCTCTCAGCAAATAGAAAAGGTTCTAAACACTTGCAAGTCTCTTTTACCTGGGAAATTCCTGGGTGCTTTGAATTTGGGAAACATGAACGTTCTGATGCCTCAGGAGGTGTCCTGATCCCTAGCGAGAGATGAAATAAGTGGGGATCAGCCTGAGGCAGTGATGGGCTTGTGTGTCTCCCTCTTCTGTGGAATTTTGGGCTGGAGAATGCTCATGGCCCTGGACAGCAACAGTGTGAGGGTCACTGCCCTCTGTTTGGGCCTGTGCCACTTTTTTTCCAATCACTTTAAGAATACCCATTAAAACGCACTTCAGGATTTCAAACAGTGAACTCTGATGAAATGGTGTTTTGCTGAGGCACCTGGGTACAGCCCCATGGCTCACCCTCCCTCCCAAGGGCAGCTGGGCACCCTCTGGATTGAAATGCTCATGAAGAGCTCAGGACAGTGGGACAACCGCACCCATAAGTCTCTTAATTCACTAATCCCTGTTAAAACAATGAGTAAGATGCCTGAGCTGCCAGAACAGAGCTTCTGTATTTCCATGCAGTGTCAGCTCCAGCATCCTCCAGCACAATTACAGATGGCCCAACTGACTGTGGCACTTGGCAGCATCCATAAAAACATGGACACTATAAAAAGAGGAGTAAAACCACAGACACACCACTCTGCTGCTAGGCATGGCATCACCTGAGGGCCAGCAATGGACAATGGAGAGCTGGATATGATTCCGGCACCTGGCTGCACTCAGGCATGGCCCTGCTGCTCCTCTGTAGGGAGCACCAAACCCCCTGGGCATCCGGGGGTTTGGCTCATCCACTGCAGCCGCTGGGACTTGATAACACTGGAATTCGGGTGGTGCCTTGGAAATAAAGCTGTTTGCATGGAGATGCTCGTGGGACTAAGGAAAATGAATGAGAAAAATTCTGCACAGCTCATATGGGCTGGGTGAGCAAAGCCCATAAACAGCTGAGAGGGGGAACATGGGCACAGAACGTGGTGTGGAGGAGCTGCTTCAGGCAGTAGTCATTTTGTTTGGAAGAGGCCTCAAAGATCGCGGATCTGCCCTCTGCTTCCATGCTCTGTAATGTGACAACACTGGTTCCAGGAAGGGAGGGAGGCCCCCAGGCTGCAGCTGCTGCTGTGCAGGGTGTGCAGAGGCACAAAGGCCATCCTGTACCAAAGGACATGCCAGTCTCTAAGGCTCGTTTACACCCTGAGCTGAGCGGTGTGGGGAGACGTCCTTGGCATTGAGGAACAGTGTAAAGGTGTCTGAAGCTCTGTGATGGTTCCCAAGCCATTCTGCCCCATCCTGCTGTACTCCCAGGACTTGATCTTCCACTTTCTGGCTGAAGTTCTGAACCATTAAAGCCATGACCAATAGATTTAAACTTAAAAGAGGGGTGGTTTTAGGGGGCAGGTTCTTACATGGTGCATGGTGATGAAGGAAACAGGTCCCTTGGTACACTTTGAGACACTCAAAAGCACCAAGTGACAGTGTAGGATGCACGCCTGGGGCCTCCCACCGTGTCACTGCACTTGAGCTGTGTCAGAGTCACCTGTGGCAGGGCTAAGTGTGTCAGTCACACACAGCCCCGTGTGTGACAGTCCTGCCTGTGGCACATGCCTGCCGTGGGCAAGGGGAATGGCCTGACAGCCCCTCTTCAGCCATTCAACAACAGCTGCCTCTCTGCAGACAAACTTGAAACCGAAGTTTTTTGGTTTCATGAATCACTCTTTTCCTCCACAGGTGATTCTGAGGGGTTTTGTAGAGAGATGAAGAAAGTCTGAGATATGTGAGTTTTAGTTTTTTGCTCAAAGACAAATCCCCTGCCACACCACCAAATGTAATGGATTCAAAATGCTGAATCCACCGTAAGAGAGTTAAAATCCCACCTTGGTTGGAAGGCCCTTTGTGAGCACTCTGTAGGAAGATCTTGCTCCTCAGGGAAAAGTGCCACTGGCCTTTGAACACTCTGGGAAGAGAAGTTATTCCAAAAGCCCCCAGCCTGTTTGTTTAACCCCTGTCAGAGCCTTGGCATGGCAGGGCAGCAAGGTTTGGCATCCTCAGCCCCAGCTCACACTCTTTGTGTGTTCCTCTTTGGCCTCTGCACGGGAGGAGGTCGGTGGGGCTGCGCAGTGCTGGGGTTCATGGTCATTCAGGGCCTCAGTGTGCCCCCACAGCCCACATGCTGCTGCGATTTGGTTCTTGGTGGGCACAAGGTGTTTATTACCATCCCCTGGGAGTCATAGCAGGGAAGGAAAGGGCTGCTGTGAGCAGAGCTGGTGACTTTAAAAGCAGAAATTATACAAATAGAGAATCACAGGGTGCTTTGAGCTGGAGGCGACCTTTAAGATCACCTCGTTCCACCCCTCAGCAAACCCCCCAGGTGGTTAAAGCCCCACTAAGATCATGTTACTGAAGAGAAGGAAGCTCGTTCTTTTGGGTGCTTTAGATGCGGGCCGGGCGCGCTGTGTGTCTGGCTGCCGCTCCGCGCACCCGGCCGGGCGTTGTTCCCGCGGCTCCCTCCGCACTTGCGGCCACTTCTCGGGGCTCCCTGGCCCTTGGGGCGGCCCGGAGCCCCCCGCTCCTCGCTGGGCTCTGCCCGCTGTGGCAGACAGACACCCCGGCGGCCCGAGCGGGGTCCCCCCTCGGCACAGCCCCCGAGCGCTCCCCGCTCCCGGTGCCCCCGCACCGCCCCCCAGGCCCCCCCGGCTGGGGGCAGCTCCCTCCCGGCAGGCGGGGGTTAACAAAAACACGCGCGTTCCGCCGAGCCCCCGCCGCGCCCCGGCCCCGACCGGGGAGCCCCGCTCTGCTCCGCCGCGCTCCGCTCCGCCCGGCCCGGCCCCGCTCGGCCCCGCTCCCTCCGGGCTGACGCAAGGCCGGGCCCGCCGGGGAGGCCGCGCCGGGCTGTCACCAGGGGGCACCGCCGCGATCGCCGAGCACCGGGAATCACCATCCTGGAGGGACAACAACAACAACAACAACAGAGAGCCCCGGCCCGCGGCGCCGGCGGGCGGCGGGACCTGGCCATGGCCCCCGGCTCCGGGCAGCGCTTCCCCGTCCTCCGGCACCGCTCGCCCGCCCCTCTGGAGCCCTAAATCCGCTGTCGCGGTTTTATAGCGTTTTTTTATTATTTTGCATTATTTCTGTTTTTCCGCTCTCCCCTTCCTCCCCCGTGCCGCCCCCCTCGGCGCCTCGGCCCCGCCGCGCTCCGCTCCGCTCGGCCGGGCGGGCGGGCGGGCGGGCGGCCGCGAGCGGAGCGGATCGGCGCGGTCGGCGCGAACATGGCGACGGTGCCCGTCTATTGCATCTGCCGGCTGCCCTACGACGTGACCCGCTTCATGATCGAGTGCGACGCCTGCAAGGACTGGTTCCACGGCAGGTAACGCACCGCGCCCGGCACCCCGGGGCCGGCCCCGGCCCCGCCGCCCCCGGTGCTCCCGCCGCCGCGCTCCCTCCCGCAGGCCTTCCCGGAGCGGGGAAGGAGGAGCCGCGCTTCCCGGCGCCGCTCCCGCGCTCCCCGCGCGCTGGTTTTGTGTGTTTTGTGGGCTCGGGGCCGGATTGCCGACACAAAGCTGCTCCCCCCGCGGTGACACCGGAGCCCCGGGCTGGCGGGGGCCATTGTGCGCGCCCGGGGAGGGGATGGGGCCGCCCTGCGCCGCCCGCCCGCGGCTCCGCGCCGCGTCCCTCCCGGAGCCGGGCCCGGGGCGGGGAGCGAGGGGCCGCGGCGGCGGCGGCGGCTGCGGGGCTCGGCCGCGCTGTCAGCGGGCTCGGCCCCGCGCCTCGGCCTCCCGCCCGGGCAGGGCTCGGGCACCGCGGCTCCCGCGGGGTTGCCCGGTGCCGGGGAGGGCCGGGGGCCGCGGGGAGCGCCGCCCTGGCAGCAGCCCCTGGGCGCCGGGGCCGGGCGGGGCGGTGGCAGCGGGCGGGGGAGCCCTCGCTGGCGCAGCGCCCGCCCCGCGGCCCCGCCGGGCAGCGCCCCCGCCCCCGGGGACCCCCGGCCCTGCCCCGAGCCGGGGCCTGCCGTGGCGGGGCCGCGGGCAGGGGAGCGGCGGGCAGGCCGGGCGGGGCGCAGGACTCGGCTTTTCGGCTCGTTTCTCCCCAAAGCGCCTCCCGGCGCGCAGACAATGGGCGGCCGCGGCGGAGTTGCGGCGGGCGGCGGAACTTCGGTGGCGCCTGGTGTGATGAGGGCGAGGGCGGCGACTCGGGGGGCACCGAGAGCCTCAAGAGCCACCGCGCCGCCCGGGCAGCCGTGCCGGCGGAGGGGTCACTGGGCTAGAGGGGGTACACGCGGGGACAGCCCCCCGACAGGACCCCTCGCTCCCTTCGGATGTGAAGGAGGAGGAGGATGGAGTGTCAGCGGCATGGCAGCGATTCCCCAGGAATGATTGAAGTGTAAAAAGTGCGATTAAAATCAGGTGAATCACCTGGATGAGCGCTTTTTACGGCAGGGTCCGGTCAGGTCGGGCTGTGCTCTTTCATGGCCGGCAGCGCCCGCAGAGTCCCCGCACAGCGGGCGGACGAGGCGGCGGCGAGCGGGCACTGGGGCACCCACGGATCCACCGTGCGCAGAATAAAGGACTCCAGACGCTTGGCTGTGACATTCGGAATGATGTTCTACCCTTTACAGTAGGAGCTGTGTAGAAGCAGGAAGGGAAATACAGAAATAGTGGCGGTGCTGGCGGAAGGGTGCTCCGCACGGGGGTCCGGGACAGGAGCTCGCAGGAATCGCGCTGGCCCGGGCCATCGGGCACAGCCGCTGAGGTGAGGCTGGAGAGAAGCCTCAAGCATGTGCACCTGAACTTAGACACTTTAAAGACATGAAAATATTACGATTTTCAGTCAAAGTAATGGCAGAGTGAATTGCTGAAGAGTAAACAGCGGCAGGAGGTAAGCTGCCTGCACAGGATGGTGAATTTCCATTGAAACTGGCAAAGAGACCTTGCTTGTAGCTGATCAACCAAATGATCTTGTTGTGGGCAGCTCAGGGTCAGCAGCGAGAGGAAAGGTGTTTAATTTTGTGGCATAAGGGACGGAAATGATTTGTAGTACTGCTGGGGCTGGGGGGGGGGGGGTTGTACTCTTTTTCCTTCGTTTATAGTAGTGCCCAGAGATTGATTTTTAGAGAAAGAAAACTGAGTTTACTTCTCAAAGTGTCAGAGCCTGAGATAATTGTATCAGAGAAGTTCATGGAGTATTAGGAGCAAGCAGTTTATCCATGACACTGTTTGCTTTTTTTGGTAATACATAAGTAAATAAATAGAAAAAAAATACAGGATTTAATTGTATGAAATAGTGTCTGTCCCAGACACTCAAAGCGCTGATGTTAACATTTATACAAAACTGCAACAAAAATATTCAATGTTATATAGTACTGCAACAAAAAATACAATGTTACATAGGTTCGGCAACCAAACATGAGCCAGTGTGCCCAGCCACACAGTGCTCGGGAGGATTGCCTGGTGTTTTAATCACACTTCTGTTTCTTTTTAACGTGATGTACAGTGTGCAATTCAGGAAAAAAAAGGTGCCATTTCTGGTTTGGTTTTGTAGAAGCAGATCAGGTGTTTTCATGTTTCCCTTCTGACGTGAGTTCCCAAATATCTAAAATAAATATTTTTCATGGGTTATCCCTGCAGCAGTCGCAGTCTCCCTTTCATCTAAGGCTGGGCAACATCTCTGTGGCCACTCCAGCAGTTCTGGTGGCAAATTGATATTTTAAAGTACCTAAAGTTTGTTAAGCTTGTGTGGTGTAGTTTAGAAGTTGGGCACGGGGCAATGGAGCCCTCTCCACTTCTGGGACAAATGTGCTGGGGGCTCTTGGACGCTGCTGAAGTGCGCTGAGCCCTGGAGCTGCTGGTGTGTTCACAGAGCCTTGTGACTCTTGTGGAGCTGAGGTTTGGTGATTCCTGTTCTCTGTGTTTGCCTGAGCTGCTCCAGCTGTCTGGCAAGGCCAGGGATGATCTTAGAGGCAGAGGATGCCGATGCCACAGTGGGCACAGGGCTGTTTGTCCCCTGTCCATGTGCGGGTCAGGTGTTCTCTGGTGTCGCTGTTTGGCTGGGGAGGTCTCACACACCTCAGTGCTCTGCTCTGGTGCTCTGGGCTGTCCTGGCCCCTCCATCGCCTGTGCCGGCTCCTCTGCCCTGAGTCCCATCCTGAGGAGGGCTCCTGGTGTTGTTCTGCCTGGCAGCAGGCCTGAGGCAGCAGGGACAGCCAGGGTGCCCTGGTTGGCATGGGAACTGGCTCTGTGAGGGCCAGGGAAGGAGGAGGAAGAGGGAGGGGTCCTGATGTGTGAGGAAGCTGACACTGAGCACTGCCATGGGTCACTGCTGCCCCAAGGGTGGGCCCGGCTGGATGCAGGGACTGGTGCCAGCTGTGCCACAGGGTCCCTGGGCAGCTGCTCGGGCACAGGGGGTGCGGGACAGGGGCGCTCAGCTGTGTGCTGTGGGGAGCTCTGCCTTCTCCTCAGCCTGCAGGTGTGCTGCTGCTGCAGGTGCTGCAGGTGATGTGCTGCAGTTGTGCTGCTGCAGGTGGTGCTGCACAGGTGATGCTGCAGGTGATGCTGCACAGTGTGCTGCTGCAGGTCTGCAGGTGGTGCTGCAGGTGCTGCACAGGTGGTGCTGCACAGGTGATGCTGCAGGTGGTGCTGCTGGTGATGTGCTGCAGGTGCTGCACAGGTGCTGCTGCTGGCTGTCCGTGCTGTCCATGCCCCTGACCCTGTGCAGGGGCTCCCTCCATTCCCCCTCCCTGGGGGCAGCTTCTGGGGGCTGGGGAAAGCTGCCCATGGTGACAGCTCTCCAAGCGTCTCATGTGCAATGGAAACCTCGTTACAAGGTTACAGAACCCTGTATCCGAGACAAGGCAAGCCTTTTTGTACCGGTTTGTTCAACTAGAAATCTGTACGGGGCTACTCATTACGGCTGTAGGTGAGGGAAGGTAAATTATTCATTTTCTCCGCAGTATTTTGTTACCTGTTCTTATAACCCACACCTGGTGCCGTAGGGTGGAATCGTGCTCACTAAATGAAATAACAAGTATGGATTTTATTACCCCGTGTATATTTAAACTTTGAACCTTCTTGCTCCAGGCCTAGCAGTGGTCAATAACTCAGTAAAAGGTTTAGTTACCCAAAAGCAGCTCGTGCAGTTCTGAGAGCAGCCCAAAGTGATGGTGGGAGTTACTCAGGACGCCCTGGCACACAGAGTGAACGTGGCTGGGTTAAGAAAAGCTCTTCTCTGCTACACTGCAAAGCTAAACTCGGTGTGTGGGCAGATTTTATGCTCATAACAGAGCATTCAGCATTTTCCCTTTCCAAAACAGGTCTGGTTTTACACGGCAGCATCTAATTCCACTCTTTTACCCAGGCTTATCACTAGCTGTGGGGAAATTTGGGTAAAATTTGAAGATGAGGATATCCTAAAACTAGAATGCTATTTGCTTTGTTTTTCTCACAGCAGAAGGAATCCCTGAGGTTAATCAAGCTGTGCCCAGAATGATTTCCTTTCATGTGCTGAGTTCAGATAGGACCAAAGTGTGTAAGTCTTTCAAATAACTAAAAATCTCAGGTTATTTCAATTTTTCCTGAAGAGTTAGTTGGGGTTAGACAGGCTCAGTTTTTCTGGGAGCCTGCCCACAACAGGGATCATGAATGAGTCATGCTAATGCCTGTACTGGAATGCTTTGAAAATCCAAGTCTAAGTAATACCAAGAGTGGACAGTAGTGTGGAAAGGCCTGCATGAACCTGCTGGTAGCTCAGAGCCAGTATGGATCACAGAAGATTTTTGTATTTAAAGATTCTTCTAATTCTAGAAGCTCTTACCCAGCTTTTACCTCTGGAAGGACAAAATGTTAGAAATATTAAACACAATTCATGTTTAATTAAAAAAAGACAAAATACTGTGGTTTAATGAGTTCTGTCCAGCAGCCCAAGTCTTCAGGTGCCCTGTTATGTGAGCAGCCCTGTGGGCACCTGGGTACCTGTTGAGCTCAGTATTAGTGGGATGGCAGCATTATCAGCCATGTCACAGCAGAGAAACGAGTTCTGCAAGCAAAGGGGAGCTTTTTCCTTAGTGCTGAATACCTCCATAATAAAGGAAATGGGTAAAGATGTCTTGACAAAAATTATCAAAGGGATGTAACTACATATGGGGAGATACCAGTGAAGAGAAAAAGTGTTATACAATCACTGTAAGGCTTTCCAAAACTCAGAGGCCACCATCTTTAATATTACCTTCATGTATTTCCTTCCTTCTGACCAATACAAATTTTGTAGGAGCAGTGTAATGTATTTACACTGAAAATGGAGTGTGTTCTCCTTGCCCACATAGCCCTCTCTTGTATGGCAGCCTGTGGGTCTACAGTTCTGAAAATATTTTATTAAAACATGGTTTGTGGCATTGGGGGTGTCCTATAAAGGTGCTCTGAAGCGGTGCTGGAGGTTTGTTTGGGCTGCAGGTGAACTGATGCTTTGCAATCACGTGGGTTTTTCATAGTGACCATGCCATGCATCTTATCAGTGACTGATAACTCTGTAACGTGGGTGTACGTTATCAAATCTTACACTGGCTGATGGATACCAATAGTAATTCCTTTCCAGGGCTTTATCTGGAAAAAAATTAGCCTGTTCACAGTCCATTTTACGACTTTATGCATGGCTATTTTTAGATGTTACTTGGCTGTTGCATCCAAGTCCCTCTGGTATACAATACAATGGCAATAACGTGTTTGGCCAATCTCACCAGGTCTCTCATGTAGATTTTTCCTGGGCTGTTGGTCCCCACCCTGCGTGAAGGCTGAGCATCTCCCCACCCCCAGAAGGGCACTCTCTGTGCGACAGGGGGTCCATGGTCTCCAGCAGTGTGCTGTGACCAGGCTGCAACACCTTGAGGCAAATGGTTTCAGGTTGTGCCAGGGGAAGCTTCTATTGGATATAGGGGAAAATTTCTGCATCGAAGGGGTTTTCATGCCTGGCACAGACTGTCCAGGGCAGTGGTGGGGTCACCATCCCTGATGGATTTGAGAGAGGTGCAGATGGGAACATGGTTAGTGCTGCACTTGGCCGTGCTGGGGGATGGCTGGACCTGATGATTTTAGGGTCTTTTCCAACCCAAACCATTCCATGATTCCATGACTGTTGTATTCTTGTCGTATTCCATATTTCTCAAGTCCCATACTGTACCAAGCTGTTCTTCTCTGCAGCACAGTTCTTAGTGTGTCTTCTCAGGGGCTCCTCCTGGGCTCTCGACCCACCCCTGTTTATTCCAATTACCTTCACGAGCTGCAGCTGCTGCCCAGCTAAGGACTTTGCAGCTGTAGCTTGCTTGGAGTAACCAGGACCCACACAGACCTTACAGGGACTCTCTCCATACGGACCCACTTATTTAATACATAGATCTTACAATACATAGATCTTAACAGGGACTCTCTCCATAACAATGCATATATTCAGGCCCCACGTTCCCCCCCTTTTCTTTTAACAATTATACAATTATAATACACATACAGTCCCAGCTCTCAGGCTGCCACAGCTCTCGGCTGTCTTGAATACATACAAATCCCTAGATGTTCCGAGGCTCTTTTCCTTAAAGGCCATATTCTTACAGCTTTCTGCTGTCACAGCTCCTTAATTCAAAGGCAATATGATATTCTAAAGTCCCAGCTCTCTGGCTGATATTCCAAAGTCCCAGCTCTCAGCTGTCCTATCTTCTGTGATGCCAAGGGGTTCCATACCTTCTTTCAATGTTTGGCTGCCTGTTCTTCATCACGCCGGGGTCACCAGTTGTTGTATTCCATATTTCTCAAGTCCCATACTGTACCAAGCTGATCTTCTCTGGAGCTCCTCCTGGGCTCTCGACCCACCCCTATTTATTCCAGTTACCTTCACGAGCTAAGGACTTCACAGCTGTAGCTCGTTTGGAGTAACTAGGACCCACAGATCTTACAAGGCTCTCTCCATAACAATACATATATTCAGGCCCCCACACATGACCTCCTGCTTTGTTCTGGTGCTTGGTGCTCTTCAGCCCTGGGACCACAGCCCAGGACATCCAGGGATGTGCAAGTCCCTCCTTGTTGCACTCTCCTGGGCCTTTGGAAGAGGCTGACAACCTGTGCACGGCTCCCAGCCTGCAGCCCATGGAGGAGTTCCTTCTTTTCCTCTCAGGCACACCCCCAAACCTGATGGCCGCTGCTCCTCCAGGTGAGGGCTCAGTCCTGTGTCCACAGGCAGAGCAGGAGTGAGGGTGCTGAGTTTCCCTGGGTGTAATTGTGCTTCCCAGCTAACCAGGATAGACTTCTCTTGGGATATTCAGCAATTTTTAGTGCTTCATCCATTTGTTTTAGCAAGTAGTCAAGACAAGCAGAAAGTTAAGCAATAGTGTATTTTGACAGGAAAAAATAAACCAGAATTGCAGAAACAAAGATATTTTTAAATTTCCTGTTTGCAATTGTCAACCCAGTAATCTGGAACTATGTGAGAGCTGCCTTATTGTTTTTATGGAATTGCTCATGGATTTCATCGTGTTTTCCTCTTTTTGCCAAATACACAGTACATTTACTCTCAGAAACAGCAATTGCCTCATCTGGCAGACTGGAAGGATGTAACAAGTGAAAAAAGAAGTGAAATATTTCTGCTAGATATCAGTAGCTGTGATTTTTTATTAAACCTCCATTTTTGCTGTTAGCATCTCAATGGAAGGGAATGGAAATGTGGAAATTGGCTGGAATGCTGTTCCTGTGCCATATGTGCAGTGTCCCTTGTGGCAGCAGCAGCACACAGAACAGCCCAGGATCGTTGTGCAGGAGCACAGTCCCCACAGCCAGGTTGTAAGTGAGATTTAATGTCTTTATGGAGCAGCTCAGAAAGGCCTGGCTTGGGGCAGGTGGGGGAAGCAAAATGACGTGCAGTGCTGTTGCTGCTGGGCTCGTGTTAACAGGGACAGTGTCTCCTGATCACCATCCTGTCCACCTGGGGTTTCCTCTCCATTCTGATCACTAAATACCCTCATATTGATTGCAGCAGTTACTAAGGAATGTGGAGGGTATCTAGTGTACTCTTAATTTATTTAGCCAGAAGGAGCAGTTTATTGGCCAGGAGCAGGCAGGACCAGTGGAACCCCTAACTCCTTACAGGCCATGGGGACAGCGTGTGAACTGCATATGAGCTCCTTCACACCCCAGAAATGTTTCCCAGGGAATTGAAGAAAGGAAAAAAAAGAACTTAAAAAAAGCTGTCCTCCTGATACCTGGATGAGGAGTAATTGAGTAAAGAATGGCAAACACGTGGGGCTGCTGAGTGTTTTGTTCCGCGATCACTTCAGGAATCTGAGTCACACAGGTGCCAGCAGCAGCCACAGGAGAGCCCAGGTGCTGAGCGAGGCTGGGAGGGCAGGAGCCCCCTCTGCCCCTCTTCTCTCATCCCTGCTCCTGCCTTGGAGCACTGAGGTGCTGCTCTGCAGATGGCTGCTGATAAGGGATTCATCATTCCAAAGACTTGGCTAATTCCTGCTTGGCATTGCCTCTCAGTGAAACTTCCACTGAAAGGTGTAAAGGTGGGTGGAGGGTTGGAAAAGGTGAGGATGCTATTTCCTTATGGGCGAATGTGGGGCTTGCTCTAAAAGAGGTGGGTTTGCTCTTGTTGAGATGGCTGAGGAGGTCTTGAAACACTCGGATGTGTTCTGAGAAGATCCTATGAATTCACAGCTTTTACTGCCAAAGTGGTTCTTGGCAGTATTTGGAGCTCTTATCCACCAACTCTTTTGCATCAGGACAAACACACTGGCCAAATGAAAGCACAGCTGCTCTTGAGGGAAAGGCAGCACATCCACATTGTCCCAATGTTTATTAATTTATTAGTTTATTAGTCTAAGAAATTTTTAGACTATTGCACGGGACAGTGACAAAGTTCAGCCCGGTGGAATCACAAGGCGCCTGCGGTGGCTGCACAGCAGCTCCTGCTGAGGGATGCCTGCCCACAGCTCTGGCCTTCCAGCACTTGTGGGAGCAGGCTCCACCTCAGCACAGGCAGCACATCCCTCCCTGCACAGGCTCCACCTCAGCACAGGCAGCACATCCCTCCTGCACAGGCTCCACCTCAGCACAGGCAGCACATCCCTCCCTGCACAGGCTCCACCTCAGCACAGGCAGCACATCCCTCCCTGCACAGGCTGCACTCCCAGCCCAGAGCAGCACATCCCTCCTGCACAGGCTCCACCTCAGCACAGGCAGCACATCCCTCCCTGCACAGGCTGCACTCCCAGCCCAGAGCAGCACATCCCTCCTGCACAGGCTCCATCTCAGCCCAGCAGCAGCACGCTGTTCCCCAGCCCTCAGTGCCAGCCTCCCCAGCACAGCCTCTCACCCTGTGCGCAGCTGGCACTGCTGCACAGCCCCAGCTCCAGGTGCTGTGGAAGGAATGGGTGTCTGTCCATGGATGCAGCAGTGTCCTTAGAAATCAAGCATTGCTGGAAGGTGTGGGAGTGAAACTGCAGGGGACTATGAGCAATACCAGAGGGGTGAAATGCAGCTGTGGGTGAGAAACTGTTACTATTCCTGATGCTGCCTGTAAATCACAGACTGGAGCACAGAGGCAGAGGCACAGTGTGTCAGGACACTTTGCTGGAAATGGATGGAGCGGGCTCACAAGGACTCTGATACATTATTTTCCTTCATTCTTTGGACACAGACTTGCACAGGACTGTTAGGAACTGAGCAAATGCTTTCAGAGACACCCCAGCCCCGCTCCTGAGCCCCACCAGGCTTTGCAGGACCATTCTCCCCCAGCACTGTCAGTGCCCGTGGCATTTTCCAGTTTTATCAAGTTCTACCCTCTTTTTGACATTGCACCAGATTGGCCAGAGAACAGGACAATTGTGCCCAAACACCTCCTGTAAAAGGCAGAGTGCTGAGGCTGGCTGCACAGCGGTGATTCCTGCTCAGCCCCACGGAGGAACACCTTAAATCTCAGGTACCCTGGGGGTTTGGGTGTGATCAGCTGTGTGTGAGGTTTGGGTGTGATCAGCTGTGTGCTCCTCCTGCGCTGTTCCTGCTCCCCATGAGCAGCTCACAGGGAAGGTGGGGGCGTTGCTTTGCAGGCAGGACACAGCCCACTGCCTCTGTGGGATGCTCTGGGAGTTACTGAAAAGTGGGAGTTCATGTTTCAGGTTCACTTGTGGCGTTTGCGGACTGCATGGAGAGGGGAGCAGGTCAGGAAATGTGTGCTGTGAGTGAGGAGATGGTGTGAGGAGCAGTCCTGCACCCAGGGTGGTGCTGGGCAGAGCCTTCTGCTGCCAGGCTCCATCTGGGGCTGCCCTCAGCTGCTGTTGGCTGCTACCTAAGTTACCTCAGATTTAAAAGTATAGATCAAAGTCCCTTTTTACCATACTGCTAAATTTTTCCATTTAAAAAATGCTGAACTGAAGTAGGTGCTGGAATTCAGTTACAGTCCTACTCGAAAAATACCCGAAGGGCTGGAATGAGCTGGAGCTGGGGCTGTTCCTCATGCTTCCAAAGCAAGGGGCTGCAGGGAACGATCTATTCAGCATGCCACTTGCAGTCAGAGCTGCTGCTGCCTGTAGTGTTCAACAATGAGCCAAGCCTTCATGTTTTTAAGTTCTCAGACCTAAGCTTTTTCCCAGAAGGATTTCTGCAGGGAGGGTGGGCACGTTTTGTTGTTTAGCTGGGGGTTTTTTGGTTGCTTGGGACTTTTTATTTAGAACAAGAAAAACTGTTGTTTTATGCTTTGGTGCAAGGAAGTTTTCCAGATACAAAGCACTCACAAATGTTCTTCAGAATAATTATTTCTGCTTTTTTTGTGGTGTGAGAGTTGGTGAATGGTTTGAGGAAGGAAAACGTGTGTCAAGGAGGTGTTTCTGAAGAGCACTTACCTGGAATCTCACAGTGAGTGGGAGCAGAGCCTGTCTGGCTGCCTGCAGTCACAGCCTCCACCTGCCAGCATTTGCATGGCTCCTTCTGAATTTTGTGTTTCTTTGCATTCTTGGAACTCTGAAATCCCTCTCAGAGCAGAACTGATTGCTTGAACTGCAAACCATGCTGATGGGGAGGCTCAGTGGCACTGGCCTGCTGGCATCCCGGGTCCTGCTCATGCCACAGGGCTTCTGTGGGACAGAAATGTCACAGAAAATGCCACAACCATTTTTTAAAGGAAGGATGTCTTGTGGAGGGCTTTTAAGGAGTGTCTTATGGAGCACATCCTGCATGGGCTGCAAGGGTTCAGTCAGGTAAGGTTTTCCCTTTGAGAAGAGCAGGGCAGAACTCTAATTTTGTGTTGATAAGTCACAAGCAGTGAAAGAATATTAGCACTTCTTGTGGTGTTTGTAAAAAGGCAAGAAGAGTATCTGGAAGAAAAAGAGGAAATTTATGATTTCCCACAGAATCCCAGAATGATTTGCACTGGGAGGGACCTTAAACCTCACCATGTTCCCACCTCCTCCTGCCGGGGTGCATTGATGTGCAGATGTCTGAATCAGCTGCAGACAAGAGCACTTTACATCAGCAGAACAACCAGCAATCTCCACTGCTAACTCACTGCCAGTGGCACTGGGTGTCACTGGGTGTTTATTCTGAGCTGTTGCTGCTCCCCCACAGTACAAAATCATGGCTGATAAAGAAATCTGTTGGGGTTTCCCTGTCAGTTACCAGGTGGAGCAAATCCTTACAAGTCCATGGACGGAAGGACATAATTTCATAGCAGCCCAGTACCCAGTCTGAATGCCCTGTCCAAGGACACTCATGTGATTTATGGCTGTTGCTACCATGGTTTTCCTTCCAACCACGCAGGTTCTCTTTGTTTCTCTCTATCAAGGATGTTATCCATCACTCCCACACACACATGCCATGTGCTGTGCCAAGCATGATGGACCATCCCCACCATGGCTGAGTTCACATGGGGCAGTGCTGAGCACGCCGTGGGCAGGGGACCCTTTGCTGTCACCTGGGTTGGTGATGGTGGAGGTGAGGGGGCTGGAGAATGGCATGGGAGGAGCACGCAGAGCACAGCATGGATGTACAAAGCCAGTTTGCATCTTGAAATAGGAATAAAATGTGATAAAGCTGTAATTGGGTCATTTGAAATTTGATGTTAATCTTTTGGAAATGTAGTTGAAGTGCTGAAATGAAATTAAGGTACAAGAGCGGGTTATGTGTGTCAACAACAGGAACAGCCAAGAATGGTTTGAAGGTTCTGTTAATAATTTATCATTCTTTAATTGTGTGGTTGTTGGGTTTAATATAGTAAGTTCTTTGTAAATATGACAGTGTAAGTCATTGCTGTTCCTTCTCCCTCCTTGTTGTACTATCTGCTCATTTTGGAGCTTCCCCTGTGAGCGTTGCAGTTGGTTCAGAGTGTTTGCCATGCAAAACAAAGCATGAAAAGATAACTTTGGGGTACTATCAGGATTGCCATGTGTTTATATGTTTATATGTATCTATAAAGAATACATCAAAATGGTCCTGTGAATGAAAAGGACAACCAACCATTGATCAGTATTTTTAGCAAGATCTGAGCATGCTTATGCAAATTACAGTGATAAGTTACCTCAGATTTAAAAGTAAGTTATATAAATGGTTATATAAATGGGTGTCACAATTAAAGCAAGTCAAGCACACATAGTACTCAGATTTGTATTGATGTGTATCAATACATACACGGATGTGTAACTACACAGGTACAGGTAGTTGTTGCTGTGCAAAGTCAGTGATGTCTGGGGCTTTGCTGGTGTTTAGTTTATTTGCATTTATCTGCCCTTTAGTCAGGCACTGCCCATGTCCAGCCTGCTCCTGCTGTACGTGTGGTGTGGATGTGACACGCAGGGGGAGCCGATGCTCAGGAGGAGTGAGAGGGAACATGAAAGCAAAGGAGTGGTGTTGCTCAGAGTGCTGTGGCTTTGGAGGACAAGTCACAAATCAGGAATTCCGGAGGGGTCCATTGGTTGCAGGTGTGGGTCTGTAATGGGCCAGTGTTACAGGGGTTTGGTGGGTTGTGTGTCCTGCACAGCCGATGTTCCAGCAGGGGCATTTATTTGCAGTAATGTTCCTGTTGGAGGGAGAAATGGAGCAACAGGGTCAGGGCAAGGCTGCAGTCAGTGTGTAAGGGTTTACAGGCCGATTTCCTGGAGTGTATGTGCTCATTTTTAAAGGTAATTCCTGGAATTGCAGGGGGCAAAGCATAAAGGATGCTTTATCGAGCAGTGCTTGGTAAACACAGGTTTGCACTGCAGCACAGCTGATCCTGGCTGCTGCTCCTCAGGGCTTAGGTTTAGCCCAACTTTTGGGATTCCTTCTGCTGTGGGGCTCTCCCAGAAAGGTGGCCTGCCTGCCTTGCCACTTGTGGGGTGCCACTCCTGATGGAGAGGCTTATAATCTTCAGATCCTTGGGCCAGCAAAGAACGGCTGAGGTTAAATCCAGTCTCATTTGCAGTGCTGCCACGCTGGGCTGTGGCTGTCAGGCTCACTCTGCCATGGCCAGTCTGCCTTGGGAGCTGGCTCTGTTGGTCCCTCGGGTTCCGATGCATCCTGGCTAGAGAGTTGGCAGCGTCCACCCTCTTCATGTGTGATGTGTTGTACTGAAGCTTGAAACTGAGACCTCATTCTGTAGGGTCTCAAGGAACTGAGCAGCGAGCCCTGCCTGATTCTGGGGGTTCTGAACTGCAGCTCTGAATAACAGATTTGTTGCTGGCATGCACAGGTTCTAGTTAGGCCACATAACAGTGTGATGCTGGCAAGGACTTGGGCTGTGCAGTAGGTGCAGGTTGCTGCAATCTAGAAACTTCATTTATTTCTGCTTGGTTGATTTCTTTTTTTCCAGGGTGGGTGATATTTCTTTTATACAATGTCACTGGTTGGTTTTTGCTGAGGAACAAAAGGCTAATAGTAGATATTTTTGTAAAGTAGTTTGACCTGTGCTTGGGAAGAAGGTGCCCTGTGAGTGAAAACACATGAGGTCTGGATTCCAGTACTTCTCTGTGGAGGATGAATTGTGCTGGGTTTGTGCAAGGCTGGTCTGACAGGGGGCTGTTCCCAGGGGCTGCCTCCTGGAGCTCTCGTGGAGCAGTGGTCAACAGCTGAGGTGACACATTGCCTGAGGAAGGAGTGCTGAGACACCAATGTCACAGAGTTTTGTTGGTCATACAATAATTCAAGGATTATTTTCCCTGAGACAATTCTCTTTCCTACTCCCTTCTGCACTGGGCAGAACACAGCCTGTGCCTTCTAAAGTGCTCATGAAAATCAGTCCATTCCTGGGATCTTTTGTTTCCTGCTGTGCTTGCCTCAGTGCGCGTGAGAGAATCCGCTCCATCACTCCAGCCCCCAATTATGTGCAGCAGATAAACGAGGATTTATTTGATCAACCCAAGCACTAATTCCATGGAGAAGTTTTGCAGTATGTGTGGAGATAGAAAAGGAGGTTTTTAGGGTGTGGAGAGTTGTCTGTGCAGACTGGGATGAGCTGGGAGCCGGAGGGAGGAAGGGTAAAGGGCAGTTTTGTGCATGAGCCCACTTTCCAGCGTGTGGCCACAAACCTGGCACAGCGTTTGCACCTAGGCGGAGCCCCAGGGCAGGACTCCCCTTGCAAGTGCCCTTTGCTCTGTAAAGCTCTCGGTGACCTCAGCAGCAGAACCTTGGCGTCCCCCCCCATTTGTGTGTAGATCTCAGCCATGGGGAAGCCCCATGGGAGAGGTTACTCTGCTGGCAGAGGCCCTGGTTAGGAGTGTCCTGTGGGGATGGCAGCTGAGGAGATGCAGCTTGTAAGGTGAGTGTCAGGCTAGTCCGTGGAGCAAACTGGCAACAGCCCCAGTGCTATGGGCTCCATCAGGGTGTGGAGCTGCTGCTTCCTTGGGGTGGAGCAGAAAGGCTTTGGGGACATGGATCAGTGGTGGCACTGGCAATGCTGGGGAACGGTTGCACTCCGTGTCCTTCAGATTCTTTCCCAATGTAAGTGATTCTGTGGTTCTGTCATTCTGCTGGGCCAAGGGTCCTGTGTGGGCCATGGGTGGAGGGGCTGTGTTGGTCCCGGGGCTGAGTGCCTCAGGCTGGGGAGATGAGCTGTGGGGAGGGCCCTGCACTGCCCCTGGCTGTGGCTGTGTGCTGCCTGCTCACTGGCTTTGTCTCTGAGCTCTGTCGAGTGCAGTGTGTGCTCAGGTGCAGCTGTGTGGAGCTGTGTGTAGCAGAGCTGTGTGGATGGTGTCACCCCGAGTGGGATGGGTGTCAGCTCTGCTGCCTCTGTGGCTCTGGCTGGCACCTGCGTGTCAGTTGAAGATGAAATAGAAACCGTACACAGAGAACAGAAGGTGGCTGGTGAAAGGAGTGGGAGAGAGGAAGAAAGCAGCAGAGACAGGGCCTGTGCAGACCAGTTCACTTCTCACACCTGCAGCCTGCTGGCTCAGCCCCTGGCCAGGAGCTCCTGCAGCACCTCAGGGCTGGGATGCCCTGGGCTGCACAGTGGTGTCATCTGCTCTGTCACCTGCCCTGCTCCCAGGCTAGGACGAGCCCTTCTTGCTCCCTGCAGCAGCAGTGTGGCCACCCAGCCTGGAAAAAGTTTTGCATGTGGCCAGATTTCCTTTGTGGACCAGTGCCACTTCTTTCAGTGAAGTTACACAAGGAATAAATGAACCCTAACAGAATGATTTTGAGAGGAGAGATATTTTTGTTCTGTTTGTTTAATGGACTTCTTGACCTTTTGAGTCAAGAATCTGGGACTTTTAAATTGGGCTTGGCAATTTTTTCCTTCAGTTTTGTTTTATTCCTGCTTTTTACCACTCTCTTTCTCTGTTTCCCTCCCTCTTGGCTTATTTCCCATCTGCTTTTGGGAAACCCAGTGCTGAGGAGGAGAACAAACACCAGGGCAGCTGTAATCACACAGGGCTGAGCAGGTTCTCTGCTGAACAGGCTGAGCCCAGTTTTCAGCAGCAGCAGCAGCAGCACCTGGCACAGCAGTGGCTCCACAGGTGTCTGTGCCCAGCTCATGTCTTTCATGTGGCAGAGGATGGGGCTGGCACTGCCAGGGGATAGGGCAGAAGATACGTTCCTGTGCAAAAAAGGGCATGGGACATTCTCCCGAGTCAGTGGTGAAGGTGTTCACCTCTTCAAGGTGTTGCCTCTGAGGTCATCGAGGATGACAGGCATAGCAGTCAGCTGGAATTGTGTGATGGATTGTTTGGGTCAGTCTCTAGGTCTTTAATTATTTTCAATTATATGACAGCAAGTTGAATAGAATTTTGAGTTGACATAAAATAATTAGGGTGAAAAGAGTCTCATCCAGCACTTTTCAGCCACGTGTGTTTCATGAGAGAGTCATCAACCAGCAGTAGGGATCAGGATTCAGAGTGGGCTTCACTTCTGCAGCAGGGTGTTTTTCCTTGCTCTGTACATTCCCTCAGTGAGAAGAGCTTGTTGGAAAATGTAATTCATTCTAAACTAAGCAGTAATTCTCCTTCAAATTATATCTTAATAAAAAAGATAACATCTTAGGTAGTCTCTGATTTAGGCACACTGCATTTTAAATCTGTCCTAATTATAGTACTCATCGCTTAACATTCCTTTAATGAAGATCCTCATTTATAAGGACAAGGTTGGCAAATAGGAATTAATGCCATTATAACCCGTGAGTCTCCCAAAGGAAACAAATCAAAAGCTCTGTGAAGGAAATGAAACCTTATTATTTATAGCAAGGCAAAGCACAGAGTCACCAGCTGTACCTTTGTGTGTGTGGCTCAGGGGCCTGCAGCAGATGTGCTTTGGAAAGGACAGAGCCCTGCTGCCGTGGGCATCCCTCCAGCTGGGACACGGCTTCCCTTGAGGAGCCCTCGGCCCAAGGCTCCTGTCCTGCAAGTGGACTTCGGCTTTGTTTGGGTCTCAGTTTCTGATTGAAGACAGAGCTCCTCTCGTCAGCCCCAGAAATAACCACAGTGGTTCACCAAGGCCCAGAAATAAGGATGGAAGGAAGACATCCCAGTTGTCTTGATGGATCTGGGATGTTGTGGTGGATGCACATTTTTGCTGCTGTTGTTTCATCTCATGCTGATATCAGAATTGCTTGGTTTGAAGGAGCATTGTCAGATTGTCTTTGTAGCTGTTGACTTCAACACACACAGGAGATGGCTCCTTAAAAATCTTGGTCATCCTGAACAATGTTTCACTGGTGGAATTCAAGTGATGGCAGTGAGAGTTATGTACCAGCCTTAGAGCCCTTAGAGCAGTGCAGACTTGCAGAGGCCCCTGCAGCCCTCACAAATATCTCCTCACTTATTTGCATGCTCTGAGCCTCTGGTGACTCAAGGGAACAGCTGGAGCTGTGCCAGGGAGGGTCAGGCTGGAGCTCAGGGCAAGGCTCTGCCCCAGAGGGTGCTGGCAGTGCCCAGGCTCCCCAGGGAATGGGCACAGCCCCGAGGCTGCCGGAGCTGCAGGAGCCTTGGGGCAGCGCTGCCAGGGATGGACAGGGTGGGGCTGTTGGGGGTCTGGGCAGGGACAGGGGCTGGGCTCCATGGTCCTTGTGGCTCCTTTGAGCTGAGGATATTCCATGATTTTATGAGGCCTCTGAAAGCCGTCTGTGTGGGCAGCAGAGCTCAGCTCTTGCACAGAGATGGACATTTCCAAAGCCCTGAATGATGTTTGTCCATTCTCCAGCAGCGGCCTCGGGCCGTGGGGCAGGTGCTGGTGGGGCTGCTGCCTGCAGGGGGGAAACCGAGTCAAAAAGCTGAGCTCATTTCCTGGGATGAAAAGCAGTTAAAGCATCTGATAAGCAGTGGGGATTGTGCCTGTGCCTGCATCCAGGTGTGGCTGAAGCCGCTGGGCCCCTTGCATGGACTGCGCAGATGCTGTTCTGTTTGCAAGAGGAGGCCTTTTCCCTTTTCCCTTTTCCCTTTTTTTCCCTTTTCCCTTTCCCTTTTCCCCTTTCCCTTTTCCCTTTTCCCATCCCTTTCTCTGCACATTTGTGTTTCTGTGAGTGAATGAGAGGTGATGTGAAATCCTGTCTGTCCAGTACAATGAGTTCTCTCTCATTTAGGCCTTAATTAGAGACATCCATGCAGGGCACACTCAGCCCTGTGCCCACACCAGTGCCTGGGTTCCTCCTGCTCTCCTTGGTCTTGGGTCTCCTGCTGGAGTTACACCAGCTTGTGTCCCTGTTCTCCTGAATGACTCCTGAGCTCGCTGCTTTGCTTTAACCCTAGCTGACAGCAGTCCTTGGCTCTCCAAAATCTCTACTTCGTGAAAACATGTGACTGATTAGATGAGACAAATCCTTCTGCTTAGGAAAAGGCTCTGGAGACACTGGAGAGCACACAGGAGAGAGCTCTGGTCAGAGTTCTCTCTCACCCTGTAAAGCCACCAGGACAGCAGCCCAGAAGACATGAACTCATGGAACAACTCATTTCCTTGCTCCCAAAACAGCCTCACTCTTTCCCCTTTTCTTCTTTTATTAACTTCTCTTGTGCTCACAGTGTTGGCTGTTGCATTTCTGGGTGCTGGGGTGGACACTTAACTTTGGCCTGGCATCAAAACATGAGGTGTAAACCTGTCCACTACTGGACAGTGCTGCTTTCTGCAGCACCTATGGCTTTGGCCAGGTGGTAGAGGCTCCTGGAACTGGACAGGTGTCTTCTGTACAAATTACTGAAGTAAATGAAATTACACCTTGTTAAGGAGGAGCGTTGTTGTGCACGCTGTGACTGGTGACACACCCAGGGATGAGCCCAGGGTAATCACTAACTGGGACCTATAAAAATGCTGTGAGCTCCTCTGAGCTTCAGAGACCTTTGATGATTTGTCCTCATGGGCTGGGATGGGGAAGGGAAGGGAAGGGAAGGGAAGGGAAGGGAAGGGATGTTAGCTGATATTTTTTCTTCAGCTCTATTTCTGTTTTCCTAGATTTGATTTTCTTCTCCATCTAATAGTCTTTTTCTTGTTTATTTTATTTTTCATAGTTTTCTATACTGTCTTCTGGTTGATAATGGAGGTGACATGGTTTTGATAGAACAGACACTATGTGGGTTAATTTTTCTCCTGATGCTACTTAAAATGTCACCTCCCTGCAGATGACAACCCAAGGTTGCCAGAAACATTCATGCTGTAAAACCAGTTTAGTTTACTCACCTTTTATTAGTGTTGCCTGCATAATAAAAAAATCATTGTTAACTTTATCAGAATATTGAAACTTGAATATCTCTTCACTGCGAACACAGAAGCAATTTCATTTTAAAGTGGCAAAGGGCAGAGTTTCTAATAAAAATGTAATTTGTAGCCTCTGACTGCAAAAGCTTCTAATGTGCTAATTCTCCTTTAAGTCTGTGTAACGTGGGTGAGATATCAGCTTAAACAGCTGCAATATCAAAGCCTTTACTTGTCATTATTATTTTTTTCCCTACAACAGTTTTGGTGAAATTTAAATACATTTTTAATAATATTTCCCTTTTATCTCATTATCAAATTAGTTTTACACTCCCTCAACATGAGTTAAATCACTTAACGACCATTTAAAAAGCAACCATTAGGTTGGTTGAAATTGTTCCAACAAGATTCCTGGATGCAGGACAATTAATCTCTTAGGCCATCTTTGCTGTGTTTGGGCAGAAAGGCTCTGTGAGCTGTGAGAGGTGGTGGTGGCTGCTGCTCCAGCATCCCACATCCCTGCCCTGCACTGCAGGCACATCCCCCGCTCCTGCGGGCAGGGCTGCAGCCCCTCAGGCATCAGTGGCCATGGCACAGCAAGGGAGGGGCGTTGTGGGGTGTCTGGGAAGGGTTTTCTCTCACAAAAGAATTATCCAGCCCTGGCACAGCTGCCCAGGGCAGTGCTGGAGTCCCCATCGCTGGAAGGATTGAGCAGCCCAGTGGATGTGGCCGCTGGAACATGGGTCAGTGCTGGCCTTTGCAGTGCTGGGGAATGGTGGGACTTAAAGGTCTTTGAGGGCTTTTGCAACCTAAACAATTCCATGGCTCTGTGGTTCTGTCCTTCACCAAGCAAATTTTTTTTCCTTCTAACTCAACAGTGCTACTGAGAGCTTTTCTCACTTCTTCCCTGACAATGGTAATGCACCCAGGTCTTACACTGACACTGTGGGATCCTGCTCCTGAGCCCACTGCCTGGATCCCAAACACACTGCCCGATCCCAAACATACTGCCTGGATCCTGAGCACACTGCCCGATCCCAAACACACTGCCTGGATCCCAAACACACTGCCTGATCCCAAACACACTGCCTGGATCCTGAGCACACTGCCCGATCCCAAACACACTGCCTGATCCCAAACACACTGCCCGATCCCAAACACACTGCCCGATCCCAAACATACTGCCTGGATCCTGAGCACACTGCCCGATCCCAAACACACTGCCTGGATCCCAAACACACTGCCTGATCCCAAACACACTGCCCGATCCCAAACACACTGCCTGGATCCCAAACACACTGCCCGATCCCAAACACACTGCCTGGATCCCAAACACACTGCCCGATCCCAAACACACTGCCTGGATCCTGAGCACACTGCACAGATCCCAAACACACTGCCCGATCCCAAACACACTGCCTGGATCCTGAGCACACTGCCTGGATCCCAAACACACTGCCTGGATCCCAAACACACTGCCCGATCCCAAACACACTGCACAGATCCCAAACACCCTGCCCGATCCCAAACACCCTGCCCGATCCCAAACACACTGCCCAATCCCAAACACACTGCCTGATCCCAAACACACTGCCTGGATCCCAAACACACTGCTTGATCCCAAACACACTGCCTGGATCCTGAGCACACTGCCTGATCCCAAACACACTGCCTGGATCCCAAACACACTGCCCGATCCCAAACACACTGCCCGATCCCAAACACACTGCACAGATCCCAAACACCCTGCCCAATCCCAAACACCCTGCCCGATCCCAAACACACTGCCTGATCCCAAACACACTGCCCGATCCCAAACACACTGCCTGGATCCCAAACACACTGCCTGATCCCAAACACACTGCCTGGATCCCAAACACCCTGCCCGATCCCAAACACCCTGCCCGATCCCAAACACACTGCCCTATCCCAAACACACTGCCTGATCCCAAACACCCTGCCCGATCCCAAACACCCTGCCCGATCCCAAACACACTGCCCGATCCCAAACACACTGCCTGATCCCAAACACACTGCCTGGATCCCAAACACACTGCCCGATCCCAAACACACTGCACAGATCCCAAACACCCTGCCCAATCCCAAACACACTGCCTGATCCCAAACACACTGCCCGATCCCAAACACACTGCCTGGATCCCAAACACACTGCCTGGATCCCAAACACACTGCCCGATCCCAAACACACTGCCTGATCCCAAACACACTGCCTGATCCCAAACACACTGCACAGATCCCAAACACACTGCCCGATCCCAAACACACTGCCTGCATCCCAGGAACATCCCCTGTGATCAGGCACTGGCTGTGATCAGGCA
Organism: Melozone crissalis; assembly: GCF_028551555.1. Taxonomy (NCBI): domain Eukaryota; kingdom Metazoa; phylum Chordata; class Aves; order Passeriformes; family Passerellidae; genus Melozone; species Melozone crissalis. The sequence goes on along the minus strand of NW_026535807.1, from coordinate 22,130,972 downwards.
CTGGCTGTGATCCCATCCCAGCTGCCTTTAGCCCCATCTGATCATTTTCAAATGCTTGGTTTGTGTCTTTTTGATGTTTCCCTTGAGCAAATGGGGCTGAGAAAAAGCCTGGAGGGACCAGAATGAGAGTTCCCATGGGAAACCCCAATAGCTGCAAACCACCGAGTGCCAATTGTGCTGCACCTCAGGGCCGAGGGGGAGAACGCTGTTCAGTCACTGTAGGTGACTTGGCTTTCTTCAGCTGGAGAAATGCTTTCATTCTAGATTGTTGGTGATTAGCCACCCTGGGAAAAAACCAGTGAATTGGGTAGGAGATGCTTCAGAACCAGGCTCTGCTTCTGCCACAGCTGGCAGTCCCCTTCTGCTTTTTGTTCCCAGGTGGAAATGCACAGACCAACCCAAGGGTCAGTCACGGCCCCCTGCTACCCACATCTTGCTCTGTACACCCAGGACAGGCAGCAAGGAAACAAGGAAACCAACAAGGAAACCAACGGGGAAAACCTTGTTCCTCTGCTGGCAGGAATGCTTGCCTGGGGTTGTCTGGCAGTCTGGCTTTAGCTTTTGGTGGGAATTTGGTTTCCTGTGCCTATATCCGTGTGGAAGGCACCAACAGTCCTGCTGGAGGCAGTGCCTGGAGAGCCCAGCTGTGCTGGGTGAGAGGGGCAGCGCAGCCTGGAGTGGGTTGGTGTTTTGGTTCCTGATGTCCCGAGCAGTTCAGCTGGGAGATCCCTTGGACAGTTCCCAGTTTCCCACACAGAGAGGGCAGCAGCTTCTCCCTGTGAGCAGCTGTAAGTGGCCAGACCTTATTCCAAAGCCATGCTGTAGTCGGAAAAGTTGAGTGTGTCTTGCAGGGCCTGCTGGAGTTTGAGGTCATTTATTTTTACTTCTCTGCCTTTTCTCGGATGTTTGACTCTCTCAGAACAATGGCTCCCACCACGCTGCAGCCATTGCCCTGTGCCACAGCTGCTCCAACCTCCTCCCGTGCCATGCCAAGGATCTCATCTCCTTACTTTAGCTAAATATAGTGTTTTCAAGCTCTTGTGGAGAGCTTAATCCATACCTTTACTGAGCTTAGCCAGCTGAATCCAGGGGCATAAGCCGCTGACACAGCTTTGTGGGTAGAGGAATCCTCTACATTCTCTTACACTTGCCCTAATCTACCAAGGTTTGTTTCATTTTTCTACTGATTAATCTGGTATTTTTCTACTATTTTTTCTGGTATTTTCTACCAATCTGACTTTTTTCTCTATATATGTACAGGATTCTGAGGACTGGATAGTTGTGATGGTGATTTTTCCTGTTGGCAAACTTCAGTTTTCTGTGCTGGCTTCCCAAGGACACACAATAATTTTGTATTTTTTCAAGTAACTGTTTAATGAAAAAAAATCCAAAATAATGTTTTCTGTTCCCAGTCTGGCTTCACAGAGATGAGAGTGTCTCTGGCTTTAGTTGCAGAGCTTCTGTCACCCTGGGCTCTTTGTTTTGAAGGGAGCTGGCTCCCACACTGACAGTTGCAACAGGGGCACCGTACCTACCAAGGTTTCAGGCAGGATCTTATTCTGACACAACAGTTACAATGGATATAAAAAGGATGTGCTGCTGTATCTTAGCTAGTTTGGCCTTTCCCAGCGTGGTTGCAGCCCTGGTGTTGCTGCTGTTCTGTGCAGCAGGTGTGGCTGTGGTTTGCGATGGTGACGTGCGCCACCGAGGGCCTCGGGGTCAGCAGGGCTTCAAAGCCACCTCTGGCAATGGGGGCTCACAGTGTGTTTGAGCAGCTGCTGCCCTGCCCCAGGTGCGCTTGTGTTGGCCCTGGGACACCTGTACACCCTGCCAGGGGCACCCAGAGCCCCCAGGGAGTGGGTCCAGGACTCTCATGGGCGGGTTGGGCACAGGATTGTGCGTTATCCTCCTTTATCAGCGCCCAGGTCAGGGCTTTCCTGCTTCTGGACCAGCACCAGGTGCTGCTGGTGTGTCCAACCTGCGTGAACTTCTCCCATTGCTGAACGATTTTTGGACACACTGGTGTCCTGCAGGGCTTGAACGGAGCGAGAATGCTCTGAGAGGTTCTGGGAGGTGCTTGGTGGAACTGGCTCACTCTGCTGCCTGGCTTTGGGCTGGAGCAGCCATCCTCTGCTCTGCTTCCTCCGTGCAGAAACAGGAACCATAAACTCTGAACTCCTGCTCTCGTCGGTGCTCAGCCCTGCTGGGGAATGCCAGGAGACAGAATGTGGCCTTGTGCGTGGAGGTGGCACTGTGTGACCCTGCCCATGCCTTTTCCTTGGCAGAAAAGCAGTGCTGTTGTTCTCTGTGAGCTGAGGGGCACTGAGAGGTGCTCTCTGCTGATTCAGAGCACTGGCAGCTGCTCCCTGCTCCCTGCAGAGCACTGGGGAGGCATTTCAGGAGATGAAGTAGAGAAAGCCCAGGAGAGCTCTGGGCACGGTGTGATCCAGCCTTCCTTGTGCAGGAGCTTAGGGTGCCTCTGATGGCCCTGGTGGGTGATCTCGCCTAGCTAAGCTCCCATGGAGCCAAGGCACAGGGATGGATCCCACAGCACCCCACAGAGCCCTTTCCCCCTTTTCCCTGTGTGGTGCCCTGCAGCCTGGGCTGCTCCTGACACAGGCAGCAGGGGCAGAGCCTCCTTTGCCCTTCCTCCGTGGCCAGGACAGTGCCAAGCTGCACCTGGATTCTTTGGTTGGCTCCTTGGCACTTGCACTGTGCGGCAGCTTCTTGTCCTGGGTGCTTCAATGCTCAGCTGTGTGCCTGGCTCCTCCCCAGCCTGTGCTCCCAAGGGTTGTCCATGGGCATGCCCAGGGCTGCTGCTGGTGTGTCCCATCCAAACCCACCTCGGTGGCATCCTGGCACAGCCAGGAGTGCTGGGCTGGGCGTCTGCTCCACCTCCTCATCCTCCTGCACTGCAGCAGAGGTGGGACCCGTGGAAGTTGTGCACACGGTATCCCTTGCCAGGATCCCTCTGGTGCTTCACAGCTGCCCACACATACTTTGTGAAGGTGTGTTTGTTTTGTTAATCAGGTTTGTGTGGGACGGTGGTAGGAGAACTCTGTGTAGGTGCAAAATAGTCTCCTTGGGGAAAAAAACCATCTGTGGGTCTCTCTGCCACATTTTCATGGAGTTCCACAGCGGGCCACTGGGTGGGCTTCTGGCTGGCAGCTTTTGGAAGCCCTCAGGAATGCAGGCTACAAAAAGCCAGTGTGTACCAGTGTGCAGGGCCCCGAAGCTGGTACAGGGTGCTGCTGGTCAGTGCAGCTGCAGGGCAAACACGTGGGGCTGTATTCTTTATTGGCATGCTAGAGCATAGTCGGGCTGATGTCAGATTTACCTTCTTGTGTTCCAGCTGTGTTGGTGTGGAAGAAGAAGAGGCACCAGACATTGACATCTATCATTGTCCAAATTGTGAGAAAACCCACGGAAAGTCGACCTGTAAGTACCCCTGTGAGCCAGTCCCTGACATGCAGCAGGGTGGGGATGTGTGAACAACAGGAACTTTTTTTTTGGTCATTACCAAAGGCACGCCTCAGTATCACGTGCCACAAATATTGTAATTCAAACCAGGAGGTGAAGAAAGATGTTGGTGGGAGGAAGCTGCAGGTTGGATCATGGAGCTTTTGCTGCAGCCTTAGGCACGTGTGTGCGCTCATGCAGGCACTTACCTGGAGAACTGCAGTCCCCAGCCCCACAAAAAACCTGAGGGCCCTTCCTTGGTTGAACTGTGCCCACACTCAGTAACGTGGGCTAGAAAAACCCTGTGGAGGCAGCTAAGTGCTAATACAGGGAGTTTTGGAACCTATGTGGGGTTTTCTGTCTGCAGAGGAGAAGAGTAAGAAGCAGTTTGTTGTGCTTGGCCTGGATGTAGAATTGCAGCGATTTCAGTGTCAGTCAAAATTGTAGGATACACTGAGGGTGCCAATTCTTGCATTTCTTTCACAGGAAAAGGATTCTCCTGAGCAAAAGTGACAGTTGATCTCAGTGGGTGTTTTGTCTGGGAAGGAATCGTGGGATGTGTTTGCTTTGGTCAGATTAATTCACAAATTCTTTCTATTATACAATGGAAAAAAAAAAAAGAAAAGAAACCAATCCCTGTGAAAGATGAAATGCTTTGCTTGAAAACCAGTTATTATAAATAAGAAACAGTGCCAGGGAGGATCCTGCTGCTCTGCAAGCTGAGGGCATCCTGCAGAGGAAGAGCACTGTGCTCATCTGCTGGAGCTGAGGGAATCCTGATGACCTTCTATTCAGTGTGAAATAAGGGATGACTGGGAAGTGGCTCCTGTTGTGGTAAAATTCAGAATTTTTAACCCAAGCAATTATTTCTATATTGCCTTAATTGTTAAAGTTTAAGAAATTTCTAGTGGGAATGTGGTGGAGTCCGAAGTGTTTGTTTTGTGGGCAAAAAGTAGAATTGTATTTCCATTTCACATTTTTAAAAATCAAATGTGAACTGGAAACCTGAATGACCTGCAGCTGCTCCTGTCTCCCAGAGGGTCCAGCTGGGAAGCTGGAAAATCCCCATTGGGGGGCTGGTTCTGAAGGACTTTACAAAATCAGGATGTCCCTACAGAATGTTGTGGTTTGAAGGGATCAGCCTTTCTAGTGTTTTGTTTTCCTGGTTACACAAATAACCACCAATCATTTTGAAGTGAATGATTTGGGATTGGAGGGGGGGTGACTGCAGGCACTCCCAGACTGTTCCTAACCCAGGAGGGAAGAGGCAGCACAGGATCTCCACCCCCTGAGTCTGTCAGTGCACAACACTGAGATGGGTCTGATACTTTGATTTCTTTCACTTTTAAAAAAAAATATAAATTGTGAAAGGCACCTACTTTTCAGGGCAAGGGGGAAAACACAGTCAGAAGCAGCAAAAGCCTATAATCAGGAATTGAATATCAGTTCTATAAAAACTAGGGTGCGTCATCCCAGAATTCAAGACATGGCAGTTTTGATAAAAAGATTGCAAGTTTAATATACCAGTTATGATAAGGAGAGTTGAATTGACAACAACATTCTGATGCTTTTTAAAAGGTTTCTGTCTATGCAGTTATTTTTATCCAAATAAAAATCCACGGATGTGTGCCAGAGCATTCAACCCAGCAGAAAGTGCTGCTGGAGCAGAGTTCCAGCCCTTGCCATGGGCTCAGACGCCTCCCACTGTCCCAGGCTGCTCCCAGCCCTGCCCAGCCTGGCCTTGGGCACTGCCAGGGATCCAGGGACTGTGCTGGGCACCCTGTGCCAGGGCCTGCCCACCCTCACAGGGAACAATTCCCAATTCCCCATATCCCATCCATCCCTGCCCTCTGGCACTGGGAGCCATTCCCTGTGTCCTGTCCCTCCATCCCTTGTCCCCAGTCCGTCTCCAGCTCTCCTGGAGCCCCTTCAGGCCCTGCCAGGGGCTCTGAGCTCTCCCTGGAGCTGCTCCTGTCCAGGTGAGCACCCCCAGCTCTGCCAGCCTGGCTCCAGAGCAGAGGGATCCAGCGCTGGGAGCAGCTCTGTGGCCACCTCTGGGCCTCTCCAGCAGCTCCACGTCCTTCTGATGTTGCTGCCTGCAGATCTGGGGCAGCTCAGGGTCTCAGAAGGTTTCCCTTGACCCTCTTCCCTCTGGGGATGCAGCATGGTGGGAATACAGAGCAATATCCATTCTGTAGGGCAGCAAGGACCCTTCCTTTTCTCTCTTTGCATACAGCATAGGCAGTTTAATGACATGCAACACCAATCATCAAAGAAGTGAAGTGCAAAAATTTTATTTAAATATAAATCATTGCTGTCCTTACCTTGAGTTTTGGTGCCAAGGTCACAAGCTGCATAGTAATTCTCCCTGCTAATGTGTAGAATCGTGGATTCTGTGGAAGAAGGAGGCTGTTCTACTCTAGCCCATCCTTGCAGGGTACTCCAGGCCAGGGGAGCTGGAAGCTGGAGGAAGTGAAGGAGGGAGCGGCTTGGCTGGTGAATTCCATCTCTGGAATCTGCATGGAGGATATCCTGCTGCAGGGCTTGGGCACTGCTGGTAGATCACTTCCTTTGCTTATTAACTGCTCCAGAATCTGTTCAGACCCGTTATCCAGCACTATCAGCTCTGCAAAGGAGTAGGAGTTGTTCCAGCACCACTAGTTCATGGTAGGATTTAATTATTGTGAGATTAGCAAAGGGAAACACAGACACCAATTGTCTGTTATGCAACTTGTCTGGATTTAAAAATATACATGTATTTCTGGAGCTTGCCTTCTACCAGATATGTTTTCCAGATGTCAAATTTAAAAATCGTTTTCCTCTCCTTACATTTTTCCACATTACCACTGTGGCCAGTGGCTGCTCTCAGAAGATTGCTTCCTGTCACATGGCATTTTAAGCCATTCCCGCTTAATGAAATGTGTAGGGACTTCTCTTTGGGAAAAATCATCCATATTCATCCAACATTTTCTGACATCAGTTCAAGAAAATGTAAGGGCTTCATTTGGGCAGGCTTGGCTCATTTTCATAGCACAGTCTGAAATGCTGGGTTTGATTGCTGCCTCATTTGCCCCAGTGAAAATCAGGAGAAATCCTTTGGAATCAGTGGAGTTACAGAGCTGCAAGTGAGCCAAAGGCTGTGACTGGCTTTAAGTGCTTCCAGCCTTGGCTGTTGATCAGTGGAGAGCTCACAGGGTGCTCCTGGGTATCCCTGCTCTAGGGAAGCTCCCTGGGCATGGCTAGAACACCATGGGCTTTAAAGCCAGTCATTTAGGTTGGAAAAAAACTCCGAGATCACCTAATCCAACCTGTGACTGATCACCAGCTTGTTAAGGCCAGAGCACTGAGTGCCACGTCCTGCGGTTCCATGAGCACTTCCAGGGATGGGGACTCCACCCCTCCCTGGCAGCCCCGTCCCATGCCTGACCACCCTTTCATTCTTGCCAAGAATTCAAGTTGATGATCCCTTCTACACAAATAGCTTTGAAATAATATATGTATACCTGTGAATTACTCATTTTAAGATACAGTTTTGTAAAAATGTATTCCCTTTTTCCAGTGTTGGACCTCCAAGGTTAAATCTGGATCAGAAAAATCTGCAGAAAAAGAAATCTGTGATAAATTACAAAAAAGTAACTTTTCTGGTGCAAGCTGGGATCTGTTGCACATGAGAATGAGCCTTTAGCCCTTACTGTGGTGCTCATGGCAAAGATAAAATATAGAAAGTGTGGCTGAAAATGGCCAAGGTCAAGTGTTTGATGCAGTGTAATGGACTCCAGCTGCTGTCCAGGAGACAGCCCCTCCTGGGGAGTGCTCTGGGGAGAGAATCCAGGCTGCCTCTGCAGGAGGGCTGGGTGGGAGAGCTGGATGGCAGAGCTGGATGGGAGAGCTGGATGGGAGAGCTGGATGGGAGACATGGATGGGAGACGTGGATGGCAGAGGTGGATGGGGAGAGGAGGATGGGAGAGGTGGATGGGCAGAGCTGGGTGGCAGAGGTGAATGGCAGAGCTGGATGGGCAGAGCTGGATGGGAGAGGTGAATGGCAGAGCTGGGTGGCAGAGCTGAGTGGGAGAGGTGGATGGCAGACCTGAGTGGCAGATCTGGATGGGCAGAGGCTGATGGGCAGAGGTGGGTGGCAGAGCTGGATGGCAGAGCTGGATGGGAGAGGTGGATGGGAGAGGTGGATGGGAGAGGTGGATGGCAGAGCTGGATGAGAGAGGAGGATGGGCAGAGCTGGATGGGAGAGGTGAATGGCAGAGCTGGGTGGGCAGAGCTGGATGGCAGAGGTGGATGGCAGAGCTGGATGAGAGAGGAGGATGGGCAGAGCTGGATGGGAGAGGTGAATGGCAGAGCTGGATGGGCAGAGCTGGATGGGCAGAGCTGGATGGCAGAGCTGGATGGCAGACCTGAGTGGCAGAGCTGGGTGGCAGAGGTGGATGGCAGAGCTGGGTGGCAGAGCTGGGTGGCAGACCTGAGGGACAGAGCTGGGTGGGCAGAGGTTGATGGGCAGAGCTGGATGGGCAGAGCTGAATGGCAGAGGTGGATGGCAGAGCTGAGTGGCAGAGCTGGATGGGCAGAGGTTGATGGGCAGAGGTGGGTGGCAGAGCTGGATGGACAGAGCTGGATGGCAGAGCTGGGTGGCAGAGCTGGATGGGCAGAGCTGGATGGCAGAGCTGGGTGGCAGAGCTGGATGGACAGAGCTGGATGGCAGAGCTGAGTGGCAGAGCTGGGTGGCAGAGGTGGATGGCAGACCTGAGTGGCAGAGCTGGATGGGCAGAGGTTGATGGGCAGAGCTGGGTGGCAGAGCTGGATGGCAGAGCTGAGTGGCAGAGCTGGATGGGCAGAGGTTGATGGGCAGAGGTGGGTGGCAGAGCTGGATGGCAGATCTGGATGGGGAGGTTCATGGGAAGTTGGGCCCCTGCCAGCTCTTGGTGCCAGGGCAAAGAGCTCCCCAGAGGCTGTGGCAGGTTTGCAGTGGGTTTGTTCATTCAGCACTGATCCGTCGCCTTCGTTTCCCGACGCTCTGTGCTATCTGGTGTGTAATAAAGGAACGTGCTCAAGCTCTCCAATTTTCCTGTGGCAAGTGACACCTCTTTCCCTGGGACTTGTACTCAGAGTGCAATCAGCACACTCGAGGTGTGGATTGGGGTGTGCTGAGAGGGGGAGGGGGCGGAGGGTGGGAAGGGAGGGAGAGGAGGAAGGTTTGGCATTCAAACCAGGCTTGTTTCCTTTGTTACCAGGAGCATTGAATTAATACACTAAGCCTGAGAGTCATTAAGATAAAGAACTAGCAGCTTTAATGAATATCTCCAGCTAGGCTGGAGCCTGCATGGAACTAATAAACCCAACATGCTTTATGCAAAACCTGGGATGGACTCCCTGGGAGATGTCTTTCCTTGAGTTGTTCCAGGGCTGTGGTTGGGAAAGCAAAATTTGCTCTTTCCAAATTTTATGTGTTATATCTCTAGCCTCCAGATTCCTTTCTTAATGGAAAAGTGTGTGGATCTGTGTGTGTGCAAAGAGTGAGGAGTGGGTGCCATCCGTGAGGAGTCTGCTGCCCTTCCTCACTGTTTTGATGAGAGGTCTGGACTTGGGGTGAAATACTGAGTTTCATGATGTAAAACAAGGGTGGAAAATGAAAGTATGTGACATACGAGAATTTTATTAACAGAGGCTTTAAATGATACAAATGAGGAAAAACCTGGTTTCCTACCAAAGTGAGTTTCTCTGCACTCACTGTGGAAGCAGGAACAGCTGAGGGAGATAGTGCTGACTCAGGGAAAAAGCAGGACCAGTTTTTCTTGCTTTGTGTTATCTGGCTGTCAGAGGCAGGGCAAAACCACACTGAAACCTGACTGGCTCACGTGTGCTCATTCCTGCTGGCCCTTTATCCCTGATGGACTGTCCTGTGTGTCCATCCCTCACTGGGAGCACCATCAAGGGGCCTCAATCAGCTGCAGCTCTGAGCCATAAGAAATTCCCTTCCCTGCACTCCTAGCAGCTACTTAATTTTCCTTTTCCTTTTCCTTTTCCTTTTCCTTTTCCTTTTCCTTTTCCTTTTCCTTTTTTTCCTTTTCCCTTTCCCTTTTCCTTTCCCTTTTCCTTTTCCTTCCCTGTCCACGCTGTGTGCAGGGCACACTAAAATCCCATCAAACTTGGTGTCAAAGGCAGAACTACTGGGCAGAGCTTTATGCTGAGGTGATTCCTGACGAATGCAGCAATCCCACAGAATGGTAATTCCCCCAGATCCATCCTGCAGGCTGTGCCGAGGGGCTTTCAGGGAGTTTCCTGGTGAGGATGAGGGGCAGTGTGAGAGCCCAGGGTGTCCAGAGCCAGTGCTTGTGTGAGGCTGCAGGCACTGCAGCTCAGCAATTACCCAACTGCTGCCCTCTGCCCCAAAATGCTCACTGCTCACTCTGTAATGGATCTTCAGCTGCACCACAATTGTCTAATGGGGCACTGAGAGCAATATTAAAATCTGCAGGGCTGCGTGGTGGGGTTCCCTCCACTCTGCTCATGAGAGAAATTAAATGAAGATTGATCCTTCCTGCCAATGTCTTAATAATTACCTTCACCTTAACATAGCTGTCCAATTCATTCTTTTTCAGTGAAAAAGAAAAGAAATTGGCATAAGCATGACACGGGCCAGCCAACGGAGGTGAAGCCTGTGCAGAACGGGAGCCAGGTGTTCATCAAGGAGCTGCGGAGCCGGACATTCCCCAGGTGGGTTTGCTGTGCACGGGGTGCAGGGGCAGAGCTGGGCTCCTGGGAGGCTGGGGATGCTCTGTGCTGGAAGCATTGAGCAGTATTGGTGATTAAATCAGTGCTGTTTGATTGCAGGTGTCCCAGGCTCTTCCCCTTTTCACATTTGTGCAGCTGTATTCAGCTCTCCTCTCAGCTGAGCCCAGTGCCTGTGCATTTCCGTAGATGCTGGGGTTTGGGAGGGCAAGGATGATGGAATCAGAGAATGGTTTGGGTGGGAAGGGACCTCAAAGCCCCTCCAGTGCCACCCCTGCCATGGCAGGGACACCTCCCACTGTCCCAGGCTGCTCCCAGCCCCAGTGTCCAGCCTGGCCTTGGGCACCGCCAGGGATCCAGGGGCAGCCACAGCTGCTCTGGGCACCCTGTGCCAGGGCCTGCCCACCCTCACAGGGAACAATCCCTTCCAAGCATCCAATCTAAATCTCTCCTAGTTTAAAACTCTTCTCTCTTGTGCTATCACTATCTGCCTCTGGAGAAACTCACTCTTGCTGTTCTTTGTAAGCCCCCTTTATGCACTAAAAGTGGATCTGGGATCTCCCCAGAGCCTTCTCTACTCCAGGCTGAACCAGAGTGTGTTTGGCCCCTAGAACATCCATTTGCATAAGAAACTAACCCACTTATTGCATAGAATTCTCCAGTTCTTAAAATTCTACCGACTTTGCTGAAGCCTGTGCCCATCTTGGGCAGAACAATGACATACTCAGTGGCTGGGTGACAAAGGCTCTCTCACTGGGCTAATGAATGGTGCTAATTGTTAGGTGACATGTCCCACATGTTATTAGGCTGCTCCACAGCCATTTGCAAGAGTGATCATTTTCTTTCGGCTCGTTAATGTAGGCTGTAGCCAAATAAATCCTTAATTATTAATAACTAATTATTTTAATGGAATCCTTGGAGACTGGCAAAGTAAACACAGAACTTCTTCCTTTTTGTGGAGAATTTAATTTCACACTTTATTTAAGATACTAGTCTTAGGCTGCTTAAAGAAAAAACTGAAAACAGTCCTGTAAAGTATTTTGCAGCTTATACAGAGTGTTTTGTGTTTTGCTGAGCTCAGGATCCAGTATTTTTACTTGCCTGGCTATTTCCATTGGGGCCTGCAAGGTTTTTTATCTTTGCTGTTTGTCTTTTTTTTTTTTGTAATTTGTAATTTGACAGGTTGCACAGCTCATTTTAAGAAAGATTTATGGCCCAGGCAGACTGATTTCAGTAACCTCAGGTGGCCTCTGCAGTCACACAAGCAGTATCTCTGAGTCACTCCAACACTGTTATAAATAATACAGCCCCCCATTTTTTCTCTTTGTTACTCATTAATGTATGCATAAGAAAATCCTGCTGCCAAATGAAATCTCCTGAGACAGGAAGGTCTGTAGAACAAAGAAATGCCTGCAAGATCCAGGACTCAGACACAAAGTCTTGTGGAAGAATTTTCTCCCGCAAAGCAAATGAATGGGATGTGCAGATGGGACAGACCAGGCCCCAGCACCTGCAGGGGACAGGGGTCACACCAGGAGCATCACTGGTGACCCCCAGCATGAGGCAGGGAATGACAACCCCCAGTGAGTGCTTGGGAGGGGCTCAGGTCAGAAGGAACACTGAAGGGAGCAAAAAGGCAAAAAATATTATTCATGTAATTCTGTTCTAAAACATTTAATACCAAAATAGTGCTGGAGTAACAAGAGTAGTCGTGAAAACAATTAAATTGATTATTCTCTGTGAGGGTGGGCAGGCCCTGGCACAGGGTGCCCAGAGCAGCTGTGGCTGCCCCTGGATCCCTGGCAGTGCCCAAGGCCAGGCTGGACACTGGGGCTGGGAGCAGCCTGGGACAGTGGGAGGTGTCCCTGCCACTTCAAAATGATCTGCAGAATACTTCCTGAGCACATTATTCAACTGCTTTACAATTATTTGCAAAGCATTTCTAGGGCCGTTTATTTGAGATTGGGTAACATTTTTGACCTCATCTTCTTTAGAGTGAAACATTTAACATTAATTCTTTAACACTGATCACTGGTAGCTCGACTGATGCTACAGCTGAGGAAAATGGTCTTTTGCCATAAGTAGTTATTTTAGGACTTCCCAGTAGTTGGAGGATGAGGCTCAAGTGATTGCATGATCTTTTATGCCCTTTCTGCTTTGCAATAAATGGGGATTTGGCTTGTGTACCTAATTTGCCCACAATTCCTTATCCACAGTGTCTTCCCTTCAGCAGTGAAATGCAGAACATCCCAAACTCGGCGTGGAGCTCCTCACCGCTGAATCTGTGTTTGCTTTTGCAGTGCTGAAGACATAGTGGTGAAGGTGCCAGGCAGCCAGCTGACAGCAGAGTATTTGGAGGAGAAGGGCTTTGCTGAGCCCATCCTGGTGCCCAAGAAGGACGGGCTGGGCCTGGCTGTGCCTGCCCCCACCTTCTACGTCAGCGACGTCGAGAACTACGTTGGTGGGTACCTGGCATTGCAGTGCTTGCAGCTCAGCTGCTCTGCAGAAATAATTAGTTGTGTGGAAAATTGTAAAATGCATTCCAAAATATTGTCTGTGCTGTGAGCTGTGCTGGTCTCGGTGCAGCTTTTTAGGTAGTGGGAGGTTGTAGTTAGCAATTAAGGCATTCTTGTTTTGTGAGCCAGCCTGCACTGCTCTCCACAGCTCTGCATAAGCAGTACAGCCAAAGTAGCATCAAGGAATGGTTTTCCCAGGTTCTGGACTACAAAAGCACCATTTGATAGGTATTTATGTATATGCAGGCCTTTCGTGCATGTCTGTCTGTGTGGGTGCATACAAAAGCAACAGGGAGGATCCAAGGGCTGAAAAGGTCAGAAAATCAGAAGATTGAGATGTTTCTGGACAGGTTAACTCACCCCCAAGCACAGAAAAGGGGGCAAGGCAGGCTGTCCATCAACCTGTGCTCTCCACTGAATTCATGTGCAGGGCCGGAGCGGAGCGTCGATGTCACTGATGTCACCAAGCAGAAGGATTGCAAGATGAAGCTCAAGGAATTTGTGGATTATTACTACAGCACAAACAGGAAAAGAGTCTTAAATGTCACAAACCTGGAGTTCTCTGACACCAGGTAAGGGTCCAGCCTGCTGCACAGTAATTACTACAAATTTATTTTGATTTATAATTTTTATTTAATCTATTATTTTGTATATAACATATTTCTATATAATAACATAGCTGTATACTATACTATCCTATGTGTTTATTTTTGAATTATATTAATATTGCTCACATAGAATTATATATGTAAATTATAATTTTAAATTATTGAATGTTGCATTGTGTCTGGGATATGTGGCTGGGTTCAGCCTCTGCTTTCCCCAGTGCTTTTCCTCCTTAGGGAAAGTTGTTTAGCAGCTTCTAGTTGCTCTGACTTTAGGTGTGGGGTAACATGTCACTGGGTGTCCTTTGAGGAGAATAACTTTGGAATTTTGTTATAATTCTGTCGTCCTACAGCATGTGTTCTAGTTATGCTTTTGCCAGCTAGCCTGTGATCTGTCTGACAGCAGCTCAGGGTCAGGGCGATGCTGGAGGTGATGGTGCAGATCAGAGGGATCACATATTGGGAAGAAATTCCTCCCTGTGAGGGTGGGCAGGCCCTGGCACAGGGTGCCCAGAGCAGCCCCTGGATCCCTGGCGGTGCCCAAGGCCAGGCTGGACAGGGCTGGGAGCAGCCTGGGACAGTGGGAGGTGTCCCTGCCCAGGACAAGGTGGAAATGAGCTGCTCTTTGAGGTCCCTTCCAGCCCAAAGCAGCCCCTGATTCCATGATTAGCTGATGCCAGTGCTGAGGGCACTGCCTGGTGCTCTCTGCAGCTGTGCTGCCATCACTGAGCAGTGCTTTCCTTCCAGCAGTGGGCAGGGAGATACTCAAGCCCAAAAGCTGTGCAGGTTATTTCCACAGGCCCTGGATCCTTTGGGGTGGCTGGTGCTTCCAGAAGGGAAGCACCAGGAAAAGGAAAAGATCCTTTTACACACAAACACACTACACAGATGATAATGAATGTCAGCAGAAAAACAAGGAATGGTTGTTGTGGGAGCATTCTGCTTCAGCACGAAGGCTGGAAAGGAAGCCTGGTGGATAATGACAAGCTCGTTTTTCCCAGGCTGGGATTTAGTGGCTCACCCCCATCACTGCAGAGAGCAGCTCTGCTCACTGCAGCTTTGAGACCACCGGGATTCTCAGCAGAGATTTTTTCAGCTTTCTGCCATTTCCCCCCAATAATGGGATGTCTTTTTTCCTGAAGGACTGCTGCAGCTGTCGTTCATACTCCGCTAATCGAGACATAAATAGCAAATATTTTATTTCTTAGCATAGACAGTGACAGTTTAATTGAATGCACAGCTCCATCTTCCCTGCCATGGAAATGGAGTTATTGTCATTAGGGCTTGACACTGAGCACAATGACATGTGGGAGCATTTAATACTGGCTTGAAGTGCAGGTACTTTTACTGACATGGTATTTTAGAGTGCCTAGCAGTGAATCTTCACCTCCTGCACTATCAGCCCAAATTTTGGACTATTTGAATCAAAAATTTAGCACATTCTAGGATGAAACATTTAATATCTGGTTGTCGTGCCACTTCATTGTCTTAGCTGTGATTATAGTATATGTTATGTATTTGACAAAAACATAATATATGAATGACAAAAATAAATAAATAGGGACATATGTTCAGTGTGAATGAAGATAACATTTTGTATAAATTTAGATACATATCCAGCAAGAGTATGTTCTTAATGTACATAGATTAATTCATATAAATTATAGAAATATGTATTCTATATCTTGTATTTTAAATATATTCACATTGTCAACCCGAGTTAGACCTTTTCCTTCTTCTGAGCTTTTGATATAATTTACTCCATCTAAATAAGATGGCTGATTTTCAGCATCAGATCAAGAGTTATTTACCGACAAGCATTAATGTTGTTGTTATTTGGAATATTAATATTAAGCTTGACTTGCTAATTTTTCCGGTTTACCAGGGGAGTTCTGTCCAAGTGCACACATTTCACTTTCTGTTCTGGAGGGGGCTGGGAAGGTGACTGTGATCACAGCAGTGTTGGTCCCTGAGCCTGGGTAGCAGGGGCTGGAAAACTACAACCATCACATATTTGATCATAGATGATACTGCTGAAAGAAGGCAAAGTGTGTTGGAAAGTCATCACACTTAAAAAACCTTAAATCTCTGTCGGCAAACAGTTTTCCCTAATTTTCTGAATGACGAGCAGTTCCACGGCCACAAGAGGAGCTGCTCCAGTTTACCACACAGGTTTTGTCACACTTGCTTCTTGCTGTACCGGGGTCCTGGTGCTCTGTTTTAAAAGCTGCCTGTCTGTTCTCCACTCTGTCTGTAAGGATGTCCAGCTTTGTAGAGCCTCCTGATATCGTTAAGAAGCTGTCCTGGGTGGAAAATTACTGGCCTGACGATGCTCTGCTGGCCAAACCCAAAGTGACCAAGTACTGCCTGATCTGCGTGAAGGACAGCTACACTGACTTCCACATAGACTCTGGGGGGGCCTCTGCCTGGTACCACGTGCTGAAGGTGAGGGAGCCTGGCTTGCAGCTGGAGCTAGTGACAAACTCCATTTTATCCGCAAAGGCCATCGTAGAATTCTCTCCAAAATTCAGTTCTCAGGTTTTCTCGTCATTGTCCTGTTGCATCTGAGCCTTAACTGCTCTGAGTGCCCTCCCCGAGGTGCCAGGGTCTCCTGAGTGAGAAAGCACTTGGAGCATGGAAGTCCTCTGTGTATTTTCTCTCTATTAGGATTTTAATATTTGTTTAGTGCCTTCTGCAAAAATATCACCCTAGGCCTTAAAAATACCACGTCCTATTTTTGCAGCGTGATGGAACCTGGCGCTGTAAACCTTTTGTACCATCACTCCTGCAAATCTGAGCAGATGTGGTCAGGTGTGATTTCATTATTTCAGCCCTTCTGTAAAAAGCTGACTAATTAATTTTATTTAAATACCGCCAAAATACACATACATGTATATTTAGATAACTGTTTTTTTTGTGTGTGTGTGTGTGTGTGTATGCCAGTGCAGTGTTGTTTGATTTGGCTGCTCATTGCTAATTTTATGTTTCTAATTCAGGGAGAAAAGATCTTTTATCTCATCAAACCAGCCTCTGCAAATATTTCTCTCTATGAACGCTGGCAGTCAGCAGCAAATCACAGCGAGATGTTTTTTGCAGACCAAGTAGATAAATGTTACAAATGCACTGTTAAACAAGGCCAGACACTCTTCATCCCATCAGGTGAGCAGCAGGGGGAGGAGGGCTTTCCTCATCCTTTAGAGTAGCACATCCAAAATGCCAGAGGGGTGGGATTTGACAGCTCTCTCTGACAAAGTAAGGAGAATAATTCTCAGTAGAGGTATGATTTAATGTCCTTACAAGCAAAACAAATCAGAACTTTTACTGCTTTCTGTTAACATTTTAGCCGCCTTTTAAAAGTTAAACTTGTAGGGAGAGTGTTCCACTTGTGGTCTAGCTGGGTTGTAGTAACTCAAGAGTTCTCTTTCTGTATCCACCATGGCATTGGTGCTTTCTGACATCTAACAGATTATTTACATGGAGTGAATCTGACCATGCATTCTGACCATGACACCCCCAAATCCTTGTCACAGACAGTAATCCCTTGTGACACTGAGGAACTACAGGTCACTGTGTGTGAGTAGATTCATACACCAAATTTGCACTTGAATTTTACCTTGGGTGTAGAAGTGGGAAGTAGGTGTTTCTCTTATGACCATCTGTGGAGCAGATGGTGGAACAAACGCAGAGCAACTTACAGACATTCACAAGCTTGAGTAGATTTTTGTATGAAAAGACATGTTCGGGAAACACCTGATTCTGACACTGTGATAAAGCACATCAGGGGCTGTTTCAGGTCTTTGTGGAGACAGGAAAGCAGCTGCCATCATGTAGCAAAACGAAAAAGGGACCAGAGGCAGCTCTGTTCAAAGTGTGTGTGGTTCTGGGGCTGGGTGTGTGGGTACCTGTAGAGCAATGTGTCAGTGAAGTGTAAACATCATTTGGGATTGAGGTCTGTGCTAATGGCCTTTGAGTTCTTGTCTTGAGGATTCTTCTCTCTCTTTTAGGCTGGATTTATGCAACTCTAACACCAGTAGACTGCCTGGCCTTTGCAGGACATTTTCTACACAGTCTAAGTGTGGAAATGCAGATGAGGTAATCTGTCTTTGAGATCTCATGTTATGTAGAGCTCATTTTTTAATAAATCAGTAATAATCAATCACTGACAGTAATGCTGGTGTAGCTCTTGGGCAGTTTTGGCTGGTGTAGCCACCTTTGTCCCCTCTGGCCGTGTTCCCTCGTGCTGACTTATCCTGAGCTGTCCTTACACCTGCAAACCAGGCACGGGAGATGCCTGAGGGGCCTGGATTGATGTGGCCCCATCCTGAAGGCAGGTTACTCACTGCCTGGAGTTTTACCCTGGCACCTGCCACTCGCTGCTGGATCAGCCCCACCTGCTCAGCTGGGCTCTTTGCCCAGTGTAAGACAATGCAATGAGTTCTTTACTGATTCTGGGCAGATAATGCAATAAAACCATCATACATCTGTATCTCAGTATTTTACCAGTGCTGACATGGTTTGCTTTTGGCCTGAGGCCAGCCTGTGTGGCAGCAGGACAAAGAGGGAACCCACTGCAAAGTGACCCTGGCACTTGTGTGGCACACACCATGCTCTGCCATGCTCAGTTTCCTGTGGCTTTGTCTTGCAGGGCCTATGAAGTGGAAAGGCGACTGAAAATCGTCAGTCTGACCCAGTTCCCCAACTTTGAAACGGCCTGTTGGTACATGGGGAAGCATCTGCTAGAGAAATTCAAAGGTAAAACTGCATTTCCTTGCTTGCCCTGATGGCTCAGCTGTGGGATCTGGGACAGCTCCCCTGAATTTCAGAGCCATTGCTGACAGGAGCACAGGCTGGGAAGGCTCAGCTGCATTTGGGACACACTAAAAGCACTGCTTATTACCATGAGGCAGTTGTAGGGATTCATTTGTGGGATCAGCTCTCAAAGACTTAACTTCAGCTTTCCCAGTTACAATTTTCAAATTAAATGCTTTCTATAAACAACTGGAGCTGTCAGTGGTTGAATGACATTGGTTTTTTTTCTTTGCTCAGGTTTGCATAAAGCTGGACAACAACCTCCTGCTCATCTCCTTCAGGGAGCAAAGATTCTCAATGGTGCTTTCAGGTCGTGGACTAAAAAACAGGTAGGAGAGGAGGCCTGGGTTAATATTATGTGTTTGTCAGTTGCTGGAGCAGAGAGGAAATTCTGGAAAAAATAACATCTCCATTGCAAAACATCTAATTCTGAGATGCCAAAGAGAAGGAGTTGGGAGAACAGGTGGTGAGCAAAGTGATTTTGCAGTTGTGAAAATGAAATAATAACTGAAAAAAGATGATTGACTTTGTTGTTCTCTCAGGACAACTTGTTACAATAACATCCGGAATAGGAAAAAACCCATTTTTTTCTCATTTGAATGTCTAATGCAGTCAAGATTGATTTAAATACATAGGAAAAAACACAGACAAGTCACTTCAAGAGATTTTTTTTTATTTTTAAAGAAAACATGCACAGAAACAGCAATTTGACTTTGTTGTGTTTCAGGCTTTAGCAGAGCATGAAGATGAACTACCAGAAAACTTCAAACCAGCACAACTCATCAAGGACCTTGCCAAAGAAATACGATTAAGTGAGGTTTGTGCTGTTTTTATAATATTTACTGTATTGGGGGTCCAGGCTATAAAATGCATGGAGGTATCACCCACTGAGTGTGGTACCAAATCCTGCTGGGTGGAGATGTGTGACAGCAAAAGGTGACCAGAGCTGGCTCAGCTCCTTCTGGAAGACATTGTGCTGCCTTCCACCCTGTTCCTAACCGCATCCAGAAACCTCAAAACTGAAATCTTCGTGTCTTTTGATCCTCTTTGATGTAGTATTTAAGTTTTCTGATTGTCAGAATAGCAACTTAAGCAGAAAATAATTTATTTTTAATTAGTCTGTGTTAATTTTAATTGGGCAGTTATTTTACTGCTAATTTTTCCTGAGGGCGTGAAATGTGATTCTGCTATATTTATCACATCAGAATTAAATGGAAGGGGTTTTTGCTCGAGCCAATCAGCATTTTAAGCAGAAGGCTGTTCATTTATCCGTCCTGTGTGGACAGGCCACGTGAGGGTACAAGCCAAGCCTCTGGAGTTACTGCAGGCCAGGCTGGAGGATGTGGGGTGGGAACTGGGGGTGGGGATGGGTGAGCAGAGCGTGTTTGTGGCCTTGATGGGATCTTCATCCCTCAGTCAGACTGACCCGTGCTGCAGATCCCCTCCACCGCATCTTTGGGCATCCTGGGTTTGTTTCCCCATCTAACAGAGGGTGCAGGTGGATACCAAAAGCAGGACAGGTGTGCTTGAGCCCCGTGTGCTTTGTGCCAACCCACAGAACGCTTCAAAGGCCAGCAAAGCAGACACGAGTGCCAACCCCCCGGCCGAGGAGATCTGTCCTGTGCAGAAGGAGGAGGCTCCGTCGCCCGTCCAAGCCGCCCCTCCAGCCCCAACTCTAGAAAAGCTTCCTAAAAAAAAGACTCCCAAAACTGTGAAAACCCCCAAGCAACTGAAGCCATCCAAGCCGCCGAAGCCTCCCAAACCCCCCAAACCTCCCAAGACACCGAAAGTGAAGGGAGAAGGCAAAAAGAAAGGAAAGAAGGCGAAGGAGAGCCCACCACCAGCCATCCCCAACCTCGACCTGCTGGAGGCACACACGAAGGAGGCTCTGACCAAGATCGAGACGCCAAAGAAGGGGAAGGTGGGTCGTGCTTTAACCTCTCCCACCCTCAGAGAGACAAAAGCACTCTGTAAGTCTCGTGCAAAAAATAATACCCACTCACATTAAGAAGCAAAGGTTTGTAACTGCTGGCTCATTGCCCTTCTCTTCCCCAGCTGCTGGGTTTGATTGGACTCTTTGCTGGTGGTTTGTTGATGTGGAGCCTCCCAGAAACCCACTGATATCAAATGGTGTCAGTGATGAAAGAACTTGTTTCCAAAGTGTCTCATTTGCTTGAAATGTTGCTCTAGAATGGGTGACTGAAAACAGAACAATAGTTTTCTTCCACTTTTGCCCATGTAGGACAAGTTTCTTTTTGATGTCCTTTAATTCTGATGCCCTGTAATTCAGCATGAACTTTGCTGCTGATTTCAGTAGGGGCCAGGATCCATCAAGGCTCTGACAGAGGAATTGTTGTATGCTGTTTGTGAAGAAATATCCATGTTTATGAAGAAAAATCTTTCCTAAAATGTTTCTGAAGTTCTAAGAGTTTGTGTGAAGTTTGTGAAGCCTGTCATGGTGTGACAGACAGGGAGAGGAGAGTATTGGTGTATCAAGAAGTGCAGCTGCTATTCTGCACACCCTGAAGGAGCAATATTTAATTGAACCTTAATTTGGGATTCAAAAAGAATAAATGGGAGTTTTCAAAAATACGTCATGTTATCACCCAGATAAAGCCCGTGTTTCTGACATGCCAGCACTCCATCCTCATTGAGAGGACTTTTTCTTGACTTTTTTCCCAGGCTTCAAAGAATGTTTTAAGTGTTCCAAATAAGGAATCTGCGAGCAAGCAGAATGAGGTGGAGAAATTTGAAGTTCGAGAGCAAAATAAAAGCAAAACAGAAGCCAAATGGAAATACAAGGTAATGTCTCCTGTTAAATTGTGCCACATGATGATAAGCCAAGGGTAGGGAAATGCTTGTGGCTCTGCCTAAGCGGAGGGAATGAGGCACCAATTTTTAGTTCCCAAAGAAAAGAAAATTAGGCAGAAATAATCAATTAATCCCAATTAAAGGAAGAGGGGGTGGATGGATTCTTCAAAAGAATGTGCTGAATTGTCCATTTGTCCATAGTGACACCAGAGTTAAGAGTTAAGAGTGAGATGATTCAGTGTGATCCTTGCTCTGACATAGTCCTACTAGTTTAGGTTTGAAATCAACAACTAATGAGAAATCAATAACTAACTAATGGCTAATAATCAATAACTAATTTTAATGGCATAAAATGAGAGTTAATGAAATCTGAATTATGCCCCATGGATTAAAAGCTTGCCTTTTTTGAGGGCTAATGCAGGGTGAGTGAAATTCACCCATGGAATAGAACACCTTGTCTGCAGGGAAAATTTGATAGGGTTTTTAATGAAGGAAAATTGAACAGGCTTAGATTCTGAGGGTACCTGGGATGCTGGAACACAAAGGACTCATTTAACTGATTTATTTATTTTGTTTTGGTCTTTTGCCTTTCAGAACAGCAAACCTGATTCACTTCTAAAAATGGAAGAGGAACACAAATCGGAAAAGACGCCTTTGTCAGGAAATAAAGACAACAAATTCACATTCTCTTTCTCTAATAAGAAGTTGCTTGGGTAAGTAAAAATATGACAACACACATCAACTGGAAAAGGAAATTGAAAGTTCATTGTTTATATTTTTTATACAAGATGATGAAAACCTGCCTTTCTGGTCAATGCAGAAAATACCCTCTCATTAAAACTTCTAGTGCTCTAGTCAGAGTCCTATTTTGAGATATAAATAGTACATTCAGAGATGTGTTTGTAAAATTATTCGAGTTGATTTGGCACCCCTGAAGGAATTCAGTTTGACTGAGATTTCTGCATAGAGATACTCATTGTCTGTCAAGTCACAAGCTGTTTTCTACTCAGAGTGTTACTGATTTGTAAATACTTTTTTTCAGTTCAAAGGGAGTCAAAACTCATCTGAATACCAGCGTGTTTGGGTCACTGCAGAATTTTAAAGAGGACAAAGCCAAACCTGTACGGGATGAATATGAATATGTGTCAGATGATGGTGAACTAAAAATTGATGAGTTTCCAATCAGAAGAAAGAAAAACACCGCAAAAAGAGAACTGCCCTGTAAGGATATTTCCTGGTTTATCTTTATCTGCTCAACAAAGTCTTAGGGGGTGATTGTCCAAAACAATCCATGTCATCTCTAAAATCTACGTGATTTAGAATAAAGAAAGCCATGTCTTACCTATCAGTCAAATGTGAGTGGAATAGTAGGGCTGGTTTTTGAAGGGAAAAAACCCATGACTTTTTGTTTCTTTTTATTTATTCAGTTTTATCAGATAAAAAGGAAGCCCTGCATCACACTCCTGTCAAGAAGCCAAAGGTGGAGTCGGTACCATACAAGGTATGAGGTTCCTGTGCCTTCACAAGGAGACACTCCTAGAACATGAGGTTCTTTAGGGTCCTTTCCAACCCAGACCATTCTGTGATTTTCTTCCTGTGATGTAGCAACTCAAGTGTTTGCTTTGTGCCATTGGCAGAGCCTCTGTGCCCATTATGGGCTGACTCCAGAGCCCTGCTAACCCAGGTGAGCCCGGCCCAGCCCCTGCAGGGTCAGGGAGCCTGGCTGGAGCTCACCTGCAGCATGGGACAGCCCAGGTGTCACTGTGCCCTGTGTCTGAAGCTCAGTGCTGGAAATCAAAGTACATGGAAATTAAAAGTTTTGCCCAACTGTGGTTAATACAAATTCATATTATAATACCAGAATAAGCCAGAAAAAGCAAAATAGTTTGTTAAGACAGAACCAAAGATGACCAAAGTGTTTGGCCTTCAGTACTAAGGAGTTCCTTTCACCCTGGTTTGTGTCTGGGACATTCAGGGGGAAGTACAGACCTGTGTGTGAGTCAGTTCCTGAGGGCTGGGGCTGTGTCCCTGTGCAGGAGCCTCAGGAGGGAGCACCTGGAGACAGGACTGGCACCCACAGCAACAGGGGCTGGTGCTGCAGCAGCCTGAAAGCAGGGCAGGAATTGGGGAGAACTTGTGTTCTTAGGCACCAAACCACAGCGCCTAGAAATCTGAGCCCCAGAGAGAGGGCCAGATGTGGGCAGCTCCCTCCCAGAGCCTGACATGACACTGTTCTACATGTCTGTCCCTTTCCTCTGCCTAACATGACCCTGCTCTACATATCTGTCCCATTCCCCTGCCTAACATGACACTGCTCTACATGTCTGTCCCATTCCCCTGCCTAACCTGACCGTGTTCTACATGTCTGTCCCTTTCCTCTGCCTAACCTGACCCTGTTCTACATGTCTGTCCCATTCCTCTGCCTGGGGAATCCTCCCACTCTGCTGCTGTGGGGATGGAAACACCGCTGGTAAAGGGAATAGAGCCCATGAACAGGATCAGATCTCAGAGCTTTGGATGGGAAAAGAAAAACCTACCATGCCTTCAGGCTATAAGGAAATGGATTTTTACCATGTACTTGGTTTTGTTCTTTTTTTGCTTTGTTTTGTTTAAAGAAAGCAAATTCCAAAGGCTGGGCCTGTGTCTTTGGAGGAGCAGCAGGCTGCAGAAATCACTGTGCTGTTCTTGGGGACCAGCTCAGTGAGTTTCCACCTTTTTTAGCCCTTTCCTTGTTTTTGCAGAGCGAGGACTCATCAGATGAAGATTTACTTCACATTGACACAGAAGCAAAGCCAGGACGCAATTCCAAAGTAAAGAAAGAGAGTGGAAGTTCAGCAGGAATTCTTGATCTTTTGCAGGCAAGCAAGGAAGTTGGGGGTTTAGAGTATAACACCAACAGGTATGCACCAGGGGATGCTTTTCCCTCTTACCTGTGAACAAAATTGCCGTTTTTTTGTTGTGTGTGAGTCAGAATGAATTTTGCAGCTTGGTAACTGCTTTTTCTCCAGTAAGCAAACTTTTCCTTTATCCTGTGATCTGGAGGGAGAGGGAGGAAACATTTTGGTGGTATAATTTGAACAGAGGATTTCACATCTGTAGATGCTGAAGATCAGTTTTAGCAATAATGCTGTATTAGATGAATAATTCAAAAGAAGGAAAGAGTTCAGTGACTGCAGCTTGAGGGTGGGAATCAGGGTTTTTAATGTAGTGAGATTGTACTAAAGTTATCTAAATGGCATTTCTCCCATAAGGAACTCTGAGGTGCCACAAATGCCAGGTGTTTGAAAGAAGGATATGGGAAACTGGCTGCTCTCCCTAACCTCCCTCCCTCCCTCGGTTATCATTCTTCTTCCCACCAAAAAATAAGGCTTGGGGAAAAAAGCACACTGTTTTGTGGGCACTTCTGTACCTGAAATGGAAATGTCTGCCTGGGCTGAGTGGTGTCTGATGTGGAATGTGGAAAGTGACACTGGATGTTTTGGGCTACGGCCAGTAAGGTACAGCCCCAGATCCTTCAGTGATCCAAACAATGAGCAGTGGAAAGAAATAGTCACATTAACACTTGTCTGCTTGACCATCCCTGTGAATTCCTTTTCCATTCAGCATTAGGGTCCATAATGGGATGGGTGTTTGTGTTGATGTTACAGTCACATTTTAGCAGGTGATTAGACACATCAAAAAATAGTTAGGTGTGTCTGACACTGCCATAAAATTGCCGGGTTAATAAACTCCCATACTGGAAGTTTGCTATAAAAAAAGGAAAATTTTCAACTATTATAAGAACTCAAAGAAATCTTCCTTGGCCCTGTGTACACTGCTGGCCATTCTGTGGATAACACAGCTCACTGCATGCTTTAGAATGGTTCTTGACAATTGTCTGCCTTGCTCAGGGTGTGTTTTGCTGTCTGCAAGGGGTTGAACCAGAGCAGAGGTTAAACTCAGGCCTTTGCTTTCCCCCCTCAGCCTGGGTGCTGTAGCCAGGGTGTTTGGAGGCTCTGTGGTTTCTGGAATCAAAGTCCCACCCCAGACTCGGCTGAGTTACTGCTCTGTGTGGGGGGGTTCAGTGGGAATGTGTCATATCAATGCTGGCTCTGGGATAAACACTGGCTTTTGGCAGTGTGTGCTGCATCCTGATTGGAAAAAGCCCCTAGTAAATGTAATTGCTGTGTTCCATTTCATAATTAGGCTTGGCTTTCCCAATGGCCATAATGTGGTCTTTTTGAAAACGAAGCGGAAGAAACGCGATGTGCAAACACACTGTGTCACAGCATGGGGCCAGCGTGGTCATGTCTGACTCTCAGGAACAATTCCCACCTTCCTCTGCTTGCAGGGCAGATGAGGAGTAGGGAATGTGTGTATTTATAGATCTGTATGTGCGCATTGTGGGTGCTGTGTGCAGCCCTATGACACTGTGGGATCTCCTCCCACACAAGCAGCCACTGCCTGCATTCTTGTCACACCAGTGCTGGGTTCCCAGGTCAGGGCTTTTTGTGATAGTGGCCTTATCTGAACCATGGCAAGCCTTATTCTGTAAAATACTGAGCTGTCACTAGCAGCTGGCCACCCCAGAGGCCCTGATGGCATTACCTGAGCTGCAGCTCAACTGTGTGTGTCAGCAAGACAGGAGAGGGAAGGACAGGGCTCCTGCAGAAAGGCTGCTGTGAGTGTGAGAACAGGCTGAAAGAACTGAAAGGGAATATGCAAAAAGCTTGGAGGGCTGATCATCACCTGATCTTGAAATGAGAAAAATTACTCGTGTCCAGGTCTGACTCAAAAATGGAAGAAAACGCTGGGTTTGTGCTTGAAACTGTTGGAGTGACTTCCCCACAGCCACTGCTCAACCAGTAATACTCTTCTGAAATATTATAAGTTCAGTTTCTAAATATGAGGATGCAAGTAGGAGACTCAGTAACTGCTGATGGAAGGAAGGAGATGATCTGCCTAGAGAGGATGAGAGAGATGGCAGTGGCAGAGTTGGTGGTGAAGAGCATGGCACTGGCTCCCTACACAATGTCCTGCATGATGGAGGGTGCTGGGATCACTCCTGTGCCCTGCTCACTGAGGAGGTAAAACCTGAGTCCATCAGTGCTTGTTCCTGTCCCCAGCACAGCTGTTTGCCTGCTCCAGCTGCTCTGGGACATGCCAGGGACAGAATGGCAAACCTGGCTACCACAGTCTCCCTGAGCCTCCTTTTCTCAGACTGAGCCCCTTCCCCATCTCCCTCAGCCACTCCTGGTGCTCCAGCCCCTTCTCCAGGTCTGCTCCCTTGTCTGGGCACGCTCCAGCCCCTCAATGTCCCTCTTGTCACGAGGAGCCCCAAAGTGGCCCCAGGGTTCCAGGTGGGGCCGCAGCAGCGCCAGCGCGGGGGACGGGCACTGCCCTGGGGCTGCTGCCACCCCAGGGCTGCCACGGGCAAGGTGAAGGCACAGAGTGCTGCCAGCGTGTCTGTCAGAGTGCCCTGTGCCCCCACAAGAGCAGCTGTCAGCCCCACACAGGACAGCAAGGCTGCTGGGCTGGAGGCAGCTCTGGGCTATCCCCCAGTGCCACCTCCTGCGTGTTTGGAGATGGCTGTGGGCATACAGCAGGGGCAGAAGCACTTTGTTCCTGCTCCAACGCTCTCTTAAAATGCTTTTTAAAGCCGTAATTGTAACTCACTGATAGTTTACTTTCATAAATGTGGTTTTTAAAAAAATCATTGCTGAAGCTACAGAAAGGGGATATGGCTCTTCCAGAGCTTCAAAATTGCTTCCTGCGTCTTCTTGAATTTTTTTTGGATTAGAAAGCTGAAATACTCCTGATGGAAGCACACCAGAGCACATGCCCTAATGAGAAACACTCTGCCCCATGTGCAGCTCTGAGACATTTCCCCCTCTTCAGGTTGGTGTTTGAGTCTCAGAACCACTGGTTTTGATCATATCCCACTCTTTATTTCTTGAAGTTTGTGTTGCTTAAGGCAGTTCCTCTCTGATTTGCCCATTTAGTGGTCAGTATTTGATGGTCTGTTTGCAGTGTTTTGAGAGTCCAGTGTTTGGAAAAACAGTTCAGGGAAAAAGGCTGGAAGAAAATATGATAATTCCTTGTAGATGGTGCAAAATATTTCTTTGCCAGGGAGAAGGCAGAGGAGAAGGCATGATATCAGAGGGATTTAAATGGCTCTTTCCTAAATAAGGTTTTTTGATGTTCTTCTGTTTGCTGAGTTGTGAATTAGTCTTAACTCATTTTCAGGATTATGACTAAATGCCATTAGTGCCCAGAAGCTTCCCTTATGGTTTTGTACATTACTCTATTCAGAGCCCAGATTGAGCTCAAGTAGGAGAAAGTGACATGGTGCTGTTAAATTTTCTTGTACGTTTGTGGCTTCTATTGCACAACAAATGTATAACTGTACAAATATTATTGCCACAACAAGGCTTTTTTTGCATTTCACTACTTGCCAAACTCCAAACTTCTGTAAATACTGGATGATATGTTCTGCCAGTCTCAGAATTAATTTCCAGCAGCTCCTGGAGTGGTGACAGCCCATGATGTGAACTGGGACCAAAAACTTCCAGGCAGTTTTGAGTAGAGCCCCCCACAACATCCCCCACCAGTGCTGATGCATAAGCTCTCCTTTTACAGAAGCTGATAGTGTAGATTATAAATAATACTGTTAAAATATGATGATGAGGAGGAGGATGATTTGCTAGTACAGAAAAATAACATTGTTAAAGATAGATAGGTGAGATGGATAGATGGATAGATGGATAGATGGATAGATGGATAGATGGATAGATAGATAGATAGATAGATAGATAGATAGATAGATAGATAGATAGGTGTTTAAAGATGATGGTGAGGAGGAGAAGGAGGAGGATGATGATGATAGTTGGTATAGAGACACTGCTCTGTCAGGGATTCTGCTGTGGGCTTTGGGAAGTTTGCTGAGCTCTGCCCAGAGTGCTGACAGCCCCAGGGACCTGCCCACATCTCCCTGGCTCCTGGGCCATCACCCCACATCTGAGGGGCTCTTTGTGCTGTTCCTGTCCCATACAATTTCCCACTGGCTCTCGTGGTATGTGCAGCTACTCAGAGGAATCGGGGAGTCTCTCCTAGCACAACTGCCTGGCAGGAGCAAGCTGCCTGTGAGGGGTTGGTGTTTCTGGAATCACTGAGTGCTCTGGCATCTCTCCCTGTGCCCCACAGCCAGCCGCCTGCCTCCCCCAGCACGCAGGAAGCCATCCAGGGCATGCTCTCCATGGCAAACCTCCAGGCCTCGGAGTCCTGCCTGCAGACGTCGTGGGGCACCAATCAGGCGAAGAACAACTCCTTCTCCACACAAAACTTGAAGAAAACTGGTGGTGGTGGCAGCAAAACCGCTGGGAAGCGGCTGCTGAAGAAAAGCACAAAGAACAGCATCGACATCGAGGACTACGACGAGGACCAGGACCACTTGGATGCCTGTTTTAAGGACTCGGATTATGGTGAGTGAGGGGACCAGAGTGAGGCTGTGCCTGGGACACACCTGTGCCTCTTGCTGAATGTCCCTTTGCTCCTGGGTGCTCCCTCCTGCTCTGCCACCCTGGGATCAGCTGCGCGGGGAACAGGGCCCTGCACACCAAAGGGAGCAAACACGTGGGACAGCAGACTGGCTGCAGAGCCCAGGGTCACACAGCCACCCAGGCAGGCTGGATTTGAGGCATGGCACAATGACAGACTCTCAAGAAACATGGAGAGCCCCAAAACTGCAGCAGTCAACCCAGAAACGGGGGACTGTCCCAGAAATGTGGGTCAGGTACTGCTACTTGTGACAGAAATGTCCTTGTCTGCACAGTAGCAATTAAACCTCCAGCTGAGAGGAGTGAGAAGTTGAATTTGTACATGGAAAAGGGATCTAATGCTGTTTTGAGTTTTGGCAGAGAAGGCAAGCATCTGCAGCAGAAATGGACACAAAGAGAGTTTACAGCAGTTACATCAGTTCTGCCATAATTATTGTGGATTCATAGAGTGGTTTAGGTTGAAAGGGACCTTCAAAGGCCATCTAGTTCCACCCTCTGCCATGGGCAGGGACACTTTCCACTAGGTCAGGTTGCTCCAAGCCCTGTCCAGCCTGGCCTTGGACACTTGCAGTGATGGAGCAGCCATAGCTTCACTGGGCAACCAAGTTGGACTCGATGATTCTTATGGCTCCCTTGCAGCTCAGGATATTCTGTGATTATAGAGGAATATAGAGAGCCAGTAACAGTTTAATGACAGCAGCTCCCAACAGTAATGTGTGGGTGAGAGCACAGGAAAGTCCCCTGAGTGTCACAGCTGTGACAGAAGTGCTCAGTGACACTTGTGGAGATCATCTATCTATAAATGATATCTATAGATATCATAGATATCTATCTATCTCTGATGCCTGAGGTCACTGCACCTGGACAGAGCAAGGGTCCTCTGTGCAGGGTAGAGCTGTTTCCTAAACTGAAACTCTTGCCTTTGTTTCCTACTGTAGTTTACCCTTCTCTCGAATCAGATGAAGATAATCCAGTATTCAAGTCCCGATCGAAGAAAAGGAAAAGTTCAGATGATGCCCCTTACAGTCCCACGGGTAAGTTGGTGTGGTCTGTGCTGCCCAGGCTAAGTCATGCAAATCTCTAAATTTTTCGAAGAGTGTGGAAACTGTAACACACAATTAGTGATTTCTTTATCATGTGAAGTTTAACCCTTTCCAGGGCAGTGGGAGGTGATCCAGGCACTGGGATTCCTGCCAAGCAGTTTTAGCCTTCCTCCTGCAATCAGCTGGCAGGAGAAAGTAATTCCTTGGTTTGTTTAATTTTTCCTCACACTCTTAGTGATAGATCATTTGATTGCCACCTTAGCAGTGGTGGAACAGTGAATCAAGCCCTGGACAGCTGAGTTGCTGTGGATTTCAGGTGTTGACTGTGGCAATAAGTCAGGAATAGTCTCCTCCAGGAGAGAGAGCAGGAACAGTCTCCTCCAGGTTCAGCCAAAGCTCATGATCTGGAAGGATTTGGTCTGCCCTGTGTTTGTTGGAGCTCACCAGGGGCAGTGACAGGCAAGAGGGCCCCTAGACCCCTTTGACCCCTGTGGCCCATGGGCAGGGCATCCTCTGTGTGTGCTGTGTGTGACAAGCAGCCCATGTGTGCTCTCATCAGCTTGTGGCCCTGCATGCCCTCCTGCAGCTGCAGGTGAGCACAGTGCTTTGGAGATAACTCTCATCATCCAGGATGTGGGCACAAACCTGCGTGGCTTTGGCTTCAGGTGGCTGTGGAGCTGCTCAGCTGTGTGCCATCTCTATCAGCAGCTTCTGCCTGTGCCACCGTGCCCGGGGGCTGCTGGCTCTCGTGCCTTCCCTCGTCCCTGGGGAAGGGAAGGGCAGAGGCTGTCCCCATCTCTCCTGGCTGGGCAGGGTAGAGCCCAGTGGCTGTGCTGCTCCCTCGGGCACATTCCTGCCCCTCACCTGCCTCTGCTCTCCCTGCAGCACGGGTTGGCCCCTCGGTGCCCCGGCAGGACAGACCGGTGCGAGAAGGCACGAGAGTCGCGTCCATCGAAACGGGACTCGCCGCCGCCGCCGCCAAGCTGTCGCAGCAGGTGAGAGGCTGCCTGGGGAGTAGGAGCTGTCAGGAAAGCAGAGGCCTGTCCCCAGCAGCAGAGCTGTGCCCAAGCCTGGTGCTGTGCCAGCCCTGCCTGCTGTTTGGTCCTGCCAGTGACACGAGGCTCTGCAGTCTCAGGGAAATGAACGGGATCCAAGCCCAGCGGTGTCACAACATACCTGAGCATGGCACAGGGTAGCAAGGGACAGAGAAAAGCACAGGGAAGGATGGAGGGGTGAGAATGGCTACTGGGGTAGAACAGGAGAAGGCTACCTCAAAGGAGTGTATTTGATGCGTACCTGAGAGCCTGACTGGTGTGATTGCCTGTCTGTGCAGATTGGCTGCTGGGAAGTGTCAGGGTTTTCTTCCAAAGGATTGGTGAACTGTGAGCAAAGGGTGAGTTTAGGAAAGGATCTGGAGCAGTTTGGATGTTTGGTAAGTGTCTGGTCTCTGAAGGGGTCAGGGAAGCCCTGTAAAGGTGACGTGGTGAGATGCTGAGGTGACAAGGTCTGCTGGAGCGAGGTTGGTGAGGCGCCTCAGCAAGCTGGTGGAGATGCAGCTTGTGGTGGCCTCGGGCTTCTGCGATGTGGACTATTGAGTAGAAGAGCTTTAAGGATGATGGCAGGGTTCCAAGAAGAAGGAACTGAAAGTAGACAAGGGACACAGGACAGTAGAAAGCCTCTGCCATCCCAGTGTGCATGTCCAGGTGCAGTTACAGGTCAGGAGATGATGTGTGTGTCCTAGCAGGAAGCAGAGGCTGAATCAGTGGGATGTTTAATATCCTTCATGCTGTTGTGCAAGGGTGTGAAGATCCCCGAAGATAGGAGGTGCCAGTTTTTGTGGAAGATGGAAAGCTTTGCCCATGCTGACCACGCTGCTGTGCCAGGGCGGTGTCGGTGCGGCCCCGCTGCTCCCGCTCGCCGCAGTGTAAGGACGAGGAGGCCCCGCACAGAGCGAGGATGTAGAGGCACGAGAGGCAAACGTGTGTGTGCAGCTGTGAGCCAGACGTGTGGAGCAGCCCCCGAGCGCTTGTCCGTGGCCAACTCCTGGCGTGTCGTTGTATCAGGACCCTAAGCAACGCCGCTGGCCCTTGCCCTAGCTAAAGGTCTTCTGGGGATTAATCTGAGCTTCATCTTTGTCATTTTAAAGGAGGAACAAAAAGGCAAGAAGAAAAAAAATACCAAAAAGAAGCTGTCAGCCCCCAACGCAAGCAAAGCGGCTCAGGAAGGCAGCTCCCCCGAGCCGAAGCTGGAGTCACAGGCCAGCAGCCTCACAGATCACGAGTACACCGCAGGGGCCAGCACCTTTGGGGTCGCCCAGCCTAACAGGGGATCGCAGCCGATGGCACCCGGTGTTTTCCTCACACAGAGGAGACCCTCATCATCCTCGCAGAACAATGCCTCCGCCAAAGGTACCAGGAAACGCCTGGCTTGTGGTGCAGGAGTGGGGAAGGGTGAAGGGCCACGGAACCCGAGCCTTCCGCAGGGCCTGCACTGCAGTGTGTGGTGTGGGCACGCACAGGTGCAGCTGTGTGGATCCAAGTCGGATCTGGTCAGGGATAGGACTCATGGCCGGGACTGTCCTGGCACTGCAGGGCCAGGCAGTGTTTCTGTGCTGGGCTCTTGGCTGCAGGCTGTGAGGTGTCCCTGGCAGGAGCGCTGCCCAGCCCGGCCCCAGCTCAGGAGGAGCACCTGCAGGGTCACATCCAGACAGCCTGGCCAGGGGAGGATGCATCCATGAAGGCTGTTCTGCCCAGGGCTGGGGCAGGCACTGTGGTGTTGGTGCTGGCTGTACACCAGCTCTGTGCTGACTGTAGCTGAGGACAGTGCTTGCAGGACATGCAGAGCAGGGCACACTGCAGATCTCTCTGGAGGGTTGCCGCAAGGAAGCAGAGGAATATCAGACCTTGGGAGTAACACAAGTACAACCAAAGGCAGGAGAGAGGAAGAGGTTGCTTGCTGTCTGTCATAGGGAAAGCATGAGAAAGCTGAGGCCCTCAGAGTCTAGGCTGGGACCTCCTGCTCTCCTTTTGAGCTTGGCTCGGGAAGTGTAACTGAGGCAGGTGTGTGGGACAGGCACTGCGTAGCATGAAAATTGTGTGTGATCCCAATGGGAAAGGCCCCAGTGACAAGTGAGGCAATGTGGCAGATGTTTCCTGAATTCCATGTATTTGAGTGGAGCAGATCAGTGGTAGTGCTCAGTACCCTGGTAGCT
This sequence comes from Melozone crissalis, assembly GCF_028551555.1. NCBI lineage: Eukaryota > Metazoa > Chordata > Aves > Passeriformes > Passerellidae > Melozone > Melozone crissalis. Next base: position 22,098,245 of record NW_026535807.1, on the reverse strand, counting down.
TGGATGGCCATAGGGCAGGATGTGTGTGGCCTGTGGTAGGGGCTGGGGTCCTACCAGGAGCTGGTGGTACCTGTGGCTCTCTGCAGGGCTGGAGTGGAAAGAATGCATTTGCCTGGAATTTTGCTTTTGTGGTGAAATGGTGGGAAACAGGTTCAAGGCAGAGAGATACCCAGGAGCCTGGAGCTGTGAAGAGCTGTAGGGCATGTGTCTGTGTGTCTGTGTGTCTGTGTGTGTGTGTGTGTGTGTCTGTGTCTCTGTGTCTGTGTGTGTGTATGTGTGTGTGTGTGTGTGTGTGTGTGTCTGTGCGTGTGTGTGCAGCCTCTCCCTGAGGAGCAGAATGGCACTGGTGGGGCTGGGCTTGACTGTCACCCTGTGGGCAAACAGGTGACCATGAGCAGTGAGTCAGGGCAGGTGAGGGTGCAGGGCAGCAGGGCTGGCACTGCAGGGGCAGGAGGGTGCCCGGCAGAGCTGTGGGGGCAGGAGAGTGCCCGGCAGGGCTGTGGGGGCAGGAGGGTGCCCAGCAGAGCTGTGGGGGCAGGAGAGTGCCCGGCAGAGCTGTGGGGGCAGGAGGGTGCCCAGCAGAGCTGTGCTTCCCCGGAGCAGGTGTGGATGTGTCCATGGGAATGGGTGTGCGCTGTGCCCTGGCTCAGCAGGGCTGGCTCTCCAGGGGCTGTGCTCCCAGCCAAGCCCCGTCCTGTGGCCAGCAGCGCCGTTCCTGAGGGGTGCTGGAGGGTGTCCTTGAGGGTGCTGGGCAGGGCTGGTGGCAGGGCTGTGGAGGCAGGGGCAGCTGGAGGGTCTCTGCCTGTGGGGTGCTGTGGGGTGGGTGTGGGTCCTCACCCCAGCCCTGCTGTCCTTCCAGGGAAGCGTACGAAGAAGGGGATGGCCACGGCCAAGCAGCGGCTCGGCAAGATCCTGAAGATCCACCGGAACGGGAAGCTGCTGCTCTAGTGGCCCCGGGGACACTGCCACCCAGTTCTGGGCCACCACCACAAGAATCCCTTTAACTTTCAGCGGTCGAACTGTACAGAATCCTGCTATAAATATTTTTTAATATAGATGTCCTTTCTCAGAGTGCTGAGAGCGACTAGCCGCAAAAAGTTAATACTAATCTCGGCCACGGAGGAGCGCGCCGGGCCCCGCTCTGGCTCCGGCTCCGGCTCCGGCCTCGGGCCCCTCGTCCCGCCCGGCGCACGGGCAGGGCAGGGCGGGCGGCCGCGGGCCCGGAGCGGGAAGGCCTCGAGGCCCCGTGGCGGGAGGGGAGCACGGGACTCGAGGCGTGGGGCGGCCAGGCGGCGGGCGCGTTTCTCAGGCACCGCCGCAGCCGCATGCCAGGCCCCTTTTCCTAGAATGTAGCTTGTACATAGCTTTTGGAATAACCACCGCCGGGTTTTTATACGGGGAGGGTCTCTCCGGGCGCTGCCCGCCGGTACCAGCTCTTTGCGTAACTTCTTGTACGAGGAGGGAGACAGTTATTTTACTAGCACCTTGTGGAGTGTTTCCGTGTTTTGTGACGACGTAATTTATTAATGTTTGTAGCTTTTTATATTTGTACATTTCTTATGGGCTTTGTTTATATACACACATTACTGGGGCGCGGCGCCTGCGGGGAACCAGAGCCACCTGCCGCCGTGTGCCAGGGCCACCGGGGCCACCACCGGGGCCACCACCAGGGCCTACAGGGCCGCGCCGGCCCGGGCGTCGCGCCGGCTTTTTTTATTATGATTATGATTATTATTATTAGTATTATTATTTTTTCGCGACATGTACATTTCTAACAAAGTTTATCGTGGCTATCTATCTATGACGGTGTTTTATTTACCGATTCATATCAAATGCTCTTGTATCGACTTCACAAAATCTTAAGTAAATCTAGAGCAAAGTTTAAAAAAAGAAGAAAAAAAAGGAAAAAAAAAAGAAAGCAAAGTAAAACTATTTCAGGTTTTGTACACAATTGCCTGGGCCTGGACTTTTTGTGGGGTTGGTGAAGGAGGGGTGGGGAGGCAGGCAGGGGTCCCTGAGGGTGGGTGAAGGAGCGAGCAGGGACCCGCTGCTGGCACAGACAGGGGGTGGCTCTGCTGCCACTGTCCCATCTGTCACCCAACCCCATACTTGCTTGCTACATTACCACGAGAAGCCCCGGTCAGTTCGGCATAGTCTTGAGTGTCCCGGTAAGACACCTACCTCATGGTCCACCCAAAGGTGTCCACCCACTGCCCAGCCCATCATCCACCTCCCGTGGACAAGCACACATGCCTGTTTCCCTCTGCCTCCTCCCTCTTGGGGGTCACCAGGTGCTCCAGGCTTTCCCCTTCTTTGTGCTCACTGAAACATGCAGCATCTCACCATTTATTCCTGACCCTCGGGGACACGTACAGCCTGCGTTTTTCTCTTTGCTGATGCAAGGCCATTCCCACCTCTCGCTCTGCTCCCTGCTCTTGGACACCTTGTGCTGGCAGCGGCCCGATCCCTGCGGCCCGCACAGTTCCCTGTTCCCTCCGATGGCCGCAGCAGCCCCCAGGGACAGCCCCGGGCTCAGCCCCGGCTCCGCGGCTTTGGGGCAATCCTCGCAGCCCGTCCAGCAGGGACATTCCGGGCGGGCTGCGGCGGCTGCCGGCGATATCGAGCTATCGCCAGCTGGGGGAGTTCACAGTTCAGAAACAGCCGCAGCCGGGAAAATGGGGCCCGTCGGAAAGGAGCCTCGCCAGCACCTCCCGCGGGTCGGGGACACGCGAGCAGCCCTGGCCCATCAGAAAACATCCCGAGCTGGAAGGGACCCGCGAGGACCACCGGCTGAGGGTGCGCTGGGCGAAAGCGAGCAGCCAGCCAGGGCGAGCACCCAGCGAGCACCCAGCCAGGGCACCCGGCGAGCAGCCAGCCAGGGCGAACACCCAGCGACCACCCAACCAGGGCACACACCCAGCCAGAGAACCCAGCCAGGGCACCCACCCAGCCAGAGCGAGCACCCAGCGAGCACCCAGCCAGGGCGAGCAGCCAGCCAGGGCACCCACCCAGCGAGCACCCACCCAGCGAGCAGCCAGCCAGGGCACCCACCCTGGAGAGCACCGCCGGCTCTGCCCCAGCCCCGCAGAGCCCGGCCGGGAGGAGCCGCGCCTGGAAAAGCAGCGCACAGCTCCCATCCAGGGACAAGGGGGGACAGCCGCTGTGCCAGCCTCCCTGGGCGGGAGCCCGGGGCTGCCACAAGGTCCTGAGTGCCGGTGTGGGACAATCGGCTCACCTGCAGTGAGTGGCACCTGCGACTCCACAATCGTGCCGCTCCATGTACAAGGGATGGATGTCCCGGCCAGGGAGGTGTTTTCTGTGCACACGGGCAGGGAGGCTGTTGGCTGCTCCTGGTGAACCGCTACTCGCAACATTCGTGTTTCTGTTGTTTCTGTCTTTATACTGACAAGAATCACTCCAACCCTTGTGACATTTGGCACAAGCACACCTGAGTGTCACAGAGCTCACACTCACCCTTCCCCCGGGCGGGGCAGGCTCTGCCCGGGCTCTGGGCTGGTCCAGCAGGGGCCCGATGCCATCCCGGGCTGCAGGCGCCGTTCTTGCCATTCCATCCGCCACGGACCTCAGTGCCCGCCCCACAGGACTCACGGCATCTGTGTAAACGGTTTGCAAGTTTTTCTTTGCATATCACAAGAGAAAGCCTGCTTCTCCTCTTCTCTTGAAAGCATAATAATTATAATGAATTAGATTTTCTTCTGTTTCCAGCCTGCAGGGAAGACACATTTTGAGATTCATTTTCAGGTCATTCTCCTGTCAAACTCCACATCCTTCTGTGCCCCAGCTCACTGTATTTGCTAAACATTGAGCTGCACGGTGCACTCCTCGGGGAGAGGCACGGACCAGCCTGGGGCTGTCCACCTCCTGGCTCACTCCCTGGCTCACCGAGCTGGCTCCTGGCTCACTCCTCCATCACACAGTGCAGGTGTTTTCTGACTGTGTGCGACCACGTGTCTTCCTCTCACCTTCAACTCAATCAAATAATCAGCTGTCACTTAGGAGTCAATTAGGTGACACATCTTGAAAGTCTTTGTGTTTACCCTACTTCTTCATTCATGAGCTCTGTTTAGCAGCCCAGGGGAAACCCTTTCTTCTTGAGGTCACCAGGGCACCCTAGCTTCATCTTTGGGCTGAAGAAGCGTTCACACTCATTTCTCACCGCTGGCTGGGCAGTGGGCACCGTGGGCCAGCCCCCCGCTATGGCCACAGCTCTTTGGCTTTGTGGCCTCTCAAAACCCACTGTCCCTTCACAAGGACCCTGCCCTCCTGCTGTCTGTGGGGAGCATGTGGCTGTGCAGTAGAAACTCCCCTCCACTGGCCATTCTTTTCCCTTTCTTTGCTGAACTCAGCAGTTCCAGCCCACAGCCACTTCATTTGCTGCCATAATACATATTTAGTGGGTTGGTTTGGAGAACAAACCTCCCACACGATGTGGAATGTCAGATGTCTGAATCCTGAGGATACAGAAAAGGAAGAGGGGGTGAAGGTTTTCTAGAAGCACTTATGTATGAATTTATGGGAGCAGACCTTAAAATAGGACCTAGAACAAGTTACACAATTAAAACTGTGCACTAATGCTGTATGGTTTGCATGTCCCTTACCCAGGGTTAAAGACTGCAGCAGCTCCTTTCAACATACTTTCCTTATTCCAGATCACCAGCCTCAGTTCTTTGCCTCAAAATGTGCAAACCTTTAACTTCCCCCAAGGGATAACTCACTCTGAGAATGAAATATTAATTAGAGCCTCTTCATCCGCCATCACTGTGTGGCCTCTCAGAAGCCTGGGGAAGGCAGACACGCTCCAGCCCCAAAGTGCTCCCTTTGTGTGGGGCTTTTGTTCCCCACATTCCACCCGTGGGGCCCTGTCACAGTGGATAAGAGCTTCCCGGGCCTGAAAGGGAACTGTCAGGCTGAGAGTAGCTGGCTGCTGACAGGGAGTATCACCATTAACCAGCTTGTTATCTTGAGTGGGGTTTGCACAAATCGCTCCCTGCCTGGCTTTTGGTATCAGTGGTGATGACAGCTCTTTGACAGATGCTGGTGAGGAGTGAATAAAGATGCTGTGGCTAAAGACCATCTGCAGGGATTAAACCTTCATCACATTCGATGACTTTTCTGCTCTTGAGACAAAGGGAACCTTTCTTTTTCCCCAGTCCCACACCTTAGTTTCTCCAAGAGGCTGTTTCCCTGCCAGACACTTCCATTGCAGCTTGTCTATCACGGAGACATTTGAAAACCACCTCAAACTGACTATTTGCACATTTAATCCATGATTCTCTCTAATGCTTTTCTAAATCTCCAGCAACAACCCTCGTTGGACTCGTCCAGGAGTGCTTCAGGTAGTTGCTGATGGCAGCTAGGGCCACCAGCTTCCAACACCAGCCACAAAGGTCGAAAGAGAAAGTGGTGTGTGACCTTCAGATTCATGTCTTTCCATCTGAGCCATGTGCAGAGAGGGAGAACTAAATCACCAAGAATGTTGTGATTCTCCATCTTCTGAGCCGTGACACAAATGTGGTTTGAGTAACACAAGAACCGTGGAATCACAGAATATCCCGAGCTGGAAGGGACCCACAAGGACCATGGAATCCGGCTCCTGCCCCTGTACAGACACCCCAACAATCCCACCTTCTGCCTGGGAGTGTTGGACTAACACTTCTTAAATAAGATTTGCTGTTTAAAACAAGGAGAATATTAAGTCTTGAGTTTGTTTGTCCAATGCTTAAAACTGAACAGGGAATTAAACAGACACAAGCAAAGCAATTAACTGCAGTGAAGAAGCTGCTGTTTGTTTTCAGTATGTTTTTGCTGTGTGCAGTAGCATATGAGGAGGAGGAAACAACATCAGATGGGGATGTTTATCCCATGCAGTGACTCAGTCCTCATGCCTGATGCTTCTCAAAGCATCATGTCTCGCTGCCCTTGTTGCAGTCCACTTTCCATTGAGCTCCTGATGCTCACTAAGGCTTTGCACTCCTATTCTTTCCAGAGCCCTGCTGGGTGTGTTCCAGGTAGGACTCCCTGGATCCCTACAGGGATCCCTCACACTGACCTGCTTGCAATAGAAAAGGTTTTATTGTCTCCCTGTGAGGGTGGTGAGGCCGTGGCACAGGTTGCCCAGAGAAGCTGCAGCTGCCCCATCCCTGGAAGTGTCCAAGGCCAGGCTGGACTTCTTCATTGTGTAGTCAGTAATAAAAGGGCCCTGACTATGCTAGCTGTCTTGTCAGTAGTAATTTATTTTTATGCAGAAATCGAGGAGATTTCTGTCTGAAAACTGTTTCCCTCTGGCCCCAATGGTCAGTAACTGCCTGGATGGACAAGGATCTTCCCACACACCTGCCTGTCCTGGAAAGCCACAGGAATCCCGTGCACAGAATGGATTTGCACAGGCATAAATAAACAGACAATTCTGGGCTGCAGGTCTCCAACCCAGCCACATTGTGCTGGATGAGATAAACCTTGGCCCAGGTCCCTTTCCCAAGGCAGACCCTGGCTCAGGCACTGAGGTGAGCTCAGGAGGCGAGCAGGGGCAGGAATTATGTGCTTTCCATTCAGCAATTCCAAGAGGGAGAAGTGTGGCTGGTGCTGCTGGTGAAGGACTTGCTCTTTCTTGGAGCATTGTTCTTGCCAGCATCCCATGAGCTGATTCCGTGTACCCAAGGCAGGCTGGCAGGACAGAGTGGAATTCCTTCTGGAAAAGTGTGCTTAGCTTTCCTGTGAGCCAGTTTGTGACTGGTGGATCCCTGGGCAGTCAGTCTGGCTGCACCCCTTCTGCACAGCTCCACGGGGGAATTCTTGAGCTTGGCTCTACCTATGGATTCACAAGACATATTACACTTCTTCCTAGGCATTATTTTCCAGAATGATTTGTTGAGAAATCTAGAACAGTTGGAGGGTTTATCTGGAAATGCATCACTTTGCCCTTAGGTATATTCATTTAATATACAGATATGCATTTATTTATATGAAAAACAAACCAACCTTAGGCAATAATAATAGCTAAAAGCCAAACTTGCAATTGTTATTCAGTGTTATTGCTATTAAGCGGCTGTTACTCATAACACAGCCGTACATACTTTGGATCTTAATCTCCTTTTGTGGTATTAAATGGGCCAAGCAGCTGCTAAATGGAACAAAAGTGTCATCCATCAGGATCATTGGGATAAACATAAACATCCCATTTCCTTGCAGACAAACATGGCATGGGCTGACCAGCTTGCTTTGACCATCAGAATGATGTTCCTGGAGCTCCAGCAGCGTGGAATATTGGGGTGTTACCCTGACCTGAGCCTGGCACGTGGCACTGGGGAACTGGGGGCTGTAAAAGGCCGGAACATGTGATGTCCATGCTTTTTGTGAGGATGGGGATTGGGAAGGATGACTTTGTAAGGTGCACCTGGGGCTTGGCCTGCACTGCCAGCTGTGCCAGCATTGGAGGGTGCCCACGAACCCTGGGGCAGATCCCTGCACTGCACACAGTGCTCAGCATGGGAAGCACCAGGGCTTTGACTCTGGCATGACATGGCACGTCCTCTTTATCCAAGCAGCCAGCCTCTTGCAAAAGAAAATTATCAACAAGGCAGCTCCGTCAATAACAGATTTTAGCATATCACGAGTGGGTGCAGGGAGCCTGTGTGCCTTGACCTACCAACATACAGCCTCAGAGCTCCATTCGAGAGTGATCAGCTGTAGGGAAGTAATTGGAAAAATATGGCATAAATTGTGTGTGTACACATGCTCATGAGTAAAGCAGCTTTCATTAAACAGCATTAAACACAGAACCATATGCCAGATTGAAATCACTGAAGTTTCCTCTGATTACTACAACCAGCACTGGGCCTGTGGAGCAGGACCTAGCTTGGCTTGGTGGTGGGCAGCCCTGGAATGTCCCAGTAAAAGGGGTGAAGTCAAAAATGAGAGGTGGCTGGAATTTTGGGGACTGACAGCTAAGATCTATGGACATTCAGGTGGCACATGACCCCCGTGAGAGTGAGACCTCCTCATCTGCTTGCAGCAGCGGTCAGTGCAAGGCCTGGTGAAGACATAAACTGATTACATTAAGTGATTGTTCCACCTGTACCTGAAGGTAACATAAATTGGGTTTTTCCTACTTCAGCTTCCCCTACACTGAATTCTTTCCCCTTCCCTCTCCTGTCTTTTCCAAGCTGTTCCAAGGACATGGGATTTGGGATGTCCCATGGCACCATAGACATGTCAAGGAAAGGGCTGAGAGCCACTGCAGAAGACACAGGAACAACCTTTGGAGCGGGGAAAAGTGCTGTGCCTGTAATGGCCCTGTGATGCTGAATATTTAGAAACATGAACCCAAAAAAGCCAGTAGGTTTTTTTAATTGGGAGTGTAGAGTTTTATTATTTAAAAGGTTTTATAAAGAAATTTTAAACAGACCATGGAATTGCTGTAATAGGTTGGGTTTTTTCCTCTTGGAAATTACTCAGCCATTTGGTTTCTATTCTTGTACAAAGCACAAGCTTTTTGAACAATCATTTGATATGCTTGTTGATGCATCACAAAAAGGAGATATGCTTTGAATTCTCCTTAAAAACCCCACGTAAACACAAGGTTTATGGAGCATTGCAACAAAATACCATCTCCTTACTGAGTGCTTTCACATGTGATTTCCTCCCTGACTACTGCATGTAAACATACTTATTGTGTTTGGGAAATTCCAAAACCTCCGACACGATCAAGCTCAATAGCTCAGCAAAGGCAAGTTACAGGTTTAAAATGTCCACATTTTGCAACAAGATGCCTCGATGGTAGCAGAGGAAGGAAGAGGGGGGCATTTTAATACAGCAGGGTGGATGGATAGCCCCATTTGTCACTCCTTGGAGGCATAGGCTCACCCTGCACACACCAGCAGCATCCTCTGCACCCAGGGACTGCTGATCCATTGTCTGTAGGAAAGACACCCAGGCCCAGGATCATCATTTCACACAAACAAGGGCATGCTCCTCTCCCAGCCTTTAACTGTCCACTGTTTCTATCTTTTTGTAAAGAAAAGCCTTTCATACATAGGGGTTGTGCTCCTTTTTCTTGCATTGATGTTTCCTTAAGGCTTTATATTAGAAAAGCCATAAAGAAATAAGCAAAAATACCAAGACATTACACAGGTGAGAAGAAATAGCAACAAGTGTAAGATTCAGCATGACAAAAGACTGTGAGAAAATTATTAAATACGCCTGAAATAAGCGGATTGTCTTGTTTCCCACTGTGCACATGGCACACTGCAAGCACAGGGTGATCACTGCAGGACTGGGCTCCCTTCAGCTTGCCCTAGAAGTCAGCCAGGATGTGCACACCTCTCCCAGCTCCCAATCTTCAGTGTCCCCGTGGAGACCTGCGAGGTCTTTTTAGTTCAGCACATAAGCCACTGCCACCTCCCTCTCCACAGCTGAGCCTTCTGGAAAAATTGTTGAAAGTTTAAATCCTACTAATTTGTAAATGAATAAACATGAAATTCTCTTTGGTAAGTTTTAAATCACGATTTGTGCCCCTAGGGCTGTTTATGGTTACAATTATAGAATCATCACGGATTGGTTTGGGCTGGAAGGACCTTAAATATCATCTTAAATATCCCATGATGGGCAGGGAGACCTTCCACTATCTCAAAATGCTCCAAGCCCCATCCAGCCTGGCTTTGGACACTTCCAGGAATGGGGAGCCACAGCTGCACTGTGCCAGATCCACAATGATCATATGCTTATCATTTTCCTCTGCTAAAAATGACATTCAAATTTAAACCAGACATTTCTCCACCTGTACCTGAAGGCAACATAAATTGGGTTTGTGCTTCTGCAGCTTCCCCCACCCTCAAGTTCAGGCTGTGGGCTCTGCCAGCCTTGCCCCAGGGCAGGGCAGGAGCTCTGTCCATGCACAGGCACTCACCCCCAACACTGTTTTAGGGCAAAGATCTGTGTAATGTGAGTAACCTGCAAAAACGGCAGGGCTGCAGCATGAAATGACTCCCCCCTTCACTCTCTGTATATTTTTTATTTTCAAATTTGTTTCTGCTATGCCCTGATTTATCAAAGCCCTAAAACACATGCTTGACTTTAAATACCTCACTGCAGCTAAAACTAATTGCATACTTAGTCTTTGATGGCTCAAGGTCATAAAGAAATCACTGGCTTTTCCAAACAAATACTTCACTATTTTAATTGCTTGCAAACCAGGTCCCACAGCCCCTGCAGAGGTGGGTGTAGGACTGTGTGCCTGACTGGAGGGTGAATGCCTGGGATTTCCCTGAACAATTCAGGCAGTGCAGTTACCCAGGGCACAGCATGTCCAGAAGGGTTGGCCAGCCTGGACTTGGGGCTGGCCTGTGACAAAGCACTGGGAAGAACCTGTGGCTGCCCTGATCCTGCTGGTGGGAGATGCCTGCTGTGCCACAGTTACCTGAGCACATCTCGGAAGGCTTCAGCATCTCTTCAGCAGGCATCTCCCATATCAGGGAACCATAAATAAGATATGAATATCCCCACTTGGAGATCTTGTTAGTGCATGTAAGTAACTACATAAATATGTAAATATGGAAATCATATAGAGACTCTAAACTTGCACATACATAAAGAGGTGGAAGCAGTACTGTACGAGCAGAGTTCCCATCAACATTCACTCTGATAGCCTGGGGATATTCACTCCCTCCCTCTACACTGGCTGCTTCTCCCTCCAAAATTCTTAGTAGAATGATAATATTTTAACAGTTGCAGCTTTAAAAACCATGATTATGACCAATCATTTCTCCCAGCAATTGTATATTTAGCAGAAGGGAAACATTAAACTTCCCAGGAATGAGGTTATTTAGGGCATAAAATTCAAGGAAATAGGTATTTAGGTCATTGTGGGCATGGTTTTTATTTTCCCTAATTTTCAGATTACTTTCAATTAGGGTCTGCTCAGAGTGGAAACTTCTTGATGTGAAATAGATACTATCTAAATCATTAGAGCTCATTCATTGCCATGTGCCACCTTTTAGAGCAATTAAACCTGACCTTGGGGTTAGGGAGCTGAGCACTCACCGACCCAGGGCACTTCCTCTGAATATGAATAAGCTCGGAGTACAAATACAGTGGGGCAGGATTGCTCCTGGCACAGATAATGCCTTTGTTAGAGCAGGGCTCTTCGGGCCCTTAACTATGGAGTCCATTGATTCAGAACATTCACTGGTGGGATCAGTTCTGGGAATTTTTTCCTGTCTTTTTTTTTTTTTTTTCCTTGACATCTGGAGTCTATCTCTTTGCCAGCCTCTCAGCTCTCCACTCAAAAAGAGAAAGTGAGGGAAACAGATGGACAGGCTCACAAACACATCGAACAAGTACCAAAAAAATCTGACAAAATTTTTGCAAGAAAAGGAGGGAAAAGAAGAAAAAGAAAAATGCCTAAATTTTTAAGTCTTTTGGACATTCATTTTTTTGCCAAGTATTGCCAGATGAACATGAGTTCAGTCTAAAAATCCCGTGATTCTCACCAGAGTGGTTTTTTGTCACTTTCCAGCTCTCAGTAGCTCTTCCAATGGCAGTGCCCACCACATTTGGAGTCCTGTGATTACAAACAATGTCCAGGGCAAGGACTGTCCAGGATGGATTGGCTGATCTATCCCTAGGAGTTACTTCAATGCCTTCCTCGTTTGGCAGAAACAATGGGGAAGCTGCCTCTACTTACAGGACACAGAAAAGGAGATGCTGGTCAACAATCAGGGGGGCTCTTGTTTAGAGAACAGAGCTTTTCATGCCCTGCCAAGCCATGTTAAACAATAACTGTCAGAGCCTGTTAGAAGACGGAAAATTGGTATTGCTTGGTACAGACCCAATTCTGCTGGGGTTTGTTCACAGACTGCATGGCACTTTTAGTCCTGCTTACCCCATGAGCTCTCAGCAATCCAAGACAGCTCCAAACGCTTTTCTTTCAGCTTTCATCATGTGCTAAGGAGGGGAAAAAAGCCATCTGGCTTTCCTTCACCTGGCAGGGCCACTCCTCATCAGGCTGCTGACCTAAAACATAATCTCCACCATGACCTACGGAGAAATGGGCAGGACCCACCTGCAAAGTAAAAGCCCCTTCTTGAGGCACAATGCCAGATTCCTGCTGGCTGCTGTGTGCACGTCCCCCTTTAGGAGACTTTGGCAACTTGTATTTCATTGCCACGGTGTGCAAGTGGTTTCCAAGCAAGTCATTCTGCTCATTTGCAGGTAAAAGTTAAAGATACTGAGGGAACTACACCAAACCTCCTTGTTCCCCACAGAGTATTTCCCCAAGACATGGAAATACTCTGTGTTTCACCATTTCTGAATTCCTTTACACGTCTTGTACACAGCATGAAGAAGCAAGGTCAGGACTTTATGTTGTGAGGGCAACATTTTCCCACTACAGCCTATAAAAGTATAAAGAATTTGGAAACATTCTCAGCCATGGCAGATTGAGGGATTCAGATTTTTTTTGCAGGTGTAATTATACAAAAAAGATCATTGAGACTATTTTAAATCAGCTTTATCTAAATATTTCATCCCAAGCAAGCATGCAGCTGAATTAAGTTGTTGCAACAAACCAATTTCCTGCGGTGGCTGAACAGCTTCAGGGTGAAGTTTTGGCTTCATGTACGAACACGGAATCAAAGCAGCCATTAATATCCATTTCCAAGTGCAGCACTTGAGTTCATGAAAACAGCACTCTTCTCCTCTTGGAAGTTTCTCTCATGGTACGTTCCCATCTTCGAGGGAGCAACTCATTCTCTGTGTTAACGTTTTATTTGAGAACCATGATGTTCCTGTGCAATGAGTGCAAGGAAATGCCATCCATGCTGGGTATCACACTGGGAAATGGGGGCCAGAGATCCACACCACTGTCATCCTTCACAGAGAGCCACAGAGCCAGCAGGATATGAATGAAATTGTATCTGCACGGTTAAAATTCTGCAGTTTTACTTGATTAGCCCACTTTTTTTCCATGGGCACAAAAAAAAGAGGTTAATTTACTGACTACAAAATTGTACTTTCCATGTCAATATGTCAATGCAAAATTAAATAATAAAAAAAAAAAATTGAAAAAATGAGTACCACCTGCTCTGTCCATGAGGCAGAAAAATGAGGCCGTTATCAGAAAGGAGCTGCAGAAGGAACCTGTACCCTGACAGGGAGACTGAGAAATATGCCTCAGTGGGTCATAAAATCACAGAGTGATTTGGGCTTGGGCTGGAAGGGACTTGAAAGCCACCCAGTGCCACCTCTGACCTCTGCCACGGCAGGGACACCTCCCACTGTCCCAGGCTGCTCCCAGTGTCCAGCCTGGCCTTGGGCACCGCCAGGGATCCAGGGGCAGCCCCAGCTGCTCTGGGTGCTGTGTTCCTGCACACAGGAGGGCAGATGAACTGTCTTTAGTGGCTGGTGTTTATCTGCCAGGGAAGGCAGGATCAATGTACGGTCAGTCTAATTGCCTTTAACTGAATGTGGCAGCCCCAAAATCACCCACACGAGCTGGGAGTGTTGGAAAAATGACACTCACTGGTATTTTAGGGACACTGCTGGCATCCACGTGTTTATAGTGGCTTTCCATCACTTTTTAAACTAAATTACATTTTATCAAACGGGAAGTTTGGTAAGTCCTATTGCTGAGTAGATCTCTCCTGTTCCAGGCACAGAACCACTGCTTTCATGGGAGAAACAAAGCAGAAAACCCTGGCTAAAGCCAACCCATTTCTTGCAGAATTTGAAATATCTCACTTGGAACTCTGGCTCCCCTTTTCCCCGTGCTGGGAATGGGGGCTGCAGAGTGAGGGCTGGCTGTGAGCAGGCAGGGGGCTGGCGGCAGCAGGAAGGGCAGTCTCCAGCTCCACTCCGGTCATTAGCAAGAGCAATTTGCCCACAAACAATCTGGAAAGGGTTTGCTCAGATTACAGTAAAAGTTAATGGAGCTGGAAATTCCTTCTCTTTTGGATCAGCTCATCCTTCTCTGTGCAGCCCTTAAGTACATGGTGAAGCGTAAGGAAGGTTTGGCAGCAGCAGATGCAGCTGAGAGCATAAAACCCACGGTGAGGAGGGGGCCTGATCCAGAATTCCTGGATCTCCTCACTGCTCCCATTAGTCCAGGTGGGAAAGCTCAGGACCTCCCTGGGCTGGGGCCTTTGGAACCAAGAGGAAAATTAAAGTTCTTGTCAGCTGATTCTGCTGCCACTGGTTATTTAAGGAGGTGAGGGGAATTGGAATAAGTAATACAACTTTAACAAGATACAGCATCATCACTTTCATATTAGGTTTTGCTGACAGTCAGAGTGCTGAGCATGGAGAAAGCAGTTGAGAGGACAGACAAACAACAGACAGCAGAAAATGCTCATTCTAGGTTAAATAAAACTAACTTGGTTTGAGCCATTGAGCCAAAGCTCATTAGGTGACACAGATTAATCACAGCACGAGAAACCAGCTCAGTTATCCTGCATATCAGGTTCTTCCACATCACAACATTATGGATTCTTCAACTCATCCTTTCCAAAATACCTTTAGGCCTCCTAGAGCTCTTGTTATTGTGTCAAAGTCACCACTTTCTAAAAACCTGAATGTCATCCATTTATATCAGAAGAAAATCACAGCTAAACTGTGTTTACACTTCATCCATATTTACTACATCTCAGACTTGATTTTAAAAAAGTGAGAACTCTGTGTGGTCAGAAAAGACTCTTTCCACTTAGAGGTCAGCAGAATTTCCCCACCCATGTGCTTTACTGTCCCATTGCAGCTGATCTGAAGCTGCCCCTTAAACCCAACCAGCCTAGAAGAAAACAAGTCCCCAGATAAGACAGGGATAGGTTGGGTTCAAACCCAAGCAAAGACCTCAGCCAAACATTTTCCAGCTGAGCTGCAGACACACCACTGGCCAGAGAGCTGGGCAGAGAGATCTCACCCAAACAGCTCTCTGAGCCTGGGAAATCCAAAGCCCAGTAAGGGGCAGCATATCAAACTCCTGGCTGTTTGCTGAGGTTTGTGGCGTGTCTGTCTGTCTCCACCCCACGACTCCACATAACACTTTACCACCAGAGGAGAGCCAGCAGGGAATAAATGAACAGCTGCTGGAATCACCTCTGCCTGCAGAAGAAATGAAAAAATGCTGGTGCACTCTAGTTAAAAGATGGAAATCTCTTGCACTGCATGAACTTGAGCCAAAGCCTACCAGAGTCATTGCTGCTCACTGAGGTCACAGGGCTCGAGGTCTATCTCTACAGCAGTGTTGGACATGTCTTCTTCGCTTAATCACCAAATCAGATGAGGCAGAGCAGGAACAGGCACTCATTCTGCTTGAAGCCAAGCGATGTTCACCAGGGATGAGCCCACAGACAGAGGTGACCCCTTTCAGTCACAGCTGGCTCCTCCTCAGGATGGATGGAAGCTGCTGAGGACATATCCTCCCTTCTTTATCCCCACCTCCCCTTTCTGGTTAAGTGCCATTACATTACTGAAAAAATACTAATAGTTAATGAGTGCTGCTTAATCCCGTGCTCTTCCATCTGCGCCTCTTTGCAGCCTGACACCCCTCCTGTCCCGAGGCCATGGAAAGCAGAGGGTGTTTAGTGTCCCCAGCCATGCTGTCCACATCCCCTTCATTCCCAGATTACATCTTGTACCAACAGTTTGTGTGTGGGGAAAACCAAAGCTGCCAGAGCTGCTCCCAGGATGTGCATGGTGTGCAAGGTGCCCAGGCAGGGGGCAGGGGCCCTGACCCCTGTGCTCACCCACAATAATGAATGGATGGATGGATGGGGCAGGTTCCCAGCCTCCCGCAGCAGTAATCATGGCATGCACAAGCAATGAAAGCAATCTGTTGTTAACTGCCTGAACAGGCTTGTCCAGAGACCCCAGACTTCCCTGTTCAGGCATGTTGCACAATGGCAATTTTCTCGTTAAAGGAGGAAAAAAAAAAGCCTCAACAGGCTAAAAGATGCCTCCTCACAGCCTTCCTTCCCCAGATGCAGTGCTTCAAAAAAATTGACAGAAAATCCAAGGATGAAATTTCAGAAACTGTGGACTGTAATGAAAGTGGAATGCCTGAATAAGTCCTAATGGACTAGGAAGAGTTGATGACAAAAAGCATTTCTTTAATATTAGTCCTTCACCCAAGCTCATGGTGATAAATCCATTGAGTTACTCACATTCACTGTCCTAGGAGGGGACTGAAGTCTTTAGTTATGTCTGAGCAGGGTGTTTCTGATGGATTGAAATGGAAATACTTCTACAATGGATTTGGGGGTGCAGCTTTCAACAATAATTCACAGGCAACGACATTCTGTATTTTGGGTGTCAACTAAGATAGCAGGCAGGAGGACCAAAAACTTGCTGCCTGCTGAATTTCAGCTTGTCAGCAGCAGCACTGGCTCATCACATCCCAGTTCTGTTCTTCAGTACTCACTTGTTACCAGTAGTTGCATATCTACTATTTTATTTGTCAATCTAGCATTTAATTAAGCATTCAGTCACAGAAGGACCCAACACCACAGGATTCCTGCACACAGGTGTGCTGACCCCACATGGCACTGCCTGGCTTTTGACTTCTGGTTGTTTTTAGCTTCAAAAGTGATGCTTTACACCACAATATCTTCAAAAACCATGAAAATGAAGATTTTTATGAGTGAGTCAGTAAAGGACAGGGCAGGGAGTGCCCAGCTAAGCTCATGGCACGACCTGAGCCCCCAGCAAGGCAGATTGCAGAACTCAGGAAATGTGGGTAAGAGCTCAGGGCAGGCAGCACGAGAGGACTGCTTTTAGTTCTTTGAAAAATTAAATATTCACCCTCAGAGCAAATGCTCTTTTTTCACTGCAGGAACACCACTGCTGAGGACATCAATGGTATTGCTAGATAAACCTGTCAAAACTGGGTAATACCTTAAAGTACGAATATACTTTGTGAGGTTTTTAAGCACTTTTCCCCAGTGGCTCCTCTTCCAGCTTGGCCAGGGAAATGCTGCTCGGTGCCTCGGTCACCTGAGGAAAAGGCGCTGGTATTTTATCAGTGGAGTGAGATGATGCTATCTCTTGGTTCCACACTCCTGCAGCTTCCTGTGGCTGCTCACGTGCCGGTATTTCGCAGGATTGAATGACCTGATGTTATCGAGTGTCCCTCTGATCAGTGTGTCCCCTCTGCAGCGCCCACAGAAATCCCATTGCTCATGGCACACACCACGAAACGTTGTCAGGCTAGCACAAACAGATATTTTGACAAGGAAATTTAGGTTTTCCCGCTGTTATTTTGTCTAATACTTCTCATGTTTTGTCTATTGTATTGCGGATTGGTTAAAACGGGAGTGCAGGCAAGGGCAAAATCCATAAAATGCAAAGGTAATGTCCACTCCATTTTCCTATCAGGCAATACTCAGGGCTTAAAAGTCTACTCCAAATTAGGGAAATATTCCCATCTTTCAATGCAAATGTTCTCATGTTTCAATGCAAACTCTTAAAAATGAAGTTTAACACTGGAAGTGTATATGCCACTTGGCACTGACCCAGTTGTGCCCACCGACCCAGCTCAGTCTGGTTGTGCCTGAAAGGTTTCACAGAATCACAAAATGTTAAGGGGTAAAGATCCCTTGGTCCCAACCCCAACATCTCCCACCAGACCAGGGTGCTCACAAGATTTCCACAAGATTCAAGACTGTCCCAAGGACACAAGACCCTCCATTCATGCCCATCATAGAATTTATCTGCAATAATTTTGGTTGTCCTGCTACATCAAGGGCCATTCCAGACCCTTGGGGCATCCTTTAGCAGAAGTTACCAAGCACAGGAGAAACAAAGAACAGAACTGTCATTAATTGGAAACATCTACAATTGTCTCCTACCTCACTTGCAGATTTTCAGTATTATTGTCACATATAAATGTATATTCTGTCTCATGTCCCCTCGGGAGGGTGGCTGAAGTTCTCACTGCAGAGACCATTCTGCAGCGCACACACCCCCTGGTATTTCTGCCCCACCCTGTCGGTCCTCCACCCCTTCCAAGGGCCCAAAACACAGAACATATTTCCTCAACAGCTCCAATCGCAGTCACACCAGTGTCAGAGCAGCAGCTGGGGCTGTCTTCTTCAAAACTGAAACCCAACTGTGCCTTGAAAAATGAGAACAGCTCACGGGGGAGGAGACCTCGGCCCTTTGCAGGTGAGTGGGAAATCTCAGATGGTTCCAGCAGAGCTTGGCCTCACATGTCTCTCTTGGGCTGAGCACAAAGGCAAATAATGGGACTGGGCTGGGGCCCCTCTGCTGGAAGGGGAGCTGCTGGCTTTGGGCTCTCAGCACTGGGGGTACGTCTGCAAGCAAGCTCAGAGCTGATGCAAGCATCTCCAGTGTAACTTATGGAGTTGTTAATCCTCCACAGGTTTTAATAATCATTTAGCATTTAGTGAGTATGCTGGACTATAAATGTGTTATTAAACCTAAATTAAATGCAGATTTGGAACATAAACGTGCTATAGAAATTTATGAGGGATCTTAGCAGTGAATAATTTTTTAAACATTGCTGTGAAAGCTACAGAATATCAGTTTCTGAATTAGTACAAAATACTGTGTGTTACTTGTCCATTATTGGAGACTGTGTCTGTGGAGGTATGTCCTAAAACCCCCACGCAGTCCAAAATGTAATTCATTGGCAGGAATTTCCAGGTCTGTAAAAAACAAATGAACCATTTTCATGTCAGCACAGTACTGCTCCACCTGGAATTGCTGCGTGTGGGTCCCAATTTCTCCAGGCCTACCAAGCTCAGGATGTGCAGAAACCACAGAACCCAGGACAAGTTGGGTTGGAAGGAACCGTAAAGATCATCTCATCCCTTCCTGGCGTGGGCAGGGACACCTTCCACTGTCCCAGGGTGCTCCAAGCCCCATCCAACGTGGCCTTGGGCACTGCCAGGGAATGTGATTCACATCCCAAAGACCTGAGGATTGTTTGGGCTGCCAGTGCTTGTACATTCCTCTTCTTTCCCCAGAACGATCACCAGAGAGCCCTTCCTGCAAAGCCTGGAAATGTGTTGTTGATAAATTCAGAGAAGCCATTCCCAGTAATTCTCAAGCACCTCACTCACCACGAGGTACCAGAGGGCAGTGCTGTGTGCCTTGACAAGCCCTTGATTGAATTTACATCAACAATACTGAATTAATTTGAATTGAGAAAGGAGAAAAGCAAACCTATAACAATTTCAACCAGCTTACAAACCTGCTGATTACTGCAAAACCTGAAGATCCTGCACACTGCAGCCTTTTGGTCACTCTGAGGTGCAAGAGGATCCCATTTCCTGCAGGAGAACTGCAAGATTTAACAGCTTTGGGCAGAACAAGGCTGTTAGCTGAGAAATGAACCTCATCAGTATCATAGTTAGGAAACAGAATCTTCCTCAAACCCTGCAGTGGCCAGCAGGTCAGGGCAAATGTTAGAAAAGACAGAAAAGTGGAGAAGGTAATTGAGCTAATGATGGTGTTTTATTTTAGAGTCTTGCCAAATTTCCTTCGTGATCTGCACCGAAAAGTGAACACCCAGCTGTGACGTGTAACACACAGCTGTCCACATGTGGATTTCCTAAAGGACCATCTCTGTTTCTAGTAATTCCAGATGCAATTGGAAACCTTGCCTTAATCAGGCATGATGGAAATCTGCTCCCACTCAGGGAAAGAATGGGAGAAAGGAAGCAGCAGTGCAAGGGCAGGGTCCTGGAGCACTGGCTGAGCACTCGAGGTGGTTCCTGGAAGAGCAAAAGAGACATTTTACATGGACTAAGTGCTCTCAGCAGAGCACATCTGTGTGGATGGCTTCCCCTCACTCCTGAGACTGATGCATCCACTGTTTCTTTTGCCAGCCTTGCACTTGATTAAAGGAGGCTCCACATGCAGAGCAGTGCTGTTGTGCAGAATGCATGTGCTAGCAAATGATAAACTATCTGTCACAATATTGGCTCAAGGTTTGGGAATTTTCTAACGTAGGAAGATTAAGATGATTGAACTTCAAATAAGTACCATTTCTGACTAATTGTTTACAGATATGGCATAGAAGCAAGATGGCTTCTTTTGGGAAAGTAATGTCATTTTACTTTACAAGATTCTAGCTGAAAAATAAATGCTCAAAGCCCAAACTTGCTTAAATCTGTACATTTGCAGTCACCTGAAGGGAGACTGCACTTGGAGCACTGGAAAGTGTCCCAACATGCTGGGCTCCCCTTTAAAACTGGAATAAGAAGCAGTCACTGTATTAGATTTAATCACCTGGGCCTAGATTTTGTTACAACCACATGGGCAGCTCTTCAGATCTGCTCTACAGACCAGCCTTGACCTGTGAAGTCTTCCCTCTCCATACCCATGAAGATGCATGCAGAAATTCACTCCACAGAACACACAGGGGCTCCTGCCTCTTTTTCTAACCATTACTACATGGCCTGTCCTGCATGGGAAGGTCACAGGTGCTACCATGTCTCCATCCCTGTCTTGGTGTTCTCCTGTGCTGATCTCCACACGGTGACCTGCACAAGCATTTTCTCCCTGCAGGACATTGATCACCACAGCCAGAAAGATCTTGGTTCTCCATTCCAGCTGGGTCACAGGCTCTACATGTGACCTTCTGTCACTAGGTCTTCTCATGTCAAAATCAAAACTGAGTTAAAATCTAAGAGCACACTGTGAACCAGATGTTCCAGCTGAGCCAAACCTTTCTGGTAAATACATTGCAAAGAGCACAAATCATCCCACTTCAAACTTTGGGAATCTGTATATATCTAAATGTATACAAAATTCTGCTGTTTCTTGACAATAGGTTCATGCTCTAGAAGAACAGAAATTCAGCAGGCTGAAATTAATAATACATTCGAACAAACACCAGTGCATTGTTTCCCATTTAAGGAACTGCCTGGATATAAACAAATCCTTACTCATATTCTATGATTTAAATAACAGAACCATTCTTACCATGAGTAATGATTGTACCTTTCACAAAAATAAGAGGTAAAAATTAGTTTGAGAAGAGTCTTTAACTTTGATGCTCTTGATGTCAGTGTATTGAATGTCACATGGTTCAACACTATCTGCTAATGTCCCCAAAATGTCATTGTTTAACCCCAGCCAGCCACCAGCCCCTCTCTCACTCCTGCACCACTGGCATCAGGGAGAGAATCAGAAGGGTCAAAGCTAGAAAACTTGTAGGTTTAGATAAAAGACAGTTTAACAGTGCAAGCAGAAGCTGGGCACACAAACACTGCAAAGCAAGGTATTAATAACACTGCAAAGCAAGGTATTAATAACACTGCAAAGCAAGGCATTAATTCAGTGCAAGCAAGGTTTAATTCACTGCTCCCCATGGCTGTGCAGGTGTTCAGCACCTCCAGGAGAGCAGGGCTCTGTCTGTGCAGCAGTAACTTGGAAAGACAAATGCCATCCCCTGGAACGTCCCTGCCTCCCTCCCTGTTCCCCAGCTTTATATCCTGAGTGTGATGAGTGTCACATGGGCTGGAACATGGCCTTGGGTCACTTTGTGTCACCTGTGCTGGCTGTGGCTCCTCCCAGCTTCTGCCCAGTGTGACCAGGAAAGGCTTTGGCCCTGCCCATGCACAGCAAAAACATCTCTGTGTTGTCAACCCCATCAATTGTGTTCAGCACCACCCCAAACAAGACCCAAACCAGCCAATTCATTCTATGGCAGCCAAAATCAGCACATCAGGGACAGACTGAATTGGATGAGTGGAATTCAAGTTAAGGCCATTTCTACTTTTGATGCTCTACCTGAGGGTGCTGTTTCCACCACATGGCCAAATCACGTGTTGCCTAAATTTGTGCCAGCGTTTTATCTTTTGGAGGTTTCCTCTTGAGGAATGCAAGGAGTCTGCAGTGCATGGAAACATGGACACAAATATTTGCCCAAAACAACAACTGAGGTAAGAAAACAAACAAACAAAAGAGCATGGATCAGGGATCATGAACCCTCACTGAGCCAATTTTCTCAGTGATGGTGTTCTGGCACTGGTAAGAAAGTGTTGCTTTGCATCTGAAGTCACAGCCTGTAGTCAGAGCTACTCCTGAATATTCAAGTTCACTGGACAGGAGGCAGCTGAATTATTGCACATTTACGTGTCTCCAGCCATACTTCCAAATAACACCAGAAAGAACTGAGGCAAATGCTTTAAAAACATCATTTTAAAAATCTGAAACACTAAGATTTCAGTTTAATAACTGGGTGTATGTTTAAAAAGAAATGTAAGGTGCTATACATTTAAATCCAGTAACAAGATCCTTTTACCACAGCAGAGATCCTTTTAATTCCATAGCAGAGAAAATGGGTCCTAAGGTAGAATAATTAGCCACTTGACATTTTTTTATTTTTTGATATGTATAAGCCCAGAGTATTCTACTCTACAATTCACTGCAGCATTTGGAGTGAACAAGCAAAAAAACCTCAAATCAAAAAGTATTTTCCTTTGCTTATATTATCAGTTTGTGAAAACAAGGATCTGGTGGACAAACCCGTTTAAACAAACAGGGGTTTAGAAGTGTGCAATACAGAAAATTGTGGTGATTTCTCACATAACTTTGTTACATGCCAAGCACTGATTTCCTTTTTATACAAATTAAAACCTATAAACTGATGCAATTACCCTCCCCACACACATTAGTTTAAATGCTAGGGTGTTACAAACCCCATTTATCTTTCGTGCTTTCTGTTAGGCTGAGAGTCAGCTCTGAGGTTTAAATTTTGTTTAAAAGTTCTTGGCTAATTGATCACTTTAGGGATGCTTTAAACACAGGTAAAACACCGACAAAGACGTTAAAAGTAAGCTTTCCTAATGGATGAATTGCAGCTATCCATCATCCTGCAGCTACTTCCCCACCACCCTCCCATTAAACCTAATAAGTTCTATTAGAGCTGTTAACATGTGGCATCTGTTAATGGAAAGTGTAAAATGCACAAGGTGTGACCAGACCTGAGGGCTCTGAGAAGTAAAGTTTGAAACAGAAAAACGAATTCTGGCTATTCCCAAAGTTAATGTAAAGCCAGGTCAGTGTTCCAGGCCTTTCTCAGAAGCAATTCCCATTTAAAGCCTTGCTGGAGCAGAGGCAGCGAGGCTTCGCCTGCTGGCACAGTGCACATGTTATATTTCAAGTACAACGGCAGGCAAAACGTAGAAGTTGAAGGAAAAGGAGGAAATACATTTATTTTTGGGTTGAGAAAACAGTGTGACACATGACAAGCCTGGATCTCTTTCGGAGAGGCCGTGCTCTGCATTACTGAGATTGAGTTTGATCATTGCTGAAGGAAGGCAGAAATCCCCCAGCCTGGATGGCAGGGCTGTAATAGGGGCTGTTAATGTCTGCTGTGAGCTGGTTCCTGACATCTTGAACGCATTGCTGGGGCAGCTCCTGCGAGCTCTGCCACGGAGAGCGCCCAGGGAGGGAGAGGCTGGCTGGGAGCCTCAAGGCCCGTGTCTCATCAAAGGCTTTGAACTGCTCCTAACCTGTGAGACCACTTTCCTTGGTACTAGGGGGACCATCAGAAGATATTAAAATGACCAAAGCCAGCCCATGTAGTAACAGCTGTGAGTGTAATCCAAAATTAGCTCATTAATTCACGGGAAAGTATTTTCTACTCGTCTTTCATTACAAAAAGCGTGTCTGCTTGTTAGCAAAACCTAGAGCTTTAACTGGAATCTTTAAGACATTAGCAATGCACATGTGCTTTTCTATGCCTTAGTGGGAGATTTATCGAGTTTATTCTCTAATCTCTGTTTACAAGCAGAAATATGACGAACATAAATCATTTGAATAAGATTTCAAGCTACAAATCCCCTTTGCTATTTTCCGGCATCCTCATGTTATTTCAAACCTGCAATTAATTCTTTTCTTTGCTGGCCCGTTTGTTTTTAAAACAATTTCACTCCACTTGACCTTTGTGTTTCTTGGAAAAGTGTTCAAAGTTGGAAATAACTCTAGATGTTATCTGTTAGTGCTTATTTACCATGCACAGTGAGCTCAACTTAGGAGCTCACAGTGAGCTGGAGCTTAGGAGCCCCACAGAGGTTCAAGATGAAGGGGCAAGTTCCTACCAGCAGGAATTACCATTGCAGGGATGTTGTGATCATTATTAAGGACAGTCAGGCTGCTCTCCAAGTGGTGGCCCTTACAAAAATCTCAAATATTTAAAAAAGATTGGAAAAAGATGATGTAACAAGAAAACACACCTCCAGAGCTCTGTCCTGCAAGGTGCTGGGCATACTGCCCACAACCTAAGCAAGCACTAAAACAGCCATTAGGTGGGCACAGGTACAGAATTGGGCCCAAAGCCCTGAGACAGCAACAAATTGTCATTTTTGTTAATCAATTCCAGTTATTGTCATGGACCAGGACAAAAATGCACTGTGCACTAATTGCATTACAGCAACTTCTAGAAGCCCAGAATTCTACAAAGCTGGTGATTTCAGGGATTCTGCAAGAATAACTTTTGTCTTTCTAGGAAGTTTTGCATGTTTTCAGTGGGAAATGTGTGGCTTAAAAGGGCTGCTCTGGTTTTGCAACTGCTGCCAGCTAAGGATCTGCTGAAACTTGTGTTTTCAGAAGTGCAGCCCATCTATATTGGATCAACAACAGGGCAACAGCATTAACTAAACTATTACATCAATGGTATATAGTCCAGGCACACAATCTCCACTTTTTTCTGCTAGAAGGAGTTCAAGTCCTGCCAAAAAAAAAAAAAAAAAAAAAAAAAAAAAAAGAATACAGAAAGCCGACAATATTTACATTTAACAGATTGCAGCATTTTGGTTTTCAAAAGACTGAGTCCAAGGCAATTAAAACTTCGGTGGCCTTTTGGTTTTTAAATTGCAAGGAGAGGGTGGCGGGGCGGAGAGGGGCTCCGCAGCACATGTGGCTGTCAGCTTTGACAGGTGTGCGCTCGGGCGCTGCCGCTGCCCCAAACCCGGGAAACCTGAGAGTGTTTGTAAACAGTCTGCGCTTTCTCAAAAGTGCCCTGGAGATTTGCTGCAGGAAGTCAAATTGCTCAAATCTACCTAATTTGGCACGATACGTTGAAAGCATGCTTGAGTGATCATAATTGCACTGGGACTGACTTCATTTAGCCATCTCTGGGCATACCTTTCCAATAACAACTGCAGGCGATATAAATTCAATCTCTTGTTTGTTTCTGAAAGTGATTAGCCTAAAAAATTTGGAATTTAAACACTCATAATTGCAAAGTGTTATTTATATTCAATTTTGATTTATTAAAGAAAAAAGTCCCCTCACTTCTTCTTCTTTTTCTTTTTTTTCCCTACCCAGGAATGGTTTGATTTGCTTTGGAAAGTGAAAGGGATAGAAAATAGAAATGAAAGGAAAAAGACATGTCTTGTTGGTGGTGAACATTGCTCTTACAATGGGATTTTTTCTCCTACAATACATAGTTTTGCAACAAGAGCATAAAAGGTTCTGATGTTTACTTCAAGCCTGGGCTTTTTGCTGTGAAATATCTATGGCTCACTAGGATTAATATAATTTTCACATCTATGCAGAAATACGTGCAAAAATAAGACAAATCAACTGTGCTGTACAACTGCAAGACCAGAAAGAGACCTGGAAGAGTCCCATTTACATTCTGAGTACAATAACCAGCATTGTTCAACATGAGAAACAAGGCTGAAATAAAGATATTTATTTGGTGCATGCATTCAGGTTTTTAAAACCAACTCATCTAATACATACTTGCACCCTTTTTATATTTGCCTTCTCAAGAAACTCTCAGGATAAACCCTATGATGGGCAAGAATTTTTCTGAAAGTGCATTTTGGGAGATCTTCAGAAAGAAAATATCGATTCATAAATGTAGGCAAACATTCATAAAGACTTTTCAGCAGGATGCTAGCTCAAATACGTAAAATCATCACCCAAAAAGCCCATAACATGTATAAACCCCAGATGTCAGATTTCCAATTAGAGAAAAATGCCATGAACTCTTTTGAAATTTACTAATAAATTAAGAAATTAAACTCCTGACAATTGTCTTGCAAAGAGCAGCTTAAAATATCCAGAGAAAACAAAAAAAAAATCCATTAGAAAAAACTGTTTCCTGAGAACATCTTGCTTTGCCCTAATCACAACCAGACCTGTGTGCAGCTCCCTTGCTCTAATTAAAACCAAGAAATGAGAGATGAAGCAAAGCAGCAAGATCTCCATCAGGGCTGACCCTGTGGCCCCAGCCCTGCACGGCCAGGAAGGGCTGGGCTCTCCTTGCAGGAAAAACAGAAGCTGGACAAGTCTCTTTGCCACAGTGGTTTATTCCATGTCTTCTTTATAACCTCCTCCTCCTCCTCCTCCTCCTCCTCCTCCGTCCCTGACCCAATCTGCCATTGAACGCGGCCAGCTCTGTGCCCACAGGGGTGAAACGCTGTGCTCAGCACCAGGACCGGGGTGTCTGTGCCAGCCCTGGGTGCCCCTGAGCTGAGCAGGACAGGCAGGAGCAGCCCCAGCCCCAGCAGCAGGGGGACAGCAAGGATGTCACCTCTGGCCACCTTCAGGAGCCCATCTGGGGATGCCACTGCCCTCCACAACCTCCCCAGAGGATGGGGAACCATGGGGTGGGCTCTTCCCCCAAATAACAAAGTGACAAGAGGAAATGGCCTCAAGCTGTGCCAAAAGATGTTCAGGTTGGATATTAAGGAGAAATTCTTCACTGAAAGGGTGGTCAGGCATTGGAGCGGGGTCCCCAGGGCTGGGGTGGAGTCAGCATCCCTTCAGTGTCCAGAAAGCTTCAGGATGTGGCATTTGGGAATTCAATTCAGTGGTGAACGTGCCAGGGCTAACTTAATTTGTTGGATTTGAATGCCTTAGAAGCCTTTTCCACCCACAACAATTCCATGATGTTCTGGGGTCTCTCCTGGCAGTGATGCCCACCCAGATGCTGCTGTTGAGGGATGCCCAGAGCCCACCTGGACGCCTGGCTAGGAAAGGCAGCTGAGCACACGGAGACAAAGGCACCTGCACGCACTGAAACTCCAGTGGAGCCTCTCAGACATTTCTGAGCACCTACAGGGCCCTGTGCTAAGTCATGGGATCCCATCATGTCACCAACCAGCCTGATGCCAGCAGGTGTATCCAGGGGAAACAGGTCACCTAAATGGTGCTGGAACAGAGAAGGAAAAATGCCCAGATCCATCAAGCTCCACCTAAAGTTTAATTTGTTTTTAAAGTAACAAATTAACCTAATAATGCCTAAAATAAAGCCAAGCCTCAGGGTAGGTTATTTAAAAAGCGTCTGTGCACAGAGTGTCTCAAGTTAGGTGGGACCTTCACCTCCTACGCAAATAATTTAGTGCTATAATTATCCCATTTCCCTGTCAGCAGCACTACTGCTTACCCAAAACATCTCCATTTCATTTTAAACCAAACACATTATTTACTTGATGGGAGGGAAGAGAACAGAAAGAGCAGCACAACCTGAACATTCATCATTGTTGTTTGTGCACCTTGAAGGACATTGTTGAATTATTGCTATAAACATTCCACATTTGGCTAAATGTTGTTGATATAAACAAGGGTTTTTCCTCATTAAGGTAATTTGGTGCAGTTTGAGAAACTGATTTATCAAGAGAATTAATTCAAGGCAGATATGATTTGTGTCCCTTTGTACTTGTAGATGTTTCAGCATAAACATACCCATTAAAATTCAATTACAGCTAGTCTAATCCTGCTAACAATAGTTTTCAAATACACTGCACAAATGCAGACACTATGTCCTTGCTCCAGTTTGGAGCTGCGCAGCAGAGCCCCAAGCTCACCATTGTCATGGTGCTCCAAGAGGCAGAAAAGCTTGGCAGACGCCTTGAGTGGTGCTGGGGACCTTCACATGGAAAGTTTGCTGGTTTTCGAGGTAAATTCTGTTTTCTTCTCCAGTTTTCCCATGAGATACTGATTTTAAAGGACATTTTTGGCCTGGAGAGTCAATTACAATAAAAAGCCTCTCCCTCCTTCTGTAATGTGCATTTTATGTAGTCCACAGAGGCAGGGTGAGAATCCAGCACTAGTGAAACCAAGTGCCCCCAAACCAAGCCAGATTTGTCTCCAGCACTTGGTTCAGGGCCCTGTCCTTTCTATGACATTTCCTGGCCTTCTTCTTTTTATCAGAAACTGGAGAAAAACAGTCACAGTGGCAGATGGTTGGACCTCAGGACACGCATCAGCCACCCACTTTCTCAGTTTTCCCTGACCCTGTGGAGTCCTAATCTGGCTGCAGAGTTGGCACAGGGACACTCAGACCAGGAGCCCTGTGTCCCCCTGGGACAGCATCTGGAGACCCAGCCAGAGTGAATGGCACCAAACCCTGATTCTGGACCCTGAATCACCATTCTGCAGGTTCCTCAGCCCTTCTTTCACATAAATCCCCCACAGAAAGGTTCACAAGCACAAACCAAAGCTCCTGAGCTGTTGCTTCTCATCTCCTTATCGCTGGCCCTTGGAGCTCCTCCACAAAGCAAAACTGAAGTGCAAATTTGGCCCAGGGCATCCAAGTGCTTTGAAAGGTGCATGAAATGGGTAGCAGCAGCAGTTGTACCTGCCTGAAAAGCAGGTTTCTGCTCAGGGAGGTACTGAATAAAACTCTGTTACCATTTCTTTTGTTTTCTGTGCTTGCTGATGAGAACTGGCGAATGCCCGTGGTGTGTTCTCCTGCTCCAAATGACCAGTCCTTGATCCTGAGAGTCAGGGGCACAGACCTGGGTGAGGACACTCTGCTTCCTGTGCTCTCACAGGTTGGTTCAGATCCCAGGGTAATCAGCTGTGATCATATCATACTGATTTTCTTGCCAGCCAGCAATAGAGAACATAATTTGATAGAGAAATCAAAGTCTTCTAATCTTGACCCAGAAAGAAATCAGGCGTGAAAAGGAATGGGGAAGCAGATCAATCTAGCTTAGGTCATGGACATACCTCATGCCTTAACTAACAGCCTTTCAAAGACTGAAGCACTTGCTGTTCAAAACAAAGCTGAAAATGCTTGGATTTATCTTCACTCAAAGGAAACAGGCAGCTGGTGATTGAGGACAAGCCACCTCTCTGTTCCCAGTCCTGCAGGGATGTTGATCATCTTCAAGCCACTGTTAATTGAGTCTGCTAATTACAGTGCTCAGCCGTTCCCAAGCCATGGACATCACGGGGAAAACAGATCACATATTTACAGAGAGGAGCAAACAGATCACATATTTACAGAGAGGGCCCTTGGGACGTCCGGGGTAGTCCCAGCACAACTTGAAAGGAAAGATAAGGAAGCTTAAGGGGACTCTTCCCCTCCTGCAGCAGACGAATGAATTAGCAGGGAAGGCTCCAGCTCTGGTCAAAGGCAAGGGATAATGTGGTGATGAAGTAGGTCTTCAATCACTGTGATGTATTTAAATGTCACTCTAAAGAAGATTTAGAGATGTAGGGAGAAAACAAAGTATCTGTCAAAATCACTAGGCAAATTTGAGGACACCACAGGTCGGTTGCATACATATTCTTCCTAGCATAAAGTTCCTTTCACTTTTAAAGGGTCTTTCATATATATTGTTCACTGAAGCGACAGAACTTTCATTCAGTCAAGTTATTAATGCAATTTTATGATCTCATTTCTCTCACAGTGGAGTCTCATATGAAGTCCTTTATTTCCATGCACAGAAGGTGTCCCAGGGGCAGGAAGGGAGCTGTGCTGCTTGGCCAGGAGAACACAAACAGCTGTGGGGACTCTGGTGGCCCTGCCAAGGGGACAAAGTCCTTCCCTGGTCTCTGCCACTGGACAGTCTGACATGTGGCCCCAGCAGCAGAATGTGCTGCAGGTGCAGCAGCAGCACTGGAGTCGGCGTTGTGGTGGCATCCAAAGCTCCCGGCTGAGCTGTGGTGAGGATTGAACACCCTGATGCCCTGAGAAGGGGAGTGTGGTGAGCACCTCAGATGCTTTAGGGATGATCCAGCTTCTGAACTGCCAAGGGGCAGGAAAAGAGCAGTGGAGCTCCTCTGAGGTCACTGGTGTTAATGCAGGACAAGAGCATCACCTGGGATGTGCAGGGAGCAGAACAGAACCACTCCAGGGCTGAGCCCTGGCAGCAGAACCCCCTTGGGCCAGGCTCCAGCTCTGGTCCTTGCAATGAAGGCAACAAGGACAACACATTGTGCTCTTCTGTTGGAGGTTTGCATTTCACATCCTCTGGCATAAATCAGAAACAAGGCTCAGGGGAGCACAGGGCAAGATAAACTTCTTCTTGCATCTACTTTTTCAGGAGTGACTTACCCTAGGATTCACACACAGCTGAGGCACTGCTGTATGGAAATTAAGCATAGCATTTCACTTACATCTAACTGGTAATTAACTGGCAATTCATTAACATATTTGGCCTTCACAGAAATACTATTTTCAAGGAAATATGATGCATATACATAATCTGGGAGGGGAGAGGGGAAATGAAGAATTTATCTCTGGGACTTGAGGAGATACAGAAGCCTCGTGGCTCCACACTTCCCATGATGGTGCTGTCAGCAGCTGCAGTAAGTGGCTGCATCCATTACAGGGATGGGAGCTGTCAGGAAAATGGATGAGAGGCTGCTTGGGCCATGGCTGCATTTCACACCCTCCTGGCAATTCTGTCTCACAGGCCCATGAAAAGTAGACTGGGAAAAGAGGGCTCTAGTGCACAAGAACACAAAGTATGTAGATTGTTTTCGTTTTCATAATGGAATAATCTGGGCTTTTACAGCAATTTAAACACACCCTTTTTTTTCCTTCCCATATATCCCACTACTAAAGAGCAGTTGTCATCCTAAATCTTAACTAAAGATTATTTAGAAAGCGTAATTAATGGCCGTGACATAACATCCCATCCACAAAGCTGGGTAATTAATGAGTAATAACTGATGTACTTGTGACTGCCAACTAATGCATGTCCACTTTAAAGTGAAGAACAGACACAAATCCTAATTCATCTGGATTAGGTGAATCCAATAAATGGGCACAGCAAAGCTCAGATAGAAATGGATCTGGCCCCTCACACACCAGTTCTGGAGGAAGGAAAAAGAGACAAATAAATGTGATTTTAGTCTGCCCCCACATCTCCAGTGCGGCTGGTAGTTTTGCTGGAGCAAAACTTGTACAGTGTGGGGAAATACCCATGACCCAGGTGGGGTTCTCTGGAGAAGCTCACCAAGGGCCCTTTAGGCTCTTCCCAGCACAAGGAGACCGTGCTGCTCTTCCCAAGAGGGCTGTGCAGCAGGGATGGCAGTGTGGCTCACACAGCAAAGCAGGGTAAGGACTGCCAGGGCTGCAGGGCTCCATCCCCCTCCCCACAGCTCCTACAGCTTTTGCTGCTCCTCTTGCCTGCCTCTTGAGTCACTGACCAAGGTAACCGTCCTAAACTTTTCCTTATATTTACCAAAAAACTCTCTGCTGCCTTGTACTGTCTTGAATCCAGCCCCTAAATGCCCAAATACATAGAAAGATCACAGGGAAGGGGCTTGTTTAGAAGAAAGTAATATTTTCTTTTAATATTTTAAAATTTTAAAAATATTTTAATATTTTAATATTTTTTAAAGCTTGAATAACAAGTATTTTAGAATGCAGCATAGAAAATGTAGTCTTTACATGTGGGCATTTATTTTCTGCAGTTACCTAGTCTTGGGGGATGGAAAAACTGTAGTGCAGGTACTTTTTGCCAGCAAGGAGGAAGGGTGGGAGGTAAGAGGGGGAAATGCCTATTGAATGAGCATGGATCTGTCTATTTTGGTTCCAAAATGCTGAGCAGCACTGAGTATATGGGCAGAACATCACAGCACCCAGCAGTGGAGGGGAGCAGCCTGTGTGGAGTGTGCAGGCTCAGGAGGCAGGTATGCACCTTCACAGCTCATTGGCAGTGTGCTGCAGGACTGGGAGCCCACAAAGGCAGAGTTTCCTTCCTGGGAAGGTGCAGAGCCATTCATCACTTTCGTGAGAGCACAAAACACCCACAGATTTCCTTAATACAATGAGCTGTGTGTTGGAAATGTGAATTCCCTGTGTGGGAAGTGGGGCCGTTGGACCATTATGGCCTCTCCTGCAGAGAACTGAAGACAAAACTCTGACAGGGCTCGAGTGGAAGGGTCTCACATGCTGTCACAAAAAGAAGCCAACGCTGCCCTCCCAATTCCTCTCGCCAGCTCAGTCCCTCTCTTGGCACCATTGCTTGTGGCTGAGCCCACTGACACCACCTCAGGGAGCAAACACCCAGAGCATGGAAGTTTTCCCTGTCAGTGCTGGTCCATCTGTTACCCCTGAGCCTGTGTGCACAGTGTGGTGACAAGGGCTCCGTGCTCTGGTGGTGCCACCTCATTTTTCTGAGGGCTGGGGACTGCTCTGCAGCACAGTCTGGGAGCTCTGGAGGGTTGCAGAAAATACAACATCAAACGCTGTTTTAAAGTCTCCAAGCCTGCCTGGGGTTCCTGCATGCAGTTGTAATAGGAAATTAATTTTGAGCTTTGGGTTGCAATGTGAATGCAGCCTAGTAGTCACTGTGAAAGACAACATGGTGTAACAAACAATAATCCAACAAAATGGGTCAAATTCCCAATCTAAGTAAATGGATAAATGTAGCGATTGTATTTTTCTCATGCTAACCAGCCCAACACAATCAACAACAAGTTATATACACGAGGCTGTGAACCTTCAGCACCTCTGAGCTCCTTCCATGCAATCCATCCATCCTTCCAAGGCAAGAACTCTGACAAAGAGATGAGGTGGATAATTTCTCAATTCTGTAAATCACGGAATCATCCTAAATTTGTTCATTTGCATTTGTGAGACAATACCCTGACTCTCCTTCCTTCTGAATCAGCCCCAGAGATTGTGTTCTGTCACTGTTCCACTGAGCCTCTGGCACAGGGTGCCCAGAGAAGCTGTGGGTGCCCCCGGACCCCTGGCAGTATCCAAGGGATGGATGGGACATGGAGCACCCTGGGACAGTGGAAAGTGTCCATGGCAGAGGGTGGAATGGGATGATCTGTAAGGTCCCTTCTAGCCCACACAATTCTGGGATGCTCTGAAGGAGTTTTGCCTCTGTGCCTCATGATCCAGAAGAAACAACCCTTTAGACCCAGCCATTTGTATTTGGGCTCCATCAGCCAGCTGCAAGTACAGCCATGACCTGCTCTCTTTGGACTCAGAGTGGTTTCCCCCAAACTGAAGACTCAGCAGCAAGGAAAGGGAGCTGTGGGGTTTGCAGGTCACCTCTCAATGCAGATGAGTTTATTGCAACCCCAGTGAAAAGCTCCTGTTGTGCAGCAGGCCATTTCCAGGTGCTAATCAAGGAGCCACTTTTGCCAAGCAGCACTCCGGCTCCCCAGGTTGTCATAAATACTTGAGCATCCTGCCAAATTTCAGCATGAACAATAAAGCACTTTCTGTTGTCAGAGCACAAACCCCACTCTCAGCTACTGGGAGCTGCCCCTTAACTCCTGTTCCAGGCACCCCAAAATCATTATCCTGGCAGGCAGGGCTGGGAGCAGCAGCAGCCAAGCCTGGCCGGGAGAGCCCCAGGCCTGACATTAACAAGGTGCTCTATGCCTGAAAGACCATAAAGGGAAAACCTTAACTAGGTGTTATAACAAGGGGATATGAAGTGTCACAAAGTGTGTAAATGTCAGAGCTCTCTATGAGGCCTCTCTGTTAAAATCCTGCCTCATCTCAGCTCCTCCGGGTAAAATATTTCCCTTCTGCTGCTGCTGTTTGTAAAATATTTTGATAACAAGAATGAAAATGATAATTTCAGTGGCCTGTGTGCTGGCAGCTTTGTGGGGATGGCAGCACAGACCATAGCACTGAGGTGGAACAGAGAGTACACAGCCTGATGACAAAACCCAAACATGTATTGCCATTAAAAGCTGTTTACAGAGGGCTGCAAGCACTTCAGAGACAACATAAACCCTGCCACCAAGCCAGCATTTACACCCTCACAGTTGGGATGTTTGTGACCTGATGCCGCCAGCATTTACACCCTCACAGTTAGGGTGTTTGTGACCTGATGCCACCAGCATTTACACCCTCACAGTTGGGATGTTTGTGACCTGATGCCACCAGCATTTACACCCTCACAGTTAGGGTGTTTGTGACCTGATGCTCTTGGTAAACCCGTGGGAAGTTCCCATGGTTAATGCCTGTAGGGCTGGGGGCTGTAAATTCAATCCTGCAAGTGCTGAGCCCCCACCCCAGCAGAGCTGATCACTGCACCTACACTTCCTCAGGCAGCTGTGGGCACAGAGAGCCCTGAGAGGCTGTGTGAGATCACAGGAGGAACACCTCTGCAGAGAAGGGTGGCTTTGGGGGCTCAGGTTGGGGTTTTGTGACAGATAATGCGTTGGGGAGATAACACTGTGAGATTAGAGAACCACAGCAATCACCTGAGCTGGAAGGAACCAACAAGGGCAACCAAGGCCAAGCCCTGGCCCTTCCCAGACACCCCAACAACCCCACCCTGAGCATCCCTGGGAATGGATGATCCTGGAGCTCTTGGTGCTGTGCCCATCCCCTGGGGAGCCTGGGCAGTGCCAGCACCCTCTGGGGGAAGAAGCAGGGATTTGGGATGGGGTAATAAGGGCGATGTGATGGAAAATAGGCATGTAGAAGTTGGTTCTACCATTCTCAATGCATGTGCAAAGAATTGAAAAGGTCACCATTACCCTCCTAAGGCCAAATATTCCATAGTAGTTTTTAGGGACTGCTTTAATGCCTAATTCCTGGTACAATCAGAAATCTTAGGTTCACAGAATGGTTTGAGTAGGAAATTATTGAGTTCTAAACCACTGTCCCAGGCAGGGACAGGCCTCCCAGGCTGTTCTTCATTCTGCATGTGGCCAGGGCAGGTGCCAGCACACAGGGGCCACCTTTGGGGCTCTGCTGGCATGTCCCATGGGCTAACACAGCCCTGTGCCCACTGCCCCAGCAGCCAGGGAGGCTCTTTTCGTGTCCTGTATTAATGAGGAGAGAGCTGAAGGGCTGTGCAGAGCACCTTCCCCAGCCTCACACCTCCATGCCAGCCTGTGATGCACTGGGGCTGTGCTTGAGCCTAAAGACCAGCAAATTAACAGTTAATTAGGAGATGACAAATAGCAGAGTCACATTGCCCCTCTGGTTTAGGCTGTGTTCAGCTGCTGCCCCTCTCCCATATCTTGACACAGCAAGTGTTTATGTGCACCAGCAAGTGCCTGGCCTTCGTCAGGGCCAGGGCTCCCCCTGACACAGCAGCTTTATCAGCATTTATCCCCCAGATAAAGAGAGGGGACAAAGCTTTTAGGAAGGTGGGCCTGTGGTGGGAGGGAAGGGCGTGTTTCCGAGTCCATCCCTGGGTAGAGCCTGGCTCACTCCCATGGAGGCACTCCTGGGCCAGGAGTCTCCTATCACCAGGAATTAGATCTCATCTGACCACTCGAGACAAAGTCTTGGCTCTGAAGGGGGCGTCAGAATAAACCAAGGGGACTGCAATTCATACAATGACAGTTTCCTCAATTCCTGCAGAATTCACTGGAAGAAATCCTCCATTCAGTGGAGCTTCACTCCATCCACCTTGGGCAAAGAAGAAACTCTGTAAAGCTGGAGCCCAGCATCCTCTTTCATGTCCTGGCCCTGCTGGTGGCTGCAGAGCACCAGAGGAAGATGCCAGGAAAGGCACAGGGTGCCCAGAGCAGCCGCTGGATCCCTGGCAGTGCCCAAGGCCAGGCTGGACAGGGCTGGGAGCAGCCTGGGACAGTGGGAGGGGTCCCTGCCATGGCAGGGAGTAGAACAAGGTGAGGTTTAAGGTTGTTTCAACCCAAACCATTCCATGATTCTGTGATAAAATCAAACTAAAATAATAAAATAGCTAAATTTTGTTAAACCTGCGAAGGATTGGAAGAGGTGGACATTGGCAGGACCATCCCAGGCCCACAGACCCTGATAACTGAGCTGTCTGCAGGGTGCAGGTGAGGGTGTTGGTGTCTCCAGGAGCACTCAGCCCTCCTTCCTCTGCTTCAGAGCTCCTGCACGTGATAAGGCTGGAATAACTCTTTGAACTACACAGCTGGTTTGGACAGCACCGAGATGTGATTCCAAAATGTTGAAGGTAATAAGGTTTTTTTCCTTGTGAAAAATTAAGAATTTTTTCCTTATGAAGAGGAAGCTGCAGAATAAAGTCATAGAATAACTTAGGTTGGAGAAGACCTTTGAGATAATGAAGCATAACTTCCCTAGACAAACATCTCATCATCATAACATTCTCCTTTACTTTCCCTTTTGATTTTGTCACATTTTTTCCCTAGCTGGTGATTTTTTTGCCTCTGCTGGGTATGGGGTCTCCAGCAGTTCATATGGGCCATATAGACCATTCCAGAAATTACTAGATTTGGCAAAACCCCACGAGAATAGATCCAAAACACTACTCTTAATTTGAAGAGGCTGTATATTCATGAATCAGGATCTAAAGGTACCCTGGTTAATAAATACATAAATCAACAAAATCCCTTGAGAGCCTTAAAGATGATGAAACCCACCCTCAGATTAAATTAAATTCACTGTAGCTTTTATGCATTTCTTTAAGTGACTTGAATAGGTTTGTTTTCCCTTGGAGGTAAATAGAACAACTGTGTGACATTCACACAAGAACACTGCTTCATTCAATAAAGGTATATTCAATCCAATACAGAAACTGAGATTTGAACAATGTTACAGCTGGGCTTAAACCAGCAAGCAGAAAAAGGTGCAGTGAGGCAGTGATACCACCTCCCTCCCTAGTCCCAGTTTATAAAACTCTAAAGGAGACGCAATTTCCAAGTTTTACTCTGGGACCCTCTGTGCCTTTGCATCTCAAACACTCGGCTCCAAGATCCATGCAATGGTTTATTGTACTCAACTCTCATGCTTGGAGACGTGAAACAAGGTGGAAACTTGTTTTGGAAGTTGTTTAACAGTTATCAGTCTCTGAGGTGAATGATCATCTGCAAATGCTAATATTCACTCTAATTAATGGCAGGGAGTGGATGTGGAATATCAGTTACCCCTTTCCCACCCATCCTCACCTCCTGAGCAACAGCACAGAGGAACTGGGCCAACTCAAACGAATGCCTCTGGACTTGTAGGCTGCTTTTACTATCAGAAATGTAAGATTTAAGAACTTGAAATAAAATCCAGGCTACTGAAAGAGTCAGTAGGAATTCCGTGTCTAAGAAGCAAATGGACTTTGGACCAAAGATCTTAAGAACTGCCCAAGGAATTCTCAGTTTTTGTCTCCTGCCTGCTCCACAGCATCCTGTACTGCTTTTCCTCAGCTTTTATTATTCCCTACAGAGCATTAGTGAGTCCTTCTTCATTTTTTCAAATAAGAAGTTGAGTTCTTAGTATTAACAGGCAGAAAGTAAAATGTTTCATCTGACTGTAAGTAATTATTTAATAATATTTCTATATCCCTGGGCATGTCCATAATTTGAAACAACAGGTTTAAACTTATATTTATCTGTCCTGAATGTTCCACACCCCTCCTCTGATTGCTCTCTGAGATTTTCCCAAACTGCTCTGAAGAGGATGTGATCGTTCAAGGTGTGAGCTCCCAGCAGCAATCCCAACCTGCTGTTATTTCATTAATTGTGTGTTCTCGTAGGATTAACGCAGTTCTGCAGCGCAGCGCCCGAGTGTGTGTGGGAACAACCAGAGGTTGTATTTAACCGTGTAATTTGGGCTC
Organism: Melozone crissalis; assembly: GCF_028551555.1. Lineage (NCBI taxonomy): Eukaryota > Metazoa > Chordata > Aves > Passeriformes > Passerellidae > Melozone > Melozone crissalis. The sequence goes on along the minus strand of NW_026535807.1, from coordinate 22,060,524 downwards.
CCTGACGAAGTAAAGGAAACAATAATGGTAGTCTTAATTGCAGAAATTACCAGCTACTCGGGGTCTGACATGTGCTTAATGACCAGGCGCTGGGAACGCCAGCCCTAACGCTGCTTGGCAGACACTGGAACTGATAATCGCCCCTCTAAAGCCCGTTGCTGGCAATCTGTTAGGAAACAGGTTTGGCTAATTCCAAGCAGAAGGGCTGGGCAGCTTTAGGACACGGCCCCAGCCGCAGTCAGGAATGGGGAGTATTCACATTTCACTGCAAACAAACACAAATCCTGTAAGGACACCATCAAGCGCCACAAGCCAATGTTGTTCCATCACTGATGCTTTCAATAGAGGGTGCTTACCTTCAAGAGTTAATGCCCTGCACATTGTCACCATTGCCTTGCCCACCTGTGCCAGCTCATGGTGCTCCTGTGCTGTCACAGCCCCAAGAGCCCTTCCCCAAGCTCTGGTGAATTATGCTGAGAATCTGCTCCTGTTCAACTGGATGTCTCCTCCCCAGCAGGAAAGAACCTGCCTTCAGTGGAAGAAAAGCTTTCAAAGTGGTGATTGTAAGGCTGATATTGAACAGCTGAGTATCAGTGGGTATTCCTGGTGAATTTTCTTGCGTGCAGGAGGGTTTGCTTGCCTTGTTTCTTTGTTTTCCGTCTCCCTAACAGCTTGGCCAGTACTTCTCTTTTTTTACTCTTTAAAAGGATTTCAACAGAATTTGCAACTATCCTATATATTATTTGATTTGTATAGATAGTTGTGGTCCATCCCAACCAAAATATTAGCTGGGTCCTGCACTGAGCTTTTTGTGACCTAAACAAAGCCACAGCAGAACACGATATCTTTGAGGAAATGTGCAATTGCTGGTATCACTTTTCCTCATCTAGTCTCTAAAAGAGCTCTGATTTTCCTGTGCTGATCTAGATTTAGAAATAAAATGATTAATAATATATATTTATAATCATATTTCTGTCCAGTCTACTATACATCACTCAGCACAACTAACTTTCCCTAAAATATAGGGGAAAATGAACATTAAAAGCATGCCCAGAAGGGAGCCAGAGGAAAATATGGATTTTCAGTTCCAAATTTAGGATAGGAATGAAGGTGCAATATAATGTGAGTATAAAAGAAATAAAAGTAAAAAAAGGCTCAACACAATTAAATAAAATAAAATTTGTTTGTTTGGAGTTTTTAATAGACTGAATATCTACCTAATCACAAGAGGAGGACATTTAAAGATGTTTTAAAGGCTGGTAAAGACATGCATACATTATATAAATCCATTTAACAGAGAAATAACTTTTAGGAAAAGTAAAAGGCAATGATAAAGAAGAAAACAAGCAGCCCTACTCCTTCAAGCTTTCTGCACCATGAACAAACATGAGAGTTTTCAAAACTCCCAAAAGTGTTGCATGCTTGAAGAAAGATGAGGCATGAGAAAATGAAAGATAATAGTGAAAATCCAAATATGTCCTTCCCTGAACTTCAGCCTTTTGGGAAATGACAGTGATTCAGAGTGATTCTGGAGAGCTGCTGCTGCTGGAATCTGAACATCAGGTTCTCAGCAGCAAAGAAGAAGTTTTTTTAGCTAAAAATACTTTCCATGCAGGGAAAAAAGAGCAACTCCTGACTTACTTTGTAATCTGGTGACATACTTCAGATGATGTTTATTTCTTGCCCAACAGATTCATAACCAGTGTCTCTTCTGAACAAGCAATGATGTGTTTGTGACCAACCCACGAGGATGCCTCACCCACTGGAAATGCACTGAAACACAAAGGTGTCACAAGAAAGACTTGCAACTAATAATCTGTACTTTAACACACTATTTTAGGTTTGGTGCTTTTCTGGTACATGCATTGCATGCCAACAGGGTGCAATCACAACCAGGTTTCACATATTTGTTTCACATATATATGTTTCACAAATTCTCCACATTTTAGTGGTTTTTATTGGTGCTTTTAAGAACGAGGACTACTTTTAGCTGTGTTCCTGACTGTGGGATAAATAAGATCCGCAGAGCAGAAGTTTGCCACAAACAGAAGGGTTGAGAATTTGCTGTGAAAGGTCAGAGAGAGCTCAAATCCCAAAGCATGAGAAGTCATTCCCCTTCCTCATTCCAGGCAGGAGCCAAAGCCTACCTGGTGCCCGAGGTGCAGGCAGTGAGCTCTGTGTGCTGGAGCCCTGCTGCTGTCACAGCAGCCTCCCTGAAAAGGGCACTGCATAAATAAATGCATGAGCAAATTCCTCGTTTCCCTTCAAAGCACCCAACTCCAAATGATCTGCCATGAAAAAAATCAAAAAACAAGCCAGCAGCTCTAGATATTATGTGCAAATATCATCAAGAAATTCAACACAGCGCAGTTCTAGCATTGATCTCACCAACTTCTAGGAATTCAAACATTTTTCTACATACACAATTTCACAAAGACTCAAAAAACCTCAAACTTTCAGAGCATGGAGATTTATTTTGTTTCATTCCTCTACATGAGATTCAAGGCTAAACATTGCTATAGGTCAGAGATTCTCTGGCCAGAACTACAGGCTCATGAGATGGACCACAAACTGGTGCCCTGAAACAGGACCTAACATTTAATCTGCTCCTTTCCACAAATAGTATGAATTCAGAATGGAATACTTTACTGTACAACATGGGGCTGCTCAGGAGTAACACCTCACTTCAGCATAATTCCACAGCACAGCCTTTGTGTTTAGTCTCTGTATTAAGGACAAGTTCTAATACTGATGCCCAGCAAGCCAAGCCTAACTCAGGCAGCTTAAACTAGAAATACAGTTTGTAAGCATCAGTGAATGATAACTATTGAATACAGAGTGAAATCTCTTCTTTCGATGGTGCTCACATCATACATGTCTAAACCAGGAAATGTGTCCAGCATTAATCACAGTCACTGAGCACCTCCTGCTGAAGAGCTCATTGCCATGGAATTTCTGCATTTGGATCACAGAATTGCTGAGGCTGCCTGTCACCTCTGGAGATCCTTCAGCCCAAATCCTTGGGCAGATTGCTCATGGATGTGTCCAGGTTCTGATTTCCTCCAAGACTGGGCCCCCATAGCCCCTCTGGGCAACCTGTGCTAGTGTCTGACCACCCTCTCTGTAAATCTCCACCTCTGCCTCTTATCCTGAAACTGCAGGCTCTGGCTCCCTCTTTTATTCTCATTTTCCCTGCAGGTATTTGCACACACTGCTAAGTGTACCTTGAGCCTTCCCATCTCAAAACCTACAATGTAGAAGCTGAATTGTCCTGTTTGTTTAATAATAACAGATTTATTAATTAATATAGACTGGGTGGGGGTCCCATGCCTACCTCAGAGCTTCCTAAAGCTTTCATTGACTCTAGAGTGAGAGGCCAAGTCCCAAGGGTGACACTTGCTCTGCAGGTCTGCCCTTCACTGCCCTCTGACACCAGTGTTTCTACCACGAAGCAATACCCTAGAACGCAGGTAATCGTACTTAGACAGCAGCTGATGGAATCACACATGTAAAACCTCCAAAAACTTTCTGGGTGGTGTCTGGATCTTGTCAATAAGCTCCGTTTGCTCTCATTAGAAAATAAATTACAGAGCAGCATCAGTCACCAGTAGAAAAGCCACGTGCTGCCAAGTGACTTCAAAGGCAGCCCCATGTGCGCTGCTGCCTTTGATTTACAATGGCACCAATTACTTCAGCTCAACACCAGGGCTTCAAATCCATGACTAAATCCTGAAATAATGAAGCAAAACATTTTTGATGGGATTATTTTCCTTGCCTTCTGATTTATGATCCATAAGGCTTCCAATATTTAGGCAATCTCGCATGCATTGGGCCCACAGTTTGTTTTGAAGTAAGAGATGATTCACAGAATTATTTGCCTGTAGAGTCTGGATCGTTAGGCAAAAGTGAAATATTAGGAAAATGATCATAAATTTCAAGTGTTAACCACACTGCCACCCTACATATCAGAGAAAGGCTTTGTTTTATGCCTCTACACGAGATTCAAGGCTAAACATTGTTTTGTGTCAGGGATTCTCTGGTCAGAATAACAAGACGATGAACTGGACCCCAAAACTGGTACAAAACTGGTACAATTTTAAATGGTGACAGCCCATTTCCCACAGCCACAAGATGACTGCCAGGCTGAACTCCAATTGAACAGCCAGCACCAGTATCAAAAGCTCAGATAAATTCTGCACTGAGTTAAGGTTAAAATACCTCCCTTTGATCAAACACATCCAAACTGCACAACTTTTACATACGTATATATAATGTATTAAAGCAAAACTTAAAATTCATCTCTTTAGGAACATTATCCTTGAAAGCAGCCATGGATAATGCTGGTGTGAGATGAGAAAAAAAAGTTCATGGATTACATTCTTCACCTTTTTATTATACACAGAATTCTAGTATCTGTAATGTTTTAAAGTACTTATGTACACTATAGTCTAATATGATTTATTTGGTTATTGCAATAACATTTTAGTGCCATTTTATCTGAGAGTTCATGGAATGTTTTAAAATCCAAGCCTAATGGAAGCCAATCAATCATCACATTTTCAAAGAACAAATTATTTAAGTTTTTGTACTACACGGAGCTAATCACTGCACAGAGATATCCGATTGTTTTGACTGATGTCATTCATTTCTCTTTAGGCTGACCTGATTGATAGTCTAAGTGCTGAAGTTAACCAGACAAATGGATATGTACTTCTGGGCTATTTCCAGCCCAGCTGCCTTTTTAGCACTGAAAACTTCATATGCCTGATAGCAACTTGCAGCTGCTCCTGCTCAGGCGATTGAAATTAAAGCTGGAACGGAACGTGACAGCCAACAGTTTTTCCTCTTACATCAAGGATTTTGTCCATGATGCCTCCAAGCAATCAGCAGTAATAAATGAGCTGTATTAAATCTACATCTATATTTGAGTATGTGGTGGCCTGCTTTCCAAGTTCCCACTTTCACATCTTCAAACACTTATTAATAGCACTGCTGAGACACACAAGTGTTATTGCATCCAACTCTTCCTCTCCTCTCTGAACTGGGATCCAATGCTGTGTCACATTTAGGCTGTTGCTTTTGATAACTAGAAAAGTCCTTCATGTGCCAAAAACTGGCTGCACTCCATCAGGGGAGCTGCCTAACTGAAATCTGCAGGATGATTACCTGATTTAGACGAGGAAAATTTGGCTTATCACATGCAAAATCAGTAATAGCAACACAAGCTTCTCCAAATTCTGTGACATCTAGTTCCAGCCCAAAGAACTGACTAGGTTCTTTTACTTGAATGTATTACATTACTGTTTTATTGGCTGACATCTACTATAAAGAAATTGAGGAAAACTTTGTGTGAGGAATTAAAGGAAAAGCTTGCATAGCCGTGATTTTTCATTTATGTGGTCACTGACTCAAATATATCACTGGTTCTAAGGAGCCCCATTCAAAGGCATTAAAGCACAGATATATTTGACATTTATGCTATAGAAGACATTAGCAAGTTATAAATGTTTTGATCGTTTTATGTGGAATGAAATGCACTTTCAGAATGGACATTTTTGCTGTACACCCAGGAAGCTGAAAATTCAGATATTCCCTTCATGTGCTGAAATATCTTTCTAAGCATTGCTGTCAGAGCTCAGAGCTCTCCAATTGCCTCCATAAACCCTGTTTACAGTACAGGAATTACTGATACCGTATAATGTGGCTTTTGCAAATGGAATTTTGACCATGGGACACCTGACAGAAGTACTCATATAAGGTTCAAACACTAATTATGTTATTCTAGTAAAAAAATCTGCCCTGTCAGCTGCCACTTAAAGGTCACTGTTGCTGTGGAAGAAAAGAAACAGCAAAGCAAAAGGCAAGTACAGAGAATTACAGGAAACAATGGCAGGCATTAGTCCCAGTAAAAATAGCACAGATATGAGAAACAATGGCTCAGCACTTTATTTTACCAAAATCCAGAATGAAAAAAATGCATCCTTCCATAAATTAGCCTGTCATGAATTAGACAATCTTTTGGTAGAAACTACCTCCATTGGAAGAAAGCACTTCCAATTTCTGTGTGTCCAAGCCAAATGTTGTTCTCAGCAACCACTGAGCAATATTATAAATCAAGGCAACATGAAGAGGTTATCTTCAAAATGTGTGTGTTGAAAGTCTAAATATATTTGCAAGGGTGAAATCTTGCTCCTTTTCAAAGTCATTAGATAACTCCCTGCTAAGCCCAGGGTTCTGAACTCCAAAGAGCTAAATAAAAAGTAAACAGATAATAAATATTTTCACAACCATTCTTGGAACCAAAACTATTGTGATGTGCTTTTCTTAACTGTCACTTTGCTAAGTACAAAATTTCAAATTATTACGAAACATATCTTTGCAAGTAGCAGATAGGTATTGGATAGCTATTGACATGGCAAATTAATTCAGCTCAAACTTGGCTTCATTCCATGAATATTCAGTTGACATTGGACATGCTGAAGGCTCTTCACTGTCACATCATCATTTGGCAAACTGGAATACACTGGACTAAGATTCACATTTTGTCCAGAATTTCAAAGAGAATCACATGTTCTCATTTAAGAAGCAGAAAATGGTGGAAAACTCTACGCTCAGGCAGTGTATGTGAATGTATATATATAATATTAATGTATTTTTATACACAGACACACACACACACAGAGTATAGCTGACTGCAGCATTTGCCAAAAAGCTGGACAGATTAGACAGAAATTTTTATTAAGGTAGATCAAAATTATTAGGTTTGAAGTGCTCAGTGAGCTTTTCCTTGATAAAGTACAGTTAGTAGTGATATTCTGGAATTTCATAGCAAAAATATTACATCAAATGTCTGGAATTTGAAACAGCAGCTGTGTAAAATATGTCAGAGTTTTGCTTAGTACAGGGAATGAGAATTTTAAAAGCCATAAAAACAGGAACTTCCAAAACCACGCAGTACAGAAACTCTCAACTTGCTGTACAATTAAAGGGCTCTGTTCACAACTGGAATATATTTAAAGTAAAAAAAATGCCATTTCTTGTGGAACTGAACTTGGGACAAGACTGTCATTGCCTGGCATGAGCTACTTTTTGTACTCCAGGAGAGATTGGGGTCTTCTCTCCTCCACAGCCTTGTTCTGGGTCCAGGCTCTGTCATCCTCATCCTGCCCACAACACTTATTTATTTGTGGCAAATGTAATTCTGCCACAGGAAGGAATTGCTTTTGTTTTACTGTGCTTTTCCCCATGAACCTCAATTTTATAAAAGGCTCAAGGGGCTCAGATAGCTGTCCTTCGCAACTTCTCTGAACAAAAATTATCGTGCAATGGTTGTGGCAAAAGGGAAAATCTTCCTGGGAAACATGGAGTACTATCACAGAATGATGGCCACTTGGCGCTGATAGTAACAGGCTTTGCCTTAGTTAAATTCATAATTGCTGTATTTTTTTTTTTCCTCCACCTACAAAAGTAACCAAGAAGTGTCCCATCAATCACAGCTGGTGACCGAATCCTGCCCTTGCCAGGGGTGAAGCTCCCTGCAGGCCCCTGTGCAGTGCCTGGGGTGAGGATCCAGGTCCCATCCCCAGCGCCCTGGAGTGCTCAGTTCTGCTGGCACAGCCAGGGAATCCTGCCCAAACTCACTTTTGAACCCCAACTCCTCCCTTCAATGGCTTATCAGTAAACAAATGGCCCGGATTACTGCTGAGATAAGCTCTGCATCTCTATCTCAGGCAGATTTTATCCGATCAGCTGAGTGCTGTTTACACAGCAGGCCCCAGGGAGCCCTTGGAAAGTTTGCAGAGTTTTGTGCCGTTTGCCACAACCCAGGGCATCAAAGTCTGCACCTCAGGATGCTGACACTGCTGTGATTTAACACCTTCGAGATTTCACCTCAAGAGGTTAACATAATTCAGGTAAATTAATGTAGCCAGGTCCGCCTTTAGTATCATCTTCAGCCTGAGCTGGGGTAAGGGAAGGGGGCAGCTCACACCCAGGCCTGTAGGAAATGCAATTAATACGCTGCTAAGAGGGCACTAATGTAAATCTTTCAGCAAAGGGGAAACATGCCCCAGTGTTTACTCGGTGATAAAAGCTCCTGATCCATCCTGAACCTGCTCAGCTCCCCAGGAGCCCTGCCAGGAAAGTGGCACCGAGCGCTCAGAGAAATCCGGCCCGGCTGGCAGGCCTGAGCTGCAGGATGAGCAGTGTGAATGGAGCCTTCAGTTTGAGACTGATATTTCCTAATGTTTATTTACAGTGATGGGCATTGCTGAGTATAGGTATCGTATTATTCCTAATGGGAATGAGGAATAACACAAAAGAACTTAAGCAATTGTTGAGTTTACTCCAGCAGAATCTAATCCAATTTCCATTTTAGCAAGAAGAAATTCAGTTTTGTAACACTGAAGCAGATATATTGCTTTAAAAAAGAACTATATCCAGGTTTCTTTATATTTTAAACTGCATCAAAATTATAAAGTAGAAAGATTTAATTTTCTGTAATTTTCCTTAAAAGGTTAAAGTAGACATTCCTGATTGAAATATTCTTTTATGAAAAGTGTGTAACTTTGATCAGTTATGGTTGAGAGGAGGAGTGTTTAAATAAAATGCCTGAAACAAAATCTCTTGAGTCAATGGAAAGACTTGCCCCGGCTCCCCGGGCATTTGATCAAACTTTCATTCAGAAAACATTTTTCTCCACCAACATACTTAAGCTGTTAAAATTAAAATGCAATTTAAGCAATTACATAAATAAGAGTGACAAATGTTTCTTTCCCTAAGTGCAAGCAGGTGTAAAGCACAATCGAAGTTATTCTCTGAGAGCTGCAGAGTGTCAGTGGTGCTGAAAGAGCCCGAGACAAAAGGGAGGAAACTTCAGGAGCCTCAAACAGAACTAACCCAGTTTACAACTCATTGTACAAGCAGATGCACAGCAGGCTCCCTTTGGACAGTGCCCACTGTTCCACGAGCCCCTGTCAGCACAAACAGGCAGGAATGCCCTGAGTACAGCAGCCAGGAGGATGGAACAGAGATGTTCAAAGTTCTGCAACACTTATCACCTGAGCGAGTCTTTATATTCCAAATATCTATTCCAAAAGAAATTAGAGCCCATCTACCAAATGGTTCTCCTTAAGGCTGGGAGTTTGCTACCTGCCATGACTCTCAGGTACTAATTTCACTGGACCACACTGATGCTTTGCACTAAATTCTGATTCAAATAGATAAGAAAACTGCAGGAAAAAAAATGAAGCCTTTTTTAAATTACAAATTCCAACATATCCAAAGCTCAACCCTTAACTGCTCAGATCTCTGCCTTTGCTGCTAACACACTATAGAACTTGAGGTGAGCAGAAAACTTTCTTAGTCCTTCATAATACTTTCAAAAAAAAAAATTTAAATACTAAACCCTCAGCACCAACAGTTCAGCATCTAATGTAAAATACCTGCACTTACTGAATTTAGGGAATCCCTTACTTGATAATGAATTCTCCGTGGCTGATCTCCAACTGTGGGATTTTTCTTCTCTTAGTATTGAATGCTCAATATTTACTCACTCTATCAATACAAAACCCACCAGACATTAATTTTAAAGGCTTTATTTAGTAATTACAAAGGTTTTGTTTGGTTAACCGGAAAGTAAAATCTCAGCTAATATAAATGATAAAAAAGATTCTAATTACAGCTAAGAAACAGATCAGAGTTTTGTTGTGATGTCAATTTCTGTGGTTTCTAATGATTTCTCTTTGAAACAGCTCCTGTATTTTCAGTGCCAGGATGTTACTCTGTACAGACAGATACAGTTATTAGTGACTTCTTCAAATCCTTTTGTATATATTTTTCCTTTGGTTTTCTCCTAATTAGTGATGAAATAAAACATAAGAAGAAAAAGTCACTTAAAAATTAGTATTGAGTAACAAAAACGAGAACTTAATTTTTATTTGCCTCTTATAAATTTATATTCCATTAATATTATTACTACACTTTAAAGTATTTTTAAAAAATTTCTCACATTTATTTTCCTTGAGATTCTTCTAAGTATGCACACCTCACTATGAAAAATCACTGCAAAGTCCTACTCTAAAATTGCCCTGTATTTTCTACTTGATGTACTGGCAAGGCTGTGTTTTCTCAAGAGCCTACAGGCAAGTGAGACACACAAGATCCTGATGGAAAGCACAGCACAAAGAGAACTTCAGCACTCTGATTTTGTTATGAGAAAAGCAATATTTGAATGTTTTCTTATTCAAAGGGTGTTTTAGACCATCTCTGGTAACAGTTGAAAGGTAAGAGAATTGTGTGTAGCTCATTTATTACTGTTTCAGAAATACGTTTGAACAACCACTGTAGCAATTATTTTTATTGATCTTAAGAAAAATTGGGATTTGGTGGCTTCTTCTTCACATGTACAACTGTGTAAAAATTAACAATACCCCAATGCAGCTTTGTGGGAAATAGGTTGGTCCATGGTCATTCCCAGCCCATGCCCGTGGTCATTCCCAGCCCATAGCCATGGTCATTCCCAGCTGAAGTCAGTGGTCATTCCCAGCCCATAGCCATGGTCATTTCCAGCCCATGTCTGTGGTCATTCCCAGCCCATGCCTGTGGTCACTCCCAGCCCATAGCCATGGTCATTCCCAGCCCATGTCAGTGGTCATTCCCAGCCCATGCCCGTGGTCATTCCCAGCCCATGTCAGTGGTCATTCCCAGCTGAGGTCAGTGGTCATTCCCAGCCCGTGGTCATTCCCAGCCCATGCCCGTGGTCATTCCCGCTGCTGCAGCCCACGGGTTTTGCAGGCCGCTAGATGGCAATGCATTGTGCGAAAGGAATAATTCGGATTTTACACACCGAGCAGGAACAGCACGAGTTTTCCCTCTGCAGTGCCGCAGGCACCTCCAGAGAAGGAATTATGAAAACTGCTCCGCGACACGGGAAGGATTTATTGTAATTTGGGAACTGCATAAATTACTTAAGTGCAAGTATCCAGGGAGAAGGTGCAGTAAAACACAGAAGAATCTGCTAGTGATTTGGCAGCTTTTGTCTTCATGAAGTAGTTTAAAATAAATCATTCTTTGATTTCTGTGCAATTCTGTTATTATTATTGGACGCCCTGGTATCATCTGCAAACCACAAGAATAGGGCTTAAGTAGTGAAGCACATGTTTCACATTTATCAAAATTCCTAATTTTAATTTTTTAAAAATAATTTCAGTCTGCACTGAACAACCAAATAATTTGAATTCATTTTTGAGAGGCATGACTAATAAAATGCTCATACTGTGTTATACAATTAGCCCTTAGAAGTTTTCTATTTTACAGTTACAGTCAGTTTTTATCTAATTTTGGTTTTATTACTGCTGAACATTTCCTTGGCATTACAGCTACACATGCAGATATATCAAAAATAACATGTTTTAAACTATACCCACAATTCAAAAATCATTCAGGGGAATAAAACAGCATGTCACATTCACATTTCCCTACAGGAGATGTTTTTAGAATCTGCTGTATTTGAAATACCTTTTCTTATTTATAATATTTTTTCAGGTAGTAGCAGGAACCTCTTTCTGGGGGATTTCTTCAGTACATCTAAGAAGTTGCAGAATATTTCTCTATCTCTAAAAATATTGGTAACAATAATCTACATTCTTCAATCAAGTGCCAATCAAGTGTCAATTATTACAAGAAATACTTCCCATTTCTATGTTGCTTTGCAGCAGAAGCTACTCCTGCAAAATTGAGACCAGTCTGTTCATTTCTATGAAGAGCAAATGGCCATGAGTGGGCTGCAGAGAGTGGCAGAATAAACCTCTCAGGACTTAAAATCCAGTACAATTTTTGGAGCAAAAGGGACTCTCATTACCATTATGTTCTCATTATCCATTCTCCCTTAAAAGATATGGAAATATTTCTTTGTTGCTTCTCTTTTTTTTTCTTTTTTTTTCCTGTTTTCCAGGGGGCGTGTCATAAATGGTAATAAAATATTACTCTAGGTAACTACTTTGGGATCCATTTTCCATGAATTAACACTTTTCTTCACAATTAGCCTAAAGGACTGATTTTTGTACCAGGTAGTTCCAGCTCCAGTTACTAAGAATTTTTGCTTTCAAAACTTAATTGGTAGATATTCCAAGTGCTGACTTGGGATTTGCACAACATTCATCCCAAGATTAATGGGAAGCACATGGTGAAAACTCTACAAATCACCTGGAAAATGTATCCTGAGAAGCAAGTGAATACCTGCTGAGGGACAGGATCTCTTTGCATCCACGTGGGGAAATCCACTGGTATTAAGGGCACTGTTAATCCTGAGGAAGGATAATAAAATCTGCTTCATCTTCCATCAAGTGTGAGAACTTTGAGAACTTTCACAGCAATTTCTCATTCTCTGAATTTGTTCCCAACATATCATTAGAAGTCTGCAGAAACATTCAGAGCTGGATAAGCCTTCCCAGTGTATTCAAACCGTACTGGATGCAGTGTGAGAAGCGGTTTGGCCTTTTAAGAAAACCATCAGTTCAAAGTATTTTCAGCATAATCCAGGACACTAAATCACCAGTGAAATAGAAACATTTACTGACAGCTTGAGTACAAATGTTTTATTGTGAAGAGCAGCGAATGTAATGACCAGAGCTGTAGCCTCCTGGTCTGGCTAAACAAGGTGGTGGCCTTGGTGGGTACATGTGATTAAAATGTCATTGCCAGGGCCAAGCTGGCAGCTAGAAAGGAAACAGGAAGAGTCCCCACCAGGCCTAGGAAAGCTTTGGAAGGGCTTTAACAACCTCTGTCCATATGGGGTTGACTGACATAGACTTATTTACCCTTAAAAGGGCAAAAAAATCCATCAGAGTCAATAATGCTGCTCTGAAGCTCAGTCCCTGTGTAGGCCATTCACTGAGGCTTGGACTCAGTGATCCTTGTGGGTCCCTTCCAGCTCAGGATATTCTGGGACTCTGAAAGTTGAATGAGATGTAAGACTATCGCAGGCTGCTCCCAAATCCACGAGCCATCTCAAAACTGGCTGAACAACCCAACCTTAGCAGCAAAGATTTTCAGGCCCTCACAAACCAACTTTTGTTGGCTTTAACCCAGTCCAGACCAGCTCTAATTTCCCTGATGTCCATTGTGGTGTCAGTGCAGCAGAACTCACCCAGGGACCCTCCTGGTGGGGACCTTCCCCTCCAGACCTTGTGTTCCTGCAGTGACACTGCTCCTGCACCCAAGCACCCAGCGTGGGGCAGAGCACTGTAATTGCCTTATATCTTTATATACATTATATATATATATGAATAATAATCCAACTCTACATTCTCTGGCTCCACCTGTGGAGCATGTCCAAACTGAGCTATTGTCCTGTTGAACAAATGGCAAATATTTTCATTAGTTATTGTTATAGTCTAAAGAAAATTAGAAAACTAATTCTAATTCAATGCCTATACTTTTGCTTTGCCATACTCCTTTCATGCTGCAAGCTTCTGCTTGCTCTCACTACTCTTCTACAATAATCTCATTAATGCTTGGCCTCATTGCAGTACTTCTTAGCAGGTATCAAAACCGACCAGGAAAAAAGACCCAAAGCCAAACCACTATCACATCCCAAACCTTGCAGAATTGTTTCACTACTCCGTAGCTTGGTGGCATGGACAGCAGGCTGCAGAAACATGATAAAATAATTTCATATATTAGTAATTATATATAATATTGTAACTTCTATGTAGGAAATTCATACACATGACACATCACACCAGGATGTTTGCACTACCCCTCTTCAATATTGTTAAACTGTATCTCATTTTACTGCCATTAAGCAATGAGCAAGTCTGCCCTGCTGTAAAATACTTCATTACCCAATTTTCCAGGAACCAGAGTTGAGGAAAAGTGCAGGAGGGTAGGGCATGTTTTGTTGGATCACCCATGTGTGCTGTGTGCTGAGGGAGGTGCCATGATGGGTTCAGCTTTCTGTTGAAAAAGTCAATTAGCAAGCACTGAGGTATGCAGGACCTGTCAGCTCTTACAGTAGGGCTGCCTCAGGGCAGTCTTCTCTTGCATTCTTCCCTCCCAGTCAGAATTTCTTTTTAATCCACATAGTTGGAGCACTGAAGCATAACCTGTTTCTTCCTTAATTGATTCTATGGTATATTGTTAAAACAAACCCCAAACCAATACCTTTAAGGGTCCTTTAAATCTAGGGTTAAATGGTGTTTAAGCCAATAAACATTATTTTATTTAGGCAATGTGTTAAGCAAAGCATGTGTTCCAGGTTTTAATGAATGGGAGACTGCAAACCAAATCAGCCCAGTGAAAATGGACAAAGATGGAAAACCCATTAAAAATGCTGTTTTCTCTCCCAGCTCAAGACTTGTGTCTTAATTTTTTTTATCAGCTACAAAGTGTGACCAGTTATTAGTTTATTTGTCCGAGTAAAAGGGCATTAATAGTTAAAAAGGAAATGTACTGCAAGATAAAACATCTTAGATTTTTCAATATTCCTTACATGTGATATTAGTGCTAGAACAGCAAAAATAATGGCTCAATTTCCAGATAGTGGTGGCAACTGGCTCTGCTTAATGCAGGAGATGAACAGCTTTTTAGTAAGAAATAAAATTCAGAGGCATCTCTTTAGGATACCATTGAAACCACCTGCCTAAGCACCTTCTATCAGATAACTGGAATTAAAAGGGTGGTTTTAGACTAATGACTCTCTTTGGATAGGTTGGGGTCTGCCTACACATATTCCCCAAAAGACGGCCTTGATTTGGTGGAAGGTGACCCCACCCTTGGCAGGGGGTTGGAACTGGATGATCTTTAAGATCCCTTCCAACCCACGCCACCTTGCGATTCTCTGATTCTGTGACATTTTGGAAGCATTTGGTCAGGTCCATTACCTGAAGATCCATTCTGAACCACAACAACACCTGTGCTTCTGTTTGCAAGGACAGATGTGCAAGCCCTGAGAGGCCAAATTTAAGAATTAGAAGGCAAACTCTTCCTGAAGTTCATTTGAGGGAAAACAAAAATGAGGAAAATCCAAACAACATAAAGGACTGGATTCCACCCCTTTGGAGTGCAAAGATGCGTGCCCGGTGTAAGGCTCATTTGCAAAGCCAAAAGCTGGCCATGCAAAAGCCATTGTACTTCTACTGATTCAGGATTACACCACCATTTATTAACTGAAATGACTTAGGAAAAACACAGGTATGGCAATTCCATATTAAAACAAACATCTGGAGCAATCACCACTGGAACTCTGTTGCTGTCTATGGCAACTTTCTTCTCGTACCCATTCTTCTACCTGCCCCAAGGGCCTGTGCCCACCTCCCCTGCTTGAGCTACGTCACCCACGCTCTCTGTGTGCTGCAGGTGCCAGGGGGAGTTTTCACTTAGTCTTCTTTCAGCACTTCTCTTTGGACCTTTTTTCCAACCTGGAAACTTGCACATGCTTTAGTCTAGACATGAATACGCTGTCTGTTTTTGCTCCTCAGACAGCATCTTTTCACAGTAACTCCTCTCTTTATAGCTCAAAGTGCAACCTTGATATTTACCACTGGGGAAATGGAGGGAAGAACAGCCCCACCGTGGCGGTCCCAAGGCTCTGCTTCCCTGGGTGTCCATCCCGAATGCTGGAGTGGATGGTGCCACTGAGGGATGCCACGGCAGGAACAGGAGCCACAGGGCTGCAGCACAGCCCCAGGGCTGCAGCACAGCCCCAGGACTGCCCCTGGCCATCGCTCCCTGACAGCACCCAGGAAGCTGCAGTGTGCCCCTGAGGGATGGCTGTTGCTGCTGGGAGCTGAAATCAGGAGCCTGAGGCAAACCCAGTGTCCTGGTGCCACCTCCACGCCCTGCCCACACCCCCACCTTGGTGCCAGGGTGCCACAGACAAGGTCACCTCATTGCTGCCCTTCTCCTCGCTGTGCTGGCTCCCCACTGAGGCACAGCAGCTGCCAGCCAAGGTTTTGGTGCTGCTGAGAGAAGTTATAAGCTGTTACTAATGATGCTCAATGATTTTTCCTCTGCCTGGTTTCTAGGATGTCAGGGTGAGTACATTCCATCCCAAATGTAGCGTCTCCGAAGGGCTGCTGAATTCCTCCCTCAAGCCTTGCTCTGTTCATCACTCAGTACCCAGCCTGTGCCTCAGCCCCGGCCACATTGCTACTCACGGCTCATGAGCGCTAATACAGATTTTGTTTGAAAAGCCACACGTTGGCAAACCACAGTTATTTGCAAGCCTGGCCCAGGGCTAGTGTCAGACATCAACACACAGGCAGCACAGATATTTTATTTAATTAAGTCATGCCATCTGGGCCCACAATGAAGGCACTCATATACTTCGCCTTTGCTTTTGGACTGCATAGTGCTCTGATCCCCCAAAATTGTTCTGAAAGTTAAATCTCTGTGGAATTTAAAGAACACTTTCAGCTGTTACTTGCATTAGACTAAATTTCTGCTGCAGCATACCCGGGGATTTTTCCTATCCTAATAAAGCCAGTCAGATTTATGTGCCTCAGTTTCATCTGAACGCTGCGTCCACTGTGCAGGAAATTACTAATGAGCAGCTAAAAGGCCTGTGCTATATATAGCAGGTGTGTGCACCACCACAGAGCCACCAGCCTCCTCTGCCAAGGGTTGTTTGCTATGAAAAACAAAGGTAGAGCCAAGCAGGCAGGCCCTGGGCACAGGCCCTGCTCCTCACACGGGATGTGCAGAGCTGCAGGGTTACTGCCCATGGCTACATACCCTCCTGGAAAAACTCTCCTTTCTTCCAAATCAGGGCTTTCCTAACGAACCCACAATGAACAAGCCAAAAACAAATCGGTGACAAATATGAACTCAGGTCTTCAGAAAGGAGAAAAGCTTAAAGGAATTTCGTGACTTAGTTTTGGGGCTCAAAGAAATTGCAGAAGCATGGAAGCACAGAATGGGTTGGAAGGGATCAAGCTCATCTTGTTGGGCAGGGACACCTTCCACTGCCCCAGGCTGCTCCAAGCCCCATTGTCCAACCTGGCCTTGGGTGCAGCCACAGCTGCTCTGGGCACCTGTGCCAGGGCCTGCCCACCCTCACAGGGAAGAATTTCCTCCTAATACCTAATCCAAACCTTTTCTCCTTCAGTGCAAAGCCATTCACCCTTGTCCTATCACTATGTGTCCTTCTAAAAAGTCCCTTTCCAGCCTTCTTGCAAACTCAGCTCAAGAAAGAATCCAAATTCAGGAAAAAAATTCTGTATACCTCAGCACCAGCTTTGGGCCATGGTCTGAAGCCAAACATGGCACACAGCCACACCATTAACCTCTGCCGTGTTAAATGCCATGGGCAAACTGTCACTGCTGCTCTGAAAAACTGTAGATACCTACACGGTTTGAGAACAGGGTTAAAACCCCAGAAAGCAGAGAAAAAATGCATGGAAAAAAAGGCAGAAACTGAGCACATGCAGACTGCTCAAGTTATTCTTAATTGCCCTTTATCCAGATTATGGCATTTCCACCTTGTTTATGGGAAATTTACTGGTCCTTCTCGTGGGTAACACCACACCACCATGCTTACCCAGAGTCATGGCACACGGTTACAGTGGGACTCATAAATGTTTAAAATTAATTAAATTGTTTCAATAACCTGACTGAAATATTTCAGTAAAGTTTAATAACTTTAGCTGAGATTCAGGGCTGAGCCAGATGTAATTGAGTCACTGTGCACCCCCTGATAAGTGCTACACTTACTCTTTTCTTGATAGAGGGAAGATTTTATCATGTAAATCAACTTAAATAGAAACTGAAGTGTTTTGCTGAACTGAGGCCTAAGCCCATGGAAGGAGTAACTTTTGGAATGGAAGAGTAATTTTTGCTCACTGTATTAAGCAGCATAAGGTATTATTTAGCACACCTATACTATTCAGCTTTTCAGAGTTCTAAAAGGCCATGTTCACCAAATTTTTGTGAGGTAAGAATATAGAGAACAAAGCTGTGATCAAAGAATAGAGAACAAAGCTACGACCAAAGTGCCATTATGCCACTCACTAACTGCTGGATCTCTGGGAAGCTCCTCCAGCCTTTGCACTTCCCAGTTACAATTTACATCTGATCACATTAAACAATTGATTCTAGCACATGTATTTCTGCACCAACCTCCCCCCCATCTCCATGCTGTTAAAAACAAAAATCAACCCATATATCCTGGGAAATGGCATCACTGAACATTTTCAAGGGAAAGAGTATTTTTACATCCCCATTTTCCAAGTGTCTGTATTTAGCAATGCTGGGCAGAAAGTCAAACATTTCCTTTTTGCTTCAGCAGATGCGAGCTGCTGAAACTTCTCACGCTCTTGCTACCATCTCACATTAAGAGAGCAAGAGTAAGTGCTCCTAAGTACTGCAAAAATATCTACACTGGAGACAGGAACAGCAGATGGATGCTCCAGTCAAGCACTACTTAGTGCCATCAGCATAAGCACTCAGGAATCGAGGACACCTGCAAATTAATTTCTTTAGCATCAGGCATAATCTGAGCTACCATGAGCTGCCTATTATTCTATTATTACGGCTCTTGCTATTTAAAACAGTTTTAATGGATCCAAAAGAAGTGTAACAGCAGAGGTCACTATGAAGTATTTCACTGATGTATTTGATGCTGTTTTTCTGTGCTTCCAAAAATACAACCGAACTGTTTTAACATAGCTGGTTTATGTAGTAATGAACTTAGAAATATCAAGCAGTAATGAAGATGCTGTACAGAACAGCAAAACATGCTGGGGAAATTAAAGAATTGGAATGTGCTTCAGTGTGTCAGCTGATAAATCCAGCAGAAAGGCCAGCATTGTTATTAGTAATTGGTGAAAGAAAAGAATAGAATTGTTTGACACTAAGCATTCCAAAAGCATTCAAAATAAGACAATTCTAGAATGACATCTAAATATTTCAGAAAATGTTTGAGAGTATATGAATATTCTTACAAAGCATAGAAATAATTTAGGTTTGTTAAGGACTGAAAAATTGACTTCTGACTTATCTAGTCAAATTTGACCTAGAAGGATTAGCCAGTGAGTTCCATATAGAAGTCAAGTACAGTTTTTAAAAAAAAAAAAAAAAATTTGACTGCTAAGTAAGCACAAAGTTGGGGGAAAAAATTGAAGCTGGGAGTACTAGGAAATAGTGTATTTGAGTAAATAGGAGCTCTTCGTATTTACACATGACCTGACTGGGAATTAAACCAAAGCAGTCCCTCTCTTGCATGTATCACACAGAACTCATCAGTGTGATAAAGCAAATATTGCAAAGGGCATTTATTGGATGGGCAAGGCAATTTACAGCTTTGTCTCCCAAGCTGGAGAAACTTTTGAAAGACGGAACACAAGGAACAAGGTTTGTGATAGCGAGACAGAAGGGGTTCAAATTTCCCAAATTTCCCAGTTTGAAAGTAGTTCTGGAGAGCTGCAATGTGCCTTGAAGGAGCCGAGGGTCCCTTCCCAGAGCTCGGCGCTGCCGGAGCCGTCCCTCGGCCGCGGTGGAGCTGCTCAGTGGAAGGCTCCTGTCATGCACACACAAGATGAAGCAGACAAGCAGCAATGGCCAGAAACCAGGAGCAGAATTTTGGCAACACTGTAGGAAAACATTTTGAGAAAGGACAACTGGATAGTGAACAGACAGAGAGGGAAAGGACCATTACGGCACAGGAGTGTCCTTGGTGACACTGGACAACATTGGGAAAGAAATCCTGCAGAGGGAGCGGGTCAGCGCTGGGGTACTGCACATCTCCCATAGGGTTTGTACAACTGGGCTTTAGAAAGTGCAGGATGGTGTACAGACCACTTGATTTGTGCAGCACAGGAGGCAAAGATTACCAGGATTTTGTGCAACTTCCAAAAATTTTGAAAGCGGGAGGAATATGGACGTGAGAATGGCAATTTCTACACTCTAAATTCTGGTAAGTTGTGTTAGTCATCTGAAACAGGATGTGTAAGCATGGAGAAACTGCTTAGAAGGATCAGAGAAAACTGAGCTGAAAATCAGACTGGACATGGGCACAGCCTGAAGCCCACTCTGTTTGACTTAACCATGTTGAATTCAGTGGGATTTTAAAACCTATATTAGTTGCTTTGCTGATTTGGATTAATATGTTTTACAAAAGCAACAGCTTCACGATGACAGAGGTTCAGTCCTGTTCTCTCTCTTAGACCTTTTAAGACACCTGGGACTGTGTTCCTTGCACAGTGTCATTATATTTACACACATTCGGAACTTCCCTCATTCTTGGGTTTTATCTGTTTCAGTAGGAGTACACATCTAAGGAATAAATTTAGATATGAGTTTGGAACATTAAATCCAATTCACAAGTCACAAGATTTCAACCAAACAGAAAAACCAATAAATTTCTCACTGCTTAGAAGCCCTTGCTAAGGATACTTCAATTCCATAGCCCTTGTAAAACAGTGCCAGAATGTGTAGCTTCTACATTTACTGCTCAGAGGGCAATTTCTAGGCTTTATCTTCCAGAAACAAAGGAACAATGAAAAGGAAGGGAATGCTATGAAGAAAAAGTTACTCAGTTCTACACCTTTATGCAAAAAATTATGCACAAAGGTTTGTTGGTGGAAGTCAAGCTGAAAGTTCAACATCATTTCTTCACCCTCTAGCTCCCATATTAAAGTCTGTCACTTCATACCATTTCAAGACTGTGATAGCTCACAGACCCATTTAAGATCAGTTTATTTTTTCTTTCTGGCCCATAAATTCCCTAGTGTTTAACAATTGCTAGGATGATGAGCATCTCTCTCTTACATAAACTTTTAT
The DNA here is from genome assembly GCF_028551555.1 of Melozone crissalis. NCBI lineage: Eukaryota > Metazoa > Chordata > Aves > Passeriformes > Passerellidae > Melozone > Melozone crissalis. Next base: position 22,039,746 of record NW_026535807.1, on the reverse strand, counting down.
GAAGGAAATAAAATGACCCCGCTGTCATCCCAAATTTGGTTTCGTGCTTGTGTGGACTGTGAAGTGTCAGCTGTTGGCTGAATTTTTAATGTAATTGCCCTCAAGTTTCAGACAGGTAAAGTCGCTGAGCACCAGTGCTGGCATGGACAAGCACAGAACGCAGCCAGGCCTCTGTGTGCTTTGTGTGCTCTGTCCCTGGTGTCTGCAAGGGCACACAGGGCTCCCTGTGGGCAAGGACGTGGATCTCTCAGGTCCCTGCACACTGAACCTCTTCACTGCCTCGGAAACACAAACCCCCCCTGACACCAGCTGATCCATATCCCAGCCCAACAGCGTTTAGCTTGGGACCTCCAAGCAGCTCTCAGGATTGCAGAAATGCCCTGTGCTCTTTTATGACCCAAAATACAGGGTTAAAAATGCCTAAGGTTGAGACTCGCCATTTAATGCTATCTATTTCCAGCAAAATTGTGTCCGTTTGCCTTTAAAATAAGCTTTTCCTAAATTTTCCTCCTGCTGTTCCACCTGATTGAATTAATCTATTTTCCACTCAATGGAATGAACTAGATGTGTGACAAAGTGGCAAAGAAATCCCAAACAGAATATAAAATTAAATATAAATTACTTGAAAGCATGTTACAGCAAAGGATAAAAATACATAATTCTATCCATGAAAAGAGTGGACTGTCAAAAATTCAACACGCCAAGTATATATGAAATATACAATCTGGTTTTTTTCATGTTTGAAAAATTACTTTAATCCTTTTAGTGAATTTTTTTAATGTGTGGAGTGCATTAGTCTGGATTAAGGGATGGTGTTTATCATACTTTGTATTGTGGTTTCAGGAAATAGTCTGGCAATGCTAGGTTTCTACAAATGGATTTAAAATTAATCAACATCTATTTATGAGAAAGTTTAAACCATTATTAATACACTGTAAATACAGATCTCCTTAGAGCTGACCCCAAGTGTCTACCATCTGCTCAACTGTTGTAATCACATTTTTAAAGAGCGTGGTCATACATAATGATTCTTCTCAGGAAAGAGCATCCTTAAGTGCATCAGCAACATTTTAAATTCCACTTGTGTAATGCAATAATTTCCTACTGCCCTTTGCTAAGGAAAAAAGCATATGGTGGTGACTAAAAGCCAATCAAGCAACCCTTGATTTGTTTTCAGGGCTGCAAGGATAAAGCTTTTTATTTATTTTTAGAAGAAACAACCAGAAAAATTAGCTCGTATAACTTTTTTTTTTTTAAATTAAATGTGACCATTCTCACTAGCTCAACTAAAGCAGCTTTGATGGTAATATAGACATAGATAATATTAACTCCAAATACAAACCTTGTGCTAACTTCGGATATATTATATGCCTGAATTAAAGCACACATTTAACAAAGGCAGCTGAACCAAACAATTTAATTTGGAGAAGTCCACAAAATCCCTTCTAATCCTCACAGCACCGTTCCAAGTTTACAAACAAGACCCAAGGCCCTGGTTTGGAGCTGATGTGTGGGACATGGGGACAGCACATCCCACGGTCCTGTTACTGACACCCGAGCTCCTTCAGAACGCTTTGTGGGATGAGGGGGACAGGGAGGGGAGGAGGAAGGAGCTCCACATCAGCCCCCAGTGCCCACGGCCCTGTGGGCCGGCAGCTCAGGGACCACCACAGCCTCCCCAAGGGGCAGAGGCCATCAAAGGGGCAATTACCAGTTTGTAACTTCAACAAAGGATTTCATGCTTGTGTTTTACTTTAAAAAACATTTTTATTGGAAGCAAACAATGCAAAATGTTTATTAAACACTGTGATGCACACAGAGCAGCCACTGCTGTGTTATGGGACTTCCATTAGTATCCTCATATGGATCTCAATGTTAGGGATTAATGGAATCTCTACCATTAAACCAATTGAGAAATTGTTCTGTGTTTAATGTGCTAAGCTTTCTTTCGCAGTGTTGGGTTGATGATTGGATTCAATGATCTCAGAGCTCTTTTCCAACCTAAAAGATTCTATGACTCTTCAAATTAAATAAAAATATTTGTAACTCTCCCCATTAAAGCAAGCAAACAAAGCAAACAAATAAAGCCTGAGAGTTACAATGAGTTCAACAGTTCCTAGTAAGATTAGGAATAAGTTGTTAATAAGTTTTTCGTCTGTAAGTCACAAGGTCAAATCCATCAGTAGCCAGTACTACTAGAAAATCATTTTCCTAGGATGCTTTTATAAACAGTCCAACATGAAACCATTTTATTGTCTGCAGTTCTGCAGGGTTTGCTGAGTTTGCTTCAAATTAGCTTGACAGCTCCATGTTGATGGACATGGTTTGATTTCACACAAAGGGACTCCTCCAATCCCTCCCAATATCCAAGGTTTCCCAGAGAACACAGAGGAGAAATTTCCCAGACTATGAAGCTGTTGCTGTGTGGGCAGAGACACTTGGATGGGTGCAGGACCAGGTTGAGAAGGCTGCAGAGACACAGAGGAAGGGCAGAGATCAATCACAGGCTTGACCCAGGGGCAGGAGAGCTCAGGGCCGTTATCAGGGAGGATTGGAGATGCTGCTTTGCTGCCAGGAGCTGCTGTTTTCTGCCAGGTTTGGGCTGATAGCCAAGGAGGGCTCTCTGCTTTCAGCAACATCCCCACCTTCATTTCCCATCTTCTCTTTCAGGCTTGACCCGAGCCAGGCTGAAAGCAAGCCAGAGGCAGCCTGCCCTGCTCTCAGATGCACACATGTGACTGTACCTCAAAAAAACAAAAAACCCCCAAACTAATAACACTGTCACGTTGCAAACATTGAGGAACAGCTTCTTCCAGGATAATTTTATTGCCCCACCAGGGAAGATGTGGATCTCATTTCAGCACTGAGACATCACACTCCCCTTGTAAAAGGAGCTGCCGTCACTTCTTCACGCGCTCTTTCAAACCATGGGCAGGTCCTGGTGGATGAACAGGTAAATCCTGCCAGTAATAAATACTGAATTCCATAATCCTCATGTTAAACACGAATTCTTGCAATAGAAAGCATTTTAGAAATTCTACCCCTAGAATGTCACTACAGTTACATTATCTGAGGCAGCTCTGGCTGATAACAGCTGATAACAGCTGGTAACAGCTGCTGAGACAACCTTGTGTAGGCAAAGTAATTAAAATTAAAGTACAGGTGCCAACTTTTCAGACCAACTTCTAGGATCATGGGAGTGGAAGTGTAAAATTTGATCCTTAAGAAATCTCCTCCTTACTCCATCTTATTTACTCAGGATTGCATTTAACAGTCCTGGAACACTGAAAACCAACTATGCAGAAAGCACACGGTAATTTATTTTGCAAAAATCTTTTTAACAGGTTTTGGAAGCCACATCTGGATATCCAGCAGAAATTAAATGAAATTTGTACTTTATGACATGACTGCATAAAGTTAGGAAGGACTGGAAACAGGTTATGGTACCTTTAAAAATTTCTCCAGCTGTCACATTGTTGATTAATACTTATTTTTCTGAAATGCTTTTAAGCATAATATTCAATATTTCACCATGAAATGCAATGGTTCTTTCTTAAAATAAGTCATGTTTTTATCTACGATTTCTGCATTTATGTGCATGATTTATCATGCCCTGCACAGATGAAAGAATCCCCCACCCCTTTCCTGTACCAGATGGACTCAGTTCCAGTAATTACTATTTCAGGTTAGTTACTTTTTTGCCTTCATTTTGCTGTAGGATAAATGAAAACACAGGGAATGGTGGAAATGGAATTTGGCCAGCTCAGCCAAACATTTGTTTACTGAACACAATTCAGAAGGTGTTACTCCATTAGAAGAAGCTTCGTTAGTGCATAGCAAGAGCGAGAATTTAATATTACTTGAGACGAGGCTTTGCCTACCTGTGGGTTTAGAATGAGCAGTGAAGCAGTTTGAGAAGCCAAACTAGTGTTACGTGACGCGCCATTATTTGGGCATTGATGATAAGGTGCCATTATTTGGGCACTGATGATGAGGTGCATTATTTGGGCACTGATGATAAGGTGCATTATTTGGGCACTGATAATAAGGTGCCATTATTTGGGCACTGATGATAGGGTGCATTATTTGGGCACTGATGATGAGGTGCATTATTTGGGCACTGATGACAAGGTGCCATTATTTAGGCACTGATGATAAGGTGCCATTATTTGGGCATTGATGATAAGACGCCATTATTTGGGCACTGATGATGAGGTGCATTATTTGGGCACTGATGACAAGGTGCCTTATTTGGGCACTGATGATAGGGTGCATTATTTGGGCACTGATGATAAGGTGCATTATTTGGGCACTGCTGAGGACTTTGCCGAGGTGTTCAGGACAGGTGTGACCTGGAGCTCCAGGCTGCAGGGGCGGACGCATGACGCTCGTGGGTCTGAGGATCCCTGACACTGACTCCAGCGGGGCTGAGGAGGTTAATGCATTCCTTCTTTCCCAGGGTTCAAACGCAGTTCAAGTCACCAGTGAAAGGCTGAGGTGGTCCCGAGGCAGAGCACATTTGTCCAGAGCCAAAGCCACAGCGAGCTTTGGCCACTCCATGGGCAGCGCTCTGGACCAGGGTCACCCATCCCACTGAGAATCGCTGCCCCATCCATCAGCAGGGAAATAAATCCCCTTCCACAGGTGAAACACACAACAGCTCATGCTCCCTGGAAGGCTCTGCTTCCTCCTGAAAAGCCTGAAATGCTCGGGTTTTTCGGAATGTCTTCAAACAGGAATTTTAAAAATGTTGAAGACAAATAATCCAAAGGTCAAGTTCCAACTGTGGTGTTTTCACTTGAGCTTTTTCATTAATTTTAATGAGCTCAGGATTTAATTTTTATTTCGTTTTTGGTTTTATTTTCTCACATTTTCCATGCAGAGTCGTTATTGCTCCAAATTGACATAAGATATGACAAGGAAAGAGGAAAGTAGTATTTCTTCACTAAAAATTGTCTCAAGAAACTGCTGTAACTATGTATTAAAAATAAGAATAATTGGAAAAATACTAATTGTGTATCTATTTAAAATACATTTCTTCAAAAATCCCAACCCCCAACTTAGATACTCAGTAACTGGACAGGATGAAAAAGCTTTCTTTTTTTGTCACATACTAGTTATGTCTGAAATATCAGATGATATCAGAGGAATTCCAGAAAGTAGTTCCCTTCCCTGAAATTTAGAAATATATTAAAATTTTTTAAATAAAATACAGAAAGGTAAAACAAAAGGGTAGCACTGAATTCATTCAAAATATTTCACCCTTGAAAATTCTGCTCTCAGAACAGAGCACGGAGGTACCAAGGGACGTTCTCTGTCCTGAAGAACAAATAAAGATAAATCCCGCTGCTGCCTCCTGTGGTGCCTCTGCAATGTGCATAAGCAAGTGACCAAAGAGACAAAACTCCTAAGGCTTTCTCCACCCCTGACAGTTCCTCATTCTTTCTTCCTCAAATCAGCATGGGTCCCAACTGGAAAAATCAGTCAAGCAATCAGAGGTTCCTGGGTGATTATTTTGGGTGACCAGCACTACTGACATGGTGAGCATTGACTCACATGGATGCTTTCCACTTCTTCATGAGATGGTTGGCAACTCTCACCTGCCTCCTTCCCTTTCAAATATTTCCTTCTCCAAATATTTGGACATTAATTCCCCAAAAGCTTGCAAGAAAGTGAGGGTTTCAGCTGGGATCTGTTTGGGGAGCTGCACCAGGAGCTGCTGTTTATTTCCAGCGAGGGGAGCATCAGGAGTGCTGGATCAAGGCAGACGCAGCTCTCCCTCGTCTGGAGCACAGCAAGGAGCTGCCCTTGGCTGCTCCATCACCCAAAGCTGTGCCCATCCTGCCCAGGGAGGGGAAACAGCAGCACCCTGAGCTCGGGCTTTAAAACCCGCTCCAGACCAAAGGGAACAAAAAAGCTTTCGGGATCTTTCCTTGTCCCAAAGCCAATTAAGGAATTTTCTACAGCAACTGAGGTTGCGTCTTGGTGGTTTGGAGCATTTAGCTTATGTTGAAAAACGCCAGAGTATGTAAATTGCAAGTTTACTGTAAACAATGTAAAGAAATGGCATGAATCTGAAAAGCAGCACTAAATAAAGCAGTAAAATACTACATTTTATCCCAATTCTAATGCGTGTATGAGCTAAATTAATTCTGTGATTTTTCTATCATGACTCTCTCTGAAGGGATGTTTGAGTTGAGGGAAGTGGAAAAGAAATAGATAAAACTACCAAACCATTGCTGGTCACTTCTGTTTTTAGGACTTGGCAAACAAGTTTATCTCAGATATTAACTGAAGAGTGTGTAAGATTGCCTGCAAAATCTAATGAGACTTTAAAGTGTTCAGGAACATATAAAGCATTAAGAAAATCTCTGTCATTTCCCAGTGACAGACTTGGACGCTGTCTAGTTTTACATGCCATAATTTTTGGGAAAATATTTTTTTGCAAATGATGGGAAGTCAGTAGTTACAGTTAGTGCTTGCTGTTGACGTTAGGTGACTGTTCGTATGCCCAGAATACCACCTACCTCAGCTAAATGGTATCTTTATGAAATTAACAGAATGCGGTTACAACATGGCTATAAGAAAAAATATTAACATCAAATTTTGGATTATAATTGGAAAACTGACCTTTGGAAAATACGTTACCACTGCAGCCCTGAACTGTACTGTAAAATGACAACTTTAAGGAGTGAAAGAATGACTGTATTATGCAGTTTAGAAAACGCAGCAAATACAAATAATTATACTCTTTATGCTTCGCTGGAATTCTAAATTAAAAAAAACTTGAGGCTCTCTATGGCCTTCCTCTTGTGAAACCATTCATATTATTTTCAGTCTTCCAACTTCTTGGAAGTGTCTGTCAAACATTTTAAAGCACTTTCAGTAAACCAGATTTGTCTGTCATTACACAGGCAATCTCTGTAGGCCATTGTGACAGGTAACGTAAATAAAGATTTTCCTGGAAACATCTCACAGCAAGATTATTTCAGAGCATATAAATGTTTCTTTTTTGTTGTTGTTGTTAAACAGCAGATTTGATTGAAAACCTTGACATCAGAATTCCCAAAATGCATCACAGCAGAAAATGTTGAGAAGCTTCTACAAGATCCACTTTGATACCTCCTGGTTTCTCTTGGCTCTTTAGACTACTGCCACTCACACATCTTTGTCAGCATTACCAGCATTGTTTTTGCTTTTGGTCCATTGTTGTCCTCCCTAGGTCAGTGTTTATTAATGTGTGTTGCTGTATGCAAATATAGCTTTATTTGCATTTCTCAACTATCAGGTCATTCTGGTATCATTAAACAGAATGGCATTTTCCAATAAAAACTCAAAGATGCATAGAAAAATGTCATCCTGTGGGTAGTTTTTGTTCTGGCTTAATCTCAAATATTCAATATCAGATTTGTTTTTCTGATGTGAATGCTCAGTTGTAGTTTTGCTTCTCATTGTATACATAAAAATTCCCTTTCCTTAGAAACTTTTTTGATTGGTAGATCAATATATAGACTTCTATAGAGATAAGTCCATCTATATTGCAGTTGTGTTTAACCCAGTTGTACTGAACTGACAATGTAGAACTCTAAGCATTTAGCCATATCTTTATTTCTAAGACATTTGGTTCATTCTAGTATAGAAAAAGGCAGAGAATCAGAAATGCTGCATCTTCGTCAGTTTGTCAGTGACTGACAACTGGAAATTAAATCCCAGAGGACTGAGAGAAGCAAGAGTGTTGGTAAAATATAATTTAAATAATACCAACACCAATATGGAATGTCTAAACGGGGGGATATCCTCTCGGTTGTGTGAATGAGGCTGGTAAAACCCTTCCAAAACTTAAGCCAGATACAAGGATTACCAAACTCTGGCAAGAGTTTGTGCTAAAAATAAAACTAAAAGCCTCCATGATTCTGAGGAGATGAAAAAAAATTTTTTGTTCAAATACCATTTGTGTTTCAACATAACGTCTTAAGACTAGGCTTATTTAATTATAAATTAAATGCAAACTAAAAATAATCAGAATAAATGTGTTATTTTTTGAACTAAGCATTCTGGATTAGTTTGTTTCCAGTTTTTTGGCTCAGTTTTTCATTTTGCTGGGAAAAAGAAATAGATCTCATTACATAGTGACTCAAAATTATTCAACACAGCCCAAAATTTTTGGGGCTGTCCAGAGAAACGAAAAGAATGAAGTATTCACCCATCTGTATTTTAAATACTGCTGGTATAAACTGAAAGCCTGAGTCAAGGCTCACTTGCAGAACAATGAGTGAGAATCTTCTGGACAATCCTACAAGCGTTTTTCCCCTTCTTTCTGACAGCCATGAAATAAAGCATGGAAATTGGTGCTTCTTGATGCATGGCAGGCGTTCCCAGCCCAAACCTCTGGGGCTTGCTGCACGTAGTGAAGGTAATCCACTGCAAAAACAATTCCTGTGTCCCAGGAGGAAGTGATACAATGACAAAGCTGGTTATTTTTCACAGTTTTATGTTCATCATTACTGCTCCATGCAGAATCCATCCTTCCTCCATCATCTACCCCATCCCCTCAGGGGAAGCATTTTGCTGCAAAACCACCTCCACTCTGCCCACCTGTGGAACAACCTCCCTTGGACTTCCGTCTTAGCAGAGCAGCAATTTTTCTCTCCTTCTTTTAATTAAAATCTCCACGTCAGTAGCATGTATTAAATCAAGTTCCATTACAAGCCCAACTTTCAAGAGTGCATTTTTTTAAGCAGCTCGTATTTTGTCAAGCCTAATTGCTTTAGTTCTAGGCAATATTAGTTGCAGAACAGCCAGTAATAACCTTTAGTCCTGGCAAATTTTCTCTCTACCAGAACTCAATCACATAACATAAACAGCTATAAAAGGAGGCTTTTTAAAGCTTTATTCATAATGTGTAGCACATGCATGTGGCAATGTATATCAGATCACAACACTGAAGGAAATATGAGATTTATCCATGATGTAAGTTATGCCAACATAGAGTAAGTTGAGAGCATTAATTTGAATTTACCTACATTAGAAGAGAAAGGGGGAAAATGACATGCTGCTTTATTAGTGCAGGCTTTCCCAATTTAATATTAAAACCCATTTCTTGCTCCATGAGTGTAGCTGCTCATGGCACCACGCCAATGATGCAGCTCAGTGCAGGAAAAGCACACCAAGTTGTGGGCACAGAGGATCAAGGTGGTCCTTGGGAAGAAATGCACTCTCAGGATCCATGGGGAGGAAAAAGAGATTTCAGCTTTAGGGTATGGTGGCAAAAAGAAAGCTGTAAGGACTGAAAACTCAGAGTGAAACTCAGGACGGCCCCCAGAGCAGCACTCGCCCAGGGGCTGGGGAGTCCCAGCCTCAGACATACCTGGGAGCATTCCCGAGGTGCACAGGCAATGGAAAAGCCACATGTTGGCCATTCTGGCTGGCTGGGTGTCCCACAGCAGTCTGGGTTATTCCCAAAAGCCCACGTGTAATTTATGGGGTGTATTTACAAAATGTCTCTGCCTTAAGCCACTGAATTTGTTAATCCCCAGAGATGGAGATACAGTCTTCATATGGCAAGCACACTGTAAGGATTTAATACCAATTTAAATAACACTTAATCTGATATATTTTAAGCCAGTCTGTTAGAGATATGCCTTGCAGACAGTTTTCAGCCTGTCTGGTGGTCAGTGAGAAGGAGTTTTCTCAAACCCTCTACCACCACACTATCCTCTCCTAAAAGATGGCACAGGAATAGAGGGGGAATTTATTCCATTCTGTTGTTTCACTGCTTTTGGTTTTATTCATATAATGATTTACAAACACAGAGTGAACAGGAGCCAAATAGTCTGAAATGTTGCAGTGCACAAGGACGTTACTTTGAGAGCCGTCAGGTAAACGTGAAGCAAGTCACTGAGACTTTAAAAGAGAGAAAAGGCTAATAATGAGTTATATTTTGTATTTCCACGTCGTCCAACTCACTGAAGAGCACTATATTAATAAAGAATCTGAAAGGTGGTGATGGAACTTTTCTTGTGATTTATAAACTCCCCTAAATCAAAAATGCACCGTTAATTTCACCAGGACTGGCTGCAGAGAGGCGCCAAAGTGAAAAACTGCAGCACTGCTGTGAGTACAAAAAGGCCAAAATCCTCCAGAAACAGAATCTTCTGTAGGACCGTTACGTATTTCACCAATAAGTTTGCACAGTTCAAGCTGAGCTTTTCCAAAAGGTAATACAATCCTTTTTCAAAGGATGCATTGCCAAGTGCAATTATTTGCGAGCATTTGAGAAGTTCATAGAAACATTATGCATACAAATTCAATTTGAGGAGTTTTAGGAAGTCCAAATTCATTAGGGAAGGCTGATCACAACTGAAAAGCAATTTGTGACTCTGTCCAGCCAATTTATGAATGTTTTGCAAACCTTGAAGTGAAATGCTTTCTTTAGTAGTTACAAGAATTGATCACTACCTGGTGTCTTGGAGTTTGTATAAATACTGTACAATTATTTACATAGAAGGAAAGTATTATTACATAACTGAAAAAAGTTAAGTACCCAGGTTATTTCCAAAGTAAAATACAGGTTTGTCATTCTTGATGCAAAATTTTCCTCCTTGAAACATATTGCAGTAGGTATGAGGGATGGTGCGTAAAAAATAGGAAATGAAATATTTTCTTTCTGGAAATCTTTCTAAAGATTAATCTTTCTTTTGCCATGAAGACAAATTTAACTAAATTTTATATCTCTATTAGGGACTTCATTTCTGCTTGTCATCTGTTTTTTTTATTTGTAATTATTTCTGTTGTAGAAAGAAACACTAAATGTCATTTAAAGATGAATATACAGCTTAATAAAACCCCCAAATATCCTATTAAAGTATGGTTTTTATTACGTAACTATACTAATTTCCTGAAGAAGAATGTCAGTAGATTTAGAATTTGTCTGCATACCAGATAACAGGAACCCCACAGAGTTCAAAACTGTACAAAAAGAGGTCGCTTTATTTGTGTTATTTACATAGCACACTGCCTTAACCTGCAATTACAGAAAAGTTTTCTTTAGCTGAGACCACAGTAAGCGGAAACCACACTGAGCTGAGCCAAGAAAACTGCTGCCTGTTCCAGTTAATTACTAAACGTGTTTCTCCAGCGCAATTTTATCTTTAAGGCCAATTTTCAAATTAGCGACTTGGTCTTATCCTGATACATTGCCCGCGTTATCAGCCCAGGACAGACCCCGCTGCTCAGAGACAGGGACACCTCAAGGGAGGTGAGAGCAGGAGTTCTGTCATTTCTGGCTGTCCTAAAGCACCTTCCTGGCTCTGCAGGTCCCTCCCCACAAAGCCCAGCAGAGCCCAGTGACCCCAGGTGGGCACCAGGAGTGCAGGTGGAGCAGCTTTGCTGCTGCCAGGGGGGCTGGTGTCGGCTTGGACACAAACACCAGAATCTTCAGGTGTATTTTACATTGCTCAGTGAATGCTGAGGGGGTATCCCCAGCAGTAGCTTCAATCCCTCTGCTGACATTGGCTGAATTATTCCCACTCTATTGTGGCGTTAATAATTCTAAGGTTTAGAGCAGCAAGATGCCTGAAAGAAGAAACTGAAGAAACTGCAAACAAAGATAGGCCTGGAAAAAAAGAAAAACGTATTAGCAGACACTGAGAATGTTCCAGTAGTGTAAAACCAGAATTCAGGTGTAGGCTTGGATGTTAAAAAGCCCCAGAATACAGAAATGCTCGGATTTGGGCAGGTCCTGTGATCCTGTTTTTTTATTGTCCCCTATAAATGTGTGGCAGTGCCTGTCCGAGCGTGTGCTCGGAGCCACCCAGGCTGGCTCTGGCACTGCAGGCAGTGAGGGAAACTCTCCCATTCCTTGGGAAGGCAGAGAGCAGCTGAGGCTTTCACCTTTGGGACGGGCAAGCAGCACATAGCCAAAAGAAGGAGAGTGGACTCCAACTGGGGGCAAAGTCCAGGTTTATTCAGTGCTCTAACGAGGCCCCAAACCCAGGGAATCCAGCCAGCTGAAGACCCCAATTTGGGGGGGGGTCTGCAGGGTGTTAAAAAGGGGAGGGCAAACCAGGGCGGGGTTTTCCCGCCTGCCAATGGGGATACAGGAGGGCGTGGGGAGCAGGGAAACGGGCAGGTGTGGAGACCAATCAGAGCCATCCGAGGGAGGGGCCCCAGTGCCTGAACCTATCGCTCAACAGCCTAGGTAGAAGTTTCTAGAGGGAGGGGATGGGCCTCGAGTGAAGGACAGGACACCAGGGAGGGGTTAAGGGAAGGGTTTGGTTTTGGGGAACAGGGGGAGGTGGTGGCAAGATGGACATTAACAAGGAAGGAGGAGGCCACAGGGGCAGAACCGTTATAATGGGGGGAACTGGGATGAACCAAAGTACAAGTTAATGCAACTAAACCATGTAAAAACACAACGCAACAAAAATGTATCAGAAAAAGGTCAAGTATTGTGTACAACCACAAAAGGTGTTGTGAATACAGCACAATATGAATACAGCAAAGTGTGTGAGTGCAGGTTCAAATCCCCTCAACTGCTCACAGAATTCACAACAATACTGGGTCCATTTGTTGGATCCGTGGGATGAGATTAGACACAATTGCTACAACAAAACCTTATGTTACTCTATCTTAAAAACTGAAGTTTAATCCTAATTTCATTTTCCAAAATTGACAAACTGCTGCTATGGACTAATTCACCAACCTCTTTGCAATTCCAGATCTCAACCGACTTTCAATGCACCTGGACGCTGCTATGGAAATCCAGAAATAAATAGCAGAAGCAGTGGGAAAACCTGTCCTGATGGAAGAAAAATGTGACATCCAGCAGCCAATGCAGCTAGAAGACACAATTGCAATAACTAAAGTGAAACGGTTCTGTAAATAGGTATCATCTGGGAAACAAATTAGCAGAACTTGAAAACAGCTGGAATAGATATCAACATAAAGCTCAACAATGCATTTGAAAACCAAACAAGATTCCAGCAGAAATATCATGGAAATTAAAGATTGGAAGCAACACTAGTATTGAATCATGAAGGCATCAATTCAGTTAATATCAAGGATTTCTTATTTTTATTCCATTGTCAGTATCAATTTGCTACCTTTATTTTGTCTAATAAAATGATATATGAAATCAGTGGACACATTTGTACTGAAGCATGAAAGAACGAGAAAAAGAAAGATCTTGATTAAAATAATTTACTATTTTTAAATATTGAATCTGCGAAGTCTGCATGTGTCATTGTAGCAATAATAAGCATTGCTGTCATTTTAGCAATAATAAATTCCTAAATAAAATATCACTAAATAAGTACAGTTCTTACAGAGCCTGGTCCAAAGTTCATTTTCCTCCTATTAATAATAGGGAATAACAAATAGGAGGAAAAGCCCCAAAGAACTTTCTTTCCAGAATGAACTCTGCCTACTGGAAAGACATTCAGTTGAAATGTGAAAAACAGGCTGCATGTTGAGATGATACACAAAATGCAGACTATGGCATTGTTCTCAGCCAGATGTTTTAAATATACAAGAAAATAGCCAGTTTGGGGTTAATTTAAATGTCTTCTTACATTGATCCATATTTTTCATAATGCATAATACAACATATTGTCATAGTATATAAACATTCATATATTTCTGCAGTTGGGACATGAGGATTTTAGCACCAACTGCATTGCCAAGGCACTATTTTAAATCTATTAACCATTTTGAAAAGGCAGAAAATCCCCTTGCATCACCACCACTTCCCAGACACATTTCTCAGCAAGTTCTTTACCTTTTCCTCCCTTTCCCTGCCCAGTTCCCCACCTCAGGGGGTGGACTCAGAGTCTCAAGGATGTCAAGCATTCCTCATTCAGGACCTGACAAAGCTGTCGCACAGACAGACCTCCACTCTCATTTCCCTTGCTCTTTTCTTTAGTTTTGGAGGCAGGATTTATCTCAAAGCCATGTTTGAGCACACTGAGAAGTTGCTTCTTTCTGTCCCCCCGTGAAATGTCCCCGCTTTTCTCCGTGGTCTCGAAATGGAACTTCTCATGGATCTACAGACGGTGCTTCTCTTGAGAAGGCAGCAATCCTTTGTGCTGAGCAGGAGCCGGGAGCTCAGGAGGGTCGGGAACTCCCAGCAATGCCATGAGGAATCCCCAGCTGCAGAGGCCAGGGCTGCTCAGCACAGCCACCTCCTCTTGCCAGAGTGGATGTTCCACCTGGGAGCCCCTCCCAGGAATCTCCCCACTCTGTCATCTCTGTGACCCTGAGCTTTACAAAAACTAACGCTGCAATGAAGCAAAGGGTCTATTTTTATTGTAAAAAAACAATAGGAACAATTCTTTTCCTTTGGGAAGCAGAAAATCTCTGCTGTATTTTCATTTAGACTGCATAACCATCTCTTCTTTGCATCCTAATTATTATTGTGTAGTCAAAATGAACCATTTCACAGAATCATAGAATGATTTGGGTTGGAGAGACCTTAAAGACCATCCTGTTTCTGGTAATTCCTACTCCACTGATGTTTGTGCTCCTTAAAGCAACTTTCCCTCCTGCAGCACGGAAGCTGCATGACCATGGTTTGGACCTAAACCTCCAAATTTTCCCAAAATTTGGCACTGTCTCAGAGCTTTTCAGTGTTTCCTTTACCACACTTGGCATTTTCATCAGTTGTTTTCTCCATCACTGCTGAATTGGTCCTACAATTTGAAATTAGTCACTTGCTCTTTAGAGCACGCCACAATTGCAAATAATTCAGCACTAAATCAGAGGTTAGTTATTCTTTGCAGCCCTGTGAGGGAGCTGAGATGTTTGTGACAGAGCTCACAAAGAATGACCCATCTTGTGGACCCAGCAGGGAAACACTTTCAGTTGAAACACTGAAATTTTGGCCAAGCAGGAAGCAAGGCCACTCTTTGTCTCTCAGTGTTATCCTAACACTAAATTAAGCTCATAGAGCTAAGACTATGGCCCCACACTCGCAACAAGGAGCTGTTTCAGTTGTCCTAAGGCTTTTCTAGCAATTGATAGCAAATAAATTGTCTCCAAATAGTGAAAGTTCTTTGTCTAAACTACTGTTTGCTTACCAGAGCTTTTCTGCAGGTACAATTGCATCTGGCACAGAAAGCGCCCAGCCCGTGTTGCTCAGAGAGGGAGAGCACATGTCCTGCAGTCTGCTCTACCCACAGGAGTTCTCATCTGAGCTGTGTCTACTCCAGCTGTGTAGGTTTGGGGAGTGCAAAGATGCAAACCAGAGGATGTGCTGGGCAAGGAGCTGATGGAAATGACGACTGTGTGTAACCTTGGAACTGTTCATGGCTGAAAGTGTCTGTGTGTCAAATCTCTGGGCATCGTGTTCTTTAGCAAGAAATAGATGTCTGAGAGGAAAGAATTGTGGCCGGATTAGGATAGTAAAAATCAGCCCACTGTTCTGCACTTGGCCTCCCTGGGTTGTAGGTGCAAGAGTACAGGGTCCAATTTCTCTACAGAAAATCTTTTACTTCTGATGCTGCTTTATTTTGGTTTCACGTGACAGACACTGCTAATTCAGTGAAGGCGTGACCCTTAGACCCTGTTTCTTCTCCCCAGGGGAGCTCCAATCAGTCAGATTCTTCTCTGCCTTCCTTGCTACCAGTGTATTTCAACTGCTTTCCCTAATTTTTTTCTGCTAATTCCCATTTCCTTCATAATCACAGGCTTTTATGTGACTTGCTGGCCAAGCGATTTTCAGGGGAACTATAATTGCCACAGGTCTTAAACATTAACCCTGCCAGGTGTCGGTGCTGGGACTGCTTGTGCATTTGATTAATGACACCAGAGCAAAAAAATTGGTTTTTAATTGACTGTCGTGTTTTTCTTCTTGTCCAAGTGCTCCTGAAACAGTCAGATGGTCTGGAACAAAGGTTCCTTGGGAGAAAACACCTGAGATGGCATGCTGAAATATAAGAAATATGAGCTAAAATAATGAAAAGTAGAAGGTCTCAGAAGCCCGAGATGCATTGACCATTTTACATGTGCAGAAATCTCAGCAAGTCTGGACTGTTCCCAGCCTTGCTGCCTGGGTGGATGTTACAGCCCTGGGACCGAAAACTCTGAATGTAATCTCTCTCCAGAAACAAATGTGCACAGAAATTAAAGAATAGGAACACAGAATTGCAGAATCATAGAACAGTTTGGGTTGGAAGGGACATTTTAAAGACCATCTGGTCTGACCTCCCTTGCAATGAGCAGGGACGTCTTCAGCCAGATCAGGTCACTTTGATATTACTCATAAAAGTAATCTTGATTTATTCATTAACAGGAATGGTGTTTTAACTGGCTGGGGAAAGCCACACCGCTGGCTTTGGCTCTGACAAGGCTCAATCAAGACACAGAGGACAAGGAACCAATTTCCCAGCTTATCTTGAAGGTTCAGTTTACTTGCTGGGATGGCAGCACACACAGGTCGGAGCTCTCAAGTTGCCCAAGTTGTTTTGGAGCCGATAGACAGAGAGTTTTGTGTACCTGTTGTTCTCTTTTAGCATTTTTATGGTCAGAAAGTTCATTTTTGTTCAAGAGGAGGTTCCCTCCTTCAAAAGTAGAAGTATCTGAGCACCCATCAGTTACAAGACAACAGCTTTAGGAGCTCTCCCAAAGCCATCAGTTGTAAATAAAACACAAAGTTTAAGCACACACAGCTCCGCAAGCTACTGCTTGACTCGTATAATTTAACAAGAGCTGCTGGAGAGAGATTTAAGTGAACACCTCAAGACAATCTTCAGGCAATCCCAAAAAAATCACTCGCAAGAGCAGTGGTTTAAATCCATTAATGGCTAGAGTCCGCTGAATATGTTAGCAGCTTCTTTTCTTTGTCAGTTAAATATGGGGCATGTTTCCACCAAATTCCACTGTCCCAGGTGAAAGAGGAGTGGAGACAAATAAGCACAAGGTATTGCCCAGGCCCTTGCCACCCTCTTTTTCAGGTGTGTCAACTCTGCTAAGTCAGATGAGTAAGTGAAGTCAACAAACACAGGCTCAAGCCAGCTCAGCTATGGAAGAGAATAAACTGATTTAAATCAGTGGAGGTGAGGTTTTCTCAAAGTCTTCCCTTCCAGCACAGCAGCCCCTGTATTTTAAGTGCTTTGATGACACCTCACGACCTCTCTGATTTCTAGAGGCACCAGCCCAACTCCCACTCCTGGCCTGTCTTCACTGCTGAAAATCCATGTTTCTCATGGGCTCTTTTTGGTATGATATAAAACTCAGTTTTCCTGCTAGAGTATAAATACTCAGGATCATTCTGGAACTCATTTAAGGTTCTAGTTTATTTGTACTTGTGAATGCTTTGTTAACTTCCAGCTTTTCCAGACACAATTTCTTCAAAGTCCCTGTTCCTGAAAAATCACCTTCCAGGTGCCAAAAATCACCCTGGGAGTACGAAAAACACCCACTGAACAAAACACAATTGAAAAAGAGGTGCTAGAATAGAAGCCAGGACTCTGTTTCTTAATAATAGCAAGCCCTGGAGTGATGGTTACAATAAGTGTTTGTTTGAGATGCAGTTATTATATATTGCCTAAATATTTAAGTTAGCCAAACCTCTGATCAATTGAAACAGAGCCTATAGAGGCCAAGAAGCTGGAGCTAAACTGTTGGGGGGATGTGGAGCTGGCATTAGCACTGAAGCAGGAACAGAGGTAGTGGGAGGCACGCAAAACCACAAAAAGTGATCTCATGTCTTTAAACTGTCCAAAGAATCATAATAATAAAGTTCTAGATGAGTGTTGAGGGGACACATGCCATTTCAATGAAAATAGAAATAATTTTAAATGACATTTTGAAACATTCCATGGAAATGTATTTGAAATGTAATATGGGGACTCCAATAAAGAATATGCTTTTAATACATTACAGATTATATGTGATCATCAGTTTAAGACTTCCCCTCAACAAGCAGGATAATTCAAGTAGACATCCAGCCTGTCTCTACAGTTTGCATTGCCATCCTTTCAAATGCAAACTCTGATGTTTCTCCATTGCTGGAGAAACACAGAGAAGGTATGGTTTTAATTTTTCAAACTCCTTTGCAAATAAGCTTAAACATTTTACAGTTAAAAGGACAGAATTTACATTTGCTGTGTCTGGTCAGTTTTAAAATGGTATCTGTTATGAATCATGTTCACTTTTAAAGTTCATTTAACTTGGCTTATGGTTTACTTTAAAAAAAATGTTATGCATCATTTGGATCTGCACTCCCAGCCACTATTAGTAATAATAAAGGCGTGCAGGTTCCATCCAATGGCCTTTGTATAAACTTGGATTTCCATAGGAAAAAACAAACAGGATCCACAGAGACAGTAATAAATCCCACAGCCTTGTGCCATGTTGGGTGCCAGGAGTTTTAATCAAGGCACAGCCATCCCAGCTCTTTCTGCATCCCTAACGGGGTGTCTGTGCATGGCATTGGGGACAAAAACACCCAATCTTGGGAAGCAGAACTGCAGAGAAATGTTTTGCTTTTGGTCCTATTGAGCAAATGTGCCTGTACAGAGATGGAGTCACTGGGCAACGTCAGTGGGACTCAGAGACTCTCAGCATCCTCTCCTGTTCCTCAGTTCTGCAGCTCCCTTTGTGTTCATTCAGCTCAGCTGAAGTAACTGCGTAACGGAACCTTCCAGAAGGAGAAGAAATGCAGGATTTATCAGATAACTTCTTTCAAGGTGGATTAAGGGCCCTGCATTAGCAGAGACAGCTTCACACAGTGGTGTCACCTCCTCACGCCTGTTTTGCTCTCTCTGAAGGTTACCCCAAGGGCAATGGGAACAACCAAGGTGGAGCCCTGATTTGTGTTTGAGACCTCTGTGCTGCTCTGCTTAGGCCATGCCAGCATTGCCCCCCACAAGTCTTCCCCATGCCTCATTTTAAAAAATTAACAGCAATGCACAGGCAGTGGATTTGACATTATCACCCCAGTGCTCCAATGAACACAGGATGAGCTTCTGCCAAAGTCGGAGGTGGAGGAACAGAGGGGCCCAGAACTCACACTGTCCTCTCATCTTACATCTTTTGAGGCCTCCACAACTCATCTTACAATTCCAATTAATATCTTTTTACCTCACCATTATGGATTTCAAAAGAAAAGGTAAAGGAAACCCCTCTCCTCCCCCTCCCCAGATGTTTGTCCACAAGCACTTGTAATGATGAAAACACTTGCCTTCCACTCAGAGATGTTCACTGGCAGTTTTGACACAAGAAAAACAGTTTTGTTGTAATTACATCTGTCTCATAAATACAACAAAAAATATCCTTTCAAAAAGTCACCGCAAGAAATCTAAACATGGCTGTAATGAATAACAAAAATCACTTTTTAGCACTGTAGCTTGTAACCACAAAGAACAACCTACATTTTCCTGATGCTTTCCTGATGCCCAATTTGATACGGTCTGCAGAGTCGTTCTCTCTGGCTACTATTATGTCTTAGCTTCCATCTCCTTTCCATCACTCAGGATAAGGGACCTCTTCCTTGCTGGATCAAGATTGCCCTGCACTTCCCAGCCTCTCCCTGAGAAATGTTTCCACTCTTTAAAGCTTTTGACATGCACAGCTACCTGTGCTGTTTAGTCCAGTTCAATAAGTCCATCTTACAAATCCAGGAGTCCAGTGCAAAGCTCAGCCAGGCAGAAAAGATGATGGTGCAAAAGGATCACCTAAAAAAAATCACTTTTCTGACTCAAGGAGTGGTGAAAGCCCTGGGTCCAGCCCCAGAAGCAGATGCTCTGTTAAGTCCCTTAATTCTCAGAATTCATAGAATCACAAGGTTGGAAGAGACCTTCAAGATCTTCGAGTCCAACCCATGTCCCAACACCTCAACTAAACCATTGCACCCAGTGTCACATCCAGTCTTCTTTTAACACATCCAGGAATGGTGACTGCACCATCTCCCTGGAAAGGCCATGCCAGAACCTTATCACTCTTTCTGTGAAAAACTTTTTCTTAATACCAACCTGTATTTCCCTTGGCATGGCTTGAGGCTGTGTCCTCTCATTCTGCCAGTTGCTGCCTGGAGAAAGAGACCAACCCCACCTGACTATAGGTGGGGTGGTCCTGGGGGGCTCCATCTTTCAGGGAGTTGTAGAAGCTCACCTCTGAGCCTTCTTTTCTCCAGGCTAAATACCCCCAGCTCCCTCAGACGTTCCTCACGGGGTTTGTTTTCCAAGCCCCTCTCCAGCCTTGTTGCCTCCTCTGGATGTGCTCAGCGTCTCAATGTCCTTCCCAAACTGAGGGGCCAGAACTGGACACAGCACTCGAGGTGAGGCCTCACCAGTGCCAAGTACAGGGGAAGAGTGACCTCCCTGCTCCTGCTGGCCACACTATTCCTGACCCAGGCCAGGATGCCCTTGGCCTTCTTGGCCAGCAGGGCACACTGCTGGCTCACATTCGAGCAGCACTCCCAGGTCCCTTTCTGCCTGGGCACTGTCCAGCCACACCGTCCCCAGCCTAGAACGCTGCAGGGGGTTATTGTGGCCAAAATGCAGGACTGGGCACTTGGACTTACAAAACTTCATCCTATTGGACTCTGCCCATCCCTCCAACCATTCCAGGTCTCCCTGCAGAACCCTCCTACCTTCCAACAGATGGACAGAGCTCGCAGCTCCGTGTCATCTGCAGATTTACTAATGAAAGACTCAACCCGCTCATCCATGGTGTCAATAAAAATATTGAACAGAGCTGGCCCCAGCCCTGAGCCCTGAGGGACACCCCTGGTGACGGGTGCCAGCTGGATGCAGCACCGTTCACCACCACTCTCTGGGCCATCCAGCCAGTTCTTAATGGCTCCTCCAAGTCAATAATAACCTGCAATGATCAACCAGGCTTAGAGCTTGATGAGAAGGCATTGCAAAAAGTTTCACAAAAGAATCACAAAATGTTTCTTAAGGTCTATGATCTACCTGTTAAACTTCATAGAGATGCACCATTAAAGCACCCAGCTGAGATTGGACCTGCTGCTCTCAGAGGGATTGTTCATCACGTGAATCTGTGATTCCACCTCTGCAGCAAAAGCCTGAAGGAGAACCTGCCAGTAGCAGCCTCGTGAGCTTCTGGGAGCTGCTGGGAACAGAGACAGCTAGGGGACAGTTAGACAGCTAGCTCAGCTCCACCACGGACACCTGTCCAGAGGCTGAGGAGCTGTTTGGACCAAAAAACTCAAAAGCCCACCAGGGCTGCGCCTATGTAGGAGAGCAGGGTGAGTCCAACCATGCAGATGGACTTGGTTCAAGAGTTATCACTCAGCAAGCCTGTGCTCTGAAGCTTAATCAACCCAAAAAAGAGAAAACCTCAAGTCCTCAGATGGTCAGTGCTAAAGTGTGAAGTATTTCTCTTGTGCCACAATGGTATTTAATAGCAGCACAACTGTTTGCCTCAATATTGCCTTTAAAACCAAAGGTATTTATGCACTCTGGAAAACAAACCAGAGAACAGGCAATGCAATTAACTCCATTTACTGAGCAGGATGAGGAAGCTTGCCAGGCCTGCCTGAGAAATGCAGAAGTGTAATGGGAATTACCAGCAGTCACGTAATAGAAGTAGGTAGTGGCTAATGAATAATCTAATCCATGCACTTAGTACTTCTTTCCATTTTAAAACTGTCTATGAGCATATTATTTACTGTCAAATAATTCTAGAGCTATTTCTTGAAAGCTTTTGCATACTAAACACTTCAGTGAGGTGTGCATAGTCCTTGGAATTATTTTTTGTTAATACACATTAAAGACATTAAAAACAACAAGCTCAACATTTTCCCAGAAACAAAGAAGTTGAATTCTTTTATTAGAATTATTTTTTTGAATGTTCACACCTCACTGCCTATTCTCACAAAGCAAACAGAGCCGGCAGGAGCTCCCACAACCAAACCCTGTTGAGCAAGCGTTGTTTACACGCTTCCCTCTGTTGCTCTGGAGACTCTGCTCACTGCTTGGCCCATCCAGAAGGGATTAACGAGGCCAACAAATCCTTTCCCCTTATAACCCAAATGTATTTGTAGAGGATGTTGAAAGTATGGCTGAGTTTGATATTTAACATATCAAGTATCAAAAGTAAAGATGAAAACCTTCCTTGTGTGCACCTGAGGTAACATCTGGGTGTGCAAATGGATGCTTAATACTCCAACTCCTTATGTGCTCGAAACACAGACATTTTAACTGTAGGTCTTACCATTTCCAATTCCCAGTTTATGTCAATATGTAAGTAGAAGTAAGTAGTATAATTGAAGCAAAATAAATATCGCAAGCCTGAGAGATCAGAGATGTAAATGCATAAACTATTGAATTGCAGAGCCACAGATGTGCTCCTGGGGCTTGCAGTCCATTACTAAGAGTGGGATCAGATACAGAATAATTCAGGTGATCAGCACAGGTTGGACCTTTCCCTCCCCACTGCAGAGAGAGGGTACCTCAGACCCTGATGGAGTGTTTAAGCTGTGCTTCATCTCCTGTGTGTCCTTTGCTGTCCCCAGAGGAGCTGCCGGTGACATCTGAAATGCACTCAGATATTCAATGAACACTGCAGCTTTGGACACCCAAGTGGCTCCTCCCTGCCCTCCCAGGCCAGGCAGGCTCAGCAGATCTTCCCTCTGCCTCAAGAGCCCTTTATTGTCCCCATGTCACACCTGGAGGCGTCTCCCGCCCCCCTTGGGAAATGCCATCAATGTTCCCTTATCCCCGGCAGGGATGGAATGTCAGAAGGAGGAATCCCTGGTGGCTGCCCCACCAGGAGCCCTGCTCAGGAGTTTGACGTGTCTGAGAGCACCCACCCCAACCAAGGAGCTGCATCCTGAGCAAGGGAAGCTTCCCCACCTCGCTGTAAATCACACCCTCGCCGGCTCACACACACTCATCCAGCAGCCATGGGGGCAAACTCCTGCCCAGGTGTCACTGGAGCATTCCAGAAACAGTCGGAGTGAATGAGGAGGAAGGTTTTAAATGCAGAATCACAGAATGGTTTGGGTTGAAAGGAGCCTTTAACACCATGGGCAGTGAATCAGTTCACTGAGCGCTGGTGTGTCTCCAGAATAATTAGAGACACCAAGAACACTCAGTGGATTTTTGCACATATTCTATTTTCTAAAATCTTTCAGGACTAACCTTAACAAAACTCAATCAATAGGAAACAGGAAAACCAACATTTTTCAGGATTTCCTTCTCAAAATAGCCAAAGCAGTTTTTATTTCCAGTTCATCCACTTATCTGCTTGGCAGTCTAGCAACAATTTAAGCAGCCTAGTAAAAACCTCCAAGAGAGGACATGCAAATTTCAAGTCTGGAGATTAAATTCTCATCTTGCAGAAGCTGCTAAGTGAAAATTTCTTGTGCATTCACAGAGGTAAAAATTGAAAATGTTTTCTCTTATGTAACATTTTATTTTAGAACTTCCAGAAATTTAGTATCATTTTAGAGAAAAACTCCCTGAAAACATCCCCTTTTGGAAGAAGCAGAAACATCTTGCAGTGTTCCAAACATTACATATTGCTTTATTCTATGTTTGTTAAAATACTCTGCTTTTGAGTTCGTTAGGACAAACAAGGATGCTACACTTTGTGGCTGGCAAATTATATCTTTTGTCATCCAGCTCTTGGCAATCAGAAACTGTTGTGAAAGAAAAATTATTGAGAAAACAAAGTAATTTGTCCCTCAGATTTGGCCCCAAAAGTCATCCAGCTTCATTTAGGCACTGTAAGAAATCCCAGTGCATCTCCATTAAATTTACCCCTGTATTAAAGTGAACATAAGTACTTTCAATAATATTTTATTAGGAATAGAAATCTAAGTATTTCTTCCTTTTATAGTCCTCTATGGCTTGCATTTCAAGTCTTTCTTCCTTTTATAGTCCTCCATGGCATATGAATGAATAGTAGTGGAATGCAAATCCCCACAATGCTGAATTACTGGTGTGCTTTGTATATGATGGAAAACAGGACACAAAGAAAGTTTCACAAAATGCTGACCAGAGACCAACTTCTCTGTTTATTCAGAGGGACCACACAGAGGGTTGTCCAACCCTTTCCTCACACTTATCCACGGGGCAAGGTGCTGCAGCCAGTGGAAAATGCTAACAAGGAGAAAGCAGAGCTCTCCTGATATGGAGAAGAGGTGAGAATAGGACTAAATGTTCTGCTGCAATAAAGAATTTGGAGCAGAGTGATCTCAGGCACTCTTCAAGAGGGCAGGTCGAATAAGCAGGAAGGTTTGGGGTGGTGCTCGTGGAACTCAGCACCGCAGAACCAGAGGGTTCCTGAGGAATTCCCAGTTCCCAGGGCAGAGCTAAAGAGTCGTGGAGCACCCAAGGAGGTCCTAGGAGAGAGCCTTGGCCTCTGTGGCTTGAGGTGTTGCTCATTTCATCTCCAGCAGGAGTGGAGAGCTCACAGCAGGGGCAGGGACTGGATCCTGCAGGAGACAGGTGCCTGTTGCTGCTGGGGCCACCGTGGGCACCTCATCAAGCCAAGGTTTGTGAGCTCTGCCTCGAGAATGGAGGAGTTCTGTCATCCTTGGACTGCGGTCACCCTCTGTGTCAGGTGTGAGACGCCTCCCTGATCTCTGCTCACACAGGTAGGGCATGAAGAGCTCTGCACTCCCCAAATGTAGCTACAAAATAGGGTGGGATTGGAACACTGCATTGAACACTCCCTTGTGTCAGTGCCCCTTTTCCTGGGAGCTCCCGGGTTGGTTAATCCATGGCACAAAATCTGATTAGCACCTCAATGTGAGGAACATCCAAAATTGTTGCTCAGTCTAGTATTTGAAATTAATCAAAATATCCATGGTTTGAGCAGTTCCCCAACTCCAAATTTCGTAAATGCATCAGCACAAGAAAAAATTCCTTGAGCTTCAACCCCAGTTGAGACACCAGAACAAGGCAGCACAACTGTGCAAAACATGTTTTGGAAAAATTTCCATGGCCTCTACCTCTCCAGGCTTTTTTCATCTTCTGCTTGTTTTATATTGTTTTATATCCCTGCCCAGGCTGCCCAGGGAGTGGGCACGGCCTGAGGCTGCCAGAGCTGCAGGAGCTCTCAGGGATGCCCAGGGTGGGATTGTTGGTGCAGGGCCAGGGCTTGGATTGGGTGATCCTGTGGGTCCCTCCAGCTCAGGATATTCTGGGATTCTGTGACTCTATGAAAGTACTGGAGGCTTAAGTAGGTCTCATTTTCACATGAAAAACGTATCTGATTGATTCCCTTTTCTGTCTTCCCTTTAACCCTCAGTATTTGCCTTATTTTAAGCACATTGTTCAGTAATCACAGCTTGATGGATGTCATCTACTGTAAGTTTGTCAAACCCATGAGCCAGATTTTCCTGTAAGTCATCAATTTGGGGAGGATAAGTGGGTCTGGCCCCAGCCCAGGGTGGGGGTTCCCATGGGCTCTGTGAGCTCAGGTGAGCACACGGGCACACAGAACTCCGAGCAGTGATCCCCTATGACAGGCTCCTGAGGTGACATTCAGGCACCTGCTCAAGGCTCCTCGTTTACAAAGGTGCTCAGCAGCCCGCAGCCTCTGAGGCTCTCAATTCAGCTTCACGCCCCTATTTTTAATCTGAATTCAGGCACCCAGTCTGATGGTGCTGGTAAGTACAACAGATCGTTCCTAATGAGGGCTGGAAGGATGCTGTAATTAATGAGGAGCCCTGTGCAGGGGAGAAGAGGCTGCTGAGAGGTCCCCGAGCAGAGCAGCAGCCAGGGAACCCTGACCCCAGAGCTGGCCTAACCCAAACATTGAATGCAAATAAGCACAGACACAGAACAGCACAAAAATGATGTATCTCAAAGTCATCTCACAAATGTTCGAATTTATTTCAGATCTCCCTCATAACTGGGACATGAATCCATTTTGCTTTAAAAATCCTTCCCCTGATAGCATATAATTTTCCCTCTGAAAGATCCAAACAAGCCCCAAAGCAAACAAGACCCCACAATGTACCACTTAACATCATGGGACAAGAAGAGTCCGCAGACCACAGGACCTGCATCCTCCCTGTCGGGAATTTGTGGGCGCTGTCTGTCCTGCTCGGTTTTACTGAGCATTACACAATCCCAAACACTGGTTTTTTGGATCACTTAATGGATTAAAATCTGTCAGCCTTTAGCCAAAAGAAAAAAAAAAAAAAAAAAAAAGAGGAAGAAAGGAGAAAAGAGAAGGAGTCAAGTGACACATTAGAAGCGCTGTATTGTTGCTAAGTACTTACAGCAGGTTCACTCTGACAGTCTGTCACAACATAATGGGATGTTCTGTCACAGATGAATCACCTAACGCCCTCCTTACAAAAGGGAAGCACTGGATTCGAAGTAACATGACAAGCCATGATTTGCCTCAATCCTCCCAAACATGCTGAGGTGGAATGCAGAAGAGAAAGCCAAGAAGGAAGAGATGAAAGTTTAAGGCAACAACGCAGTGTTTCAAGACAGCACGTGTTTTTCTCCACTGCGCTTGATGGACATGGCATGACTAAATGGCTAAATATGAGGTTAATTAAAAACAAACAGTTCATTTTTAAAAAGTGTGTTATTGACCAAAAATATTATTTTCTCAGGAGCTTGTTACATGAGCGTTATTGACTTGATTGAGCATTATTAGCATGTCAATCACTTTCAGGCTATTTTTATAACCTTGTGCATGTTGTTTTATTGCAACATATACAGATAGAAAAGTAGATATGCACCGTAAAGAGCACTGGAATTCATAATCCCTACCAACAATATCTGTTTTGTAGTGTCTGGGGCCACGAGCAGGCTACGGGAGGGTTTTTTCCACTGGAGCAGACACAGGAACTGGATAATCACCTCTTTTAGCATTGCTGGGTCGCTCCCTTGCCCTCCCACAGCCAGGGCTGCTCAGCCCCGTCCCAAAGCTGTGGGCACTGCCTCACCTGCCCTGGCCCGAGCTGACTGTGGGCAGAGCACAGGCGTGCCAGGGCTGCACAGGGATGCCAGGGCTGTACAGGGATCACAGGGCTGCACAGGGAACACAGGGCTGTGCAAGGATCACAGGGATGCCAGGGCTGTGCAGGAATCACAGGGCTGCATAGGAATCACAGGGATCACAGGGCTGCACAGGGATCACAGGGATCTCAGGGATCACAGGGATGCCAGGGCTGCACAGGAATCACAGGGCTGCACAGGAATCACAGGGCTGTGCAGGGATCACAGGGGTGTACAGGGATCACAGGGCTGCGCAGGGGTCACGGGATCACAGAGATCACAGGGATGCCAGGGCTGTACAGGGCTGTACAGGGCTGTACAGGGCTGTGAAGGGATGCCAAGACTGCACAGGGATCACAGGAATCCCAGGGCTGCACAGGGCTGCACAGAAGTCACAGGGATGCCAGGGCTGCACAGGGATCACAGGGCTGCGCAGGGATCACAGGGATGCCAGGGCTGCGCAGGGATCACAGGGCTGTGCAGGGATCACAGGGATCCCAGGGCTGTGCAGGGATCACAGGGCTGCGCAGGGATCACAGGGCTGCGCAGGGATCACAGGGATCCCAGGGCTGTGCAGGGATCACAGGGCTGCGCAGGGATCACAGGGATCCCAGGGCTGTGCAGGGATCACAGGGCTGCCAGGGCTATGCAGCAGTGCCAGGGCTGTGCAGGGATCCTAGGGCTGCACAGGGATCCCAGGGCTGCACAGGGATCACAGGAATCCCAGGGCTGCACAGGGCTGCACAGAGGTCACAGGGATGCCAGGGCTGCACAGGGCTGTGCAGGGATCCTAGGGCTGCACAGGGATCACAGGGATCACAGGGCTGCACAGGGATCACAGGGCTGTGCAGGGATCACAGGGATCACAGGGCTGTGCAGGGATCACAGGGCTGCCAGGGCTATGCAGGGGTGCCAGGGCTGCACAGGGATCCTAGGGCTGCACAGGGATCCCAGGGCTGCACAGGGGATCCCAGGGCTGCACAGGGATCACAGGGATCACAGGGCTGTGCAGGGATCACAGGGCTGCCAGGGCTGTGCAGGGATCCCAGGGCTGCACAGGGATCACAGGGATCGCAGGGATGCCAGGGCTGCTCACGGATCCAGGCAGAGGGAAGGAAAGAGCCCAGAGCTGCAGCAGCAGAGGTGCCAGCAGGGCCAGGGAAGTTTCTCCAGTCCCCCCCAGTGAGCCCAGGAGAGCTCCTGGACCCTTCCCCGGGCACCCAGAGCTGAATGAGGGGCTGAGTCTGCCCAGAGCAGCCTGAGAGAACTGCCCTAGAGGAACACTGGGGATCCCAGCTAGACCCATTCCCTGCCTGGACAGGATACAAAGAGGAGAAATATCCCAAACCAGCCTGTTTTCCGTGTACAGTACGAATGAATGCTGGTGATGGTGACTGCACAAAACCTATATTTTCATTATTTATTATTTGGAGGACAAGAAGGTAGCAAATGTCTGCACCTCAGGCAAGCCAAGCCCTGCATCAGTTTCCAGGGCTGCCTGAACCTTTTTCCCATTCGAAACACTTCAGAGTGTTGTTCCTTTTCACTTTTGCTGAAGGAAATGAACTGTATTTTGTTCTTTACTTGAGGAAGTAAAAAAATCACGGTCAGATTCAGAGTGCTGTGAAGAGCTGAAGCACCGAAAAGCACAAGCCAGCCCGAGGTCTGTTTGTAAAGTGACACCCATCCATTACAATGCCCGCTGGGCATTCACTGGCTCCAGCAGGAAAAGAGGGAGATGCAAGCAGCAGGACTGTTTTCAATTTCAACATTGCTTTGTCTCTTGTCTGCCATGGAAAAGAATAAACCACAGCAAGCTGACAGTTCCTTGAAACTCAGCATCATGTGGGACAGTAAATAAAGAAATCAGACAAATGATTTCCTTCTATGAAAACATCTAACCAAGACATTTGTCAAGCCACCACCATGGTCACAAAGCTCTTGTTTCCTTTTGGCCCTACATAAAGTTCAAACATCCCGTGCATCTCCAATATTTATTTGTGTCATGAAGCAAAACTTAAATATTCCTTTTATTATAACTCCTTTTTCAGAGCTGAGTCCAAACAAGGTTAGAACTGTTCCTAAAAACAAAACTGAAGGAGAAATATCAAAGGATCCTGAAAAAAGTCCTTAAAACTACCAGTCTATAAGAAAAAAATTGAATTGTTACCTGAAACATTTACTTCACATGTTTGTATCAATAAGTGCTCATAAAACCTTTCAAGTGAATTTGCCATTGGGTATTAGTCAAAACAGACATACAATACAATTAATTTGTGGAATATTTTAAGTTAAGGAGCTTTCTATAAGTCATTTCCTGGTCTGCTTCCATCATAAACCCAGTAAATCTCATGCTGGAAATATTCTGAACTTCAGGGTGTAGGGACTGTTCTTACATTAAAAAAAGGGGAAAGTCCAAACTACAAATGAAAACATCAACAGATGACCTGATACAAGACAAGCACTGGACAGTCACATCTTTGGACATGCCAGGGGAAATAAAAGACTAAAAATACTACCACTACTTCTGCTCAAAACAAAATACATTTGACTTTATGTGAGGGCAATATTTCCAATTTTATTCTCTGCAGCTCTGCCTCTGTAGCAAAGCTAAGGCCACAAAATTCTGTATGCAGATAAAAGCTGTGCAGTCATCACAAACAGATGCTGGGCATGGGATCTGAAAAGGCCTCAACTCAGCGGCTCAGGATATTCTGTTGTCACCAACATCCCATAAAGTCACAATCCCCTCGTCCTGATAGCAAAACTAGGTTTCTGCAAAGAGAAAATACAGGAAAGGGGAAAAAAAATTCATGCCATTTAAGAGTAAACACGTTTGAAATGGTGTTAGTGATGCCCATCAGGGTAGAGTACACATGCAAAAAAAAAAGAAAAAAAGAAATTGAATTCAGAGGAAATACATGGGCCTACATCCCTTTGTGCATGTATTTTCCTGCTGGGTTTATACAATTGGTGCAATGGAATGAAATGAACTTGGGGACCAAAACACTACCATATTTATAAAAAAATAACAATAATAAACTGCAACTCATATTTCTGCAGCCATTTCTAAGTATCACTTTTTCATCATAAGCTTTCAGCAGCTGTGACTCATAAACCATAAACAACACCAAGAAATTCTCAATGACATTTGATTTATGATGCAATTGTATCTCTCTGTATAAAAACATTCTTCCTTTACACATAATCTCAGTGTGTTGGACACAGCAAACACCAGCCTTATGTGGAAGGAAATCAGTGATGCAACTAAAACACCTGGCCACAAACTCCAGCTGAACTGGCAGGACCTCTTCAGTGCCCTAATTAATTATTTAATATGGAATTTGAATGATACTGAACCGCCTGCATCACCTTGAGGACAAGGGCTCTGATGTAAACAGCTTACACTTTTTTTTTGTGATACTGAGACACAATATTCCAGGTTTGCACCATGTGTCTGTTCATATTACATTCCACAACTATTTTCTTCATGGAATATTTTTAAACTGAAACACATACATTGGCTGTTGACACTATTCCACATTTCCCCAAGAAAGTGAAAAACAGAGCAAAAGCAGTTTTAACAACCTGCATCAAAGTGGGAGGAACTGCAGATTTGTCTTTACAAACAAACTGTGGGTCTGCTGGTAGATAAAACCAGCACAGGGAGATAAAAGAATCAATGGGAAGGATTCCACTGATCGATGAATGGAAAAAGATATTTGCTTTTACAAATAAACTTTAGGTTTGCTGATAAATGAAATCAGACATTGAAAGATTAAAGGAACAATGGGGAAGAAATCCCCCTAAATTCCGTGAGAATTAAAAATTAAAAGGGAGGGTTGTACATTAGAGGGAAATCTTTGGGAAATCTTTGGTATCAGGTGTACTGAGGAGTCTGTACCTCTCAAGTACCTCAGCCAATGGGAAAAGAGAGAAGGGAAATGTGGCTGGGAAATTGGGATAAAAAGGAGGCTGCATCCTCCAAAAATTTGAGAGATCCCAGGGGAATGCCCCATGGCCTCTCCCTTTATTCAAATAAAATCAAAGACTCCTCTGTCTCCTTTTTGGACATAAACCTCTGGTGTTTTTGGATTAATTTTCCTAGAAAAAGTTCCTTGGATAACTTCAGATTACTGTTCCCTGCCATCACAGCCGTTGGTTTGGGGCATCTACAGTGTCTTGGTTTGAAAAGACAGGTGTCTGCTAAGGAAGGCAGGAGCTTCTCTTAAAATGAAAAATGCAAACCCCCTCTCTCCAAATTATTAAAATTTTGAAGTTAAAGGGCACTTAGGCAAAGACATGGGAGCAGGAGTAACGGTTCTTTATTAGGGAAGAAAATAATAATAATAATATTTTAAAAAAACAACAATGCAGTAATACAACACACTGACAGAGACAGGATAGGAACTGACACCCTGTGGACCAGGGTGGTGGCAGCTGTCCCATTAAATGGTGGTTGCAGCACTTATGCAGTGACAGGTGTGGTTCTGTTGGAGCAGGGATCCTGTAGAAGGGTGTAGTCCTCCTCTGAAGATCCAGTGGTGGTGTAGATGGGCCTGGTCCTCCTCTGGAAATCCAGTGGAGGAGAAAGCAGTTCCTCTGGGAATGCAGTGGGAAAAAGGCTGCTGTGGTGTCCCAAAATCTCAGATTATATCCAAGTAGTAATGCTTGGCTCCTCCCTCTGCCAGAGCTTCTTACAATGGGATGAAGTAATTTTATCAGCCATGCAGTGACTCTCAATGGCCCATTAACAGAAGGTATCAGCCATGCAGTGACTCTCAATGGCCCATTAACAGAAGGTATCTCCCCAGAGGGAGGATGGGTTGTGGGGGAGATGAAGAAAAATGCCCCAGCTGGTTGTAACAGGTGGTCTGTGAACAGCAGATAACTGCCCCACCTCTAACAGATGGCAATAGAATACACACCCCTGTCCACACCTTGCGTTTGCAACCTAAGGCATATGGGCTTCACTTCACTGTGATATAAACTAGCACTAAATGTAATGTGCATTTCACAGGAAAATGGTCATGTGGGAGTACTAAACTTTTTTTTAAAAGGATTTTATGTGTTGAATAATTTGCTGTATTTGAAGCATGCTCGCAGTACAGAATATCATATCAAATTTGAAATTACATTATTTTGTGTACTTAAATGGTGGCCTAGAACACCTGCAAATAAGTGCCTGTGAAAGCCCCCAGATTCCAACAGGTTACACTTTATTTGCAATAAGAGAATCTCAATTCTGTTTTATGCAATTTGTTTTATGGAATTTGTAACATAATTTAGCAGATCCCTGTGCTTTATAGTAACTGTAAGAAAAGTGCAAGAAGTGGGGAAAGACTTGGCAAATTGTGACACAGAGCAGTAAACCACTGTTCCCCACCTCCTATAACAGGAAAAAATTTGGAACATCAAATGAAATTAGTGAGAAGCAGGTTTAAGACAGACAGAAAGCAGCAGGTCTTTCTGTATCAAGCTTCAGAAGAGCTGTCCCTGCGCTGCTGAGTGCCAGAAGCTCGCCTGGATTCCAAAGCCACTGTCCAAATCCTCGGAACAGAACAGTCATCAAGGGCTATTAAGGAACAAGAAACCACCCCTGGCTCAGGAGCTCTTCAAACTTTGCAGGAGGAGCAAAATTCCACAGCTGACAAGTTCCTGTGCCTTCCTTAAGGGTCTGCTATTGAGCACTTCAGAAGCAGCCCTGGGGTAGAATGTGGGACCCCACAAGGGCTGGGCTGGGGAACCCCCGCTCCAGAACAGCTTCCCTTGCTCCTGATGGGAGAGGGAGCCTGGAGGACCTGGGCAGTCATTGTCAGTGCCTTGGCCTGGAGAATTGACAGCTCCTCCAATTCCCTCCCAGAGTATCCCCATCCAAGGCAAAAGCCAGGAAATGAAGTGTAAGCTGTGGCAGTGAAGTGGAAGAGTACATGGATAAAATTGGTGATAATGCATTTTAAAGTTTAGAAAAATATTTATAAAACCCTCAAGCAATAGCTGGAATAAGCTTTTAGTAGAAGCAGTGAACAAAACCCTATTTTGAAGATTGGGGTTGATCATAAAAAGGTCACATGCACAGTTCCCTGCAAAAGCAACAGATTGCACACAACAAGGTAAAATAGCCTTTGAAGACTTCCACTGCTAATTTGGCTTATTTGTCTGGAGCTAATCTGTCATCTCCCTTGATTTAGAAGGAGCACAAATATTACCTTGTGCTCTGTGGTAGGGCACAGGCCAAGGGCCAAGGAGAAGTAATTGCTGTGGCACAGAAATTAGGGCAGGGACACTGTGGCTTTCCATTTTGAACAAACTTGTTGTAAAATACTTAGAGAAGGTACATCCGTGACACTTTTGCTGCCCTTTTGCATCCCTCTTGCATTTGTAACACAAATAAAGCTGCACAAGTGTGGTTCTAGCTTGCAAACAAGCAACTGTATAGATTAGAGCATTAGTTACAAATAAGCATATCTTTCTTTGGTCTTAAAACTCAAATTCTTTCCAGGGGAAGACCGCAATTAGCATGACATGGGGGCTTTTAGCAGATGTGAAACCGGATAGATTGAGCTCTCCTATGAATAGCCTGAAACGAGGCCTGCCTTGCATGGTTTGTAGTAATGGAGAGGAAATTGAGCATTAAATACAAATCAACAATCGTTCATTTGGCTGCGGCGGGGTGGCAGAGCCAGTGAAGTCACTCTTTTCAGCACCTTGCATCCTGCTGGACTTTATTTACAGCACCGGGGCTCCATCCTCGGGAGCGGCCACCTACAGGGAACTCAAACAAAGAATGATGAAGGGAGAAAGCGATTCAGGGGCCGATTTTATACACAACCATCAGAGAAGTGATGTTTTCTTTGCTTGCAATTCATGGTCGGTCTTTAGATATATTCATTAAGCTATCATTCAGCCAGCCTGGGACGAGGTCAGCGTGGCCAGCGCCGCCAGCCAGGGTAACAGCAGATATTATTAGCTAGATGCTTACTTGTACAATAAGGGAAGGCAGAAGATTTATTGGTCTTCTAATCCACAGACTGACCTGACTCTCCATTTAAAAGTTGAATAGGAAGTTGAAAATCCCCCCTAATGTTTCTGAGAGGTGTGAGGAGATGAGGAAAGCACCTGCAATGCATCACTCTGTTTAGATTGCAGCATGAAACGCTGGATTTGTTGGCTGCAGTGGTCTCTCAGTAGAGGGAACAGACAGCAACAATCAAGGAGTTCACTGCTCATTATGTGTGAAGAGAAAAATGGAATGCTATCCCCTGGAACACCAGGATGCTCTTGAGGTCACCCACTCTAAAAAACTGCTGCAAAAAAGAATATTGGATTTAAGGTCTGAACAGTTCAAGTTCACACTAACATTTGGCTACAATTCTTCGTACAATTTAAGAAAAGCTATTATCGGGATATTTAGCTGGCATCTGCAGTATACAAAGAGCAGCTCTAAGGTCCATGCCTTAACTGTAGGCACTGTAATCACTCTGCACAGCATTTTTGGGAGAGAAAAATGCCAAAACAGGGTTAGCTTCTTGACTAATTTCATTGCCTCAGTCAAAAGTTGCACCATTACCAAGGCCATCATGACAATTCTATCAACATTCAAGGCACCATCATTCTGATTCTCAAGCTGTCCCAGGAATTTGTAAGAGCAGTGGGATAACACCCTTTCCCTACAGACAGAGACCCCTCCCCACCCCAGCCCTCCAAGGCTTGTCACCCCCTTGTCCCCTGCCAAGGACTCTGCTGCTGTCACTGTCACAAGCTCCTGTGGTGGAGACACAGCAGATGGGACTTCAAATTAAACCATGGTCTAAAACTTGTCCTGGGAAGAGGATGAGCCAACTCATCCCCTACTCAGCTGAATAACATTGAGAGGAAGGCAGGCCATGCTTTTCCTGACATGATTTCCAGGGAACTCCAGGCTAACAAAGGCCCTAAACCCAAACTATGGCACTGTACATGGTGCTTTAGGAAAGTGAGGTTGCTGAACCAGTGAATGAAACATTTATTCATTATGACTCAGAAAGAATGTGGATCTATGTTCAGCTACAGCACTGAAAAATATCTGCATCACCCCCTGTACTCTAGAAAGATTCTTATATATTGTTTCATCACTGTGAACAACTGAACTTTAGCCTTAGCCCATATTTTTAAACCACTAAAAGAGATGTTCTTTACTGAAGGAGGAAACTGAGTAAGTCATCAAGAAACATTAATAGCTTACAACTTAGAAATCCCTGAGCTGTCAGAAATACAGCAAGTCTGCAAAGACGTTCCCCAGCATCAAACACAGGGGCAATGATCCTGCTCTGCCAAAATATTGCTTGGGAGCCAAGAATCACTTGTACTTCCCCATTCTTGGGGCTGCTGAGTTCCGATGATAATTGAATAAATGACAGCTGGGCATTGCTGAGCCCCCTGGGCAGGGTCTGCCATGGACCCTTGTGCCAGCACAGAGTGGGGCTGGGAGGGGAGTTGGGACAGCTGGGTGTGAAATGTGCTCAGGAGGATCCACATCAGCTGCATGTCAGCAAAAGGTCCCATTGCAGGGGCAAAAGCCAAATGCTTCAGTCTTCTTGCAGCCCTGACATCCCTGGAGGAACACACAGCTTGGAGGATTTTTACAGTGTTGAGGATTTCTAAAGCATGGAGGATTTCTACCAAGGCAAAACACAACCATGGGCTGACTTTTCCCCAGAAAGTCATGTGTGCTCCTGACACGGATGGCTGAGGATATTCCACGCAAACACTGACAGCATCAAAGGTAGGCTGAAAAGAGCACTGATCAAAGATTGACAAAGCAACACTCAGCTCCCCCGCCCTCCTGCTCTGTGACAGCCTTGCTGATTTTGGGAACTGAACATCTCAGGAAAACTGTGTGAGAAGGAGCTCTCATACCTTTAGACTTGGTAACAACAGCAAGTGCTGTATAAAGTGAATCAAAATTATGAATTTATGAGAGCTATTGGGTGTTCAGAATGATAGTGCTTAACAGGCTCTGTAATCTGAAAGGCTTCACACACTGGAAATCATCAGAGTTAATAAAAGCAGATGATTTCAGGAAAAAATGGAAGTCAGTTTTTCAAATGTCTTGCTGCCAGGTGCTGACGTTTTTTTCTTGCAGCACTGTTGTGTTTCCGCTAACAGAGCACTGAGGAACCCCAGTTTTGGATCAGGCAGCTCACACTCACAGAAGCCCACATGTGTCCATCAGCACTGGTGCTGCTGTTGCCTCACCAACGCCTCCTGTCAAGGCAGACCTGATGGCTTCTTCATGGCTTTTGTGTCTAGCACACAAATCCTACTGGGGAAAAACATTTTTGATTCTCCTTTTCTAGACAGATTTAGGAAAAAAAATTAAAAATACTTTGGAATGTGAGCAATAACGATCGTTACCCTCAGCACTGACACCTTGTGTAATTTGAAAAATGATGTGACTTTTGGGTAAACATGAACATGCCATAAAGAAGGTGTTCTCACATTAATTAAAAAAAATCAAGTCTGCGGGCTGGGTAATGAGCCAGAAAAAGGCCTGATTTTTAAAGCATGCATTACAAGGCATGAATTATGTCTGTAACTATTTGAAGGTATTTATTGCCTGTATTTTTTTAAGCCTGTAGAATCAGAGACTATCCTTAGAAAGCAGGAAAACATTGAATAGATATACTTTATGCATTTTAAAATGCCATTTGTAAACCAGCAATCAACCACAAAAGAGCATTCCAAATGTCCCTTGCACACAAGTGAATGATCATTGATGAGCACGAGCAGCTTTAGCAATCAGGAAAACTTTTCCTTGGACTTCCGTGAGCCATAGATCCCAGCAGAGCTGGATGGGAGTTTTGCTGAGTAAGGATTCAGTGGAAATCTGAGGGCTTGTCCCTGATACAGGTGCACAGCACAGTTTGCAGTGGAGCCCTCAACGAGGCCTCAGAATTCGGTCAAACAGACAGAAATAACGTCACTTAAAATTCCCTAGAAATACCATGAAATTGGACACCACACATTACCCTGCTCAAAACTTTGAGAGCCTATTTGTTTAATTTGGATGAGGTTTGAAATAGCTCAGAACTAAAGTTATCTATGGTGGGCACAACAATGTGGAGGAATACTGAGGCTGCTCTGTCATGCACCCTTCACCATAGCTGTGGAAACAGGACCTGTAGATGCATCCCAGGGCCTGTGCCAGACCTGCCAAGGCAAGTTTTCCTAGCAAATGTTACTCAAAGGGTGTGGAAAACCAATAAAAATGGAAATGACAATTTAAAAAAGAAAATGTAATAATTTAGACTCAAAACGAACTAGTTTTAGTATGAAGGGAGAAAACAAGGAAAAATATAAAGGGTATAATGAAGTATAAGCATTATTTATTGATAATATACAACTATAGACAAATTTGAGCTCAAGTATAGGACAGAGTGATTACAGAAGCATAACCAGCAATCACAGATTATTTATACTTCTCACAGCCATCATTTGTAGCACAATTCTTAGCCCTTAGTAGATGATAGAGCTCCTCAGCAACCTTCAGGTTTCATCTGCCCCACCGGTATCAGTGGAGCCAAGGCAAGTTACATCCTGTGAGGATGTACATCTGGATGTACAATTTACATCTGGATCAAGATGAAGGCAGAGCTGAATGATCTTTCTCTGGCTATTGAGTGCATACAAGCTGTCCACCACGGCTCGAGTTGGTGCCAAGTGCTGGCACAGTCAGTGGAAGGAGGCCTGTGGGACCATGGGATGGGGGAACAGGAGCAGCCCCACGTTCCAGGAGCACCCAGGCAGGGCAGAAACCACCAGAGCACCTCACAGACAGCAGCAGCTCCTCAGCAAGGCTCTAGAGGGGCTGGATCCTCTGGCTGATTTTCTTTTATTTACACTGTGAACGTCCCAGTACAGGCAAACTGGACTGTACCAGCAGGAGGTTTTGGGAATGCTCAAGGCACTCCCACATGCAGGGAGTTTGACTTTCCCTCTCAAAGCACAAGTCACCTCTCTCATGTTCATGATCATGAGAATGCCTGGACTAATGGTTTAATCATATTTTTGAAACAGTAACAGCTGTGTCATTGTCTTCACCTACACTTTGTTCACTTATTTTTTCCTGTAGGCTACACCACCTTACTGATTTCTCTATGCCATGAGGTGCTTGTCCATGAATTTCTAACCCATCCAGGAGCTCCATCTAAATGCAAATTTTAGGGACAAACCAATCGAGAAGGCATTAGGATTAGACACTATTTTTTAGAGCCATCAGAACCACCAAAGGTGTTTGTATTTAGCACTGGCATGCACACGCAGCTCAGAGCGGATCCTCTGCTCAGCTCTGGACCTGGTAGGTAGCACCTGCAGCATCCGTGCTCCGCAGCATCAGTGCGCACCAGCAGTGCAGTATCCAAATCTCCTCATTTCCAAACCTTGTTTCCAAATCTCTGAGCTACAATACAGCTGAGCAGCATGTAAAACATGCAGCTTGGGAGGTACAGCTAGAACCAGCTGTACCACACTCACCTGGGGCCCACGAGGGTAGTTCTGAGTGATGGAGATCCCCAAAGTGACAAGAGCAAGGAGAAGGTGCCTGTAGGTCCTTCCTGCACCTGTTTGGGAGGGAACAGTGCCACAGCAGGCACTGCAGCCCTGCCAGTGCCCACCCCAGAGAGGCTCACCCTGCTCTGCCTTCACTCCCAAAGAGCTGCTCCAGAGCAGCCTGGCTTCTGCCCAGACCGTCTCAGCCAAGCGTTGGGGTGAGGAATAAATGCAAAAAGGCAACCAAGCCCAACAATGCATGGCCACCATAGCAAAGGAGAGCCAGCTTGCCCCATTCTTTGAGCAGGAGGTTCAGCTAAAACACATCATCTGTAAATTTTCCATTTAATCAAATCCTGCTAAAGAATTCTACAATCTGGTAGTTTAAGCTGCATGTTAGAAAAAGCCAGAGAAACATTTGCTTTGGCACTGACAGGTCCTCAGATTTTTCCAGTTGGAACAATGATAAATGACTTAACTCTGATAATTTTTCTGAAACCTGATTTTTTTTTGTTTGACATATATTTACAGTTTCTATAAACACTAACACCTATAAAACATGGTTTACTGTTTGATTGCTTGGCGGACAAGCAAGCCTTAAATACATAAATTATGAGCACCTAGTTAATGAGTGACATGACGGACATGAAGTTTTATTTACTATTGGCATGAGCCTTCATATAAAATTAGTGGCATAAGAAAGCCAGGTTTTGTGAATCCACATAGTCATGCCTATTCATGGCCTGGCTCTTTTTTTTTCCTTCTTCTTCTTCTTCTTTTTTTTTTTTTTAAAGACTTGACATAAGACTGTGGCCTATGTGTAATTTCATTGCCTGGAGCAAGGTTAGGGGAAAGCCGCTCCATCTGGCAATTTCCCTTTGACTGGCACATAGTTAAACAATGATGCAGTTTGACAAATTTCAAACCCTGCTTATGAAAAAATAACATAAACACAATAGTCACTCTGAGTAGATTGTCCACCTGTGCAAGCGGGCATGAAGTGTTAAGTAAAGGCTGCTGGTAATGAATAAAGATGCAGTGCATAGTTGGATTAGGTCGTTCCAAATGTAAATCACTGTCAGATAAAGCACTTGTGTTTACTTGTAGCATTAATATTTTGATCAGTATGTTTAAGAGAATTAGCTTCTTAATGCAGATGTTCTCATTTGGACCCTCACACCCTTAGCTTCAGCCAACTCCTTTACCATCAGTTATGTCAACATGTCATAAATCTTCGCTGCTTTAACTTCTATTTTAAACAAAGCTTTGCTGTTAAATTTGGAGGCGTGTTTCCTTCGGGCTTTATTTTTGGCAAATTTCTTGTTATTTTGTTGAAAATCTGACACATTAATGTCCAATTAACCATCTTTGAGTGTTTTACTGACAAGGATCCCAGCAGCAATCAAATGCCTTTTTATTGTAAGGACCTCCCTGCCCCCCCCCAACCAGCTGTGTCCATTATGGGAACAAGAAGTCTTTATATCTTGATGCACAAACAACAAAGGCATTACACTTGGTGGAAACAGGACATGTGTCCCAACAGCTCCACAGCCTGTGCCCTCCTGGACAGCTTGTTGGAAAGGTAAATGCTCACTAACTGCTCACAAAACGGGATACAGTTAAATTCCAACACAAAATTCACGGACAGTCAGTGTTTTCTTTTTTGAACAAGGAAGATCTTTTAACCTCCCCAAGTTATTTTAACATCCGTGTTCTTCTTGTGGGAGGTTGGTGAGACACATGGGACATGACACCTGTGGTAAAACAGCCCCTGCATGAAACTGCAAATTCTCTCTCAGGTCATTATGAGTGCGGTGATGGTGTCACTCTGTAAGCATCACAGAGTCACTTTTCATGAGATGAACATTACCCCTTTTTAATTAGTGATTTCACATTCTCCCAAATGTCACCTTTTTTTTCCCCCAAGGAACTTTCAAATGTTGAAAACAAAATGATAATTTAGTCTTAAATTAATCGTTATTTGAAAGGAAAATTAATTAATTTTTGCTTTGTGTAGCAAAGGGATGTCCCACAAATTCAGATTTTTTTTTCAGAAAGTCTGAGTAAAATAATGAAAAAGAGAAATATTTTCATTCTGGAGGATTCACATTTCATAAAATCTACTTTGCATCCAACCATGGATTTGTAAATATCAATGAATTGTTACTATTCACTGGTGGTTTTCTACCTCCAGTTTGTAAGTGTACATTCTCCCATCAACCTCCCCTCAGCCTTACTGTGCCTGTGGGGTGAGGGAAAGCACTGTCATTGGGAATTTAACCTTCATTCCAGAACCACTGCCATCTAGGGATTTGACCTTCACTACAGAACCACTGTCATTGGGGATTGAGCGTTCATTGTGGAACCACTGTCATCCAGGGACTTAATCTTCATTCCAGAACCACTGTCATCCAGGGATTTAACCTTCATTCCAGAACCACTGTCATCTAAGGATTTAACCTTCATCATGGAACCACTGTCATCCAGGGATTTAACCTTCATTATGGAACCACTGTCAACCAGGGATTAACCTTCATTCCAGAACCACTGTCATCCAGGGATTTAACCTTCATTCCAGAACCACTGTCTTTGGCTCTTGGCTCCCCATGGAATCCTGCAAAGAAAGAAAAGCACAAGGGTGTTTTGACCAGTGAAATGTTTTTGTTTAACTTCAGGAAGTCATTCACCAAAAAATGAATGAAGAGCTGGCTGATCTACCCAGAGACCCTAACAAATAAGCTGGCATCAAAGTTCAGCTCTTGTGACATTCAGGGAAAAAAAAAAAATCAAATCACAAAACCGGTGGGATTTGCCAGAGAGTAAAACAGTACTCCTCATTCTCTAATTTTAATTCCAAGGATTTACTAATGAAAGGCCCTGAAAAACCATTTTAATTTCCCAAAGTGTCCCAGCAAACTGCAAGACAATGCTGAATGCTGCCCCGCTGCTCCTTCCAGCCATCCGTGTGCATCCCCCATGTCCATTCCTCTCCCTCAGGTTCAGCACAGCCCTGGAGCAGGCAGAGGAAGGGCTGGGGTTGCACTGGGCAGGAGCAGGGGGCAGAACCCTCACTCTGAGAACCTGCACTCATCTCTTGTGGCCATGACATCAAATACAGCTATTGGATAGCCAGGCTTCAATTTTCTGACCTTTCAGCTGCCCCATGGTCTCCCTCCCTCATTGTAGGAATGACACCACCAC
Organism: Melozone crissalis; assembly: GCF_028551555.1. NCBI lineage: Eukaryota > Metazoa > Chordata > Aves > Passeriformes > Passerellidae > Melozone > Melozone crissalis. The sequence continues at coordinate 21,998,080 of NW_026535807.1, read as the reverse complement.
AAACCTTTCTCGTTTTCTTCATTTGTTCTTTTAAGTTTTACTGGTTTGAAATCTGGTTTCAGATCTCAAATGTACATACAAAAGATTGGATCCACCTTTACTCCTTGTCTGATCTTGATGTTTTCTAATGGTTAAGTACTTTTGCTCCACTTCTATTTTAATTTAGTAGTCATAAACCAATGAAAGGTCCTTCTTAAAACCTCCAGGATATACCCTTTAAATAACAGCACACAAAAACATTTAATAAAGAACCAAAACCAAAACTGTGCCTCAAGAACTCATACTCCAAAGGTTTCCAAATTAATAATCAAACTGATACAAACATAATAAGTAAACTCATATCTAGACAACATTATTAAAAGTGTACTTGGATGAAATAAAGTCTTCTGTTGATCAAGGCTCAAAATACTGGTTCCTAAGGATTCTTATTGCCTGGAATGAAATAAATTCCTTCAACACTTGTTATTGGTTATGCTAATCCTTTAATATTACTATTTATTCCAGCTGAGAAAAAAGGCTAAGCCAGCTGTTCCAAACATCAGCATTTTAATGTTCTCAGTGTGGGTGTAATATTTTATCACCTGTTTTTTACGTTCTGTCTCAATTCATACATTAAATTATATGTCAGAGCTACTTATGGGGGCAGCCATCAGTTTATACTGATTTAAGGCTGCAATAAAAACTGCACAACAGTGTGAAAAGATTTTAAATGGCAGTGATGTAGCTGTGCTCCCTTACACCTCTGCACGGGCCTGAGAAGAGCTGCAGAACCCAATCCCCAGATGTTTCTGGGACCAAACCTGAGCTCCAGGAGCTGCAGAGTTGTAGGAAAAGTCCTGCTTAAAGTATCGCTTGCCCATCTTAAAATTCTAAACTATATTCTTGCTATCGTCTCTATCCTGGCAATAAATAATTTTACAGCTGAAAATGACACGGGCAACTCTTCAGAGAAGGAAGTAGGAAAGCAGGACCAAAAGTGAATGAGATTATTTCTGTGATATTGACTCACTTGGAAAAGGAAAGGGAAAAACTAAAAGTTTGTACGGTTTTGAGCTTTCAATTTCTTCTTTAATCACACAACAAAGGTATGGGATAACTCAATTCATTGATTTTCTTGCAGCTCATTTTTGCTCAAGGACCAGGTCAAGCCACAGATGAAAAATAATGGATGCTTGGAGGGAAAAGAATGGAAGATATTGCTTAGCCCTCCAATGAAAAGGGAGGAGTTTGTAAAACAACACACGATCCTGGGTAAGTCCCTACCCAGACTATCCCTTCTCACACAAGGTAGAATGTGACACTGTTGTCCAATGGCTCTCCAGTGCAGAACCTGTAGGAATATGGGATTTGTAGAATCTGCCTTTGTGAGTGGAATTTGCCTAATTATTTTTGATAATCTGAAGTTTCCCAGAATTCTCAGATGAAGTGTATGAAATACAAGTGATCATTAGGCAGCACACAACAGTTCTAAATACGTGTAATTGTTTTCTGGATACTTTGCAAGTTATGAGGATTTAATTTCAAATGTAAAGTATGTTTAGCTGTTTATACTTTAAAAAAAAAATCTGTTGAAGCAGCAAAGAGACTGGAAGCTCTCCAGGGTCATCACATCCCAACATTTAAGGCAACAATACTAAAAGATGGTTTAGAGAAAAAAATTCTCATTAAGGTTTAAATAAACGTTTGAGTCTTTAAATGTTTCACAATAAATTGATTGTACATGGTGAACATAGACTGGCTTTTTTCCAGCTCTGCAGAATCCTAATCAGTGGTGTTGGAACTGTGTATTTGTGTAAGTGATTGGGCTGTTACAGTGATCCACGCAGAGTTAGGAAACAGTGCAGATGATTACTGATTATGGGAACGTTTACAGGATCTGAATGAAGTGACCCACAGAGTTCCCTGGTATCCCCTTACCCAGGAGCGCTGCCAAACATCCCCCAGAGCAGCCAACGTCCCCGCTCGGCTGCCCAAGGAAACTGCTGCTATGGCAATCTGCTTCTAAAGCATTGCTAAAGTTTCTTTGAGGTCTTTTTCAGGATTTGCTGTGGTATCAAATTTTCTTACAATCATGACCACTTCTTAAACACATTTTCCCGTTCTCAGAGCATTTTGTCTCTAATTTGGACTTCAGAGATGAGCGAGGCAGAGGGTCCACACCAGCCCTGAGAGCTGTGGGTGGGCACTGAGGGGCTTTGGGCTCTCCAGTTCCACCTCTCCCCCTTAAATCAGGGCTGTGGACACAGAACCTGGCTAATCCAGCGCTGTCCTTAATTTCTTGTGTAAATTGAGGGGGATCCAGGGGAGAAGCCTCAGTTCTGAGCTGCCCAGGGTAAGGCTCCACAGTGTGGGGCTTTTGGCCGTGCTGTCCTTGGCAGGAATCTGTTACTGCCCAGGGTTCCTGACAATCACACCTGCCCTGATTCCTGCTCTGAGGACAGCACTGTGTGATTGCTCCTGTTCCTGCTGATTTGTGACACTTATTTTGCAGAGTTCCATAGCAGTGTGAGACCCAGCCCAGCTTGTTCGCAGCTCCTGAGCAGCCACATTTTATATTGGTGTGACTGAATACAACAAAAGTGAGACTGAAGTCTGGCTCAAACCACCATTGAAATGCAGCCTCCACCAAAATTTCACTTCCAGGCATTTTCAATTCCTGAGTTTTGGTTCTGGCCCATTTCCAGCAAGACCATAGATCTGGCAAAGATTTTCAAAATCAGCATAGCCAAGAACCTGGTTATTAGTCTTTCAAACGATCAAATAACACCCAACCCACACAAACATTCTGCATGGGGAAAGAAAAAAAAAGAGCATCCCATACTGATCTTCTTCATAATTATGCTCATAACATCTGACATATTCTTCTAAATAAAATAATATGCTTCAGAGGGAGATATAGCTATAAAAACGAACACTATGTTTTCTCTTTTCTGCCTTGCAAGGAAAGTGTACTTGATGGATACAAGTAATTTATCCAAACCCCAAATTAATTAATATTTAATGAGCACATCTATTTTGAGCAAGAAATTGAACAGCAAACAGGTGTATCATGACTCTGGAGGAGAATCAACATTTTACAGCCACAGAGAGTCAGGTGGTGGCCAGGAAGTTCAATGGAATCCCTTCCATGGCCTGTAACAAACTCCCAGTGTAAAATCACATTACTAGAAGTTGTCTGTTGCACAGAGTGGTTAAAAAAATAAGAGAACAGCAGCATAATTTTTTAGGGCTCACTGAAGCAGACTCAGAATGTTGAAGGCTTTCCCTCTACCCTCCTCCAGTAATTGCTATTTAAAGATCATTTGAATGACCTCCTAGTACATCTTAGCCATCTTTTTATTTACTTGTCTGGTAAAACCCAATCCTTCATCAGGCCAAATAGTCAAAGAGATGGAAAATTTAAACCTTTCCAGCTCCTGAAGGAAAGTTTCTCCCAACAGCTGTCTTGCTTTATGAAAGCATGAAGTCAGTGCATCCAATCTCATGCTATCAATCACGCTGGCTGACATTTCCTGCAAACTGTGTCCACAAGACAAACGGGGAAAGAGAACCTAAAAGGAACAACAAATTGCCAAAAAGCAGATGGAATTATGTGCTCTTGTTTATAGTTGGCTGCTCAAATGAGCCCGGTCTAAATGCCTTCCCCCTCAGAATTATAGCACTAAGAAGTCATTTGCATCACTGCTGAAAACACCTGACACTCGTATTAAGAAATATTGGGTTTAATTGCAGTCCATTAAAATGTGGAAATGTCTTCAGTGTAGGATTAATGATTTAAGTGAACTGTCGGCTTTCGGAGTATTTTTAGGCCCTCCTCCTCCAGATGCAAACATCCTCTTGCTCCCCTCCCGCCCTGAACTTTTGCAAAAAAGGTCTGCCACATGTTTCTCATCTCCTGGCTTTAGGTAAGTAGCATTTAAAATGACTCTGGACATCTAGCATCTATGATTTGTGACTTTCAGAAGAGTGTTTGTGTACACAAAGGGATGTTAAATTGTTGTTTTGACTTTAATCTAAATAATTTTCATTTCCTCTTACGGTGAATATTTTCTGCTCATACCAAAACAGGATTTGGGGTTTGTCTGTTCTTATATATGCACAAGCATGAAGTTCCAGGCTGCATGGAAGGCACTGACCGCTGGTACTCCCTCTCTGGGTTTCCTTTCTATGCACATCTAACTTTGGTCCCAGCCAGAACCTGCAATTGGATTTCTTTGCTCTGGCCTGTAGGTCTGCAGGCATGGACACGGGGGAAGAGCTGTTGGTGCTGACAGTCCTGAAGTAACAGGGAAAAAATATTCATAATCTTGGATTCAGTGCTTTGGATACTGTAAATGTAAATAGAAATGTTTTTCTTCTCTGGGAATGAAGGTCTGCTTCTTGGGTGAAATCACCAGGACTAAACAATTGCGAGACATCCTAGGATACAACCACAGAGCTCCCAGAGTCCAGGGAGGGAGGGGTGGATTAAAACTGACGACATTTGCACTGAAAACCTGTTCTGGAATTTGCCCCAGCAAGAGCCACCAGCTCCACAATTTGTCTGAGCTGTTGGGTTCTGGCCCCGCACTGAGCACCAAGTCCTGCTGCATCCATGGAATAACCCTGGTCCCTGTCCCATCCCAGCAGCGTCCAACCAAGATTTGCAGTCCTTGCAGTCTGGCTCCTTACTGACAGCTTCCTAAGGGTTTGCCACCATGAGCTGAGGCGGGTGAGGGTGGCCCAACAACCCAAGAAGTGTGAAATGGATCCTCTGTCTAGAGAGCACTGCCTGCCGCTATGCCCTGCACACTGACTCTCCAGTTCCTGCATTTAGTCATCATTGCCCTCTCTTTCCTTTCACAGCCCAGGAACCAGGAAATTCAGAATTGTCCAGACATATAAATCTGGCTGGGTCAGCTCTAGAGCTCGTAGATGTGAGTGTGGACAGTGTGTAAACACAGGTGCCATGGCAGTGGCCTCCCAGACCAGTCAATCAAAACCAAAACAGAATCCACCCTAAAAGCTGAAATTGAATTTGCCAAGGAAATGAAAGGAAAATTAGACATAACATTCAAGCTCAAAAAAAAAAGTATAAAACCTTCAGTTTCACTCTGCAGCAATTTGGTCACGATTCTCATGTCATGTGTGACTGTAAAGGAAATGACAAGAAAGTCAGACGGTATCTACAGTGTCAAGGCCAGAAAAGTACAGATATTGTACATGAAGCTTGAGGTTTCCAAAGGTTAAAGCTGTGCCTTAAAAACTGCAGGTAATTGTATATTCCCACTTGATGTATATTTGTCATTTAACTCTTAAAGGAATTGGTGTTTTACGTTTTAAGGAAAATATTAAAACCCTCTAATTATAGCCTCTATATGACAAAAAACGTCCCATCATTTCCGGGTGTCTTTTCTTATATTCTTTTCCCCACTGCTTCCACAGATAGCCATTGAAAATATCTTAATTCTCCGATATCTGTTACTTGAGAATAGGTCTGGAATCCTCTCAGCCTGCACCTGTGCACATTATTTATGTCATGTTCTGGATCATTAGCTTGCAGTTACTAAAAATGCAGTTCAGAGACCAGGCTGGACTGCACCTGTAACACCTCTGCTTGTCATTTTCCACACTCCTCTATAAACACAAGGCCTAATGTTTGGTGGACTTTAGGACATCTTTTAAAATATTGTAATGGAGCATTTCCTGGACAGGCTGTGTTTATAAACAGCTGGTGTCTGCAGAAAGGTGAGGTGCAATTGAATTGAAGCTGGGTTTGGAGCACTGTCATCCTTTTGGGACAGATGCCCGCTCAACCCCTTGCAGCATCTTTGAGCCTTTTCTTTCAAGTAGGTGGAGGCATCACAATTTACTTCAATAGTGTTTTAAAAAGCTGAGGAATTCTGAACACATGTGACCACACCTTTTCCCCAGCCATTTTCCATTGCACTGACAATGCATTAGCTTCTCAGAAACCACTTTAGTGTGACCTGGACATGGTTGACACCAGTCCCATGTTCCCAAAGATAAGGCAGCCCCTGAAGATGGATTGCACTCCCTGGGCCCTTAGCAGGATGTCCCCTGGGTGTTGAGTATTTTCCAGTTCCTTTTTTCAGCTCTCTTTTAGGGGATTTTCTCTGATTTCCATCAGTAAGAGCCGTGCTCCATGGAGCAGCCTGGTCTGTGGAACATGGCTGGGGGTTCAGCCAATTGTTGCAAAAGATGGATGATTTTCCCAAAAGTCAGGTGTTCAGAACAGGCAAAATTAAGACCCAAATTAGTGGTAATTTTTTTTCTTTTTTTTTTCTTTTTAAACAGGCAGCCTACACACATTCTGTCGCTACCCAAGAATCTGAACCAAGCAAGAACATCCAGAGAATATTCAGTGTTTGTAAAGATGGTAAGTGGAGTTTAAGCAGAGACCACCTCTCCAATAAATGGGCATTTCCAGGGGTTATAGCACTTTTACAGCAGGGAAAGGAGCCCCACAGTCCCTTGTGACAGGAACTCTTCAAGGGGTTTGTGAAGCAAACAGTGCCCACCCATCTCATCCTTGCCTCTGCTGCCCGGGCTCTCAGCCCAAACCTGGGAGAGGATTGGATGTTTCCAGGTCCTTGGTTTGGAGCCAGACCTGGAGGTCCAGCCCATGGAAATGTCACTGGGGTGCAGGGATGAGGTGATGGCCACGGGGACCCCGCAGGGCTGGGTCTCACATCTGGGTGTCCATGTGCTGGTTGGGAGAGCCACAGCCCCAGAGCAGGGCACAGGTACCAGGCAGTGCCTCTGCTCCCCAAACACAGCAGAGATCTCCAGGGTCCTCGAAAACACTCTAAAATATCCTCTAAAATAGGGTAGAATGTGATTCTTACCCTAAAATCACTGTATGATGGAGGACAGCCTAGAGAATGGGTGAAAATGTACTACCATGAAAACCAGCCCAAAAAAATCCAGGCTGCTGGAGGCAGAGACTCTTTCTCTTTATCAGGATATTATGTATATAATTAGGAAATACCCTGACAAGGTGTTTCCTTAGAATGCTGCTCACCTCTGCTCTTTCTCCTGGCTTGGCCTGCTGGACAGGCACCTTTCTAAAAGAGTCTTATCCTTAAAGGACATCGGACAGGACAGAAAGGGTTAAAATCAGAGCAGTCAGAGAGGCCCAGAGACAGCCAACAGGGTCTGTTAGAACTGTTGATTGGGTCTCTCCTATCCAACCTCATATTCACCAAAAAAAGTTAATTGAAAATAGAGATTGCTGGATATGCCTGAATAAAATGAATTTGTGGATTCTAGATTTAACAAAATTGGTATTTTAAAAAGCAGATACATTTCTTACTGTGTTTGTTACTGCTTTATGAAGTTGAAAACCATGGATACTTAATTGGTCTCAGCACCTCTTTTATCAACCATGTGCCCTCCAAACCTGTATCTTTTCCCCATCGGTCTTTGCTACTGCATAAAAGCACGTGGAATAAGAAAACAAAAGAATCACAGACGTGAGATAAAATGCATGGGAAGAATGATAAGAGGAACAAAACAAAAATTAATGACATGGTATTATGGCAAAGCAAAAGGTAAATGCCAAAAGCAACTTTCAAGCAACATTTAAATGTTAGTAGCTGTGGAAAGGAAAGCACAGGAAAAGTTCAGAAAGGGGATGCCACTGCCAGATGAACATCCAACAGGTCCAGGGAAAAGCAATGAAAGTCAGAACCAGCGCCAGTCAGTTGAGTCTTTCTGCTAACTACAAAAACCAGAGTGTAAGGTACTTAGAAAGGGAGTGTTTTTGACAGGAATTTTAGGGCTAATTAACGACATACTGTAATTAAACACCTTTTACAATCTGCAGAATTTATTCAGCAAGACTGAGCTTCTCTGACCAAAACTATTTGTATAAAACTGATTTAAATTTTGTTAGTCTCTGAAGCCCAAGGCTGCACACAGATTGCACTCAGAGGACATTCTGGGAACAAAAGAATCATGAAGGCAGAAATTTCATTAAGAAATAAAGGCATTCACAGCCCTTGCTGCAGGAAAACTGTGCTCCCCTCCAAAGACTGAAACTATTCCTACCAGAAAAAAATACAGATATCCTGAAACCTTCCTTTTCTGGAAGCTCACCCCTATCTCAGTAGTGCAGGTTTCAATAAAAGGTAGCTTTGTCTGGTGTTTTTATAATTTGATTAAGAACCTACAGACTAGGCTGTGCCATGAAGAATGCAAGTCCTTTATGCAATAAAATTTTTGTGATGTGAAGCGTGCAGAGAGTATTACACATAAATCCAGGCCTTACATACAATAGGAAGTGATTTTTAAGAGGAAAAAAATTGGCAATTCTATCTGAAACTTACTGGCCTCAAAATTGCAGGAAAGAATTGCTGTCACTGCCATGGGGTCCTGCCCATTCCCCCCAGCTCCCAGCGCTGCTCTGAGGGTGTGGATTTGGGATGGGCATTTACAGCTCAGTTCTGCAAAACCCCTGTTTGCTCTTCCCCCGAGGAACCTAAGGAAGGAATGAAAAGGAGATGCCAATGTATCCAGCAAAAACACTGCAGTTCTGTGGGGGAGCCCCCACGTGTGAAATGGGCACGGAATCACTGGGGGGAAGGGAACCCCAAAATCCACACCTGGGGTGGGATTGCAGACACATCTCTGTGATGGGACAGAGATCTTATCCAGGCAAAACCCTCTCCAAATAAACTCCTGTCAGCTGCCTCCTGCGTCCCCAGCACCGATGGTTTTTTCCTTCAGCTTAAACCCCAAATTAACTCTGAATCCCCTTTGTCTCACAAGGTGCAAACACATTCACACAGCAGCACAAGGAACGTGTTCCAGGTTATTGCCTCAACATCAGAGCTCCACAGCTTTTACAGCCCCTGAGCTCTTTGTGGATTAACAAACTATCAGAATTATTAGGCAGCATTAAAAGGTAATTGCCTTCGCTTCGCAGAATACAATTCTTCAAGCAATTATGCAAGCATAGGAAGCAATTGCTGATAACTTATTTTTACAGAAATAAAAGCCCAGATTCTCAGAAACAGCTTCCAATGTAATTGCTGTGAAGCCTGAAGAGCAAAACCAGCCACTCTGTAAATACACAGATTTTACAATTTAAATAAATGGTTATTTTTTCCTTATAAAATAAAGTGTTACCTGATGCCTGAGAGTTTCAGATGGCATGAAAATTAGGCTTCAATTGCACAGAGAAAGAAACTACTTTGTACTGGTAATAGCTAAATGCAGTAATGATTTGTAAATTAAACTGTGCTGTAATTGCTGTGCAGAGCTCTACAGTAGGTGAGAGTATGGCAACATCAGGCTTATGAAATTATACATATTGCATTGGCCTTCTTAAGAACCTGCAGCTGCTCTGGAATGATCTCCAGTCAATTACCCCCAGTCTGCACCAGCACAGAGACACGGAGAAAGTGTTACCCAGGTTTCTGGCAGTGACTTTGATCCCTGTGGTGAAAGCTGCTCCCACCTCCTGTCCCACCTCCTCTCTCCTTGCACAAAGGGGTGGTTCAAACTCTCTGGGAAGTCTCTCTGTTAGGAAGCCCGGAGGTCAACAGGAAAATTTTTGTCTTCTTGAACTGCCCAGTGCTGTCCCTGAGTAACACGAGGCATTCCTGTACCACAAGCACATTAATTAATGATTTTGCTGTGGCACTATAAACTCTTTATAGAAGCAATTATGTCGTCACAGTTCTTCTGGTCTGCATTGGTAACTTCTCCTGGCTGAGCTTATCACAGTGACTTGTGCAGCATTTCCTTGCCCAGGCCTTTTGCTTTCGCTCTATTTTCCCAGGTCTGTGCCTTACACAGTCACCCTCTGTGCCTGGATCACCTTTGCTCCTCTCTCTCTGAGCTTCCCTTGCTCCAACCCTGCCATCACCACACTGTGAACGCTGCAGGTCCTGATGAGTTTGCTCTGCCTACACTCCCTCAGCTTCACCTGCCCATTGCTGCTTTCCTGTGTATGAAATTGAGCACATTTCTAAACAAACCCAAGCACTGCTATAAAAACACAGTAATGATAACTGTATTCATTTTTATTTTGAGCATGCTGAACAACTGGAAGCAAAGAATAAAAGGATATTAAAAACTGAATTACATAACGAACCAAGAATTTTAAGAAAAAAAAAAAAAGCTAGCTAGAAATGATTACCTGGTCATGGTCTAGAAAATACTGCTACTATTTTGCAAGATTACAGAGTCAGAAGCTCTAATTTACTAAATGGAATATTTTTATGTAGCTTTACTTTATTAGAATAAGAACCTCATCATTGCCTTCATTTTATTCTTGAAGCCATTCCAGCAGAGCTTAAGTTTGGATTGTCTGGCCTAATCAATGATAAAGTCTATAATTAGATCAGAATGCTGTCATTCAAACATACTTAATTTGGAATATATTATAGATTTAAAAGCGTAAACAGTGACTAGGAAATAGCGAGCTTAATGCAGCAATTAGAGAAAGGGTTTCATTAAGGGTCACCCCAGCATATGGATTCCATTTCACAGCAAACGTCTGCCCCAGCCAGGCAGAAGCCACGAGGGGGATTGTGTTCCCAGCGGGATGTGCTCCCCAGCCCTGCAGGAGAGGGGCTCTGTGCAAATCCTGTCCCTGCTGGAGCCGCTGCGCACCCAGGCAAGGGAAATTCCTCCATTCCAGGATGGAATTTTCCCCATTCCAGCAGAGGCTCCTCCTGGCCCTGAGCAGCAGCACTGAGCCTCACCTGTCGCCTGCCTGCCCCAGCAGCACCAGCAGGATGGGTCATTTTTGCCACTTTTCCTTCTCTTCCATTGATGACAAACGGCAGAGCGCCGTCCTCGAGCCACTCTGGGCAGCGGCAGAATGTTGGTTTGTCAACATTTTTTAGTTGTTGCTGCTGGAAGGGAATCCAGGATGACACCTGAAGTTTCATCACTTTAAAGGTGAAACTGCATCAAGAAAATGAAAATTAGATTTAGATTACACCCAACCGCAGTGTTTCCCTTGCACCTCAAAAAATATATGGACTTATAAATTTTCCGAATTCGCTTTTTGAAGGATTGCCCACATGTCTGCAGGCACAGCTTTCTGCTATTTAATTACTTAAATTTTAAAAAAGGAATATGGAAGCTATAAAATGTTGTAACATGCATGACTTTTTATAAATCAACTAATACCTCTTTAAAAAAAGGTACAGTCCCCTCAACTCAACTGAAGCTACAACCTCTTTCAGACTTTGAAGTTACCACCTCTTCAGAATTTGCCTTGCTGTGGTTTACAAACACCACTTTCTCCTGCTCTAATCCATAACGAAATATGTATTTTTTTAAAATGGCATATCCATACAAAGCAGTTCTAAATCTGTTGCTTCATGCATTGTAAGATTTGCAAAGCTTCCCACCCCAGCAGAGCCACGCTCCTGACTCTAACCCAGCCCTAGAGCTTGGCTTCAGGGGATGAGTGAGCCAAACTTACTGAGGAGACCCAGGGAAGCAAGATCTCGGATGGCATTTGACATTATATGATGTCCCTGTCTCTTTTCCTTAAAAAAGAACCCTTTTCTCAAGATTCCTAGGCCAAAGTTCAGCAATTCATTTAAAAGAGAAGCCCAAGGCCGCTTCCCCTGGGCTGGAGCAGCAGCTCTGGGTCTGGCCCTGCTGCTCCCTGCAGGCACACAGCGAGCAGGGCTCTGTGCCTGCTGCCCTGGGAGCTTCCAAAATCCTCCCCAGCCATTGCCTGGGCCTGGGACACAGGGGAGCCTGAATTCCCCCTGAGCAGCGCTCACATGAGCCTGGGAGAGCGCTCGCAATGCAGAGATACCGGCACATTGGAGGCTGTGTTTCCAGGATGTTTTGGGATTAGCAGCAAAAAAAAAGTCTCAGAAACAAGCTAGAGCAACTGCTGTGTATTAAAGCAGGATGGAAAAAGTTATTCTATTGATGCCAGCTATGTTAGTCCACTAGCTAAATGATTAATGTTGATAATTCCTCTCCAGCAGACTCATTAAACTTGAACTTATTTTTCTTACAGGCCTTTGACATTTCCTACTTTCTTAATATCAGAGGTAATGACAGTGGCGTGATTATATACTTATTCCTTTCCACCTTCAAGCAGTTTTCTTTGGCAGGAGTTCCTTGTTCAGTAGAAAACCTGCACACGAGTATTCATTCTTTCCCAAAAACTGTTACAGCTCCATTAGCAGCACTAAATGGCAGTGCCTTAGAGGAATGCACAACAACCCTTCTAAAAATTAAATAGTCAAGGTATTCAGTGCAGCACCATGGAAGATATTTTCTACAGAACTGCAATTTATAATGGTAGGGGGGTCCTGCGCCCTTCCTCCACATTTCTTTTAGATCCTCTTGTCAGAAAATGTCCAAGTTAAACAAAGAAGAAATTACAGAATGAATCTGGAGCTTAGCCTTGAAGAATTAGGTTTCACTCTAATTGAGATCATACGCTGCATGTGCAGTTTTGGCACATAAGCCATATTAATCAGAAAGTCTTTAATCGTGCATAATTTCTCCTGTGTGTGCCAGATTGGGCATTATGCTGCTGGCCCAGCTTCTAAGTCTGTTTAAGAGTCCACCTTTGACTCCACAAACACCCGCTTACAAAATTGGGGTCAACTTCCTCCTAGGAAGGTATGCTGCACTGGTGCTAACTAAACTCCCTTAATGATTAAATTGCATCTCGTATGGAAATAAAAATGCGCGGATTCCAAAGGAGTGACTGTTTTGAGTGACTGCAGTTTGTGCTGGAAGCAGCGCTCCCTCCAGCCCTCTCTGGGAAGCACAGAGCAGATGGAGGCAGGGGAGAGGATCCAAGGGCTGGGGATGGATGCTGGCTGGGCACTCCTCAATCTGCTGCTCCTGTGCTGCTGCTGAGAGCCCGGCAGGGCACACAGGACACAAAAATGGTTCCTGCGCTCAGCACTGAGCAGGGAGGGAGAGGAGCCAGTGCTGTGCCAGAACCCACTGGATTTTCATCCCTTTGGGTGGGGTGAAGCTGGAAGCGCTGAGCCCACAGGGAAACGCTGCTCACACAGGTGAAACCCTGCTCCTGGCAGGCTGGGCGTGAATCCTGAGGCACCATGGCATCAGGAGAGTCCTCATCACTCCAAAATCTGGGCTACATTTGGAGATCAAAGTGAGCAGCACTCCTCTCACTGAGAAGAGTTATCACATTGTTCTTGCCTTTTATTACAATAGTCACACACCGAAAACTTAAATATCCACAGTGCACATGTACAGCTGTAAAACCTAACTTAGATTTGTCACAATGCATAAACAGCCTCTTGTAATAAACGGATCTTCCAGTAAATTTCTGGACTTGTAGGTTCAAAATGAGCTTTTGTCCCCAGTGCTCTATTTGGTATTTAAGCTGGTCAACAGCATGACAGCTATGAAAGATAAAACTACTACCACAGAATGATAAAACTACTACCACAGAATTACCCTTAAGTTTTAAAATATTGAAGCAAAATCAACTACAGTATAATATATAAACCTCTTAAAAAAAAAAAAGAAAAAGTATTCAGAAGGGAACTGTCTTTACTTGAGCATACCACTTCCATGAAACATCTCACGTGCTGCTCCCAGGTCCATAATTTATTTTAGCTGTGACTGCTGGACTTTCCATTATAAAATTTCCAGCTTCAGACATCTCTCCTTGTTTCTACAACTTCTCATTACATAGCCCCAGCCTGCCTCGCTCACTTTGTCTCTCCCTACTCCTCCACTTCTCAAAAGCAAAATTTTTGTCTCCTTTTTTACTCTTTACACGTTATTATCCACTTTCCACATTTCATGTGAGAAGGCCACTCTAAACATTATCACTTCACCTAATTAACTCAGGGAATTTTTCTAATCTAAGTTAATGCTTCCCTCCTTTGCCCATAGATGCTGTAATGTGGCTCCTTTTCCCTCTCAAACTGGATTTATTGTATCATTTCCAAACATTTAGCACAGGGATAATCCTGCACCTTACCAGGCTTGCTGTGCCTTTCTATAAGAGACACAGAGCATTTTTTTTAATGAAAAACACACTCTTCAGAGCAAGGAGTCAAACTTTTGGTTTATAATAAAATATTAAAAATTTTAAAATTAAATATATGAAGTGTATTTTCTTCAAACTGTATAAAATAAAGTCCTTTTTTTTTCTTATCTAGGAAAAAAGAAAAGGATTCTTCTTGCATTGCATCAGCTAATGAAAGAATAAGAATCTGCAGACTGATGGTTTAAAAATCAGCCCGCAGATAAATAAAAATTAATTTATTATACCTTAAAAATTTATTTTAAAATAATAATTTTTATTATTTTAAAATAAATAAATACTTTATTTTTAAAAAAATAAATAAATTTTAAAATTATTTTAAAATAATAAAAAATTAAAATAATCAACCTTTCTATTTCTGAACTGGATAAATTGGAACCAGAGGGGAAGAAATTAAGGACCACCTCACTAGTTATGATCTACAGAAAATGGCTTTTCATGCCTTCTCTCCAAACCAACACTGCTTTTCCTTGCTGGGGTACCCAAGTCTCAGAGAGAGGAGAGGAGAGCAGCAGCACTCACTGATGGTGAAACTGCAGGAGAGGGATGGAGCAGGAGTGGGATGGAGCAGGAGTGGGATGGAGCAGGAGTGGGATGGAGCAGGGGAGGGATGGAGCAGGGGAGGGATGGAGCAGGAGTGGGGTGGAGCAGGGGAGGGATGGAGCAGGGGAGGGATGGAGCAGGGGAGGGATGGAGCAGGGGAGGGATGGAGCAGGAGTGGGGTGGAGCAGGAGAGGGATGGAGCAGGAGTGGGGTGGAGCAGGAGAGGGATGGAGCAGGGGAGGGATGGAGCAGGGGAGGGATGGAGCAGGGGAGGGATGGAGCAGGAGAGGGATGGAGCAGGAGAGGGATGGAGCAGGAGTGGGGTGGAGCAGGAGTGGGATGGAGCAGGGGAGCATCAGGGCAGCCCCAGAGCCCCCAGCGTGCCAGGGGAGCTCTGGCTGCACAGGGAAATGCATTTCCCCTCACCCAGCAGAGATAACAGAGACAGCTCTGCCCCCAGCCCTGCAGGGCCAGGGTATGGGTGACACAATTAGGGCAATAGATACAGCAAACATATCTCTGAAAGAATGTTCATTTCCCACTGAGATAATGGCACCAGCCACCAGCCAGAACGACAGGTTTAATCTGATGGATTGAGCATCCTTTAATCCTTCCAGCTATCCATTAAACTGTTTATTCTCAATGTAAATTGTTCCAGCCATAAATTTACACCAGCTAAACTGCCCATCATTCTGCTTTGTGCTCAGCTTCAACCACAACCACAGTTTCTGTATTTTCTGACACACATCTATAGATTTTCAAGGCTTGTATTGTCTAAACTTAAAATCCTAAAGCAGGCCAACTGAGGGCTGCATTTTCCAGCAAGAGTATTCCAACATTTGGGAAATACAATCTCTATGTTAAATCCGTGCTTCTTAGATTGCAACCCAAATGGTTGTGTTCTATAGCCTCCAAATTGCAGGGACTTAGCCAAAAAAATCTCTTTATAAACGTTTTGCATCACTCTGGGCTCCAAGCACTGTTTGTTAGAGTTAGCATGATCCCTGCCCAAATGATCTGGACAGGGTTTGCAATGCAGTCACCTTAATACCAGCATCCATTATAAGGTGAGAGGAAAAGCAAATGTGTTTCCTTAGTACAAACTGCTGGACACTTTTCTGGACTGGGAATAGTTTTCTTGGCTTTCCCCAGCCAGCCCTCCTCAGCCCACAGTTAACCTTTCCCTTTCTGGTGCACAGGGGGGTTTAGGCCCTGCAGAGCACACACATTGAACGTGGGTATGGGGCACAGGGCAGGGACACAGAGCTGCACACAGACCTGCAGAGCCCCCAGGCTGGGGCAGGAGCATTCAGGGACCTGGGCTCTGCTCCCAGGTCCATTGGTAATTTGATTCCCTATTAGTGGACATCAACTGTATCCTCAATTATCAATTCTGATTCGGATGTCCCAGCCAAGGATTCCCAAAGGTAGGACAAAGAAATTGAGACTTGTACTAGCTTAAAACCACATGCTTCTCCTTTTTCTCCTTTGTTATTTATTAATTCATTATTTATTTATTAAATTATTACTTTATTGCGAAATTGCATCTCACAGGTTATCTAAAGGGAGGTGGCAGTAAAGAGGCCACATTTGGTGTGGTTCTACAGATGTAGAAGTGCAGGGACTTTCCAGGAGCTGTAATTGAATGCAAAGTTCCCTTGGCAAGTTAGGCATTGGAAAGCAAGTTTAAGTGCGCCCATAATGTAAACCCCTTAATCTCCAGGTAAACTAACAAGGAGGATTTGCACAGAGTAAGGATAAATGGCTAAAAATGCCCAGCACTGAGACAGCAGCTCCCAGCACCCTGGTTTTCCAGGAAACTCATTTTAGTATAATCCAGTTCATGGTAAAAGCACACCATAGCATCACAGAACAATGGAATATGCTGGGTTGGAAGTGACCCCCAAGGATTCCCAAGCCCAGCTCCAGCCCTGCGCAGACGCCCCAACAATCCCACCCCGGCTGTCCCTCAGAGTGTTGTCCCAATGCTCCCGGAGCTCTGGCAGCCTTGGGGACATGGCCAAGCCCAGGGGAGTCTGTTCAGTGCCCCAGCAGCCTCTGGGGGAAGAGCCTTTCCCTGATGTCCCCCCTGACCCTGCCCTGGCCCAGCTCCAGCTGTTCCCTGGGTGCTGTCCCTGTCCCAGAGCAGAGATTGGAGCTGCCCCTCGGGAGGAGCTGCAGCCCCTGGAGCTGTGACCTCAATCTTCCCTTCTCCGGCTGAGCAAACCAAGTGCCCTCAGACACTCTTTGTAGGGCCCCTCCACACCCTTGCCCATCCTTGTGTTCCCCTTTGGATGCTCTCCAGTGGCTTCTTGCATCCAAAACTGCTCCCAGCACTCAAGGATGCCCCAGCGCAGAGCAAAGGGGGAACAGTCACAAACGCCAAATGCAGTAAACACTGACAGTATTGGAGTTTTATATGACTCTCCCTCTCACAATTTGCGTTTGTAATATTATTTTTAACAGATCCATGGATCCTTTACCTGGTCCAGGAGGCAGCAGCGAGGAGCTGCCCCCTGGCAGAGGCCACAGCTCGGAGTTGCTTGGCTGGAACACAAACAAGGGAAGAGAATTAAAGGCTCTGTGCATGTGTGGGGAACAGAAAGTGATATTAATTATTAATTTTGACAAGTCTGAATACCTTAATAATGTATTATTTTAAGCTACAAGCTTTTTAAAAAGCTATTGAGGCTGAAATGAGCCGACTTTGTGGCTTGGACTCTCATTCCTCAGCACACAGCAAAATGCACTGTGACAACAAAATGTGCTGTGACAGATTTTGGCTAGTGTGGTCTTGTTTCGTATATTTAATAAAGACCTGATAAATACAATGTTTAAAGTGAAAGGGTTGGGATCTATCAGCCAGAAAATGTTATTCATTAACCACCTGTCAAGAGAGAAAAGACAATTTAAAGTAATACTTGCACAAACTGACCCATGAGCTGGTTCCCTCCCACTTCAGCACTCTTTAGTAACAGGATGCAGGTGCAGGTAACATAATTTCTGTAATAAAACCAGATCATTGTGCAGCCAGATTTACCATGAACCAATCCTACTCTATTCTGCAAACTACTAAGGAGGGAACTATGTCAGATTTCCACGATGTATTTAAGAGAAACTTCTGGGCTGTTTACAACAAGAATTTCAGAAGCACCCAGGGAAGCCACTTTTTTGACATCACCTCCAACATCAATACCAAGCACAGCTTTAAAACCCACCTTAAACATCAAAAGTGCTTCCTACCTCTGGCTCCCAGAACATTTCACACCTGTTAACCGGAGAAAACCTCTCAACATTCCCACAGTTCTGTATTCCTGCCTTTATTAGGCAGGTTTCAGAAGAGAAGAATTCATGAACTTGAACACAAAAGAATTCTTTCTCTTGGAGCAGATAAACTGTGGCTTTATTCGAAAGCATCAGGGAGCTGAAAGTCAAGAATAAAAAAAACCACCAGAATAACAATGGACATGTTTTAAAAACAAATGTAAGGGATTCTTTTTCCCCTATCGCCCTATACAACTACAGAAAGATTTGTATATTTGATTAATCACACCTTCCATATTACAATTTCTAAAGTGACCTCAGTAACCTTTGCATTATAGAAGGCTTGGAAGACAATGGCCAAAACAATTTACCTGCCAATATCAGAAGATCCAAGTATTTATGCACCCAAAATCCTATTGAAATTCCCAGACTTAGGTAGGAAACAGATCATCATTTTTAAATGGTGCAAATATTATTATTCTCTCCACCTCTGCAGATAGTTTGTTTTAAGGGAAAAATATGTGGAGGTCTGAGTGTGGTTGCCCCAAGCTGCAGTCAGATGTCCAGGTGGGGATAACAGCACATCCACCAACCTGTGTGCACATGTAAATCCCATTTTCTGTACCTCATTTGGGGTCCTACTGAATGAAAATAGCGCAAAATGAAAAGAACAGCTGAAACTCGAGCCCCTAAGACATGCAAAGACCATTCCTTAAAGAAAATTTAAATCTCTTTCCCAGTGCTTACAATGAAGATTAACTCTTAAATTATCTGCAACAATAAGAAAAGCACCCAGTTCAGTACAATTACCAGAATCTCCTATTCTGGCACTTTTCACTCAGCCTAAGTCACCGGTCTTACCCAGCTGTTCTTCAATAAAGCCAATCTAGCTCTAAATGTCATCCTAAATCCTGTAAAGGCAGAAGGCTCAATCAGGTCCGCTGATGGCCCCAATTCTGTAAAAACCATTCCAAAATTCACCCGCCAAGCCCTGGAGCCTGTGCACACCCCTGAGCCCTGCTGCCCCCCCAAACGTGAGAGTTGCTCCAAAATGGGATTCCTGCCAAAGCGAAGGCTGAGATTTAACAGGAACAAAGCAACCTGAAATTTAAGCAAATGCCTAAAAATAGCTGTTTCTTTTGTGAGGAACAGTATTGTTGGCTTCTTCCTGTGTGTTCAATTAATCAAAAAAAAAATCCTTTTAAGCAAGGATTAAATTGCAGTTACTACCAAGAAACCCTAGGAATATACACCATTTAAATGGATTTGGGACTAAATAAACTCTCCTGCCTTGTTTTTTTTAACAAGGATGTATTTCCCAGTCCCTTCTGAAAGATGCATTGTGCAGTAGGTGTGTGCTCACGTTCCCCGGGATGATGCAGCATTCTGATCGTGACTCAGTCATGCTGGGGGAACTGCTCGCCCCATGAAGTGAATGTGCTGGAATGGGATTTCCCTTTACCTCGGCAGGTATGGCAGCACAGCAGGATCGCCCTGCGGGAACTCACACACAGCAGTCACAGATGGAGTGGGAAATCCTGCTTGTGGAGCCCTGGAACAAACCCAGCCCTTCAGTACCGGCCCTGCCCAAGGTGAGTCCCTTAACTGGGACAATTAACACCTGGATGACAAAGGGGGGTGTCCCCTGTGGTGACAGCAGCGTCACCGGGTCATGCTGTCACCTCTGCAGGCACCGGGAGAGGAGCGGAGGGGCACAAATCCCGATCCTGCTGATAAACAGCAGCAGCAATGCCAGGGAGGCACCAAACCCTGATCCCGCTGCTCCAGCATCCCCAGGAGCTCTCCCTGCTGCCCGAGAGCAGATCCTGTGCTGCTTCCCAGGAGAATTCCCACCCAGCCCATTCCACCACCTGTGGAGTAATCGCTGCTGCAGCATCAGCTCCAGGCCATCCCAAAATTCAGGGAATCACCATCACGGCCTCCGGAGTCCCCAGCTTTTCCTCAGCCTGGGAATGGTCTCTCCCAGCCACACCAAATGTGTGGATCAGCACACACAGGTCACCAGGGGGATCATCAAACCACGGCTGGAATGCAAAGAGTTACAGACAGATTACAAATGGAATATTTCCAACAAATATTCCATTCCGTGAAGTAGGGCACTGCTCCATGTTAGACAGCAACACTGGCACAGAAATGGAGATGGGCAGCTCTGCTGGAAACAGACAATTCCCAGCTGACCTAGGTAGAAACACCTTTGAAAGGGGGCAAGGGCTGAGTAATGACCACACAAAAAGGAAAGCTCAGTCTGAGATTTGATGCTGCCCTTGGGAATAACAGGGTAAGAAATAACTTCTTCTTGGACTGTGCTGCAGAACAAGTCCCTGCTCGGCCTCCAGGGACCTTCCCAAGTGCAGCCCCCTCCGGAGTGCCACTGCAGCCGGGCAGTGATGGGGGACAGGGAGGAGACAGGGCAGGGGACAGCAAGGGGACAGCGAGGGCAGAACCCAGTGCTGAAGCTCCTGGCCCAGACCTTACGGGAGCTGGAGCCCCCACAGCATTTTTGTTCTCGTTCTGCAGCCACGCACACAAACTGTCCCTCCAAGGCTGCAAATCCTGTACCTTTCATGGGCACTGGATTCAATTAAAAAATCAAATTTAACTATTAAAAGCCAGTTTCAGTTCAATGCTAACTGCTTGCATCACCACTCCTAAGAGCTCACTGTGGCTCCTGCTGCCAGAACTTCCAAATAAACGAAGCAAACTTGCTTATAAGAGCAGGAAGAAATCAGATCTTTCCAAGCACAGAGGCTCAGCCAAACGCATCCCAGAGTCCTGTGCTGCCACGAACCAGCCCAGCACATTCTGAACTGAGGCTGGAGCTGCTTTCCACATTGCTTTGTTTATATTGACTGCATTTATGATGCCTCAGAAGTTGCCAGTAAAATATTTATTTAGCAGTTAAAACGTTCTGTAAATGATTTTGCTGTCCCAAAAGATAAATATTTCTTGGCATTCTGAAATGATACATTGATGTTTTTGTTAAGGAAATTGTGTGTTGATAAAAATTTCTCAGATTACACTTTGTCGTTCCTTTGTATTTGAAGTGGCCACATTAATTTTTTGTGATATTTATTGTAATTGTAAATTGCACCGAGATCAGAAACATTAAACTCACCATAAAATGAAACACATTTCAAGTATTTCCGAGTCATCTATTTAAGGGCTTGAGCACACTTTTGATCCTTCAGGTTACCAGAGTGCTCTAAGCTTAGAGGACAAGGATCCAACACAAACCAGAATCCCACTCTAAACTCTTGGGGAGCCTTTTTCCTCTTTCCCCACCCTCCCCTTTCTTTCTTTAATATACACTAATACCCAGGTCCACTGAGGGGTGTCCCTGCGCTGCAAAATTTCACCCTGATTTAAGTTTGCAGCAGATTTGAAACTCATGCAGTCTATTAAATAAAAACAGATAGAGCAGAGCCGCCTTTACTGGTTCCTTCTGCTCCCTTTACCCTCCCAGCAGCGCTCACATCCATGATTTGAGTCCAGCTTACCAATCTGGATACCCCAGGGTTGTTTCTCTGGACAAGGGCAGACACTTGCAGATGAATGAAGGCTGTCAGTGCTCCAGACCACCAAAATTTCCATGGAACACTATGGTCCTGGAGCCTCCTCCCAGACACGTGAGGCATCTGGAGGGGAACTCCATTGCTATGAGAAATCTCAGTTTCTCAAACATGCCCTGGGTGCAGCAGCCCAGCTCCTGGCACTGCTCTGCTCTCCCAATCCCAGTCTCGCTGGCCAGCATTCTTCTAATGAAAAAGGAGAAGTTCTTTCCTTAAATTCAGATCCTCAGTTACATCTTCTGAGAAAAATCAACCTGAACGAATCACCTGGGTGCAGCCAGAATGGGTTCATGGGGAGCACAGGGTACTGCCAGACACCCCAAGTTTATTCTTCTCACAGCAGTGTTGAACTAAGCACTCTGCATGAAAAAACTCCAATGGGCTAAAATTTGCCATCTTCCTCAGCAGATTTTTAGTGCATCATATGACCTAGGTTTAAAACAACAACAACAACAAAAATTAAAAATTTTTAAAAAGTATTTGAAATTCAAATCAAATCCCAACAACCTTCCAACATTTTTCATTTTCATTTACCTATGCAAGAAACTTTTTTCAATATTTTCTCCTTTTTGATTGGTTTTCATGGGGGTTTTGTGCCATTTGACTTTAGAGAACATCTCTGAATTCACTGGAAATCTTCAGGGATAGGATGAAACATTAACCATATAAGAAAAAGTTTTCATTCTTCTGTCTTCAGTCCAAATTTTTTAAACAGTCCACCAACACTTTTCAGTAATGAGCCCTGACATCTCTGAATGCCAACTTTTAACATGTTCGATTAAAAGAAATCAAAGTCAGCCCTATAAATGAGCAGGGTTGCAACCACAGTCTCCGTGGAGGCTTCCACCTTTCCCTCTGTGCAGCACAGCTCCACTTCCAGTTCCAGAACCTCATGGAATAAAACATTCAGGGAATTAAACATTCCATGGGAATCAAAGTGAAATTCCTTGGGTGATCAGAAAGACTGAGAGTGCTCTGAGCAAACCATTGGAGGGCAACCTGACCACAGGAGCTGCCTCAAGGACTGGGATTCTCTCCAAAAACAGGGATACAGGGAATTTAGGCACCACAGGTGTGCACCCAGGACTCTGAGAAAGCTCTTGATGAAAGATATGGAAGAGCACCAGGCAGAAAGGAACGTGCCAGGGTCTTGTTCCAAAAGCACTGCATATGCCTGCAGAGAATCACAGAATCCCTGCATGGCTTGGGCTGGGAGGGACACAAAAATCACCTCCTTCCACCCCCCTGCCATGGACAGGCAAGGCACTGATGCTCTTCAGCCAGAAATGAAACCCATCGTGGTTTGGACCAAAGAGTGGAGAGCTCAGCACAGCCCAGTGGGGAAACATTGAGGGAATGACGGCAGAGCCCCACAAAGCCAAGATTTGCAGGGGAAAGGAGAAGAGGCTGTTATCCTTGGGGCAACACTCGGGACAAGGGAAATTAGCAGGTGGCAATTAGCAGAGCAAACAATGGGGAGTAGCTCTTGTTGCACAGACAACAGAGCTTGTTCCCAGGTAATCTGGCTGAAAATGCCAAGCAGACACAAGAATTGCCTGCTAGAGGCTGATGCAGTGTCCACCTGTGCCACGAGTGATGGAAAGCAGAGGACTGAAGTGAAGAAAGGGGAGTGTAACCCAGACTGTAAAATCCCTGGAGTTATCTCATTGTTCATCCTCTAACTGTCAATGGTTCATCTGTCACAGGTCAAATCTCAAGGGTTGCACTGAGACAGAAACAAGAGGGATCCAAATATAATTAACAGATTTGTGCCAGGCCCAGCTCAAGAACTTGGGCAGTGCAGGGAAAACCCTTATTATTCTTATTATTAGAAAAGAACAGGGTGACACCTGCGTTCTCTAGAGCAACCATTATCTCCAGCCCTCTTGTCTCTTTAGGAAACCAGCTCATGGAAGTGCTCAGGATTAAAGTACCTTTCATTCCTGGGAGGAGAAGTTGCATCACCCAGGTATACAGCAGCTCTATTTATAAAAATCTCTGACCCTGAAAATGGTCCTTGGCCTTGGAGCTTTCACCAGCGTTGAACACAGGAACAGAATGTGTACTGGGGAGAATTTGTGGACACCGAGGACACACTGACCATGAATACCAGCAGGAAAAATATCATCAGGAAAAACACACCTGGAAATTGTGAGATCTGTAAACGTAAGGTCAAAGAAGAGGATTTTTGTAGAGTGCATCTATCCAAGCCTAAGAAAGCAAGATGTTTCTTTCTGATGATATTTTTATGTTTTTAATGTTAATAGGGCAGAAAACTCCAATGTACACCACAGTCTTTGACCCAGTTTTGGGTGCTGCCAGTTCTGGGCTCCCTGTTTATGAAGGCAGTGTTTTCTTATCCCACCCAAACATAACTCTTCCAGATCCATGAGGGGATAACACCTTCTCTGGGGTTTGTCTCATCTAGGAGAAGACACTGTGAGGGACTGTAGAGAATCAAAAAATTTAGATACAAAGAAATACCTTTTCCTGCTATTTTTTTCCAATATCCAACAGATCACGTCTCAGTCTGGTCACAGAAAGGTCTGTCAGGATGTCTTATAAATCCATTCCTAAAAGGAACAAGCATGGCAACAGCATCAGGGAGACAGGCAAGAGATGATCACAGAAACCTGTGGAAGTTTTGCCATCCAGATATTTCCTGGTGCAGCAAGAGGAGCAAAACTTACTGGAAATTCTGTGTTTCAAGACACCGTGCCAGCCTCTGGAGCTCATTGCCCAGCATCCCTGCCAAGCTTTCCAAACCTCAGCAAACTACATCCCTTTGGAGCCAAGCACTCCCTCCTGAGTCCTGATCACACTGAACCCATTTGCATGCTGAAAACACGAAATTCTGCTAAAATGACGTTTTCTGAAAGCGATTGTGAACGCCTTACCTTCCCGGCAGAGAAGGAGCCCTCTGGGGCCTCAGGGGGAGATCTGGGCTTGCTGGAGTCCCCCCTGAGCAGCGAGCCCTGCCCTGCAGGCTCCTCCTGCCACCGGGGAATGGAGGGGTTAAATTCACTCTGCTGCCTCCTTTCCACCCGGGAGCCAGGGAAAGCTGCAGTGAGAGCTGCAGAGCGCTAATATGGGTATTTATCTAAAGCTTCTGCTGTTCTCTGCGTTTGCTTGGAGGGGTTTGGTTCAGGATTTTTTTCAGGCTTGGCTGTACTTTTCCCTTTAAATCAATAAGAGTTAAATCCAGCTGGCTTAGCTGCAATTTGCACACGGGTAATTGTAAAGCACTGGCACCTACAAACCTGTGCCCTTGCAGCATTGCATGCAGCACAGCTCAGCCCAAAATCTGCAAATATTCGCTGGAATTCAGAGGCAAATTCAGCCCTATTTGCAGCTGCTTCACAGGCACTTTCTGCAAATATTTGAACACTTGTACTTTACTGGTACAAATGCTGGTGAATAAGGAATTTTAATTTCAAATAAGCGCTGGGCTCAACGTGCTCTGTTCTGTTTTACACCACGGTCTGTACACCAGCACTCGCCTGGTGAGACACGCCAGGAAACAAGCAGCACTCTGTGACTTCTAAAATTACAGTATGAAATCTGAACACGAAATATTGACAAACTCATTAACGTGGAAAGTTCACAGCACACCAGAGAATTCAAAAAAAAACCCTGTGGGACCCTTTAAACCTTACCTATGGCAGCGCTGAGCCTCAGAGGGTGGAATGAGAGGAGGCTCTGAGCATCTGCAAGGACTGGCACAGACAACCAGCATTTTGCACAGTCTGAACAGGCTCTGTGAGAATTTCTGTTTAATAAATGGGAATATTCAGCAACCCAGCTCTCACTTTCCCAAAAAGAAGAGGACAAGACACAGAGATGATTAGATTCTTTAAACATCCATTAAAGGCTATTTTGACTCAGACAAGATGTTATTCACTTCCATATTTCAGCAAATTGTACAATTAAGAGATAATATAATTTGAAAATATTTGGGGTTTGTATTCCTTGTCTTTAATCTTTAGTAGACACCTTAGAAAATGTTTCTAGCAGCAATAACAGCATGGGATCTCTCTAAAACCTTGTCAAGCAGCAGAAAAGGAAAAAGCCTGTTAGATCAAAATGAAGAGGCAGCTTCTCCCTCAGAGAGCTCACTGTGGTGAAAAAGGAGCATTTTGGGAGCACCTTCCTTGCCAGTCAAAGTCAGACTTGTGCTTTGCTGACATCTCCTGCCTTATGCAGATTTTTACCCAGAACTCTTCCCTGACAAAACAGTCATTCTTCACAAAGTAAAAGCTTCAGAGCTGGAGAAGATAGTTCATGATAAATTAATCTAATCCACATAAAAATTCTGTAATTGATGTAAAATAGCCCAGTGCCGTTTTTGAGGCTCTCCTCTCCCAGTTTTGCAGTCCTGTGTCTCCAGACAGACGTCAGAGCTCCCAGGACAGGCAGCTTTCCCCTGCACATCTGCCCTGGGCTCTGTTAACCCTTGGTTTGCTGCCTCCTGGCAGGGTGTGCTGAGGTGGGGAAGGGGCACAGGCAGCGCCCAGCTGGGCACTCGTGGGACACCAGCTGGGGAGCAATTGCCATAAACTCATGGGCTTTGTGTCATTTTCACTGCAGCTCATGCCTGGGGAGCTGTGAGTGGGGAAGGGCTGGGCTGTGGCTGCAGGCACATCTCAACTTGAGCTCTTCAAGGTGACCCAAGGGTTTCCCCCTCCAGGGGTAATTCTTCCTTTAAATGAAACCCCCTGACTTCAGCATCCTCAGAGAGCGAGTGGGCTCTGCCCAGTGCTCTCTGAGCTGCACCTCTCAGGGGAAAACCATTGCAAGAAAGTGGGATCTTCTCATTGCACTAAAACTCAAACTTCAGGCACAACTCTGGCCCTTTCTCATTGGCCTTGTGTCCCATTTCAATTTCGGAAAGTTCCCACGTTCCCATCCTAAAGAGAAACACGTTCTGAAAACACCACAAGCTCATTTTGTGGTTGGCTAATATAGGTGCAGAATAAACAATGGCCTGGGGACCCTGCAGAGGAAGAGCCCATGATGTACATAATCATGCTTTAATGGACTCTGTTTGTAAACAGATGAGCCCATGCACAACCAGGACTTTTCCATCCACGCAGAGCTGGGGGGCAAGGGATGTATTTTTAAAGTCTGCCATGAAAACTGCTGCCTGCTGACCCAGTGGTCACCACCAGCCTCATTAAAGGGAGCCATCCCTGTCCCCAAGCTTTCCTCCTGGTGCTTTTCCTGTAGATTTCATGGCAAAGCTCAGCCAAGCAGACATAACAGCATGGAGAGCTGTGTTAGCATGGATAATGCAAACTTGCCCTGAGCTTTATTTACACATTGCTGGGCCAAATTTCAGGGAATTGGGAGTTTAGCATTTAGATTTTATCTACTCTACAACTCAGCTGAAACAACCAAATCTAAGGAGTGTGCAATGACCTCAACCCAACATGAGGCTTAAGACAAACATCTAATAACAGGACATCACATGTTGGTTAATGGACTTTAGAGAATTTGACTGAACTCAGTAGGTCACCTCAACCTCTGCATTCGGTTCCTTTTGGACCAAAATGCTGAGGAAAAGTCCCAGATAGATGTTAATTTTTCACCTCAAATCCAAGAAGGCCTGGCCCACCCCAGCACTCTGAGATGGTGCTGGGTGATGCCTTTTATCAGTACATGGGGGTGCAGGTTCCAGCATCCCCTCCCTGCTCTCCATGCCCCACAAAATCTCCCTGCACTCCTTCCCTTACAACCCCACAATACCCCTCGATATTCCCCCACCCCCCACAGTCTCACACTGGTGTTCTTGCATCCTCCCACATCCTCCCCATGTTCCCTACAACCCCCATATGTCCCTTCCCACCCTTCCATCCTCCCTGCATCCCCCTCCAGCCTCCTCACCCCCAGCCCCACATCCCCGCATGCTGCATCCCCTCCACATCCCTCAATGCCACCCCCTCCCCACACCCTGTATCCTTCCACAGCACCTGCATCCCTACTCCTCCATCATCCCACACACCTCACAGCCCCCCATAGTTCCTCTTGAATCCCCCCCCCATCCCCCTCCATTCCCCATCCCACTGAACCCCCCCATCCACATCCCCACTCCATCCCCTCCGCGCTTCCCACCCCTGGAGGGAAAAAGGCAGCATCAACTCTGTGCTTTTGGGGTTTTTGTGAGAAGTGCCCACAAGCATTGCTCTAGGATGAATTTTTTCTTCCAGACCTCCCCTGCCTCCCTGCAGGTGTGGGGCAGGAGTCAGGGCAGGGCCCCCGCAGCGCCCCAGGCCAAGAGCTGCCTCTGAATAAACACCCACGGCATTCACCTTCACACCCCGGGCTCCGTGCAGCTATATTTAAATTGACATTGATGAAAAAGCAGAACTTTTCTCGGGTTTCTTTGAGATGCTTCATAAAAAGGGAATTTAGGATGTTTGAAATGGAAACTCGCCTTAAAAGGATTTTTGTTAAGAAAACCATCAAAACGTTTGCTGATTACCTGTGACCCGAGCAGCAGTCAAACATGGAAGGATCCACTTTTCCAGCCTTCAATCCACACCCTTCCACTTTGTTTGCAGAGAAAACACACACACGCTGTTCTACCTATGCAGGTGTAATTTAAATGTGGAGTTTCCCAGTGTGGACGCATTTCTCCCAGCATGAATGTGCGTGGTAATACAGCTTATTTACACAGAGACAGAGAGCGACCATCAGGTGTATTAGCTACAAATATCCTTTACTGGCTCCAGAATTACACAGCAGCGGCAAATCATGCTCGTGGCTTTTGCAGCAGCTCTGGGTGCTGCCCGGTGAGATCATTCCCACGGCAGAGCCGGGCTCTGAGGAGCAGCCGCAGCACGGACCGAAACCACGCAGCCCTTCCCGGGGCTGCTGCGGACTGAGCAGCTCTGCGGGAATCGGAATCGCAGCCCGGCAGCACCGCCCGGGCTCCTCACAGCTGGGAAAGGCAGTCGGAAAGTGAAATGGTTATGCTGCACAGTCCACATTTATCCATCAGCACGGAACCTGTGTGCAGGCGAGGCCTGCAGTGCTTTCCTTTGGTCGCTCAGGGGCCAGCGAAGTTCGTCGGTGCTGCTCAGGGGCAGCCCCAGCCCTGCTGTTAAATGCGCTGGGATGTTATCGAGCGCGTTTGGAAGGGCTGTCACTGGCGGCCGGTGGCATTTATGCTCGCTTTTCAAAGAGAATCAGGGATTCTCGGCGTGGTTTGGGCTGGAAGGGACATCGGAGATGCTGTCATTGCAGCCCTGCCCCGGGCAGCGCCCCCATCCCTCTGAGCGCCCCTCTCTCTCTGCCGGCTCCCGGCTGCTGCCCCCCGGCCTGCCCAGCCCAGCCGACCTGGAGAACCTGCGGGGAATTCAAATTGGACAAGAAAGCAACACATAAAATTGTTAAAAACAATCGGAATGCCTGTGTGTGACTGTACGTGTATATACATATCACAAGAAAACACAAACCTAACCGACCAGTGAAGAAATCCCATTAGTCAGGTGTGTTGTCCGATATATTCTTCCGTGCCTGAGAGGACTCCGGGTTTCGTTAGCGTCGCCGAGGAGGCGAGAGGGCTCCTCAGCCGGCTCGCAGCCTCTCGGGGCTGTCACGGGCTCCTCCCGAAGCAGGAATGTGTCCCTAAAGCGGGGCCGGGGCTCGGCCGGGGATGCCGTGGGGATGTCCCGGGCAGCGCTCCCGCAGCGCTCCGTGCCCGCTGCTGCCCCGCACGGGCTCAGCTCCACCCGCCGCGTGCGGGGCTCTCGGGGCCTGCCGGGCCGAGAGAAGCTCCGCCCGAGCCCCCTCGGGGATTTCCCTGCCCCGGCACAACAGAAGGGTTTTACCTGCGTGGGCTGCCCCGGGGCCGCCGTGCGCGGATAGAGCGGCCGGACCCGGCCGGGCAGAAACGCGGCTTCACCAAAGCATCCCCAACCCGCTCTCGGCTGTCTACGAGGGAAAAACACAAATCAGAAAAAAACCCCCAAACTTACTCTATTTAACGATTCGTGTGCTGAAAAAAACCCCATCACCTTATGATCTGAGAAAATACAATCGCTGCTCCGTCCCTTTCTCGGCTGTGGAAAGAAAATATTAACATTCTCTAGCGAAGGCGCTAGCACCGAGGGAAGCTCGGCTGTTCCAGCCCTGTGTGTGACACGAACGCAGCCTGTCGTCCTGTTAATTTAGCTTAATGCGCCAGCCAATCTCTCTTTTAATTAAAACCGGGTGCTGCTCCCGTGCGCTCTGAAAGCCCCAGAAACAGCAGCCAGAGGTGACAGGGAGTGACAAAGGCACACGCCCTGCGTGTCCTGACCGCGCCGAAGGGTCCCGCAAACCCCGGCCCTGCCAGCCCCACCGCCGCCTTCCCTCTTCCCAGCACCCGTCCTCATCCTCAGGTTAAAAAAAAAACACTTTCAACCAATTGCTAGGTTAAATATCTAAGTCATTTCAGTGTAAGAATATGAGGTTGTTTCCTGTTTACCCAGCACCGGCCGTGTCCTCCTCCGCTCATCCCGGGGGCTGATTTATCCCGGGCTGGATTTGGGGCACATCCCGAGCCGGGCCGTGCTGGGCAGCGGGGCCGAAGAGAGAAAAGAGGAAAACTGGAACGGCCGGCAGGAGTTCAGAGCAGATTCACCTCGAGGGCTCCTCCGGCGGCGATGCGGGGCGGTCTGGGGTGAAAGCCCGGCCGTGCTGTGCCTGTGCCCCGCTCCCGCCGCTGGGCACGGACGGGCCGGAGCCTCCCGGAGCCGCTGCCCCGGACAGGGATCCCGCTCCGCCGGGACAGGGGGGAGAGACCAGCCCCGAGCCCAGAGCGCTGATTACCGCCGTTAATTGATTACCACCGTTTATTAATTACCGCCGTTAATTGCGAGGCGGCCCCGCAGCAGCGGCTCAGCCCGGGGCTATCCCGCCGCTCCCGGCCCTCGCTCTCCGCCTCTCGTTCTTCCCTGCGCTGCTGCTTTTTTCTTTTATTTTATTTTCTTTTCTTTTTCTTAGCAGAATAGCAGTAATTGCATGTTTCGGTGGATGGTCTGTAATTTAACATCCCAACGGAAAACGTGAAGAAGAGACTCGGGGAAAACAAGCGAAAAAATAAAACAAAATTCAAAAACCCCCACCCGAACAACAAAGCCACGATTTCGTACTAGGATTTTTGCTGCTACATCGCAGCAGCAATAAACAGTTTTTTTTTTTTAAATACCGTACAGGATGCGCAGTGCAGAACTTAACCTTCTGTCACCAACTAACGTGTCTTTAAAATCCGAAAGCATCCGAATTTGACCAAGGGAAGGCCGAGGGTCTGGCCTCTCCCGGCCACGGGCAGCCGAACCGTGGCGAAAAACGACGGGAGAATCCACCCGGTACCACTGCGCTTTGCACTTTCTCTGTAGCTCAGCCTGGAACTTGGTTTTGAATCTCTGATCTGTCTCCGTGGGGGAAAAAACCAAACCAAACCAAAAAATTTTTTAAAAAAATCAACCCCAAAGCATAACGCTACTCGGAGCAATAGTTCATAAAATACTTTATTGAAATAAAGTAAATATCTTCGCATTAATAAAACTGATCATAAAATGCAGTTTTCGAATAACTAGGGGCACCACAGGGTTTTAGAGCGCGAGTAGATGTGGATGGTGGGATCCAGTGTCCTGCCGGCCCCTCGGGCCGTGGCGCAGCCCAGCGCGGAGAGGGCGCGGCCGGGGCGGCCGGAGCGCGGCCAAAGCGTCCGAGGGTCCCGAGGGCGGCCGCAACCACGGCCCGAGCTGCCCTCCATCCTCCCCGAGCTGCCCCTCACTCCTCCTGGCTGACCTCGGCCGGCGAGCCCAGGCTCTCGGGCGGCTTCTCGGCGTCGCGGGCGCGCTCCTGCTCCGAGAGCTGCTCGCTGCTGGGGATCGAGTTCTTCTTCGGGCGGCCCTTGGGCTTGGTGGGGGACTCCAGGCCGCCCCCCTGCAGCACCTGCGAGGCGAGGAGGGGGCGGAGGAAGGGCCCGGGGCTCAGCAGCCCCTCTCTCGCCCGTGCCCCGGCCGGTGCGGCTCCGCTCGGGCTGCCCCGGGCCCAGCGGAACAACGGGACAGGACGGGGAGGCACGGCCGGCCGGAGCCCCGGAGATGCTGGACCGGGGACACGGTATTAAAGACCAGAGCCATATTATTATTACCGTCATCGTCATCATTACTATTATAATTATCCTTAACGTTATCGCTAAACGTGCCAGGGCCGAGATGCAGAAGGACGAAGCCCGCAGGGCAGGGCTCGAACGCGGACACGGCGCGCCCAGGGGAAGAACTGTTAATAAGGGACACTTACTATTTTCTTCCATTTCATGCGCCTGTTCTGGTACCAGGTTTTCACCTGGAGCTGGCTGAGCCCCAGCGATTCGGCCAGGTCTATTCTGCGGGCGAGAGAGAGAGGGGGTCAGGCCGGCAGTTTCCCTCTCGGACGGCAGATTCCCGACTTTTTCAAGCAAAATGAGCCCGTCCCGTGGCGTCGCGCCCCGGGTCCGAGGTCGGCCGTGGCCTACCTGTCGGGCGTGGAGAGGTATTTCTGCTTCTCGAAGCGCTTCTCCAGCCCCATGAGCTGCAGCTCGGTGAACACGGTGCGGCTGCGGCGGCCCTTCTTGGCCTTGCCCGGCTCCGGCGGGCCCGGCTCCAGCTTCCCGCGGAGGTGCAGCTCCAGCGGGAGATGCGGCGAGGCGGAGCCGCCCTGCAGCCCCGAGCCGGCGGCCAGCAGCGCCGAGCCCAGCCCCGAGCAGCCCAGGGGAGCCAGCGGGAACTTGAACACGGCGGCCGGCTCCGCCTTCAGCACCGCTGCGGGAGAGAGCGGCGGTCAGCGCGGGCAGGGAGCGGGGGCTGCCCGGAGAGCGGCCCCAAAAGGAGCCCCGGGCCCTTCCCCTCCATCCTCGGCCCCGAGCCCCCCGGTTCTGCCACCTCCACAGCACAGACACGCTTTACCCTTCCACCAGCACATGCTAATCACGGAGTTACTTGGGGGTTACAAGTTAAATTAACTCAAACCAACCCAAAGGCGATCCCCTCGGTGCCACCCAACAGCGCCGGACCCGGCTGAACTCGGTCACCCGCGGAGGCGGCCACGGTCCCAGGATTCCCTTCCTAGGAGTTTTCAGGGTATTTTCGACCTGATAATAATCTCTATCTCACTCCGTGAAGAGCAGCCTGTGAAGGGGCGCCCGGGAAGGGGACAGCGAGCCATGCCCGAGGATGCTGCTCCAGCGGGCTGGGGCCGCCGCTCGGCCGGCTCTGTTCAGTTCTCCCCGATCCGGCCCGGCTCCGCTCGGCTCGATTCAGCTCTCCCCGATCCGGCCCGGCTCTGCTCGGCTCAAATCCCTCGCCCGGCTCGGCCCGGCCCGGCTGGGTCCCTCCCGACGCCCCCGCTCCTCTCCCGGGCCTGAGGGTGGGCTGGGGCTGCGGTCCCGCTCGGCCCGGCCTCCCCACAGCGACACACGAGCGAACTCAGCGCCGGGGAAGGGATTTGGGGGAGCCTCTGCGGGGTCTTCTCCTCGGCCTGCCTGAAATCGCCTCCCTTCCTACCGGGCCCCATCCCGCTCCCACCTATCCCAGCGGAACTGAGCCTGAGGGGTGTAAAGAGCCTTTCATCTGATCCGCTATTCCGAGCGGTTCTGAATAGTTCATCCTGAAAATAATACTAATTTCTAGATACTCTAACGCATGCTGCTCCCTTGCTCAGGGGCTTGACGCTTTCTGCTTTTTCTCTCAAAGGCAGAAAATGAGATTGGGATGCTCTTTTCCTGTTCAGGTCAATGGATGAAGAGCTACGGCTCTGCAGTTGAAGATGGCTTGCGAAGCGAAAGCGTTCGCCATCATCCGTTTAAATATCGGCCTTTAAAATATATTAAGTAATAGCCTTCAAAATGCATTAAACAGTACCGTAAATAAAAAAAAAAACAAAGACAAAAACAACCAAAAAAACCAAACCAAAACAAACAAACAAACAAACAAAAAACCCTAAAAACCAACCAACCAAAAAAACACGCAAAATACAAAAAAAAAAAAAAAAAAGAAAGAAAGAAAGAAAAAAGAAAAAAAGAAAAAAAGAAAAAGAACCGCAAAAAACTCTCCCAAACCATAAAACCAATAAAAATTACAATTACAAAACGCCCAAACCTATTTGAATATGTTAATAAACTGCATTTGTCCTGGATGCTATATTTGACTGGGCAGACAATGCTAGCACCCCTTTTAGAAGAAAAACCCAAACATGGATTATAATATAGAATGTTATGCCTTCCATCTGCTATATTATTATTATATAAACATAGCATATATTTATATACTATATATAATATCTCTGTATATT
The DNA here is from genome assembly GCF_028551555.1 of Melozone crissalis. NCBI lineage: Eukaryota > Metazoa > Chordata > Aves > Passeriformes > Passerellidae > Melozone > Melozone crissalis. The sequence goes on along the minus strand of NW_026535807.1, from coordinate 21,964,333 downwards.
ATATAATTTTTTTTGTTTACATATAAGTTGGGTTTCCAGCTAAATCTGTGACCGCAGGGCCTCTTGCCGCCCCTCGCAGCCCCGCGCAGACCCCGCTGCTCGGCTCCGGCACTTCTCACCTCATCCAAAACCACGGGGGAAACCCCAAAACAAAGCTATCCACAACAACCTTCTTCCCTGCCATCCAAACGCCATTCTGTGCGGAGCCGGAGCGGCAGAGCCGCTTTCGTCGCTTTTAGGCCCCAAACTCGCGGCTGCTCCCGGCTGGAGCGCCCGGGCACGGCGGGGATGCGCTCGGCCGGCAGAGCCCGCAGCAACTTTGCAGAATTGCTGAGTTTTTCTCCGAGGAACCCGGCTCCCGAAGGCGCTGGAGACCCCCGGCCGGCGATGCTTCCCCTCCTGCCGCCCCCAGCCGCCCCCCAGCCGCGGGGAGCCCCCGGCACGTACCGAGGTGGTTGTGGTAGGGCCGGGCGGAGAGCAGCGCCTGCACCCCGAACTTGAGCAGCTCTCCGGCCGGCGCGGCGCCCTTGGCGTCCGGGGGGTCCGTGAGGATCTCCTCGATCATGAAGCTGCGGTAGCGGTGCGAGCGGTGGTCGGGGAAGGCTTCGGCCGGGAAGTAGCGCGCGGCGCCCAATTCCAGCGGGTGCTGCATCCTCGCCGCCCCCGGGGCGCGGGGGGACCCCCGGCCGCCGGGGCCGCCCTAGCGCAGCCCCCCGGCCGGCAGCCGGGCAGCGGGGGCTCTGCCCATCGCCCCGCCGCCCCTCCCCTGGCCCTGCGCGGCCGCCCGGAGCCGTCCCCGCCGCTGCACTCGGGGCGCGGCACCGGGCAGCGTGTGTCTCTCCGCCCCGGGACGGCGGCGGCCGCCTATTATACGGCCGGGCCCGCGGGGCCGTCAGCGCGGCGGGGGAGGGCGCGGGAGGGGCTGCGGAGGAAGGAAGGGGCCGGGGCGGGCGAGTACCTGCGGCGGGGGTTACAGCCCAGCATTTGATCCCCCGCCATATAAAGCGAATTACCCGTTCTGCTCGCTGCGGGAGAGCAGACACCCAGACAAGCGCTGGCCCCCTCGAAGCCCCGGGCCCGGCTCCGCTCCCAGTCCCGGCCTAGTTCTTATGACCATCCCTGTCCCTGTCCCCGGCTCCATCCCCATCCCCGTGGCCATATCCATATCCATGGCCATCCCCATTCCCGTCCCCACACTAATCTTCCGTCCCTTTCCCATTCCCGTCCAGCCCTCGTCCCCCTCCCCATCCCTTCCCCCGACGGGCTAGCGGCGGCTCTGGGGCTCCTCGGCCGATGCAGGCGGACATGGAGCCTGGGCCGGTCCTCTCGGCCCTGCCCCGCCGCGCTCGGAGCCCTCGGGGCAGCCCCGGGGCGGTGTCCAGGGCCCGGCGGAGCCCGGGCAGGCCAAGGGCAAGGGGGAGCCGGCCCCGATGCCCCCAGCTCCGAGTTCCCACCCAGACACGGTCATAGCGGTGTAAACATCTAACAGGAGCCGGTTAGAGAACAGAACCCAGCGCGAAGCGAGCATTTCCCTGGACTTTTAGATCATTTACACGGACATTCTGCTCGGTACAACCTGATTCATTCTATTCCCTTTAGCCTGCGTCACGCACGACAGCGGAGACCCACGAGCCGCCCCTGCTCGTTACTGCCTTGCTTCGAGCCAGATTGGTCTGCAGGAGCCCGAACGCCCAAATCCCTCCCGGAAAGGTCGGCGCTAATGGATTACGGGCACATCGTTTCGGGTCCCACGGCGTGGGGCGGCTTTGGCTGCGCTCGGCCTCTGCCCACGGCCGGGGCTGCCCACGCGTGACCGTGACCGTGACCGCGCCTGGGCGGTGATCGCGGGAGGCGCCCACGGGCTCGGCCAGGCCGGCCCACGCAGAGCGACGGCAGCGGGGCTCATCCCTCCGGCAAGGGAAGCTCAGCCTCTTTTTTTAACATTTCAGACCAAAAAAAGAGGGTTCGGCCCGTGTTCCCGACTGCTGCGGGGGATGCGCGGGGCAGAGCGGAGCAGCCGCGGGATCTCGCCCGGCCCCGTTTCGGAAGCCCTAAGCGAGCTGCGACGGCCACGGAGGTCACCCGCCAGTGCCGCCCGTGGGCGCTGCACTCGGGGAACACGTCCCAGCGCTCGGCTGCCGTCGGGGCCCGTGTGTCCGAGCGCCTTCCCCGGCCCCGGGCTGCCCCGCGCCGGGCGGGCTCCGCAGGCACGGCCCGGAGCCAGCCAACAGCCCCGGGGCCCCGCATCCTGCAGGAACCCCCGGCCCCGTAACTTGAATTAAATATCGAGGTAGGGGCAGGCGGAGGCGCTCAGGGAACTGCGGAGAACACGAGGCCGCCCCGCTGCTCCTGTCAGCGCTATTTGAGTCCTGCTGCTGTTTCTCTGTACTACTCACCCCTGCATGCGACAACAACGAATTAATTTATGCTCTGTACTTCACTGCCTGCCCACATAACCTGTTCCATATGGTAACTGCGACTCGTACGGAGCAGTTCCGCGCGGATTCGTTCTGGTTTCTCCACATTTCTTCAATTTAAAATTACGCCACTCGCTCTGTGAAACGCTAACGGGCTGAAGCCCCGTCAGCTGCCCGGGTGCTCCCTGCTGTTAGCGGGTTGTCATTTGTTCAGACATCATCTCGGTGCGTGCACCGTCAGCGGGCTGGTGACACACGGCGGAGCGGGGGCCGGCACCGGGACCCTCCGAGATGCTGCGGGACCGGGCGCCTCCATCCCGCCCCAGCTCCCCGAATTCCTGCCGGGAATCTCGGGGCAGCCGTGTCCCTGCGCACACCTGCGCTCCGGGGAGCCCCGACCGAGACCAACGGGCCCCCCAAAACAATCAGAAATCCCAGCCCCAAACCCTGCCCGTTTCCGTCCTGCCGTGCTTTGTCCATCTGCTCTGCTGAGATCACAAGGTGCTCCACGCCAACGTGCTGATTTCCTACGGCCGAGGCCAAAGAGGCCACTGGAGCTATTACCATGAAACGAGGAGAATAATTATGAGTAAAGTGAGAAGAATTTTGGACACATCCAAGCGAGCAGGCAAATCCACATCGGATTGTTTAAACAACCTCACCCCCGAGACCAGCGCGCTCATAAACAAATAGTGCACGTAAAAGAAATTACCCACGCCTCCCTTGAGCTTTTTGTTTCTTTAAAATAAATCAAAGCTCAAGAACAACTGTAAATAACAATACTTCGATCCCCACCCCGGAGCAGGTTAGGATCAGAGTGGTACAGACCCGGAATAATTTCCTGTCATACGGCATCAACTTTGATAATTTAAGTTTTTATAATCCTTGGGATCCATCTGCCCCGAGGCTGATCAGGAGAGCACGGACGGTCGGCGGATCCCACATCCTCCCGCGAGCAGGCCTACAGCCCCCCAGGTCACCAAAAAAATAAAATAAAATAAAAAATAGCACCTCTGAAAAAGCTTCTACTGAAACATTTCGATGCTGCACTGAAGGAAGAGAGGGTGAACTTCACCATCTGTCCGTACTCACAGTCAGGAATTTAAAATCGTTGAAAAACAAATCCTGTGAAAAAGGACAGAAGTAATAATAATAATAATAATAATAGTTATTATTACTACTACTACAACAACTACTACTACTACTACTACTCTTTTTAGTGCAGTAGTGTCTGATCTCCTGTACTCTTACAGAGCATGTAAACCCGTACTTTCATTTCACATTGTTTGGGGTGGTAGATTCATGCAACCACTTTTATAAAAAGCAGCATCTTAGAATGGGAGCTCAGAAACATACGTGGGGTTTTAGGGACCAACCACATGAACAAGATGCAGACTCCAAGTTTTTTTCCTCCCAGCAACCAGAATGGAATCACCTTTATTTACAAAATTGCTCCTCATTTACCGAGTGGCTTTTAAAAATTCTTGTTTTGTTGTTATTTTGGGGGTTTGCTGGTTTTTTTGTTTTGTTTAGGGTTGGGTTGTTTTGTTGATTTTTTTTCTTGCACCAGGTACAGGCTTTAAATGGCTGCTAGAAACAGGCTATTTCTAGTTAGCTTTTTTAAAAAATAATTTTTATACAAATGTTCCTAACTGGTTTCAGAAACTATCGGTGCATTTATCACATTACCAGACTCTTCTGATCTTCGTTTTGCATAAAAGCAGAAAGCGTTTTTTAGAGGCTGCTCTCGCTCACTTTCACGCTTCAGATATTTTGATGTCTCTGTTTCGGCTGAGTAACTCCGAGAAGGATGACACTTCCACCCGTGAAAATTTTGCTACGAGAAAGGAAACAAGTTCACCCAGTGATCTAAAATCTTCCCTGGCGTGGGAATATTTTTGCTGCGCTGATTCATCCCCGATTTGACGAGAAGAAGAGTTTTGCTGAATTCCCGCAGTTCTCCCGACTCCTACAGCCGTGGCGGGGAGAACAGCGAAACTCCAACTCCTCGACTCCCGGATCCCTCGGGAAATATCCCAGCCGGGGAAATACTGGGGTACCCGGGGCAGCCCAGGCAGGGCTCTCGCAGCCGGGTGGCGGCTCAGGGGAGCGGGGCCCGGTGCCGGTCACACCAGATCACACCGGAGCCGCGGGGCTGCTCGCATCAATGAAACACCGGGGCGCTTTCGGGAGGGTTTTTTTAAACTTGTATCAAAGCTCTCAGAGGCTTTTAAACACAACCAATTCTTTGTTTTCTCAACATCACCTTTTCTAAAACTCCAATAAAATGTCCCCGTGTCTCCCATCGCGCCCCAGCGCCGGGGACAGCGGTTCCCGGAGCCCGCCGGTTCAGCGGTGCCCGGGCTCAGGGGTCGCGTCCGGGCTCAGGGTTGTACCCGGCTCAGGGCTGTGCCCGGGTTTCGGGGCTGTGTCCTGGCTCGGGGCTGTGTCCTGGCTCAAGGGCTGTGCCAGGGCTCAGGGCTGTGCCCGGGTTTCGGTGCCCGGCTCAGGGCTGTGCCCAGCTGTGGGGCTGTGCCCCGGTCTCGGGGCTGTGCCCGGGTTTCGGGGCTGTGCCCGGGCTCAGGGCTGTGTCTGAGCTCAGGGCTATGTCCGGCTCAGGGCTGTGCCCGGCTCAGGGCTGTACCCGGGCTGTGGGGCTGTGCCCGGCTCAGGGCTGTGCCCGGTTTTGGGGCTGTGCCCGGATCTCGGGGCTGTACCCGGGCTGTGGAGCTGTACCCGGGTCTCGGGGCTGTGCCCGCCCGCCTTGCCGGGCACTGCGGGCCCCCGGTGCCCTGCGGGGGCATCGCCCCGCAGCCCCTGCCCTCCCCACCGGGGCCCGAGGAGGGCGGTCAGGCACAGCCGCCTCCCTCCCGCTCCCTCCTCACGGCACTTAATATTCAGGAAATCCACAAAGTGCAACGAAGAGAGTGGAAAACGTGACATCACGGGCTAATTGGGAAGGAGCGCTCGGGCTGAGGGAACAGCTCAGCCCTGAGTAATAAGTTATGTTTAATGGCTGGGTAAAGCTTCATCAGCGGCCATTTAACACGTATCCCCCTAAAAATGATTTTCTGCGAACACCTGGCTTTGTCAGAAAGTCAGACTATGGAATTATCTTTGAGAGTCACGCTTAGAGGATGCAGTTCGGTTCGAGTGAGGGCTGCAATCCCTTTATTTCCCTGCCCCTCGAGGTCCATGGTCCATCCTCCTCCCTCCTACGCACATCCCAGTAGCTCTTCACAAACTGGGTGTTCTCCGTTTCTGTCCGAGCATAAGGAAACCATCCCTGAAACCACTATTGTGTGCATCCATTTCATTTATCTCCATTAGAACAGGCAGCAGAACGAGCAGCTGCCTAAATGTGCCACCTCTGTCCCCACGGCTGCCATCAGGTACCACACACTGAGTGCCACGCACGTACCCAGCTGTGACACTTGCCCAAATCCTTTTATTGTGCAGGGCCCCAGACCAGCACAAACAGCAAGGCACACTCTGTGAAAGCCCCCTTCTCTCTCTTTAAAATTTAAAATTTTTATTCATTTATTTTTACTTTTAGTTAGTTCATGGGCAAGGGATGCAGTGCTTGGATATACAAACCAGCAAGCTGCCGCATACATGATTAGGTTTCAGGCCAGGCAGTATTTTTGGGACAGCCTCTTCTCTGTGAACTGATTCCCGGCCATGAACAGATCTGTGGGTTCAGACCTCCTTCCCCAGCCCCGCCAAAAGGGCGGTGGCTGCCCCTGAAGCCAGGCTCCAGTGAGAGATGAGTGCAGTGGCACCGCCCTTGGTGACAGCTGTACCTGCCCTGGTGACAGCTGTACCTGCCTTGGTGACAGCTGTACCTCTGTCCTGCTCTGCTGTGGACAGGGGGTGCCACGGCCCGGGGCTGAGCTCAGTGCCCATCACCAAGGCCCAGCCCACACCAAACCCACCCTGGCCACCCCAGGAGTGATGGCCAAGAGCCCTGCAGGTGACACTGCCGATGACACATTCTGAAACGACGGGACACACATAAAGGAGCAAATTGAACACCAGGGCAGTGGTTCAGTGAATAACCCTGCTTCTCCTGAAACAGCACGTCTGGCTGCACCATTCATTTCTAGGTGATAAAGGAGTTTCAGGCAGAAAGCAACGATCTGTCCTTATCACTCCTGTGTGAGCTGAAATCCAGCCCAGCCCTGCATCTGTGCAGAAAGCAGGGATGCTTTGCTGGCACCCTGTGAGCCTCGTGCTGTAAACAGCCTCAGTGTGCACGTGGGTGACTGCAGCAGGACTGTTTATGGTTCATAAAATTCACTTAATGACTACATCTGTGCAGAGCTGAGGGCTTCGGTTTTTAAAAGGGAAGAAGCAGAATAAAATCCTTACACTCTTCAGTTTTATGGTTTGCCTCCAGTCACTTCTGGTTCCCAGTTCTCGAGTGCTACATCAGATCTGGACGATTTGGGTTTATAGATTAGCAGGGAGATGTTTAAATCACTAAACATAATAATGGCTAATTGAAACACTTTATTTAAAAAATAACAAGAAGTTTTATACATATTAAAATCATATCAAAGCTAGCTTCCCTGTCCCTCATAAGCACCATTACCATGGGTAAACTCCCTGAGTTGGAGAGCTCATAACATCAAACAGCTCTCACTGAAGGCCAAACCATACAAAACAATTCAGTGATGAAGGGTTCTTCCAAACCATTCCTTTCAGTGATTCTGCCATGTCCAAAAACAGGTCTTCTATTTTCCTTTCACACACAGACAGGGGCCCTCACAAGCATTTAAGGCCCCTGACCCTGCAGCAGGGATTTTAAATTGTATGGGATAAACCCTTGCTGACACTGAAGCCACCAGAAGGAGATCTGCCATCCACTTGAGGCAAGATAAGACCTGAGTTTCACACTGCTTACACTGCAATTCCTACATCTGATATGGCAAATTTCTATTTACTGTGCTCAGAACTACATTTCAAACCCATATATGGCCACGGCTGATTAAGAAGTTTAAACAATTTCCCTTTCTGTACATATATTATGACACTTGCAAATTTTTGGACTCTAACACGACATTCCGAGACCCACTGATAGCGATCTGCCGAGCTCCAGATGGAGCCATTTACCACGGCCTGCTCATCCTGCTGGGCTTGGAGCCTCTTCCCCAGTTCTCTCCTGGGCTGGGGTGATCCTGCATCCCACATCCCACACCCCGCTCTGCACCCTCATCCTGCACCCCATCCCACATCCTCACCCTGAATCCTCATCCCACCCTGCATCCCACACCCTGCATCCCATATCCCCACCCTGCACCCTATCCTGTGCCCTGTGTCCCACCCCTCCATACCCTTATCCTGCACTCCTTATCCCCCATTCCCACACCCTCATTCCCACTTCCCTATCCCATATCCCAATTCCCACACCCCTATCCCATATCCCCATTCCCATCCTCTGTATCTCCCATTCTCTCCCCCATGTCCTGGAGGCTGTATCCCATAGCCCTCATTTCCATGGGCCAAATTCTGTATCCACTATTCCTTCACCCTGTGCCCCCCATCCCGTATCCTCCATCCCCATATCCCAAGTCTGGTATCCCCCATTCTCCATTCCTGTGACCCCATTCCCTATTCCATGTCCCCATTCCCTATCCCGTGTCCCCATTCCCAGATCCTCCATGCTCCATTCCCTGTCCCGTGTCCCCATTCCCATGCCCCCATTCCCCATTCCCGTGTCCCGATTCCCGGGTCCCCATGTCCCATTCCCTGTCCCATGTCCCCATTCCCGTGTCCCCATTCCCCATTCCCTGTCCCGTGTCCCCATTCCCATGCCCCCATTCCCCGTTCCCGTGTCCCGATTCCCGGGTCCCCATGTCCCATTCCCTGTCCCATGTCCCCATTCCCCATTCCCTGTCCCGTGTCCCCATTCCCCATTCCCGTGTCCCCATGTCCCATTCCCTGTCCCGTGTCCCCATTCCTGGGTCCCCATGTCCCATTCCCTGTCCCGTGTCCCCATTCCCTGTCCCGTGTCCCCATTCCCCATTCCCCATTCCCCATTCCCGTGTCCCCATCCCCGTGTCCCCATTCCCCATTCCCGTGTCCCCATGTCCGATTCCCTGTCCCGTGTCCCCATTCCCTGTCCCGGGTCCCCATTCCCCATTCCCTGTCCCGTGTCCCCATTCCCGTGTCCCCATTCCCCATTCCCTGTCCCGTGTCCCCATGTCCCATTCTCCATTCCCGTGTCCCATTCCCTGTCCCGTGTCCCCATTCCCTGTCCCATGTCCCGCGGCGCCAGCGCCCCCTGGCCGCGACGGGTCAGAGCGCAGGTGTCCCCGAGTGTCCCCGAGTGTCCCCGAGTGTCCCCGGCTGTCCCCAGTTGTCCCCAGGTGTCCCCGAGTGTCGCAGGACCGGGCTCTGAGGGGTGTGGGGTGCCTGGGGGGTCCCTGTTCCCAGTGTCCCGGCTCAGGGTGCGTTGGGGGTCCCAGAGCCGTGTCCCAGCTCCAGGGGTTGGTGGCAGCGCGGGCACAGGGGGTGGGAGGGCACCCGTTCAGGGTTTCCGTGTCAGGTGCGAGCCGACAGCCGCTCCCCGGCCTGCCCTGAAGGCATCCACAGAAGGGACCTGCAGAATAAGGAGAAGGTGAGTGCAGAGGGCAGGAGGAAGGGGGAATATTGAGGGGGGCTCTGCCAGCAGGCCTTGCCTCTCTCCCCAGTCCTGGGGCTGCTGCAGCTGCTGTGCTGAGCCCACGCTGAGCTCCTCGGGAAAGGAGGGGTCTGGAGCTCCTGGAGCCAGTTCCATGGAGGCTGTAGAGGGCACTGGAGGTTTGGTACCCAACCAGCAGCACCAGGACGCCTGCACAGCCAACAGCTCCCCTCTCTGTGACCAGGGACTGGACCTGAGGAGTGGCTGGAGCTGTGTCAGGTGGGGCTAAGCTTGGGTGGCAGGAAAAGCTGCTGGGGCACTGAACAGGCTCCCCAGGGAACAGGCACTGCCCAGCGACTCCAGAAGCTCTCCCACCTCACCCTGTGACAGAGCATGGCCTTCCAGAACATGCTTAGAGCTGCAAGTAAAGAGCAGAGACATACAAACCCCTCCTTTAACAAGGGTAAGACAATGTCTTTTAAAGGTTTCTTGTCTGCGCCTCTGCTGCGGAAGAGCAGCAGCTCAGCTGTGACAGGGAGGGCCCTTTCAGCACCTGGCAGACACAGACCCCTGCAGGAACACCAACAGCACCGTGTGGGAGCTGCTTCCAGAGAGCTCCTGAGCACAAACGCAAAACCAGAGTGATCAAGAACTTTTGGGATCTTTTAAACCACGTCCAAATTTCCCTGCTCTCCCTTCAGCACTCCTGCTGCCGGTGCTGTGCTGAGGGATGAGCACGGACGCAGGAGTGGAAACTCAGGATTAGCTTCCCTCGCTGGAGGACTCCCGAGAGACTGGCTCGGAGTCTTCATGAGAGCAATCCTCTAACAAGTCATGGAAGAGCCTTGGAGTTTGACATTTTTATAAACATCGACCTTTTTATCTTCAGTGTTTGTTGTTTGAGGAAATCCCTTCTAGTTCTTACGCATGTATAACATCTAAAACAATTGAATTAATACCATATGAGGGTAGAGGGGTGAAAAATCACATCCATAGCCAAAATAGTTTAGCAAAATGGTACAGCTGAGGTTTAAGGCTGCCTGTGGTGACTTTGTATTTTGTTTAAACATTGTTTAAACATTGGTGTTAATACTTCATATAGATATGAGCAGCGCAGATTACAACAGTATGTGCTGTGTGCTGTATAATTTATGAACAATTAAACTTAATTCCTATGTTTTGAGGTTGTGAGTTATAACTAAACAGAATCTAAACTGCCAGCAAATGAAGTTTTTTTTAGATTGTTTTTTCTGGATTAAGCTGTTTTGTGGGGCTGGGGCAGACAGACCCAAAGCCAAATACTTGCACACTCAACCTCAACACGCAGAGAGCTCGGGCTTTATAAATTTAGATATCTTTTATGTTCTGCTCATGTATAAGCTCTACTGGGGGACTTCCAAAATACAGCTTATCTGGCTAGATTCGTGCTGTGCTGGGAGGAGGCAAATGAGGAAGGCAGTGAGGAAACTCTTCTGCTCCCTCTGAACTCAGGGATGCTGGAAGAAGGGAGAATGGCTGCATGACATCAGGTCAGTCTGTAAAATCTCCAGGAAGCACAGCAGTGCTGACCACGAGTCTGAACTGCCCTCAAAAAACAGAGCTGAACTTCTTGACTTTATTTTTCTATCTTGCTCAGTGAACCCAATGTCTTTGTGGGCAGTCCTGGGCTGGTGCTTCCCTGGCTCTGCAGCCCACGCTGCTTCCCCAGGTGAGCGCAGCCCCTGCTGCACCTGAGCTGCAAAGCCCCTTGGCTGTGCCCCTGTGGCACTGCACAGTGACAGCCAGCCCCAGCAGAGGCAGCAGGAGGAGCAGAAAGGCGATGGCTGTGCAAGGAATTAGGGGAGGGAAAAACCACAGAACCATTAAAGATGGAAAAATATCATTGAGACCAACGGTTCACCCAGTGCTGCCACTAAACCCCATCCCCAGGCGCCACACCTACACATTCAGCCTGTTCCAAAGCCTCACCTCCCTTTCAGTGAAGAAACCATTTATAACACCCAACCTAAAGCTCACCTGGTGCAACCTGAGGGTGCTTTGCCTTGTCCTGTCACTTGTTACCTGGGAAAAGAGGCTGACAGCCACCTGAGCACAACCTCCTTTCAGGCAGTAACAGAAAGTGATGGGGGCCCCCTGAGCCTCCTTTTCTTCCACGAAATAACCCCAGTTCCCTGGGGTGCCAGAGTGAGTGGTGTTCCTCCCTCCCAGGGCCACAGTTCACACTGGAGCCTTAAAGCTAACAGTTATAGAATCCACATAAAGAGTGAACCTGGAAATCCTGAGGAGCAAACAGGTGAGACCACTGCCCTTGGGGGAGCGGGCCGGGGGTGGACACCTCCTCCAGCTGCAGCCACCCACCATCCTTCCCTAGAGCTCACTCCTCCATCCTCAGGGCTCCGAGAAACCAGCAAGCTGTGGCCAAATCCAGAATTCCTCACAGACACCCAGCGCTGGGGCTCTATCCAGCAGCTGAATCACCAGAAGGGCTTTTGCAAATTACACTTTCCAATAACTTCCATGTCACTCTGACACGTTTCGCTGTTTGCAAGGTTTGCTTGGGAGATGAAACACAAGTTAATGACGGGGAGTGATGTGTCAGGAGAAGGGGTGGGTTTGCCCTCCCCTCCATGTGGGCCTGGCAGCAGGCACCCCACATCCTGCGGGAAGGAGACAGGATACGCAGGAAGGCACATTTGAGCCATCAGCCTGACACTTCTTTATTGTAGTGTATTTATTTTTTATCATGTGCTTTGACAGGAGTCTCATAAAGTGTTATGCTCCTTCTGTAAGGTCAAAGTCTTGTGACCTTCCGTGATTTTAGAGAGAAGGAACATAATTTTCGAGGGCATGTTTATTATTTCTGTAAACAGTCTGTTTTTCATGCCAAGTGAACAGTTTTTCTGTATGTACTTAGATGACAGCTCAATTTTACTGGCTCACTTTCCTGACCAAGTCTTGCCTGCCAAATGTTTTTGATCATGTTCTGGCAAACAAACCAATATTAATAGTTGAGCTGAGCAAATAATTGCCAGAAAACTGCTGATTTCTTTTAAATCTCTTTATTGCTTCCATAATATCTCTGAATCAAATGCAGTTTCCTCAAGTGCAATTACAATTTCAAAGCGCTGTATTTTTTTATTAAAAACAAAATCACTCTCTGAAGTCACTTCCAGAACAGTTGGTTGTGACTAAGTGGGTCCTTCATATGGTGCTGCTCATGTCCCCAAAGGAACCAGGTGTCCACGTTGCTCCAACATGACTGCACAGGCTCCTCAGTTCACCCTCTGGACAGACAGCTTCCACATCTGTTTTTACTGGCACAGATTTCCATGGATGGTAGACGAGCCCACAGCCAAAACAAATCTGTTTTAAAATTGGAACACTCCACTTTTGCAATATATACCTTCAACCATTGTAGGCTTTTAAAATGCAAAACATTTAAGTATTCACTTTAGAAAACCAAACAGTTACAGCCAGGTGAATGATAAAAGTAGGTTTCTGAAATAAGCACAGTAGGTTACACCTTCCTCTCCTGCCACGTTGGTGTATTAACATCCCTCTGCAGGGAGGACACACACCATGCACGAGGGGAGGGTCTCAAAATTCCTCAATTCCCTCATTTGAGAAAGAATTCCCTCTAGTCAAAGCTGCAGACTTCCAAATTTCTTCATTGTTATTTTGAAGTACAGCCACCTGAAGCTGAAAACACTCAAATCTTTTTCCATTGCTTTACCTGCGATGTTGTAAAACATGGGACTAAGGAAACATCTACCCTTTTGTGATAACTAACTCTCCTAGAAAAACTTCTCACTTGTCTTAGCAAACTGTCAGAGCTGTAAAGGTCAAAGCACAGCTTCAAGGTCTTGAAGTTAACAACTGTGAATCAAAGAAAGACCAAAAAGGCAGTAAAAGGAAACTCAATACAACAGCCCATGTAAAAGGCCAAGGGGAAAAAATAGTCAGAACAAGAAAATTCTACAGAATCAGGAGAAGACTGGTAACTTGTCAGAGACATGTTTGCATATTTTTAGGAGAAACAGGAACCAAATCCACACAAAGCCAAAGGAAAGGATATGAAATGGTCACTACAGAAAGCAGGACTGCACCTGCTGAACCTGTCCTGCTCTGACACCACAGCCGGCGGGCAGAGAGGGCTTCCATCCTCACACTGCTGTGTGCCAAAGCACAGGAGCTGTCACCAGCATCCTGCCCGGGCTAAATCCCTCAGAAAACCTGTGGCAGTAGGGATAGCTCATTGCTCCCAGGAAAGGTGAGAGCTCCAGCACATTACTCAGTATGGAGAAGATCCAATGGTTCCAGTGACTATGCACACAAACCTGCTTCCACTTGGGGTGCTCTCCACACTCACCACAGCATTGTCACATCCCACTGAGGACGTGCCCAGCCCCAGGAGCAGCCTCTCCAGCTATTTTCTCCTGCTGCTGGCATTGTTTCCTTACATCTGCTGAGTGTCCCTCCGAGTCTTTTGTTGCCTTCCCACCACGCTGATGCTCGTGGCAAACAAGAGAGACATTGTACAACACACGATGTGCCTGCATAAACAGTGCAAGTGAAAGGCTCCCAGAGAAAACCTGAATCATCTCTGTAAAGGCTGTGTTTATGCTAGAAAAGAACACTGCTATCCCCTGGAATACAAAGAAACAAAAAGTGGAATAAAGTGTTCAAATCACAGAATTATGGAATCACAGAAGGGTTTGGGTTGGAAGGGACATTTAAAGCCCATCCACTTCCACCCCTGCCATGGGCAGGGACATCTTCCACTATCCTAGGTGGGTCCAAGCCCTCTCCAGCCTGGTCTTGGGCACTGCCAGGGATCCAGGGGCAGCCACAGCTGCTCTGGGCACCCTGTGCCAGGGCCTGCCCACCCTCACAGGGAAGAATTTCTTCTTTATATCTGGCCTAAATCTGCCTCTGACAGTTTAAAGTCTGTATCCCCTGTCCTGTCACTATCTACCCAGATAAAAAGTCCCTCTCTCTCTTAAAGCACTGGAAGGCTGCAAAACCTGGTGCCCGTGCAAGGGAAGAAAGTACCCTGAGCAACTGGATGAAAAAATTAAGGCAAAAGGTTAAAGGTTTCATAGCCCACTTTATGGACTATCCCCATACAGTTATTCTTCAGTCACCTGCTCAGCTGGAAAGGGGGAATGCTCAGAAAAGCTGGCTGCAAAGCACACTGTGTGCTGGAACAACACCTCAGGGCAGAACAGCACCACGCCGAGCCCGTGGGATTCCCAAGGAGCTGCTTCCTGAGAGGAAGCTCAGGAACCTCGCAGGTGAAAGCCACCCTGTCCCTGCCCCCAGCAGAACACAGGGAGAGGGCAGCACGGGCAGGAAGCGTTTGGGAGCTGCGAGCGCAGCTGTGCACCGTGGTCCCTTGCCACACGGTGGCACCGATGTGAAACCAGCTCCAGGCGGCCAGGAAAGCTCTGGGCAGCCCTGGGCTGGGAGCTCAGTTTTCCTGGGGCTGTTCTTTCAGCGCCAGGCTCCAGCTCGGCCCCGCAGCATCAGAGAGGCTCATCGTGCTGCCAGCATCATCACCGACCCCAGGTCACACCTCTGGGAAAGCAAAGCAAGAAGTCTCCCTTTCCCCTTTGTACCCCTGGAGTTTTTCCTACCAAGGAAAGCTCCTTTTCCTGTCTCTGGGAGCTGGCCCCTCATGGTCAGCCTCACCGAGTTTTCTCCAGTCTCTGGAGTAAAAAACCCATAAAATTCAAAAGACAACATTTCAGAGCATTCCAGGAGCACGGATTTCTCTGTGCCATGGTCCTGAGCGGCTGTCCCTGCTCAGCTTGTGACAGAAGCAGCCTTGCCCCCTCTGCAGCATGGCACAAGCACAACTGTGCAGCTGCACCAAGGACACGCTGTGGTGAAAACCTCAACTTTTTCCCTATTTCAGACAAGAAAGAGCAAAGCAAGCACTTATTTTCATGCCTTTGTGGTTGCATCTTTACAACAAAACAAAGAGAGCTTAATGCTTTCTTCTATGAATTTTACAAATTCTTTGTGAAGCATGCAAAAGATTGTTTATTCATGTAATTATGCAATGATAAACACAAATTTTGGGAAGAGATCACATGGCGTGATCACAGCCGTGCTCAGCCTTCCAAGCCCAAGCCAGCCAAACCCTAAACACATGAGAATGATAATTGATGGCAAAGGCACAAATCTCACTCTGTGGGACCAAACACTTCATGTGTGCCCTGCAGTTCATTTAATAAATGAAACTTGTGAATTTTAATAACATTTTCTCATAGGCAGACACAAAGAAATCCTATTCAAATCTTTTAGAGGAAGACAGAAGGGTGACACAACCTTTTTTATTTTTTTAGTTTATAAATCAATATTACTGTAGGAACACGTTATGCTGCCAAAAATAAAGACATATTTAAGACACTTCAGCACTGATGGGACTGACACATTTTAAGAAAAAAGCCCTGTGTCTCCTCGCTGACAACTCCTTCAGCTTAGCAGAAAGGAGAGACAGAATTCTTATCAACATTTCTACAAAGTTCCCAAACCTGTTTTTACCTTGAAAAAAAGTCAATTAAAAGTATGTAAACCCTGCTAGTGCTTAAATAATTGACATACTAGGGACACTTATTCTAGGTGCTAATGTACTAATGTGGCTACCGAGACAGACCAAGAACAGTGTAAAGTCTGTGAGCACCTTGAAAACCACAATTCAGACTCCCCAAGCCTGGTAGCAGGCGCTCACTCCAGGAACACCCTGCTGACCCTCGGACAGATGTTCCAGCCCAGCTCACTGAGGGAGGTGTGTGCAGAGGTTTGTGGCTCTCGCTCCTCCTTTAATCAGCGACTGTATATTCAACTCCAGTATTAAAATAAACCATTACAAACCTATTCTGCTCTGCGTCCAAGACCTAAATGCCTTTCATGCCTATCAAAAATCTTCAGCCAAGCCTCTCAAAGCCCTGACCTATGTCTGTGTGGCATCCCCTCGATAAAATCCTTGATGAGATGTGGATGGGGCAGGGGGATGAAGCTGAAACCTTCAGAGTGTCAGTGCGACCATACCTCCACCTGCAGGCACCATTCACCTGGAAAACACGGTCATTTGGACATTTTCAACTAAGTTCCTGACCTTTTACCACTAAAACCCAATGGCTCACGATGAAACATTAAACCGTGTCAGTAAAACAGCGTGAAATATTCACACACACACACCCCTACACACACACCCACACCCACCTGCCCACACACACCCCCACACACCCCCACACACCCCCACCAACCCACCCACACCCACACACACACACACACACACACACACACACACACACACACACACACACACACACACACACACACACACACACACACACACACACACCCGCCCCAGACCCTCTCCCGCCGCTCTCTTTTCCCGATCTTGCTCCCGCCTCCCCCGCATCCCCCCGGCTGCCCCTGCTCCCGCCTTTCCCGGTCGCGCATGCGCGTTCCCCCCATCCCGTCCCGCCTTTCCAGATCCCGCTCCTCCCCGGCCCCGCCTTTCCGGCTCCCGCTGCTCCTCGATCCCGCTATTCCCGATCCCGTTGTTTCCCAATCACGACCTCGCTGTTCCCGACAGTGCTATTCCCGACCCCTGCACTGGTATTCCCGACACCGCTATTCTCTACACTGCTATTCCCGATCCCGACCCCGCCGTTGCCGCTCCTGCCTCCCCTGTCCCCGGTCCCTCCCTGCGCATGCGCACGGCGCGGGGCGGTGCCGGCGGAGCGGCGCGAGCGGCCCTGCAGGTGAGGTGGGTCCGCGCCCCCGCCCCGCCCCGCCCGCGCCCCTCACAGCGCCGCGCACCTTCCTCAGAGCGTCCTTCCCTCACAGCGCCCCTCACAGCGCCGCGCATCTTCCTCACAGCGTCCTTCCCTCACAGCGCCCCTCACAGCGCCGCGCACCTTCCTCACAGCGCCGCGCACCTTCCTCACAGCGTCCTTCCCTCACAGCGCCCCTCACAGCGCCGCGCACCTTCCTCACAGCGCCCCTCCCTCACAACGCCGCGCACCTCCCTCACAGCGCCCCTCACAGCGCCCCGCACCTTCCTCACAGCGCCCGGAGCCCCTCACAGCGCCCCGCTACCCTCACAGCGCCCAGCCCCGCTGGGCACCCCGGGCTGTGGGGCAGCCCCGCGCTCGCTGCTCGGCCTGGCCCCTCCGTTAAGGACTGAGCCCCCGCCGCGGCTCCGCACGGCTCTCTGGGCTCCTCCCGCTGTCCCCGGGCCGAGAACTGCCCGTGGTCCCCCGGGGGATGTGCGGTGACACAGCCCCTCTGCCACCCGCTGCTGAATAGGCACAGAACCGAAGCACAGCAGCCCAGGCTGGTCTGGGGTCCACTGGCCCGGGGTGGACCAGGCCCCGTTCAACCTGGCCTTGAATACTTCCAGGGATGGGGCTGCCACCCCCTGAATCACAACCTCAAAATGCTTCCAGTTAAAGAAATGATCTGTGTAGTTTTAGTTTAGCAAAGACCCGCAGCTGTCGGGGGGAGAGAGGTCCATGAAGGACAGCGGAGTAGCACAATGGAAACTGATTTTCCCCTTCTCAGCAGTGTCTGCATGTTTAGTAGTGGTTGTACCTTACCTCTAATCATCTCTCAGTCACCCTGCAAAACGCAGCTCAGTCAGTCCCGCTTGAGGGACCTCAATACATAGGTCACTCCACACACTCAACAGTACCTTTTAGATGTGGCTATTACTGCTTTTGGCTACAGACTGTCACTGCACTCTTCAGTGGAATAACAAAAATATTAATGGTTACCTGATTTGTTAATAATCTAGGCTTCAGTGTTTTCTCTTTGCATAGATCCCTTGCTTTTGCTTTTCTCATTGGCTTGGTTTTGGGAGTCCTTCACACCACTGAGCAACACCCAGCTACACATCTGCGGAGGAATTAATCCCAATATCATGTGTACAAAATAAATGTGTTTGCACTTTTGTATTGCTTGAAAGCATTTTCAGGCTGTGATTCAGGTGGTGGCTGCCCCTGGATCCCTGGCAGTGCCCAAGGCCAGGCTGGGCAGGGCTTGGAGCAGCCTGGGACAGTGGGAGGTGTCCCTGCCATGGCAGGGGTGGCACTGGGTGGGCTTTAAGGTCCCTCCAGCCCAAACCATTCTGGGGTTCTGTGATTTTTCCATCTCCTTTTTCCATCAGTAATTTGTGTGAGACACAGGGAGTACCTGCATGTCTAGGGCAAGATGAAGTGAGAGAGGGAGACAGTGTGCAGGGCCAGCTGCTGTGGGGGTGTCACCTCAGGTACAATGAGCAATGCAGTCCTCTCCCGTGGTATACCTGCTTGGCTTGACACATAAACTGACTGAAAAGTGTTTCTTCCACATGTTCCAGTAAATGTTTCACTTCTTTGGAAATCCAGTTGTACCATTTGGACACCATAATGACTATTTTATTTTGTAATGAATTGTCTAGGAGCTGGGAAATCTGACATGGAGGAGATAGTTGTCTCATAAATCAGAGCTTTCTTTTTTCTAGCTAGATCTAGTTTAAGTGGTTCTACACTATTTTCCTAGGTGTGTAGTCATCTTTTGCATTGTAAGTCCAATGAATGACTTAAAAATAACACCTGATACAACCCTTCAGTTTTGGAACTGTCTTTTGAATTGAAATTTTCATATTACACTGCTGCCTTTACCTAACATTTCACTACATTTTGTCCTTTACTGGCAATTTTAGGTAACAGTGGAACCAACAGGAAAAGAGAGACTGTCAGAAGTAGAGATGGTGAAAGAGGACAGGGATCACAGGTGGGCTGCTGCCATGGGATCTCATTAAGCAGCTAAATGTGTACATTTCTGCCACAACTGTAACACTGCTGGTAAAACTGAGGTCTGCCAAAGGCTTTGAGTCTGCTTTTGTGATTGATTTGTGGTGGTACAGCATCATGCTTAATGGACAGAAAAAAATTATATGTGTCTATATATATTGATATATATATATATATATATATATGTAAAATATCTAAAAGTAGAAAGTCTTCAATAACATGTATACAGTTGGAAAGTTACACAAAGTTAAAGCCTCCCCTGTTTCAATACAGGCTGAAAATAAAGCAACATTAATTGATTTTTATGATCCAAACTATGAGAAGAGCAAAGAGCAAAAAGAGAAGCTGGAAATGCCCAAAGCCAGCTAGGAATCCAAACACAGAGTCTGTATTAAATGAAAATCAATCTTAGGTTTTAGTCAGCTTTAAGTTTTAGGATAATGTGATGTTTTGATTCTTTCTATGTACCACTGGAAACAATGCAGTGTAGGCAGTGGTCAGACATTCTGATGAGGCAGTTCAGGCACTTTTCTACCTGCCTAATCTGATAAACCTGTCCCTAAGGTCACAGGACAGGTGGATTTGCTACATCTGCTGTGAAGTAGGCATGAGGCAGCTCCTGCAGTGCAAGAGAAGCTGCCAGAAGCCCAGTGATCCTGTTCTCCTTACTTAAAATGCTTTTAAATGGCAATCATAGTTCAGCAGAATTTTCCAGAGGGCTTGGGATTGTTCATTTTGTTGAAACAGGAAAATGCCAAGCCTAGAGACATGAAGATTGCTAGTTTAGTCATTAGCATCCCACCTACTCTGTGCATTCTTCCCTTGGAAATGGCAAATTATTCCACCCTGTAGGTTAATTCTCCCAAAAAGTCACCCTCAGTTAGCACAAAGCCTTGTTTTGGCTCAGACATGGTGGCACGTCCTGTTTGAGCAAACACTGGTGCCTGGAATTAGCCAAACTCTGCAGAGCACTAGAAAAAATTAGTTCTTCAGCTGAACAAAGTCATTAATAGTGAGCAGTACAAATGTAGGAACAGATGAAGGGGTAGCCAGCAAAACTCTGACACCCACAAGTGCATACAGGAAAGCAAAGGCTGTTGCACCAGGAATCCAAACCCTCCAAGGATTAACCCCCTCTGGAATCAAATAGGTAAATAGTGGTATACTGCCCACATGGAAATAAAACTTAGGTGTGTCAGCTTCTCAATTGTGAACTTTCAGAACTTCCCCCAGAGAGTATGCTTATATTAAGAATTTAATTAATATTTATTAGTTATATGAAGCTGCTCTTTGTTCTTTAGTCAACTAAAATGATGCCAGCTTCCTCCAGCTCCTCCTACAAAATGTTTTGCCAGATGCTCCATTTGTTAACACATTTTAGTGTACTGACACTTGGAAAATACATGTATCCCTTTACTCATAATTCACAGAATCAGATTTCTAGAGCCACTTCTGTAGAGAGTGAACAATGTGAAACCAAGGAGTGCTGCCATGGGGCTGCTCCTGCTGTGTGAATTGACCCAGACTGGTAACCAAGGGCAACCCTCAACCCACAGCCCAAATGCACAGAGCAGATTTATTTCACTACACAATTTATATTCAATTCAAGCTGACCTCTGAGTCTTTCTACCCCACATTTCCAATACACATTCCTGCTGAAGGGCTGTCATTCCCAGGGAGAATTCACTGTTCTGCTGGGGCTCTGCTCTCACCAACACCTGAGTGTGCCTGGGCAGGGCAGGGCAGGGCTGCTGCACACCCGTGAGTGTGTCAGTGTGCCTGGGCAGGGCTCCTGCATACCAGTGAGTGTGTCAGTGTGCCTGGCACTGCACACCCGTGAGTGTGTCAGTGTGCCTGGGCAGGGCAGGGCTGCTGCCCACCAGTGAGTGTGTCAGTGTGCCTGGCACTGCACACCCGTGAGTGTGTCAGTGTGCCTGGGCAGGGCAGGGCTGCTGCCCACCAGTGAGTGTGTCAGTGTTCCTGGCACTGCACACCAGTGAGTGTGTCAGTGTGCCTGGCCCTGCACACCAGTGAGTGTGTCAGTGTGCCTGGGCAGGGCAGGGCAGGGCTGCTGCAGCAGTGGCACTGCACACTGGAAGCCATCACTTACTGATTTCAAAATCCATTGGAAAAAAAATAGAGGTTCTGGAACTTCTCCAAATAGAATGCAATTATATGAAGGTAGTTTATGAAAGGACTGACTTTTCAGAATACAGAGTCAGATGGTCAAGTAGCTGAGTAGAAAATGCTCCAGATACTCTTTTAATCTTTATTAAAGAGTGTTCTTGATTCATATTCTTGATTCATATTCTCCTTAAAATACCTACATTAGAGATGCCTTTCTGAGCATCTCTGAAGTTTCAGAAGGCTTTTTGTCTTTCACTGACAAATGTAATTCTCATCCCTTGGAGAGGACTGGTGCAGCTCTGTGAAAGGGTTCTTAATGTGAATCTGTGATCCGTTCCCACCATTAAGCATCTTGAAAAGAACAGAGCTGCACTGGCTGACTTTGTGGAATAAAGTCCATTAGCATTGTTGGAAAAATAATTTATTCAAGTATGTGGTAGATAATGTAATATCTGAATGAATAAATTTTATTTAAATATTTGCTGCAAAAATTATTATGCAGAATTAGAGATAAAAGCTGGATAATGAGCAGCAAGCAGTTAGCACCACACAGGCCTGGTGTATCACCTAATCCCCACAGGACTCTTCTATTTTTATATATATTTTTTAGCAAATCTGTCTTTTAAAACCCTATTTATGGTGAATCCTAATACTGGTTTTGAAGACTTGGGAACCCAAGGTTTGTCTATTTAGCAAAGTTTCTGGGAATCCACATGAGTTCATTTTTGGAGATTCTGGACCCCCCAGTTGCAGCTGCAGGCTGGGGAAGCTGTGGCTGCTTGGCCTCTTTGTGGCTGAAGCTTCTACCAGCACAAGAAAGGTGTGCAAAAGAGGGTTTTAGACTCTACAATCTGTTCAGGTTTTTAAGTAGCCAAGGTGGATTTTCCCAAATTGTCTACAAATCTTTTGAAGTCCCATTTCTTTTTTTTTTTTTTTTCCAAAAAGCTTAGAATCACAGAACAGTCAGATCGCATTGGATTTTAATTTTAATTTTAAGGATACTTTGATTCTAAATAATTGGGAGGTTTTTAAAATTAATCCCTAGCTTCATTAATGGAAGGGATTTTTTAACAAGACATGCAGGGAAGTGATGGGAATAGATGAAAGTCCTTTTCTTCATCAGCTACTACTTAGTGCTTGAAATTGGTTTTGAGATAAGATCTATTTTTAAGACAGAATAAGATATTGTATCCTATTTTATATATATTGTTTATCTAGTATTTTTGTTATGGTTTTGAGACCTTACTTTTAATGCAGTTAATTTATACTTGCTAAAAATACTTCAGTGACATTCTATGTTTTTACTGGGTAAGAAGAAATGTTTTATGCAGATAACAATGATAGGCCCAGATAACAATGGAACATTTCTATCTAATTCACTTCTCATGGCATTTCAAAATCAATGTATCAGTTTTACTGTAATTAATCTCACCTCTCAAAATTCCCTCTGTGGCTCTGTGTTGTGCATGTAGACACACAGATAAATACCTGTTTGGTTGTTGCCGGTAGGGAATGAGGTGCACAGGAGGAGCAGAGCTGGGAGAGTCAGTTAATAGAACATCAGGCAGTGCGGCCTGTTTGCCTCAATCCCTTCAGAGGCCGGGCAGAGCAGAAAGCACTTTAAGGACGATTATCTGCATAGTCCCCGAGGCACTCCCCGCGCCGTTTAGGTTAAGAAAAGATCGTTGCTGGCTCCTCCCAGATTACCATCCCCGATCCGATTAGCCACAGGAAACACCAGGGGAATTCATTCAGCTTCTCTGTAAAACGTGACTGCCCTGCACCTGTTTCTTGTGGCTGATGCTGCAGCTATGAAGGGATCAGCACTCACTCATTCTTTTTGCAGGGTAACAGGTAAGGTGTTACACTGAAATTACTAAAACTATTAAAATTCCTGTAAATTTACTATGGTTTTGACTGTATTAGATATAAAAATCCTCTAACTCGCAGAGATAATTTTTGAACTTGCACTCGAGTGCTGTCAGAATGCTGACAATGACTATTTCATTCTTCTGCATGTAGTCAGTGTGATGAGTCTGAGAGTCCTTTGGTAAACATGATGTTCATGATCAAGGCTCTCAGAGGCAGCACTTTTGTTTGTAGAACAGTTAATCTATTCACTTCACGCCATCTCCTTGGTGAGTCTCTCTAGTAATTACTGCCTGCCAGCCTGTGCAAGGTAGTTTAAAGTACCTTCTGTTAACTCTTAGGTTGGCACTGCCACAGAAAGAGGTGATTTAAATAACACGGCTCAAGTCAATTGAGAGACTTGTCCATCAGTTTAGCTTGCAATTTCTTGCTATTTATGTCAAAAATCTATGAACAGCAAAGGCTGAATCACCAAATCAGCACCTACATAATTTTTTAATGAATTATATTCTCTTGTCTCTTTTGCACATGAAAGAGGTTAGAGTCCTTTGTAAATATCAAACTTGATAATTAAATGACATCCATCTTTTACTAAGACAGGTGGGGAATATTTTTTTCCCAAAGAGGGTAAGAGACATGTAGAAATAACAAATCTGTTCTGGTTGTGGTTCCAGTGTGCAATCCCTGGAATTTCACAGCAGCTGTAGTATCATCCTGCTGTGTGAGTAGTGTATAACTAAACTAGATGAAAATTTGTTTACATTTTTACCTAGTCTTCTCTCTGTCCTTTATCCGTGTGTTTATTTGCTTTTCCAGTATTTTGGTGTTTTCGTACAGGTAGCAAACATTTAAATTTCAAATTAGTGAACTTTTTAAAGCACCTTGGGAATTGAGGTGCGTGCCTACTGAAAGATGTGTGCTCAGTGCTAAAACTGCCTTCCAAACCATGGTTAAATTGTAGCTTAAGCATTCATGAAATATCTGTTCCCAGTGAGCTTTTTCACTGGTACAGGCATTAGAACAACAACCTCTGCATCTTGTTTCATTAATCACAATAATCCAAGTTTAGCAAAACCTTGCAGTTATCATAATTTTTTTACAAACATTTATAAATGCTTTGTTATTCCTGGCAATGTTAAAATTAGATAGTCTGTGGTAATTTAAAATGCATTTTCATTTACCAGTGCTTCCTGCACCAGTGACTAACCACCTCTCAGCCAATTAAGAAGATTTTTTGCTAGAAATTCTCATGATCTGCCAATCTTAAAGCATCAGATTCAAAGCCTGAATTAAGAGACTAGGTTATAATTTAGTAGCTCTTAACCACTTCATTAAATATACCCAGTCCTCACTACACTCTCCTATTTTTACTTAGTCTTAATCATTGAAGTTATCTTTAGTCATCTGCCTGAAACATCTCCATTAGTGCTGTTTACAGGATTTTGCATTTTGGCAGTGAAACTGTATCCCGTGTGATCTTATATTTAGACATTCCATTTACTTCTGTGGGACTGCTCTCAAAGCAAAGCTTCTCAAGTGCTTGCAGAATTAGGCCACAGGAAATTTGAAAGGTGTCAGCCAAGTGCTTAGGTACTAAGCTACCCTCGCCCCTACCTGCAGTGAGCTCACTCGGTTTCTTTAAAAATTTAGCTGCTAGGTAGTTACAGGTGACTGCAACAGGGAGAGAACACATTCACTTTGGAAGACAATAAAACAGTAAAAATAATCTCAGAATTTCATGTGACAGGCCTAAGCATCAGCATTGCCTCTGTTGTATGAATATATTTGAGGTTTAAAATAATTTTCCCCATATATTGATATTTGAAATGGAAAACTTACTATATTTTTTTAATGTTAATACATACAGGTAATCTTTTTAAGTGTGTGGTCTGCTGTGACATCCTTGTTTGCCAAAGCCACAGGAATTAAAGATTTGGGCCCTCAGAATTCAAGGATAGGTGCACAGGGCACTGTGGGGAGCCTCACAATGGGATTACTGGCCCTGCTGGCAGCTACACTGCCCTAGCTGGAATCCTTCCAGCTGGGAATGCAAGCTCTTCTCCCTGTTTGAAAATGTGTTCTGAAGGAAAAGGTAGCAATTGCATTTATTATATAACCATCCTCACTGTCAAGACAGAGTGAGACCAGCATCTTCTTGTCTCCTCACTTTTGACTGTATAATTGTTTTCTGGCTGCTGCAGTAATGGACATTGCTCCTCTCATTCCAGTCTGGAGCAAAAATTGAGCCCAGCCACTGGAAGTCACTGCTTTTGACATCCTGAAATGCCAGAAAGAAATGTTTTGTGACAAGGCAGAGTTGTTGATTTGCAAACCCCAGTGCTGGTTTGCAGGGTGCCTCCTGCAGCCAGCTCCTAAAAGGAAGGAGTGGAAGGAGCTGGCACCCAGCTGTGCTGCTGCTCCCCTGAGCCCTTCCAAAGAGCAGGGCCTGCATTGCAGAGGAAAGGGCGTGGGCAGGGGGCTTCACTGCTGATAAAGTGTGTGCTGGGAGTGACTTCATCCACCAGGTGCCCATACTGCATCCCCCGCAGGAAATGCAGCCCTGCAAGTGTGCACAGCGAGTGGGGCACGGCAGCTGTCGCGTTTCCAAATGCAACGTGTGAATGCAGTGCAACAGGGGACAAAAATCCTTTCTGGTAGAAGTTGTTCAGCTCAAAAGTGGGGGGAACTCAAAACTGCAGACAAACATCAAAGCACGTGTCAAACCCCCACCTGGAGGGGACCTCTCGAAATGCCCAGAGTGCTTGGCATGAGGATTCCAGGAGATCCCTGGGGCAGCGTGGTGCTGCCCTTGCCCTCTGCCAGCCGGCAGCACCGGCACCTTTCCCGGGGTTCGGTGTCAGAGCCGGTGTTCCCGCTCGCTGCATGGCCCCGCTGCCTGTGCTGCAGCTGAGGTGAGCTGCCCCGCAGGAGGTGCCGCTCCTCTCACTCGTGCAGGGAGCCGGGATTAGGGGCGGCCTCTTTGCTGTCATGGCAATAGGGACGCACGGCACAGATCGAGCAGCAGAGCTGGTTAAGGCGATACCGTGATTGCCCCAAGGTACGTGACTCAGATCCTCAGGCAGCTCAAGGCACGGCGACCTGCAATAGTGCTCCAGGCTGTGCCTTCCGCAGCTACCGAGCGTTCAGATGAGCAAAATGCTGAAGAACATCTTTAAAAACCAAGAATATCTGGTACAGAGGCAAAGCAGGAGAGAGCTGCTGCTTTAACCTCAGCACTTTACTTCTAGCATCCTTTTTATTGGTGCAGGAACACAATGCCCCTCTGTAGGAACATCAGCCCTGACCTGTCCCAAATTACCACTTTACACGTGTCTGAGGGAGTGCAGTGTAACTCAGCAAAGTCATTTGTTACAATATTGCCAACATTTTTTTTCAGAAGTAAATATAAGGGAATTGCTCCCATTGATCACACTGCTCTGTCAGTCAAGTTTTGCAAACTGAAAGGCACAGACAAAATATTCAGGTCAGTTGGGCAGCACAGGAATTAGGGATTTGGTGTATAAATGAAATAAAATTGGTTAGACAACAAAGAAACAAAAACCTCACCTCTGCCACTTAGAAGAAGCTTGCTAGTATTTTTTCATACTCTAGGTATATTCTCTTCTGCATTAACCTCCATCACGCCCCTTTCCAGTTAAGAGTTCTTATCAGCCTGATTCCTCAGTTAAAGAAAAAAAATGAAATAATTTTAGATAGAAATATCCTTGATATTTAATCTCTTTATTTTTTAATCATTTGAATATAAGGAAATAGGAGAACTAAATAGTCATCATGGTGGTGATTTTGCTACCAGTATGATGAGATATCTTTTTCAAATGTTATCTGGACATGCTGTTAAGAATTTTGAAGAGAATTTTCTGAGAAATAGAAACCAATAATTTTTGTTAATTCTGTATTATTAACTCTAAAAAAGAAATTCTGGGGATAAAATGAAGTACTTTCTTTAGGTTCAAAGTTTCCTCTGATAATGGAAGCCATCACTTACTGATTTCAAAATCCATTGGAAAAAAATAGAGGTTCTGGAACTTCTCCAAATAGAATGCAATTATATGAAGGTAGTTTATGAAAGGACTGACTTTTCAGAATACAGAGTCAGATGGTCAAGTAGCTGAGTAGAAAATGCTCCAGATACTCTTTTAATCTTTATTAAAGAGTGTTCTTGATTCATATTCTTGATTCATATTCTCCTTAAAATACCTACATTAGAGATGCCTTTCTGAGCATCTCTGAAGTTTCAGAAGGCTTTTTGTCTTTCACTGACAAATGTAATTCTCATCCCTTGGAGAGGACTGGTGCAGCTCTGTGAAAGGGTTCTTAATGTGAATCTGTGATCCGTTCCCACCATTAAGCATCTTGAAAAGAACAGAGCTGCACTGGCTGACTTTGTGGAATAAAGTCCATTAGCATTGTTGGAAAAATAATTTATTCAAGTATGTGGTAGATAATGTAATATCTGAATGAATAAATTTTATTTAAATATTTGCTGCAAAAATTATTATGCAGAATTAGAGATGAAAGCTGGACATTGAACAGCAAGCAGTTAGCACCACACAGGCCTGTTGTATCACCTAATCCCTGCAGGACTCTTCTATTTTTATATGTATTTTTTAGCAAATCTGTCTTTTAAAACCCTATTTATGGTGAATCCTAATACTGGTTTTGCAGACTTGGGAACCCAAGGTTTGTCTATTTAGCAAAGTTTCTGTAGCTAATGATGCAGCAGAGATGTGCTTAGTTTGGTATAAAAATTGCTCTTTTTCGTTATGCTTGCAGCTATTTTCCTATAGAGATAAGAGAAACAGAAGGGTGATCTTATACTGAGTAAGAATTTCCATTCAAGGGCCATGCAAAGGGTTTATTTAAACATCACAGACTGATGACTGTGTTCATATCTACAGCTTGTTTTATCTTTCTGTTGGATAGAAGGTCTTCAGAGCAGGACTTACCTTGTATTGGAAATAACAGTAGAGAAAAAATCTGTTTCTGCCTGGAGAGAGTGGTGGGTTCAGTTTTCTTGTGGGAGGAGAACCATGGCAGATGTGATTCCAAAGCTCAAGAGAGCAGCGAGGGGCCGTGCATTGTGGACAATCTGTGTGTCAAGTACCAGCCATGCCTGACTGCCCAAATCTTCAATGACTCCATAGCCTCACCAGGAGCATGTGCCTTTATTCTGCCCATTTTGAGCTTCTCTGATTTTCAGTGATTATTCCATTGTTCCAACAGGTACTGCAATGGCTGCAGGAGTTTTGCTGCAAAATGAGCAACCGTACTCCTCGCTGATAGAGAGCAGTGTGTATCTGGCAAATATGAGTTCAGGTAAGGGTTTGGCTCTGATGTGCCATTCATAATAAATGCTTAGAACAATTCTGGAAAAAAACCCCACAAAATTAAAAAAGCCACAGAAATATTATCCATGTTTATAAATGTAAAATGTCTCTAACAAAACCAAACTGCATTATTTCATCAGTGTATCATGGTGATAATATGTCAACCTTTTCTGTAATTTTCATTTTGTCAGATCTCTTAATGGAAGAAACTATGTCATTTTTGTGTTGAGAAACTGCCTAGCTCTCTGAAAACACAAACCTGCCTTCAGCAAAACTCATCTTTCTAATTATTTAAACTTGTACAGGATGCAATTCTTTCTTACCGTTTTGCGTGAGTGTTTGTTCGCAAATCTGCTAGATTCAGTAGGAAAATAATGATGTGTAGCATTTCATTTTCCTCACTTCTGTCTCCACTATCAATTGATATATACTGAAAAGTTTCTGAGAAGAGAAAGAGAAAAATAATTACATACAAGAAAGGAATATAGTGAATTAGAAAATATGTTTCACATTCCTTGGATACAGGGAGCCCTTGAAATAGCCTTTTTCATCTCCTTTCTCTTCCACGCAACCCCCAAACTAAAAGTATATTTCCATGTTTCCTCACCTGTTGATACCAGTTCCACTGATGAATGACGAGTCAAGGTTTTGAACATTTTCCTTTCCTCACACGACATCACTGCTGATATTTCAGGCCTGGTACCCACAGCAAACATTGCCACGTCTCTGTAAGAGCTGGGGAGCAGCAGTCAAAGTTCAGGCCTTCAGTTCCTGGTCAGTGCCTGGAAGAAGCAGATTTTTACCTGATGAATTTGTCCCAAAAGGGAACTTCCTCTTATGCAAATTCCTCTGTATAAGTTACTGGTTTTGTGGCACAAGAAGAAACACAAATGTGTTTTAGGAAAATGCAGTGGGATTAATTTGTTTATTGACAAAGTTAAAGTGAATTTTCTTGATTTCCCTAGCCTTCCCCTTTCTGTGCAGTCTGATGCACAGACATGGGGATGACAGAGGATTTTTACATCACTATAATCCCTTCTGTGCACAGTAGCTTTTTCAAGTGCTGCAATCTTTCTGGCCACCTCATTCCTGCTCAGCACACTGGAAGCAAAGTGGGAGGCAATTTGCCACCTCATACCTACCTTCAGAAGCCTGAAGCACTCAGCTGACACACCTTCTCCTCCTCGTGATCTGCTTTCTGTCAGGCTGCAGGGTTAACAGCTTTGCTTCATAAAAAAGCTGTGCCCTGGAAAAAAACCCAGCCCTTTGTTTTGGATAACAAATTGTGTTTTGTTAGAAGATGTGAATGGTCCAGGCAAACAGTCTACAATTCATCATGTACTAAAGCATTTCAGCAGGAACACACTAATCCCAGTCATTACACAGCTAATGATGCATTTTGGAGCAGCGAAGTGGAGGAGGAGAGGTGGCTGTGGAATGAAGAACCAGGAGGTGGGGGAGTATAATGTGCTTCCTTACAGATCTCTCAGGAGGCAGAGCCTCCAGCTACATTTTCATTGTTCTGTTGAATGGAGTATTTTGTGTCTTAGCGAGTTCTGAATGCCTGTTATTGAGCAGGAACTAAATACTCCCATTGTTTATTACAAACATTTTGGTTGTTCCCAGCGCTTTTTGAAAATTATCTACTTGACAAGCAACTATTTTCATCAAGCGGTGGAACAGTTTGTCCCGAGCAGACGCAATCCCTGTGGAAAGGAGCAGCCCGGGGCTGGCTGGCAGCAGCGCCTGCATCCTCCGTTACCATGGCGACAGCTCAGCCCGGGGACCAGCTGCCGAGCGCGCTCGGGGATGCTCCGCTCCGCTCCCGCAACTTCAGCGCTCAGCAACTTCCCCTGCGCTCAGAGCGCCCCGGGCAGCGGCGCCGGGCGGAGCTGCGGCCGCGCGGCCATGCAGCCCTCTCCCCGCCGGCGCTCGGCCGTCAGCCTCTTTAGCCATTTCTTCCAGGGGCGGAGGCATTCCTCCTCCGATCCCCTTCTCCGCCTCAGCCAGCGGCGCCGCAGCTCCGTGGTGGAGCTGCTCTCCTCGTCCACGCAGCGGGTCATGGTGGCTCTGTCGTCGCTCAGCCCCGAGGAGCTAGACGCCACTTTTCCTGAAAAAAAAAGTAAAGTACTTTTCATTGAGCCTGTTGGCAGTTCTGGGTATTTTCTCAGTATTACTATAGTTTTGTTCTGTTAACTGTACTTTTTATGTGTGGATAAAATAGTGGGGTTTAATTTTCTTCTTGTATTTTGTATATTCTATTTTGTTCACTGATTCCTTATTCAGGTGTTAATACATGCTTTTTACTCTAAGAGCTCAGTTATAAATAACAGGTAAAACAGAAGCTCACATTCATGCATACTCTGAGGACATGGTTAACTATATTGATTTCAGGTTGAAGAGGACCGTGACTTTTTTCAGCTGCAAAGGATGTCACTAACCTCTAACTTCATCAGACTAAATACCTGGCAGTAATGCAAGTGATTTTTCCCCCCTCAGAATCCTTCCTTGAACAACGAGCCTGAAGTACACGTTGCATATTTTCTGGTGTTTGTGTCTCTGTCGTAAGGCTGAAGGGGTGTTTCTCAGCGGGCTCCTGGCTAACGTGGCTCTGTGTGTCGCAGGGAGCTCGAGGCGCCCCACGGCCAAGTACACGAAGGTGGGGGAGCGGCTGCGCCATGTCATCCCCGGGCACATGCAGTGCTCCATGGCCTGCGGCGGCCGCGCCTGCAAGTACGAGAACCCCGCGCGCTGGGCCGAGCACCAGCAGGCCATCAAGGGGCTCTACTCCTCCTGGTGAGCAGCAAAACCGCCGGGCTGCTGGAAAACCAGCTCCGGGTGGCACACGGAACGGGAGTTTGATCTGCAATTAGAACCTGACCTGGTGGCTGCTGGACACAGCCCAGGAAAGACAGTGAAAGGTTCTTCTTGATTTACAGTGGGTTTGGGTCAGATCCAAAAGAATAAACACCTGTGTGTCATGAATTATTAAAAAGCTGTTCTGGGCTGCTCAGGATTAGGATGCGAATGAATTAAATATGTTAATAATACAATTGAAAAGTAAAAGCATTTTCTGCAGAATAAATAATGTGGGCATGTGTTCAGAAGGACATTCATGTGCAGCAAAAGTCACATGAAATGTATCTTGACATTCTTACTGGTTTTTTTTCCTAACAGCAAATGCTTAAGCAGCATTTACAAACCTTAAAGGAATAAACAGAGATCTGGGTCCAGATTTCTATTCAAAGGAATAGAAAGATTTCTATTCAAAGGAATTCTTACTTACATCGTGGCATCTAAGCAGTTCCAGTAATTGTCTTTTGATAATGTTCCATCTGTATCAGTTTAATAGGATTTATCATTTACACTGTGGCATACCAGAATTTTTAAAAGTAATTTCCAATTAATCACCAAGGTATTTCTCTGTTTCTTGAATATAATGGTATTCTTATTTTGGAAGACTCATACCCAGGAAATGATTAATGATAACATTATTATTTACTTTTCTAATTTCTCAGGATAACAGATAACATCCTGGCTATGGCTCGACCCTCAACAGAAGTAATTGAAAAGTACAACATTATTGAGCAGTTTGAAAGGTAACAAATTTAGTCATTATTTATTGTGAATATTACTGGTGTAATTCCTGATCCATTTTCTCTTTCAACATAGATTTGGATTGTTGATAAAGATCCTTTCATTTTAACGCTCTACAGGTAAAAATTTATTATCCACTAAGAATAAACATGTGTTTCAGAAAATAAGGGACAATGAGGTTTTGGCTGCCTGTAATACTTTGACTCATCTATTCCTTCCTTAAGATGTGGCATAAAAACCATAATTAACCTTCAGCGTCCTGGGGAGCACGCGAGCTGTGGGAACCCCCTGGAGCAGGAGAGCGGCTTCACCTACCGTCCTGAAGCCTTTATGGAGGCTGGCAGTAAGTGCCCTCCTGCTGTTGTTCCTCATTAATTATTGACTTTGACATTTAAGGGTATTTTTACTTGAATTCCTGTGAATTAAACGCAGCTATGTAGGAAACATTGCACAAAATGTGAAACCTGGCAAATACAATGAAGAGCAAATAACACATTATTGAAGATTGGGTATTATACAGAGAGAGGTGGAGGGTTTGTGTTCAGGTGTTTCTAAAGGAAGGACAATAGTTCGCTTTTTCTTCTGTATTCACAAATTCTGGTACACTCATGTCTTCTTACCTAGACTATAAAAGGTTATTTCATGTGAGGACACTGCTCCTGACCATATCTTTGTATTTTCATGTTATGGTGAGAAGAGAGAAAGTGCCTCTCTGTAAAAAGCAGCTGCTGACTGAAGAAGTGCTTTTATTTCTGAAAAGAAAAAATTGCCCTCTTTCTATATATAGCTGAGCAATTTTGCATGAATCACTGTTTTGTTACCTCTTTTACATTCTAGCTGAACTGGAGTTTGACAAATCTTTGCTAGCTTCGTGTATCTATTAAGTTTCAATAGCAAGCATACACTGAAATGGGAAAATAATCTCTTGCAAACAAGATGCAGTCAGATTTTAAGCTCCATTATGCAATTTTAGTACTATAATTTCTTATTAGTAATCTCTCCTCTGCAAATGGTACTACACCTTTCACATTTGGTGTGGCAGAAAATCACTGTCTCTCTTTTTATTTCAGTTTATTTTTATAATTTTGGATGGAAGGATTATGGCGTGGCATCTCTCACGACTATCCTTGACATGGTCAAGGTGATGTCTTTCGCCCTGCAGGAGGGGAGGGTGGCTGTTCACTGCCATGCAGGACTGGGGAGGACAGGTACGTGCCCCGTGCAGGAGCAGCACCAGGGTTCCTCTAGAAACTCCAACCCTCTCTGCTTATAAACCAGTAATAACTGGGCTGGATTCTGTGTCATTGCAAGATGGACCTCTATAAAATGGTTAAAAGTGCTAAACTACTGTGTCCAAATGTCCTCAAGGGCTAGAGAAGATCAGTTTTAGTATATTAAAACCAAAGACCTGTAAGACAGAGAAGTTTTTAATCTGTATAATTGCTCCATTACATTCAAATGTGAGAGCTGCTTCTGGAGGGGAAAGATTCCCCTGGTACACTTTCTTTGTCCAGTATTTATAACATGTTCACAAACTGCCACTCACTGTTGGATTGGGTAGATTTGGTGGAGTACCTAAAATTTCATTTGCTCCTTTCAAGTCCTTTCTGGTTGTGCCCTTCCCTTAGAAGCCTCCATTACTGCCATGTTTGTGAACAGTGGAACTCCTGGAGAGGCTGTGGGGAGCTCCCACTGCAGTGCAGTGAGCAGCGCTTCACTGTCTCGTGCTTCCTCACAGGAAATTACGTTTCAGTAACAGCATCACATAATAGAGGGCACTCTGTCCTCACCTATATTAATTTCTATCCCGTATTTCCACTGAGTGTTTGTTTGAGTCTGACAGTTCCTTCACTAATGCTGTCTTTGTGTTTTCCAGGTGTTCTAATAGCTTGCTACCTGGTTTTTGCCACCAGAATGAGTGCTGACCAAGCGATTCTGTTTGTCAGAGCCAAAAGGCCCAACTCCATCCAGACGCGGGGGCAGCTGCTGTGTGTCAGGGAGTTCTCGCAGTTCCTGGTCCCCCTGCGCAACGTCTTCGCGTGCTGCGAGCCCAGGGTGCCCGCGGTCACCCTGGCCCAGTACCTGACCCGCCAGAGGCACCTGCTCCACGGCTACGAGAGCAGGCACCTCAAGCACGTGCCAAAGCTCATCCACCTGGTGTGCAAGCTGCTGCTGGACCTGGCTGAGAACAGACAGGTGGTAGAGGCAGAGCTGCTGGACATCCCAGACCTCTCAGCTGAGATTGAGAGCACCGTGTCCCAGCTGGCAGCCACGGAGCTCGAGCGGGAGCTGGCCAGGCACGACAGCGACGCGTCGGACTCGTCCTCCGCCCACTGCTCTGCTCTCGACAGCCAGGACTCACACGTCTCCCTGGGACACGAGTGTGATGCCGACTGCAGGAGAAGGCATGTCGGATGCCTTCAGCCTCTTACTCATATGAGAAGGCGTCTGAGCTACAGTGAGTCAGACCTAAGGAGAACCGAGTTTCTTTTGGAACAGGATGACACTGCCTGGACAGTGCCTGCGCAGATCTTAGTGAACAACAAACCCAAGCAGAACAGTGAAGAGGAATGTTCTGCCACAGGTGAGGCAAAGCCACAGCTGGAGTTAAACAAAGAAGCGTTAGTGCGTAACACGTGCACGTTCTGGAGCCAAGGGAAATTTGATTTGGATGGACGAAGGGACGGCTCCTGTCACAGAAGGAGCTCTACCAAAGAAGTCCAACGCAGCAGGACCTTTTCCTCAGGCCTGGCGTCCATGCACAATCCCAAGGAACCTGGGATGCAAAGGCACAGCTTTGCCAGTGAGACTGCTCACAGGAAGGACCACAAGACCAATATGTATGGCAGGAGATTTTATCTCTCTGAGGACTCTGACTCTTCTTCTTCCTCTTCCAAAGTGAACTTTTCCACTGGATATGAAAGTGAGAGTAGCAGAGAGTTGTCAGAGACAATTCCACACATTGTTCTGCAGTCAGAATTAAGTTTGGAAGCCCGAAGAGTTTTGGCAGCCAAAGCACTTGCAGATATAAATGAATTTCTGGGAGAGGATGAAGTGAAGCAGAAGGTAGAAATGTGGCAGGTAATTTTTAACTCAAACCCATGCTACGGGCTCTGCATATTTCACCTCAGTGAGTTCCTGGAATGGCAGAAATGCCAATGGAGCTTTGAAATGGCACATTGGGATAGCAATTTATATGAGGCCTGGGTTTCATGTCTTTCACAGGCTGGCAAGACACACCTACACATTCTGGTCTATAGCAGGAGGGTGGAGGTTCTGGTTGTGTTCACTTTCCTAACTGGGGGAAATTGATGCCATTACCTCTGGCTGTAATGTGGCTGCTGGTGGCACAGAAATAGCACAGGTTTTAAAGGTTTGAGTTGGTTTTCATCAGTGTTTTCTTAGAACTAATCAGAGGATTTGTGAGTAAAAGAAAAAGAATTTAGTAGAAACTTAACTGCTTATTGTCAAACCCAAATCCTCTTAGCAACATTTGCTTTGAAGTTGTAATGCAAAGCTGGTTTATGTATTCCAGTGGAGTATTGGGAGGTTCTCAGCTGCACTGCTGCTTTCATCCTTCTGTTTTAAAGAATCACTTGTATTACTGTTGATTAATGTTGATACTCTGGAAAAAAATACAAATTTTTTTGATAACACTTTTCTTGTTGGAACATAAGAGCCAAATACTGCAACAATCAAAGAGAATTTGGCAAAGGTATATAGATAATGCATTTTCAGTTTTGTTTTGTTTGTTTGTATTTTTTTTTTTTGTTTTAAGAAAGAACTGAATTCTCAAGATGGAGCTTGGGATAAAATCTGCACCGAGAGAGATCCTTTTATCCTCTCCAGCTTGATGTGGTCATGGATAGAGCAGCTGAAAGAACCTATTATATCCAAAGATGACATTGACATGCTGGCAAAACAATGCACAGAATCCCAGGATGCACTCCACTTGCTGGGAAAGGTACATATTCAATCTGACAGTTCATTCCTTCACTTTGGGCAAGGGTTGCACTTTGAAAAAGCCACTTAATTCTCTTTCAAAATCAGAATGAGAACTCATTCTGCATCAAACTGTGTGAATTGTCTGGGTATCTCTAGATATTTTCTAGTCCAAGTGTCTTGCTCAAAACAGAGTTACCTAGAGCAGATTGCTTGTGTGACAAATGCTCCAGCCCCTTAATTAATCTGGAAAAGGGTTGGGAAGGAACAACCCCAAAGATTGTTCTTCCTTTTCTTCCTCCTTGCTAGCACTGCTCAGTGTCTCTGCCAGCTTCCAGTGGTGACGGACACTGGGAAGGACAGAGAGAGGTACAAGAGGGGAAAAAGGCCTGAACATGCACAGCATTTTGGGCTGAAAAGATCAAATCTCACCCTTCCTATGCCAATTCACAGGAAGGCTGCTGTTCGTGGAGGGAATCTTGAAATTCCCAGAAATAAGGAGGAATTACCAGAGTAGTTTGTAGCACTCAGGAGAGTTTTCCTGTTGTGACTGAAATAATTATGCAGTGGCTCTTTGGGCTGGTGGGAATTCCCCACCAACTCCTGCACATGAAGTTTCAGCACAGGAAGGCACAACCTGGTATTTACACAGCAGTTAACAAAATCTGAGTGCTAAACTGCTTTTTATGGAAATATTTCTTCTGATGAGATGCTGTTCCTTTTCCCCACCAGGAGCAGTGTCAGACCATCCTTTGTATTTTACACTGCGTGGCAAAACTGCAAGTGCTGCCAGCTGATGTGGAGGAGGCCTTACTTGCTCGTGCTATTAAAGCTTTCACCAAGGCAAGTAATCCCAAATAACTATCCAGGATATTGTATTTACTTGGTTTAAATCATGAAGGGTGAAGCAATCAACAGAGGGAGGCCTCTATGAGAAAGGCTACAGTAATTCCTTCATGCTTCAGTGTGGCTTATTTATTTCAGAGTTTACATTTTATAATAATCACATACATAAAGGGTTGGAAATATTCTCTAAAAAATTAAATTCTGTCACTACAACCTTAATCATGGAGTCTCATTTTTCTCTTTCTGGACCACTGCCAGTTCATGGACATCTTCAAATTATGGAAAAGATAATTTTACAGGGTGACACTGACTAATCACCTAGAGTAGCTTCCCAAAGGCTTTGGTAGATTCTGTACCATGTGAATTCTTTCCATCAGATTAAATCACTTTCTGAAATTACACTGCAAGTCAGTTCTGTTCCAGACCTGTGCCACAGGATGTGAGTAACTAATTTCTGCTTTGGGCTCATTGAGTAACAGTGACAGGTGAAGCTATTGCTCAGCTCAGATTTCTTCTCAGATTCAGTCAATGAAATCTGAGCTTGAACAGAATGTTCACTGTGCTGTTTCCTCATCTCTTGTAAATCTGCCTGTTAAAACAATCATATTTCTCTTTCTTCTGTTTTATTTTAATGTCTAGTTAGCATAAAACTGAAAACACTTGGCATTAAGCACTCCATCAAAAACAAATCTTTTCTTTGATAAATCTCAAAGTTTTTTTTTAATGTTGTGCATCTACTTTGCATTTTGCTGCATGGCATCTCTTTAACAACTGAACTGAAACTTCTCTCTTTTATTAGACAAGCTTCGATTCTGAGAATGGGCCATATGTTTACAATACCTTGAAAACTGTGTTTAAACAAGCACTGGAAGAAAAAAGGAAAAGGATTAAAGAAGGAACAGAGAATCCTTCTTGATTTCTACACAGCTCTGCTGAAGCATTAGATGGGCCTACCGAATTATTTTGCATATTCCAGCTACTGTATTTTGTGCTACCTGGCATGATCTACCTAACAGAAGTTATTAACAAATCATTTTATTTTTTTAGAGGGAGTTTTAGTGGCAGTTGTTCAGTCTACATAGTTTTAAAGAACGGCTCCATGTAACCATTCTCTGTAGCATTTTGTTTCAGGTACTGTTCTTTTATGTTGTGAAGGGTTCTCCCATTTTCAGATGTGTTTATTGATGTGGAAACCTCTGTTATTGGCAAGAAACATTATTGTCAAGCGACACGACTGCCATAAAGTTCAGTGCCATGATCCCCAAAGGTTTCATGGATTAATATTTATGTATTACATATGTTTACATTAATGATATTTGATTTCATTTTGCAGAAAATAAATATTGACCGCACCTGTAAAACTGCTTTTCCTTTCAGAAATTTCGAAGTGAGACCAACAGTAATAATGGAGAGATTCACAGATCTTGAGATCTGTTATAGACAGTGGACAGTATTTTTTTTCAGATCTCTTAAACAATTGTAACCAAAGTATTTCTAGAAGGTCTTGTCGGAGAGAAATGCACTGTGTTGAGCAGTAGTCATCAAGCCCTAATTTAGACTTTTTTGGCTGAGAAAGCTTCAAAATGTTTTTAACAGAAAATTGATTAAGGCATTTAAAGTGCTTTGAATAAGAGTAAAATTTTACTTTATTAGCTAAACTTTTATAGCTTTAAGTGAAAAAACACTTCATCGTGAAATCTTCATAAGAATATGATTCTGTCCATACTTACATCCAGCAAATACATAAAGAAGTGTGATATTAATCAAAGCCTTACTAGCTGCAATACACTTTGCCAAGGCATTCTTATCTAATAAAATAGAAACAGCTGGGCCAGCATCCTAAAACAGTTTTGGATTCCAGCCTTACGATCTGGACTGGAATGCCAGTTTGCAGAATGAGAGGTTCATCAAGGTTGATAAATTTAAGTAGTTAAACAAGAATTTATCCTTTTCCAAAATATTTTTATTCATTTCTGTAAATGACAAATATTTAGAGTTAAAAATAGACCAGATGAAATACAGGTAATTTATATATGTCTCAATTATTGGATGATTTTATATCAAATTCAAATTAAAACACCTACTTTGGCAGAATCATCTTAAAATAGGAACACTTGAAAATATCACATGTAAATCACAACACAAATCCAGCTTTGCAAAAAGGCAAGGCAACATGACAGGCAGTTCTGTATCAGCACTAGCAGTCAGGCTCAAACAACTACCATCTTCTAATCCCCCGAATGTCCCTTCTTCAGGGCCTGCTCTGGTGCCCTGCCATCACCCACACCACAGTGGGATTCACATACTGCAAGCAGAGTTAGGTTTGTGCAACAGTGAAATGGGTGTGGTCGGCAGGATCGCTGGAGATACATCCCTACAGAACTAAAGAAAATGTGCGCACCAAGCCAGGGCTTGAATAGGCACAGGCATTTTGGAAAGATGAGGACAAGGTAGCAGAGAACAATGGAAAAATCAGCTGAAAATAAAAGGAGGAAATGCTAAAGGAGATATTTGTGCACATTTGGAGATTTATTTTTCTTGGATGCAAAGCAAAATCAAAAGGTCCTAAATGCCCAAAATATTGGAAACATGGAATGTCCTCCATAGCAGAGTGTCAGACCTCTGGATCCTTAAAACAATTTTATGGTGGTGGAACAGTGGCAGCTTGAGCTGGTGCCTCTGGGGGACCCTGAACGAAGAACCCCTGGGCTTTGATACCCTCCCAGGTGAAGTGTGACAGTCTGGGGTATTGCTGCTGTGTCCGAGTGCCCGGGCACTGGCTGGCACCACAGGTCCCCAGTGCCTCTGCTGAGCCATCCCTCTCCTACAGTCAAGTTTGGTCTGTCACATTTGGCTTTTCTCTCTGATGCACTAGCAGGACCACAAGAGCACGTGGTGCTGAGGATGTAAAAATGCCTGTTCTGGCTGGAACATTGCTGTTGCGTGACACCCTGCAGGCAGAGCGGGCAGCTGGAGGGATGTTGACTCGTGTCCCTGGTGCCAGCCGCGCTGCATACATGAGAGCTGCTGGATGTTGGTGCTCGCTGGGACCCGGCCCGGCCCGGCACCACGGAGAGTTACAAAGCGTCTTCAAGGAATCCCTGTGGCATTGTGTGTTTTATACGGGTTTTATTGTAAAGTTGGTTATTTTTGGAAAATAGGATTTTGGTTTGACCCTCGGTTCCCCCCATGTTGTCCCTCATAAAATTTTGTTCCTCCCGCCAGTTACCTGTCCATCATTGTAACCAGCCCCCCTTCATTTCGAGAAATTTCTGTGTCAATCTTGCCTTACTTAACACATGATTTGTCCCCTGACGCTTCTCCCTCCCCTGTGCCATTGCTATTGCTTGAGTTGTGTCCCTCGCTCCTCCCCTGGGCTTCGTTCATTGGTCCCTTGTGTCCCCTCGTGTCACGCCCTTCGCCTTTATAAGTGCCTCCCCAAGAGGTTTTCTGTGACACCGTTACTGGCCCCGGCTGGGTCAGTAAGTCGCCTCGGCGTCCATACGTGTGTCCAGTCCTTCCTTCCTTCACCTCAGTGCTTCGCAGTGCTGCTCTCGCCTGCGTCGCTACGCCGCAGACGGAGCCAGACCTCGGGGTCCTGGCAGCGAACCTGGGAGTGGCGGGATTCGTGGTCTCCACCGGTCACTCCGGGAGCGGCTAGCCGGCCGCGGGATGAGACTGCAAATCCCCAGGCGTTAAACCACACGATTTACCCTGGGATTTAAAGTTGTTTCGATGTAAATCTTGTAAAAGGCCGGAGCAAGTCTCCTATGAGTTGTCTCCCTGGCAAGCCCAGTCCCGGCCCCGAACGCCCCTCAGCGTTGTCAGGGCAGTGGCAGGAGCCGGCAGCTCGCCCAGAGCGAGCTGCTGCCGCCCGAGATGGCCACAGGAGAGGCGGGCGGGCAGCGCCAGGGCCCTGCGCGGGGCTCCCCAGGCTCCTGTGGCATCGGTGCCGTTCCCTCGGGCGCCGAGGAGAGTCCGGAGCCGCCGCTCTGCCTGCGGGGCTGTGTGTGCCCGGCCCTGAAGGAGGCAGGGCCGGGGCTGTGGCGCCGCCTGCCCGGCGCTCAGCGCCGCCCGTGCCGTGGCCGTGCAGCGCGGCCCGGCGGGGCAGCTCCAGCCCGGCTCGTCGCCAGCGCCGTCCCGGCACGGCGGCTGCCCCTGGGCCGCGGCAGCCCCGAGCCGGACGGGCCCGGAGGGCCTCGGGAGGGAGCGCGGGAGGGCCCCGAGCCCTGCGGGCCTCAGCAGAGACTCCCGCCCCACTGCGGGCAGCAGGAGGGGCGCAAAGCTCCGGGACGCTTATGAGAGCCCGCAGCCCTCTCCACATGTGAAGTGAGAGCCCAGAACCCCGTCATGTGCCTCAGCAGAGACCCCAGCGCCCTGCACACCTTGGGAGAGATCCCAAACTCCCTGTATGCCTCCCACAAAATTCCAAATCCCTTGCATGACTTGAAGTGGACCCCAGCGCCCTCCGTGCCTCAGAGGGAGCCTAAAATATCCCTGTGTGTCCCACAAGGGACCCCAGCCCCTCGTGCGCCTTATGGGGGCCTCCAAAGCCCCCAGGTGCCTTACAGGGAGGCCAGGGCAGCTACGGCGAGGGTTTTGACCAGGAAACGGAGTGCGGCTGCAGCTGGGCTGTTGTGCCTCTGGGGCTGTTCATCAGCCCCATCGGGCCCCAAGGCCACACAGCCCTTCCCTTGCCTCCCCTTGTGGCCCTTGTCCAGAGGAGCAGACCCTGTGCAGCACCCTGCATTGCTGATGGCCCATCCATTAGGTTCTATCAAGAGTGTGTTAATTTGGGAGGAGCTTTGTTTTGCCTGCTGGAATTGCTGGTCAGGCTGTGTCCCTGGAGATGCTCTTGATGGCTTCCCTCTTTTCCCGGGCTTGCCGCTGGAGGAGGTGCAGGCCCAGATGATGCCAGGGAAGGAAATGTGCCCTCAGCCCAGGGACGCTCAGCATGGGCTCCCCCAGCCCTGGGGACCCCGCCGCTGGTCACAGCAGCCCCTGCCTGGCTCCTGCCTGCCCACACCGTGGCCATCCACGGCTGCTCCTGGGCACGGAGCTGAGCCAGTGCTGCTGCTGGCTGGGCTTTGCTGCTGCTGCCACCCGGACACTGGGGTGACAGCTCCATCTCTTTATTGCAATAGAAGAAGGGGCCATGAGCTACCTGGGTGGGGATGGAGGGGATGGGGGTGTGAAAAATTTGTACTTTATGATTAGCTTTTTGCAAATATTAAAATGAATATTATAGGTGTTGTGTTACAATGTAATGCTGTATTAATTCTTTTAAGTAGTGTGTTAAATATAGTTTTAGCTTATAAAAAATGTTAAAATAGGAGCTACAGTATGTAAGATACTGTTTTTTAAAGAAGTGACTCACAGCAAGATAGCAGCCACAGGACACATAAATCTGTCAGAGAAAAAGAATTCATTGCCCTCTTATCAGAAGAAACTAACTTCTTCCCGCCTAGAAGGCACTGTTAGGATTCAGAGGAAGAAGTTGATGATGAGTGGACAGAATCCTGTATTTGAATGGAATTTATGCCTCATGTATGAAGTGTATGAATATGCAACAGGGTATTGTTTTTAAGGGTTAATCCTCTGTTGACAGGTGTCCTCTTTTGAGCTTGTGCTGCCCAGAAAAAGGTACCCGAACCTCCATAACTCTTTGTTTCTATTGTCTCATATTGTCCTAATTCAAATTGCGCAAATAATCATTACTGTAATTGTATTACTATCTATAGAACCATTTTATTAAACTTTAAAATTTTAAAAACAAGTGATTGCTGTTTTCACAGGGGTGTAACCTACAGGGTTGTTTAGAGGGCAGGGCCAGGGGGCTCCGGGGCAGAGGAAGGGACATGTTGGTCTCAGGAGGGGCTGGAGGGTGCTGGGCTGCTGCTGGGGTCTATAGAAGAAGTCGGGAATGGGCTGGGATGGGACAGAGGAAGATCAAAACGGGGATGAGGGCAGCTCAGGGATACACATGGGGAGAGGAGGGGGCAGTGGGATCTACACTTGGAGAATAGCAGGTTGCGTCTTAGATGGCTGTTCCGGGGTCCTCTTCTCAGAACTCTTGACAGGGCTGCCCAGGCCCTCCGGGTGTGACGTGCTGCCGCCTTTCAACTGCTGTGCAGAGGTGGAACTGTGGAGAGAGGAGGTGGCTGAGGCCCCAGCTGCCAGGGGCACACAGGGAGCCTCCTGCACAGCAGGGCCCAGAGCTGGCAAGGCTCCCCAGCACGGCTGGAGCTGCTGGCACAGCTTGGCCCAGCTGCACAGCTGCCCCTCAAGGCCCCGGCGAGCAGGGCACGGCTCTGGGCAGGCTCCCTGGCCAGGAGCGGGCCCCAGAGCGCCTCTGCCTTTCAAGGGCAATCTCGTCCCTGCTCTTTCTCCTCCCCACCGGGCTTTGCCTCTGCCCTGTGACCCTGGGGTTTGCCTTGGCCAGGCAGCCTCAGTGGGAGCCAGCACTGGCTGCAGCCCCAGCGGGCCACCCAGGAAAGGGCCCAGCAATGAGGAGGCCAATGAAAGCTCTGGGCAGCAGCAGAACCCTCAGCAGAGTTCTTTGGACAATCATGGACTGGCCACACCTCCCCTGCAGCCTCACTGGGAATGTTTCCTGTCTGCAGTAGACTTTTAAAAGAAGCTGTTTGAGGGGGAGAGCAACAAAACACTCACCCGTTTCTCTTACAGGAATACCATATTCCAAAGCAGCACAAGATGAAGACAAGGTCCAAAAGAAGTAGGCCTGCCAGTAACCCCAGCCAGCAGCCTGTTCCCTGACAGAAACCCCCTCCAGGGCCCTTCTGGGAATCAGGAATATGCGCTGTGGTTCCAGCTGCACCTGTGGGAGCAATGGGGAGCGTCAGCCCGTGCTGTGCTGCGCTGCTGAGCTGGCAGCACGGTGGATGCGGGCAGGACGTTCTCCGTTTCCCCCAGAGCTGGGGCCTGCAGGCACCTTGCCGCCCCTTGGCACAGGCTGTGCCACCCAAGAGAGCCCAGCAGGCCGGGAGGAGAGCCTGGGGGCAGCACAGCTGCTTGGGCAGTGGCTGCTTGGAGGGACACGGGCCAAACCCATCCCTGAGCAGCCACTGCCAGCCCTGGCCCTCCCTGCCCCGTGACAGCTCCTCCAGCCCCAGGGCACAGAGTCAGGCCCTGTCAGGACCCAGTGCAGCCCCTGCCCAGTCGGGAGCCAAGGCTGGCTCTGGCCCTGGGCTGGCGGCAGGGCTCCCGCTCGGGGCTGCTCCTGTGCCTTGGGCCTCTGGGCACTCAGGGCCAGCTCCGGAGCAGCTGCAGCGGGAGGGACGTTGGTGCAAGAGTCCCCTTTCCCCGGGGCTGTGAACGAGCTCCAAAGACACCTCCAGCTTTGGCTGCTGCCGGGCCTGTGCAGGG
This sequence comes from Melozone crissalis, assembly GCF_028551555.1. NCBI lineage: Eukaryota > Metazoa > Chordata > Aves > Passeriformes > Passerellidae > Melozone > Melozone crissalis. The sequence goes on along the minus strand of NW_026535807.1, from coordinate 21,920,364 downwards.
CAGACCCTGGGGGAAGAGCTGCTGCCACACAGCCCCACCAAGGGCTGAGCCCTGCTGAGCCTGGCACAGCAATTACCTTCTGTGCTTTCACCTGTGCTTGGCATCACATTTGTTCCTGCAGTAGAGCCTGACACCGACTCACTGGTTCCTCCGGGGTGTGGCTCCTTCTGCACAGATTTTTGGCCCATCACTTGAAAAAGAAAGAGGCACAGCTGGATCAGATGGCAACATTCCCCATTGGGGAGGTGACATCGGCAGGAGGCACTGCTTGTAAAAGTCAGTGAAAAGACTGGGAAAATGCCCATGCTGTTGGGGCTGGGCCAGAACACTCCCTCCTCCAAATAGCTGTGCCTCCTGATCAGCTCAGAGACAGGGATGTTGCAGGGGACCTGAGGCCCGTGGTGCGGTTTGGGCTGCCCATCAGCTGATGCCCAATGCCTCCCTGCAGAGGCTGGGGAGAAGCTGCAGCCAGGCCAGGCTGGCAAACAGCCCTGCAGGGCGTGGAAGCAGCAGCGGGGGCGGCAGGGCCGCCCCGGATCTCTTCCTGCTGTGCCGGGCACGGCGTGTCCAGATGTGCAGTCAAAGCCCCCGGCTGCTGAGCCCCAGGACAAGGCTGAGGGAATGGACCCACTTTGTCCTGCCTGTGCCCCATTCTGTGTTTGTCTCAGGAATTCATTTGTGTCAAGAGACGTTTTGGCTGCACTATCATGGGTCTTTCATTTTATCCATGTTCCATTTCCCATGAATGGATGCCACAAAAGCAGAGCTCAGCTTGTGGGGTCAGCAGGGACACACTACTCACCTCTCCGATGGGAGGTGGGTTGGTGCCAAGAATCCAGCCGAGCCGCTGGAGAAGTCCTCCCTGCAGACACATCTGCAACACATCAGCCACAGAACCTTCTGCCATCTCTGCTCAGCTGCATGGGCACCACTGAGCCGCAGGAGCGGTGAGGGGATCGTGCAGGGCGAGGGCACACACGTGCATGGCTCTGTCCTGGCACCTGCAGCGATGCCCCCCTGGCCGAGCTTTGGGCTCTGAGCAGGATGGACAGCTAAATGCTCCTTCCTCTCACTGACAGTGATCCTGTGGGATCACTCAGGGATCCAGAAGGAGCAGGGCAAGAATTCCAGATTGCTTCAACCATGAGATTATGTTAAGGGAAATGGAAGGCGTCTGAGCTCTTGTCACATCGACACTGATTATTGTCTCTGGAAAGGCACACTGAGAACTTGCCTCCAGCATCTTCCAGGAATTTCAAGCCATTTTCCAGCAGGGCATCCAAATAATCCATGTTACGATTCCAGTCTAGAACAGAGCACAGATCAGAACCATTTCCATGCTGTGCTGGGATCATCATCTGCCTTTGGGAAGTGGGCACTGCAAGGGGGTCGGGTGAGGCCATGGGAGCCAGGCGTGAATGGACACGGCCAAAGCTGCACAGGGGCCTGGGGAGCTCTGGGCTGGCTCATGGCCACTCTCCACAGGTCCTGGGCAATGTCCCTGGCGGGGCGACTGGAGTAGCCCGAGGCCCTGGGGCTCTCTCCATTACACACAGTGAGGAAATCCTCCCTAAAGCCCAGAGGGAAACTGCAGCAGGCAGTGCCACAGCTGTCCCTGCCTCCCTTTGTCCCTCCTGCCCTCCTTCTGCTGGGACACTGCCCAGTCCTCAAGGGCACGTGGCCAGGCCCTGTCAGGAGCCACTGGAGCCTTGCTCTCCCCCTCTGCCCTTTCCCCACCATGGGCACCCCGTGCAGCCGCTCCCAGGTTTGGGGACGTGTCTCCCACGGAGGGAGCCCAGCAGGACAGCTCAGTACCCGAGTGCCCTGAGCCTGCTCGGGACAATTCCTCTGGGCTGTGCCCGTCTTGTCCGGGCTGTGCCCGCAGTGCCAAGCAGCAGAGAGGGCAGCTCAAGCCTCAGCAGGGCTCAGGCCCAGAGGCACAGCAATTACCTCCTGTGGCTGTGCCTGGCATCGCCTCCCTTCCTGCAGCAGAGGCTGGCACAGAATCACTGCTTCCTGTGGGAAACGCCGTCTTCAGCACAGCCTCTGCATCCACTTCTGGAGAAAGGAAAAGGAACACTGGATCAGATGGGGCTGTTTCCCATCGGCAAGGGCGCAGCTCAGGAGGCAGTGCTTCTCAAAGACATGGATAAGAATCAGGAAAAGGCCCAGGCTCTTGGGATTGGGCCAGAGCACTCCCTTGTGCAAACAACTGTGCGCCTCCTGATCTGCTGAGAGACAGGGAAATTGCAGGGGATGTCAGGGTGTGCATGGCCCGTGGTGCTGTTCGGGCTGCCTGTCAGCTGATGCCCAATGCCTTCCTGCAGAGGCTGGGGAGAAGCTGCAGCCAGGCCAGGCTGGCAAACAGCCCTGCAGGGCGTGGAAGCAGCAGCGGGGCAGCAAGGCTGCCATGGATCCCTTCCTGCTGTGCCGGGCACGGCGTGTCCAGATGTGCAGCCAAAGCCCCCGGCTGCTGAGCCCCAGGGCAAGGCTGAGGGAATGCACCCACCTTGTCCTCCCTGAAGCGCTTCCTTCAGCAGTTGCCACATGACTTCAAATGGCTTCTGGAATTTCTTGTCTGTTGTGTGTTTGGGTTTTACTGTTGGAGGATCTTGACAGAAAGTAGTTCCATTTCCCATGAATGGATGCCACAAATGCAGAGCTCAGCCTGTGGGGCCAGCAGGGACACACTACTCACCCCTGTGATGGGAGCTGGTTTGGTGCTCACTATCCAGCCCAGGAGTTGGTGAAGTTGTCCCTGCAGTCACATCTGTAACTGAACAGCCACAGAAGCTTCTGTCAGCTGGTTCTTGCCACCTTGTCAATGATTACGCCTTGGTTGGACGGTGAGAACACACCTGCAGAACTCTCAGTGGGCTTCACAATTTCAAACCTCCAAGTTAATGGAGAAGCCATCCCAGTGTCCCAGTCTGGAAGCAAACCAATATGAGAACAGTTTCCTTTGCGTGCCAAGGCTGGCTCTGGCCCTGGGCTCACGGCAGGGCTCCCGCTCGGGGCTGCTCCTGTGCCTTGGGCCTCTGGGCACTCAGGGCCAGCTCCGGAGCAGCTGCAGCGGGAGGGACGCTGGTGCACGAGTCCCCTTTCCCCGGGGCTGTGAACGAGCTCCAGAGGCGCCTCCAGCTTTGGCTGCTGCCGGGCCTGTGCAGGGCAGGCCCTGGGGAAGAGCTGCTGCCACACAGCCCTGCCAAGGGCTGAGCCTGGCACAGCAATTACCTTCTGTGCCTGTGCCTGTGTCTGGCATCTCCTCCTCTCCTGTGGCAGGGGCTGGCAATGAAGAGCGACTGCTTCCTTCAGGAAATGCTGCTTTCCACAGAACCTCTATGTCCATCTCTTGAGAAAGGAAGGGAGACAGTTGCATGGGAGGGAACTGTTCGCTATTTGGGTGGTGGCATCTACAGGAGGCAATATTTGTTAAAGACCAGGAAAATGGCCAGGTTATTGGGGCTGGGTCAGATCACTCCCTGGTGCAAACCACCTCCTTTTCCTAATCTGGAGACCAGGATATTGTGGGGAATTTCAGGGTCTGTTGCAGTTTGTTCTGCCTGTCAGCTGATGCCCAATGCCTTCCTGCAGAGGCTGGGGAGAAGCTGCAGCCAGGCCAGGCTGGCAAACAGCCCTGCAGGGCGTGGAAGCAGCAGCGGGGCAGCGAGCCTGCCATGGATCCCTTCCCGCTGTGCCGGGCACGGCGTGTCCAGATGTGCAGCCAAAGGCCCCGGCTGCTGAGCCCCAGGACAAGGCTGAGGGAAATGCACCCACCTTGGCTTCTCTGAAGCATTTCCTTCAGCATTTGTTTCATGTGTCGGGATGGTTCTAGGGATATCTTGTCTGTTCTGTGTTTGATCTTCCCTGTCGGGGGTCCTTGGAGCACAATATTTCCTTTTCCCATGAATGGATGCCAGAGAAGCAGGGCTCAGTCTGTCGGGTCAGCAGGGACACACTACTCACCCCTGTGACGGGAGCCTGGCTTGTGTGTAGGAATGATCACAGGGATAGGAAATGTCCTCCCTGCAGACACATCTGTAACACATCAGCCACAGAACCTTCTGCCATCTCTGCTCAGCTGCACGGGCACCACTGAGCCGCAGGAGCGGTGAGGGGATCGCACAGGGCGAGGGCACACACGTGCATGGCTCTGTCCTGGCACCTGCAGCGATGCCCCCCTGGCCGAGCTTTGGGCTCTGAGCTGGCAGCTCTCCCAGGGGAAAGGCCTTGACCTACCCTCACCATCTCCCTGAGGCTCAGTCCTTAATGTGGGTTGGGAAGCCAGATCACCTTCACCAACAGGTTCAGCTGCAAAGAAAGGCAGGACAGAACAGCACCCGTGGCACTGTAGGAGATGCTCAGGCTGCAGGCAAGACTCAGCCCCAGAGCACAGCCCTGGGCCTGATCCCTGCCCGCTCTGCTCTTCTCTGTGGCTGCACAGAGCACACCGAAGGAAACACTGGCATTGCACATTGGAGGAGGATGGACAGCTAAATGCTCCTTCCTCCCACTGAGAGCGATCCTGTGGGATCACTCAGTGCTCCAGAAACGAGCGGGGTAAGGTTTTCAGAATCCTTCAAACTTTAGATTATGTTAAAGGAAATGGCATGTGATTGAGCTCTTGCCACATTGGTTATTCTCTCCAGAAACGCAGACAGAGAACTTGCCTCCAGCATCCACCAAGAACTTCAAAACATTATTCATCAGGCCTTCGAAAACACCCATGTCATGCTTCCAGTCTAGAAGGGAGCACAGATCAGAACCATTTCCGTGTTTTGTTGGGATCCCCTTCTGCCTCTGGGAATTGGGCACTGCCAGGGGGTTTGTTAAGGCTATGGGAGCCAGGTGTGAATGGACAAGTCCAAACTGTACAGGGGCCTGGGGAGCTCTGGGCTGGCTCCTGGTCACTCTGCACCTTCTTTGCAGGCCCTGTGACACATCCCTGGAGAGGAAACTGGGGCTGCCCAGAGCGCTGGGGGCTCTCTCCCTTTCCCAGAGGAAACCCTCCCTAAAGGCCTGGGGAAAACCATCCCCAGCGCTTCCCGGGGAGCAGGGAGCGCTGTCCCGGGAAAGGGGAGCCAGGCTGCCGGCTCACCTGCTCGCCGCGCTTGCAGCGGAGCAGCCTGGGCAGCCCTGGCAGGCAGGGCCACGGCCAGGAGGAGCAGGAGGAAGAGGCGCAGAGCAAGGGCCATGCTGCCTTGCCCTCTGCCAGTCCCGCAGCTCTTGCTGCCACCGCTGTCCTGACACCGCTGTCCCAATGTCAGCACCACTGCTGCCACCGCCGCTGCTGCTGCCGCAACAGTTGTGCTCAAGCACTGACTGCTCGCTCCTTGTGCTGCTGTGCAACCACCGGGTCTGGGACATCTGTGACCTCAGAGCCTGCTGTGACCTCAGCCTGCTGTGACCCCTGAGCCGGCTGTGACCTCATGGCCTGCTGTGACCCCTGAGCCTGCTGTGACCTCATGGCCTCAGCTGTACCCTTAGATTGTGCCCCCATCTGTACAAATGGGCTGCCCTGATTGTAAATGTTTTGCTTCATCAAAGGGCCATTGCTCAGCAAAATTTTTTTTTCCTGCTTCCATTGCTGATCGGTCAGGCTGTGTCTCTGAAGACGCTCTTGATTGTTGCAGTATGAATTTATTTTATTGATTCGTTTTGTTTTGTTTTCCCAATTCTCCCATCATAAAAAAACCAAACAATTTTAAAAGTAGTAACAATTTTTATTGAATAGTTAAAGTAAAAGATACCATGGGGTATGGAGGGCAGGGTTTTGTGACCCTTGCCACTTCACATACAAGCTTGCCAAGTGAAAAATCACCCCTTATATGCCATGTGTCAATGCCATCTCCTCCCATTTTTTGTTCGTCATATCTCTATCTCCGCCCTCATTACCACCCTTATCACGCATACGCCACCACTCGGTTTGGAGGTCGCAAAAGTCTTTGGGGGTCGTTTTGGATGAAGACTTCTCCTCTTCCTCTTTGTCCTTTAATTCACCTTTGGGTTACACATGCGCACCAAGCCAGTACAATGTAAGCCAACATAAGACTACGTCTATATATGAAGGCAACAAATCCTTGTAATTAAGATTTTCTGGGACCCAACCAGGTTCTTTACTCATTTTTATCAGCTGTATCTTCACCTTCTTTCCTGTGGTCCTTGAAAACATCTCCTGGGAAAGGGGGGGTGAGCCCCTCCTCTCCCTCTCTTCTTTGGCATTACAACTTTTTAACTATTTATTATTCTCAAATATTAATTACTGTATCAATATCAATTACTGTTTCAATTTTTATCAGTATGAATCATACCTATTTATCACAAATCCCCCATTTCTCTTTTTGATCATTATGAATCCTGCTCTATTTAAAAGGCTGTGCCCTGACAGCTTTTATAGTTTTCAAAATTTTGGTTTTCTCGTTGTCTCTTTTTAGCTTCAAACTTTTCCAGCATTTCTATTACTGCTTCTAGTCTTTCACACTCTCTTTCAAGTTTAGTTAGCATTTCCTGGTCTATTTCAATCTTTTTAAATCCTTGTTCTTTAACAGCGGTCAATTTAGCTTTTAATGCCAATATAGATCTTGGTTTTCCTTTTTCTGCTGATTCTGAATCTAGAGATATTGTTGCAATCTGCATCCCCTGAATCACTGAATGAATTAACCTAATAAAACACGAAATCATACAAGGCAGAAACAGAAGTCTCAGAATTGAGCATAACAACATGAACTCTAACTTTTTCCTCCAAACACCTCCAAAGAGGTTACCCCACCAATCTGTTTTCAAGATTGAATTCCACTTTTGTACTGGCACATGAGCCACTCTTTTAATTTCTTCTGCAAGTTCTGTGATAGCTTCTCCATAATCATCAATTTTTACCCAGCACTCAGATTCATTAAATCTCTTACAAACTCCTCCTTCTTCTACTAACAGATAGTCTATGGCAATCCTGTTTTGGTACACAAACTCCCGCATTTGTGTATATCGTCTGGCTACATTTTTAAGGCACCGGAGGTGTGATTTGACACCACCTTCACTACTGCTTGCAGCCTTATCAATCTATTCAACAGATAAACTTGGGTCCTATATCCCCATGACCCATCCTGAGCGCATGTTGCTGGGTCATAATATGCTATAATTTGTTTTGCAGGCCATTCGTCCTCCTCCCATTTTTGATTCCCTCCTGCTGTTGGAAAATTTAAATTCAAATCTCCTTTATTCCACTGCAGGGTTTCATACAGTGGAGTTCCTAGCATATTGCTTAGTTCCTTCTTGATACATCAGGGTTAATATAAATCAACTTAAATCCCACCATATTATCACATTCTTGGAATTACATGTTCCAACAATATTTTAGCTACTGTTTGAACTGTAGCCCGAGCTGCAGGAAATGCTTCAAATCACTAAGTTAATTGATCTATTATAACTAACAAATATTTCCACTAACCCACTATAAGCAAGTCTATAAAATCAACCTGGATCTTTTCAAATAGCCTGTAGGCTGTTTTGCATCCTCCAGAGGGAGGGCTCCTCAACTTCTTTACCTTTTAGCAGGTGAGACACCCCTGGGTAATTTGCTTTTCAATTTCAAATATCCTTATACACCCATAAAATTTTAAGAAGTGATCACAAAAGGCCCTTGTTCCCCAGTGTGTCTGTCTATGCAAGTTATCTAAGATCTAATGTGCCGCTGGTTTTGGCATCATAATCCTGCCATCAGGAAAAACTTACTTGTTGGAGAATTTTCCTCAGACATGGCTTGAAGGAAAAAAGGCCACGAACATATACAGCTGGTTAAAAAGGAAAAGGCAGCTGTAAGCAGCAAGTTCTCAGGCTTTTTCCTTAACAACAGTAAACACCATGTCCTGGAGTAGTGATGAGAAAGCATGGTGGAAAACATGGAGGCCTTGAGAACAGTTAATAACAAGTCAACAACAGGATGAGAAAAATAAATGTTAGCCTTAACAAGAAACCACAGGTATTCGCAACAAAGGAGAGGTTGGTGTGTAATCTGTAACCAATGATGAGCTCAGGTTTTGCAATATGTATGAGCTTAATTAACACTACTATAAAAGTCTGTAGGCTGGATCAATAAATCGGAATTCAATTGTGATCAATAGGGATGTGGTCGACTCCCTTCGCTTCCACACTTACTTTCCCTCCTTAAATGTTGCTCCTAATTTCCTTATAGCTGCCAGTTCTGCTAGCGGAGGGGAAAGTGTCTCCTGCTGAATGTCTATTTTTTGTAAGGTCATGATTTCAGTATCTCTTTTTCTTAAGGTCGCTCTTTTTGCTTCTTCATCAGCCAAATTATTTCTTTGACTCTAATATCCCTCCCTCTCTGGTGTTCCTTGACATGAACTACTGCTATTTTCTTGGAGCCTTTTAAAGCTTCAAGTATCTGAATTATCAATCCCCCGTGTATTAACCCTTTCCCTTGAGTGTTTATAAGTCCCCTTTCCTTCCAAATTTTTCTAAAAGTAGGTACTACACTAAAAGCATATTTGGAGTCTGTATAAAAAGTCCCTTCTTGCCCTTTTAGTATTAATAATGCACAGAGTAAAGCATAAAATTCACAGGCTTATGCTCACCATGAGGGACTAAGGGGACCAGACTCCTTTACTCTAAACTTTTTCCCACTTCACCTGAATGCCAACCTGTGCCATTAATTTCTAGATTATCTTCTTCAGTTAAAGAATAAATGTTAAGTTTTCCTTCACAGGGTTTTATGTGTAAATTTAAGAGTCTTATTGGATCTCTGCTTAGCAAATAATTCTTGGCTTCTTGTATCAACAATAAATCATTTACTCTAAATTTGTCATCTGTTTCAATTTGCACTCCTTTTATTACAGGAACAGGGAAAGCCTCTCCTGTAATTCCGATTACTGAAACTCGCTCACGACTTCTCTCACATCCCTGGGGTAATTTTGTCACTGTCGGCTGAGAAACTCCTGTATTGACTAAAAATATAACTTATCAAGATCTCTTCTGGTGGTGTTTTGGTCTCCCTCATTAAACAGAGCCCCTGACCTCCCTGAATAGTTTCCTCATCTTGCTCTTTCTTCCTGCAACCATTTTTTTGCTTTTTGGTAGGTGCTTCTTTTATATGATAGTAAAAACAGGTGGGTCCTGCACCCTTCAAGGTAGGGCAAGAAATTTGTAAGTGCCCTTTCTTCTGGCAGGAAAAAACACACAGAGGTCCTGTATTCCTAAAAATAGATCCTGACATCTGCTGTTTGTTTTTCCCAGCGGATTTTTTTTTCTGTATTCAAAGCTGCCTGCATTTCTCTAACTGAAGTCACCAAAATTCTGTCATCTGCTTTCTGCTTTTCCTCATCTCTGTTCACATACACCCTTTGTGCTGCTCTCAGTAACTCCTGAAGTCCCCTGTCCTGCCAGTCTTCTAATTTTTCCAGCTTCTTCCTGATGTCTCCCCTCGGGACTCCAAAAGGCAGCATACTCACTCTCCTCCTGATTAACAGGGTCTTTTGAATTCGCATATATATTTAGAGCCTGGCAAATCTAATTCTCAAATGATCCAAACTTGGGCCAAAATAAATTATCTTTCTGGATCATTTCCTTTGTCCATTTAAACATGTAATACTTTAATATATTCTCTTTACTTTTTCCACTTTGGGATTCCCATTCATCCGAAAACCGTATTATCATCCCCAGTGGGCTGTCCTGAGGAATGCTCCACCCCTGAGAACCCCCCTCACGGTTCCCAGATGCCTCAAACCACTGCGAATTTTTCACACAATCCGCAGCCAAGTGTTGGAGAGTTTTTCAGGAATGGCTTAAAGAAAGAGGCCATGAGACATACAATTGAGAGAAAAGTAGAAGAGAAAAGTAAAGCAGTTTCTAACAGTTCTCAGCCTTCTGATTTCTATAAACAATTAGACTCTCTTTATAAACAATAAAGTTCTCAGGCTGTCTTCCCATAACAAGTAGAACACCGTCTCTGGGAAGGCCTGCCATCCTGAGAACAGATGTAGAAGTTTTGGGAACACTGGTTTCTGTTTTAGTTTCTGGTTTCTGGTTTGGTTTCTGTTTTTGATAAACAATTGTAGGTATTCTAAAACAAGAGGAGTGGTTAGAAGTTTCTCTGTTAGCCTATCATGACATTGGATTACAGAATATTCATGGCGTTCGTTAGCACTGTTATTTAAGGTGATTGATTGATCCATAAAGTTGGAGTTCGATGCATTACCAGGATGGTCGTTCTCCCCTTCACTTCAATATATGGTGACCTCCGACCGTGATAGCGAACACCACGGGGAAGCGAACGCCACGCGAAGTGAAGCCAGGTTCGGGTTCCGTAAGATCGAAACTGCAGCCGGAACGGCAAAGAAGCGCGGAAGACAAAGCAGAGGGTAACCCGCCGGCCCGCGCCGCGCTGCGAGCGACTATACAGATAGGCTCGTCCGATACATGCGGCCGCGACCTTGATTTGAAGAGCTGCAACGTGCGCACATAGGTATGGAAAGGCAAGCCGCATATGAACTTTTTATTACCCTTTTGCAAAAACGGCAAATTAAGGGAATAGATTTACAGAAAGAATTACCGGGTCTTTTAGCTTATGGCCTAGAAAGGGGGATCTTTATAAATCCTCACACAGTTCACGAATTGTTGGAGTGGCGTAGATTTGGTGATTTATTGTGGCAGGCTACGTTAGATTATGATAAAACTGCTAAGAAGTGGGGTAAATTATGGCGGGTCGTTAACACCGAACTGTTGCGGATTCAAGCTGAAAAAAGGGCTGCTCACCAGGCTACTGCCGCTTACGATCGTAACAAAGAATGCGATCAAGATAGGGAATTTGATAAGAACGCGGGAATTCCTCTTGGCCCCGCGACGCGGACAGTTTTATTACCTGCTTCACCGCCTCCCTCGGAAAGCCAGGCTATGAGTCACACTATGAGCCAGGCGCAGACCGCCTCGCTGCCCGCCGAGCAGCCCCCCTTAACGGGCCAGGCTACAAGCCCGGCTACGAGCCAGCCTACAAACCAGGCTACGCAGACTGCTTTAGTACCCGCTTCGCAGCCCCCCCCTAACGAGCCAAGCTCCGCGGGGTGCCTTGTTGTCTGCTTTGCCGCAGGCTACACAGAGCACTTCTGACTCTCCCGTACCTGCTGCGTCTCAGCAGCTGGGGCCAGATACGTGTACTCCGTTCCCGACAAGCAATCAGCTGGTCCCTGGGTCGGAAATCGGCTTGGCGGCGGCGATTGCGAGGGAAAGACGGGACGCGTGGGCTGCCCTGGCCAAAGATGCAATTGACAGGGGAGATCAAGAGCTGATAAGTTCGGCTGGAGAACTGGCTTGTCCGGTTGTCTTTAACCCTCAGGCTGGAGGAGGTTTTCAAGCCACAATTAGTGCTCTTGACTGGGAATTGTTATCTCAATTGCAAGCTGCTGTTAGTCAGTTTGGACTTGGAAGCGGACCAGCTAAGCAAATGCTCGATTATATTTTTAATACCAGTATCCTCCTCGTTAATGATTGTCTTGGCATAGTTAAATTAATCTTTACGTACCATCAACAATTGCTGTTTAATGATCATTGGCGGATACTTGTTAGTGAGTGTGTGGTAGTTCAGAGACAGCCGGGTGACCCTCTGCATGGTGTCACTGTTGATGAACTTATGGGTCTGGGACGTTTCCTTCGTACTGATGCACAAGCCTTAATAGGCCAAGAAAAGTGCCGGGAGGCAATGCGGTTAGTCAGACTCGCGATAGATATGGTAAAAGAACCAGGAGGGATACCAGTGTATATGGGAATTAAGCAAGGCAAAGATGAGACATTTGGCGCTTTTGTTGATAGAGCTGCGGCTGCAATTGAGAGAGCCGGAGTAGCAGAATTTATGCGCGAGGCTCTCCTTAAACAGTGTTGTATTCAAAATTGTAATTCTGCTACTAGAAACATACTTAATGCTTTAGGTGCGGATTGGACTGTAGAGGAAGCATTAGAGAGGATGGCTCTTATTCTTACCAGGCAGCAGGCTTTTGTGGTAGATGTACTCAAACAGATAGGAATAGGTTTTCGAGAACAGGCAAGGTCCTCTCAGAGTCAGGTGTTAGCCGCTTTTGCACCTCTTCAAACGTCCGCTGCGTTTGCAACATCAAATAAAGAGGGCCGCACGAAATGCTGTCCATGCGAAGGCAAGGGCCGCTTGCGCCGGGAATGCCAAGCACCAACAGAAGTCATCACTGCATCATCGGTACCTTTTCCTGCCTTCAACCCGACACCACAGGGAGCCACCGCGGGCGAAGCTGAACCACCGCGAAGGGAGTGACCCGCAATGCAAAGCAGAGATGAATTAGTAGAAGGACTTAACAGGACTTTGGGCTTATAGTTACGGTGAAGGGATTTTCCATATGGTTTACGGATTAACGGAAATGTGTGAATTCGGTGATTTATGGTAGAATTGCAGTGCTGTGCTACTCCGAACTTGGCACGGGCGCGCCGGAGGCAGCGGCGGGAAGATCAAAAGCCGCCGCCGCAGGAGCCGAGCCGCGCCGCCCCCGAGAGTGGAGCCATTGCGCGGGAGCAGCCGCGCCGCCCCGAGAGCGGAGCCGCCGCCGCAGAAACCAAGCCGCGCCACCCCGAGAGCCGCGCCGGAAGTGAACAAAGAGCGCCGCGGGGGGAGCGACCGGAGCCGCATCGCCCTCATGTGTGAACTGGGGGCCAGATGTCCACGGGCGGCCAGTTGCTGCTTGAGAACAGTGACTGGACATCAGAGAGCAGGTGATGGAGGAGCAATCATGCTGTGCATTGATAGTTTTCGTCCTGCACACTCCTTAGTGGATTCCGACTTCAGAGTGCTTTTTCGAGCGGTAGCGCTTCTCCCTCCGCCCCGTAGCCGGCAGGAGCTACAGTTTGAGATCTAACAGCCATAATAATCGTGACTCTTGTCAACAAAAGAAAAGATTCCTATTGCAATTAAAAGATTAGTGAAACTAAACAAGCGACACCAAGGACTGTTGCTGTCAGGATGTTTTTCACCTAAGTTAGAGAGATCTTTTGTTCTCCCCAGCACAGACTGTAAAGCAGATCAGCGTAAATGAACGCAGGAGTCAAATTTCGGCCGATTTGGCTCGGCATTGGTTATGCTGTCTTGGAAACATCTGTATTACCAGAGACTTTGAACATCAGAAGCCCGGATGGCTGGGCTGGTGGAACATTAGACTTTAAAGCTGTGTTTTGAAAAATTTAAAAATGTTAAGATGTGTTGGAATGATTGTATGAGTGAGATGTAATGAGTGTGTTTTTTGTATTCTTTAAGCTTTGTTTAGATGTGATAGATGTAAAAGCAAACACTGAATTCAAAAGAATTTTTTCACAGGTGCACCTTAAATGAATTGTGTTTAAGTGTATTTAAGTATAAAAATGCTATAGCAAACACGTGAAGAAAGTTATTTTAGCTTAATATTTTAGAATCAGGCCTGTAAGTAAGTTATAGTAAATGCTATATATTATTCCTATAGTAAGTTTTATTTGCTATTAAGTAGTTTAAGTTAAGTTATCAATTAAGTGCCATTAAATGTTAAGGTTAAAATTGTTGAGCTTGTTTTCGGTTGGGTTCGAGGTCTGCTAAGTTTAAATTATATATAGGTTTGAGTTGTGTGAGATTTAAAGAAAATTAAATTTTGTTAAGTATTATTAAGTAAGTTAAGTTAGATTCTGTTAAGTTTGAATTAGATTTAAGTGATTTTACATGATTTGCAAATAAGTCTGTTAAGTTAAATATTTTAAGTGCCTTAAATGCATACTATCTTTTCACCACTCCAAATTAACAAAGGACTGAGAATCTCCCAGTTGATGCCATTTGAGCCAAATGACTAAAGGATTACAGACTGAAAACTGACTTTGAACCTTTCTGAGAGACCCATGAAAAAGGTGGATGTGATAATTTCAAGGACAGAAAGAATCATTTTCAGACTTTTTCACCTCCTCTCCAGGTTCGCATGAATGAAAACAGCTAACAGCTTTCTTTTCTTAGTCCAATTACCACCTGTCGTGCAATGCCTGATAAGGCCATAACACGCGGTTGCCAGACGACCTGGGAATATAATTGGGAGTGGGCACTACGGAATGAGACAGGGCTAAACACTGCTTCAGCTTCAGACCTTTATAAATCTCATGAGCAAAAATCTTAGCTTATTATCACTGGGAGGTACAGTGTATTTTGAAAAGGGGTTAAAGCTCAAAGTACATCATATATAGCCTCAATAAGATGTAGAAAACTGGTGCCTTTAACACAACATTCTGTTGTAGGCCCTATAAGAAGAGATCCCAATCAAGCATTAAATAATTGCAGTTCAGCTTTGATTACTCTAATTTCCAAAGGATGAGTCAGCATAAACAGATATGGGCTACTCTGGATTCATCTCTAAACCTGGAAATAGTGTCTAAACAGCTTTATAACCAGTGTAAAGGCTCTACTATTATGACACCTAGGAAATTACCCACAGGGATATTTTTAATTTGTGAAGATAGAGCCTGGAATGGAATACCAGCCCAGGCGCAGGGTGGATCTTGTTATTTAAGCAAGTTATCATTATTCCACCTCTGAGCACTGGTTCTGATCCTTCTCCGCAGGATCACATTTCTGACACTGAGTGTCCTGTTTATCCTCAGGCCTTTGCTGCAGCTGAGCCCTGGCAGAGCGGGGTCTGCACTTCTCTTGACATCTGGTAATGCCTCCTCCACAAGAGTTTCTATAAGGAAAAACTTCACCATTATCTTACCTTGTTGTATCCAAAAGATGGTTGGTAGGATGGTAGAGAAGACCTGGCAAACTAACCTCTTTTCTCTCAAAGAAAAAAACAGGGGAAATGTTGGAGAGTTTTTCAGGAATGGCTTAAAGAAAGAGGCCATGAGACATACAATTGAGAGAAAAGTAGAAGAGAAAAGTAAAGCAGTTTCTAACAGTTCTCAGCCTTCTGATTTCTATAAACAATTAGACTCTCTTTATAAACAATAAAGTTCTCAGGCTGTCTTCCCATAACAAGTAGAACACCGTCTCTGGGAAGGCCTGCCATCCTGAGAACAGATGTAGAAGTTTTGGGAACACTGGTTTCTGTTTTAGTTTCTGGTTTCTGGTTTGGTTTCTGTTTTTGATAAACAATTGTAGGTATTCTAAAACAAGAGGAGTGGTTAGAAGTTTCTCTGTTAGCCTATCATGACATTGGATTACAGAATATTCATGGCGTTCGTTAGCACTGTTATTTAAGGTGATTGATTGATCCATAAAGTTGGAGTTCGATGCATTACCAGGATGGTCGTTCTCCCCTTCACTTCAATAGCCAAGGAACTTACTTTTTCCCTGACCCATTTCTGGCGGCGACAAACTAAGAAATCCCCGGTACCAGGAGAGTCTCAGTTTCCCACACTCCCCTCGTGGCTCAACTTCCTCACTTACTACTCTGTCACACTGCTTTTTCAATCTACCTGTTCCACTCCTATCTCTCCCTCTGCAATCTACTTGTTCCACTCCTCTCTCTCCCTTTCTCAATCTATTAGCCCTGTCCTCTCACCATCTAATCACATACTAAATTGCCAGCTACCAACCCCTCCAAGGAAATTGAACCTATTCATTCACTCTCTTTCTCAGTCTCCCTACTGAGTCAATCCCTCCTGCCCAAGGACAATCCTACAGGTGCCTGGACCAGGGATCCCCTCCTTCCCCCTGAGTCAAACCCTCCCGGGGTCCGCACTCATTCACTTTTCTTTCACTTCCCTCCTTTTCCGGCCGATCTCCTCGCGGAGAACCCGAAAACGCTGTACTAGGAGGTCCCACTTGCTTTGGGGGTTCGGGACTGCCAAGCCCCTGTCTCAGACACTCCACACACACTCACACATGCATACAGCTGCCCCCTGACCCAAAACCTCATGATACTCACAGCCTCCTTTTCTCACGAGGGTCTTTTTGCACAAAGCAGTTTTCTATGAGTACTCTCTCTCCTATAAGCTGGCACTCTGATGGGAGCCTCTCTTGCGCGCTCTTAAAAACTAATTTTCTTTTGCGTTATTGTAAAAGAGACTCTCTTTTCCCAAGAGAGAGTGGTCTAGCCTTGGGACCACTTAAAAGTCTGGTGGGGAGCTCCTTCCCAGAAGCTATCCACCTCCCCGGAGTTGGGAGAGTCCCTGGTTTTGGCACCAAAATTGTTATGTTTGTGCAATTATCCCATCATAAAATGAAACCAAACAATATTTAAGGTAGCAGCAATTTTAATTGAATAGTTTAGAAAATATATAAATAAGGGATCATTTGGTTCCAATAATAGTGCATAAGCAAAAGGTACTGCGGGGTACGGATGGCAGAGTTCAATGACCCTTCCCACCTCATGTACAAGCTTGCCAAATGAAAATCACCCTTTTTATGCCGTGTGTCAATGCCATCTCCTCCTTTTTTCGGTTTGTCATATCTCTATCTCCGCCGTCATTACCACCCTGATCACGCATGCACCACCACTCGGTTTGGAGGTCGCACAAGTCTTTGGGGGTCGTCACTGATGAAGGCCCTGTAGTCTTCTTCATTGTCCTTTAATTCACCTTTGGGTTACACATGCGCACCAAGCCAGTACAGTGTAAGCCAAGACTAACATATCACTGCATCTACATATCAAGGCAATAAGTCCCTTATAATTAAAATTTTCCGGGACCCAACCAGGTTCTTTGGTCATTTTTAGCAACTGTATCTTCAGCTTCTTTCCTGTGGTCCTTGAGAACATCTGCTGGGAAGGGGGGTTAGAGCCCCTCCTTGCCCTCTCTTCTTTGGCATTACAACTTTTTAACTGTTTATTATTAACAAATATTAATTACTGTATCAATATTGATTACTGTTTCAATTTTTATCAGAACAAATCATACCTGTTTATCACAGTCGTAAATGCGCAAAAGATTGGAAATGTGGAACGTCCTCCATAGCAGAGTGTCACACCTCTGGATCCTTAAAACAATTTTATGGTAGTGGAACAGTGGCAGCTTGAGCTGGTGCCTCTGGGGGACCCTGAACAAAGAACCCCTGGGCTTTGATACCCTCCCAGGTGAAGTGTGACAGTCTGGGGTATTGCTGCTGTGTCTGAGTGCCCGGGCTCTGGCTGGCACCACAGGTCCCCAGACCCTCTGCTGAGCCATCCCTCTCCTACAGTTAAGTTTGGTCTGTCACATTTGGCTTTTCTCTCTGATGCACTAGCAAGAGCACGTGGTGCTGAGGATGTAAAAATGCCTGTTCTGGCTGGAACATTGCTGATGCGTGACACCCTGCAGGCAGAGCGGGCAGCTGGAGGGATGTTGACTCGTGTCCCCGGTGCCAGCCGCGCTGCATACATGAGAGCTGCTGGGTGTTGGTGCTCACTGGGACCCGGCCTGGCCCGGCACCACGGGGAGTTGCAAAGCGTCTTCATGGAATCCCTGTGGCATTGTGTGTTTTATATAGGTTTTATTGTAAAGTTGGTTATTTTTGGAAATTAAGATTTTGGTTTGACCCTCGGTTCCCCCCATGTTCTCCCTCATAAAATTTTGTTCCACCCGCCAGTTACCAGTCCATCATTGTAACCAGCCCCCCTTCATTTCGAGAAATTTCTGTGTCAGTCTTGCCTTACTTAACACATGATTTGTCACCTGACGCTTCTCCCTCCCCTGTGCCATTGCTATTGGTTTGGTTGTGTCCCTCGCTCCTCCCCTGGGCCTCGTTCATTGGTCCCTTGTGTCCCCTCGTGTCACGCCCTTCGCCTTTATAAGTGCCTCCCCAAGAGGTTTTCTGTGACACCGTTACTGGCCCCGGCTGGGTCAGTAAAGCGCCTCGGCATCCACACGTGTGTCCAGTCCTTCCTTCCTTCACCTCAGTGCTTCGCAGTGCTGCTCTCGCCTGCGTCGCTACGCCGCAGACGGAGCCAGACCTCGGGGTCCTGGCAGTGAACCTGGGAGTGGCGGGATTCGTGGTCTCCACCGGTCACTCCGGGAGCGGCTAGCCGGCCGCGGGATGAGACTGCAAATCCCCAGGCGTTAAACCACACGATTTACCCTGGGATTTAAAGTTGTTTCGATGTAAATCTTGTAAAAGGCCTGAGCAAGTCTCCTATGAATTGTCTCCCTGGCAAGCCCAGTCACGGCCCTGAACGCCCCTCAGCATTGTCAGGGCAGTGGCAGTGACACTGGAACCCTGGAAAAAGTTAAAGATAGAATCTAAAATGTTAGGCTTTGTGCTTTCCCAGATCAACTGCACCTGCGTAAGCAGTATGATAAATTATAAAATTGTTAGATGTGATTGCTTAGTAATTAAATGTAATTATTATATAACCATAAGAAGAATAGTGAGAAACTATGTTGGAAATTCAGAGAGGGGCTAAATGTATGTATACAATAGAACAATGTAGGTTTAATAATTAACATGAAAGTTATGTAACGATAGAGTATAAAACATGATCATTTCGGATGTGTGGTCGGAGTCAGATTTGGGTTGAATATACCCCGATTCCCAGAGCTCTTAATAAAAAGCACCGCATATAATCCCCCGTGATTATGTGTTTTTGAACGCTAACAGCAGGAGCCGGCAGCTCGCCCAGAGCGAGCCGCTGCCGCCCGAGATGGCCACAGGAGAGGCGGGCGGGCAGCGCCAGGGCCCTGCGCGGGGCTCCCCAGGCTCCTGTGGCATCGGTGCCGTTCCCTCGGGCGCCGAGGAGAGCCCGGAGCCGCCGCTCTGCCTGCGGGGCTGTGTGTGCCCGGCCCTGAAGGAGGCAGGGCCGGGGCTGTGGCGCCGCCTGCCCGGCGCTCAGCGCCGCCCGTGCCGTGGCCGTGCAGCGCGGCCCGGCGGGGCAGCTCCAGCCCGGCTCGTCGCCAGCGCCGTCCCGGCACGGCGGCTGCCCCTGGGCCGCGGCAGCCCCGAGCCGGACGGGCCCGGAGGGCCTCGGGAGGGAGCACGGGAGGGCCCCGAGCCCTGCGGGCCTCAGCAGAGACTCCCGCCCCACTGCGGGCAGCAGGAGGGGCGCAAAGCTCCGGGACGCTTATGAGAGCCCACAGCCCTCTCCACATGTGAAATGAGAACCCAAAACCCTGTCATGTGCCTCAGCAGAGACCCCAGCGCCCTGCACACCTTGGGAGAGATCCCAAACCCCCTGCATGCCTCCCACAAAATTCCAAATCCCTTGCATGACTTGAAGTGGACCCCAGCGCCCTCCGTGCCTCAGAGGGAGCCTAAAATATCCCTGTGTGTCCCACAAGGGACCCCAGCCCCTCGTGCGCCTTATGGGGGCCTCCAAAGCCCCCAGGTGCCTTACAGGGAGGCCAGGGCAGCTACGGCGAGGGTTTTGACCAGGAAACGGAGTGCGGCTGCAGCTGGGCTGTTGTGCCTCTGGGGCTGTTCATCAGCCCCATCGGGCCCCAAGGCCACACAGCCCTTCCCTTGCCTCCCCTTGTGGCCCTCGTCCAGAGGAGCAGACCCTGTGCAGCACCCTGCATTGCTGATGGCCCATCAATTAGGTTCTATCAAGAGTGTGTTAATTAGGGAGGAGCTTTGTTTTGCCTGCTGGAATTGCTGGTCAGGCTGTGTCCCTGGAGATGCTCTTGATGGCGTCCCTCTTTTCCTGGGCTTGCCGCTGGAGGAGGTGCAGGCCCAGATGATGCCAGGGAAGGAAATGTGCCCTCAGCCCAGGGACGCTCAGCATGGGCTCCCCCAGCCCTGGGGACCCCGCCGCTGGTCACAGCAGCCCCTGCCTGGCTCCTGCCTGCCCACACCGTGGGCATCCACGGCTGCTCCTGGGCACGGAGCTGAGCCAGTGCTGCTGCTGGCTGGGCTTTGCTGCTGCTGCCACCCGGACACTGGGGTGACAGCTCCATCTCTTTATTGCAATAGAAGAAGGGGCCATGAGCTACCTGGGTCGGGATGGGGGGGATGGGGGGTGTAAAAAATGCGTACTTTATGATTGGCTTTTTGCAAATATTAAAATGAATATTATAGGTGTTGTGTTACAATGTAATGCTGTATTAATTCTTTTAAGTAGTGTGTTAAATATAGTATTAGCTTATAAAAAATGTTAAAATAGAAGCCCCGCTATGTAAGATACTTTCTTTTAAAGAAAGGACTCACAACAAGATAGCAGCCACAGGATACATAAATCTGTCAGAGAAAAAGAATTCATTGCCCTCTTATCAGAAGAAACTAACTTCTTCCCGCCTCGAAGGCACTGTTAGGATTCAGAGGAAGAAGTTGTTGATGACCGGACAGAATCCTGTATTTGAACAGGAATTTATGCATCATGTATGAAGTGTATGAATATGCATCAGGGTATTGTTTTATTGTTTTTATTGTGTTTAACCCTCTGATGACAGGTGTCCTCTTTTGGGCTTTTGCTGCCCAGAAAAAGGTACCCGAACCTCCATAACTCTTTGTTTCCATTGTCTCATGCTGTCTTAATTCAAATTGTGCAAATTATCATTACTTTAATTGTATTACTATCTATAGAACCATTTTATTAAACTTTAAAATTTTAAAAACAAGTGATTGGCGTTTTTCACAGCAGCGTAACATACGGGGTTGTTTAGAGGGCAGGGCCAGGGGGCTACGGGGCAGGGGAAGGGACATGTTGGTCTCAGGAGGGGCTGGAGGGTGCTGGGCTGCTGCTGGGGTCTATAGAAGAAGTCGGGAATGGGCTGGGATGGGACAGAGGAAGATCAAAACGGGGATGAGGGCAGCTCAGGGATACACATGGGGAGAGGAGGGGGCAGTGGGATCTACACTTGGAGAATAGCAGGTTGCGTCTTAGATGGCTGTTCCGGGGTCCTCTTCTCAGAACTCTTGACAGGGCTGCCCAGGCCCTCCGGGTGTGAGGTGCTGCCGCCTTTCAACTGCTGTGCAGAGGTGGAACTGTGGAGAGAGGAGGTGGCTGAGGCCCCAGGTGCCAGGGGCACACAGGGAACCTCCTGCACAGCAGGGCCCAGAGCTGGCAAGGCTCCCCAGCACGGCTGGAGCTGCTGGCACAGCTTGGCCCAGCTGCACAGCTGCCCCTCAAGGCCCCGGCGAGCAGGGCACGGCTCTGGGCAGGCTCCCTGGCCAGGAGCGGGCCCCAGAGCGCCTCTGCCTTTCAAGGGCAATCTCGTCCCTGCTCTTTCTCCTCCCCACCGGCCTTTGCCTCTGCCCTGTGCCCCTGGGGTTTGCCTTGGCCAGGCAGCCTCAGTGGGAGCCAGCACTGGCTGCAGCCCCAGCGGGCCCCCCAGGACAAGGCCCGGCAATGAGGAGGCCAATGAAAGCTCTGGGCAGCAGCAGAACCCTCAGCAGAGTTCTTTGGACAATCATGGACTGGCCACACCTCCCCTGCAGCCTCACTGGGAATGTTTCCTGTCTGCAGTAAACTTTTAAAAGAAGCTGTTTGAGGGGGAGAGCAACAAAACACTCACCCGTTTCTCTTACAGGAATACCAGATTCCAAAGCAGCACAAGATGAAGACAAGGTCCAAAAGAAGTAGGCCTGCCAGTAACCCCAGCCAGCAGCCTGTTCCCTGACAGAAACCCCCTCCAGGGCCCTCCTGGGAATCAGGAACATGTGCTGTGGTTCCAGCTGCACCTGTGGGAGCAATGGGGAGCGTCAGCCCATGCTGTGCTGCGCTGCTGAGCTGGCAGCACGGTGGATGCGGGCAGGACGTTCTCCGTTTCCCCCAGAGCTGGGGCCTGCAGGCACCTTGCCGCCCCTTGGCACAGGCTGTGCCACCCAAGAGAGCCCAGCAGGCCGGGAGGAGAGCCCGGGGGCAGCGCAGCTGCTTGGGCAGTGGCTGCTTGGAGGGACACGGGCCAAACCCATCCCTGGGCAGCCACTGCCAGCCCTGGCCCTCCCTGCCCCGTGACAGCTCCTCCAGCCCCAGGGCACAGAGTCAGGCCCTGTCAGGAGCCAGTGCAGCCCCTGCCCAGTCGGGAGCCAAGGTTGGCTCTGGCCCTGGGCTGGCGGCAGGGCTCCCGCTCGGGGCTGCTCCTGTGCCTTGGGCCTCTGGGCACTCAGGGCCAGCTCCGGAGCAGCTGCAGCGGGAGGGACGCTGGTGCACGAGTCCCCTTTCCCCGGGGCTGTGAATGAGCTCCAGAGGCACCTCCAGCTTTGGCTGCTGCCGGGCCTGTGCAGGGCAGACCCTGGGGGAAGAGCTGCTGCCACACAGCCCCACCAAGGGCTGAGCCCTGCTGAGCCTGGCACAGCAATTACCTTCTGTGCTTTCACCTCTGCTCGGCATCACATTTGTCCCTGCAGTAGAGCCTGACGCTGACCCACTGCTTCCTCCTGGGTGTGGCTCCTTCTGCACAAATTTTTGGTCCATGACTTGAAAAAGAAAGAGGCACTGCTGGATCAGATGGCAACATTCCCCATTGGGGAGGTGACATCGGCAGGAGGCACTGCTTGTAAAAGTCAGTGAAAAGACTGGGAAAATGCCAATGCTGTTGGGGCTGGGCCAGAACACTCCCCCCTCCAAATAGCTGTGCCTCCTGATCAGCTCAGAGACAGGGATGTTGCAGGGGATCTGAGGCCCGCAGTGCGGTTTGGGCTGCCCATCAGCTGATGCCCAATGCCTCCCTGCAGAGGCTGTGGAAAAGCTGCAGCCAGGCCAGGCTGGGAAACAGCCCTGCAGGGCGTGGAAGCAGCAGCGGGGCAGCAAGGCTGCCATGGATCCCTTCCCGCTGTGCCGGGCACGGCGTGTCCAGATGTGCAGCCAAAGCCCCCGGCTGCTGAGCCCCAGGGCAAGGCTGAGGGAATGCACCCACCTTGTCCTGCTTGTACCCCATTCTGTGTTTGTCTCAGGAATTCACTTGTGTCAAGAGACGTTTATGCTGCACTATCATGGGTCTTACCTTTTCTTCCATGTTCCATTTCCCATGAATGGATGCCACAAAATCAAAGCTAATCCTGTGAGGTCAGCAGTGACACACTACTCACCTCTCCGATGGGAGGTGGGTTGGCGCCAAGAATCCAGCCGAGCCGCTGGAGAAGTCCTCCCTGCAGACACATCTGTAACACATCAGCCACAGAACCTTCTGCCATCTCTGCTCAGCTGCATGGGCACCACTGAGCCGCAGGAGCGGTGAGGGGATCGCGCAGGGCGAGGGCACACACGTGCATGGCTCTGTCCTGGCACCTGCAGTGATGCCCCCCTGGCCGAGCTTTGGGCTCTGAGCTGGCAGCTCTCCCAGGGAAAAGGCCTTGACCTACCCTCACCATCTCCCTGAGGCTCAGTCCTGGATATGTGTTGGGAAGCCAGATCACCTTCACCAACAGGTTCAACTGCAAAGAAAGGCAGGACAGAACAGCTCCCGGGGCACTGTAGGAGATCCTCAGGCTGCAGGCAAGGCTCAGCCCCGGGGCACAGCCCTGGGCCCGGCCCCTGCCTGTTCCACTCTTCTCTGTGACTGCACAGAGCACACAGAAGAACACAGTGGCATTGCACACGGGAGGAGGATGGACAGCTAAATGCTCCTTCCTCCCACTGAGAGCGATCCTGTGGGATCACTCAGGGCACCAGAAAGGAGGACGACAAGAATTCCAGATTCCTTCACCCATGAGATTATGTTAAGGGAAATGGAAGGCGAGTGAGTTCTTGTCACATCGACACTGATTATTGCCTCAGGAAATGCACACTGAGAACTTGCCTCCCGCATCTTCCAGGAATTTCAAGCCATTTTCCAGCAGGGCTTCCAAATAATCCATATTACGATTCCAGTCTAGGACAGAGCACAGATCAGAACCATTTCCATGCTGTGCTGAGATCCTCTTCTGCCTCTGGGAAGTGGGCACTGCAAGGGGGTCGGGTAAGGCCATGGGAGCCAGGCGTGAATGGACAAGGCCAAAGCTGCACAGGGGCCTGGGGAGCTCTGGGCTGGCTCATGGCCACTCTCCACAGGTCCTTGGCAATGTCCCTGGTGGGGCGGCTGGAGTAGCCTGAGGCCCTGGGGGCTCTCACCCTCACACACAGAGGAAATCCTCACTAAAGCCCTGGGGAAAACTGCAGCAGGCAGTGCCACAGCTGTCCCTGCCTCCCTTTGTCCCTCCTGCCCTCCTTCTGCTGGGACACTGCCCAGTCCTCAAGGGCACGTGGCCAGGCCCTGTCAGGAGCCACTGGAGCCTTGCTCTCCCCCTCTGCCCTTTCCCCACCATGGGCACCCCGTGCAGCCGCTCCCAGGTTTGGGGACGTGTCTCCCACGGAGGGAGCCCAGCAGGACAGCTCAGTACCCGAGTGCCCTGAGCCTGCTGGGGACAATTCCTCTGGGCTGTGCCCGTCTTGTCCGGGCTGTGCCCGCAGTGCCAAGCAGCAGAGAGGGCAGCTCAAGCCTCAGCAGGGCTCAGGCCCAGAGGCACAGCAATTACCTCCTGTGGCTGTGCCTGGCATCGCCTCCCTTCCTGCAGCAGAGGCTGGCACAGAATCACTGCTTCCTGTGGGAAACGCCGCCTTCAGCACAGCCTCTGCATCCACTTCTGGAGAAAGGAAAAGGTACACTGGATCAGATGGGGCTGTTTCCCATCGACAAGGCCACAGCTCAGGAGGCAATGCTTCTCAAAGACATGGATAAGAATCAGGAAAAGGCCCAGGGTCTTGGGATGGGGCCAGTGCACTCCCTTGTGCAAACAGCTGTTCGCCTCATGATCTGCTGAGAGACAGGGAAATTGCAGGGGATGTCAGGGTGTGCATGGCCCGTGGTGCTGTTCGGGCTGCCTGTCAGCTGATGCCCAATGCCTTCCTGCAGAGGCTGGGGAGAAGCTGCAGCCAGGCCAGGCTGGCAAACAGCCCTGCAGGGCGTGGAAGCAGCAGCGGGGCAGCGAGGCTGCCATGGATCCCTTCCTGCTGTTCCGGGCACGGCGTGTCCAGATGTGCAGCCAAAGCCCCCGGCTGCTGAGCCCCAGGGCAAGGCTGAGGGAATGCACCCACCTTGTCCTCCCTGAAGCTCTTCCTTCAGCAGTTGCCACATGACTTCAAATGGCTTCTGGAATTTCTTGTCTGTCTTGTATTTGAGCTTTACTGTTGGAGGATGTTGACAGAAAGTAGTTCCATTTCCCATGAATGGATGCCACAAATGCAGAGCTCAGCCTGTGGGGCCAGCCGGGACACACTACTCACCCCTGTGATGGGCGCTGGTTTGGTGCTCACTATCCAGCCCAGGAGTTGGTGAAGTTGTCCCTGCAGTCACATCTGTAACTGAACAGCCACAGAAGCTTCTGTCAGCTGGTTCTTACCCGCTTGTCAAGAATTACGCCTTGGTGGGACCATGAGAACGCACCTGCAGAACTCTCAGTGGGCTTCACAATTTCAAACCTCCAGGTTAATGGATAGACCGTCCCAGTATCCCAGTCTGGAAGCAAAGCAAGATGAGAACTGTTTCCTTTGTGTGCCAAGGCTGGCTCTGGCCCTGGGCTCGCGGCAGGGCTCCCGCTGGGGGCTGCTCCTGTGCCTTGGGCCTCTGGGCGCTCAGGGGCAGCTCCGGAGCAGCTGCAGCGGGAGGGACGTTGGTGCACGAGTCCCCTTTCCCCGGGGCTGTGAATGAGCTCCAGAGGCGCCTCCAGCTTTGGCTGCTGCCGGGCCTGTGCAGGGCAGGCCCTCGGGAAGAGCTGCTGCCACACAGCCCCGCCAAGGGCTGAGCCTGGCACAGCAATTACCTTCTGTGCCTGTGCCTGTGTCTGGCATCTCCTCCTTTCCTGTGGCAGGGGCTGGCAACGAAGAGCGACTGCTTCCTTCAGGAAATGCTGCTTTCCACAGAACCTCTATGTCCATCTCTTTAGAAAGGAAGGGAAACAACTGCATCAGATGTAAATGTTCACTATTTGGGTGGTGGCATCTACAGGAGGCAATATTTGTTAAAGACCAGGAAAATGGCCAGGTTATTGGGGCTGGGTCAGATCACTCCCTGGTGCAAACCACCTCCTTTTCCTAATCTGGAGACCAGGATATTGTGGGGAATTTCAGGGTCTGTTGCAGTTTGTTCTGCCTGTCAGCTGATGCCCAATGCCTTCCTGCAGAGGCTGGGGAGAAGCTGCAGCCAGGCCAGGCTGGCAAACAGCCCTGCAGGGCGTGGAAGCAGCAGCGGGGCAGCGAGGCTGCCATGGATCCCTTCCCGCTGTGCCGGGCACGGCGTGTCCAGATGTGCAGCCAAAGCCCCCGGCTGCTGAGCCCCAGGACAAGGCTGAGAGAAATGTTCTCACCATTCCCTTTGTGCAGTTCCTCTACTATTTGTTTCAAGATGTCATTTGACTTTTGCGATTTCTTCTCGCCTCTAGGTTTGTTCTTCCTTCTCGGAGGACCTTAAGAGAAAGTAGTTCCATTTCCCATGACTGGATGCCACAGAAGCAGGGCTCAGCCTGCGGGGTCAGCAGGGACACGCTACTCACCCCTGCGATGGGAGCTGGGCTTGCGTGCAGGAACCAGAAAAGGAGCAGAAAAAGTCCTCCCTGCAGACACACCTGTAACTCAACAGACACAACAGTTTCTGTCACCTGGTCCTGCCAGGTTGTCAATGATTAATCCTTGGTGGGACAGTGAGAACATACCTGCAGGACGCTCCAAGGGCTTCAGAACTTTATCCAACCAATCTAATGGCGATGCCTTCCCAGCAACCTCATCTAGAACAGAGCACAGAGGACAACATTTTTCAGGGCCAGGGCGTGCTGGGATCCCCGTCTACCTCTAGGAAATGGGCACTGCAAGGGGGTCGGATAAGGGCATGGGAGCAAGATGTCAATGGACATGGTCAGAGCTGAACAGGGGCCTGGGTAGCTCTGGGCAGGCTCCTGGTCCCTCTCTACCCACTTAACAGGTCCTGTGCATGATGCCTGGAAGGGGTAGCGGGAGTTGCCCAGGGCCCTGTGGGCTTCCACTCACACACAGAGGAAATCGTCACTAAAGCCCAGAGGGAAACTGCAGCAGGCAGTGCCACAGCTGTCCCTGCCTCCCTCTGTCCCTCCTGCCCTCCTTCTGCTGGGACACTGCCCAGTTCTCAAGGGCACGTGGCCAGGCCCTGTCAGGAGCCACTGGAGCCTTGCTCTCCCCCTCTGCCCTTTCCCCACCATGGGCACCCCGTGCAGCCGCTCACAGGTTTGGGGACGTGTCTCCCATGGGGGGGAGCCCAGCAGGACAGCTCAGTACCCGAGTGCCCTGAGCCTGCTCAGGACAATTCCTCTGGGCTGTGCCCGTCTTGTCCGGGCTGTGCCCGCAGTGCCAAGCAGCAGAGAGGGCAGCTCCAGCGTCAGCAGGGCTCAGGCCCAGAGGCACAGCAATTACCTCCTGTGGCTGTGCCTGGCATCGCCTCCCTTCCTGCAGCAGAGGCTGGCACAGAATCTCTGCTTCCTCCAGGGAACTCAGCTTTCAGCACAGACTCTCCTTTCATTTCTGAAGAATGGAAAAGAGACCGCTGGATCAGATGGAAGCATTCCTCATTGGGCATAGGGAAGATGACAGCTTCAGGCTCCAATAGTTTCAAAAGGCATGGATAAGGATCAGAAAACACCCTGGATTTTGGGACTGTCCCAGCCTGGTCCCTTCTCCAAACAGCCCCTACACCTGATGTGCCCGGAGACAGGGAAATGGCAGGGGGATCTCAGGATGTGCGTGGCCTGTGGGGTATCCCGGGTTCCCTGCTGGGCTAATTTGCCCCCGAGCAGGCAGCACAGGCTGGATACCTCAGTCCTTCATGGGGACAGAGTGTCCGAGTACCCAGGCCGCGCTCAGCCGCTGGCTATCTTAGCAAGCCCAGTGGATATCAGCTCTTTAGTGATTATCAGCTCTCTTATGGTTTTAGCTCTTTGCTTGCTAAGGCGCCTTGCAGGCTAGCCAGGAAGCAGACGCTGCCAGAGAGGAGAAGAAACGTCCTGGCGTTCCACAGCGAGGGTTTTAGTGAGGGGTTTGTGAAGGGTTCTAGAGATGGCTCCTCTCCAGAATGGGCTAAAACAGCTCTATATATGGGTTATAAGGGGATCCATACTTGTACAATAGTAGGGGTTAAGGGGAATTGACTTATGGGGTTACAGAGAGATATGCTGGGGTCCAAAAGGAGGAAGGCAGGGGCTTCTTTTGCTACCTCATCATGACTTGGCAATTCCTATCTTTAAGCCTCGGCCCTCCATGGGGCCCTAGCATGCTCGGAGCCTGCTACAGTGGTGCAGTTTGGGCTGCCTGTCAGCTGATGCCCAATGCCTTCCTGCAGAGGCTGGGGAGAAGCTGCAGCCAGGCCAGGCTGGCAAACAGCCCTGCAGGGCGTGGAAGCAGCAGCGGGGCAGCCAGGCTGCCATGGATCCCTTCCCGCTGTGCCGGGCACGGCGTGTCCAGATATGCAGCCAAAGCCCCCGGCTGCTGAGCCCCAGGACAAGGCTGAGGGAAATGCTCTCACCATTCTCTTTGTATAGTTCCTCCACTATTTGTTTCAAGACGTTGTTTGATGCAAGCGATTTCTTCTCGCCTCTAGGTTTGTTCTTCCCTCTCGGAGGACCTTAAGAGAAAGTAGTTCCATTTCCCATGAATGGATGCCACAAAAGCAGGGCTCAGCATCTGGGGTCAGCAGGGACACGGTACTCACCCCTGCGATGGGAGCTGGGTGTGCGTGCAGGAACCAGAAAAGGAGCAGCAAAAGCCCTCCCTGCAGACACACCTGTAACTCAACAGACACAACAGTTTCTGTCACCTGGTCCTGCCAGGTTGTCAATGAATAATCCTTGGTGGGACAGTGAGAACATACCTGTAGGATGCTGCAAGGGCTTCAAAGCTTTCTGCAGTAAAGCTAATGGAGAATCCTTCCCAGCAACGTAATCTAGAACAGAGCACAGATTAGCACATTTTCCATGGTTTGCTGGAATCCCCTTCTGCTTTCGAGAAGTGGGCACTGCCAGGGGGTCGGGTAAGGCCATGGAAGGCAGGTGTGAATGGACATGGCCAAAGCTGCACAGGGGCCTGGGGAGCTCGGGGCTGGCTCCTGAACATTATCTAGCCTCTTTCCCTGCCCTGTGCAACATCACTGGAGAGGAAAGAGGGGCCGCCCAGAGCCCTGGGGGTCTCTCCCTCACATAGAGAGGAAATCCTCACTAAAGCCCAGAGGGAAACTGCAGCAGGCAGTGCCACAGCTATCCCTGCCTCCCTTTGTCCCTCCTGCCCTCCTTCTGCTGGGACACTGCCCAGTCCTCAAGGGCACGTGGCCAGGCCCTGTCAGGAGCCACTGGAGCCTTGCTCTCCCCCTCTGCCCTTTCCCCACCATGGGCACCCCGTGCAGCCGCTCCCAGGTTTGGGGACGTGTCTCCCACGGAGGGAGCCCAGCAGGACAGCTCAGTACCCGAGTGCCCTGAGCCTGCTCGGGACAATTCCTCTGGGCTGTGCCCGTCTTGTCCGGGCTGTGCCCGCAGTGCCAAGCAGCAGAGAGGGCAGCTCAAGCCTCAGCAGGGCTCAGGCCCAGAGGCACAGCAATTACCTCCTGTGGCTGTGCCTGGCATCGCCTCCCTTCCTGCAGCAGAGGCTGGCACAGAATCACTGCTTCCTGTGGGAAACGCCGCCTTCAGCACAGCCTCTGCATCCACTTCTGGAGAAAGGAAAAGGAACACTGGATCAGATGGGGCTGTTTCCCATCGGCAAGGGCGCAGTTCAGGAGGCAATGCTTCTCAAAGACATGGATAAGAATCAGGAAAAGGCCCAGGCTCTTGGGATTGGGCCAGAGCACTGCCTTGGAAGACAACTGTGCATCTCCTGATCCGCTGAGAGACAGGGAAATTGCAGGGGATGTCAGGGTGTGCATGGCCCGTGGTGCTGTTCGGGCTCCCTGTCAGTTGATGCCCAATGCCTTCCTGCAGAGGCTGGGGAGAAGCTGCAGCCAGGCCAGGCTGGCAAACAGCCCTGCAGGGCGTGGAAGCAGCAGCGGGGCAGCGAGCCTGCCATGGATCCCTTCCTGCTGTTCCGGGCACGGCGTGTCCAGATGTGCAGCCAAAGCCCCCGGCTGCTGAGCCCCAGGACAAGGCTGAGGGAACGCACCCACCTTGACTTCTCTGAAGCATTTCCTTCAGCATTTGTTTCATGTGTCGGGATGGTTCCAGGGATATCTTGTCTGTTGTGTGTTTGATCTTCCCTGCCGGGGTTCCTTGGAGCACAATATTTCCATTTCCCATGAATGGATGCCAGAGAAGCAGGGCTCAGCCTGTGGGGTCAGCAGGGACACGCTACTCACCCCTGCCATGGGAGCCTGGCTTGTGTGTAGGAATGATCACAGGGATAGGAAATGTCCTCCCTGCAGACACATCTGCAACACATCAGCCACAGAACCTTCTGCCATCTCTGCTCAGCTGCACGGGCACCACTGAGCCGCAGGAGCGGTGAGGGGATCGCACAGGGCGAGGGCACACACGTGCATGGCTCTGTCCTGGCACCTGCAGCGATGCCCCCCTGGCCGAGCTTTGGGCTCTGAGCTGGCAGCTCTCCCAGGGGAAAGGCCTTGACCTACCCTCACCATCTCCCTGAGGCTCAATCCTTAATGTGGGTTGGGAAGCCAGATCACCTTCACCAACAGGTTCAGCTGCAAAGAAAGGCAGGACAGAACAGCACCCGTGGCACTGTAGGAGATGCTCAGGCTGCAGGCAAGACTCAGCCCCGGGGGCACAGCCCTGGGCCTGATCCCTGCCCGCTCTGCTCTTCTCTG
Organism: Melozone crissalis; assembly: GCF_028551555.1. Classification (NCBI taxonomy): domain Eukaryota; kingdom Metazoa; phylum Chordata; class Aves; order Passeriformes; family Passerellidae; genus Melozone; species Melozone crissalis. The sequence goes on along the minus strand of NW_026535807.1, from coordinate 21,889,743 downwards.
TGGCTGCACAGAGCACACGGAAGTACACACGGCCATTGCACATGGGAGGAGGACGGACAGCTAAATGCTCCTTCCTCCCACTGAGAGCGATCCTGTGGGATCCCTCAGTGCTCCAGAAAGGAGCGGGGTAAGGTTTTCAGAATCCTTCAGTCTTTAGATTATATAAAAGGAAATGGCTTATGAGTGAGCTCTTGTCACATTGATTATTTTCTCCAGAAAAGAACACAGAGAACTTGCCTCCAGCATCCACCAAGAACTTCCAAACATTATTCATCAGGCCTTCCAAAACACCCGTGTCATGCTTCCAGTCTAGAAGGGAGCACAGATCAGAACCATTGCCATGCTGTGTTGGGATCCCCTTCTGCCTCTGGGAATTGGGCACTGCCAGGGGGTTGGTTAAGGCCGTGGGAGCCAGATGTGAATGGACAAGGCCAAACTGCACAGGGGCCTGGGGAGCTCTGGGCTGGCTCCTGGTCACTCTGCACCCTCTTTGCAGGCCCTGTGACACATCCCTGGAGAGGAAACTGGGGCTGCCCAGAGCGCTGGGGTGTCTCTCCCTCCCGCAGAGGAAACCCTCCCTAAAGGCCTGGGGAAAACCATCCCTAGCGCTTCCCGGGGAGCAGGGAGCGTTGTCCCGGGAAAGGGGAGCCAGGCTGCCGGCTCACCTGCTCGCCGCGCTTGCAGCGGAGCAGCCTGGGCAGCCCTGGCAGGCAGGGCCACGGCCAGGAGGAGCAGGAGGAAGAGGCGCAGAGCAAGGGCCATGCTGCCTTGCCCTCTGCCAGTCCCGCAGCTCTTGCTGCCACCGCTGTCCTGACACCGCTGTCCCAATGTCAGCACCACTGCTGCCACCGCCGCTGCTGCTGCCGCAACAGTTGTGCTCAAGCACTGACTGCTCGCTGCTTGTGCTGCTGTGCAACCACCGGGTCTGGGACATCTGTGACCTCAGAGCCTGCTGTGACCTCAGCCTGCTGTGACCCCTGAGCCTGCTGTGACCTCAGCCTGCTGTGACCCCTGAGCCTGCTGTGACCTCATGGCCCCAGCTGTACCCCCAGAGTGTGCCCCCATCTGTACAAATGGGCTGCCCTGATTGTAAATATTTTGCTTCATCAAAGGGCCATTGCTCAGCAAAACTTTTGTTTTTTCCTGCTTCCATTGCTGGTCGGTCAGGCTGTGTCTCTGAAGATGCTCTTGATTGTTGCAGCTTGAATTTATTTTATTGATTCCTTTTGTTATGTTTTCCCAATTATCCCATCATAAAAAAACCAAACAATTTTAAAAGTAGTAACAATTTTTATTGAATAGGTAAAGCAAAAGATACCAAGGGGTATGGAGGGCAGAGTTCTGTGACCCTTGCCACTTCACATACAAGCTTGCCAAGTGAAAATCACCCCTTATATGCCATGTGTCAATACCATCTCTTCCCATTTTCGGTTCGTCATATCTCTATCTCCGCCCTCATTACCACCCTTATCACGCATACGCCACCACTCGGTTTGGAGGTCGCAAAAGTCTTTGGGGGTCGTTTTGGATGAAGACTTCTCCTCTTCCTCTTTGTCCTTTAATTCACCTTTGGGTTACACATGCGCACCAAGCCAGTACAATGTAAGCCAACACATTACTACATCTATATATGAAGGCAACAAATCCTTATAATTAAGATTTTCTGGGACCCGACCAGGTTCTTTACTCATTTTTATCAGCTGTATCTTCACCTTCTTTCCTGTGGTCCTTGAAAGCATCTCCTGGGAAAGGGCAGGTGGAGCGCCTCCTCTCCCTCTCTTCTTTGGCGTTACAACTTTTTAACTATTTATTATTCTCAAATAATAATTACTGTATCAATATCAATTACTGTTTCAATTTTTATCAGCACGAATCATACCTATTTATCACAAATCCCCCATTTCTCTTTTTGATCATCATGATTCCTGCTCTATTTAAAAGGCTGTGCCCTGATAGCTTTTATAGTTTTCAAAATTTTGGTTTTCTCGTTGTCTCTTTTTAGCTTCAAATTTTTCCAGCACTTCTATTACTGCTTCTAGTCTTTCACACTCTCTTTCAAGTTTAGTTAGCATTTCCTGGTCTATTTCAATCTTTTTAAGTCCTTGTTCTTTAACAGCGGTCGATTTGGCTTTTAATACCATTATAGATCTTGGTTTTCCTTTTTCTGCTGATTCTGAATCTAGAGATATTGTTGCAATCTGCATCCCCTGAATCACGGAATGAATTAACCTAATAAAACACGAAATCATACAAGGCAGAAACAGAAGTCTCAGAATTGAGCATAACAACATGAACTCTAACTTTTTCCTCCAAACACCTCCAAAGAGGTTACCCCACCAATCTGTTTTCAAGATTGAATTCCACTTTTGTACTGGTACATGAGCCACCCTTTTAATTTCTTCTGCAAGTTCTGTGATACCTTCCCCATTATCATCAATTTTTACCCAGCACTCAGATTCATTAAATCTCTTACAAACTCCTCCTTCTTCTGCTAACTGACAGTCTATGGCAATCCTGTTTTGGTACACAAACTCCCGCATTTGTATATATTGTCTGGCTACATTTTTAAGGCACCGGAGGTGTGATTTGACACCACCTTCACTACTGCTTGCAGCCTTATTAATCTATTCAACAGATAAACTGGGGTCCTATATCCCCATGACCCATCCTGAGCGCATGTTGCTGGGTCATAATATGCTATAATTTGTTTTGCAGGCCATTCACCCTCCTCCCATTTTTGATTCCCACCTGCTGTCGGAAAATTTAAATTCAAATCTCCTTTAGTCCACTACAGGGTTTCATACAGTGGACTTCCTAGCACATTGCTCCTAGACCTCAGTAGAACAAAGAAGGAGGGTTGTATTACTCCCAAGGTACAGGTTCCTCTCCATTTTTGAGGTAACTCGCTGTATGCGCGTTGCTCAAAAATCCAATATATCCCATCTGAGGCTTTCCATTTCTTATCAGTTTTCTCCATTTGTTCTCAATAAGACCTCAGGCTGTCGATGGATTGGTAGGGGTTAGCTCCAGGACTTTTGTACCAGCATAAATTAATCTGTTCATCCCATTCACAATTTATTTCTTTTATTAGTCCCCAATATCCAACAAGGTTTTCAGGTCGCCAAATTTTTGAACGATTATCCATATTAACCACCAATGTGGATTTACAAGGAGTATGCCCTACTATTTTATTAAATTTCCTTCCTTCTCGAGTTCTACAAATGATTCCAATTACTTGATGGCTTAAAATCCATCTTTCAGGTCTCTTTAATGTTCCAGAAATTTGGGTGTGGTTCCACTTTAAAAATTGCTCTGGAGCGAAGCTCTCACCTTTCCATGGCCATCTTTCAGCCATTTTGAGACCTCCACAAATCCCACATTTGGGTAATTCCAATTCTGTAGCAATCCTTTGCATCAATCCCACAAACAGATTCTTATTTGAGACTGGCAAATCCCAATCTTTGTAGTACTGTTTTAGCTGTTTATACAATTCAGCCAATTCTGTTGACTCTTTTCTCCTGTTCTTTCCTCTATTCCCCTTTGTTTCGTTTTCTTCTTTTATTTTCTCTTTCCATTTTTCTCTTAATGCCCGGTTTCCCATGCCTATACTTGGATCATCTCGATTATCATCTCTTTCAAAACAAAAAAACCTTTCATATTGAGGGCCAATCTGATTACCATGGGGATACGGAGCTCGTCCATTATATCCCAAATTTTTCCTTACCCAATACATCTTTCCTTCCTTAATACAAACATCTATAACACTGCTGCGATTGTAGCAGGCAGAACTAACATATGGGTGTGTTACAAACACAGATACCATCTTGTCCTTAATCCACACAGAGTGATTGCAATAGTCACAAATGTTGAAATTGCTGGGACTTGGTTTTTGCCTTGTTTGCTTTTTCATTGCTGAAACTCTGTCCAGTGTGGCTTTCTGGCTTTGGCCAACTGCCCAGGGTGCCAGAATGATCACAGTGAAAATAATCCTCAGGAAATCTACCTTTCTACCTTTCTCAAGTCCCCTTGGGTTGCAACCAAGGGCTGAGATGCCAGTCTTCTTGGTAGCAAAGGTAATATCCCGGGATCTAGTCACTGGTGCTTTTGGTTTCCTTGGTACCCATAGTCCCAGAGAGACTGCTTGTATCCATTTAAATGCCATTTCCCAGTTCTAGCTGGTTCAGAAGCAATAATTAAAACAAAAAGAACAGGGAAAAGATTAGGCCGGAATACCATAAACCTGTATTTTCCAAAATTTCAGGATGTGCCAACCACAATAAGATTTTTCTAATTATTTTTTGCTTCAAGAGCAAGGAGTTCATTAAGTCACCGCCTCCAATAGGCACACTCGCAGCACCAATGTGGCCTTGGAATGTGCCTATGATGTGGTATGTAGACTTCTTCTCCACCACAACTATCAATTTTGAGACACTGGTCTATAATATTATGAGCTGCTCGTTCTCTTATTTGTGCTATAGCCAATATAGCAAGAACCAATTGATCTAAGTTTCTATTTATCTAATTGCTGCTGGAAGAGTCCCTTCTCCCAATCTCAAAGGTATCACAAAAAAATCACTAGCAATGTGTTCTATAATTAGCACGCTAAATTCATAACCATAGCAAAGCAAGCAAATCAACTGTCTCTCCTTCTCTTCCCTCTTACTTTCCACCATGAGTTAAAGCAAAGTGTGCAAACAATACATACCTGTGGATGACACCCTAAACCATGTTTACCGCACTCCCAACATTTTACTTGTCTCTGGGCTCTTTTAACAACAGGTGTTATCAATCTCAGTTTCTGGAATTGCAGTTCTGTAATCAATTCTAATAATGTTGCTGGTGGGTGATCCTGGAAGAGATCTTCGATGTTTTTAGGCAGTTTCCACCGATTCAGAAAGTCTTTTATTCTTTTTCCACTGGCGTTCTTCTGCCTCCGAGCTCAAGGGAATTGCGGTCCGTAGCCACTCGAGGATGCTTAGTTCCTTCTTAATAAATCAGGGTTAATATAAATCAACTTAAATCCCACCATATTATCACATTCTTGGAATTACATGTTCCAACAATATTTTAGCTACTGTTTGAACCTTAGCCCGAGCTGCAGGAAATGCTTTACCCACTGAGGTAATTGATCTATTATAACTAACAAATATTTCCACCGACCCACTCTAAGCAAGTCTATAAAATCAACCTGGATCTTTTCAAATAGCCTGTAGGCTGTTTTGCATCCTCCAGAGGGAGGGCTCCTCAACTTCTTTACCTTTTAGCAGGTGAGACATCCCTGGGTAATTTGCTTTTCAATGTCAAATATCCTTATACACCCATAAAATTTTAAGAAGTGATCACAAAAGGCCCTTGTTCCCCAGTGTGTCTGTCTATGCAAGTTATCTAAGATCTAATGTGCCGCTGGTTTTGGCATCATAATCCTGCCATCAGGAAAAACTTACTTGTTGGAGAATTTTCCTCAGACATGGCTTGAAGGAAAAAAAGCCAGGAACATATACAGCTGGTTAAAAAGGAAAAGGCAGCTGTAAGCAGCAAGTTCTCAGGCTTTTTCCTTAACAACAGTAAACACCATGTCCTGGAATAGTGATGAGAAAGCATGGTGGAAAACATGGAGGCCTTGAGAACAGTTAATAACAAGTCAACAACAGGATGAGAAAAATAAATGTTAGCCTCAACAAGAAATCACAGGTATTCGCAACAAAGGAGGGGTTGGTGTGTAATCTGTAACCAATGATGAGCTCAGGTTTTGCAATATGTATGAGCTTAATTAACACTACTATAAAAGTCTGTAAGCTGGATCAAAAAATCGGATTTCGATTCTGATCAATAAGGATGTGGTCGCCTCCCTTCGCTTCCTCAAATGCTGACACCCGATCGTGATACGGAAACACAACACTGAGGAGTGAAGACACGGCTCGCGTCCTGAAGCAGCCGGGACGGCAGAAAATGCGGAGAAAAGAAAAAAAAGCGGATAGAAAAGAAGCTGAGACCTGTTGTGACTCGGGTGTCGTACAGGCGAGCCCAACTGATACATGCTGCACAGACCTTGAAGAGGCTGCAACAGTGCTGACGATCTATGTATGGAAAGGCAAGCAGCATATGATTTATTTACTGCCTTTTTACAAAAAAGGCAGGTTAAGGGGATAGATTTGCAAAAGGATTTACCAGGGATATTGGCCTTGAGCTACGATAGGGGAGTTTTTATTAACCCCCATACTGTTCACGAGTTAACGGAGTGGCATAAATTCGGTGATTTATTATAGGAGGCTACATTAGAGGGCGATAAAACTGCCAAGATGTTAGGTAAATTATGGAGGGTGGTTCACAATGAGATATTAAAACTTCAGGCCGAGAAAAAAGCTGCCGAGCAGGCTAACACTTCTCGTGGGTGTAATAAAGATTATGATCAGGACAGGTTATTACCTTTAGCCCCTGCAATGAGGACAGTCTTATTACCTGCTTCGTCGCCCTCTTCTGCTTCAAGTCAGGCTACACAGAGCACTTCTGAGGCTTCCACACCCCCTGAACAACACGAACTATGGCCAAGACCACCCGATAATCTCCCGAAAATCAATGAGCCGATCCCTGGGGCGGAAAACGACCTAGCGGGGGCTATTGCAAGGAAGCGGAGGTTGGCTTGGGCTAACCTTGCCAGAGAAGCTGTGGAAAAGGGGGATGAGGAAGTTATCAGTGCTGTTACCGAGCTGGCTTGTCCTGTTGTATTCAATCCGCAGGAGGGAGCATGCATGCAGGCTACTATTACAGCTCTTGATTGGAAATTGCTGTCTCAACTGAGGTCTACTGTTAGTCATTTTGGAGTGAAAAGTGAGCCAGCCAAACAGATGTTAGACTATATTTTTGATACCAGTCTCCTGATGAATGATTGTCGGGGACTAGCTAAATTGATTTTTACTCAACATCAGCAGTTGTTATTTCATGCGCATTGGCAGGGGCTTGTGAACGAATGTGTGGCGGTCCAGAGGCTGCCCGGGGACCCTCTCCATGGCATAACTGTAATGAGCTTATGGGCCTGGGACCTTTTCTTCGTACTGAGGCGCAAGCCTTGTTAGGGCAAGAGAAGTGCCAGGAGGCCATGAGGTTGGTCGGACTCGCTATAGAGAGGGTAAAAGAGCCAGGAGGGATACCCATGTATATGGGAATTAAGCAAGGGGCAGAAGAGTCATTTGGGTCATTTATTGATAAGGCTGCTGCCGCAATTGAAAGAGCTGGGGTGCCAGAATATCTTAGGGGGGCATTACTCAAGGAGTGTGCTCTCCAAAATTGTAATTCTACTACTAGGAGAGTGCTTAATACTCTGGGTGCCAATTGGACCATAGAGGAGGCATTAGAGAGGATGGCCTTGGTGCCAACAGGAGCAGAAGCCTTTGTAGTAGATGCAATCAAACAATTAGGGCTAAGCTTACAAGAACAGGCAAAGACCTCTCAAAATCAGGTGTTAGCTGCTCTTGCACCTCTTCAAATGTCAGCAGCACTGCCTCCAATGCCTAGTTGGTGCCAGAACCGCAGTCACCACGCACCAACAGAGGTCGTCGATGCAGCATCAGCACCTTCTCCTGTCTCCAACCCGACACCACAGGGAGCCGCGGTTTGGAACTGGCAGCCGCCGTAGGAGTTATGCTGATGACCCTGCACCCATGGAAAATCCGAACAGGGATTCACGGACCTATTGTTATACAGACTCAAGCTGGGTGCTTTGCTTTTCAGAAGATCATCTGCATTTTGTTGGGATTATTTGTTTTGCTTGGCGTCATTGGTGTGGAGTATATGTTATGGTGCATACTCTTTTCCCACCACTCCAAATTAACAAAGGACTGAGAATTGCTCAGCTGGTGACACTTGTACCAAATGACTAAGGGATTACAGACTATGAAAGGACAAGAGAGGGGGGAGAATGGTTTTGAATCCACCGGAGGACTTACCTTACTGACTTTGAACCTTTCTGAGAGACCCAAGAAAAGGGTGGAAGTGGAATTTCAAGGACAGAAAGAATCATTTTCAGGCTTGTTGGACACTGGAGCCGATTCCAGCATTATTAGCCCCAGCCGTTCGCCTCCTCTCCGGGTTTACATGAATGAAAAACAGCTAACAGCTTTCTTTTTCAGTAGTCCAGTTACCACCTACCGAGCAATGTCGGATAAGGCAGGACATTATGGCTCAGTTGGGGGTGGTTTTAACCCTTTGGGGTAAAAGCCATTGCTTGGACCATGGCTGAGGGACCTTGTGACATATGCTATAGAGATATTAGATGTGCTTTTAATGCTTCTGCTTAATTTACCTTGTATTTTTTAATTATTTTCAAAATATGGTCGGTAGAATGATAGAAAAAACCTGGCAGACTAACCTCCTTGCGCAAAAAAGAAAAATGGGGAATTTGTTGGAGAATTTTGCTCAGACATGGCTTGAAGGAAAAAAGGCCAGGAACATATACAGCTGGTTAAAAAGGAAAAGGCAGCTGTAAGCAGCAAGTTCTCAGGCTTTTTCCTTAACAACAGTAAACACCATGTCCTGGAGTAGTGATGAGAAAGCATGGTGGAAAACATGGAGGCCTTGAGAACAGTTAATAACAAGTCAACAACAGGATGAGAAAAATAAATGTTAGCCTCAACAAGAAATCACAGGTATTTGCAACAAAGGAGGGGTTGGTGTGTAATCTGTAACCAATGATGAGCTCAGGTTTTGCAATATGTATGAGCTTAATTAACACTACTATAAAAGTCTGTAAGCTGGATCAATAAATCGGAGTTCGATGCTGATCAATAAGGATGTGGTCGACTCCCTTCGCTTCCACACTTACTTTCCCTCCTTAAATGTTGCTCCTAATTTCCTTATAGCTGCCAGTTCTGCTAGCGGAGGGGAAAGTGTCTCCTGCTGAATTTCTATTTTTTGTAAGGTCATGATTTCAGTATCTCTTTTTCTTAAGGTCGCTCTTTTTGCTTCTTCATCAGCCAAATTATTTCTTTGACTCTAATATCCCTCCCTCTCTGGTGTTCCTTGACATGAACTACTGCTATTTTCTTGGAGCCTTTTAAAGCTTCAAGTATCTGAATTATCAATCCCCCGTGTATTAACCCTTTCCCTTGAGTGTTTATAAGTCCCCTTTCCTTCCAAATTTTTCTAAAAGTAGGTACTACACTAAAAGCATATTTGGAGTCTGTATAAAAAGTCCCTTCTTGCCCTTTTAGTATTAATAATGCACAGAGTAAAGCATAAAATTCACAGGCTTATGCTAACTATGAGGGACTAAGGGGACCAGACTCCTTTACTCTAAACTTTTTCCCACTTCACCTGAATGCCAACCTGTGCCATTAATTTCTAGATTATCTTCTTCAGTTAAAGAATAAATGTTAAGTTTTCCTTCACAGGGTTTTATGTGTAAATTTAAGAGTCTTATTGGATCTCTGCTTAGCAAATAATTCTTGGCTTCTTGTATCAACAATAAATCATTTACTCCAAATTTGTCATCTGTTTCAATTTGCACTCCTTTTATTACAGGAACAGGGAAAGCCTCTCCAGTAATTCCAATTACTGAAACTCGCTCACGACTTCTCTCACATCCCTGGGGTAATTTTGTCACTGTCGGCTGAGAAACTCCTGTATTTACTAAAAATATAACTTATCAAGGTCTCTTCTGGTGGTGTTTTGGTCTCCCTCATTAAACAGAGCCCCTCACCTCCCTGAATAGTTTCCTCATCTTGCTGTTTCTTCCTGCAACCATTTTTTTTTTTGCTTTTTGGTAGGTGCTTCTTTTATATGATAGTAAAAACAGGTGGGTCCTGCAGCCTTCAAGGTAGGGCAAGAAATTTGTAAGTGCCCTTTCTTCTGGCGGGAAAAAACACACAGAGGTCCTGTATTCCTAGAAATAGATCCTGACATCTGCTGTTTGTTTTTCCCAGCGGATTTTTTTTCTGTATTCAAAGCTGCCTGCATTTCTCTAACTGAAGTCACCAAAATTCTGCTTTCTGCTTTTCCTCATCTCTGTTCACATACACCCTTTGTGCTGCTCTCAGTAACTCCTGAAGTCCCCTGTCCTGCCAGTCTTCTAATTTTTCCAGCTTCTTCCTGATGTCTCCCCTCGGGACTCCAAAAGGCAGCATACTCACTCTCCTCCTGATTAACAGGGTCTTTTGAATTCACATATATGCTTAGAGCCTGGCAAATCTAATTCTCAAATGATCCGAACTTGGGCCAATATAAATTATCTTTCTGGATCATTTCCTTTGTCCATTTAAACATGTAATACTTCAATATTTTCTGTTTACTTTTTCCACTTTGGGATTCCCATTCATCGCAAAACCGTATTATCATCCCCAGTGAGCTGTCCTGAGGAATGTTCCCCCCCTGAGAACCCCCCTCACGGTTCCCAGATGCCTCAAACCACTGCGAATTTTTCACACAATGCGCAGCCCCTGGGTCAAGGAACTTACTTTTTCCCTGACCCATTTCTGGCGGCGACAAACTAAGAAATCCCCGGTACCAGGAGAGTCTCAGTTTCCCACACTCACCTCGTGGCTCAACTTCCTCACTTACTACTCCGTCACACTGCTTTTTCAATCTACCTGTTCCACTCCTATCTCTCCCTCTGCAATCTACTTGTTCCACTCCTCTCTCTCCCTCTTTCTCAATCTATTAGCCCCGTACTCTCACCATCTAATCACATACTAAATTGCCAGCTACAAGCCCCTCCAAGGAAATTGAACCTATTCATTCACTCTCTTTCTCAGTCTCCCTACTGAGTCAATCCCTCCTGCCCAAGGACCTTCCTACAGGTGCCTGGACCAGGGATCCCCTCCTTCCCCCTGGGTCAAACCCTCCCGGGGTCCGCACTCATTCACTTTTCTTTCACTTCCCTCCTTTTCCGGCCGATCTCCTCGCAGAGAACCCGAAAACGCTGTACTAGGAGGTCCCACTTGCTCTGGGGGTCCGGGACTGCCCAGCCCCCATCTCAGACACTCCACACACACTCACACATGCATACAGCTGCCCCCTGACCCAAAACCTCATGATACTCACAGCCTCCTTTTCGCACGAGGGTCTTTTTGCACAAAGCAGTTTTCTATGGGTACTCTCTCTCCTATAAGCTGGCACTCTGATGGGAGCCTCTCTTGCGCGCTCTTAAAAACTAATTCACTTATGCGTTATTGTAAAAAAAGACTCTCTTTTCCCAAGAGAGAGTGGTCTAGCCTTGGGACCACTTAAAAGTCTGGTGGGGAGCTCCTTCCCAGAAGCTATCCACCTCCCCGGAGTTGGGAGAGTCCCTGGTTTTGGCACCAAAATTGTTATGTTTGTGCAATTATCCCATCATAAAATGAAACCAAACAATATTTAAGGTAGCAGCAATTTTAATTGAATAGTTTAGAAAATATATAAATAAGGGATCATTTGGTTCCAATAATAGTGCATAAGCAAAAGGTACTGCGGGGTACGGATGGCAGAGTTCAATGACCCTTCCCACCTCATGTACAAGCTTGCCAAATGAAAATCACCCTTTATATGCCGTGTGTCAATGCCATCTCCTCCTTTTTTCGGTTTGTCATATCTCTATCTCCGCCTTCATTACCACCCTGATCACGCATGCACCACCACTCGGTTTGGAGGTCGCACAAGTCTTTGGGGGTCGTCACTGATGAAGGCCTTGTAGTCTTCTTCATTGTCCTTTAATTCACCTTTGGGTTACACATGCGCACCAAGCCAGTACAGTGTAAGCCAAGACTAACATATCACTGCATCTACATATCAAGGCAATAAGTCCCTTATAATTAACATTTTCCGGGACCCAACCAGGTTCTTTACTCATTTTATAGCAACTGTATCTTCAGCTTCTTTCCTGTGGTGCTTGAGAACATCTGCTGGGAAGGGGGGTTAGAGCCCCTCCTTTCCCTCTCTTCTTTGGCATTGCAACTTTTTAACTATTTATTATTCACAAATATTGATTACTGTATCAATATTGATTACTGTTTCAATTTTTATCAGAACAAATCATACCTGTTTATCACAGTCGTAAATGCGCAAAAGATTGGAAATGTGGAGTGTCCTCGATAGCAGAGTGTCAGACCTCTGGATCCTTAAAGCATTTTTATGGTGGTGGAACAGTGGCAGCTTGAGCTGGTGCCTCTGGGGGACCCTGAACAAAGAACCCCTGGGCTTTGATACCCTCCCAGGTGAAGTGTGACAGTCTGGGGTATTGCTGCTGTGTCTGAGTGCCCGGGCTCTGGCTGGCACCACAGGTCCCCAGACCCTCTGCTGAGCCATCCCTCTCCTACAGTTAAGTTTGGTCTGTCACATTTGGCTTTTCTCTCTGATGCATTAGCAAGAGCACGTGGTGCTGAGGATGTAAAAATGCCTGTTCTGGCTGGAACATTGCTGTTGCGTGACACCCTGCAGGCAGAGCGAGCAGCTGGAGGGATGTTGACTCGTGTCCCCGGTGCCAGCCGCGCTGCATACATGAGAGCTGCTGGGTGCTGGTGCTCACTGGGTCAGTGCCTGGCCCGGCACCACGGGGAGTTATAAAGCGTTTTCAAGGAATCCCTGTGGCTTTGTGTGTTTTATATAGGTTTTATTTTAAGTTGGTTATTTTTGGAAATTAGGATTTTGGTTTGACCCTCGGTTCCCCCCATGTTCTCCCTCATAAAATTTTGTTCCTCCCGCCAGTTACCAGTCCATCATTGTAACCAGCCCCCCTTCATTTCGAGAAATTTCTGTGTCAGTCTTGCCTTACTTAACACATGATTTGTCACCTGATGCTTCTCCCTCCCCTGTGCCATTCCTATTTCTTGGGTTGTGTCCCTCGCTCCTCCCCTGGGCTTCGTTCATTGGTCCCTTGTATCTCCTCGTGTCACGCCCTTCGCCTTTATAAGTGCCTCCCCAAAAGTTTTTCTGTGACACCTTTACTGGTCCGGGCTCGGTCAGTCAAGCGCCTCGGCATCCATACATGTGTCCAGTCCTTCCTTCCTTCATCAGTTCTTCACAGTGCTGCTCTCGCCTGCGTCGCTACGCCGCAGACGGAGCCAGAACTCGGGGTCCTGGCAGCGAACCTGGGAGTGGCGGGATTCGTGGTCTCCACCGGTCACTCCAGGAGCAGCTAGCCGGCACCCGTCAGCTGCTGTGGCCACGGGACGAGACTGCAAATCCCCAGGCGTTAAACCACACGATTTAGCCTGGGATTTTAAGTTGTTTCGCAGTAAATCTTGTAAAAGGCCGGAGCAAGTCTCCTATGAATTGTCTCCCTGGCAAGCCCAGTCACGGCCCCGAATGCCCCTCAGCGTTGTCAGGGCAGTGGAAGTGACAGTGGAACCCTGGAAAAAGTTAAATATAGAATCTAAAATGTTAGGCTTTGTGCTTTCCCAGATCAACTGCACCTGCGTAAGCAGGATGATAAATTATATAACTGTTAGATGTGATTGCTTAGTAATTAAATGTAATTATTATATAACCATAAGAAGAATAGTGAGAAACTATGTTGGAAATCCAGAGAGGGGCTAAATTTATGTATATAATAGAACAATATAAGTTTAATTATTAACATGAAAGTTATGTAACGAGAGGGTATAAAACATGATCATTTCGGATGTATGGTCGGAGTCAAATTTGGGTTGAGTATACCTCGATTCCCAGAGCTCTTAATAAAAAGCACCACATATAATCCCCCGTGATTATGTGTTTTTGAATGCTAACATTTTGGCGACCCAGATGGATCCCTTGTGAGTGCTGCTGAGTGAGTTCGCGACTCGATCATGCTCCAGCCGGCACCGAGGGATTCTCGGGGAGCCCATCGGCCGCGACCGCTTCCGCCGCTCACAAATGTCACTGGGAGAAAGGTAAGGTGCTTTTTACTTTGATTTGGATGCCTGCCAATAAGACGCAGCGAAAGTTACGCTTGGTTGGGCCAAAGGAATTCCTGTTGGTGTAAGCCTAGGCGCCGTTCCGTAAGACAATCGTGAAAGCGTTGTGGGTTCAGCATTTGTGGTATTTTTGAAATGGAGAAACTTAAAGGGATTTTGGGCAGTAACACCCCTATCCTGCAAAATTCTCCTTTGGGATGCTTATTAGCACATTGGAAACAAGGTAACTTTGGGAAAGGATTATGTAAAACTAAGTTGATTGATTATTGTAATTCATGGTGGCCAGAATATGCCTTGGAGAATGGTGAAAAATGGCCAAAATACGGTACTCTGCAATATAACACAATTTTGCGGTTAATGTCGTTTTGTAAACAAGAAGGAAAATGGGATGAAGTCCCATATGTTGATCTGTTTTTCTACTTACGGGGAAAGCCAGCATGGCGAGATGAATGTGGATTATAAATGGTTAAAACATCTGCAAAGTGTGGGGTTTGTGAGGAATGTTGTTTAGAACACTTCGCGTTAAGAGAAAGCTTGAGTAGGGAAAATTATACAGATATTGATTTACAAGTAGCTCCAATAGGAACAAGAGAACCTAACCCTATGCCATCTGTTTCATCTGTCCCTATCCCGCTACCTGCTCCTCACCCACCTAGCCCTGAACCTGTCTTGTCTAGTACACCTTTCCCTCTTTATCCTCCTCTCCCATCATCACCCCGTCCTTCTTCCTCGGAAGATGAGAAAAATCTAACTGTGATAGAAAGGGGTAAGAGGTATCCCCCTGTGATTATGTGTTTTTGAACGCTAACAGCAGGAGCCGGCAGCTCGCCCAGAGCGAGCCGCTGCCGCCCGAGATGGCCACAGGAGAGGCGGGCGGGCAGCGCCAGGGCCCTGCGCGGGGCTCCCCAGGCTCCTGTGGCATCGGTGCTGTTCCCTCGGGCGCCGAGTAGAGCCCGGAGCCGCCGCTCTGCCTGCGGGGCTGTGTGTGCCGGGCCCCCGAAGGAGGCAGGGCCGGGGCTGTGGCGCCGCCTGCCCGGCGCTCAGCGCCGCCCGTGCCGTGGCCGTGCAGCGCGGCCCGGCGGGGCAGCTCTGGCACGGCTCGTCGCCAGCGCCGTCCCGGCACGGCGGCTGCCCCTAGGCCGCGGCAGCCCCGAGCCGGACGGGCCCGGAGGGCCTCGGGAGGGAGCACGGGAGGGCCCCGAGCCCTGCGGGCCTCAGCAGAGACTCCCGCCCCACTGCGGGCAGCAGGAGGGGCGCAAAGCTCCGGGACGCTTATGAGAGCCCACAGCCCTCTCCACATGTGAAATGAGAACCCAAAACCCTGTCATGTGCCTCAGCAGAGACCCCAGCGCCCTGCACACCTTGGGAGAGATCCCAAACCCCCTGCATGCCTCCCACAAAATTCCAAATCCCTTGCATGACTTGAAGTGGACCCCAGCGCCCTCCGTGCCTCAGAGGGAGCCTAAAATATCCCTGTGTGTCCCACAAGGGACCCCAGCCCCTCGTGCGCCTTATGGGGGCCTCCAAAGCCCCCAGGTGCCTTACAGGGAGGCCAGGGCAGCTACGGCGAGGGTTTTGACCAGGAAACGGAGTGCGGCTGCAGCTGGGCTGTTGTGCCTCTGGGGCTGTTCATCAGCCCCATCGGGCCCCAAGGCCACACAGCCCTTCCCTTGCCTCCCCTTGTGGCCCTCGTCCAGAGGAGCAGACCCTGTGCAGCACCCTGCATTGCTGATGGCCCATCCATTAGGTTCTATCAAGAGTGTGTTAATTTGGGAGGAGCTTTGTTTTGCCTGCTGGAATTGCTGGTCAGGCTGTGTCCCTGGAGATGCTCTTGATGGCTTCCCTCTTTTCCTGGGCTTGCCGCTGGAGGAGGTGCAGGCCCAGATGATGCCAGGGAAGGAAATGTGCCCTCAGCCCAGGGACGCTCAGCATGGGCTCCCCCAGCCCTGGGGACCCCGCCGCTGGTCACAGCAGCCCCTGCCTGGCTCCTGCCTGCCCACACCGTGGCCATCCACGGCTGCTCCTGGGCACGGAGCTGAGCCAGTGCTGCTGCTGGCTGGGCTTTGCTGCTGCTGCCACCCGGACACTGGGGTGACAGCTCCATCTCTTTATTGCAATAGAAGAAGGGGCTATGAGCTACCTGGGTGGGGATGGAGGGGATGGGGGGTGTGAAAAATGCGTACTTTATGATTGGCTTTTCGCAAATACTAAAATGAATATTATAGGTGTTGTGTTACAATGTAATGCTGTATTCTTTTAAGTAGTGTGTTAAATATAGTATTAGCTTATAAAATGTTGAAATAGAAGCTACACTATGTAAGATACTTTTTTTTAAAGAAAGGACTCACAGCAAGATAGCAGCCACAGGACACATAAATCTGTCAGAGAAAAAGAATTCATTGCCCTCTTATCAGAAAAAACAAATTTGTCCCTGCCTTCGAAGGCACTGTTAGGATTCAGAGGAAGAAGTTGATGATGACCGGACAGAATCCTGTATTTGAACAGGAATTTATGCATCATGTATGAAGTGTATGAATATGCATCAGGGTATTGTTTTTAAGGGTTAATCCTCTGATGACAGGTGTCCTCTTTTGAGCTTGTGCTGCCCAGAAAAAGGTACCCGAACCTCCATAACTCTTTGTTTCCATTGTCTCATATTGTCCTAATTCAAATTGTGCAAAGTATCATTACTTTAATTGTATGACTATTTATAGAACCATTTTATTAAACTTTAAAATTTTAAAAACTAGTGATTGCCGTTTTCACAGGGGTGTAACCTACGGGGTTGTTTAGAGGGCAGGGCCAGGGGGCTCCGGAGCAGGGGAAGGGACATGTTGGTCTCAGGAGGGGCTGGAGGGTGCTGGGCTGCTGCTGGGGTCTATAGAAGAACTCGGGAATGGGCTGGGACGGGACAGAGGAAGACCAAAAAGGGGATGAGGGCAGCTCAGGGATACACATGGGGAGAGGAGGGGGCAGTGGGATCTACACTGGGAGAATAGCAGGTTGCGTCTTAGATGGCTGTTCCGGGGTCCTCTTCTCAGAACTCTTGACAGGGCTGCCCAGGCCCTCCGGGTGTGAGGTGCTGCCGCCTTTCAGCTGCTGTGCAGAGGTGGAACTGTGGAGAGAGGAGGTGGCTGAGGCCCCAGGTGCCAGTGGCACACAGGGAGCCTCCTGCACAGCAGGGCCCAGAGCTGGCTAGGCTCCCCAGCACGGCTGCAGCTGCTGGCACAGCTTGGCCCAGCTGCACAGCTGCCCCTCAAGGCCCCGGCGAGCAGGGCACGGCTCTGGGCAGGCTCCCTGGCCAGGAGCGGGCCCCAGAGCGCCTCTGCCTTTCAAGGGCAATCTCGTCCCTGCTCTTTCTCCTCCCCACCGGGCTTTGCCTCTGCCCCGTGCCCCTGGGGTTTCCCTTGGCCAGGCAGCCTCAGTGGGAGCCAGCACTGGCTGCAGCCCCAGCGGGCCCCCCAGGACAAGGCCCAGCAATGAGGAGGCCAATGAAAGCTCTGGGCAGCAGCAGAACCCTCAGCAGAGTTCTTTGGACAATCATGGACTGGCCACACCTCCCCTGCAGCCTCACTGCGAATGTTTCCTGTCTGCAGTAGACTTTCAAAAGAAGCTGTTTGAAGGGGAGAGCAACAAAACACTCACCCGTTTCTCTCCCAGGAATACCAGATTCCAAAGCAGCACAAGATGGAGACAAGGTCCAAAAGAAGTAGGCCTGCCAGTAACCCCAGCCAGCAGCCTGTTCCCTGACAGAAACCCCCTCCAGGGCCCTCCTGGGAATCAGGAACATGCGCTGTGGTTCCAGCTGCACCTGAAGGAGCAATGGGGAGCGTCAGCCCATGCTGTGCTGCACTGCTGAGCTGGCAGCACGGTGGATGCGGGCAGGACGTTCTCCGTTTCCCCCAGAGCTGGGGCCTGCAGGCACCTTGCCGCCCCTTGGCACAGGCTGTGCCACCCAAGAGAGCCCAGCAGGCCGGGAGGAGAGCCCGGGGGCAGCGCAGCTGCTTGGGCAGTGGCTGCTTGGAGGGACACGGGCCAAAGCCATCCCTGAGCAGCCACTGCCAGCCCTGGCCCTCCCTGCCCCGTGACAGCTCCCCCAGCCCCAGGGCACAGAGTCAGGCCCTGTCAGGACCCAGTGCAGCCCCTGCCCAGTCGGGAGCCAAGGTTGGCTCTGGCCCTGGGCTGGCGGCAGGGCTCCCGCTCGGGGCTGCTCCTGTGCCTTGGGCCTCTGGGCACTCAGGGCCAGCTCCGGAGCAGCTGCAGCGGGAGGGACGTTGGTGCACGAGTCCCCTTTCCCCGGGGCTGTGAACGAGCTCCAAAGACACCTCCAGCTTTGGCTGCTGCCGGGCCATGTAAGGGTAGACCCTGGGGGAAGAGCTGCTGCCACACAGCCCTGCCAAGGGTTGAGCCCTGCTGAGCCTGGCACAGCAATTACCTTCTGTGCTTTCACCCCTGCTTGGCATCACATTTGTCCCTGCAGTAGAGCCTGACACTGACTCACTGGTTCCTCCGGGGTGTGGCTCCTTCTGCACAGATTTTTGGTCCATGACTTGAAAAAGAAAGAGGCACAGCTGGATCAGATGGCAACATTCCCCATTGGGGAGGTGACATCGGCAGGAGGCACTGCTTGTAAAAGTCAATGTAACATTGGGAAAATGCCCATGCTGTTGGGGCTGGGCCAGAACACTCCCTCCTCCAAATAGCTGTGCCTCCTGATCAGCTCAGAGACAGGGATTTTGCAGGGGATCTGAGGCCCGTGGTGCGGTTTGGGCTGCCTGTCAGCTGATGCCCAATGCCTCCCTGCAGAGGCTGGGGAGAAGCTGCAGCCAGGCCAGGCTGGCAAACAGCCCTGCAGGGCGTGGAAGCAGCAGCGGGGCAGCAAGGCTGCCATGGATCCCTTCCTGCTGTTCCGGGCACGGCGTGTCCAGATGTGCAGCCAAAGCCCCCGGCTGCTGAGCCCCAGGGCAAGGCTGAGGGAATGCACCCACCTTGTCCTCCCTGAATCTCTTCCTTCAGCAGTTGCCACATGACTTCAAATGGCTTCCTGAATTTCTTGTCTGTCATGTGTTTGGGCTTTGCTTTTGGAGGATGTTGACAGAAAGTAGTTCCATTTCCCATTAATGGATGCCACAAAAGCAGAGCTCACCCTGTGGGGCCAGCAGGGACACACTACTCACCCCTGTGATGGGAGCTGGTTTGGTGCTCACTATCCAGCCCAGGAGTTGTGAAGTTGTCCCTGCAGTCACATCTGTATGTGAACAGACACAGAAGCTTCTGTCAGCTGGTCCTGCCAGGTTGTCAATGATTAATCCTTGGGGGGACAGTGAGAACATACCTGCAGGAGGCTGCATGGGCTTCAAAACTTTTTTCAACCAATCTAATGGCGATGCCTTTCCAGCAACCTCATCTAGAACAGAGCAGAGAGGACAACAATTTTCAGGGCGTGCTGGGATCCCCTTCTGCCTCTGGGAAATGGGCACTGCAAGGGGGTCGGGTAAGGTCATGGGAGCCAGACGTGAATGGACATGGCCAAAGCTGCACAGGGGACTGAGGAGCTCTGGGCTGGCTCCTGGTTACTCTCTACCCACTTAGCAGGTTCTGTGCAACATCCCTGGAAGGGGCAACGAGAGTAGCCCAGGGCCCTTACGGCTTCCACTCACACACAGAGGAAACTGCAGCAGGCAGTGCCACAGCTGTCCCTGCCTCCCTCTGTCCCTCCTGCCCTCCTTCTGCTGGGACACTGCCCAGTCCTCAAGGGCACGTGGCCAGGCCCTGTCAGGAGCCACTGGAGCCTTGCTTTCCCCCTCTGCCCTTTCCCCACCATGGGCACCCCGTGCAGCCGCTCCCAGGTTTGGGGACGTGTCTCCCACGGAGGGAGCCCAGCAGGACAGCTCAGTACCCGAGTGCCCTGAGCCTGCTGGGGACAATTCCTCTGGGCTGTGCCCGTCTTGTCCGGGCTGTGCCCGCAGTGCCAAGCAGCAGAGAGGGCAGCTCAAGCCTCAGCAGGGCTCAGGCCCAGAGGCACAGCAATTACCTCCTGTGGCTGTGCCTGGCATCGCCTCCCTTCCTGCAGAAGAGGCTGGCACAGAATCTCTGCTTCCTCCAGGGAACTCAGCTTTCAGCACAGCCTCTGCATCCACTTCTGGAGAAAGGAAAACGAACACTGGATCAGACGGGGCTGTTTCCCATCAGCAAGGGCTTAGCTCAGGAGGCAATGCTTCTCAAAGACATGGATAAGAATCAGGAAAAGGCCCAGGCTCATGGGATTGGGCCAGAGCACTCCCTTGTGAAAACAATTGTGCGCCTCCTGATCTGCTCAGCGACTGGGAAATTGCAGGGGATGTCAGGGTGCGCATGGCCCGTGGTGTGGTTTGGGCTCCCTGTCAGCTGATGCCCAATGCCTTCCTGCAGAGGCTGGGGAGAAGCTGCAGCCAGGCCAGGCTGGCAAACAGCCCTGCAGGGCGTGGAAGCAGCAGCGGGGCAGCGAGGCTGCCATGGATCCCTTCCTGCTGTGCCGGGCACGGCGTGTCCAGATGTGCAGCCAAAGCCCCCGGCTGCTGAGCCCCAGGACAAGGCTGAGGGAAATGCTCTCACCATTCTCTTTGTATAGTTCCTCCAGTATTTGTTTCCAGATATCGTTTCACTTAAGCGATTTCTTCCTGCCCCTAGGTTTGTTCTTCCCTCTCGGAGGACCTTAACAGAAAGTAGTTCCATTTCCCAAGAATGGATGCCACAACAGCAGGGCTCAGCCTGCGGGGTCAGCAGGGACACGCTACTCACCCCTGCGATGGGAGCTGGGCTTGTGTGCAGGAACCAGAAGAGGAGCAGCAGAAGTCCTCCCTGCAGAAGCACCTGTAACTCAACAGACACAACAGTTTCTGTCACCTGGTCCTGCCAGGTGGCCAATGGTTACTCCTTGGTGGGACAGTGAGAACAAACCTGCAGGAGGCTGCAAAGGCTTCAAAACTTTATCCAACCAACCTAATGGCGATGCCTTCCCAGCGACCTCATCTAGAACAGAGCAGAGAGGACATTTTTCAGGGCGTGCTGAGATCCCCGTCTGGCTCTGAGAAATGGGCACTGCAAGGGGGTCGGATAAGGTCATGGGAGCCAGACGTGAATGGACATGGCCAAAGCTGCACAGGGGACTGAGGAGCTCTGGGCAGGCTCCTGGTCACTCTCTACCCACTTAGCAGGTCCTGTGCAACATCCCTGGAAGGGGCAACGAGAGTAGCCCAGGGCCCTTACGGCTTCCACTCACACACAGAGGAAATCCTCACTAAAGCCCAGGGGAAAACTGCAGCAGGCAGTGCCACAGCTGTCCCTGCCTCCCTCTGTCCCTCCTGCCCTCCTTCTGCTGGGACACTGCCCAGTCCTCAAGGGCACGTGGCCAGGCCCTGTCAGGACCCACTGGAGCCTTGCTCTCCCTCTCTACAGCATCCGTGTTCTCTGGGCTTGTATGAGTCCAAACCCGGTTCACTCAGGACCTAAGCCCACACAGAACCACATGAATGAGACAAAAGACGAAAAGCGCTCCCTGCCACGTGGGTCAAAGTGTCCAGTTATTCGTGTGGGACAGATCACCTGGCGCAGGCGACCACCCAGGTAGCAAAGAGGCCGTGCCTCGCCTTCGGTGGGGTTTTATGCGCCAGGTGGTGCGGGCGGGGAAAGAGGGCCACGGTCAGTGGGAGCGACATCCGAGACGGGTGGGGGGAGGGACCATCCGTGGGACAGACCATAAGGGATATAGAGACCAGGGGGGTGAGGGAGGAACCATGTGGGGGGGAATATACCATCCACGTGCCCAATAACATTTTTTCCCAACACCCAGTACAACCAACTAAATACTCAGTGCAATACAACACCTCCACCTTTTCTGTTAACCAAAACTAAAGGAAATGTGTCAGACTATTTCTACTGCTGATTATGAATTTGTCCATAACTCATGGTTTATGGGCCTGTCAATTTGCTTTAGTTCCACAAACTCTGAGCGGTTGACTTCTGCGGTACTGGAGACCAAACCATTGATCGTCTTAAAGAGCATGCAATGTAGAATTCCGAACGCTAACATGATTAGGAAAAGAACAACAAAAAAACCACAAAATTGTTCTCATTATAGAGGTCCACCACCCCAAGAGTCCCCAGTCCTTGAACAATCCGATGAACCAGTCCTCGGATTATCTTCTCGGAGAGCTGCGTGGATCTTAGGTGCCGGCTGAGGAACGATCCACGCAGCTCTGAGACTGCTCAGCGTGAAGAGGATGACAGCTCGGACAGGGCTCATCGTGAGGTTAGGTACGAGGTAGATTTTCTGTGCTACAAAGGAAATCAAACATTTTTGTAAAAACAAAACCAAACACATACAAATTCATGGGTCTGCCGGAATGCAGCTCTTAGGAAGATTCTTCCTTCGTTTGCCGGCAGCGTCTTCTCTTGGAAGCAACAGCTGCTTGTTTCTTATCCCCGTCTGCTGGAGCTGGATTTTTGGGGACGAAAGGTTTTACCCACTCCTGCGGTGTCCATCGAGGGCCTGAGGGGGTGGATACACACGCGTAACCACGCCGCCAGGTGATGAGCTCATAAGGACCCTTGGTTTCCCAATTTTCTGGGTCCTTAATGAGAACTGGTGGACGCTGTGACAATTTAAACTGGTTGTTATTATTGAAATTATGTATTACGGGAGGATTCATGTTTTCAGATGAACAATTCAGAAAATTAATGGTAAACAGGGCTTTGCAGAGCTTTTGTTGTGGAGTCATCCACGCTGCAGAGTTGCTCTGCCTAGCCAGGACCTCTTTGAGTGTGTGGTGGGCACGCTCGATCACAGCTAGACCTGTGGGGGAGTGGGGAATGCCTGTCTTATGCTCCACTCCCCACTGCTGGACAAACTCTAGGAACTCCTTGGAGGCATACGCTGGGCCATTGTCAGTTTTAATTTCCCTAGGGACCCCCAATACAGAAAAGGCTTGCAGCAAGTGTTGTTTGGCATGCACAGCCCTTTCCCCTGGATGGGCAGAGGCATAAACCGCGCCCGAGTGTGCGTCTATGCTGACGTGTACGTATTTCATGCGACCGAAAGTGGGAATGTGTGTGATGTCTGTCTGCCACACTTCACAGCTCCCAAGGCCTGGGGGATTAATCCCAACACCCAGGGATGGCACTGCCTGAAGCTGGCAATTGGGACAGGTGGCCACAATGGCTCGAGCCTGACTGCGTGTTAACTGGAACTGACGGAGTAGACCTGGAACATTTTGATGGTATTGTTGGTGACTTAGTTTTGCCTGTTGAAAGATGTCTGGAAGGCGTGCCATTTCTGCTGGCGCAGCAAGGGAATCTGCCTTGCGATTACCTTCGGCGATCTCGCCTGGCAGACCGGTGTGTGACCTCACGCGCATCACACAGAAAGGGTGCTCCCGCTGCGAAACCAAATGAATTCGTCTTGAGAGCAACCGGTGGAGATGCCCATCCTCGATCTCTTTGAGGACTGCCTGCTCCGCCCTGGACACCACCCCTGCCACATAGGCTGAATCGGTAACCACATTAATTGGCTCCGAAAACTTCTCAAAGGCTCTTACGACTGCAGCTAGCTCAGCAATCTGGGGCGACCCCTCCACAAACTCAACATCAGCTTCCCAATGCTGGGTCTGGGGATTTCTCCAAGTCAGCACCGACTTGTGGGATGCTCCGGACGCATCAGTGTACACTGTAAGCGCCTACGACTCCTTTTCTCAGGAGCAATGAGGTGGAATTCCTCGTTGAACAGCTTGTGTGACAGGGCTTGGACTGATACCTGTCCAGTGTAGCTGTCCAGGGATAGCTGGAGACTGGCATTGCTCTGGAGCAGGTCCTCGAACCTCTTTATGGTTAACCTCTCAGGAGAGCTCTTTCCCTCCTTAGAAAGGTGGACTGGAAGGTGAATACACTCAAAGTCACAACCGGCCAGCTCACGCAGTCTTAGCCTGGCCTTCCAGACTAGCTGAGCTATTAGCTCCTGTGGCTGTGTGATGGTTTTGGATCGCTGATAGGAGAGGAAAACCCACTCTATGATTAGAAGTGGATCTTTTTGTACTTCAAACCACTGGAATATCAGCCCGTGTATGTGTAGTAACTTGCCCAAAACAATGAACTCAAAAGACAGCTGGGGCTTATAGCGATGAGCCTGCCTCTCAGCCAAAGCCTCCTGCACTTTTTGGAGGGCAGTTTTTGCCTCTGGGGTCAGCTCCCTGGGAGAGGCTAGCTCTCTCTCCCTTCAGTAAATTAAGAAGGGGAGCTAGGTCCCTGTTAGTGAGACCTAGCCAAGGCCTGACCCAGTTCAAAGACCCACAGAAGGAATGGAGATCTGCCAGGGTTTGGGGATCAGTCTTAATTCCCAATTTTTGTGGAACAATGGTCTGCGCAGTGATTTGCAAGCCCAGGTAATTCCAAGGTGGCATTCTCTGAACCTTGTCTTCCTGCAGTTGGAATCCAGCAGAGGTTAAAACTTTAACCACTAGGTCAAGCGTGTCTTGGAGTATTATGTCATCGGGGGCACACACAAGCACATCATCCATGTAGTGTAGGATGATTGCCTCCTTTATCTGGGCGCACACTGGGGACAGCAATGAAGCCGCGTACCCCTGGCAGAAGGATGGACTGCATTTTATCCCCTGAGGTAATACTCTCCAGTGGTAGTGCTTCATTGGGGCTTTTCGGTTGGTGGTGGGAACCGAGAAGGCAAACCGTGGTGCGTCCTGCGGGTGTAGGGGAATATGGAAGAAACAGTCCTTGATGTCTAGGACAGCCAATGGCCAATTTTGGGGGAGCACTGTTGGGGAGGGCATCTCTGGTTGGAGAGACCCCATGTCCACAATTCTTTTGTTTATTTCTCTTAAATCATGAAGGAGCCACCACTTATCCTTCCCTGGCTTTTTTATTACAAAGACCAGGGAATTCCAGCAGCTGGATGTCTCTTCAATGTGTCCTTTAGCCAATTGTTCTGCTACAAGCTCCTTGAGCGCCGCTATCTTTTCATTACTGAGTGGCCACTGTCTTACCCAGACTGGGTCATCTTTCAGCCATGTTAACTTGTGGGTGGGGCGCTCTACAGTGGCCACTATTAAAAATCCTGGGGTGTTTTAGGGATGACCAGTGTGACCCCCTACTGGGACATGGTGTCTCTACCCCACAAGGGAGCTTTGTAATTAGTAACAAATGGACGGACACTGGCCAATTTTCCATCTGGTCCCTCAATTTGCACAATGCTCTTTGATATCTTTGCCAATGTGACTCCTCCTACACCTTGGATTTGACCAGCCATGGGTTGCAAAACCCAATGTGACGGCCACAACCTTTCAGGTATGACTGTCACATCTGCCCCTGTGTCAAGCAACCCTTCCACGTGGAGGTGTTCTGTTCCACACACTAGGTTGCATCCCATAATGGGTTTGTCCTCGCCAACCACTTCTGCCCAGTATACACCTGGTGCCTTGTCATCTACTGAAATTTCTGCTGGAACAGGAATGGCCTGGGTGATGATTTGCCCCTTGGCCAAACAGAAGGGTGGCTGTGGACAGCGCGCCAGGAGAATGAGGTTGGGTGTGTCCCCTGTGATGGCCATGGGAGCCACCTCAATCTCCATGGGTGTGTGTGCAGTGTCCCCAATAACAAAGTACTCACTGTCCAATCTTGTGCCATCTTTTGTCAAGTTCTGCAAGTCCTCTGGCAGGTCCACTCCAATGACTGTCCACTGGGTAGACCTGAAAGCAAAAGCTTTGGCGGTCACAAGCTTGAAACGCTTGTGAGACCACCAGATTTTATCCTGTAAATGGTTATTTTGTGTTCCCGCACCCTGCTTCCCTTCCTCCCCCTTTTCTTTTTTGAGGGAGGTTTCCCCTTCAGGGAAGCCCGCTGCATCATGTCGTGGCGCCGGGCGGGTGGGCGCTGGCATCGCGGTTTTTTGGTGTGGAGGGTGTCTTTAGTTGCTGGTTTTGGGGGCAGTCCTGTGCAAAGTGTCCTGGTTATTTTGCATATGAAGCAAATGACATGTTGAAGTTGTTCTGGTGAAATCTGTTGCCTCCTCCCTGGAGATACAGCTGCCACTGTCTCTGGGTCTGTCGGCCTTGACCATGCCTCCTGTGCAGAAACAGTTCTGCCTTCCTAGCACAGGCTTCCAACATCTCTGCCAGTGTAGGCAGGGGGTTGAGAGGCAGTCCCAGGAGCACCCTGCTGCAGACTTCATTGGCATTCCTCTGTGCCATCTCTTTCACTATTTCCATCTGTGTCTTGGGGCCCCGTATTTGTCTCTCAACCTGTGCACGGAGCCCATTGACAAACTGCAAGAAACTTTCTGAAGGAGACTGTTTAATGTCAAGGAAACTACCACTAGCTTCAGCAGTTGGTAGCTGATTAAAAGCCTTATTTGCAGCGTTTGAAATCTTATGTAGAATGAATTTTGATAACACCCGAGCTTGGTCCTCAGGCTTAGCCCACTCCCCTTCGCCGCACAGATGTTCGTAAGTAATGTTATTATTTTCTAAATCTTTGGCACCTTGAGGGGTTTGTTTAAGTTCTTCCACAAGATCCCTGAGAGATCTTTTCCCGGAGCTTTCCCATAGATCAAACTCTGACTGGGTAAGCAGGCACCGGAAAAGATCTACAATGTGGGTGGGAACAAATTCAAGGGATGTTAATGTAGCTTTCATCATGCTTCTAAAATTTCACTACTTCTCCCAAATTCCAACTGACTTTTGCATAACTCACGCTTCGAGTGATATGAGAAGGGCTGGTAAGTTCTAGGACCAGTTCTACCCCCGGTATACTGAACAGGGGCTACCATGGGGATGACTTCTTCCTCCCTGATTTGGACCCTAGGCTTTCTCCCTTCAGCCCCACCCCCGTGGGACCCGGCAGGGGGACCAGCCCCTCCCCCAGCCCCACTGCCTTGGGAACTGGGAAGGGGACCACCTCCTCCCTCTGCCCCTCCCACCCGAGTGGCTTGGTACCTGGGAGGAGGGATGTGCCCTCCTCCTGCCCCTCCCCCATAACCGGGCAGGAGCCCACCCCCCCAGGCCTCGGCCCCACCCTCTTGGGTCCCGGACAAGGGGGCGTGGAGAGCAGGCGGGGGGGCGGGGCAACCGTGGGAACCAGGGGCGGGATCACAGGATGATGCAATGGAGGCGGGGACACGAAGGGAGGGGGAGGAGAGCCCAAGGGAAGGAAGGGGTTGTGGGACCGGAATGGGGTTGGGGGAAGGGACAGGTGTGCCAAAAGGATTGTGGGGAGAAGAAGCGTAAGGCTGAAGGCTGAAACACGTGGCTGCCGCCATTTTGGGCATGGGGGGGTTAGAACACGGAAAAGGGGTAACAGGGATTAGGTTAGAGGGGTGCAGGGAAGATGCTCTGTCAGCCGGTGCACAACTGCCGGGGCCAGGGTACTGGGAGAGAGGCGGAGGCTCAGGAGAGCACTGGCAGTTCCAGGTACCCTGGGATTGTTGAGAGATCTTGCTCGTCTCTGTCAGTTCAGGGGCAGAGGGTTTGGCAGGAGAGGTAGGGAAAGCTACAGGAGGAGAGAATTCATCTGGCTGTCCTTTCAAATCCCTCTTCAGGACTTCTTTTAGAATTACTAGGAACACAGGGAAAAATTGAGAAACTGTCCTACCTCCCTGCTCAGCTTTAGCTGATAGTAAGGCCCCTATTTTATTCCAGGCAGAGACAGAGTTAACATTCTGCTGGGTAAAGTGAGGGAAGTTAGAAGAGATCCAGTGAACAAACCGTTTTAAGACTGCTTTGGAGACCGTAACATTTCCACTACTTAGGGTTTCCAAAATGAGGTTATAAATGCTTCTCTGTGCCGCAGAAAACTTAGCACCCATGTTTGCTCTCTGCAGCACTCAAATCTACCTTCCTTTACAGCCAGTACAAACAAAACTGAAAGCACTGAGTCCACAGCTAATCCGGGAAAAACCGGGCAGCCTCCTCCCCCCGCCCCGGGGAGAGACGGAACTGCTTGCGTGAGAGACCGCGCGGGTTTCAAAATGGCGAACAGCAGCTGCTGCACCCTCGCCACCCCGGGGCCGCCGCGTGGGGGCTGGAGCGGGTCCGCGCCGCTCGGCGGGGTCTGCCGCTGCCCCGGCGCGTCCCAAACCGGCAAAAAACAACCCCCCAAACAGCGCACAGGGACCGGCGGACGGCCGGAGCCGCCCCGCCCAGGCCGCCGCCCGGAGAAACGCAATCCCTTCAGGGCCCAATTTTTCCTGCACCGGGAGTGCACCTGTGAAAAATGCATGTATTTTATGATTGGCTTTTTGCCAATATTAAAATGAATATTATATGTGTGGTGTTAGAAAATAATGCTGTATTAATTTTCTTAAGTACTGTGTAAAATATAGTTTTAGGTTATAAAAATTGTTAAAATGGAAACGATGCTATGTAGGATGCTTTGTTTAACAGAAAGGGCTTGCAGCGAGATAGCAGCCACAGGACACCTAGATCTTTCAGAGAAAGGGAATTTATTGCCTTCTTATCAGAAAAAAAGAACTTCTTCGCACGTTGGAGGCACTGTTAGGATTAGAAGGAAGAAGTTGACACACACCAGACAGAATCCTGTATTTGAATGGAATTTGTGCATCATGTATGAAGTGTATGAATATGCAACAGGCTATTGTTCTTAAGGGTTAATCCTTTGTAAACGGGTGTCCTTTTTCGGGCTCCTGATGCCCAGAAAAAGGTACCTAGAGGTCCGTAACTCTTTGCTTTTATTGTCTCATATTGTCTTAATTCAATTTGTCCAAATTGTTATTACTCTAATTGTGTTACTATTTTTATAACTGTTTTATTACTATTAAACTTTTCAAAATTTTAAAAACAAGTGATTGGCGTTTTTCACAATTTTGGTAGCAGAGGATGGTTGCTAGCACCTCGCTGCCTGTGCTTTAGGAGAGTCAGAGGGGGGAAGGCACGCCCTGCCCTCTTTGGCAGCCTCGCTCTGTTTCCCCTGAAGTGACCGACAGACGCAGGTTATGATCTGTGGACAAAAGGAGGCAATAAAACAAAGAGAAGGGGAAAAGGCTCCCTACAACCGCGGTAATTGCCCCCCTAAGACTAGTAGTGCGCACGAAGAACCCGGGAAGGAAAAAGGATTGGTAAGTATTTCTGGGGGGGCAGGTACAGGGGGATGAATGTGTGTGAGTGAGAGGCGGGCTGGTTGTCCCAGACCTGCCAAGTGAGTGCTGGAGTCTCCCATGCTGCGTTTTCGTCTTTTCGCGAGAAAAGCGGCCAGTAAAGAGAGGACGCGAGTGATAAGAGACTGAAAGAATCCCCCAGGGTAACTGGGACTGGGTCTCAGGGAGGGGTTGGACCCCTCTGAGGTAGGGAGCAAGGTTTCCTAGCCCAGTCCACTAGGAAACGGGACAGGAGGGGCCCCTAAAACCTGCTGGGTTGAGGGATTTTATTCCAAGAGCAGGGTTGAGCAGAATTCTGTCGGAGTGAGGATATGCCCAAGAATACTCAGGGTCGGACAACGCAGCCAGATTAGGAGATGAAAATTTTGCCCAACAGCATCCGGGGTTGGACAACACAGCCGGATTGAGGGATGAAAAAATGCCCAAGAACATCCAGGGTTGGACAACACAGCAAAACAAATTAAATGCCCAAGAGCATCTGTAGTTGTACCACACCACTGGGTTGAGGGACAGAAAATGCCCAAGAGCATCTGGGGTTGAACAACACAGCTGGATTGAGGGAAAAATACCCGAGAGCATCTGGGGTTGGACAACACAGCAGGATTGAGGGAAAAATTGCCCAAGAGGATTTGGCATTGAATAACACAGCTGGGTTGAGGGATATCCAATAGCACCGGGACTGGCCAGTAACACCTAAACTTGTAATAGGTGATGTGAAAGTAAAAGGTACCTTATTGCTGTTTCGTGGTGTGTGAGAGTGAGACACACACAGAGTCAGCCTCAACTTCCCGGGCAGGTGGGAAGGGGGAGGCAGTGGAAGAGGAGTGAGTGACCTGCACACTCACTGTAGCCTGTAGCTCCCGGGTAGGTGGGGGCTTCTGGGCCAAAGAGGAGTGAGTGACCTGCGAACCAAGCTAGCGTTCCCTGGGGGTGTGAGGGGCCGTAGCTGAAGAGTGTGAAAGACACGCAGAGAGCCTCACAGGGGATCGGACACCAGAGGCAGCAGAGTCAGGGCCCTTCTAGGGGGCCTGGTGACACTGAGACCTGGAGGGAAACCCCAAAGCGAAAGAGGGGGCCACAAGGACCTGTGATTTCCTAGCAATAAGGATCCACTTTGTGTCTTGAGAGTGTGAAGGAATGTGTGAAAGTGAATGAGAAATAAAAGTGAGTGAATGTAGACGAATGAAAGTATAGATAATGTCGATTGTGCATTTTAAGCCTTACCATAGCTCCTTGGAGGGAGGTGGATTGTATTGAAAAGCAGTGTGAGAAAAAGGGGGGGGTTTTTTTGGGTGCAAGTAGTTGAAAGAAAAGTGGTATTTAAGTTGTTAGTAAAAAGTGAAAAAGGGAAGCAGGAGACAAATAGATAGAAAATTGAAAAACGAGACAGAAATCCAGTAAGGTAGATACAGGAAAAAGAAAAGCAGAAAAAAATTACCAACAGAAATACCCCAAGATAGCACTTTGGGGGTTATGTTAACAAACAGAAATACAACTCCTTGCAAAATATAGGGTATGCAGAAGTTGATGAGAAAAAAAAAAAACATGCAAACTTGTGAATTATATACTTAAAAAGAGCATTAGAAAATTTAACACAAAAGAAAGGAGTTATATATTGATTCAAGCTATGCCTTTAGAGTAGCACATACCTTAAGAGAAATTTAAAACGGGAGATTACTTAATTAAAGAAGAAAAAGATTAGTACATGAGAAACTTATTTTTGAGGTTTTAGAGGCATTAAAATTACCTAAGAGAGATAGCAGTAATACATATTAAAGGACACCAAAAGGTAAAGACCCAGAAATAAGAAGAAATAATTGGCAGATCAAGAAGCTAAAGATGCAGCAGAAAATAGAACTGAAAGAGTTAATATTAACTCCAAATGAAGAAAAATTGGAAATTCCAAAGTTTAGAGACGCAAAAAAAGGGAATTAAAACAAGATAGGTGGCGAACAAGATGAATCGGGGAAATTGAAACATCTTGATGGAAGACAATTAAAATGCTCACTAGGGAATAGCAGAGGACATGTATCAAAAAAAAAAGCCTGGTGGGATACTCAGGCTTTGTGTGTTCATTTTTTTAAAGAACTATGGGTGCACTGAGACTTTTAGAGTAGAAAAACACGTACCTGAAACATGTATAATTTGCCAAAAGATAAATAAAAGGGTGATAAGAAAAACAATATGAGAAGGTCGTGAGTTAGCTCGTCGACCATTTCAAAGTATCCAAGCAGAAGTTTAGATTTGTTAAACTCTGGATTTATTTGTAAAAACCGTTTAATCCAGAAGAAAAAGAGTATACCACATGCTGGGGAAGGGGGAGGCTGAAAGAAAATAACATTTTTGAAAGGCAATAAAAGCAAAACGGGGAAAGTATAGAGCTGAGAACAAATTACCTCATCCATTCCCGTTCGTTCCCCCCTCACTCGTTCGCACCACCCCTCCCAGCCCCTGTGCCGGCTCCGGCACAGTCCGTGTGTCCCAGTCCGGCCGCCTGGCCCGCGGCCGCTCCGCAGTTCGTGCAGGGGGTGCGGGTCTGTCCGGCCCTGTGCACCGTGGTTACCGCGCTGATCGCACCGAGGGGAGTCCCGTCTGTCCCATCCCCGGCTGCCCTGACTCTGTCGGCTCCCGCCGCTGCAGCCAGGGTCAGTCGGCTGCTTTGTCTCTGCCAGATCAGCCACCATCAGCCATGTGGGGGCTATCCACGCTTCAGCTCGGCCTACACCGGAACAGCCCCTCGGGAGATCCCGGCTGCAGACCCCGCCTTTGGAGCCCCCAGACCCTGAGCTGTGCCGATCCCCTCGGGCGATCCCGGCTGCAGACCCCGCCTTTGGAGCCCCCAGACCCTGAGCTGTGCCGATCCCCTCAGGCAATCCCGGCTGCAGACCCCGCCTTTGGATGACCGAGAATCTTGAGCTGGGCCGATCCCCTCGGGCGATCCCGGCTGCAGACCCCGCCTTTGGATGACCGAAAATCTTGAGCTGGGCCGATCCCCTCGGCAATCCCGGCTGCAGACCCCGCCTTTGGATGACCGAGCTTCTTGAGCTGGGCCGATCCCCTCGGGCGATCCCGGCTGCAGACCCCGCCTTTGGAGGACCGAGAATCTTGAGCTGGGCCGATCCCCTCGGGCGATCCCGGCTGCAGACCCCGCCTTTGGATGACCGAAAATCTTGAGCTGGGCCGATCCCCTCGGCAATCCCGGCTGCAGACCCCGCCTTTGGATGACCGAGCTTCTTGAGCTGGGCCGATCCCCTCGGGCGATCCCGGCTGCAGACCCCGCCTTTGGAGGACCGAGAATCTTGAGCTGTGCCGATCCCCTCAGGCAATCCTGGCTGCAGACCCCGCCTTTGGATGACCGAGCTTCTTGAGCTGGGCCGATCCCCTCGGGCGATCCCGGCTGCAGACCCCGCCTTTGGAGGACCGAGACTCTTGAGCTGGGCCGATCCCCTCAGGCAATCCCGGCTGCAGACCCCGCCTTTGGATGACCGAGCTTCTTGAGCTGGGCCGATCCCCTCGGGCGATCCCGGCTGCAGACCCCGCCTTTGGAGGACCGAGACTCTTGAGCTGGGCCGAGTCTCCCCGTCCTGCCCTGAGCCCCGTTCCCTCGGTAACCACAGCTCCGGCTGCTCAGGGGAACTTTCTAAAATAATCACTTCATCGAAACACTAAAAGCTCAGTTAGAAGAAAACCCTCTCCTGATTCTTCCTAAAAATACAGGAGAAAGGCTATAGAAGATAAAAATCCAAAAAGAATGAGATAAAGAGATTGGTCTATTTCCATTAAGAGAGGTTCGCATAGGAGGGGACGGATCAGAGTTTGTAAATGCTCCTTTGACTTCGTCTGAGGTCTGAAATGTTAAGAAATAAATAAAAGGGATATTTGGAGAATCCCGTAGGCATAGCTGAACAATTAGACCAACTTTTAGGTCCAAACATTTATACTTGAGAAGAGATGCGGTTGGTAATGAAAATAATATTTTTCTCAGGAAGAAAAGCAATTAATGAGAGCAACTGAAATAAAAGCTTAAGGAAAAGATAATCTGCGGAGACCCCCAGAGAAGACAAAATGCCAACTGCACCTCCTGAGTGGGGTTAAAATAATGAGGAGAGGAGTAAACACGTGAATTGTTATCGGCATTCCATAACCAAGAGAATAAATGAGACGGCATATCAAAGGCGAAATGCCAAAACAAAAAGTTTTTGAAGGGCAGCTTTTAAAGGGGAAAGAAGAAACTCCAACTAAACAGATAAACAAACCTGAGGGAAAAAGGAAAACGGTCCTAAGTAAGCGGAAGATCTGAAAATCTTTAAAGAAATGGGCACATAAAAATAATGAAGTCATAGGTTCTAATTTTTTTGGGGACAAATACCATCTGGAGCCTATGATAACTTTAAAAGTGGGAGAATTGGAATTTGTAATAGACACAGGGGCAAAGAGAACCTGCCTGTTAAATGTTCCAAAAAGTTTTAGTGTAAGCAAACATATAGTGAAAGTAACAGGGGCAAAAAGAGAAAGTTTTACATTTCTAGTCATTAAAGATGTGGTAATTGAAGGAAGAAACTAAAATTTAGATGAGAGATGTGTTATTGGTCCCAGGGGCAGGTAGCAATTTTTTGGGAAGAATCTTACAAGTGCAATCAAGAATAGGAGTTATATCAGAAAATAGGAAAATGACAGGTAGAGTTCTGAAATTAGGCCAAGAGGATGAAGGAAAAAAAAAATCAACAAAGAAGTTACAACTGAGAGAGAAGAAAGAGAGAAGTTGAAGTAGAGAGGTAGTTGAGAAACTCTGAGATGTTAGAATGTGAAGTGATGACATCTTGGTGCTAGAAGAGAGTAGAAGTGTGAATGAAGGTTTTTGCATGAAAAGCAGAGAAGTATCTTAACACATGGTTGTTGGGAGGATATTCAATGCCACACTGGGGTCCGGAAAAGCCTTAGCAGAACGGGCCCTGCTTGAAAGGAAAAGAGGATAAGTTGACTAGAGAAAGAAAAAGAA
This sequence comes from Melozone crissalis, assembly GCF_028551555.1. NCBI lineage: Eukaryota > Metazoa > Chordata > Aves > Passeriformes > Passerellidae > Melozone > Melozone crissalis. The sequence goes on along the minus strand of NW_026535807.1, from coordinate 21,855,725 downwards.
TGTCAGGAGCACCTGGGGACGCCGAGTTTGGGGTTGTCAAGGTTGGGAGGTGTCTGAGCGCTCCTTAGAGCGGCGGGGTCTCGGGGGCTGCGGCAGGGACCGATCCACGGAGGTGCCCCGGGCGGTGCTGGCAGCAGAGGACACAGGTTTGCGGCCAGGAGCGGGCTGGCTCCCTGGCGGAGCTGCCGGGGGGCTCCCAGACTGTCGGGGTGCCGAGCCCAGGATGGCAGCGTTGGCCCGGGAGAGAGAAGGGGAGAGAGAGAGAGAGAGAGGGCAAAAGAGACCCAAGGCAGCCCCCAGGGTCCCCGTGCCCGGGGCTGCTCTCCCCTGCTCCGGCCCTGCAGCCGAGGGGCCGCACCGGGGGAAGGGCCAACAACAGCACTGCCAGCAAGGCCGTGAAGAGAGGGGGAGAGGGGCTAGCACTAAAAGATAAAATCAAAGCAGAGATTGATGACTCTCCAAACCTCACAAAGCGGTTTGTTTTTCTTTAGTAAGGAGTTTTTTTGGTTTTTTTCTTTTGTGTGTTTTGTTTGCTGTTAACGAGAAGGTTTTTTTCCTGAAGAAGAAGAGGCGGCTGTAGGAAAAGCTTTTAGCTAAACCCAGAAAGTTTAGAAAGAAAGCGAATAGTAAGAGTTAATGCAGTATTATCTTTCTTTTATTACTATGCTATTAAGAAGTCCTTTCCAGGTACTGCTGAAGCAGCGATCAGAATCACAGAAAGAAGGTGAATTTCATGCCAGCAGAATCAAAAGACTTGTCAAGAAACCTGAAAAATGGACTATCACATTTAAACTGGGTGATACCGAACTGACTTTCCAATGGGGACCGAGTGGTAATAGTTTGAGAAAACCCAAATGATCCAAGAAAAGTACAAAGAATAACACTGAATTAAGAAATAAGATAATGCTTATATCACTGGTTTTGAGCACTGCCTGAAGAAAACATCTCCTTGGGGTAGGAATACTTCAGATAGAAGGATCAAGACTGTTTTTGTATTCTGACCTTAGCCTGGGAATTGTACAGGGGAGAAGGGGAATTGCCATTTTCGTTAGTAAACTTTATTTGATTCATTCCAATACTGGACATGCTAGCTGGGTTATAAGTAAATGCTTAAATTGTGAGAGTAATTAGTATTGTAATTCGCAAAATTTATGCTCTTATTGCAAAAAGTGTTAAAGTAATAACTTGGTTTTGTGGATGGGAATTATTAGTGCCTGTTGAATGAGAGATACCTGAGGAACAGTGAGACCACAGTTAAAGAGTGTCAAAAACAATTTGCCTAGAAATTAGTTAAGAGAAAGTGACAAGAAAATAGAGGGCAAGACCAGATTGGCCTCTGTATTTCACCACCGAGAAGATCAAATACACCTGCTGTGGGTTGCAGCCTCACAGGCATGGGAGGTGGGAGTGTAAGCCATACTGGACCTCTGTTATTCCTGTTTCTGGCACTCGTTTGTTGTCTTTTCCCTTTCTGCATAACAGCAAGATCGTGTCACAAATGCTACAAAAGCATCATATGGAAAGAAACCAAAGTTCCTCTTTTATTACACACACCTATGTCAACAGCCACTGTTATGACCCATCCAAATTAAGAACTTGTAGGCAAAATAGAGTAAATTATTAGATTACAAGAAACTTAAGAAAAAGTGGCAATAGATTTAGAACTGAATGTCCAAAAGGAGAGAGATGGATTTGTTTTAAATTTAATCTTGAAGATACGGTTCAAGATTTTGGAAAAAAACCAAATAATAAACGAAAAGGTAAAACCAGCACAGCAATCTAACTCTGTATTGACTCCAAATTATCTGTTGAATTGTATTATAAGACTCTAAGCAGTTATAGAAATGATAACAAATAAGGCTGCCCAGGCATTACAGTTAATATTAAGCCAGCTAAGCCAAACAAAAACTGTAGGGTATTAGAATAGGTTGGCTTTAGACTATTTATTGGCCAAAGAAGGAGGTGTTACTGGAAAGTTCAATATATCAGATTGTTGAAAATTGATGACCACAGAAAAGTCATTCTAGCAAAAGCAAAAGAAATCAAAAGGAAAAATATATATGCATATAATAACCCAGGTACCAGTCCAAAAATTAGAAAACAATGTTAAAATCTACCTGGTGGGGTAATGTATTAGAAGAAATTAAGATCTTTCATTTTGTGTTACAACTGTTTTTATATTTCTTACTTGTGTAATCCCCTGTTTCACGATGCCAGCATAGTCCAGAACACGCAAGTAGAAAAAAATATCGCTCAAGCCAAACGATTTACAAAGAATAAGAGTGGGGATTGTGAAAAATGCATGTATTTTATGATTGGCTTTTCGCAAATATTGAAATGAATATGATATGTGTTGTGCTAGAAAATAATGCTGTATTAATTTTCTTAAGTACTGTGTAAAATATAGTTTTAGGTTATAAAAATTGTTAAGATAGAAACGATGCTATGTAGGATGCTTTGTTTAACAGAAAGGGCTTGCAGCGAGATAGCAGCCACAGGACACCTAGATCTTTCAGAGAAAGGGAATTTATTGCCTTCTTATCAGAAGAAACGAACTTCTTCCCGCCTTGGAGGCGCTGTTTGGATTAGAAGGAAGAAGTTGACACACACCAGACAGAATCCTGTATTCGAATGGAATTTATGCATCATGTATGAAGTGTATGAATATGCAACAGGCTATTGTTCTTAAGGGTTAATCCTTTGTTAACGGGTGTCCTTTTTCGGGCTCGTGATGCCCAGAAAAAGGTACCCGGACGTCCGTAACTCTTTGCTTTTATTGTCTCATATTGTCTAAATTCAATTTGTCCAAATTGTTATTACTCTAATTGTGTTACTATTTTTATAACTATTTTATTACTATTAAACTTTTCAAAATTTTAAAAACAAGTGATTGGCCTTTTTCACACACCCCCACCCTGTGAGGGCCCCCCGGGGTCCCACTAAGCCGCACGGGTAATACTCACCCCGCGCGGGGACGCGACGGGCTGGAGCAGCTGAAACGAAGTCCCCGTCCTGGAATCGGCCCGCTGTGGGTGCAGCGGGGTCCCGACTCTGCCCCCACGCCTTCTTTGCCGGCAAAAACGCGATGAAGAAGACAGGGGAAGGTGGAAGTCCAATAGCTACTGTAAGCCACGCATGAAATTACCAGCTTCTTCGTGGCCGTCGTGGGAGAGGAACACGTGGGCGCCACCTGCAGTATCCCCGGTCTCTGGGCTTGTATGAGTCCAAACCCGGCTCACTCAGGACCCAAGCCCACACAGAACCACGTGAACGAGATAAAAGACGAAAAGCGCTCCCTGCCACGTGGGTCAAAGTGTCCAGTTATTCGTGGAGGACAGATCACCTGGCGCAGGCGACCACCCAGGTAGCAAAGAGGCCGTGCCTCACCTTCGGTGGGGTTTTATGCGCCAGGTGGTGCGGGCGGGGAAAGAGGGCCACGGTCAGTGGGAGCGACATCCGAGACGGGTGGGGGGAGGGACCATCCGTGGGACAGACCATAAGGGATATAGAGACCAGGGGGGTGAGGGAGGAACCATGTGGGGGGGAATATACCATCCACGTCCTAAATAAGATTTTTTCCCAACACCCAGTGCCACCAACTAAATACCGAGTGCAATACAACACCCCTCTGCCCTTTCCCCACCATGGGCACCCCATGCAGCTGCTCCCAGGTTTGGGGACGTGTCTCCCATGGGGGGGAGCCCAGCAGGACAGCTCAGTACCCGAGTGCCCTGAGCCTGCTGGGGACAATTCCTCTGGGCTGTGCCCGTCTTGTCCGGGCTGTGCCCGCAGTGCCAAGCAGCAGAGAGGGCAGCTCAAGCCTCAGCAGGGCTCAGGCCCAGAGGCACAGCAATTACCTCCTGTGGCTGTGCCTGGCATCGCCTCCCTTCCTGCAGCAGAGGCTGGCACAGAATCTCTGCTTCCTCCAGGGAACTCAGCTTTCAGCACAGACTCTCCTTTCATTTCTGAAGAATGGAAAAGAGACCGCTGGATCAGATGGAAACACTCCTCATTGGGCATAGGGAAGATGACAGCTTCAGGTGGCAATAGTTGCGAAAGGCATGGATAAGGATCAGAAAACACCCTGGATTTTGGGACTGTCCCAGCCTGGTCCCTTCTCCAAACAGCCCCTACACCTGATGTGCCCGGAGACAGGGAAATGGCAGGGGGATCTCAGGATGTGCGTGGCCTGTGGGGTATCCCGGGTTCCCTGCTGGGCTAATTTGCCCCCGAGCAGGCAGCACGGCCTGGATACCTCAGTCCTTCATGGGGACAGAGTGTCCGAGTACCCAGGCCGCGCTCAGCCGCTGGCTATCTTAGCAAGCCCAGTGGATATCAGCTCTTTAGTGATTATCAGCTCTCTTATGGTTTTAGCTCTTTGCTTGCTAAGGCGCCTTGCAGGCTAGCCAGGAAGCAGACGCTGCCAGAGAGCAGAAGAAACGTCCTGGCGTTCCACAGCGAGGGTTTTATTGAGGGGTCTGTGAAGGGTTCTAGAGATGGCTCCTCTCCAGAATGGGCTAAAACAGCTCTATATATGGGTTATAAGGGGATCCATACTTGTAGGGGTTAGTAGGGGTTAAGGGGAATTGACCTATGGGGTTACATATGGTAACATATCTCATAAGAGATATGCTGGGGTCCGAAAGGTGGAAGGCAGGGGCTTCTTTTGCTATTTCATCATGACTTGGCAATTCCTGTCTTTAAGCCTCGGCCCTCCATGGGGCCCTAGCATGCTCGGAGCCTGCTACAGTGGTGCAGTTTGGGCTGCCTGTCAGCTGATGCCCAATGCCTTCCTGCAGAGGCTGGGGAGAAGCTGCAGCCAGGCCAGGCTGGCAAACAGCCCTGCAGGGCGTGGAAGCAGCAGCGGGGCAGCGAGGCTGCCATGATCCCTTCCCGCTGTGCCGGGCACGGCGTGTCCAGATGTGCAGCCAAAGCCCCCGGCTGCTGAGCCCTGGGACGAGGCTGAGGGAAATGAACCCCCCTTGACTTCTCTGAAGTATTTCCTTCAGCATTTGCTTCATGTGTTTGGACAGTTCTAGGGATATCTTGTCTGTTGTGTGTTTGATCTTCCCTGCCGGTGTCCTTGGAGTACAATATTTCCTTTTCCCATGAATGGATGCCAGAGAAGCAGGGCTCAGCCTGTGGGGTCAGCAGGGACACACTACTCACCCCTGCGACGGGAGCCTGGCTTCTGTGTAGGCATGATCACAGGGACAGGAAAAGCCCTCCCTGCAGACACATCTATAACACATCAACCACAGAAATTTCTGCCATCTCTGCTCAGCTGCACGGGCACCACTGAGCCGCAGGAGCGGTGAGGGGATCGCACAGGGCGAGGGCACACACGTGCATGGCTCTGTCCTGGCACCTGCAGCCATGCCCCCCTGGCCGAGCTTTGGGCTCTGAGCTGGCAGCTCTCCCAGGGGAAAGGCCTTGACCTACCCTCACCATCTCCCTGAGGCTCAATCCTTAATGTGGGTTGGGAAGCCAGATCACCTTCACCAACAGGTTCAGCTGCAAAGAAAGGCAGGACAGAACAGCACCCGTGGCACTGTAGGAGATCCTCAGTCTGTGGCAAGGCTCAGCCCCGGGGCACAGCCCTGGGCCTGATCCCTGCCCGCTCTGCTCTTCTCTGTGGCTGCACAGAGCACCCAGAAGGACGCATGGCCATTGCACACGGGAAGAGGATGGACAGCTAAATGCTCCTTCCTCTCACTGACAGTGATCCTGTGGGATCACTCAGGGCTCCAGAAAGGAGTGGGGCAAGCTTTTCAGAATCCTTCAACCTTAGGATTATGTTAAGGGAAATGGCTTATGATTGAGCTCTTGTCACATTGATTATTGTCTCTGGAAAGGCACACAGAGAACTTGCCTCCAGCATCTTCCAGGAATTTCATGCCATTTTCCAGCAGGGCATCCAAATAATCCATGTTATGATTCCAGTCTAGGACAGAGCACAGATCAGAACCATTGCCATGCTGTGTTGGGATCCCCTTCTGCCTCTGGGAACAGGGCACTGCAAGGGGGTTGGTTAAGGCCGTGGGAGCCAGATGTGAATGGACAACGCCAAACTGCACAGGGGCTTGGGGAGCTCTGGGCTGGCTCCTGGTCACTCTGCACCCTCTTTGCAGGCCCTGTGACACATCCCTGGAGAGGAAACTGGGGCTGCCCAGGGCCCTGGGGGTTCTCTCCCTCCCCCAGAGGAAACCCTCCCTAAAGGCCTGGGGAAAACCATCCCCAGCGCTTCCCGGGGAGCAGGGAGCGCTGTCCCGGGAAAGGGGAGCCAGGCTGCCGGCTCACCTGCTCGCCGCGCTTGCAGCGGAGCAGCCTGGGCAGCCCTGGCAGGCAGGGCCACGGCCAGGAGGAGCAGGAGGAAGAGGCGCAGAGCAAGGGCCATGCTGCCTTGCCCTCTGCCAGTCCCGCAGCTCTTGCTGCCACCGCTGTCCTGACACCGCTGTCCCAATGTCAGCACCACTGCTGCCACGGCCGCTGCTGCTGCCGCAACAGTTGTGCTCAAGCACTGAGTGCTCGCTCCTTGCGCTGCTGTGCAACCACCGGGTCTGGGACATCTGTGACCTCAGAGCCAACTGTAAATACCTGTAACCATCAATTATCACTGTGCAGTTGGAGGGAAAACTTCCCCCACTGTACCCAGTGCTGTATTGCTCGTACTTTACCATATTAAATAATAAATTGATTGCTGCTTGAATATTGGCCTAGTCAAGCTTCTTATTCATAACAAGGACAAGGTAGCAGAGAACAATGTAAAAATCAGCTGAAAATAAAAGGAGGAAATGCTAAAGGAGTTATTTGTGCACATTTGGAGATTTATTTTTCTTCGGTGCAAAGCAAAATCAAAAGGTCCTAAATGCCCAAAATATTGGAAACGTGGAATGTCCTCCATAGTAGAGTGTCAGACCTCTGGATCCTTAAAACAATTTTATGGTGGTGGAACAGTGGCAGCTTGAGCTGGTGCCTCTGGGGGACTCTGAACAAAGAACCCCTGGGCTTTGATACGCTCCCAGGTGATGTGTGACAGTCTGGGGTATTGCGGCTGTGTCCGAGTGCCCGGGCTCTGGCTGGCACCACAGGTCCCCAGTGCCTCTGCTGAGCCATCCCTCTCCTACAGTCAAGTTTGGTCTGTCACATTTGGCTTTTCTCTCTGATGCACTAGCAGGACCACAAGAGCACGTGGTGCTGAGGATGTAAAAATGCCTGTTCTGGCTGGAACATTGCTGTTGCGTGACACCCTGCAGGCAGAGCGGGCAGCTGGAGGGATGTTGACTCGTGTCCCCGGTGCCAGCCGTGCTGCATACATGAGAGCTGCTGGGTGTTGGTGCTCGCTGGTATTAGAAATAGGGCCAGGAGAGGAGCTAATTTAAAATGCCTTTATTAAAGACAGCTCTGGGTGGGGAACCCCAGGTGTCACGCACACCGCCACTGCTCCCACTGGACGATGCTGAGGAGGAAGAGTACAGCTTTGTCTCTCGGCAGAGCTGGGGCTTCCATCCTCACGAGAGTCCTTAGGAAGGCAAATATTGGCTGTCAGCCGAGGGGTATCTTCCAAGCTGGGTACTATCAAAATTATGGGGACAGGACGGAATGCGGCTCTGGCCAAGAGTGGGTGGCTTAGTGTGGTTCTGATGGGCTAAAGTCAAAGTTTTTGTGCTGGTTTGTTGTTTTGAGAGGGTTCATATAGTTTCCACAGCCTCTCATTTAAATTCAGTCCCGGTGCAAGTCCTCCTGTGAAGAGGGGAGTAGGAAAAGTGGTTCCTGAAGGGAATGGATACAAATCCCGGGTGAGACGGCAAGGAGAACAAATATAGAGAATGACGGGGAAAGATAAAAATACAGGGTGAAATAGCAACATCTAACAGTGGCAGCTAAAAGCAAGTCTTAGAATACTAACATTCAAAGTTTAACAAATGACTAACAAGGGGTACAAATATAGAGTATGACAAGAAGAGATACGACTACAGGGAAAATAGTAACAGTCAGACACGGCAACTGAAAGCAAGTCCTAGAACTCTAACATTCAAAGTTTAACAACAGAACAATATTTCAAATAAAGACCTTATCAATTTCATTAACGTCAACTACCAATTACTACTCTGAAAAAGAGCTCTCATCTCCTGGATTTCATTCCTCACACTGGGACCAGGCCTGGCCCAACACCACGGAGAGTTACAAAGCATCTTCAAGGAATCCCTGTGGAATTGTGTGTTTTATACGGATTTTATTGTAAAGTTGGTTATTTTGGAAATTAAGATTTTGGTTTGACCCTCGGTTCCCCCCATGTTGTCCCTCATAAAATTTTGTTCCTCCCGCCAGTTACCTGTCCATCATTGTAACCAGCCCCCTTTCATTTCGAGAAATTTCTGTGTCAATCTTGCCTTACTTAACATGATTTGCCCCCTGACGCTTCTCCCTCCCCAGTGCCATTCCTATTGCTTGGGTTGTGTCCCTCGCTCCTCCCCTGGGCTTCGTTATTGGTCCCTTGTGTCCCCTCGTGTCACGCCTTTCGCCTTAATAAGTGCCTCCACAAGAGGATTTCTGTGACACCGTTACTGACCCTGGCTGGGTCAGTAAAGCGCCTGGGCAGACCTACGTGAGTCCAGTCCTTCCTTCCTTCGCCTCAGTGCTTCGCAGTGCTGCTCTCGCCTGCGTCGCTACGCCGCAGACGGAGCCAGACCTCGGGGTCCTGGCAGTGAACCTGGGAGTGGCGGGATTCGTGGACTCCACCGGTCACTCCGGGAGCGGCTAGCCGGCCGCGGGATGAGACTGCAAATCCCTAGGCGTTAAACCACACGATTTAGCCTGGGGTTTAAAGTTGTTTCGCAGTAAATCTTGTAAAAGGCCGAAGCAAGTCTCCTATGAATTGTCTCCCTGGCAAGCCCAGTCCCGGCCCCGAACGCCCCTCAGCGTTGTCAGGGCAGTGGCAGGAGCTGGATGCTCGCCCAGAGCGAGCCGCTGCCGCCCGAGATGGCCACAGGAGAGGCGGGCGGGCAGCGCCAGGGCCCTGCGCGGGGCTCCCCAGGCTCCTGTGGCATCGGTGCCGTTCCCTCGGGCGCCGAGGAGAGTCCGGAGCCGCCGCTCTGCCTGCGGGGCTGTGTGTGCCCGGCCCTGAAGGAGGCAGGGCCGGGGCTGTGGCGCCGCCTGCCCGGCGCTCAGCGCCGCCCGTGCCGTGGCCGTGCAGCGCGGCCCGGCGGGGCAGCTCCAGCCCGGCTCGTCGCCAGCGCCGTCCCGGCACGGCGGCTGCCCCTGGGCCGCGGCAGCCCCGAGCCGGGCGGGCCCGGAGGGCCTCGGGAGGGAGCACGGGAGGGCCCCGAGCCCTGCGGGCCTCAGCAGAGACTCCCGCCCCACTGCGGGCAGCAGGAGGGGCGCAAAGCTCCGGGACGCTTATGAGAGCCCACAGCCCTCTCCACATGTGAAATGAGAGCCCAAAAAACCCCGTCATGTGCCTCAGCAGAGACCCCAGCGCCCTGCACACCTTGGGAGAGATCCCAAACTCCCTGTATGCCTCCCACAAAATTCCAAATCCCTTGCATGACTTGAAGTGGACCCCAGCGCCCTCCGTGCCTCAGAGGGAGCCTAAAATATCCCTGTGTGTCCCACAAGGGACCCCAGCCCCTCGTGCGCCTTATGGGGGCCTCCAAAGCCCCCAGGTGCCTTACAGGGAGGCCAGGGCAGCTACGGCGAGGGTTTTGACCAGGAAACGGAGTGCGGCTGCAGCTGGGCTGTTGTGCCTCTGGGGCTGTTCATCAGCCCCATCGGGCCCCAAGGCCACACAGCCCTTCCCTTCCCTCCCGTTCTGGCCCTCGTCCAGAGGAGCAGACCCTGTGCAGCACCCTGCATTGCTGATGGCCCATCCATTAGGTTCTATCAAGAGTGTGTTAATTTGGGAGGAGCTTTGTTTTGCCTGCTGGAATTGCTGGTCAGGCTGTGTCCCTGGAGATGCTCTTGATGGCTTCCCTCTTTTCCCGGGCTTGCCGCTGGAGGAGGTGCAGGCCCAGATGATGCCAGGGAAGGAAATGTGCCCTCAGCCCAGGGACGCTCAGCATGGGCTCCCCCAGCCCTGGGGACCCCGCCGCTGGTCACAGCAGCCCCTGCCTGGCTCCTGCCTGCCCACACCGTGGCCATCCACGGCTGCTCCTGGGCACGGAGCTGAGCCAGTGCTGCTGCCCGCTGGGCTTTGCTGCTGCTGCCACCTGGACACTGGGGTGACAGCTCCATCTCTTTATTGCAATAGAAGAAGGGGCCATGAGCTACCTGGGTGGGGATGGAGGGGATGGGGGTGTGAAAAATTTGTACTTTATGATTAGCTTTTTGCAAATATTAAAATGAATATTATAGGTGTTGTGTTACAATGTAATGCTGTATTAATTCTTTTAAGTAGTGTGTTAAATATAGTTTTAGCTTATAAAAAATGTTAAAATAGGAGCTACAGTATGTAAGATACTGTTTTTTAAAGAAGTGACTCACAGCAAGATAGCAGCCACAGGACACATAAATCTGTCAGAGAAAAAGAATTCATTGCCCTCTTATCAGAAGAAACTAACTTCTTCCCGCCTCGAAGGCACTGTTAGGATTCAGAGGAAGAAGTTGATGATGAGTGGACAGAATCCTGTATTTGAATGGAATTGATGCATCATGTATGAAGTGTATGAATGTGCAACAGGGTATTGTTTTTAAGGGTTAATCCTCTGATGACAGGTGTCCTCTTTTGAGCTTGTGCTGCCCAGAAAAAGGTACCCGAACCTCCATAACTCTTTGTTTCTATTGTCTCATATTGTCTTAATTCAAATTGCGCAAATTATCATTACTGTAATTGTATTACTATCTATAGAACCATTTTATTAAAATTTAAAATTTTAAAAACAAGTGATTGCTGTTTTCACAGGGGAGTAACCTACAGGGTTCTTTAGAGGGCAGGGCCAGGGGGCTCCGGGGCAGAGGAAGGGACATGTTGGTCTCAGGAGGGGCTGGAGGGTGCTGGGCTGCTGCTGGGGTCTATAGAAGAAGTCGGGAATGGGCTGGGATGGGACAGAGGAAGATCAAAACGGGGATGAGGGCAGCTCAGGGATACACATGGGGAGAGGAGGGGGCAGTGGGATCTACACTGGGAGAATAGCAGGTTGTGTCTTAGATGGCTGTTCCGGGGTCCTCTTCTCAGAACTCTTGACAGGGCTGCCCAGGCCCTCCGGGTGTGAGGTGCTGCCGACTTTCAGCTGCTGTGCAGAGGTGGAACTGTGGAGAGAGGAGGTGGCTGAGGCCCCAGCTGCCAGGGGCACACAGGGAACCTCCTGCACAGCAGGGCCCAGAGCTGGCAAGGCTCCCCAGCACGGCTGGAGCTGCTGGCACAGCTTGGCCCAGCTGCACAGCTGCCCCTCAAGGCCCCGGCGAGCAGGGCACGGCTCTGGGCAGGCTCCCTGGCCAGGAGCGGGCCCCAGAGCGCCTCTGCCTTTCAAGGGCAATCTCGTCCCTGCTCTTTCTCCTCCCCACCGGGCTTTGCCTCTGCCCTGTGCCCCTGGGGTTTGCCTTGGCCAGGCAGCCTCAGTGGGAGCCAGCACTGGCTGCAGCCCCAGCGGGCCCCCCAGGACAAGGCCCAGCAATGAGGAGGCCAATGAAAGCTCTGGGCAGCAGCAGAACCCTCAGCAGAGTTCTTTGGACAATCATGGACTGGCCACACCTCCCCTGCAGCCTCACTGGGAATGTTTCCTGTCTGCAGTAGACTTTCAAAAGAAGCTGTTTGAAGGGGAGAGCAACAAAACACTCACCCGTTTCTCTTCCAGGAATACCAGATTCCAAAGCAGCACAAGATGAAGACAAGCTTCAAAAGAAGTAGGCCTGCCAGTAACCCCAGCCAGCAGCCTGTTCCCTGACAGAAACCCCCTCCAGGGCCCTCCTGGGAATCAGGAACATGTGCTGTGGTTCCAGCTGCACCTGTGGGAGCAATGGGGAGCGTCAGCCCATGCTGTGCTGCGCTGCTGAGCTGGCAGCACGGTGGATGCGGGCAGGACATTCTCCGTTTCCCCCAGAGCTGGGGCCTGCAGGCACCTTGCCGCCCCTTGGCACAGGCTGTGCCACCCAAAAAAGCCCAGCAGGCCGGGAGGAGAGCCCGGGGGCAGCACAGCTGCTTGGGCAGTGGCTGCTTGGAGGGACACGGGCCAAAGCCATCCCTGAGCAGCCACTGCCAGCCCTGGCCCTCCCTGCCCCGTGACAGCTCCTCCAGCCCCAGGGCACAGAGTCAGGCCCTGTCAAAACCCAGTGCAGCCCCTGCCCAGTCGGGAGCCATGGCTGGCTCTGGCCCTGGGCTCGTGGCAGGGCTCCCGCTCGGGGCTGCTCCTGTGCCTTGGGCCTCTGGGCACTCAGGGCCAGCTCCGGAGCAGCTGCAGCGGGAGGGACGCTGGTGCGTGAGTCCCCTTTCCCCGGGGCTGTGAACGAGCTTCAAAGACACCTCCAGCTTTGGCTGCAGCTGGGCCGTGCAAGGGCAGACCCTGGGGGAAGAGCTGCTGCCACACAGCCCCACCAAGGGCTGAGCCCTGCTGAGCCTGGCACAGCAATTACCTTCTGTGCTTTCACCCGTGCTTGGCATCACATTTATTCCTGCAGTAGAGCCTGATGCTGACCCACTGCTTCCTCCGGGTTGTGGCTCCTTCTGCACAGATTTTTGGTCCGTCACTAGAAAAAGAATGAGGCATAACTAGATCAGATGGCAACATTCCCCATTGGGGAGGTGACATCTTCAGGAGGCAATGGTTATAAAAGCGTAAAGATTGGGAAAATGCCCATGCTGCTGGGGCTGGGCCAGAACACTCCCTCCTCCAAGTAGCTGTGCCTCCTGATCAGCTCAGAGACAGGGATGTTGCAGGGGATCTGAGGCCCTTGTGTGGTTTGGGCTGCCCATCAGCTGATGCCCAATGCCTCCCTGCAGAGGCTGGGGAGAAGCTGCAGCCAGGCCAGGCTGGGAAACAGCCCTGCAGGGCGTGGAAGCAGCAGCGGGGCAGCGAGGCTGCCATGGATCCCTTCCCGCTGTGCCGGGCACGGCGTGTCCAGATGTGCAGCCAAAGGCCCCGGCTGCTGAGCCCCAGGACAAGGCTGAGGGAATGCACCCGCTTTGTCCTGCTTGTGCCCCATTCTGTGTTTGTCTCAGGAATTAATTTGTGTCAAGAGACGTTTTGGCTGCACTATCATGGGTCTTTCCTTTTGTTCCATGTTCCATTTCCCATGAATGGATGCCACAAAAGCAGAGCTCAGCCTGTGGGGTCAGCAGGGACACACAACTCACCCCTGTGATGGGAGCTGGTTTGGTGCCAAGAATCCAGCCGAGCCGCTGGAGAAGTCCTCCCTGCAGACACATCTGCAACACATCAGCCACAGAACCTTCTGCCATCTCTGCTCAGCTGCATGGGCACCACTGAGCTGCAGGAGCAGTGACGGGATCGCGCAGGGCGAGGGCACACACGTGCATGGCTCTGTCCTGGCACCTGCAGCGATACCCTCCTGGCCGAGCTTTGGGCTCTGAGCTGGCAGCTCTCCCAGGGGAAAGGCCTTGACCTACCCTCACCATCTCCCTGAGGCTCAGTCCTTAATGTGGGTTGGGAAGCCAGATCACCTTCACCAACAGGTTCAGCTGCAAAGAAAGGCAGGACAGAACAGCACCCGTGGCACTGTAGGAGATCCTGAGCTTGTGGCAAGGCTCAGCCCCGGGGCACAGCCCTGGGCCTGGCCCCTGCCTGTTCTACTCTTCTCTGTGGCTACCCAGAGCACACGGAAGGACACACGGCCATTGCACATGGGAGGAGGATGGACAGCTAAATGCTCCTTCCTCCCACTGTCAGCGATCCTGTGGGATCACTCAGGGCTCCAGAAGGAGCAGGGCAAGAATTCCAGATTCCTTCAACCGTGAGATTATGTTAAGGGAAATGGAGGCGAGTGAGCTCTTGTCACATCGACACTGATTATTGTCTCTGGAAAGGCACACTGAGAACTTGCCTCCAGCATCTTCCAGGAATTTCAAGCCATTTTCCAGCAGGGCATCCAAATAATCCATGTTACGATTCCAGTCTAGAACAGAGCACAGATCAGAACCATTTCCATGCTGTGCTGGGATCCCCTTCTGCCTCTGGGAAGTGGGCACTGCAAGGGGGTCGGGTGAGGCCATGGGAGCCAGGTGTGAATGGACAAGGCCAAAGCTGCACAGGGGCCTGGGGAGCTCTGGGCTGGCTCATGGTCACTCTCCACAGGTCCTGGGCAATGTCCCTGGCGGGGCGGCTGGAGTAGCCCGAGGTCCTGGGGATCTCACCCTCACACACAGTGAGGAAATCCACCCTAAAGCCCAGAGGGAAACTGCAGCAGGCAGTGCCACAGCTGTCCCTGCCTCCCTCTGTCCCTCCTGCCCTCCTTCTGCTGGGACACTGCCCAGTCCTCAAGGGCACGTGGCCAGGCCCTGTCAGGAGCCACTGGAGCCTTGCTCTCCCCCTCTGCCCTTTCCCCACCATGGGCACCCCGTGCAGCCGCTCCCAGGTTTGGGGACGTGTCTCCCATGGAGGGAGCCCAGCAGGACAGCTCAGTACCCGAGTGCCCTGAGCCTGCTCGGGACAATTCCTCTGGGCTGTGCCCGTCTTGTCCGGGCTGTGCCCGCAGTGCCAAGCAGCAGAGAGGGCAGCTCAAGCCTCAGCAGGGCTCAGGCCCAGAGGCACAGCAATTACCTCCTGTGGCTGTGCCTGGCATCGCCTCCCTTCCTGCAGCAGAGGCTGGCACAGAATCACTGCTTCCTGTGGGAAACGCCGCCTTCAGCACAGCCTCTGCATCCACTTCTGGAGAAAGGAAAAGGAACACTGGATCAGATGGGGCTGTTTCCCATCGGCAAGGGCGCAGCTCAGGAGGCAATGCTTCTCAAAGACATGGAAAAGAATCAGGAAAAGGCCCAGATTCTTGGGATTGGGCCAGAGCACTCCCTTGTGCAAACAACTGTGCGCCTCCTGATCTGCTGAGAGACTGGGAAATTCCAGGGGATGTCAGGGTGTGCATGGCCCGTGGTGCTGTTCGGGCTCCCTGTCAGCTGATGCCCAATGCCTTCCTGCAGAGGCTGGGGAGAAGCTGCAGCCAGGCCAGGCTGGCAAACAGCCCTGCAGGGCGTGGAAGCAGCAGCGGGGCAGCAAGGCTGCCATGGATCCCTTCCTGCTGTTCCGGGCACGGTGTGTCCAGATGTGCAGCCAAAGCCCCCGGCTGCTGAGCCCCAGGGCAAGGCTGAGGGAATTCACCCACCTTGTCCTCCCTGAAGCACTTCTTTCATGAGTTGCCACATGACTTCAAATGGCTTCTGGAATTTCTTGTCTGTTGTGTGTTCGGGTTTTACTGTTGGAGGATCTTGACAGAAAGTAGTTCCATTTCCCATGAATGTATGCCACAAATGCAGAGCTCAGCCTGTGGGGCCAGCCGGGACACACTACTCACCCCTGTGATGGGAGTTGGTTTGGTGCTCACTATCCAGCCCAGGAGTTGGTGAAGTTGTCCCTGCAGTCACATCTGTAACTGAACAGCCACAGAGGCTTCTGTCAGCTGGTTCTTGCCACCTTGTCAATGATTACGCCTTGGTGGGACCATGAGAACGCACCTGCAGAACTCTCAGTGGGCTTCACAATTTCAAACCTCCAGGTTAATGGATAGACCGTCCCAGTATCCCAGTCTGGAAGCAAAGCAAGATGAGAACTGTTTCCTTTTGTGCCAAGGCTGGCTCTGGCCCTGGGCTCGCGGCAGGGCTCCCACTCGGGGCTGCTCCTGTGCCTTGGGCCTCTGGGCACTCAGGGCCAGCTCTGGAGCAGCTGCAGCGGGAGGGACGTTGGTGCACGAGTCCCCTTTCCCCTGGGCTGTGAACGAGCTCCAGAGGCGCCTCCAGCTTTGGCTGCTGCCGGGCCTGTGCAGGGCAACCCTGGGGAAGAGCTGCTGCCACACAGCCCCGCCAAGGGCTGAGCCCAGCACAGCAATTACCTTCTGTGCCTGTGCCTATGTCTGGCATCTCCTCCTCTCCTGTGGCAGGGGCTGGCAATGAAGAGCGACTGCTTCCTTCAGGAAATGCTGCTTTCCACAGAACCTCTATGTCCATCTCTTGAGAAAGGAAGAGAGACAACTGCATAAGATGGAACTGTTCACTATTTGGGTGGTGGCATCTACAGGAGGCAATATTTGTTAAAGACCAGGAAAATGGCCAGGTTATTGGGGCTGGGTCAGATCACTCCCTGGTGCAAACCACCTCCTTTTCCTAATCTGGAGACCAGGATATTGTGGGGAATTTCAGGGTCTGTTGCAGTTTGTTCTGCCTGTCAGTTGATGCCCAATGCCTTCCTGCAGAGGCTGGGGAGAAGCTGCAGCCAGGCCAGGCTGGCAAACAGCCCTGCAGGGCGTGGAAGCAGCAGCAGGGCAGCGAGGCTGCCATGGATCCCTTCCTGCTGTGCCGGGCACGGTGTGTCCAGATGTGCAGCCAAAGCCCCCGGCTGCTGAGCCCCAGGACAAGGCTGAGAGAAATGTTCTCACCATTCCCTTTGTATAGTTCCTCCAGTATTTGTTTCAACATGTTGTTTGACCGAAGCGATTTCTTCTCGCCTCTAGGTTTGTTCTTCCTTCTCGGAGGACCTTAACAGAAAGTAGTTCCATTTCCCATGACTGGATGCCACAACAGCAGGGCTCTGCCTGTGGGGTCAGCAGGGACACGCTACTCACCCCTGCGATGGGAGCTGGGCTTGCGTGCAGGAACCAGAAAAGGAGCAGCAAACGTCCTCCCTGCAGACACACCTGTAACTCAACAGACACAACAGTTTCTGTCACCTGGTCCTGCCAGGTTGTCAATGAATAATCCTTGGTGGGACAGTGAGAACATACCTGCAGGACGCTCCAAGGGCTTCAGAACTTTATCCAACCAATCTAATGGCGACGCCTTTCCAGCAATCTCATCTAGAACAGAGCACAGAGGACAACATTTTTCAGGGCGTGCTTGGATTCCCGTCTGCCTCTGGGAAATGGGCACTGCAAGGGGGTCGGATAAGGGCATGGGAGCCAGACGTGAATGGACATGGCCAAAGCTGCACAGGGGACTGAGGAGCTCTGGGCAGGCTCCTGGTCACTCTCTACCCACTTAGCAGGTCCTGTGCAACATCCCTGGAAGGGGCAACGGGAGTAGGCCAGAGCCCTGTGGGCTTCCACTCACACACAGAGGAAATCGTCACTAAAGCCCAGAGGGAAACTGCAGCAGGCAGTGCCACAGCTGTCCCTGCCTCCCTTTGTCCCTCCTGCCCTCCTTCTGCTGGGACACTGCCCAGTCCTCAAGGGCACGTGGCCAGGCCCTGTCAGGAGCCACTGGAGCCTTGCTCTCCCCCTCTGCCCTTTCCCCACCATGGGCACCCCGTGCAGCCGCTCCCAGGTTTGGGGACGTGTCTCCCACGGAGGGAGCCCAGCAGGACAGCTCAGTACCCGAGTGCCCTGAGCCTGCTCGGGACAATTCCTCTGGGCTGTGCCCGTCTTGTCCGGGCTGTGCCCGCAGTGCCAAGCAGCAGAGAGGGCAGCTCAAGCCTCAGCAGGGCTCAGGCCCAGAGGCACAGCAATTACCTCCTGTGGCTGTGCCTGGCATCGCCTCCCTTCCTGCAGCAGAGGCTGGCACAGAATCACTGCTTCCTGTGGGAAACGCCGCCTTCAGCACCGCCTCTGCATCCACTTCTGGAGAAAGGAAAAGGTACACTGGATCAGATGGGGCTGTTTCCCATCGGCAAGGGCGCAGCTCAGGAGGCAATGCTTCTCAAAGACATGGATAAGAATCAGGAAAAGGCCCAGGGTATTGGGATTGGGCCACAGTACTCCCTTGTGCAAACAACTGTGCGCCTCGTGATCTGCTGAGAGACAGGGAAATTGCAGGGGATGTCAGGGTGTGCATGGCCCGTGGTGCAGTTCCCTGTCAGCTGATGGCCAGTGTGGCTGACTGTCAGCTGATGCCCAGTGCCTTCCTGCAGAGGCTGGGGAGAAGCTGCAGCCAGGCCAGGCTGGGAAACCGCCCTGCAGGGCGTGGAAGCAGCAGCGGGGCAGCGAGGCTGCCATGGATCCCTTCCCGCTGTGCCGGGCACGGCGTGTCCAGATGTGCAGCCAAAGCCCCCGGCTGCTGAGCTCCAGACAAGGCTGATGGAAATGCACCCACCTTGACTTCTCTGAAGCATTTCCTTCAGCATTTGCTTCATGTGTTCGGATGGTTCCAGGGATATCTTGGCTGTTGTGTGTTTGATCTTCCCTGTCGGGGGTCCTTGGAGCACAATATTTCCATTTCCCATGAAAGGATGCCAGAGAAGCAGGGCTCAGCCTGTGGGTCATCCGGGAAACCCTACTCACCCCTGCGATGGGAGCCTGGCTTCTGTGTAGGAATGATCACAGGGGCAGGAAATGTTTTCCCTGCAGACACATCTGTAACACATGAGCCGCAGAAGCTTCTGCCATCTCTGCTCAGCTGCACGGGCACCACTGAGCCGCAGGAGCGGTGAGGGGATCGCACAGGGCAAGGGCACACACGTGCATGGCTCTGTCCTGGAACCTGCAGCAATGCCCCCCTGGCCGAGCTTTGGGCTCTGAGCTGGCAGCTCTCCCAGGGGAAAGGCCTTGACCTACCCTCACCATCTCCCTGAGGCTCAGTCCTTAATGTGGGTTGGGAAGCCAGATCACCTTCACCAACAGGTTCAGCTGCAAAGAAAGGCAGGACAGAACAGCACCCGTGGCACTGTAGGAGATCCTCAGGCTGCAGGCAAGGCTCAGCCCCAGAGCACAGCCCTGGGCCTGATCCCTGCCCGCTCTGCTCTTCTCTGTGGCTGCACAGAGCACACGGAAGTACACACGGCCATTGCACATGGGAGGAGGACGGACAGCTAAATGCTCCTTCCTCCCACTGAGAGCGATCCTGTGGGATCCCTCAGTGCTCCAGAAAGGAGCGGGGTAAGGTTTTCAGAATCCTCCAACCTTTATATTATGTTAAAGGAATTGGCTTATGATTGAGCTCTTGTCACATTGATTATTGTCTCTGGAAAGGCACACAGAGAACTTGCCTCCAGCATCCGCCAAGAACTTCCAAACATTATTCATCAGGCCTTCCAAAACACCCGTGTCATGCTTCCAGTCTAGAAGGGAGCACAGATCAGAACCATTTCCATGTTGTGTTGGGATCCCCTTCTGCCTCTGGGAATTTGGCACTGCAAGGGGGTTGGTTAAGGCCGTGGGAGCCAGATGTGAATGGATAAGGCCGAACTGCACAGGGGCCTGGGGAGCTCTGGGCTGGCTCCTGGTCACTCTCCACCCTCTTTGCAGGTCCTGTGACACATCCCTGGAGAGGAAACTGGGGCTGCCCAGGGCCTTGGGGGCTCTCTCCCTCCCCCAGAGGAAACCCTCCCTAAAGGCCTGGGGAAAACCATCCCCAGCGCTTCCCGGGGAGCAGTGAGCGCTGTCCCGGGAAAGGGGAGCCAGGCTGCCGGCTCACCTGCTCGCCGCGCTTGCAGCGGAGCAGCCTGGGCAGCCCTGGCAGGCAGGGCCACGGCCAGGAGGAGCAGGAGGAAGAGGCGCAGAGCAAGGGCCATGCTGCCTTGCCCTCTGCCAGTCCCGCAGCTCTTGCTGCCACCGCTGTCCTGACACCGCTGTCCCAATGTCAGCACCACTGCTGCCACCGCCGCTGCTGCTGCCGCAACAGTTGTGCTCAAGCACTGAGTGCTCGCTCCTTGTGCTGCTGTGCAACCACCGGGTCTGGGACATCTGTGACCTCAGAGCCTGCTGTGACCTCAGCCTGCTGTGACCCCTGAGCCTGCTGTGACCTCAGCCTGCTGTGACCCCTGAGCCTGCTATGACCTCATGGCCTCAGCTGTACCCTTAGATTGTGCCCCCATCTGTACAAATGGGCTGCCCTGATTGTAAATGTTTTGCTTCATCAAAGGGCCATTGCTCAGCAAAATTTTTTTTTTCCTGCTTCCATTGCTGGTCGGTCAGGCTGTGTCTCTGAAGATGCTCTTGATTGTTGCAGTTTGAATTTATTTTATTGATTCGTTTTGTTATGTTTTCCCAATTATCCCATTAAAAAAAAAACCAAACAATTTTAAAAGTAGTAACAATTTTTATTGAATAGGTAAAGCAAAAGATACCAAGGGGTATGGAGGGCAGAGTTCTGTGACCCTTGCCACTTCACATACAAGCTTGCCAAGTGAAAATCACCCCTTATATGCCATGTGTCAATACCATCTCTTCCCATTTTCAGTTTGTCATATCTCTATCTCCGCCCTCATTACCACCCTTATCACGCATACGCCACCACTCGGTTTGGCGGTCACACAAGTCTTTGGGGGTCGTTTTGGATGAAGACTTCTCCTCTTCCTCTTTGTCCTTTAATTCACCTTTGGGTTACACATGTGCACCAAGCCAGTACAATGTAAGCCAACACATTACTACATGTATATATGAAGGCAATAAATCCTTATAATTAAGATTTTCTGGGACCCGACCAGGTTCTTTACTCATTTTTATCAGCTGTATCTTCACCTTCTTTCCTGTGGTCCTTCAAAGCATCTGCTGGGAAAGGCGGCTGGAGCGCCTCCTCTCCCTCTCTTCTTTGGCATTACAACTTTTTAACTATTTATTATTCTCAAATATTAATTACTGTATCAATATCAATTACTGTTTCAATTTTTATCAGCACGAATCATACCTATTTATCACAAATCCCCCATTTCTCTTTTTGATCATCATGATTCCTGCTCTATTTAAAAGGCTGTGCCCTGATAGCTTTTATAGTTTTCAAAATTTTGGTTTTCTCGTTGTCTCTTTTTAGCTTCAAATTTTTCCAGCACTTCTATTACTGCTTCTAGTCTTTCACACTCTCTTTCAAGTTTAGTTAGCATTTCCTGGTCTATTTCAATCTTTTTAAGTCCTTGTTCTTTAACAGCGGTCGATTTGGCTTTTAATACCATTATAGATCTTGGTTTTCCTTTTTCTGCTGATTCTGAATCTAGAGATATTGTTGCAATCTGCATCCCCTGAATCACTGAATGAATTAACCTAATAAAACACGAAATCATACAAGGCAGAAACAGAAGTCTCAGAATTGAGCATAACAACATGAACTCTAACTTTTTCCTCCAAACACCTCCAAAGAGGTTACCCCACCAATCTGTTTTCAAGATTGAATTCCACTTTTGTACTGGTACATGAGCCACCCTTTTAATTTCTTCTGCAAGTCCTGTGATGGCTTCCCCATAATCATCAATTTTTACACAGCACTCAGATTCATTAAATCTTTTACAAACTCCTCCTTCTTCTGCTAACAGACAGTCCATGGCAATCCTGTTTTGGTACACAAACTCCCGCATTTGTATATATTGTCTGGCTACATTTTTAAGGCACCGGAGGTGTGATTTGACACCACCTTCACTACTGCTTGCAGCCTTATTAATCTATTCAACAGATAAACTGGGGTCCTATATCCCCATGACCCATCCTGAGCGCATGTTGCTGGGTCATAATATGCTATAATTTGTTTTGCAGGCCATTCGTCCTCCTCCCATTTTTGATTCCCTCCTGCTGTCGGAAAATTTAAATTCAAATCTCCTTTAGTCCACTACAGGGTTTCATACAGTGGAGTTCCTAGCACATTGCTCCTAGACCTCAGTAGAACAAAGAAGGAGGGTTGTATTACTCCCAAAGTATAGGTTCCTCTCCATTTTTGAGGTAACTCGCTGTATGCGCGTTGCTCACAAATCCAATATATCCCATCTGGGGCTTTCCATTTCTTATCAGTTTTCTCCATTTGTTCCCAATAAGACCTCAGGCTGTCAATGGATTGGTAGGGGTTAGCTCCAGGACTTTTGTACCAGCATAAATTAATCTGTTCATCCCATTCTCAATTAATTTCTTTTATTAGTCCCCAATATCCAACAAGGTTTTCAGGTCGCCAAATTTTTGAACGATTATCCATATTAACCACCAATGTGGATTTAGAAGGAGTATGCCCTACTATTTTATTAAATTTCCTTCCTTCTCGAGTTCTACAAATGATTCCAATTACTTGATGGCTTAAAATCCATCTTTCAGGTCTCTTTAATGTTCCAGAAATTTGGGTGTGGTTCCACTTTAAAAATTGCTCTGGAGCGAAGCTCTCACCTTTCCACAGCCATCTTTCAGCCATTTTGAGACCTCCACAAATCCCACATTTGGGTAATTCCAATTCTGTAGCAATCCTTTGCATCAATCCCACAAACAGATTCTTATTTGAGACTGGCAAATCCCAATCTTTGTAGTACTGTTTTAGCTGTTTATACAATTCAGCCAATTCTGTTGACTCTTTTCTCCTGTTCTTTCCTCTATTCCCCTTTGTTTCGTTTTCTTCTTTTATTTTCTCTTTCCATTTTTCTCTTAATGCCCGGTTTCCCATGCCTATACTTGGATCATCTCGATTATCATCTCTTTCAAAACAAAAAAGCCTTTCATATTGAGGGCCAATCTGATTACCATGGGGATACGGAGCTCGTCCATTATATCCCAAATTTTTCCTTACCCAATACATCTTTCCTTCCTTAATACAAACATCTATAACACTGCTGCGATTGTAGCAGGCAGAACTAACATATGGGTGTGTTACAAACACAGATTCCATCTTGTCCTTAATCCACACAGAGTGATTGCAATAGTCACAAATGTTGAAATTGCTGGGACTTGGTTTTTGCCTTGTTTGCTTTTTCATTGCTGAAACTCTGTCCAGTGTGGCTCTCTGGCTTTGGCCAACTGCCCAGGGTGCCAGAATGATCACAGTGAAAATAATCCTCAGGAAATCTACCTTTCTACCTTTCTCAAGTCCCCTTGGGTTGCAACCAAGGGCTGAGATGCCAGTCTTCTTGGTAGCAAAGGTAATATCCCGGGATCTAGTCACTGGTGCTTTTGGTTTCCTTGGTACCCATAGTCCCAGAGAGACTGCTTGTATCCATTTAAATGCCATTTCCCAGTTCTAGCTGGTTCAGAAGCAATCATTAAAACAAAAAGAACAGGGAAAAGATTAGGCCGGAATACCATAAACCTGTATTTTCCAAAATTTCAGGATGTGCTAACCACAATAAGATTTTTCTAATTATTTTTTGCTTCAAGAGCAAGGAGTTCATTAAGTCACCGCCTCCAATAGGCACACTCGCAGCACCAATGTGGCCTTGGAATGTGCCTATGATGTGGTATGTAGACTTCTTCTCCACCACAACTATCAATTTTGAGACACTGGTCTATAATATTATGAGCTGCTCGTTCTCTTATTTGTGCTATAGCCAATATAGCAAGAACCAATTGATCTAAGTTTCTATTTATCTAATTGCTGCTGGAAGAGTCCCTTCTCCCAATCTCAAAGGTATCACAAAAAAATCACTAGCAATGTGTTCTATAATTAGCACGCTAAATTCATAACCATAGCAAAGCAAGCAAATCAACTGTCTGTCCTTCCCTCTTCCCTCTTACTTTCCACCATGAGTTAAAGCAAAGTGTGCAAACAATACATACCTGTGGATGACACCCTAAACCATGTTTACCGCACTCCCAACATTTTACTTGTCTCTGGGCTCTTTAAACAACAGGTGTTATCAATCTCAGTTTCTGGAATTGCAGTTCTGTAATCAATTCTAATAATGTTGCTGGTGGGTGATCCTGGAAGAGATCTTCGATGTTTTTAGGCAGTTTCCACCGATTCAGAAAGTCTTTTATTCTTTTTCCACTGGCGTTCTTCTGCCTCCGAGCTCAAGGGAATTGCGGTCCGTAGCCACTCCAGGATGCTTAGTTCCTTCTTAATAAATCAGGGTTAATATAAATCAACTTAAATCCCACCATATTATCACATTCTTGGAATTACATATTACAACAATATTTTAGCTACTGTTTGAACTGTAGCCCGAGCTGCAGGAAATGCTTCAACTCACTGAGTTAATTGATCTATTATAACTAACAAATATTTCCACCGACCCACTTTAAGCAAGTCTATAAAATCAACCTGGATCTTTTCAAATAGCCTGTAGGCTGTTTTGCATCCTCCAGAGGGAGGGCTCCTCAACTTCTTTACCTTTTAGCAGGTGAGACATCCCTGGGTAATTTGCTTTTCAATGTCAAATATCCTTATACACCCATAAAATTTTAAGAAGTGATCACAAAAGGCCCTTGTTCCCCAATGTGTCTGTCTATGCAAGTTATCTAAGATCTAATGTGCCGCTGGTTTTGGCATCATAATCCTGCCATCAGGAAAAACTTACTTGTTGGAGAATTTTGCTAAGACATGGCTTGAAGGAAAAAAGGCCAGGAACATATACAGCTGGTTAAAAAGGAAAAGGCAGCTGTAAGCAGCAAGTTCTCAGGCTTTTTCCTTAACAACAGTAAACACCATGTCCTGGAGTAGTGATGAGAAAGCATGGTGGAAAACATGGAGGCCTTGAGAACAGTTAATAACAAGTCAACAACAGGATGAGAAAAATAAATGTCAGCCTCAACAAGAAACCACAGGTATTCGCAACAAAGGAGGGGTTGGTGTGTAATCTGTAACCAATGATGAGCTCAGGTTTTGCAATATGTATGAGCTTAATTAACACTACTATAAAAGTCTGTAAGCTGGATCAAAAAATCGGATTTCGATTCTGATCAATAAGGATGTGGTCGACTCCCTTCGCTTCCTCAAATGCTGACACCCGATTGTGATACGGCAACACACCACTGAGGAGTGAAGACACGGCTCGCGTCCTGAAGCAGCCGGGACGGCAGAAAATGCGGAGAAAAGAAAAAAAAGAGGATAGAAAAGAAGCTGAGACCTGTTGTGACTCGGGTGTCGTACAGGCGAGCCCAACTGATACATGCTGCACAGACCTTGAAGAGGCTGCAACAGTGCTGACGATCTATGTATGTAAAGGGAAGCGGCATATGATTTACTGCCTTTTTACAAAAAAGGCAGGTTAAGGGGATAGATTTGCCAAAGGATTTACCAGGGCTATTGGCTTATGGCTACGATAGGGGAGTTTTTATTAACCCCCATACGGTTCACGAGTTAACGGAGTGGCGTAAATTCGGTGATTTATTATGGGAGGCTACTTTAGAGGGCGATAAAACTGCCAAGATGTTATGTAAATTATGGAGGGTGGTTCACAATGAGATATTAAAACTTCAGGCCAAGAAAAAAGCTGCCGAGCAGGCTAACGCTTCTCGTGGGTGTAATAAAGATTATGATCAGGACAGGTTATTACCTTTAGCCCCTGCAATGAGGACAGTCTTATTACCTGCTTCGTCGCCCTCTTCTGCTTCAAGCCAGGCTACACAGAGCACTTCTGAGGCTTCCACACCCCCTGAACAACACGAACTATGGCCAAGACCACCCGATAATCTCCCGAAAATCAATGAGCCGATCCCTGGGGCGGAAAACGACCTAGCGGGGGCTATTGCAAGGAAGCGGAGGTTGGCTTGGGCTAACCTTGCCAGAGAAGCTGTGGAAAAGGGGGATGAGGAAGTTATCAGCGCTGCTACCGAGCTGGCTTGTCCTGTTGTATTCAATCCGCAGGAGGGAGGAGGCATGCAGGCTACTATTACAGCTCTTGTTTGGAAATTGCTGTCTCAACTGAGGTCTACTGTTAGTCATTTTGGAGTGAAAAGTGAGCCAGCCAAACAGATGTTAGACTATATTTTTGATACCAGTCTCCTTCTGGTGAATGATTGTCGGGGACTAGCTAAATTGATTTTTACTCAACATCAGCAGTTGTTATTTCATGCGCATTGGCAGGGGCTTGTGAACGAGTGTGTGGCGGTCCAGAGGCTGCCCGGGGACCCTCTCCATGGCATAACTGTAATGAGCTTATGGGCCTGGGACCTTTTCTTCGTACTGAGGCGCAAGCCTTGTTAGGGCAAGAGAAGTGCCGGGAGGCCATGAGGTTGGTCGGACTCGCTATAGAGAGGGTAAAAGAGCCAGGAGGGATACCCATGTATATGGGAATTAAGCAAGGGACAGAAGAGTCATTTGGGTCATTTATTGATAAGGCTGCTGCCGCAATTGAAAGAGCTGGGGTGCCAGAATATCTTAGGGGGGCATTACTCAAGGAGTGTGCTCTCCAAAATTGTAATTCTACTACTAGGAGAGTGCTTAATACTCTGGGTGCCAATTGGACCATAGAGGAGGCATTAGAGAGGATGGCCTTGGTGCCAACAGGAGCAGAAGCCTTTGTAGTAGATGCAATCAAACAATCAGGGCTAAGCTTGCAAGAACAGGCAAAGACCTCTCAAAATCAGGTGTTAGCTGCTCTTGCACCTCTTCAAATGTCAGCAGCACTGCCTCCAATGCCTAGTTGGTGCCAGAACCGCAGTCACCACGCACCAACAGAGGTCGTCGATGCAGCATCAGCACCCTCACCTGTCTCCAACCCGACACCACAGGGAGCCGCGGTTTGGAACTGGCAGCCGCCGTAGGAGTTATGCTGATGACCCTGCACCCATGGAAAATCCGAACAGGGATTCACGGACCTATTGTTATACAGACTCAAGCTGGGTGCTTTGCTTTTCGGAAGATCCATCTGCATTTTGTTGGGATTGTTTGTTTTGCTTGGCGTCATTGGTGTGGAGTATATGTTATGGTGCATACTCTTTTCCCACCACTCCAAATTAACAAAGGACTGAGAATTGCTCAGCTGGTGACACTTGTACCAAATGACTAAGGGATTACAGACTATGAAAGGACAAGAGAGGGGGGAGAATGGTTTTGAATCCACCGGAGGACTTACCTTACTGACTTTGAACCTTTCTGAGAGACCCAAGAAAAGGGTGGAAGTGGAATTTCAAGGACAGAAAGAATCATTTTCAGGCTTGTTGGACACAGGAGACGATTCCAGCATTATTAGCCCCAGCCGTTCGCCTCCTCTCCGGGTTTGCATGAATGAAAAACAGCTAACAGCTTTCTTTTTCAGTAGTCCAGTTACCACCTACCGAGCAATGTCGGATAAGGCAGGACATTATGGCTCAGTTGGGGGTGGTTTTAACCCTTTGGGGTAAAAGCCATTGCTTGGACCATGGCTGAGGAACCTTGTGACATATGCTATAGAGATATTAGATGTGCTTTTAATGCTTCTGCTTATTTTACCTTGTATTTTTTAATTATATTCAAAATATGGTCGGTAGAATGATAGAAAAAACCTGGCAGACTAACCTCCTTGCGCAAAAAAGAAAAATGGGGAATTTATTGGAGAATTTTGCTCAGACATGACTTGAAGGAAAAAAGGCCAGGAACATATACAGCTGGTTAAAAAGGAAAAGGCAGCTGTAAGCAGCAAGTTCTCAGGCTTTTTCCTTAACAACAGTAAACACCATGTCCTGGAGTAGTGATGAGAAAGCATGGTGGAAAACATGGAGGCCTTGAGAACAGTTAATAACAAGTCAACAACAGGATGAGAAAAATATATGTTAGCCTCAACAAGAAACCACAGGTGTTTGCAACAAAGGAGGGGTTGGTGTGTAATCTGTAACCAATGATGAGCTCAGGTTTTGCAATATGTACGAGCGTAATTAACACTACTATAAAAGTCTGTAAGCTGGATCAAAAAATCGGAGTTCAATTCTGATCAATAAGGATGTGGTCGACTCCCTTCGCTTCCACACTTACTTTCCCTCCTTAAATGTTGCTCCTAATTTCCTTTTAGCTGCCAGTTCTGCTAGCGGTAGGGAAAGTGTCTCCTGCTGAATGTCTATTTTGTGTAAGGTCATGATTTCAGTATCTCTTTTTCTTAAGGTCGCTCTTTATGCTTCTTCATCAGCCAAATTATTTCTCTGACTCTAATATCCCTCCCTCTCTGGTGTTCCTTGACATGAACTACTGCTATTTTCTTGGAGCCTTTTAAAGCTTCAAGTATCTGAATTATCAATCCCCCGTGTATTAACCCTTTCCCTTGAGTGTTTATAAGTCCCCTTTCCTTCCAAATTTTTCTAAAAGTAGGTACTACACTAAAAGCATATTTGGAGTCTGTATAAATAGTCCCTTCTTGCCCTTTTAGTATTAATAATGCACAGAGTAAAGCATAAAATTCACAGGCTTATGCTCACCATGAGGGACTAAGGGGACCAGACTCCTTTACTCTAAACTTTTTCCCACTTCACCTGAATGCCAACCTGTGCCATTAATTTCTAGATTATCTTCTTCAGTTAAAGAATAAATGTTAAGTTTTCCTTCACAGGGTTTTATCTGTAAATTTAAGGCTCTTATTGGATCTCTTCTTAGAAAATAATTCTTGACTTCTGGTATCAACAATAAATCATTTACTCCAAAATTGTCATCTGTTTCAATTTGCACTCCTTTTATTACAGGAGCAGGGAAAGCCTCTCCTGTAATTCCGATTACTGAAACTCACTCACGACTTCTCTCACATCCCTGGGGTAATTTTGTCACTGTCGGCTGAGAAACTCCTGTATTTACTAAAAATATAACTTATCAAGATCTCTTCTGGTGGTGTTTTGGTCTCCTTCATTAAACAGAGTCCCTGACCTCCCTGAAAAGTTTCCTCACCTTGCTCTTTCTTCCTGCAACCATTTTTTTTTGTTTTTTGGTAGGTGCTTCTTTTATATGATAGTAAAAACAGGTGGGTCCTGCAGCCTTCAAGGTAGGGCAAGAAATTTGTAAGTGCCCTTTCTTGTGGCGGGAAAAAACACACAGAGGTCCTGTATTCCTAGAAATAGATCCTGACATCTGCTGTTTGTTTTTCCCAGCGGATTTTTTTTCTGTATTCAAAGCTGCCTGCATTTCTCTAACTGTAGTCACCAAAATTCTGGCATCTGCTTTCTGCTTTTCCTCATCTCTGTTCACATACACCCTTTGTGCTGCTCTCAGTAACTCCTGAAGTCCCCTATCCTGCCAGTCTTCTAATTTTTCCAGCTTCTTCCTGATGTCTCCCCTCGGGACTCCAAAAGGCAGCATACTCACTCTCCTCCTGATTAACAGGGTCTTTTGAATTCACATATATGCTTAGAGCCTGGCAAATCTAATTCTCAAATGATCCGAACTTGGGCCAATATAAATTATCTTTCTGGATCATTTCCTTTGTCCATTTAAACATGCAATACTTAACTGTTTTCTGTTTACTTTTTCCACTTTGGGATTCCCATTCATCCCAAAACCGTATTATCATCCCCAGTGAGCTGTCCTGAGGAATGTTCCCCCCCTGAGAACCCCCCTCACGGTTCCCAGATACCTCAAACCACTGCGAATTTTTCACACAATGCGCAGCCCCTGGATCAAGGAACTTACTTTTTCCCTGACCCATTTCTGGCGGCGACAAACTAAGAAATCCCCGGTACCAGGAGAGTCTCAGTTTCCCACACTCCCCTCATGGCTCAACTTCCTCACTTACTACTCTGTCACACTGCTTTTTCAATCTACCTGTTCCACTCCTATCTCTCCCTCTGCAATCTACTTGTTCCACTCCTATCTCTCCCTCTTTCTCAATCTATTAGCCCCGTCCTCTCACCATCTAATCACATACTAAATTGCCAGCTACCAACCCCTCCAAAGAAATTGAACCTATTCATTCACTCTCTTTCTCAGTCTCCCTACTGAGTCAATCCCTCCTGCCCAAGGACCTTCCAACAGGTGCCTGGACCAGGGATCCCCTCCTTCCCCCTGGGTCAAACCCTCCCGGGGTCCCCACTCATTCACTTTTCTTTCACTTCCCTCCTTTTCCGGCCGATCTCCTCGCAGAGAACCCGAAAACGCTGTACTAGGAGGTCCCACTTGCTTTGGGGGTCCGGGACTGCCCAGCCCCCGTCTCAGACACTCCACACACACTCACACATGCATACAGCTGCCCCCTGACCCAAAACCTCATGATACTCACAGCCTCCTTTTCTCACGAGGGTCTTTTTGCACAAAGCAGTTTTCTATGGGTACTCTCTCTCCTATAAGCTGGCACTCTGATGGGAGCCTGTGTTGCGCGCTCTTAAAAACTAATTTGCTTATGCGTCATTGTAAAAAAAGACTCTCTTTTCCCAAGAGAGAGTGGTCTAGCCTTGGGACCACTTAAAAGTCTGGTGGGGAGCTCCTTCCCAGAAGCTATCCACCTCCCCAGAGTTGGGAGAGTCCCTGGTTTTGGCACCAAAATTGTTATGTTTGCCCAATTATCCCATCATAAAATGAAACCAAACAATATTTAAGGTAGCAGCAATTTTAAATGAATAGTTTAGAAAATATATAAATAAGGGATGATTTGGTTCAAATAATAGTACATAAGCAAAAGGTACTGCGGGGTACGGATGGCAGAGTTCAATGACCCTTCCCACCTCATGTACAAGCTTGCCAAATGAAAATCACCCTTTATATGCCGTGTGTCAATGCCATCTCCTCCTTTTTTCAGTTTGTCATATCTCTATCTCCGCCGTCATTACCACCTTGATCACGCATGCACCACCACTCGGTTTGGAGGTCGCACAAGTCTTTGGGGGTCGTCACTGATGAAGGCCCTGTAGTCCTCTCCATTGTCCTTTAATTCACCTTTGGGTTACACATGCGCACCAAGCCAGTACAATGTAAGCCAAGACTAACATATCACTGCATCTACATATCAAGGCAATAAGTCCCTTATAATTAGCATTTTCTGGGATCCAACCAGGTTCTTTACTCATTTTATAGCAACTCCATCTTCAGCTTCTTTCCTGTGGTCCTTGAGAACATCTGCTGGGAAGGGAGGTTAGAGCCCCTCCTTGCCCACTCTTCTTTGCCATTACTACTTTTTAACTATTTATTATTCACAAATATTGATTACTGTATCAATATTGATTACAGTTTCAATTTTTATCAGAACGAATCATACCTGTTTATCACAGTCCTAAATGTGCAAAGATTGGAAATGTGGAACGTCCTCCATAGCAGAGTGTCACACCTCTGGATCCTTAAAACAATTTTATGGTAGTGGAACAGTGGCAGCTTGAGCTGGTGTCCCTGGGGTACCCTGAACAAAGAACCCCTGGGCTTTGATACCCTCCCAGGTGAAGTGTGACAGTCTGGGGTATTGCTGCTGTGTCTGAGTGCCCGGGCTCTGGCTGGCACCACAGGTCCCCAGTGCCTCTGCTGAGCCATCCCTCTCCTACAGTCAAGTTTGGTCTGTCACATTTGGCTTTTCTCTCTGATGCATTAGCAAGAGCACGTGGTGCTGAGGATGTAAAAATGCCTGTTCTGGCTGGAACATTGCTGTTGCGTGACACCCTGCAGGCAGAGCGGGCAGCTGGAGGGATGTTGACTCGTGTCCCCGGTGCCAGCCGCGCTGCATACATGAGAGCTGCTGGGTGTTGGTGCTCACTGGGACCAGGGCTGGCCCGGCACCACGGGGAGTTGCAAAGCGTCTTCAAGGAATCCCTGTGGCATTGTGTGTTTTATACGGGTTTTATTGTAAAGTTGGTTATTTTTGGAAATTAGGATTTTGGTTTGACCCTCGGTTCCCCCCATGTTGTCCCTCATAAAATTTTGTTCCTCCTGCCAGTTACCTGTCCATCATTGTAACCAGCCCCCTTTCATTTCGAGAAATTTCTGTGTCAATCTTGCCTTACTTAACACATGATTTGTCCCCTGACGCTTCTCCCTCCCCTGTGCCATTGCTATTGGTTTGGTTGTGTCCCTCGCTCCTCCCCTGGGCCTCGTTCATTGGTCCCTTGCATCCCCTCGTGTCACGCCCTTCGCCTTTATAAGTGCCTCCCCAAGAGGTTTTCTGTGACACCGTTACTGGCCCCGGCGGGGTCAGTAAAGTGCCTCGGCATCCATACGTGTGTCCAGTCCTTCCTTCCTTCACCTCAGTTCTTCACAGTGCTGCTCTCACCTGCGTCGCTACGCCACAGACGGAGCCAGAACTCGGAGTCCTGGCAGCGAACCTGGGAGTGGCGGGATTCGTGGTCTCCACCGGTCACTCCGGGAGCGGCTAGCCGGCACCCGTCAGCTGCTGTGGCCGCGGGACGAGACTGCAAATCCCCAGGCGTTAAACCACACGATTTAGCCTGGGATTTTAAGTTGTTTCGCAGTAAATCTTGTAAAAGGCCTGAGCAAGTCTCCTATGAATTGTCTCCCTGGCAAGCCCAGTCCTGGCCCCGAACGCCCCTCAGCATTGTCAGGGCAGTGGAAGTGACAGTGGAACCCTGGAAAAAGTTAAATATAGAATCTAAAATGTTAGGCTTTGTGCTTTCCCAGATCAACTGTACCTGTGTACGCAGTATCATAATTTATATAATTGTTACATGTGATTGCTTAGTAATTAAATGTAATTATTATGTAACCATAAGAAGAATAGTGAGAAACTATGTTGGAAATCCAGAGAGGGGCTAAATTTATGTATACAATAGAACAATGTAAGTTTAATTATTAACATGAAAGTTATGTAACAATAGTGTATAAAACATGATCATTTCGGATGTATGGTCGGAGTCAAATTTGGGTTGAGTATACCTCGATTCCCAGAGCTCTTAATAAAAAGCACCACATATAATCCCCCGTGATTATGTGTTTTCGAATGCTAACATTTTGGCGATCCAGATGGATCCCTTGTGAGTGCTGCTGAGCGAGTTCGCGACTCCATCATGCTCCACCTGGCACCGAGGGATTCTCAGGGAGCCCATCGGCCGCGACCGCTTCCGCGGCTCACAAACGTCCCTGGGAGGTAGGTAAGGTGCTTTTTACTTTGATTTGGATGCCTGCCAATAAGACACAGCAAAAGCTACGCTTGGTTGGGCCAAAGGAATTTCTGTTGGTGTAAGCCTAGGCGCCGTTCGATAAGACAATCGCGAAAGCGTTGCGGGTTCGGCATTTGTGGTATTTTTGAAATGGAGAAACTTAAAGGGATTTTGGTCAGTAACACCTCTATCCCGCAAAATTCTCCTTTGGGGTGCTTATTAGCACATTGGAAACAAGGTAACTTTGGGGAAGGATTACGTAAAACTAAGTTGATTGATTATTGTAATTCATGGTGGCCAGAATATGCCTTGGAGAATGGTGAAAAATGGCCAAAATACAGTACTCTGTAATATAACACAATTTTGCGGTTAATGTCGTTTTGTAAACAAGAAGGAAAATGGGATGAAGTCCCATATGTTGATCTGTTTTTCTACTTACGGGGAAAGCCAGAATGGCGAGATGAATGTGGATTATTAATGGTTAAAACATCTGCAAAGTGTGGGGTTTGTGAGGAACGTTGTTTAGAACACTTGGCGTTAAGAGAAAGCTTGAGTAGGGAAAATTATACAGATATTGATTTACAAGTAGCTCCAATAGGAACAAGAGAACCTAACCCTATGCCACCTGTTTCATCTGTCCCTATCCCACTACCTGCTCCTCACCCACCTAGCCCTGAACCTGTCTTGTCTAGTACACCTTTCCCTCTTTATCCTCCTCTCCCATCATCACCTGATCGCTCTTCCTCGGAAGATGAGAAAAATCTAACTGTGATAGAAAGGGGAAAGAGGTATGCAAGTGAAAAAGATAGCAATGGTAATGAATCTGTGACCCCAATAGCCCATAGAAGCCGGGGTCAGGCAAAGCTTGCTCCAGTTGTGCATAGAGATGGCATAAGGAAATTAAAACGGACTGTGATTGCCCCCTTGCGACAAGGTGTCAGAGTGGAAGGGCCAGTATTTGTAAAAGTGCCTTTTTCCCTGGCAGACTTAATCATTTGGAGACAGTCAGCCGGAACTTATAGAGAAAATCCTGATAAAGTGGTACGCGTAGTAAAAATGGTTATGAAAACTCAAAATCCTGACTGGGATGACATACAAGTAATATTAGACACTCTGATGGATTCTACTGAAAAAGAAATGGTACTTAAGGCAGCCAAAGAGAGGGCAAGAGAAGATATTAGAAATGGGCTGGTAACAGGGAATTTAGATGTGAATTTCCCAATTGAGGATCCAAATTGGGACCCTAATTTATTGTGCGATATGAGGAGATTACGGAAATACCAAGAGTAGATCCAAATAGGAGTTCAGAATGCAGTGCCCAAAACTATAAATTGGTCCAAACTATTTGAGGTTTGACAGGAAAAGAAGGAATCTCCCACTGCGTTTTTTGGAGAGGCTTAAGGAGGTAGCAAGGAAATATACAGACCTCCAAATGGATACAGAGCAAGCAAAGGTTCAGCTCGCTCTCATATTCTTGGGCCAATCACAGGATGACATTTGTAGAGAATTGCAAAAATTAGAAGGGGAAGAATTAAGGAATTTGAATAAGTTGCTCGAGGTTGCTTGGAAGGTATATAACAATTGGGAAAAAGAAGCAAGTAAAAGGCAGCAGCAGAATCTTTTGGCAGAAATACAGGGGAGAGGGAACCCAAATTTCAGGGGGCGTAACAGGAATGGTCGGGGTAGGAGACCAGTTACCCAAGGGTTAAGCTTGAATCAATGTGCGTATTGTAAGCAGGAGGGGCATTGGAAGCGAAATTGTCCAAGTTTGAATAACCAGTTTGACCAGGGCAATCAGTTCCAGCAGGGTACCAAGGAGATGGTCCTGGGGGAGTATACCA
Source organism: Melozone crissalis (assembly GCF_028551555.1). Classification (NCBI taxonomy): domain Eukaryota; kingdom Metazoa; phylum Chordata; class Aves; order Passeriformes; family Passerellidae; genus Melozone; species Melozone crissalis. The sequence goes on along the minus strand of NW_026535807.1, from coordinate 21,821,190 downwards.
GATGACTAGACGTAGAACCGGTAGAACAAGTTAAGGAACCTGTTGTAAATATACAGTTAGGGCATAAAGAGGTCAGATTTCTAATAGACACGGGAGCTACTTTTTCTGTATTGAATGATTTGCAAAGACAAATTTGGGACAAGGAAACGACAATAGTCGGCGCTACAGGGAAAGAGGAAAAACAGCCTTTCCTGCAACCCCTAGATTTGTGTTTTGGAAACAAGGTTATAACACACGAATTTTTATATGCACCTGAGTGTCCAATTCCGCTTTGAGGGAGAGATTTGCTAGCGAAACTTGATGCAGTAATAACCTTTGAAAATGGAGAGCTTATAATGAAAATACCTGAACCAAAGACGGGACAGATATTAATGATCAAAGAAAAACCTGTTCCCTCTATCCCTAGGGAGGTAGAAGGTGCAGTGATTCCCTCTGTATGGGAGACAGATATACCAGGGAAATCTAAATTGGCACAACCAGTGCATGTAGAGTTAAAAGAAGGGGCAAGGGCTGTACAAGTCAAACAATATCCCATAAAACCAGAAGCACGGCAAGGAATAGTAAAGATTATTGAGAATCTCTTGAAATACCAAATTTTAGAAGAATGTGAATCAGAATTTAATACACCAATATTTCCAGTAAAGAAGCCAAATGGTGAATATAGATTAGTGCAGGATTTGAGCGCAATAAATAAAATAACAAAGGACATTTATCCAGTGGTAACAAATCCTTATACATTGCTAACATCCGTAAAGGAGATATAGAAATGGTTTACCGTAATTGATTTAAAAGATGCCTTTTTCTGCATCCCCCCTGACAAAGAAAGTAGGAAACTGTTTGTCTTTGAGTGGGAAAACCCAGGGAATGGAAGAAAGACCCAGCTCACCTGGACACAACTCCCACAAGGCTAAAAGAACTCACCGACCCTATTCGGAAACCAACTGACAAAGGAACTGGAGATTTGGACTGAAAATGGGTAAGTACCAAGAGACCAATTCTTATTGTTGCAGTATGTTGATGATCTACTAATAGCTACAGAAGAAAGAGCAACCTGTATAAAGGTAACCATTGAGATTTTAAATTCACTGGGAATGGGAGGCTATAAAGTATCCAGAGGAAAGGCACAAATCGCACAACAGATTGTGATTTACCTGGGATGCGAAATTCCACAAGGGCAACGAAAACTAGGTACTAACCGTATCCAAGCTATTTGTGCTATTCCAGAGCCCCAGAATTTACATGAGCTGCGAGTCTTCCTCAGGATGGCAGGATGGTGTCGCTTGTGGATCATGGACTATGGACTGATTGCGAAACCCCTGTATGAAGCTCAGAAGACGCAGCCATTCACCTGGGGCAAACCACAGAAAGAAGCCTTCCTAACATTAAAGGAAGCACTGACAACTGCTCCAGCATTAGGGTTACCTGATCTGTCTAAAGATTTTCAGCTGTTTGTACATGAAAGGCTGCGCCTAGCACTAGGAGTCCTGACCCAACGTCTGGGAAGCTGGAAAAGGCCGGTGGGCTACTTTTCCAAACAACTCGACAACATAAGTGCCGGGTGGCCCCCATGTCTGCGGGCAGTCGCAGCTACTGTGATCCTGATACAAGAAGCCAGGAAACTTACTATGGGAAGGCACATAGATGTCTATGTACCACACATGGTAACCACTGTCTTAGAACAAAAGGGGGGCCATCGGCTATCTCCCAGCAGGATGATGAAATTCCAGGTAGTCCTGACTGAGCAGAATGGTGTCACATTAAAAACAACTAACCTTTTGGATCCAGCTTTGTTCCTAGGTACCACAACTGAAGAAGGCCCATTAGAACACGACTGTGTAGAAGTAATAGAGTACACCTATTCAGCAAGAGAAGACCTGAAAGACATCCCACTAGAGCAGCCGGAGTGGGAGCTGTTTACAGATGGGAGCAGCTTTGTGGAAAACGGAACCAGATACGCTGGATATGCGGTAACAACAGTCAATACAGTAGTGGAGGCAAAGGCATTACCACCAAATACATCTGCCCAGAAGGCAGAACTGGTTGCTTTAACCAGGGCACTAGAATTAAGTGAAGGGGAAAAGCTAAATATCTGGACTGACTCAAAATATGCTTTTGGAGTGGTGCATGTATACGGAGCACTGTGGAAAGAAAGAGGACTGTTATCTTCTCGGGGTACGCACATTAAACATCAGGATGCAGTCCTGCAATTGATAAAGGCAGTACAAAAACCTGACCAAGTGGCAATCATACACTGTAAAGCACACCAATCAGGAAACTCCAAAATCTGTGAGGGAAATTGAAAGGCAGACTGGGCAGCCCGACAGGTTGCTCGAGAGGTACAAACAACAATGGCATTGATACCTTTGAAGCTTAATGTATCCCAATTCAATTTTCCGCCAAAACCAAAATATTCAGTAGAAGATGAGAGACTGGCACGTTTGCTAAATGCACAAAAGAATTCAGAAGGATGGTATGCGACTGCACAAGGACAAATAGTGGTACCCCCCTTGATAATGAGAGAAGTTCTACAAATTAAACATAACGAATGTCACTGGGGAGCAGAGGCATTGGTAAAATTGCTAAAGCAGAGTTTAATTTCAGTACCGATGTTAACAATGGCAAAATCAGTAATGTCAAAATGTGATATCTGCTTGAAAAACAACCCAGTGGCCAGGCGACAGGCACAGCTAGGAAGAATTCGGATAGGAATAGAGCCAGGAGACTATTGGCAGGTAGATTTTGTAGAACTACCAAGAACTCGAGGATACAAATACCTGTTAGTGGGGGTCGAGACATTCTCTGGGTGGCCAGAAGCCCTTCTCTGTCGCACAAACCAAGCAAAGGAAACAGTTAAGTGGTTACTACAGGAGATTATTCCCAGGTTTGGGGTACCCCTAGGGGTATCATCAGATAGGGGACCCCATTTCATAGCTACAGTAGTAAGAGAGGTAAGTAGATGGCTGGGGATAAATTGGGACCTCCACACACCGTGGAGACCCCAGTCAAGTGGACAGGTAGAGAGGATGAATCAGACACTAAAAAGGCAAATCAGTAAAATATGCCAAAAAGCCAAATTGCAGTGGCCCCAGGCTTTGCCAAAAGCACTGTTGAGGATTCGGATAAAGCCTAGGAGTGGGATGTCAGTCAGTCCTTATGAGATATTGTATGGGAAACCATATGATTCTCCTGAGCCTAACCCTAATGTAAATGTCACAGGAAAGAAGGAAGTGTATAATTATGTTCTGTCTCTTGGGAAAACTTTAGCTCGGCTCCAGAGTCTCAAGAACCCAGTTCATAACATACATCCAGGAGACGAGGTGTATATCAAGACCTGGAACGAGGAACCGCTGAAAGAAAAGTGGAGTGGACCCCATCAGGTACTACTGACCACATTTACAGCAGTCAAAGTAGCCGGTGTGGAACCCTGGATCCACTATACCCGAGTGAAGAAAGTCCATCCTGGATCACAGACTGTATAAACTCTGGAATCAACAAAGGCTGCAGATAAGAGGTGTTTAATTGCTTTCAGAATGCTATCAGTAATTGTGCTAACATTATGGTTATTAATATCTTTGGGATGTTGAATGCAAAATGATCAACTAACCACTCTTCATTCTAGAATGAAGAGAGAGGTACAAACGGAAACACAGGTGATAAAGGTTTCTAATGCAGTTTGGGTTGAGAATGTAATGATCGGATTAGTCAAAGATTTTGCCAAAATGCAAAACCCCAGCCGAATAACTGCCTGTCTGCCCATACCAAAGGCAGCAGGAGACCCAGTAAATTGGGGAATCATAACATCAAAACTAAATACAAAAATACAAAAGAAATACAAAAGAACAAAACAATTACATGTAAACTGGTACCCGAATTGAGGCAAGTTACAGAAACCACTGTGGTATGGGAATGTGAGGCCAAGGATAGGAAAGATCAGATAGAACCTTGGGACAGTGCGTAGTCTGTGAGTATTCTTCAAAGATTCCAATATATGGCAAACACCCCTTGGTGTATTAAGTGGGAAGGCCCCGAGAATGAAACAGATCCAGCAATAACGAACACTGACACTAGTAGCAGAACGAGGGCAGACAAAGTAAGTTGGTGGGCATGTAACAAAACTTACGACTGCACTTCAGATGATGAAGAGATAAAACAGATGCCACCCCTGGCAATAGCCCTACAAATTGGTTGTGCTTGCAGAGGGATCAAACATAAACAAGGCAGAGTGAATTATAAAGTAATTATAGGGTGTACCAGGATTACAATCCGAGGTCCAGGACAATTTGTATGGGCAGCAAGTGATGGTACCTGGGACAACACATCTGCCTGTAGACAGGAAAGTAAAGGAGATTACTTTAGGCCTGCCAACCTTATGTCCAATTTGGAAAAAGTCCCCATTTAATGGAAAACATGAACTTCTGCAGATAAGAACAAGACGAGAAGCTCTAGACAATGAAAATCCAGATGACACTTGGCAAGAACCCTCTAGTGGAGTGAAATTTGGATGGGCCCTAGAGTCATTGCTTGGTCCTATAGCAAACTATAAGAGCAGAGAGATGCTGGTACAAACTTACAGGTCAGGCAGGTAGACTGGCAAGAGTCACCCGGGAAGGATTTAAAGAATTAAATATACAATTACAAGCCACCACAAAAATGACTTTACAAAATCGATTGGCCCTAGATATGTTATTCCTGAAAGAGCATGGAGTATGTGGATCTTTAAAGGGACAAGTTGATCATTGCTGCGTTCATATCCCAAATGTAACTGCAGATGTAGAATATGACATCAATCAGTTGAAACAAATAGATCATGAAGCACAAGAAGAGCAAAAGGATTTGGCTCCAAGCTGGTTAGGAAAAATCTTTAAAGGATTAGGGTGGAATATGAGTTCATGGATTAAATCTATCATTGAGAGTGTGATAATCTTACTAATTGTATTCTTAGCAATCTGGTTAGTTTACAGCATCTTAAAGGGAGAGATACAGAAGAAAACATCCTGGAACCAGAGGATAATAAAGGCACTAACATGAGATTGTAGTAGATAGGCTTAGGTGCTCGGAAAATCTCGCGACTTCACGGAAAGCAGCAGAGTTCCTCCCCCCCTAACGCCTAGTGATAAGGGATCACCCAAGAATGTAGTCCCCCCTAACACTAGTAACTTTCGACTCCTTATTAACCAATTACAGTAAGGTAAGGCTCCTGACATAGAGAAAAAACCTTCCCGAGTATAAAACCCGACGAGACAGGACAATGAAAGCCTTTGAACCGTCCGCCACGTTGGTGCCTGCGTGTGTTCTTGGCCCGAGTGACACTGGAGAGTTTGGGTCGGCGTGCCGTTTCCTCAGAACCTGGTCGCCTTGCCTTGCATCAGAAGGCAAAACGAGATCCACGCCCACCATCTTCTGGTTCTCCAGTTCGTAACAGAATCCACGACAACGTTTATATCAACCCTGGATTTGAAGAACCAAGTACGAACTGAGGAATAAAGGACTGTATCAAGTGAAAACATTTCCACCGACAGTGAAATGAAAATGCTTCCAAAGGGGGGGGAATGATAGTGGAAACCAGGAAAAAGTTAAAGATAGAATCTAAAATGTTAGACTTTGCGCTTTCCCAGATCAACTGCACCTGCGTAAGCAGGATGATAAATTATATAATTGTTAGATGTGATGATTGTTTAGTAATTAAATGTAATTATTATATAACCATAAGAAGAATAGTGAGAAACTATGTTGGAAATTCAGAGAGGGGCTAAATGTATGTATACAATAGAACAATATAAGTTTAATAATTAACATGAAAGTTATGTAACGATAGAGTATAAAACATGATCGTTTCGGATGTGTGGTCAGAGTCAGATTTGGGTTGAATATACCCCGATTCCCAGAGCTCTTAATAAAAAGCACCGCATATAATCCCCCGTGATTATGTGTTTTTGAACGCTAACAGCAGGAGCCGGCAGCTCGCCCAGAGCGAGCCGCTGCCGCCCGAGATGGCCACAGGAGAGGCGGGCGGGCAGCGCCAGGGCCCTGCGCGGGGCTCCCCAGGCTCCTGTGGCATCGGTGCCGTTCCCTCGGGCGCCGAGGAGAGTCCGGAGCCGCCGCTCTGCCTGCGGGGCTGTGTGTGCCGGGCCCCGAAGGAGGCAGGGCCGGGGCTGTGGCGCCGCCTGCCCGGCGCTCAGCGCCGCCCGTGCCGTGGCCGTGCAGCGCGGCCCGGCGGGGCAGCTCCAGCCCGGCTCGTCGCCAGCGCCGTCCCGGCACGGCGGCTGCCCCTGGGCCGCGGCAGCCCCGAGCCGGACGGGCCCGGAGGGCCTCGGGAGGGAGCACGGGAGGGCCCCGAGCCCTGCGGGCCTCAGCAGAGACTCCCGCCCCACTGCGGGCAGCAGGAGGGGCGCAAAGCTCCGGGACGCTTATGAGAGCCCACAGCCCTCTCCACATGTGAAATGAGAGCCCAAAAAACCCCGTCATGTGCCTCAGCAGAGACCCCAGCGCCCTGCACACCTTGGGAGAGATCCCAAACCCCCTGCATGCCTCCCACAAAATTCCAAATCCCTTGCATGACTTGAAGTGGACCCCAGCGCCCTCCGTGCCTCAGAGGGAGCCTAAAATATCCCTGTGTGTCCCACAAGGGACCCCAGCCCCTCGTGCGCCTTATGGGGGCTTCCAAATCCGCCAGGTGCCTTACATGGAGGCCAGGGCAGCTACGGTGAGGGTTTTGACCAGGAAATGGAGTGTGGCTGCAGCTGGGCTGTTGTGCCTCTGGGGCTGTTCATCAGCCCCATCGGGCCCCAAGGCCACACAGCCCTTCCCTTCCCTCCCGTTCTGGCCCTCGTCCAGAGGAGCAGACCCTGTGCAGCACCCTGCATTGGTGATGGCCCATCAATTAGGTTCTATCAAGTGTGTGTTAATTAGGGAGGGGCTTTGTTTTGCCTGCTGGAATTGCTGGTCAGGCTGTGTCCCTGGAGATGCTCTTGATGGCGTCCCTCTTTTCCTGGGCTTGCTGCTGGAGGAGGTGCAGGCCCAGATGATGCCAGGGAAGGAAATGTGCCCTCAGCCCAGGGACGCTCAGCATGGGCTCCCCCAGCCCTGGGGACCCCGCCGCTGGTCACAGCAGCCCCTGCCTGGCTCCTGCCTGCCCACACCGTGGCCATCCACGGCTGCTCCTGGGCACGGAGCTGAGCCAGTGCTGCTGCTGGCTGGGCTTTGCTGCTGCTGCCACCCGGACACTGGGGTGACAGCTCCATATCTTTATTGCAATAGAAGAAGGGGCCATTGGCTACCTGGGTGGGGATGGGGGGGATGGGGGGGTGTGAAAAATGCGTACTTTTTGATTAGTTTTTCGCAAATACTAAAATGAATATTATAGGTGTTGTGTTAGAATGTAATGCTGTATTAATTCTTTTAAGTAGTGTGTAAATATAGTTTTAGCTTATAAAAAAATGTTAAAATAGAAGCTACGCTATGTAAGATACTTGTTTTTTAAGACAGGACTCACAGCAAGATAGCAGCCACAGGACACATAAATCTGTCAGAGAAAAAGAATTCATTGCCCTCTTATCAGAAGAAACGAACTCCTTCCCGCCTCGAAGGCACTGTTAGGATTCAGAGGAAGAAGTTGTTGATGAGTGGACAGAATCCTGTATTTGAATGGAATTTATGCCTCATGTATGAAGTGTATGAATATGCAACAGGGTATTGTTTTTACGGGTTAATCCTCTGATAACAGATGTCCCCTTTTGAGCTTGTGCTGCCCAGAAAAAGGTACCCGAACCTCCACAACTGTTTGTTTCTATTGTCTCATATTGTCCTAATCGAAATTGTGCAAATTATCATTACTCTAATTGTATGACTATATATATAACCATTTTATTAAACTTTAAAAATTTAAAAACAAGTGATTGGCCTTTTTCACAGGGGGTGTAACCTACGGGGTTGTTTAGAGGGCAGGGCCAGGGGGCTCCGGGGCAGAGGAAGGGACATGTTGGTCTCAGGAGGGGCTGGAGGGTGCTGGGCTGCTGCTGGGGTCTATAGAAGAACTCGGGAATGGGCTGGGATGGGACAGAGGAAGATCAAAAAGGGGATGAGGGCAGCTCAGGGATACACATGGGGAGAGGAGGGGGCAGTGGGATCTACACTTGGAGAATAGCAGGTTGCGTCTTAGATGGCTGTTCCGGGGTCCTCTTCTCAGAACTCTTGACAGGGCTGCCCAGGCCCTCCGGGTGTGAGGTGCTGCCGCCTTTCAACTGCTGTGCAGAGGTGGAACTGTGGAGAGAGGAGGTGGCTGAGGCCCCAGCTGCCAGGGGCACACAGGGAGCCTCCTGCACAGCAGGGCCCAGAGCTGGCAAGGCTCCCCAGCACGGCTGGAGCTGCTGGCACAGCTTGGCCCAGCTGCACAGCTGCCCCTCAAGGCCCCGGCGAGCAGGGCACGGCTCTGGGCAGGCTCCCTGGCCAGGAGCGAGCCCCAGAGCGCCTCTGCCTTTCAAGGGCAATCTCATCCCTGCTCTTTCTCCTCCCCACCGGGCTTTGCCTCTGCCCTGTGCCCCTGGGGTTTGTCTTGGCCAGGCAGCCTCAGTGGGAGCCAGCACTGGCTGCAGCCCCAGCGGGCCCCCCAGGACAAGGCCCAGCAATGAGGAGGCCAATGAAAGCTCTGGGCAGCAGCAGAACCCTCAGCAGAGTTCTTTGGACAATCATGGACTGGCCACACCTCCCCTGCAGCCTCACTGCGAATGTTTCCTGTCTGCAGTAGACTTTCAAAAGAAGCTGTTTGAAGGGGAGAGCAACAAAACACTCACTCGCTTCTCTTCCAGGAATACCAGATTCCAAAGCAGCACAAGATGAAGACAAGCTCCAAAAGAAGTACGCCGGCCAGTAACCCCAGCCAGCAGCCTGTTCCCTGACAGAAACCCCCTCCAGGGCCCTCCTGGGAATCAGGAACAGGTGCTGTGGTTCCAGCTGCACCTGTGGGAGCAATGGGGAGCGTCAGCCCGTGCTGTGCTGCACTGCTGAGCTGGCAGCACGGTGGATGCGGGCAGGACATTCTCCGTTTCCCCCAGAGCTGGGGCCTGCAGGCACCTTGCCGCCCCTTGGCACAGGCTGTGCCACCCAACAAAGCCCAGCAGGCCGGGAGGAGAGCCCGGGGGCAGCGCAGCTGCTTGGGCAGTGGCTGCTTGGAGGGACACGGGCCAAAGCCATCCCTGAGCAGCCACTGCCAGCCCTGGCCCTCCCTGCCCCGTGACAGCTCCCCCAGCCCCAGGGCACAGAGTCAGGCCCTGTCAGGACCCAGTGCAGCCCCTGCCCAGTCGGGAGCCATGGCTGGCTCTGGCCCTGGGCTGGCGGCAGGGCTCCCGCTCGGGGCTGCTCCTGTGCCTTGGGCCTCTCGGCACTCAGGGCCAGCTCCGGAGCAGCTGCAGCGGGAGGGACGCTGGTGCAAGAGTCCCCTTTCCCCGGGGCCATGAACGAGCTCCAAAGACACCTCCAGCTTTGGCTGCTGCCGGGCCTGTGCAGGGCAGACCCCGGGGGAAGAGCTGCTGCCACACAGCCCCGCCAAGGGCTGAGCCCTGCTGAGCCTGGCACAGCAATTACCTTCTGTGCTTTCACCTCTGCTTGGCATTACATTTGTTCCTGCAGTAGAGCCTGACGCCGACCCACTGCTTCCTCCGGGGTGTGGCTCCTTCTGCACAGATTTTTGGCCCATCACTTGTAAAAGAAAGAGGCACTGCTGGATCAGATGGCAACATTCCCCATTGGGGAGGTGACATCGGCAGGAGGCACTGCTTGTAAAAGTCAGTGTAATGACAGGGAAAATGCCCATGCTGCTGGGGCTGGGCCAGAACACTCCCTCCTCCAAATAGCTGTGCCTCCTGATCAGCTCAGAGACAGGGATGTTGCAGGGGATCTGAGGCCCTTGGTGTGGTTTGGGCTGCCCATCAGCTGATGCCCAATGCCTCCCTGCAGAGGCTGGGGAGAAGCTGCAGCCAGGCCAGGCTGGCAAACAGCCCTGCAGGGCGTGGAAGCAGCAGCGGGGCAGCGAGGCTGCCATGGATCCCTTCCCGCTGTGCCGGGCACGGCGTGTCCAGATGTGCAGCCAAAGCACCCGGCTGCTGAGCCCCAGGACAAGGCTGAGGGATTGCACCCACTTTGTCCACCCTGTGCCCCATTCTGTGTTTGTCTCAAGATCTCATTTGAGTCAAGAGACGTTTTGGCTGCACTATCATGGGTCTTTCCTTTTGTTCCATGTTCCATTTCCCATGAATGGATGCCACAAAATCAGAGCTCAGCCTGTGGGGTCAGCAGGGACACACAACTCACCCCTGCCATGGGAGCTGGGTTGGCGCCAAGAATCCAGCCGAGCCGCTGGAGAAGTCCTCCCTGCAGACACATCTGCAACACATCAGCCACAGATGCTTCTGCCATCTCAGCTGCAGGGGCACCACTGAGCCGCAGGAGCGGTGAGGGGATTGCGCAGGGCGAGGGCACACACGTGCATGGCTCTGTCCTGGCACCTGCAGCGATGCCCCCCTGACCGAGCTTTGGGCTCTGAGCTGGCAGCTCTCCCAGGGGAAAGGCCTTGACCTACCCTCACCATCTCCCAGAGGCTCAGTCGTGGATGCAGTTTGGGAAGCCAGATCACCTTCAGCAACAGGTTCAGCTGCAAAGAAAGGCAGGACAGAACAGCTCCCGTGGCACTGTAGGAGATGCTCAGGCTGCAGGCAAGGCTCAGCCCCGGGGCACAGCCCTGGGCCCGGCCCCTGCCTGTTCTACTCTTCTCTGTGACTGCACAGAGCCAACAGAAGGACGCATGGCCATTGCACACGCGAGGAGGATGGACAGCTAAATGCTCCTTCCTCCCACTGACAGCGATCCTGCGGGATCACACAGGGCCCCAGAAGGAGCGGGGCAAGAATTCCAGATTCCTTCAAACATGAGATTATATAAAGGGAAAGGGAAGGCGAGTGAGCTCTCGTCACATCGACACTGATTATTGTCTCAGGAAAGGCACACTGAGAACTTGCCTCCAGCATCTTCCAGGAATTTCAAGCCATTTTCCAGCAGGGCATCCAAATAATCCATATCACGATTCCAGTCTAGAACAGAGCACAGATCAGAACCATTTCCATGCTGTGCTGAGATCCCCTTCTGCCTCTGGGAAATGGGCACTGCAAGGGAGTCAGGTAAGGCCATGGGAGCCAGGTGTGAATGGACAAGGCCAAAGCTGCACAGGGGCCTGGGGAGCTCTGGGCTGGCTCATGGTCACTCTCCACAGGTCCCGGGCAATGTCCCTGGTGGGGCGGCTGGAGCAGCCCAAGGCCCTGGGGCTCTCTCCATTACATACAGTGAGGAAATCCTCCCTAAAGCCCAGAGGGAAACTGCAGCAGGCAGTGCCACAGCTGTCCCTGCCTCCCTCTGTCCCTCCTGCCCTCCTTCTGCTGGGACACTGCCCAGTTCTCAAGGGCACGTGGCCAGGCCCTGTCAGGAGCCACTGGAGCCTTGCTCTCCCCCTCTGCCCTTTCCCCACCATGGGCACCCCGTGCAGCCGCTCCCAGGTTTGGGGACGTGTCTCCCACGGAGGGAGCCCAGCAGGACAGCTCAGTACCCGAGTGCCCTGAGCCTGCTCGGGACAATTCCTCTGGGCTGTGCCCGTCTTGTCCGGGCTGTGCCCGCAGTGCCAAGCAGCAGAGAGGGCAGCTCAAGCCTCAGCAGGGCTCAGGCCCAGAGGCACAGCAATTACCTCCTGTGGCTGTGCCTGGCATCGCCTCCCTTCCTGCAGCAGAGGCTGGCACAGAATCACTGCTTCCTGTGGGAAACGCCGCCCTGAGCACAGCCTCTGCATCCACTTCTGGAGAAAGGAAAAGGAACACTGGATCAGATGGGGCTGTTTCCCATCGACAAGGGTGCAGCTCAGGAGGCAGTGCTTCTCAAAGACATGGATAAGAATCAGGAAAAGGCCCAGATTCTTGGGATTGGGCCAGATCACTCCCTTGTGCAAACAACTGTGCGCCTCCTGATCTGCTGAGAGACTGGGAAATTCCAGGGGATGTCAGGATGTGCATGGCCCGTGGTGTGGTTTGGGCTCCCTGTCAGCTGATGCCCAATGCCTTCCTGCAGAGGCTGGGGAGAAGCTGCAGCCAGGCCAGGCTGGCAAACAGCCCTGCAGGGCGTGGAAACAGCAGCGGGGCAGCGAGGCTGCCATGGGTCCCTTCCTGCTGCGCCGGGCACGGTGTGTCCAGATGTGCAGCCAAAGGCCCCGGCTGCTGAGCCCCAGGACAAGAGGGAATGCACCCACCTTGTCCTCCCTGAAGCTCTTCCTTCAGCAGTTGCCACATGACTTCAAATGGCTTCTGGAATTTCTTGTCTGTCTTGTATTTGAGCTTTACTGTTGGAGGATGTTGACAGAAAGTAGTTCCATTTCCCATGAATGGATGCCACAAATGCAGAGCTCAGCCTGTGGGGCCAGCCGGGACACACTACTCACCCCTGTGATGGGCGCTGGTTTGGTGCTCACTATCCAGCCCAGGAGTTGGTGAAGTTGTCCCTGCAGTCACATCTGTAACTGAACAGCCACAGAAGCTTCTGTCAGCTGGTTCTTGCCATCTTGTCAATGATTACGCCTTGGTGGGACCATGAGAACGCACCTGCAGAACTCTCAGTGGGCTTCACAATTTCAAACCTCCAGGTTAATGGATAGACCGTCCCAGTATCCCAGTCTGGAAGCAAACCAATATGAGAACTGTTTCCTTTTGTGCCAAGGCTGGCTCTGGCCCTGGGCTCGCGGCAGGGCTCCCGCTCGGGGCTGCTCCTGTGCCTTGGGCCTCTGGGCACTCAGGGCCAGCTCCGGAGCAGCTGCAGCGGGAGGGACGTTGGTGCACGAGTCCCCTTTCCCCTGGGCTGTGAACGAGCTCCAGAGGCACCTCCAGCTTTGGCTGCTGCCGGGCCTGTGCAGGGCAGGCCCTGGGGAAGAGCTGCTGCCACACAGCCCCGCCAAGGGCTGAGCCCAGCACAGCAATTACCTTCTGTGCCTGTGCCTATGTCTGGCATCTCCTCCTTTCCTGTGGCAGGGGCTGGCAACGAAGAGCGACTGCTTCCTTCAGGAAATGCTGCTTTCCACAGAACCTCTATGTCCATCTCTTGAGAAAGGAAGGGAGACAGTTGCATGGGAGGGAACTGTTCGCTGTTTGGGTGGTGGCATCTACAGGAGGCAATATTTGTTAAAGACCAGGAAAATGGCCAGGTTATTGGGGCTGGGTCAGATCACTCCCTGGTGCAAACCACCTCCTTTTCCTAATCTGGAGACCAGGATATTGTGGGGAATTTCAGGGTCTGTTGCAGTTTGTTCTGCCTGTCAGCTGATGCCCAATGCCTCCCTGCAGAGGCTGGGGAGAAGCTGCAGCCAGGCCAGGCTGACAAACAGCCCTGCAGGGCGTGGAAGCAGCAGCGGGGCAGCCAGGCTGCCATGGATCCCTTCCCGCTGTGCCGGGCACGGCGTGTCCAGATGTGCAGCCAAAGCCCCCGGCTGCTGAGCCCCAGGACAAGGCTGAGAGAAATGTTCTCACCATTCCCTTTGTGCAGTTCCTCCACTATTTGTTTCAAGACGTTGTTTGACTCCAGCGATTTCTTCTCGCCTCTAGGTTTGTTCTTCCTTCTCGGAGGACCTTAAGAGAAAGTAGTTCCATTTTCCATGACTGGATGCCACAAAAGAAGGGCTCAGCCTGTGGTGGGGTCAGCAGGGACACGCTACTCACCCCTGCGATGGGAGCTGGGCTTGCGTGCAGGGACCAGAAAAGGAGCAGCAAATGCCCTCCCTGCAGGCACACCTGTAACTCAACAGACACAACAGTTTCTGTCACCTGGTCCTGCCAGGTTGTCAATGAATAATCCTTGGTGGGACAGTGAGAACATACCTGCAGGACGCTCCAAGGGCTTCAGAACTTTATTCAGCCAATCTAATGGTGATGCCTTCCCAGCAATCTCATCTAGAACAGAGCAGAGAGGACACCATTTTTCAGGGTGTGCTGGGATCCTCTTCTGCCTCTGGGAAATGGGCACTGCAAGGGGGTCGGATAAGGGCATGGGAGCCAGATGTCAATGGACGTGGCCAAAGCTGCACAGGGGCCTGGGGAGCTCCGGGCTGGGTCCTTAACACACTCTACCCACTTAGCAGGTCCTGTGCAACATCCCTGGAATGGGTAACGGGAGTAGCCCAGAGCCCTGTGGGCTTCCACTCACACACAGAGGAAATCCTCCCTAAAGCCCAGAGGGAAACTGCAGCAGACAGTGCCACAGCTATCCCTGCCTCCCTCTGTCCCTCCTGCCCTCCTTCTGCTGGGACACTGCCCAGTCCTCAAGGGCACGTGGCCAGGCCCTGTCAGGAGCCACTGGAGCCTTGCTCTCCCCCTCTGCCCTTTCCCCACCCTGGGCACCCCGTGCAGCCGCTCCCAGGTTTGGGGACGTGTCTCCCACGGAGGGAGCCCAGCAGGACAGCTCAGTACCCGAGTGCCCTGAGCCTGCTCGGGACAATTCCTCTGGGCTGTGCCCGTCTTGTCCGGGCTGTGCCCGCAGTGCCAAGCAGCAGAGAGGGCAGCTCCCGCCTCAGCAGGGCTCAGGCCCAGAGGCACAGCAATTACCTCCTGTGGCTGTGCCTGGCATCGCCTCCCTTCCTGCAGCAGAGGCTGGCACAGAATCTCTGCTTCCTCCAGGGAACTCAGCTTTCAGCACAGGCTCTCCTTTCATTTCTGAAGAATGGAAAAGAGACCGCTGGATCAGATGGAAACACTCCTCATTGGGAATGGGGAAGATGACAGCCTCCGGTGGAAATAGTTACGAAAGGCATGGAGAATAATCAGAAAACTCCCCGGGTTTTGGGACTGTCCCAGCCTGGTCCCTTCTCCAAACAGCCCCTACACCTGATGTGCCCGGAGACAGGGAAATGGCAGGGGGATCTCAGGATGTGCGTGGCCTGTGGGGTATCCCGGGTTCCCTGCTGGGCTAATTTGCCCCCGAGCAGGCAGCACGGGCTGGATACCTCAGTCCTTCATGGGGACAGAGTGTCCGAGTACCCAGGCCGCGCTCAGCCGCTGGCTATCTTAGCAAGCCCAGTGGATATCAGCTCTTTAGTGATTATCAGCTCTCTTATGGTTTTAGCTCTTTGCTTGCTAAGGCGCCTTGCAGGCTAGCCAGGAAGCAGACGCTGCCAGAGAGGAGAAGAAACGTCCTGGCGTTCCACAGCGAGGGTTTTAGTGAGGGGTCTGTGAAGGGTTCTAGAGATGGCTCCTCTCCAGAATGGGCTAAAACAGCTCTATATATGGGTTATAAGGGGATCCATACTTGTACAATAGTAGGGGTTAGGGGGTGGTGACCAGTGGGGTTCCAGAGAGATATGCTGGGGTCCAAAAGGAGGAAGGCAGGGGCTTCTTTTGCTTCCTCATCGTGACTTGGGAATTCCCATCTTTAAGCCTCGGCCCTCCATGGGGCCCTAGCATGCTCGGAGCCTGCTACAGTGGTGCAGTTTTTTCTGCCTGTCAGCTGATGCCCAATGCCTTCCTGCAGAGGCTGGGGAGAAGCTGCAGCCAGGCTAGGCTGGCAAACAGCCCTGCAGGGCGTGGAAGCAGCAGCGGGGCAGCGAGGCTGCCATGGATCCCTTCCCGCTGTGCCGGGCACGGCGTGTCCCGATGTGCAGCCAAAGCCCTCGGCTGCTGAGCCCCAGGACAAGGCTGAGGGAAATGCACCCACCATTCTCTTTGTATAGTTCCTCCACTATTTGTTTCCAGATGTCGTTTGACTTAAGTGATTTCTTCTCGCCCCTAGGTTTGTTCTTCCCTCTGGGAGGACCTTATGAGAAAGTAGTTTCATTTCCCATGAATGGATGCCACAAAAGCATGCCAGGCTCAACCTGGAGGTCAGCAGGGACACGGTACTCACCCCTGTGATGGGATCTGGGCTTGCGTGCAGGAACCAGAAAAGGAGCAGCAGAAGTTCTCCCTGCAGACACACCTGTAACTCAACAGACACAACAGTTTCTGCCACCTGGTCTTCCAGGTTGTCAATGGTTACTCCTTGGTGGGACAGTAAGAACATACCTGCAGGATGCTGCAAGGGCTTCAAAGCTTTCTGCAGTAAAGCTAATGGAGAATCCTTCCCAGCAACGTAATCTAGAACAGAGCACAGATTAGCACATTTTCCATGGTTTGCTGGAATCCCCTTCTGCTTTCGGGAAGTGGGCACTGCCAGGGGGTCGGGTAAGGCCATGGAAGGCAGGTGTGAATGGACATGGCCAAAGCTGCACAGGGGCCTGGGGAGCTCGGGGCTGGCTCCTGAACATTATCTAGCCTCTTTCCCTGCCCTGTGCAACATCACTGGAGAGGAAAGAGGGGCCGCCCAGAGCCCTGGGGGTCTCTCCCTCACATAGAGAGGAAATCCTCCCTAAAGCCCAGAGGGAAACTGCAGCAGGCAGTGCCGCAGCTATCCCTGCCTCCCTCTGTCCCTCCTGCCCTCCTTCTGCTGGGACACTGCCCAGTTCTCAAGGGCACGTGGCCAGGCCCTGTCAGGAGCCACTGGAGCCTTGCTCTCCCCCTCTGCCCTTTCCCCACCATGGGCACCCCGTGCAGCCGCTCCCAGGTTTGGGGACGTGTCTCCCACGGAGGGAGCCCAGCAGGACAGCTCAGTACCCGAGTGCCCTGAGCCTGCTCGGGACAATTCCTCTGGGCTGTGCCCGTCTTGTCCGGGCTGTGCCCGCAGTGCCGAGCAGCAGAGAGGGCAGCTCAAGCCTCAGCAGGGCTCAGGCCCAGAGGCACAGCAATTACCTCCTGTGGCTGTGCCTGGCATCGCCTCCCTTCCTGCAGCAGAGGCTGGCACAGAATCACTGCTTCCTGTGGGAAACACCGCCTTCAGCACAGCCTCTGCATCCACTTCTGGAGAAAGGAAAAGGAACACTGGATCAGATGGGGCTGTTTCCCATCGGCAAGGGCGCAGCTCAGGAGGCAATGCTTCTCAAAGACATGGATAAGAATCAGGAAAAGGCCCAGGGTCTTGGGATTGGGCCAGAGCACTCCCTTGTGCAAACAACTGTGCGCCTCCTGATCTGCTGAGAAACAGGGAAATTGCAGGGGATGTCAGGGTGCGCAAGGCCCGTGGTGCTGTTCGGGCTGCCTGTCAGCTGATGCCCAATGCCTTCCTGCAGAGGCTGGGGAGAAGCTGCAGCCAGGCCAGGCTGGCAAACAGCCCTGCAGGGCGTGGAAGCAGCAGCGGGGCAGCCAGGCTGCCATGGATCCCTTCCTGCTGTGCTGGACACGGCGTGTCCAGATGTGCAGCCAAAGCCCCCGGCTGCTGAGCCTCAGGACGAGGCTGATGGAAATGAACCCCCCTTGACTTCTCTGAAGCATTTCCTTCAGCATGTGCTTCATGTGTCGGGATGGTTCCAGGGCTATCTCTTCTGTTGTGTGTTTGATCTTCCCTGTTGGGGGTCCTTGGAGCACAATATTTCCATTTCCCATGAATGGATGCCAGAGAAGCAGGGCTCAGCCTGTGGGGCCAGCAGGGACACGCTACTCACCCCTGCCATGGGAGCCTGGCTTGTGTGTAGGAATCATCACAGGGATAGGAAATGTCCTCCCTGCAGACACATCTGTAACACATCAGCCACAGAACCTTCTGCCATCTCTGCTCAGCTTCACGGGCACCACTGAGCCGCAGGAGCAGTGAGGGGATTGCGCAGGGCGAGGGCACACACGTGCATGGCTCTGTCCTGGCACCTGCAGCGATGCCCCCCTGGCCGTGCTTTGGGCTCTGTGCTGGCAGCTCTCCCAGGGGAAAGGCCTTGACCTACCCTCACCATCTCCCTGAGGCTCAATCCTTAATGTGGGTTGGGAAGCCAGATCACCTTCACCAACAGGTTCAGCTGCAAAGAAAGGCAGGACAGAACAGCACCCGTGGCACTGTAGGAGATCCTCAGGCTGCAGGCAAGGCTCAGCCCCAGAGCACAGCCCTGGGCCTGATCCCTGCCCGCTCTGCTCTTCTCTGTGGCTGCACAGAGCACACGGAAGTACACACGGCCATTGCACATGGGAGGAGGACGGACAGCTAAATGCTCCTTCCTCCCACTGAGAGCGATCCTGTGGGATCCCTCAGTGCTCCAGAAAGGAGCGGGGTAAGGTTTTCAGAATCCTCCAAACTTTAGATTATGTTAAAGGAAATGGCTTATGGGTGAGCTCTTGTCACATTGATTATTGTCTCCGGAAAGGCACACAGAGAACTTGCCTCCAGCATCCGCCAAGAACTTCCAAACATTATTCATCAGGCCTTCCAAAACACCCGTGTCATGCTTCCAGTCTAGAAGGGAGCACAGATCAGAACCATTTCCATGTTGTGTTGGGATCCCCTTCTCCCTCTGGGAATTGGGCACTGCCAGGTGGTTGGTAAAGGCTCTGGGAGCCAGGTGTGAATGGACAAGGCCAAACTGCACAGGGGCCTGGGGAGCTCTGGGCTGGCTCCTGGTCACTCTGCACCCTCTTTGCAGGCCCTGTGACACATCCCTGGAGAGGAAACTGGGGCTGCCCAGGGCCCTGGGTGTCTCTCCCTCTCGCAGAGGAAACCCACCCTTAAGGCCTGGGGAAAACCATCCCTAGCGCTTCCCGCAGAGCAGGGAGCGCTGTCCCGGGAAAGGGGAGCCAGGCTGCCGGCTCACCTGCTCGCCGCGCTTGCAGCGGAGCAGCCTGGGCAGCCCTGGCAGGCAGGGCCACGGCCAGGAGGAGCAGGAGGAAGAGGCGCAGAGCAAGGGCCATGCTGCCTTGCCCTCTGCCAGTCCCGCAGCTCTTGCTGCCACCGCTGTCCTGACACCGCTGTCCCAATGTCAGCACCACTGCTGCCACCGCCGCTGCTGCTGCCGCAACAGTTGTGCTCAAGCACTGACTGCTCGCTCCTTGTGCTGCTGTGCAACCACCGGGTCTGGCACCTCTGTGACCTCAGAGCCTGCTGTGACCTCAGCCTGCTGTGACCCCTGAGCCTGCTGTGACCTCATGGCCTCAGCTGTACCCCCAGAGTGTGCCCGCATCTGTACAAATGGGCTGCCCTGATTGTAAATGTTTTGCTTCATCAAAGGGCCATTACTCAGCAAAACTTTTTTTTCCTGCTTCCATTGCTGGTCGGTCAGGCTGTGTCTCTGAAGATGCTCTTGATTGTTGCAGCTTGAATTTATTTTATTGATTCCTTTTGTTA
This sequence comes from Melozone crissalis, assembly GCF_028551555.1. NCBI lineage: Eukaryota > Metazoa > Chordata > Aves > Passeriformes > Passerellidae > Melozone > Melozone crissalis. Next base: position 21,801,987 of record NW_026535807.1, on the reverse strand, counting down.
TGTTTTCCCAATTATCCCATCATAAAAAACCCAAACAATTTTAAAAGTAGTAACAATTTTTATTGAATAGTTAAAACAAAAGATACCACGGGGTATGGAGGGCAGAGTTCTGTGACCCTTGCCACTTCACATACAAGCTTGCCAAGTGAAAATCACCCCTTATATGCCATGTGTCAATACCATCTCTTCCCATTTTCGGTTTGTCATATCTCTATCTCCGCCCTCATTACCACCCTTATCACGCATACGCCACCACTCGGTTTGACGGTCGCAAAAGTCTTTGGGGGTCGTTTTGGATGAAGACTTCTCCTCTTCCTCTTTGTCCTTTAATTCACCTTTGGGTTACACATGCGCACCAAGCCACTACAATGTAAGCCAACACATTACTACATCTATATATGAAGGCAATAAATCCTTGTAATTAAGATTTTCTGGGACCCGACCAGGTTCTTTACTCATTTTTATCAGCTGTATCTTCAGCTTCTTTCCTGTGGTCCTTGAAAGCATCTGCTGGGAAAGGGGGGGTGGAGCCCCTCCTCTCCCTCTCTTCTTTGGCATTACAACTTTTTAACTATTTATTGTTCTCAAATATTAATTACTGTATCAATATCAATTACTGTTTCAATTTTTATCAGCACGAATCATACCTATTTATCACAAATCCCCCATTTCTTTTTTTGATCATTATGAATCCTGCTCTATTTAAAAGGCTGTGCCCTGATACCTTTTATATTTTTCAAAATTTTGGTTTTCTCGTTGTCTCTTTTTAGCTTCAAACTTTTCCAGCATTTCTATTACTGCTTCTAGTCTTTCACACTCTCTTTCAAGTTTAGTTAGCATTTCCTGGTCTATTTCAATCTTTTTAAGTCCTTGTTCTTTAACAGCGGTCAATTTAGCTTTTAATACCATTATAGATCTTGGTTTTCCTTTTTCTGCTGATTCTGAATCTAGAGATATTGTTGCAATCTGCATCCCCTGAATCACTGAATGAATTAACCTAATAAAACACGAAATCATACAAGGCAGAAACAGAAGTCTCAGAATTGAGCATAACAACATGAACTCTAACTTTTTCCTCCAAACACCTCCAAAGAGGTTACCCCACCAATCTGTTTTCAAGATTGAATTCCACTTTTGTACTGGTACATGAGCCACCCTTTTAATTTCTTCTGCAAGTCCTGTGATGGCTTCCCCATAATCATCAATTTTTACCCAGCACTCAGATTCATTAAATCTCTTACAAACTCCTCCTTCTTCTGCTAACAGACAGTCTATGGCAATCCTGTTTTGGTACACAAACTCTCGCATTTGTATATATTGTCTGGCTACATTTTTAAGGCACCGGAGGTGTGATTTGACACCACCTTCACTACTGCTTGCAGCCTTATTAATCTATTCAACAGATAAACTGGGGTCCTATATCCCCATGACCCATCCTGAGCGCATGTTGCTGGGTCATAATATGCTATAATTTGTTTTGCAGGCCATTCGTCCTCCTCCCATTTTTGATTCCCTCCTGCTGTCGGAAAATTTAAATTCAAATCTCCTTTAGTCCACTACAGGGTTTCATACAGTGGACTTCCTAGCACATTGCTCCTAGACCTCAGTAGAACAAAGAAGGAGGGTTGTATTACTCCCAAGGTACAGGTTGCTCTCCATTTTTGAGGTAACTCGCTGTATGCGCGTTGCTCACAAATCCAATATATCCCATCTGAGGCTTTCCATTTCTTATCAGTTTTCTCTGATTGTTCCCAATAGGACCTCAGGCTGTCGATGGATTGGTAGGGGTTAGCTCCAGGACTTTTGTACCAGCATAAATTAATCTGTTCATCCCATTCTCAATTAATTTCTTTTATTAGTCCCCAATATCCAACAAGGTTTTCAGGTCGCCAAATTTTTGAACGATTATCCATATTAACCACCAATGTGGATTTACAAGGAGTATGCCCTACTATTTTATTAAATTTCCTTCCTTCTCGAGTTCTACAAATGATTCCAATTACTTGATGGCTTAAAATCCATCTTTCAGGTCTCTTCAATGTTCCAGAAATTTGGGTGTGGTTCCACTTTAAAAATTGCTCTGGAGCGAAGCTCTCACCTTTCCATGGCCATCTTTCAGCCATTTTGAGACCTCCACAAATCCCACATTTGGATAATTCCAATTCTGTAGCAATCGTCTGCATCAGTCCCAAAACCAGATTCTTATTTGAGGCTGGCAAATCCCAATCTTTGTAGTACTGTTTTAGCTGTTTATACAATTCAGCCAATTCTGTTGACTCTTTTCTCCTGTTCTTTCCTCTATTCCCCTTTGTTTCGTTTTCTTCTTTTATTTTCTCTTTCCATTTTTCTCTTAATGCCCGGTTTCCCATGCCTATACTTGGATCATCTCGATTATCATCTCTTTCAAAACAAAAAAGCTTTTCATATTGAGGGCCAATCTGATTACCATGGGGATACGGAGCTCGTCCATTATATCCCAAATTTTTCCTTACCCAATACATCTTTCCTTCCTTAATACAAACATCTATAACACTGCTGCGATTGTAGCAGGCAGAACTAACATATGGGTGTGTTACAAACACAGATTCCATCTTGTCCTTAATCCACACAGAGTGATTGCAATAGTCACAAATGTTGAAATTGCTGGGACTTGGTTTTTGCCTTGTTTGCTTTTTCATTGCTGAAACTCTGTCCAGTGTGGCTCTCTGGCTTTGGCCAACTGCCCAGGGTGCCAGAATGATCACAGTGAAAATAATCCTCAGGAAATCTACCTTTCTACCTTTCTCAAGTCCCCTTGGGTTGCAACCAAGGGCTGAGATGCCAGTCTTCTTGGTAGCAAAGGTAATATCCCGGAATCTAGTCACTGGTGCTTTTGGTTTCCTTGGTACCCATAGTCCCACAGAGTTTGCTTGTCTCCTTTTAAATGCCATTTCCCAGTTCTAGCTGGTTAGGAAGTAATAATTAAAACAAAAAAAACAGTGAAAAGATTAGGCCGGAATACCATAAACCTGTATTTTCCAAAATTTCAGGATGTGCCAACCACAATAAGATTTTTCTAATTATTTTTTGTTTCAAGGGCAGGGAATTCATTAAGTCGCCGCTGCCAATAGGCACACTCGCAGTGCCAATGTGGCCTTGGAATGTGCCTATGATGTGGTATATAGACTTCTTCTCCACCACAAGTATAAATTTTGAGACACTGGCCTATAATATTATGAGCTGCTCGTTCTCTTATTTGTGCTATAGCCAATATAGCAAGAACCAATTGATCTAAGTTCTCTATTAATCCAATTGCTGCTGTCAGGGTCCCATCTCCCAGTCTCAAAGGTATCAAAACAAAATCACTAGCAATGTGTTCTATAATTAGCTGACTAAATACATAACCATAGCAAAGCAAGCAAATCAATTGTTGCTCCTTCTCTTCCCTCTTAGTTACTCTCCACCATGAATTAAAGGAAAGTGTGCAAACAATACATACCTGTGGATGACACCCTAAACCATGTTTACCGCACTCCCAACATTTTACTTGTCTCTGAGCTCTTTTAACAACAGGTGTTATCAATCTCAGTTTCTGGAATTGCAGTTCTGTAATCAATTCTAATAATGTTGCTGGTGGGTGATCCTGGAAGAGATCTTCGATGTTTTTAGGCAGTTTCCACCGATTCAGAAAGTCTTTTATTCTTTTTCCACTGGCGTTCTTCTGCCTCCGAGCTCAAGGGAATTGCGGTCTGCAGCCACTCGAGGATGCTTAGTTCCTTCTTAATAAATCAGGGTTAATATAAATCAACTTAAATCCCACCATATTATCTCATTCGTGGAATTACATGTTCCAACAATATTTTAGCTACTGTTTGAACTGTAGCCCGAGCTGCAGGAAATGCTTTAACCCACTGAGGTAATTGATCTATTATAACTAACAAGTATTTCCACCGACCCACTCTAAGCAAGTCTATAAAATCAACCTGGATCTTTTCAAATAGCCTGTAGGCTGTTTTGCATCCTCCAAACTTCTTCTTTACGTTTTAGCAGGTGGGACACCCCTGGGTAATTTGCTTTTCAATTTCAAATATCCTTATACACGAATAAAAATTAAAGAAGTGATCACAAAAGGCCATTGTTCCCCAGTGTGTCTGTCTATGCAAGTTATCTAAAATCTAATGTGCCACTGGTTTTGGCATCATAATCCTGCCATCAGGAAAACTTACTTTCCCTCCTTAAATGTTGCTCCTAATTTCCTTTTAGCTGCCAGTTCTGCTAGCGGTAGGGAAAGTGTCTCCTGCTGAATGTCTGTTTCTTGTAAAGTCATGATTTCAGTATCTCTTTTTCTTAAGGTCGCTCTTTTTGCTTCTTCATCAGCCAAATTATTTCTCTGACTCTAATATCCCTCCCTCTCTGGTGTTCCTTGACATGAACTACTGCTATTTTCTTGGAGCCTTTTAAAGCTTCAAGTATCTGAATTATCAATCCCCCGTGTATTAACCCTTTCCCTTGAGTGTTTATAAGTCCCCTTTCCTTCCAAATTTTTCTAAAAGTATGTACTACACTAAAAGCTTATTTGGAGTCTGTATAAATAGTTCCTTCTTGCCCTTTTAGTATTAATAATGCACAGAGTAAAGCATAAAATTCACAGGCTTGTGCTGACCAGGAGGGACTAAGGGGACCAGACTCCTTTACTCTAAACTTTTTCCCACTTCACCTGAATGCCCACCTGTGCCATTAATTTCTAGATTATCTTCTTCAGTTAAAGAATAAATGTTAAGTTTTCCTTCACAGGGTTTTATCTGTAAATTTAAGGCTCTTATTAGATCTCTGCTTAGCAAATAATTCTTGACTTCTGGTATCAACAATAAATCATTTACTCCAAAATTGTCATCTGTTTCAATTTGCACTCCTTTTATTACAGGAACAGGGAAAGCCTCTCCAGTAATTCCAATTACTGAAACTCGCTCACGACTTCTCTCACATCCCTGGGGTAATTTTGTCACTGTCGGCTGAGAAACTCCTGTATTTACTAAAAATATAACTTATCAAGATCTCTTCTGGTGGTGTTTTGGTCCCCTTCATTAAACAGAGACCCTGACCTCCCTGAAAAGTTTCCTCATCTTCCTCTTTCTTCCTGCAACCATTTTTTTTTTTTGTTTTTTGGTAGGTGCTTCTTTTATATGATAGTAAAAACAGGTGGGTCCTGCAGCCTTCAAGGTAGGGCAAGAAATTTGTAAGTGCCCTTTCTTCTGGCAGGAAAAAACACACAGAGGTCCTGTATTCCTAGAAATAGATCCTGACATCTGCTGTTTGTTTTTCCCAGCGGATTTTTTTTCTGTATTCAAAGCTGCCTGCATTTCTCTAACTGAAGTCACCAAAATTCTGTCATCTGCTTTCTGCTTTTCCTCGTCTCTGCTCACATACACCCTTTGTGCTGCTCTCAGTAACTCCTGAAGTCCCCTGTCCTGCCAGTCTTCTAATTTTTCCAGCTTCTTCCTGATGTCTCCCCTCGGGACTCCAAAAGGCAGCATACTCACTCTCCTCCTGATTAACAGGGTCTTTTGAATTCACATATATGCTTAGAGCCTGGCAAATCTAATTCACAAATGATCCGAACTTGGGCCAATATAAATTATCTTTCTGGATCATTTCCTTTGTCCATTTAAACATGTAATACTTCAATATTTTCTGTTTACTTTTTCCACTTTGGGATTCCCATTCATCCCAAAACCGTATTATCATCCCCAGTGGGCTGTCCTGAGGAATGTTCCCCCCCTGAGAACCCCCCTCACGGTTCCCAGATACCTCAAACCACTGCGAATTTTTCACACAATGCGCAGCCCCTGGGTCAAGGAACTTACTTTTTCCCTGACCCATTTCTGGCGGCAACAAACTAAGAAATCCCCGGTACCAGGAGAGTCTCAGTTTCCCACACTCACCTCGTGGCTCAACTTCCTCACTTACTACTCTGTCACACTGCCTTTTCAATCTACCTGTTCCACTCCTATCTCTCCCTCTGCAATCTACTTGTTCCACTCCTATCTCTCCCTCTTTCTCAATCTATTAGCCCCGTCCTCTCACCATCTAATCACATACTAAATTGCCAGCTACCAACCCCTCCAAGGAAATTGAACCTATTCATTCACTCTCTTTCTCAGTCTCCCTACTGAGTCAATCCCTCCTTCCCAAGGACCTTCCTACAGGTGCCTGGACCAGGGATCCCCTCCTTCCCCCTCGTCAAACCCTCCCGTGGTCCGCACTCATTCACTTTTCTTTCTTCCCTTCCCTCCTTTTCCGGCCTGTCTCCTCGCAGAGAACCCGAAAACGCTGTACTAGGAGGTCCCACTTGCTTTGGGGGTCCGGGACTGCCCAGCCCCCGTCTCAGACACTCCACACACACTCACACATGCATACAGCTGCCCCCTGACCCAAAACCTCATGATACTCACAGCCTCCTTTTCTCACGAGGGTCTTTTTGCACAAAGCAGTTTTCTATGGGTACTCTCTCTCCTATAAGCTGGCACTCTGATGGGAGCCTCTCTTGCGCGCTCTTAAAAACTAATTTGCTTATGCGTTATTTTAAAAAAAGAGACTGTTTTCCCAAGTGAGAGTGGTCTAGCCTTGAGACCACTTAAAAGTCTGGTGGGGAGCTCCTTCCCAGAAGCTATCCACCTCCCCGGAGTTGGGAGAGTCCCTGGTTTTGGCACCAAAATTGTTATGTTTGTGCAATTATCCCATCATAAAATGAAACCAAACAATATTTAAGGTAGCAGCAATTTTAATTGAATAGTTTAGAAAATATATAAATAAGGGATAATTTGGTTCCAATAATAGTGCATAAGCAAAAGGTACTGCGGGGTACGGATGGCAGAGTTCAATGACCCTTCCCACCTCATGTACAAGCTTGCCAAATGAAAATCACCCTTTATATGCCGTGTGTCAATGCCATCTCCTCCTATTTTCGGTTTGTCATATCTCTATCTCCGCCTTCATTACCACCCTGATCACGCATGCACCACTACTCGGTTTGGAGGTCACACAAGTCTTTGGGGGTCGTCACTGATGAAGGCCCTGTAGTCTTCTTCATTGTCCTTTAATTCACCTTTGGGTTACACATGTGCACCAAGCCAGTACAGTGTAAGCCAAGACTAACATATCACTGCATCTACATATCAAGGCAATAAGTCCCTTATAATTAACATTTTCCAGGACCCAACCAGGTTCTTTACTCATTTTATAGTAACTGTATCTTCAGCTTCTTTCCTGTGGTGCTTGAGAACATCTGCTGGGAAGGGGGGTTAGAGCCCCTCCTTTCCCTCTCTTCTTTGGCATTACAACTTTTTAACTATTTATTATTCTCAAATATTAATTACTGTATCAATATTGATTACTATTTTAATTTTTATCAGAACGAATCATACCTGTTTATCACAGTCCTAAATGCGCAAAAGATTGGAAATGTGGAACGTCCTCCATAGCAGAGTGTCACACCTCTGGATCCTTAAAACAATTTTATGGTAGTGGAACAGTGGCAGCTTGAGCTGGTGTCCCTGGGGTACCCTGAACAAAGAACCCCTGGGCTTTGATACCCTCCCAGGTGAAGTGTGACAGTCTGGGGTATTGCTGCTGTGTCCGAGTGCCCGGGCACTGCCTGGCACCACAGGTCCCCAGACCCTCTGCTGAGCCATCCCTCTCCTACAGTTAAGTTTGGTCTGTCATATTTGGCTTTTCTCTCTGATGCACTAGCAAGAGCACGTGGTGCTGAGGATGTAAAAATGCCTGTTCTGGCTGGAACATTGCTGTTGCGTGACACCCTGCAGGCAGAGCGGGCAGCTGGAGGGATGTTGACTCGTGTCCCTGGTGCCAGCCGTGCTGCATACATGAGAGCTGCTGGGTGTTGGTGCTCACTGGGACCCGGCCTGGCTCAGAAACCACGGGGAGTTACAAAGCGTCTTCAAGGAATCCCTGTGGCATTGTGTGTTTTATACGGGTTTTATTGTAAAGTTGGTTATTTTTGGAAATTAGGATTTTGGTTTGACCCTCGGTTCCCCCCATGTTGTCCCTCATAAAATTTTGTTCCTCCTGCCAGTTACCTGTCCATCATTGTAACCAGCCCCCTTTCATTTCGAGAAATTTCTGTGTCAATCTTGCCTTACTTAACACATGATTTGTCCCCTGACGCTTCTCCCTCCCCTGTGCCATTGCTATTGGTTTGGTTGTGTCCCTCGCTCCTCCCCTGGGCCTCGTTCATTGGTCCCTTGTATCCCCTTGTGTCACGCCTTTCGCCTTTATAAGTGCCTCCCCAAGAGGTTTTCTGTGACACCGTTACTGGCCCCGGCGGGGTCAGTAAAGTGCCTCGGCATCCATACGTGTGTCCAGTCCTTCCTTCCTTCACCTCAGTGCTTCACAGTGCTGCTCTCACCTGCGTCGCTACGCCTCAGACGGAGCCAGAACTCGGAGTCCTGGCAGCGAACCTGGGAGTGGCGGGATTCGTGGTCTCCACCGGTCACTCTGGGAGCGGCTAGCCGGCCGCGGGATGAGACTGCAAATCCCCAGGCGTTAAACCACACGATTTAGCCTGGGATTTTAAGTTGTTTCGCAGTAAATCTTGTAAAAGGCCTGAGCAAGTCTCCTATGAATTGTCTCCCTGGCAAGCCCAGTCACGGCCCTGAACGCCCCTCAGTGTTGTCAGGGCAGTGGAAGTGACAGTGGAACCCTGGAAAAAGTTAAATATAGAATCTAAAATGTTAGGCTTTGTGCTTTCCCAGATCAACTGCACCTGCGTAAGCAGTATGATAAATTATATAATTGTTAGATGTGATTGATTGGTAATTTAATGTAATTATTATATAACCATAAGAAGAATAGTGAGAAACTATGTTGCAAATTCAGAGAGGGGCTAAATTTATGTATACAATAGAACAATATAAGTTTAATTATTAACATGAAAGTTATGTAACGATAGAGTATAAAATATGATCATTTCGGATGTATGGTCGGAGTCAGATTTGGGTTGAGTATACCCCAATTCCCAGAGCTCTGAATAAAAAGCACCACATATAATCCCCCGTGATTATGTGTTTTTGAATGCTAACATTTTGGCGACCCAGATGGATCCCTTGTGAGTGCTGCTGAGCGAGTTCGCGACTCGATCATGCTCCACCTGGCACCGAGGGATTCTCGGGGAGCCCATCGGCCGTGACCCCTTCCGCCGCTCACAAATGTGCCCGGGAGAAAGGTAAGGTGCTTTTTACTTTGATTTGGATGCCTGCCAATAAGACGCAGCGAAAGCTACACTTGGTTGGGCTAAAGGAATTCCTGTTGGTGTAAGCCTAGGCACTGTTCTGTAAGACAATTGCGAAAGCGTTGCGGGTTTGGCATTTGTGGTATTTTTGAAATGGAGAAACTTAAAGGGATTTTGGGCAGTAACACCCCTATCCCACAAAATTCTCCTTTGGGGTGCTTATTAGCACATTGGAAACAAAGTAACCTTGGGGAAGGATTACGTAAAACTAAGTTGATTGATTATTGAAATTCATGGTGGCCAGAATATGCCTTGGAGAATGGTGAAAAATGGCCAAAATATGGTACTCTGCAATATAACACTATTTCGCAGTTAATGTCGTTTTGTAAACAAGAAGGTAAATGGGATGAAGTCCCATATGTTGATCTGTTTTTCTACTTACGGGGAAAGCCAGAATGGCAGGATCAATGTGGGTTATTAATGGTTAAAACATCTGCAAAGTGTGGGGTTTGTGAGGAACGTTGTTTAGAACACTTGGCGTTAAGAGAAAGCTTGAGTAGGGAAAATTATTCAGATATTGATTTACAAGTAGCTCCAATAGGAACAAGAGAACCTAACCCTATGCCACCTGTTTCATCTGTCCCTATCCCACTACCTGCTCCTCACCCACCTAGCCCTGAACCTGTCTCGTCTAGCACACCTTTCCCTCTTTATCCTCCTCTCCCATCATCACCTGATCGCTCTTCCTCGGAAGATGAGAAAAATCTAACTGTGATAGAAAGGGGAAAGAGGTATGCAAGTGAAAAAGATAGCAATGGTAATGAATCTGTGACCCCAATAGCCCATAGAAGCCGGGGTCAGGCAAAGCTTGTTCCAGTTGTGCATAGAAATGGCATAAGGAAATTAAAACGGACTGTGATTGCCCCCTTGCGACAAGGTGTCAGAGTGGAAGGGCCAGTATTTGTAAAAGTGCCTTTTTCCCTGGCAGACTTAATCATTTGGAAACAGTCAGCCGGAACTTATAGAGAAAATCCTGATAAAGTGGTACGCGTAGTAAAAATGGTTATGAAAACTCAAAATCCTGACTTGGGTGACATACAAGTAATATTAGATACTCTGATGGACTCTACTGAAAAAGAAATGGTACTTAAGGCAGCCAAAGAGAGGGCAAGAGAAGATATTAGAAATGGGCTGGTAACAGGGAATTTAGATGTGAATTTCCCAATTGAGGATCCAAATTGGGACCCTAATTTATTGTGCGATATGAGGAGATTACGGAAATACCAAGAGTAGATCCAAATAGGAGTTCAGAATGCAGTGCCCAAAACTATAAATTGGTCCAAACTATTTGAGGTTTGACAGGAAAAGAAGGACTCTCCCACTGCGTTTTTTGGAGAGGCTTAAGGAGGTAGCAAGGAAATATACAGACCTCCAAATGGATACAGAGCAAGCAAAGGTTCAGCTCGCTCTCATATTCTTGGGCCAATCACAGGATGACATTTGTAGAGAATTGCAAAAATTAGAAGGGGAAGAATTAAGGAATTTGGATAAGTTGCTCGAGATTGTTTGGAAGGTATATAACAATCGGGAAAAAGAAGCAAGTAAAAGGCAGCAGCAGAATCTTTTGGCAGTAATACAGGGGAGAGGGAACCCAAATTTCAGGGGGCATAACAGGAATGGTCGGGGTAGGAGACCAGTTACCCAAGGGTTAAGCTTGAATCAATGTGCGTATTGTAAGCAGGAGGGGCATTGGAAGCGAAATTGTCCAAGTTTGAATAACCAGTTTGACCAGGGCAATCAGTTCCAGCAGGGTACCAAGGAGATGGTCCTGGGGGAGTATACCAGATGACTAGACGTAGAACCGGTAGAACAAGTTAAGGAACCTGTTGTAAATATACAGTTAGGGCATAAAGAGGTCAGATTTCTAATAGACACGGGAGCTACTTTTTCTGTATTGAATGATTTGCAAAGACAAATTTGGGACAAGGAAACGACAATAGTCGGCGCTACAGGGAAAGAGGAAAAACGGCCTTTCCTGCAACCCCTAGATTTGTGTTTTGGAAACAAGGTTATAACACACGAATTTTTATATGCACCTGAGTGTCCAATTCCGCTTTGAGGGAGAGATTTGCTAGCGAAACTTGATGCGGTAATAACCTTTGAAAATGGAGAGCTTATAATGAAAATACCTGAACCAAAGACGGGACAGATATTAATGATGAAAGAAAAACCTGTTCCTTCTATCCCTAGGGAGGTAGAAGATGCAGTGATTCCCTCTGTATGGGAGACAGATATACCAGGGAAATCTAAATTGGCACAACCAGTGCATGTAGAGTTAAAAGAAGGGGCAAGGGCTGTACAAGTCAAACAATATCCCATAAAACCAGAAGCACGGCAAGGAATAGTAAAGATTATTGAGAATCTCTTGAAATACCAAATTTTAGAAGAATGTGAATCAGAATTTAATACACCAATATTTCCAGTAAAGAAGCCAAATGGTGAATATAGATTAGTGCAGGATTTGAGCGCAATAAATAAAATAACAAAGGACATTTATCCAGTGGTAACAAATCCTTATACATTGCTAACATCCGTAAAGGAGATATAGAAATGGTTTACCGTAATTGATTTAAAAGATGCCTTTTTCTGCATCCCCCCTGACAAAGAAAGTAGGAAACTGTTTGTCTTTGAGTGGGAAAACCCAGGGAATGGAAGAAAGACCCAGCTCACCTGGACACAACTCCCACAAGGCTAAAAGAACTCACCGACCCTATTTGGAAACCAACTGACAAAGGAACTGGAGATTTGGACTGAAAATGGGCAAGTACCAAGAGACCAATTCTTATTGTTGCAGTATGTTGATGATCTACTAATAGCTACAGAAGAAAGAGCAACCTGTATAAAGGTAACCATTGAGATTTTAAATTCACTGGGAATGGGAGGCTATAAAGTATCCAGAGGAAAGGCACAAATCGCACAACAGATTGTGATTTACCTGGGATGCGAAATTCCACAAGGGCAACGAAAACTAGGTACTAACCGTATCCAAGCTATTTGTGCTATTCCAGAGCCCCAGAATTTACATGAGCTGCGAGTCTTCCTCAGGATGGCAGGATGGTGTCGCTTGTGGATCATGGACTATGGACTGATTGCGAAACCCCTGTATGAAGCTCAGAAGACGCAGCCATTCACCTGGGGCAAACCACAGAAAGAAGCCTTCCTAACATTAAAGGAAGCACTGACAACTGCTCCAGCATTAGAGTTACCTGATCTGTCTAAAGATTTTCAGCTGTTTGTACATGAAAGGCTGCGCCTAGCACTAGGAGTCCTGACCCAACGTCTGGGAAGCTGGAAAAGGCCGGTGGGCTACTTCTCCAAACAACTCGACAACATAAGTGCTGGGTGGCCCCCATGTCTGCGGGCAGTCGCAGCTACTGTGATCCTGATACAAGAAGCCAGGAAACTTACTATGGGAAGGCACATAGATGTCTATGTACCACACATGGTAACCACTGTCTTAGAACAAAAGGGGGGCCATCGGCTATCTCCCAGCAGGATGATGAAATTCCAGGTAGTCCTGACTGAGCAGAATGGTGTCACATTAAAAACAACTAACCTTTTGGATCCAGCTTTGTTCCTAGGTACCACAACTGAAGAAGGCCCATTAGAACACGACTGTGTAGAAGTAATAGAGTACACCTATTCAGCAAGAGAAGACCTGAAAGACATCCCACTAGAGCAGCCGGAGTGGGAGCTGTTTACAGATGGGAGCAGCTTTGTGGAAAACGGAACCAGATACGCTGGATATGCGGTAACAACAGTCAATACAGTAGTGGAGGCAAAGGCATTACCACCAAATATAACCCCTTGATAATGAGAGAAGTTCTACAAATTAAACATAACGAATGTCACTGGGGAGCAGAGGCATTGGTAAAATTGCTAAAGCAGAGTTTAATTTCAGTACCGATGTTAACAATGGCAAAATCAGTAATGTCAAAATGTGATATCTGCTTGAAAAACAACCCAGTGGCCAGGCGACAGGCACAGCTAGGAAGAATTCGGATAGGAATAGAGCCAGGAGACTATTGGCAGGTAGATTTTGTAGAACTACCAAGAACTCGAGGATACAAATACCTGTTAGTGGGGGTTGAGACATTCTCTGGGTGGCCAGAAACTCTTCCCTATCACACGAACCAAGCAAAGGAAACAGTTAAGTGGTTACTACAGGAGATTATTCCCAGGTTTGGGGTACCCCTAGGGGTATCATCAGATAGGGGACCCCATTTCATAGCTACAGTAGTAAGAGAGGTAAGTAGATTGCTGGGGATAAATTGGGACCTCCACACACCATGGAGACCCCAGTCAAGTGGACAGGTAGAGAGGATGAATCAGACACTAAAAAGGCAAATCAGTAAAATATGCCAAAAAGCCAAATTGCAGTGGCCCCAGGCTTTGCCAAAAGCACTGTTGAGGATTCGGATAAAGCCTAGGAGTGGGATGTCAGTCAGTCCTTATGAGATATTGTATGGGAAACCATATGAATCTCCTGAGCCTAACCTAATGTAAATGTCACAGGAAAGCAGGAAGTGTATAATTATGTTCTGTCTCTTGGGAAAACTTTAGCTCGGCTCCAGAGTCTTGAGAACCCAGTTCATAACATACATCCAGGAGACGAGGTGTATATCAAGACCTGGAACGAGGAACCGCTGAAAGAAAAGTGGAGTGGACCCCATCAGGTACTACTGACCACATTTACAGCAGTCAAAGTAGCCGGTGTGGAACCCTGGATCCACTATACCCGAGTGAAGAAAGTCCATCCTGGATCACAGACTGTATAAACTCTGGAATGAACAAAGGCTGCAGATAAGAGGTGTTTAATTGCTTTCAGAATGCTATCAGTAATTGTGCTAACATTATGGTTATTAATATCTTTGGGATGTTGAATGCAAAATGATCAACCAACCACTCTTCATTCTAGAATGAAGAGAGAGGTACAAATGGAAACACAGGTGATAAAGGTTTCTAATGCAGTTCGGGCTGAGAATGTAATGATCGGATTAGTCAAAGATTTTGCCAAAATGCAAAACCCCAGCCGAATAACTGCCTGTCTGCCCATACCAAAGGCAGCAGGAGACCCAGTAAATTGGGGAATCATAACATCAAAACTACCTGAAATACAAAAGAACAAAACAATTACATGTAAACTGGTACCCGAATTGAGGCAAGTTACAGAAACCACTGTGGTATGGGAATGTGAGGCCAAGGATAGGAAAGATCAGATAGAACCTTGGGACAGTGCGTAGTCTGTGAGTATTCTTCAAAGATTCCAATATATGGCAAACACCCCTTGGTGTATTAAGTGGGAAGGCCCCGAGAATGAAACAGATCCAGCAATAACGAACACTGACACTAGTAGCAGAACGAGGGCAGACAAAGTAAGTTGGTGGGCATGTAACAAAACTTACGACTGCACTTCAGATGATGAAGAGATAAAACAGATGCCACCCCTGGCAATAGCCCTACAAATTGGTTGTGCTTGCAGAGGGATCAAACATAAACAAGGCAGAGTGAATTATAAAGTAATTATAGGGTGTACCAGGATTACAATCCGAGGTCCAGGACAATTTGTATGGGCAGCAAGTGATGGTACCTGGGACAACACATCTGCCTGTAGACAGGAAAGTAAAGGAGATTACTTTAGGCCTGCCAACCTTATGTCCAATTTGGAAAAAGTCCCCATTTAATGGAAAACATGAACTTCTGCAGATAAGAGCAAGAAGAGAAGCTCTAGACAATGAAAATCCAGATGACACTTGGCAAGAACCCTCTAGTGGAGTGAAATTTGGATGGGCCCTAGAGTCATTGCTTGGTCCTATAGCAAACTATAAGAGCAGAGAGATGCTATACAAACTTACAGGTCAGGCAGGTAGACTGGCAAGAGTCACCCAGGAAGGATTTAAAGAATTAAATATACAATTACAAGCCACCACAAAAATGACTTTACAAAGTCGATTGGCCCTAGATATGTTACTCCTGAAAGAGCATGGAGTATGTGGATCTTTAAAGGGACAAGTTGATCATTGCTGCGTTCATATCCCAAATGTAACTGCAGATGTAGAATATGACATCAATCAGTTGAAACAAATAGA
This sequence comes from Melozone crissalis, assembly GCF_028551555.1. Taxonomy (NCBI): domain Eukaryota; kingdom Metazoa; phylum Chordata; class Aves; order Passeriformes; family Passerellidae; genus Melozone; species Melozone crissalis. The sequence goes on along the minus strand of NW_026535807.1, from coordinate 21,786,612 downwards.
TCATGAAGCACAAGAAGAGCAAAAGGATTTGGCTCCAAGCTGGTTAGGAAAAATCTTTAAAGGGTTGGGGTGGAATATGAGTTCATGGATTAAATCTATCATTGAGAGTGTGATAATCTTACTAATTGTATTCTTAGCAATCTGGTTAGTTTACAGCATCTTAAAGGGAGAGATACAGAAGAAAACATCCTGGAACCAGAGGATAATAAAGGCACTAACACGAGATCCACGCCCACCATCTTCTGGTTCTCCAGTTCGTAACAGCATCCATGACAACGTTTATATCAACCCTGGATTTGAAGAACCAAGTATGAACTGAGGAATAAAGGACTGTATGAAGTGAAAACATTTACACCTATAGTGAAGTGAAAATGCTTTCAAAGGGGGGAGAATGATAGTGGAACCCTGGAAAAAATTAAAGATAGAATCTAAAATGTTAGACTTTGTGCTTTCCCAGATCAACTGCACCTGCGTAAGCTGTATGATAAATTATAAAACTTTTAGATGTGATGATTGTTTAGTAATAAATGTAATTATTATATAACCATAAGAAGAATAGTGAGAAGCTATGTTGGAAATCCAGAGAGGGGCTAAATTTATGTATACAATATGAACAATATAAGTTTAATAATTAACATGAAAGTTATGTAACGATAGAGTATAAAACATGATCGTTTCGGATGTATGGTCGGAGTCAGATTTGGGTTGAATATACCCCGATTCCCAGAGCTCTTAATAAAAAGCACCGCATATAATCGCTCCGTGATTATGTGTTTTTGAACGCTAACAAGGGAACTTTTGCTTTGAACATCCACCCCAATACTGGTAGTTGGGGTGCCAGGAGGAGTTGGCGCTTCAGTGCCTATTACCTCTGAGGCAGCCTGGACTCCTTCATAGGCAGCCAAGATTTCTTTCTCTGTTGGAGTGGAGTTGGCTTCAGACCCTCTGTAGCTTTGACTCCAAAATCCCAGTGGTCGGCCTCGAGTCTCCCCAAGCACCTTCTGCCAAAGGCTCCAGGACAAGCCATGGTTCTCGGCTGCAGAGTAGAGCATGTTCTTTACCTCTGGTCCTGTCCTGACTGGGCCAAGGGCCACTGCATGAGCAATCTCCTGTTTGATCTGGACAAAGGCTTGTTGCTGCTCAGGGCCCCAGTGGAAAGCGTTCTTCTTACGGGTGACCAGATAGAGAGGACTCACGATCTGACTGTATTCAGGAATATGCATCCTCCAAAAACCTATGGCGCCTAGGAAAGCTTGTGTTTCTTTCTTGCTGGATGGTGGAGACATTGCTGTGATCTTGTTGATGACATCGGTGGGAATCTGACGCCGTTTGTCTTGCCACTTCACTCCCAGGAACTGAATCTCACGAGCTGGACCCTTGAACTTTGCTCTTCTTGATGGCGAAGCCAGCTTTTAGGAGAATCTGGATGATTTTCTCCCTTTTCTCAAACACTTCCGCAGCTGTGTTCCCCCACACAATGATGTCATCAATATATTGCAGGTGTGCTGGAGCCTCACCCTTTTCCAGTGCAGCTTGGATCAGTCCATGGCAGATGGTGGGGCTGTGCTTCCACCCCTGGGGCGGTCAGTTCCAGGTGTACTGCACTCCCCTCCATGTGAAAGCAAACTGAGGTCTGCATTCTGCTGCCAGAGGAATGGAGAAAAATGCATTGGCAATGTTTATAGTGGCGTACCACCTTGCTGCCTTGGACTCCAGCTCGTACTGGAGTTCCAGCATGTCCGGCACAGCAGCGCTCAGGGGTGGAGTCACTTCATTCAATGCACGATAGTCCGCAGTCAATCTCCATTCTCCTTCAGATTTTCGCACAGGCCAAATGGGGCTGTTGAAGGGTGAGTGGGTCTTGCTGACCACCCTGTGGCTCTCCAGCTCACGGATCATTTTGTGGGTGGGGATCACAACATCTCGATTCGTTTGGTACTGTCGGCAGTGCACTGTTGAGGTGGCAATTGGTACTCGTTGCTCTTCCACCTTCAGGAGACCTACTGCAGATGGGCTTTCTGACAATCCAGGCAAGCTGTTCAACTGCTTGACACCCTCTGTCTCTACAGCAGCTATTCCAAATGTCCATCTGAGTCCCTTTGGGTCTTTGAAGTACCCACTTCGAAGGTAGTCTATGCCCAAAATACATGGGGCCTCTGGGCCACTCACAATAGAGTGTTTCTTCCACTCATTTCCAGTCAGGCTCACCTCAGCTTCCACCAAAGTAAAACCCTGTGATCCCCCTGTCACACCAGCAATAGAAACAGACTCTGTCCCCACATGTCTCGATGGGATTAATGTACATTGTGCACCAGTGTCAACCAAAGTTTTGTATTCTTGTGGTTCAGATGTGCCAGGCCAACGAATCCACACAGTCCAAAAAACACGGTTTTCCCCAGCCTCTACCTGGCTAGAGGCAGGGCCCCTCTAAGCCTGGTTATCCTTCTTTCCCTGGGCATATGTGTGGTGGTTTGACCAGGAAGAAGTGGGAATTCTGGGATGCTGTGGTCAAACCAATGGGTGCTCGGATTTTGATATTGGCACCTGGTGTAGCCAGTGGGGTTTGGACACACCTCCGAGAACACACAGGGGTTAAAAGCAGAGCTTCGGCCCTGGGAGGCTCTCTTGGGACTTCGAGGGAAAGAGGTCGGATCGCCCTCCCTCATCCAGCAGCAGCAGCTGGGCGGGGGAGGGGCAGCCATGTGGTAGGCCTGGGCCTGGACAGAGATGGGGGGTGAGGAGGCCCTTGAGGATGGAAGGGTGGAGGAGCCCCAAGAGACATCGGACAGCCATCCCCCCCCACAGGAGAGAGAAAGGGAGACCCGGTGACGATGAATGTGATAGCAGCTGGCCCAGGAGGAGAAGGAAGGGGGGGAAGTGCAGAGAGGAGGTGCCCGGCCGGAGCAGCAGCGAGTGTGGGAGTGCTGGAGCTCTGGGACAGGCAGAGACTGAATTTTTAACCCTTTCTTTCATGATTGGGACGTCGCAAAAATGCTGATCCTCCTCGGAGCTGAATAAGAAGAAAGATAGGAAATGAGATAACCAAGAATGAGGCCCGAGGGATGTGGAGAAGACTGGCTGAGTGGGGAGAGATGACTGGAGTGGCCTTTTGGCTGGACTTTTCTTGTGTAGCCATAGACTCAGTTTTATTCCTGTGACACAGAGACTGCACTTAGGGGGAGGCAGTGCCTCAGAACCAGGAGGGTTCATTGTGGGGACCCCTCGGCCCCAGGGGATTGGAAAAAAATGAGGGGTACAGATGTCCAAAAGTAGAGACTGTGCCTTTTTGGAGTGAGACAAGGCATCCTTAAAAGACAACCCTAAAAGCAGCTCTGGTCCATGCACAGTGGTGAGAGCACTGCGCATGGAAGGAAGATGTCACAAGCGGCAAAAGGACTTTGAAGGCGGTGCTGAGTGGCATGGAAGCACACGAGGTTTCAGCGTGTTTCCAGGGGAAGCCTATGGTGCAAGAAGGACTCCTCTCCTCTTCATGGACTGAAGTTTGAGTATTCTAAAGGGTGGTGCCGTTGGTGATTTGGGGGAATGTATCGGATTGGGAAATTTTCGTGGTGGGGAGGAGGAAAGTGGTTTTTGTAAGGTTTTCAATTTTTTCCCTTATAGGTTTTTCCCTTCTTTTCTTGTAGTTTAGGTAATAAAGTTTTCTTTATTTCTAAGCTGGAGCCTGCTTTGCTTATTCCTGGTCACATCTCACAGCAGACACCAGGGAGAGGGTATACTCATGGGGGCACTGGCTCTGTACCGGGCCTAAACCATGACAATATGTCTTGGAGGTTCCTTCAAGGGGATCAAATCAAAAATATTGTCATTATCATCATATGTGACAGTTCGGTTACTGGCCACTGGAGCTGCTTCCCTTTTGGAACTTCCTCTCTGAGTCTTCAGTTGTCTCACCCGTTGTGCCAGAGCAGCGGTAGGTTTTCTATGCCATCTCCCCATGTCTTCTCCACAATCACGCAGGTAGAACTGAAGCAAAGTGAGAATTTTCCGGGATAGAAATCCATTTTAATTTAGGTGAAATGTACATTTTTGAGTTGAGTCTGTGGTTAGAAATCATAGTTATTTAGCCAGACTGCAAGGCCTAAGCTCAGTGAAGTTACTTCAGCTAAGGACAGAGATAAAGGGGAGGAGACAGAAGATGATAGAGAGAGACAGGGACTGCTATAAGGGCAAGCAGCCTGACCTCGGAATTCTTTCTGATAAAAAGGAACTAGTGGTAAAATTCACACAAAACCCATGAAAATGAATATGTATGAACCTATTGTGAAACTGTATGCATATGTATTTTAGAGGGGGATAAAAGGAGATCTGGAGTTCTCAGAGGTACGCATGCCTTTTGAGGAGAGTTTTCTCTGCATGTGTCCGGCGCCATAATAAAACGTACCGAGCTTTACCACTTTTATAAAGTTGTGAGGTTTCTTCTTTTCTCCGCAAAACAGAGCCACAGCTCAGCTCGTGGGATGTACCTTCTCTCGCCATCTGGGGAACGTCTGCGTTGGGTACCAGAACCTCTGATCTGCACTGCCGAGATTTGGAGAAAGCCCTCTTTAATCTCCTCCCTCAGTTTCTTGTGACCCTCCTCTATCTTTTCCTCTAATTTTTGCAGACGTGTTTCCACCGCTCCAATTCTGGCATGTGTTGGGCCATTCACAGTGTCTGCATATGCTCGGAGCTTCTTTGCCATATCCAGCACAGTCTCCTCACCATCATCCCACTTCATCATTGCTAAAGCAGAAGCATATTCTCGTGGCCCAAGTCGTACAAGTTTTCTCCACATCACAGATGTGCATGGTACCAAGTCTGAATTTACAGTGTTTCCATCATCTGAGAAGACAATCTCGGCCACTGCCATTTCCCTCAAGCGTTGAATCCCTTGTTCTATGGTTTTCCACTGGGTTTGCTGCATATAGAGATCATCTGCACACAGGTATCTTCGTGCTACACTTCTTAGGACCCGTTCCCAGAGGCTGTGAGAGTTAGCCCCGCTCATCATTCCTTGGTCTATGACAGTATCCTGTGACAGGGATCCCAAATGCCTCGCTTCAGTGCCATCCAGAATTGTAGCCTCGCCTGCAGCATCCCAGAGACGGACCAGCCAACTAATTATGGATTCATCAGGTCGTCGGGTGTAATCCTTCTTTAGGCCATGAAGGTCCTTCAGGGAATAGGACTCAATATTTGCGTCTGATCTTGCACCTGCTGCTTTGACTCCTGATTTTATGTCAGGAGGCATTGAGGTTCCTTCTCCTGTATCACCATCATCATCATCATCCACTGGTCGATTAGTTTTTTCCATGCATTTCCCACTTCCCACTGGTAGCAACAGCCATGGGTTTAGATGCTGGCTTAGGCTTACTGTCTGGTCTGGCTGCTGGCTTTGAGCCTGGGCTGTTGGCTACAGCTTGAGTGACTGGGATGGCTGATTTATCTTCCTGCCTCCCTGCCTCTGTCTGCTGCCCTACACTATCTAACAAAGTGCGATAAGCATAGGCCAGGGCCCAGCTTATTGCAATTAGCCTTTTCTCCTTAGAATCGTCACGGCACTTCTCTTTTAGGTATTTCCCCACTTCTGCTGCATTCTGAATTTGTTCCCGTGGAAAATCCCAGTCTACAGGATCAGAAAATTCCTTCAGGGTTTGGCCTATATTTTCCCATTCTCCATCCCACTCAGGATTTTTCACGCCTGCATCTGCTTCTGGGTCAGGGGTCTCATGAGCTCCTCTGGATATCTCAGCCCTCATTCTAGAGAAGCTGCAGACCATACAGAGGAAGCTTACCAGATTAAATATCAGAAAGATGGTCTCTTTAACATTCAGGGGAAACTGAACATTCTCAAAAAGTGACATAACCGATCCAAAGGAGAAGAGGGAAAGGGAAGGCTGGAAAGTCTCATTCTTGGCTCCTCCTCTAACAGACTGAGTGTAATTACTAATAAATTCCCAAAACGTACTACTTGAATTGGGATGCAGGGTAGGATGAAGAAACCATAACCCATACATATCGTAAACAGAGGCCAGTATCTTTGTAAACGCTTTATAAATCATTATCACCAAGGCCAGCACAACAGCTATTCCAATGCGTACCCCTCTACCATAAAAATTACTTGTTAAGGACAATAATCCTAATGACCAGAAAGGTATTGAAACCTCAAAAAGGTCTAGAACCCAGAGCCACACTAAGGCTTTCACAACCAGAGACATCAGGGCTTCAAGCAGCATGGCTACTAACTGCTTTAGCAACAACAAACATACAATTAATAGAGCTTTTTTCCACCTTTTCCAGCCGCGCGTTGGGCGCCAATTCATGTATTTGTCCAGGTTTAGAGCAAATTTGGAGAAGAATCTCCGCAAAGTAGCTCCTGTGGGAAAAGCAGATCCAATCGGCCCCTGCCCCCAACTGGTCCAGGAGGGAAAAAAATACCTCCTTGGAGAAAGGTGGACTGTTTATTAAACAATAAAACCAAAACAATATCAAACAATGAGACCCCTTGCCACTCTACAAGAGATGACAAACTGAGAAAACCCCGGGTTGAAGCTCAGCTCACTCAGTCTCTGGTCAATCCCTCTGGTGCTGGAATTGTCGCAGGCCAGGCCTGGCCCGGTGGGCCACAGGTGCAGCTGCTGGTGCTCTCCTGGGTGTTCAGTCCAGAGCAGTTTCAAGAGGTCCAAAGAAAAAGGAAAAAATAAAACCAGTCCAGAGAACTTCTTTGCCTCAGCTCACTAAAACTAATGAAAAAGCAAAAGAAGAGCTCTCTGTCCCGCTGTCTGTTCATCCACAGACAACACAGTCAGGAGCAGGAATGTGGTGGAGGACTGCAGTGTCTGAAAACAAACTGTGTGCTTCTTCTCTGCCCCCTTTCACTCTCTGGAACACTCTTAAAGGTACAAAACTTATTATTCAACATAAACAGAATGAGACGATTTGGGATAAAAGCATCATATAGTCAACCCAGGACACCAGGGCAGCTACACGGAGTGTTTTGACCAGGAAACGGAGTGCGGCTGCAGCTGGGCTGTTGTGCCTCTGGGGCTGTTCATCAGCCCCATCGGGCCCCAAGGCCACACAGCCCTTCCCTTCCCTCCCGTTCTGGCCCTTGTCCAGAGGAGCAGACCCTGTGCAGCACCCTGCATTGGTGATGGCCCATCAATTATGTTCTATCAAGTGTGTGTTAATTAGGGAGGAGCTTTGTTTTGCCTGCTGGAATTGCTGGTCAGGCTGCGTCCCTGGAGATGCTCTTGATGGCTTCCCTCTTTTCCTGGGCTTGCCACTGGAGGAGGTGCAGGCCCAGATGATGCCAGGGAAGGAAATGTGCCCTCAGCCCAGGGTCGCTCAGCATGGGCTCCCCCAGCCCTGGGGACCCCGCCACTGGTCACAGCAGCCCCTGCCTGGCTCCTGCCTGCCCACACCGTGGCCATCCACGGCTGCTCCTGGGCACGGAGCTGAGCCAGTGCTGCTGCTGGCTGGGCTTTGCTGCTGCTACCACCTGGACACTGAGGTAACAGCACGTTCTCTTTATTGCAATAGAAGAACTGATTCGGGATGCTCTCAGTCCGTGGTCAGTTAAGCACTTCCAAATACTTTCCTGGGGCTTTCACCTTTGGCCCTGGATGGAGGGCTGGGCCTGTGGCCTCAAAGCACCACAGAGCTTTGAGGTACAAATGTAAACTGGTCAGATTCAGAGCTGCTGCTATTGCTCTTCCGGCTGTAGAGGTCTTGTGACCAGCCACCAGCTTTCAACTTTTCTTCGAGATGGTGCCTGTGAAGAGAGGAGGTGGCTGAGGCCCCAGCTGCCAGTGGCACACAGGGAGCCTCCTGCACAGCAGGGCCCAGAGCTGGCAAGGCTCCCCAGCACGGCTGGAGCTGCTGGCACAGCTTGGCCCAGCTGCACAGCTGCCCCTCAAGGCCCCGGCGAGCAGGGCACGGCTCTGGGCAGGCTCCCTGGCCAGGAGCGGGCCCCAGAGCGCCTCTGCCTTTCAAGGGCAATCTCGTCCCTGCTCTTTCTCCTCCCCACCGGGCTTTGCCTCTGCCCTGTGACCCAGGGGTTTGTCTTGGCCAGGCAGCCTCAGTGGGAGCCAGCACTGGCTGCAGCCCCAGCGGGCCCCCCAGGACAAGGCCCAGCAATGAGGAGGCCAATGAAAGCTCTGGGCAGCAGCAGAACCCTCAGCAGAGTTCTTTGGACAATCATGGACTGGCCACACCTCCCCTGCAGCCTCACTGCGAATGTTTCCTGTCTGCAGTAGGCTTTCAAAAGAAGCTGTTTGAAGGGGAGAGCAACAAAACACTCACCGTTTTCTCTTCCAGGAATACCAGATTCCAAAGCAGCACAACATGAAGACAAGCTCCCCACCAGCCAGAATGGCCAGTAACTCTAGCAAACAGTGAGTTCCCATACAGAAACAGCTTCCAAGGCCCTTCTGGGAATCAGGAACATGTGCTGTGGTTCCAGCTGCACCTGTGGGAGCAATGGGGAGTGTCAGCCCGTGCTGTGCTGCACTGCTGAGCTGGCAGCACGGTGGATGCGGGCAGGACGTTCTCCGTTTCCCCCAGAGCTGGGGCCTGCAGGCGCCTTCCCGCCCCTTGGCACAGGCTGTGCCACCCAACAAAGCCCAGCAGGCCGGGAGGAGAGCCCGGGGGCAGCGCAGCTGCTTGGGCAGACGCTGCTCAGAGGGACACGGGCCAAAGCCATCCCTGAGCAGCCACTGCCAGCCCTGGCCCTCCCTGCCCCGTGACAGCTCCCCCAGCCCCAGGGCACAGAGTCAGGCCCTGTCAGGACCCAGTGCAGCCCCTGCCCAGTTGGGAGCCAAGGCTGGCTCTGGCCCTGGGCTGGCGGCAGGGCTCCCGCTCGGGGCTGCTCCTGTGCCTTGGGCCTCTGGGCACTCAGGGCCAGCTCCGGAGCAGCTGCAGCGGGAGGGACGCTGGTGCACGAGTCCCCTTTCCCCGGGGCTGTGAACAAGCTCCAGAGGCCTCAAGACCTCCAGAGGCGCCTCCAGCTTTGGCTGCTGCCAGGCCGTGCAAGGGCAGGCCCTGGGGGAAGAGCTGCTGCCACACAGCCCTGCCAAGGGCTGAGCCTGGCACAGCAATTACCTCCTGTGCCAGTGCCTGTGTGTGGCTTGGCCTTCCTTCCTGCACCAGGGGCTTCCAATTGGCCTCTGCTTCCTTGGGGAAACACCTCCTTCTGTGCTGCCATTTGGTCCATCACTTGAGAAACAAAAAAGAACAGCTAGATCAGGTGGAACAACTCCCCATTTCTTTGGTGGCATCTTCAGGGCATCATGCTTATTAAAAATGGGGAAATGATCCACAAAACCTCTGGGCTTTTTGGGCTGGGCCAGGGCCCACCCTCCTCCAAACAGCTGCCAGTGCTGAGCAGAAGTGTTGAGTGGATCGTGCAGGGTGTGGGCACACACGTGCATGCCTCTGTCCTGGCACCTGCAGCGATGCCCCCCTGGCTGAGCTTTGGGCTCTGAGCTGGCAGCTCTCCCAGGGGAAAGGCCTTCACCTACCCTCACCATCTCCCTGAGGCTCAATCCTGCATCACCTTCACCAGCAGGCTTGGCCGCAACTAAAAGGCCATGATACTGCTGAAGTTTCTCCTTCAGGCCCGAGTGGCAGTGAGGGCACCTGGGTGATTGGTGCCCTTCAAGGCACTCCCTCAGCTCTGCCTTCCACTCAGGAGCAGGGCCAGGGGGACCTCGTGCCTGCAGTGGCCCCACACTGGGATGGAAGGAGCCCCTTGCGGGGCAGTCGGGGCAGAAAGGACTCCCTGGAGCTGCCAGCAGCTCCAAACCCAGCCCCAGGCAGGGCCAGGGCTTGGCAGTGGCAGCAGGAGCAGCTCAGGCTCCCTGGGGCCGACAAAGGAGCTGAGAAAGGCTCAGCCCCGGGGCACAGCCCTGGGCCCAGCCCCTTCCCTCTCTGCTCTTCTCTGTGCCTGCACAGAGCACACGGAAGGACACAGTGGCATTGCACAAGGGAAGGAGGATGGACAGGTAAATGCTCCTTCCTCCCACTGACAGCGATCCTGTGGGATCACTCAGTGCTCCAGAAAGGAGCAGGGCAAGGCTTCCAGATTCCTTCAGCCCTGAGATTATGTTAAAGGGAAAGTTAGCACGAATGAGCTCTTGCCACATAGGCACTGATTATTCTCTCAGAAAAGGTATATGGAGAACTTGCCTTCACCATCCTCCAAGGACTTGAAATGGTTATGTGCCAGGGCTTCCAGATAATCCATCTCAGGATCCCAGTCTAGAACAGAGCACAGATCAGAACCATTTCCATGCTGTGCTGAGATCCCCTTCTGCCTCTGGGAAATGGGCACTGCAAGGGGGTCGGGTGAGGCCATGGGAGCCAGGTGTGAATGGACAAGGCCAAAGCTGCACAGGGGCCTGGGGAGCTCTGGGCTGGCTCATGGTCACTCTCCACAGGTCCTGGGCAATGTCCCTGGTGGGGCGGCTGGAGTAGCCCGAGGTCCTGGGGATCTCACCCTCACACACAGTGAGGAAATCCACCCTAAAGCCCAGAGGGAAACTGCAGCAGGCAGTGCCACAGCTGTCCCTGCCTCCCTCTGTCCCTCCTGCCCTCCTTCTGCTGGGACACTGCCCAGTCCTCAAGGGCACGTGGCCAGGCCCTGTCAGGAGCCACTGGAGCCTTGCTCTCCCCCTCTGCCCTTTCCCCACCATGGGCACCCCGTGCAGCCGCTCCCAGGTTTGGGGACGTGTCTCCCACGGAGGGAGCCCAGCAGGACAGCTCAGTACCCGAGTGCCCTGAGCCTGCTCGGGACAATTCCTCTGGGCTGTGCCCGTCTTGTCCGGGCTGTGCCCGCCGTGCCAAGCAGCAGAGAGGGCAGCTCCAGCCTCAGCAGGGCTCAGGCCCAGAGGCACAGCAATTACCTCCTGTGGCTGTGCCTGGCATCGCCTCCCTTCCTGCAGCAGAGGCTGGCACAGAATCACTGCTTCCTGTGGGAAATGCTTCCTCCTGCACAGCCTCTTCTTTCATTTCTAAAGAAAGAAAGAGGCGGAGCTGGATCAGATGGAGCTGTTCCCCTTTTGGGGAGGTGGCATATTCAGGAGTCTTGTCAAATCATGGATAGGTTTCAGGAAATCAGATGGGCTTCGGTGTCTCCCCCTCAACCTCTCCCTCCTGATCAACTGCCCCTCCTGATCTGCTCAGAGACAGGGAAATTGCAGGGATCTCAGAGTGCACATGGTCCGTGGTGCGGTTTGGGCTGCCTGTCAGCTGATGCCCAGTGCCTTCCTGCAGAGGGGCTGGGGAGAAGCTGCAGCCAGGCCAGGCTGGCAAACAGCCCTGCAGGGCGTGGAAGCAGCAGCGGGGCAGCGAGGCTGCCATGGATCCCTTCCTGCTGTGCTGGACACGGCGTGTCCAGATGTGCATCCAAAGCCCCCGGCTGCTGAGCCCCAGGACAAGGCTGAGGGAAATGCACCCACCAAGGTGTCTCTCCAGGTCACTCAGCATCTGGTCCAGAAGTTCAGGAGGCTTCAAGGATTTATTTTCTCCTTTTGCTTGGGTTTTTCCTTTTGGAAGACCTTAACAAAAAGTAATTCCATTTCCCAGGAATGGATGCCACAAAAGCAGGGCTCAGCCTGTGGTGGGGTCAGGAGGGACACACTACTCACCCCTGTGATGGGAGCTGGGCTTGTGTGCAGCATCCAGCCCAAGAGTTGGAAAATTCTGCTCTGCAGACACACTTGTAACTCAACAGCCACAGAAGCTTCTGTCCCCTGGTTCTTGCCAGGTTGTCAGTCATTGTTCTATGGAAAAACATAGATATCTTACCTGTGGGAGGTTCCACTGTATCCAAACTATCTTCCAGCCAAGGTTCCAGAAAAATATTTCCAGCATCCTGATCTAGAAGGGAGCACAGATCAGAACCATTTCCATGGTAGCAAGTGACAGCATGAGAGGACACAGTCTTAAACTGTGCCAAGGGAAATAAACATTGGATATTAGGAAAAATTTTTTTACAGAAAGGGCCATAAAGTACTGGAATGGTTTGCCCAGGGAGGAGTGGTGTCATCATCCCTGGATGTGTCTTAAAAAAACTGGAAGTGGCACCTGGTGTCATGGTGTATTTGAGGTGTTAGGGCTGGGTTGGACTTGATGGTCTCTTCCAACCCAGTGATTCTGTGATTCATGGTGTGCTGGGATCCCCTTCTGCCTCCGGGTATTGGGCACTGCAAGGGGGTTGGTTAAGGCTGTGGCAGCCAGGTGTGAATGGACAAGGCCAAACTGCACAGGGGTCTGGGGAGCTCTGGCCTGGCTCCTGGTCACTCTGCACCCTCTTTGCAGGCCCTGTGACACATCCCTGGAGAGGAAACTGGGGCTGCCCAGGGCCCTGGGGTCTCTCTCTCTCCCCCAGAGGAAACCCTCCCTAAAGGCCTGGGGAAAACCATCCCCAGCGCTTCCCGGGGAGCAGTGAGCGCTGTCCCGGGAAAGGGGAGCCATGCTGCCGGCTCACCTGCTCGCCGCGCTTGCAGCGGAGCAGCCTGGGCAGCCCTGGCAGGCAGGGCCACGGCCAGGAGGAGCAGGAGGAAGAGGCGCAGAGCAAGGGCCATGCTGCCTTGCCCTCTGCCAGTCCCGCAGCTCTTGCTGCCACCGCTGTCCTGACACCGCTGTCCCAATGTCAGCACCACTGCTGCCACCGCCGCTGCTGCTGCCGCAACAGTTGTGCTCAAGCACTGACTGCTCGCTCCTTGTGCTGCTGTGCAACCACCGGGTCTGGGACATCTGTGACCTCAGAGCCTGCTGTGACCTCAGCCTGCTGTGACCCCTGAGCCTGCTGTGACCTCAGCCTGCTGTGATCCCTGAGCCTGCTGTGACCTTCAGGCTGGGGCAGGATTGTGTGGGATGGATCTCAAGATGTGCCCTCCCAGTTAGGAGAGCATGTCCTGCCAGGCAGCTGCATCCAATCTTTCAATTTTTTTTTTATTTATTTTTTTTTTAACTAGAACTGAGTTATACAGCAGTGGAAATGTGAGATATTTCATGGTTTTACATGGAATATAGCCTTGTCAAGTCCAAAATTCAACTCACATTGGTGATTCCCACTATTGCAGGCAGCACCAGCCCTGCCACACCACACTGAGTGTGTGCTGTGTGCTCAGTGCTGGGGTTTGGGGCACGGTTGACATGACAATGAGGCCTTGTCATCCCCAAAAGCAATGTCTGATCAGTGTGTGTGGACACAGGCAGCCTCATCCAGCTGTTCATGATTAAACCTGTCCAGTTACTGGGTTTTTTTCAGTCATTAATCCATTCACTCTATTTTCCTAGTTGCTGTGCAACACGTGATGTATTTAAAAATAGATGAGGAATGATTTACATGGTTTCTGTACCTCTGGCTAAAAGCAGCACCCAAATAGTACTGTCTTGATAACTACTCAAGCCTTACAGTGAAGTGTTTTTCTACACTACACAGAATTATCAGAGAAGTAAGGTATTCCTGCATCACTCAAACTATTTTACTTATTATTTCCTTTGTAGATTATTTATTTGAGGGATGGAGGAACATGTTAGCTTCTTATCAAATAATCTAATTGAAGGCTCACTGGAGAGATTTAAATTTGAGCTTGAAAAAATCTGTACCCAGGAGAAAAGATAGTCATCCCATATCTTTAAAGAACATACAGAAAGCATAAACTAGATATGAATTTTTCTCTCTTTTTACTTTAGAAATCTGCACACTTTCTATCCTATAATGCTAACCCCCTACTAATTCAAAAATATATTTATTAGAAATCATAGCTGTTGATCAATACCTCACAGAGTCCTTACATATCAAAGTTATTATAATAAAAAAACAGCAGTAAGATTCAAAAGTTTATTCCAAAATTATATCTGAAAGGAGACACATCTGCCCTTTTCCGAGCAGCACTCCTGGCAAGTACCGTGCGATAATTGCTCCCGGTCAGTTGTGCCGGGAGCCAGCGCGGCTCCGGGCGGGGTCGGAGCGGGCGCGGCCGCGGGCGGGTCCGCAGCGCTCGCAGCGCTCCCGGCCGGGCTCGCTCGGGACTCTCGCCCCACCTCGTGAGCCCCGGGGGAAGTGCAGCGGCACCGAGCGCGGCGGGCACCGAGCGCTGCGGACACTGCGGGCACTGCGGGCACCGAGCGCGGCGGGCACCGAGCCCTGCGGGCACCGCGCTGCTCCTCTCCCCGTGCTCGGGAAAACAGGCAAAATACACTCGACAGTACAGACAGCACGCACTACAGCAGCCAGGCACGTTTACTTCATAAAGTTTTACCTCCACAAGATTAAAAACTGCATTTTAGCTGTTAAAGCATCATGATTTAGTTCGTTCAATGTGCAAAGCATCTGCCCTACCCAGTCAGTAGCTGGGTCATGGTTTAATCTGTTCATTGCTCTCATGACTACTACCAAGGCACACGTTCCCTTCCTGAATCTGGGATAAAAATTACTACTTTTGAAGTGAAGCGGGACAGCAGACACACAAAAACTTCATCCTTCCAACTCTACAAACTTTTAAAAAATTGTTAAGAACTGACAAGTTTCATTATTTAAAAAATTTCTCGAAAGAAAAAATTCTGACAAGAATACATTTTGCATTCACAGTTTTGTTTACTTCAATATTTGACACTGAATATCATTATATATAGTTATATATAATTGTAAATATTACACTGAGTATTACAGCCAATATTTTTATTTATTAGAATCAAGACTGATCCCAAAAATCTTGTGAAAATTAAGAGACATGGAAAACGAATGCTGTATTTGATGTTCGATTTTAAACATAGCATTTCTCTCCCTGAGCTTGTACGAGTCCCGATGAGTGTGATATTGCAGACACACTAAGGAACTGAAGGTCCACTTCTCCTCTGAAAGGCTCTGATGCTCCCTGCAGACTCAGTGCATCCCCCACACGTTACAAAAATCAATCAGGAGTACAGCCAGAAAAGGTTATTTGGACCCTAGTGAGGCGGTGGAGTGCCTGCAGTGAGAGGATCACAGGAAATGGCCTTGAGCTGAGACAGAGGAGATTCAGATTAGATATTAGCAAAATGTTTTCACTGTTCGGGTGGTCAGGCATTGGAGGGGCTGGCTGCTCAGGGCAGTGGTGGAGTCACCATCCCTGGAGGCATGCCAAAGGTGTCTGGGTGTGGCGCTGGGTGCTTTAGGGGTGACAGAGTCAGTGCTGGGTGACATTAAAGGGCTCTTTCACTCCAGATGATTCCACGATTCTGTGCGATGGGCCACGGGGCGGCCAAGGCCCCTGAACCTGGTAATAGTGCTAATGCCGCACGGGGGGCGCGGGCCGGGCTGCGGGGCAGACGCGGGCCGCGCAGGGCAAGGCCGCAGGGCCGCGGGGCAGACACGGGCAGTGCAGAGCAGAGCAGAGCAGGGCAGGGCAGGGCCGCAGGGCAGACACGGGCCAGGTCCGAGCCGCGCCGCGCCGCGCGGCGGGGCTCACCCCCGGCAGGCCCGAGGTGGAGGCGGGGAAAGGCGGGCGCGGCCCGCGGCCACCGGGGGCGCCATTACGACACCACCATGGAACGCGCCCGAAATAAATGGCGGACGGGGGCGGAGCCCTGTTCATAGCTGACCAATGAAGAGCTACATTCCCGGGCGGGGGCGGGACTTCGCGGCCCCACAGCCAATGTGCGCGGAGGCGGCGGGTGATGGACGGGCGGGCGGCGGCTGCGGCGGGCGGGGCGCGGTGCCCTTCCCATGGTGCCGCGGGAGCGGCGGCCGCAGCGGCCGCGACTTCATCCGGGTCCCGCAAGTACCGGGATGGTGGGGCCGGGCGGTGGCCGCGGGGCCGGGGGGGCGCGGGAGCGGCCGCGGTGTCGGGGCGCGCCGGGGAGCGGGTGGGAGCGGAGGGACCGAGCCGGAGAGCCCGTACGGGCGGGCGCGGGGCCTCGGCCCGGCCTCTCCGCCGCCTCTGGCGCGGGCCCGGTTCATTGTCCTTATTCCCCTCATCGATGCCTTTTTCCCTCGTTCTCCCCCGCTCTCCTCCAGGCTCACAGGAAGGTCCGGAAGTGCCGCCCCCGGGAGCCGCCGGCGCCAGGTACGTCACTGCCGGGGCCGGGGGGACCTTTGCCGGGGGAGCCCCCTGGTACCGGGGCCGGGCGGGGCTCAGCGCTGCCCGGGCACCGAGAGGGCGGCAGCGGGGGCTGAGCTCGGAGCGAGGGGCGGAAGGTGAAGAAAATCCCTTAGGAAGTAGGTGGGAGCGCTTTGGCGGCCCAGCCCCTGTCAGGGGGCAGCGCGGGGCTGTGGTTCGTGGCCAGCACCATTGCCTGGCGTGGGGCTGTGCCGGCCGGGCCCATCGCCCCCGGCGCCTCCCGCCGCATCCTCGCCAGCGGCCCGGCCTGGCAGCGGCTCGGGAGCGGCGGCACCGGGGCCGGTGCGGCCCTGCCCGGCAGCCTGTGGGTGACATGGGCACAGCGCAGCCAGGGCCGCTCACGGCGGGCTCGGGGCTGAGCAGCAGCACCCCGGTGGAACACAGGGGCCCTCTGTAACACAGAGGGCCCTGCAGTGTCTGGCCGGAGCTCTGGCTGCCCTCTGGGCGTTGCAGGAGTGGCTCTTGCCTTTGGCATGGGTAGCTCGGGGCTCAGCACGTGTGGGTTCCCTTGCAGGGCTGCTGGTGGCACAGAGCGGGGTCCGGCCCTGGCACGCTGCAGCTGCTGCTGGTGACTTTATTCTGGCACGGCTCAGTCAGTTTTAGATGGAGGTGTTCCCCCATCAAATTGTGGCTTTATGATTTTACGTTACAACTTCCCGTGAGAGTGACTGAAAGAGGCTGCCCAAGGAGTGGAGACATCTCCAGACTCCTCTCTGGAGACATTCCAAACCCACTTGGATAAATTCCTGTGTCACCTGCTCTGAGTGACCCTGCCTTGGCAGGGGGTTGGACTGGATGATTTCCAGAGGTCCTTTCCAACCTTAACAATTCTGTGATTTATTTCAGGAGTGAAAGCTCAACCTGATGATCAAGGGGGGGATAATCCTTTTTTAGTGATGTGCCTGTCCCACCTTGTTGGTGCTGCTCTCTGTCTGTGCTGCTCTGCACAGGCAGTTTTGTGACTGAAGTGCTTAATTGGCAGGGAAAACTTGCTCCCATTCAAGTTGTACACAGTGGCAGTGCTCAATAGCAGCAGTGGGGCAAATTGAACCCATCACAGAATTTTTGAGAAAATCAATCTGTCCCTTCAAAAGCAGTAACTTAAATAATATTTAAGAAACAAGGCATCCTCAAACATCCTGAGCTGCCAGGGATCTCACAAACAGTTTGCAGTGGCTTCTCTTGTCAAATTTGACCAGTTCTGTTCCCAGCAACGCTCAGATGTTTAATAGTCTGAACTTCGAAGAAGTTTTTTGCAGTGGTGGTTGAACCTTGCTGCAGTCAACATGCAATAATGGGCTAATGATGTTTTTTTTTTGCCCTATGATAGTTAGCTTCATGAAGAGGGACCTAGTAAATAGCTGTATTGTGGTATTTTTAATGAACATTTGCTGGCTGTGATTTTTTTTCACCGAGTTTTTTCCAAGTTGTACTCTCTGTATCTTGTGTGCAGCCTCAAATCACATCAGTCATGCTAGGAAATGATTTTGCGTACTAATGCTGGAGATGTAGTACTTCCTTAGTCTAAAGGAAGTTCAAATAAAACATGAGTTCACTTGCTTTGTTTTCCTACTGCAATGAGCTGTATCCTTACTTCACTTTCCTTTTGATAAATGTCTTCTGTATTTTCCTCTGTTTTTAGTGGTGGAAAACATCAGTTCATTTGCAAACAGTTAAAGGCTCCCAGGACTTAGAAAGGGTAATAGATGGTTGTTTATATTGCCAATTAATAACATAACACAGCAGCCTTGAAATATTTTTGTGCACTAACTTTCTTGCTGAATTTGTGTAATTGTTATCACATGTAAACTTTTTACAGAAAAAACCTGCTTCCTCCTAGCATGTTCTAGGAGCCATAAATCTAGTGAATAAATACACAGTTGTTTATTTCATATATATATATATAGATATGTATATATATATATATATGTATATATAGACACACATTTATGTTTGAAGCAGGGCCAGATAACCAAACTGATGCTTTCCTTTGAGAAGGGCACTAAGGCCTTTGTAATGTTAGAGGCTGAATATATATATATATATATATATATATATATATATATATATATATAATGTATGTATTTATTGATTTATTTATGAAGATTTCCCTCTGTGTGTTCTGAGAGAGGAGTATTCAAAGGGGAGTAGAAAATGTGATCATTTTGGTGTAGTCGTTCTCAGACCTTCCTGAGGTTTCCAGCAGTGCTGTGGCACATGTACCACTTGGGTGCAGAGAGTTCAGTACCATTGCCATGAAATCAAGTGTGTGTAGGGAGGGAGGCCAGGATTTGTGTTGTGTGTTCACAGCAGAAATCATTAATTGTGCTCACAGACTTTACTTTTCCACAGGAGATGGGCTTCACTCTGTGCTTGAGTAGGCAGTGGTGCTTCCCATTTCTATCAGGCCACGGTTTCTCGATATTTATATTCCATCTGTAACTACGTGGTTAGAAAAATAAATTGAAACCAAGCACATTAATTGAAAATGTAGCACAACAGTAATATCTTGTGATAATTGCTTAAAGCCATAATGCTCTGTGTTGATTAAATGCAAGTAGGGTAGAGATTTTGGAAAAAACCCTGTATTTCCAATTGAGGCAGCAGACAAAGGCATTATTGGTAGCAGTCAGAGCTATTAATCTTAATGTTGTGTAAAAAATACCAAAAAATACCATTGTGGACACCTATTCCTGTCTGGGTGTGTGGACTGTGGTGCTGCCTGGGAGCACATCTGTGCATTTGTGTGTGGTGGATCTGCTTGTTCTCCTTTTTTCCTCACTCCAATTTCCAGTTCAGAGCAGCTTGCTGGTGTGATGTGCTCTTGCTCCAGCATACTGCTGCTCAGTGGGCTGGCAGGGCCCAAAAGGAGCTAATAAATGTTTCAGTTTTGGGTCTGCACAGGGGAAGAGGTGCCTGGGCTTGAGCTGGGAGATGTTGCCTTCAGATTAACACATGATTAAGATGAAGGAAGGTACAATCCAAAACTGAATATGGAAGAGGAAACATATTTGGTTTATGCTGAAACTTTTGTGTCAGTCACTGTCTGGTTTTGCTGAGCTTGTTTTGGGAAGAGGGGCTGAGATGTGCCTGTTGCAGTGCAGGGGTGGGTGAGTAGAGTGAGGGGAAGGGATATCAGGAATAATTAAGTTTATATTAATTGTGCTGCTCCCTTTCTTCCTGTTGTGCACTCCAGTCACACAAAAAACCCAGGGAAAAAGCACTTGAGGCAGGAGCCTGCATCAGTCACCTGGGATGCTCAGCACTGCTGGAGAAGGCAGCACACATTCACTCAGCAAGCTCCTGGCATTCAGGAAGTGTGGTGCCAGTGCAGGGAGTGCTGCTGGAATCCAGGGGTAAAACAGGAATTGGTGTTGGAACTGTTGTGTAAATCCCGGAGCTCCATCGTGTGGGGGGAGCTGTGCAGGCAGAGCTGCAGCTGCTGAGATTGGCCAGCTCCACAGCTGGAGTCACTTTGTCCCCTTGCATTGCTCTGGGGGCTTTAAACAGTGCTGGAAGGAAGAGCAGCCCTTGGGAACCTGGCTTTTTTAACGGGGAAAGCAGTTGGCTCAGGGATGGTTTAAAGCTTGTCTCTCACAGTGTGTTGTGCTGAAAGAGTGAATGTGCAGGTGCATGACCCTGAGCTCCTGTGCTGCACTTGCTGTGACATCCCCAGCACGGTGATATCAGCAGCAGGAGCTTCTGCAGCTCTGGATTCACTGGGGATGAGAGCACAGCAGCTCAGTAGAGGCTGTGCCAGCAGGATAATGTGTCAGGCTTCCCTGCTGCTGTGAGTGCCAGAACCCCCTGATGCATGGTGTGAGAGAAGCAGCCCACAGCAGGCCCCAAAGGGACCTGGCACATCTCACCTGTCCAAGAACATGACACCTTAGGTGATGCAGCTTGGACAGACTGTTAGAAATAATCCATAAGTGTAAAATGCCCCAAAATGCAGGATTAATATAAAGCAGAATACTAAAAATAAAAGTTGTTTGATACATGTCAAGTTAGTTAGGTTTGCAGCTAAGCTTTGTCTAAAGGTGGAGAAATGAAACAGATCGATTTCTAGGTTTATTGTAATCCTTATGTCTTTCAGACTTAATGTTAAAAAGAAATGCAGAAGCATTGCCCTACATTTTGTAGAATTTAAACGTGTGTAACACTCATCCAGGTTCTCAACGTGCTTTGAACATTTTTAGTAGATCACAGAGCCATCAGCCTCAGACACTGACCGTGGGGCTTCATGAACTTCCTGGGTCACTGTCCCACTGAAGGTGCAGAGTTGGTGCTGTGCAGTTCAGCTCCAGGCCAGGGTGCCTTTCCCCCTGAGGAATGGGAATTCACAGGCATTCTGCTCAGCTGCTGAAGGCTGGGATGCAGGAGCAGGGAGCTGAAAGCAATGTCAGCTTCCCTGCTGGACACCAGCTCTGCCAGAACTGATTGAAAAGGATGTGATGGGGGCCAGTGCTCTGGAAAGGTTTGACTCTGGCCCAGAGCTGCTGTTCTGATTTTTTCCTGCTTTGGGCATCAGGACCATGTACTTATGTCCACGCTGAAGTTTATTTTCTGGTGGATGTGTAAGTTAGCAAAAGCACATAATGGGATTTATACCAGTTACAAATGAGATTTTAAGGTTGATTCACCCAAATTTGTCATCGCTGTTTGTATAAACGATTTTGTAGTAAGGCACTGAGGGGGCTGGAAAGTAATTTGATTTTGTGTCTGTCCAAGGAATCACGTCATCCCTTTGTGTGAGCGCACGGGATCACGCGCTGTGCGCTTGGCAAGGACACCAGGGGCATGAGGGTGCTCTTGTTCTGTGCAGCCTTTGTTTGCAGAGTGGGCTGGAAACTGCAGCCTGCAACTGGCATCAAGTACTAGTGAAATGTATTGAATGTTTTAAAAACTGCTTTTCTCTAAACATTTTCAGCTGTTGTATAGACTACCTGGACAAACGGTTGTTTTCCTTTCCAGCCCTGTCCTTGCTACGAAGGGAATTCTGAGTCACACATCTGTCTGGCAAGTGTTTTCATTTCAGTATTCAAAGATGATGTTGTGAGCTGTGTTAATGTGGAAATTGGCTTTAAAGTTACATCAGAGGCAGTTAGAGAAACTCAGACTTCTTTCTGATGGGAAAACATGTCTTTTCAGTGGCCTTTTGGTAAGGCAGTTTAACAACTAAATGTCAGGATAGAGGCCATAATCTTACTGAGTTTTGTTTCTAATAAAAGAATTCCTGTGCACAAGGCTTAATGTAATTTAAGACTAGCAGAAAAAGCTCCAAGCAGCACTTTGGGCAATGCATGATTTTGTGTTTTTTAGCTATTGGTACAACAGGTGAAAAGGTCACTCTATGTAATAATGTTTTTCAATCGGGATTATAAATATTAGGGCCTCATCCTCATCTGTATAAATCAGTCACATAGCTGTGGTCCTAGATTGCATTATTTTTAAGTTCTAAAGAGGAAGAAATGTATGTCTGCTTCCAGTGTTGCTGAGAGCCTTTTCTTCTGATTTCAGGTGAGAAGTGACACCTGTGGAACACGACTGGTAATTCAACAGAAGTTTAATGACTGTAGTTGCTATGCCTGCTACAGCTTGCTTACTTAAGACCCAGGCAATTGGTAAAATGTTGAAATTAGGAAACCTTATTTTTAAAATAACTTCCTTCTTGACTAGGGGGAGCAAGGGGAAAGCTTTTTCTTTGATGAGTATTATAAATACTGTCTGCAGCTAGCCTGACTTGTCTTGACTGAAGCAGCAATCCTGCCCCAGCTCTGAAGATGCCTGCACTGTGGGATGAGGTAGTAGGTTGTATAGTTTTAGGGTCATACCCACCACTGGGAGATAACTATACAATCTACTGTCTTTCCTAAAGCAGCAGATAATCAACAATGGAAGCTTCTCACTTTTAAGCTCAATGTTGGCTGAACTTCTGTACTTGCAGTGCTTATGACAGGACAAAATACTTGTGTAGTAGCTGTGGGAATTGTGTTTAGATTTTTCTAGTTCTTGGAAAAGCTAGGTTTTGTTCTGCATTAATTTTTCTGCCCTAATGAGTAAAAAGTGAAGAGTAGATTATTCCTGTATGTGTAAGGTGGGGTAATCAAATACAAATTTCTGGTGTTCCAGTTGTTGGGGTGTTGTATCAAACATCCTTCAGAATGAAACTGAGGTTGGCTGCTGAGCTCTTGCTGAAGTCTGTGCTTCTCTGTCAGAGTGAGGTAGTAGATTGTATAGTTGTAGGGTAGTTATTTTACCCTGTTCAGGAGATAACTATACAATCTATTGCCTTCCCTGAGGAGTAAAACAAACTGCACTCCCTTGCAGCCAGTCCTGGGCTGAAAGCACTCCTGCAGTGAAAGCAGATGAATGAATTCAGGGTTGGAAGCAGCAGTGCCAGAATCTGCAGGACTGACAGTCAGTGTGAATGGTGCAACCCCCACAGGATATCCTTGACTTAGCATAACTTTGCTCCCAAGGTGAGTGGCACAGTGCTGGCTGGGGATGGAAAGTGCCCGTGCTTTGGGTAGAGGGTAGAACACTGCACAGAGGGAAGTTACTGCAAGCCCCTTAGGAGAACATAAAATACAGGGAGCTCAAGCTTGTGCATTGTGACTTAAACTCTTCTGGCACCCCAGTTTCCATAATGCATTGAAATTCTGTGACTCCCAACTGCTTGGTAGAAGTTGGAGGGAAGACTTAAAACTGCCCTTTATTAATAAGTCTGCATGTTTTTCTGCAGCTTTCCCAAATCTAATGCAAAATTTAAGTGTTGGCCAAATTTGGCCAAAACTGACATCTCACCTTTCTGGGGTGGTGGAAAGCTGTGGAGTGTGAGCATCCAAGAACCAGAACTTTCCTCTGAGGTGGTATTGTTTCTGTAAAAAGACTTTTAAAGTTGATTGCATTCTCATTCCTCCTGCTGTGCTTGGTGTACCCAGTCTGTAACTGGTTCTGTGCTAGCATGCCCTGCAAGCAGCTTGCTGTAGTTAACAAAAAAACCCACAGAAATAAATGCTCTTTGGGGTGGGAAGTTCAGCTTAGGCAGAGTGAAAACAGAGCCATTGGTGAGTGTTGCAGGCAGTGAGCACTGTTTGTCAGTGTGACAGTGTCCCCTCAGAGCGTGTGCCCAGCCAGGGCAGAAGAGCAGAGCAGCTGGGGAGCTAAAGCCCTGCAGAGAGTGAAGAACTGCACAGAGGAAGCGTGGGGCTCCTAGGAAGAGGTAGTAGGTTGCATAGTTTTAGGGCAGGGATTTTGCTCACAAGGAGGTAACTATACAACCTGCTGCCTTTCTTAGGGCTTTGTTATAACACCAGGACCTTTTGGGCTCCAGCCTGCAAACCTCTGCAGCTTTGGGACATGGAGAGAAAGCACAAGGTATTTCTGAGCGTGCTGAGGCTTAATGAAAACTGTGTCTTGGCAGATTTGGTCCCCAGTGGAAGTGCAGGAATGCTGGCTGGCATGCAGCATGGTGACATTGGGGCTGCACGTGCCACTCTGGGGACACTGGGCTGGGGTGAGTAAGAGGCTGTGTGGGAAGGCAGCTCCTTCCAGAGTAAGCTGGAGGCCCTGAGGTTAGGTGGTGTGAACTTCTGAACATCAAGGTACTGGTACTGTGTGCTCACAGGGAGCTGAAATACACCTTCCTTTGGTGTGGTGCATTTCAAGTGGAAAAACTCCAGTTTTCCTTCCCCAAAAGTATCAGATTGCAGCTGCCCTGAAAGCTGGTGCTTTCTCACCAGGTGTGGACACTCGGGGTGAAACAAGCTCTCAGTGGTGCATTATTGACAGTGCTGCAGGAGGGAAGTTTCCAGTTAAAAATGGTGGTGTGGTTTCTCATGGAATTGTTAAAAATCAGTCCATGCTTTTTGAAGTAATTGCAGTACACCACAGCAACAGTTCTGGTAGGGCTCTGGCTGGGCACTGTTCTGTGGCATACTGTGATGTCAGTTCTGAGCACCTTGCAGCATTAATGTGCTAGGCTCACACCAGCCACTATTTAAATTGCAAATCAGATGCAGTCCTAGCTTATAAACATGTTGAGTATTGCTTATGTTGAACATTTTGTGTGAATTTAACTGTACTTTCTTGATTTAGTTAATAAAGTACAGCATTTTGTGCAACTGATGGTGAATTGCCGTTACTTGCTCCTAAATGAAGATGTGAATTTTAGAAGAAAAAACAGTGCTCACATTGAAATAAACTCAAGGCCATGTTTGGTCTTCACTATAATTCCCACACTAATTATATGTTAATTATCCTAGTATTAACTTTTGTTAAAAATCTTTGGTACAAGACTTCACTGCTTGGCTGGGGAACATCTATTTATTGCTGAATGTGCAGGAGCTCTGCTGATTCCAGACCTGGTTTCTGACCATATGTTTAAATTGCTGCATAAAAATCTTGACTAGTCCTAACATAATTGCAGCTGGTAAGGTATCTACAGGTAAGGCTCAGGCAGAGAAACACCAGTAAGTTTGATTTTGGCAGTACCAAATGCCTTAAAAGCTTTAATATACCTACCATTTTATAGATACAAGTGGTATGCTTACAAAAGCTTTAAGTCATCTGCTCCCCACTGCAGCTGCTGGTTCAGCAGTCTTGTCTCACCAGGTAATGTCTCACCTTGATGTGTCTGTGGAGTCCACCCAGTGGGCTCAGGGCTGGTTTGCCTTTCCCATGTGTGTATTCCAAGGCATGAGGATGAGGTGACAGCATGCCAAGAGCCCTTGTAGTACAGGCAGTGGTGAAAGAATGCTCAGCAAGCAGTGCAGGAAGGGCTGCAGCAGCAGTGGGGACTTGCTTACCACCCATAGTGCAGTGATTGTGTGTGGTGGTCTTGGAAACATTCCAGTATTGCTCCAAAAATAGAATACACAGCCCCAGCCCAGATCCACATCCCAGGAGGGTGATTTGTGTGCTGTGCTCTTCCATGCAGAAAGGTGTGCTCTGAATTCTTCCTGTACTGTGAAACCTGAGACCTGCTGGGCTTTTTCTGGGTGAGAAACCACTGCTGATGAACATCCCTGTGCCTGCAGAGGGGCTCTGGGTGCTTGAGCTATGGTCATGGTAGGGGAACTTGATGCATTAAAATTCAATCCTTTTGAGAACTTGGGGTGTGGCAGCTCAGAGTTTCCCATGTTGGAGGGATGTGGAGCTGCTGGAGAGGGTCCAGAGGAGTCCCTGGACCAGCTCCCAGGGCTGGAGCCAGGCTAGGAGAGCTGGGGGTGCTCACCTGGACAGGAGCAGCTCCAGGGAGAGCCCAGAGCCCCTGGCAGGGCCTGAAGGGGCTCCAGGAGAGCTGGAGAGGGACTGGGGACAAGGGATGGAGGGACAGGACACAGGGAATGGCTCCCACTGCCAGAGGGCAGGGATGGATGGGATGTTGGATACTGGCAGTGCTGGCTTAATGGTTGCATTCTATCAAAGGGCCTTTTCCTACCTGAAAGATTCTGTGACATCTTTATGCCAAAAAGTCCTTGCTCTGTCCCTGGGTAAGCAGCAAGTGGGACTTTCACAGGTGCAGACAGGTTTTTGCTTTACAAGACAAATGATAAAATAGCTGATATAAATGCAAGGGGAAAACAAAAACCATTGAAAGAGGGGAAGACAAGTCTCAGATAGGCCGATCCAGAGACAAGTTCCGCTAAGATTATTGCTTTCACCTGAGCCTCCCAAAAGAACAGACATCCCTCAATTCTAGAGCCATCAGAGCATGGTGTGGCCTTCAGCCCCCAAGCTGAAGCTGTGAATTTAATGTCATAGTTCTGTAAAGATGAGTCCTGGCAGGAGCTACTGGAGGTATCAGATGTCAGTGTGTGTGTTGTTGCAACACAAGAAATCAGATTTGTTCTTATTTTTTCTATTGGTTGTAGTGGAATTGGATTTTTAGGCTGGTTTATTTCAGACACTTGAAACCACTCCAGTGAAGAGGCATTGGAAAATCAGACACTGTTCTCTTCCAGCCTGTTGCATTACAGCAATCTTCAAAATAAAGCTATTACAAGCCACATAATGCTACTAAGGACTGTATTTTTGGCAACTGAAAAGGTCCTGTCTGAAATAGGAGAATGTTTCTGAAAAAATACTCCTTTGACATTAAAACTCTATATACAGATGATGTTGAGCTGGTTAGTCAAACCCAGTACAACATAAAAGCAGGGAAAGGATCAAGTCATGGAAGTCCTAGGTCTATGAGAGAGTTTGCTGCTCCCTGTGTGCCTCACCTCATGTGTTACACAGCCTTTAGTACACTCCCAACAACTCTGTGAATGAAGGGAAAGCAGCCAGTGGTCAGTCCCAGTGTCCCCAATGCTGTCACACATTGACCCTTAATCTCAGCTGGAATTGTCTCTGCAGTAGCTCCCTGGAATGAGGAGGGATAAGGAAGACAAGGAGAGGTGTAATTTGAATTTCCCAACTCCCAGTGTGCTGCTGAAGCCCTCGGTCCTGTACAAAACACTGAAGGGCTTATGCTGAAAGAGCAGCCAGAGCCTTCCCTCAGTGTCTGTGTGCACAGAGCAAGGCTGAGGCTGTTCTCAGAGCCTGATGGAATTAATTCCTGGTGGGTTCTTCGTCAGCTGCCCAGCACTGCTCCAGCTGCCTCTGTGCTGCAAGGAAAGGATGCACAGACACCACTGCAGCTCTCCCTCAGCTTGGAGCAAACCTCATCAGAGCAGTGGAGAAACCTCCAGGTCAGTGACAGTGGAACACGACACTTGAGAGTGACTGAGGAGTGTGAAATAAGCAGAGCACAGGACTGTCTGAGGGCTGCAAAGGCAGGAAATAGGGTTCTTGTCAAGGGCTGGTACCAGTCCCAGCTGACTGTCACACAGAGGTGCAGTGAAATAGTGCAGAGCTGGAGTGCGGGCAGTGCCAGGGAGCAGCTCTGCTCAGCTGGCCTTTGACAGGAACAGACAAGTTTAAACCCAGGTTCAGCTGAGCAAGGGAAATCCTTCATCTCAGGGCAGGATTTCATTTTGAACTCAGGATAATTCACAGAAACTTGAATATCCCCAGCTGGAAAGGACCCCTGTGGATTATTGAGTCCTGCTCCTGGGCCTACACAGGAGACCCCAAGAATCCCATCCTGTGCCTGAGGGTGCTGTCCAAACACTTAATTGACATAAAGTGTTCAATTAACTCATTACATTAATTAACATATTAAGAGAAAACTTAGCTAAGATACTAATTATTAAGTATTAATAAGTAATTATTAAGTATTCTTAATTATATTAACATACTATAAATTAAAATATTTTAAGATAAAATTATTAGAATAATTTTTAGCTTTCAATAGGTTATTAGGTATTGTTTTGGGTTTTTTTTAATCTACTCAGAGCTAGGAAAGGCTTGTTGTTGGTTGAGTGGGCAGCAGAAGGTGTGCATGTGGGAAATGCAATGGGCACTTGTCCAGGGGCCCTGGGCCAGCTTGGGCCACTCAGGGCAGAGGCTGCTGGCCCTTGCTGGGGCACTAGTGGCAAACAGAATGCTTTGAGGAGCTTGGCCATGTCTGCTTAGCCCAGCCATGAACAGAGAGATGCTGTTAGCACACTGAGGGATACAGGAGTTAATTAATACCATATCACAGAATCCCAGAAATGTTTGGATTGGAAAGGACCTTAAAGCTCATCTTGTTCCACCCCTGCCATGGGCAGGGACACCTGCCATAAACCAGGCTGTTTGTTTATTCATTGTGAAGTGAATTAGACCACGTGAAAATTTCCAAAGCATTTAAAGTATATTTCTGAGGTGCATGATAGAGTTTTTACTCTTAATAAAATACCTGATTTCTGTATTTTTGTTTCACATTTCAACCCTGGCAAAACCTGTGTTCCCACTGGATTGCCATGACTCAGTGACATTCCATTGTGTTGCAGAAAATCTGAAATGGGGCCAAGAAATTCCAACATTACCTTCTTAAAGAAAAAATACCCACTAAAGTGCTTGTCCTTCAAATCCCATTCAGTGACCACAGTGTTGTATTTCAAGCAGGGCCAATACAGGAGTTTTCCTTTAAGCTGCTCTTAAAATGTAGGAGCTAAAAATCACAGAATATCCTGAGTTGGAAGGGAACCAGGAGGATCACTGAGCTCAGCTGCTGGCCCAGCGCAGGACAGCCCAGGAACCCTCCCCAGCTCCCCTGTGTGCTCCTGTGAAACTCAGGGCCTGTGTCTGGGGAGGATGCAGCCCAGCTGTGCACAGAGCCTTCCCTGCCCATTCCTGTCACTGTTGGCTCCCACAGGGATATCCCAGGGATCTTCAGGCTCCATTGAGCTGCAGCTCTGACAGCAGCCAAATCTGAGCTGCTCTGGAACTCTGGTTATTGATTTAGGGTCATTAGTGGGGAGTGCAAGTGCTCGGGAATTATCTTCCAGAAATCCAAGTCAGAAGTGCTGAGCAGTGAATTCAATACTGAGCAGGGTGTTTCACTCAGTGGAGAGCAGCACTGAGCTGATCACTGTGCCATCCCTCTCCAATCCAAACACAGCTCTCTCCATCAAAATTGACAACAGAAAATAGTCCAATGCTGCTTTTAGATTTAGAACAAATTCTGTGACTGGATGATAACAAAACATCTCCTGTTCACTTCTGCTCTGAGCCAGGCTGGCAGAGCTGGGGGTGCTCACCTGGACAGGAGCAGCTCCAGGGAGAGCCCAGAGCCCTTTGCAGGGCCTGAAGGGGCTCCAGGAGAGCTGGAGAGGGACTGGGGACAAGGGATGGAGGGACAGGACACAGGGAATGGCTCCCACTGCCGGAGGGCAGGGATGGGTGGGATATTGGGAGGGAATTCCTCTCTGAGGGTGGTGAGGCCCTGGCACAGGTTTGCACGCTCATTTTCGAGCACCAAACACATTCATTGTCAGACAGATAAGCCACGAGAAGTGTTTTCCCTGCAATAAAACAACACAACATGAAATGGAGCTGGAAGGTGCCCACAGGCTCTCTTGGCAGGGTTTGAAGCTGTGCAGCTCTCCCAGGAGAGCAAAGGGCACAGGGCAGCTCTGAGCTGTGCTCGTGACTGCCTGAGGGAGGGTTCCTGTGGCACTGCTGCCCTACAGGTGACAAGGGAGGGCTCCTGTGGCACTGCTGCCCTACAGGTGACAAGGGAGGGCTCCTGTGGCACTGCTGCCCTACAGGTGACAAGGGAGGGTTCCTGTGGCACTGCTGCCCTACAGGTGACAAGGGAGGGCTCCTGTGGCACTGCTGCCTTACCTGATCAACAGCTTGGTGTTACTGCAGCTCGCACTGACACATGTGCACTGTTAAGGTAACAGGCTGCTGTGCAGATAATGCCCCAAACTGTTTTCTCGAGCTGGCTCATGCTCAGAGAAGATGGCAAAGGCACTTTAAAGGTGAAGTCATTTCTTGCCTACCGTGGATGACCTAATGAGACACAGTCATGAGATAAGGGTTTGCGTCACCATCTTTATGTAAATTCTTTTTTAGGGCTGGTAAGGGAGTGTTACAGTTGGCCACTTCATAAAGGAAAACAAACAGATGGAGCTCTATTTTTAGTCTTCTGAGATTATAACTCACAAATGCCATTTTTCCAGAGGTGATTCGTTGAGTTTCCACATTTCTGGTTATGGTGAGCAAAGCTTTTAACATGGATTTGCACATTAAATTAATGTGACAGTTCCATAGAAAGCTTTGGAAGTGTTGTTTTGATACCTAACAGGAAGTACACAGGTGGCTTCTTCTAACATGCATCTTTGGGAGCTACATCAAAACTCAATAATTCCAACCTTGCAGTTTGGAAACTGTTACCTACAAACAAGGCAAGTAACCAAACCAAGCTCTGTATTCTCTCCTGCCTAAAGCATGGTGAATATAACCCTCTCTCATATTTTTAGATTATTTACTGGCCACATTTAGTGTATGGGTTATTGCTTAGGCAGTTTGAGTATTTTTCTTGTACAATAATAAAATCCCAAACAAATCTTTATAAGGTGTACTTGTACAACATTGGTGTTTTAGCACTGTTTACACAAATAAAGGAGATTTTTATACTTTAGGCACTGGAAGCAGCCTTCCCTGCCCAGGTAGCTGCTCTCAGAAGTGTTGCTTCACAACTCTTGTGCCAGGAAAAGAAAATTTTAAAAAATAGCATTTTAGACATGGTGAATTCAAAGCATATAACAGTCAAAGGAGCAGCAGCAGATTGAATCTGCTGTGCCACTACAGCCCCAGTTCTCTGAGCTGTGGATGTTACACATCCAAAGCAACTGTAAATGTAAGTGTAGGCTGCTGGGAGAGTTTTGAAAACAAATCAGTGTGGTCACAGTTCATGTTAACTTCTTCAAAGTAAAGCCACTAGAATATTCCATTTTGTGTTTTTTCTCACGAAACAGGTCATAACTATGTACCATGCAGGGAGGGATTGTGAAACTACCATCATATATTAAATCAGTTTGGTGTTAAAAACAGTCGCATCAGGCAGGAGCATCCCCAGGAGCTGCTCCTGGCCCATGGAGAGCCCATTAGCTGCCTCTGGGCAGGCTGGGGCTGCACGAGAGCTGCTCACACTCTGCTCCCAGCCTGCTCTGGCTGCTGGCTGTGTAGTTTGTCAGCTCTGCGTGTGCTCCATGCCCAAAGTGACCTCCTGTGTCTGGGATGGGCATCGTGCTCCCCCTGTGTGTGACAGGGTCACAGCAGGGCTGAGCCTGTGCTGCCCCGGGGGCTCCAAACACTGTCAGTCCACCAGGTGAAGGTGCTCAATCCAATCCAATCCAATCCAATCCAATCCAATCCAGCCTGGGCTTTTCCTGGCTCCCTGTGTCAGTGCTCCCTCTTTCCTGCTGTGTCACCCCATCAGGGAGAGCCAAACAAGCTGTGAGCTGTGAGCCCACCCCTCAGTGCAAACACCAAAGCAGGGGAAAAGCTCCCAAACAAACCCAAACCAAGCTTCTGACCCAGCTTTTGGTGCCATCTCTGGGCTCCATGCTGTGTCTGTGTGCTGAGGTGGAGCCCAGGGCACGTGCCTGCTCCGAGTGGGGTGGGGAGCACAGGATGTACGGACAGACCCGGACAGACAGAGCCGGGCAGGCAGGCTGGCAGAAGAGCAGAGCCCGGCTCTCCCAGGAGCTAATCCTGCCTGCTGGGCACATTCCCTTCCCCGTGGCCTCTGGGCCATGAAGGGATCATGCTGAAGCCTGCCCAGGTTATGTTTTTCATGCTCAGTAAAATTTGGGTGCCAAAAACTTTCAGGATTCTCCCTCCCCTGTCCTCCATGAGTTATGCTTCCTTGAAAAACCACAGCCCTCTCTAAGTACCTTAGAAATGCACCATAAGCACTAAGCCAACGCGGGACGATAATAAATGAGGCCAAATTACATGCCAGGATGTGCTGGTGATAATGTTTTCCACTGAAGACAGGAGCGGGGAAATTTTCCAGCACAACAACAGAGGCTCTGTCCCCACCCCACAGGAGTGACCTTTACCTGAGCACCCCAAACCTGCCCGTGTGGCCGTGTCCCCACAGGTGACACCGGGGCAGTGCCAAGCATGGCCAGCCCTGGCTGCCCTTTAAATCCATCTTGGCTTGTTTGCATGCCCAAGAGGAAATCACATGTGTGGCACGAGCCTGACCCAGAAATATTGCAGGGAGCAGGATATTTTGTGCGAATAAGGAAGGGCAGGGTCTGCAAGATGAATCACCAAAACAATAATTATCCTGAGGAAAAGCCTTGGAGGGTGGATTAGCCATGATAACTGCCCTTCCAAGGTAACAACAATGCGAGCCGTCAGCTCTTCTCACTGCGAGGGACACGGAACGCTACAGCACAAAGCTTAAAAATAAAAATTATGGAGGTTCATGAGAAGAGATTGCCCAAGGAGGCATCCTTCACTTCCCAACTGCTCTGACTTCAGCCTCTGATTGTTATACAATCTGCCACAAGAATTGCTCCAAAAATTATTTTTAGCACACCAGCAGCTTTCAGTGAAAATAAATAAGGGGCCAGACAGTTGCTATAAAGACAGGAAATAAACTTTAGAAACTCTTTAACTTTTGGCTAAGCAGGGCAACTGAATTACACAGTTCCTGAGCAGGCATGATTGTCTCAGATAAGATGAGCTCTGATAGTTTTCTCTTTTCTTTCTCATCAGCCCAGTTACAACATCGTGGTCAGTGCTTTGTGCCTGGACACACCTGGAGCCAGCACCAGGGCCAGGAATCCCAGGGCGCTGCGGTCTCAGCCCTCACCTCTGGTGTGTGTTTGCCACGGCTGTGCCATGTGCAGGCACAGAGCTCCCGTGGGTGGCACCGTGCCCGCTCCCAGCCCTGCAGGGTTTGGCCACAGCACATTCCCAGGGCAGGGTCCTCTCCTGGCCAGCCCACCCTGCATGGCTCGGGCACAGGGGCAGGAGAGCTCTGCTTGCCTGGCTCTTGCACTGCTGCCAGGAGCTGCAAGTGCCCCAAGGATGGCAGAGCCGTGAGGGGATGGGGCCTGGGCCCGCAGAGCTGGGCAGGGTGGGCAGTGCCCCTGCCAGGCTGCCCACTGAGCAAAGGGGTGCAGCCCATCACACCTCTGCCCTGGAGCACAGCCAGGCAAGGCCCAGCTCTGGCCCTCAACAATCTCCTGGTTCTCAGGACTGAGCCAGCCTTGTGCCCAGCCCGGCTGAACGCTCCCAGCTCCCACGCTGGCAGTGGGACAGATGGGGGGAGGTGACAACATTGTGCTGCCTGTCAGTTTTACACCCAGTTATCTCCCTCAAGTGTGCTCTGAGCAACAGAGGTGCCACAGCCTTGGCTGTGCTCCTCCCCCCCTGCCCACAAGGTTGAAGAAAGTGCTGGCATTCCCCTGGGAACGCTGCCTGGCTCGGGCAATTCCCGGGGGAAAAGCCCTCCTGGGGCCCTCAGGCTGTGCCCTGAGCCGGGCAGGAGAGTTGTGTGCAGTGCCAGCAGCCGGGGCGAGCGAGGCAGAGCTGGCACAGGGAGGGCAGGGGGGCAGGGGCAGAGCACAGAGCGGCTGCCCTGGGAGCAGCGGCACCGCCTGCCCTGGGCACGATGTGCTGCCAGCCGCCTTCCAAGGAAAGGCTCCTCCTGCTCCTCTCCCACACGGCTGAGCCCGTGCCAGCGGCCGGGAAAGTGAAACCACAGCCCGGCCACAGAGCAGGGGCTGCTCCCTCCCAGGTGCTGCTCCTTCCCAAGGCTGCTCCTTCCCAAGGCTGCTCCTTCCCAGGTGCTGCTCCTTCCCAGGGGCTGCTCCTTCCCAGGGGCTCACAGTGACCACACTGTCCTTGTGCCCTTTGCGACCTGTGCTGGAACTTTAATAACAACAAGAAAATGAATGAAATCATTTCCCTGCTCCGGTGGGACGTGTATTCCTTTCCATCTCGCAGCTCCTGAGTTATTAGAAGGAGTAAGTAGAACCATCTACTTCAGTTCACCATTACTGAGCCTGTTACAGCTTTATGTGCCTCTGCCAGTTCTACTGCATCCTGAGCTGTGCTGCCAGCACTCTGGTTTCTCCCCACCAGCTTGGCCTGAATGTCTCTGCCCTGGGGTGAGTGCTGGCTGGAGATGGGTCCCTCAGCCCTCGAAGGGTGGCCTGGGGCAGGATGAGGTCAAACCACTGAAACATCCTCCTAGTGCTTGCTTAACTGTGTACGGAGTTCCCGTCTGATCGCACTAACATCCATCCCTTCTGGTTTTATTTTAAGGTTTAACAAAATTATTTTCATTTTTTTATGCCCCCAAAACGTAAAAAACCCCACCTTCAGCCACAGCCCTTCAGCTCAGACTCAGTCCTGCCTCCCTCAGTGACAGAACGGGAGTGAAACACCTTATCAATTTGGACAGATCAGTTTCCTTTATAGTGGAGTTGTTTTCAGCCTGCTCTGATGCATATTACAGAAGGCAAAGATATAAATGATCAACTGGAAGCTTGAATTAATTTTTCCTTGTGTCTAAATTAGGAGAGTGAGTAATTGCAGCAGTAATCGCGGGCAGAGCCTGTTTATCAATGCCAGTGAATAATTGGCTATCAAACAATAGTGCACTTTGCCTTTGAAAATTCACAACCCCGCAGCAGGAAGCACACGGCCGGGCTGTGCTCGCCTGCTGATTGATGAGAGGAGTGGCAGCATTACAAACGCGCTTTGGGGAAAAGCTTCTGACGTGTCTCCCCAAAGCATCCCTCTGCCTCAGGATTATCCTTGCTGCAAGGTTAACTCACGGCAGCCTCACATTACAGCATCTGAAGTCACAGGGCCAAAATAGCAGCAGCCTAATTCTGCAATCAATCACTGCTGTACCTGGGAGCCCCAGGCTGGAGCTGCTGCTGTTGTGTGGTTCGGTACCCGCGGCTCTGACCTCACCCTGTGCCTCCAGCTCGGGCACTCTTATCTTCCTTGGCCCTCCCATTTTCCGTGCCAAGCCCATCCTCTCCCCGCCGTGCTCCTCATCCCTTCCCCTGCCGCCTCTGGGTCGCGTCCCTGCCCGGCTGTCCCACCCTCTGCCAGCCCTGCAGTGCCACAACCCCTCCTGCTCCCTCTCCTCCGGCCCTTCATGGGCTCCGTGGTCTCCTCCGGCTCCCGGGACCTCACCTGTACTCTCCTCCTCTTCAGCACCTTCCTTTCCCTGAGCTCTCTGGCATGGTTTGGGGACTCCTCCTGCTCCTGCTGATCCTGAGCCCCTGCTCTTGCCCAGCCTCTCCCCATCCCTCTCCACGCTCCATCCAAGGCTCTTCCTTCTCCTCCCAGATTCCCACACACGCTCTTGATGCTCTCAGGTTCTGAAGTGTCAGCGCAACCAGTTCCCCACATTGGCATCTCCTCGCTCCCTCAGCTGAGCTCAGCTCCTGTGTGACTCTCTCAGGCCCCTGAAATGGTTAATCTGCAATATTCTGCTCTCAGCACTGCTCATCCTCACCTCTGCTGAGCAAATTGTGATGTGCAGTGTGTTCTGCTCACTGC
Source organism: Melozone crissalis (assembly GCF_028551555.1). NCBI lineage: Eukaryota > Metazoa > Chordata > Aves > Passeriformes > Passerellidae > Melozone > Melozone crissalis. Next base: position 21,751,576 of record NW_026535807.1, on the reverse strand, counting down.
TTATCCAGATAATTCAATTAGTTTTCCTCTCCTCCTCTGTTTGCAGACCTCTCCTCCCTGTCCTTTTCTCAAATTGAAAATTGCTCATTTGCTTTCAAGCTTCATTTCAGTCCAGTCTATCCTGTTCTCCCAGACTCTGGCCTACTGACTGAATTTCACTGCTTTTTATCTTCCTGGCGCTTTTAAAACAGCAGAAAATTAATTCTCTCTACCTCTGTACCATTACCTTTCCAACTATGCAGCTGTGAGATCCAGCTGGATCTGAAGAAATGTATCTGCAACTCCATCTGATGCAATTCTTCACTTGTGGCTCTCTCCTGGCTGCCCTGTTCTCCCAGGAAATATGAGCTGACTGTTTTTCTCATGTCTCCAGGAGGACACTGCTCTGTTCTCCCTTCCAACAGCATCTCCCTGACACCTCACTGTCTTTCATCCTTCCTTCATCCCTTTTCATTCTAATTATGTTTAGCTGTTCTCATTTAACCTTGAATTCTGCACTTTCCCCTTCACTTGCATACTTTAGCATCTCCTTTCTTTAAGATGAATCAAATGTATTGAAAAGCCCTTGATTCCTCTCTTGTGGTGCCACAGCCTGCTCCATCCCAGAGCCCAGTGCTGCTCCAACCTCTGAGGTGCTCACCCACAGCCCTGTTTGGGAATGTGGGACTGCATGGCTGAACAGCCAGCCTGTGCACCACACATGTGCAATGAGGGGGCACCAGGTGTGGGTGTCTCTGGGCCTGCATTGAAGGCACTGGAGACAGTAATTTGTGTTCAAACTCAAGTGTTTATTATTTCTTATCAGTAAAACAGTCTCATTACTGTGAGTTCAGCAGCTTTTCATTAGAAGGCACAAAATGACCAACAAGCTCTTGTTACAAGGTCTTTAAAGACTAAACTATCCAATTAAGGACTGACACCTGGATTATTTTCCCTTTAACCCAATAACTGATCCCAAAGAGCTGCAATGGGGATTTTTCTGCCCAATTACAAAATGCCACCCAAACCCATGGAGAAGGAGGAAGAAGAAGCATGGAGAAGAAACCCAGGACAGCTCCCTGTGCCCTCCATCTTGCTCCCATCAACAACACTAAAAATCCCAAAACCTCAATTTCTCACCAAGTGATACACCTACACTGCTCCCTATAATCTATTCCACACTTTTGTGGGTTCCAGTCTATCTTGCAGTCTAGGAAACTTTCTCCATGAATGAGGGTCAAAGTCAGAGCTTCCCTGGGGGTCAGGGCACCCCAGAGCAGACACAGAAATATTCCCATTGTCCTGGGTTTGCACATGGGAGTGTCTGCACAGCAACCTCTCCAAAACCAGGAATCAGCCCAGGCAAGTGCTTCACATTAAGGCATTTTTAACAAATTGGTTAATGCTGTTTACATCCTTTAAAACGACATGTTGAATGCAAGATTGTTTTGCCCTTCATCTGGACATAAATTTTATCTCTGCACAGGTAGATAGGGAAATGTTCCCAGCTTTGCAAGGAGATAAAGATTATCAATAAGAGCCCTGATATCTGCAATACAAACCACTTTCATAGGGTTCACAGAATTGCCCCAAAGCTCTCCTATTAGCAAACTGTTTGGACAAAGTTGGCTGGAAAACAAAACCCAGTTCAGTACTTTTCCCTTTTTTTTTTTTTTTTTAACCAGCAGTGCTATTTTAAGATGAATTTTATGGTTCCGGTTTAGGCACTGGCCAAAACGGAAGGGAAAAAAATGACAATATTTCATAAAGTTTACGTGCTTTGCTCGTGACTCTCTCACACCATGATATCACCACGGCCTCGTGCATTTCTATTGACATTTGACATCAGCCTTGTAAAAGTGCATCTCAAATCTTTGAATAGATGTAAAAGGGAAGTTTTGTTTTGGAAAGAGACAGGGTTTGAGTTCTGTCATTTTAATTATAGTTATATAGAGATATTAATCTAGTCACAGTTTCAAAATGTCTCCTTCTGATTGTCAGATTTGTAAATATGCTTCAGCCCAAGGTCAGACTTCGTCACCACACAAAGTGGACCCGTGTCTTTGTGTGCCCTCCTCCCCATCATTCCACTTTCTCCACCCTTTCTCTCCTTCCTGCCATGAACATGAGTTTGCTTCCCCTCCTCTCCACATGATTTCCTCATGCTATTTGTTACCCCTTCCACACCGGGCTCTGGGACTCCTCCCTGCCATGGCCAGGGAATGGACACCACCCTTGTTGTGCAGGCCGGTCCCCACCCAGCCACACGTGCTGGGCACATCACCCGGGCAGCCTGGGCAGCCAGGGGAGCCCAGGGGGCTGCAGTGCCCAGTGCTCAGCATTCCTGCAGTGCCCACCTCTGCAGTGCCCAGTGCTCCTGCAGCGCCCAGTGTTCCTGCAGCGCCCAGTGCCCAGCTCTGCAGTGCCCAGTGCTCTTGCAGTGCCCAGTGCCCAGTGTTCCTGCAGTGCCCAGTGCCCAGTGTTCCTGCAGTGCCCACCTCTGCAGTGCCCAGTGCTCAGTGTCCCTGCAATGCCCAGTGTTCCTGCAGTGCCTAGCATTCCTGCAGTGCCCAGTGCCCAGTGTTCCTGCAGTGCCCAGCGTTCCTGCAGTGCCCAGTGCCCAGCTCTGCAGTGTCCAGTGTCCTTGCAGAGCCCAGTGCCCAGTGCCCAGTGTCCCTGCAGTGCCCAGCATTCCTGCAGTGCCCAGCGTTCTTGCAGTGCCCAGCTCTGCAGTGCCCAGTGCCCAGTGTTCCTGCAGTGCCCAGTGTTCCTGCAGGGCCCAGTGCTCCTGCAGTGCCCAGCTCTGCAGTGCCCAGTGCCCAGGACAGCTCTGCCTCCTCCTCCCGCTGTCCCCGTGCTGGAGCAGCTGCCAGGCTCAGCTTTTCTCAGCTTTTCCCGTGGCCAGTCCCTGGTTCCCAGCAGGTTTTGCCCCCAAAAGGCTCCTGCAGGAGTTCAGGGCTGGGCACAGCAGCAGGGATGCCCATCCACAGCCAGCTCTGCAGCCCAGCTCTGCAGTGCCCAGTGCCCAATGCTCCTGCAGTGCCCAGCTCTGCAGTGCCCAGTGCTCCTGCAGGAGTTCAGGGCTGGGCACAGCTGGCACAGCAGCAGAGATGCCCATCCACAGCCAGCTCTGCAGCCCAGCTCCCTTCCCTCCACACCTGCTCCTGCTGCTCCACCTCCCTGCAGCCCTGGGGAGACCCTGGTGGCTTTGGAACCTCCTTCTAACAGCATCCACAGCTCTCTGGCTCTCACACTGCCTGCAAGGCTGTGCCATGTTTTCTGGATCAGACCCACGGTGTTCAGGACCTTTCTTTGGCAATGGACAGTCTGCTTTGACAGTTCATCTTTTCACCCTTGTGTCCATCAATAAACATGTAAAGGAAATGTCATGTCTTAAAAAAAAAAAAAAAAAAAAAAAAAAAAAAAAAAAAGCAAAAATAGTGTTTGTCTAAGTGCATGTTGTGAAAATGAAGGAATATTGTTTTTGTGCAAATTCCAGATATTCCCCAGTGTGTTTGAAACAAGTAGCACATTATGGGGTGGAATCAGGAAAGTCTCCCAAAGCAGCTGTGCAGGAAATGAATAATTAAAAAAGGTCTGGACGAGCCTCGTCCCTGTGAACAAATAGCTGTGTTTATGCCTGTCAGGGAATACAGGGTGAACAAAAAGAAAGAAATGAGCCCCAGTGGATCTGGCAGTCACTGAGTGACGTGCAGTGGGCACCTGGTGACACTTGCACGTTGCTTGAGGGAGCAGACAGCGAAGACCAAATGAGTGGCAAAGAGTTTATTTGTCCAGCTCTGCTACTGATGTTGAGCATTCCTGTAGGAGAGAGAATTTTCTTCCCAAGCATTAATGATTAGCTCCTTGCCTGGTGTGTGCAGCAAGGCAGGGTCCAAACTCCAGCGGTACCAGGGGAGGGGGACACAGCCTGCAGGGTGGCAGGGCTGATCCCAATCCCAATCCCAATCCCAATCCCAGCCTGGGATCCAGCCCCAGCCCAGGGTGAGCCTGGAGGTGCCCCAGGAGCCAGGGAAAGCAGGGGTGCAGCCACAGCTGCCCAGAGGCAGCACAGGGACAGACAGAGGGACTGGCAGAGCAGCACAGCAACAACCTCCACGTTCTCCTGTGGGTTTGGCCACTGGCTTTAGAATGGATGCTCATGGCTTCATGCAGACGTCCTCAGCTCTCAGACAGAACCATGGGATCCTTTCTCCTTTCTCAGAAACCAGGCTGGATGGAGCTCAGCAGCTCAGGCGTGGAGCAGCTTCACAGGCCATTACTGTGGTTTGGATGTAAAGTATCCCTTTGTTGGTACTTGGATTAAAAAGTCTGAGCAGACTTGAACCCAGGGAAACTCTGGACTCACAGACCATGTTTGCAGGAGCTTCTGAGGCCATGTCCAGCTCCAAAGCCACAAGATGTGTTGGAGGCTGTGGCAGAGGAGAGCCTGCCTGCTGCTGGACAGCCCTGCACCACAAACCAGCTGCAGCTCCCACACCACTGAAGAGCCACTAAAACCCTAAATGCTCCAATCAGAGCAGCTCTTTCTTCATCCCAAATCTTCTACTGGCTTCTGATCATCCATCGCCCTCCCCATCCCACCCCACAGCCCCCTGAGCCCATCAGTTGCTAATTGGAGCTGCAAGTAATGAGTGTCAGGCACCTGTGCTGCCTGAGCTCCTGCTGCTCTGGGGTGCAGTGACTGTGGGGGTGTCCCTGTGCCCGGCTCGGGGGCTCCCCTGGCTGGCATGGGGGCACAGCTGCCCTCTCAGGGGCTGCCACCCTGTCCTGGGCCCTCTGACCGCTGGCCTGGGCCCAGCAGCGTTTGTGTCACCAGAGCAGGGGATGGGAGGGGATGGATCGCAGCGGGCACCGGGCACTGCCACAGGGTGCCAGGGCTGGGCAGGAGCTGGGCTCACCCTGCAGCTGAGCACTCACCCGGCTGCTGATGGCAGCAGGATCAGCAGTGGGCCCAGCAGAGCCCAGGAAATTACCTGCCTCTGTGAATGTTATTTATTTATTTATTTATTTATTGTATTTTTTGTTCCATGCGCTTTTAGGAGGCAGGAGATTCTTAATACAGGGAGAGTTGGTATATTAACCTCACATTTCTGCTACTGAAAGGACTCTCTGGTCTGGCTTCTGCAGGAGATGTTTTGACAACAAAACAGTGCAGCTATGATTAGCCTGATAAAAGCGAGCCAGAGTTGGAGTATTGATGGTATGTGCATCTAGGATCTAGTTACAAAATGGGCTTTTAACCACATTTTCCCTTGCGAATTCCTGTTATCAAAGGCCATCTTAAAAGAAAAAAAAAAAAAAGAGAAAAAGAAAAAGACAGGCAACCTTTCTTTTTCATTTTAGATGGAGATGTATTTCTTTATGCTTATGAAAAACGAGCCATTAATAACCCTGCCCAGAAGCACACACAGAGCAGTGTGTGCTGTGCAGGTCTCCTCACCCAGAGCAGCCCCGGGAGCTCCTGGACCCAGCTGTGGCTTCATGAGGGAGCTCAGCACTCCCAAAGGATTGCATCCACACCAATGGACTTTCCAAGCTTTTCTTTCTTTTTTTTTTTTTTTTGGGATCTAATTTATTTTGAGAATACATTTTCAGAGCTGATTAGCTGCTGTACTAAATCACTGCACTGTCTAACCCCAAAAAGCTGCCCTGACAAACAATTAACAATAGAAACACCATTGTGGCAACAAGTGATGGATGGCTCCAGGGTGCAGCTTGGGCCCAGGCTTTGTTCAGAAGAACGTTGCTGCTGCTAAATAAAGACACGGGCAGTAAAAGGTGAGAGCAGAGAGATTGTATCTGGAATAAAACTATTTGCCCTGCTTGGGTGTGTTTCTCAGAGCACTGAGCATCTCGGGAGAGCCCCATGGCTCTGGGCATGGTCACAAACTGCCAGGGCACCAGGGAGTCATGGACTGGTTTGGTGGGAAGGGACCTTAATGATCACTGTGTTCCCCCCCTGGCACGGCAGGGACACCTCCCACTGTCCCAGGTGCTCCCAGCCCTGTCCCACCAGCCTTGGGCACCGCCAGGGATCCAGGGGCTGCTCTGGGCACCTGTGCCAGGGCCTGCCCACCCTCACAGGGAGGAATTTCCTCCAAAATCCCATCTAACGCTGGGCTGCCCTTCTTCAGCTTAAACCCCTGCCCTGTCACCCCCCAGGCCTTGAGGAAAGGCCCCTCCAGCCTCCCCCTTTGGAGGAGCAGCCGAGCCAAACCTCCTCCTGCCACCAGCTCTGGGATTTCTCTTAAATCCTTTCAAGGGCATGGGTTTGAGTTAATTTCTCTTGCCACAGGCAATTTCCTGATTCCTACTGCTCTGTCATTAGTCTCTAATTGTGATTCTAAGTTTTGTGTTAATTTACCAACTTGCCTGTAACTTATTGCTCTAAAGAGAAGTAGAATTAGTTATCACAATGCCTCATATTGATTTTATTATGCAGATATGAGAATCCATTTATTAGAAGTAATAAATATGAAGACACAGTGTAAAAAAGGGAGCTGGATATGCAGACCCTGTAATGGTAATTAAGGATTAGTTACTGCAGACCACTCAAAAGACATTGTGGTTGAAAGGATGATTTAAGGTCCACAGCATTTTAAAAAATTATGAAAAAGCTTGAGAAACTTTGCCAAACAAGCCAAACTACCTCCTGTAATCTGCACAGGAATGTTATTTTATGTATGCTTCAAATGCATCTAGGTCACAACTTTTTTAGGAATGAACAGAGTAAAAGAAAGTAATTGATTAGTCCAGTAAGTTATTTTCTCAGGAAAGTTTGCCATCTCCACTTTTCCTGAGCCCCAAGAAAACAGTTTGCTCATCCTTGACCTGTCCCATAGCAGTGTGCTGTGTTAAACACTGAGGTTGAATTATACTGATCATCACCAGCTTCCACATTAGAAATGAAGAAAAAAAAAATCAGAAAAATGAAGCATAAAAAGCTGTGGATGTGTTTGCTGGAGGAGCCTGTGGTGTGTGGGCAGGGCAGCTCTGAGATTCCCAAAGCTCTGGCTGTTGGTCACTGTCCCTGTGGGCAGGGCAGCTCTCCCGGATTCCCAAAGCTCTGGCTGTGGCTCACTGTGAGATTCCCAAAGCTCTGGCTGTGGCTCCCCTGTCCCTGTCGCCCCCTGCTCGTGGCACCGGGGCGAGCGCCGCTCTATCGGTACCCACAGCTGGGTGATGTTCCCTGCTGCTGACGAGGGGAGGGGGCACGGCCTTTCTGCTGCCTTCCAATGGCACTTCGCTCTGCTGGGGGGTTTCCCCACCCAAAGAGGACCTGCTCCAAGCCTTGAATTGGTTCTCATCAATACCTGCTGCCCCCTACTCACCCCTGTAGACTCTGGCCCATCCCCTGTCCCTGGTGCTGGGCGTGCTGCAGGGCTGGGAGCCTTTATTACATTGGAGGCTGCAAAAGCCTCGGAGCAGCTGCTCCCACCGGCCCAAATGCCCTGGAGGTGCTGAGGGCTGCCCGCTGCTGTCCGCTTTGCCCTCTCCCCCTTTTCCCCTCTCCCCTCTCCCCTTTTTCCCCTCTCCCCTCTCCTCTGCCCGCGCCTGCAGTTCCGGCCGTGCCCGCCAGGTGCCGCTCTGACAATGGGGTTGCGGCGGGCGCTGCCCGCGGGGCTCGGGGCTCCCTCGCACCCGAACCGAACCGAACCGAACCGAACCCCGAACCCCCGGAATCCTGCGCCCCACACCCTGCACCCCCCTAACCCTGCACTCCCCGAACCCCGCACCCCTGCACTTCCACCCCGCACTCCCTCATTTCGCTCCGTGCCCCGTCCCGGGCCGCCCGCAGGCTCCGGTGGGAAGCGCGGCCCGGCTGCACGGAGAGGCTGCGGGCGCCAAGGTGCTGGGAATCATCCGCCGCACCGGGGAGCGCGGAGCGATGGAGAGCTGGACTGGGACACTCCTTCTGTGCCGCGGGCAGCCGGTTGGGCAGGGACGGACCGGCCCGAGCCCCAGCACCGGCTGCGCCCCGCTCGGACCCCGCTGCGGTGGCTCGGGAGAGCGGGGGGTCCGTGCGGCCGCTGCCCCGGAGAGGGGCTCCAGCCCGGCTCTAGCCCGGCTCCTCCGAGGGACGCCGAGGAATCCTGTCATCGTGTTTCTGTCATCAGAAAAACATTATCAGCAGAACAATTCCCGCACCACACCCCTGTTATCATTTAGGTAACCTCCCTGTTTGAAATATTTTAAGTGGATAATAAAATAGTCACCATATCCGTGTAAATTCCCGCAACGAGGAGTCGGGATCCTCTTCCCGGCCGGGCCGGCGCCCCCGCCCGCGGCAGGCGGGCGGCTCCGCGGAGCTCCCGGGCGGCCGCAGCCCCCGGGCCGCCCCCAGCGTGGGCTCGGAGCGCGGGCACGGACGTGCGCCCATGGCCACGGGGACCGAGCCGTGCCCTGTCACTGAAGGATCGGCACAAAGCCGGCGGGGAGGTCACTGCGGGCACACGGGGCTCCCTCCCGGCCCCCCCGGTGCGGGCGGGGCGGCGCTCCGGGGATGCTGCGGCCGCCCGGGGCTCACCTCGCCGCGGGACCGGGAGGCTGCGGGACAGCCCGCGACGCGCGGGAGGCAGACCGGGGGGAGGAGCGTCGGGACAAACGCATAAAACCGGCCCCAGGTGCTCGGCGGCCCCGGCGAGCGGGCGGCGAGCGCGGAGTCAAAGCTGCGGCCCCGCAGCCGGCGCGGAGCAGCGCGGGGTGCGGGCCCCCGATGCCGCCCGGCGGGCCGGGGCCAGCCCCGGGGGCGTCCCCCGGTGACACCCCCCGGAGCCCCCGCCGCGTTCCCCCGGGCCGTGCCCGCGGCAGGAGGATCGCGCTGAGCCTGCCCGCAGGCAGGTGATCCGTCTGCCGCTCCTGTTCCCCTCCTGCCCACCTCCCCGCCTCGCTTCCCCCCCGGCTGGACAACTCCCTCCTTGGAGAACACGCCCAAGTAGCTGAAAAAGAGAGAAAGAGAGGAAAAAAAAAAAAGAGGGGGGGTGTTGTGTGAAGAAGAGAGAGAGCCAATTCACACCGAAGGTGGGCACGCGGCTCGCAGCACCCGCAGCCCGTCCGGCCCCGCGCTCCCGGACAGCGCCCGCAGCGGGGCCATGCCCAGAGCCGCCGGCCGGGGCTCGGCGCGGAGCCGCGGGCGCTGCGGGGCGCGGCGGGGGCTGCCCCGCTCGGCCGGGCGGCCGTGAGCGCCAGCGACGGAGCGGCCCCGGCCCCGGGCGCGCCGGGCATCGTTTCGCGTGTTGGTCTGAGCCACGGCAAGCAAGGAATATGAACAGGAAAACAAGGCGCTGGATCTTCCACATCTTCCTGAGCCTGGGGATTGTGTATATCAAGATTGGGTAAGTAACTTTTTTTTTTCTTTCCTTTATAACAATCGCGCTCTCTTTCGCGCTCAGCCCAACCTGCCCAGACCTGTTACTATTTAACTCGAGAAGTCTCAAAAAAAAAAAAAAAAAAAGTGATGATGGTGGAGATCACGATTATTTCTCTAAGGACAGGTAAAGCGCGCCTCGGAGCGACCCTCCCGGGGGGCGATGTGCGGGGCTGCGAGGAGCTGGGTCCGTGCCGGGAAGGGACGCCGGGGCGATTCCCGGGCAGCCGGCCCTGCCCCAGCCCGGTGCGGGGCGCTCCCCGGCCGGTACCTGCCCGCGCTCCCGCAGGGACATCCCTCGGCCGCTCCGCCCGGGGGACAACGCCGCCGGCCCGGGAGGGGCGCAGGGAGGGCGGCGGCGCTCCGGGCCCGCAGCATCCCCGGCCAGGTGCGCTGCGTGCGGGAGGAGGCGGCCCCGGGGCAGGCAGCGTGGGTTGTCCCCCTCCCTTCCTTCCCTCCCTGTCTCCTTCTCTCCCTCTCTCCTCCACCTGCTCGGCAGGTTTGGGAAAACCCTGCCAGCCCCCTGCCAGTGCGCGGCCCGGGCACACAGTGCCGCTGCCCGCGCTTTAATTCTGGCAGGAGGAAGTTTGCTCCTGGTTTGGCAGGAGCCGCGCTCTGCCCATCTCTGCCCCGGCTCGGAGAGAGGGACGGGGAGAGGGCAGCGCGGGCAAAGGCGGGCGCTCCCCGGGGCACGGGGAGGCAGCGGTGCCGCTCTGCCCCCGGACCCGCCTGCCCTCAGCCTCCGCCGCCGTCTTGTCTTGCAGGGGCTTCTCCTCTGTGGTGGCCCTGGGAGCCAGCATCATCTGCAACAAGATCCCGGGGCTCGCCCCCCGGCAGCGGGCGATCTGCCAGAGCAGGCCCGACGCGATCATTGTCATCGGGGAAGGGTCCCAGATGGGCATCAACGAGTGCCAGTTCCAGTTCCGCAACGGGCGCTGGAACTGCTCGGCCCTGGGCGAGCGGACGGTCTTCGGCAAGGAGCTCAAAGTGGGTACGTGCTCTGGGCTCTGCCCCGCCCGCCCGAGGGCACGGGATGGCGGCACGGGCACCGGGGTGGCACGGGCACCATGGGCACTGTGGGCACTGCCGGCACGGCGGGCACTGTGCGCACCTGGGCGCTGTGCTGGCACTGCCGACCGGCTCCGTCCCGGCACGGCACCTGCCTGTGCTTCACTCCGGTGTGTGCCAGCTCCCACCTGGGCACTATTTCACAGCCCTGCTCTCAGAAATCCTCTCCAAAGAGCTTCCCGTATTGTGCACAGGACCCGATTCATGTTCTTAGGGATGGGAGAAAAGAGGACTGGCTCTTGCTGAAGGCAGCAGTGAGAGCCAGGGTGCTGAGCAGAGCTGGAACTGCACCTGTGGGGTTACTGGGCTGATGTGGGATCCAGGCACAGCCATCAGTCTCGCTGTGAGAGATCCCCAGCACACAGAATCCTTGCACAGCAGCTGTGCCCCTGTGCCACGAGGAAGAGTGGGTGTGTTCTGCTTTGGGATGTCAGGGCATTCAGAAATGCTGCTCCAATCAACTGACAGAAGATCCCACTTCCATTTTCCATGTTTTCAGTTATTGCAGCAGTAAAAAATATATGCAAATTCTGAACTAAGGCAGTATTGATAATAACTAATGTAAATACCTGAAGAAATGGAGCTGAGATTAAAACTCTCATGCCCCCATTCTGCAAAACACTGTAGTGAAACTTACCCAACATTTCTTTGATTCCACTTAAAATGCGAAGACCAAGGAATGTGTTTTCCAAATACAGGCTAGTCTTTTTTAGAGACAGCACTGAAAGCTCACAGCACTGCATTCCACATCCAGAAGGATCTGTGGTTTCCAGTCTCTTCCCCGTGTAAAATGAAGTTGCAAAAACCCAGAAACCCCATCAAGCAATACTTAGCATGGTAGGAACTGTGGGTGTTTCATGAGGAGAGCAGGCAGCCCAGAGAAAGGGACCAGGGCAGCCCTGGATGGGCTGGCCCCAGGCACTGCTCAGGCCCAGGGCAGGATCTGTGCCAGGCCCTCACTGCTGGCACTGCCATGGAACACAGAGGCTCTGGAGCCCCTGAGAGCACTGGGTGTGTGTTTTACCACAGCAGGGCACACTGACAGGTGTTCTAGGTAAGGAAAGAGCAGGAAGAGAAGAATTCGTCTCAGTTTGGAAACCCTGCCTTTGAAAACCTTTGATAATCAGAGTGGCTCAGGTAGACAAGGGAAAAAGCTCCCTGCACAACGCTGGGGAAATCTGAAAATGGAGCATTTATCCAGGTTAGCTCATGTTTCTGTTCCTTGAGCTGAGCCCTTCCTGTCAGCGATGCAGGCGAGTGTTTGCCACTTCTGTCAGTGAAGAGTCCATTTGGATGGCTGGCAGGTTTGGGTTCTTTTAGTCCAAAAGTAACATTTCCTTAAACAGAAAATGTGAGAAGGAGTTTTCTTCTCCCAGAAATTAGAAAATTGCGGAGTTGTTGTGGTCTGTTGTGTAAACATGCTCTCAGTTCCTTCCCTCCCTCCGAAAATTGAATTATTTAGCTAGCGGGTTATATTTAGGTCCTTTTAAAGAAAGTCAATATCAAAGGAAGTAGACTTTGATCTGGCTTTGAGGTGATAACTCTTAATATGTTCTATCTATCCATTATGAGACTAAGATGGATAGGGCAAATTCTTCCTGGTTTCAGAACACAGTCAAGAGTTGAATGGCATCCAAATTACAAAACTCCATAAAAATCATTTAAAGAATAACAAACCCCTAAAATTTAAACAGGTTACACATGTTATTTTTAAAGTAGACTTTGGTAAAAATCACAGGGGGTTGAAATCCAAAGGTGATTTTTTTCTTTTGCACAGACATTCCTGTGGTCTCAACGATAAAACTACTTAGGCTCTCAAACACCACAAGATATTTATAACTGTTCCTGTTCAGGTGGTCTCCTTGTTCTCCTGCTTCTTCCCTTCAGCAGGTATAGAAACTCTGAACATCTGACACAGCTCATCTTTCTATGGCTATGGGGAAAAGGCATCTCTTGCTCTTTCCCAAGGATCTCTGCCAGGATGTGTTCCAGGTTAAATAATATTTTCCTTGGTTAAAAAGGGTGCAACCCATGTGCCATAAAGCCATAAGTCAAATTTGGTGCCCACAAACAGGAGATCAGGTTCTGAGTGCCTTACCCTGAATTCTATGAATGTTGTGCAAATATACTGCAATTATTTAAATTCTCTTATTGCCACTCAGGGCGATTCCCCTCCTGGCCCTGCTGTTGTGTAGCTAAGGGTCATGGCACACTCTTCTGTGTTTCTCGTTTCCAATCTTTAAAATGGCAACAGGAATATTAACCTTATTGAAACACTTGGAATTCTCTAGAAGGAAAGCATCAAACAATATTTCCCTGTTCTAACCTGTAGCATGTGAGTATTTTTAAAAATTCACATACAACCCATCATCCAGTGAAGTGATAGTTTATTTGTGGAGTTTATTTGTAGAGGTACAGTGAGCAACCCTGTGAATTCATCCTAGAGCATTTTTGTGCTCACTGGCTTGAGTTTCCCACTGGTGGCAATGAGCTCCCAGCAGTGCCCAGCGCTGACTTTCCATTTCCTGGGTATTTTATCTGCTTTGCCCTTCCAAAGAGAGATGTTCCGTGTCCCCTCCTGACACCCTGTGGATGTGACCCCGTGCCAGCTGGGGACAGCAGTGCCAGGACACGCAGAGAAGTCACAGAGTGCCACCAGACTGCTCTGCTTCAGTCCCGGAGGGAGCAATGGAGCCCAGACCAACGCAGGGATGATTTTTCTAGACCATTCCACAGACATCTTATTAATAATGTAGAGTGGCAGAGAGAATTTCTAAAATAACCATGGAGATGACGCAACGCTGCAATTATGGACACACTTAAAACCAAATATATTTGCCACAGTGGTCAGCAGTTCTGTTCCTGAGGACGGCCACAATCAAAACCAACGTTTTTAAAGCAAGAGAGGCCCAAACTCTCCTGCCTGTCTGTCTTCAGGTGAAACGTGGTTCAAGCCCGAGGATCTGAGATGGCTTTGATGGAGTCTGAAAATCAGATTTGGGCTCTGCTGGATCATGGGAAGAGTGAGAGCTGTGCCCAAGGCTTTCTTTCCATCAGGTGCCTCAGGGGCCCGATCTGCAGGGTGCAACCTCGTGAGCAGGTGGCCAGCAGTGACTCTGCTGGTGTCCCAAAGGACTGCCTTGGGCACAACCACATTTCATGGGATCTGGAGGACACCATCACTTTGGCATCAGAGGGGGAAAACCCCCATCTCCTTTTGCCACAAGTGAGCAGCACTGGCACTGTTAAACAAGAAAGTGAAGTGGGACAAAGCAGAGGGACATGGCCAAGTGGAGACCCCTCAGGACAGAACTGAGAGAAGAGAGGCACAAGAGCCCTGCAAAGGCTGCAGGGACCCAGCAGGGGGAGGATGGAGGGAGCCCTGAGGTGTGAGTGGTGGTCTGCAAGGAGCATTTCAGCAAAACCTTTCAGCCAGGTCGTCATCCTGGCCTTACTAAAATGCATCAATTCCTTGCTCTCTTCTACCCTGGAAAATGCTTCAGTGCAATCCCATTGATACTGCACCCACCTGACATTACTCTTGGGAATAAGGAAAGCTGAAATCAGAAGAAGTGTCCCCACAGACAGGCTGGTCCCAAAGCTGATGAGCAGAGCAGGGCAGGTCTGCACGCTGTGCTGATGCCTTGGGCTCAGGGATCACCCCGGGCTGCCCTGAGGCACACACTAAACCAGGAGAGCCTGCTGCCTTTCCTCTGTGCACTGCAATGCTCTGCACTGAATTAGCACTCATTCATTTACCAGGTACTAAAATCAACTTTTCTTCTATGGCTTCAAACACCATAAGGAAAGAGGGACATTCCCAATCCTGCCTATTGAGGCAAATGGCAACTGTCCTACAAGGCAAAGCCTTCCCTAACCTGTTCAGAGCTGGCAGCTCTCCTGCTGGTATGGAAGAGAGAAGATGATCTAGGAACATTTTCCTCTCCAGCTGGGTAGATTTAACACAAAATTTAACAGGAAAGTTATGAGTAAATCTTCATATTGTCACTGTGTTATAGACAAACACTTGTGAAAACATCCCAGTACAGGTGTGCTGAAGAATAGATTTAATCTTCAGTCATTTCAGGGAGCATTTTGACTTTAAACACTGCTGTAGTCTCTCGAGCCAGGTTTTAAAGTCTGATAGTTTGAATTCCAGAATAACAGACCAAGTGAGCAACCACTGGTGGAATCCCAGAATCCCAGAACCTCCTGGGCTGGAAGGGACCCTGAGGGATCATGGAGTCCCTGCACAGACACCCCAACAATCCCACCCTGTGCACCACTGAGAGTAGTGTCCAAACACTCCTGGAGCTCTGGCAGGAAAATCCTTCTTGTTTTTGTTTTGCATGGAAGATCATCTGCCCAGCTCTGTGGGAAACAAAGCTCTGAGTGCTGCTGCACTATGTGGTTTGGTCAATATTTAGAGGAAAGTTTGAGAAGTACTCTGTTTTGTCAACCACTGCTGTTAGGAAGCCCCCAGGATGCACAGAAAAAAAATGTAATTAACTGGAGTCTTTCTATCTAGTCAGGTGAGGTCAGAGTTTGAATTTCTGTGCTAGGTTTCCAGCCCCTACAACCAGTTTTTACTGTCAGTGTCTTGCATGAGAACAGTTATTTGCAGGCAAAACAGAAGCCGGGCTGAAATATGGCCTGATCATCCAAAGCTGCTTTGTGCCAAAAAGTCAATCTTTCTCAGCAAGGACTGTCACTGCAAGATAAAACATTGCCCCAAGGTCACTGCAGTTGGAATTCCCATCACAAGGTTTTCATACCTGCCTTCAGAATTGTCTTGTGAGTACTTGTTCCAGAGGAACAGAGAGATTGCATCTGGCTGGGGAGGTGGGAGATCTGTGGCAGGGCAGGGTTCCCCAGGAGCGCGGGGGTCTGGGGGCTCAGAGCCCCCTCAAAAGGGGAGACTTATCTGAACTCCAGAATAGTGGCTCTGAGCTTTGCAGTGCACATGTATTGGGTAGTAACTTTATGAATTTACAGGGGGTATTTTCAGAAATAATCACTCTAGCTGGAGTGTTTCCTCTTCAAGAGTTTAATGTGTTGATGAAAGGAACTTTAGCTCATGAAAGTGGGCAGGGCCTAAACCCCCAGAGTCTTGAATGCCTCTTAAAGCCTCTTTGTACTTTATTTACCTGTACTAATCTTTGTAAAGCCACAGTGCTGTTTTATAGGGAACCATCCTTTTAATTCCAACTGAATACAATATTTTAAGGCACCAACCCCCAAAACTTTGTAGAGAAGGGGAAGAAAAAATTAGGAAGAGAATACTTCTTTTTTTTTAAGCTACCATTCTTATTAATCACTTGTGCTAGATTAAAGAAAAATGAAAATAAGAAATCCTGGCAGACCATTTGTATCTACCAGAGAAGGAGGAGGCAAAGCCCAAAGCAGGCAGGGGATGGGTTCTGCTCTGCGTTTTTCCAGGCTGTGAATTATGGCCCCTATAGAGAGATGAGGAGTAATGTTTGCTGTGGCACATAATTGGCAAGGTATGCTGTGTTTTCCATCTTTATATTTTCCCAATCATATTTCAGCTCATGTCACTGCAGATAACTCCCTCTCTGACCCTTTGGCTTTAAATAGCAGAAAATACAACCCATGTTTTCCAGTGAGATAAACAGAAATTTGTCTCTCTTTTATTTCACAGCTTAGTCAATTTATGAGGGGGACTGATAGGGCAGGACAGGCTGTTTGGAAGCACCCTTAGATCCCAAACTGCTGAGCACCTACTGACTTCCTGCAAGTAAATCCACCCTGTATTTTGCAAGCTCAGGCTTTGTTTCCCAAACAACATCAAGGTATTGCACTCCTTTTAAAAAATAAGTTCCCATTTCTAATCTGCGTGAATGAAGTTTTTACAAAGTTTTCAAATGTAAAGATTAAACTTAAACCCAAGTGCCGTTAGGTAAATTAAAAGCAGAATGCAGAGCAGTCAGTGCAGCTGGCAGACAGGCTGCTCAGCCCAAACCCAGCCCAGCAAACACTCACATCCAAACTCAGAGGCACGCGGTGAGTGTTTGCAGAATTAGGGCTCTGAGGTGTGCATGGGCTGTGTGTAACTGTGCTCAGTGTGAGGAGAGAAGCTGCCCTGCCAATCCCTGTGTCTGCACCCACCTGGGACCCTCTCAGTGCTTCCCCTTGAGAGAGTGGCACCCCAGGGTGGTGCCTGACTGTGCAGAGCTCAGACACAGGCACAGAGAGCATGGGAAGGTGCCCTGCCCAGAGCAGGGGCTGCAGACAGGACCCCAGTGCTTTGGGAGAGGGTCTGCATCAGCAGGTGGAGCTGCAGAAATTTTGGGAGCCATCAGTGCCAAGCTCTCTGCCGTCAGAGCAAATGGAGCTGCAGTGTGCTGCACACCTCACTGCAGTCCAGAAAAACACAGGAAAAGCCAGAGGATGTTTCTGTCCAACACCTGGAGAGAAGCCCCTGAGGTCCCACAGCCCTGAGGCAGTGGCTGGGGCTGGGGAGAGCCCCAGGTGAGGCTGAGGGAGCAGAGCCATGGCTGGAACCTGTCAGGTCATCGGCCCTGTGAACGGCCAGAGCAAGCTCTGACTGCTGCCAGATCCTTCTCTGGAGGCTCCAGTGCTTGGAGTTGAGCTCTGGAGTGTTTACCATGGTTTGTCTGAGATAAGGAGAAGAATGTGTGATTTGGGAGCTGAAAGGAGGGCTTGCAATTCTTGTACACATCCAGGGCAGGTTGGACGGGGCTTGGAGCACCCTGGAGTGCTGGAAACGCCCTGCCCGTGGCAGGGGTGGAATGAGAGGAGCTTTAGGGTCTCTTCCGACCCAAATCCTTTGGGATTCCATGGTTCTGTGACAGGTGACTCTCCACCTTTGCCCAACATCTGTAGGAGCAGCTGCCTGGCCATACCTTGGTACAGCCACGTTTCCCCCTTAGATCCTCCAGGAATTTCAACCCTGCTGAAATCCAAAGGACAGGAGTAGAAATTCTGCCTAAAAGTGGTAGGAGCACCCCCGTGCTCAGGTTACCCTGTCTGGCCACAAACCCCTGGGATCTCAAGCACTGTCACAGAAGACACTCAGGCTGCTCTGAGCTTCCCTCCCATGCTGGCATTTCTGTGAGCCAGGCCAGGGTAATGAGACTTGAAAAGTCAATCATTTATGGGAAAACAGGAACAGTTGGATGCAGACGTGACAAACACACATCACTTTATCACCACTGCACGAGTGCCAAGGCACTTCCTACTTGGGCCAGTCCTTCTAGGTACTTGCTTTGTTTACCATGTAATCTCCAAAATTTGAGTTTTCAAAAGCTGCTAAGATTTTCTCCCAAATAAGACAAACTTATAAAATAATTTATGTAATGTAATTTATGATCAAGCTTGACACTGGTTTCTGACTCTGCTTGTACTAATTTTGTATTTTCTACATTGTATTTTTCTCCCCTCTAAAAAGCAAAAGAGGTGCTCAGCCTCTACAAGGCTGAGTGCATCACATTCAAGTGATCTCCCAGTGGTTTTTGTTCTTGAACTTGAAAATAACTTGTGCTGAACAAAAGTGATCTGATCAAAATCAAAGGGAGAAAAGAACCACATGTAAATTCAACTCAGAAATATTTCTTTACAGGGTCCCATTTGCTGCTTTGTGGAGCAGAAATCTGATGTGATGCAGTGCTGCCCTCTGAGAGATAAAGTGGGACTTCTTATTGTACACAGTTTACCAGTGCCTTTTTCGTGGTGTTGTGCTTAAAATAGTGAGGGTGTTGATGAGTGTAAACTGGAGGAGGAGCTCAACTCCAAATACACCTAAAGCCTGGCATTTCTCTTCCACATTCAGATTTTTATAAAAAGCCAAGAGTTCTAGAAAGCTTCATCTCCAATTTCCATGGTCAAAACCAAATAATTTTATGGGTTTTTTTAAGTAAGGAGAAACAAGGAATCCTTTGAGAAAGTCAGATAATTGACTGTTCCTTAATTTTTATTAAGTTCCTTAATAAATGCAGCACGTTGCAGCATTAGGGAATACTGCCTTTGCAAATAGAGGGCACGAAGTTGTCTATTAACAGATTGTGATAATGTCATCTTGTTTTCCATTTTACTTCCTCGATATAAGGAAGTGAACATTTATCATTGAAAGAGACAAGCAGAGAAATCCAGATCATATTACACAAAAGGGATGCAGCCAAGGCTGAAGTATTGTAAGGTTTCTTTCCCAAATGATTAATTTTTTTTTTGTGAAATGCAAGGAGCAGCAGAAATGGGCTTGTTTCATGGGCAACAGACTCTTGCCAGCAGCTGAGGTCTGCCAGGACTCAGCTGAGGAGCACTTGGAGAAGGGAAGCAGATCTTCCCATCTGCACTCCCCTAATTAAGAGCCTGATTCTGATCCTATTGAACAAGGGTGCATTTTGTCATTGGAGAAATAAGAGTAGGACAAGTTCTTGGTTTGGGAGATCCAAAAAATTGTAAAGGCTGTTTGACATACATGGGCAACCTCTGCAAACCTCCTCAGGCTGTGAAGGGCCCTCTCTCAGCTGAACTGGCCCCCAAAGCCTCACAGATACCTTAGGGTCCATGTGTGGGAAATACACACACCAGCATGCAACCCAACTTCAAAAAGAGAAATTAAATCTTAGATTTAAAGTGAGAACCCCCCCTCAGGAAACAGAAGCCTGTCATTATGGCCTTGTTGCACAAAGTAATATTGACCCAACCTCTGTCTCACAGCCTCTGGTGAGGCTGTTACTTCACCTGCTCTGGTCACGGTGCCTACAACAGGTCAGGATTTTTTCTTCATTTTATGAGAAATTTTGAAATTAAACCAAGACTTATTTCATTGAGTCAGCATAGATGTCAGTGCTGAAAATGTTTGACACCTACCATGTGAAAAAATCATCCCAGTTGAGTTAAAATGTTTTCAGAACACAAGTCAAACAGAAGCGGTCATCCTGTAAAAATACAGTTTAGTGTAGAATTAAATTTTTAAATAAAATCCTATTTCTGAGCTGAATTTTTAAAAGGTTGAATATGGGTGCTTTCAAAATTTAACCCCCAAGCCCACTTATTTTGTTTTCCTTTCTTTCTTTATTTTTGAGCTCCAACATTTTCCACCCCATCCTTTTGGTTTAAGTTTAGTTTGCCTACTTCTAATAGCATCTGGAAATACAGAGATGAAGCTGGCTTGATGCCTTGGAGTGGCCCCCTAGAACAGAGGCTAGGCAAGGTAAAGAGAATAAAGTGGGTATTTATTGAAGGTCTTTAACAGGGACACTTTGGGCAGCCAAAGGCCTCCCAGAGGCTGCACTGAGAATGGACAGTGGTCACGAGTTTTTCAGACAATTATAAGTTTGGTCCTTTTATATATCAGGGGTTAATTCTTCAATTACAGCTGCAGATATTGAAGTCATTTACCCCCAGTTTCCTCCTCCCCATTCACTTCTGTTTATACTTTTCGGGCTCTGAGGCTGTAGGACGTCCTTGAGTTTCAGGCTGAGAGGGATTTTTTGTCTGACCAAAACGTGGAGACAGTAGCTAACACTCTGTATGGCATTTAGAATTATACATCGATCAGTACAGGATTTGAAACAAAGCTAAACTCCAAAGGCGTCAGCCTGAACAACACTTGATCTCCCCGTGCCTCATGGAGAGCCATGGCTTTAGGGATGAGCACGCAGCAGGTCAGTCCCAGGGGGCAGAGCCCTGTTCATGGAGCTGTGTGCCCACAGCACTGCCACTAATGGAGCAGGTTTCCAGTGCTGCGTGCCCACAGCCGTTCATGGAGCAGGTTTCCAGCATTTCCAGTGTGCTGTGTGCCCACAGCCATTCATGGAGGTTTCCAGCATGTCCAGGGGGCTGTGTGCCCACAGCCGTTCATGGAGCGGGATTCCAGCATGTCCAAGGTGCTGTGTGCCCACAGCACTGCCATTCATGGAGCAGGTTTCCAGTGCTGTGTGCCCATAGCCATTCATGGAGCAGGCAGTGCGGTGGGGCCCTGCCAACAGGCCCTGCCAACAGGCCCTGCCATTCATAGAGCAGGTTTCCAGCATTTCCAGGGTGCCGTGTGCCCACAGCTGTTCATGGAGGTTTCCAGCATTTCCAGGGTGCTGTGGCCTCCACAGGCCCTGCCGTTCATGGAGCAGGTTTCCATTATGTCCAGGGTGCTGTGTGCCCACAGGCCCTGCTGTTCTTGGAGCAGGCACTGCCTTGTGCCCACAGCACTGCCCTTCATGGAGCAGGTTTCCAGTGCTGTGTGCCCACAGCCGTTCATGGAGCAGGTTTCCAGTGCTGTGTGCCCACAGGCCCTGCCATTCATGGAGCAGTTTCCAGCATGTCCAGGGTGCTGTGTGCCTGTAGGCCTTGCCGTTCATGGAGTTTTCCAGCATGTCCAGGGGGCTGTGTGCCCACAGCCGTTCAAGGAGCAGGATTCCAGCATGTCCAAGGTGCTGTGTGCCCACAGCACTGCCATTCATGGAGCAGGTTTCCAGTGCTGTGTGCCCATAGCCGTTCATGGAGCAGGCGGTGCCGTGTGCCCACAGCTGTTCATGGAACAGATTTCCAGCATTTCCAGGGCGCTGTGTGCCCACAGCACTGCAGTTCATGGAGCAGGTTTCCAGCATTTCCAGGGTGCTGTGTGCCCACAGCTGTTCATGGAGGTTTCCAGCATTTCCAGGGTGCTGTGTGCCCACAGGCCCTGCCATTCATAGAGCAGGTTTCCAGCATTTCCAGGGTGCTGTGTGCCCACAGCACTGCTCTTCATGGAGCAGGTTTCCAGTGCTGTGTGCCCGCAGGCCCTGCCCTTCCCTGCCGTTCCCCACAGTGCCTCTGCCCCTGCCCGCCGCTCACGGCCGTTCTGCCTTGCAGGGAGCAGGGAGGCCGCCTTCACCTACGCCATCATCGCGGCCGGCGTGGCGCACGCCATCACGGCGGCCTGCACGCAGGGCAACCTCAGCGACTGCGGCTGCGACAAGGAGAAGCAGGGCCAGTATCACAAGGAGGAGGGCTGGAAATGGGGCGGCTGCTCCGCCGACATCCGCTACGGCATCGGCTTCGCCAAGGTCTTCGTGGACGCCCGGGAGATCAAGCAGAACGCCAGGACGCTCATGAACCTGCACAACAACGAGGCCGGGCGCAAGGTGAGTGCCCGCTGTCCCCATGCCCACCCCGGGGCTGGGCTGGGTGCCCTGCGCGGCGCTGCCATCGTTCACAGCACACGAGCAGGCACCTCGGCAGGTTGTTGGACCGTCTGCTCGTCAAGCATTTGTCTAAATGTTACTCTTTGCAGCGGTAAGAAAGGGAAAAAAAAAATCAAACAAGTGTTTTATCTGGGGAGTCAAACGGTACTTCTGGTAACAAGCTGCCTGCTGCTGTGGGGGTGAGAAGGAGTCTTGTCAGGTTCAGACATGAATGTCTCACTCAGCTAAAAAGGGATCATTTTCAACACTGCTGTTCAAACGTTGCTCTTTGTGTGAGAGCCGCCCCTGCGAGGAGGGAAAGGCTGAGCCCTTGTCACTGGGTGTGCCACTGTGGCTCGGGTTTGGGCTCAGCACAGCAGCATTGCCACCCACCCCATCCTTTGGGACTGAGAGCTGCTGCTGCCGAGGCAGCGCTGGGGAAGGCAGGACCCCAGCAGCTCCCACAGCCAGGATTCCTGGGGATCCCAGGCACTGAGCTCCAGGATTTGCTGCCTTGGCCCTGTGTCCCATCTCCAGTGGCAGCTGGGCCGGGCACAGGAGCCTGCTCTGAGCCATGCTCCCTGCGGGCCAGGCATTCCCAGGCTGTCCCGGTGGGGCTGTGGCTCCATTCCAGCAGCTGGGATAGCCAGGGCAGCCTGTGTGCTCCCCACAGCCCAGCAGGGCTCTCCCTGCATGAGTTCTGCTGATCCCATCTCTCAGGGATGCCAATCCTTGCTTCCTCAGCTCTCCTTTACCTCCTCCTATGCAATTCCTGATTCCAGCATCATGTGAGTGTGACTTAGAGGCAAACAGGAGAAGGAAGTTGGGAGCAGCAGTTAATTTGTGGATGCTATTTTTGTTGTGGTAATTACCTGTAGGCTCTGAGACATCTCCAGTTATGCTGGAGCCAGGCAGATTGTATTGAAGAAAAGCCATTTCCACCTGAAACAAAAGCCTAACCCTTCTTTAATTTAATGCTGCTGTAGGAGTTTTATAGGTGAGATTCTGGGTTTTACTCTGTGCAGTATCCCAAATGCCTGTGTCTGGCTCTGTGGTGTCAAAACTTGTGCTTCAACCCCCACAAAATGAATCCTGAATTCTGAGAATAGCTCAAGAATTGAACGTTAATATTTGCAAAACGAATGGTTCTGAGATCTTTATAACAGCTTCTGGTAGCATGAAGGCACATCATGAAAAGCTTGGTGAAGCACCAACACCCACAGTCTGCTCTGCTGTACAGGCACAGACCCAGTGAAACAAAAAATAGCAGAGGAGTTTTGTGGCACAGCTACTTCCTTGAAAGGTCTGCCTGTGTTTGATGGGTGCTGGCAGTAAAAGATTCCCAGGAAATGACACAGCAGCCTACACCAGACTGCAAACATGGCTGGAACTGCCTGCTGGCCAGAAATTTTTCCCCAAAGCAAAGTTTAAAATGCAGAGAAACAGAAAAGATGCATTTTTTTACCTCGGTTATCCCCCAGTATGGGCTGAGGGCAGAGCAGGGCCATTGGTGCTGGAGGTGGCTGTGGGAAGGTGGGCTCCAGGAGCCTCCCCAGCCTCCCTGCCAGGCTCCTCGTGTTTCTCACCTTTCTGTGCACAATTTGCTGTCCTGGAAGCTTGTGCCTGGAAGGTTCAGCTCTCCTCATTGTAATCTGGGAGAGCAGTGGTTTGTGCTATCTCTGGCCATCTGCCATTTCTCCAGCAGGCTCAGGAACTGCTCTGATCTAGAGATAGCTCTGCACTTCTTCCTGCATCCTCACAGAGCAAAATTACCCATCTTTGTTCGAACACATCTCTGCTTGAAATCTGCAGGGGAGAGAAAGAGTAACAGGACTGAGGGGAGGCTTGTTGCTCCACTGTCCCATAGAGAATGAACAAATGATGTTTTTGCTAGAGAGATTTCTTTCAGGCTTTGCTCCTGTGTGAAAGATCACAGTATTTAAAGACAATTGGCAGGGGAGGCCTTTACAGGTATTTGGCATGCCAGGACTCTCACAACCTGACTCTTCCACAACAAAGACAGCCTTGTTGTGAGGTGGAACTCCATTTTGGAGCAGTATGGATCTTATCAGCCTCCAAACAATCTATTCATGGTGGCTTTCCTCTGGGCTACAAATTCTTGTCTTGTTTCACTTGCCCATGGCTAGGTTTTGATGATATTTATGCACTTGGGAGACAGACTGGCACCTACCAGGCTTCCAAAAATAAATCAATTCTTATTGATTTCTTACCAGCACCTGTAGGCATTGCTATGCTGTTCAAAAGCCTCTCTGCTTCTTTGGCTCGCAATGTGAAACTGTGCTGTGCCCACTCACCTGGTGCTCACCTGTGACAGACTCCTTCTTCAAGGTGACACCTGCTGCAGGTGGTTCAGGATGCACTCTAGAAATCACAGATCCATCAATATTGAGTTGTCTTCTTGAGAACCACTGATTAAATCATCCATTCCATCTCGGTGGGTGAGAATGTTCTGCTGGGCTCACTGGGAGCACTGGGCACAGAAGGGACTGCAGGGTGGGAACCCACAGAGAACCACAGGAAAAGCCTGATCCAGGATTTGGGGAGACCTCAGGTCAAGGCTTTGCAGCCTCTCACAGTCCTGTTTTACCCAGCCAATGTCTCAGTGCTCCCTGGGTGCCAGCAGCAGCCTCTGAACATCCTGAGCACAGCTCTGTCAGAGCAGGGTACAGCTATCCAGGGAATGGGCACAGCCCCAGGGCTGCCAGAGCTCCAGGAGCCTTGGGACAAGGCTCTCAGGGATGCCCAGGGTGGGATTGTTGGATGTCTGTGCAGGGCCAGGCTTGGCTGGGTGATCCCTGAGGGTCCCTTCCAGCCCAGGATACTCTGTAATTCCACAATCTGTCAGCTCTTGCTGGAAATGAGACAACCGAGGGTGTCAGATGTGGAGGATTTCAGAGGTCAGAGGTGGAGAACATCCCTGTTCCTCTGCTGAGCAGCTCGGGTCGTGCCGTGCTGGAAACCCCCGGGGCACGCCCAGGATGCAGCAGGAGCAGCCCTGCAGGAGAGGGGCACAGGAGCCATTCCCAGCTGCTCCCACCACAAATGCAGCCAGGGGCAGCTTTCCCCACGCTGAGGGACAGGCTCTGACTCTGTCTGTGTGTCTGGGGGACAATCCAGCAGGCCTCACTGGTGTAGCACAAGTTCCTCGGGCTGCTGGAAGGACAGGGGCAGAGTTCTGAGCTGGGGTCACCAACACCCCCCCAGACTGGCCCTGAGCAGCCCCAGAGCCTCACCTCATTTGTCAAACCTGCTGGAGAGCAGCGATTCCTGACCTTCAGAAGCAGAGTTTAGGGTGCCTTTCCTCTTTGAATTAGTGTTTCCTGAAGTGCTGATTCACTGCAGGAAGGAGCAAGCAGTACAGTGAGAACAGGAGGAGAATTCATAACAGCTGGGTCAGAAAAAGGAGATAAAGCTTCAATTAATTTAAAGGCATAATCCTTATTTGCCCTGCAAACTTCCATGTGAGGGGGTATAATTGCAAGACTGAATTGTCTGTTAGCAAATTTGTCTTCTCAAATATGAAGTTGATTAAATTATTGTAAGTAACACAATAATGTATGTCTGAAAGATATTTATACTCCAGGAAACAGAAATGTTATTCTCCAAGTTATCCTGCTAAAAAATAACGAAGTAGATACTGAAAGGCTCTACACATTGTGGCTGTGAGCATTTCATTCTGACAGCATGGCAAGGTACATGACCAGACTGCTCTCTCCTCTCTTTTTCCCTGTGACATTGAAATTCCACAAATGGCATCTTGCATCAGCGTTACATCATATTAAGTATAATGCAATATTATGAGTCATTGTTATAAATCATGGGCACAGGCTGCATTTAGAAGGCTTTTGCCTTCAAGAGCACATCAAGGTGGATTTTTATTCAGCATTTCTCTTTGGAGGCATGTGTAGGTGCACTATGTTTGCCGTGCCTCTCCATGCTCTGCATCAGGAGTGTTTCAGATTTCCCCTTCAGCTCTGAGGCTCCTGGGGATGTGGAGGACGTGCCTGACAGAGCTGCTGCAGACAGCAACCAAAGCTGGGAGCACCCAGGAGGTGTTCCTGGCCTGGATCATGCAGGGATCACAACACACTGGCATGTGTAATGTTTTATCCTGTAGAAAACTGCAGCAAGGCTGAAGTGACACAGTGCCATTAGGAAAGCAGGAGCTCAGGGCTTCTCCCAAGTGTCCTGGGAAGCCACAATTGTGGGATTCTTTACTTGCTGCCCCTCTGACCTCAGGAGTTCAGCTGCCATGAGGCTTCCTGAACATGTTCCTCTTCTTGTGGGGTGTGCAATCAGCACTGCAATTAACTCTCTCTGGAGGGGACAGCTATTTCTACCTCTCTCAAAATACCTTTTTCTTTGACTACCCTTTCACCTGACTTCCAGCAGCAGCACAGAGCACAACCTCCTGCAGATGAACGACTTAAAAACTGTGAGCATCATGCTAGGAAAGAGACAGGGCTGATTAAAGAGGCTGCCAAACAACATCATATTTCTATTTTTCTGAATATAGGCTTGAAATTCTGGAGATTTAATAGTTCTGCCTGAGCTAAATCTTAAAGTGCATGAAAAGATGCAGAAAGGGGAGTGCAGCTTGTGGGCTTGCAGCCCCACTGGAGTTCCCTGCCTGGGGAAGAGCAGTCTTGCAGAGGGACCCCAGCATTCCAGCAGCTCCTGGCAGGAGCTCTGCTCCCAGGAGATGCCCAGGGATGCTGCTCTGCTTGGCAGGCACAGCTGGGGGACACAGAGGAGCCAGGAGATTCCTTCCACAGGGATGTGGCTGCTGTAAGGCAGCCCCTGCAGTGCCTGCACACAGCCCAGCTGTCTGAGAGAGCCACACCTGCCCTGCTGCCCCTCCACCTGTAGGAACTGCTCTCATGGACCCACCAGAATAAAGCTCCAGTGCCTGGAGCTGCTCACAGCTGCTGAAGACTCCAGAGAGTCTCAGAGAGCCCAGCAGGACTGGGAGAGGCTGCCCTGACACTCCTGGCACCAGCAATCAAAGGATATTGGAGTACCAGCAGCACAGCCACATTCCCTGGAGTTCAGGATTTAGCAGTGCCTTTGCAATTGCACTTCACATTTTTCAATTTATTTCTCTTTGTGGTAGGATTTTTTGGTTTGGTGTGGTTTTTCTGGCATGGGCACAGAAATGTTCCTCATTTTCCCTTTCAGAAACTCCCATTCTTGATGTTAGGGACGCTCCTCCAACACCCAGCTGAATGGTGCCCCTTGTTGACAGTGGCAGTGACAGTTGTGCCAGACCCACTGTCACTGTCAGGGCTGTGCCAGGGCAGGTTGGCAGACCCTGGCCTGCAGCCTGGCCGTGACACCCCTGTGCTGGAGAGAGCCATGCCCAAAGCATCCTGCAAGGAATGCTCAGCCAGGACAGCACACAGCACTGCCACTCACAGAGCAGGAGTATTAACAGAGAAATATTGGCTCCACAAGGCCAGGAAACCTGGTCCTGGGTGCAGCAGATGTGCCTGTGGAGGGGGTCCTAGGAGCTCTCCTGGTGCAATATCTGGCCTAGATTAAAACCAGGCACACAGAGAATGTTGAGGAGAAGGTTTACACACAGGGCTTGTGCCTCACTGTGGTCCGGCAATGTGTAAAATATCTTCTGGCAAACCTCTGATGAGGCTGTGGGGGCAAAGAGGAGTGTGCACCCAAGGACCCAGGCCCAGTTCCATCCATCCAAGGTACACCCAGTGCTCAGGCCCTGCCTTCCCTCCAAGGGCCTGGCACCCAGCTGTACTTCAGTGCAATTAGAAAAGGAGCCTTAAATGCCACAGAGTCTGTCCTGGCAGCTTCGTTGGCTGGGGCAGCAGGATTCCCAGAAAGGCCAAGCTCTGAGTTTGGAGTAAATCCAGTTCACTGAATGGGAAAGCTCCCATTGAGGCTGGTGGGAGCACAGGGTGCAGCTGAGTGCTTCCAAAATCCCATCCAGCTCCATCCCAAGGCTCTGCTGGGCAGCCTCCTAGGTGTGAAAAGAAATACACATCCCTTGCAGCCTTAGAGCATTTTGTTTGTGTTTGAAAGGATCAAAGCACTATTTATGGCTTTCCTACTTTTTAGATAATAGTCTTAAAGCAAGCCTGAGCTTGACAGACAAGCTCTGCATCTTCTCAACAGCCCAGAGTAAGATAAAGGAAGCATTAATGTTGGTCTAAATTATGAGAGGGAATTGGACTGCACAAGAACTGTAATCCACAAAAATGAATTTTCATTCCACTTGTCCTCCACTTTCAGCTAATCAGAAATGGTGATACATGGTCCTACTTGTATTTTGGCTTTCAGCTCCCTCCTATATCTCATGTGGTTGAAAACTGAATTTCTGATTTACACTGGAGATTAGGGAATGATAAATGCTACCGCTCTCCTGGAGTCGCAGTTTTAGAGGATTCTGGCATTATGAGCAAAACATGCATTTCATGTGTGTGACTGCTGGAGCTGCCAGTCTGTCATGCTGCTGACAGAGAGCTGGGACTGAGGGCCAGCCTCTCTCCATAAATAACAGATCTCAAATTCCAAATTTATTAGGGGGCACCTTTTAACAATGGCAATAATCAGATGCTTGCTTTGGTGATTAATTTGCTCAGCAAAGCCACTGGCTGGGTCACAGGTTTCTGGACAATTTCTGATTCAATCTGGCCTTTCTCTCTGGACAGTTAGCAACACTTCCCATAGGACCACACCTGTCATTCAGTGCTCAGAGGGGAATATCAGCCAGACAAAAATAGGTGCTGTGTAGATTATTCACTTCTCCCAGGGTTTTCAGCACCTTTGGAGCCTTGACAGAGTCCTTGGTGTCTCTCCTGTTGCGGAACAACACATTAATGATTTGAAGCATATGCACCTTTCACACAACACAATCTTGCCCCAGCAGATTCCTGCTGTGTTTGGGGGTTGTAAAACTTATCCTGGTCATGGAAAAAAAAAACAGACCTGAGAGGCTGGAACAGGATGGGCTTCAAGATCCCTTCCAGCCATTCTGTAGCTCTATGAAAAGTTGCAAGAAAAAAACCAGCACCTCTTAACCTTAACTGTGACCTATGAGCTTGGCTGTCGTGTCTTGTAATGTTTTTATTAACCTGTGCTCCTTGATGTTGTGTTGAGATCAGAATCCAAGATTTTTGAGCTTCATACCTGAATTTTGGCCCAAGTTTTTGAAAAAATTTCAGAAGCAGTCAGTTGAGAACTGTTCTGTTTCTTCCAGTTGGCATTTTTCACACTGGAAATTCAGGTTTCCAAACCCAAGACTGATTTCCTTGCCTGATATTGGGATCTTCCATATCCACACTTTAGCAAAACTCAAAGAAGATTGGTGTTGGCCAAGTCAACAGGAAACCAATGGTTAGGCCAGTTCACTGAGGCCACTTTTAATGCAGAATCAGGCTGTGTTTATACATGAAGTGTTCACCAAATTCTGGTGGAGATGTCCCAGTGTGCAGCCTCATTCACCAAATCTCTGACAAATCCAAGGCAGGACTCGGGTGTGGGGCAGGATCTGTGCTCCCTGCTGTGTGAAACTGGAATCCTCTGCAGTTACAGCCCAGAGCTCCTGAGCCTGAGCTGAAAGGATCTCCAGGAACGTTTCCAAGAGCCTCAGTGATGAGTCAGGAACATGAACTCAGTTACCTGAGCTGAGCCTGTAACTCAACAGGGGTTTTGGTAAAACTGAAAGTTAAACCAAGGTTTGGTTCAAACCTTGTCTTTCACATGTGATGGCAGAAAACTCTGAGCTAATGAAGCCCTGAATGCTCACCAAGAGAAATTATTGCCAGCATGTGCTGTACAAATGGAAGAGACTTTTGCTTTAATGGAAAGAGTTTCCAGGTATTTTGAAGTAAACAATTAAAAAAATCAATGAATGAAGAACAGCCTTTTAGTCCAAGGACACAGACAAGGCCTGTTGGTACTGGCAGGATGCAGAACTGAGCTATGGAAGGGCAAAAAGGTTTCAGGGAACTGCAGGGAGGATGCTTGGCTCTCATGCCCAGTTAGTGCCAGAAGGTACGAGGATTAGTTTGAATTAGGGCTGGTTGCTGAAACCAGCCCAAGCCTTCTGGTACTTGGAAGGGAGCTGCACCTGCAGGGTGTCCCTGGGCCCAGCAGCAGGAATGCCATGGCATGGGCTGGACCCCAGATGTGAGGCTGCTCCATCCTGGAGCTCCAGCCAGGCTCTCCTGGGAGCAGGCTGCTGGGAACCAGCCTTGCCTGCAGCATTCCAGATCCTGTCCCAGAAATGAGCCCACCCACAGCGAGGGGACAGAGCTGCTCCCCCAGGAGATGTTCCTGAGCCCCAGAACACACCGTTGTGTTTGGCTGGATAAACCCTGCAGGCATAGAACAATTCACCATCCAGAGGGCACAATAGCCTGGAAATAAACAAGTGCAACAAGCAGTCAAGAGAATGTGTCCAAAAAACACGGGTTAAGACTTCACAGAAGTTTCTTTCAATATATCTACACTTTGTCATATTTAGCTGAATTTACTTTGAAATTTCCAGTGGGAAATGAGAAGGCAGAAGGAAGCCAGACACCAAGTGAGTGCTTAGGCTTTGCTTTTTTGCTTTCCCAGGGAATCAGCCTGAGAAGTCTGCCTTGCTGTACTTAGTGCAAATTTAGATTGAAAGGTATAGTCAAAGTCCTGAAATATTTTCTAGAAAACTGTGGATTTGAATAACTATGCTAAGGAATACCTTAGCATTGAGATATTTGTTTCATTTGATCCAACAGACTTCTACTTTTTATTAAGGTACCTTAATGAGAGATTTATAAAATGGAGATCAGATTAATACACTGAAGGTGCACTATGGACATGCATGTTTTCTTCAGCTGGTGCTTCATGTACTGGTGGGACTGGTGTTCAGCTCTGTTCCAGGCATCTTGTGGCCTTCTGAACTGGAGACCTGGAGCAACTGGTTAACCCTTTGTTAAAAACATCCATCTCAAGGTGGAGACTCACTTGTGCATGGCTTGTAAAGAGGAGCCATCAATGGCATTGCAGGCTGCTGCTGCTGCTGCTGCTGAGCTCATGTGTGAGTGCTGAGCAGGTAGATGAGTCCAGGAGAAGCAGCAGCACTGGGTGAGCTGGCTCAGGGAACCCATCCAACCACACAGCACACCCCAAGTGAATTCTGTTAGCATCTGATTCCTTTGTAAGACAAAAGCTTCAACTATGGCTCAAAATGGTGCAATCACAGAAACACAGGATGGTTGGGGTTGGAAAGGACCTTAAACCCACCCAGTCCCAGCCTGGCCTTGGACACTGCCAGGGCTGCAGGGGCAGCCACAGCTCCCCTGGGCACCCTGTGCTTAGGCTGCACTCAGCATTACACAGAAATTGAGGAAATTCCACTTTCTTCTGCATAGGAGCAAATTTTCATGGAGAACAGGCCAGGAGATCCCTGTTAAAATACTTGGCTGGGTCTGGGCGTGCTGCTCTTGGCAGCTGTGGGGCTGCAGAGAGAGGCTCTGCTGGTAGGATCTTATCTCTGAGAGGTGGGAGCTATCTGAAAACGTGGAAGTGGGGACTCATTGCCCCAGCTGCAGCAGGAAGGAGAAAGCACATATGGATTGATGTTAATTAGAAAGTCATCTTTGTAATATTATAATTAACACCAAAGTCATATTACTTGATGATAACATGAGTATTTTGAATTGTAAACACAAAATGTGTGGAAGTCTGTGCTCAATATACACTCTGTCATTGTGATCCAGGTCCTGCTTTCCAAGAACTAACATCATTGCACGGAGACTATTTGGAGGAACAATGAGACATTTCTTTTAAACTGACAGGAATGGCTCTCACTCCCCTGAGCAGCTGTGGCTGATGTGCCAATCTGTGAGATCCCCCCCAGGGTACAACCACCCGTGGCACTGGGCTTGGAGCCTGTGCCACAGCCCAGGCTATCCCTGTTATCTCCAGGTGTTATCCCTGGAGAACAGGGGGGCTGGGGGAAGGAGGGGAATGGGAGTGGGGGTGAGGTAGCTCAGGTGCTCTTCCCAGATCAGCAAATGGCAGGCAGGCAGAGCAGGCCATGGGTGCCTCTCCAGTGCCATTTACTGAGCTGGGAACAGTGTTAGGGCTGAAGTTTAAATATGTCTCTCTGTATCAAATACAATATAGCTCATGTTTTGTTCTAGACCAAAGGAGTTAATGGAGAAGTTGAGGTAAGAAACGTTGTGTTTTTATAAAGGCAGTACTGCACAATTGACGGAGAATTACTTTGACATTACCTAAAAAGACCAATAGAAAGGAAAAACATCCCTTTCAACTAAAACTACTGTCTTGGAGAACTTAAATTTATAGACATTTTTCAGCATGATGAATAATGTCCTCTGTAGCATCATCTCTAGGGTTAACTCTCACAGTTTGGTATGCAACCAAATGAACCTGTAATTAACTGTGTGTGGCTATTGGTTGGGAATGTTTGGAAGCAATATGAAGTGATAATATTGTGCAGCTCATGCTCCTGCCAGTACTTGGCTTTGTAAGTTTAGCACAAGAGGTGTTTCCTGATTACTTGTCTGGAACCAGCCAGGCTGCTCTCTTGGTTTCCATCACTCTTTGCAAACTTCCCTCTCGACAGCTTCAGCATTTGTCAAAATGCTCTACCTGGTGGCTCCCAGCTCTTTATACAGAATCCTTTACTGGCAGCACCATCCCTGGAGAGCTTCGCCTCCACTGGGGAGGGTCCCACAGAGGGAGAATTTCAGGGGATGAGTCAGGCCTGGGTCATTCCTCTCGCTGTGAATCCGCTGTGATGAGGACAAATTCCACTTGTGTCATTTCTTGTTTTCCCTGCATGGTTTTTATGTGCAGAATGACTCAGGCTCCATGACAAAACCCAAAGCAAGGGGCAGCAGTGACGTCCTTGTCTGAATAACCCCAAGAGTTTAACTCATTGTGTACCCAAACTGAGGAACATAATTGAATTCAGTTCCTCTTACCTGGGGGTGTTTCCCATTTCTTCAGAAATATCATGCTAAAACATAAACTACAAGCACAATTGCCTTCTTACTGCCATCTTAGTTGAGAAGCCCAGAGAATGGGTGAGGATCACTGTCCCAGGATCAAAACTTAGAGCAGACACTCTGGATGTAGGATGCTGGAAGGATTGCATTGAAGGGCTCAGGGTCAGCAGACACAGCTGAGCTTGGGTTTCACTGCCTCCACTGCTCTGATCCATTGACTGCAGGGATGGGCTTGTGGGGTGAAGCAGGGATTAAGGAAAGTGATGTTTTTAACAGTGGACATCCGTGACATTTTAAATACATAGCAAAATACCACACAGGTCACTATTTTAGAGAATCCTGATTGGAAGTATCAGTCTTTTAGGGTGATTTTTATTTGGAGACCAGAATGTAGGGGGGGAAGATATGACCTAAGGAGAAATGTTATGTGAGTAGCGTGTCAAAAGGCAGAAAAATTGCTGCCTCATTTTCTTTCTAAACTTAGTGTCTTAGTGTCAGTGAGCACCATGCTGTTTCTTCATTTCCAAAACTCCTCAATCATCATCTTTTATTCACTTCTGGCATGAACCTTCTCTCCAGTATCTTTTTGGAAAGGAAGATATGTACTGTGGAAAACTTATGTAGTGATAGGAAGGAAAGCTAGATAACAGAACCAACAACTCTATCTGTAATTCCGTGCCACCACCCCCATCCCCAGCCTATTTCAGCTTCATCCTACAAAGTGCTCAGGTGGGCCAGACAACAAGACTGTTCAGTATTTCACAAGCTGAAATCCATCATGTCCACAGTGTCAGTTTTGCTTGGACAGCAGCAAGTAATGATCCTAGATAAATTTTTCCTTAATCTCACAATCCCATTTCAGTAAGGGGCTAGGAAATCCCATTTTCATTTAATTATAGAGTCTAAAATCACATGTTGAATCTCTTTAAGACAATTCAGCTATATTCTAATAATAACAAGTGAAAGCACAATAAAAGAAATCAGATTTTTTTTTGAACTATTTTTTCCAAGTTCCTTTTTATGACAGATCTTCAAACTTCCTACATGATGACACTTACTTGGCACTGCATTGATCCAGTCTAATCTAGGTGATAATGTGTCTCACAAGAGTTACTTTTCAAAAACAAGTAGTTTATCAAACCCATTGAGAGTTAAGTTTTCAAATTATTTCCATTTTTTTTTCTTGTTAAAATATTTGCCTTTCTTTTAAACAGAAAACCCCTCAGAACCAAAAGGCAAATGGTGCTTCAGGCAGCTGTACCCAGGATCCAGAACAGCAGTGACCCCTCAATGAACTGCCAGGCCACCTTTCAGATAGTGAGCCTTTGTCATCCGCAGCTGAGAAACACAAAGTGCCACACCAGGATTCCGCATTTCCCAGCTACATCCAACTGGGAAAATGCTGCTCTCTGACTCTATCCTGATGTAAAACCTACCTAAGCCTAAATTTGGGAATTTGCAGCTGAAATTTGTAATTTTCTAACAGCATTTCCTGTGAAAGGGTGGGTGGGGAGGTTTTGCACTGAAAGCACCACTGAAAACAGAGAAAATAGGGATTTTGCAAAGCATGGGAAACCCAATCTGAGGCTCCAGCTCGGGCATTAATATCTTTGGTTTGCATTCTGATGGCCAAAGAGAGGAGGAGAGGAGAGGAGAGGAGAGGAGAGGAGAGGAGAGGAGAGGAGAGGAGAGGAGAGGAGAGGAGAGGAGAGGAGAGGAGAGGAGAGGGAGCACCTGGGGACACCTGAGGCAGGAGGGCCTGACCCCAGGGGCACAGTTACTTTTGTGGAACCAAGAGGGCTTGGGTGGAAGTGCATCCCAAGAGCAGATAAGGTGCTCTCCTAGAAGGACCCCTCAGTGCCAGAAAGCTGAGGAAGAATTGAATTCTCAGGAGGAATTTCTCCATGGAAGGCATTGTTAAACACCAGCAGGGGCTGCCCAGGGAGGGTTGGAGTCCCCGTCCCTGCAGGTGCCCAAGGACACTGTGGGTGTGGCACTCAGGCTCTGGCTGGGGACAAGATGAGGATCAGACACAGCTGGGGCTGGATGGTATGGGCATTCTGATGGTTTCCCCCTGGATGTTTCTGTGGCCCTGAGGCATTGGGACACCTTGTTTTATTGCACAGAGCAATCCTACAGCTTGAGAAAAGGCAACAAGGGCCAGGCCTTATGTTTGAGAAGAGCATTAATTAGGTGGTGTGAGAATCCATCTCATTAAATCTCACCTCCTGAAACCAGTTATGTCCTTTGTGTCCCAAGTTCAGCTATTCTTCAAAAATAACAACTATAAAAGCATTCAGTGAGATTTACTTTCTGCACCCAGAAGTGGTGATAAATTGATTTAGTCTACAGCAAGTCACAGAGGTTATCAGAAGTATAAGAAAAATATGCAGGAGAAAATATTTTTTGCTGCATTCCTCTCAGCTTTTACTGGTCCTGCTCTTGTTCATTTGCTATTCTGCTCAGTGTTAGGCAGAGCCTGGAGGGCTCCAGCTCTGTGATTTAAACAACACAACCTGCCCAGGGAGAGAGGATCACATCTCATTCTGTTTGCTCGTGCTGGCAGCGTTGTGTGAGCACTGGGACCGTGCAGAAAGTCTCACTAATACTTGTTCTTACTTCTTTGACACACTGGGGAGACAGAAGCTGCATTTCAAAGATAATTCCACCATAAGATCAATTTTTTAATAAAGATGAAGTAAAGGGCAACTAATATTTCAGGCAGAAAGTACAAAATAAATATGAAATCCTGTAAAGGGCACACAAGAAATGAAAGGAATCGCCTGCTCTGGGTGGCATAGAGAAAGGTCAGAAATAGGACAAAAAAAGATTGAACTTATGAGAGTATAAAATTTCTGAGGCCTTCATTTTTCAGGGTGTCGTGACTTCAAATCTGGAAAAAGTTTTTCTGCTCTTTAAAAGAGGATATCCCTTAGTGAAGGTGCTGAAATCCCAGGCAGCTGTGGTGTTTGCAGCATTTATCAGAATGCTCCTGGCTCCCTGCATAACCAGCCCTCTGACCAGGAGGTTCCCCACTTTTCCTGAGACACCAATTCCAAGGAAAGTGCAAAGGTGGTTTGATTGATGTGCTGTCGTGATTCCCTGCTCATTTTTTATTTAAAACACAAAAATTCTTGTGATGAGAAAAAGGGTTCAGCCTGCCTGGGGTAGCAGGATTTCTGGGAGAGTCACAGCTCGTGGTGTTCCGGAGCAAAAGAATATCTGACTTCAGATATTCTTTTGCATGGATTTACTTATCAAAAACATGAGAAAAAACATCTTTTGGCTGTGCTTAATAAGATCTTCATAAGGTGAGGTATCAAAGGCTGTCTGGAATGAGCCACTCTGTGGGACACAATCCTTCCCAAGCTCACCCCAGTCAGTTTGCAGAGGAGTCAGTGCAAAATGTGCTCCCACAGAAGAGATCTGACAGCAGCTCAGTGCTTGTAACTAGTGCCCATCCACTGATGGGGATGGTTTCCATCTTTCCTGTTTAACTATGCCTTTGCTAATTTTAAACTTGCATTTGGGTGGTTTTTATGCAGTTTCTCAATTTCTTAAAGATTCCATAGGATTTGCCTCTGACAGCAGGGTTTCCTTTTTTGTGGTCTCTCTTGTTCTCTCTTTTTCGCAATCAAAAAGCACTGGGTATAACTTGTACTGCCCTCAGATTTCAGAGCTTTGGGGCTAGAACAGTCCTGCAAGCTACCTAAACAGTAGCATCCTTTTGAGATGAATCTCACACTTGGATAAACCAAGTGGCAGAGACATTTCTCAATAGCTTTAAGAGACATGGTCCTTCTGCTGTCTGTCCAGTCAGTGCTACACATCCACCCAGTGCCCTTTCCAATTCCTGGGCTCACCCTACACATGATTTGGTTCTCACCTTATTTTGGTGAAAGACTAAATAAGGCATGGCTTTATTTTATTAGCTTAAAACATCCTTTTTATTCAATGAATCTTTCCAATAGCAAAGCAAATAATGTATCTCAACATTATTCCGAAAGTTTGAGGAGTTTTGTCTTATTCAAGGAGCTACAATTGCCTCTGTAATAATATCAATCACCAATCCTCATCTTCTACCAGCTCAAAGGGGCATCTCCACATGGCCCTCTCCAAGCCCTGCCATGTTCTTCTCTGGAGTGAAAATCTCACTCATTTTCCCATATTTACACTTTCCTTGACCTTTAGTGAAGGTGTGTGTGTGCAGGCATTTCCAGGAGACAGTAATTGCCTGACCCAGGCAGGCTGATGTCAGGCAAAATTAGGCAAGACCATGGCCTTGGTGGGCAGGAGTCAGTGTCTCACTAATTGCTAATTAATTACCTGGGCTGCAGGTGCAGCCTAGGGCTGGGGTTATTCTGGTGCCTGGCCCTGCACTGATCCCATGGGAATCCTGCTGCAGGTGGGATGATCTCCAGGTGTGAGATGCAGGTCCTTGAGCACAGCTTTGGCATCAAGGGCTGCAGAGCTGGGGCTGAGCTGGGGCTGGGCAGTCCTGACCCCACGAGTGGGGTCCTTGGGGAGCTCGGCTGCTTTGGTGCTGGGAGCCCAGCACTGGGGACAGACTGACACCACCGAGGGACTGGGGATGAGCTCTGGGCTGGGAGAAGCCCTGTGTGGGTGTGAGTGCTGTGTCTGAGCATGCCAGGCACAGAGCCAGCTCTCCATGGGCCCCCCAGCAGGGTGGGACAGCCCTGGCTGAGCCTGGAACAGCTGGAACAGCTGGAACAGCCCCACCAGGCTGCAGAACCCCATGGAGCTGGAACAGCCCAGCCAGGCTGCAGGGGCACAGAGCTGGAACAGCCCCTGCAGCTCCTGGGCTGCTGCTGCCACCCTGCCATGGCCATCCCACGCATTCCCTGCAAAGCTAGAGGGGGAGAGCAAGCAATAGCAGTGCCCAGAGGTGCTGCATCTGGAGATAACATCAACAGGGAGAGCCAGCCCCAACACAAACTATTTCCCAGAGGCAAATGGCAAAGGGAGACAGAGGGAGAAACAAGTACTGACAGTTTGCTGTAGGAGCTCAAAGGAAAAGTGGACAAAGCTAAAAGAACTGCAGCTCCTTGTCTGCATTTGATCCAGTTCAGAGCACCCACTGGTGCATGCAGATTTACTTCCCATGGCTGGTGGAGCTGGAGATGGTCATTTGGTAAGAAACATGGGATCTGAAATTTTGTGCCCTCCATGCTCTTACATTTTAGGAAAAGTCAGTCTGTAACACACCTAAAGTTTAAATCTGATGTAAAAAGTATGAGCTGCTGCATAATTCCTTCAAAGAAACAAATCCTGAAATAAAAGGTGAAGAATGCTTTAACACAGACAGAGTTTTTAAGGGAAGGGAGCTGCTTTTGACTCACAGAAACCAAGGAAAAGACTGTGGTCTGTGTCCCTACCCAGAGAATCCCATATTACAGGCACTGATTCATCAGAGGGTACTGGAATAATGTAATAGTATTAAAATACAACCATCCACATATTTTAATGTAAAACAAATAGTCCGAGCCCCTCTATCAGAGTACAACCATCAAATCACCCCTGCAGGTTTGCTTTTGCTGAGGCCAGGCAGTTCCAGTCCCACGCAGCCCCATTTCTGCAGGCTGTGGAGCCAGTTCAGCCCTGCTGGATTTGCAGGACACAGCCCTGAAAGCCCAGAGAGCAGGATGGGTTTGTGTGCAAGGACAGAAGCAACAAGAGCGGTGTGAGCCCCAGGTGGAGAGGGTGGGTTAGAGGAGGCAGGTCTGGAGGGGACACAGGTGAGGCAGATGTGCCAGGGAGATTCCAGCAGAGTTTGGAACCTCTGGCACCTCTGGCAAGAGCAGAGAGAAAGGGAGAGGGAGCCAGTAAACCTTAGGACAATACAGAAACAATAAATGGGAGAGAGAACAATAAGGCAGAACTTTCTCATCTGTGCGCTCCTTCCCCTTCCAGGTGTTTTTGGACCTCTAGGAAGGGCCCCTAGCACTGGGGCTCAGCTGGTGTTGCTCAAACTTCTGTTCAAAAGCCCTGAGTGCCCTTGGCCAGGCTTGGCTGAGAGCTGCAGAGCAGGGCCTGGCCAGGGCTGGGGCTGGGGCTGGGGTCCAGCCCAGAGCACAAGGCCACCCTGAGGAGCCCCATCCCTTCCTGAGCCCCCATCCCGTCCCAAGGAGCCCCATCCCTTCCCAAGGATCCCCATCCCTTCCCAAGGAGCCCCATCCCTTCCTGAGCCCCCATCCCTTCCCAAGGAGCCCCATCCCTTCCCAAGGATCCCCATCCCTTCCCAAGGAGCCCCATCCCTTCCTGAGCCCCCATCCCTTCCCAAGGAGCCCCATCCCTTCTCAAGGATCCCCATCCCTTCCTGAGGAGCCCCATCCCTTCCCAAGGATCCCCATCCCTTCCCAAGGAGCCCCATCCCTTCCCAAGGAGCCCCATCCCTTCCTGAGCCCCCATCCCTTCCCAAGGAGCCCCATCCCTTCCCAAGGAGCCCCATCCCTTCCCAAGGATCCCCATCCCTTCCCAAGGAGCTCCATCCCTCAGACCCTGCTGGCTCTGGATGGGTTGGAAATGAAACAAACCAAAAGGCAATTTTAGGCTACTTTTCACTCCGGGGCACAGCCCTGCCCGGGTAGGTGGCACACCATGTGTTGTGTGTTCCTCATGTGTTGTGTGTTCCTGTTCCAAGCCAATTTGGCGCATCCCCGTGGCAGATTGGAAATACTCTGTTGCAAGTTTGAACATCTTACCAGGATGTCAGGCCTTCTACAAGAGCAGTGATTGAATCAGGGTTGAGAAATGTATCCCTGGCTAGTTTCAATTTCAAAAAAGAGAGCTTTTAAAAAGGTACAAATGAGGCTAAAGGAATTTATGTTATTTTTCCGGTTTCTGTGCTATAACTCCTTTTCCATCTCCTCATCTATCTTCCAAGTGTCCTGCCTTATGAATGAGTGAGCAATAAAAGAAGTATGCAGTGGCTGAGAGAGAAACTCAAGATAACAAGATAAAGCCAAAGCTTGAGCAGAAGTTAAGATGTAGATCAGAATATGGAATTTTCTCACATCTGAGTTTTAGGGCAGTCATTAGATTGTTTGCATGAAAAGCTGATTTAAAATCAGCAGCACAAAATGTGACCTAGCATGTGCTGAGTTCACTTGTGTCAAAGGCTTGGACCTGTGCTTTTGGGGATTGTGATCCTGTCTTCAGACCACATGTGCTGACAATCTGCTCCTAGACTAAAATAAAAATAAAGCTATTTCATAGAACCAAAAAATTACAGAACCACGGAATGATTTGCATAGGAAGAGATATTAAATTTCATCTAATTCTGACCCTCCTTCCATGGGCAGGGACCTTCCTCTGGGTCAGTGCTCTGTCCTTGCCACCCCAGCTCACAGTGAGGATTTAGGCTTGAGGAGCTGGACCTGACTCCTTCAGTGCAGGCTGCTGTTGTCTGCTGAAAATGGCCAGTGAGAGTGCCTGCTGTTTCCAAACACCCCAAACTGAAGGGAGAGGCTGTAACAAAGGGTTAATTCCAATTTCCATATCACTGACCGGCTGCCCAGGTTTGGAGCTGCATGGATCAGCTGGGTTTTCTCAGGGGAAAAATGATGTGACCACTCCCTGAGCCCTGATAATCCCTCTGCCTGGGCTTTCCAGTGCTGGGCTCTGCCAGGCTAGGCAGAGTTTCATCATCAAAATTATTGTGGCCTCTTTCAAGTACAAGACAGTGGGAAATTAATTGCTGGAATTAGGTGTGTTTGCTTGCGTTATCCCAACATCACTGCTGCTTGGGGTCAGCTGCAGGGCCCAGGACGCAGAGCTGGGACTAAGCTGGACTCCGGTTTTATTTGGCAAAGACTGGGCTGGTAAACAGCAGGAGGAGATACAGGGACAGAGTTTCAGGGGATGTGAAGGCGGAAGGGAAGATGAGGATTGATAACTTCCAAAGGAAAGTGTCGGGCACTGGGCAATCCTGTTGGAGAAAAGCTGTGCCTGAGGAGGGTCCCATTCCAGCTTTGGTCCCTCAGCTGTGGAGTTAGGCAGAGTTATCCTCCCTGCTGAACTCACAGGGCAGGCAGGGAATCAGCTCTGCAGGCAGAACTGGCTCACACTGATGAGCATTTGCTGCCTGGGACAGCAGCGTGCCCTGCGGTGGTGGCAGCACACCCATCCCTGAGCGTCACCCAGCCAGTGTCCCTCTGACAGCCCTGCTATTAATGCATCCTTCTTTGTTCTTCTGACCACAGATCCTGGAGGAAAACATGAAGTTGGAGTGCAAGTGCCACGGGGTCTCGGGGTCCTGCACCACTAAAACCTGCTGGACAACGCTGCCCAAGTTCCGGGAGCTGGGCTACATCCTCAAGGACAAGTACAACGAGGCCGTGCAGGTGGAGCCCGTCAGGGCCAGCCGCAACAAGCGCCCCACCTTCCTCAAGATCAAGAAGCCGCTTTCGTACCGCAAGCCCATGGACACGGACCTGGTGTACATCGAGAAATCGCCCAACTACTGCGAGGAGGACCCGGTGACAGGCAGCGTGGGCACGCAGGGCCGCATGTGCAACAAGACGGCGCAGCAGTCCAACGGCTGCGACCTCATGTGCTGCGGCCGCGGCTACAACACCCACCAGTACTCCCGCGTGTGGCAGTGCAACTGCAAGTTCCACTGGTGCTGCTACGTGAAATGCAACACGTGCAGCGAGAGGACAGAGGTGTACACCTGTAAGTGAGCCTGCCCGGCCGCTCCTGGCCTGGATACATTTGCACATGCACTGATGGAACTGCGGGAAGAGCTGCTCTCCCCAGGAGATGCTCACCCACGGAGCCCTCTCTTCTCTCCTCACCTTTCGTTGCTTATGTGGATACACATTTCAGACTCTTATAAAGTCAGCCGAGAAACAAAAACAAGCAAACCCCTCCCCAGGCCACCAGAGACACGAAAGAGAGAGGAAAGGATCACCTCAGTGAGCTGCCCCTCGGGAGCCCCTTGCAGAGACACCGGCCAGGGAGGCATCTCTGGGGCTGGCAGCAGCTCTTGTTTGGGAAAGGGGTGCTCAAACACCTCTGTGTACGAGGAGCAGGGAGGGGTAGGGGGGAAATCCCTACAGAAGGGCTTTGCACAGGATGGGATGGACAGAGCCTTGCCGTGAATTGCTCTGGCATTGTGTGGATAACACAGATTTATCCACGCTCGTGAAAAGCTTCTGCTGGTCTTGCCCATCTTTCCACGTCACAGCACTTGCTGCAGCAAGAGGAACTGTGGAAGGGTTCTGTAGACACTGCTTTATCTGCCTTTCTCGTGTGTGTGTGAGCTGCAGATTTTAGCACAGGGATTTGGGACACTTGGGCATAATAATAACAATATTTAACAATTTATTCAGATAAAACTAATATTAATTTATTTAATTAAAAGAAGAACTTTACCAACCTTTCTGGAACTATTCTGCAATTAAAGTAGATAGCTGGCTTTCTTTGTGGAATAATTTTGTAGGATCAGCAAGGAAACACTGGAGCTGTACATATTATTCTTGACTAGGATATTTCTATTAGTTGGACTTGCAGGATATGTTCTGCAGTACTGGATGTTTAAGGACAAAAGCTGGCGTCTTTATATATATGTACATACACAAACACACTGTATTTGGGGGTTTTTGTTTGTTTGTTTCCTCCTGTTTGCTGCTAGTTGTCTGGAACAAAAGTGGAGTGGTAGGGGTTACAGATCTTTACCAGTTTTGCGTTTTGGTTTTTTTTTTCCTTCAATTAAAGAAAGAAACATTAATGAAATCCTGTTTGAAATATGTCTAAAAATAAGAAAATCCAGACAAAATTCCATCTTTTGGAAAAATCAACCATAGGATAAGAGAGTATATTTTGTAAGAGAATATTTTTATATAAATATTTTATTTATACTACATCTGCTTGTTCAACCTGTACTTTTTCTCAAAACAGGCATACAATTTGTAATTCTTAGGCTATTTAACAGAGAAAGGGTAATTAGTTTGTGAACACAACAGCAGCAAGCTGGATGCATTCAGCTGCAATTGGTGGATGTGTCAGAAAGCAGGATGAACTTTCTCTCCTGGCTCTTTTCCTGCAGCTCAGTTTGCAGAATATGCAAAACAAGAACAGGGTATGTAGCATCAATTTTGTCACATGGCTTGAATTCATGATTGGTATTAACTGGATGCTCATTTATCCCATTCAAGAAAAAAAAATCCGAATTAGCTTCCCACATGCGTCAGTCATTAAACTGTGGCGTTATGACTCGCAAATGTGCTGTGTGTGCTGTCAGTTAAACCTCTGCTTTGTGCTGCTGTCAAAGCTGATTCCCATCAGGGCAGGACTGTAGACTGGGACTGTAATAACTTGCATGACACACATCGTCTGATTCTCATAGATATGATACAAAGCTTACTTTTTGTCCAGCTCCTTTTGGCATTTACATTATTCTTTCCCCCCCTCTCCAAAGGCCAGAGCCCAAAAATACAGAAAAACATTTGGACGAGTTTAAAGAGGCAAATTTAAAGACTACTCACTTGTTTTTCCGAGCCCAACTAAGCTGTTTTGCATTCCCTTTGTGGTATTTCCTTTTTATCACTGCTGATTTCTTCAGACACTGGAGTAGTAAATATTTCTGTGCATTTAGAATTGTTCTGTTCCTACTGCTTAACTCATTTGTGGCTGATAAAAAACCATGTCTAATTCTAACGTTGTTTTTCACTGGGTAAGAAAGGTGGCCCAGCATTACAGATGATATTGCACATTGTCTGGGACAGATGAGGT
The DNA here is from genome assembly GCF_028551555.1 of Melozone crissalis. Lineage (NCBI taxonomy): Eukaryota > Metazoa > Chordata > Aves > Passeriformes > Passerellidae > Melozone > Melozone crissalis. The sequence continues at coordinate 21,708,230 of NW_026535807.1, read as the reverse complement.
TCTCTGCTCCTTCCAGACTGCAGGATCTCCCCAGTCAATGAAGCATCATGATGGGAATGTGTCACTGACTCCCTGCACAGCAGCAAGTGCCACCAGGGCCAGGTGAGGCACCTCTGTCCTGTGCTCTGCTCCTTCTCAGGCCAAACTCCCACCCAGCACTGTGAAAACAGAGAATTTCTGAGAAGGGAAACAGAGGCATCACAAAAGGTGCTGCAAAGTTTGACAACCTACCTGTTAGGACGTGGGTTTTAACTCATTCCTTGTATATATATTATTTAAGAACACAAACCCATGCAGTACCTAATCCTAGCAATGTGTATCAGGGGTTAATGCACAGTTTCTTTGCAGACCTGCCACTTAACACAAAATAGAATTTTTCTTCAATTCAGGCACCAGAATGGGGTATCAAAATAAAGTTATTAATGTAATTTACTTTCAATCTTATGACTTGTCAATTTTCATTGAGTTACTGCTCTTAGTCCTCCGCAATTCCACACAACTAGATTTAAAATGCAGCCACATACCATAGGGATGTTCATTATAACTCTGTATTAGGGTTAAATAATTCAGGTCTAACATTTAATATTGGAATCTTCCCCCCAGTTTGTAGTGGGCTTTGATATAGTGAATACCATATCATAGTTAAAATTGTGTTTTCCTCACTAATTAGAGTTACTTTACAAGTTATTACTTTTGCAGCATGTTTTTACCATAGAAAAGTAATGTGCAAAACTCCTGCTTCCTGTAAATTTCTATATGCAGTGACGTGCCACGTACAGCTAGCAGAATAATTACTGAAGGACAAATATCTTTAAACAGCTTTACTCACAATAACAAAAAACTGGATGCACAAGGAATTCAATTTGGTACACATTTTCCCTCTATTTTACAATATTGCTGATGAGAAAATGGAGAGAAGAAAAGGAAAAAAAGCTGTCAATTTGTTTAATAACTGGAATAACAGAGCAGGGAATTAAAGAGCAAGGAAAACCAAATGCTGCATTCAACTAGAAAGTATTTAGAAATTTGGCTGTGTCACCTCAGACAGGAGAAATCGGGCCCATCAGGATGTGCCCTGAATGTGGAGTTAATTGGTCATTGGCTAAAAGGGCTTGAATGGCCCGGAGAATAAACAGGAGAAGGGGGAAGATTTACGGGTGTGTGGAGATTCCTCCCCCACACCAGCTCGGCTTTGTGTTCGGGGATAGAGCAGCTCTGTTTTTACGTGGGGAGGGAGCTGCAAAGGCGCTGAAACGCACACAAGTGCGGGGCAATGCAGCCCTCAAAGGGAAATCCATCCTTTCATGTGTGCTGCCAGGGCAGCGCTGGGCACAGGGACAGCCCGGATGGGCACAGGGACAGCCTGGATGGGCACGGGAAACACAGGGGCAGGGGCAGGGACAGCAGGGGAAGCAGAAGGGGAAAAGCCTGGCTGCAAGTTGGGAACCTGTTTATTGTGGAATTTCCCATCCCCACCCCGTAGTGGAACCCCAGCTTGTGGAAATGGAGATGCTCTGCCTCAGGATTCCCAAGTAAGTTCTAAGGGTTTTACCTCTCAGCCTTTCTAAAAGGATAGTTAACCTGAATTGACTCAGCTTGGTACTAGAAGCACTTACATAAAACATGAATCAGCCCACGATTAAGTTTTCTTTGCCACGTATGCACAAAGCTAATGGAGATATGTCTTTCAACAGTGATAATTAAACTGAAAACATCCTTAAAATATACTCCTAAGTGGTTCATTTGATAAAGTTATTGTAAGGGGACACAGTAAATTAGAAAAGGCAAATAATGGCTACTAATCCACATAGCACAAGGCTCTCAATGAACTCTCCTGTGGATTACAAAACTCTTTTTAACTGACCACACTTCAAAATCAATTTGTTAAACAGAGAAACGTCACAGACTGCAGTCAGGATGCACAAATTCAAATTAGGATGCTGTATAACTATTTCTGACAATATTTTCACGTTTGTCATGTTAATAGACAAGGAAGTATGCACTGTGAATGTCCCAAATGTGCATATTAACCAATACTGTCCCTTGTCCCCAGCCTCTAACCAAAGGAGTCCAGGGAGCAAAAAGGTCTCTAAGTGTGAGCTGCAGGGTGGGGGTGGCTGGAAAACTGGATGTGAGTCAGCCCAGCCTGGCAGCCAGGGGGAACATCCCTGTCCTGGGGGCACCAGGCCCAGCATGGGCAGCTGGGCCAGGGAGGGGATTGACCCTCTCTGCTCTGCGCTGGGGCGGCCTCAGCTCAAATATTGTCTGAGGTTTTGGTCACTGTGATATAAAAAAGAGTGTCCAAAGGAGGGACACAGCATGGGGAAGGTGTGGAGGGGCCCTACAAAGAGTGTCTGAGGGCACTTGGTTTGCTCAGCCGGAGAAGGGAAGATTGAGGTCACAGCTCCAGGGGCTGCAGCTCCTCCCGAGGGGCAGCTCCAATCTCTGCTCTGGGACAGGGACAGCACCCAGGGAACAGCTGGAGCTGGGCCAGGGCAGGGTCAGGGGGGACATCAGGGAAAGGCTCTTCCCCCAGAGGCTGCTGGGGCACTGAACAGACTCCCCTGGGCTTGGCCATGTCCCCAAGGCTGCCAGAGCTCCGGGAGCATTGGGACAACACTCTGAGGGACAGCCAGGGTGGGATTGTTGGGGCGTCTGAGCAGGGCCAGGGGCTGCACTCGATCCCTTCCCATTTAGGACGTTCCACGACTCTAACTAGGAGACAGAAGCAGACATTTGTAAGATAAAGAAACAAAAGGCCTGTGACAGACAGGGTGCACTCCAGACATGCTCTGGAGTACAGAGGAAAAGCCTCAGGAGGAAAAGGCCTGGACAAATCAATGCATGGAAGGCACAGCAGAGAACAGGACGGGCTCAGCAGCATGGGCAGAGTGCAGCAAAGCTGAGCCTGCCTGCTGCTGCACAGCCCATAGAGCAACTTCATTCACATCAGGCCAAATCCAGAATATCTGTTCCCTGAAACCAGCAAGAAACCTGTTTTGTGAGTTGTGTCTCACACAAAAGTTTTTACCTAACAACTTTTCTTGTACACATGGAAATATGCACTATCGACATCACATACAGTGCATTTTTTAGCAAAAAACCCCACAGAGGATGTTAAATACCCATCACCTTGAGAAAGAAGTCAATGGAGAAAGACACAGAACCAGTAAAGGCAGTCATGTTAGACCATAATGTCATCACACAGGACTGGAAGATAGGTCATTTATTAAAAAATAATAATAAAAAAAGTATTTTCCACATATTAAAAAAAAACTCAGTATAATTCCTCTTGGCCTTCTTTAATACTGTGATGTCAAGTTGTACAAAAGTTCTGAGCTGAGCCTGGTCCCAGGCAGCCAGTATTGTCCCTACAAACAGACAGGAAATCAGGAGACAGAGCCCCAGAGGGTTGGCCAGTGGGCACAAAGGCAGCCTGTGAGAGAAACAGGACTATGGCCCAGATTTCTCAGCTTCTGCCATCCATCCCTTTTCTAAAGGAACTCGAGCAATGACTGATTTGTCTCCTTGTACAAAATACATATCCAGATTTGAGGGTTTGGGGAATGTTGTCACGCATGCGGTGATTTCCCTGTGTGTTCTGGGGAGCTGAGGAGAGGAGACTCCTTCCCAGGCTCATTAAATGCTGAGCACACAGTAATTAATATAACCTCCACATTAAGTATGAGTCATGCACCAGGGAAATGGAAGGAACCTGCTCTCATGTTTTGTCTCCTCGAGTCCCGTGATCAGCAAAGCTGGGAGATAGCAAAGGGGATGGCAGAGCAGGCTTTGGGAGGGAGGGGATGTGGACAGCGGCTCCACAGAGGGAACAAACAGCCTCTGGCAAGCTGAAACTCAGCCCAAAGTCTCCACAAAGCAGGGGCACATTGCTCTGGTGCCTCAGCACTGGAGGCATAGAAAAAGTTAGGGAATATTCTACTGGAAAGTGTTTAATAGGATGGTGTTAAAGCACATGGTGTTTGCTGTCACCAAAAGAGGAGATGTGAGATGACTCACTGGGGTCAATGATTGTACCAACTAAGTACAAATTATGAGAATTAGAACAGAAGCTAAAACAAAAAATAAATTGATTAAAGCCTTTCTGAGAAGTTAGAAAGGCAATTTATCTGCTGCTGTCTCTCCTTTTGTGCTCAGCTCGGGCACCTGTCAGAATATTTTGATGCCTGTCCGTTTTTAGTAGTGAGCCACATGAGCTGCATTCAGATTAAACAGTAAAGAAAAAAAGCATCCCAGAATATATATTGTGTTTATTTAGGCCAGACCAGCTTGGACGACAGTGCAAAATCAATCAGAGCCCAAAAGGAAGCTGGCAAACCGTCAGTGCCTCGGCACATCCAGGCTGCACTGGCTCACAAAGACAAGGGACAGGGCTGGGAAACTCCTGGTGTTTGTAACATACCCTTGGTTGATATAATAACGAGATGAGATGAGGGGATACACAGCCCTGAATTCATGGCTACACATCAAAGTTGTCATTTTGATGACTTGTTTGGGCAGGAGTGGCAGTGGCCGGGTGATAGATTATTCTCCCTTTATCCTGTCACAATGACATCTGCTTTATTCACAGATCAGCCACCAGTTGCTACAACAACGCCAGTGTGCTTTAGAAAATGTTGTTGAGCTGCTGAGAGAATCTTGGCTACCCATTAGCAAAATGTTAACTATGCAAAACCAAAGAGCGTTTGGTTTTGTTGTAGGAAAGAAGTCAATGCTCTGCAATAACTAAGAATGTCAAAAAGAATTTACATTCAAAAAGTAGAGAAGGGGTTTAACCCATGATATCACCATGATTCAAAAATCCCCCTGGAATTCATTAGTGAGACATTAGGTCTGAAGAATAGAGAAAATAAATAATGAGTTTTAAAAAGAAAGAACAAATACACTTTCCTCCCAGCAGCATTTTAACACGTCTGCTGCCCTTCACTTTTTCCTGTTCATTGTCTTGGAGTTTTACACAGTAAACCTTCCCTAATAGGGGCTTATTTATTTTTATTTATTTCTTTCCTGCCTGCTTAGCACTTGGAGGAGCCCCTGGGTGCTGGTGACCCATGCCAGGGCACGGGGCTGGCTCCAGCACAGCCCCTCAGCCCCAGTGCAGGACAGGCTGGAGAGCCTCAGCCCCCTATTCCTTAGCCAGGCAATTCCAGGGAGCATTTGCAGCAGGAATGGCTCTGTCCTGCCCGCAGACAGGGCAGCCCCGTGTTGGAGGGAGTGCTGGGGGCAGGTGAGCATCCCTGGAAACAGGAACAGCCCTGGAGGGATCAGTGCCGAGCTGTGCCCTGAGGCTGCTGGAGGGGCTGCCTGCAGGGAGAGGAGCCTGAGCCGCAGCACTCGGAGTGAAATTCCTCCAGTTTCTAGGAAAGCTCAGCCTGCCACGGCCCAGTGATTGATGGAGGCTGCCTGCCACGGAGGGTGCTGCTAATCTGTGTCAGGAGCATCCTCCTGGGAGAGAGGATCCCTGCTCCAGCCCTTGCTGCCTTTGGAGCACAATGCCTCTATCCATCTCGGCCATAATTTTTCATCCACTTCAAAGTTAAGTGAATGTAATTCTTAATTTGTTTTCCAAATGACTCAAACAATTTTCTTCCCTTTGTCTCCCCAACAAGATCAGATCGATTTTACAATGTGTTGTACTTCAAATTTAACTTCATTAAATGTTTATAACATTAAGAGGCTAATGACATAAGCCTTGTCTGTGGTATTTATAGGCTTTACCAAGAGACTGAAGACCTGAGAGGACTGAAGTTCAGGTTAATTCTTTGAGAATGAAATTCAACACCTGGTTGGAGCTGTAATACACAAACTGCTAGTACTATGTCAAGACTATCACATTAATTTATCAACCATATTTACTGTTGAAGTTGGAAATCTCAACCCAGCCCACAATAGATCATAGGTGTATTGTTTTCCTGTCACAGTAAATAGGTCCCAAATGCTGATCTAATGATCTTGTTACATCACCAAGCTCAAGATTTGTTAAGCTACTTATTACTGGAAGAATATATGTGAAAAGTTGCCAGGATCCATTTTTTGCTACATTCTGAACACATGCTGGGGTCCCCTCCCCACAGTGATGTCCTGGGTTCTATCTGCCCCAGTTTCATCTTATAACTGCAAAGCCATGTGGTTTAATGAAGGATCCAGCCCCGTTTTGCTGCTCACCACTGCCCTGTCCAGCTGCCATCAGTCTGGTTTCCCCCTTGGGTCTGAGCCTGCTTCTCCCAGAGATTCTTCCTGGAGCTGGTGACCTTCAGTGCATGGGAATTCCAGGGACATCACACAAACCAGGGTCAAACTAGCAGCATCAGTTGAATCACATTCCAATAATTTTCAATTATATTCAATTTCCAATAATTTTCAAGGCAGTGCAGGTGAGGAGTAGTTTTGGGGTCTTTTGTGGGCATTTTTAGTGGGCTTTTGTTTTGCTTTGTTGTAGCTGCTGCTACAAGCACTCAAAGCAGCAAGGAACAGGGAAACAGGGCTATAACAGGGGACTAATGGGCTGCCTGAAGCTTTTGAATATGTTGGATCATACGGCTTCACCCAGGAGCACTATTTCTGTGCAGATATTTCTGTGTGACCCTGAACTGGGATTCCAGCTGCTCTCAGGTCCACCTGCAGTGAGCTTTTGGGACTGGGTGCTGTCTTTGAGGCTTGGTGCAGTTCAGGACCGGGCTCAGAGCTCAGCACAGCCACCCAGGGCTCATTTCCCCAGGGCCAGAGCTCACTCCAGCTTTAAGGGACAAGCACAGCACCAGGGGTAACTCTTTAAAGGCCCCTTGTGTCTCAGGTACAGCCAGCAGGGAACAGCAGCCCTGCCAGCATCGTTGTCATGGCTACAAATGGCAATCTCCGTCTTCCACATGCATGGAATGGAATTGGGAAGAGTCCAAAGAGCATCCTTAAAAATCACTGCCACGAGAAGGCAGCGGGTCCTGAGCCCCAGCAGGCCACCAGCAGCCACCCTGTCACTGTCCCCAGGGCTCTGTGCAGCACTGGCAGAGGGCAGCTCCCTTCCAGCCATCCAGTTAAACCCACCAGGGACCCCCACTGCCCTAATGGCAGCCAATTTCGGCTAATTATACACTAGGAACTTTATTTCCTGAAAATGGATATTGCCTGAGCAAGAGGTATGGATAACATCTTCATCTGCCAGAAACAGGATTAGTTTTGACAGAGTTATGTTTACAAACATAAAATTTATCACCTTTTTTTTGTTTTAAATAGCACCTGTGTACACCTGGAACGAGACAGTGGCTGGTGATTTATGTTGGATGGGAACAAGGGCTGGCTCTGCTGGAGCTCTGCCACAGCTGAGTGTCTGTCACTCTGCCCTGCTGGGTCAAGACAACACATCAGTCAAGTAAATCACTTAAGTAAATTATTGAGGACTTAAATTGACTTTTTCTACATAATATGTAATTACTTCCTTGAACCAACATTCCCTTACATCACCGATCTAAAAAGCTTTCTATTTGTTTTTTAACTGAATATTGATCGAATTGAAATGGCAGCCAGCGCGCACTGTGTATCTGAAGTTCAGGTTCTGGGGAGCAAGCTCCCAGCAGCTGCGAGCCCTGCAGGCCCGCAGGCACACCCCAGGGCCCAGCCCAGGGCAGCAGCTCCTGCAGGGCCAGGCAGGGCTGCTGGGGATGTGGAGCAGAGCAGCAGCACGGGCAGTGATGAGAGACAGCTCTGCAGCACCCGGCTCCCACCCCGACGGGCTGCAACCATGAGGATTTCTGCTGCAGCCAGCAAAGCTGTTCAAGCCAGAAGTGAGAATTACAAGTGTAAAATCTCCATGGGGACTGCAGGGATTTAGAGCCCCACAAGGCTGCATCTGCTGCTGGCTGTGCCTGTGCTCCTGTCACAGCTCTAGAGGAAAAGCCAAATGTGCAAGGATTCCTCATGTCATCACAGAAAGATGAGAGCTTTTGGCAGATCACATTCTGCCTCTGAGCTCTGTCCCTCCCTCACACCCAGGGTGCTGCAGGGAGTCAGAGCTCAGCAGCCTGAGCCACAGGAACCTGGCCAGCTCTGTGTGACACAGCTCACTCAGAGCATGGGGATCTGTACCGCTGCAATCCTCTGAGTGCAAATATCCTTCCTGTCAGACAGTTTGTGCGTCCTGTCCTCAATCATCCTCCCCAAACCACCCTTCCAAACCCTATTAAACCCCTCCAGTCTGGGCAGTAATTTTCCTGCTTTAGGAAACAAATACCGATCATTGTCAGAAGTGTCTGCATGCATGCTTGGTGGAGGGCAGGAGCGGCAGGAAGGAGACACTGGGCTCAAAGAAGGAAGTTCTCAAGTTGGAGGAGTCCTACACCCACAGGGATCACACATCCCCTCCTCCTCTGGGCATAAATTAAAAGCCCTTTAATTTGAGTTTGAAACTGGTCAAGTGACCCTGGGCTGCAAAGCATGCCTGGCTTTGAGAAAAGGCTGAGGAGAGGCTGCTGACCCCAGCAGTGATGAGCAGAGATCAGATTTGTCAATGTGCAACATTTAATATTCCTTAGTCAGAATCGTTTCTGGTTAAAATTGGCAGAAGAGGTGAATATCATTCTCTCAGTATTTTATTAGTGAGATGGGAACTTAATGGGAAAGGGCAGCTAAAAGTAGTTTTGCTAAGGCTAGAAAATACATTACAGTCAGCATTGTCATGGATTACACCCAAGGTCACAGGATTCAGTCACAGGAATTGATTGGTATTTACAACTCAACAAATTGCTTTAAGCAGGAGTGACATCATGGCCCACACTATTTACCACAGGAGCTGCACACAGGGAGCTGCAGAGCAGCACAGCAGCTCTGGCTGGGTTAATGCACCTGCTGTGGGCTCGGCTACAATCAGGAGAGTTCTGCCCTCCCAGCCTCCTGCTCTGCACAAAGCTGCACCCTGTGAACCCAGCAAAGTGAGAGGCTGCTGTTGGGTGAGCACCTGAGCACTGCTGACCAACCACAGCATCACCACAGCATTCTTGTTTATTCACATGGGAGATGGGAGAAAGCCACTTGCTGCTCCATGCAGCCAATTGCATTTGAATTAAGAATAACTTCAGCAAGCAAGGTCCTCCTTGCATCTGTTGCAAGGGCAGGATGCTCCCAGCAGCCCAGCAGGAGAGGAGCAGCCCTGGGCCCTGAGAACTCCTCCTCAGCCCTCACAGGCCCTTGGGCTCTCTCGCTTGGTTCTGAGCTGGAGAGTGGAATAGGAGCTGCAGGGATGTGCATTAAGAGTTGGCTCAGTGATCCATGGAGGTCCCTTCCAACGCAGGACAGCCCTGACTCTGTGATCCCTCAGCAGCCCAGGGAATCCCAAACCAGGAGCCATTTCACAGGCCTGTGAAGTGTAGGAGCTGCAGGAGAAAATCCTCCAGAGTTGCCCTGCAGAGGTTATGCAGTGCTTATTTCTCTCCACATGATTAAATGTGGAAGTAGGAGTGCTACCAAACCCCATGGACAGCAGGGACATGGATCTGGCTTTGGCTCAGTACAGTGGCCAAGGGCCCTGCTCCTCCCATGGGCTGTGTGACCCCCTCACCCTGTGGTGTCACAGCCCCAGGCCCAGAGCAGCTCCTCATGCCCTCCCTGCCTCACTCAGCAGGGCACATTTGCACTGTAAAGTCCATTTTCTTCCATCCCCAAAGGAGGCAAATCCCTTTTCATGTAATTGCATGTGCTTCAAGGTGCTTGTGGACTTTGACCAACTGGTTTGTACAATCAGACTTTCCCCCTCCCTGCTGGAACCTGTCATTCCCTAATGCATTGCTTTACACAGCAAATTGAACGTGGGTTTGTGGGTATTTTTGCCAACCTTTATGAATCCTCTTGAGTGATCTGTGGATGGGATCAGCAAACAAATTTTGTTCTAGCTCTCCAAACCCTGACACATGAATTGATTTCAGCAGGACACGTTAAGTGAATGATGGATCTCTGCCAAAAGGGCATGTAGGATTTTGCAGGGGGAGGAGGAGAGAAGAAGACTTTGCTTTCTCCCTTTTTTCTTCTTCTTAGCCAGTCTTGTTAAGAAAGGGCAAAAGCACTTAAATTCATTGCTCTCAAATAAATTGGTTTTCTTTTCTACCCTCTCAGGAGTGCTTTTCCTCCCAGGCTTAGCCAGTTGTGTGTTCCTGGAAGCAGGAACAGGTGAGATCCTGCTCAGTCCTGTCCGTGAGATCCTGCTCAGGCCTGCCCACCCTGGGGCTCAGCTTCCCCTTGGCACCAGCATCCCTCCCGTCCCTGCCCGAGGCTCCACTGGCACCACCATCCCTCTGGCCCTGCCCCTCCTGGCCCTGCCCGAGGCTCCTCTGACACTTTCTCAGGCACATTGAGGCTGGCAACAAGAGCAGGGCTGTTTTGGCTGTTTCAGCAGCGCCAGTGGGCTCAGGAGTGGAGGCAGCCTGTTCCCCTGGCTCCCGGGCCGCTCTCACAGGCTGCTCTGTATGCCTGGCCAGGGCTCTGATGCTAATGTGTTGGCACTGCAGAGTCCCACTGCAAACGAGAGATCCCATGACCTTCTTCAGTTACAGATAACACAAACTGCAGTTCTGTTTAAGTGGCAGATTGGTTAACCTCAGGACTCCGTTTCTGTCATTAATAAAGGGTCACGTTACAAAGGCACCTTGGAGCTGTCCCAGGGAAATGTGGCCAACCTGCCCTTTCTTGTGAGCCCTTTTCTGCACTGAGCTCCTGCTTTGGGCAGGATGTGCATTGCAAATGCTCTGAAACTCCAGCAGCAACGAAGGCACTGCTTTAGGACAGGTGCTGTGGCAAAACACACTTTCTAAATCAGGTGTGCTGTGTAGTAACTGTTAGTGCTACTGTGATTTCCAAACCCTCCAAAAGGGTTTGTGCACAGAATCCTGTGAAATCTCACCTGGGCTTTCAGTCATCTCTGGAGGAAGGCTGGTTTCAACTAAAAAAAAGTCAAAATAGAGTTATAGAGATTTTTCTGTTTCTCAAAAAGACATTCAACACCTGAACAAAATATTAATTACCTCCTATATTATACTTCATATAGCTGTACCATATTTATAGCTACTTTTACCTGTAACTACCTAAAAACCTACACAGGATTTCAGAAGACAGTGTAATTTTTGTCTTATTACAAGAGTTGATGTGCAGCCATTGTAAATTTAGCCTTGTCTATTGTACACCCTTTATCTTGGGCATTAAAAATGTCATCATATCCATCACAGAAACCTCTTTCCACATCAGAGATGAATGCATGGCTCCAGATCTTGGGAAGTTGCTGCTTTTCTGTGCCCAGCAGGACCTGCAGTGTGTTTCCATCACAGCATGCCAACCCTCAGGCTCCATCAATGTCTCAGGGTACCACCAACCTGTGTGAGGAAAAAGTGGTGGTGACAGGAGCCCAGAACTGGAAAAACTGGAGAGTTCCACACTTGGACAAGTTTCTTTAAGCAAGGCTGTTCTTGTGCAGCTGCTCAGGGTAAAGTTCTAGGTCCTTGTCTGAGGACAGCCAGAGGAGTGCAATGCTCAGCTGCACAGACCCAGGTGATTCAGCCCAGGGAGGCAAATCTGCTCCTTGCTGCTCATTTATCACCGCTGGGTCAGTTCTGTGCCAGAACTGTCTCAGACCTTCTAAGAGCTGATGTAGTTACACAAACACAAAGTCATTATTGCCTTGGCTCCAGATCTGCTCATTCATCTCGCTCCTCAAGAGCTGGTTCAAGAATGCTAATTAATAGTAGTTTATCATTAACGAGCTGGCTTTATTTACCAAGATTTGCCTTTGGTTAGCCAGGGACAAGACTGCTGGGGTTCTGTTCTGTTGTCTGACTTGCATCTTGTTGAACATTATAAACTGGATTTATAATGGTATGAAATGATGAATGAGGGCTGAGTCATTTCATGGATTAGCATTTCACACTGCCTGCAATGAGACAATTTGTTAAGTTCTACAACCTGTGTAATTATTCCTCTACATCTCAGGTAAGGAAATGACACAGCTCCACTCTGCCATAGTGAGTCCGAGCATCCAAATATCTTTTAAAGCATTCAGTGAGATTTATGATCATCTTCTCCTTATTGCTAAAATGAGACTCTAGCATATGATGGAGGTGCACCTAGAACAGCACTGCACCCACACTGCAGCACGTGCACTCTCTCACACAAGTGATCCTTACAGAAACCATTTTTCTCCTTTTTAGAGTTCCTGGAAATATTTATCATCAACTCAATAAAGCAAAGGAGAGCATCCTGCCTTTAAACCTGCTGTGTCAGATGATGCTGTCAGTAAAGGGGGGCAGTGCTTGGGGCCAGTGAGACCCAGAAGGGGTGAGTTCTGTCTCTGTTCCTGTGCCATGGGACAGGGCAATGCAGATTGAGGGGTGCATGTGTGAGGGAGCACACACTGGGAATGAGCCCTCCTACCCCCTTTCCCTTTCCTCCCACCTGCTAAAGGTGATGAGCAGCATACCAGTGAGATAGAGAGGCAAAAAACTGAAATTAATAGAGAATCAGAGGCTCTTCCCAAAAACTCAGTGCCAAGTGCCCCATTTCCAGCCTGCAGCACATGGGGATGGTGCTGGCTCCAAGGAATGGCACAGGGATGGCTCCCATGAGGGCACAGGGACAGGGATGGCTCCCAGGAGGGCACAGGCACAGGGATGACACCCAGCAGTGGCACAGGGACAGGGATGAACCCCAGGATTGGCACAGGGACAGAGATGGCCCCAAGGAGGGGCACAGGGACAGGGATGGCCCCAAGGAGGGCACAGGGACAGAGATGGCCCCAAGGAGGGCACAGGGACAGGGATGGCTCCCAGGAGGGCACAGGGACAGGGATGGCTCCCAGCAGTGGCACAGGGACAGGGATGGCTCCCAGGATTGGCACAGGGACAGGGATGGCCCCAAGGAGGGGCACAGGGACAGGGATGGCCCCAAGGAGGGCACAGGGACAGAGATGGCCCCAAGGAGGGCACAGGGACAGGGATGGCTCCCAGGAGGGCACAGGGACAGGGATGGCTCCCAGGAGGGCACAGGGACAGAGATGGCCCCAAGGAGGGGCACAGGGACAGGGATGGCCCCAAGGAGGGCACAGGGATGGCCCCAAGGAGGGGCACAGGGACAGGGATGGCTCCCAGGAGGGCACAGGGACAGGGATGGCCCCAAGGAGTGGCACAGGGACAGGGATGGCTCCCAGGAGTCCCACCCAGTGCCAGAGGCACTCGAGGCCTGCTCAGCTGAGGGGACAGTGCTGTCACCTCCCCAAGCAGGGCTCCAGCTGCTCCTGCTCTGGAGCAGCCCTCGAGGCCTTGCCTGGCATTCAGAATTCCTGCACACCCAACATATTGCTCCCCTTCCCCACCCGATCCACAAACCGCCTTGCACTCCTCCTGGCTGACTCCATCTCTCTCCACAGCCCCAGCAGCAGTGGCACCCCTGGGATGGATATTCCTGGCACAGTATTTGAGGTAATTACATTAGATTGGTGCTCTCCTTCCTCACTTATTGCTTTGGCAATTAAAAAGCATTAACCAACAAAGTCAGAGATAGGTAGATTTACTGAGTGACTGAATATTTACAAGTATGCTTTACTTCAAATTATTCCTCAGCTTTCAAGAGAAACTATTACAATGTACATTAATTTATTACATTGAGCACTTCCTCCTATTAGATTCTAATGTAATGAGATAATTTTCTTCCTTCAAGCGTAGAATTCCTATCAGCAGAGGAGAGAAAAACACTAATTCCTTTCTCCTGTGGGTTATTTGGGATAACTCTGCAGTCAATTCTTGCAATTGGTTATCAAAGCAATTGGGAGTTCAACCCAGTTGACTGGACTGAAATCACACAAGTTTGAACAACTTTGATCAAGTGATGCTCTGCTACATTTAATAATGCAACAAAGGGAGAACAAACAAAAAACCAAACAAATAAATAAATAAAAGAAATCACCAGACTCCAAATCCCTACAAAACACATGGTGTGAAAAATTACATTACAGTATGAGATTTTAAGGCATGTATTATTCAGGGCAGCTGAATTAACACAGCCAAATATCATTACATGATAATTACATTATTACTTAGATTGGCATTTTGTGGGCACCCATATTTTCATGATTTAGAACACATTGTCTCCTTCTGTAAGCTGTGAAGCATTACAAATAAGATTTTCAGGGTGGGAATTTGAGTTTTCAAAGGCAAACTTTGCTCTAAGGCAAGTAAAACGAAGAACTGTGCATCTGTGGGGAACGAGGGGCAGCAGGAACAGTGCAACCTCCACCAGCTGACTCCTGCCACCTTTCTTCTTCAGGTTACTGAACCCTTTAGTAAAAAGTCAGTCCCTGAAAGCAAATAAAAACCCCCTCCCCAGTGAAATGGAGCTCTGATGGGAAAATCATTGATATTCTCTGCACAGGCTGAGGTGGTGCCTGGAGAGCACAGGAGAACCTTGGCTGCACCAGGGCCTCGTGCAGGATCCGACTCTGCAAGAGGCTCGCGTTGACCTGAGCAGGGCTCAGTGATTGCTGGTGATTCACCTGTGCCCAAGCCCTGTGTCCCTGTCACACGGGTGTGCCACAGCCCCATCCCCATTGGTGCCAGGGATCTGAGCTGGGCTCTGGGGTGGTGCCCACCCTGTGCTAGAGACTGCCCCACACTGACACCTAAACATTGCATTAGCTCTCCCTTCTGTGCTTGTGAGTTTGGATAGAGGAGCCAAAAGAGTCAAAAATAAGAAGCTCTTTGAAGTTTCCAGTTTTTGCAGCCCCAGATAATTTTGGCACAGGTCATGTCACAACCATCATCTGTCCTGAGGCTGAACTTTCTGAGCATTTCAGCAGCAGCTCTGAGGCTGTGCTTTGAAACATAGATAAAGTCCTTGACTAATGCTGCTGTGAACTAAAGGAAATTCAGGTTCTGTCAGGGTGTTTTGAAATGCAGGATTTGGCTCAGAACAGATTATCTTCCAACACTTCAACATTTCAGTCTTTTCTTGGATTTCATTGTCTTTCCTTTGCTGTGGTTTAATCCAGGAACAGGGAAGGGCTGGGTCCTTTGGAGCTGCCCCTTGCAGTGGCTTCTGTGCCACATCAGCCCCATTCACTCTGTCACTTGTGAGCCCTTTAAAAACGGCTTTTGATGTCAGTGGCCCCAGGCATGTCAATACCAGGGACCTCCTTCTCCTTGTTCCCCATCTTCCATCCCACACCCGGGTTTAAGCTGGTTTGCAGTTTATAAAACTGTTGAGAAGATTCAGGGGGAATGGACAAATTCCAACTTCACAGATCCCACTGACAATTTTGAGTCCCAGTAGACAAAAAATAAAAACCCATTAGGGTTTGTGACAAACAGAACAGTTCCTAAATTTCACAGGTTGTATGGCTCGTTCCCTCTTCTTCCAAGTTCCTGAATTGTATCCCAATTTCCCCCAGCACATCCACACTGGTTTTGCTGAAATCTTTAACCAGGAATCAAACCAGCAGCTGAGAAATGTCTTAGGTGCTCCTTGCACTCTCCATGGAATCATTCTGTTGGCTTGTCACCGTGTCTTGCCCCTGTTTAGGACTACATGGGTTTGGGTACCAAAACTCTCTAATCTCAAATAGATACAACTTCATGAAATGTACTACTTCTCTTCCCCATGGGAGAGGAGATGGTGTCAGGAAAGGGATGCCAGGTCAGTGAGTGGTGACAGCATCCCCAGTGCAGGGCTGTGGGTGACCTCAGGTTCTCCCTGTTCCCCTGGTGCTGGAAAGATCACCCCAAACCCCAGGGTGAGATGTTGGGATCCCCTCAGAGTGGCTCCTCTAAAGTGAGTGATGAATGAAGCCTCAGCTGCAAGTTCTACTTTTCCTGAAACCGTCAGAAATATTAACTTAGCACTTGAGGACAAAATGCTGATTACCAGAAGAAGGGAAGTGCTCACATCAGGCAAAAGTCCTACAGAAAATACATTCATGCTGTCTGCATGTCCCACATGACATTTTGTTGGTGTTAATTGCAAGCCATGGCTGGAGTCAAAATGAATCTGCTGAGCTGCCTTTCACATGTATTCCCAGTCTGTGCACCAGTGATATCAATCTGTTTAGAGCTCTTCATGTGAGCAGTAGTTAACTTGACTTGGATTTGTAAACACTTGAAAAAATTCTTGCAACTTAAGTAAATCTTATTATGACTGGGGAAAATTCCTATCCTTTCTCCACATGCTAAACAGTCAGAAAACAAGGATGTTTTAAATTCCTTCAGTTTAAAGGAGTTTGAGGTGTTTTTTGAAATGACAAATGCATTACCTCTTCCTGCCCCAATTTCCATTTAGTGTCAATGGCTGAAGTTACTCTAAAACTGTCTCATATTTCATATAGCAGAAAAATGGATAGCAAACAGAAGGAACACAGACATTTCAGGGCTCAGTGTGTTTGTTTCTTTCCCTCCCAGCTGCTTCTGTGTTGGTTATGAGACACAAACGGGGCCACTGTGTTGTGAACCAAGTCCAAACCCCACTAAGCTTGCAGTGTGTGTATGGGAAAGGAGAAGGAACAGAGGAGAGGAAACACCATTCTCATTCCTTCTGGGAGTGTTTCTCCTTTCCTGAGTGGGGCAGCACCCAGCCTTGGTGCACTCAGGGAGTCGCCCATGCCCTGGTCCTCCCTGCCCCTCTCTTCTCCTGCCCACATAGTCATTCACAGGAAGACAGACCAGGAAATTCTTTTGGCACTTCAGTTCAAATCAGTGTCCCAAATACTTCACTCTCAAGTGGCACAAAGCACAGGTACAGCTGAGTTTTCCCAGCCCAGGCATGGCCGTGCCTGTGATCCCACTGGGAGCTCCTTGCCAGGCCAGGATCTCTCCTGTGCCCAGAGGAACTCTCAGCTCTCATTCCTTGCATTTCTAAGGGAAGCAATTCCAGCACTTCACAGAAGCGGAACCAGTGCTCAGTTGTTTTACTTCTTTTCTTCTACCAACAGGTGACTTTGAGCCGAATTAAAATGGGACTGGTAATGAAAAATAGCCACTTTTGCTCTAATTGCTCAAGTCATTAAGCAGCTCCTGAAGAATGGAAAAGCTGCAGTGTTATTTTCATTTCTCTTTTCCCTTGTTGGTAACCCGTGCAGCATCCAAGGCATTGTCTTTGTGCAAGTAAGCTGGTGCTGTAAAACAAAGTCTGTACTCCACACTCCATCCCACGAGGCTGTTTGAGGCAAAGAGCCCCCTGACACCCTTTGAGAGTTTCCCTCCTCTTATTTCTTCTCCTTTTTAATTCCATCTCAGCAATCACCAGAGCTCTGGCTGAATGCAAGGCCCTTCCTCTTCAGAAGCTGACTGTAGCAAGACTTAGATTCTACCCCTTTGGAAGAAAAATGCTTCTTGACAGCTCTTTGGAAAGCAGGGGGAGTTACGTGCAGGGGTGACACTGGCAAAAAGAGCTGGCTCTCCCCGTTCCTTGAAGCTGCATAATGAATGAAATGTTTAACAGAAGAGAGGATGTAGGCCTGGCAAAACCTATTAGTTAAAGGGCTTTTTGAAGCCATCTGTCCACCAGCTTTAGCCACCACTGAATGAAGATTGGTTTTGAAAGCAAAAGGGACAGACACTCTTAATCTTCCAGCTCCTCATCCTGCCCCGCTAGGCAGCCAAAGGCACTTGCAGAGCTCAGGGAAGGAAGGAGTTCCTCAGCTGAGGGAGGGGTTTTCTGCCCCTTTCAAATGGCTCTGCTCACAGTATTTTTATCAGTTAACAGCATTTACAAGTGCAATGTACCAATAAGGACTGAAACAACGAAAGCCAGCTGTATAAAAATCTGCTATCCCTTATGTGAACTTCAGAGGGCAAATCAAAAGAATTTTAGACAAACTAAGGAGAGCTGCAGTCTCTTTTCCAAAAATAAAGCAGTGCTTTAGTGCACCAGTCAGAAGCCATGACTTTGGACTCCTCTCTTTAATCACTGAACCAAAATTTCTGGGCTAACCCTGGTCGTGGCCCTGCTAATGCTCATTTTGGGGGTGCCTGTCTTAATGGTTCATACTCCCCTCTACTTCTGCAAAGATTGAAGGACAATTCCTGTAACATGGGGATAATTTGTGAGATTTACTCTTCACACAGCTTAGACCAAATGAAAAACTTCTAGTTGCTGAGTGCAAAGCTGAGATCTGCTAAGGGCATACAAGCAGTTTATTCACAAGTTAGCGAAACCACCCAGCAAGAGGATAAACTGCAGATTTTAGAACTCTACCACAGACTCGCAAGTCAAGAGTGAGAAACAGAGATGGTTTCCCACACAGCAACATGAAGACACAACAACTCTGTGATGAAGCTCATCCTACTTGAGACTCGCTGCTGATTCAGTGCAAAAGCAAGAGGGAACAAATCCCTGCTGAACCACAAACCCTCCATCACCAAATGTGGGAACATGACGTGTTAATTTATGCAACAGGATCTGAAGAGCAATGTAAAAGGAAAGAAAACCATCTCAGCAAATGTCTTGGGTGCGCCCTGGCCTACTGGATCCGTGCACCTGGCAGATCAGCAAACTAAAGCAAACAAAAGTGGGAAGTAAGTTCATGTTTCTGAAGAAAAGAAAATAAGACAATTTCCCTCACCCCCATTCCAAGTTTGCATTATTCTACTTTCCCAGGGCTATTCCATGTTGGTTGTTACCCTCCTTCCCAGCCGTTGTTTAGACAGCTTGAGCAGTGGCTGCAGAAGTGCAGTAGGTGTTTATGCAGTTGAAACTGTAGCATACAAGTGCATCTTTGGTCCTAATTTCAGCAGGAAGAGATTATATGGACAGAGACAGAGAGAGAGAGAGAGAGACTTAAAATAGATATAGAGTCCAAGGAAGAATAAGTCCTTGAAAGCTTTAACCCACAATGTTTAAAAGTAGCATTTGAACAGAGTGCTCCCTTAGTGGTACCTTGGTGTTGAGTTGCAGGGTTTGCTCCCTGGAGCCCAAACAGCTCCCACCAAACTGCAGCCTGGACAAGAGAGAGAGGAGCTCCAGCCCTGCTGACAGAACATTCTGCAATCAGCCTGGCAAGGCCCAATTTGTTAATGACAAAGTGTGTGTGTGAGTGTGTGTGTGCGTGGCAGGAGCAAATCGGGTACATTTGGAAATATGTGGGCTCTTGGCAAGGCCCTGAGTCTGTGCCTGACTCACAGCCCTGAGGGACAGCCCTGGCACTCAGCAGCCACCAGCAGGGACCAGGGTGGTCCCTCTTGGGTGGAACACAGAGGCAAAGCTGGAAGGAGCCCCAAGGAACTGAAAATTCAGACCCCATAGTGAATGATGGACTTACATCCCATTCAGGGGGCTGAAAAGCTGAGCCTGGGACAAACCTAAAGCCAGGCTTGGCTGCAAGAGCAGGCACAGGGAGAAGGACCAGCAGGGCTGGGGCTGCTCAGTGTGCAGGGGAGAAGGGTTAGGGGAGATTTCTTTGCAGGATTCCAGGGAGAGCTTATGAAAAGGAGGAAGAGGGACCTTTTATATAGGCAGAGAGTGCCAGGACAAGGGGGAAAGGTTTTAAACTGTCAGAGGGTGGGGCTGGATTGGATATTAGGAAGAAATTCCTCCCTGTGAGGGTGGGCAGGCCCTGGCACAGGGTGCCCAGAGCAGCTGTGGCTGCCCCTGGATCCCTGGCGGTGCCCAAGGCCAGGCTGGACACTGGGGCTTGGAGCAGCCTGGGACAGTGGGAGGTGTCCCTGCCATGGCAGGGGTGGCACTGGAGGGGCTTTGAGGTCCCTCCAAACCAAACCAGTCTGGGATTCTGTGATTCAGTGATCTTTAAAAACCTGGAGGAGTGGCCTTAGGGAGGGAGCTGGAGAGGTTCAGCACCCAGGAACAGCTCACAGACAGTGACTTGTTTGCTATTGCTCTTGCTTCATTTATTACCATTGATCAAAATATTTATCTGCAAAGCACAGATTCATTGGAGAGCTCAGTCCTTTGCTGTACTCAGAGTACCAAATAATTACCAGCCTTTTCAAAAGAGCACATTGCAGAAAAATAAAGGAGTAAGCTGAAGGCAGAAGGTACCATCCACCAATTCAACACCAGCCTGAGCAGGTGTATGTGTAATTCACTGCTGGGGAAAAATGGTCACTGTGACTTGTGTGCTACTTTCTGCCCTTTATTTAATTTAAACAGGGCTGGACAGAACAGATTAAAACATAATATAATGAAATACAGAGAATGTGCTTTGTCCAGATGGAAGTGGCGTTTGAATGAACGGTTGTACAAAACAGAATGTGTATTCTTGTTTATGTGAAATCAGTATCTGCAGACTAAAAGGACTGAAAAGTATCTATATAGGTCTACTTAAAACTGGAAAGAGAGAGGCAATTTGGAAAATAACTATTTTATCTCTTAGCAAGCTGATAAGGGAAGCCGTGTGACTGAATGTCGCTTTTGTCTGAAAGCACCCGCAGAGATAAGAACCAGAATCCTTGCAGGGATGTGTGGCCAGGCTACATTACCCGCTGGACACCGCTTAAAAAACCCACCCCTGACTAAAATGGCAAATTACCGACTTGGCAAATGGAGCACCAGAGCCCCGGCCGGTGCCAGCTGCGGGCCGGCCCGGCGAGCACCTGAACAAAGGCGCCTCAGAGCGCCGTAACCGAGGATGCTCAGGTGGATGCGGGGCCTCCGCAGTGCAGACACAGACAGAGCCACGGGCAGGCAGCGCTCAGCCTCGGCTGGCAGCGGGACGCGGGCTCCGGGGCCGTTCCCAGCACAGAACACAATCACTGGCAGGTAATAAAGGAGGCATTTATGCGATATGTCAGCGGTTAGTGCAGAGCTTAAAAGAAATGAGATCATGTGGCGAGATAGCATTCTGTGCCTTCCCCCGGGGGAAGCGGCAGCGCTGTTATTACTGTGAGCCATTGTTACCGCTACTTCTTTGAAATAAAGCGTGCCACGGCCGCGTCAGCCGATACCTGTGCGAGCGGGGCCGTGCCGGAGCGGGGCTCGGCTCTGGGGTGCCACCGCTGCGGCCGCGGGGACAGGGGGACCGGGCTGCCACCTGTACCCCATGGGGACCGGGCTGCCACCCTCCTGCATCCTGATGGGGACCGGGCTGCCACCCTCCTTCAGCCCCATGGGGACCGGGCTGCCACCCTCCTGCATCCTCATGGGGATAGAGGACCGGGCTGACACCCTCCTGTACCCCGTGGGGACAGTGGGGACCGGGCTGCCACCCTTCTGCAGCCCCATGGGGACAGCCGCCAGCGCTGGGTCCGGCTCTATCCTGAGCCAGGGTCATCCCCGGCTCTATCCTGACCCCCAGTCCTGCTCTATCCTGAGCCTTCACCCGGTCCTGCTCTGTCCCGGACCTGCTGCCATCCCCTGGTCCTGCTGTCATTCCCCTGCTCTGTCCTGGACCAGGTGCTGTGCCAGTCACAGTTCCATTCCCTCCTTTCCCTGAATTTTGCAGTTAGGTGAGAGATGAGCAAAGGACATGATCCAACAGCTACTGGCTTTAGCTCATTGCTCTCTGGGGAACCATTATTGCACGTGTAGAGAAGGTTTCATTCAGTAAGAGACCCTACAGCTGACAACCTGCCCAGTGGCCCCAAAGTGAACTAAAGGTAAAGTGCACTAAAGCTCTTATTCCCATCAGTTTATATGCTGTGAGATATTTCACACCATAAACTCCACAGACTGAAACAACAGGCTTTCATGTGTTTAGAACTAGCCCCATTTCTCTAATCACACGAGGTCACAGTTTTCTCTCAGGACAGTTCAGAACCTCACAGTGAGGTGTTAGTGCCCAGAAGGAGTGAATTGAATACCTGGAGAGTTGTTGATGCCTCATTTATGATTAACAGTGTCAGTGTCCTTAGTCAGCTGCCTGCCAACCGTGTTCCAGCTGCTGTTTTATCCCAGACCTCAGATAGGGCACAGAAGAAGACCAGGTGTGCTGCTCGTGCATGGAACACGTTCCCAAACCAAGGGCTGGCAGGTGCACAGGGGATTACTGAGGAAAGAGGCTGGCTGTGGCTGGAAATCACAGTGATGCTGGGCCAGGAAAAGGACTTCTGGTGACCACTTCAGCTCTTGCATGACCAGCTTGAAACGGAATCGCTGGAGGAAGCTGTGGGAGCACCTCACAGCAAGAGGAAGGCAAAGGGAGATTGCTGACAGAGAAAAGCTCTCCATCTCCGCTCTAGAGCAGCTTCCACCAATGACTTCAAAAACTTCCAGGACCTCCAGGTAAGCAGGGAAAATGATACCACAGACTGAGATTTATATTGAAAAGCAACACATTCCAGCGCACAGGAACCTCACATCTCAGTTTACTGAAACCCCTGCTCTTCCCTGCAGGCAGCTCATAAAATGAAGAGAGCAAGTGGGATTTTATTTCCAGTTTGTACTTAGCAACCAAATTACCATGCAGGCTTGGGTAGGAGAGCCAGGCTTTGCTCCATTCACATGGGGGCAGGGGGTGGGAAGAGCGAAAATCACCTCAGTCCTGAGAGCTCATTCCTTTGTTGGTAGCACTGCAGAGGTGCTTCAAAATGCCACAGTCCTTCAAGCCCTCCAACCCACCCATTTTCCACTTTTGAATTTTTTGTTAAAACAGAAATGAATGACACAGTCTTTCCTAACAGGACCTAATGACAGTCTGCTTCCACCCTCAGAAGATTTATTTCTGGGGCATGGAATTGTAATTACACAGGGGATTCCACTAAGACAGTATTTCAGCCTTGAAACAAAAAATTAATTTTGCCAAGATAATTGCCCCTGGTATTCCAGTGGCAGTTTTAGATCCCATCACTTGTCCTTGTGAATATAGTTGCCTGACCTATAGGACTAGCAATTCGAAAAACTATGTGTTTAACTATATTAGATTGTAACTCTATAGACAGTGGCTACTTTTCCCCTTTGACAATATTAGATCAAGGAAATCTAAAACACAGTCCCTAGGAAAAAAAAACAACAACAAACAAAGAAAAAGATTATGACCTCTAACTAAATGGTTTTTTGTTTTTGTGTGTGTTGATAAAACACAAACAGATACTTCTCTTGTCTGATCTGCCTCAACCCACAGCCTTACCTACAAGGAATCAAATAAAGACCTCCTGGAACAGCAGCTCTGGCACTGCCCAAAGATTTAGTCCCTCAAGGCTGATTGCCACAAATTATGAGATTTGCCAGAAATTCTCTACCTCCCTAGAATCCTGTGAGTGAGTCCCAATTGCTGGAAAACTGTTGAATAATGAATTAATAGGATGTTCTTTCATTTGCTGCAATCCAGCTTCAGTGGGCTCTAAGCAATTTTTAAAAAATGAGTGGATTAAAAATTAGCATGAAGCCCACTCGTTACTTAATGATAACAGATTTTAAACATTCTTTTTTTCAAAATATTATCCTATTAAACATTAAAAACTGCAGTCTTAAAGGGGGTGGGAAACCTAATATGGGCTCCCACACAGAAGACTCCTCCCAGTCTCCTACACCAGGGCATCTGACCTTGATTTTCATTACATTTTCAGCCTGGGACAGATAACTCACTTTGTGGTTAATTATCCTGCCCGGGGTCCATGGCAGTGGTTGGAGTGTAGAGCTCTTGTGGGCACTGCAGATCCATTAGAGCCTCACTGAGGACATGAGCAGACCCAGGCTGAAGAATTTACCAACTCACTCCACATAATTGCTGCCAGCCTGAGACAGGCAGGTATGGAAGGAGGAAGAAAAAGGATTTTTTCCCCTTCCCTGCAACGTGTCTGGTTATAAATGGATGGTAATGCTAAGGTGAGGACAACCTGAAATTCCTGTATAAGGAGACAGGATTCTGTAGGTTCCCAGCCTCCAATTTCTCCTTCATGTTTGTGATTTAATAAATACCTGAGCAGACCTGCAAGTAATTAGTTCAAGCAGGGATTGCTTTTGGAAGAGGTGGAAAGTTAAGGACGTGTTGTGCCAGAAAGGCAATGAGCGAATCACAGGGAAAGTGGTCAGAAGATGCAAAGAATACAATGGAAAGAGCTGAAAGGTATTTTGGAAGCAGCAATTGCAACACTGCAGACAAGTCTTGGCACAGAACTCGTAAGAAATAAGAGAGAATCCTAATTGCAATTCAAGTATGTTGAAAACAGCCTTGCAGTTTCACATCCATGTGAAGTGGGGCTGGAGTGCAATTGCCTGCAGAGCAGAGCCAGCCTCTGCAGGGTGGCAGGGTCCCTTGGCAAAGCTCACCTGGGCAAAGCCCAGCAGAGCCAGCAGAAAGGGCACAGTCCCCACACAGAGCTGTGCTGCTGCTGCTGCTGCTCCCGATGTGCCACGCTCCAGCAGGGTGACAGTGACACCAGGGTGGCCCTTCAGGGGCCCTGGCCCTGCACAGGCAGCACTACTGCAGGAGAGGCTGTGCCTTTGGGGGGTTTGGGGAGTTCAGAAGGTGTGGGAGCCTGGGGAAGAGCTGTGCAGGGCAGCAGCTGTGGGCTCAGCCCTGCTCCAGCAGCACCCCCTGCTCCCCCAGCCCCAGCACAAACCCCACGGCTGTGCTCAAAAGGAGCTGCTGTTCCCATGAGAACAGGGGCTGCCCTCCAAGGTGCGCCTCCTGTGCACCCCAGAACGGCTCTGGAAACAACCAGGACAACCAGGCTGCTGTTGTTAATGACTACAGACTTTCAAATACATATTCCCTTAAAATAAATGAAAAAAAAAATCACCTTTTCATGGTGAAATATTTGCCAGCCGCTACACAATCTGCAGGTTCTCTTTAGAGAAAAGAGGCAGAATCTGATGGGGATTTATTTTCAAGCAGATGTGGTCACCAAAGCCAGCCTGGGCAGCTGCCACCCTTTCAGTTCAACAGCAGAATTCTTGAATTTAATTTGGGTTCTGGTAGCACCGCTGTTCACCAGGATTTGCGATCTCAGTAGTTGGGGGTGGGAGGGAAGAGAGAAAAGGCTGCAGAATGGGATAATTCAGTCATTTTTGCACACCAAGGGCTGAGCTCTTTTTGGTCCTTGTGCTCCTGCCTCCTTGCCTGTGCTGGCACTGTGAGGGAGGAACTGCTCCACTCTCTGCTATAAACATCCCCAAAAACTCTCTGTGAGAGACGTGTTTGTGTTTGTGTCCCCAAAAACTCTCTGTGAGAGAAGTGTTTGTGTTTGTGTCCCCAAAAACTCTCTGTGAGAGACGTGCTTGTGTTTGTGTCCCCAAAAACTCTCCGTGTTTCTCTCTGTGAGAACTCAGTACAAGGTAAGTACAATTACCTGGCTGCTATTTGTACCAGAATGGTATTTTCATTTCTTTCACACGAGCTGAAGTTTTGCACGTCCTGGACAGATTTAATGCAATATTTTCCAGCAGGATAGACAGCTTGGGAGCTCTGGGAGAGGCTGTTTCTGGTGCTGCAGTGGGATCCTGACACTGTGAGCTGCTTTGCCAGTTCTGTGGCATAGCAGAGCCAGCCAAGCAGCTCCAGCCTCCTGGTCCCACCGAGCCCACTTTGTTGTCTCCTAGGAGATCAAACCCCTTATTTTCCATGTACCCCACTCTACAGCCTCAAGAAGGATTCATTCAACACTGTCCTGCAAATACTTTGAATATTCAGTTTGCAGTAGATTTATCGGAGGCTGAGATAAAGCTTTCCAGCATTTCAGTACTTGTTCAGTTTCACTTGGAATTTACTTGAAGTATTAAAAAGAAATTAGTACAAACATGACCTGTGCCTATATAAATATTTGCCCATATTTGGTAAATGTTTATATATGTAATTTCTGAAAAGCACCTCTTACTATGACAATTTCCAGGTTTTAGAAAGAAAAAAAGGATCTTTCCTCCCTGCTTTATTCACACTGTTACAGGAAATTAGTGGTTAAGCAAACTTTTCTAAAAGGGCTTAAAAAAGCACGTTTTGCAAGTTCGTTTAGTTTTGAATGAACTTGACAAATTTTGAAAGCAAACATCTCTCGAGGTTGGCTAATTTAAGAGGACCAAGGAAAGCCTCCTTTGCTATTTGAATTTTAAAGATTGGCCAAACTCTTATGTCAGCTGCCTTGTTCTGCAGCCTGTCTTTGAATCCTCTTAGGAAAGTCAGGGATACCCACTAACAATAGAATTAAAATCTGTCTTTAGGACTGGCAAACCATTCAGAGCTGTCTGGCTGCTTAGCATAGACTGTGCTAGGCCTCAAGAAGAGAATAGGCCCCTAAAGAAGCAATAATTTTCAGATTGTTGTGTACAATGCAGTGATAAAGCTCCCTGTCACATTTTTCTTCCCAGTTACTGAAGTTCCCATTCAGACGAATTGTCACAGCTTCTTCAATCCAAACAAGCACCCTTCCGGCCTTGTTTGCATTAAAATGTGATAAAACCAAAGGTGACTTTAGCACAGCTGTGCAGAAAAGTGGATTAGGTCAAAGTGACAGCGTTTGTTAGGCCTTGCCACAAAGGTGGTTCAAGATTTGTCTAGAGCGCTGATGTGGGAGAAGCAGGAGCTTCTTAAACCCAGACATTGGTAATAAGGCCACAAACAACAAACAGCGTTTCTTTCATCCCCGCGCAGGTTCCCGATGGCCTCAGGCCATGCTGCTGACCTGCTGTCACGGGGGATTGGGGTCTGGGGTTCGGGCCGGCCCCACACGGGGAGGCCCTGCCGTGGCCCTATGCCGGGCCCTGCCGTGCCCCATGTCCATCCCTGCCGTACCCCATGTCCTGCCGTGCCCCATGCTGGGTCCTGCTGTGCCCCGTGTTCTGCCGTGCCCCATGTCCTGCTGTGCCCCATGTGCAGCCCTGCCGTGCCCCAATGCCGGGCCCCGCCGTGTCCCCATGCCTGGCCCTGCGGTGTCCCATGCCCTGCCATGCCCCCATGCTGGGTCCTGCCGTGCCCCATGCCTGGCCCTGCCGTGTTCCCATGCCCTGCCGTGTCCCCATGTCCAGCCCTGCCGTGCCCCATGTCCAGCCGTGCCCCATGTCCTGCCGTGCCCCCTTGTCCAGCCCTGTCATGCCCCCATCCCGAGCACAGCTCGGAGCCGCAGCTCCAGGCTCCCCCGAGCACAGCTCGGAGCCGCAGCTCCAGGCTCCATGAGTACAGCACGGAGCCGCAGCTCCAGGCTCCCCGGGCACAGCACCCTCGGGGAGAGGGAGGCAGGGCTGGTGTCGGCAGCGCGGAGCAGCCGCCGCTCCCTCAGCCAGCAGGGTCTCTCCGCACCGTGCCTTCAACTCCCGCTCCCATTTTATATTACTGCTGAGGGAAAACCCCACCGAGGCAAAAGCCCTGGGAAAGCGTACCCTTTGCATGCCCCCTGCTGGAAATTCTTTGTATTTGTCCGAAGTGGGGGCAGAGCATCGTTTTCTCCTGGGCGAAAAGCGCTCCTCATGCCAAAGGCTGGCAGAATAATCACTGCGAGTCCCACCTGAGCACTTCGGGTTATCTGTGAGGAATCGGGGAGAGGCCACCAAAACCCACCTCCTCCCCACCACTCTGCAGTTCATTTATGGTTCCTAAGCCAGAAGACAGAGATCTGCCATTAACCTTTACAGCCCACAAAAACTTCAGAAATGCACAATACTAGTCTACAGGAACAGCATTTACACCTCAGCTTCTCCATGGTGTACTTTTACTGGTCAAGGTAATAGAAAGCTTCCACATTTATGGGACTTATTTCCAACCCAAATTTTACAGATAGCTGTCATCATTTCCATGTCCTGTGCTGGTGGAAATGTGCACCAGGAGCTGTGATCCTTCAGCAGGGGTGTCTGTGCCACAGGATGCTGCTCCATCCCGTGGGACCAGCAACACTCACTGCAGGAAGGAGCTCTGTGAGGCTAAACTGAGAAAAAATAATAGAGAGCACTTTAAAGAATTTTGGATAAGTTATAAAAGTAAGAAAAGTCTGAAAGATAAATCTCTGCATTGAGTATTTCTTATTAGCAGAAGAAAAAGATTAATTTTATACCTTTGTTGAGCTTATTAAAGGTATTGGTCTGCTCTTTTGATGTACGTCACTCATTGTCCAGCCCAGTGAAAGCCAAGCAGAAGCACATTCCTATTTTGCATGTCTAACCAAAGTTAGCTGTCCACAGCTCTCCTCAAAGATTTCCTCCAGCTGGTAAGAGCTGGATCTGAGTGTATCCTACTGAACCAACCCAAAACCAGACACACACCACTGCCAGAGAGCTGAGCACCAGGAAGGGTCAGGATTTGGGAGAGATACACTGGTTCATTGGGAACAGAGTGAAGAGGTCATACAGCTCTCAAAGACAGCATTTAATATAAACTTAGACAATCCGCTGCACCTGCAGACAGTGAGTGTGCTCTGTGTGTGCAGGGACAGCCAGGCTGAGTGTGTCCAGCCCAGCACAGCCCTGGGAGCAGCAGAGCAGCCCCATAGCACAGGGCAGGGCACACCAAACCCGCTCCTGGCTCTGGCAGGGCTGCACAAGCCTTCCTGCAGACCTGCCTGAAACGGAGGCCTGGGGTGGGGCTGACGTTTTTTGGAAAGAGTTCAGGAATTCTGAAGGATAGAACCTCAAAACAGAGGGCAAAAGCCTGACTTTGGAAATGAATACACCCTGGAAGCACGAGTGCCTGAAGCCCAGCCAGACAGAGCCAGCTGACATCTGAAGAGCTCTGGAGCTGGCAGATGCTCTCTCTCAGAGCTGGCTGCGTCCAGCACCCATCCAAAGGTGCAATCCCAGCACCTCCCCTGGAGCTCCCCACGGCCAGCTGGGCAACAAGGAAAGACAGGTGAGACAGATTTTAATGACTACATTGTCCACAGTTTGATTTGTAAATGCATTCTCCGTGGAAATTAACCCCAGAACTTCCAGTTAGGTATTTTTCCTCCCAATTACTACTGAAGCAGTGCACAGCAAATCTTGTATTTTTCTCTAAATAATGCCTTATTTGCTACAATTCAAAGGTTCCCTCTACAGGGAATTTTTAAAGTCTCAAACTTTAGGATCCACCTTGTTGGTGACATTATTCCTCACAGAAGATTCGTTACTCCCTTTCCATCTCTTCAAATGTATTGAAGACTTGAGTATTGAAGACTTGAGTGTGAGGTCATGTTCAATTACTATTAATTAACCTCAGCCCACTTGTGCCTTTGCAAACTCTAACTAGGCAATCCACAAGTGCAAATATTTATTATAAATCCCAGAATGGGTTGGGTTGGAAGGACCTTAAAGCCCATCCAGTGCCACCCCTGCCACGGCAGGGACACCTCCCACTGTCCCAGGGTGCTCCAAGCCCCAGTGTCCAGCCTGGCCTTGGACACTGCCAGGGATGGGGACTCCTTCTAGAAACTGCTGTGAAGGAAAGCAAGGGAAGGGAACAGAACATGGATGAGAAGTATATCAGTGTGGAATCAGGTCTAGAGATTATTACAAGGATTCAGTCTTACTGTGGACATATCACAGCGTTATTACTTTGATAATTAGCCTGGCCAGGCATAGGGCCAAGGTGTTAACACTACTGACTGACTTTAATAATTGATACTAGGATAGAGTTTCTGTAGTTTATAACCTGATTCTTCACACTTGCAGAGCTTCATTGAAGTGCAAACTCTGCAAGCCTGTTAGAGTGGTATAATTCCCTTAAACGAAGCCTCACTCCTAAGACTGACCTTTAATTTTATATTGATTAAATACAATTTATTTCTATGCCCCTGCACACACCCCATACTCTGAGCACTGTAAGCACTGCAATGACACTCCCAGAAGTTTTTATCCCTTGGTCTCTTAACAATGATGATATTTATGATTCTTGGAGGGATTTTCACCTTGCCCCGTTCTCCAGAGGCAGGGATGAGCTGGCTGTGCTGCTCCTGTGCCTGTTGCTGCACGCCCCCGGGTCAGCAGTACACTCCTGCTCTAATCATGCTGAGATGACGTGAGCTGCAATTTTTCCCAACCTGAAGGCAAATGCCTTCTTCATCACCAGAGTGTGCTTTCATTCCAAGGCACACAGAGTTAAACCTCCAGGCTTTGGATTCAAAGTAAATGCGTGAAGCACGATTTGGTGCAGCACTTAGAGGGTGCACACTGTTTAACCTGCAGTCAGGGCTTTTCCTTCTGCTTCTCCCAGGAAAAGAGAGGGAAAGAAACGCCTCTCACTTTCAGAGATATGATAAATGGGACCAGCTCAGTTTGGCATTCTGTTTGAAGAAGTGCATTTTTACAGTCAAGTGAGGCAACACTTCACTGTAGAATAAACATGGGAATATTTTACATGCAATTTACTTAAACCTTTCCTTAAGTTGGAAGCTAACACTTCAAAATGTCTTTAGTGCTAATGATTCAAGAGCCTAACGTATCCTGACTACTAAATACAACTTTCTGTGGTTCTTTTCATGTAGCCACTTGCCTCAAACCAAGTACATGTGAAAATCCAAAGCCCAGAGAGAGATTTTATAGCTCCCAGTCCTGGCCTGTGCGCAATCTGGCAGAACTTTGATTAGGTACCAGATATCACAGGGACAAGATCATTATTAGTGTTAAAGCTTTCAATCCATGCAGTGATTTTTTTTACGTGATCTTTCCACTTCTCCCTTCTGCGTCCCCTCAAAATTCCTGGGCTGGAGGCTGTGGGATGAGCTGACAAATGACACTGTGTGTTAATAAAGCAGGGAGCTATTTGGGCAGCTGTCCAGGGGGGCAGAGTGCCAGCCCCAGCACACATCCCTCCTCTCTGGTGGACCCCAGAGGGTTTTCTGGGCAGTCTGCAAGGACAGCTCCGTGTCAGGGTGGTGCACAGGTGACCTGTGAGGCTCAGGGCACCCATCTCCTCTCTGTCCAGCCCTGTAGGGCTCTCCAGGGCTGTGCTGCTGCCTCACATAGTTGCTAAATCAGAGCAAACACACTCCAGTGCTGCCCAGGCACATCTCTGGGAGGGCTGGTATGTGGAGAGCAGCCCTGCTGGCTCTGGCACGCTGAGGGAGCACAGGGAGAGCAAACGGGGCTGTTCCACAGGGCAGGGCTGGAGCTGCTGCACCCAGGGCAGCACAGCCAGCTCTGCTCTGCCCCCCGAGCATCCTCCTGGTTCAGCATTCCAACAGGGACACTCAGGGATACTTCCAGGCCTCCAGTCCCACCTGTTACATAAGAATAATTTATGTTATTCTGGTTAAAGAATGTTACAGTCAATGAAATCTAAACAAGTGCTGAGAAACTTCCACCAGCTCTGAACATTGATTTGTGTGTCAGGAGCATCACTGCAGGTATAAACACACTGAAATATCCATCCTGGAGTAACAGCCTCTCAAACAACAGCCCCACAGCCTCCCTACCTCTGATTTTAATCAGAGATCACAGCTACAGGAACATCATCTCCATGGAAAGCTTTAGAGTGACTTCTTACCACTTCCAACAAAACCCAAAGCACCCTAAGCTTTCCAGAGCACTCCCAGAAGTGCCCACAGCTGACCCTCCACTCTGACCCAGACACTCAGTGATAGCAGAGTTCCGTGCTTAAGTCCCTTCACTGCTCTCCTCAGGGACTGCTCAGAGATGTTTCAGAGCTCAGTCAGATCCTACAAATGTTCACCACCATTTTCCCACCCTGCAGTGCCTCTCAGATTTTGTGGGAATGTAAACGATGGTGGGGGAAATCAAATCTGGACATTCTGGAATTTCAGTGCAGACACTGTGATAGTAAACTAAGACATTGTTAACGTCCTACTGAGATACATAAAAAATTGAAGCAACCTTTTAATTCCTGTGCTGATACTGTGAAGAAATCCCATGGGCATGGAGCATCTTTCACTTGGTTTAATTTCCATTTCAAATTACAAAGGCTTTTCTGTGCTCTTACATCATAGTGAGTGTGGCATAATGATTCCATCCCTGACCAAAGATTTGCATAATAACTTATGTTAATAGTAGTTGGGTTCATGTGACGTTCTTCATCTTAAAACCTAAAACTGATCAGAGACAATCACTATTATGAGCCTTATTAAAACATTCTTCCCCTTTCTCACACTGAATTTTACTGCCCCATATGTTGTGTTATACAGTGAAGGCAAAGAGCTCTAAAGGAAACCAGGGCTACACTCAATTTTCTGTATAAGGAGATCACCCTATCTTTATTCTTTTTAACCTTTCTCCAGGTTTGAAGATGTAGGAGCATTAATGTTTGTATCTAAATAGACTTGAAAGTGATTACTGCAAAGCCAAGCAGCTGAAACCTGCTCAGTACTGGTGAGCAAAGCCAAAATAATTGCTAATAATTGTATAATAATTAAATAAAGTGAATATTATTTAAGCTCACTTGATTATAAAATCAATCAGAAATTAAGATAAAAGATGCCAACATTTTTAACAGCACTCCAGTGCACATGTATTATTACAACTTTAAAGAAATATACATTAAAGCCCAACAAGCAAAGCCAAAACACCAAAATCTTTTTTGTATAGTCCATTGCATTGCTTATCTTTATTTAACAGAGTCTTCTTTATTTTTGAAAATTTGGTTGCTTAGTGTGTGGCTTCATCCTCCATGCAGACCCATCAGAAAAATAAAGTGTTTGTTTTCTAAACACAACATTGTCCAGCATGGAAAATGTTTACATCAAAACTTTCCTTCCTTTTCACTTTCAAAAACCTCTTCCTCCAAGCTCAGACCTACTGAAATCTCTCAATGTAAAGTTTTTTCATGGGCAGAATTATTGAATTCTTCCCAGGCAATACTGAGCCATTTGCATGAATCACAGAACCATTGCATGTCCTGAGCTGGAAGGAACACACAGGTATGGAAGTACGCTAGGAAGAAAATAGAATATAATAAATCCTTGAATCACACTAAAATGGCACAGTTATTTCCACCTTTGCAAATGTCTTTGGTCAAGTTTTGACCAGGAGCACAGTCCTGGGATAAAGGCTGTGCTGTTCACTGAGGGCTATTCCCTGTCACCTCCATGGGGAACTCCCATCCAAAGAGCTCACAGCATTTCCTGAGTTACTTGTTTAACTTCACCCTGCCACTGTTTGAAAGTTAGTAAATAGACCCATGAATTTTATTCTTTTTCTATTTCAAAGGAATCCCCAGGGCTCAGTTTTTAGCTCCTGCTGGCAAGATAGGAAGGTGAGCTTTGCACAGCCTGCTCACATCCCCCCTGCACACAGGGGAAAACTTTCCTATGACAAACAGGTACAGAAATTACAATGATTTGTACAAAAATAAAAGCCAGTTCTGGTATTTCGTGTGTTTGCAGGAGCTCACAGGAAGATCTGTTGGGGCAGAGTTTGGCCCATGGTTACTGACACCCTGAGTGAGGCATTTTGTCATTCTTTTGGCTGAATATAAAGTGACATCTGCATTGTTGCTGTCACAGTTTGCTTGCTTATCATTACTGTCACTATTACACACTGGAGATTTTACTCCCCAGTGATGGCTCAGAGCAGAAAGCAAAGTTGTTGGCAATAAGGTTTCAAGAATTCCCTTTCAAAACACTGCTGAGACAAAGCTGGTCAGATGCTGGAACACAATCCAAGTGCACCCAAATGTAATAATTTATTTCTGACTTATTTTGTTCTGCAGACACAGCCCATCATTACATGCTCCCAGCATGGGGGGTTCAGCTGTTAAAGGATTGGTGGGATTTAGCCCCAGTTTCCATTAACACCAGTGACCCACCCACCACCACGTTGGGAGTTACCTGGGGCAGTTTTCCTCTCCGGCTGCACAGGGTTTTTTACACCCAGCTCCCCCCACGGTGAGGAAGAATTAACTTTGTCTCTTTTCTGTTTCCTGATCAGAGAATAGTTTTTGTAACTTCTGACTGATAATCTTCTAAGTCCCAAACTTAGGTGGCTGTTTTGCTTTAGGGAAAGGAGGATCAACAGGCTCAAGGTTTTCCAGCCTTAATATCCCTGTTGTTAGTGCTAAAGAGCACAGCACATATATTTTCAATCTTGCTGAGTTAAACCTTCATTTAATTAACTATATGTACATACACACAAACCATTTCTGTTTTACAGTCCTTAGCCAAAGCTGCATGTCAATCTAAAAATTAAATAATAGAAAACAGACATTTAGCTTAGTTTATATAACCTGACAGTGCTCCTATCCTTCCTCTGCTTCACCTAGTGTCATCTTTCAGTGTTCCTCTCTAATTTTATTTGGAACAAAATAAAAAGATTAAGATAAAATAATTCCCAAAAGATAATTGCAAAATGATTTATGTGCAGGTGTTAAATTATTTCTGGCATTGATGTTCCATAGAGTGCAACGTTACAACATTATGGTATTCAAAAGAGCATCTACATTTGATAATCCTGCTAATCATCAAAAGACACTGGATCTGAATCCCGAAGGCAATGTTACATTTTGATTAAATTTTATCATCCGTGATTCTGTTTACGGTTCACCAAGGTATGAATTTCTTTCACATTCCATTGGGTTTACAGCTTATTGTGTTTGACTTGGAACACAGTCAGCTGGAGCTCGCCCTGAGCCACCAGCTCTGCAGCTACTGCTTTTGCACGCTCCAGAGCCGTGCTGGGTGTGAGCAATCCCAGCCTGTCCAGCACCTCCCGCTCCATCCCCACAGGGTTAAAAGCTGAGCACCAGCACAGGCTGGGTCCCTGCTGGCTCCCCAAGAGAACACATTTCCAGCCCCGAATTGCCAAATGGCAGAACAACTTGTAGGGGAGGCTGTTAGCACAGATTAGCGCTGTGTACACTGCTGCAAGTGCTGCAGTAATGCTTGAGAGAGCTTGTTGTAATTAAACTCTACTCCTCGGAATCTTAATCCCGAGGCTTTCTGATTTGTGATTCCCACTTCACGGCTGCACAACCAATTTTCTGTTCTCCAGATAGAGCCCCGGGCTGTGGGATCTTTCCACAGCAGGGTGCACACGACAGCAGCTCCACTTTGGAACCTTGTGCCTGGCTGGGAGAGCTCCTGGAGAGCAGCTCCGTGCCCCCTTCACAGTGATTCCACACCAGAGCACTGAGTGCCACAGCTCTGCCCCTCCTCACTGCATCTCACACCGCCTCTAGGGCATCCCTCCACCTCTGCACACACCTGGCAGCCCTGGACACAACACTCAGATGTGGCTGTTCCCAGCCAGTGGGAGGATTTGAGAGGCTGAAGGGAGGGAATTGCTGCCCTGGGAGGTGAGGGAGCACACCCAGACACACACACCATGGGGGAGTGCAGCCCACACTGGCACTCAGCCCCTCACTGCTGCCATTCCTGGAAGTGGGACCACACAAAAAACACCCCAGACCCCTCCTTGCCCTGCACGGATTCTACCATCATTTGTGATGATGATGATGATGATGATGATGATAACAACAACAACAACAACCCCACAAACTACAAGAACCCCTCCATGAGCTGGCTGCCAGCTGCAGGTGCCAGGCTGCTGTCCCTGTGTCTGAGGGAAGTTGCCCCTCTGTCCCATCGTGGCCCTGGCTTTGCCTTCAAGGGCATTTGTGCCATGCCAGGTAACCAGAGTGGCTCTGGCAGTTCAGACCTTGGCACCAGAGCTTGTTTTTGATGCAGCACAAGGCAGCAGCTAAACCTCTGGCTGGGGGAAGGTGAGAGGAAAACAGGAAGATGGTTGGTTCTTTCTATTCTTCAGTTTACACGTTTCTTACATTTAGAGGAACAGTTTCAAGTTGCTTTTTGAAACATTATAATGTCTTGCATCAAACAAATAAAGAATAAAAAGAAAGGAAAATGCTTAGAGAACAAAGAGAAATGCCTTTAGCACTACAGGTTAAAAAAATGAAAATATGACTATGAACGTTAACTTTATTTTCAACATTCCTCACATTTTTTTTGGTGATAAATGACTTCACATGTAGTTGCCTTCGGGGTTATATCCACAACTTCATTCTTCTTGTTATTCTGAATAAAATTTAAGGTGGACACCAGAAAGACTTTGCTAAAACCCAACTGGTGCACGCACACAACCCCCATTTGGTTTGCACGGGGTAGAAAAACGCTGAGAAACAATCATGGAACACTTGTTGCAAGCAAAGCTGGGATTTTCCTCTTGCCTACAAGTGCATTGTTGCAGGGTTGGCCTTTCCTGTTGGATTCAGACAAACTTCAGGGACACACATGGAAAAGGTGAATGGTAACAGCAACCAGGCTACTGAGGGAGCACTGGAATTTCTGAAGTAGCCTGGATTCTTTCCTGCACATAAATAAATAATGATTTCTTGTAATGAATGGGTGGCTTTAGTTACAAGAATAAGGCAGAGGGAATGGTAAGAAATCCTCATATTTCATCACAAGTAATGAAAAATACCAACTTAACGCCTGTAACTTTCTACCAGTCAATCAATGGGGGCACACAGCCAAGCAGTGTGGGGGACGTGTCATTAACCTTTGTTTTATGAATTTGCTCAGCTCCACTTAATTGTTTCAGAGGTTCAGTTTGAATTCAAACAAATATTTCTTTATTTATTTTCTTTTGCTGTGTAAACAAGAGTTTGGCAATGACAAAACTTCCACCTGCAGCTCCCCAGCCCCGAGTGTTTCATGTGCAGTTACCCTGTTTGGGGTTGGCTTGGGGTGATGGCAGAGGACCTAGATATGTTCACTTTGTAGGAAATTCAACCTCTAGGAAATCTTGGGGCAGCAAGGGCAGTGGGAGGCTCCTGGTCTTTCCCCTCTGTGGGAAGACTTAAGATCCCACAGAATCCCAGGATCATTAATGCTGGAAAAGGACTCCAAATCACCAAATCCATCCTGTGCCCGACCCCACGTGGCTGCCCAGCCCAGAGCACTGAGTGCCACATCCAGGGTGTCCTTGGACACCTCCAGGGATAGACACTCCCCCCATTGGACAGCTCTGTCCAATGCCTGACAATGCTTTCCACTGGGAAATTCCTCCTGATGTCCAACCTATACTTCTCCTTGTGCAGTCTGAGGCCTGCACCCTCCTGCCAGGGAGTTGGAGAGAGTGAGAAGATCCCCTTGAGCCTCCTTTCCTCCATACTGAACAACCCCAGCTCCCTCAGCTGCTCCTCACAGGACTGACTCTCCAGACCAGCTTCGCTTTTCTTGTTACCGGAACCGCAATAACATCCTCTGATTCCATGGGACAGCTGGTTCCTACCAAACCAGCTTTGTGGTTAATTTGTGACCCAGCTCTGGCTCTCAAAGAGTTAATGCCCACCCACTGCATTCACTGTCTATCTGTAAAACTGGCGTTTTTCTCCTCTTTTTCTCCCCAGAATTTTTCAGTGAACATGAACACTTTACAGGACAAATAACTCAGCTGGGCATGAAGTGTCTGATTCAGCCGGAATTGGCTTTTCTTCCTGCCATCCTGAGATTGGGTGCATGGGCTCCATTATACAGGGAGTCACAGAATCCTGGAGTGGGTTGGGTTAGAGGAACCTTAAAGCTCATCCAGTGCCACCCCTGCCATGGCAGGGACACCGTCCACTGTCCCAGGCTGCTCCAAGCCCTGTCCAGCCTGGCCTTGGGCACCGCCAGGGATGGGAAGGCACAACCTCTCTGGGGAACATGGATACCAGCTCAGTTTTCCTGTTTCAGATTAAAAACACCTTCCTCCAGAGGAGCATTGCAAAGTGTTTCCGCAGGACTCCAAGATTATAGCTTGTCCTATGGGTTTTTAAAGATTTCTTTATTGTGTAACAATTAACCGAACCTTAGCATGGTTTGTCAGAAGAGAACTTCACCACAGCATGCTTTATTTGGAGCACTGTACTCTGAGGGCTTAAAAGCTGAAGTGAAGGATGACAGAAACTCTTGACTGGATTCTTATCAAAACATCTTCCCTATAAATACCTCGGCATTATTTCCTGCATGTAACGTGGCTTTTATATCAAAATGGGAAAAAAATCAAAAGGCAGTACAGAGCGCACAGTAACTAGAAGCTGACAGACAGTTCAATCTGCACTTGAGTGAGCTGTAATCAATTTATTCTTTCTCCATGCTCAGCTGGATCTTTCAGCCCCCATTGGTGCTGTCTGCGTTGCCAAATACGACTCCCAGAATTTCACTGTCAACCTCTAGGAGACACAGTCAGTGCCAGACCTTCCACGTCAAGAGCCACTGGAATTACCCTTCTAACTGTAACCTCGAGGTTAAAGGGCAAAATGGGCTCATTTCTCTGTGAGTTAAGTGTGTGGATGTACCCAGAAAGTCACGAGTGGGGCTGAGCTTTCCAGCAGCATCACCATTGAGGGGTTTTGTCAGGAGGGAAAACTCTACGGGAAAGTGAACCCACCTGAGAGTGCAGCACCTTGGAATGAGCCATTTTCCTGCTGGAGAAACAAAGTCTGAATTGTGAAGGGAGATGGCAAAGTC
The DNA here is from genome assembly GCF_028551555.1 of Melozone crissalis. NCBI lineage: Eukaryota > Metazoa > Chordata > Aves > Passeriformes > Passerellidae > Melozone > Melozone crissalis. Next base: position 21,669,984 of record NW_026535807.1, on the reverse strand, counting down.
TCCTCTCTGCAGGCTGCAGGGTGGGAGCCCTGCTGACAGTAGCAGAGCAAGGGTAGATTGGTATCTGGGCAGTAATGGAAGGAACTGCATTCAGAGCAAGGCGTTTGGGAATTCAGAAGAATAAAATTCTTGGCTTACTTTTTTGCTAGTGACAAAAGGAAAAGAGGCAGAAATAGCTCCAGGAACAAAGATCCTGGCTCTCTCCAAAAAGATTCCAGTCAGGTTATGGCCATTTTGACTCAGTTATCTAAAAACACCGGAGGGACAAAGATTATGGGGATGACAGGTACACTATTATATTGTTTATATGATCTGTCTTCTAATAATCTATATTGAATTCTGTAGGTAATTTTCTGAAAGATGATGCTTACTTATTTGAACAAATTTAGGGAGCCACGAGCTGCTTTCAGGCAGCAAAGATCTGTGCTACTGGATATTGGGATCCAGCCGAGTCTCCACTGCTGTGCTTATTCAAAATTATGTTTTTTAAGATGCCCTACAGAAGGATGTGCTTCTCTGGGAATAGAGCCCTGCTCAGAGGAAAATCCCTGGGACTGGGTCATCTAACAAGAGGTCTAAAAACCCTGCTGGAAACAGCTGACAGCTCCTGGCTTTGGAATCCTCACAGTCTGCTAATGTAAAGGTGAGCAGAGAGAATCAAACTGCAAGGAGCTTGTGAATAAAACTCCCATCTCTATTTTTGTATGTCACTTTGCAAAACAAATACAATTTGTGTTCTTTGGATAATTTATTTTTGAAGCCACTGTAACATCTTCTATTGGTAATAATCTTTTCAAGAAGCAGGTATGGATTTAGAAGCCTCCCTTGTTCTTTACATTTTTGGAAAGCTGGCTTTTGGCTTAGTGGTACTACAGCTCTGCCTTTTTTTAACAAGAAATTTATATAAGCATTAGAACACTATATAGTACCTTTTCCAGACTTGTTCTGGAAAAAAGCTAATATGCCAAATAATGACCAGACTTGCTCATTGCTTGTTCTGGAAAGCGAAAAATACTGCCCATGTTCACAGATGACACTTCCAGTTAAAAGAACGTACTGGGACAAACCCGAGTGAATGGCAAAGATCAAAAATACCTAATCTCTTTCATTACATATTGTTATTAGTCTTTACAACGGGCAGTAAGTCATCATTGGCCAATAATATCCTCTAGATACATGGCCTGTGCCTTCTGCAGAGGCAGGGGCAAGCGAAGCTCAATCCTGCCCTGCCAGGAGAGGCTGCAGCTCTCGGCCTCCTGAGGAGCCCTGGATCTGCACAGGTGAAAATTGACTTCTGCTCTAAATGTGACATTGTACGGGTGGTTTGTTGCTTCATTTATTTATTTATTTATTTGAAGACAGCTTCATTTCATCCTCATCAAACAAAAGTGAAATCCCATTTCTTGGAAAGGAAACACTGTTATGAGCAATACAAGGGGAAGGTCTTTGTTCCTCTCAAGCACCAGTCGGATTTTCAGTTTACAACGCAAACAGCTGCAGATTTCAGTTTCAAATTCTTGAAATGCAGTTCAAACCTGGCTTGGCTGAGGAGAGCTGCAGCTGCCCCGTGGCTGAGATGCAGCCAAGCCTCAGCCACCCTCACCAGTGTCCATCCATGTTCCAGGATGGGCAGCACAGCCCAGGTGAGCTGGGCACTGCTCCAGCCTGTGCTCCTTGAGGGGCTTCCTCTGACACCTCTGGCCATGGAAGGCTGCAGGGGGACACAGAATGGGTAAATGAAGGTGGTATAGAATGTACTCTTATCCCCCAAGGCATTGCAGCTGGACCATATTAATAAAGATTAGGAGCAGGCTGGATGATAACAGGCCACACCTGTAGCCAACAAGAACAGTGGTGTAAAGGAGTGGGTTTGTGGGAACTGGAGTCAGAGGGCTCAGGAGGCTGCTGCAAGGATCAGGAACAGGCAGTGCTCAGAAGAGCTGCCTGTGAGAAACATCAAGGAGGAATAAAACCGAGGGCATGGAACCCTTGCACCATAATGATAAAAGAACTTGTGATATATGAGACAACATAAAATGATAGTAGAACTGTTGTAGTATATAAGACAACAGAAGGCAGCAGGACACAGAGCTTGTTCCAGCAGTGTTTGGTCAGCAGCCCCCCATCCCCACGGACACCCCAAGGGCAGCAGATGCACACCTGGAGGCACCTCCAGCTCCTGGGCTGCAGTGGGAGATGTAAGCACGTCCACTGACTCAAGCTAAAGCATGGTGAGCCCGAAGCCAGGCATGTTTAAGGAATCTGATGAGGAGAAAAGGAGGATGGAAAGAAGTGAGACACAGAGAAACCTGCAATTATCAATAGGATGGATTTTCTTTCCTTTTTGACAGGGATAGAGTTACCCAACCTATTATTACATGTACTTAATTACATATCTCTGCAATAGATCACTCAGGTAAGGAGAAATATCTTCTGCCTGGGAAACATCACTAATTGTTCCTTTTTTGTTGGCATACTTTCTGATTGGAGTAATTATAGAGCTGCTTCCCCATTCTCTTTTGCTCTGAAGATTTTGAAGACATATTTCTTCACAGATTCCATAAAATTAAGCACCTTGAACCTCTTAATTTTGGCTTTTTTGTTCCCCTTTCCTACCTTTTCTTACCTTGTACAGAATATTTCACTGTGTGTGAAGAAACCTAATGCAACAGCTTCAGCATCCCACCATGCTGTGCATTGCACATGCTACAAAAAGTCCTTGATTTCAACCATTATGAAATTCTTACACTAATTTTAGAAAAGCTTTTGACTTCCAAAATTATCACAAGTAGCAAAAAGGGAATAAAAGTTTAGATCCATTAAGTAGCTTATCTCTAATATAAGTAGATAGCTAATTGGCTTTGGTGCACTGAAGTCAAGTTCTGACAGTCTGGGAGATGCCTATCTCAGGTGTGTCAGCGAGTTCTCTATCTGGCTGCACACCCAGCAGAGCTGCACAGCGCCCACTCACACAGGTCACAGAGCATTCTGCAGCCCAGAGCGTGAGCAGGAGAGCACAGGAACAGAGCCAGGCCCTGGGACAGGCAGGATTTACAGATTATGGCTGATTCTTCTCTCAGCTCCACAGCCTGCGTTTCTAGCAGAGCTCAGGGGAGGACAGTGCACCATGGCTGGGAGACCCTGCAGTGATGAAGACTCACAACCTCTTCTGACAGGTTTTTCCCACCTAACCTGAGAGTTCTACATCCACCCTTTATTGCTGTCTTGAAGATAAATTAAATCTCCTGACCTACAGAGATCTGCAGCTGCAGTCACCCTGACTTGGACCCTGATGGTCCTTTTTACTTCAGCTACAAGCACTGATCTTCATTAATATCCTCAGGTCACTTCAGACCTAATCCTGCTCTCCTGCCATGTTTTTTGCTTTTCTTTACTTTCTAAATCCATCAAAACAGGAGGAAAATATTTATGCCACGCTTTTGGGTTTTGCTGTAGAAATGAATCAGTTAAAATCTCCAGCCCTTTCAGAAGGTTGCAATCTCCTGACCATGGATCTCTGGAAGCCTCATTCCTCTATACAATGAGATGCTACAAGGTTGAGTAACTCAAGTTTTCCTGGCATGGGAGTGCACTTATTCCATGAAAAATCACCATGAAAAGCCAAAGCTCAGCAGTGCCCTTGCCTTTCCTCTAATCCTGCACCATGGGCTTTACCATGGATTGAGAGACAAATCCTCACCTCCTTCTGCCCATCCCATGCCAAGTCTGCTCTCACCTGGGGGCTTCTGCTCAGATCTGCATGAATGGAACAGGCAGAAAAGAAATTCAAGAGCTTGGTTTTATTAAGCACATCTTAAAACTAGATCCAAGCCCCAGTCCAGTCAGGGGGAAGATTTCTTATACCACACACAGGTTGTGGCTGAGCCTGAAGTATGGGATGATTTTGTTTATTTACTGGATCCATCTCCCAACCAAGAAATGTACTAAATTTTCCAAGCATCTGCATAACTGATGATACAAAGCTCCTTTATGAAGATGTGTATCTTTGGAGTAATTAATTTATCATGTGATGGAATTGTTGCCCTGGTTACTACAGAAATTATTCAATAACAGAGCAAATTGGTATGTAAACAGTAACAGTTAGATAACTCATTGGCACAAAAATAACTGCTGACAAGTGCATTCCACACACTCCAAAGGCTCTGTCCAGCTCCAATGTACTTCCTTTTTCAGACTCCTCCTTTATTCAGGTCCTATTCCTTATTTCAATGAAGGGCTCCTCAGCATCCCAACCCCCCTGAGAGCACCACTACCAATAGAACTGCTGAAGGACCTTTTCCTTGGCCTGGGGCTGGAAGCCCTGCAGACATCAAACACATGGAGCAGTGTCCAGTCCTTCATTGTTCAGCAGGGTGATGCCAGCAGCAGCTACTCCTCATCCTATTCTTTATTCTATTCCTCATCCTATTCTTTATTCTACTCCTCATCCTATTCTTTATTCTACTCCTCATCCCATTCTTTATTCTATTCCTCATCCTATTCCTTATCAGATGGAGTGCCAAACTGAGGAGAGCGTTGCTCCCAGGGTCACAGAACCCAAGAGTGCTGCCCCTCCTGGCTGGCATTTCTAATGAAGGATTCCTGGTGTTGAAAACAAGGCTCACCAGGAGATTCACAGATTCCCTCCCTCCGCCAGAGGAGGCTGGAAGGGTCTCCAATGGCAGCTCAGACCTGGTGTCCATATAAATAACAGGGTCCCACTATGCCCAGTGGGGCAGGAGTCACCAGAGGCCATAAACATGTGCAGTTGTGAATGCTTGAAACCTGCACAGGATAAATTACATAAAGAAGCAGCCCCAGAGCTGCAGACACACCTTTCTGTAGAGCTCCCTGTGCAAACACAGTGTGTGCTCCCAGCACTCCGGGCTGCTCAGCAGCCATTCCCATGGAATGCTGAAGGCATGAGCACCTTGATAGTTTTTCTTCTTCAACTACACTGATTTTTTTTTTTTTTAAATGGTCTGCAAAAACACAGCCAACTACTGCCTTGGTAAACTATTGCATTCATATCATGCAACTACATAACTATCATGTATCATGCACTACAGAGTGCTTTTAACCCTTAAGGTAGCCTAGTTACTGGCTTCTTTTAAAGACAATCTCTCTAAAAGCAATTCCAAATGTTATGGCCTGTTCAGTAGGAATTTCCACAAATGCCTTCCCTGGATCAGCCACTGCTGTGCAGGGACACAGGGGCTGAGCTGGTGATTTCTGCATATTGTGATGGACAAGACCAAACTATTACTGAAGTGTGGGCCTTGGCTGTGTCTGAACATCCCTGTGGCCACCTGGCTGCTGCTCCTGTCCTAAAATGAGCCTGTGAGAAAGTTCCTACCCTTTAAATTTGCTAGAGGATTTAAGAAACACCATAGCATTGCATGGCAGAGTTTTTAACTATTATTTTGTGCACAAAAAAGTAGCACAGAGAAATTTAAAGGTGAATCCTAAGTTCAGACAAACTAAGATGTTTATTTCAACTGGATAAATTTAGACTGATGGGGTAATGAAAGGGGCATTGACAACCACTTGTGAGCTCCTTTAACATATCTATTTCCAGGAAATGTAACATCTGGTGTGTACCACATCCATTATCCTATCTGTCCAACTTAAGTGCACACAAATAATATATGTGCATGACTGATTTCCCTGCTGATGTCTTTATTATTACTTTGAGCACATGAAATCTAGACCAGTCTTTTACTGTTACATTTTGTTTTCTGCATTCCAATGTCAAATTGCTTAATTATGTGATATTTGGTCACACTCTGCAAATGTTTCTTGCTGTCATTTTAGTGCCCAGTAGTTAGAGCAACAGGTAGAAAAAACAGTCAAAGTGCAGGAACATGAATTATTTTGGTTCAAAATGGTGTAAGGTCATAACTACATCACTTATAAAAACCAGAAGCAAAGTCTTAGGTGATTTGTCAGACACAGTAGCTAAAACTAGAATTTGCTTCCTGTGATTCCATCCAGTCCAGCCCCTGGCCCTGCACAGGACCCCCAACAATCCCACCCTGTGCCTGAGGGCATTGTCCACTCTGAAGGCAGCACTTGTTTGGTTTCACAGAACTTCCAGAGGATCTAGACCTCCACAGGATAATGCTTTGCACACAAATAAGACCTCAACAAGGAAAAAAACCATCCCAGGCTCATCTTGCCTCCCCCAGTAGATACATGCTTCTATTCTGAGAGGAAAACAGCTCTTAGAGGAAGCAACTTGTAGATTTAGAATGCCACTTTTAAAGTGCCCTGAAGGCCACACAGCGGCTTGGAAGCAGTGCAATGCAAATGAAAGGAGTGGGAGATGAAAGATTTCAACAGGCATTGAGAGCAGGAGAATTGGAATCAGTCACAGCAGTCATTCCTCGGCCATGGGACCGAGTGCCAGGGGTGTGAGCAGGGTGTGAGTAGGGTGTGAGCAGGGTGTGAGCAGGGTGTGAGTAGGGTGTGAGCAGGGTGTGAGCAGGGTTTGAGCAGGTTGTGAGCAGGGTGTGAACAGGGGGTGAGCAGGGTGTGAACAGGGGGTGAGCAGGGAGTGAGCAGGGTGTGAGTAGGGTGTGAGTAAGGTGTTAACAGGGTGTGAGCTGGGTGTGAGCAGGGTGTGAGCAGAGGTGTGAGCAGGGTGTGAGTAGGGGTGTGAGCTGGGTGTGAGCAGAGTGTGAGCAGGGTGTGAGCAGGGGTGTGAGCAGGGTGTGAGGAGAGTGTGAGCAGGGTGTGAGGAGAGTGTGAGCAGAGTGTGAGCAGGGTGTGAGCAGGGTGTGAGCAGGGTGTGAACAGGGTGTGAGCAGGGTGTGAGCAGAGTGTGAGCTGGGTGTGAGCAGGGAGTGAGCAGGGGTGTGAGCAGGATGTGAGCAGAGGGGTGAACAGGGTGTGAGCAGGGTGTGAGCAGAGTGTCAGTAGGGGTGTGAGTAGGGGTGTGAGCAGCGTGTGAGGAGGGTGTGAGGAGAGTGTGAGCAGGGGTGTGAGCAGGGTGTGAGCAGGGTGTGAGTAGGCGATGTGAGCAGGGTGTGAACAGGGTGTGAGCAGGTTGTGAGCAGGATGTGAGCAGAGTGTGAGCAGAGTGTGAGCAGGGTGTGATCAGGGCGTGAGCAGGGTGTGAGCAGGGATTTCAGCAGGCTGTGAGCAGGGTGTGAGCAGGATGTGAGCAGGGTGTGAGCAGGGTGTGAGCAAAGGTGTGAGCAGGGTGTGACTAAGGTGTGAGCAGGGTGTGAGCAGGGGTGTGACCAGGGTGTGAGCTGGGTGTGAGTAGAGTGTGAGCTGGGTGTGAGTAGGGTGTGAGCAGGGTGTGAGCAGAGTGTGAGCAGGGTGTGAGCAGGGGTGTGAGCAGTGTGTGAGCAATGGTGTGAGCAGAGTGTGAGCAGGGTGTGAGCAGCGATGGAGCAGAGTGTGAGCAGGGTGTGAGCAGGATGTGAGCAGAGGTGTGAACAGGGTGTGAGCAGAGTGTGAGCAGAGGGTCAGTAGGGGTGTGAGCAGGGTGCGAGCAGGCTGTGAGCAGAGTGTGTGCGGGGTGTGAGTAGGGTGTGAGCTGGGTGTGAGCAGGGTGTGAGCAGGGTGTGAACAGGGATTTGAGCAGGCTGTGAGCAGGGGTGTGAGTAGGGTGTGAGCAGGGTGTGAGTAGGGTGTGCGCAGGGTGTGAGCAGGGTGTGAGCAGGGTGTGAGGGACAGGGATGTCCCTGCTCCTGTGACAAACCAAGATATTCCTTTCTGACCCTGCACACTGCAGGCTGGCAGGGTGAAACCCTTCCTCCCCCACCCACAGGAGTTCCCCTCACAACCAGCCCAGTGAATCTGGCACTGGGAGGGAAATCTCCATGGAAGAAGGAAAGAGGGAGCAAACTCCTTCTCCAGCACCACCAAACCGCTCAGCATCCAGTGTGGCACACCAAGGGAGCATCAGGGACCTGGAATCCATGGACAAAACACTGGAATTCAGCTTTTCAGGAGGCCAGCCCCTGTCCCCAGCTCAGCCCTGCCTCACTGCAGTTGTTTTGGCAATGCCAAAGGGAACAAGTCACACTGACTGCACCCTCAGGACTGGGAAGTTTTAGCAGCATGCTGCAGACTTGCCACATAGCTTAGATCTGTTCTTCTGGTTCCCCTAAAGCACTGGGTCTGTGCTAGTGCCACCTCAACTCTTGGTGGGAGGAATTTGTAAACTTTGGTAAAGATATACTGGTGTTTTGGAATATCATAAGTCCTCTTTATGAACTCATATAGCATAATCGTCACTTTATGAGTTGTTTTCATCATCTACTCAAACCATTAAAAATGGCTGCTCTGTGTGTTCACAAATGTCCAGGCCACCTGGTATTCCTCAAAATGTTATCTTTCATTTTAAAATCATCTGAAAGGTGCCTTTGAAACAGCATCACCTCTGCACAGGTGAAATGCTACTGAAAGAAGAAATGAAAAAAAAAAAGAATATGCAATGAATTTTGCAAGAAATCATGAGGAGAGAGGGTTTCAAACAGAAATCATTCAAAACACTCTCTGAGCTCAGGGGCTGCAGGCTCTGCTCCCCAGCTCCCAGCCAAAGCAGGACCTGAATTAAAGAGCAGCCACAGCTCTGGGGCTTTCATGCTGATGCAACACCCCCCATTTCCCAATTTGTGTTTTTGTTTGCCAAAACAAACGTGAGGATTTGCATTCATGTGTCCAGACCCAAAGGGAGGCACAGAAATATCCCAAACGAGCAAGCCAAAGCTGCTCTCAAGGAACCATTCACTCTGTCCCACCCCCAATCACTCTTTCCATAGGAAGTTGCTATGGTGATGATAATTATTCTTGATCAGCAGGATACAGTAATTATTGCAATAAAAATCACATAAAGCTTGTCACTACATGTGTGAGACAGGGATTGTCTCTCCAATTTTGCACCTTTCCTTGCCCTCCCCCTCCCTTTAAGGTAGGGTGTTGGGTTAGGGTTTTTTTTTTTGTTGCAATTATGTAGTAAAAGACAAGAAATTCAATTATTTCTTGCTAATGTCAACTTTGCAGGAGATGATGGCAGTTGCCAGCAGCTGTTTGGGTGAACAAAGGAGGTAAACAGTACTTGAGAATTTATGGCAAAAATTAAACGGCTTAGTATTTCAAAACACATTCTGGAGAGGTTTGAATAGTGGTCTAAAGGTTTGCACCCACTGGAGCCCCTCAGTTGTGCAGTGTGGTGTTCAGTCCATGGGTCTGAGGTGAGCAGAGGAGCCCCAGGTCCAGCTCACAGCTGGTCCCTGCTGGTGTTCATGGCCCTGGCTCTGGAGCAGCTCAGAGCATCCAGCCCGGGGCTGAGCTCTAAGGCAGCTCAGGCTCCAGGACTTGTTTACCCCCTGTTTGTCATTTTAATTGCTCCACCTTCATTTTCAAAGCAGCTGCAAGCAGGCTGTGATGGATGGAGGGAGTAACCTGATATCGACATTCTGAGGGCATCCATCAGGAGCTCTAATCTCAGGTAGAACTCTATGCTGAAGCCTTTCTAGAAATCAGCCTCCTCCTTTGTGCACATCAGAACTTACACACACATCCAGACAAACCCACTCTGCTTCAGGACATCTGCTGGGAGAACACCCTGAGTCACTCCTGCCTGGCTCTGGGCACTCGATGCTTTGGGTATTGCTCACAAACTGTGCCAGACACGGGGCCCAAACGTTCCCATCTCCCCAGAGCCCACAAACAGCATCCCTGTCATTACCTGAGGATCAGGCAGAATCCATCGAAATTGCATTTTACAGTATCTTATTTCATCTCTGCATTCTGTAACTGCTTCAAAAGAAGCAGGGGGAAAACAATATCACAGGATATTTTCAGCAGGTCGTAGGTTGGACAATAACACAGCAGAAATCAATCAGCATTTCAGTAATGCAAATGGTTTAAAGAGCACAAAAAGTTGTTGATGCGAGTTTAGGATCTGCTGAACCAACAGGTTTTGTAGCACTGCCTTAGGAAGGTAACTGGGTTTTTTTAGTAACTATATGACACAATCTTTTGTTAAACTCCTCTATGACATAATGTTCTCTAGTCATTAATATGGGACTAATCTCACAGGCATCTCATCTGCCCTCAATGGAATGGGAGTGAGGCCAGATCCTTAAGTATGCAAAAATCCGAGAAAAAGATTTATCTGTCTATCAGCATGTATTCATTCCACTTAAAATTTTATTTGTTCATTATCAGCTTAACCAGCACTTCACAATGTAGAGAAATCAGAGGGCCCCTATCAAAAGGCTGGGTAGGTTTAGGGGAAAACAAGAATTCTGCCTCCCTTGAACCAAGGCAAGAGGGAGAAGCTGCAGAGCGGAGTCAGTACAGGGAACAAAACTATCTTTTTGTCATGTTACAGGAGACAACAGGAAAAGAAGATGGTAAATTACCTCTGATGCCTTTGACAGGTCTGTTTGGTTCGTGCATTCAGCCACTTGTAATTTTAAATTGTCATAACTGCAAGTCTTAAAGCAATATAAACCGGAATTTGAGATGAGGATCCTGGAGCCAGAATTCATCTTCTACTGCCCACTCACCCTGAGCTTTATCTGTGAAATTGACCATATTTAATCTAATCTCCATATTTAATTTAATCTCCAATAATTTGAAGGTTTTCAAATTTAGGAGGATTTAACAAAGTCCCAGATCTTAGTGCTGGCACCAGCTATTGAGTGAAATCATGTCTGTGTCCTTCTTGCACATCACACATCTTAAACACAGAAGCCACAATAAAATTCTTCAGAAAATACTTCAGAACCACTGAACACAGAGGGTGGCACAGCATGAATTCAGCATCATCTCAGCCATCAGAACTTTTTATTTTGGGCAAGCTGACCATCAGGAGCTTCTGCTGTGCCTTCAAATGACAATTCTGAGTTCCTTACTAAACCTCAACTTGCACACACAGCAAGTTTCTAAATTAAAGCCAAGCACCACCTTGTGCTCAAGCCTTCCCATCATTTTGCTCTTTGTTGCCACCTCCAGTTAAACTCTGATTGCTCTGTTTTCTGATAGTCTCATTCAAGAAAACCAATGTTTTCCTTGCCAAAGAAATCTCCAGAACTTGTGCACACTCACCTGTGGGTTCCCTGCCCACCATGGCCTGGCACTGACTGGCCAGCTCATTAACAGCATGTTGTTGTTGGTTTCTTTTTCTTCCTGAAAGATTCCCAGTTTTCCACCCAGCCCAGCACAGAGGAGGGGATGGGTGTTTTCCTGCCTGAGTGAGGAATGCAGACCCCTGTGCCCCCCAGGACAATGTTTCACTTGTTCCCCTTCCCAAGGGGGTGGCTGGAAGATGCTCCGGCCCCAAGGAGATCAAAGAGCTGCCAGGACAGGCTGGTCAAGCATTTCCCTTTCATCTGAATATATTGTTTGTGATTCTGAGCCATTCCCAAAGGTGAAGAAGGCTTCTAATCATTGCAGGAAGAGCCCTTGGAGATGACAGCAAGAGAAAAAAAGAAGATTAAGGATTGCTTACAAGCACTAGGGAGCAGCAGGTTACATATTTGGAGCAAACTGCATTTGCTGATTTTACTTAAACAGGTTTCTAACAAAGAGAAATTAGAAATTCAGGCAGCATAAAGGAAACAATCACTTAACACTGGTACCTTATAGTGAAACAGGGGCTGCTTTATTGCCAGGATATCTATTATATTATAAGGTGTGCATTTTGTAATGTTTTGCATTTCTAAGAATTAACACTGCACTACAATACAAAGAATTTAAATTATTTTCATTACATCAATAGTTTTGCAGAGAATCACCAAATTCACCAAATAAAGAAAAGCAGTTCTGTGACCTCATAAATCACACAGAGAAACTGAAAACAAGACAGAGCTCTCTAAAGTGCATAAAACCACCCCAGACCACAGAATTTTAAGTTTCTTCTAGCATTGCTTTTTCTCTTAGTTCAGCAATCCATTTTTAAAACAGTGAACTGAAATTTATCCAGATTTCACTTTGTTGTTGTCATCTCTCATAACAAAGCAGACCAAACTCCATCTACACCCTCCTGCTGTAAGGATGAGCCCATTATCCCTAGAAGGAATCTGAAAAGGTTTCTGTAATTGAGCCAAAGGGAATAAAGGCATTTTAAATTTTATTTTTCACTTCTAATTTTCCCCACTGTGGCAGCACTGAAGGAAGAAGCAGCGAGGGGCAGACCCCAGTGAGGGCTCTGTAAAACTGCTGCCAGCAGCTCTGAGCTGGAGTGAGAGGGTGCAGGGATTTTGGTACAGCGGGGTTATGGAGACAAGATGGAGGGATCAGGGCGTGTCTCGTCCTTCTTCTTTCTTCTTCTTGTCATCCATTTTCTGTGGTGATGTTGGCACTGTGGGATTGGTTCTTGGTGAAGGTGCACTTGCTAATATGGGTGTAAGGTATTGGGAAATAAAGGTAAATATGATGTGCGTAGTTTTTAGTATAAAAATAGACGACCACCCAGTGGGAGGTCAGAGTGCCCTTGGCTGCCTTGCTGGTCAGACCTCTGTCAGGCTGGAAGAAAATTTTGTAGATAAGAAATAATAAACAATATCGAAGACTGAAAATCTGAAGAGTCCAGACTCGTCCTTTGGAGCACAGGTTGTCCCAGAGCCATCATATGTGTGACCGTGCAGAGATGAACAGCCGGAGCAGTCAGGCTCTGGCATCACAGAATTGTCAGGACTCAAAGATGTTTGACATCCACGAATTGCAGCTCTTTCAGATCCACCAAGGGGTTTAAGTGCTGGATGAGGGCCCAGGGCTGCTGTGCTTGGCCTCCCCAGGAAGGCAAGAGGCAAATCCTGGTGCTGCCCAGTCCCTGAGCCCCTGCCAGGGACACTCAGTGCCAGGGCTGCTCTGCACTGCTGCTGTCACAGAGCTCCCCAGTGAATCATCAGGGAAACATCTTCAGCCTCCAGGAGCACATGGAGCTGCAGATATTCCTCTCCTGCTCTCTTTTAACAGTAACATTTTCACTAGAGCAAAAGGAAAACAAGCAGTATTAAGTGCAAGTATCTCCTGTATAAATATTTATCTAAGGAAGAAAAAGTGTCCTTGTGTGGATCCACAGGTGCACAGACAAACACTTCAGCACCAAATTCCATCAAATAGCCTTCGGACAAGGAGCTGAGCAGTGTTTGGACAGATGGCCAGTTCTTCTAGAAATGCTTCATTTTACCCCCATTGTTTTAGTCAGGGCAGGCTGCTGTACTGGAAACAATATTCTATAGTGCCCTTTTCATTCAGTAATTTCCATGAATTATACAAATGAGAGTTTACCACAGCCTAGGAGTAAATTGCAGGGTCACTAAAACCTCAAGGCACTTGTCTGTGCACAGAATTCACAATTGCTCAGCACAGGCTGGGGCAGTCCTGCTGGCAGACAAGGAACTGGGAAAGCTGAGAGCCTGGACGGTCCACAACTGAAAGACTAAAGAGTCCCATCAAAACTGAGAGAGGCACATTAATAAATTTTCTTAAATAAATAAATAAAGGGGAAAAAAACCCCAAAAACCAACCAAACAAAAAAACTCCAGCCAAAAAGGCTTCAGTGAAAAGTGTCTGCAATCTGAATTAGAGGGGGAAATTCTTTCAGCTCCTGCAGCTAGCTGAGGCAAGTTCCCTGGTATTTCTTCGCTGGGAAGTTTCTTCCCCTTGGCTATACAGCAGCTCATGCCTACAGGAGAGGAGCAGGCTGATAATCAGGATTAGGTGAACTGGTCTAGATAAAGAACTGACTTGAACCTCTGCCCAAGGTTTGAACCCAAGGCTTGCTCTCAAATCAAGTATTAGGAGGCAGTTTTCCCCTTTCCTTTTATCCTTGCTTCTCCTTGCCCAAAATTTCTTCTGTTTGGGGTGAAAGAGATGTTTTAGGATCTTGCATCCCACCTTTTTCCTCAATGAGACAGTCCTGTACCCCTTGTAGCTCCTTCCCAGTGAGAGGATTTCCCAGATTTGGGAGGACAGGGAGTGGGGAAGCCTCTCCTGTGTCACAGCCTCCCACTGCCCCTCCCAGTGCTCTGAGTCCTGAGATCCCTGAGGGAGCCCTCTATTCAAAGATTGTTTAAATCACAAGGGGATGATGATATGCTGCATCCAAAAATTTTAAGCAACCTGGCATTTTTAGGGGCTCCTGCAGCCACAGCATCCTTTGCCCTGTATGGGGGGGGACACATCCCCACAATGCATGGAGCTGGTGCACATTTGAGAGCTTTCTTGGAAGCACTTCACCAAATGGTCAGTCCAGGCACTGCTGCTGGCCACCAAATCACAGGCTGAATGCACTTTCAGAATATTCTCTTCTAAAGCTGCACTCTGTGGGCTCTGAGAAGAGAAAAACTTTCTTAGGACTTGAACATACGCTCAAAAGATCTATAGAGCTGCCAGTCACCATCAAATGTCTCTTTGCAGACTGTCTCTTTTCTACAGCCAGGGGATGGTATCAATAAAAAGAAAAAACAAGGCCTTCAATGCAGTAGTCATTCCTGCTCCCTTATTCTTTAACTATTTAGCCAATTTAGGAGAAATGCAAGATCAAAATGCAGGATAATCGATGTAAGCTGACAAAAGGCCTAAATTTTATCTGCCTTTCTTATTTCTCCTCCAAAATATCAGAAGATGAGGAAATATGATTTTTAAATGAGCATAGTTAATACACCCTGGAATGAACAATAAACAGCTGAAATGAGCTCCTCAGCCCATTCTTTTAAAGTGTCTCATGTGTAATCCTGGTAACACTTAACATTCATTTGAACATGAAAAGGCTTCAGGCTAGAGGTGCTAATAAGAACACCCCACACTTCAGCTTTTTACAGACATGGCAATTTGTATTTCAATAAGGGGAAAAAAAATCAGTCTTGAGGAAAGAAATACCTGCACTCCTCCACTGTATCCATTTACAGCACTCACGTGCACACGTTTCAGCATCACTAATGCAAATCCAGCATCAGGGAGACAATTTAAATTGCCCTTCAAAAGGCAGAAAAAGAAACATATCATTAGCATGACATCTCACTGCTCTGAAATGCATGAAAGGCTGCTTGTGCTGCATAAAGGTACAGGTAGGTGTAAATGAAAAAATGCATTATTTGCTTGGTGATAAGGAAAATGTGGAAAGAGAAATGCCAGGGTGACAGACTATCTTCTGCTTTTTCTCACTCTGCAGATTTGACAGCTTCACATTGAAGCCACATTATAATAAGGCTGGAATCCTTTACCTGTTGGGAATGTAGGACTCGTGCTTGCTCCTGCTTTAATCAGGAAAAAATAAAAACTCAACTCACCACCAGCACTGTGTCTTGTTCTCTCATTTCTTAGGAGCCTCATCAACATTTTCTGTACTGTCAAAGTGAATGTTAATTGCTGCAGGATGACATGATTTTGGTGCCACCATTTTTGGAGCCAGGTCTGACTTCAGTTCCTGTACACAGAAGAATGTTCTGTAAGAAACCAGGAATAAGTCTTGAAAGCAAAATCCCCATGAAAATTTAGTTTAACTGCCTTGATTTTTTAATGTGATTAAACAATTGCCTGCGTTTTTGTGGAAGTCAGAAAGAAATCATTTTTATGAACTGCTGCTCTCATTTCTAACTTATCAAATAGAGTTTAAATGACAAATAGTTATTTCTAATAGCATGTTAGCAAAGCTGTTCCAGAAAAATCATGTGCCTGTGTGTGGATGAACATTTGTCCTGTATATTAGAAATTCTCACTTGTAGATACTGGAAAGCTGAGGGGAAAATCTGAAGCATAAATTGGAATGAAGAAATCAGCATTACTCTTGTTCTCATGCTAGAACAGAACTGATCTGCCTGAGCTGGTTCAGATTTGATCCCTGCAGATCCAGGGCACATTTTTGCTGAGGCTGCTTGTGGAAGTCACACATTGCAGGGTGTTCTTTGGGAAAGAGGAGAACATTTGCTCTATGGAAATCAGTGCAGGCTGTTATGGGAACACCTTAAGCAATTCCATGGAAAACCTCAGGAGCTGCCAAGTCAAGTTTTAGGCTACAAAGGGGGATGAGAAAGATAAGTAGCTCTGAAAATATGTGGTGGAAATAAAGAGCTGCACAATAAACCCTGAACTTCTCTCTGTGATCTAAAATAAGGAAAATTTGAAGATAATAAATAAATCTAATATTAAGATTTCTGATATAAATTTCTGACATAAATTTCCTAAAGTACACAAGTTGCTAAAATCTTCCCTCTCTTCCCCATGCACACAAACTGATTTCATCAGCCCCACAAACCTGAGACATAATGTTGCTGCTGCTATTTTTTTTTTTTTGTGAGCTTTTTTCCCCTGTGCTTTTTATGCTTTTGCCACTGTTCAAAAATATCTCCTAAAATCTGATGTAATAAAGACAGAATTACATCCCCAGGTCCTCAGGAAGATCAATAAGTAAGTTAATTTCCTGAGTGGCCATAGAGCTCCTGGTTTGTGAGAGAGGAAAAAGAACTGAAGGACACAGAAATGTGGGCCCAGAGAGAGCTCCAGCAGCAGCCCTGGCTCCCTGCAGGCACAGACACCCCTGGTGTTGGTGCTTTGCTCTCTCCCCCAGCTCTCAGAAATAGGAGAAGGTGTGACCCATCCCTGGGCACCAGGGCAGGGATGAGGGAAGGAGGGAGAGGGGCAGGGAGGGAGGGAGGAAGGCTCTGGGAGGGCTTGGCCCCATCCTGCCCTTGGCACAGGAGCAGCACAGGCTCCCTGGGCAGCCTCACCCTGCTGTCCCTGCCTGGTGCTGGTGCCACTGCAGGGAACAGCCATGGGGCAAACAGAGCTGGGCAGGGACAGAGAGGGCCCTGTGTGGGCAGTGAGCAGCCATGGGGCAGCCATGGAGCAGCCATGGGGCAAACAGAGCTGGGCAGGGACAGAGAGGGCCCTGTGTGGGCAGTGAGCAGCCATGGGGCAGCCATGGGGCAAACAGAGCTGGGCAGGGACAGAGAGGGCCCTGTGTGGGCAGTGAGCAGCCATGGGGCAGCCATGGGGCAAACAGAGCTGGGCAGGGACAGAGAGGGCCCTGTGTGGGCAGTGAGCAGCCATGGAGCAGCCATGGGGCAAACAGAGCTGGGCAGGGACAGAGAGGGCCCTGTGTGGGCAGTGAGCAGCCATGGGGCAGCCATGGGGCAAACAGAGATGAGCAGGGACAGAGAGGGCCCTGTGTGGGCAGTGAGCAGCCATGGGGCAGCCATGGGGCAAACAGAGCTGGGCAGGGACAGAGAGGGCCCTGTGTGGGCAGTGAGCAGCCATGGGGCAGCCATGGGGCAAACAGAGATGAGCAGGGACAGAGAGGGCCCTGTGTGGGCAGTGAGCAGCCATGGGGCAGCCATGGGGCAAACAGAGATGAGCAGGGACAGAGAGGGCCCTGTGTGGGCAGTGAGCAGCCATGGGGCAGCCATGGGGCAGCCATGGGGCAAACAGAGCTGGGCAGGGACAGAGAGGGCCCTGTGTGGGCAGTGAGCAGCCATGGGGCAGCCATGGGGCAGCCATGGGGCAAACAGAGCTGGGCAGGGACAGAGAGGGCCCTGTGTGGGCAGTGAGCAGCCATGGGGCAGCCATGGGGCAAACAGAGCTGGGCAGGCACAGAGAGGGCCCTGTGTGGGCAGTGAGCAGCCATGGGGCAGCCATGGGGCAGCCATGGGGCAAACAGAGCTGGGCAGGGACAGAGAGGGCCCTGTGTGGGCAGTGACTGCCCTGCCCTGCTCCAGCCATGAACAGGTGCACACAGGGATGGGAAAGGGGAGGATTGTCAGATCCCTCTGATGAAGAGAACCCTGAGCTTTCCCAGCCCTGCAGCAGCAGCTCCTCTGCTCCCTCCTCAGCCAAGAGCCTGCTGATGCAGCCCCTGCATACAAACTGCAGCCAGGGTAATGACAAAGCCCAAAGCAGCCAGCTCAGATTGCTCAGGAAACTCACCCACAAAATGATCACTCCCCAGTTTACAGTCAAAGGTATCATTTGAGCAGATTTTAATCCATTCTGAATGCACAAGTTTCTTTCACTGTTCCAATTTAAGCCAGGAACACCCAGCCCAAACCCAACTGGCACCCCGGGCACCGCAGCAACCAAGGGGCTCTGGGGAAAGAGAAGTGTTAGAGAAGTTGGGAAAGTGAAGCCACTTGGTCTTGTGGCTGCTGGAAATGAAGAAAGTTCATTTTCCCTGCACTGCAGCCCCTAAAGCTGGGTACCCAGATAAAGACTCTGAGCTTCTCGTGGTTTGCACAGAACCAAGAGAGATGCTGCCATGGAAAAGTGCAAGAGTCTGGTCTCTTGATAGTTACTGCACATCCAGCCTCGCCAAAACTCAGTTCTGACTTGAGGGCTGTCTGGAGCAGGTATTTCATCAGATTTGTCTTCGAGGGAGCTCTAGAAATTGCCACCTGTGAATGTTTCCAGGAGGCAATGAATGAGTGCATCATGTTAAATTTAAGGTGATACATACAGCTTCTGCACTGTGGCCTCAGTTTTCAATCAGCCAGGTTCAAATGTAGCTTATCAAAAGCTCTAGGGGCAATCAAATCCACTTTCATGGGCCGTTAGTAAAAAGGGTAGCATGTATAAGCCTTCCTAAGCAGCCTAAAAAAAAAAGCTTACATTAACAGATGTAACAGATACACAACTATGCTCAAATATTTTTATTTGTCTAACATAAGGAATAAAACAAGTTACAGCAAAGCATGAAATCTGATGAGGATTCTACCTTAAGGAAAAAAAAAAATTGTCTTTTATAATAACAAATAGTTGGAACCAGCACATTGCTTTCGCGACATTGTTCCCTCCAAGACAAGTCCAAACTGTTCAACATTATGAAAACTCTGCCTATTGCTTTGTACCAGAAAATTTATTACCCCCAAATCATTTACAACAGACAGCATGCATTCCAAAACTGATTTGTTACTTTAGGCCACAACAACTCACTTTCAAAGCTTAAAGAATCCATTATCCTGTGCAAAGGAAAGCCCAGCCCGTGAACAGGACACAGAGAGGCTTCAGGTGGAATTCCAGGAAGAAGTTTGGATGGAGGATGCCTGCAAACCCAGCAAAGGATTCACTGGGAGCCTTCTGGGCACAGGGATGGGGAAAAGATTGAACAGGATTTTTATTCTGTGAGGTGTGTGAGCATTCGTCACAATTTCAGCAAGCTGCTGGCTGGGCTGGGAGGAGGAAGCGAGGCAGTTGGAGAAGTCAAATATGATTAACACAGGAACTCTGCTCTGTGGGAGATGTCATTACCTGCTGACACAGAGCAGGGCATTTGTCTCACTTTGCTGCAGCACAAAACACAATGTGTGTGTTCAGCACTACTTGCTCCTCTGATTTTGTTATGAGCCACAGCAGACACTTGGGCCAGTTTGATTTATTTGATTAAAACGCCTCAGCTACATTTTTCAGCTATGGAGATCACTGCAATTTACCAACTGCTGATCTCAGAGCCTGCCTGAGAGCAGAGCAGTGTCCCAGCTCAGGGGGCAATCCCAGCTCAGGGGGCAACCCCAGCTCAGGGGGCAATCCCAGCTGCAGGAGAGCCAGAGCAGCCCCACAGAACTGAGCCATGGAGGGAATTCTGTGTGAGGGGCCCAGGAGGGGCAGCAGGGCACAGGGGAGGGCACTGAGCTCATGGCACAGGGGAGGGCACTGAGCTGGTGGCACAGAGGAGGGCACTGGGTTGGTGGCACAGGGGAGGGCACTGAGCCCATGGCACAGGGGAGGGCACTGAGCTGGTGGCACAGAGGAGGGCACTGGGTTGGTGGCACGGGGGAGGGCACTGAGCTGGTGGCACAGAGGAGGGCACTGGGTTGGTGGCACAGGGGAGGGCACTGAGCTGGTGGCACAGGGGAGGGCACTGGGTTGGTGGCACAGAGGAGGGCACTGGGTTGGTGGCACAGGGGAGGGCACTGAGCCCATGGCACAGGGGAGGGCACTGGGTTGGTGGCACAGAGGAGGGCACTGGGTTGGTGGCACAGGAGAGGGCACTGAGCCCATGGCACAGGGGAGGGCACTGGGTTGGTGGCACAGGGGAGGGCACTGAGCTGGTGGCACAGGGGAGGGCACTGAGCCCATGGCACAGGGGAGGGCACTGGGTTGGTGGCACAGAGGAGGGCACTGGGTTGGTGGCACAGGGGAGGGCACTGAGCCCATGGCACAGGGGAGGGCACTGGGTTGGTGGCACAGGGGAGGGCACTGAGCTGGTGGCACAGGGGAGGGCACTGAGCCCATGGCACAGAGGGGACACAGGGCCCCTGACTCTGCCCTGGCACAGGCTGAACATCTGCACCTGAACATCAAAGACCTCAGCAAGCAAAGCAAAGCTTAGAAAGTTACCTACACACTTGATTTACAGCCTCTTTAATCACAAGGGACAATTCTCAGGAATTTATTTTTAAATCACTGCAAATTCACATTATTAGGAGTTTTTTCTCCTGAGTTGTCACAAAATTTGAAAAGTGACATGGAAACAGCATCTAGAAGTGATACATGTTTGGTTAGCATCTGAAAGTCTGTATTTCTTTGAACTTGCATACCCAAACAGGTCAACCAGGGCTTTAAATTGTAATCCTATATGACCAAAATACAGGAAACTGCTTTGAAAAGAAAACAAAACCCCAGGGCACGAGTGTGAGTCACTGTGTGACTCAGCTCTGGGTGCTCAGCTGCCCCTGGGTCTGCCCAGAGCAGGAGGAACTGAGCTCTTTGCAGGTACAAATGTTGTTCTGAGTCCTTTGGAGGTGGCAGTGTTCTGAGTTTGACACGTGGTGATTGCAACTCGATTTTTAATTCGGAGCTGTGGGACCAAGGAGCCCCAGCAGCCCTGAGCCCAGCTTGGTGCCCTCAGAGCTTCCCATGGCCTGCTCAGGGACAAACTGGGCTCCTTTACCCACTGTCTCTCCCTGGAGTCGTGTTCTAGTGGTCTATTCCATAATCACTGCTGCTGGAAATTGATTGTTTTTATTTTTAAAGCTGTCAGACATCTGTTGTTCCGTTATGTAAACAATTCTTCTCTCTCTCTTTTAATCCCACACCTATTTTGCTTTTCACTTCTCTCTTGAAAATATTGACTGTAAAAAATCCAAACTGGCCAAATCCACTCCAAGCTATTCTGAGCACACTGCTTCAGAACGAAGCACAGAGTGAAACAAGAGCATCATTAGCTACCCTTTCAATGATTTCCAAAGCTACCATTTAAGCCATGGGGTTTTCTGTGATCTTTGTCCAAGGAAACTCACCAGTGAGCTCGGTGAGATTCCTGTGGGCACACACAGCAGGGCAAGGAGTGACCAGGGGGTTTGAGAGCACTCAGAGCCGAGGTGCTGCAGGTGGGTAGGGATGGCCAGAGGGCAGGAATGGATGGGATATGGGGAGAATCCTTCCCTGGGAAGGGGGACAAGCTGTGGCTGCCCCTGGATCCCTGGCGGTGCCCAAGGCCAGGCTGGACACTGGGGCTTGGAGCAGCCTGGGACAGTGGGAGGTGTCCCTGCCATGGCAGGGGGTTGGAATGAGATGGATTTAAGGTCCCTTCCAACCCAAACCAGTCTGTGATTCTGGGATTCTGGGATTTGTGTTTTGGCACTTGGGTCCACTGGCTGTGTGTCTGTTCTAAAATCCATTTCCAAACACAGACAAGTTCTGAGCTGTGAATTGGCCTGGAACCAGGCAAGCCGACCAAGAGCAGGCCCAAAACAGATTCCCTGGGTTCTGGAAATCCAAACCCTGCAGCTCAAGCACATGCAGCAGCACACAGCAGTCCTAGAAAGCACCCAAGGCCAGGTGAGTCCCCAGCCAGGCTCTCCAGCCAATCTCTGCCTCATGTCCATGAAGTCAGGTGAGGAAAATGCAGCCCCGCTTCCAATGGAAACACAGCTCCCTGTCCCTGCCTGCATTGGGGCGTTGAGTATTCCCCACAGCCCATGGTGAGCGCACCAGGGTGTGATCCCAGCTCCAAGGGCAGCCAGGTCCCCGGGGATTTTGGCTCTCTGACAGAAGGGAAGGTGGGATCAGCACACACAGTGCCCAGCACGGGCATCACTCCACAGCCTTTGTTCCACCACAGCCCTGCTCCAGGCAGGTGCTGAAAAGATGGGTTAAAAGGTGAACTTTTACAGTCCTGAAGGGTTTCCTTTGTTTCCACCCTGGTTTTTCTTCACATTTCTGGTCACTTAGTAGTGTAGCTGAATAGTGATAACAAGCATTTTTGATTATTATTGTGTTGGAGGAGTTATTTAATCAGACAAATGAAAAACATTTGTAGCCATCAGAGCCAGCTCTGGGTACCAGAAGCTTTGGACAGCTGGCTCTCCTGGCCCTCTGTGATAGTTTGGGGCCACATCCTCATTAAAAACAGATGCACAAAACAAAACTTCCAACTG
This sequence comes from Melozone crissalis, assembly GCF_028551555.1. Lineage (NCBI taxonomy): Eukaryota > Metazoa > Chordata > Aves > Passeriformes > Passerellidae > Melozone > Melozone crissalis. The sequence continues at coordinate 21,647,641 of NW_026535807.1, read as the reverse complement.
CATGGACATGTGAGCACCCTGGTAGTAGAAGAGACCCATTTAGAGGATGCTGAAGTATAATTACATCATATTTCCATTAGAGGGATGGTCTCTGCAGCTCCCAGGGAACTTGGCAGGGCATTAAAAGCCCGTCAAGCCTGACCACACAATAACTGAAGGGGAGGAAGAAAAAAACACATCAAACCACAGAAAAAGCCCGAGAAAGCATTTCTGGTGTGCTACTGCACTTTTCTTTGATCTAAAACAGAAATAGTCTTCTGGAAGGGTACCTGAGGCACTGCACTGAGAAAGTACCCAGCACACCTCTACCAAGACTTTGCTGACTGCCAAAACTCAAAGGGCTTCTTGGCAGAATCCTCTCCTTCCCAAGGACATCCCTGTGTCCTACCCCATCCCTTTCCCAGGATATCCCTGTGTCCCACCCCTTTCCCAGGACATCCCTGTGTCCTACCCCATCCCCAAGGACATCCCTGTGTCCTACCCCATCCCTTTCCCAGGATATCCCTGTGTCCTACCCCATCCCCAAGGACATCCCTGTGTCCTACCCCATCCCCAAGGACATCCCTGTGTCCTAACCCCTTTCCAAGGACATCCCTGTGTCCTATCCCCCATCCCAAGGATATCCCTGTGTCCTACCCCCTTTCCAAGGACACCTTCCACTCGAATGTGGGAGACAAAAGTTCAAACTCCACGAGTGGAAAAGTTCTGCAGAACTGCTACCGAGAACTTTTCCGAACAAGTCCCAACTGAGCATCCATCTTCATTTGAAATCTGCAGGTTTTTCCCAACTCCTGTTTAGGGCTGTTTTTAGGGGATAGGAAGAAAAAGTAAAACAGAAAGCAAAACCAAAAAATGCAGAACCCCCAAAACTCAAAGAAAAAACCTTGAAACCCCTTCTGAATCACAGCGCTGTTCATCCAATGCATCTCCTGGCCTAGGAAATCAGTTTTCTACCTCTGTGAAGGAAAAATTACAAACTCAGAGTATTCCAACTTTCCTACTCCAAGCTGGTAAGGACACTGATGCAGGTGCTGCTGCCTGTTCCTGATTCCCAGTCCCCACAGGAACAAAACCCCACAAACCCACAAATCATTCAGGGAGACAAGCAATCTTCAGAGAATCAATATAATATGCTGGAAATTAAAACAACAAATGCTCAGCCAAGATTCCTCCATTATCTTACAAATGTTTTTATTAGAACTGAAGTGAATTAGTATTACAGGAAGATGACAGAGAAAGTCAAAAAAAGAAAGCAAAATGATGGAAGTGGGGTCAGATCAGACACAGTGACACAGAACCAGTTCCGCCACATGGCAAATGCAGTGTGAGCACTGACACTGTGCCTTTCTGGCTCCCCCTTCTGCTCACTGTCAAATGAATATTGATCTTTTGGATGAAACCGAAAAACTCTTCTTTAACTGTGTGCTTTTCACAGATAAAAACATTGCCTGAAGCATCTTCATGGCCTGATCCCATCGTGTTCCAGACCTGCAGTTCTCCTTCCCCTCAGAGATTCGCTCACCTCTCTGCAAACAGCCAAGAGGTGAGAAAGATGAACACTTTCAGTAGGCAATTCTGCAGGAGTGAGTGTAGGGGCAGAGCAAGAAAACCCACCAGGTAAAGGTTCCATGCTCACACGCACCACACATGGCTCAGGGAGAACACTGTGCACACCTCAGTAATGCCAGAGCAATCCTCTCTCACCCCTTTCTATCAGTATTTTAATCTCCTTGCACTCCAAACATGTAAATCTGCCTTCATGTGCCAGCCAAGCAGAATTGCCAGCCCCCACCTCAGCCCTGAGCTGGGCAATGCAGGCATCTCAGATGTGTTTGGACCCTGCTCTAGCAAAACCTCCCTCAGAAATGCCAAAGGCAGCTCTTCTTTAGAACTTCATCCACCTCCCTCCATTTCCCTCATCCTCACTTGCAGAAACCCAGAGGTGACGTTTGCTGTGCTCCCAACACACCGAGAACAATTGATGGAATTCAATAAAGCTCTCCTGCTTTCCATGCAGGCACTATTGCTTTATAGATTGTGCTGCTTTTGATGTCCCCTTTGATCAGATGTGCTCCTGAACTTCAATGGAGCCATTTCAGAGCAGCACCTGCCCGCCTGACAGCAGAACCAGCACCTTCACATTTCTTATTTCAGCATTGACTGAGAATATTTGTTCTCAACTGCAACAACTGCAAATGAGCAGGCCAACAGCTTCCTAAAAATAGACAGAGTGCAGCATTAGCAGCATATCATGCCCACCTAGTGCATTTTTTTTCTTGTTAAAAATGTATGAAGTACAAAATTCCCTCAGCAGAGTGTAGGACAAAGCAAGAGGCAGTCCCTGTCCAGAGCTGATGTCCAGCAGCTCCACAAGCAGGACCTGTGGACACTGCTCATGTGCTCCATTGCCCTGGCACAGGGAGATGAGTTAGAGAAGATTTTACTCACCACAGAGAGACCAAATGCCTACACAGAGCACAGGATTGGTAGAACAAGGAAGAGAATCAGATTTTGCTGCCATGCTGCAGTTTGAGCCTTGTGATGTCCCAAGGGAGTGACACAGCCAGTGCCATCCCCAGTGACACCCCTGGGATGAACCCTCCTCTCTATGGACACTTGCACAGAGGGCAAGACTGGGACAAAAACAAACCCAAGGAATTTCCCAAACCCCAGCAAACCCACCATGTGTTCTTCAGTCAGAAACTCACAAAATGGCTGAGAGGTGAACACGGCAGTGCTGGGTTGACAGTTGGACTTGATGATCTTAAAGGTCTTTTCCTACCTTAGTGAATCTGTGATTCTGTGGTTCTAAAGCCTCACACAGAGCCAGGGAGCAGTTTGCTTGGCAGCTGACTCCATCTGCTGCTCTTCTCCTGGGTGCCTGGGAGTTTTAGCTGGTGACAGATTGTCATCTGCTGACAAAGGAGAGCAGGGATGCTCACAGCCTTGCCATGCCGCTTGGCTTCACAGCCACCCAAATCTCCTGGGAAGAACTCGACTTCCAGCCAAACAAAACCACAGTTCTGCTCATATCTGCACTGGAAGATCTGTAGGGCAAGAAGCCAAAGCTCCAAGGCTGGTAGGCAGCAGAACCCTGAGATATTTGGCTGGAGCCTGCAGAAGAGGCATGGAGGAAAACTTGCTGTAATTTTTCAACATTTCTACACAAAGAAGGGGCAGAAAAGGGAGCAGTTTGTAAAGCATTCTCCAAAACAAGGTGCAGGGGAAGGCAGATTATTTCTGTCTGTGTGGGTGATGGCAACTGTTTAGTTTAATGCACAAACACAAGAAGAACAAACAAGTATTTTAACCAGAACAGTTTGCTTTTCCTCTCTCAATTTTACAAGCCTCTCTTGCTCCTGTTCTATTTGCAGATGCACCTGGCTGTTACCCATAGATAACAGAGTGCACAGTGCCCTGAAAGCCCCTCAGACAGATTTGTTCTACCTTCCTTTGCTGAAGGACAGAATGAAAGAGCTCTATAATTTCTAGACAAGGAGAAATTAATTTGTTTGCAGAATGACTCTCTGGACATGCAGTAAGCTGAGGCAAGACCAGGAAATCCTGAGGCAGGATTTCGACTTGGGGCAGAACCTCTGCTGGAGAACTGCCAGATAAAGACTTTCTGGAAAGGGGAAAGGGATGGGGAAATATTAATTTAAAAACATAAGTCAAATCCAGGAAACCATAATTTATGGCTTAATGAAAAAAAAAAGGCCTAATTTGCCACAGTGTTAAAATGGGGTGATGATACAGAACAGGCTGAGAGCTGCAAGTGGTTGAGGAAGGGATCAGGAGGTCCAGACAGAGCTGGGAGGAAACACTCCACAGTTATCTCCTCTGGAGGCAGCAAAATAGTGATAAATCTGTGTACAAACACATTTCCTGAGCGTGTTCATTAAAAATACAGTTTTTAGATCAATAAAATTCCCAGAGAGAAGTGTCCTGCTGGGGACCACGGTGTGGCTGTGCACAGGCAGCTCTGCAGTGAGGCTGGGAATGGCACAGGAGAGCAGGCAGGGCACTGGCACAGCTACCTTAGCCCTGCACAGCCAGGTGATAAATCATCCACGGCTTCAGGGCTGATGGACGCCTGCCAAACCCTCAAAAATGTCTGAAACTTGATAAGAAAGAAACAAACAAAGAAAAAGTCAATACTATTTAAGTGCTAGTTCTCTAACTTGGGCAACATTAATAAAAAAATTATCAGAGTGTTTTATACAATTTATGCCAGAATTCATTACTCCGCACAACCTGAAAAAAAAAAAGCACCAAATAAGACTGAAATTAAATCCCAAATTTGTGCATCCAGTTATTTTATTGAAGGCAAATGGTTTATATGTAGAAGCAGCCCTTGATGATTTTCCTGCTGCTATGACAAGGGAAAGGGGGGGCTTATTAGCTACCATTTTAACCCCACTGAGATCCTTTCCAAAAACTGCTTTCAAAACTGAAGTAAAGAAGAGCTCCTGAACTGGTTAAAGCATCAATAACTTGTTTTGCTGGGAAAGCTACAAATTCTTTTTCTGCCAAAGCTGAGGAGTTACTCTGCAGGGTATCTGACAAACCAATTCCCTGTGGGTCAGCTCCATGCTGTCCTGCTGGGGTGGCAGGGACACTCCAGGCCCTCCAGTCCTGCTGGGGTGGCAGGGACACTCCAGGCCCTCAATCCTGCTGGGGTGGCAGGGACACTCCAGGCCCTCCAGTCCTGCTGGGGTGGCAGGGACACTCCAGGCCCTCAATCCTGCTGGGGTGGCAGGGACACTCCAGGCCCTCCAGTCCTGCTGGGGTGGCAGGGACACTCCAGGCCCTCCAGTCCTGCTGGGGTGGCAGGGACACTCCAGGCCCTCAATCCTGCTGGGGTGGTTCTGCAGTGCGCTGGGAGCCCCAGTGTGGCAGTGCTGGCCCTGCCCTTGGGCTGTGGGCAGGCCCTGCTCAGCCCAGTGCTGGGCACAGCCCAAAGCACCACACGCCCCCTCAGCCCCGAGGTTTCACTCTGTGCAGGGAAATCACAGATATTCACTCTCAGAGCCCCTGCCCAGGCCCTGCCCAGTGCTCCCTCAGCTCAGCGCTGTCTCTGAGCTGTGCCAAGGGGAAGCATCACTCAGACAAGAACTGAAGGCCAGGCACTCCCTGCAGAGCATCCCTGCACATCCCTGAGGCTGCCAGGGAGCCATCCCTGGCTCTGCACACTGCTGATGCTCCTTGTGCCCACCACTGCTTTGGGCAGCCAGGCCCAGGCAGGCCCAGCCTGTTCCAAAGGCAGCTCCTGCTGTGCACAGAAACATTTCCCTTCTTTCAGCTGTTTAAAGTCAGGCTTACAGCATTTCCTTCAGGTGTTTGCCAGCACTGCTCTTGTGAGATTTGGTGCACAGTTACACACTTGGTTCATCCACCACAGTTCAGATTGTCCTTCTGGGGTGGCAAATCCCTCCTAAAGGAACACACACAAGGACAGCACAGAACCCACAGGAGGACAGCAGAACCCACAGAAGGGCAGCAGAACCCACAGAAGAGCAGTAGAACACACAAAAGGACAGCACAGAACCCACAGAAGGACAGCACAGAACCCACAGAAGGGCAGCACAACCCACAGAAGGACAGCACAGACCCCACAGAGGGGCAGCAGAACCCACAGAAATGCAGCACAGAACCCATAGAAGAGCAGCAGAACCCACAGAAGGGCAGCACAGAACCCACAAAAGGACAGGACAGAACCCACAGAGGGGCAGCACAGAACTCACAAAAGGACAGGACAGAACCCACAGAGGAGCAGCACAGAACCCACAGAAGGACAGCAGAACCCACAGAAGGACAGCACAGAACCCACAGAGGGGCAGCAGAACCCACAGAAATGCAGCACAGAACCCATAGAAGAGCAGCAGAACCCACAGAAGGACAGCACAGAACCCACAAAAGGACAGGACAGAACCCACAGAAGGACAACACAGAACCCACAGAATGACAGCAGAACCCACAGAGGGACAGCAGAACCCACAGAAGGACAGCAGAACATGAAGTGACAGGAGCTTCTCCAATCCTTGCCCCAGGCTCACACAGCATTACTCCTGCAGGATGTCCCAGCACAGCAAACTCACACATTTCAGTTTTCCTGTGTGTGCTATTGCACAGTGGGAGCTCTGATCACAATCTACTGATGCCTGGCCGAGAGATCAGCTCCCAAAACCCAGTGCTGTTGAGGAGGATTTACTGAACAGCAAGACCTCTGGTTCCAACAGAAATACTCAACATTTGGTTTTGCACATTCTGGTATTAACTAAATAAAAACTGGTACAGCAGCCTTGGGCCAGCCTGAGCTCTGCTCTGCAGAACAAGGGGTTAATCTTTGGTGTGTGAAGTACAGGTGCCTTCCATCAGAGCCAAGCACAGGATTTCCCCAGAGCCCTCCAGTGCAGGGCTGTGTCCCTCAGGCACCCAGGCTGGCACTGCCCAAGTGCCCAGCAGGGGACAGAGGCATTGTCACCTCCCACCTGCTCTGACCCCCTTGTCTGGGGAAACTGCTGCATCTCCTCAAGGCAGTCATTTCCTCTGGCCCATGAAAGCAAAGAGAAAGTGAAGATGAAAAGCAGCGTTCAAAAGGTGGAAATCAGAACTGTAGCAGAGCAGTTTTCTTTTGAAAACATGACAATTGCTCAAGGCACAGGAACAAAGTGGCAAATCCTATTCCCCAGTACTGGGATCAGTAGCAAAGTCATGATGCATCTCTGCACCTCCGAAACAGCTGCCTGGCAAGTGGAGACAGCTCCTGCTCGCTCTGCACGGGCCCTGCTCAGGGGCTCCCAGCTCAGACCCTGCTCCCACCTCTGCTCTGGGCACATCTCAGGTCACAGAGAGACCTCCTGGGATGGAACCTCCTCACAGCTCCCCTGATTCCCAGTGCCAATCCAGCTCCAGAGGCCCAGCCCTGGCTCACAGTGAGGATTTGTTCCCTCCCAGGAGATTTGGGTTTGTCTGCTCTCCCCACAGTTTGTCTGCTGACCCGGTGACCACTCCTGAGCTCCACTGCAGCCCCACAGCACCGCGACCACACATCTCTATTCCATTTAATCCAATAAAAGAACAAATTCCCCAGATCTCCCTCAACATCCTCTTCCTTAGAAAAGCACAGTGCAGCAGCCAAGACACTGGAGCACGGGTCTGTTTAGCCTCAGGAAAGTGTACACAATACCTGCCTGCCTCCCAACTTGCTGCAGCTTGTGCTGCTTTCCTCTGTGGCCATGAAATAAAATTAAAGATCAATTTAACCGCCTGGAAGAAACAAACCTATAAATAAGTAGTCATAAAACCGAGAAGACAAGACAGGAAGAAACAAAATCTAACGAACAAGAATAGAGGCTGAAAATTCAATTCCAGAACTCACTAAAGAAAAAATGCAGAATTGAACAGTTCTGGGAAAGAAGGGAATTCACCATTTTTCCTGGAAGCACTTGCCAGTGATACATATGCTCTCAACAAGGCAGATTTGTGTATTTTAGGGTTTTTGCACTTTTCTGCAAACTAGGAGTTGCTGCCCTGAAGATTTTACAGTCTGAGGGTGTGATCCCACTGCTGCTGTAGGTGTAACAATTTAGAAACGAACAGGATTTCATTAGCAAACATCTACATAAGTAACCATTCTCCAGATGAGGATAACACGGCCCAAGACATTATAGCACAGCCTCAGAAATGACAACACACACTCCATATTTGCAAAGATGTGCAACTCCTGGAAGAACTTCCAATCCAACCTTTTCCAATTCAGAGTGTGAAACCATCACAGAAAAAGTACAGAGGAACCAACCTGAAACTCAGCCATCTGGGGGAGAAGTGCTGGATGGGGTGTACTCAATTTTTGCATTGCATATTACAGAAAAGACACTTTGCCAAGCTAAAAGTTTCATCAAATCAGTGTCAAGGATCCTACTGACTGCTCTCCAAGTGAGATTTATCCTCACAAATGTGGCATAAGAACCTTGCCCAAAATCCAGATTATTAATGAACACTGACAAGTGATAGAGTCAGAAGGGCCCCTCTTTGCTGCTGTAAGGAAAACAGGCTGTGGAACCCAAAGGCATCCACATGCACATCCTTCTTAAGGATGGTGATTACAGTCTTAGGACAGATTAAGCAATATATTCAAGGGGTGAGGAAGAGGGAAATCATAATATTACTCAATTCTTTCACAGAGCAATTTATTTTCTCTAGTTCTCAATGTTTATTTTAGAGATTTAATATGAGATATTTCAAACTGCAATTCTGATGCTTCTGGTGCTTCACGGCTCACTCATTAACCTGTTGGAGAGGGAGTGTTTTAGCCTGAAATGCAGCCCTGGAGTGTGCGATTCCCGCTTGGCCCGGTGCCTGTGCTCAGGTGAAGCCGAACGTGCGCGCGCGGGGCTGGAGGTGTCTGCTGGGCTGGGTGGGGAGTGCAGGGCTCATGTCCCAAGGGGTAAACAGCTGCTGCTGCTTTCACTGCCTGCTGAGTGAGCTTTCTTCACTGCTGATTTGCAACATGACAAAAAACAAAGAGTAACTCAGAATAAGGAGTACCAAGACAAAAACAACTCTGTCTCTTTCCTTAGGGTAAGAAAATGTCTTGACTGTTCACCAAACACTGAGGCTGCAGAGCACGAGGGTTTTCTGTGTTAGGTGCTTTGCTGATTCAGAAGAGCCTTTTAATGTCACTTCCAAGTGACATTGGAATCTCTTCTGCCTGATATGCTGATGTTGATCTTCTTCTCAGCAAGAAAAAAAATAAGATTTTCACAAATAGATCAGAATTTTCTCTTAAGTGTTTCTCTTAATTGCTTTTAGAGGGGGGAAAAAAAAAGGTCAGGAAGTTTCCTTTGCCTGAAAGAGAATCCACAGACCTGAGTAGGTGGCACTGTGTGGTAGCAACAGGAAGAGACAATTTAATAGGGTTCTTTCAGTTTCACCCGGAAAAAACCCCATAAAATGTGTGATTCTTCCTCCAAGTTTGTTGAATTGTGAGTTTGCCTTTTAGCATCCCAGTATGAGATCCCTCCACCTGGCAGAAACCAGGGAATCAATACAAGGATTTTAAGTGCAATAAGCAACAACTGTTTGTGTGTGCCCCCTGTGCCATGTCTTACCAGGCTTATGCTGTTGGCTACAAACAATCAGAAAGTTTTGAAGTATTAAGAGCCTGTTTTTCTTCACCAACCAAACAGATTTATGTTCACACAGAATATTTTGTGAGGTTTTTTGGGGTGGGGTTTGGGGTTTTTTTACTTGTTTTGGGGCTCTTTGCTGTGTTTGGTTTGGGCTTTTTTCCCCTTCACACTCCATCCCTCCCTGCCCCAGCCCTGCTGTTCCTCCTGCTGCCTCTCCAAGGAGTTGTGTCCCTGCCACTGGGCTGAGCCAGCTCTAATCCTTCCACCTGGACACAAATGCAGCTTTACAAAGGCATCTGGAGACAGAAATTAAGCTACTTAGGACAGAAGAGTATTAAGTAATGGACTTCTTTTGGAATATTTATTCAGCTATCTATCTGCATTTATGAAAGCTGATGTGAGACTGAGGAGGGGCAGGGGAACTTCAAAGCCCCAAGCCACAGGTCTCTCTTGGAGATTTTTGCAGAAAGCACCTGAGGATATATGTCAAGTGGTGGGTGTTATGCAGTGATTTTTCATTAATTTTAATTACTGTCATTCTATAGGATAGTGAGCATCCTCAGACCTTCGCCTCCAAATTGCACTGGGATTGATGCCAAATTTCTGCTCCCTCTCTGGTTCCCTCCAGCAGTATTTAGTAATGGAATCGCTTAAACATGTTTAAATAAGAAAGGTAAATGCCAAACACTTCTGAATGAGGAGGAACATGTATCTTAAATAGCACATGAAGCCTTTATTCATAATTCTATAAACTGCAAACCTGGGCTATTTGGGATCAAATAGAAGGCTTGATCAGGCTTGAGAAGACAGTAGATGGAACATCCCCATTTAAGGAAAAGCAAAACAAAACACAAAGTGACTCTTAACTTTTCATAAGCATTAGGAGTGCACACTGGGGGAGGGGGAGGAAGAGACAAAAACACAGAATCAATTCCCTTGATGGGATCTCAGTGGTTCACTCTTAAAAGAAAAAACAAACAAAACTATTTTCAGCACTAGATTTGCAATACAGATGGCATCACCACCACCACAGTTATCATCATTATCATCACCACCATCTCCTCCTGGCTCCCTTGAGCCATGGTGACTCCAGACCCCATTCTCCCCTCACAGGAGAGCTGCTTTTCCAACCTGGGCTGTTTTGGTGCAGAGCCCATTTTCAGACAGGTTATTCTGCCAGCCCAGAGCTCCCAGCCTGCCCTGCCATGGCCACACACCAGCCATGGCCAGCACAGCTTGGCTGACCACCTCCTGTGAGGCAAGGGCACAAAAGAGGGAAAGGGAAAACAGCAAATTACAAATTTCACCTTTGGAATGATCATTAACGGCTTGAGAGCAAGATCTCACTGGTTTGTGATGTAATTATTCCATTAAAGCCTAAATCCTAGCTGGAAGCTTAGAGGCAGCAGCAGCATCGCTCCAAATTTTCTATTTTTGGGTAGCAGATGGTGGGGCAGAAATGGCAAATCCACATTAATCAGAAGGATCTCATGAAAGCTGTGGCTGTGCTGTATTTGCCAAACCAGAGTCTTCCTTTTCCACAAAGCCCTATTTGCAAGGATTCACTTGACTGAGACTTTCACACAGGTGTGCTGCATCCAGCATTGCAAATAAGGGAATCCTCCCCCAAAAGCAGCTGTCAGACTGTGCTGCCCATGGCAGTTCCCCTCCAGAGACATTCTGTTTGTCCAGTGACAAACAGCCACTCGTTTTCCTGGGCTTTCCACAGTTAACCAAGCAGTAACTCACCATTTCCCCCTGGTTTATATCCTTTCACACCCACAAATGGAGCTCACCCACCAGCTCAGTATTTTCACATTTGCAGTGCCAGCAGAAAGGGGAATACCTTCCACCCTGCCCACCAACAAATGCCAGCTTGGGGTGGTGAGTAAATACAGCCACCATTTCTTTCCAGAGGCACCCACATGATCCTCTCCCAGCCATTCCAGTGGAAATCCTCCCCTCCCCTGTCCCTACCCCAGGCTTGCCTTGCCCCACCTTCCCCACTCTCCCATTCCATTCAGGTAAACCCAGCTGTGTGCCAGGCCCTGGGCTTGCACAACACCTTTTACTCTGTGTTTCCTACAAAAAGCCTCCTGCAGGGCTCCATCTGAAGAGGAGAGTTTGCTTGGGCTGTGTTTGGGGTGGGTCTCTTGGTGTGTGTTTGGATTTCCCTGTGTTTGGGCTTTGTGTGTGTCACATCCCTCCAGCTGCAGATTTCTCTCTGCACCGTCCCAGCCCAAGGGAATCTGCCATTCTGCAGTTCACAGTGTCCTTGAGGTACCATTTTCCTGCAACTACCAGTGAAATTTTGGGAGCAAATGTGTGCTGGAGACTCTTTAAAGACATAAATTTAACAGAGACAAAACCAAGGCCAAGTTGCAAGTTCCAGAATTACTCTTCAATGTTCAGAGTGAAAATGTTAGCAGGGATTTTTTCATTGTCTCTCCAATTAGTTCTTCCCCTACAAAATATATCTAGTTCTCTTGAAGCTATTTTAAATTCAGTTTAAACTCATTAACCAGCACTGCACAGAAGACTGAGGCATTTTAGGCACCAGAGAGAAGATACAAAATAGTGTGATCAAGAAGGGGAAATTCTTACAGGCACAGAGTACAGGAGACTCCTAAAGATCGGGAGAGGTGTGTGAGAGGGGAGAGATAAACCAGCAGAGCCTGCACTAGCAAGGAGCAGATCAGGAGCTCCTGAGGGACACAGACAGGTGGGAGGTGTCCCTGCCCATGGCAGGGGGCTGGAACGAGGGGATCTTTGGGTCCCTTCCCACCCAAACCATTCTGGAATCCTATGAGAAGGCAGCCTTGTGTTCTCTTTGGGTCACGTTTGATAAAGCAGAGGTGAATTTCTGTGGGAGGGGATATTTCACTGTGCAAGCATTTCACAGGAGTAGATGGAGTCAATCTAAGACTCAAAATGCACCTGTGGGCCTGAAATGCCTCTGCACTCTCTGCCTTTTCAGAAGGACAGGCAGAAGCAGCAGGGAGAACATCACTGCCCTCCCCATCCCCGTGCTGCATTCTCTCCTGTAACAGATAAAGCATTAATGAGAATTCTCCATGTTCCCCTTACCAACAGCCTGAAACCTTGTACTGATGAGGAACACTGAGCCCTTTTTATACCAGGACATGATGTTTGTTTACTTTTGCATGACACATTGGAGCCCAACCTTCAAGAAGTGCAACGAGGTCACTCCCTTACCGGAGCTCTCTGTGGCTGTTTGCCTCTGAGGTTTGGGCATGTGAGGAGCCACATCTTTCAGCATCAGCAGATTTACAGAAGACATGCTCTGCTTTGAAACACGGGGAAATTGATCCTGCAGGGCTGTTTACTCCCTCAGCACACCTTGGAGTGCTCCACAGCACCTGTGCCTTGCGTAATTGCTGCTTCTCCCTCAACCAAACATCAACAAAATTTGTACTAGGCAAAAGTGTAATCATAGGGAGTGCTGCAGCCAATTTTCACAGCTTAGACATAAAAAAAGAAAAAAGCTAATTAGGAACATCATCTATTCTGGACCTGCCTGCACTCTTTGTTTATCACGTGCCCCCTGGAGCAGCATTGCTGGGGAGGGAGCTGGTTTGAGCACGTGTGATAACCTGGTACATGCACACACTGCCCTGAGTGACACTGCAGCCCATGAGACAACATTCAATGGAAATTCTTCGAGTTGCCTGAGCTTTTAAAATTGTTTCTCTTACCTGATTCATCGACCTTATTTAATTTTCATGTTCACACATAGAATTAATGAGGATAATCCTCCACTCCCTGAGGTCTGCAAACAGATCCTTCCCACCCCTGTGGGCTGCAGCTCCTTTGGCCCAGGCAGCAGTCAGAGCTGACCCCCAGCATGGAGTGACACATTTTCATGCACAGACAAGGTCTGGGCTGCCCCTGCTCTCTCATGCCCATCGCCTCCCACCCTCCTCTGCAATCCCAGGCCATGGTTTGTTCTGGACTCATCCCTACATCATGAGATCTAGCAGAGCTCATCTGGGAATGCAAGGAAACTTCATCAAGAAGCTCATTTTTTAGGAAGTATGCAAACCTTGGAATTCTTCATTTAGCAGACTTCTTCCCTGTTATTTTTTGACTCACATTCACACAACTTCCTTGGCCTCACCTTGTCCACCTGCTCTTTTTAAAATAAACTGTGGTCACTGCAACATGCAGCAGTGTTGTGGCTTCAGGAAAGGCCCCAATCTTCATCTGTGACAAGCTCATGCTGCATTTTCTGCACAACTAAGAAAAAAGGTTTAGAAGAAAAAAACCATGTCAGAACATTAATTTGGACCAATAACACAAGCCTATTTTGTGAAGAGTTTAGTAAATCTTTCCTTTCACCACTTCCTTCTATTCCTCATGAAACTATTCTTAAAAACACCAAACCAAAACAACAACAAACCCCCAAATTTTGAAGATTAAGAACCAACGAGGCTGCTCCCATCACCACACTGCTGGCTGAGTGCTCTGACCCAGTCCATCAGCCCCTGAATTTGGGCTCAGCCCTGGCTTTGGGGGCATCCTCAGTGGCACTTTGAGGAGGGGCTGCCTCACTCCCAAAATAATGAGCCCTGGCTGAGGTCTGTACATCAAATAATGGTGGAGAGGAGGCAGCACTTGCCAGAATGCACATATGGGTGAACAAGGATGCTTAAGGGGATACAGCAGTAAGGAGATACTTCTCATGTGACTGATCAGAGTGAAAACTATATTCCAGTTTATTACACTGCCTGCAGATATAAAATTCAGTGGTAACTGTTTGAACTAGATTCAGCAATACCTACCACGATCCTCTAATGAAAGAAACCTGTGTTGTCTTGCACTGTTGGATTAGGATTGTTGAGTACATTGTATTTTTAGAACAGCAATGAGGATCTTTTACACTGCTCATGAAACACACAGCACAGGTTTAACCAGGCAGAACAACTTGTCTGGCTGGAGCAGAATGGCAGCAGGGGAAAAGCTGGGACTGCTTTCTGCAGGGCACGGGAGAGAGGGCTGCAGCCTTAACAATGCTAAAATCCTACTCTATTTCGTACCCTGATCAGGATTCTTTGGTGTTCGCAAAGTAAAAATGGTTCAGGTCTTGGGGTTTTGTAGGGGTTTTCCCTTCCCTTCCCTTCCCTTCCCTTCCCTTCCCTTCCCTTCCCTTCCCTTCCCTTCCCTTCCCTTCCCTTCCCCAAGGAAAACAAGAACATTAAGCAATGTAAAATACATGGTTTTGCTCAATTTCCCACATAAAGAAGCAGGGCTTGGAGCACAGCTGGTGAAGCTGGAATGTCACCACAATCCAGTGCACAATCCTTGCATGCAAATCAGCTACAGAATCCAGAGGTTTTAGTCCCAGCTCTGCAGGATTTGACACTGATTGTGTGAATTTCAAGAAGCATGGATGAACACTGTGGGATCTCAGTCTCTCAGAACTGGGGTGCAGGGTGAACAAGACTGCCCCTGGGGGGCTCGGGAGTCCTGGAATGTTGCCAGAAATGTCTGGTGGCTGGACTTTGATCCCACATGGGAGATGACATCAGTATGAGGACGGGAGGATTTCACTGGGGTGAATGGTGAAGGGACAAGTTAATTGGAGTGTGAGATACAGGGTTTAAGATCCCTGTACAGGGGGGTCTAGAGAGGCAAGATGGAGGTATTGGGGTGTGCCCTTCTCCTTCTTCTTCTTCCTCTAGGCCTCCATCTTCTGTGGTGATGTTGGCACTCCGGGATTGGACCTTACTAGGGGAACACTGGTTAATAAGGGTAGAGGGTATTGGAGAAAAATGATAAATATTGTATATGTAACTCCGGGTATAAAGATAGGTGACCGCCCCAGGGGCTCTCAGTGTGTGCCCATGGCTGACTGCTGAGCAGAACTCTGTCAGGCCAAGAGAAAATCTTTTAGATAAGCAATTAATAAACACCGAGACCGAGAACAAATCTGAAGCTTCCTCTCGTCCTTTCGAACCCGGGGGCCCAAGGCCATCTTTGGGCTTTTTCCCAGACCATCTAAACAGCCCGAAATCCAACAGAACACTTGCATTTTCTATATGCAGGAGCTGGATTTGGTCTATTTAGGAAAACTTGATATAAAACACTGTGAGTTGAAGGGTAATTTCTGACCTGCCAGCTCCCCTGTAAGGCTCTCACCCAGAGTAACTGGGCTTTGCACTTGATCCCATAGCAAGGCCTGTGCCAGGTTTGTGAGGCTGAGCAGAGCTGAGCTGGGTGCATCAGTGCTTGGGAGCAGGAGCCAGCTCAGCCCTCCCCTGGGAGATCTCAGGGCAAACACCCCCTGATTGCAGGGGAGCTGCTGGGCAGGAAACACACGGAGGAGGAGATGGCTGAGGAGGAGCCATCCTGCTCCCATTGCCTCAGCACGCTGGGTTTGCAATCATATCTCCCTGCTCTTTGGGAGGAAGCTGAGCACATCCACGCCCTGTTTGTCACAAATGTGGCCCTGGAGCTCCCGGGGCCATTGCAGCTGGTGGCATTGGCCAGCAGCACCAGGAGCTCTGCTCAGGACAAGGCAAGCTGGAGTGCAGCTCAGGAGCGGCTGGGATGGGGAGGAGAGCACCAGAGCATGGCACAGTGAGCTGCGCTGCTGCTGCATTTCAGTGCTGGCCTCAGGGAGCTCATTCCTGGCATTCTGATTCCCCTCTCTGCTAAGTCAGTTCTGTTATCAAGGAAGAAAATATATACCAGCCTTTTTTCTTTGTTTGTTCTGGCTCTTACGCTCCCCTGCCAGGGCCTGTCCCGTGTCAAACATCTGCTCCTCCCTGCCCAGCAATGCTGTTTGCTGCCACCTGGGCACAAATGTCACCAACAGGGCGAGGGCAGTGCTCAGACAGCCCAGCCTGGGTGTCACACACACACACCCAGGGACTGCAGAGGGCAGGGAGAACCCTGACTGTGCTTGGGGCACGGGGACGGGCAGCGATGCCAACACAAGGGATTCCACCAGAGCAAGGGCTGCAGAGCCCCAGTCCAGCACCCAAAAGGGGCTCCCCCAGCCCAGCCCAGCCCAGCTCAGGGGGTTCCTGCTGGAATGGGCAAGGAGAGCAGCACGGGTGGATGCAGCTGACTCACACCCACCGTGGCTCTGTGGCTGATGCTGAGCACAGCTCTCAAGGGGATTTGGCACCTGTGAGCTGGGCATGGTGATACCCACCTCTGCTAGGCATGGTGATACCCACCTCTGCTGGGAGCAGAGCTCGGGGCGTAGCTTCATAATCTGCGCTGGAATTTTCACAAAAGGCCTGTAGTACGTCAGCCACAATATTCCACTTATGTCTGGCTGCAAAGGGGGACATGGAAAAAAATCAAAAAAATGTTAATCAAGTGCTAATCTCGCTGCTAATTATTGTAACTGCTTACATTTGGAATTTCTGTATATGTCTCTCTTATTTTCCTTCTCTAAATGGGAGTAAAATGTACAAAAGGGCAGGTATTTCCTCCTTTCTGGTCCTACTCCACCTATTTATTGGGCCATACTACATGCCTGGGAGTTTCATAATGGGAATTGGAAATGGAATTAAAGAAAAGGAAATTGCTACAAATGAAGCAATTTCCTGGGTGTAAACAGGGTTTGGAATTTTGAAGAACAGATTTCACATGAAAATATATTTTGTTCTGTCAAACAAATGTGACGATTTCTTGTTAGATACTATTTAGCTGAGAACACTAACAAATACCCTCGTTATGATTGCTGATGACATAAAGGAACAAGGACTGAGTGCTGAAGCCCTAATTTGGGCAGAACTCCAGAACTCCAGTGATACTTTTGTCTCAGTAATCACATCAGGATCTGCTCTTGGCAGGTTCAACCCTAATGGATAACAATACACCCTGGACTAACTTCTCTGCAGCTTGTTAATTTACTTTACAAACATTGAGACTGGAGGAGCCGAATCCCATGGACTCCCACCAGGAGTGAAGCTTGGTGCCATTTTATGGCACCATTTGGGTACCTGGGTGTTTGCACAAGTTACAGCCTGGCCTTGGACACTTCCAGGGATGGGGCAGGCACAGATTCTCTGGGCAGCCTGCTAAATTATCTCAGTAATACCAGTCTGAACTTTTACTCATTTAAACTTCTTAAATAATTTCCCTCTTCTTTCTTTCAGCACTGAGGGTTGGACATTGAGGGCTGATCTTCACATCAGTGAGTGGCTTTGAGTGCAAAAGATTCAATTAACTTGCCAAAACTAAAAGAGACAGTTTGAAGTTTCTGTATGAACTGATATTTTCTGAACCCCTTGTAGATAACCGTATGAGCAGCCTACAGACAGATGGTTGGTTGGAAATCACCTTGGTTTGGACACTCAGGGTAATTTCAGCTCTCTGAGGAGCCACTGAAGTTACCTGCCTGCCATGAAGAATGCATGTGGTGGTGTTTATTTTCTGCATGTTCTACAACTGAAAAGAATGAATATATTGCAAACACTGTCAACACTGTCTCCTGCCAGTGTGCATAATTTTGTTGGTTTGTTTTTTGTTGGTTTGTTTTTTGTTTTTTGTTTTTTTGGAAACTCTTTGAAGGCTTTGGATCAAATTTGGAGGAAATAATTTCCATTTTAGCCCTCTCTCTTCCAAGTGTGGCCTGGTGATTTTGTACACCATGAAACATCAGTATCAAAAACCATGAGGGAGCACACACTGCAAGGCATGGAATGGATTTCACCAGCACATACTGATGTTCCACTGAGGCAGAACATGTGGTTAGCTGTCTGTCACAGCAGCAAAAGCAAACCTTGCATGTACCAGAGGTAAGAAAATCATTCATCCAAGGATAATCAACTTTTGGAAATCATTCACTGCTGCTATAACTGAGCACAATGCACCAGCAATTAGTTGTGCATCATTGCTTTTAAATTGCACAAAGCTGGGCTGCAGTGGGGGTGGTGAATATTTGTTAAGCTGGGTTTATGAAATAAGAGATCACCTGGAGGAGGAATATTACTGGAATTTACATTTCAGGTCATATCTGGGAATTTACATTTCAGTTGTAGAATGTCTCCTCTTGGCTTCCACAAGCAATGATGTCATAGATCAAAGATACTGGGTATCTCAGGAAGCCCTGCTGAAGACACAATGAATAATTCAACACTTGCAGACCAGCTCCTGCTCTTATTTGCACTGGAGTTAATAAGAAGTGATTCCACTGTCGCCAAGGGAAAGTTTTCTTCCAGTGTGAGTGATATGAAAATGGGAGAAACATCAGAGTGCACCCATGGCTTTGCTGCCTTCCAGCGGGGGTCAGACCCAGAGCCCACCCAAGGTAAGGGAAATCCCTGGGCTGTCCTCCATGGAGAGAGGCCCTTGGAGAGGGCAGAGCCTGCAGAGCTCCAAAAGGAGCCAGGCAGCTGAACCCTGAGCCCAAGGATCTCCTGGGAGTATGTGATGATAGACCAAAGAACCCATTGCACACGCAGGATGGACAGTGGGAACACAGACCTGACCAGGCACCAGCTCTGCCTCTGGATGGGGCACCAAGGAGAGCACTGCTCTTTGTGTGAACGTTTGCAACATGAGGGAGGAACCTGGCAATGTCTTGTAATCACTTGCATGCAGTCCTGGGAAGGGCAGAGAAAAACCCAAACAAAACCATGGAGGTGTGGGTGTCAAACAGCTAGTGCCAGTCCCAGAGCAGCATCAGCCCTGGCACTGCCAGGGTGGCACACAGCCTGACCCTCAGCCCTGGGCACCAC
This sequence comes from Melozone crissalis, assembly GCF_028551555.1. Lineage (NCBI taxonomy): Eukaryota > Metazoa > Chordata > Aves > Passeriformes > Passerellidae > Melozone > Melozone crissalis. The sequence continues at coordinate 21,628,788 of NW_026535807.1, read as the reverse complement.
CCTGTCCCCTGGCACTGCCACAGTGGCACACAGCCTGGGTGCCCACACTGACCCTGGGCACCCCCTGTCCCCTGGCACTGCCAGGGTGGCACACAGCCTGGGTGCCCACACTGACCCTGGGCACCCCCTGTCCCCTGACACTGTCAGAGTGGCACACAGCCTGGGTGCCCACACTGACCCTCACCCTGGCACCACCCTGTCCCCTGGCACTGCCACAGTGGCACACAGCCTGGGTGCCCACACTGACCCTGGGCACCCCCTGTCCCCTGGCACTGCCACAGTGGCACACAGCCTGGGTGCCCACACTGACCCTGGGCACCCCCTGTCCCCTGGCACTGCCAGGATGGCACACAGCCTGGGTGCCCACACTGACCCTGGGCACCCCCTGTCCCCTGGCACTGTCAGAGTGGCACACAGCCTGGGTGCCCACACTGACCCTCACCCTGGCACCACCCTGTCCGCTGGCACTGCCACAGTGGCACACAGCCTGGGTGCCCACACTGACCCTGGGCACCCCCTGTCCCCTGGCACTGCCACAGTGGCACACAGCCTGGGTGCCCACACTGACCCTGGGCACCCCCTGTCCCCTGGCACTGCCACAGTGGCACACAGCCTGGGTGCCCACACTGACCCTGGGCACCCCCTGTCCCCTGGCACTGCCACAGTGGCACACAGCCTGGGTGCCCACACTGACCCTGGGCATCCCCTGCTGCTGCTGCCTCCTCCTGAGGTGCCTCACACTCCCTGCTCTGCTGCTCTGCTGTGGCTGCAAACTTGGGATGGAACTGCCACGAGAACCAACTGATCCCTTCATAAAAGTACAAAATGTAATGCAAATCCAGCTTCTACTCAACAGCTGAGAAAAACAAAATAAAGCACATGGTGACTGTCCTAACCTTTGTTTCTCAAGGCTTATTGGTACCACTGATAGCTCTGTAACTTTCCTTTCACACTCCTGTTCTTGCCTTCACTTCTGTCCTATTCCTGATCCTAGAGACCTCTCCCAGTCTTGAAGCCTCAGATGAGTCCTGACTTTTTAGTTAAATCCTTCTGTCAAGCACCTTTCTCTAAGAATCCTTTACTGTAATTTCAGATTCTTATCTTTTTTCTTTCCCATGTGCTTGTAAGAGTGATTTAATTTTTTTTCACAGGAAATTTTCAGCAGCCTCTCTGTCCCTTTATGCTGCTGAGCAGGAGCAATTTCATTGACACTGGAAAAGTGAGAAATACCTCTGGGTAAAGGGAATGCCTGGGTGAGTTAATAGAGAGCCCCAAGTTACAGCAGACTCCTCTGTAAAAGCAACTGGAAGGAGCAATAAATACCATTATCATTTACAATTACAATATAAGCACTACCCACCACCAGCCTGGCAGTTCAAAAGTGAGCTATGAACTCCATCAGCAGCCTGTTTTGCTTTGAGTAATTACTTTTATAAGAGAACATTGATCAAAGGCATTGGTAGCAAGTTTAGTGAAGTGTTCATCATGTACAAAGTCGCTGGAAAATTACTCAGCCCTGAACTCAGCTCAGCCAAAATCAGGTAAACCATAAATAACCAGGGTTAAAGATGAACAGTCAGCTCTGAACAAAGGAATTCCAGGGACAGCAAAGCATGGCTGCAGTCTGGGCAGCCATGGGTGGGTTTTGGAGCAGGGCAGGAGAGCAGCTCCCCTCTGTGCAAGCTGTGCAGGCCACCAGAAACCTGCAATGACAAAAATGCAAACATTCTTGGTGACATCTAATCCATTGCAAAGACTGGGAAGCACTGGGGATACAGGGAAAAGTTCTTAATATGGTTGTAAACAGAGAAAATAATTCAGGATTTCTGGAAGGAGCTCACCCAGCTGAAACATGGGCCAACTTTACTTAGGGCTGCTCAGTTTTCTGCAGAAACTGAGGTTTACTGAATGGTTGTCTATAATTTTTAGCACATTTTCAGCTAGTTAATAGCTGAACCACTTCTTCAGTTTGACAGAAAACATTTTTCCCCAGTGTGGAAGCAAACTCAAAATTTCAAGCAATTCCACGTGCACCTGCTGAACCCACAGGTAAATATATTCATTCCTTATTCCTTTTTCAGGGGGTCAGGGAGGGAACCACATTAAAAATGTTCTCTACCAAATGCTCATTGTAGGGTTATAATCAATGAAAGTAAATTAGAGAGGGCAAACCAGATGCTGCTTGAATTAATTTCCAGTCTTTGAAGCAGTTACAGCTCCTTCCAGCACTGGAGCACAAGCCAGCATGAGCCCTCCTGCTCTTTTAATGCCACCACCAACATATTGGCTAGAATTTGTCACTGAGAAAAAGTTACATTTTCTCATTCCTTGTTGAAGTTCACATTCAAGACAAAACTCCAAGGAACTGAATTTGACCTTGAACCAATTCCAAAAATTTAGTTTGTGCACTTCCAGTTGAAAGAAAAATCAGGGATCCTGGCTCAAGGGTGAAATGGAAGCCTTGTTTGAACTACAAAATTAGTGCACTTTGAGAAAAATGACTGTATAGTAAGGGAACATAAATTAAAGGTAAATCATGAAAACAATGAAGTTTTTTTAAAAATAAAATCGCTTTCCGTTAAAAGCCAATTATTTCTCTAGAAGTCAAACTTATTTTCAGTAATAACACTGTTCACTAGTAGACCATGAAGACCTGTACACGTCTGAAATATGTAGAACTTTTAATATGCACAACAGAAACTGGATGTTGGAATGGTGTCAAAGAGTCTCTGTGAAATTACAATGCAGGCCGGACCGCATGAAGTAATCAAAGTCTCCGTTTATTAAAATGTGTTATTTATGACTTACAGAAAATATTTCTGCTCTTGAAAGAGAAATGAGTTAAGAATTAACCCTTTTAATATTAAGAGGTTCCTTTTTTTCATGAAATACACAAATGCTGAATTTTACTCGTGAAGCAGGCAAAACAGAGATGCCAAGTCTCCCACATTATCATCCACAGGATTCATTCTCTAGCTAATAAATCTTGTGATTCACATTTTCTGCCTGCAGAATGCTGATGCCTTCCCTGCTGGCTGTGCTGCTGACAGGGTGTCTGTGAGGATTGCCCTGGCTGCTGGCACAGGGTGGCACAGTCCCACAGCCCTGCAGGGCAGGCAGCAGCTGCAGGGTGCTGCAGAATGGCTCGTGGCTGGTGCCAAGACATGCTGTGAAAAGGGAGATAAAATAGCTCATCAGCATAAGCACTTTGCTTGTAAAGTAAAAGCTTTGACAATCTTATTTTTATTTTTCTTTGTTGTTTGTGTGTTTTGTTGTTATTGTTTTGGGTTTTGTTTCTCTTCTCTCTCTCTTCTTCTCTTCTCTTCTCTTCTCTTCTCTTCTCTTCTCTTCTCTTCTCTTCTCTTCTCTTCTCTTCTCTTCTCTTCTCTTCCTCTTTAACCCTGGTCTCCCTACTCACCTTTAGACAAAAAGCTGAAGGACCAGCACAGCATTCTCCACCAGTGCTGTTCCCTGTATTTGGTCAGATGCAAAACCAGCTGTTAAGAACTTTGAAAAGTGTGGGTTCAGCTCATCTGACTTGAGATGTGCGGCCAAAAGGTGTCCCCAGAGGCAGTCCCAGGGGGATGGCAGCTGTGACCCTTCCAGCCTGGGGCCAAACCTGCCCTCATCCACCCCTTGGTCCTCCAGGGCTGCTGGATCACCCCAGCCAGGAGAAATGGGGCAGGAAGGGAAATCCAGGGGAATTGCCTTGGGAATCCAAGGCTGGATGTGGCTCTGCTCACAGGGACTCCAGCCCCAGGGAGAGCCCCAGGCCCAGCCCTGCTGCAGGGCAAAGATCCTGATTCAGGGAAGATGCTTCACCCCTCACACAGGGACACACTCCCCTCCTCTCAGCTGCAGCCTGGATGTGTGATAGATTTTCATGTGGAATGTTAATATTTTATGTGTACACATTTTTTCCCTTTTCAGGAAATTTCATGCTTTGCCTCTTATTCCAAATTTTCAGCTGAAGTTGAAAACCACATCTTTACATATAAAGAAAAAAATTAATATTTTGACTTGCACATAATTCATAGTACAATTCACCACAGGTAGTGATTTCCTGGAGTTCCCTGGTGAGGGTTCTTTGGCTCAGTGTCTCCTAACTCAGGTGACAACAGCTGACAACTGATTGATAGGAACAGCAAGTCCTAAATCAATCCAGGACAAAAGTGGACGATGCAGGACGCACCTGCTGCTCTCTGAAGTTCTGTGCTCAATACACTGGCAATAATCCTAAATATCTACATCTCAAGTGTTAACTTGTTATCAGAGAGTCCTGGAATGCTCTGTGATGGAAGTCACATGAAGCTCAGCTCATCCCACCTCAGGGATGGGCAGGGCATCTCCCACTGCCCCAGGCTGCCCCCAGCCCTGTCCAGCCTGGCCCTGGGCACTGCCAGGGATGGCAAAGTTCAGCATTTCCCCTGTTCCTGCCCTGGAGAAGGAATGGGTGGGAAAAGCAAGGCAGGGACAGACAGACAGACACATCAGGAGGCTTTACCAAAGCTGGCAGCCCCAATGCTGGGGCAAATAAAGCTCTCAGCACTGGCCACAGCTGCACAGCAATTTCTAAAAGGGCACAAAGTCCAAGTTCTTGTTCAGCTACTGTGAATATATGAAAGGTTTACATAAAACACACAGCAGTGGTGCTCTGCTGCTGCTTTTGTACAAGTTCAGGAAAATGCCTTTAACACACAACAGCTCCTTGCACTGCATCTGTTCTGTGAGGCTCTGCTGGGCTTTTTAAGCCTCTGTATTGAAATGATGGTGGGTTTAACACTTTCCAAAGGCTTTCAAGTCTGAATAGTTCAGACCTGAAGTAAGTCTTCCCTTAGGGATTTAATGTATTTAATTATCTCTGAAGTTTTATCCATCATAATAGCTAAGTGAAATCACTGCTCTTGTATAGAACAAAGGGAAGCCAAACATATAAATCAATATTTGATTTTTTAAACTTATTTACTGGAGTAACACATGACAGACATTGAAACAGTAGAAGAATTCCCAATAATTATTTTTTTTTACAAAATAAAAACTCAACAAAAGGTTATTTTAAAACAACAAAATTCAAGACTAATTAGCCAAGAAAAATGGAAATGTCAGCAGCATGGTGGGAGAGGCAGAAGGATGAACAGCAGAGACTTGTAATTACTTCTGCATTACTTCTGTGGGGTTAGTTAAGACTTGACTGGTCAGTGCTTTTATGAAAGTGATCTTGAACTCACCTCAAGATGCAAAAGACCTTCACAAAAGCTCTGGGTAGCGAGACCATTTTGTGAGTGCTGTTCCACTGGGAACTTGGTACTGGTTTCCTTTGTGGTCACATCCTTGTGCAATCTCTGGAGCTCAGAAAGAGCTTGGGGACATCAGTTGTTTTCCAGTTCTGTTTCTCAGCAAATCATAGCATTCCTCCCCCCAGATGCACAAACCTATGGTTCCCATGCAGTCTGTGCAGTGGGAAGTGTGCACCCAGGTGTAATTCAGGGAATTACCTCAAAGTGCAGAACACCTCCATTTACTTGTTATTATATCCCTTAGCTTTGTTTTACATTGCATGTATTTCCTATCACCCTATTGAATACACAATCTACAAGGGATACAATTTGAATCATTTCCCAACCAGGCATAAAAAAAAAATGGATTAATTCTCAAGCCCATTAATCAATGCTTTGCCTCTTGTCAGGGATGGATCCCTCGTTCCCCCTTTGCAGTGGTGGTGCTTGGAGCTGCTGCCCCTGCAGCTGGAGCTGGGCAAGGGCCCTGCCAGGGTGGCAGAGCTCACCCTGCCCTGGGGAGCCAGCACTGGCACAGCAGAGAGGGAACAGATCAGAGAGTGCAGCTCCCAATCCTGCTCGGATCTGTTCCCCCCTGCAGTACCTGGAATTCCTCTGTCCTCCCCCCAGCTCCGGGACATCAGCAGGGCCCCACCCTGCTCAGACAGACAAAGGCAATGCCACTCCTCTGATAAGGAAGTTTGAAGCATTTCCTTGGATTTATCAGCTCCCAGTGTTTCCTGGCCCAAGGAGGGTGAAATCTGAATCTCATCTCCTGTGCTGCTGCAAAGGATACAAGGACAAAGCATTACCCCAAAAATACAGCGTGGAGAGGTTTGATAGAAATTAGAAATTAGCATTTTATTCTGTTGGATGTGACTATGCTGACAACAGTGGAATAACAGTTTTATGAAGGAGATTAAAACAGAATCCCAATTTTCAAACAATAAAATAAAAGCACAGGGAGGAAAACAACTTGCACATCTTCCCAAGGGAAACCAGGATTCCTCAGGGAATAGAATCCAAGAGCCCACATCACAAAATCCCAGTTAGAGGTCATTCATTTGGCAAACATCACGGTGAGTAACAAATGAAATGGTGACCAGAATCTATTCCAGTTGTGCATTGGGTCTCAGGTACAGCCAAGTGTGCATCCAGACTGGATCCTCCCTATTTACAGTGGAGAGGATGCAGTGAAGGACCAAAAACTGAGCCACACATTGCAGAATTAATTCCAGGTGAAAACTGAAAGGAGAAACACAAGCACAAATTGATCAAGGAACAGATTGTTCTGTAAATTTACCAACACCTGGAGAGATATTCAATTCAAGGAAAATAAATTATCCCAAGCAGACTGTTAGGAAGTGAGTTCCTGGGCCATTCTGGTGCTCTGTTTAAAGGTACCCCTGTAGCAGTTAGATACCAATCACATCACCACCACAAATATCACAAAGACCTTAGAGGAAAGGAGCTGCAGTCCAACACATCCACCCAAGTTTCTTTAATCCTTTTTTCTTTCAGGCAAACTCCAGACCATTCCCACCTGCCTGCTGTACCCTTGCTGATCAGTCACCCTGCTGTGCTGGAAGTGAACCTGCTGCAAAAGGTGAAGGTGGCTGCACTGTCCCAGAGCTAATCAATACAAAATGTACAAAACTCTCCCCAGAGGAGAGAAGAGCAGCAATGGCACTGAGGTCCAGTTCAGGAGCTGTGTGACAGGGACCTTTTGTGTTTTCGCCTTCAATAAAAGGGGTTACTTTCAGAGACTACTCCTTCACCCAGCCCTAAAATGATCAAGAAGGATGTCCTGGCCACAACACCTGTCTGAGACATCACGTTTATTGATTTAGATAATTTGCTGCAAAACAATGCAACCTCACAGAAATTTGCTTGTTCTTTGGTTTAATAAGAGCCTTAAATGTAAAGCTCTTTGGCTTACACCCTCAGAGGACACCAAGGACCCCAGAAGAGGAAAGGTTTACCAAGAGAATTTTGTCTATCCTATCAGTGAGCTTGAGATGCCACACTGCACAGCCCTCACTCCTTGGGCACCATTCTGTGTTTGGCTGCTTTGTTCAGAGGATCAGTAGAAAAACCCTTTAGTGACACAGTCATGGTTCAATTGGGATAGCTGTGCTCTGCAAACAGCATCCAGAATGACCTGCCTTACAGAACTCACTAAACTTCCTTTAAAAATTGGTTGTCACTAAAATCTGGAGTAATTTTGGATTGCTGTCTGCTCTTCCAGACACCCCATTTGTCTGCCTGGATGTACAGGTTAGGAGGCTGCAGAACTGACCTTGTTCAAAACTTTGCATGTTGAACTTTGCAGGCAGATTCTCTCCTCCGATTTAAACTTCCAGAAAATGATTAGGTTATCATTGTGCCCCAGCACTTGGTTTGCAAGAATTCTGTCCCTGGGATTTGTGAGGATTATCTTGACCTGGAAAAGATTCCCCCTTCCCTCGTTCCTGCCTTGGGCAGGTCCTGCCAAGCCATGGCATTCTGTGAATGTCAGGGAGCAAAGGCAGCACTGCCAGTGGGGACAGGTCCCTCTGGGCCAGGACCAGCTCCGGTCCCCACCTCCTCTGGGATTCCAGCATTTCTTCCATTTCCTTTGCTAGGTTAGGATGACCAATTTGCTCCAATGAAGAGTTGGCTCAGTGTGGAGTCTGAAGACTCTTCCAATGGATGGGCACCTGATCATCTTCCTTTTGGAATCAGTAAGTTAAGAGTGTCCCCAGACCTCAGAGAATGACTCTGGATTCACCATCATAACTTTTTCAAGAACACTCTACCCTCACCAAAGCAGTGATCACACTGGGAACTTCCTAGAGCCAGACCCTCTGGAGATGTGGAATATTTCCTCATTTTGTCTACAACCAAGTATAGTATTTTTTGGAATGGTTTCCTAAAAAAACTTTTTTAAAAAAATTCCCTTAAACATATCAATAACCAAAAGAGTTAATGTAACCCTAAATCTTAACCCAAATGGCCCTGAAGTCAAGGGAAGCCTTTACTGATATAATCCCACCCCAGGAGCTGAGGGAGTGCTCAGAGTGGCCCTGCCCTTATTCTGAACTGCTGACACACACATAGACCTGTCACCAGGTGCAGTCAGTTCAAATTGAGGGGCCTTTTCCCAAGAAAAGACATTATAATTCTTCCCTGGGTCATTGCATCATCCACCAGAGACACTTTTATTTGCAGGTATCAGGGCCTACATCTCTAACCTGTGTGGAGTGGCCAAAATTATTGGTCCACCAATTCTGAAAGTGAGACCTTGAGGTCAATGGCTGTGGCAGACCTGAGTCATCCTCTAAGTTCTGCAGAACTGGAGCTTGGCATCTCCATGTCACAGAACTTTAGTGCTCTTCCCAGTGGGACTGAGCTCCCAGAGACCCAGCAGGGGAGAGAGCTGCATTGTATTGAATTGGTGGCTTTGGACACACCTCTTACTGCTGCTAAAGGGCAATAAATGCCCCACTGATTCCCTGTCTGATGGTTTAAAAGTGTTCATTCTGCACAGGTGGCACTTCTGCTCACACAATTTGCCCTTTGCTCATGACCTAACCCTCAGTGTCCCAGTTTGACCAAACCACCAGATCACTGTGGGTGTTTAAGGTACTGAGAGCTTGACAGATTCTCCCTTTCCAATGGGCCCTGGGGCACTCAGCCTCCTCCCCAGGTTCCTCTGGTGTCTCCCCAGCCCATGAGGATGCTCTGATGCCACAGCCCAGCAGAGCAGCCACTGCTGTCCTGCAGCAGGGGAGGGGCAGCAAAGTCATCCAGGTGCTGCTTTTGGTTTTGTTTTTGCCTTCGTTGTGTGTCCTTACCACGTTTCATTTTCCTGGGAGCCCAAGAGCTTCCATTTGCAGGGGAGGCACAGGGATTTCCTGCAGCCCTGCCCCACAGAGGTGCTAGCACCAGAGCCTGCAGCTGTGTGAAACAGGCACAGGCAGAGCTCAAACTGGGCTACCAGAACCTCCTGGATGTGCAGCACAGCTTCAGGCACTGGGAAATGCTCTCCTCCAGCACCTCAGAGCCTGGGCCAGAAACCACAGCTCTGTGGGCTTGTGGCAGTGATCCCCCACATCACATTCTGCAGTGTCATACACCCCAGAACAAGGGGGGACAAATGAAATTAAACACTTAGAGAAATCATTAATCATTATTGCCAACAGGGGACAGCACACAGAGAATCAAAGAGGAACAGGATGGGACCCTGCAGCACAGACAGATCAGAGAAAGGACCTTGCATAAGGAGACAAGATAGCAGCTGGACACAGGAGTGTTTTTCCAGACCATTAATTCCAGATGCGTGATTTCCCTTCTTTTATTACAAAAATTAATAAAATAAAGTCACAAAACTGCCATCATTCTCTAATAACTTCTGTTCATCACTGTGTAGTGAACAGACACAAGCCTGGGAATAATGGGCTCTGGGACTCAAGGAGCTGGTTATTGTTTAAGTTTCTCTTTGGTCAGAACAGAAAGAAGTTACAGATCTGCTGTTGCACTTTTGTTCCATGGATTTATCTATTACAAAGACACAGAAGACATTCATGTTTTGCTCCCCCTTACCAGAACAGATAAAATGACCAATGCCACCACCAGCAGTTGGACTGGCCCCAATGAACCTGCTGGTTCATGGTTGGCACCACCGAGATCTCAAAATACACCATTTTCCTGCAGCTGGGGCACACTGAATATTTCTCACCTGTTTCTCTAATAAGAATCCACTCTCTGCCTTTTTCAGTACTAGGGAGGTCTCTTACTTTTGGCCAGGTAATTTTGTGAACCCTGACGGAACTCAGCATTGCCCGCTGCCCCAGTCCAGCTGGAAATAAACTGGGAGAATCCCACCAGTTCCTTAGGAAGGAAGATAAAAAGATAAAGGTTGAAGAAATTAGGAAAATGACAACAAAAATTCTTTCTCAGCTATTAAACTTAACAGTCTACATACAGTTTAATTGCTTGCTCTGTTTTCAGTTTTGAGCATATGCTGTTGTAATCATCAAGTAAAAACAGGGTATGCAAGATAAGTTTGTGGATAATGTAAAGGAAAAAATGTTGAGGCATACTATACCTTGAGTATTTACATTCCTGTTTTTATAATTATCTTAATTAAAGAATAATTATTGCACTTACAGATAGGCTTATCTCTAACATGAAACTACCTGTCTACCATAATAAAAACTGGAAAACATCAAAATTGCATTTTTTACTGTCTTTAATAGCTGTTTTGCCCTTTAAATGCTGTCTTCACCACAAGGAAAACACATTGTTATATTCCCTTGGTATTCTTAATTTGTCAGAAGCAGGCAGGTTCCTGAGAATGGAAGAAGGATTTCCAGAAGCACGGAATTAGCTGGCTAAGGAAAATAGGCTTTCACTGGAAGTGAAAGGAAAGACAAAACCATAAACTGCTAATACAGTAGGAAAATGAGGCAGAAATCTGTGCAGGTCCTTGTCTGTGCTGGGGACACTCCTGGCCCTCACCTGCACAGCAGAGCGAGCCAGGGGCAGCTGGGGTGGCTCTGCAGCTGATCTGTTATCAAACATTTCATCAGCTGCTCCTTTTGGCTGGCATCTCCTCGGGATTGCCCTGGCAGGCAGAGCCAGAGCTCCCCAGCCCCTCCCTGGGAGCTGTCCTGCACACAAAGGAGCATTCCTGTGTGGGATAAGCAGCAGCAGGCAGGAGCACCCCGGGATCGTGCTCCTGGCACTGACCCCTCCTGCAGCCACTCCACACCTCCTCGGCTGCCCTGAGCCACATCAAAGGGGGCCAGGACAGAGGGACAGGGAAGGGACACACTGAGCTGCATGGGGACCTGCAGGGGAGCAGGTGGGACTTTGAAACACTGCACAGACCTTAACCAGCGTGTTTTAAACACAGCCTGGAAGTAAATTAGGCAATGTCTTCTAAAGCTGCCAGAAGACAGAGCAGCCTTGCTCAGGAAACACTCAGCCAAGGGTCAGCTCTGTCCCTGGGGTGTGTGTTGGTAAAATAGAGGGTACTGCACTCAGCACCTGAGGCACCTTCTAACCCCACCTATTTGCTCAGCCTACACATTTTTTCCGTTTTATTTAAAATTTAATAGAGGAAAATGATGCACTTGTTGTTATCCAAAACCCTCAGCGCTCAGCTGAGCCTGAGCTTCCTTCTACTTCACTTGAAGCAAGCCCCCCATCAGCACCACCAAACAACAAACAAACCAGCAAACCTACCAAAAACCCCACAAAACCTGGCCCCCAACAGCTCACAGACATCACTTCAATATAGCACCTTCATCTTTTGACTAATAAATAAACCAAAAACCCCACAAAAACCTGGCCCCCAACTACTCACAGAGATCACTTCATTATAGCACCTTGATCTTTTACTAATAAATAAACCAAAAACTCCACAAAAACCTGGCCCCCAACAATTCACAGCGATCACTTCAATATAGCACCTTCATCTCTTAACTAATAAATAACTGGAACAAGACAGAGAAACCACCAACTGCATTGAGACCAGAGAGCTCCTACAGCTGTCCTGGAACAATTGCATTGAAGGTTGACATTTATGGCAAGATACACAATTTATTTGTGCAACTAGAGAAATTACCAATCTGTCCAGTTTATGTGTTTTCAGGAAAAAAGGTGAATTTCCAAAATGCACAGCTATTTTTGACTCCCAAAGGCTGTCCCAAAATGATGCCAGCATACAGCTGTGCTTGCACTGCTGTGCAAGGGATGCCTCTGGGTTATAAAGTGGGGGTGTGTTCTCTGTTTGCAATATCCCTGAGGTGCTGTGGGGCAGCCCTGCCCAGGCTGGGGGCTGAAACCAGAGCATCTCCAAGGCCCCTTCCAACCCAAACCCTTCTAGGACTCTGTGATATCTGTGATATATTCTGTGACCTAAGTGCTCAAGGAGGCTCATTCATCAGACTTTGGGGAAAAAAATATTGCTAAATAAAAACTTTTGACTTTTATTCAGAACGAATGGACTTCCCCTGTAATTATCTGCGCCAAGATTTCACTGTAATAGTGAGTAGAAGTGGGTCTGCAGAATACTGAAGATAAATGTCCTACACACACCAATCTGTGAACCAGGTGCAGTCCCGTTTTGGAAAGAGCTTTCCTTTGTTTCCATCCTGCCCTCCAGTGGTTTAACCGGGGGTTAACTGGAACACAGGTCAAGGCAGAGCTTAAAAAAAACACAGCCCAAAACATTTTAGCCTGTTTTTCTGACTGGCTACAGTACAAAACCAAGACAGGTCACATGATAAAATTATTCAATTTGCAAAACTCAAACAAAATAAGATTTTTTTTTTGTCTGATAAAGTATTTTACCTGCCCAGAAGAGGGTTAAAAACCTGCATAATTCCCTCACCCACAGCATATACATGAATGGTTATTATTTCCACTTGTACAGGGCCTTTGTTTCACTCTGACAAAGCCTAAGAGAATACTGATTTTATTCTGCAGAATAATGGGTGTGGAAAGGAGTTTTTTCACAGGGAGCTCATGAGATTATTGCTCACAGCACCCAGCACTGTGAGCAAAAATCTGCCACAGCAGCATTCAGCCCACAGCAACACACAGACGTGGATGGGAACTGTTCCTCTGCTGAGCAGGGGGGGTTGACACCCTCCACCCCAAATGCTCTGTCCTAAGTGCCCAAGCCAGACCAGTTCAGAGCCCAAACCAAACTGGTTCAGTGCCCAAAGCAAACCCACTCAGTGCCCAGACCAAACTGATTGATTCAGTCCCCAAACCAAACCCATTCAGTGCCCAAACCAGACCAGTTCAGAGCCCAAATCAAATCCATTCAGTGCCCAAAACAAACCCACTCACTGCCCAAACCAAACTCATTGATTCAGTGCCCCAACCAAATCAAACCAAACCCACTCAGTGCCCAAACCAAACCCACTCAGTGCCCAAACCAAACCCATTCAGTACCCAAACAAGACCAGTTCAGAGACCAAACCAAACCACTCAGTGCCCAGACCAAACTGATTGATACAGTGCCCAAACCAAACCCATTCAGTACCCAAACCAAACCCATTCAGTGCCCAGACCAGACCAGTTCAGAGCCCAAATCAAATCCATTCACAGCCCAAACCAAACCCACTAAATGCCCAAACCAAACTCATTGATTCAGTGCCCAAACCAAATCAAACCAAACCTACTCAGTGCCCAAACCAAACTGATTGATTCAGTGCCCAAACCAAACCCATTCAGAGCCCAAACCAGATCAGTTCAGAGCCCAAACCAAACTGGTTCAGTACCCAAACCAAACCCACTAAATACCCAAACCAAACTCATTGATTCAGGGCCCAAACCAAATCAAACCAAACCCACTCAGTGCCCAAACCAAACCCACTCAGTGCCCAAATCAAATCCATTCATAGACCAAAGTTATTCCATGTGAAGAGTCCACAGCAGGTGCCCTCACCTGGGTGACGACACAAAGAATGCAGAAGATACAGAGACAGCACTGTGCTCCTTACCAAATAAGTAGCAATTTGTGCAAAGTTCTGCTAAGCACTAGTAAATATTGTTTTTACAGCAGCCTTTTACAGCAGTAGGGTTTTGCCCAGGTTTTTTGGATACCTCGTGTGAGACTGATTTCAGGATCAAATACCAAAAAGGAAGTACAAACATGAGGCACAGCAATAGATATCCCAAAAGGGGTCAGACTTCCATTACAGCCTGGAGTGGAACAGTTCAAAGGTGGAGGCACCACCAACACCAGAGCCATGGTCAGCACTAAAAAATGTAAAAAAATATTTTAACAGGTCAAAATCTGCTCTTGTTTTGCCTCCTATTTCTGAACATTTCACCTTCCGTCAACTGAATTATTCAGTATTTCCCATGAGGGCACACTGGACTGGTGCAGGTGAAGCCTTGGCTGGACAAACACAAATCCACGAGCTCAGCTTTCCTCTCGGTGTCACCAGAATGGCTGAAACAGTAAAAGGAGTTTCTGTGACCCGACAGAGCTCCCTGGAAAGGGAGGGCAGCATTTGGCTCGAGCTGGGAACATTAAAGCCTTTGATTGATCCTTGTGAGCCATTAGGAAATGCCCCAGCACCTGCACACCAACACAACCGTGGGTTTGGATAAACTTCTGTTGTGCCCAGAAGCAGGATTATACAAAGTACAATAAGAAATGGAGAGCTTCCCATTCCTGTCCCACCACATGACACAATTCTTTCCAAAGGGAATGTTTAAACATTCTCAATTTAATGTTTAATCACAGGGATGCAGAAAAGGGGAAGGAAAAAAGGGAATTAATAATTATATTACTAAAATTAAATATAACCATCTGTAAAATTATTCCCTTCACTTACCATAAATGGACATGAGAGGGAGATTGGAGGCATCTTGAATAAGTTTTAATAATTGATAATAATAATCATTATTGGGTTTTTTTATGGCAAACTTCCAAAAAGCTGTGCTGATCTTTAATACTAGTTCCTTCAGACAATTAGAACACTGAATTTTTGAACATAATTTAAAAAAACTAGAATCTGTGCAGTTTTCACAAAACATAAGCATTCTGCAAGTGCCAGGTCCTGCACTGATTACTTCTCCTAGCTCATTAGTGAATCTCCTCACCCATTCAATCAGAAATGTCTCTGGTCCATTTCCCATCACTTGGGATTACGAAAAACAGCTTGGCACTCAGTCAGACTGGGACAGCTCTACTGATAAAGGCAGCAGGGGAAGCAAATAATTTGTCAAATCTCATGAGTGCTAAACATGGAGAGCCCTGGGAATCAATCCCTGGAAGGGCTCAGGGAGGGAAGGGCAGGGCCTCCAGCAGATCTGGGTTAGGGCAGCTCCCAGCAGATCTGGAAGGGCAGATCCCAGCAGATCTGGGTTAGGGCAGCTCCCAGAGCTCCCCAGCAGATCTGGGGCAGGGCAGATCCCAGAGCCCCCCAGCAATTCTGCTGCCACACAGGGATCCTGCCAGATCCTGGCTCACACTGGGGCAAGAGGTGTATTGAGAAAAGACTCCATGAGCTGCACCTTTGTTAGGTGAGCGTGGCCCCATCCCTTCTTCGTGCCACAGAGACAAGTGCCTGTCACCTGGTGGGTGAAGGAGAATCCAACAGGTTCTTCTCAGCAGTGAATCTCAGGGAATTTGAATTTCATGGCAAAGTACTTATGAAGAGCCTAGGAAGTAGCCAGGGTGCCACCTTTAGCTGAATTTATCTGGTTCCATGTCACCTTTAGACATGACTGTTGTTTTGTGCCATCTGTAGTTTTGAAAACAAAAGCTCCAACCATGCATGCAATCCGTTTGCCAAATTAGGGTTCAAAACTCCACATTTTGGCTGATGGCACTCATCAAAAAGTACATTTCATTTTTGCGGGAAAATATTTGTACCTGTTAGTAAAAAGTCAGGCCCACCTGAGCTTGTCCACCCGTGTGCTGACAGGGCTGCCCACAGTGTTTGCCTTCACACTGGGCTGATCTCCTGGGTTGACTATATGATGCTTTTATCCCCAGTTGTCTGTTCTGTTAATGCTGAATAATAAGTTTTGCACCTTTAAGCCTTGTTCCAGGGAGTGAAGGGGGCAGAGAAGAATCAGCAGTTTGTTTTCAGACACTGCACTCACTCCTCCACATTCCTGCTCCTGACTGTGCTGTCTGCGGATGGACAGACAGCGGGACAGAGCTCTCCTTTGCTTTTAGTTAGTTTAGCTAGCTGAGGCAAAGAAGTTCCCTGGACTGTGATTTTTTTCTTTTTTTCCCTTTTCTTTGGACCTGTTTAAACCTGCTCTGGCCTGAACACCCAGGGCAGCACCAGCAGCTGCACCTGAGGCCCACCAGGCCGGGCCTGGCCTGCAACATTTCCAGCACTGAGGGACTGATCAGAGACTGAGTGAGCTGAGCTGCAACCCAGGGAGGGATTTTCTCAGTTTGTCACCTCTTTTGGAGCTGCAAGGGGTTTTATTGTTTAATATTGTTTAGGTTTTATTGTCTAATAAACAGTCTTTTTCACTTTTCTCCCAGAGCGGTTGGGGAGAGGGGCCGATTGAATCTGCTTTCCCAGAGGAGCCCCTTTGGGGATTCTCTCCCAAATTTGCACTGAACCAGGACAGCTGGTCAATTCAAACACACCCAAAGCCTGTGCCTGTCCCTCCCTCATCTTCCTGCAAGGACACTGCGGGAGCTGAGCTCTTTGCAGAACACTCAGCACTGTCACAACATTGCCAAGGCAGGAGTTACCCCCAAGAGCTGAGTTTAATGTTTCCCAGAATACCCATTGCAATGTTATGACCATTGTAGCCACATTTCTTTTCATCTAAAACTATGCAGGGAAGAAATGTGAACAAGAAATTTCATGTGCTTTTGCCTCCCCTCAATGTCTCAGGGCTGACATTTGCTATCAGAAAGAAAGGTAAATTCTTGAGTGTGATGATGGCCTACAGAGAAAAACAGCCTCTGTTTAGCTCAACCCCATGGTATCTCTGATATGGATTTTACGCTTCCCAGGCCAGTGCAGATCCTGTGCTCAGGGCAGGGCCTCTGTCTGGCTGAATATTTAAGATGCTCCTGTCTCCTCTTGGTGACCAGTTCACCTTTATCCACAGACTCATTTCTCAGCTGCTCCAGATACTTTGCCTCCCTGCCCTCGAGCTACTCCCTTGTCCCTCCTGTTTCTTTTCATCTGGGGCTGGCTCCTGAGTTTTAGGGAGCAGCAGCCAGCCCTAAGGCAGCCCCTGGGCAGGCAGAGGCCACCCTGCATTCCCAGCAGAGCACAGGGGTTCACATCCCCAGATAGCTCTGCAGGACAGAGGTGGGGCCGGGTGTGTTCCTGTTCCTCTGGCACTGCTTGTGGAGCTGCTTATGGGAATGAGCTGCCCAAACCAGACACTGCTTATCCACCAGAGGCAGGACCCACACAGCCTTGCAGCACTGGGAACAAGCCAAAACACTCCAGCCCTCTCACCTGTGTTTGTGGAGTCTCCTTCAGCAGTAACTGCTCCTCCTGCACTGTGCAGTGCACACTGCAAACATTCACTGCAGCAGAGAGCAGCTGCCTGTACAGAACCATGGCCCTGCTGCAGATGTTGCAATTGCTGCACAAAGCACAGCTCCTGTGCCCCAAACCCTTTGTTGGAGCAGTGTGCAATATCAGAACTTACTGCCTTTCCCATGACAAAGAATCTCCTCTGCCAGCATCCTCAGCTCACAACCACACAATTCATTCTCATTCCTGCACCAGGGCAAGAACTCCAGAGTTAATAACACACTAGGGAACATGTTTTAGGGAAATTCTTCCTTTCTGGGATGCTAAGTCAGGTATTCTGAGAGGGGAGAAAACCTGAATGCCTTTTTCTCTAAAAGAAAGCACATGAAATTAGAAGAATCAGAAGAATAATTAGAAGAATCACAGACAGACAGTTTTGTTCTTTTAAAGTGAGCACTGGGGATGTGAATTACAGCAATTCTTTAGGGACCTTGCTTCTTTGGAGCTGGCTGGATGTGAGCTTCTGTCTGGAGGGTATTTAAGTGTATTAGTATGGCATGATGACTGAGTACACCCAAGACAGCTGATCTTCAGGGTGTTTGGAGAACAGAAAAAGAGCTCTCTGCCGTTTCTTAGACATATTGTGAAAATTAAATGCCCAATCAGGTGTGAAATTGTTTTTTACAATCCCCTATGAGAACAAGAGACTGCAGAGGAGTCTCTCTGAGGAATAACTTAGCTGGGTGTAGAACAGCAGCTGTGCTTTATTTCTGAGCAGACAGGGCCCACAGCACCACGGGGGATGGGAGATCCCAAAAGTATTGAGGAAATTTTCACCCCGACAAAGGAGACTCCATCTGATCAGAAGGCTAATTAATGACTTTATTATACTATGTTATTCTATGTTATATAACACTATGTTACAGTACATCTAAACTCAGTCTGCCAAGCACTCAGCTCTGCTCACACTGCCCAGAATCTCGTGACTGTCCTCACACACACACACACACACACCTGGCCCTGACAGGCCAAGGAAACAAAACACCATCACTGTGGGTAAACAATCTCCATGTTGCATTCTGCTTTGGCACAACACAGGCACAGCAAATGAGATAAAAAATATTTTTCTTTTCTCTGAGGTTCAGAGAATGTGAATCTCTGAAATATTCTTGGGAAGAATCGTGCCTTGCTTTTCTCTGTGAAGAGAAATGTGCCGACACCAAAAGGATGCAGAAGTGCAGAAAGTTAGATCCTGCAGTGAGAACTAAAACCCTGAGCTGGGGTCACAGATTCCTCTTCTGGTACCGGAGCTTAAAAACTCCCTGCCCAAACTCAGCCAGCAACTGATTGAAACAACATGTACACTACAGAATGGCATCAAGACACATACTTGAAAAAATGGCTCTTTTTGAAGCCAGATTATAACACAGGATCCCAAGCAGAGACTCTGTAAAGAAAAATTACAGCCATTTACCCCATGTCAGTAGCATTATTAGCTATGTTATATTTAGCTAACAGAGAGAAACGTCACAGGGCGTGAGCAGAGTTCTGCAGGAACATCCTTTGGCAGCTGAATCTCGGAGAGACATTGACTGTGGCCTTGGGAGGAGAAGCTGAGGGGAGATTAGCATTTTCCTGAGGCTGGGAGGCACCCAGGGCCTGCCTGGCTGCTACAGAGGCTGTCCAGAGGCTGGGGCTGTTAACAGATGCCAGGGGTATCGCTCACATTCACCAGCTGAGGATGGGCCAGGGCCACGGCTGGTGTCTCCTCAGAACCAGAATCTCCTCTTTGCTCTGCCCTTGCCCCAGCCCCTGTGCCCTGTGTCCAGGGTGGGAGGGCACACTCAAAGCTGCTCCTTGCCTTGAGCTGGGGCACTGCAGGCTGGGCCAGCCCTCAGGGATTGTCACCATCACCTGTGGAGAGGGGATATGGGAGACAGAAACAAATGGCAGTGGGTGCAGCAGTCCCAATTTCACAACTGAAAGGTGCAATGCTTTCCTATTCTGTTGGAATCAAAGAGAAGCCATTCTTGGGGGTGGGAAGGAACTAGTTCTGGGCTTCTCCTTCTTACTTTTTTTTTTTTAATAAGGAATTTAAAGGTGTTCCTTATGCTTTCAAATATTTGGTTATTTCTGGCTGAGCATTATCACAGTAACTGCATTTTTGTCTCACAGAGGGAGGTGCTGTGTTCACACCTGCAGGCACTGTGTCCCTCCCAGAGCCTTGGTGTGACCTGAGGGACCCTGGGGACACTCAGAGCTCCTGAGGGACAGCAGGTGAGCCGGCTGTGCAGTCAGGAGAGGGCACAGCCCAGCCCCAGCTCCTGCCACAGCCCTTCATGGGACAGGGCTGGGTCCCTCCCTGGCCCCTGCGAGTGACTGCAGTGACACCAGCGTGCATGGGCACACACCCTGAGCGAGGGCAACAGAGCTGCTGCTGCTGCTGGAATGAAGAGAAGCAGCCTGGGTCAGAGTCCCACTTCTGCAAGAAAACTCCCTTCCTGCCCTCTGCCACCAACTGAGGGCTGTGCTGCCATCCCAGCTCCTGAGAGCCACTCATAGGGCACAGACAGCCCAGGGCCTTCTAAGGGAATGTTTTAGCAGAAGGAAATGTGTGCCTTGGGCTTTGGCAAAAGGAGAAACTGCTCTCAGCTGAGATCTGCCCCTGCACACAGAGGGGATCTGCCCTGGCTGCCAGGTCCAATGTTGCACTGCAGAGCCCTCTGAGGAACCAGCTCCTGTGTCCCCAGCAGGTCTCTGAGCCTGGAAATGGCTCGGGGTTAAGTGAAGGGTTGGGCAATATCCCAGTAACAACACCCAGCTTCCCCAGCAGCAGCTGCCTCCATTGTTTCCAGTGGCATTTTCCACTCTCTGCCCAAGTGTTTACACTCTGGTACCCCCGGGCTCCTCAGGATGGCCCAGCCATAGGGAAGGCTCCCCAGGAAGCCCCAGAGCTGCAGGGTGACACAAGACAATGGCTCTGGAGCCAAGATATAAGGGCCTGCCTGCAATTAAGATAATTCCTAAGCAAATAAACACATCCAGTCTGGAGGGCTTGGGCTGTGCCTGCCTGGGAGGAGCTGATGAGGCAAGGAACCTCAAAGAAAGGTTTGGGGAACCTCAAAGAAAGGTTTGGGGTGCAGCTGGTGCAGATGGACAGATGGAAGAGGCTCCTTTGGCTCCCTGGGTTCATGAACACTTTATTCCCTGGCAGAAATGTACATCCCAGTGCCACCCCTGCCATGGCAGGGACACCTCCCACTGTCCCAGGCTGCTCCCAGCCCTGTCCAGCCTGGCCTTGGGCACCGCCAGGGATCCAGGGGCAGCCACAGCTGCTCTGGGCACCCTGTGCCAGGGCCTGCCCATCCTGCCAGAGAATTTCATCCTAATATCCAACCTAAACCTACCTCCTGTCCGTTTGAAGTTGTTCCACCTCATCCTGTCACTTTGGCCCCTGGAAAAAGTGTCTGTCCTTTCCTGCAGACTCCCTTCAGGTACTGGGAGATCACAATTGGGTCACCCCAAAGACTTGTCCTCTCCAGGCATCCACTCAGCCAGAAGAATCCTCCAGGAGCTTCTGACTCCTCATTAACCAGCTCTGAATGTGGAGCACACACACAGTTATCACAGCTGGGTGCAGGGTGTGTGGAGGCAGGGCTGAATTGTCAGTAACTGGAAGGCTCTGAAGCACTTTAACACTGCCATAGGACCCCAAACCCCACTGTCATTGCTGCTCTGGGCTGCTCTAAGTCGTTTTAAGCTACAGGATTGACTGCTCTGTTCTCATCTCTCAGCCTCACACAAAGGCTTTGGAAACTCTGACAGTCTGTTTTCATTTTACCTCTTGGGCACTGAATCTTTTCCCTGCATGAGGAGTTGTCTTTGCTGCTCTTACTGCATGATGGATTTTGTAAACTGTTTAAAGCCTTCTTGAGCTTTTCTAGGTGACAGCACAGCCACCGGAGGTTGATTCCCCCCCAGAATGAGTGGCTTTAATTCTCTAACTGAGCATCACCTTGGGAAACATGACAAAAGCAAAGTGACCTGGATGGTGCACATCCCTCACCTTCCCTTTTTCACAGACAGCTGGATAGACACACTCACTCTGTCCTCCAGGCTCCAAGCTCTGCCTTTCTCCTGCACACACAAATTCAATGATGGTGTTATATACCACCGGATATGTATGGTATCTATATGATAGGGTAGCTATGGTTTCTACATATCTCATATATATATTTGATTCCATATTTCTCTAGAATTTTGTTCCTTGCGTACTCAGCTTGCATTTATCCATTGAGATAACCATTTCCCTTATGTAATAGGTCCTGGAACTTTCACTGTGGTCCAAGACAAGAGGACAATAACATTTTCACAAAGTTGGATTTTCCAACTGCAGGAGTGAGCTGCTGGGAACAGGTGAGCCAGAGCTCCCCTCTGGTTTTCCACACACAGCAAGGCACTGGTGGCCAGTCCAACATGACACAGCTCAGCACTGACCCATCTGAGTTACTGCTTTTCCCCTCATGGCTTCTTGCCAGAGTTGCTGAACCCTCTGATTACAAAAAGGGCAAGAAATGGGTGTTCTTTGGGTGGACCCCACAATGCTGGAAGTGGTTCTTTATCTTGGCCCATACAACTGAAATTATTGCCCTGCTGGGCATACTGAGGATAAAAAGGTTTGAAGCAGGTCCAGTTCTGCTTCCCCTAAGGCCCAGAGCAGAAAGGGCTGAGGAGCCTTTGGGCTGTGCTCATTGCTCAGTGCAGCCAGGCTGGGCAATGCCCCTGGGCGAGGGGAGGAGGGCAGGGAGGCCCTGCCGGGGGGGCACTGGCACAGGACAGAGCCCAGCCCCTCTGCAGGGTAGTTTGCTGCTCCCAAGCCTGAGATAGCAATAAATCAGCACCAGCAGGAGCCTGTTTGGTTTTGGTTTTGGTTTTGGTTTTGGTTTTGTTTGTTTTGTTTGCAGCCTGGAAGAGCTCTGATTGTGAGCTCACTTGCATGGAGCTGGGCCAGTCACTCTTGCACAAATGCTGTAGGACTGGGGTGCATCCACAGCATGTGGGGCTCAGCCTGGCTCTGAGGGACTCTGCAGCCTCTGCCATGCCCAGATGTAATCTGGCCTGTCCTGGAGTGCTGCTCACAGGTCACATCTTGTGCGTAACACGAGGTGACAGCTCAAAGGAAGCAGGACATATCACTTATCCCAAATCAGCGGATTTGGGTTTTAAAGTTTATACTGAAAGTTTCCTTTAGAAATATCTCCTTTTTCCCCTCACTATTTTCATTTGTTAGTGAAAAATTTATGTGCTAGGGTCAGCAGTGTACTTGGCACATGCCTGTCCCAAGGAAAAGGATGAAGCAATTACACACGTGGCCTCTCAGCATGGAAAATACCAGATTACAGCCCAATTCTGACAAGACCTCTGTGGCCATGTGGTCATGTTCCTTTGAGTATTCCACCTCTATGGCAGACTCGTTTATGCTGAATTTACACTGCCTAGAGTCAGCACTAAAGCACTTGGAACACGGCTAAGATTGAGGAGCACTCCAGGGGCACCAAACGCCTCAGTGTAAGGCAGGGTGTTGTGGCAGCCCTGGGGACACCCCACACTGAGGGGGAACGTGTCCCCTCCACTGAGGAGGGGGACACTGCCCTGCAAAGAGGGGACACCCTGCACTGAGGGGGCACCCAACACTCCACACTGAGGGGGCACACAGTGCCCTCCACTGCAGGGGACACCCCAGGTTTAAGGGGGCACTCCATGCTGAGGAGGGGACCCTGCCCCACGCTGAGGGGGACACAGTGCCCCGCACTGCAGGCCCACTCATGCAGGGAAGGGGACCCAGCATCGCCCCCTCCACACCCGACAAACACCCGATATTCTCTGTGCCTTCCCTTTAAAAACCCACAGGGGGTGGCGGTGGGGGCGGCAGAGGGGTCCCGCGGCCATCCCCGTGCGGGAATTCCTGGGAAATCCCAGAATTGGGGAATTGCCGGGAGATGCGGGACGGCTGCAATAACCCGAGCGGCCACGAGGTGCCGCTGTTGACGCAAAAAAGACGCGTCCGGCCCCGATTTCCCATTGCCCGGGATTTCCTGTCCCTCAGCCCCGATTCCCCATTTCCCAGGAATTTCCTGTCCCTCAGCCCCGATTTCCCATTGCCCGGGATTTCCTGTCCCTCAGCCCCGATTCCCCATTTCCCAGGAATTTCCTGTCCCTCAGCCCCGATTTCCCATTGCCCGGGATTTCCTGTCCCTCAGCCCCGATTCCCCATTTCCCAGGAATTTCCTGTCCCTCAGCCCCGATTTCCCATTGCCCGGGAATTTCCTGTCCCTCAGCCCCGATTTCCCCTTTCCCAGGAATTTCCTGTCCTGCAGCCTCCATTTCCCATGAATTTCCTATCCCTTGGCCCCGATTTCCCTGTTTCCCATGAATTTCCTGTCCCTCAGCCCCGATTTCACCTTTTCCCCAGGAATTTTCCTGCTCCACACACAAAGCATTTATTCCATTTGTTTAAATGAGGTTAAGCAGGTTTTCCCCCATGGATGTACTTTACATCAGGAATGCTGATGAAATTCTTTTTGATTTCTTCTTTTCTGGAGTACAGCTAAGGAAGGGGATGTGCAGAAATAGGCCCACAGAAAGATGCCAAGAATAAATGACACATCTATGCCCTGAAAAGCAAAGGAGAATCAGAGGGAAAAGGAGGAGGAAAAGAGCTTCAGGGCAAAAATAAAGATAGATACTGCTAAGCAGAGGAGGCAGGGGAAGGAGTGAAAGCAAAGTAATACATCGTAACAAATCCTGGGATGTTTTGAGGTTGGAAACAAGGATAAGGTGGCACTTGATGTACCTCATGACAGTAAATTGACTCAAGTCATAAAGGCAGAGATTTTTTGAGTGGTTACAGCAATGTTCACCTAATAAGAACTAAAAGCAAAATATCCCTAGTAATTGCAGAAAATACATTAAAATTCATGCTGCAGAAAGGGAGCAAAGACCTTTTCTATATTTGTTTGCACCAATAATTTACATAAGTAGAGCTATGCTGATATAAAACTTTTAAAGAGAGCACTGGCCTTGCATTTGGCAGCTTTTTTTAAGTTAGATTTTTATGGCTTGGCTAATTGTTCTCCTTCCTTTAGTCCCTAAAGAATCCTGATTGGCTTCAAGTTAATTTGCTGAAAGCCAGAAATCTAGTAAAAATGTAATTTTACCCTTGCTAACAGCTGGAGAAGCAAAATCAATTTCAGCAGCTTGCTGAGTAATGAAATTAGAGGGCTCCGAGCTGACAGGAGCCTCCCTGCCCGAGTTGAAGGGCAGTGCCATGGCTCTGCTCTGACCCTGCTGCAAACACCCTGCGCACAGCCCTCAGCAGAACCCCAGCCTGGCCTCCTGAGCTCACAGGATGCCTCTGGGAAAGGCAGATCACAGAAAGCTGCTCTGAGTCAGATCCTGAGCTAACACACAGGGAAGGTGCTCTGAGCTCTGATCCCTGTCCCTGCACATCAGCCCTGCACAGCTCACGCCTCTCCAGGAGCTGGCAGTGGGAAAGGTCCACAGCAGAGTTTGTTGCGCTCCCCAGTGCTCCCCTGGGAAGCTGCCAGAGCTGAGCTGGCTGTTTTACAGCTAAATTCTGCGTTTCATTATCACCCAAATGACTGTAGAAGGTGTTGGACAAGCTGCACCATCGTTACTCAGAGTTCAGTTCTGCTCTTCCCAGAGGAGGAGATCTGAAGGGATGCTGCAAGCGAGCTGACTCGAGTGGAACAGCCCTCCCAGTCCCCTTCCAGCTGTTCCTGAGCCTGCCCAGGCTGCTGGCCTCTCACCCTGCACAAAGCCCATGAGGAAAAGGGGCTGAACTCATTCCCAGCAGCCAGCACAGGCTGAGCTTGGGGTTTGCCTGCAGCAAGGCGAGGTTTGCATCAGGCAGAGGTGAGAATGACAGAGCTGCCTCCCTCACTGCTCAGGTTTTAAAACACACCCAGGTTCCTGATGTTCTTGCTACCAGAGACACATAACTCCTCTGAGAATGGGCAAGGTGGAGATTTAAAACTGAAATCTCCATTTTGCAAAGCTGTGAGCTGAGCCAAGGGCCTGGAGAGTGAACAAATGTCCTTGGGCTGTCATTGCTGCTGCTGCACTGCTTATCTGACACCCCCACCTCAATGCAGAGGATCCTGAAGCCCTCGGAGGGGTGAGCTGAATAAACTCTCAGCTGTGTGTGGTGGGCAGATGGGTGGCAGACCGGGAGAGACCTGCAGGGCTGAAGAGGCAATGGGAAAAGGTGCACAGGACACAGCTCTGCCAGTGCTCCTCTGGGACCGTGTTCACAGGGATCCAAGGATGAGGGAAGAGATGAGGATCTGACTCCATGTTTCAGTAGGCTTGATTTATTATTTTGTGATATATATTACTTTAAAACTATACTAAAGGAATACAAGAAAGATTTAATCAGAAGGCTGGCTAAGAATAGAATAGAAAGGAATGATAACAAAGGCAGCTGTCTCGGACAGAGTCTGGGCCAGCTCGCTGTGATTGGCCATTAATTAGAAACAACCACATGAGCCCAATCCCAGATGCACCTGTTGCATTCCACAGCAGCAGATAACCATTGTTTACATTTTGTTCCTGAGGCTTCTCAGCTTCTCAGGAGGAAAAATCCTAAGGAAAAGATTTTTCATAAAAGATGTCTGTGACATTCCTCCTCTGCTGGGTGCTTCTGGTCACTGGGAAAGGCAGGAGGATGCAGAAGATTGTGGCCATAATGAAACCCCCAGAGTTCCTCTCCTGCTGCCCAGCTCCTCCTGCTCTCTTGGCACAAGCTGCAGGACTGTCCAGGGCACACAGTGCCAGAACAAGGGGGAATGGTTTTAAAATAAAACATGACAGGTTCAGATTAAATAGTAGGGAGAAATTCCTCCCTGTGAGGGTGGGCAGGCCCTGGCACAGGGTGCCCAGAGCAGCTGTGGCTGCCCCTGGATCCCTGGCGGTGCCCAAGGCCAGGCTGGACACTGGGGCTGGGAGCAGCCTGGGACAGTGGGAGGTGTCCCTGCCATGGCAGGGGTGGCACTGGAGGGGCTTTGAGGTCCCTTCCCACCCAAACCAGTCTGGGACTCTGTGATTCCCCTTCAGGATCACCACAGCTCAGGCAGATGACAAAACACATCACTCTGCCATCAGTAACAGCATTGCCAGTGCAGGGCTTGGGTTTCTTTTATTCCCTCTGGACATGATCTATCACAAACTTGGTAGTATTGTTTTTACAGATGATTTATTTTGCACTTATGAAAACTGACTGCAGCCTCTTGAGAAATAAGGAGGGAGAAACTGATGCTTTGCAAAAAAAACTTTTAAATGAAGTGATTTAAAGGCAGAAAGGAAGACAAGAAGACGATTCTTTGGGCAATCACAGGAACAATAAAATCAATTAGAGCAAAAGGTTCAAGGGCTGGCTTAGGGATTAGAAAATCTGATATTGGAAAGTGGCTGATGAACTTATTTATTCTTTTGCAAGCAGGTTCTGAGTTTGAAGCAGACTGCTTTATATGGCAGTTGATCTGTTTATCACCAACACAGAGGAACCTCCTTTCACATCACCAATTAGTGATGATGGCAAAGTGTGAACCAGGGAAAGGTCCTTCAGGGGGAGGAGATTTGTGGGTTGGACTCTCTGAACCGATGGCAGCAGCAGCTGATGTGTGTGGGATGGAAGTGCTCATTAAAATCCATGATGTTCATTTGCAGTATGCAGCTGGCAGGGGTTCCCTGGCACCCAGCTCTGCCAGCAGGTGGATCTGCTGGGTGAGAGCTGCAGCAGCAGGATAAGCCAGGTGTTCTCCCATGCAGCTGAAAGACAGGTGAGCAATGTCTCTACAGGGAGAAAACAAACCCCTGAAATCAATGTATGCAGCCGTGTACAGCACCTTTTCCTCAGTATTTAATCAAAAGCAGAGCTGGGTTAGAAGCAAACTCCTGGCTGGGTGTGCAGACTTCAATTTAAGGTGAGCTGGAAGCCCTCAGAACATTCATTGCATCTCCAGCACGAGTACCCAAAGGAATTTCTAGCAAAAAAATAAAAAACTAATTCTTTTTACATGCTGGCCACACCAGTTCCCTTCTGCTTTTACTCCTCAGACATAAGAAATAGAGACAAAGGCAACACCTAGAGAGAGGGAAATTTCCTTAATTCCATCTCTCTATTTCAATTCCATTCAGGTCCTTACTCAACTGTACATTACCTTCCTCCCACCTGTATTATTTAAACTAATTTCTTTTTCTGAAGAAAAAATAAGAGTGAAACATAATAAAACACAAAATAAGCTACAAAACCCCCTCCATAACAATAAAACAAAGAGAAAAATTTCCACTCACAAAAAAAAACAAACCCCAAAACAAAACAAACAAAAACCCAAAATAAACCCCAATGCGCGCGCACACACACACACACAAAGCCAAAAAAACCAAACAAAACACAACCCATCCTCACCCCCCCAAAAACCTCAAAACAAAATACACCCCCAAAATAAAACCAACCCACAGCTATTACAGCAGTGGTGGGATTTATTGCATAGATGAGCCATTGAGGCCAAGGGTAAAACCAAGAGGAAAGGAGCAGAAGTAACAAATCAAATCACAGAAACTTGGAGGTGTTTGTCATTTTTAAAGGGTATCATGCATTCACATATCTCTGTAAGACAAACCACCATACCTTTTTTTATATAACATTTTCATTCTTTGCAGGCAAGAACATTCTGAGAAAACTTAGGACATTTTCCCAGGCTAATACAAGACACCTCAGCATTTATGTTTTGGGTTTTTTTAGCACTGATGCAGGTATATTTATTTATTTTTAACACTAAAGAATAATTAAGGTAGAAGCTTGACATCCTGGCTCACAGCCTAGAGGTCTTAAATTTTTTAAAAACAAGAAGCCCTTGAGACTGTTATAAGAATGTACAAATAAGAAGTTTACAAGTAAAATGGAAATCTAAGAGGCCATTCTTCAGAAAATTTTCTTCATTTTTTTTCTCTTGGGCAGGGTCTCCATCCTGTGCAGATTCTCTTGGAGGAGTCCTTTCAGCAAAACATCCTGCAGAGAAGTATGAAGTAGCTACTGGCATACAACAAATCCTCCTCCTTTTGATTTACTGTGGAGGTGGGACTGTGTAGGATTTACATGCCTTGTAAACTCTGGATTTACAGGGAACAGGGTTGTAAATGGGCACTGTGTTTTGGTGAACATTTACTTTTTATATTCATTGTGATTCAAGCATGATTTAATATGCATATTTGCGAAGTTTCCAAGAGGAAGCTGGATTAATTTTGCTCCATTTATTATTCTCTGCATCACTCACTCCAGCAGCCTAGCGTTTGCCAAATTTTAATCTGCCTGGGATTTTTAGAAATAAGTGTTGAATAAATAAGTAACTCGCTGATCAGATGGGTTGGCCAGCATCCCAGGGCACAGCCAACCTGCCTCAAGGAGAGCAGGGAGTGCTGAGCTGTGCTCTGCACTGCTCAGGATGAAGAAAACCAAACTCCCCTCAGTCACATCTTTCAGCAAGGAGATTATTTAGGTGGCTCCAGTTTAATATAAATTCCTCCTGATCTGTGCAGAAAAAGCATGGATCTAAACCCATCCTTGCTCTTTGCAATGCGTGTTCAGTTTGACTTTTCTTTTGTTCAGGGATGTGTGTCTGCAGTTAACCCACCCCAATCCAAACCTCTGGGAGGTCACTGTGATGCCTCAGGTTTTGGCTTTTCTATTTTCACATTCTGTGCTGCTTTAGTGTGTGGGTCTGGGGTTTGTATCAGGGGGTGGCGAGCTCTCTTCACAGAGCAGGGAGACAAAACAATTCCTGCTCCAGCTGGGCACCAAGGACAAATGATCCAAATCTCAGCCCAAGAGCACAAACACCATGGGCTGGAGAGAGAAAAACAAGGATGGGACTGCATGGGCTAAAGCTGGAATGGGAAAGTGAACTGCAAGGTGCAAATGGAGCAGAGCTGATCAAAGGGAGAGACCCTGTCACCAGTTGTACATTTTGGGACCATTTTGGTTCATCTTGGGTGCAGCCCTGGCTGGGCTCTTGTGCTGCCCAAGGTGGATCCATTGAGGCCTTTGAATAAATCCCTGCTTTATTCTGTAGCTCCGTACATCCCTGTTCTAGGGCAGCCTGCACAAGGCACCAGCTGAGCCCTCTGGAGCACCCCACTGCACCTGGGGGACAGCAGCAGCTCTGGGCCACGGCACAAGGGAGACATGGAGCTGGGTGAATCCAGGAGAGGTCACTGAGCCTATCCCAGAGCTGGATCCCTCTGCTCTGAGCCAGGCTGGCAGAGCTGGGGGTGCTCACCTGGACAGGAGCAGCTCCAGGGAGAGCCCAGAGCCCTTTGCAGGGCCTGAAGGGGCTCCAGGAGAGCTGGAGAGGGACTGGGGACAAGGGATGGAGGGACAGGACACAGGGAATGGCTCCCAGTGCCAGAGGGCAGGGATGGATGGGAGATTGGGAATTGGGAATTCCTGTCTGGGAAGGTGGGGAGGGGCTGGGATGGAATTCCCGAGGTGGGAATTTTGCAAAGCCCCCGGTAAAGCGCCCAGCTGAGGCTCCGTGCCTGCAGCAGCGGAGCAGAGCTGTGCACTAGGGGGTGGTCACGGACCAGCAGAGAGCAGAGCTCAGCCTGGGCAGCCTGAGCTCCGGAGGAAGGAACAGAAATGAAAAGCATTTAAAGCAACAGCGCCCGGCTGGTCCTGCAGAGCGGATCTCAGCCGTCACTGGGGAGCGCATCCTGCCCAGGGCTCTGCAAGCACCACACTCACACCCCTCTGTGCAGGAGGGACACACAGGAGCTCAGCCAGCAGGGTCTGCAGGCACAGCCTGTGGCCACTGTCTGCAGGAGGGGCAGAAATCTGCTCAGAGCATCTTGGAGCCCCCCTCTGACCATCACAGCAGCGCTGAGGGTGGGGGCTGAGGGGGGAAGGCAGGGCCCCCCAGGGCCTCTGTGTCTGTGCCTGCTGGACACGATGGTGGAAGAGCTGCTGGCACCCAAACAAGGTTGTTCAGAGTGGAAACGCCCCCAGCCAACCTTACACAAACTGCAGGTTAACCTTTTCCTAGAGACTCTACTTTAGGAGGCAACAGACTCAGATTTTCACAGCCTCCTTCAGGGTTTTGTTCAGAGTGGAGAACTGTGCTGCTTTGTCAGGTAGAAAATTATTTTTCCACCATTAGTTTTTTCTCACTGCAACTGGGGTTTTTTAAGACTTATATTCTTCAAAGCAAACAATTCTAGGCCACACATATGAGCAAGCCCTGAAAAGAGCCCTGTGTTGCTTTCCTGTTCCTAGAAGCAGTGTGTTTTTAAAACAATGCATCTCCCTAACTCCTTTGGGCAGTCAGTCCAAGATGAGAAAGGTGAGGGTAGGGGTGGGAGCAGTGCAGTGAGGCTGCAGCATGGAGGTAAATGACAAAAGCAATCTGTTTGGCTTGATTTAAACTTCAGTCCTCACATTAGAGGCTGCAATAGAGCTGAAGTTCAGGAGCTGATCAGCTCTGCTGAAGGACAGCCCGAGCCCTGTCTGACACTCCAGCAGGGCTCCAGCAGCAGAGTGGTGCTGCAGCTGTGCCACTCATCCCATCCTGGGTCCTTGGGAAATTCCAGTGACAGACACAGGAACAGCACCAGACTGAGAGATTCACCCACAATGCTGTATTTCAGCTTCTCTTCTCTTCTCTTCTCTTCTCTTCTCTTCTCTTCTCTTCTCTTCTCTTCTCTTCTCTTCTCTTCTCTTCTCTTCTCTTCTCTTCTCTCCCCTCTCCCCTCTCCCCTCTCCCCTCTCCCCTCTCCCCTCTCCTCTCCGCCCTGCCCTGCCCTGCCCTGCCCTGCCCTCTGAAGGCAGCTGAGGGGGCAGCAGACCACAGACCCCAGGGTGTCTCAGAGCTCCACAGGCCTTTCCAGCACTGAGAGTTTTCCCCACTCCTAGTGCGGGAATTGTGAGGCAGAGCTGGAGAAGCAGCAGGAGCAGTGATGGGAGTAATGGGTAGTGCAGAGCTAACTGAGGTGCTGAGGGACTGTGACACTGCCTGACACGGATTGATTAAGAGGCTGAAGCTCTGACTGTGGCACTTGGCTGTGGAGAATAAAAGGAACTTTCACTTCTCCCTCGCACACATCCATCACGGGCAGACAGGCGCTGGCTGCTCCGCGATGACTGCGGCGCCTTTTGTGAGAGGGAGGCACGAGATGGAAATTCAGCTCCTTCTGTGATCTGAAAAGCATTTCAATTCATCAGCTTTTCTGAAAGGATCTTCAAAGAAGAAATAACACTCTTTGGTAGCACAGCTGGGTTTCAGCGTGTTCAGCATCGCAGCTATCAAAGGCTCTCCTGGCCTGCCTGAGAACCTGGCTGGGGTTTTGGACACAATGGCTGGGGGTTGTTCGCAGGAGGATGCAGTGGTGCCCAGGGCAGGGCAGCCACCAGCACCCAACAAAATGCAGCATCTGGAACGTGTCTGCCAAGTCAAGAATATTCCAAAGCCCTGCCTTGAATAGAGAACGGGTATGGATGCTAGGAAGGGCATCTCTATGGTTCCAGCTTGTGCATTACAGGGTGCTCTCCCATTTCTGCACTGACCTGTGTGTACAGCTCCAAGTATTTGGCTTTGGGATTGACCCTGATGGCAGTTGTGTGATCCAGGACCTGAGAAAGGCCCGTGATCACAGAATGCCAGACTGGTTTGGACTGGAAGTGTCTTTAAACCTCCTCCTGTTCCACCCCTGCCCTGGGCAGGGATGCCTTCCACCAGCCCAGGGGGCTCCAAGCCCTGTCCAACCTGGCCTTGGACACTTCTTAAAAAAGATTAAAGCATCTTAAAAAAGATTAAAGTCAGCTCCCTTTGCTTTTGTCTTCTGCCTTCAGCCTTAGGGCACCCTCATGGCAGCAGCTCTTCCTGGGACACTCCTGTGGCCATGGGCTGTTGTGGGAAGATACCTGAAAATTCCATCAAGATGCCCAGTCCCAACACTGAATCAATAGGAACAGGTCCATCCAAGGTGCTAGAAAATAAGGATTATCTTTAGGAATAATGTCAAACCCACAAATCTCTGAAGAGGTAATTGTCCTTAGGAAGACAATATTACAAAGTCATTCAAACTGCAATTTGAAAGTGTCGCTAAATAGAGACGGCAAGTGTGAAAGCACAAAGACCAACTCAGCTCCACATTTAAAGCAGCAAATTATCAGATGAACCATTTACTGCCTGGACTGGCTCATGTGCAAGTGATTTGCTGAACCATTCCTCTCAGTGCTCTTGGCTTTGCCATGTAGGAGCCCTGTTACAGTTTCCAGCACTGATCTCTCTTGTTCAGATCATAAAGCGACTTGGGGTTTTGTAAATTAGTTTCACATTTCCCTCAGCTGCATTTAGCTCCAGTTTACTTTGATCTCTCTTGCTCAATCCCAACTTTGGCCTACCTTCAAAAAAAAAAAAAGAGAAGAATTTACATTATGGTCCAATTAAGGCCCATTCAAACATTTGCCATTTTGAGAAGTTTATTTGCCTTTCCAGAAATAACAAAATCTTCAACACAAATTTCAGGAGGATCTCATCCATCCAGGATTCTTCCAAACTCCATCAGCCTCCTCAGAGTGCTGCCACAGCATCCCAGTAGGATGATGGCTACAGAAGAAAGCTAATTAAGACTACAATCACTGCAATGGCACTTGCTGGGTTCCCTGCTTCATCCTCCTCAGCTCTGCTTTCTCCTCCACTTCGTGTCCCTTGTCCTGAGGTGTGCCCAGCTCTGTCCCAAGGGTTCAGCCACTGTCACCGCTGCTCTCAGCGCTCTAAAATGCCCTGGCTGCACCAGGGAGCACAGAATCTGCTCTGCAAGTGGAGATGGAAGCTCCCCAAAGTTAATCATTGCTTCATTCAGACCTTTGTAAGCCTCAGATAAAACACTGTACAAATGTCGACATCGACTATCAACATTTGAACAATTCTTTGCCAGGGTTTTTTTTGTACTATGACCCACCCGAACATGTGCCAGCAGCTTTGATTATTCCCCAGACACATAAGGGGCTCTAGTTCTCTGACAAGATGAGCATAACTTTTTTATATTCTTGAGCAAAACAGACTTCAAAAGCAAAATTAAGAGCCACCATTTGCTGTGTCCAAGTTAAAATGCAATAAATTTAACTTCCAAGTTAAAATGCAATAAACCCTCAGTGCCTGTCTGTCTGTACTCAGGGAAACACCGAGGGCTGTGAGCCTGGCCACAGCTAATCCATTCAGAAAGTTGCACAGCTCTCTGCAGAAAGCTTTTCTGGAGTAGTCAGTCAGTGCAGGCAGCTCGGATGCTTTCCTCTTCAAAGCACACCAGCCTGTCATGTAGGCTGGCTTTGTGCACAAGGAGAGTATTTTTAGCAATGCACTGAATGGTTTGACATTGAGAGAACTGAGGGACATTGTCGTGCTGCGAAAACTTGGATTGGTAATTCTTGTACTGAGGACTTCCTGGGCCCAGAGAACAGCCTGGAAACATTCACAGACACTATAATTATTCCCATTTCTACATCATGCACTCAAAAGAAACTCCTGTTCTCTCATATCATTGTCCAGTCTTCCCAGGGACTGCTGAAATTTTCTTGTGGAGACATCCCTCCTCCCATTTCAGACTCAGGATTTAGGTAGACACAAGGTCAAGGACATTGGGATGGATGCTAAGGAGTCTGCCCTGGGACTGGTGCTTTGGTAGACACAAAACACAAATAGAAGCAAATTTATTTGCAAATGTAACCCAGTTTCCCAGGGAATGCAGAGCCAGGACAGCAGCTGCATCCTTATGGCCCTTACAGTCTCAGGATGATTTCATGATTAAAGGGGGTTTGCACAGAAAATCCCTCCCTTGGTCATTCCTATTGCAGGAAACAAACCTGTGCTGCCGTAGCATCCAACTTGATCTGATTTGGGCAAGAACCTGCCTGAGATGTGGAGCGCAGGAAGGTGTGGGTGGATGGTACCACTGTCCCTGTGAGTGCCACTTCCTTCCCTGTGCCACCATGTCCCTGTGCCACCACTGTCCCTGTGAGCACCACGTCCCTGTGCCACAGGCCCCCTCACAGCACGGAAAGGACCAAGCAGTGCCCCAGGAAAAAGCTGCAAACTGATGTTAGTACAGACTAGGAAGAGAGACCAGGTAGATACAAACACCTACAACCATAAAACTGTATTTTCACATTCACTACAAAAGTTCTTAGTCCTCACATTGACAGTCTGCCCTTGCCAGTGCTGAATTCTGTACTCAGTTGATTAGGAGACAAGAATTATCTATATCATATAAAACAGATCAGTGCCATTGCTTGCTATTACATGATGAAAACCTGCAGTCCTTAAACTATTCAAAGCACAACATTCTTTATATCTAACTGAAAAGTAGGATAATTAGTCAATATGCACAGCCTTTCATCAACCAGAAGTCTTAAATTATGACTGGTATTAATTGCATATAATTGAAATTATAAATTCCCCAAGATAAATCATTTCTCACTTGTAAATCCTACAAATATTTTTCCCCACAATTATAAATAATTTCTCATTCATAAGCATTTACAGATTAATGCAGAGCTATGGATGTAATTTCTTTGCAAATGAAGCTATGTCAATGTCACTGCTATTCATAAATCTCCACGCTCCATATTTTTTAATGAAGTCTAAGAGGTTATGAATCAAGGCAAATTTTTATTGTTTGGTGTATAAGCCTTAAGAATCAGAAACAGGTTTTATAATCTAATTTCCCCAGAGATTATGTAACAAAAGTGATAAATTTACAGTTAGTACAGCAATGGTTTTGACAGCTATGACTTTTTCCCCAGAAGAAAGTAATTTGAATTTAGATTAAGACACATCACTGTATCTTTCCTTATAAACTGTTGGATTAAGTTTCCTGATCACTCTGTGTGCACATTTGACTGAGTGAACCAAAATGTGGAAATTAAAAATGTAGGAAGGGAGCAGCTTCTGCATTCCATTGACCTTTATATTAGTTAAGCATTTGAATTTTAATAAACGTATGATACATACTTTAATTAAAGTGTAAATCAGAACTCTTGACTCGCTCAGATTTATGAGCCGTGTATCAGCAAAGCTCCATTCAACCTTTCCAGCAGCACTGCTGCTGCATGGCACACCAGAGCTGATAGCAAAAGCACCCACAGGCTAAAGGTGAGAACTTCTAGCCAGTTATCTTTGGGCTCTAATTTAAATTTGAATATGAAGGCAATCAGAGGAAAATATTAGAGAGAGAGAAGAATTCAAGCTGGCTGCTCAAATTAGTCGAGACAGAGGAGTATGAAAGTCTCTTTCTACTTGTACCTAATAATTTTATAGGACAGCCTGTCTGAATCATCCCCCAGACAAACACAGAATCACAGAATCAGCAAGGTCAGAAAGGACATTTGGGATCATTAAATGCAACCATCAGCCCAGCACCACCGCCCTGCCCACCCCTGAACTGTGTCCCCAGGTGCCACATCCACACCTTGGGGACACTTCCAAGGCTGGGGACTCCCCCCCTGTCCTGGCAGCCTGGTCCCATGCCTGCCCATGTTCTCCATGAGGAAATTTGGACAAGCACATCCCTGTAAGGAGTTTACACAGCTCTCAGTGCTGTGAGTGAGTGTACTGGGGAAACAGGGGCTCTGCTGACTTCCCTCCTGCCATGGAAGGGAACTCCTGCTTTCAATACCATTCCAGTTTCCTTTTTTAAAATTCCATTTTCTTCAGTACCATTCCATTTCCCTGTTCAGAAAAAAAGGAACAAAAACTCTAAAAATAACCCACACCCTACTCCTCCTTTCCCAAACCAAAAACCACTCCCTCAGCACAAATTCCTGTGTTGGAGTTGGAGGATGTGATGCTCAGAAACCTGCCCTATGTACATGTTTTATGGAAGTGGAACACAACAAGCACATCTTTCACAAATAATCACTCTGGAGGATGTTAAAAAAATAATAGTTCCTCAGACTGGCTGTTTATTTTTTTTACAGTGAGTTGTATATTTAAGGTAGCTGAAATACATTCATTTACTCAGTCCAGCATGTTCCCTTTCTCTCCTACCTCTTGTCATACTGCACAGCTCCCAAAGATGCTAAAACCAGTCCCTCTGGTGGAAGAACTCTTTTCTGAATTTCCTTTGACTTTCATTAGATCACTCAGAGAAATAAGTGAGTTCTACAACACCAGTTTGGATGGAAGACTTCCAGCACGTTGTTTTCTTGTTTGGATCACACTTCTCAAGGGGGCACTGAGTGTTCCACAGGAGGGATCACCCTGTGACCCTGCTGCTCCCACAGGGGTGCAGGGCCCAGCCCCAGTGTGACAGCCCCAGGAGTGGCTGTGTGGTGTCTGGAAAGCAAGAGAACAACAACAGAAATGAATCCCTGGCTGGAAAATTGCTGGAAGTTTGCTTAGCTCCAAAAGAAACCCTGAAGCTGTGAGGTCTGATGCTGGCTGTACTTTTTTTCCTGTGTGAGCCAGTGGTACCCAGCATCTTTCTGACTCTTTGTGCTGATGAATGCAGTGTAGTGCTGTGAATTTTATCTGGGTTTAGATCAGCTGGTGGTCCTCTTTAAAAAGAGACCTTCATCCTCTGAAGCTGAGGAACACTTCCTGCAAGGATTCATCACGAATGACAAAGGCTTTAACAGTGCTGTTGTCATTCTGGCCTATCTGTAACTCTTAGATGTTGTTTCCCCTGGCCATGATGTTATCTGAGAGGAGCAGGATGGTTTGGCTGCAGGCTGAGCCTCCCAGCCCCTCTGCTCCTGCCTCCTACCCTGGCATGGCTGCAGGGAAAGGGCAAAAGTCCAGAGGGCAGAACCGTGGGAATGAAGGGAACGCAAGGAAATGAGAGGCTACCAGTAACTCTAGAGTTAAATAAATCACAGAATCCCAGAATGGTTTACTTGGAAGGACCCCAAGCCCATCCAGTCCCACCCCCATGGGCAGGGACACCTCCCACTGTCCCAGGGTGCTCCAAGTGTCCAGCCTGGCCTTGGGCACTGCCAGGGATCCAGGGGCAGCCACAGCTGCTCTGGGCACCCTGTGCCAGGGCCTCCCACTCTCAGGGTAGTTCTTCCCACAGGGAAAAATGTCTTCCTCAAATCTAATCTAAATCTACTCTCCTTCAGGTTGAGCCATTCCCTGTGTCCTGTCCCTCCATCCCTTGTCCCCAGTCCCTCTCCAGCTCTCCTGGAGCCCCTTCAGGCCCTGCCAGGGGCTCTGGGCTCTCCCTGGAGCTGCTCCTGTCCAGGTGAGCACCCCCAGCTCTGCCAGCCTGGCTCCAGAGGGGCTCAGCCTGGTGGCTCTGGGGAAAACTGGTGCCCTGCACTGCCCATTGTGTTGGAAAGGTGTTTGATGCCCCTTGTGCATGCTGCAGTTTTTGCCTGCCTGTTTCACAGAGCAGCAGGGGCTCAACACAG
This sequence comes from Melozone crissalis, assembly GCF_028551555.1. Taxonomy (NCBI): domain Eukaryota; kingdom Metazoa; phylum Chordata; class Aves; order Passeriformes; family Passerellidae; genus Melozone; species Melozone crissalis. The sequence goes on along the minus strand of NW_026535807.1, from coordinate 21,591,049 downwards.
TGTTCACCTCACACCTCTTTGGCAGCCAGGCTACATCAGCTACATTGACTCATAACTGGAGGCAGTGGCCATCAGCTTCTCCTCTATTTTGTCTTGGAAAACTCAAAACATTTGCAGAGCCAGAGGGAGGACTAAAACCAAGTGGGGAAGAGGTGCTGTGATGCCCTTCTTGTCCCACTGCACAGCACATGAGGTGGGGATAGCTCTGCAAAGGCAGTGGATGGCAGCAGGCAGGGCCTGGGCTCAGGGCAGGCAGTGCTGGCACTCCCAGGCCTGGCTGAGAGTCTGGCTGGGGCTGCAGGTGTGGGATGGAGTTCCTGTGAAAGCGCTGTGGTAAGAGAACTGCTAATTAATTCAATACCAAAATACTTGCTTAGGTAGAAGGCTGCTTCTGAAACTCATGCAGATTGAAACAGCAAAGCTGCAGCTTCAACACCACTCTGAGGTTTGCAGTCCTCTCCTGAAAGACTCCAAAGATGTGGATCTTAGCAAGGCACTGAGGCAACTGCAAACCAGTTCCCTCCCAGCCATATGAGGTGGGACCCCCATTCAGCCCTTGCAGCAGAGCTCCCACTCCTGTCCTCACAGCAAACTTATCTCTAAAATTGTCCTGAGGCCCATTCCTCTCCTCTGCCTCAGTCAGAGCCCTCCAGATCCCCCCTGCAGGCAGCAGAAATTCGTTTCCCGTCACACATCTGAGGGGTAGAGAGCACATGTGTCACTGCCCCAGGGGAATGTAAAATAAACTGAGGAGCACTGGCATGCCCAAAGCCCTGGAACAGCTGCCATCAGTTTTATAGAGCAGGTTGTGGTTTCCTCTGACAGCCTGACCTTGACTGTCATCTTTGCCCTGAAGACTCCTTCCCTTGGGCAGGTTGGTCCCTCCCCTGCTCCTTCCTTCCCTCTCATCCTGCCCCAGGTCCCTCCCAGCTGTGGCTGCTGTCTGTTCCTTCCCAGTTATCAAATCCAGGTTTTTCCTGGAAGAGCCTGAGAACGCCCTGCTGCACCATCACCCCTCCAAGGGCTCACACAAGGCAGGAATGTGGTGGCTTCCCAAGTGAGCTCTTCTTTCCCTGTGCTGCTGCAGGAGCCCAGGCAGTGTTTTAATGGGTTGTTATTCCTGCCATTTCCAACAGGGAGGGAGGAAACTCCGGGGCAGGGATGGTGCTGTGGGGTCCTGGTGATCCAGGGAAGCTCCTCCGAGCTGCACAGCACAACAGGCCGGGCCCAGAGGTGCCACAGGACCAACTCAAAGCGCTGAAACCCAGGAAACACTGAAGGCTTTCGTCAGTTTTCCACTTTTCTCCCTATTAATGCTTCACCCAAAGATGAGCTCTTCAGAAATTAATGGAAAACTTAAGTTTTCCAGCCAGCACTAAATTCTTCCTGCCAGTTTTTGATTGAGAAAATCCCTAAAGTTGTAATTTCAATCAATCTGTTAGGATACACATTTTTAGTCCTTATTGTTATTACTTCTGCTTATATAGGAGACAAATAATGTAAGATTCAACTCCCTGACACTCAAGTTTTGCAGAAACTCACTCAGGATCATGCCAATGTACAGCTTAAGTTAGGGCTTGAATATTTCTCAGTACTTCTGCAAATAAATCATTAGATCTGTACCCATCATTTACCAGCCCATCTCTGCCTGTCCTAATGAGCAACACATTGCATTTATCACCCCCTCTGTCATCATTTATCATGGTGCAGTCCATTAAAATCCTTGAGCAAACCTCTCCCCTGCACCGAGGAGCTGCAGGATTTGACCCACTTAAATTTAATAAGAGACAGATTCTTTCTGAGGTCTCTCTGATGTTAGGAATTCACATGGGTTTCTTTTTTTAGATTAGGTATTATTGCCTGGCATTTAAGGCTCAGATAATTAAGTAGATTTATATTTATATTGTCTTATTATTTACTCATGTCTGTTACTTAAAACTTAATAACAAACAATGACATTATTACTCAAGTACTTAAGATATCCATAATTGAAATTAGGATCCAGTGCAAATGACTCCTTATTCTGACTTGATGGGTAAATAAACATTCATCAGTAAAAGCAATGAAGACAGCAAATAAAAAATAAACCCTTGCTCTCTTTATCCTGTGTCACATGGCCAGGACATGCAGCATTGCCTTGAAGGTGGGAAGATGCAGACATCAATATCAAGGGTGGGAAAGCAAGTTGGAAAGTCAAATCTGATATAATTTTGGACATGAATATCTTGGGACACAAGCAAGACAACATTTGAAGGAGGAGATAACATCTTTATTGCACATAGGGATAGAATGATAAAAAGAAATAAGCATTCAGGCTCAAAATGCTTTTTCAGTTTGCATGCTGTAAAGCTTGTCTGCTCTTCCAAGTATATCATTATGTCTCAGGAACGATATTATCTCTCCCTGCAGACTCGATGGTGCTTAAAATGTCAGCTCTTCTTGAAGAGGTCTGCTCTGCACCTTCCATCTGTTCCCAAGGATGAAAGTGCTGTCCATCTCTGCTTCCCACCTCTCCCACAGCAACGTGGGAAAAGGCTGAGGAGGGTTTCCAAATAAAATATGTCTTTTAGATTAATATTAACCTCATTTCCATACCTCAAACTGTTGGCAGAGACCACAGAGCATGGGTATTATGTGCCTGCCATGTGAAATACTATTTATAGGTGCCAGCTCTCTGAGTAGGCACAAGAAAAAGTTACCAGTTGTTTCAGTGCAATATGTGTACAGTAAAATTAGTCTGTAATCCTTAAGAAAAATCTTTTACTTGGAAGAAAAAAGAGTTAAGGAAAAAAGAGTTGGTGGGTGTAGCAAAATTAGTTTGAGTTCTTTCTAAAAAGAAATAAGAAAAAAATAAAGCAAACAGGAAATACCCTAAACTCATATTGTAGATTCTTAGGTAGCATTTATTTTTATTAGAAGCGTACAGAAAAACAATCAGGCTTTTGTGTTCCTGTAGTGTGGATAAGGGATGGCATAATCCCCATTTTTAAGAGGGAAGGATGTTGCTATAGGACACGAAATAAAATGACATGGACACGCAGCTCTCCAAGGTAAAAAAGAGGGAAGTCAAGGTAAAAAAGAGGGAAGTTTAATTTCTGACTCCACCATTTATAGATTTCCAAAAGTGACAGTGGATTGGAGGATGACAGTGCCACCTCTCCAATGACACTGAACAAACCAACAGTCCATCAAATTTCTCCTCCTCCATAAAAGAATGCAAAACAATAAGTTATTTACATAAAGTGTGTGAGAAAGTTCGTTACAAGAATGGAAACATCAGAAGGCTTAGAAAAACTTAAAAAACCAAGGCGACAGAAGAAAGGTAGAGTTTAGCTGATTTGCCCAGTCACAACACATCCCCACCAGCTCATGGAATTAAGCCTTGCTCCTTTCCCAAGGAGGTGCCCATCCCACTGTCCTTTGGACAAAGCAGGGCCAGGCAGGGCCAAAGCCAAACCAGCCCTGCCAGGGAATTTCCAACACGTTTTTCCTGCGGGCAGAAGGGAGGGAGGGCTGGAGGCCTTTTGGGCAGCTGTGACAGCGCAGAGCTGCACTGTACACGTCATAGAAGGAGGAAGGTTTGGCCACAGGAGGCAGTGCCTGAGGAGAGCAGGGGCAGCAGCTGCAGTGTTGTGTCCCTGGGTCACGGATGAAGGCCAGCACCATGCTGGACACGGCGCTCACTGCCCCCCGCGCCAGGGCCGCCCCCAGGAAGCCGAAGATGGCGGCGAGCAGCTCCAAGGCCCGCAAGGCCGCAGGGCCCAGCATCACCAAGCTGTTCACCAGGGCTGTGTCTGCCCCCAAGGAGCGCAAGGAGCTCTCCCTGGCCACGCTCAGGAAGGCACTGCCTGCTGGTGGCCGTGATGAGGAGAAGAACAAGAGCCACATCAAGCTGGGGCCCAAGAGCCTCACCAGCAATGGTGCCCGGGTGCAGACCAAGGGCATCGGAGCCTCTGGCTCTTTCAAGCTGAACAAGAAGCCGGGTGAGACAAAAGAAAAGGCAACAAAGAAAAAGACAGCTGCCAAGCGCAAGAAGCCAGCAGCCAAGAAGCCCACCGGCCCTGCCAAGAAGCCCAAGAAAGTGGTGATAGTCAAGAAGAGAACCAAGAAGGCAAAGAAGCCAGCAGCCACAGGAGCCAAGAAAGCAGCCAAGAGTCTCAAGGGAGGCACACAGGCAGGCCACGCCAAGGAGGCAGCGAAGAGCCCAGCTAAGGCGAAGGTGGTGAAGGCCAAAGCAGCCAAGCCTAAGGCAGTCAAACCCAAAGTGGCCAAGGCAAAGAAGACAGTGCCAAAAAAGAAGTAAGACAACTGAGAGAAATTGAGAGTCTGCTCATTTAAATAAACCCTATCATCTTAAATAATTTTTTGTCATTCCAGTACTCTAGTGATGCCCAGTTACCTAAACTGAAGGTACTGGTATGGGACCTTGTCACTTGGGGCAGGGTGTGTGTGTATTCCCACAGACGCTGGTATCCAATGGTAACAACCCTCTGCACCAGCTGGATGGAAACCCCAGACCTTTGGAATGACAACTCGCCTGTGACTTCACCTGGACCTCAAGAGTCAGACGCTTTAAGAACATTACCAGCAAAAAGAAATGCTCCCTCTGACAGTTTTAAATGTTACCTCTGATAGTTTTTAAGTTGGTTTGTTTGTTTGTAACATTCAAGTTGTAAGTTTTAAGTAATTAGCCTGCAGCATGCCAGCCAGCAACATTGCACCTTTGATAGCTCCTGGACACGATAGTAAAAAATTGATGGGACACACCAAAAGCTAGAAAGATTAGGTTTGTCAGTTTAGTGAAGAATTTATTCTCCTTGTACTGTGTTTGTTGTCCTTTCTGCAAAGGGGCTCCGCAGAGAGATAATAAACACGGCTTTTATATTTAAAAACAGAAAAGGGGGAGCTGTGAGAGCGTACAGCTGGACTGTGTGTGCCATAAGAGGAGGAGGGGTTTGCAGAGCCAGCCCCTGATGAGAATGCAGGCAGGCAGCTGTTGGTCAGTGAGCTGGGGGGTAACCAGTCATAGCCAACCAGGTTTGAACGTGGAGCATTTTGAATAGGGTGTGTGAGAGCTGTGCAAACCAACAAAGTCTCTGCTGCACAAACCATGAGTGCTGTGCTGTCTCTCTGTCTCCCCCATTGCGACAGCCAACAAGGCACCTTTTATCCCCAAACCATTTTGCAGCTTTCTCCCAGGACAAGGTGGCCTTACAGTGAGCACAGGTACAATTTACACCCCCAGAAATCCATTTACACACTGCTCAGGCGGTGCCTGGAGACCTCAGCATCCATGGAAAGGAGGAACAGGGATCAGTTTCCAGTTCTGGGCTGGCCTCTGTGCCAGCATGGCCACCACCCAAACACAGGGGACAGGTCCCAGACAAACACTGCATTCCCAGGGGTGACCCCAGGCCCCCTGCCAGGCACAGGTGGGGCAGCCCAGCTTTGTCTCCTTGTCCCTGTGTGCTCACAGCCATGTGCCAGCCAGGCTCACACACGTAGCACCAGCACCATCCACCCACTCTGCTGGCTCCTTCCTCAGCATCATGCCAGCCTGTTCCACAGCACCGGAGCCAGCCTGCTCCCCCGGCAGAGCCCTGCACCCAGAAACACAAAAATATCCCTCCCTCTCTTCTGTTCCTGCCAGCCTCCAGCCAGGGTGAGTTCTGCTTGGCTCCATCTTTGAGCTGCTCTCATGCCACATTGCCAGGACTTCACCTGAGTCCAGGACTCATCCCACCAAGAGCCCGAACCTGAGCTGCACCCCCTGGTCCATGGCACTTACAGACAGTGGGATGTGATTCCAGGCAGGGAGCTCCTAAAATGGAGCTTTTCAACCCTTCCTGGGGAGGCCTCTGAGGCCTCGTCTGTCACAGTGTCCCATTTGGGGCTCTGCGTGTGTGAGGGACGGCTCAGCCTTGCTGTGGGTGTGCATTGCTGTGGGTGTGCATTGTCCCTGCTGTGGGTGTGCATTGCTGTGGGTGTGCATTGCTGTGGGTGTGCACTGCTGTGGGTGTGCATTGCTGTGGGTGTGCACTGCCCCTGCTGTGGGTGTGCATTGCTGTGGGTGTGCATTGCTGTGGGTGTGCACTGCTGTGGGTGTGCATTGCTGTGGGTACGCATTGCCCCTGCTGTGGGTGTGCATTGCTGTGGGTGTGCATTGCTGTGGGTGTGCACTGCTGTGGGTGTGCATTGCTGTGGGTGTGCACTGCTGTGGGTGTGCGTTGCTGTGGGTGTGCATTGCTGTGGGTGTGCATTGCTGTGGGTGTGCACTGCTGTGGGTGTGCATTGCTGTGGGTGTGCATTGCCCCTGCTGTGGGTGTGCATTGCTGTGGGTGTGCACTGCCCCTGCTGTGGGTGTGCATTGCTGTGGGTGTGCATTGCTGTGGGTGTGCACTGCTGTGGGTGTGCACTGCTGTGGGTGTGCGTTGCTGTGGGTGTGCACTGCCCCTGCTGTGGGTGTGCATTGCTGTGGGTGTGCATTGCTGTGGGTGTGCACTGCCCCTGCTGTGCGTGTGCATTGCTGTGGGTGTGCACTGCTGTGGGTGTGCATTGCTGTGGGTGTGCATTGCCCCTGCTGTGCGTGTGCATTGCTGTGGGTGTGCACTGCCCCTGCTGTGGGTGTGCATTGCTGTGGGTGTGCATTGCTGTGGGTGTGCATTGCCCCTGCTGTGGGTGTGCATTGCTGTGGGTGTGCATTGCTGTGGGTGTGCATTGCTGTGGGTGTGCACTGCCCCTGCTGTGGGTGTGCATTGCTGTGGGTGTGCACTGCCCCTGCTGTGCGTGTGCATTGCTCCTGGCTGTGTCTGGATAACGTGCCCATGGCCAGTTTTAAACATTTATTATGCCTGCCAGCATTAGCTGACAGCAGGGCTGGGATCACTGAAGCCCATTCAGTTGCTGCTTTTACCAATTGCATTTAAAAGCATGTCTTAATTTTTCCATCTGTGACCCTCCCCTCCATTTTCCCCTTCCCCCCACTTTGTTTCCCTTTGTGTGTGGTTCCAATATTTATGGTGGTCCTCTCTGGCAAACTAACAATGATCAGGTGAACAATCCCAGGGAGCAATTTGTCTGCCCCTGCCATCCTTCCACACACCAAGGAAATCCAAGATCATCTAACCTTTTCCCAGGTGTTTCTGCTTTTCCCCTTTCTGAAGTAGAAATACTGCATTACTTTCATCCCTGTTATGAGTTTGTTGATGTCAGAAGTAACATCAGATGTGATTTTGCCCTGTGCTTTCCCAGGATATCCATGGGGAATATTGTTCATACATGCAAAAGCAGCTCACAGACATACTGAACCCAACTGAAATTGAGTCAGGTCTTCAAAACAAACTTCCTCTGTACTCAAAGTAAAACACTGAGCTATCTTGAATCATTAAGACTACTAAATGCCTCCTTCTCTTCCAATAAACACATACTGACAATTTTAGACACTTTTCTCCTTTTGTTCCAAGTCAAGGAGTTGTTTGTTGTTTCCAAGATCATCCTTCATTACAAGAATGCAGGACAGTAGCAATTTCCCCAGGAAGCTCATAAAAATGCTCATTGAGTATATTCCAGTAAATTATTCTGAGGAATAAAAAGCAAATTAGAGCACCCACCTTCCATATTTCTCAGAGTATTTATGTGTATTATGGATCTTGAGATGATTAAATGCCACTGAGTAAGCCAGGAGAGTTTTACTGCAAGAAAACCCAAGTTTTGTTTAAAATAAGTTATCTTTGACCTCAGCATCCAGTTATAAAGGGAGGATTACCAAAGACACCAGTGTTTCTGTGAAGATGGTGTTCATGAGACACATCCAGCCTATCCAACACCTTCCCTCCCGTGGCAGTGACCATGCCAACCCCACTTTTCCTGGGAATTCCAGCCCTCTGAGTGATTGCAGCAAGCTCCTGGCCCCTTGCCACTCAGCCTGGGATATTCTTGGCAGCACTGATAAGGGCACTGGTTCCAAATAAGGAGAAGTCTAGAAACTGGTTTGTCTCCAAGCAAATCCACCAAAGCTCACGAGGCCGGACACAGGCGGGGGGAAAAACACCCACAAAAAACTCAAATGAAGCAAAAGTGAACTTCTGACTGTCTGTCTCACCAGAACCAGCCAAACCTCATTAAAGAGCCACAATGATGAAATACATTGACAGTAAGTGCAACAGACTTGATGAAAGACCTTAAAATGTTTATGCTAATCCAAAGTTTCATTTTCACGTTCCACACAAGCTTTCCACACAAGAACAGTGCCAGAAAGCATGGAAGAACAATCTTAACTTTTACCTTTCTAAAAAAATTCCAAACAAAATATCAAGCAAAAAACTCAAGCACCAAATCCCCAGTTTTCCAATTTTTTTTCTCACCACCTGCATATTTTGCTGGACAGGTGAAAAACAAAAGGCTTTCCTCAGCTTGCTCAGTTTGCTTGTGAGAAAAACCTGTGTTGGAGCTATGAGCTCCTTCAGAGTCTGGAGGAACAACGTGGAGCAGCTGGTGCCTGATTTACACCATGGAGGAACTACCCCAGTAACTCCATAGTTACTCCCCATATACCAGGGAGGCACCCCTGTGCACAGACTGAATAACTCTGCACTTTGAAAACAATAAAAACCCCAAGAAAGCTCCAGTCCCAGTTCTACTCCAAATCCATTATTTAGTCTGACTGTCCCCGCTCTATTTCCTCCACTTTGATCAACTAATGACCAAGGAAAGCAATTACCAGCATAAGGAAAATATATTCTTGGTATCTTTGAACTGCTGTGGCAAGTGTAAATGCATTCCTTTTGTGAGAACAGAGGAAATATTTCTTCAGTGGCTAAGATGAGAAACGAGGGGGAAACAAGGAGGAGGAGGTAGGGGAGAAACTATTATTTTATTAACTAATTAGATTAGCATTGAAAGAAAACGAGCCTGCAAATCTCTGCATTATTGATTGCGCAGATATGGCTGCAACGTACAGCAGAGATGATGAAACACTGGGATGTGCATTTGGAAATGGCTCATCCTGCCTGGACAGGGGAGTACAACAACCTACAAAATAACTGAGCTATTGTCATGGGGGAGGGATAAATACATCACTGACAGGTTTGGGGAAATGGTGTGTGCAGGGAAAAACTGCTCTTGAAGCCTGTTCTTCAAAGTCTTCCAGGGCCAGCACATGAGAGAGAACAAATCCTTCTGCCATTTCTCTGGTTTTTGGGTATTTCTATGAACATCTCCACTGCCACTGTTCCAGTCAGCTACAGCACCACCAAACACACCAGAACAAACCCAAGCAGCTCTGCAATAACTGAAAACTGAGCCACTCCAGCACCAGCTGTGGCTGGGCCAGCACCACCAGAGCAGTGCCCCTGCCCCAGACTGTTCCCTGGGGGGAGATGATGCTGAAGGACATAAACTGAAAATCCCAACACCCTCTCAAAAATGAACACGTGGGAGAAAATATTTAACATTAAACTCTACATTTCTACAAAAACTCTCCAAGAAAGAACAGAACATAATGCCTTAAAAAATAAAAACAAAGAGTGGAATTTGTGGAAATACAAATCATCCTTTATTAATGATTTCCCAGGGCACTCATTCAACAACACACCCTGGAATCCCAAAGGTACAGAGCAGCTGCCTTCCAAACCTGCAAGGCTGCAGTTTGAAGCCATGGTGTAGTTTACAATAGTATCATTGCTCAGGATCTGGCCTGGCAGCTCAGAGGCTCAGCAGGCAGTGAACTCCTCATGCTGGTGCAGGCTCTCAGGCATCAAGAAGGGTGGATGTTTCTCTTTCTGAGCTGTGCTCTTTTAAAGGAGAGAGAAGTGATGAAACAAAGATCTGGCAGTGAGGTAAAAGCGGGAGAACCCAGAGGAAGCAGCTGCAGAAAGGGCGGGCTGCAAATGGAATTCCTGAGAGAAAGAGGTGGAGATTGTTGGGGGTTAAAGGTACCAAAGTTACCAAATAAACTGAGAGCTCCTGGATTTCCAGGGGTGGGGAGGCTGGGAAGTGAGGATGGTGAGAGCTTTCAGAGTCCTGAGAAGGTCACACTTCATGGAAAACCAGCTCTGCACCACCTGCCAAGGGACTTGGACTACCCAGGTGAGGTGCAGATGATATGGTCAGCACACCCATGGCAGAGCTGCGAACACCCACAGCCTCCCTCTCCACCCAAAGCTGTAAAAACAAGGAAAACCTCCTCACGTCCAACCACCATCACCCAAACTGCTCCAGCACCCCCTCCACGCAGGGGTCAAGGCTGGCTGAAGGCTGGGGAGCCTCACATTGCGTTCTGGCAGCTCTGACTCTGTCTCTTGGCTTTGGTGTCCTCCCACACTGCAGGCCTGGCCTTCACCCTCCTCTGAGCACTTCATTCACTAGTGCAAACATATGTTTTTGAGAGAAAATTCAGGTACTTACATGGAGTAATCACGTTTTTAAATGGCCTTCATCATTATTTATGTCAGCATCTTCCAGATGTGATTCAGGCAACGATAGCAGCACATGTCATTTGTGTGCCTGTTCCTGTCCCCAGGGGAAAATTAAGTTATGATTAAAGCTGTGCCTTCACCCAGCCCATCCACTTCAATGGAGCTCTGCATCAACAGCTGCTTGGAACCTGTGGAAAACTCTTTCTCGAGAATATTAAGTCTTTTCCTCAGCAAGCATTATTTTCAAGGTGATTGAGGTTGGGGTTCTTGTTCGTTTGCAGAGCTCCTGCAGTTAGCAGGAGGTGCTGGTGCCACCCAGCCCAGCCCAGCACAGCTGCAGGTTTGTGGCACCTGAGAACAAACTGAGCCTCAGCCACCAGCACCACCTCTGCTGTGGGAAATCCTTGGGAGAAGGGAACCAACCCCAGAGGGATTTGTTCAGCCTCCATGTTCCATGGTTCACTCAGCCTCCAGCAATGGCAGTGTTCCACCTCAGGGGTCCTTCATCAAAGATTATCAGCTTTTTTCCCATTCTGGAAGTATTCCACATACATGTTCCTCCTGGCTGTCAGTGCTGGGGAGGATCTGTCCCCTTCTATGGTGCATCTGTAACCAGTAACTCTGCAATCAGAGTCAGCCAAAATCCCTCCCTGGAGCGGAGCCCAGTGCAGTCTGTGCTGCTGTCAGGGGCCCTCATTGACAGGGAGAAAGGCATCTCCTCCCTCCCATTCCCTCAGGGCATTCATGTCTCCTTTTTGGATGCATTTTCCTTACATTGGATCAACTGGTGCTGCTAATATGTTTCACAACTCCTTTCCAGGAATGGCACAGAGGAGAGTTTAGTGCTCTGCACACTGGACTATTATTCCTGAATAAAATTAGATTTTACATCTGTCCCCCCCACCCTTCCCCAGAAAGGACAGCATTCCACACTTGTTCTGTTGGGAGAAGCTCTGACTCCTTCAGATAGCCCTTTCCATAGTCAGTGTTTCTCTTCAGAAACTCAGCATTTCCTCGGGAGGTTGAGTGCTTGAGTTACAGACTGTTAGCAATGAACCAAATCTCATGAACCTTGCACAGAACTCATTTCATTTCCCTTCCCACACATTCTGGGCTCACTAACCGGACCCTGGGTCACCTGTAAGCACAGGGCATCTCACCTGAGACCAATTCTTCACCCAGAGTGAGCCTGGGCTTTGTGTCCCACGGGGCAGTGAGACCAGAGACCCTTCTGCTGCAGCCCAGCCCCAGCATCACCAGCTCGGCCCCTCCATCCCACCACACTGCACCATCCCACGTTCCACACATCCTGCTGTGCACTGATGCACTGAACACAATCCTTGGCTGCCACACAAGAACTCACTGATGTACAAAGGCTCTGCTCCCACCCCTCCGGTCACAATGGCATCCTCTTCCTCTCCAGCCCCTGCTAAAAAGGGAAAATTCACTGCAGATGTTGTCATTTTTAACCCCAAACTAACAGGAGCCTCAGCTTATGGGAAGAGAACGTGCAAGAGAAAGAACTGTGCTTTAGAAGACAAAAGGCTCGAGTTTGTGACTTCAGCTTCACATCATTGAAACCAGATATAATTAAATCCTGCTCTTCAGTAGCCACTTCAAAATGAATGTCTCTGTAATGCAGAGAACACTGGAAGTGTGAAGACACTTTTTATTTGACCTCAAAATCTATTTTTATTCCACAATCCTAATTCTCCACAGCTGAAACTTTCTCTTCCCCCTGGCATGGGTGGGAGCGATGGAAAGACAAGGGCAGAAAAAGGCAAATGAATGGGAAAACTATCTCCCTAGGTGTGAGGCAGGTCTGCAGAAGGACACAGAGGAACACAAAGGACAATGTGTGTGTTTCTCCATGGCCAGATGTGTGCCAGGGGCTGCCCAAGGGAACAGGGCTGGAGAGGGCTCAGCCCTGCCCTCACTCTCCACGATGCCCTCAGCTGACAGAGGCACTGGGACAAGAGGCTCTCATGCTCTGATGTTGAGGAGATTTTGCAGAATGGCCCTTATTACAACTTTCTGCTATAAAATCTTCTGAAATTTATTCCTCTCCTGAATCTGATTTAATTGATATAACTGACTGAATAACTGGTACAGAGAAATAACAGAGAATTAAAGTCTGTTTGGGATATCTTGGAAGAAATATAAAACTTTGGGCCCATTAAGAGCTCCCTGCCCTGCTCTGGTCCCCCAGAGTGAGGAGAAGGAGCGAGGCCCAGGCTGAGCCATCCAAGGCCTGTCCCTGCCCCAGGCTCACACAGGAATGCTGGCACAGGCTGCCAGCACCTGCAGTGACCCACAGACTTGTATTTACACACAAAGACATTGTAAACCACTTCCTCCCTGCTCCACAAAGGGAGCAATTTAAAATACGAGGTAAAAACATCCTTCTCACCCGTGTTCTGCTATTTCAACTCTGTTACATACATTCCAGTCCAAGTAAAACCTGATGCTTCTTTCTGGAATAGACCCACTCAAATTTCCAGCAAACACACAGAGGAACATTTCTTCTTCTTTCCAACAGCTCATTTGACCTTGCTCAGTCTCTGGGATCACTGGATCTCCCAAGGAATACAACAGCAGAGTGCAGAGAGGTCAGATTTTATCGAGGCAGGGGCAAGTAAAGCTGAGCAGAGCAGAGCAGGCCTTGCTCCGGCAGGTCACAGCAAGGCCATCTCCATCCTGGGGAACACACCAATAATCTGAGTTTTCACACATACAGAACAGATGCCCCAAGTCAGCTGTAACTCTTTATGAGGTTTGCAGCTGTTGTCTTCCTCATGAGTTTATCAGCTTGCACAGCTCTCGTGTAGCTGCTCTTAATTCACCTCAACCAGGCAAGGGGTGGGGGAGCCACAAAAGAGCAAAGGGAGTAAATGAAACCTACTCAAAAGAAAAGAAAAAGAAATAGAGCCCAAGCCTGAACTCTTTCCACTGAGACCTCCTGTGCACAGACACACAAACAGGTTACCCAGCCAAATAAAGGGAAAGAGCATTCCTGGAGATGGGGACTGGGCCTTTGGGAGCTGGACCAGGTGAAGGAGACCAAAATTCCGGTTGAAGGCCCCTGACACCAGTGAAAGCACATGCCCCTGCATGTGGGGCTGAGGCTGCTCAAGCCCAGGCACAGGCACTGCCCCAGGGCAGAGCTGAGGGCGCAGTGCTGGCTGCTCCTGCTCCCCCCTGAGCTGACAGCGAGAACTCTGTGGGCTGGGAAAACGTTAAACCCTCCTCTGCTTCATCTGGAAGCAGAAGAATGTGAAGTTATCTCCTGAAATCCTTGCCCATGTTTTGACCAGCTGCACTGAGCAACCCTTTCTGACCTTTCCCAACTACAGATGAAGATACCCTTCTTCCTAGCAGAGCATTTTCCTTTAATAGTATGCAAAGCCTTCTCTAAAACTTTCTTCATCAATTACCTGTCCAGAAAATGAAGAGCTGGTGCTAAGAGCTGCCAGATCCTTAATATGATTGACTGTGGCTGGTTTTAGTCAGCAAAAGGTCTCCCAGTAACAAATGACTTGTCCATTTGTTCTCTGACAAGAAGCACAGTCGAGGCCTGGGTATCATTTGTGTTCAATCAAATCCTAATGCTGATGGAAAACTCTGGGTTTTGGTGACTCCTGACGTGCCCCTGTGGGGCCTGGAGAAACGTGTCACCCCTGAACGTGTGCAGGATGGATCTGGAAGGCCTGGAGCTGTAAGACAGGAATTAACTGGAATGACAAATTGCACAAGGCTGCGTTTCTCAGCTGGCACTTCCCTGTTACACGGTTACAAAACTGTTAACTATGGAAAACAAAAGATGGATGGAAGATCTTTTACTAAATGGTTTTTACAGGAAAAAAACAAAGAGAAGTTTGATGTAGACAAGCTCACAGATAGGCCTTATTTTACAGCTGGGGAGCGTAAATAAATTTTCCCTGCTAATGGGGTTTTATGGTCTCAGATACAGAAAGATTTGCCCTTCATTTTAAGGACGTCCAAATTAAAGGAGTGACTTGAAGTGGTAGAGACTGGCCTGGGGATACAGTGAATACCTCTCACCATATAGGTGATGCTTACAAGATTTTTTGATACAATTTTTACAACATAATAAAATTGTTGAATCTGGCATAAAAACATGTTAGATTTAATATCTCCATTTCTTTTTGTGTACACATCCATCAAAATAAGATCAACTGTAGAAAAGAACAGGATTTTGTTTTGTCAAGAAAGGTTGGACCCTTGAGGTCCCATCCAACCTGGGATTCTAGGATTATTAAACTGAAGAGAAATAAACATCCATATCTTGTAGCTATGTTTTTCCTTCAAAACATTTTGCAGAATAATTACAGCTGAAACAAAGCAAGCTCAGAAAATTGCAACACTGGAGCTTTTTGGAGACAGAAAAAAAAAAAACAGCCAAAAAGAAGTTCTGATATTCATTGCTAAGTTCTAATAAATAATTCAATTATATTATGCTTTGCCAGATCAGGCCTCTAACTTTGGACTTCATCCAGTTCCCTGAAGAACCAGAGGAAATCGAGCTCTTTGGTTGTGCTCTTTTCTAAATGGCAAAATACAACCCACCAATTTCACTGGCATTTTTCATTTGGCAACACCACTGGAGGCATTTTCCTGAAGCAGAGAAGCAAATCCCTTTTTTGTCTATTTAAAACTGCAAGTTATTGCTCAGGGACATGCCCAAGCTTTTAAACAAGGAGCAGTAATTATTATTTCATTATTTCCATTTGGACATTCCTTTAAGAATTACAAAGCTTCAAATCTGCACTTACATATCATAGAGTGAGGACCAAATGAACACCAACATTTTCAAAGACAACTACTAAAAATGGCAACGTGAGCTTCTACCTTAAAGTGTAACATTCTGGCAAGGCCATGGTCTTGCAAATATTCAGCACATGAGCATTCCTACTAAAGCAAGATTCATCCATAGGCTTTTTCACTGGTGGAGTTTCCTTTTATTTATATATATTTTAAGGCAACATATTATGAAAGTTGGAAGGAGGAAAATAACCTGGGAGCAGGAGGTGGGGTCCCCATCAATGTCCGTGGATGGCCTTGGACTCAGCACCTCAGCAGAGACACCCCAGTGAGGCTGCTGGCCCAGCCAAACCAGAACTTTGTGTCAGAAAGAGAAATCATTCCATGTTTTTTTTCCCAGTACTCCCACATGAACACCTTCCCTCTCTAGTGCAATACCCTGCAGAAGTGACTACACCTAAAAATAATTGCTAAGAAAAGGTTCCAGCATTTATCACAAGGTCTGTACTGCCTTTCTAACCCTTCCTTTGTTCGCTGGCAGATGATAATGTACAGAATTGCATAGGAAAACAGAACATAAAAAGATAAAAATTAACTTAATTTACACAACCAATAAGAAAGTTTAAAGCAATGAAAGACAAATAATATAAAGGCTAGATACATGAAATGCCAGTTCAATGGTATTAAGCTTTGGTAGAACAGTTAAAGAGCATAGCACCAATAAAATCCAACGTCAGCAAAGGCTTCAGTAGGCATGAGCTGTGATGAAAATGTAGATTTTGGCAAGAAAAGTGGTGTAGGTTCCCTGGCGCCAGAGTTTCATTTCCACGTCCAGCAGGAAGTCCTTGGGCTCCTTGACCTGGCGCTGCAGGTAGACGATGCCGGTGTAGGCGTTGAGGCGGCGCGTGCTGAAGAATCCCTCCTCGTTGCCCCGGGTGATGGTGAGCGCGATGCTGTCCCCGGCGTAGGCGGGCGAGGGCCCGATGCGGAAGATGTGCGCGGGCACCACGATGTTGGTCTGGAAGTTGAGCTGGTAGTAGGTGATGCGCACCGGCGTGTTCTGGCACTCCAGGTAGTTGAAGCAGTTGATGCGCTCACACCTCCTGGGGAAAGAGCAGAGAGGCACCTTCAGGGGCCAGGGAACAGCAGGGAAAAACATAAAATCCTGGGGGCACTGCCAAGGATTGGACTGATTGGTGCCTTGATGTTGCAGTGTGATGTAATGGCCTATCTCAGTCATCCCGGTTGGTTCCCCAGGTGTGCCAACAACCTCTCCCTTCTCCTCCTTTGCTCTCTGCTGAGTGCTGTCTGTCAACCTTGGCATTCCAGAAAGGGCGTCGTGTGATTGGCAGAGTTCAAAAGATGCCTCTCAGCCCTGGGGACATTGGGCCACCAGGTGTCATTTGTCCCTTGAGACTTCCCCCCCTTACCTGGTTGGTGGGATCCCTACCCCTTCCCTCCCCTCTCTCTGGGCTTAAAAGACACAGCAACCACACGGTTCGTCATTCTGTTGGAGCTGTTGCTGCATTCAGAGGCCTGTGGGCCAGGAATAAAGCTCTGGATGGAAACCCTCCAGCAGAACCGACTCCTTTTCCTTCACCATCACCTAAAGCCTTTCCACCAGAGGTAAACCTGAGCTCCTGCATGCCTGGACTTCTCCCAAGCACCCAGCTGCAGCATCCAGCCAGCCAAAGGTGTCTCTGAGGTGAAACCACCACACATCCCCCTAGCCAAAGGTGTCTCTGGGGTGAAACCACCAAAGCTGCCACCCTTGGTCAAGCAGCAAGGGTCAGATGAGCCCAGGCATGTTCCATCCAGCTATATTGGTATTTAATTCCAATACCTTAGGATTTCAGCTTTTATATTTTCCATACATTTGTAATCCTGCAATTCTTTAGAGTCTAACTCTAAACTCCATACAGATTGTCAGCTGCAGCTTTCCCATTTTGGGCAGACACAACAATTCCTCTCTGGGCCTGGCAGTCAAGGACACCTCACTGCCTCAGGCCCCCAGAGATGGAAACAAAAGTGAGTTTTGGGGGAGCAAACTTGGGGTAAATGACTTCATTACCTAAAGCTGTAATTGGAAGATTAACCCCCAATATGCAAATGGACCAAACTTATAAAAGTATAAAAACCTGTGACTACATATTTTGGGTGTAGCCCCTGGGAGGTTTTTTTCTGCCCTAAATGTACCTGAAGGCCCTTCAATAAAGATAACAGCTTTTTATTCTCTTAATTTTGTCTGGCCTCTGTTGTAGGTAGTCCCACCAGGACAAACGGCATTCCCAAACCTCAGTGTGTGATCACAGCTGCTTGTTCTGCCCTGCCAGTGCCCAGGACACCTCTGGGTGTGCAGCTGAGAGCAGCACAGATCACAGCCTGGGGAGAGCGAGGGGAAGCTCCACAGGAACAGCCAAGCCAGGCTGAATGGCACAGAGCTGGGCTGGGGAGCCAGGGACTCATCACCAGCAGGGCTGGGGCACTGCTCCAAGAAAATAACAATGAGACCCCTTGAAAAGGTACCTAAAACACCTTGGGAAACAAACTCCTCAACTGCCAAAGCTGCTCAGTTCTGTAAGGCAGGAAAAGTATGTTTTAAGCCATAAGCAAGTAAATACTGGTTCCCAAAGCACTGGCAGCCACCGAGACAGAAAATGGGCAGGGAGGTTTTGGGGCTCCTGAGCCCCAGCTGCTGAGGGGCTGGGGATGTGCCATTCCCAGAATCCTGTGGCTCGGCAAGCTCAGTTTCCTGCTCCCTTTCAACACTCCCTGAGGAACTGCAATGTGAGTATTAAGCAGGGAGCCCCAAACCCCCTGTCAAAGTGGAGCACTGAGCAGCCTGGCTGCTCCCGCTCTGATACAAACAGCACAGAAGATTGTGCTTTAAAAATTAATTATAAACAGAGCCATTTTAGAGCTGCAAGGAGAGCTGCAGGCTCTGGTCTCTGCTGTTCCAGCAGCAGCTCAGGGCAAACAGGGGCTCCAGGGCTTGAGAGAATGAAGGATAACCAGACACAAACTCTGCATGGGGAAGGTTTATGAGCTCCAGGTATACCAAAGCAGCTTCTCAGAGCTCTGAGCACCCACAGCCACCCACAAAGGAAGCACCACAGAACAGCAGAGGCACTGGGCTGGCTCTGGTGCTGCCCCAGGGCCATACTCACATGTCAGACACCTTCCTGTAGTTGGAAGGGCACTCGAAGGACAGGCAGCGGAAGCTGCCCTGGATGTTGTAGCAAGTCTCTGCAGATGAACAGTTGTGGCTTCCTATTGCACACTCATCGATATCTAAGAAGAAACGCAAGAAAAAGATGTTCTAAGTTCAAAAGTAAGAATTAGTTCCTAGTATTTTTCAGGAATAAACAAACCCCACCAGGATATAATTGAGCCATGCTAAAAGACAACAGGACCTTCTCACTGACTTTTTGAGACTGGAGAAAGCTGGGCTGTGCCAGAGGAATGCATCTGGGCATGAAGGTAGCTCTGGATTAAAGCAGAGCAACTAAAATAAATCTGGAGTTAAAGCAAGCAAAGGCAAAGTGGTCACTGCTGTCCTACAGGATCCAGGAGATGTGGAACATGGGAACTCAGAACAACCCTTCAGAACAAGGCACAGAGTTCAGAAAACCTAAATAAAAGTATCTCCCCATAATGAGATGTAATTACAGAAAACATAATAAAGAGCACTTAAAAGCTCCAAAGAATAATGTGGCTACCTAAATAACACACAGCCACAAGCCCAAGCAATGGGCCTGAAAATGCTGGAAGCCAGATGCAGAGACAAGGATCCAGCCTGAGCAGGAAGCATTGGCAGAGCCCTGGCAGTCACACTGTGTACTCCCAAACGTCTAGACAATGCACAGAGGCTTTAAAATGAAATAAATTCCAACAGACAAGGCATGTGGACTGTGTAGGGCCCTGCAGCTCTGCCAATTCTCACAGAGCAGAGACTCTTAGAGGGAAATCACAGCCTTCCACTCCCTCCATTCCCCTGGGATGAGAACTGATCTCACACACTGAACCGGCTGGTTTAAAAGTCTTGCAAAGAAAAGTATACAATAGGAAATAGGAGGGAATCAAAGTCAAGTAAATCCCTTGCTGGTTCTCAGCAGTGCCCGTAGGTGAAAAGAAAATTTCTTCCATATTGCAATCATTGTCATGAAAGCACTCTCTGTACCACTCTGGCTGCGCTGCAAAACACCACAGGCAGTTTCTGCAAAAAAGATCCATATGTTGGGCCATGAGATACAACTCATCTTTTGAAAATAGGGTACAAGGAACATTCCACCAGTAACTCTTCAGAACTGGTCAGATGATGAGCAACTGGAGCCAGATCTTTAGCTGGGGGGGAACCAACATCATCTCCCTGCACGAGGAGCCAACAACAGAGCCAACATCACCCCAGCCTTCCTTTGACCACGTATTCAGACACACCTCAGTATCTGCCCAAACCTGTGCCTACAGACCTGCAGAGCTCCAAAATGAGGTATATCCAGGGGAGCTGCAGTTTTCTAAAGGTGAACTTTATGTAAGAATTTAAGTGCACGTGGATATTACTGCAATCATACTTAAAAACACATTTGAAAATATTTTAAAATGTTTCTAAAGGATTTTAATTGCCATTTCATCTGCTTCACTGCTCCACAGTCGGGATTAAGTATGCTCATGCTGCTCAGGATTTACACAGAGAAAATTCACTGCCGTTAGCAGTCAGAATTCAAGCACAGGAGATACATAACCAAATTCTTCATTACATGAAGGGTTCCTGAAAGAGCCAGGGCAGGAAATGCCTGGCAGTTGGTGTAAGGGCTGTAGGAATGTGCAGAGGACTAAAGGTAATCAGATCCTCCATCAGGTTACACAGGCAGTGCATCGTTTGCAAAGGGGGGCTCAGCTCAGAACCACACAGCTGCACACCAGATGAAAACCACCCGACTCCCAGGAGACATCTCCACAATTCTGAGGAAAGGGGTGTGTGAGGGGAGGGTACTTGTCATTTCACTAACATTTATTAATGCCAGCACGATTAAGCTTAGGTGACACTGTTGGATGGCCAAGTTTCAATTACAGCACCAACATTTAATCTCCCAGTTTTCTGGAGGAGAAAACTGTAACTCATAAAGCAGCCACAGATTTCTCCATCTGGCACCTCTAATACCCCTGATCATTGAGTGCTGTTCCAAGGTGCACACACAGCTCACGTGAGCCATCAAGTGCCTCAGTTTGGGGGATGAAGTGGGCTCATGGGGAATTCACTGAAGCAATTAGCTCACGCTGACAGCTCAGTTGCCACAGCACTTTCCTCTAGCACAGGAAAACTGACTTTGCAGATACCAATATTTGGCAACTTTGTCGAAGACTGACTTTGGAACAGCGACTGATCCAAAACATGGGGGTTTGACTGAGCAGCTGTAAGGGCTGAGCTCACTGCAGGCTGTGAGTGCTGTTACCTCTGCAGGTCCTGCCGTTGGCTGCCATGGTGTAGCCCTGCTCAGGACAGGCGCACTGGTAGCTGCCGGGCACGTTGACGCAGCGGAAGGTGCAGAGGATGCCGGCGCTCTGCGCGCACTCGTCAATGTCTGTGCAAAGAACACAGTCACAGCCCCAGCACACAAAACAGACAGAACACACCAAAAAACAAAACAAAACACACATCTGCAAAGGCAGGCTGCAAGACACCAGGAAACTCTCACCTGACACATTTACAATATATTGCTAAATCTGAGCATAACCATGGAGGTCTGGCATTGCTTTGGTGCTTTCTGAAACGCTGAACACCAGCCTGCTTCCAGAAATACTGGCTGCAAGCAGTACCCACTCACGGGAAGGAATAATGAGGGGGGGCAAGTCTGAGTTTGAAGCACTGTCTCTCTCTGGTGCCTCTGTAATTGAGAGAATCATGGAATCACAGACTGGTTTAGGCTGGAAGGGAGCTCAAAGCTCATTCCCCTCCTTGCCATGGGCAGGGACACCTTCCACAAGACCAGGCTGAACCTGGCTTTGAACACTCCAGGGATGGGAAATCTCTCTGGTCAACTTGTGCCAGGGCCTCACTCCCCTTTCAGCAATGCATTTTTCACCAGGCTTCCCTGTGCTAGGAAGGGTGTTGGCTTCTTCACCATTCCTTAAACAGAGACCCTCCAGTGTGTCAGTGCTGGTAACTTCAGCTGAAGAGGTAAAACCCTTCCTCTCCATTCTGACACTCTGCTCCTCATTCACTACGAGCAGCAGCCAGAGCAAGCCTTCACTCAGCAGTGAGGTGTTCATTGATGCAATACAGGAGTATCTTCCCACCTGATTTCTTAAATCAGCTCTGGCCCCATGAAACCCTTACAACAACCTCCCAGGCTGTGCCGTCCCACAGGTGTGCTCCACCCACTGAACTGCCCTGTGCAGCAGCTGAGGGACCTTCTGCAGCCTCTGTGGCAGCTGTAGCTCACAACCATCCTCAGGCACCACCTGCAGCATCAGGGGCTGCTGAGGGTCAGAGAGTTCCTGCTACAGAGAATAAACACACGCCCCTGACCTGGTGAGGCAGCACCTTACCTTTGCAGGAATGCCCATCCTCTGCCAGCTGGAAGCCTTGCCTGCAGTAGCACTGGTAGGAGCCATACACATTGGCACACTCCTGGCTGCAGGGACTGTTATCACATTCATTCACATCTGCATCCAAAAACAAACACACAGAGATGGTCACAGTGCTTCAGAACAGCGTCTTCCACCCTTTCCTGCCCCTGAAAACCTTTACCTTGCAGTCACAGTGACTAAGGAAGGACTAATTTGTCCCTATTTTTTCTGCTCCCTAGGCAGAATGCCAAGAAGCTGGAGCATATCTGTTGCACCTGAATTTCATTTCTCCATATGCCAATGGAAACACACACACATGCAGACATTTGTTTCA
The DNA here is from genome assembly GCF_028551555.1 of Melozone crissalis. Lineage (NCBI taxonomy): Eukaryota > Metazoa > Chordata > Aves > Passeriformes > Passerellidae > Melozone > Melozone crissalis. Next base: position 21,568,948 of record NW_026535807.1, on the reverse strand, counting down.
GACTTCACAGGTTTCAGTTCACTAAAATATGTAACTGTTGCCCTAAAAAAAATCATGGAGAACTCACAAATTTTCCATTCAATCCAAAGTCGTTTTATGTAAGTTTTGTCACTACCAAGTTTCATCTTGATCAAAATTTGAATGGTTTCCTGTTTTAACTTTGTTCTGCTCTCCTGTCATCTGAAAGGAAAGCAAAGAGTACATGGGGAAAGAAAGAAAAAGGAGAAACTTGCTGACACTCATCTGACAACTCCAGTGTTTGAGGAACGTTTGAAGGAGCTGAGACTGTTTAGCCTGGAGAAGAGGAGGCTTAGAGGTGACCTTATTGCTCTCTACAACTTCCTGAAGGGAGGCTGTAGACAGGTGGGGCTGGTCTCTTCCACAGGGCAGCACTGACAGAACCAGAGGACACAGGCTCCAGCTACATCAGGGAAGGTACAGCTTGGATATTAGGAAGAAAATTTTCACCAAAAGAATAAAGCACTGGAATGCTCTTCCCAAGGAGGTGGTGGAATCACCATCTCTGGATGTGTTTAAATAAACACTGGACATGGCCCTTGGTGCTATAGCTGAGGTGTTAGGGCACAGGTTGGAACGCGATGATCTGAGAGGTGTCTTCCAACCTCATTATTCTGTGATTCTGTGACTGTCTGCAAATCTGAGCACACAAAGGTCACTGCCTTTGCATTTCACCTCAAGGCCTCCTCCCAGTCCCCCAGCAGCTCATTCCCCATGGAGGAGCAGCGGTACCTTCACAGTGCTTGCCGTCGTAGGAGAGGCGGAAGCCAGAGGAGCAGGAGCAGTGGTAGGAGCCGGGCGTGTTCTCACACGTGTGCTGGCACAGCCGCCCGGGGTAGTTCCAGCACTCGTTGATGTCTGCAGCAACAAGAGCAAACCCACAATCAGCTGAGGGACACGAGCAAACGAGGTGCAGGAGGGGATTTTTTAAAGTGTCAGAGATGGGTTTGCAGAGCGTGAAGTGCCGCAAGCTCGGGTTGGAGGCTGTGAGACTCCGAGCTCTGATTGCTGCACAGGGGGGACTAAAGACAAAGTGCTGTGTCATGGCTCTTGGGAGGACAGTCTGGAACCTTCAGACAGACAAACTGCCACAGCAGCAGAAGCACAACCCACAGGGAAGGACTCTGCAGATGGTTCAAGTGGCAACCTGCAGTTAAGGCAAGCCAAGGGCACCTGGTCCCAAATCCCAGCTGGGAGCGACAGAGCCCTGCATGTGCTGCACAGCCCAGCCCTGGAGGAGATGGCACCCTCTTCTGAGGCACTGCACGGCACAACCCGGGCTGCAGTGCTGCTCAGCACTGCACAACATGGACTGCAGTGGTGCTGAGCACTGCATACCTCAGACTGCAATGGTGCTGAGCACTGCACATCTCAGGCTGCAGTGGTGCTGAGCAGGGCAGAACTCAGACTGCAGTGGTGCTGAGCACTGCACTAGTCAGACTGCAGGGGTGCTGAGCACTGCACAGCTCATGCTGCAGGGGTGCTGAGCACTGCACAACTCAGGCTGCAGGGGTGCTGAGCACTGCACAACTTGGACTGCAGAGGTGCTGAGCATGGCACAACTCAGACTGCAATGATGCTGAGCACTGCACAGCTCATGCTGCAGGGGTGCTGAGCACTGCATAGCTCAGCTGCAGTGGTGCTGAGCAATGCACAGCTCATACTGCAATGGTGCTGAGCACGGCACAACTTGGACTGCAGTGGTGCTGAGCACTGCACAGCTCATGCTGCAGGGGTGCTGAGCACTGCAAAGCTCAGCTGCAGTGGTGCTGAGCAATGCACAGCTCATGCTGCAGTGGTGCTGAGCACTGCAAAGCTCATGCTGCAGAGGTGCTGAGCACTGCACAGCTCATGCTGCAGGGGTGCTGAGCACTGCACAGCTCATGCTGCAGAGGTGCTGAGCAATGCACAGCTCATGCTGCAGAGGTGCTGATCACTACACAGCTCATGCTGCAGGGGTGCTGAGCACTGCACAGCTCATGCTGCAGAGGTGCTGAGCAATGCACAGCTCATGCTGCAGAGGTGCTGAGCACTGCACAGCTCATGCTGCAATGGTTGCTGATCACGGCACAACTCAGGCTGCAGTGGTGCTGAGCACTGCACAGCTCATGCTGCAGAGGTGCTGATCACTACACAGCTCATGCTGCAATGGTGCTGAGCACTGCACAGCTCATGCTGCAGGGGTGCTGATCAGTGCCTCGGGCCCAGGCCCAGGCAGGGGCCTCTGCCTGCCCTCCATGCCCCACATACCGATGCAGCTGCGGCTGAAGGCGTCGTACTGATAGCCCGTCCTGCAGTCACAGCGATAGCCCCCAGGCAGGTTGTGGCACAGCTGCCCCTCTCCACACCGGTGCACCCCAGTCTGGCACTCGTCCACATCTGCAGAGCCAGAGAGGGCATCAGCATCAGTACAGTTTGCTTAAAACCAGTGTTTGTAAAGAGACACAAAAAGGTCCATCAATGGCAGGGTTAGAAACTGGACAGCAGAAATACCACCAGCTTCTCCTTCCATGCTCTTCTCAGGGGCAGTTGAGTCAAACCTGGGAAAAGCAGAGCCTTACCTTCAAAGTGAAAATGGTAACTGGACTTGCAATGGGGTTCTCCCAGTATATTCTGCATTTCAGTGTAAGCACACTTTGATTCTGATCAAACCATGACATTTAAACCCCCCATTCTGATGTTCTGCTATTCCATGAGTCACACCAAGCCATTTAAAGCAAAACAAGAACCAGCCAGAAATTCTGCTCATCCCTTCAATTAAAGCAATTGCTATTTTCATCTCCACCTGCCCTCTCAGTCTGCTCCTGCTGTCTACCTTTTGCTCTTTCCCAATGTTGATTTTTTTCTTTTCTCAATCAGCTCCCATTTTCATATTCCCCACGGCCTCTCATCCAGAATCCAATACCAACAAATTAGTTGCTTCTCCCCTCACACACATCATTTCCAATCTCATTCAAACATCCTTGGAGGAAGATGAGAGTTTTCAATACAGGCTGATTTACAAGACTTGCAACATAACTAAATAGCTCATCAGCATCTAACAAATCCCTCTCACCATCTGTGACAAGAAGCATCAAAAAGTCTGATTAACCCTCAGAACTGTGTTTTTCTTCAAATATTCCAAGCTCCGCCACTTTCTCAGCCAACATATCCCGGTTTTTTCCTATTGTTCACATCTTCAATTACTTTTACAACCCAAATCCCTGTTCATGTAATTGTGGAACCTCGTCCAACTGGGACTTCTGCTTCAGATGCATTTGCAGGGGGCTTTGGCCACAAGCCATGGCAGGCAGGGCACTGAGGGGAAGGGCACCTGCCCAGGCCACGGTGGGAGGAGTGGGGTCATGGGGATTAGCAGTATGCTAACAGGACTATCCTGTATTTGGTCAAGTTTCCAGTTCTTGTTTCCAGCTGGCTCCATGCCTAGTTCATGTAAGGTCAGGTTCTGAGCTCACCTTTGTGATTGCACATGTATCTCTATACCTGTCTGCATTTGCCCTGCCCAGGGATCTTTGGAATCCAGCCTCTGTAACCCGCACCACGTTTTGTTATTTTGGTTATTACAGTTTGTATCTTCTGGGCTATTCCACTGTTCCCATTTCTCATTTATTAGCAGCTCCTCCCAGCCGAGCTCACAGTGAGCTTCTGAGCCCATCTGTAATAATCATCAGGATGCATCTCTAGGCTGGAAATTCACCACACTGCCCTATTTAAATTCATAAATTTGAGCACAGAATCATTCCAGAGGGCTCCTGGGCAGCTCTCCATCAAACAAGAGCCTTGGAGAGGCTGCACCCACACAGTCCCTGCTGGCACCGGGGTCAGGGATGGCAGGGAGGGCCCCTCACCATGCAGAACTCCTGACAGCAACTGAGATTTCTGCTGGAACACTGAGTTACCAGCTTTCTTTTAATCAGAGGTAGCAGCAAAACCAGGGAAGTCTCTAATGCAGATAATTTGTAAAGTAGCAGCTTTATTTGTAACGAACTGATGTGTGCACCCAGTTTGCTAGTTTGTCCAAAATTCTGCAATCCATTACATTCAGATTTTAATTAGTTCTAGGGCATTACACCACCAGAACTGTGCCTTATTTCACACTTACAGCAGTTTTCAGTTAAATCTAAGAGGCAGGTTTTAATAACTCATTTGCTAAATCAGAAAATCTGAGCATTTTAAAGACAGATGAATTCTCTAAACAGAGGAGATGACCCTACAAGTGTCGTTCTGCTGAAGAAACACGTGCAGATGATGTTTTTACTACTGTGAAATGAATAAATCTGATTCAGGGATCTAATTAGCTATTGTAATGCCTCACAGACACTAGTCTTTATCACAGAGAGAAGAAATTAGGACCATATGCTTTTCTTCTTTCTTCTCTGTGCTCTCTGCCTACTTAAAAAAAAAGCCATTCAAAAAAATACCAAACAACACAGACCAGCAGTAGGGACAGAGAAATCACTAATTAACATCAGTTATGTTTTCCCAAAATCATGCTAGAGAAGCCTCCTTATGGCTGCTCCTGAAGAGCCTGGAGAGTGCTGTAAAGCAGAGACTGAAGGCCATCAGGAATCACAATGCATTGTGTTATCTCACTGTGCTCTAGAGCAGAGATGCTGGAGGATTAGTGGCAATTTCCTCCTCTCTCCTGGATTTACACACATTAACTTTTTTTTAGGAACAGCTGGGGAGAAAAGCTGGATTCTTTCTGTCCCATCAATTTGAAATTTAGGAACATAACTTGCCCCAGCTATTAGAGAACCACAGAATCATTAAGGATGGAAAGGGCCTCCAAGATCACCAAGCCCAGCTGTTGAACCAGCAGCACCATGTCCACCACTAAGCCATGTCCCCAAGTGCCACATCCACGTGGTTTTTGGCCACATCCAGGGATGGGGACTGCACCCTTGCCCTCATGTGCAGAGCATGCAGGGCAAAGGCTGCTGGCACTGCAGTGAGGGCAGCTGTGCTGTTCAGGGCTGCCTTGGGGAGAAATGGCATTCAGGGAGCCTCTGGCATGGTGGTCACCCTAAAAACAATCTCGAGGTAACCACGCTCCAGGTGGTGCAGCCATCCCCAGCCCAGGTGGGCTGGCTGAGCAAGGACTGATCAAAAGCAGCTGCAGAACTGTGTCTCCACAGAACTGAGGGGGGCAGCACTTTTGGAGCTTCTTTTTGTAAGAACTGAAATATCCCAGGCTGTAACAGGACAGCAAAGAACACTGCACTGCTTCACCCTGAACTTACAAACACAGTATTTGGAAGCTTTCAATTTCCTCAGTTGCACACATAACCTGTTCCTTCCAAATCTGCTACCTCCAAATCTTCTCCACCTTTCCACTGGCCATGCATGGTCTGGATAATCCAGGGGGCAAATGAGGGGAGGCAGAGGATAATGAAGAGCAAAAAGGGGAATGCAGAAATATCTGTGGAAATGGGGTCTGGCTGTACCACCGGTGGGCACTACAAGCTGCTCACCATGGCCAAATTAATGGCTCTCAACACAGTTCCTACCCACCTGCAGCACTACAAAGCACATTTTGTTAATATGCCTTCCTTTATTCCAGGGGAAGGTAGGTAATAATCACTGGGATATCACCACTAAGCAAACTGCTGCTTTGTCTTTCTTTTTTTCTTTTTCCCCACTGTCATTTCAGGATTTCCTGTTTTATGTAACCTGGAACTCGGGGAATCAGAGAACACCCAGCCAGCCCTGCCTTGGGCACCAGGGACTGAGCTTCCCAGCCCTTGGTGCCTCGTGCTCATTTACAAACAAATGCTAACAAGCACTGAAATCTGCTATTCTGAGTCAGTAACTCCCTAAATACACTGGAACAAACACAAATCAGGATCAAGCTGCATGCCAGCCTATATGAATATTTCATATACTCATTCTCCTCAGAACTTTTTTCACACAGTGAGAATTTATCCTAAACACCCTCACAAGTGGATGTAATGGGGAACACCACGCACAGAACATCCCTACAAAGAAAATCCACTTGGTGCTAGTCTTGTGAGCCCCCAAAACCAGCATGCCCTGTTTACTGCAGATCACTTCACTTCCAGGGAGGTACTACAAAAACCACCTAGGCATTGTGGTCTTGACTGACAGGATGAGTTTAAAAAGTGTTAAAACACACTCTCTCCAGAGTGGAAGTCAGTGAAATCTGCAGCCAAAACCAGCTGCTGAGCATACCAAGAGAAACTCCATGGAGCAACGAGACATCAGGATCCTGCAGCACAAACAAATCCCAGAGCTGTAGGGACAGCAAACTCCCACTCCTCAAACACATTCAGGAATCTGGAAGTAACCCCAAATATCTCTTTGGGAATGAAACAGAAGTTTCCCCTGGGAGAGCCCCCCAGCCCCAGGCTGCCTCACCGACGCAGCGCGTGCCCTCCTCGTTGGAGTGGTACCCTCTGCTGCAGCTCAGCGTGTTCCTCTGGCACGTGTAGGAGCCCACCGTGTTGATGCAGTTGAATCCTGGCTTACAGGGCTCAGGGAGGGACGTGCACTCATTGATATCTGGTGAAGAACATGAACAGAGCAGTGAGAGGTGCTGTGTGACCCTTCTGGTCTGCTTTCTCCCAGCTGTCACTTCTTTTTCTTCACTTCAGTTTTCTCGTGCTACAAAGACAAGGCTGATGAAGGTCTGCTGTGGGGACAGCTCCAAATTGAACATGCAACTATGGGCAGCAGCATGAAGCTTCCAGCAGGGTTTACAGAAAACTCCATCTCCATGGGGTCAGTGCACAGCTGCCAGGAGCTGCAGCACAGGGCACAGACCCTGCTGCCCACACTCACCCACACAGTTGCCCTCGGGGTCCTGCAGGAAGCCATCCATGCAGCGCTGCTTGGACTCACAGTAGAAGGAGCCCTCTGTGTTCTGACAAACAAAGTTCACCTTGCAGCTGTGAGTTCCTCTCTGGCACTCATCGATATCTGTTCAGCACACAAAACACCACACTGGGGTGAGCTCAGCTCTACCTTTCAGTGGCCCTCATGGCCAGCTAACCCCCAGAAAGGAAATTAGGAGGCATTATTTTAACAGACACGTGTTGCCAATGGGAAAACTGAGGGTTAGGTGTGTGTGCTGCTGGACATCAGGATTTGTCAGGTCCTACAGCAAATCTGATTCAGGTCCCCACTGCCTCATTCACAGTATCTCTTGCAACCCACAAATACCAAAATATCTGCAGTTTTTTACAGGCTACTGTAAAACAGTTTGCAAACACAATAATCATCTATAATCTAATTTCAAGACTAGAAAGTAAATTAGATTAGTAATAAATGTTAGAAATGCTCTAGAATCAGCCAACAGAACAAGGCATTCACAAAACAGCCTCTTCAAGTAAACCAAGCTTTATTTATGACAGCTGCTTATAAAGGGAGATTTCTGGTAATTTCTATTTTATGGCTTTATGTTCTACATCAAAAGCTAAGCTCTTTCCTTAGGCATCTCTTACTGCAGCTGTCAGGAAACTGTAAAACGTGTAAGTGTAAATAACAGTGAGTTTTGCCCTGAAGGCAGGGCACGTGTGTCCCTTGCACACTCCTGTGCTGCTGTGAGCACTGATGTTCCCTTCTTTGTTAGACACCTACAGGGACAGGGGGGATGAAGAACAACTCCTTAACCCATTCCAAATGGTTACATGTAAATGTAAATTAATGCTGACAAGGATTCTGAACACAGGGAGGACGGGGCTGTCAGCCCCATGTTCCATTCAGGCTGGGAATTTTTGCTGGAATCGTCAGCAAACAGCATCAGCTGAGCCAGGTAGAGGAGCTAAGGAGGATTCCTCCATCAGGGACATGTCAAATCCTAATTCAGAAGGTTTTATCCATGTTCTAAGTAATTTACAGTTATCCCTGGAAACCATTTCGAACAAGTGAATGTGCAGGAAGAGCCTGTAAAGTCCAACACCTCCATGATGAGCAGCCTTTTCTGGCTGCAGCAAGACCAGAGCGCTGTGCAATCCTTTCCCTTCCCTTACCCACACACTCTCCGTCCTTCAGCTCGTGGCCGGGCTGGCAGCTCAGCTCCTGCAGGCAGCGGAAGGAGCCCATGGTGTTGACACAGTGCTCTCTCCTCTGGCAGGTGTGTCTCTCTGTCACACACTCGTTGATGTCTGTGAGGAAGAGGGAACAAATCAGTGCCACAGGGTGCCGAGGGATCTCCCTCTTCCTGCTCTGCTGGAAGGAGCAGAAAGCTCACATGAAGGACACTCAATACAGGCTTTGTTACAGGGCTCTGATGATGGAAGATGCTTTTAGTCCGGGCTCTTTAGTTAGCACAGAGTGACTGAAGAGACACAAATCACAGGGGGATTTATTTCCTCCTCCTCCCCTCTCCCCAAACGCCATGGGGATGGTGCAGGCACTGGGGACGGGGATGGACAGAACTGAGGAAAGGCAGGGTGGGCAGAGGATTGATGGCCAGCTGGTGGTGAAGGGATGGGAACTCCTGGACAAGGGAATGAGAAAGGGATCAATGCTCCTTGCTTCTCTCCAGGCTTCCACAGCCAGGGCACTGAGCAGCCCTGCTGCCTCAGGCCAGGCTGGCACTGCCCAAGGATGGGAGCTGAGACTGCCCGTGAGCTGGGCCATGCTGACACCTATTCCCTAAGGAATACACCCTGGGACTGGATAGGCAGGAACTCATGGAGAGGAACACTGATAGCTCAGTCAAGCCTGTAAATTTGTATTTAGAGCTTTAAAGAGATCTGATTTCAGCAAGTGGAGTGAAAAAGTTCTTTTTAAGAAATCAAGTCACTTGAACACACGATTGCAGAGCATGGGACAGGGAAGGAATATGAAACACCTTTAAAATGATATGTTTTGATAGGCTTGGATGAAATAATCTAAAATTCAGGTTTTGCTTATGTTAATAATGAAAGCTAGAATAGCATGATGAGCAAATGCTTTGAAGCAACAAAAAGGGGCAGAGACTGGGAAGGAATTTTCTTGCCAATCTCCACAAAACCTCACACATTCCCAGTTCTATATAAAGCTAAGAATTGCTAGAGCTAACAAAAGCCAAATGTGACCAGCACCATTACCAGTCCTCTGGCTGCTCTGTGCATGAAGCTGTTTTCATACTACACAATAAAGCAACTATTGTTTGAATCAGATTTTCATTTTGGCTGTAGAACCTCATTCTCAGATAAGTACATCAATATATGACTTCTCCTGTGGGGCACAAAACCAGGAAAAGCCATTCGAAAAGATTTTTGTATTTAAAAATGTGTCAGCTGGTTTTCTAGCAAAGAAATGGGGAGAAGCACCAAAACCCTTCAGTTCCTGGTGGGTTTGGATAACTGCTGATGTGCAAGACCTGCATTAGCTCAGTTACATTCCACTTCTCACTTATTCCTATTTTCCTTTTTTTTTCCTCTCACTGTTTGCCATTGCCACTCACCACATGCTCTGGGCTTGCTTTCCAATGCTCCTGGTTAATCCACAGCAAGGTCCTGCCCATCACCTGGATCTTTCTACCTGTCCCACATGAAGTCTGAGCTCCTCCACTGAGGGGCAGCTCCCTGCCTGCCCCAAAGCTCCTGCAGGGTTATGTCCTCCAATGCCTGTGCAGTTTCCCACTTTCTATTAACTGGTATTATCACAATGGAGTAGAGTAAGAGTAATTTCACAAGTGATCTTGTGGGGGTAGCAAAACCCCCACACAGGCTGGGAGAATATGAGGTGCTGTGGTAGATCCCTCTCACCTACTTACATTTAGTTCTTTAAAAATTTTTATTTTTTTAGAATTTATTTTAGAGGAAACCAGCAATGGATAGCCACTTAATAGCACCCAAAGCACTGCAAGACCTTCTGCTGGCTGTACCACAGATCTGAGATTATCTGCTCTTGCAAACCACAGAAAGGCTCTCACATAAACAAACTGACAGCATCACACTGCAGCTCATGAGCTTGAGTCAGTGCAGCACACGTCAAAAGAGAAATTATGTTTGTGACACATGAACCAAAGAGGGTAGGAGGCATTCCATGTGATCAGCAGGTGGATATTGAGTAACAGGCATTAAAATGTTGTGATTTAACAGGGAGAAAAAAATCTAATAGGATTTCATGTTTTGTCTGTATTTTTGATTCAGTTTTCAAAACTCTGAGTGCTTGAAAAACTATGCAGAACTAGCTGGAACATATCTGAGGAAATTAAAATCATTTAAGGCAGATTACAATGCACTATTCTCATTTTCAATGGAAGTTTTGTGCACATGAGACGCTGACAAGTCCTTCAGCCTGACTGTGAGCTGGGCTGAGCTGCAAGGCCTGAACCCTGAGCCATGGCCAAGCAAAGTTCAGCTCTGCCTGTCCAGAGTCAGGGCAGGAGCCTCTGGATGTGCCACCAGGCCAGCTGCCAGCCCACCACAGCCCCCTGGCCAGTTTAGCATGCAAACATGCCTGGTTTTGTTAATTTTTCTAAACAAATTCCCAAATTTGCCATAGAATCCAGAGTGACCTGTCTCCCTCCAGTCCTGGAGCCAACTCCACCAGTCAGTAAGAGATGCCTGACAGAGCACTAGGAATAACAGGAGTTATGTTTGCAATCCCAAACACAGCTAATTCCAACACTGGACCAGCTGTGGTATTCATCCAACCCAATTAAGGCTGTGATGGAGGGTAAGATGGTGTTTTCTTTAAAAAACAGGGAAAGGAGGAAAAATAACTCAGTACTATACTGAAAACAAGTCACACGGTTAATTTTTGAGGAATCTACTCAGTCTCTGTGTGTGGCAGCAACATTCCTCACTCTATGTCAGCAAAACCCAGAATGAAATGCAATCATGTAATAACTCTTTTTTTTCCCTACAGAACTGTTGCTGAAAACAGCAACACACACACGATCCCTGAGCACATCTGCTGCACCCAAGAGCTGGCATTCCTGCCATTAACATTTTACCTACTGCTATTTATTCCAATATGCACTTTGACATCAAAACCTCACTTTGATGCACCTTCTATTAAAAAAGCGAAATGCAGACTGTTCTTGTGCTGCATCTGCGGTTTCTCATTATTTTTTCCTCTCCAAATGGCCCCAGCTCTGTTGGCTTTATGGGACACATCTGTGCAAGGCAGGCACTTTGTTATTTTGCAGCAGCCACCCTGTGGGTGCAGGAATAAAGAGACCATTTCGTGCTCCCTGTCAGGAGGGAACTGAGGTGGGAGTAGCAGAGACAGGAGCGAGCTGTCAGTGTGCAGTGGGTGGTGGGAATGACTTTGCCTCAAAGTCACCAGAAAAGCAACAGCCAGCCTGGCTCTTATCTCTGGAGAACACAGAGCTTCTAGCCCAAAGGCATTTCAGTGCCAAAGACACACAGGGGCTGTGTGAGAGCTGTTTGAACAGCTCTGGGGGGACTCCTCTCTGTGCATGGCTGGCTTTTGGGGAATGCTGGCTGTGTGCTCCTGAATGCACCCGGAGTTACAATTCTCCACCTCTGGCTACAGGGAACTCCACAGATCACAGATTATCAGCTGCTTTGTGGCTGTGCAAAGATTGCTCCTCCCATCCCTAAAACATGCAAAGAGTAACATCCTTAAACCAACAAGAATTTGCAAGCTAATTATCAAAGGTTTTCTGCTGGAGTTTGGGACAGTTCAAGGTGGAGAGCAAGCTGTTGGGCTGGAAAGGATACCCCAGGAGAACAAGGCAGTGAGCAAAACACAAACCACAGTGTATGCCTGTGGCTTTCCCATTCGACTACAAAAGGAGGAAAAAACGTTAAACATGGCAAATGTTCTGGTGGCACCACACACGGAGCAGAGCTGGATGGGAGCAGGCAGCCCACACAACAAAGGGAAGTTTTTTAGGTTATTTAAAAGGATACCTGTAAAAACTGCCCTGCATTAGAGGAACACAGAAGTTTGGTGTTCAGTAAGGGAGAAGAGCTTCACAAATGAGAGTTGTGGTTTTGCTTTCATGAGCAGTGCCCGAGGTTTATCGGGTATCAGCCATAATCAAACTGTTCCAATGCCAAGGGGCAGAGGGAGAACTGAGGCAAAGGAAGCACCTGGCACCTGCCCCAGCAGCTCCTGCAAGGCTGCAGACACAGGCACTGCTTTAGCTTCAGAGCACTCCTGGGAGAGGTGAAAAAGGACAGAGCCATCCTTCCTGCACCATCCAGGGAAAACATCAGGGGGTCAGTGGCAGCAGTCGGGAGCAGAGCTCGAGCAGGGGCCGTTCCTGGAGCTGCAGGCTCCTGAGCAGGAGTGTGGTGCCTGCAGCAGGCTCTGGGCACCTTCGGCACCAGCTTCAGCTCAGGCTGGGCTCTCTCATAAAGGCCTCTTTCCTTCCAGTGCTGCTCTCTCAGCCATTTCATTGGAATCAAATAATTTCATTCATTTCCCATTCTTACCAGTACCTCTGATTTCAAAATAAATAATAATAACAACTAAAAAATAAAAATTCAGTGTCAACAATTTAAGGAACACCCAAAAGGTGGTAAATCACAGTTCTTCTCTGGATTCTGACACTGCAGAAGTTTTCCTGCTGATGCCCAAATGCCACACGGCGCTTGTTAACCAGATGGGATCACAGAGCTTTAAAGAGAGGAGTAAAACCAAAGCTGTGGTGGTCAGAAAAACAGTGTTATACATGTAGGGAGGAGGACAGGGGTGGAAGAGAGCTCTGCATTCACACAGGACATTACAGCCATGACTACTGATGATTTCATGGATGACTGGAGGTCTCAGGTGCTCCATTTTTCCAGGCAATGCTCCTGCTGCCTCCTAACCCAGCCTCTACAGAAATACTCAAAAAAAGAAACTATTTCACATAAGCTGAGGTCCTGGCTGCTGGGAGCAGACTAAATCCTCATAAATACCCTTGTAAAAATTGATTGGTTTCTTCCATGAAGCCAAACAGCAGGGATGATCCAACAGAATTATGATGCACCTTTGACTTTTACACAAAGAAACTTATGCCAGAATCAACAAAGGACTCATATGAATTTTAAAATGCCCACTCTTTGGAATGGATCTTTTTCTAGTGCCTGGACTCACACGGATTGTTGAGCTGTATTTCTGAAGTTCTGTGGTTTGGTGGTGTCTAGAACTTGGCAGTGCTGGACTGTGCAGAGGGATCAGCTGCTGTGACCCCTGAGCTCAGCCTGCAGTAGCAGAGCTGCTGTGCTCCCCACCCTGTGGGCCTGGGGCTCCCTCTCAATGTTACCTGCACCTGACATGGCTGGGGAAACACCAAACAGCACAGGACTCATGAGGTGAAGGGCTGAGCAAATGGGGGCATGTGTGATGTGTGTTTGTGCTGGGTGGCTCTGAGATGCCAGATGCAGGGATGGTGGGAGGTGCTGCGGAGCATGAAGAGCTGTGATGCTGAGGGAGGCCGTGTGCCTCTCGTCTTACCAACGCATTTCCTATGCCTGTTGAGAATAAAGCCCTCTGCACACATCCCACTGGGGCTGACACAGGAGAATGATCCCAGTGTGTTCTCACAAAACTGTCCGCTGGAACAAGCCTGAGCACCTGTCAGGCACTCATCCAAATCTACAGCAGCAGGGGCAGCCAAAAGGGAAAAACAGAACTCCATTAGAACAGTCCTGAAATGGAACAACATTTCTGTCACGCTGGGGATGCCGAGATGGAGTGTGCTGGAGCTCCCACATCAGCAGCAGGCTGCAATACATGCAGTGTTACACTGAAAATAGGGCTGGAATAAAACCTCAGAGATCATTCAGTCCCTGATCACACTCCTGTGCTTTTGCCATTCCAGAAGAAATATCCTTAAAAACAGGCAGGCATTCACATAGAGACAGCGCACAGTCCCTGAAAGAAACCTGTCACAGTGCACCACCACCCTCACCATCAGATCCTGACTTCAACAGCGATTATAAATGTCCCTTGCCAATGTTTAAACTCACTGCCACCACTGACAAATACAAATTTTTTCATTTCCTGTAGGAAAACGATTGCCTTGAAATGCCCCTTTTGATGCTGACATTAATTAATCAAATTAACTTCCACCATGCTTGGGTAAGCAGCGCACTGTGAATATTTCATCTGGCGATATTAAAATCCCATTTTCTTCATAGACTGTCTGGAATTTTATGAAAATGATTTGTTATTCAATAAGATCTAAGATTAAGAGTGATGTGGATCATTTGTGAGCAATTCTGAGCATCGGGAGCTCCTGCTTGTATTTCACTGTTATTGCTCCTTACTTAGAGATTTATAATTAAGGTTTGTCACAGGACATGGCTTCTGACCCCCGAGCCCTCCCTGGGCAAACACATCCCTTGTGACTACTCCACAACATCCATTTAAAATGTCTGCAATGTGAATGGTGAGGATGCAGCTTTGGAATTCACTGCTCATCTCCCCAGCAGCAAATGAACACCTGGAGCTGGCCCAGCTCCCATGGCATGTCCTGTGAAGCTGTGAAGCCCCCCTGAGTTCAGGTTTCCAAGTCAAGAGGAGCTAAAAGCAAACAGAGCAGATGCCAGGGCAGAGCTGTGCCTTGAGGGTGCCCAGGACAGCAAAGGTGACCTGCTCGCTGCTCCTGCTCCCAGCCAGAGCGCTGAGTGTCCACAGCTGTGCACACAGGGCCTGGGGAGGAACCTCAGTGGGAAGAGAAACAGAAGGGCTGTAAAAAAGCCTGCAATGTCAGAGGAAAGAAGCATCAGCCAAGGCATGCCTCCACCTCGCCAGGTAACAGCCACGCTGTGCTTCAGGAGGTACCTGTGAGGCACAACTGGGATTCCTTCTGCCAAATGGTCCCTCTGATGGCACTGCAATTCCCAGCTCTGAAAATGAGGAACAGCCGGGGGTGTGAGGTACACAAGCATTTAACCATGGCTCTGTGGGGAGCCCAAAGCACTCACCTTCACAGGAAACCCCATCAGCCATGAGCGTGTAGCCAGCCATGCAGGAGCACACAGCATCTCCGTCCACGATGTTGCACAGGTGCTTGCAGGGGCCGTTATCTGCACAACACAAAATTGCACAGTGCATTGTCAGAACTCAGTGCATCCCTCCGGGTGTCCAGAGTTGCCAGGGACCCTGTAGGGGGGCTTGCACACCCTGACATGCTGCCCAGAGCACCTGGGGATCTGATTTTGACCCTTGGAGCAAGTTGCCAACTTTGTATGAGGACATGAAAGTCACACAGGTTTGAATGGTGTAATAACAAAATGATCACAGGGTAAAAATGTAGATTTTAGGATTTTTGGTATGGGGGTTATGGGAACAAGATGGAGGAGTCAGGGCGTGTCCAGCCTTTCTCCTTCTTCTTCTTGTTTTCCATTTTCTGCCGTGATGTTGGCACTTTGGGATTGGTTTAGAGTAGAAGTGCACTGTCTAACATAGGTGATGGGTATTGGGAGTTAAGTGTAAATATGTTATAGGTAGTTTGTAGTATAAAAGGACAACATCACCTCGGGGGTGGTCAGAGTGCCTGTGGCTGCCCTGCTGAGCTGACCTCAGCTGGGCAGAAAGAAAATTTTATAAATAAGAATTAATAAACAACTTCAAGACCAAAAAGTGAAGAGTCCAGACTCATTCTTCAGTTGCACGGGCCGAAGCAGAGACACCCTGCATATCTCGGAGCAGCAAATATCAACAGCAACCCAAGAGTACATCAGGACCCCCAGCATGGATCAGCTGCAGTTCCACGCTGCCAGGCCAGCCAGGCACAATCCCAGCTCAGGCCAGGGGAATCAGCCAGGAACCAACCTGTCCAGGCAGCCCTGAGCACTGCTCACATCCTGCTGCTGCACACAGACACAGCTGGACTGCCGTGCTCCCCCTGCCTGCCCTGCTCACACCCCCTGCATGCACTGCTCACACCCCCCTGCATGCACTGCTCACACCCTGCCCTGCTCACACCCCCCTGCATGCACTGCTCACACCCTGCCCTGCTGACACCCTGCACTGCTCACAGCCTGCACTGCTCACACCCTGCACGGCTCACAGCCTGCACTGCTCACAGCCTGCACTGCTCACACCCTGCACGGCTCACAGCCTGCACTGCTCACAGCCTGCACGGCTCACACCCTGCACGGCTCACAGCCTGCACTGCTCACAGCCTGCACTGCTCACACCCCCTGCACTGCTCACACCCTGCACGGCTCACACCCTGCCCTGCTGACACCCTGCGCTGCTCACAGCCTGCACTGCTCACAGCCTGCACTGCTCACACCCTGCACGGCTCACACCCTGCCCTGCTGACACCCTGCGCTGCTCACACCCTGCACGGCTCACAGCCTGCACTGCTCACAGCCTGCACGGCTCACACCCTGCACGGCTCACAGCCTGCACTGCTCACAGCCTGCACTGCTCACACCCTGCACTGCTCACACACCCTGCACAGCTCACACCCTGCACTGCTCACACACCCTGCACTGCTCACACCCCCTGCACTGCTCACACCCTGCACTGCTCACACCCTGCCCTGCTCACACCCTGCACTGCTCACACACCCTGCACAGCTCACACCCTGCACTGCTCACACACCCTGCACTGCTCACACCCTGCACTGCTCACACACCCTGCACACCTCACACCCTGCACTGCTCACACCCCCTGCCCTGCTCACACACCCTGCACTGCTCACACCCTGCACTGCTCACACACCCTGCACTGCTCACACCCCCTGCACTGCTGACACCCTGCACTGCTGACACCCTGCACAGCTCACACCTGCACTGCTCACACACCCTGCACTGCTCACACCCTGCACTGCTCACACCCCCTGCCCTGCTCACACACCCTGCACTGCTCACACTCTGCACTGCTCACACCCTGCACTGCTCACACCCCCTGCCCTGCTCACACCCCCTGCACTGCTGACACCCTGCACTGCTGACACCCTGCACAGCTCACACCTGCACTGCTCACACCCCCTGCACTGCTCACACCCTGCACTGCTCACACCCCCTGCCCTGCTCACACACCCTGCACTGCTCACACTCTGCACTGCTCACACCCTGCACTGCTCACACCCCCTGCACAGCTCACACCCCCTGCACTGCTGACACCCTGCACTGCTGACACCCTGCACTGCTCACACCCCCTGCACTGCTGACACCCTGCACTGCTGACACCCTGCACTGCTCACACCCCCTGCACTGCTGACACCCTGCACTGCTGACACCCTGCACTGCTCACACCTGCACTGCTCACACCTGCACTGCTGCACTGCCCCCCCCCCCCCCCCCCAGCATGAGGAGCAGTGGGGAACAGCCCTGGAAGCAGAGAGCAGCCTCACATTTCTCCCTCATGTTTTGCCTGACAATTTCTCAGCCTTGTGCCACAGCAACAGGTTAAAGCTGTGCACTGAAATCTGACTGGAGGAGGGATGAGAGGAGTTTTATTCTGTCTCTAAACATTCCTCTGCAACTGACACCTCCAACGTACCTTTGCACTTGTCCTGCTCTTCCTGCAAGGACACCACGAGGATGGGCTGGGAGGGAGAAGCTACTGGAGGGATGGTGGCTTCAGCTTCCAGCCTGGTCATCTGTCCTCTGTCAGGATCTGCAAGGCAAGGCAGGATCAGGGACAGCACCATCCCCACCAGACACCCCAGAGCAAGGGGTGATCCCACTCATCCCACTCCATCATGGCTTGGAGAAGGAAACAAATATCATGGACACAGATCAGAGAGCCTGGCTGACAGTAACTTCTGTAAGTACTGCAATATCTGAATAAACTACAAAGTGCTGTTTTCATTTTTAAAACATTTGCTGTATTTTAAATACACTGCCTGTCTTTCATTCAGTATTTTATGGGAAAAAAATCAAGCTTTGACCTTATCCTGTCCATCCTATTTCAACACAGACAAACAACAAACATCTTTACAAGCACAGGGTACTTTGGAATGACTTTTGTACAGCCAAGTGGAAAACATGACAGCTGCTGCCTGCCACTAATATTTTCAACAGACAGTAATGTAAAAGGTATCAGGAAAAAAAAAGAGCTCTGTTACATCAATAAGAGTATCAGTATCATCAAAACAGAAGCCTAAATCCATGGGGCCTAAATCCTTAAGAGGGATGTGTCCTGTCCCCACTGAGTTCAAGGGTCACCTGGAGCAAAGTGGGATCCCCAAAACAGTGACAACCTTAAGTGACTAAGGGTGACTGCAGTGCAGGTTTGGGGTGTGGGAACAGTGATTTCCTTAAACAAATGGAGTCAGCACAGACACATGACAGGCTGTGGAACAGAGACAAACAAAATTCACCTGCTTGGCACACAGCCTGAGTGATTTCCCCAGGAATGCCCAAGATGGGCACCGCCACACACGGAGAACTGAAAGGCCACTGTGCCACGTGTGGTTCAGCCAAGCAAAGCCCCTGAGGTTCCCAATCCCCTCCCTGAGCCTCCCTCAGCCTGGCACAGCACGGGCAGCACCAGCCCTCCCTGCCCTGCCCCTCTGAGCTCCCACGGGTGTCCCCTGCCCCTGTGACAGCCCCATGCCCCAGGTGAGCTCTGCAAACCCCTGGGCACCCCTGGGCACAGCCCTGAGCAGCGCAGCCCTGCAGGTCTGCAGGAGCACGACTTCCCTGATCACAAGATCTTCCACCCAGAACCTCAGCACAGAGAGGCACTGCTGGGAGAAGAACAGCAAAGCAAAACCATAAATACACTCCAGGTGAGCAATGAGGCCAAATCCTGCAGTGCTAAAATAAGAACTTATCTTTGCCTCTTTTGGATTAGGTTCCTTTCCCAGAATTTTAATATAAGCAGAGCAGACAGCTGCCACAGGAACATTCAAATGCATTCTTGAGGTAAATGCTGTAACACCACATTGAGAAGGATGACATACAGACTGCTCATTGTTTGGCTTGGGCAGAGGATTAGAAGCCTAAGGAGTTCTGTCATTGGATGGAAACACTGCTTTTGCTTGTTAAATAACAGAAAGCACTTGTAACTAATATGAGGTTTCAACTTTCTGGGTTATCTGACTTGAAATTGTGCCATTAGAGAACTCCACATCAAAATAATTACAACACAACTGACTTTCTTTTCCAGACTTCCACCACGCCAGACAAATTTGGAGTTTGTTATCACTGAAGGATGTTAATGATTTTAGATAAAAATCAAATGTTGTCTGAACTAAGTTTATATAAACTTATCTAAAGAAAACCTAACTGTGAAATACAAAATCACTCTGAGAAGAACAGGTATTTCTTAAAAAAATCTTTAGAAATCCCCTTCTGAAAAGTGCAAACACTCTTGATTTGAACATATGAAACACCACCCTTATCCCATACCACCAAACACAAAAATAAGGTGTAACCGAGTGTCCTAAATTACCATTTTTCTTTATATTTTACAATTTCTACAGAACACATCCATGCATTAACACCCATTAAAAAAGAGAAACTGCATAGAAACTAAGGAAAAGCTTGGCTGGTGAGGGCAGGTATAAAGACACTGCCCTTCATGTGCCTTTTGTCACCTGGAGAGCAGCTGGTGCCATCCTCCTGCAGGGTGAACTCAGGGAAGCAGGAGCACTTGTAGGAGCCCACGGTGTTGATGCACAGGTGCTGGCACAGCTCTCCCCCGTAGAGCAGGCACTCATCCAGGTCATCCCCGGGCAGGTTATTGGAGAGCTCGGCCTCACTGCTGATGGACAGCGCTTCGTGGTGATCCTCCCTCTCTGAAACTACAGCAGAGCGTGTCTGACAGCTGTTCTGGCCTTGGCACAAAATGCCAAGGAAAGCCAGATCTACCCAGAACAGCTACTGCAAGGATAGTACAAAGGAACCCATCCTGGAGATAACACTGTGATGCTGGAGGGCCACCTCCTCCTCCCCTAGGGCTGCAGGGACAGATTTTACAGAGCCACTGAGAAACAGTCACAGGGGAGGTCACAAGCTGACCTTCCACATCACTGCCAACCCCATTCCCACTGACATCTGAACTGTGCTGAGCCCCAGATGAAATTGGCCCCACAGTGAATTCCAAATTTCAGGAGGAGTTATCCAATTGGTTTGGAAACTCCCCAACATCACAATTTGTTGGCTTCTCCTATATTAGCATCAGCAGCAGCCTGGGAGCCACTGAGCAGTGACAGGGCTGTCCTTCCTGCTGCCTTTAAACACCAGCCAGAGCTGGAGCACCACCTGCTTCCGCTCCTGAGCAAGGCTTTCTGTGACATTAAAATTAATCCTTAAGTGAGTTTCTCAGTCAGTTTTTCCTGAACACACAACACCAAAGCTCCTCTCTCAGTGAGGTCTCAGGTATATTTAGGGATGAGATTCTTTGCTTTCTCCAACCTGCCTTAGGAACAAGGCAATCTGTGCTAGATCTAAGAGGAAAGCACTGTGCCCCCGATGCCCTGCTGCCTCCAGCAGCTCGCTGAAGGCCCTCAGGGTGAGGCAGAGCCCCCAGTGACAGAAGGACACTCACCCTTCTCGGGGGTCACCGTGGGCACGGGCTCCGGGTGCCGTCTGATCTCGGGGTGCACGAAGTGATCCCCCCCTTCACAGCAGGACAGCATCACGTGGCTGCAGGGGTAGCCCAGGTTGATGTTGGACTCGCAGCTCTTCCCCTCACTCCTCAGGCGCAGGCCCAGGCTGCAGCAGTCACAGCATTGCTGCAAGACAGGGCAACATCAGCCACCAGCATTGGGAATGTGAACCACCAGCACTGGGAATGTCTGTCAGCCACCAGCATTGGGAATGTCAGCCACCAGCATTGGGAATGTCTGTCAGCCACCAGCATTGGGAATGTCAACCACCAGCATTGGGAATGTCTGTCAGCCACCAGCATTGGGAATGTCAGCCACCAGCATTGGGAATGTCTGTCAGCCACCAGCATTGGGAATGTCAGCCACCAGCATTGGGAATGTCAACCACCAGCATTGGGAATGTCTGTCAGCCATCAGCATTGGGAATGTCAGCCACCAGTACTGGGAATGTCAGCCACCAGCATCAGGAATGTCTGTCAGCCACCAGCACTGGGAATGTCTGTCAGCCACCAGCATTTAGAAGCCCTGAGCAAACTGCTAGGGCAGTGGTGGAGTCCCCACAGCTGGTTCAAAAAAATGTGTGGATGTGACACTCAAGGACATGGTTAAGTACTGAACAGGGCAATGGTGCTGAGTTTACAATTGCACTTGATGGTCTTAGGGGTCTTTTTCCACCTTAACAATTCTATTCTGTGATTTAACACAGCTTCATGGATGAGCCCACACACACCTGGAACTGATTTGCAGTTTCCTAAGCAGTGGAGCATCTGGAAAAACATTTGGAGTGTGGACAGTTGTAAATATCAAAGCCTTACTTGTGCTTGTTTTTTGCCATTCTGCACCAATGGGTCAACTGCAGCCACAACAAACACAAAGTCTGGCTGTGCCAGTGATTTCAGCAGCTCCACACGCCAGGAAGGCGGGGTGCTGCACATCCTGCTCCCCCCAGGCCTTGCCTGTGTGTAGTATGAACAGAAATTATAAACAAAATAATAGAAATCCGCACCTCTTTGCATTAGAGCTCAAACCATGGTCAGTTGAAGCTGTGTGAACTGGAAACAACGTGCACAGATGTGAGGGCCAGCAGCATCCCAGCCTGTCAGTGCCAGCACAGACTCTCCTCTCTGCACTCCAGCCCCGCTCTCACCTTTAATGACCTGGCTGTGCTGCACAGCATCCTGCTGGGACTGCCAGGAGGGACCCCAGGGTGTCTTTGATGAGCTCTGTGCCTCTTTCTTTCACACCTGAACAGCAGCTTCACTGACATGCTCATCTCCCACCTCTTGCAGTTTGCTCTGCTGCAGGTGGCAGGCAAAAACTGTGTGCTGCTTTACTCAGTCCCAGACAAATCTACTGCACAGCCAGGCCACAAAAGGGCATCACATAAATGATACCAAACTCCAGAAGTCCACAATGTGGATGCACAGTGGATACCTAACCAAGCTGAGTCTGCTGCAGAGACAACAGGGGTCACACCTGAGCTGGAGATGCCTTTGTGGATTTGAATTTGTGTCCTCTCACCCCTAATTTATTTATTTGTTTGTTCATGTATTTTAGCTATAAATACCATGTTTCACTGCCAGAAAAGCAGAGTTTCCTTCCCTCTGCAGCTCCTTTGACATCACCCACTAACTCAGAGCTTGCAGCCACACTGGAGGAGCCTCCCTGAGCCCAGAGAGGAGACTCCAGCCTGTTCAAACATTTGGGTACCCTGTGGGAAGGGTCAGACACAGGAAATGAGGGACAGGAACCTCCCTGAGCCCAGAGAGGAGATTCCAGCCTGCTCAAACATTTGGGTACCCTGCGGAAAGGGTCAGACACAGGATTGGAGCTGGCAGCAGGAGCTCCAGGGACAGAGCAGGAGGGAGATCCCTGAGCTGGGAAGGCACTAAGAGAAGCAGTGTTCTGAGGGGCATGGGAATGAGGAGGGATCACTTTCCACCATTAGAAATCCTAGGTGGGCATTCCCATTAATCCAGAGCCCTAGGTGGGCATTCCCATTAATCCAGAGCCTGTCTCCTGCAGGGAGATGCACCCGCTGCCAGCTCAATGCCCAGGAACTCTTGTGCTGAGCCCCTTTTTTCAGGGCAGCACTGGGGTTCTGTGAGCACTTCACACTCAGAGCACAGCCTGGCATGTGCATGAGGGCTGCAGCTCTCATTTTATGGCCCTGCTTCCTAATCTGAGAAATCCCCAAACACCATAAACAGCAGACATTACTCACATCTGCAAATATGCACAGCCATAAGGAGCTCCCTTCACGTGCCCAAATACATTTGTGAAAAATTATTTACACTATGGGCCTTGAAGAGGATGAATTATTTTGCACACTAAATAGGCTTAAATTATCTTTTTGAATGAATATTAAAAAAAAAAACAAAACCAAAAACCAAAACCCCTAGCAATAATGAATTGTAGTCATGCTAGAAAAGGGAAAATTCCTCTTGCCATCCTCCCCAAATCCAGAACCCTCAAATTCGAAATTTAGGAAAACAAATACTCTTTTTTTTGTCTTTTGTTTTAGCTCAGTTTTGTCACCTTCAATATGCAAAATAGAAGTTCAAGATAATACATGTTTTTACTGAAGTACTGTAAAATGTGCAATATTTGCCTTGAAGAACCCAGCTTCTTTCAGTCATAATTTGATTAACAATTTATCCCATGTGCAGGCATGACAGAGAGTATTCAATCAGTCATACATCTTTGGGCACACATATTTTCCAGGTGAACAAAACTGTCTCATTTTCCAGTGGAAAAACTTGTTCTCTGAAAAGTTCCATCTAAAATGAAAGAATTGGAATGCCTTGACTTTCTGTAAGCTGCTTTTTGAACTTCCCAGGAATTCTACAACTGATTTAATAGCAAATATGACTATTTTTACCTGGCAGTTGAGAAACCCACCTTGAGAACCATTCTATGGTTCACAGCTTTCTGCATTCCCCTCAAAACTATCTTAGCTGGAATTCTGCATAATCGGATTTACCATGTTGGAGTCCACTAGGAAAAATCCCTAAGCCTGTGCTTCTGGTGTTAAGAGTAAATAACAATGAAAGCACCCCAAGATCAGGTTGATTTAGCACAGGTTGAACTCCTGGATCTGAAAAACCAGCACTGCCACATTGATCTTGAAGCAAAAGGTGAAAACATCTAAAATGCCTGAATACCCACAAATGTTTGTAACGTGGAGATAAAACCCTGGCTTTTGGCAAGACAGTGTAAATATCTTGCTGTGTTTTGAGGCAATTAATGAACCTTTCCACATTCCAGACAAACATTTTGATTTATGATTTATGCCACAGGATTTACTAAGAGCAGACAGATCAGGGGAAACACCACTTTGGACTGTCAGCATCTTCTGCCAGATCCCTTCTGAAACAATGTTTAACCACAATAAAATTAGAAAACCCTTCTTGTAATACAAAGCATTAAAAAGCAGTAGAAAGTTGGATTATTTTGTATTACAGCAGTATATACTGTAATGTTAAAGTAATACCAAGTCTCAACAGTCTCAATATTTATTGATTTTTTTTCAAGCAGTAACTGCAATGACTCAAGAGCTAAACGAGCTAAATAGGTGAGCAAAGCTGCTCAGTAATTTTACTGTCTCAGATGGTTTATCTTAAAGGAAAAATCCCAGTGGAACTGGCATGAGGAACCATTCCACGGGAGTCTTTAGTCACTGGTTTGAGCTCAGCCAGGAATGATGGAGCTCTCCCTCCCCAGCCCTGCCTGAGGAATGGCATGTGTAATCAGGTTGACTCCACAGCCTGGCTCTGCCTGGCATGCAAACAACCCCTGGTGAAAACCTAGGAATAACAATACTGTCACATTTCAGACATATTAATGTCTTCTCCTGAATGCACAAATTCTCCTTTTACTCTAATGACAGACTTCAGACCCAAATCAGCAATGGTTCTGAGGATGACAAATCAGCACAGCTAATTAACCCTTAAACTCTGCAGTGGATGTCCACATTCCCTGCTTTTCCAGTGAACAATTATCTGGGAGAGTCTGCGATGTAAAAGAACAGATAGAACTAATCGGGCTCCTGCTGAGCCCAGGAAGCTGCACTTCAGCTGAGCTATAGCTATGTAAATGATGATCAGAGGGAAATGAATTCTGAAAGGCACTGTTCTGGTGAAAACAGGACAAGCGAGCTGCTGAATCTTCAAACTGGTTTAAATTGGTTTGGCTCCACTGGTTCTCATAAAGCAAATCTCATTTATCTAAGCAGAGGCTGTGGCTCAGGATTTGTGATTTGTGCTGTCCATTAAGGGTTTGCCTTTATTTATGAACAAAAGCTTCCATCATCATCTAAATGCTTGTTCATCTAGTCCAGCATTGTGCAGAACTGGGAAGGGGGCTACAATTCAACACTGGAGCCAAGCAAAGCGCCCAGTAATGGCTTTCACATTATATCTTCAATTAAGTTTTGCCCCATCATTTTCTAAATTCTTCTACACTATAGATATAAAAACTAAAATGCACTTTTCAGCTACTTCCAACGCGAGGAAGCAAAAGCAATACAGCCAGTTAGGTCTGCAAAACGGAGACAGAAATTAATTCAAAACGACATTACAGCAAAGTTTTAAAAGGGGCTGCACACTGAAATGCAAACAGCACCATTTCACTGCCACATTCCTGCAAGTTCATCATTCCTGTGCCCCACAGGAATGCAGGAGCAGATCCCTGCTGAGGCAGGAGGACACCTGGCACACCCACAGGGGAGCTCACCTTGTAGGAGGAGCCCGCGCAGGGGTCGCTGTCCTCGGGGCCACACGTGTCCCCCTCCTTGGCGGCCACCATCCCGGCCAGGCAGCTGTTCTCCCTCACCGTAGACACGCAGCACTGCTTCTGGGCAATCCTGCAAGGGACAGGCACTGTCACACAGCCCAGGGCACTGTCACACACCCCGGGGGCACAGTCACACACACACAGCCCAGGGACAGGGCACTGTCACACAGCCCAGGGCACTATCACACACACACACAGCTCAGGGACAGCACTGTCACACAGCCCGGGGCACTGTCACACAGCCCAGGGCACTGTCACACAGCCCGGGGCACTGTCACACACACAGCTCAGGGACAGCACTGTCACACAGCCCGGGGCACTGTCACACAGCCCAGGGCACTGTCACACAGCCCGGGGCACTGTCACACACACAGCCCAGGGACAGGGCACTGTCACACAGCCCGGGGCACTGTCACACACACAGCTCAGGGACAGCACTGTCACACAGCCCGGGGCACTGTCACACAGCCCAGGGCACTGTCACACAGCCCGGGGGCACAGTCACACACACACAGTCCAGGGACAGGGCACTGTCACACAGCCCGGGGCACTGTCACACACACACAGCCCAGGGACAGGGCACTGTCACACAGCCCGGGGGCACTGTCACACACACACAGCCCAGGGACAGGGCACTGTCACACAGCCCGGGGCACTGTCACACAGCCCAGGGCACTGTCACACACACACACAGCTCAGGGACAGCACTGTCACACAGCCCGGGGCACTGTCACACAGCCCAGGGACAGGGCTCTCTGACACCCCTGCAAACGTCCCAGTGCCACCTCAAGTACCCCACTCGGAACACCTGAAGACGTGCAGAGAACTATGCTGGCAGAACAGGAATACTCATTTTTTTAAAGACTATCTCCTTTGTACCTATCCCCTGCATCCCTGGCAGTGCCCAAGGCCAGGCTGGGCAGGGCTCCAAGCAGCCTGGGACAGTGGAAGGTGTCCTTGCCCATGGCAGGGGGGGAACGGGATTGGGTTCCAGTCCTTCCAACCCAAACCAGACCGGGATTTTACAATCTTTGGGCAGTGAGTTGAGCTGGAGCAGAGTCCTGGGGGCTGCAGGAATTGCAGGGTGCCAGCACAGGGAGTGCCCTGGGGCTGGAGAGGGGCAGGGTCACCAGCCCTGCTCACTGGCACAGCTCCCAGTGGCAGCAGCAAGGTTTTGTCCTCACTTTCCAGGCTCTGAGGCCACATACTTGAATGCTTTTTTACATAAAACATTTTGTTTAGACCTAATATTTACGGGCAGGCTTAAATCTTTAAAACAGGGACACAACTGAAATTTTACAAGTAAGACAACTGAAGCCCTGATCTCTTATTCCTTTTAATCTCAGTAGGTTCACAGGGACTGAAACATTTAGGATCTGGCTTTTTCATCTACAACCAGCCTCAGATGTGCAGGTGCAACTCATTCATGTACTGGATTTGCACCTACTTAGGCCGAGGCTGGGATTTTTAATCTGCCTTCACTTCACAGTTGGTAGATCTGTGAGATCTACCAACTCAGATCCCAACAGGAGGGATTTCAGTCTCCCAGTAACTTCAGAAAGGTGCAGTGATACTGAATTTGATAAAAGGGATCATGCCAAAGCTTTTCAATGCTCTAAATGATGGGATCAGTCTTTGAAAATGTGAGTCTGGAGTGGGTTTGTCTCCATCCTCCCCAAGGGCTGCTCCTGGCTCGTGGGCAGGGAAAGGGATGAACTGCAGCTGGTCCAGGTTACCCTGCACCCATCCCTGCCGTGCAGAGGGAACCTGGCTCCCTCTCAGGGCCCCAGGATCAGGGCACGGTCCCACTCCAGCAGAACCAGGGCCACTCACAGAGCAATGAACACATCCCTTAGCACACGGATGGATAATCACTGCACTCAGCACTTGCCAGCTCTGCCCTCCCACTGAACTGCACCTCCACAGATGGGTGGAATGTCACAGACATCTTTTCATGAAAAATCCCTTCCTTAGGATTTTTCCTCCTGAGAAGCTGGGAGGCCTCAGGAACAAAATGTGAAAAATAATTATCTGCTGCTGTGGAATGCAACAGGTGCATCTGTGATTGGCCCATGTTAATTTGTTTGTAATTAATGGCCAATCACAGTCAGCTGGCTTGGACCCTCTGTCTGAGACAGAAGCCTTTGTTATCATTCTTTCTGATTCTATTCTTAGCTTAGCCAGCCTTCTGATGAAACCTTTTCTTCTATTCTTTTAGTATAGTTTTAATGTAATATATATAATAAAATAATAAATCAAGCCTTCTGAAACATGGAGTCAGATCCTCGTGTCTTCCTTCATCCAAGAGCCCCTGTGAGCACCGTCACAGGTGGAAAACGGGAAATAAAAATCTGTGCTCTGCTCATGGGACAGACAAAAAGAAACCTTGAAAAGCTTTTGTCCAGATTAGATTTTAGGCAAATGGAGGGGAAAATCCTGGCTTCCAATTAGGCATGAATATTGCCAGCCCACAAATAATTCAGACAATGAATGATACGGTTTCCAGTCTCCTGGACATCCCATGAAGTACATTTGATTTCTTTTCAAGGGCTACTCTTTATGCTTACCAAAAATGTTCAGTTTTACCTTACGTACCTGCAAATATCACCATCCATGCCACTTACAGGGATTTCTGTGCACTCCCCGTTGTCTATAGCCCACTGCTGGCCAGCTCCACAGCAGCTCTCAATCAACTCCTTTGTGGAACCTGTACAAAGCATACACACAGATTTTTTAAGATTATTTTGTATGGAATGGATTTGGTTTAACTCTGCTTCTTAATTGAGAAAATCTTAAAAGTAACGATTGTTCAGGGTGAGGTTTTTCCCTTTATTTCCACATTTTGTTTGGTTATAAGGAAAAAAAAATAAAGAGACAACTGATACCTAAAACATCTAATCAACTGGTGATGTCCTTCATGCGGGAACAGCAGAAGGAAATTAAAGCTTTTAAATGTTATAAATTACATAAATGGTTTGAAGGACATTCTATATTTGACATCTCAGAGCAAAATCCTTGAAAAATCATGCTTGGCCATTTGGTGCAAATTGATTTAGTCATCATGCTGCTGTAAAAGTGCTCTCACTACAGAGGCTGGGTTAGCACAGAGTGCCCCAGCCTTGCATGGTTCAGCTGGCTTAAAAATACAGTGAAAAGGGTCTGGGAGCCATAACTGACTGTGGAACACTGGCACTAAGATGCAGTAAGAGAGATGGACATGGAGAATGCTGCTCTGGCTCCCACATTTGATTCTGTGGGTTTGCACCCAAGATGTAAATGTGCAGTTGCAGTGAAATGGGATTTGCTGGATCCTCTGCACCCACTGCACAGACTTGGGGCACTTTGTTCTCTTCAAGCCTTGGGGCAGGAACAGCCCAAACCTGCAGGTGCAGAGGTTGATGACCAAAGCCATTTGTGTCCCCCCACCCTGCCCTGCTCCTGCTCACACACGGGGCAGTGGCACCACAACAATCTGCACATGGCCCCCAGGCCATGCAATGCTCTCATTTCACACAACACATTAACTGCCTTAAAATATACTTGAGTCCTGAGAGCTCTATTAGGTGTAAGAGCTGCTCTGTGACATTGGAGGGTTGATCCATGCAGTTAAACTGGCAGGAAATATATCCAGTACCAGATAATTACAACACATTGCTATAAAACAGTGAAATTTTAACGTAGTTCTAATTCACTCCCTCGGTGGAAACTCCATTCATTTTACCAAGTGCTGAAATACATTTGTTGCTCTTGCTGGAACATGAGAATAGAGCAGAATTTAACTATCTACACTGCAGTAATCTACATGATTTATAATTCAACTAAAAGCGAGTTACTCATTCCTCACTGAGGATTCAATATCAGCTTGCTCTACTGAAGTGCCATACTATTAAACAGTCATATTTGCAAAACAGATTGCCTTTGCTGTGATCTTATGAATAATTAAACCCAGAATGAAGTTATCATCAAATAAACAAACTACTGCTTTTTATCTTCATCAGGAATTTAAAAGAACCTGGAATAACTCATAATAGGACTCACAGACATTAGCATAGATTTATGATATTTTAATTCTCCATTAGGGAGAACAAATATATACAACTAAATGCATGCACAGGACTGGGGATCACAGAGCTTCTATGCTGGATAGAGATTTTCAGCTCTGTGTGTAACAGACTTTGAAATACAAAAACATTCAAACAGAGCTCCATGATATTAGCCGATTTAGAAGCAGATTTGCATCTGCTTATGGAAAAAAAAGTAATTTTGTTTGAGAACTCTGTGATCCCGGTTTGTTTTTCTATATATACTGTGTGAATGTTTAAAGATAAAGTCACTTCACAACCCACCTGCTAATAGATAATTTGCTATTTATGGATGTCTTCACTAAGGAAAAAAAAGTGAAGGCTGCACTAGAAAACAGCAGCAGTTTCCTCACTTGTTTGCAATTCAGACACTCACCTCCTGCAATTATCACTCTGCATCAGCCGAAAGAGGTGAACTACAGAACATTTTGGCCTAATCTCAAAAACTGGTGTATTGTCTTTTAAAGACACTTAGAAGTTAATTCAAGTATTTTAAATAACACTTTTCCTTCCGAGAGTTTTAACCCTTCCCTGCCTGTGCTTTAAGGTTGTCTCAGTGCCCGATCCAGCCCTGAGCAGCAGCCGGATGGCCTCAGGCTGACCCAGGGCCACATCCAGGTTTTCCATGGTCACGCAAAATCCACACAGCTTTTACAGGTTAAGAATTTCAGCTGCAAAAATCTGCCGTGGGTGGGTGTATTTTAAGAAGTTTAGTTGAAGTTCAAACTGAGAAAAACACACAGTTAAAGGCTACTAAATTATTTCCTGACACTGTCACAGTGAACCATAAGTTTGTTAAAGCAGCAAAGGAGATAAAGTGGATTTTCATAAACTTTCCTCCCTTTTTTTCCTTCCCAGTGTTCACAAATTATGTTTCCAGAGCGATAAATCATCAGCCAGCTCTAGAAGGTCAAGAAGGGATGGAGTATCTCAGTTTCTTGCCAGAGCTTTCTGGATGCTGAAGTTTTCCTGATTTCAGCTTCACCTGAATTTCCACTCAGACCATTTCACACCTTTAACACCTCCAATTTGCTTCCTCCCATTCTCACTTCGGGTCTGCAGCTCCGCAGAGCATTTGCATCGATTGAATAACTCCTGTTATGCAAATGCCCGTTCTCGGAGGCAGCACTCCTGACTGAGCTGTCAGCAGCTTTATCCATCATTCCCTTCTAAGCGGTTCTTTTGTCTCAGTACAAACACAGACAAACCTTAGGACATCAGGGGTTCCTCACTGAGCCCGATAAAGCGCTGGCACAGGGTGCCCAGAGCAGCTGTGGCTGCCCCTGGATCCCTGGCGGTGCCCAAGGCCAGGCTGGACAGGGCTGGGAGCACCAGGGACGGTGGGAGGTGTCCCTGCCATGGCAGGGGCGGCGCTGGAGGGGCTTTAAATCCCTTTGCACACAAAGTGTTCTGTGAGTCTGCGACCCCTCACACGATGGGAGCAGCAAGGGCTGACCCACCACACCAACCAACCCACCCAGGCCTCCCACGCACGAGTGGACAATTATTTCCCTTTCCACTAAACTTACTCCAGGAGCTGTGACATTGAGGAGTCTCAGACAGCAACTTCAACTACAGAGAGACCCAAGTGAGGCAGACACAGTGCAGGGGCCTGGACAGAATCACTTGACTTCAGGCAGAGGTGAAGCTGAAAACTGCTATTAACACCAACACCAACTATCTATAAGCCAGGGAAGGGCAGAGCACTGCAAGAACCACCAGGAGGATCAGGGTGTTGGGCAGGGCACTGCCAGCCCCAGGCACCCACATCTCTTCCCTGCTGGCTTTAATCCAGCTGTTAATTGCTGGATCAGCACCCACATGGGAGAGAGGCAAAGGGAACACTACCAAAACTGAGCTGAGCTCTTTCTGTTATGATGGAACTTCCTATTCCATTCCTACACCTGAAGAAAGTAGTTTATCTTCCCCAAACCTATAGTATTTACACTTGCACCCAGCACATACACTTAACAAGAACTGGAGAAAAATAAGTTGTACTTCCTTATCAAATACCTGCCTGAAAACATAAAGCAATGTATTATGAAAAATAATGACAAAAACCTCGCAGGACAACTTGGGGGAGTTCTTAAAATACTGAAAAATAACTGTTTCCAGTGGGTCTTTTTTTCTGCTCCAATCTCTTCACCATTTAAAGCTCTAATAAATAAATAATAAAGTACTGTAGCTTTACCCCTTAACAGGTTGTCATTTCCTATCTTATCAACAGCCTGAGAGGCTTTATTAAACTCCCTCCTTGAATTTCACAATCTAGGTGTGCACTGCAACATGTTCTCAACTTGGTTTATCTGGGATGGCTGGGAAGATGTTTTAATGAGTAAGGTAAAGAGGAGAGGAACATTTATCTTGGCAAAGGCAGGGCAGGGGAGAATGACAGCAGAGCCCCAAAGCCAGCTGCTTTCACTCCAAACTGAGCTATCACTTACGTCACTGGGGCTGGTTAAGCTCTCCCAGGAGCTGCTCCCAGATAAATGAGCAGAGGGCTTTGCTCTGTGCATGTTCCTGCAGGCTCCTCCAAGAGCCACAGTGCTCAGGATGTGTCTGACTCTAAATCTCCCTGAAATGAGGGCAGTGCTGGAGCGTTTCCATGACCAAACCACAGTCAGCTCACTGCTCAGGATGGGGCACTAACCCACGGGCTCTCCTCAGCCTTTGAGGCTTCTCTCCTTGGAAATGATGGAAGAGCAGATTGCAGGAGAAACACAGGCTGAGCCGAGCACTCAGCACACACCCCTTGGATTCAGTTCCGTGCCTGATCCTTTTCCACCATGCTCTTCCACTCCTGCCTGCCGTGCCATCACCACAGCAGGGCAAGGGAGGTCCATCACACTTGGAGCAACCTGCCTTCATTTCAAACCTCATGGAGCAAAGCGTTTTTCTGTGCTCTCCTCCATCCTCTGAAGGTACCCACGTCTCTTGGAGAACCCATCCCACCACTCATCCAGGACAAGTTCCTGTTATATTGCCTTCACTCTTTGAGAAGCATCTGCTTTCCATTTCAACATGAAAACATTCTGTTTCCTACATTATTCTTTTTTTCATAAATTCCTTATGCTGGCTTGCTTGGCAAAACATAGAGAGCTGTGTCTGCCCCAAGGCACAATGAAAACTGGATAACCCAAGCTGAACATTCATTTTACTGTGCACCATACAGTGGAGACATACATCAACATAGCCTCAGCCAGGCTTGTTTGGCAGATTTTGTTCAAAGTGTCAATGAATAGCAACCTAATACTCCCTCAGGCTTTAGTTCTGGATAATCCTTGTAAGTCAAAACTTGTATTACCTGTGGCAGAGGCCAGATAATTTAGACAATGTTTGGTCTTTAAGGTTTCCATGACAGCATCCTTTATTGGATCCAGGTTGAAAGAAGGGGGGGGGGGGGGGCAACTAAATAAATTCTTTAACCCTTTTCACCAGCTACAAAGCCAAGCAATTGCTCTGCCTGCCTTGCAGAATGTGTCTCATTTTGCTGTATCCTTCTGCCTCGGAGTTTGAGGCAGAACAGTTCATGCACAATCATCCTTCCATCAGTTCAATGATAACTCAGAGCAGGCAGAATGTTTCTTGCCCTTCAGCCCTTCAGTCTTGGCTGTATTTCCCCCCTCAACCCTCCTTCCCCAGATATTGCACAGAGCATATTTATGCTGGCTATTAACTTTCAAAAGAGCTGAGGCTTTGGAAAGCCTGGTTCCGATTATCCCTGTAATTCCTGTCTGAAGAATTTTATCTTGGGGAGAGCAAGCTCCTTGCATGATCTGTTTTGTGGCTAGGTAGGCTCCATTCTCCAAAGCACTTCCACCAGCCCTGTTTAATTTTAAAGTTAAAATTTGGAGGAGTAGTGGTTATCAGGGAATGTAGTCAGGGACTGCCTGTCAAAGCAATCTTAGGAAAATTAGGCAGGATCACTAAATCTGCTGCAACTCCAACACTGAGTAAGCCAAGCACTTCCAGGATGTTCTTAACCAATTACAAACTGAGCTGAGGTTGTAATGGTAACTAAATTACAAAAAACAACATTCCTTTGTCTTAAAAATATAAAGGCAAACAAACATAAAGAAGCAAATAGATGTGTGTGTAAGGCCTTCATTCAGAATATATGTTTCCCTTATTTACAGAAAAAAATACATTAATTCACCATTACCCATTCACACCTCCACACTGCAGTGTTAGGGACAGCCATCCATTAAGACACATTTCTGCTTTAAATTTTAAACGTTTAGCAGTGAAAAAGGTCTTTGTTCTGGACTGGGAGTGTTGATCAAGGACAAGCCAAGTTACTGTGACGTTTTAAAGCCCAATTGCCTAAAACCACTACACATACTTTAATCATGCAATCCATATAAATACATTATTCATTCTCACACCAAGCACATGGAAATTGTATTTTTGTTGGAAGCCTGAAGGAGGATTGTACATTTATATCTGAACCACATCTGACTTGCTGTGGCACAGACTGCACTGTGCACCCCCTGGCAGGGCTAACAGGGGATGGGGAATTGCTCACAGATGCTCCATGAAGCCAACCCCAAAGGTCAAACATCCTAAAGGCTGCTGTTGTGAGCCTTTAGGGTTCTGAGTTTAGTAACTCTGGCAACTGAAAAGAAAATGCCCAGCACCTGCCCAGTGCTGAGTCTGCTTCCACCAGTTCAGCACACACAGAACAGGCTAAAAAATACACAGCCTCATTGTCCCCCAGGAGAACCCACTCAGAAACTGTTCACAGAGAAAGTCTCAAATCCACTCAGGAGGGGGAAACCAAGATTTTCATTTTCCTCATGACCAATTCCCCCAAAGTAGAAAAAGTGTAAAATTCATCAGAATGAGCTGAGTGTTGATCTCTGTTCAGAACATCACTGAAAACGGGGCAGATTCACCCCCGGCTCAGCTCAGCTGCTGCCAGCTTGTTTGCTCTGCCACATTGCTCAGCACAGCTCTCACTGCAGCACCAACCTGGAGAAGGCAAGCACAGAGAGGAGAGGACATGGCAGCAGCAGCCAGTGACCTGAACAGCCCCAGGAGTGCTCCTGACCAAGTATGTGCCCTCCAGCTCCACTGGGCTGAGGGCTGTTGACAAAAGGATTCCGAACAGCAGAGGAAGGAAACCTCTGAGTTTCACTGAGCTTCTAATTAGTGAGCAGGGATGCTTAAACTGAACAGAAGAGCTGTTGTAGAGCTCCATCTCCTTATTTGGGAACCCTCCAGGATTCCTTGCTGGTCCTTTTCAGGTTTATGATCATAAATTACATTGTTCCTTATTTTACGATGATGTTCTGAAGAGATCTCTCATTTCCTCAGGCTCTTCTTTATGAAGTTTTGTAATCAGGGTTTGGGCAAGAATTCCATCAGTATTGATTGTGGCCCAGGGCATTTCCTGGATTAATGACAGGCTGGAAGAGCTGATGGCTCCCAGTTCTGCCTTGATCCAGTAACCCCAAGGAGGTTTAAACTCTCAAGGATGCACCCAGTGCCAGAGCAGTTATTGTGAAGGAATTTCAGTGGGACACTTAAATCAACAGCAAGGAAACAAACCTCCTTTTATCCCTTACAGAAGTAGGAGGAAATACTAATTTGAATGGGCTGATAATGATGTTTAGATTGTTCCAGGGGAATTTAGCAGCCCTAGCAGGAAGCACAGCAGGAAATCTCTCCTTTGCAACGCAGCATGGCCTCAGCCACAGATGTCTGGAAAGAAGGGGGTTTAGTTCCCTAAGAAAGTAATGGTTTGGGGTAGAAATTAGGCAAATGGAGTTTTTAACTTCTAAATGAAGCACCTTGTTTGATGCTGTTAGTGTGGTTTCACACAGCAGGGACTGGGTGAACCATTTTGCTCATTCCCACTTCAGACTTTGCCTCCAGCTCAGTGTAACCCCACAGCACACCAAGAGAAACACATTCACATGAACTGCTCAATTCCCAAAGTCCTTTCTCCCGCTGAAAAACCTACACCACTCAGATCACACACAAAATTCCTACTTTTGTTTCAATTCTATCTTCCTAATTAAAAGTAGTGAGTCCCTCACGTATGTGTTCATCAAGATAAATGACACTCCTGGAATACCTGCCAGCACTGCTACTGAAGTCACTTTCAAACAAGGCAACACTTGAAAATAATTGTAAACTATGGCAGAAGTGGCTGTTTCCATCTAAAGCTGGGGTTTGACCCCATGCCCATGGAAGCCTACAGGCATCAGCTGCTCCTTTACCAAAAATTCAAGCACAAAGCCCTTGAATGCATAATCACAGAATCCTTAAGGTTTCTGTGGAAAAGACCTGAGATCACATCCAGCCATCAGGCCAACACCACCACCACTAAGCCCCACGTGCTGCATCCACACCTGTTCTGGAGCACTTCCATGGGCAGGGACTCCACCACTGCCCTGGGCAGCCTTTCCGATGCTTGACAACCCTCTTCACGAAGAAATTTTTCCCTTATATCCAATCCAAACCTCCCTGGCACAGCTTGAGGCCATTTCCCCTTGTTCCCTGGGAGCAGAGCCCAAGCCCTCCTGCCATGGAATTGTGGAGAAACAGAAGGTTCTTCGTGAGCCTCCTTTTCTCCAGGCTGAGCAGCTCCAGTGCAGCCTGGGGTTGTTTATACATGGAGTAAATATATTTATATTAACATTTAGGCCAGTCCTTAGTGCAGCAGCACTGGTGGAGCTGCTGATGGCCACGGCTGACCCCAGTCCTGCCGAAGCACAGCAGGAACGGGTGGGACAGCGATTCCTGCAGGGAGCAGACAACAGGCAACAGCTGCATGTGCAAAGCATGAAACAATCAGCAGGATGCTGTGGGCAGATCAGCCTGTTCTGGATCAGTATTTCAGCCTGTATCTGTCTCTGCAGAAGCTGTTCCAGCTGCAGGGACAGCCCCAGTCCCTCTCCCTCCCCATGTACCCACCACTGCAGCATCAGGCTGGCATCAGGCTCTGCTCACACTCCTCCTGCTGCTCCTGAGCAGCCAGAGACAGATGAATCTGCTCTGGGGCAGGCTCCACACCCCACATGCACAACCTAAAAGAGGCACAAGCTAAACCCCAGCTGCAGCTCCATCTCCTGCAGTGCACTCTGGCTCACATTTCCTACTTGGACAACACAGGCTGCAGCCACTTGTAAAGGAATTTACATTCCCAATCACATTCCAGTTTGGAATCAGAGATGAAGAGAGAGAAAAGGCACTGACTTGTGAAAAGCTCCAACTATGTGATTTAAATGTGTTTTGGAGCATTTGGGATAAGGCAGCAAATTCTAATGAAGGGTGGAGGAGTCTTCATCTCTCCCACAAAACTCATTACTGTTACTTTCTGCAAGAGACACCTAAAACAGAGTAAAGGAAAATATTAAAAGAGGCAGAACTTCACATACCACTTCATCAATGCTTTTCCAAAAAACCCCAGTCTTTATTACTTGTGTGTAAATAAGTAGAGTGCACTTCTCAGTTTCTCTCTTTTTCAGTATTTAACCACACGCCGGGAACGTCCATTCCCACACAGCACTTGGGCAAATTATAAGTGAATGATCAAAATATCAGGATGGTTGAATTTTGAAGGTTTTTACCCAGGTTAGAAACAATTCGTGATGAGAGTAAAGCCTTAGTGCTGCCCAGGAGCTGTTGAAAATAAGATCCATATGAGGCCTTTGTGGTGACGCAGCAACAAGAAAGGAACAAAGTGTCTGGACACTTAAAGGCAGACAAGTCTGGACATGTGGAAAAAGACAATAACTTGCTGAGTCATCAGCCAGGAGGAGGGATAGAAGTGGTTGGAACGCTGGGCTCTGGGTGCCTGAGAGGGCTTGGAGCACCACCAACTTCTGCACACCCACACACACAAGCACAACACTGAGGAAGGCCAGAATACCTCACATTTTTCTCAGAATTTAATTCAACAACACAAAATAGGTCTTTCCTAAACTACTCCACAGAAACAAGTCTGTTATAAACTACTCCATAGAAGCAGGACCTTGCACACTATTTGCTCTCTCCAGCCATTGTTACAATTTTGACTTCTTGCTGCCGAGATCCATTTTGTTTTTGCTTGGGTTCAGCAGCTACACCTTTCTCTGCTGTGTCTGCAACCACAAATGGATGTGAAATGGATCTTTAAAAGCAAGATACAACACTAGGGAGCACTGACAAGCAAACCCATAGATCTCAGTGAAGCGCCAGTGGCATCCCCTCATTTTCCTCATCAGATGCAATTTCTTCCTATTAACCTCCCAAAAGTCCTCTTGTCCTGAGAAGGGGCTCTGACAAAGCCAGCAACACATCCTGCAGGTGACTCCTTATAACAATTTGAAGTAAAATCTCAACATTTTCAACACTCTGGAAGGCCACTGACCCAACCAGCACAAGCTGCAGGTATCTCAGATACATTTTGATTTGAAGGGTTTTCCACTCCTTCCCATAGATAAGATAAAGCTTTCTGAGGTCTAGCTGTCCCTGTGGCTCTGATGCTCAGCACAAGGTCATGGGAGAAGGTTTTCCTGTAACAGCAGCACAGTTAAAGGTTGAAGTTGCCAGGCAGGGGCAGCTCCAGAGCTGTGGACAAGAGCTGGGAGCTGCACTCCCTTCAGCAAGGGTTAGGACCACCAACAGAGTGTATTGGCAAGGCTGCTTTTAGGGAGGAGTTGTTTGTTTATAAACTCAAGTAAAATGTGCTGTAACCACATTATAGTGAAAGATTGGCTATCTGACAAAAGCCAGTACAAACCCCATTGGGATCACAAGCTTTCTAGGCAATTTGTTACAAAAGCTCTCATAAAAAATATTAATATTCTGTTTTCAATAACAGAAAAGTGCCATCCACATCTTCCAGGTTAGGACCCCTCTCTTCAATCTTCCTGTGTGAGGCATATTGCAGGGGCAGAGGCAGGGGCTGTCACACAGGGATGGCCTCACAGTGACAGAAGCAGCAGTGACCCAGCTGCTGGGACAGACTGGAGTAACTACAGCAGCCTTATAGCACTAACAGTCTCATCTGTGTCCAGCTGGAGTCCTGCAGTCTCACCCTTGAAGGTTTTCCTGTTTCAGTACTGCTTTTCCTTCTAGAGTCACTTAGTCTTCTCCTTTTCCTACCTGCACACATTATCCCTATTATTCTTGACCCTTTTTCCTTATCTCCCCCTCAAACCCTATCTCTTTTCCCACATCTCTTCAGAAAATCTCCAACAAGAAAAACCTCAAAAGCCAAAAATCCAAATCCATTTCCCTCCAAGTTAGGACACAAAACAACAATCCAGCAAGGCCACCACTACTGATGCTACATTTCTCACCCAGTCTGCCTTTTTCATCCCCAAACCTCTGTGCACATCCACTTGCTGACTCAGCAGAGGTTCTGCTTTCAGTCAGGACCAGACCTCAGAGTGCTCTCCAAGTGCCATTAACCCTGAGCTTGTGTTCCACAGGGACTGGGGAAGAGCAGATCCCCTATCCTGTGTCAGAGCAGATCCCTTATCCTGCTCGAGAGCACATCCCTTATCCTGTGTCAGAGCAGATTCCTGTCCTGTGTCAGAGCAGATCCCTATCCTGTGTCAGAGCAGATCCCTCTCCTGCTTCAGAGCAGATCCCTATCCTGTGTCAGAGCACATCCCTTATCCTGTGTCAGAGCAGATCCCTATCCTGTGTCAGAGTAGATCCCTGTCCCGTCTCAGAGCAGATCCCTGTCCTGTCTCAGAGCAGATCCCTTATCCTGTCTCAGAGCAGATCCCTATCCCGTTTCAGAGCACATCCTTTGTCCTGTCTCAGAGCAGATCTCTATCCTGTCTCAGAGCAGATCCCTGTCCTGCTGGCAGCACCTGCCCGTGCTGTGTCTGTGCTGCAGCATCTCACTGCACCATTGCTGTGTGCAGCCCCTGGAGCCAGGGATGGAATCAGGGTAATGTGACGTTTGCACTGAATCCATGCAATTGGAGCAATGTCATTCCTGTGCAGTGGCTCAGTGACTTCTCAATGGCTCCTAATTCCCATTGTCAGCACAGGAACCGACTGGCACCACAACCCAAGAGTTAACATTTCAGGAACCTGAGAGAACATGGAAATCTGAGTTCAGAGCTTCATGAATTCCCAGCAATGTTAAAATGACTTACATTTACAGTGCACGCAGTGCAAAGCACCGCTGCCTCACACAGTGTAACCATTTCTGACTGAAGGCTAATTACTTTTCCTCACCATCATCTGTTAAAGTTATGACCAGCACAACTCCATGGGCTTGATTTGTGGAGGAAAGTTAATTCTTTAGGAAGTAGACAGAGTGAAAAGAAGCCTCCTAAATACAGTTGTGCTTTCCACATCCTTTTATCTCTACCAAAGTTCCCATGTTATGGTTCCCTAATTACCTGTGAGTGGAAAAACTGCTTAGCCACTTCCAGCTTTCCAAGGCTTCATGTCAATTTACAATGACACAAACAGGCTCAATGACATCGACTGTCACTGAGAATTAGTCATAAAAAGGGTTTTGGTTTTTTTTGCAAACCTCTGTACAGTAGACTTGGTACATAAAAACCAACTGCAAATGAGGAAAACACACTGGCATTTAAACACAGAAGGTTACATCAGTTCCCAAGAATCAGCAACTGCCTTCAAACAAAATCACCCCAAAAGCCCAAACTGTCCTGTTCTCTGCCAGCACCATGCAGATCCAACTGAAACACCATGGACAGGTAAAACTTTCCAAATGCTATTTCCACAGAATAGCTCCAAAACACTTGATGTGTTTAAAAAGTCAATTAAATTTGATATGTTTGCCTGACACCCAGTGATGTTTGGTAAAAGGAAAGGCTCAACCTTTCTAACTCTTGATGTAGCATTTCCCCAATCCAGTTTGGTGCACAGAAACAAGGTGCAAACTGAATTTAGGAACTGTGTACCCAGCACCATCCAGCACCAGCCCTGCTGGAGGAATGCAAGGGATCAGACATTCTACTGAGCTATAATCACTGATAATTGTTTTAATTGCTGATTGCAGGTACAACTCCAGCCACACCTCCACAAATGCCCAGGCTATCCTGATTCCTCCACACTGCAATGCATCCACTTTTCTAACAACAATTTTATGACTTTAAATTCTGAGGACAGAGTGACCTGACATCAATTAAAGTGGCTTCAAGCTGAGGATGCTTTCCCTTCAACATGGCCATAATTTAATTCCCAGCAGTCTAACTCACAATAATCTCTCTCTATGCACATCTTGAAAATCTCCTCAATACCTTAGGAAATGTTGTGCCTGTTAGCAAGAGGTATCATTCCCATCTCTAAAGATATGTGCAGCACAGCTCAGGTCATCTTCACATCAGACAGATCTCAGGTGACTTTTTCCTTCCTTTTTCACCTCAGATAAACAAATGGGTCCATCACACATCACAGAACACTTTTTTTCTTTTTCAAAGCAGGACCCAAGCCAACATGCATTTTTGATATGTTTTTAACTGTTTTATCTCTTAATAGTGGTAATCTTCACTTACCAGAGCTGGTACAACATAAATTCCCCCTTCCAAACCTTCTTCCCCCATCTATGAAAAAGTTGATTTTTCATGTTTTACAGAATCACAGAATCATTTTGGTTGGAGGAGACCTTCAAGATCATCAAGTCCAGCCACTACCCCAAAACCCACCTTCCTTTTCTCTTTGTAGCTGGCAGGATTTGAGGCATGCAAGGTGCAGGGATGATGGCAGAAGACAAAAGTGTGGCAGGGCTGGTGTGCCCTGGGCTGTGGCAGCAGCAGGGAGGGCCTGCTCCTGCAGCCAGCCAGGCCAAAGGTCCTGCTGGAGCTCTGCTCCACGTCGCTCCTGCTGCCAGCCCTTGTGCCAAAAGCCTCATGCCAGAAGTCTGGCTGGTGCCAGGCCACAGGGAGGGGAGGCTGCAGCCACGGCTCTGCACAGCAGTGCCAAAATTCCCTGGAGCAGCGTGGCCGGACACACCCAGGGCCTGGGATGGCCCTCCAGCCTGGAATGGCGCCCAGTGCTAGGCCCAGAGCAGAGCCCAGCCCCTGCCAGGCCCGGGGACACTGCAGGGCCCCCGAGCAGCCCACACTGCTCCTGCAGCAGATCAGCCCCTCCACGCTGGAGCCTCTCAGCCATCCCAGCTGAGCAGCAGGGGCGCAGACTGTGTGCATCCATCGTTTGCCTGATTTGGCAGAGTCCATCAGCATCCCCACATCCCTGAGACCTGGCTCAGCCACCTCCAGCTCACAGCTATGAGCATCTGAGGGAGCATTTACCCACCCACACACAGGTATGAGCACCCTGAGCATTTACCCCCATACAGGTATGAGCATTTGAGTAAGGATTTACCCTCACACAGGTATGAGCACTCTCAGTTAGGGTTTACCCCCACACAGGTATGAGCGCTGTCAGTCAGGATTTCCCCTCACACAGATATGAGCATCTGAGTGAGGATTTACCCCCACACAGGTATGAGCACTCTGAGCATTTACCCCCACACAGGTATGAGTGCTCTCAGTCAGGATTTACCCTCACACAGGTATGAGCACTCTCAGTCAGGATTTACCCCCACACAGGTATGAGCACTCTCAGTTAGGATTTACCTCCACACATCTATGAATTTATTTCAGCAGAGGAGGAAAAAACCAAAGAAAGAGGCCAGCCATGTGTCCTGTTTGATCCACTTTCTACACCTTAACCTGACTGGGTGAAAAATAAAAATCTGGCTTGTCT
This sequence comes from Melozone crissalis, assembly GCF_028551555.1. Lineage (NCBI taxonomy): Eukaryota > Metazoa > Chordata > Aves > Passeriformes > Passerellidae > Melozone > Melozone crissalis. The sequence continues at coordinate 21,526,921 of NW_026535807.1, read as the reverse complement.
CATTGCACATGGCTTTTGAATGACATTCCCGAGGAACACATTTGTAAATAAATTATAACTGGAGTAAACTGAAGGACTAAAAGGCTTTATAAAAAGGACCATTGCCCTGGCAAGAAGCCAACAAAAAAGTAAGAACTACATCTACTACTACACTTCTTTTTGACTTCCTTAAAAAATGGATATTGACCAAAAAATCTCCCACACTTTACACACTATTCTGTATTTCTTTGAAAATATCTGAGAACTTGCACTGCCAAATATGCCTGTGTTTGTAAAACAGAGATGAAGCTGCAATTACTTGCCCATTTCTATCTCCTTAACCCAATACTCATTTTTTCCCTATTTCCCATAGGATTTCACAAACTGCAAATGCGAGAAGTGAGTTTTTTACCTGTAGGGATGGATGCTGTTCATCACAACCCAGGACCCAGAGGTAAGTAATTTTGTGTACAGCAATTGTTTGTAGGAAGAGCAGCCTTAAAACTGAATGACAGCTGAATTAGGGGTCCATCACCCCACTCTCTGTTCCATAAGCCTCATGGCAGCTTTCAGCCCTGTGTGATGAAATGCTGGTGAATTTCCCAGACTGGAAGAAGAGAGAATTAGCTTTTCCTTTTCCTTCCTGGCTGAAGAGGAATGACCTTTCATTTGAGGATGCCAAAGTGCAGGCAATTCCCACAGCCCTGTGCAGGATTCCCTGCTACTCACTGCTCCCTCAGCCCACGTGTCATCTACAGGCTTTGCAGCAGGGACTCTTAATTGTAAATTCTGATTAGAAAAAGAAAAAAAAAAAACCAACAACAAAACAAAACTAAAAGCTGTTGGGAGACCCCACTGGCTCAGCACAAAGATTCTCCTCTGCTCTTCTGGCTTTTCCCCTTCCACATGGTGTGTGAAAGAGAAATGCCCCACAGAGCTGCACGTCTCTAAAACAACCTCCAGGCTCACACACTGTGTTCTATTCAGAGCCTGGAGGAGGAACACCAGCTTTGCCTGGCTTTGAAATCCCATCTCACTGAGAAGCTCCCAGGCTCTGGCAAAATGAACCACAGAATCATTAAGGTTGGAGAAGTCCAGCCATAAGCCTGCACCACCCTACTCCTCACAAAGCCATTCCCAAGTGCCACCTCCACACGTGTTTTGGAACATGTTCAGGTGACTCCCCCACTGCCCTGGGCAGCCTGCTCCCAGGCCTGACAACTATTTCCATGAAGAAATTTTTCCTAATATCAAACCTAAACCTCCCCTGGTGCACCTTGTGGCTGTTTCCCCCAGAATGGAGGAATTTCCTCCTCCCTAAGCTGCACCAAGGGAAATATAGGCTGGATATCAGGAAAAAGTTTTTTACAGAAAGGTGATAAAGCTCTGGAATGGCTGCCCAGGGAGGTGGTGGGGTCACCATCTCTGGATGTGTTTAACAAAGCACTGGGTGCCAGGGTTTAGTTGAGATGTTGGGGCTGGGTTGGACTCGATGATCTTGAAGGTCTCTTCCAACCCAGTGATTCTGTGAATTCTGTGATACTCTCTGATCTGCTGTGGAACCTGTAGCACACAGCAGAGAGGGACTGAGAGCCCAGGTGCTGAATTCACCTCTCACAACTCTGCTCTGTTCCCTTCCTTCTGTTCAGACAACCTCAGCTGCACATGTGCAGTGTTTCAGCAGCACTGAGTTAAATCCCAGCTAGTCCATCAGTTCATAAACCACTTTTATTTCCCACACAGAAACATCATGTTGCTCATCCTCTGTTTTGGTCACATAAATCCTTGTCACACAGTAATACCTCTGTTTGCCTTGGCCCTTCCAAAACCAGTTATTACAGTGTCATAGACATCCCCTAACAGGGAACAATTTCTTCCTAATATCAAATCCAAATCTGCTCTTTTTCAGTTTAAAACAATCCCCCCTTGTCCTATCACATTCTACCCAAGTAAAAAGTCACTATTCACAGAACTCAAAATCATTTAGTTCTGGCTGTGTAAATTCCATCAAGCACAAAATACACAGTAAAAGAAATATCTCTAAAGAGAAAGGTTCTTGTCCTTTTAGCTGGGGTATTTAAACTCAAGCTGCATTAAAACCAGTGGAAACTACCACAGCAGGCTGATACCTATCCAAGAGATAACAACTTCCATTTGTAAAAACAAAGCCCTGAAGTGACAACCCACAGTTTCAGAGTGATAGAGAAACCTGCTTATCTGCTCATTAAAAGACAATTCAGAAATAAATTCCTCATTCTGATGAACCAAATTGCTAGCAAACAGAGAGCTGTTAAATGCTACCTAATAAATCTCTGCAAGCCTCAGACTCTTATTTTCTTGATTGCATATGTAATAAATACCAAGAGCTCGAGGTAATACAATATACAAGAGGACTGAATCATTTTTTGGCCCTGGGAAAGGAGATAATTTAAAAATGTTATGTAATCCTAACAGACTGACAGCTGAGGTAACCACCTCATGACAATCTAAGGAACTATATGAAGCATGGCACTGTCCCAAAACTCCCCTCTCTGTCATCATTCATTCAGTGAAAACTCTCATCCATGTGCAGCTTTTAATACTAGAAACTGCTTTCAGGATGGAAAGGAAAACTTTACCCAAATATGACCTAAGAAGCTTGAAGTACTGCCAGAAAAAAAGTGGAGAAGTCAATTAAAAGTGAAGAGGTTGTGGTGCAGCGAGTCCCAGCTGCATCCTGTGGTACAGGAGACAGGAGGGCAGCTCCATGGCAGTGCCAATTCCACAGGCTTCACCTGAGTAATGAAAGCCCCAACAAGCACAACCAGTCATATATTCACTGCAGGGCACCCTTTACTGAACATTTTGCTCACAGGAGGGTGAGGTTGACTTCAGAAAGGAAAAGAAAGTTCACCAACATTACCCAGGAGCTGGAGAGTGAACCTCCAGCCCAAACCTCACCTAGAGCAGCACAGAGGGAGCACTGGGAGGAGAAACAAAGGCTCATCTGTGCAAGATTCCTCCTTGCACACATCCCACCAGCCTCCTGGCAGGAAATTTTAGTGTTTCTTCAGGATCAACAAATTCTTGTAGCCTTTAACAAGAAGCAGAGGGAAGTCTTAGCAGCCTATTTACAGCCAGGTAATTCCTATGGGAGTTACAGCTGGGAACACCTCCTCTCCTTTAGCCCAAATGGCAGAGAGAGGCAGAAAAGGCCCTGCTGTAACCCCAGAGCTCACAAACATCTCCCCTGGCACCACAAGTGTCACGCCAGCCCTGCCCACAGCCCTGAATTCACACAGGTGGAACATTCTGCATGGACCTCATGGCCCCTCAGAGCACTGCAGCCCTCCAAGCTCCAGCAAAAATTTCTTTGAATCCTGTGGTTTTGTTGCTTAGCTCACCACCCACCCATCAGCCTTCTTAAAACTGTGTATTTACCTATAAAATTCAGTAGCAGCAGCTCAGGCCCTGTTACAGAAGTGACAGCTGAGGGGTACAGTCTCCATTTAGACCCTTGCACCCCATCACTTTTAGCCCCTTGAAGTTTAATTAAAGCTGTAGGAGGCACACATCACATTTGGGAATGTTTTATACAGGCAACCGCTCATTGAAAACCCGAAAGGAAGAAAGATTGGTTCCTCTCACAGATACACACAATTACAGACACACGCATTCTGCAATGTGGGCTTCTCAGCTCCAGATCCAAGACTTGAGACAACCTGAAATTTTGACATGTGAATTTTTAACCAAAAACCTGTTAAAAATGGGAGTTAAATTTAAAAGCACAGCCAGGAGCAGCAGCCATCCTTAGGCTGAAGGGCTCTGCAGGCAAACACTCCCAGAGCTGCACAGCAAGGGGAGGAGATGCTGATACACAGGAGCTGAGTCAGATGGGGAACAGGCAGCTTGAGAGCATCTGCAGAGCAGAATGGATGAGAGCTCTGCTGTGATGAGTCACCAGAGAGACGCAGGAAATGAGGATTACTCAAAACAGGAACCATTATCAGAGCAACATTATGTTTTATAATGGGAAATTAATGTTTTATTCAAGTGATATTTGCTAGATATAATTCCTTGTATCTAAGTGAGTCTAGAACTCCAGCTCCACCTTGGATCTGATTTTCTGCCCAGTTCTGAACTCCCCGATTTGCACAAGGCTCTTGATTGAGCCTTTTCACAGGCTGGGAAGCTGAATGGCATGAATGGGATTTATCATATATAATGGGATGTAGACGTGAATGAACGGGGGTTCTTAATAGATACAAGCTCTTTGGGAACAAACATTTGTTCCAGTACATGGTACAAAAGCAAAATAAGCACTATGAAATCTCCCATAGATTTTAGGAAGGACTGAACCTCAAAGAATATCCAGCTCCAGCCTTATCTAGAAATGTAAACAGTTTAACGGGGTGGTTGTTGTCCACAGCCTGCAAGTAATTAAGCACTGATTCTCTACCACCTACAGAGCAAGAAACGGGAGAGGAAACATGGCACATTGCTAAGTGTGCACTTTTCAGTCAGATTCCTGCATCTCCATCCTCCTCACCGAGCCCTGCAGATCTGCCCTCCCCATCCAAACCCAGAGGAGACACCAGAGATCCCCAAAGGCAGAGGGACAGATTGTTATCTCAAAATGAGGCATTTCCAGAGTCAGCTGCAATTGTCCCAAAACATCCATCCAACCCGAGGCTAGGGAGAAACGTTCCCAATTCCCCCAAGTGGGGCTCTCATCTGTGATAACTAAATCCTTGAAAAGACCTTCATTCATTTCACCACAACATTTTCCACATTATTTGCAGAGTTTTTTTCACCCAAAGAAGATGAAAGGCTTAGTTGCCTTATCTGTAATTAGACGCGCATTTGCTACACATTCCTGGGACAAATAAACCAAATTTACCTTAATAGGGTGCTTTTATCCAGCTGAACTACTTTAAATTTGCTGCTGCTTTGTTGCACAGTAACATTTCACAAATAAAAGCCAAAGCCAGTGCCACGAAAGCAGCATTCCATGGCGTTTTTTCCAGCTCTGCAGACCTCCCGGGACAAAAAAGGAGGAAAGTGTTTGAAGCATGAGGGATTTTTCCCTTCCCAGTCTCCAGGCCCAAGCAGAGCCTTGCTGGAGCCACCTGGAGACATCAAACACATCCAGACATCCCCATCCTGGGCTGAATCCCCACAGTTTTGTGGGGCTCCTCTAGCCCACACCAAGGCTGGCTTTGGAGGACACACTCCAAGCTTGTGCCAGACCTCTATTTTTCATTTTAGACCAGTATCTATGGCAACTGTGGGGCTATTTTAAACCATTCCCATTCAGCCACCTCCAGGTTGAATGTTAAACAGACACAAAACCCCAGGCCACCCCATCAGGAGCTCCTCTAACAGCTCAGGGCTTGTGACAGAGCAGGACACTCCTGTCTGCTCCTCTCCCTTCTCCTGCAGAACATTCCAGCAAGCCTTCCTTTGCCCTCTTAGTGACTTCTGGGGGTGTCAGCAAAAGAAATGCCTTGGTTTGGCTCTCATCCCTTCAAGCTGTCTGGTTGCTCTTTGGTTCTTCCTTGTTGCAGTGACCTCAGGTGCTGAAGGTGCACCCAAACCCTGCTGGGAGAGGTGTTCCCAAACCTGCTGGGAGAGGTGTTCCTAAACCCTGCAGGGAAAGGTGTTCCCAAACCCTGATGGGAGAGGTGTTCCCAAACCCTGATGGGAAAGGTGTTCCCAAACCTGTTGAGAGAAGTGTTCCCAAACCCTGATGGGAAAGGTGTTCCCAAACCTGCTGGAAGGGTGTTCCCAAACCTGCTGGAAAGGTGATCCCAGGCTCCCAGCCACCCCACCCCACCCTGCCTGAGGGCCTTGGTGGCTGGGGAAGGACTGCAGCAGCAGGAACATGAACCACAGAACCCCAGACTGGGCTGGGTTGGAAGGGACCTCAAAGCCCCTCCAGTGCCACCCCTGCCATGGCAGGGACACCTCCCACTGTCCCAGGCTGCTCCCAGCCCCAGTGTCCAGCCTGGCCTTGGGCACCGCCAGGGATCCAGGGACAGCCACAGCTGCTCTGGGCACCCTGTGCCAGGGCCTGCCCACCCTCACAGGGAGGAATTCCTTCCAAACATCTCATCTCAACAGTAAAGTCTAATAAATAGCTTTTAATTTGCTCTCTCTTTAGAGGGTTGGTGTGTTTTATTTGGTTTTAAACATTTGAGATTTAGTTTTTCTCTCTGAGGAAAACTGTGAGTCTACTATTTTTCTAAAAAAAAAAACGTGTTTTAAATGAAAGTTGATGGCTTAGGACAGCCACAGGACTCCAGGGAACGGACCCTAACAAATAACCTCATATATCCAGTTATTTGAAACATGTTGTAGAATTTGGCACTCCTTTAATTTCGTAGGTGATGTCCAAGGCATACATTTCCATGCTGCGAAGAGTTTATTCATCTTCTTTACAAGCACAACAACTGACAAGCAACTTTAACCTCATTCCAGATTAACACTCTTCCTTGTTCTGAACATGACTTGCTACAAAAGGCAGAAATCTGTCAAATTAATCCGTTTGCATAAGTGGCAGTTATGGAAGAAAAATACAGCTAAACAGGAAGCCAGGTGCAGTCTGTTTACACATCCCTGTTATCAAGCTACAGTCACAAATGCATTTGCTGTGCTGTGTTTGCTTTGCAAACCAGGCCCTACTTTTCATCCCTTTGAGGATTTTCTGAGCCCTGGGGCTCAGCTCAGCTCCCCAAGCAAAGGTTCCCTGTTTCACCTGCCCTGGCCTAACCTGCAGGGACCAAATCCCTGGGGCTCTGCAGCACTTCACTTCAGGGATGTGCCACAATTTCCATCTGTCCATATTCCAGGTGTTTACACTGAGCTAGCCAGCATTCCCACAGCACCACACACACCTCTGGAACAATTCTGCCGCTTCTAAACTCCTGCTTACAAAGGTTTTGTTTTCAATTACATAAATTGTGGCAACAGTCATCACTGCTGCAGAACTGAACTCTCCCCTGCTTGACAGACTAATTCAGGGAAGGTGTAAGGAGCTATTTTAGCATCTGATAAAGTTGCACTTTTAGTCCACACAAGTAGTTAAAAGCTGCTCAGCAGTTTGAAGGTTAACAACCAAGTCTTACTACCAGGGAATAAGAGGGCAAACAAGATAAAGGCATCTTCCAGCCTCAGCAGGCAGCTCCCCAGCACACAGCTGAAGTTCCTCTGCCCCTTTTTTAAGGCATTTGATACCCAACAGGCACACACACATGCCCAGCAGTGTTGGCTGCACTGACACACTTACCCTGCACGCTGTGGGCAGTGTCTGTGCAGAACACCAGCTTTAACTCCTGCTGCAGGGCCCAGCCTGCACATCCACACATGAGGTACAGCTCTGTGCACACACAGCCAGGCCTCTGAGCTGGGCTGAGGGAGCCCACATGGAGCCACCTTCTCTTAATTACACCAAGATACTGAATTAATAAAGGTTAAACTTTACCTTCTCCGCCCCACGAGAGGCAGGGCCCAACAAACCTGCACTGTACACTAAAACTGATGGAGCAGCAGAGACGGGACAGGTTATGAGAGCAGATAATTTGCTTTTCATCCTTGGGAGAATGCACAGATAAGGCAAGGCATAGCCCATGCTGAGAGTGGGCTACTACACCAAAAACATCCTCAACACCCATTGCCAGCCTGGCTTCTCCTTGCACTGCACCAACACTTGCTCCCTCTCACTTGCCATGAGCTTTGGCAGCTTTCAGGTTCTGAATCTGGAGCAGATTCAAGCTGCAAAAGGAAAATCTCAGCAAGGTGGCAGCAAACAACCAGCCAAAACAAATGAGAAGAGGTTGGGAAACCTCAAGGGGAGGTTCATCTTAGGGAACAGAATCAATCACCATGGCATCAGCAGTGTGGTCCCCTGGCCCTCCAGGAATGAACTCTTTCCTGAACCTTAGGAGAATGAGAGAGAGAGATAGAGAGAAGAGAAAGCTTGGACTTGATGATCTCTGAGGTCTTAGTTTCTAACCTTATTGATTCTTTGATTCTATTATATATATACATTTTTATATATATATATATATATATATATATATATATACACACATATATATACATATATATATACATATATATATGTATGTATGTATGTATGTATATGTTTCTTGCCATTAAAATATAAAATAGGAAACTGCTGTGAAGATTTCTTCACTAATACCAGGACTACAGCAAACTAAGCCAAGACTTGCTCAAGACAAGCAGCATTCTGCCCTAGTATGAATGCAGCACACAAGGACAATTCTCATGCTACATACTTAGAAAACTGTGCAATTGCTCTGGGTCTAAAACTGACCAACTTACCATGTGGCACAAAACCAATCATAGTCCAGATATTTATGTTCAAGGGCAGGATTAACTTTCTGTGGGAGTCTGAAGCTGTCTGTGCCACATTTGAAACAGAGCAGTGGGAATCTCAGTTCTGTGACCCTGGCAAGGGTGGGGGAAGCATATTAATCAATCAACACCAGCTCTTCTTTCCCAAAGGAATGTGTTTGGTGATGCTGGATGAGCAGGCATCATGTCCTTTCCTGCCTGTCATGGGAAGAGGAACTCACTTGTGACCCTCAGCACCGTGTGGTGCCAGGGGCCCTGTGCTATCAACTGCACGGCCATAAATGTCCATTACGCAGACATTCAGTTTGGGGAATTTACAAACAAAAGAGACAAATGGCTAAAATAATGTATTTATATAGCAATCGGATGGTTTATGAGGTTTACTATAGATTAACTCTAAGTTCTGGGAGAGGAATTTGAGTCTGACCAAAAAATATAACAAACAACTAAGTGCTTTGTTACTGCAAAGGAAGCCTTATGTGAAGTGAGAGCAACTGCTGTATGTCTATGTGAGACGTAAGGAGCTCTTTCTTAAAGACAGCATTTCATTTTTAAAATTTCAGAGGCTTAACAGTTGCTCTTCACCATTTTAAAGTAATATCAGAGGAGCAATACAGCTAAAATGAATGTATACCTCACTGAAACTGATGGGGTTAACATGGCATTGACAAGACAGGGTCCGACCTTCAGAGTCTCTTTTCAAGGAACATGTTTGACTCCATTTAAAAGCTGACTAACAAGCAAGCACTCTCCCTGAAATAGCAGGGTCAGATTTCAAAGCTGTGTAAATCTGTTCACCATACCAAGAGGAGACTTCAGTATTACCTAATGAAGGTCAGGTCCCGTGGTTGAAGGGTTTGTGCAGACAAACAGCAGTGCTGATGGTGCACTGGCTCTCTGCGTGGTCCACAGTGAGAATGGGGACTTGGGGCTGGAGGCTCAAGGAGGCTCAGGCTCAGCCCTGCAGTGCTGACCTGCTCATCCTCCCACGGGAGGTACCAGTGCTCAGCCTGCACTGCCCTCTCAGCCACAATTTCTCTGCATACCAAATTATTCACACGGGAAAGCAAATGTAACAACAGGCTGACTCCAAAAGCTCCTGATCATTTTAACTGGCTGGTTAAGTTCCTTCAGAATAAGAAAACCAGCAGGGTAATTCTTTTTTTCATCTCAGTTGGTTAGCTTCACATGGTACCAGGGTGTGACGGTGTTCACAGGAGTTTTCAGATTGGGGAAGAGACAAGGATCTGACTCCATGTTTCAGAAGGCGTGATTTATTATTTTATGATATATATTACATTAAAACTATACTTAAATAAGAGAAGAAAAGGTTTCATCAGAAGACTAGCTAATAATAGAATAGGAAAGAATCATCACAAAGGTTTGTGGCTCGGGCTCTGTGTCCGAGCCAGCTGACTGTGATTGGCCATTAATTAGAAACAACCACATGAGACCAATCCCAGATGCACCTGTTGCATTCCACAGCAGCAGATAACCATTGTTACATTTTGTTCCTGAGGCCTCTCAGCACCTCAGGAGGAAAAATCCTAAGGAAAGGATTTTTCATAAAACATGTCTGTGACACCAGGGCAGTGAGAGTCCCTGCCGGTCCCACAACTTGTTCTTGGCCACGCCACAGCACAAACCTGCTCCTCGGGGCCCTGGTGGCTAAGGGTGAAGGAGAAAGAGCAGAGACACCACCAGGAAAATTTTCCCAGGGCCATAGGCTGAGCAAGCCAAAAGTCTGTACTTCAAGAACATATGCAAAGCACATTCATCACTTTAAAGCTTCGCCCAAAACTTCTGACACCACAGCACAAGATTTTGGAAAGTTTCTGTATTTATCTTCCACCAGCAAAACCACCCTAGTCAATCCAACTGAAATTCAACATTTATAGAAGCTTCTAATGTAAAGCCAGCCATCACTGATGGTCACTATGCTTTTGATTTCAATGCCATGAGTTCAGACAACACTTATCAACTTTGATCCAGAACCAGGAAAAGTACAAATTTTATCATTATTACATGAGACATTACTTAAGTGTATGTTATCTTCAATGAAAACAGTTCGCTGGAGTGAATCTCTTACAAAATCATTCAGCTACAACACTGTAGGTTTGAATCTGGAAATGAAAACTATATGTAATACCATGCAAGGCAATTCCAACACCAGGAAAATTAATGAACACTGCAGAGAAAGGATTCTTGGATAAGAGGGAGAACTATATTAATCTTCAGCTGCTTATGGGCCATAAACAAGATGTTTTATAGACAGAGCTGCAGAATTACAGTCGGGTGTAAGGAGGTTTTAAAGGCATCAGCTGGAAGTTTGGTAGCCAAACCCTGACAGCACTTGGCAGGAATGTGGGATGGGTGTAGGGCTCTCCGTGCCACCAAGTACACAGTACATTGCCTTCACACTCTTATCCAGAAGCCTGCTCACAATCATTATTAAAAGTAGAAGAGAGAAAAATAAAAGACTCCTTAAACACCATTAAACTCACTCAGAGCTTCTTGTTCTGCTTGTTCAACACAGAAGAACTCTTTAACCTTACGGAAAGAACTGTAACAAACCACCACTATAGAAGCTCCATTTTCATGACAAAGGTATGCTTTCACATATTTTCATTTTGCAGTCACGAAGTTCACTTTTGGAATGACAGAGCAGACAAGTTTGGGCAGGAGTCCCCTCCAGACAAGCTCTGCTCTCGCAGCTCGGCCGGCCGGAGCGCAGGGTGTGCTTTGCTGTTCAGGGTTTGCTTTCCAGGGAATTCTCCTCCCCACCACGGACACGTCTGTGTGCCTGGAATGTCTTTTCCGTGTGCCATCGGCATGCAGGAGGTTTGCTATTGAGTAAAACAAATGCTGTGCTACAAACCACTGACAAAATGTAATGGGCTCCTAAGTCCCTGCAGGATGTCTACCTTAGAACATGAATACAAGAAGCACTTTAGCTGATTCACTTCGCACAAGATGTAGAACTCCCTAATATCAATCAATTTAACTTGTGCTCACAAAATTATTCCAGCAAGTTGCACATACAATGTCTTTGAAGACCCAGACTGAAATTAACATGAAATAGTGAGAGGTCAGAAGAGAAGGAAACTGAGGTACAGCCAGATGTTCTTGTTGCAAGAGCTCATTCATCTTCTCAGTTCTTTTTCCCTTCCTAGGAGCCAGCTCCAGTCAAACCCCAGCTCCCCTGCTCCAAACACAGCTGATGCTGCTGCTCTCAGAGACTGTAACAAGGAGTGAGTGTTATTACAGAGCAGTGCCAGACTGGAGCCCTCACACGGTGCTAGGGGGATTATTACACAAAAAGCATCACAGTGCCATTCCAAGACCAGAATATATTGCATCAAATTGGCTGAAAATTTTCTGGACCATGTAGGACATCCATGGAAAATTCCTTTTTTAACATCCCGTACTCTCTTCCTTTTCAACAGCGCTCACTGATGATCCTGACTGAGCACACACTTGCTTTTCCAGTGGTTTGGATTTTGGTAACGTGTTGACTTGCCTTACACCACTGGAGGCATGTCTGCCCGCACTTCTTTCCTGCAGCTCTCACAGAAGAGTTCCTGTACTGGTGCCCAGTGTCGGGGGCCAGCCCCAGGCTGCAGGGTCCCCATGCTGGGCAGCAGCTCCCCCACAGCCTCTAGAAACAACATTCCTGCAGAGTGACCTCATGCAAAATAAAGCTCATCCTAAGAATTCCGCATCCTTACCCCTGAGGCATCCTCACTGCTCAATCAGGTAGCCTTGGTGGAAGGGTGTTCAGGACTAACACACACTTGTTTATTCCTTGGGCAGTACAGGTCACTGCAGCTGCAAGGAGTCACCTGCCCTGCGCATGGCAGCAGAAAGGCCATGAGATCTCATCTGATGAGTTTCATTATTTTTAAGATGTATAGTTTACACACAGGAACAGCTCACAAAAGCATCAACTTTTACACCTTTTAAAAGTTACTGATGCAAATCCTCCCCTTTCAGGCAACTCTTAGAACTGTTAAAAGCTTTTAAACCCAGAGCTGTTGAAGCCATAAACATTTATTTTAGTACTTGGTAATTCAGAACTATGGCCAAACAACTCTGAGCCCTTCTGAACACAATCGGCCTCCCTGGGATTCACAACAGCTCCACAAAAGCAAGCAGCACTCAGACACCAAGGGGGAGGAATTACTGCTCGGGGGTTTGTGTGAATGGCCCCAATTCTGGTGAAGGAAGGGCCGGAGAAACTGCAGCCAGAAGGGCAGAAGCATGGCCAGGCTGGAGGGGACAGGGTTGGAGAGGGACAGGCAGGGCTGGAGAGGGCACACAGGGCTGGAGGGGACAGGCAAGGCAGCCCCAGCATGAGCCCCCTGCCCACCCTGGCAGCCCAGACTCCTTTCCCAGCCCACTGCACCCACCCGAGCCACTGCCACCATCTCACAGCCGCCCCATCAGCACCAGAGTACCCCAGGATGGAGGGAAAGCAGCAATTCCAGTAGGCAGTGACCTGCTGCAGGCAGGTGACTCTGGAATGCTGCTGCAGGATGCCTGGTGTGTCCCAGACATCCACACTGGTGCTGGAGCAAGGCAGGTGGCTCTGGGGGGCTCTGCAGGCCCCTGGCAAAGGCAGGGGAGGGGAAATGTGCAGAGGAGGTTTGCTGGCCCTAATTACAGCACAAATCCTTCTTTCTCCTACCCCTCTCCCTGCCTTTGGCTGAGCATAAACATCCCCAGTGCTCTGGGATGGTTATTTAGGACTTTCTGGTGGCTTTGGAAAGGAATTGGTCATCTCAAGCAGGGCACAGACAGACTGGGAACAGTCAGGAAAACATAAAACCTGCTCACACATAAGGGGATCTTTATAAAATTCCAATTACTTGCTGGCGTGTTACCTAAGAATCCCTGAGAGGTAAGAGATATTGCTCGCTGTGAGGCCCGGGATAATGAAATTACAAATCCTTTCATGAGTAAGCATATGCTGGAAAGCTGCATTTATTTGGCCTACATATTTGAAACTGTTCAAAAGGTTATTGTCTCACAAAATCTGGATCAGGAATTACTACTTATACTTTCCTTTCTCTAACAAGGAGCTACATTCAGAGTCAAGGTTTTAATTCCTTGGTGATCGATTAGAATAACAGACACATTACTGCAAAGAAGTCTCATTTAAATTCTGTTTTCTGAAGGAGTATCAATTGTGCATACCAAAAAAATATACTCTCAGATACTTTTATAAATAGCCAGCAAATGGAGTTCCCTCGAGAAACCTGGTGAGCCCAACAGCCTCATCTGTTCAAGTGGGTAATTAATTTATACAAAAAACTCCCATCTTATGTTCATACTTTGTCTGCAGCATGTTTGAATTTCAGAACTGAGATTCAATGTTCTTGTTGCAAACCATGGGTGGAGCTGACTTTGCATAAATAATGATTTTTACCTCAACAGAGCAGGTACATGAGATGAGTTTTCAAAGGCATTTTGGTGCCATCCTAGGTTGGGTGCCCAACTCCAACAATTTGAGATTTAAACTATCTTAGTACCCAAGCCCCTGAAGGCAAGGCTATGTGAAACCCCCCTGTGTTGAGTGTCCCTGTGGGAAGCCTGTCCATGCAGGCACTGCCCTGGGTTTGTGCTGCAGGGAGGATGGGTCTGCCCTGCACGCCCCAGCCAGGTGTCAATGCTCCATCCTGTTCCACTTTCAGTCACCCTCTGCACATTCCCTTGGTGCCAGGCTGGGCACAATGGATTTCCTCATCCAGAACACTCCCAGCCAGCTGTGAGTAACTCCCTGTGCTGCAGCACCGACAGCCTGGAGTACAATGCACTGTCAGCAGAGGAAGTCTGACTGCCCCTCAGCAGCACACGGAGCTGTGTGTGGGACAAGAAGTGTGCTCTCCAGAGGGCACTTAATGGAGGCAGGGCTGGCAGGAGCTGCAGGAACACACGTTTCTCCCACCTTGTAGATTGTACCTGCCTGTCGTGGTCCCCAGGGATTCACACTGCAGGCAGCAGCTGTTACCTTAATTTTATGAGTGACACAGGAAGATGGAGAGCCACCTTCTTACACATCTCTGTTTATGAGATTGGCAGGTACTGGGGTTTGAAAAGAAAAGAACTCAAGATCTGAGCATTTCTTAAATTATTTAGGTTCTTAGAAGTCGGCAGACGCCTGACTGTGACAGGCTACACAGCTTTTAGCAAAGCATGGCACCCAATGTTGGCATTCTGCATACCAGGCTTGTGCCTGCATCAGTGCCCAGATATTTGCAGCTTTAAAAACGATCATCTAAATGATATTTTCTAACTAAAGACCACTATTCAATATACAGCTATGGCTTAAAATACTCTTTAAGATAAGGAGCAAAACAGCCCCATAAAAGCCTGTCACAAAAGTACTGGTAGCCAGGAGCTCATGACCTGTGGTTAATATCTCTGTTTTAGAAGGAAGATGCACATGAGGAATGGGAGAAGGACGGTGCTGAGGAGGGTTTGGGCTCTGCAGGGGAATTCCTGCAAACAATAACATTCCCAATGCAGAGCCTGCAGCCCTGAGAGGCGCCCTGAAGCCCAGCCAGCTGGAAAAGCAACAGCAGAGTCTGACCCAGAGCAGCTCCCAAAACACAGCAGGTGAGCAGCAGCCATGCAGCAACATGCCCAGAGCCATCACCCAGACACAAACCCCAAAGCACCGGCCCTGACTCCAAAAGCATCCCCTAGGATAGGTTTGGACACCGGGAATTCGGCTGCTGCCTGCGTGCCTGGGGCCCCCAGCCCTGCTCCCATCCCTCACATGGGACTGCTCCAGTCCCTCATACAGGACTGCTCCCATCCCTCACAAGGGATATGGAACTGCTCCCATCCCTCACGTGGGATGGAACTGCTCCTATGCCTCACACAGGACTGCTCCCATTCCTCACATGCGATATGGAACTGCTCCCATCCCTCACACGGGACTGCTCCCATTCCTCACATGGGATATGGAACTGCTCCCATCCCTCACACAGGACTGCTCCCATCCCTCACATGGGATGGAAGTGCTCCCATCCCTCACATGGAACTGCTCCTATCCCTCACACGGGACTGCTCCCATCCCTCACACGGAACTGCTCCATCCCTCACATGGAACTGCTCCATCCCTCACACGGGACTGCTCCCATTCCCCACATGGGACTGCTCCCATCCCTCACACAGGACTGCTCCCATCCCTCACATGGGATATGGAACTGCTCCCATCCCTCACACGGGATATGGAACTGCTCCCATCCCTCACACAGGATGGAACTGCTCCCATCCCTCACACGGGATGGAACTGCTCCTATCCCTCACATGGGATAGAAGTGCTCCCATCCCTCGCATGGAACTGCTCCCATCCCTCACACGGGATATGGAACTGCTCCCATCCCTCACACAGGACATGGAACTGCTCCTATCCCTCACATGGGATATGGAACTGCCCCCATCCCTCACACAGGACTGTTCTCAGCACTGGGTACAGACCCAATGGAAAGCACGGGCGGAGGGAGCAGAGAGCCAGGTCACATCTGGGCTGCAGATTGGATACTCTGGCCACTGTTTATTGCAGAATCTGCAAACATCTACTCTGAGTGCACTCTCCTGTGTCATTTGGGTACGACTGGGTTTTCCTTGCTCCCTCTGCTCACAAATCCATGCCTGAGGTGACAAGGGAAGGGTGCAGGGAAGGCTGTGCACCAGCAGCTGTGAGGGCATCAGCCCCCCACATATCATACATGGGATGTTTTCATTAATGGAAATGGTTGAATAATTTCCATTTTTCCTTCTAAACTAGCATCTGGCTGCCTAATAAAGTACAAAGACCACTTTTTGCAGAACAGATAGATATTTTTTAATTTTATAGTATTTTAGTCTTCCTCTTTCTGCAAGTATCTCGAACTGCCTTATTCCCATTCATGCTACCTCAGAACTCCAACTACCAAAGGAACCACTGAACACTACCACCCAGGGCTGTAATTCATGCTGATTCACACTTGCTGGCCCAGAGACTTTCTCTCCTCATACACCAGTCTTCTGAGGTTTATTTTTATTCCTCAGATATCCTATTTTGAGGCCTCAAAGTTCATTTCTTCCTGTTACAGAAAGGACTGGGATAAAGTAGAGAACACAGGATTAAGCCTGAGGTAATTCAAGTAAAAATGAGACAATACTTCACCTGATAGCAAAAAACCCAAATTAATTGCAAACAGAGTTTGTTTCTGAAGGACCCTGCAAGCATTCTCCCACCTCCAGTGCTTTTTATGGTGGCAGTAAGAAGAACAAAGGGTGGGTGAGCTCAGGGAATGCTTCCAAACCCTCACTGCAGGTCTGCTTTCACAGAGTCATAGAATATCCAGGAAGAGACCAAAAGGACCGTCAAGTCCAGCTCCTGGACCTGCACATGGATCTGTCTGCCCTCATTTCAGAAATTCAAGGTCATCTTTCTCCAAGAGTTTCAGAATCAGCAAACATGCAGCAGATGGGTGGGTTGGAATCTTAGCTACATCTTCAGAAGTTTCACAGGAGCCCCCCAGAAGCTCCTGCCTGGGCGGGATTCACCTGCAATAAATGCCACTCTCACATCCACTGATCTCAGCTCCCAAATTGGTGCAATTTACTCCAGCTCGAGAACAATTATCTTTATCTCTAAAAGCCACCACGGGAAAAAAAATTCACCAGTCATGGAGGAGGTTAAGTGGAAAAACACCTCCACTCTGAAACATGACAGGTCCAGCTAGATCCAAACTGCTGCTGAGCCTGCCAAAACCAGAATGCAAATCACAAAACATTCACAGTGAGGCTGCTTGCTACCTGAGTTACATTCATCCAAGGAATAGCACTCTACTGCCAGAGCATGGGGAAATGGAAGAAAGTGGGAAAATCTTAACAGAATTTGACACTAAGTTCTTGAAATATATTTTAGTCAGCCCTACCCTGATCAGGGTATTTTTAGGGTGAGGAAGTAGGCAATACAGAAATTAAAATTCCCTGCGTTTGCTGCTCTTGCAGTAAGTGACAGGGTAAGATCAATGTTTGGAGAGAGACTGTATAAAGAGAACAGTCTCCATTAATCTCATCCTTTCCCATGTGAAAGCACTTAATTTGCACTTTCTCAGCTGAGTAATTACCTCTGCTGTACACTTACAGCTCCTTTAGGAATGGAGCAGCTGATGTGAACACAGGGCAATACGACAGATGAAAAACAATGCCAAAAAGAAGAAATAAAACCAAACCACTAAAATTAACCTTTCCTGAGCACCAAAGTGTTCCATGTTGTTTCCACCATTAGATTATGTATGAACCAGCAAAGATCTGGGAGATGAAAACTCAGCTACATGTAAAACCAAAGTGAGATATGTAAAATGCAAGTAACAAAGCCATGTTTTTAACCAAAGGCATTAGGACCCAGCACAGAATTCTGGGGCCAGGATACAGCTAAACAGTAGGAACAAATGCAACAGCCACCTAACTTGGGCTGAAAGCCTCTCTGGAAGCTCACAAACTTTCCTAAACTCTGGGGGAAAAGAAACACTAAACAAAACATAAAAACAAATCTAGAATGGCCATAGAGTCACAGAAATGTACCCCAGAGCCCTCTGCTGAGAGCTGGTCGAACAGAACCCTGCACACTGCCAGAGTGGCTGCAGCCTCATTAGGGAACAGCACAACAGCCCCACAGGCTCTGAAAATCAGGGACTGATGTAGTTTACACCACGCTGACAACTCCTGAAAGGAGAAAATAAGTTATTTGGCAATTCTGGTAGATTTTTGCCATTTTATAGTTGGAAATACATGCACAAAATTTATGTTTTTGTTCTGTATGTGTAGGCGAGATTAATTTTTCTTTCAAGCCTGACTAGTATCTTCACTCCCCCTCCACCACTGGCTCAGGAGTCAACGAAGACACAAGATGTATGTGTTTTATTACTTGAAACATATGGAGCTACTCCCATGAATCACAACCACGTCCATTACAGCAGCATAACGAGTGGAAGCGCTGCTGTCCCTAGGCACGAGCGCCGGTCATGGCAAAAGAGAGCCCTCACTTTTGAGAGGGTGCGGTGCTGCAGTTCCATACAGATCTTCCACCAATATTCCTGATGGGAATGGTGGGGCAGGTCAGGGGCTGCCTGTCCAGGTCCCAGCTGTCAGTGACTGTGGGTGGTGGACATGGTTTGCTGGCTCCCAAAACATGCAGCAGCTCCGTGGGGCAGGGAAGCAGCAGCCTTGGAGTCGCAGCATCTACAGCCAGTCAGAGAGTTCCGTGCTTCCACGGGACATTTATTTCCCATTTCTACCTCTGCAATATTTGAAGGAAATCACAGGTATTTCAGCTAAGGGGAAAATGGCACCCGGTGATTCCCAAGCCTGCTTCTGCCAGCTGAACAATTCATGCCTGACATGCCATCCATCACATCTTGCTCCAGGCACCTCAACTTAATCCATCCCCCAAGGAGACCTGTCTCAGCCAAGCAGTTCCTGGGAATCACAGACTGCAAATCACCCAAGCAGACTCTAAAATTCAGTATTTAGTTCTGGTGCTGAACACTTTCACCCCAACAGACTTTCTTAAACCCTCTCATTGAAAGTTTCAGGGTGCTCCACCCATTTTTCCTTTTTTGAAAGAAGAAGAAAAGGCAATTTTATTTTAAAAAAAAATCTTCTTTAAAGTTACATCAGTAAACAGGTTATTGTGTGTCAGTCTTAATTCAGGCCCATGTATCATACACAGCCTTGGTGCACAGCTCATATTTTGAGGGAGGCTGAAGCAAATAAAAGGGAAGTCAAAGGAAAAGGAAAAAGCTGCCATCTCCATCCATGGACCTGGCACACTTTCTGTTTGAACAGCCACAAGGTGCTGTTTGTGTTGGGACTTAGAGTCTGAGCTCCAAATCTGCTCTCCTCCCGTCTGCCTTAAGCTTTTCCAGGAGATGGACTGGACAGCTCAAGATTTAAGGGCTACTGACGCAGCCCAGGAGAAATGGCACTGCCCAGGGACTCATCAGCATTCTCTGCAAGCATCCTCCAGCTGAGTCTTGGGAGAACATTTTGTGCCACATCTTGAAAGAGGAGGTACTGCTCTTGATTTGATGAAAAATGAATTGGAAATATGAGCTGTATATGTGCTAATTTACAGCGATGAAGTTTGCATTCATTACAGTAATGAGCATTGCATAAAGTGTATAATCAACATTCCCTGCAGATGTCAAGAGGAATCCAGAGGCAGGGAGGAAATACATACACTTGCCACAGCTGATCATAAACATCATAAACTTCCAGCCCCATGAAAATATAAAGAAAGAGAGAGCCCTTTTTCTCCCTACTAGTCCTCAGGGGTATTTGAGTGTATCTCTCGAGTTCTTGAACTAATGAGCTCAGACAGCCTTTCAACCATGGGATAAATATTACAAGTGCTCTAAATATTTTTATTTAGAAAGTGAAAGCACAACTGTTTCACTTCCTTTCCAGAAGAAAACAAAAGATACAAATGTGATTACACTGAGTTGGTAACTGGAGATAAATAATTAAATCCTTCTATGCAGAGGAAGAGGTTTCTTTCACATCACAACAGAAGTTAAGAGTAATTGAAGAAAAATGCCAGAGTTTAATAAATCATCATCTGAAATAAAGTTAAAATACCAGAAAACCCAATCCACTGTCTGTGAAATCAAAGCAAGGTGGGCAACACTGAGATGGTACCTGTTCTGTGAAATGAAACACAAACCACCTCCTGAGGAGATGGAAGAAAGGTTGGTGGTGGTTTGGTTGATTTCAAGGCCATGTGCAACAGTAAGAACAGCACAGCAGAGGATGAGCACCAATGTTACCACGAGTAAGAGTTCTCTAGACACCCACACCGGCGTCGTTCTTACCTTCTGGCAGCCTGGGGTTGGCGTGGATGGAGTTGGGGTCCCCGTCCTCCTCGGGATGGTACCGGTACAGCGTCTGCGACTGCTTTGGGGAGGACGGGCTGCGGTCTTCCTTCAGAGCAACAGGAGGAGAGGTTGTTGCACTGAACTTCACCTTGGGGAAATCATTCCCCTCGAGGTCTTCATGGGATGATCTTGCTGAGCTCGGCTCTGTGAAGTTCACCTCTTTCAAGCCCTGATACGTGCTATTCTCTGGCTCTTCCTTCCTGGCATGCTTTTTCATTTTAGAGCTGGGGGCTCTTTCTTGCTCGTGCCTGGCTTTGTTCCCCTTTGGCCTCCTCTCCAACTCCTCTGGGTGCTGGGGCGCCTCGGTGGTGGCCGTGGTGTGCTGGGGAGGAGTGTCGGTGGTGGCTGGTGCCTCCCTGCGTGTGCCCTGCTGGAGGGAGGGTGTGGTGGCGCGGGGCAGCCTGCGGCGCTCGCCGCGCTCCGTGGCACTGCGGGCCTCGGCGGGGCCCCGGGGCACCGGGGTGGTGCTGGGCGCCGCCGTGCCCTCGGTGTGCGGGTCAGCCAGGGCCGGCGCTGAGGGAGCCACGCTGGCCGCCAGGTAGTCATAGTCCTCACCCTGCTCCTGGCTGAGGCTCTCGTGCTCCAGGTGGGACGAGTAACTCCTGTACTTCTTTGGAGACTCCACCTGGGTGTTGTCTCCCTCGGAGGCCTCCTGGTCGTAGCTGTAGGGATCGTCGTAGTGCCGCTCGGGCTCGCCGTCCTCGGCGTCCCCCGGGCTGGCCGTGTTCAAGGGGAACGTGTCGCAGTCCGGCAGCTGGTAGCACATCAGCTCCCCGCCGGCGTTGGGGCAGTGGCAAACCTTGCAGGGGGGCATGTGGAAGGTGTGCCCCGCCACGTACTTCTGTCCCTCGTGCAGGCAGCCGATGCGGCCGCACTGGGGGCAGCCGTCCGCCGGCACCACCGCGTCGATGCAGTTCGGGGGCAGCTCTGGGCACAGCATGAACTGGCAGCTGATCTTGCCACCTCCCTTGGGGCACGAGCACTCGGTGCTGCCGAAGTCCACGAAGTAGGACTGTCCCTCGGGCACCTTGCCGTTGACGAAGCCCACGTTGACGCAGTCGTAGTACTGGTAGCCCTCGCAGGTGCAGCCGTGCTGCAGGCACGTGGCGCAGCACTCGCCGGGCTCCAGCACGTCCTCGATGCAGTTCTCCAGGGCCTGGCACTCGGCGCCCGTGCAGTCCCTCTGCGCCTGGCAGCCGCCCCAGCACAGCAGCACCAGGAGCAGGGCGTTCCAAGGGCTCTGCTGCCAGCTCCGGGCCCTGGCCATCGTCTTCCCGAAGGAACGCGGCGCCGCTCCAACCTCGCACGTTCAGCCTTGGCTGCTCTCCTGGAAGGCCGGGGCTTCAGCTCCGAATCTGCAGCGGCCTCCTAAGTTAGCTTTTCTCATAGATCCTGGAGTTATGAAAGAAAACTCTGTTAAAGACTACACTCAGCACATATCCTGTTAAACATTAGAGGTCTTTAAAAGTTGGGACGAAGTCCAACATCTGGAAACCTAAGGACAAAAATTAATCATAATGTCTTCCAAGCATTAGAGGCACTAAGTTTGGAGCTGGATGCTTCCCCCACCCCTGTTCTGAAAAGGAAAGGAAGAAAAAAATGGTTGTGACTGCTCTGTTTTGAATCTGTTGACAAAACATATATATTTCAATAAAAGGAAGGCCCTTCTTTATACTTCAGTGCCTTTTTGTTAATCTTTCCAGCTAAAAAGATTTTTTGGCAGGGCATAAGTAAATACACTGTTCTTCCTCTGCAGATATCAGCTTAAGATAATTATTCTTTATGTTTTAATTACAAAGACTCAAATCTTAAGGAATTTTTATAGACAAAACTTAGCCTTGGGACGTGAGAATTTGTCTGTACACATGTTAACTCAAAATCTGGATTTTTTCTGCCTCCTTCTCCCACTGAGCAATCTCTTGCACTTCGGTCTTCAGCATTAACAGTTATTTCTTTGCTCCAGCAGGGCTAAAATAGAACTTCTTTGTGTGTTGTGGTTACTTTGTGGTTACACATCACACTAACTATCCTGTAATACATATTAAGGGCAGGATTCTCTGCTCACAGAGGTTGGCACAGCTCCACAGTGGGACTGTGGTGCACAGAGGGATTGACTCCAACTTCACTGGAGGACATTTACAACAACTGAGGGTGTGCCACCACTGGCAACCACTTCTTTTAGTTTTGACAACACCAGCAGTAATTTTTAGTGAATACTAAATACTATACTATACTATGAACACACAATATACACCTATACATACATGAACTGCCATAACATCACTGTTAAAACACCTTGAAGAAGAGAAAATGGTTTGCTTTCTAATTACTAAGCCCTTTGAGCACAAAAAGTTCAAGGGTTAATCAGCTGTTGTCCTTTATATCAAAATTCTGCTCACAAAGCTACACAATTAACATGGAAAACCACTTACAACAAAAAAAAATTGCCTATAGAAATTTTATAGAACCAGCAATCTGATTATTTTCCCAGGACCCCTCCCATCATCAAAAAAAAAAAAAAACAAAACCACCAACCTAAAACATTTATCTAGGGGGTAAAATACAGCCACATCACCCAGAACAATGAGCCACACACGCAACAGGAGTTGTGCCAGAAAATCCATTCAGAAAGATTACTTCTCCCATTCAAAGGGGGCTTCCAATAAGTCTGCTCAGTCCCTCTGGCAAGAGGCCAGGCTGTGGGAAATGCCTGCCTGTTCTGATAAGATACGGGCAAACCGTGCTAAGAATTTCCACAGTTCTGCCCTGGAATCCCAATTACTTCGGTACCTTATACAGAAACAGAATTCTTACAAATATAGGTTTCCTACTACTAATTTGAGTATATTAGCTGAGTATGCTAAAGGAGAGTGACTGAAAAATAAATTTGTCAGAAAATACAATAATGGCTTGGAACAATTTCACTTTTTCAAAATCTCACTGCTCTCAAAACCAGGCTATTTCTCATGAAGGAGAATTTTCAATATGTGGTGCTGAAATTAATTCCTCAGAAGGTAGCCTGGGAATTAATAATTTATCCTGCTTTCAGCAGCTTTTCCAGGTAATCCAAATTCGTAATTGTTACATTGCTTTAGATAGGAAATAATGAATGGGAGAACAACTCCAGGTGACTTCTGAAAGGGGCTCACAGTAGGATTTTGTCACATCCCCACCTGTGGCACCTCCTGGCTGTGACACCTCAGTGCAAACCCCATGGGGAGGCAGCTGAGCCCAGCTCTGCCCTGGCCACATTCCCTATTTTACATCAGGCTTCCAGATAGCCCCAGCACCCAGAATGGGCCGTGTGGGTGTCAGAGACACAGGTGTGGCACCTCAGTGTGCACCAGGGCAGGGCCAGACATCACCTGTGGGACAGGTAAGGGGGGAGCTGGCGTGAGCACCCTGGCCCAGCCAGGCCCAGGTAAATGGTGCCCCAAAACGCCTCAGGCACACGCTCCCAAAGAAACCCCTGTGCTGAAGCAAGAGGCAGACAGCAGCCATCCCTCACAGGGACAGTGCTCAAGGACAGCTGAGGGTTCACCACAGGACAATCCTGCTTTGGAGAAAGGAGCTGCTCCCCTGTGCTGTCACCCCCGGCCCCCTCACCCCCACCCGTTTCCATCCGAGGGTTTGTTTGCTTGCCTGGGTCACCGCCAGTCCTTCCTCTGTTCCCATCCTTGTCCCTTGCCTCTCACACTCTGCTCCATGCCCTGCTCAGTCCCCCGTGCCTTCCTCTTCCCACCATTTCCACATCCCTCAGCATTTGGGTTTTCAGGCTTAACTGATAAGGCTGAAATCCTTATAAGCCCTTCCTCCATGAATGAAACCACAACCCTCCCTTTCCTCACCTCAGGCTCGCTTTCCTTCCTCAGAGGCTGCTTGGTTTTGGTGCAATGACTGCAACAAAAAGTATCTTTTCGTTCCTTTAAACCACTGCGTTTCCCTGTGCTTTCTCCATCTGTTCCCCACACCCATCACTCCCCTCAAACCATAAACTCACTTATCAAAGAAACAGCCTCTACTTGAGGCGCAGGGCAAACCCTCTTTGGGGAAGCACAGACAGGGCTGCTGAGCCCCACTGAGCCCCCATCCCTGCACACAGAGCCGTGCTCCTGCCAGCCCCCACAGCTGGTGTGCTCCACCTGGGAGCCCTGCCCTGCCCCAGCACTGCAGCGATGCTCTGGAGACAGCAGCTCATTGCTGGGGAGAGGCACCAGAAGCTGGAGCTGTAAATAAAGGTCTCTGAGCCAAGAGGGTAGAAACAATACACTAGCTCTGCAGGACAGGGGAGTTTAATACCAGCAGATGTTATTGCAGTAATTTGTTTCCATTAGCTATTTTAATGCTTTCCTTGATGTCCTTTTAAACAACTGGGGCAATACACAAGGGCTCCACTAAAATGAGAATTAGTTCTTTGTGTTCTCATCAATGTCCTTCACCCACTCTTACCAATGTCACTGACCTCTGCTGTTCCATTGAGTGACAAATTACGCCCTGCACACCTAAAATAACAGCCTCTCAAAGGCTCTGTTGAAAGCTTTACAGAGCTCTACAGCAAGGGAACCATGTGCCACCCATATACCAGCCCTCATGCACTGCTTCATGTCCCAGGAGAATTCCATCCATGTCCACTGTGGAACCCCCTAATCTGTATATCCTGCTCTGCTTTGGTTCAAGGGCTGACCCTGTTGGCTTTACTGGTTTTTACTGGGCCATTATTAAGGAAATTGTTGCCATTCCTGTGCTCATATCTCCTGAGCAAGCAGGAGTGCCCGTGCAAGAGAGGGGCAATGCTCTGGACTGAGAGTGAGTCCCTCAAATTCTACCCACATAAACATGTGAGGTAAACCAGCAGTAAATGGAGGATGGTCACCCTGCTGCAGTTCCTTATGCCTCGATTCCCTCTTTAAAAAGTACTCCTAGAAAAAGCAGAGTAAAGACACTTTATGGAAAACCAGCTTTACAAACAGTCCAAATAAGCATGAACTGCAGGCACACATTTTCATGGGAAAGGAAAGCAGATGAACCCAGTATTTGTGTGATGGGACATCCAGGGCTAACAGCAGCAGCCATCAAAACTGTAACTAGTCCTGGCTGAAAAACACCATATTCCTGTCTCCTGGCAGGGGAATAAAACAAGATTTCAAGACGCTTATTTCAATTCGGTTTAGGGCCAAAAAGTTATAAATTTTGACATTTTTTTCAAAACAATATACTCCAAGTGATTTACTTCTTTCAAAGCCATAACATAAAACCAAAAGGAAGAATGTTGACTTGATTAAAATTGTTCAGTCGTATTACTCTAAAATGTTGATGAAACCAGTGTGTTCCCACAGAAGATCTAGACATTTTAAATGTGCAAGTTCTTTAAATTAAGAGGAGCATTTTATTGGGAGATTCTTTTTCCAGATGGTTTCATTTCAGTGCTGAACCAGAAAGCTTATCTTAGGTAAGCAGAGGTGACAGGAGGCACTCTCCTTCAAAGATTTCACCCAAAGACAATGTCTCTGTGTGAAGGGTGCCCCAGAGACATACAGAAGGTGGGCACATGTGGAAAGGAGGAACACAGGAGCATTCTGTCAAATGTTCACTGAACAAAAGGCAGCAGCCATTTATAAACAAAAAGCAGTAAAGAGAATAAATCCAGTGCACTGTAGGAGAACCCACTGATTTCCATCTTTAAGATGTACCTGCAATTTCACCAGCTGCAGATCCCTGTGAAGAGGTTTTGACAGAACAATCCTTTTCTCTGTCCCACCCCTCAGTCCCTCACTAAACTGCCACGTTCGAGGACGACAGTAACAGAAATGCTGGTTTGATCTGTATCTCCTGCTTCTGAGAGTGAGCAGGGCCAGATGCCAGGCTGATGTCAGAGCAGAAGGCGGCAGCCATCTGTGCAGTCCCTGCCGTGCTGGGTACTGGGAGCACACTGGTGTAACGGGGCTGCCCAGGAATCCACACCTAAGGCTCAGACACACAAAGAAAAACCCTGTGGGACAGCCAGCACAGGGCTGGCACTCACTGCCCGTGCACAAAGCGAGTTCATCAGCCCACAGAGCTGCCATGAGCATTCTCCTGCTTCCCCAGTGCCAGCCAGCTGAAACTGGCCCTGCAGGTTCAGGCTGTACATGAGCAGGGACCAAACACAGCCTTGCTCTGTGCTGGTGAATCTCTTGGTGATGCTGAATCTCTCTCGCGGCGGGGAAAGCTCTGCAGAAAGCAGGGCAGCAGCAGAAGCACATGTGCACACCCGTCCTGAGGAGCAAGGGGAATGAATTTCCCCAGTCCAAGCATTTTCACACCTCTCCCCAGCCAGAGCTCCGGGCTGCTGCAGCTGCCAACAGCTCTCCCTGCCTGCGGTCACAGTTTAGACTGAGGGAGGAAGAAGGGAGGGGACGGAAGGAAACAACAATTTTAAAACAATCCCTTTTAAATGCAAGAGAAAATGGAAATTTGTGAGAGCATTTCAATCTTGTATGAAAACAGAAAAAAAACCCTTAAACCCAGTAAGCCCTGACTGGGCTGTGCCAGCCCATGGATTAGATCTTCCTTTCACACCCTCTCAGTCCGGAAACTTGTGATCTCAGCAGGCGCTGGAAGGGATGGCTGCTGGAAGGGATGGCTGCTGGAAGGGAAGGGATGGCTGCTGGAAGGGATGGACTGCTGCTCTCCTCGCAGAGGGAACTGCAGGCTATTCACCGGGAGCATGAATGAAAAGGGAGGACTGTTTCCATCACTGCTCTTATGCAACATTCAGGCCCAGGGCTCATCATCTGTGCCTGCAAATTGTGGAATCTGAGCTGAGCTGAGCCCCTGTGTTGGGCAGAAGGAGCAGAGGGGTAGGATGAACCTCAGGGTAAATCCCAGACCAACAAGCTGCTTTTTGTTATTGAGAGTAAAGCACTCTGGAGTTGTCAACACTCTGGTTCTTGGCTAAACATGCCTCTCTTCAGGAGTCATAGCTTTTGCAGGCAGTTTTTCTCAGCTTTGTTTTCAATAGGAAATCAGTTATCATTAACCCTCTTTTCATGGAAAAGCTTTTAAAAATGGACATTTGGGAGTCTGGAGGATTTTTACTCAATTCAACAGCGAACTCAAGAGGAGACAAACAAGAAGAAAGCAGGATGGGATCAAAACTCACGCAGCCTCCCAAAAGAACTCCAATGAGAACTCCCATCCCAGCAGAAGCAACCTTGGGCAGAGATGCTCCAGAAGCTTCCCAGGACATTCCCAAAGCTCAAATCCAAACAGGAACCTGACATGCTGCACTAATGGAAAAGCATCACCCGAGGTATTTCAGCTGAAGTAGCCAGCTATTAACAGAAGTGACCAGGCAGCTCAGGGACTTATTCTTCCACAATGAGCAGGGTTTGAAGGCTTTCTGAAGTCCCAGAGTGCAAAGGCAGCCTTTTTCCAAGGGAATGACAGAGCCAGGGAGGGGCGAATCATGTCTTGGGGCTATTGTGTCAGCGCTCCCCTTCAGCCCAGCCCAGCACAGCAGGGCAGGTACTTGGATTCCAGAGGAGTGAAATTCTGTGTCATTGGGAGTCGCCGGTGCAGCAGATCCAAAGTGACACAGTGGGAGCACAGCAGCTGCCCAGGAGCCAGAGAGGAAGGGCTCACATGGGACATGGGGACATGGGGAGCTCAGCACAGGGACCAGAGCAACAGGGACAGGCCCAGGACTCTGCCATGGGGACCCTGACAAACCCACCATGGCATCCCTGACAAACCCACCACGGGAGCCCTGACACACCCACCATGGTATCCTTCACAAACCCACCATGGCATCCCTGACAAACCCACCATGGCATCCCTGACACACCCACCATGGTATCCTTCACAAACCCACCATGGCATCCCTGACAAACCCACCATGGCATCCCTGACAAACCCACCATAGGATCCCTGACAAACCCACCACGGGATCCCTGACAAACACCATGGAATCTCTGACAAACCCACCATGGCATCCCTGACAAACACCATGGCATCCCTGACAAACCCACCATGGGATTCCTGACAAACCCACCACGGGATCCCTGACACACCCACCACAGGATCCCGGACAAACCCACCACGGGATCCCTGACACACCCACCACAGGATCCCTGACAAACTCACAATGGGATCCTTGACAAACCCACCACGGGATCCCTGACAAACACCATGAGATCTGTGACAAACCCACCATGGCATTCGTGACAAACCCACCATGGCATCCCTGACAAACCCACCACGGCATCCCTGACAAACACCATGGGATCCCTGACAAACACCATGGGATCCTTGACAAACCCACCATGGCATCCCTGACAAAGCCACCATGGCCAGGTTCCTCTCTGGACAATGCACAGGAGGCTCAGCAAGTCCTGACAGTGGGGCCAGGGTCACAGCTCTGCTGCAGAAGGAGCCAAACTCTTACACTGGAGTGAAAATGTGTTTGCTATTGGTACACTTTTTTTCTCTTCTTTTTACATCACCAAGTTTCAGGTGACTACATATACTCCTCAAAAACACAGTTAAATAATCCAGCTATTTCCACACCAGCCAAAGAAATGTGGGAAAAGATTAAAGCAAACTCAGCAACAGCCACTCAAAAATGTTTCCCAAGGCACAGCCAACAAAAACTTGTCAAAGCTCATAAGTTATGAACTAATTTGCACAGGGAGAGCTCTTTTGGCAGCAGGCAGGTCCCTGAGCTCCACAGCACCTTGAGCAGCCGCACACATGTGGAGACAACCTCGTGATGGGGCAGCACAGCTCCCAGGAACCAGCACCAGCTCTGGGCTCTGGGCTTGGGTCAGCACTGTCAATGCTGGAGGCTGCTCTGATAAGTGAAATAAAGGATTTTTTCCCATTTATTTAAAGAGCTGCACTCCCCTCTTCCCTCTCAGGATGGAACAAACCCCTAGTTTCCAAGATGTTCCCCACTATTTAGATATTTACCATCTCCCAAAACTAACCCAAGCACAACCCCTGCACAATCTCACAACCGTGCCCCTCAAGCATATCCTTTCAAGATCCGGGATTAGATTTCTCTCTCTCTTCCTTCCTCTAACCTCCCTGCAGGATGCTCCAGCCCCCTGCCCCTTCCCAGAGTTTTACAGAGCTCCCATTTGCAGGGCTGCAGTGCCTCTCACCAAGGAAAGAGCCTGCTGCAGGGACATGGCATGCAAAACCTGAGATGTCACTCCCGTTCCCATCTGTGATTCCCTCTCCCGTTCCCCTCTGTGATTCCCTATCCCCCTTTCTCCTTTCCTCCATGAAAGTACTTAGAACTCTCTGTAAGCAGCACATTTAAGTTTTGCATTTGTTTCCTTTCTGTAATCCAGTCTCCTGTTATGCACTTTGAACCCCACTGCCCCCTAAGCAGTGACAGTAACACAGACCTTTTGTCGGGAAATGCGTTGGTTGGAACATCTGAGCACTCCCTACCTATTTCAGGCAGCTCTTTCCAAACAGTTCAAACAGAAAATTCCCCCACCCCCATCTAAAATCCAAATTAGGCCAAAGAAAGCCTACTATTTAACTGACAGCTTAGCAAGTGGCCTTTCCTGCCCTGTGCACTGCCATGTGGCAATTTGGAAATAATTAACAATGGTTTTCATCCCGGGAAGGCTGAAGGGAGCTGCCAGGCAGCTTTGCACAGCGTACCTGCGAGCCAGACCTGCCTCTGAACTCCAGCTTCAGAACGGAGGAATGCATCTGAGACCCTCCAGAGGAACTCAGAGGGGCTTGCTTCAGTCTGCCAATTAATTCCAGATCAGTGTCAAAACAAAATGTCAATACAGCAAGTTTGCAGCAAATAGTTTTTTCGTAACTGCGTCCTGACTTAGTCACTATCATGATTAATGGTGAAAGTCTAGCTGTTGGGCACTGAAAAATACCCAATTACTGAATCTGGTTGAGCATCTGACAAAATACACGATTTTTTGGTCTGAAGAAAAGGAGCTCAGACTTGTTTCAGCATTCCTGCACATGCCTTCTCAACCTCCATGGACTGCAGACAAGAACATATCTGGAGTATGGACTGGACGTACCATGAGGCATATTGCCAATTATAAATTAATAAAATCCAGAAAAAGCAACAGTGATCATTCCCTGGGAACAGTTGCCTCTCACATGGTGACAAAAAAAAGTCCATATCAAAGTTGTTATATATTGCAATTAAATTCTTCAGCTAAAACAAAACTTGGTTAAAATGTTTTCATTGAAATGTTGGTTACCACAGGCATTAAACAAATGGAAATCAAAACCTACCCATCTGTTGAGCACTTTGAAAAGTTTTAATGCAAAAAAAAAAGTGCTGGAAAGAAACCTTCAATTCTTCCTCATGAATGAAAGTAAATCCCTGTAAATGAAGCTGCATCTATCATGCTGCTAATCAGTCAGCAGCCACAAATGCAATCCATCAATCCCAACTGTTCCTGCACACACTCTCCATAAAAGATAATGGAATTAATTTGTTTTGGTGGGTACCAAGCTGAAAAGGAAAGAAGCCTGCTCTGCTATTCCATCTCGGAGCCCATCATGCAGAGACAACAACAATTCCAGGCGGAGCTTACAGAAGTCACACGAGCATGGCCCCATCTTCCACCTCAGGCTTATCCTGCACTTTTGCCTGCAGCACACATGGAATCCTGTATCCTGACTCCCCTCCTTTCATAGGGAACAGATCCAAACTGTCCAGGGGGTAACCTTAATCTGCAGAATAATTTCCTGGAGATAGGAGCACGGGTTTTTCCTGTTTCTGCACAGAACCCCAAGCTGGCACACTCAGTGATAGTTTGCCAAGCGCCCAAATGCACTGGGACAGATTCTGCCATCAGATGCACACATGCACTTCTTGTGTTCAGAACAACTTGTGGTTCTGTACCATATTCAGTCTACAAACCAGAATGAGATTAGGAAAGCAACTCTTACTTATTTTGTAAATTACACGTAAGATTTTCTAATACACCACAGGAAGTTACAGTGATCTGCTGGGTAAGCTTGCAACCCAGACTCTTGAATACTTTAATTTACTGATCATCACCCAATACAAGTAAACCCATGATCACTTGCAACCACAGGTGGAATATTCAAAACAGAAATCCCAGCAAACCAGATTATACAGCATTAACAAAAAATGCTGACTGAATAAGTGTATATGTTACCTTATAGACACACACATAATTTAAACAAGAATACTTTTTTTCCTTTATCATCATCTTGGTTTTGTTGAACACACTGACAAAACAGTAAATTCAATCTGATTCTCATCACAGCAAACAATACTCCAGCTAAAGTGGTATTGAGTACTACAAACAATTTGTTTGGTCTTGGCACATTAAAATACATATTTATGTTTTGGTCAATGATCTTTTGGAAGGGAAGGAAACTATTTTATTTTCCAGCTGAGGAAATCCTCTAACTGTAAAGATAATTAATACAAGGGGAAGTAAATAATTAGTACAAAAGAAGAGGAAGAATGAGTTTGTAGTCCCCCCTTCCACATTAGTTATGTACAGTCCAGCACATGACTGAGAAGGAAAATTAGGATGGAAAAGTTACTAACATGAGAGATGAAATGAAATTTCCCAAGAGTAGAGAATATTCAGTATTTTAAACAACGAAAGGAGGACAAAAGCCCCACCGAGGAAAGCAGAGGGGGTGCAGTGGGAGGAATTTCAGCTGTGCAGAGTCCCCTGCCAGTGCTCCCCGAGCTCTCTGAGGCGAGAGGCACCTGCAGGCCCCTTCCTGGGGCACGGCCCTGCCTTACCCGCCTGATGGAAACGCTCTGGCAGCCCAGCCAGACGTGCACACCCAGCTGGCTGAGCTGGAGCCGCCACGGGGGAGATTCCCACCGGGTTTCAGTAATAAACCGTACACCGAATTGGAAAGCTCAGTTCTGAAAGCAAGGGGCCGATACCACGGTCCTGGGTATCCCAAGTAAAAAGAACAAGAACAGAACAAAGAGGTCTGTGAGTTTAAGTTCTCAGAAGATCACTGGTGCTGTTTAACATCAGTTTGCTAGAAGTCACCTCGCCAATGAGGTTCTCTACAATCAGTGGAGGGCTGGGTAATTCTCCAGAGGGCAATTAATAAACTGCTTGGGATGGATGCATTGCCCCTTTGCTCTGAGCTTTACCACAAAATTCCAGGCTGGTTTGGGCTGGAAAGGACCTTAAAGATAACCCAGTTCCACCTTCCACTACCCCAGGTTGCTCCAAGCCCTGTCCAGCCTGGCCTTGACACTTCCAGGGATGGGAAGCCCACAGCTGTGCACCATACAGTGACTATACAAGATTTACATGATATATACCTTATTAATTTTGGGTGGATAAAGCTGCAGAGCCTGTGATTTTTCACTTTGCAAAGCAGGACTCTATGGGCAATATGAACAAAGCTTACAGAATTGTAAGGAACAGAAATAAACTGAAGGGGATATTCCTTCACCAAATGTGGACCACAACACTGCAGAGGCCAGGGAGGAGAAAGCAATCATTCCCCTGGAGGTCAACCGGGATAATCCCAGCAGAGCTCTGAAAAAAATGATGGACTCCATCACTCCAGCAGTTCCTGGTCATCCAGAGGAATGAAGAAGGAAAATGGTGCAACACCCCACAACTCTGCCAATCCTCTGTTTCACCTACAAGACAAACTTCTATGAGGGGTGCGAGGTGTGCATCCAGATGGAGGTGCTCCTCTCAGTAATGTGGGGGTGGCCACATTACACATGGGCACGATAAGGACTGTCAGGATCTGGATTTTCATTGTTTCCATGCTCGTCTCAGAGAGCCAAACCTCTATAAATCAAACAATATATAAAAATAATGTGCTCTTGTTATACACAGTACACGCTGACCGCTCACACCCTGACCACTGCCTCCCAGGGCCTGATAAAGGAGATTTCCTGTTTGGGATGTTTCACCAAGAACAGTGTTCACCTTTAAAATAATATTAAGCAGTACCTTTCCACATTACCTTCCAATCTGTACCACCATCTCAGCCCACAGGCACTGTTCTTCCTTCAGCAGGAGATTTCGAGTTGTTTGACTTTATCTTGTTTACTTTACACAAATGCTATTCCTTTCTTACAGATGGGTATGATCTGGTGAAGACCTGGAACATTTTATCCCATAGCAAAACTCATTCAAAAGTACCATCTGTTCTTCCTGCAGGGGCACAGTAATGCCAGAAATTGTTTAACATTCCATAAATTCAGACCATAGAATGGATAGCTCATAGTTAAAGTGAAGCAAGGCATCATTTGAAACCCGATGACAGACATTTTGCTGGGGTTTTGCCTCAAAAATAGTATCCAATGTACTATTTTTGGTTTGCTTTTAAAACTTCACATTGGACATTAAGCAGCAAAGGTGGGTCACAACGTGACCTTAGCGTCTAGCTGAATCCCCACTTCCAGCATGGTCCTGGCTAATAACTTCAGGGAGAAAGAGACTTGGGAGTGGGCCACTGGGTTATAACAAATTCGCTGCAACACCAAATTCTGCTCTCCTTGCCCCTGGCGTGTGTCTGCTGTAGCTGCAGGAGACACTTCCTAAGAGAACAGAATTCAATCTTCAAGTTTAAGAGCCATTAAAATATGTTCTATTTTACAGATACTGCACTTACTGCCCTCACACACAGCTCTACACTCTGCCTTTCACTGACTGGTAAGAAACCCCATGTTCATAATGGTATGAATTGCTGCTTGCCATTCCTTTCCACACCCCAATGCTACAATACTTAATCAATAAAAAGGCTGGACATGAAGTCCTGCTATGAGTATGCACCATCTGAGTCAACAGTGAAACAGCCTCCATTTGCCATTCATACAAGAAAACCACAGACTAAAGAAGGGGGAAAAGGAGAATTACAGCAAAAAAAACCCAAAAAAACAAACCCAAAACACACACACAAAAGGAATCAGCAGTGTTTAACTGGAAACAAAGGGCTCTGCAGAATGCTGTCCCCAGAGTGGGACACCGTGGCCCCGTGCCCGGCTCCTGGGGTTTGCTGTCCCCTGTCCCCTGTCCCCCTCAGCTGTGGGAGCCGGGCTCCAGCACACAGCTCACCCTGCTTGGAGCAGGAACCAGCACGGACCGTCCCAGGGACACAAACCAGCCCACAGCCCTTGCACGCTCCCAGGGACAGCAATGGTCCTCTCAAAACTCTGTTATTGCAGCCCAGAAAGTTGTCATTTCAAACCCTTTATGTAAGTGTATACAACCATTGCCGTGTCTCTAGGAAGCTCTCACACCGCTATAATAAAATCCACAGAAGCAAAAAGCACAATTTTAGCCCAGCCATTCCTAATCCTAGAGACAATGCCTATATTTTTCCATCACATCAGATCCTGGATGGTGGGGGAAGGGCAGGAGTGTGAGGAGACGGGGGAAATGCAACTTGAGAAGTGGTAAGTGTGTCAAAATCTAAATTACTGGGAGATATTTTGCAGCACAATTCTCCTTTATGCCTGTGCAGCTCGGTTCATATGGCTCACATTCAGCCTGTCACAGTGAATCACTGCTACTCCTTCACTAACATTAACAAAAACAAACCTAACTTTTCGCTCCAGCCTGTGAGGTAAAACTTTGAATTCCCAGTCAAAAGGCCAGAAGTGGCATTAAAAATAATTGTTTTTGTAAGAAGCTCGTTTTGAGGAGAAAACAGAAAAAAAGCCCATGAAGATCTGACTAATAGCACAAACACATGTGTTGCTTATGGAGAATTTTGCAAAAGAGCAAAAAGCTTTGTCCACGAGCAGCAAAGACCCAGCTTTAGCAGCCTTAACTAACAAAGCAAACCCGCCCCTCTGTACTTAAGTCTTTAAACTGCATCAAACTGGAGATATTTAGCAACAGCTTTAGAGCCTACAGAACAGTTAAAAAGTAAATCTGGAAAACAAAGTACAAAAACCAAAGTGAAACTCAGCCAGACACAAGCTCTGCAACTAGCAGGACGCAAGGCACAAAGCAAAGCCAGCACTCAAACAAAGTTATTCTACACTTCTCCCAGCAAATTTGCAACAAATGTCCAGTTAGGAAAGACTTCTGCTGACCTGTGTGTATGAGCAGCAGTGCAGATGTGGCGAGTTCTCCTGTCACCTTTTGTTCCCAGCCATGTCAGCTGTGCTCTGCTCCAAGTGCTGCTCACACTCCCAAATCCCCTTTTCCAGCTCTATCTTAGGAACTGCCCAGATTTTGTAGTGTAATCTGAGCAGGGAAGTACCATGTGCCTATGATATGGTTAATTCACTTTTTACCCCCTGCAATGCTTAAGGAAGCTGCCTCACATTTCAAAGCTGAGCCTAGGGCTGCCTGACCCAGGTGAAGCCAGGGCAGCACTGGGGCTGCCTCCTCCACCCCAACGGGGCCCTAAAATAGCTAATTTCCCCCTGCCAGAGCCCAGGGGGGACTGAGGGGCTGCTGAGGCCCTTGTCTCCCTTCCCCTGGGTGCCTGGTGCAGCAGAGACTGCAGTCCCAGCACAGAGGGCACTCCTTGCTGAGGGCCAGCACCATCCCCAAGGCCAAGGCTGGACACTGAGGCAGCTCTGGTGAGGCCCCTCGAGACCCAGCAAAGCCCTGGGCATCTGGTCTGGGATCTTTGGCAATGAAGATGTTGCACATGTTGGGATGGAAGAGTCCCATCTGATCCTCTCCAGGGTTGCCATCAGCTAAGCAATTAACAGCGTCCAAAAACCACTACTTTATCAATTAACTCTTCTGTTAATATTCTTCTATTGTTATTGATCTACTTCTGGTTTGAATTTGCAATTGCCATCATGCTTGACAAGAACACTACTCTGAGAGGAGGAGGAAATGCCTCTTCTTCCCAAATTGTGCACAGGGGAGAGTTACCCCCGCTGTGGAGCTGCCAAGCATGAATGCACCAGAGAAGGTGCAGAGGGAGAATAGTCCCCAAGTCCTGTCCCTGCTGCTGCTCCAGCCCCAGCCCCACACTGAGGTCCAACCCCAGGGATAACAACCAGCACCAGCCTGGTGCAGGCATTTCCTGCGTGTTTGCTCAGAGAAGGGTGAAGTGCAAACTGACACGGGCTGTGCTCTTGCCCAGCTTTTGTGCAAGCAGATTCCATGTAATCCCAAAGTCAACATGGTCAATGGCCCAACCACTGCTAAATCAGGTCAGGGAGGCCGAGGCAGTCCCACTTGGCAAGGGGAAGCAAGGTCTCTGTTCCTCTCTCCACCAGCCCTGGGCAAATGGGGGAGCAGACAGAGCTGCTTTTCAACAGCCAAGAGAGGGCCCCTAAAAGAGATTAAAGGGAAGAAACAGTCAGGGATCCTGGAAGAGGAAAGATGTAAGACAAAAAGATGGCAGAAAACAGAAAACCTTTAGGGGATCTTTTAACTCTTGGCCAGAAGGCAGGAAAGCAATTTCATGTAAAGAACCTGCTTTTTAAATCCTTGCCCTGATATTTAACATCTGCAAATACCTTGTGTGGGATTTCTAACAACTGCATTCTTCATCTTCGAGCTTTCCTGTCTTCAAGCTCTTGACCTGTGCTCTAAAGCAAAGGTGAGAGCTCCATCTTCCCTATTGCATAATTTACTAAACCCAGTTATGTTTGAAATTAGCATGTTGGTAAGGTAAAACTTGGAATAATGTAATGGACTATTTCACAGAAAAATATTTATTCTTCAAGGATGAATTCAACATCTGAGCTTAGAAGTTTGATCTCGACTGGGGTGACAATTGCTTACAAAACAAAAGCAACAAAAAGGAAGTGAAGTGACCTCAAAGGTTAGGAATGGAGCCAACAGTTGTCTCTGTCGATGGCTGTGTTTATAGCACAGTGTCATGGAATGGTTTGAGTTGGAAGAGACCTTAAAGCTCATCTTTTTCCACCCCCTGCCCTGGCAGGGACACCTCCCACTGTCCCAGGGCGCTCCAAGTGTCCAGCCTGGCCTTGGGCACTGCCAGGGTGTAGGGGCAGCCACAGCTGCTCTGGGCACCTGTGCCAGGGCCTGGCTGTGAGGAACCCCGAGCCCCAGGCAGCCCCTGCCCTGTGCCCAGCAGCACTCCCTGCTCCTCACCACCACCCTGGGGTGCCCCAGCCCTGACTGGTGAGGGTGGCCCCGGTTTCTGTGCCCCCCAGCCCTCCGGGTGAGGCCACGCAGGGCCGCAGGGCCAGGGCAGGGCACAGCTCCAGCCAGCTCTTCACTGCCTAATTCCATTAGCCTGCAGAACAGGCTGTAATTTGCTGAAATGATGATTAATCAAACCTTATTTTTCTCTAAAGCAGCTAATGAACAGCCAATTAAGTATCTCAGTAACTCTCAAATAACAAAGGAATACTGATGGAGTGACAACTACCAGCTATTTAACAGCACGGGCCCAGCAGTGAAAGCCAGCCTGGCTGGAAGGGCAGGAGGTGTGGGACCACCACAAGGCCCCAAAGCCACCTTTCCCTCCCACTTCAATCACCACCATCCCCCCGACCCCACTGCGTGCTCCCAGGCCTTGTGCCCACTGCTGGGGAGGGACAGGGAGCCCTTGGGGTGCCACAGAGCAAGGGGGCTGGGGATGGGGTGCCAGGGGACAGGGTGGCCAGGGGACAGACAGGGTGCCAGGGGACCCCAGAGCACCCCCACATCGAGCTGGAGGCGCTGGGCACCCAGGGCCTGCCAGCTCCGCCCGTCTCGTGGTTCAGTTCACATCCTTTGCAGACTCCAAACAAATCCATGAGTGCTTTGTTTTGATCATATCAATCAGGGTAAGATTAAGATACATAAACACAGCGCGGTTACCCGAAAAGCAAGGAATGACACTTTAAAAAGAATACATAATCTTTGTTTTTTGAAGTATTTCTTCAGTGGGAATTGTGTTGGAGCAAAGAATGCAAAACCTAGAAGCTTCCAAGAAGGGGGTCATGTGAAATTACTCTATTTCAAAATTTTTCCAAATCACTAACATTTTGACTCTGAATGTATTTGTAAGAATCTGCCAAAAAAACATCAAACCAGTCAATTTTTTCTGCAGTTCGTAACTGTGTCCTTTTTTCCCAGGTCTTAAAAAATGTTTTTGTAGAGAACTTATGTCATTTCTGTAGAAATTTCTGCAATCCACAATGACATTGCATATTTTTTTCAAGTAAAAACAAGCCTCCCAATAAAGAACAAAGAACATCCTTTGTTTCAGACGAAGAATTTCAGGAGAAACCACAAAATGTTCAAGCAAAACATTAAACATTTGATTTTCCACCCATTTTGCCAACAGTCTAAGTTTTCCCATACTTCTAATATCAGTGTCACTGAGGAGGGGAGGGGATGGGAGGCAGGTCAGATGGACGACAGTCACTCTGCAACTTAAGACCTGGTAATTAAACAAAGATGAAAATAGGATGTTTTGCAGAAAGCATTTATCTTCTTTCACTTAGCTTTTCTTTTTAATGAGGAAACAAGACCTGCTTGATTTACCCATCAGGAAAAAACAGCATTGAGGGAAGACTGGAAGTTGTTACTCGAGTTGCTAGAGAAATCCTCAGCTCTGCTCCTGAGAACACCCAACTGCAGCCGCCTTAGTCACCAATGTGAGAGTCCTGCCCTTTGTTAAGGCCCAAACATTACTCATGGCAGATGTTATTTAGGCTCTTTAAACGAGTTTTTGAAAAGCAGGCTTAAAATCAAATGGAAACATTTAATTTTGAACCCATTGGAGATTATGTGAAACACACACACGCTTGCCTGACACACTCCGCTGCCTGTTTTCACAGAATGGTTTGGGTTGGAAGGGACCTGAAGATCACCCAGATCCAACACAATTATTGAGTTCCAATTCCCAGTTAGTGGGGGTTTTTCCCAGTGCAAAGCCATCCCCCAGCTGTGACACCAACATGGAACTTTGTGCGGCTGCATGTCGGAGCGCCACAGTGCCCAGCACTGCACAAAGACACAATTTACACAATTTAAGTGCTATTTACACCCTCAGAGACAAGCAACCCCCAACCACAGAAACATAACCAAGAATTACATACATGAGCTGTCTGGGGTAGGCATATGCTTCATCTTCATGGCAAACATCATAACATGCTGATTTATTTTTTAAATTGTTACAGAAAGAGAGATTTTAGTAAATTTAAGTAAACCCCAGTGAGTTTCTTTCACTTTACTCTATTTAAATGCAGGAATAGAAGTGATGCACTCAAGTTAACCTGTTTGCCCAGACTGGAGAGACATTATTAAATGTTCTTTTACACATCCTAAATATTCAGACACTTGCAGCACCCCAGGGCATAGTGTGCTATGTCAACACGTTGAGAAGAATACAAACATCTTAATAAAAGCGAGGAGAGATTGCTTATCGTGCACTCTTGCTGTTAACATCTGCATTTTACAAAAGCTCACAAATTATTACACACACTTTCCACAGGACATATCCTCCTGGATATGCAGGCAGCCATGCCAGGAACCAAACAGCATGTCAGAAAGCAGACTGCATTTTTGGTTTTGCTCTAAAGGCAAATGAGTGTTTCTGAGCATTCTGCAGCTCTCCTGAGCAGAGCCATTTACTCTGCTTCACCAGCTCAGAAGTGAGCGGTAAATCCCCCAAACCAATCTGCTCTGTATCACATTATATCCTTCCCAAACAGCCATCCAAGTGTTATACATTAATCATGCCCAAGATCCTACATTCAGGATCATCAGACTGGATGTTGTATGGACTGCAGGACAGAGCTCCACGCGTGAGCAGATGAGATCGGAACAGGACGTGCCGTGCCACCAGACGTGAGTGTCCTGCTTATGGAAACTGAATAAATAAAAAGTTGGCCTCCAAAGAGCTGGCAGAGCCTCTGGGCAGGCTCAGCAGCTCAGCTCCTTCAGGTGGATGGAGGAACAGCCTCTCTCAGTCCTCGCTGATTCACGTCAGGAAAAAAAGAGACAGCACCAAAAGGCAGCAGGATTATCTTCAATAGTCTAATTAGTGGCTCGAGATAATCCACTTGGCTTTGTCCAAAGCAAATTAGGGAGTGCTGGAGGGAACTGTGCAGAGGCAGAGGCCAGCAGGGCGGGCTGGCAGTGGTCAGTGGGCGCAGGGCTCTGCACCAGCTGCCCACCCTGACCCTGGGCCAGCAGAGCTGCTGCCATCTTCTCTGCCAACTCCACTCTGAGCCGCTTAGCAAAGCAAAACTAGATCAAAAATAAAACAAAATTGGGCTTTGCTATCAAAACTAAAATCTGGCAGCCTGTTCCCATGCAAAATCCCTCACAAGCGATACATTTGTGGAGGACAGCTGGAATAAATCCATGACATTTAATGACATACTAAAAGCAAACCTTGAACAAACAACTTTAAATCATTTGAAATACTACTGTGAGTAGATGAAACTCTGCAGCACTCACATGTTACAATAATTAATCATTTCTAAACAGTAGAGTTTAATTATTTTTTAAAAAATCTTTTGCAGAAGTGGGTGTTTTTCCCCATTCCAGACATATATTTAAGTAACACTCTCGTGTGAAAAGGTTTCACTTCAGAGTTTTAAATGCATTCTCTCATTCTGATGTGATTCATGACACCAGCAAAAGAATTTTTCCAGCTTTCACCTTAATTTTTTTTATAAGTAACCTCACCTCCAAAGCGAGAACATAACATGGAAAAGCAGCAATCCTAGAAGTTTTTTCTATAAAACACTTCAAATATGATTGCCACAGAAACTGAGACAACACATTGCCTTATAAACTTAAATGGGAATTCAGATCCCATAGGCATCCCCTAACCCCCATGCATATGCAGCATCATCCTAAAAGGTTCACAAATGCTCGGGCAGAAGAACAGGTCTGCCATTACCTGGGTTAAAGAGCTGTTCGCTGATGCCCTGAAGGACTTCAGCTGGCCCACCCCGAGCACCAGGGACCTGTGGAATTTCCCATGAGATGGGGGCAGGCACCAAGCTGAGATGATTTAGGACAGCACAAACAGTGCAAGGGGCACATCTCAAGCAGCTGCTGGCCAGAGAGCCCAGCCCTCATTCAGTGAAGCCGGGGACACACAGACGGTGTCTCTGGCCCTGGCCACAGCAGGAGCTGGCTGAGGACCAGCAGCTGGCTGGTAGTCCCCCACCATACGTCTGGCAGGAGGGACAGAGGGAACATTCACTGTGCTAGTGCAGACTCAGCTACTTCAAGTCAAAAACAAAGGTGGTTTGAGCTAACCTGGCTGGATTTGCAGTGAGGTGGATTAAGAACACCCATAAGACCCCTTCTGCAAGCCCCGGTGGGGATATAATCTTTGCTGGTTGTATTTTCTGTTTCCAAAATGTCATGTATGCCTGCCCCAGGATTTGCTTTTTCTCTCTCCCTCTCTCCATCAGCAGTCTAGACAAAACTGCATTAAGATCCTTTCTTGACTTATGTGTACAGGTGTAAGGGGTTAGCAGTTACTAAAAGGTTTTCTGGATACAGGAAAAAATGAGCTCCTTGTCTCTGAGGTATTCTCAGTGAATAGAGTCAGGAGCAAAAACTAGAACTGAACTAAAAGAAGTTTCCTGCCAAGGATCACAAAAAAAAAAAAAAAAAATTCCTACCAAAATAGGCAGAAATTCTGCGAAGTGTGGAGGGGCACTTCCTCAGCCTTCATGTCACAGAAAGAGCAGGAGGGACCTGCTGGGGTGCCTGAGCCCAGCCCATGGCAGCTGGCTGTCCATCTGTCTGTCCGTGCAGCTGTGCCAGGGACCCACAGAGCGCTCCTGGCACCGGGCTGGGCACGCCCTGCCTGCCTTCATTCATAAAAACCAGCCCAGGCTGGGAAAGCCCAGGCTCCAGTGCACCCAGCAGTAAATGCCAGCGACATCTCTGCTCACACACACTGCCCTGGCCTCTCTGCACGCTGCAGCCAGTGATCAGTGACAGGGCTGAAACCTCTCCCTGCCTCTGCTCCAACCCACAGAGCTTGTTAGCAAACAAGACAGACAGGAATGCATGCCTGCCGTAATGCAAAGCAAGGGATGCAATTAACACAGCTTCATTTTCATGAATAATGGGCTAGGTTTGTAATGCACTAGAAGGAAAACGTAGCCCAAATTGTCTGGTCTTGCTCTGGCCATGTTCAACAGGAGGAGGAGTGGCCAGGCCATAAGTGAGCTGCATTTCTTCGTACCTAAGCTTGTTTTGACTGTTTGATTTCCAACAGAAAGACCACAATAACATAAGCAGGGGAGAACAAAGCGCTTTTTGGAAAGCCCTTTTCCAAGTCTCTTCTGTTTAACTCCTGATCTCTATGAACATGGAATTGGAAAGGACTTCTTGGGATATTAAATACAGGCCCCTGTTATTAAAGGCAACATGTCACTTCCAGCAGAAAGAAAAGTTAATGTTATGCCAATGAGCTGGAAGGAAATCCAAATTTCTAATGCATGAGAATGGGGGGAAAAGCTAAACAAAAGTGAATGCATGAGCCCATATCACAAGATCAGAGCCTTATTCTAAACATATGGGCTGGTGGCACATCGAAGAGGAGATAAGAGGCACAATAATTAAGAGTCATGGTTCTTTCTGTCACTAGGGATCTGCATGCAACTAAGAAAAACACCTCAGCACACTCAGCCCTGGGACCGAGGAGGAAGGAGAGCTCCCAGGGCACTGTGAGGCCACCTGAGATCACAGTGGCCCCCAGGTCAAAGGCCCATGGCACAGGCAGGCAGGTCTGCTTTCCTCTGCTGAACAG
Organism: Melozone crissalis; assembly: GCF_028551555.1. NCBI lineage: Eukaryota > Metazoa > Chordata > Aves > Passeriformes > Passerellidae > Melozone > Melozone crissalis. The sequence continues at coordinate 21,483,974 of NW_026535807.1, read as the reverse complement.
CCAGAAGGCAGCTGGAGGAAAGTGTGTGCCCACTGCAAGTCTTTCAGCAGCCACCAGAATCTCTGCAGAATGTAAGAGACACTTCTGGTTTTGGCAGAAGCAGCTAAATCCCACCTTGCACCCACAAACTACGGGAAGAAACTCCCAGGCATGGAAGCGTTTCCAAAGAACAGCTTGAAAGGGAAGAGCAATCCTGCAAAGATTTCTCATCTCCCTGGATAAAGGAAAGAGAGCAGCGGAGAGAGGCGAGGTTGGCAGGAGGCTTGGTTTGGTTGACATGGGGACACAGGGACGATGGGGAGGGACAGCCAAGGTCCCTTCCTTCCCCACAGTCTCCCTGCAGCCTGAGAGCAACAGGAGCCCTCAGAGCTTCCAGTACACACAAAAAAGGCACAAAATCACAGTGTGGAAGCAGCCTGGAGAAGGCCTGCAGCCACTCTGCTCCTGCAAATCCAGAGGAAGGGATGTCCCGCAGTGCTGGAGAGGTTCTGGCAGCGTGGCAGCCCCAGCAGTGTCCCCTCCTGGAACTGAGGAACTGTCCAGCAAAGCAGTTTCCAAGCAGTCCAGCACCAGGCCTCCATCCCAGCCGGGGACAGATGCTCACATGCAGAAGGTGCCACTCCCTGACTGTGCTGCTGTTCCCCTGCCATCACCACCGAGCCCCAGGAGCAGCCTGGGGGGCTCCATCTCACACACCTGCAGCAGCGACTCAGCAGCACTCTGTGAGGCTCCCTGGCAGCTCATGAGCCTCTTCCAGTGCGATCCAGCTGATCCTCAGCCACACTGGCCCCCAGCCCCCAGAGTTGGGGGTTGCTGTTGCCCTCCCACTGCTCATGCCTGAGAGGGACAGAAAGAGCTTTGTTTGGAATGTCATCTTTAATGCCACCCAGCACTGCGGGGGACTCTCTGCCCAACATCACCTCTCAGAGGCCACCTACACTCAGTGCACAAAACTGCAGAGCACCATTTCTTCCACCTTCGAGCAGATCAGAGAAATTTAGAAGCGTATAATATCACATGATTATCTAATGCAACTGGGAAGGTATTAAAATGGATGGATGGAAAGCAAAGAGAGATCTCTTCAGTCACAAAAACTGACTTAAACTAGAAGAAAACCATTTTACCTGGTATTTATATACACTGCAAGGCTACTGTTTACTCATTATTTATTCCACTATCACTTGCAGAATGGCCTGATGCAGTGTGCTCAGACCAGCAGCCCCACAAAAGTGGGGTACCTGAGGAACTCTCAGAGCTCCGTGGCTTTGCCATCAGTTTCTTGTCTTTAATGGAAAAGTTAAAGCTCCAGGCTCCACACTGAACTCAATAAACCCTGCTCAGAGCACTGCCTTCATGACAGAATACATTGATGCAATTAAAATAACATTGCTCTTGAAGAGTAAGGCAGCACCGGGAAAGCTTTGCCAACAAAGCAATGCCAATTAAGAGTGTGATTTTTGGAAGATATTTTTAGGCCAACATCAGCCCTATTAATGCTGGTATAACTGTCTTCAAAGTGATTTTGAAGGTCCAGCTGACGCCACTCGGGAGAAGAACTAGTTAAAAGACTAGGGTTTGGCCTCTATAGGCTCCATTCTGTCATTAGGGGAAAATCTTTCATAATAAAACTAATTTCATCCATTCCACTAATAAGGGGGGTTTACGTCCAAAATCTTCTCAGACAATTTTACACCCATTAACTGTATAGCACGACCTGTAGTTTTTGTTGTTAAATGACGTAAGCTACAAGTAAAGACACATTTATGGGATGTATCCATAGCTTCCATTTGCATCTGAAAGGACCAGGATGCCTAAAGCAAGAATGTGTGATGAGGAGCAGGAGGAAAGGAGAGAACCGGGGTGCTGATGATCTGTTAGAAAACCACACAACCTCCAAACACCGCCCCTCTGCTCATCGCCTATAGGTGCAAAGAAACCAACTCGACGCTAATATAACTTGGCAATAACGGCGACTTTCCTTTCCAAAGAAAACCAAAGGCTGCGAGAGAAAATTCGATACCAGCGGGGCACACACCAGCTCCAAGGCCCTTCCTGCAGGTGTTACGGACCGTGTGCCCAAACCCTCCTGCTCTGACCTCATCCTGGGGCGGCTCGGCTCGGGAGGACCGCCGGGCTGCTGCTGCAGGCTGCGGGCGATAGGGGAGGAGATAAGGCGAGGGGAGGCTGGCTGGGGCTCAGCCCTGCACGCACACAGCGGTTCTGCGGCTCGGCTTCCCCTGACCCCACGAGCCTGGAGCCCCAGGCTTCCCCGGCACATCCCTGCCCTGTCCCGCACAGCCCCCGGCCCGTCTGAGCGCCGCTCACTGCACAAATCCGAGCGTACCAGCGAGAGCAGGCACAGAGCGCTTTTCTCAGCTCTGCCATCTACCTTCTCCTCTTCCTCTCGCACTCCCCATTGGTTTTCGCTGGGCTCAGGAGCCTGCCCGGCTCGGCGAACGCGTTTGAGGAGCCATGCGGGCAGCTCTCCCCCAGCGCCAAATGACATTTGCTGTGCAAACACTCCCCCCGCCCCGCGGGCCGCTCTCGCCTCCACCCAGCGAGTTGTTTTCAATAAACCGACAGCTCCGAAACATCCACAGCAACTTTTTTTTTCCTTTGAAAAACTGCCGCTTTCAAACCAACAGGGGAAAAAAAAAAAAAGAAAGAAAAGAAAAAAGAAAGAGGGGAACAGCACAAGGAAATATCCGCGCATTTGTCCCGGGAAGGGCTCTGGGTGAGGGGCTGCAGCGGGCTCGGGAGCGCCCGGGCTCCGCGCCCCGCACTTACCGGGCCGGGCCGGGCCGTGCCGCTCGCTCGCTCGGCGGGGAAGGGGCCGCGGGACCCCGGGGCCGGAGGGAGGGGCCGGAAAGCGGCGCCGGGGCCGAGCGGCGCCGGGGTTTGTCCAACCTGACAGCGGCCGGGCGGGACGGCAGCCCCGTGGAGCGCGGCCCCACACGCCGGGACAATGGCATGGAATGGAACGGGATGGGATGGGCTGTGCGGGGAGGCTCACGGGGACCGGAGCAGCCCCCAGACGGGCTCCGGGGCACCGCAGCTACCAAGGAAAAGAAAAAGCCGGGGGTGAGAGGTGAGCGCTGCGCCTGCCCCGGGGCTGAGGGGCCTCACCTGGCTCTGCCCAGGTTAACGCCGCTCTGTCGACCAAAGGTGGCTTCGAGGTTGTACTCTAAGGGCTTTTCAATTTCTTTTTGTCCCACAGCTGCTTACTGAGATGCAAGCAGCCCCAAACTCACCTGGCCGTAAGCCCTCAGGGAAGCGCTCGGTGCTCGGAGCCCGATCTGCTCATCGAGAGCGTCCCGTCGTTGTCGTGTGACAATAGCGACTGTTTATAGAAACCCATCCTGGGATAAATTAGAGACAAGTCCCTGGGACGAACCAAGTCCCTGCAACAAACACTATGTCATCGGGAAAGCATCCCTGCTCAGAGGGTCTCGGGAGTGAGGCCGGTGCTGCTCCCTGCCAGACACGGCCGTGCCTGTGAGCCCAGGGGGCTCAGCCAGAGGGAGCCGCCTGTCCTGGATCCGGAGCTCTGCCACCTCCTTGGGGCACCAGGCTTGGCTTCCCCCTGCCCCTCTGTCCCCTCAGTACCTGCTGGTTCCAGCCGGGCCCTCAGGCCAGCCCTGGAGCTCTGAGACTGCTGGGATGTTCCCACACCGAAGGGCTCCTCTGTCTTCCCCGGCATTTGGTTATGGGAAGGAGAGACCCTGTCTGGTGCCCGTCGGAGCTGCCCAAGGCATCAGGGCAGAGCAGCAGAGCATGGCAGTGTCCCACCGAGGCCACCTGCCCAGCCAGCAGCACCGGCCTGGCCTGGCCCGGGCCTGGGCACAGCTGCAAACAGCTGGTGGAGGCACCAGAGCATCCACGGCCCAGCTGCCAGCTTTGCATCCCCAGCAGCCAAGGCATGCAGCAGAATCCACTGCTGCAGTCAGGGCCGGGAGCTCCCTGCAGTGCTTGGTCACCTTCCTCCTCCTCCTCACAGCAAAATCAGCCTGGCCCGATCTGTGACACTGTAAATGCAACATTTGAGGAAACTTTGGAGCTGGTCCTGGCTCTCGACTCCCATTCACAGGCAAGACTGAAGTCTGCACAGACAAAATGTGCATACAATTAGGGAAAAGTAGCAGGGTAAGAGTTTCCATTTCTGAAATGTGGTATCCTGTCTCCATCACAGCCAGTGCTTGGGAAAGTGGGACTGTGTTATTGTGTGATGCTGCAGTGTATGTGGGAAGGGTCCTGCCGATTGCTGCTGGACACCCTGAGGGATGGACTAACTACAGAAAATCATTGTGTAACTTTAGCCAGAGAGAAAAATGCTATTTACTTTGTCAGCAAACAATCAGCCCTCCCAGAATGTTCCTTCACAGTCTTGAATTTCCTCTGGAAGAAAAATGAAAGCACAGAAGGAGCAGAAGACTCTGATTTCTCTCTCCACGAGTGGAGATGCAGTGTGAGCACTGCTGCTCTGAAAGCAGGGTCACAGTCCCCTTAAATTGTGTGAATTGTGTGGTGAGCCCGTGAGTGCCCCTTGCTGGCCCCACTGAGGCAGGAGCAGAGCTGAGGCAATGCTTTGTCTGGGGTTTGCACTGAGACTGGGACTGAGCTGACAGCAAGCCCACACCTGCCACCTGTGTGTTCCTTGTGTGTCTGGGGAACACCAGGAGAGACCAAAGGAGTCAGGACTCTGATAAAACTAAACCAGGAATTACAGGAGACTCCCAAAAATCAATGCAGCAGCAGCTTTTCCTGTTAAAGCCATGATGCCCTAAGCAAGGTGAAGTCTGTAGGTAGGTTTAAATTCTCTCATCAGACCAATTGATGCCCATGGGAGGTACTTTCAGGCTCCCAAATCTTTCCTCATATCAAAGAGGGGGTGCAAGCTGCACCTCACCAGAGCACCACACACCTGGATGAATTCAGGAAGTCCTAAACCTAACCCAAAAATTGGAGCCCTATGCTGGTGGCCTGTCCTCAGGCAGTGCTTTCACTTAATTTGTCCAAGAAAAAAAATTACTCTGTTTCTGAGCCATATTTTTAACAACGTAAGATCGCTTAAAATATTTTGCATTGACTTCAGGTGACACCGAAGAACTAATACATCCAGGATTTAATGAAGTGAGGCTAAATGGAAATATCCATCATTTCTGAATGAAAGAAAACCGACAACGTTGTCTGGGGACTGAAAGGATAAGGCAGGTCGTGTGAATCCACACAGCCATCCTCATGGGTGGGATAAGCACATACCCACTCAGGGACTAGCTTTGGAAAGCACAACTAACTCTTTGGAAATCTGATTTCAGGAGAAAAGTTTGGACTTGAATCCAGCCTTTTTTTTTTTTTTTTTTTGCATCTCCAGCTGTCCTGAAGCTCTGAGCTCTGCACTGTGCACCAAAGGAGAGAGGGTAGCACTGTCCCAAGGGACAGACAGGGGATCAGAGCACAGAGAAACCTCTGTCCATGGGGTGGTTAATCCTTGACCCACCTAGAAACAACTTATTTCCCAAACAAAAGCCCCACAGAAGTGGAACCAAACCAGAAGAGAGATGTGACATTTTAAAATTCCATAGCTAAGAGTTTATTAAAACAAAACAAAAAAAGAAAGGTCTCTAGTGATTCCTAAGCAACAATTTCCTACTTGCAGACCAGTGCAACAACACCACCAGTGTCCTCTGCCCCTTTCTTCTGCCCCTGTAAATTGTAGGACCCAAATTTGCCACATCTTTTCCTCCCTTCCACATGGCTCTGGCATTCCCACTTGAAAGTGGTGCTGCTCTGGTTGAACGGCCATGGAGCAGAGCAGGCTCAGACTGAAATATTTGTTTGCGTGTCCTCATCCAACCATGGTTTTTCAGAATTTGGGAAGATGTCACAAAGCCACAGAAAACAATGCCCCCTTGGCCAAAGTCAGGCCACTCCAGAGCGTGCCTTTCATTGCAGTGTATGGTTGAGAAACATAAGAAATGCACAGCTCACACAGGAAAAGCTTTCAGCAGATGTTGCTGCTTTAGAATACCAGAGAGTCACTATTCTAGCACATTTCATACAAGAGAAATGGACTAGCTCAATCCAAATAAATCCATTACAGTCTGTGCATACTCTGAGGCCGTGCAGAACAGCTCTCACCATTCTGGGGATTTCTCATCACCACAACCTGTAAAGGTTTGCTGCGACCTGCACAGTTGAACTTGTGACAGGGAAAAGGTAAAGAAGCTGCTCACAGGAGAAGATTCCTGCAGTGTGAAAAGTACCCACAGTAGTTACTCTGGTTCTGAGCCATATTTTTAACAACATAAGATCACTTAAAATATTTTGCTTTCACTTCAGGTGACACTGAAGAACTAATACAGCCAGGATTTAATGAAGTGAGCCTAACTAGAAATACCCAGCATTTCTGAATGAAAGAAAAATCACAGTTTAGTAGGGAAACTATCTCCCATTCCTTATCATCAGCCAATTTTTCTGCAGCTATTTGGTCACATTTACTCTCTGCTACACCCATTCAGTGCCCTGAGAGGAAATCAGGTCGTACATGTGAAACAGAGTAACATCTAATTCTTCAAGCCAGGAGCGAGCATGCTTGACAGTGACTTGCCATTAATTTATTGTACTGGCAAGGCAAGGGCACTTAAAAGCTGCATTTGATAAAGTATTCCTTCAGATTCTTACATTTTACTGCCAGTGTCTGAGAAATGTACCCAAATCTAACATCAAAAGGCTCTTCAGGGGAAATAGCACAAAAATTATCCCTATCTTGGAACCTGACTTGAAACTGCTCCTGGTTCTCAAACTTTTCCACCACTAGTAATTGATGGGAATCAGCATCTGACACCAGCAGATGCCACTTCAGTGAGGAGGTGGCAAAGGCTGCAAGGACAGCCAAGGCGAGCCCTCCTGCTGCCCCATGGCTGCAGAAAGAGCCCCTCTGCCAGGGCTGGTTACCTTCAGCTCTGTCACACCTGCCAAGGAACCCAAACCAAGCACGTCAGACACGCTTTAGCTTGGACTGATTTCCAAACACACAGCAGAGGCTCAAGTCTGACAGCCATGCAGGTGTGCAGAGAGCAGGCAGAGTGGGGTTTTTTCCCAGTCTATCTCCCATTTCCTCCTGGCCATCCCAGTTCCTCTCACTGGATCCTCTGTACCTGAACATTTTGAGAGTGAGGAAGTTGAAGATGTAACTGAAACAACACATTTCTTCTTATTGTTTTCTCTTTTGAGACTGTCAGTATTGACCTTGAAAGTTTTCAAAGAACAGGGGAAGCTCTGGTTCTTTCCATGGTGGATGAGCTGACTAATGCAGACTGTCAAAACCCACTTTAGATTTGCTGCAGCACATTACACACAGGTTGTAAACAAAACAAATATCCAAGATAAGAGTGGCCACCGGCAGGCTGCATCCCGTGGAGCCACCATGACTGCCCTTATGACTCTGAAACATGCTCCTAATTTAGAAAGGATAAAGCATTAAAAAACCATTTCAGCAGAACGTTACAAACATTTAAGGTTGCCAGCCAGGACCCAGAGCCCACGGGCTCTTTCTGTGTGGGCTGTTTTTATGTGGTTTTCTTGCACCCACGCCCAGCCCTGCTCCATCAGCAGGATCCTCTCTGGGTGCAGAGATGTGTCAGCTGGGTATGGCAGAGGGGAGGGCACAGGAGAGACTCCAGTGGGAAAGACAGAAGGGATGCAGAGAGGGGGGAGATAGGAAGCAGGAGGAAGTCTAGAAATTTGTAAAGGCATCATTCTGAGCCTGGGTATTCCCACCTGGATTCCAGCTGCGAGTTCACCTCCCCTGTAACACACTCCATTACCCACCCAAAATGGGTGGATTGTGTTTTCATCCCTGAGGTGGGGTGTGATTTCCATCTGCTGTTTCTGCATTTCACTGCACAGCAAGTCTCATCTCCAAGCTCTGCTTTGCTGTCTGGAGTTCCCTGCTGCCTTTGCCCACTCACTGAACTACCAGAAAATTGCCAGAAACATCAGCCCTTAAAAACCACTCAAATCATGAGCAGGACTACCTCTGTCGCATCCCAGTGCTCACAAACACAGAGGGAAATGCTGCTTAAGCCTGCCACAGCTCCCTGCTCTGCAGCAGGATCTCAAATCCCAGCAGCACTTCACAGCACCTCCTTCATGAGGCTGTGGCTTTGTCTCATCCCCTCCAGCCCAGGTGCTGCTCTGTCCTCACACAGGACTCACACACGAGTCTGTCCCAAGCAGCACCTGCATTTTGGAGAGGAGCCTGCTGTGAGCCCAGCCAGGTGGCACATAGCACATGGAGGGGCTGTCCCTGCTGAGGAGAGATTTCCAGCTGAGCCCACACAGGCAGAGACCTGCTGCCAGTGAGTGTGGGTCGTTGGCAAGCTGGAAGGTACAGCAAGGTCCCATTGACAAAGGAGTGCACAAACCCTTAAAATTACTCGTCACAGAAAATTGTTTTCCTCTGGTGAATGGCTTAAATGAAAATGTTTGCACTGAGGCCAAGAATGCAGGGTCTGAGGCCAGGCAACATCCTGCAATGGTAATAAATACCTACTACACAAATAAACTACCAGAATGGCTGCTTCCCCAGATGTCATGAAGTTATCCCATGCATAAGCTGCTCTTTGATGCTATCCCAGCCTCAGGCTTGCAGCACCTCTGCCACAGAAAACCGGTTTTCTGTTAAAATAAACCAACTGGGATAGAAACTAAAGTGGTGTTATTGAATATGCAGTTATTGTCACCGCTATTGCCTCACTTCTTTGAAAATGCAAATGATCCAAAGCAGAAAGCAAAGCCATGTTTTGAGTGCTGTGGGAAAAGGGGTGACAGTCACCGAGTGCTGGCAGACCAGCTCCCTCCTCCAGCCAGAAGGAAGGCCTCACATTAGAGGCTTTGCAAATTGGATAAGGTGTGGAGCTAATAAAAACTTGAACCGGCCTGGAAACCTGATGATTAAATCTTGGAAAGCTGAAGGCCATGTGAGGTGGTTAGTTCTGACTTGTGCTGTGATGGATCTCTAACAACATGTGAAAGTTATCATCTCATGAGGCAAACATCCCTGTTGTTGGGCAGCACAGACGCACAGACAGCCAAGTTCTGAACAAAACCAGCTCACAAGCCCCACAGGGACTATTTGGACATCTCATCCTGCACAAATATACCCAGTTCACACAAAATCATCTCCGTTCAAAGTTAAAAATGACTCCTAATGTTACCTGCTCTGGAAAACTCAACTGCAGTGTTTCATTTTCTGTTTTTCCACCGTAGCTGAAGCTGCAGCACTGGGGCTGGATCCATGCGAGAGGCATCCACATACAGCACTAAATTCCTTGCTGAATTTATGGATGCTGCTGTGCAGGAATACAACAGGGCTGGGATGCCGTGCAGCCCTGGTTAGCTCATGCTCCACGGCCAGCCCATGATTGCCTTGGACATGGCTCCCATTCCTGCTGAAGGGAATAGCTGACCCCATAAATCAGACTGCAGCAACACCCCTTTCACAGCTGTCTCCAGGCTCCCTCCTCAACTTTGGCTGGGTGTTTACTTTGAGATTCAGAGCACACATGTAAACTGTTTAGGGATATTCCTATATCCCTGTTTCTCATTAAAAGTGCCAGAGAGAATGAAAAATGTAGCCCATTACTGTTATAACCATCAGAAAGAAAAAATAAATAAATAGGAAAAAAAACCCCACTGTAGTGAGGGTTTGACCCGTAATAGCCCAGTCTGCTTCCCCAGCACGTTCCAGTTTCTGGGCCAGTGCTGCTCTGGAAAGGTTTTCAGGCAGCACTGGGCAGATCCCTGCTGCCCACAGGTCCCACTCCAGTGGTCTCCAGTGCAAGCCATGAACATCTCTGGGAAAAATAAAGGGTCATGGAGAAATCTGTGTTTGTTTATTGTTGTCCTTAAGGTGAGATCTGAAACAGCCCTGGGGCAGCTGCTCATCAGCACAGACCCCTCTGGGGCCACGCTGCTTTCTTGCTTTTTTCTTTGGAAACACCTTCAGAGCAGCGTGGCAGTTTCCATTTCTTATGGTTTCCACACACAAAAATGATCCCTTTCCCCTGTTTCCGAGGCTGAGGGAGCAGAGAAAAGTTAAAATGCCACGGGGCTGTGAGGAAAGAAGTGTCAGAAGCAGCCCACTGACACTCAGGGGAGAGGACGGGGCAGAAGGTGTTTTTTACGTTTTTGTTTCAGACCACCTCTATTTTAATCAGCAATAAATTAAACTGTTTTCCCCCCAAACTGCAATGCTAATGCTTCTGTGGCAAATTAGCACCACTCACAGAGAACCTGGAACAGGTAATGGATATTTCCCTCTTCAGTGCTATCTACACAAAGAGTAGCACAAAGTGTAGTCAGGAATTACAAGCCTGGTGACATTTGTGATGAGAGTGGCCACAGCTCCTCAGTCCAGACAAAGCCATTCGGGGCCAGCACCCTACATATCCCCCAGGGGATGCCCTCAAGGTATGGGGAATCCCTCCTCTAGCACAGAAGGGAGCTCAGGTGTTCAACCAGAGCTTGGGAGCAGCTGGGGGATCCTCTGGAGCCAAGGACACTCAATTCCCACCCCTGCATCCAGGAACTGTTTTGCCATAAGTGGTCCAGCAGAGGCTCAGAAGGGCTACATTTAACAGCTACCTTGCTGTTAAGTTAAGAATTCTTTTATTTTTTGTTTTAATGAGTCTTATCTGTGGGCAAAAAAGCTCTTTGCAGAAAGAGTGTGTGGGTTTGAAGAGTGGGAGAGAGCTGTGAATAGATTCAAGTCCTGCAGCAATAACCAACAGTCTGCTTGAGATGTAAATTCATCCTTTTAGCACTGAGATCTTTAGAATATGTGGAGACCTGAGCTGGTACTGGCTTTTTTTTAATTCTGTGTAGACCTTTATCTTCAAATAATAAACCAACACTTTGCCTTATGCAAGGCAATGAAGAAAGAGTGAAAATATCCTTTATCACCTACATTCTTGTTATGTGGCATCAACACAGCATTTAATAAAAAGCATCTTGATATAATAATAGTTTGAAGTTTATTTTCCAAACAGAACTGTTTGCCTGGAGTAATGTAAATTTGTGGTTCTTCTTTACACTTCACAGATGACAAGAGAAAAAGATCTTAGGATCTCCCCAAAGGAGAGATTTAATTGTAAAACAAAGCACTAAGTATGACATTTAGCTGAGGCTGTAAAGGCTACAGTAATTAAAAAATATTAAAGCATATGGTGCACTTCATGAGGCTGGTTAATATCAGCTCCCAAACGGAACCTTTTGGGTGCGTGAGAAGAAACTGGAAAATGCAAATATTCTCCTCTATCCTGAACCATAAAAAAAGCCTTTGCTGTAGTCCTCATGGAGCAGGAATAGCACTCCCATCTCAATTCCCTTAATCTGGAGGAGGGGGATTTCCTTTCCCCTGCTAAAAGCGAGATATGAGCAACTGTTGTGATCTAATAATGCATTTACCATGATATGATATAATATGATTGATATGCTATGATATGCTATGATATGATGAAATGATTGATATATGATATGATCGATATGATATGATATGATATATATGCTATGATATGCTGTGATATGATATGATATCATTGATATATTATATGATCAATATGATATACTATATGATTGATATGATTGATATGATTGATATGATATATGATATATGATATATGATATGTGATATATATGATATATGATATATGATATATGATATATGATATATTATATATGATATATGATATGATGGAAGGGGATGGCCCTCCATGGTGTGTACTGGCCTGGCAGCCCGTGCCAGCACGGGGCAGTGCCACACTTGGCGGGAGAAGGGTCTGATAAGCAGCACTCAGGTCACCCTTGGAGCACCCTCCCTAAGCCCACGTGCTGGGTCATATTTCAGTGATTAGAGGAGCACTGTGGACCACAAGGAGCCCTTTGCAGCAGGCACCAAGCTGGAGATGTTGCAATATGGTCAAATCCCAGAACAGCAGAGATGGAAACAAAACAAACTCAAACCACAACAACAGCTTGTGTAATCAGATCATGCAGAGGAGCTGGGAGCCAGGGCCCTAGCTGGTGCTAACCAGCATAGCTCTTTCTACACTGAATTTCTGCATTTCGGCTTCAGTTACTCTCATTTCATACCTTTAAAGCTCTACCTTCCCACTTCAACATGCAGGAAGTCTATCAACAGCAGGCTACCAGCCTGAAACTGTGTTTTTTTAGGATCTCTGCTCAGACGAAACCCACAAATGTCTTTTCCAAGCATTTCCATCCCTTGCTGCTGTGGGTGGAGAGTCTGTTTCTGTCAGTGTGTGCACACCTGCCCAGCACAACCCTCCAACTGAGGGGGCACTGGCAGTTGCACTCAATCTGATGAGCACTCACAGCTTGGTGCCCTTCAGGAACATAGTCCAATGGGAAGCCAATGAAAAGGGTGTCTTTTTTTTTTTTCTGTTCCCTGGAAGGGTGGTCAGAAAAATAAGAATATCAAAAAAAGGCAAAAATACATATATGTGAGAAGAAAAGCAGATTAAAAACCACATCTGACTGCCCTGGAGCTAAACATTATTTAGCACCCTCAGCTTGCTCCCATAACCCAGGCGTGTGGTATACTGTAGAATTACAGAATCACAGAAGGTTTAGGGTTGGAAGGGACCTTAAAGCCTATTGGCCCCAAATCCACAATTCAATTCTCAATCACAAGCAGCAGCACCCATGAGCCCTGATTTCACAGCAAGTACATCACCATGAGTAGCCCAAACCTTTCCCAAACGAGTGAAAATTCTCCCTGAGTTACACCTTTACTGAAAAATAATAGCAAGCTCATTAATGCTGGTGATTTGTTTCCCTTTTCTTTTTTTCTCTTCCGTGCAAGTAATATGGAAACAGAAGAAAGAGGATAATTTCTCTGGTACTGAAGTGCTTTCTGACTGCAATTATTTCTGGATTCCCCAAACCCGACATTTGCAGTTTGATCCCAGGAGAAAAAGATGTAGTTTGCATTTTTAGGAGAAAACCCCCTCCGATTAATTTGTGCAGATTTGCATATAAATGACTTTCAGGCTCAGCATCCATCGTGATGGCAAGTCTGGTTTGTGACTCCCAGCTGCCTGTGGTCTCCAGGAATCACGGCAGCCTCTAGGAGTTCTCTCCAGTTGGGTTTGCTTTGTTTGTGTCTGAGCTCAAAGGCAAAATGTGTTCTCTTCTACCAGATCTTATTCAGATGTGATTTACATATGGGAGAAAAGCCTGAGAAATATCAATATTTGCATTTTAAACATGATTTCAGGATGTCTGTCGTGGTTCATTCATCTGCTTTTTGGCTCTTGCATGCATTGAGTTCACTCTTCTTTGACTGCACAAGCATATGGGTCTCATTAGCTTAATGACACGCTTATTTATCCTTCATCCTTGCTGGCACTTCTTATCTGCAGGACTGGGGCTGTTAGGTAAGCTGTGTTGATATTCACAATTATCCTCATCATGGCTAACCTGATTAGCAGGCCCCTGATCCCAAGGAGATTTTAGGGGATGGTTTCTCCATTTTGCTCTTTCCAGGCCAGACGTGCCACCTTTGTGCCAGGCAGAGGCTTTGGACAGGGAAGGCATCGAGGACAGCTGAAGTGTTTGCTGAAGGACTCGTGGCCTCCAGGCTTTCACGTTCTGGGTGGGTTGTCTCGGGTCCAATGGGGCTCCCAGAAACAAACATCCCTCCTGCTGGATGAGAGCACGTCCTGCACTGGGCAAAGCCGGAGGGGAGGAAGGAGCAGCCTCTGCAGCTGCTGGGATCCCCAGCCTAGCACAGGCACCCCGTGTGCTGCTCTCTGTCCCAGGGGTGTCTCAGGTGCTTCCCTGGAGCCCAGGGCCACCCAGAGCAGTCACTCTGCAGGTCCCATTGATAGTGGAGCCCTGGAGAAAGTTAAAGATAGAATCTAAAATGTTAGGCTTTGTGCTTTCCCAGATCAACTGCACCTGCGTAAGCAGTATGATAAATTATATAATTGTTAGATGTGATGATTGTTTAGTAATTAAATATAATTATTATATAACCATAAGAAGAATAATAGGAAACTATGTTGGAAATTCAGAGGGGGGCTAAATCTATGTATACAATAGAACAATATAAGTTTAATAATTAACATGAAAATTATATAACGATAGAGTATAAAACATGATCATTTCGGATGTATGGTCGGAGTCAGATTTGGGTAATACCTCGATTCCCAGAGCTCTTTAATAAAAAGCACCGCATATAATCCCCCGTGATTTTGTGTTTTTGAACGCTAACACCATGGCCACCTCCAGCTTTGGTTTAAGATCCATGACAGTTTGCCATCGATGTCTCTGCAGGTTGCCTGATGCCCTCAGTGAGTTCCACAGGATGATGGCTCTGATAGTGACAGAATAGCAGATATTTTACCACTTCCCTGAAGGAAAAGAGCTACAGATACATAAAATCATTAAATGACTAAGCCAGCTCCTGGGACACATTAAAAATCTGTGTGCTTAGATATGTTCAACAGCCTCAGAGCACACAGAGAGAAGGTGGGGAAGGAAGAAGTGATGCTTGGAAAAGCTACTGAGGAAACAAAGCAGCTGTCTGTGCTAAGGAAGTTCTGCCACAGCCATTTAACACTCCAGGCTGAGCCCACAACCCTGGAAATATGTGGGTAATTCACCACTTACCAAGTCAGAGAGTCATAAAGAGTCCTCAGCGGGAAGGGACACACAAGGAATGTCAAGTCCAACTCCTGGGCCTGCACAGGATTCCCAGCAGAGCTTAGAGCACTGTCCAAACTGCCCCTGAACCCTGGCAGGCCCGGTGGCCTGGGTGTTGTGTGCTGCTCACAGCCCCAGACCTGTGCAACATTTGCAGGAGCACTCCCAGCATGTCTCATTTTTCACCCTAATCCAACTGATAAAAACAATAAAGCAGCTTTGACCTTCCATATAAACTGTTTACTTTACTGCTTCCATGGCTATTTGTACTTCTCCTCTCGCCAGTCCTGCAGCCTGGGCGATGACAGATCTGGAGGCAGGACCCCTCCACACCACCCTGCACCCCCTGGGCCTCTGCTGCTGACACCTGGCACAAACTTCTTCCTCTTCACAGCAAATCCTGTGCTGGTAGCACCGTGGAAGCATTAACGCCCACCTGATATGCCAGAGATGAGGAAATGGCTGAAAACTGCAGCAACTGAATTTCCTGGCTCATCAAGTGGTGCTGAGCAGCCTTCCCCTCCACCTCCAGATTTCACACTGGAGTCTCTCACCTTATCTTTCTGTAGTTGCATTGCTGCTGAGGAGCTTTAACTGTGCAGCAGGTTGTAGTGATGGAGAGTTGGTTTAAAAGCTCCAAAAACCCCCGGCCACTGGGGCTTTCCAGCTTTTCACCTGCCCTCATTGTGCCTCCCAAATTCCATCTGGTAAGTCTCCAAAATTATCTTCTGATTTAAAGTCTTATTTGTACATGATACACAAGAGCATCGTTTCCATAAAAAAAAACCAACAACTTTGCAGCATAAAGAAAAATAACACATGAGAAGGATTAAATAGAAAACTGGCTGTGTTTCAAGAAATTGGTGCTGTGACAAAGAGCCAGCAGCTCCCAAAAGCAGAGATACTTTCCTTTCAGATTTCTTCATATAGCCAGCAGGCATATCTATAACAAGTAATTCCACTAAAATATATTTAAAAAAAAAAGAAAAAAAAACACACCCTCCAAACGAAAGTCTTCTAAATGCAAGGGCAAATGAAGATGATAAGTTTTTACAGCAAAATTCACTCTGCTGCATAAGGAATGTCCCTGGGGCCCAGGGATTACATGGCTTATCCAACCTGTCCTACTCCCTGCTGCCTCCTGCTTCTGCATCTCCCACCCAGAGGCTCCACCAGCTCCGGGTGCTCACAGGAGCCTGCAGTCCCGTGGGAGCTGGGGAATGCTCAGAGTCCATTCCCACCCAGCTCAGAGGGGCAAAGCAGAGTTCTGAGCGTTTCCTCAGGGGTGGCTGGGTTTGCACACATCACTGCTTCCATCCTAGGCAGATCCCAAAGGCACAACCTCTCCACTCTTGGGCAGGCAGGCAGCTCCTGGCAGGTCCCATGTGCTGCAGAGCTCCAGCCTCCTGGGCACAGCAAGTCACCTTGAGCTGATTTCCCCTCATTGCATACATAGCCCTTGCCATTTTTGTTGCTTTCCATGTCCATTTAGTGCTATTAAATAGGTATCTACCTACAAAGCATCTAAAAACTGGAGAAAGCCATGAAATATGACACATTTCTGGCAGTAGGAATGCATGCTGGACTCAGAGCAGCCTCTCCCTGGGGTCCCTTCTTCTGTCATTTACCAATTCCACGCTCCGTCTTAATAGATGACCTTAAAATGCAGGGGAGAGTTTCACCCATGCAGAAAAATAACCTAATAAAGCAGTTGGTTGCTGAAACGCCCCCAAATTCTCTCAGTTCTGAAGTGTTGTGCACAGCCATCAGTTTCACAGGAGCTGGGACACGAGCAGTAAAGCAGCGGGTAGCATCATTATGGACCAAGATAGAGAAGAGAGGAAATGAGGCTCACTTGACATTCTGTTTGTGCTTCTGGCATGGCATAAGAAATTGCAGTGAAAGTGCCAGGGCAGCTTTAAGCCTGGAAAAGAGGAGAATCTCACCAGAATGGCAGGAACTAAAACCCAGAGGTAGTGACTCTGCAGTGCCAATGCCATCAGTGCTACGGCCCCGTTCTCTGCAAACTGAGGCAAAGTTAGCAGTGGTTTTACTTACAGATGGAATACCAGAAAGAGCATTAAATTGGTCTGCTGTGACACCAGAGGCAATGTGAGCAGCAACAATGAGATGTTGCAGGTGGGGCTGGTCAAACATGCACATGTGCAGCCTGCAGTGTGAAATGTGTGAGCACGGCCAGGCTCCCCCACTCCAGCAGCCCCACCTGGGGCTCTGCCTCCCCTCCTGGCCAAGGGTGTGTCTGACATCACGGTTTAACCTGAGCAAGCTGTTCTCTGTCTCTTTAACGGAGAGTATTAGGAAATGTTCCCTTAATATTTGGAGAATTAATGACACATGAGTAATGCAGCAGCCTGATCCAAGAAATGTTCCAGTGTACTCTCGTATTATCAAGTTTTTCCAAACGCCTAATTTCACGGGTGCCCACAGAATACTGGAGGTGCCTGGTGCCCACTGAGGACGCAGTGGTTGTGGCTGGAGCAGCTGAGGCTGCCCTGGTCCCTGCAGGCTCACCTGGAGTGTGACAGGGAGGGTCCTCAGCAGGCATCTCTGACACACACACCCGCTCACGGGAGGCTGCACAGCTCCTGAAACTCACTCACACAAGTTATTTGTGTTGATTTAGAATTTGCAACAAAACTTTTCCCAGAGAGCTGTCCACAGGCACATGGGCAGCGTCTGCACCTCCAGGCACTGCCCGTGCAGTGCAGCTCTGCCTGGGGACCTGCAGCCCTGCTTCCTTCTGCTCTGTCAAACCACGGGATTCCCTCTAACTCAAACCCTCCTTCTAATCAAAGAACCCCTCAGACTTGAAGCGGTTTTGGAGCTCAGAAGATCATAGGGGGTTACTTAACGAATTGCATGTTTTGTCTTGCTCCTGCTGGTTTTTGGTAAGATGACACTCACCAGGCTGCCCCACTGGCAGCGTCTGTCAGCTGGGCACCCCCAAGGTGCTCATGTGGTTGTGTCACAGTGCAGGCAGCTGCCACACAGCTGGAGGATGGCAGCAGGTACCTGAATTTTAGTGTCTGCTGTGCTTTCTTGCTGAAATAACCAGAAAAAAAGAGCCATTACTGAACACTCGCCTGCATTTCCCTTTCCCTTCACAATCATTAGTGTGGGGTCACTAATTACTGACATTCTGTGCTGAGGACACACACACGAATTTGTATTAGTATTTCCAAAATAATGGGTAAATTTGGGCCTTTTCAGAAGTATTTTGCAGCAGTGTATTTTGTGCTGGGGCTGCACAGCACCTGATCCCACAGGGCCCATTGTGCACAGAGCCTTTGGTCCAGCTCCAAACTCCTGTCAGTGACTGCGTTTTCCCAGTGCAGTTCCAGTTGGACACCGGGAAGCTCGCCTGATGGGGTTTCATAACGCCCTGGGAATCCATAGGAAATGATAATGCATGCTCGGTTCACTGGGGCATTGTTGCCTTTTTATTTATTGCTAGGACTGCAGACTCAAATCTGGGATCTGAAAGCCAAGCTGGATTCTTTCCTGGACATCCCATAGCTGTAAAGATGTGTAGAAAAACCTTCCTTAAGCCTTTCTGTATAATGAAAACCATCCCAAGCTCTGTCTGCTGAAGCTCTTGGGGCTGAATTGTTGGGAGGGAGGGGAGGACAGGGCAAGGGCAGGGCAACCACCATGGACTGGAATTGTACCTTCACCAATGGGCACCTTCAGAAACTAGGCAGGGCTTTAAATACACTTAAATATTTTTAATGCATTTAATTAATTTAATACATCTTAGCAATGAAAACCAGAAACTATTTCACATGAAAATTCAGGTGATCATTAGAATTGCAGCATCACTGTTAGGTTTCCACAGTTATTCAGACTGACTGGATAAAAGGCAAAAGCTTTGACAGAGCAAAACCAAAGGTTTTGTTTGGTTCTCTCATTTAGCCCCAGTCTCACTTTCCAGCCTTTGCACCCCTCCTCAAGGATTTTATCTTGGAGGCTGATCTGAATTTTTGGTTTTCTCTAATTCCACCCAAGTTCCTATAGTAAGTCTCTCAGACATTTATCACCCTGAGCCTCAGCCCTCTCTTCTCAATCCATTCTAGGCTTTTCATGTATAAAATCCTCTTTCAAGCACTTGCTGCTTAACAAAGGTAAATGCTGTGGCTCTGCTTCCCTCCACCCTACTCCAACTGCCTGGCTGACAGAGCAGTAAATATGCAAATATTTTGCTTGGCAATCCTGGCTGCAGTAAGAACATTGTTTCTTAAACTAAATGTAATGCCCAGAGAAATGAGTTCCTGTTTATAATGCAATATACAGTACACAGGAATGTAGGCTCAGATTTCTGTACCTGTTATGGAAAGAAAACTGCTACAAAAACTCCATAAAAATATGAAAGCGATGTATGAGCTGGAGGCATTGCTCCTGGAACATGAGGGACAGGCTGGTAGCTGCAGTTTGGATATATACGTGGGAAAATCACACCTCATTTTATTCATAACTAAGAAGATGAGATGATCTGAAGAGATCCCTGAAGTGCAAAACAAACTTACCCTTTTCTTACTGTAAGACAGAGATGACAAGTCAGTAAACAGTTGGATTTCAAAGAGCTGTGCCAAAAAAATGCTGAAGCTGCTGTTGTACCCTTGACAGGCAGACACGACCACGTCAACATTTCCCATAAATTCTTACGTGGTGTGAAAAATAAATGTGGTTTGTCCAGCTCCTGGAGAGCTATAGAGAAAATTGCTCCACCTCCATCCCAGAGCAGCTCGCCATGCTATTGTGCAATGGAAAGACATTCCAGCACCGTGTCAGCTTGGGACTGGATTTCAAAAATGCTGGGGCCTTCCTTCATGGTTCATGCTGCTGCTATGGAAGAACAGCAGTGGGGTTTCACAAGAGGCAGTAGTGACCCTCTTGCCCATCCTTTGGTGTAACCAGTCACAAAGAGTCACAAGGCACATTTAGAGTGGAAGGCAGTTTAGCAAACAGAGAACAACTCACAAAAGTAAATAAATAAATAAACAAACCCCAACACTTTTTCACTCATCCATAAGTGTCTCTACCTTGTACTTGACCAGAATACTCATGCCTTCAATAAAGTCCAGGGCTGTCAGGTCTGGTTCTCATTTCCAAGGAACCGGCGATCTGCAAGATCTCAGCAATCAGGCTGTGCTTGGAGCAAGCTGGAGAGGAGAGGCTGTTGCGAGGCAGAAAACAGGCCCTGGCAGTCAGTTCAATATCTCATTCCCAGAGCCGCTCCTGCCATCCCACCAGAGCCCTGTGCTCCTCACCCTGACTTTTCCCAGCTGAGCAGGGCTGTTCTGGGACCCCCTCCAGCCCTCAGGAGAGTTCATTCAGCCTCTCCTTTCCCCAAAAACAATCCCTCTCCCCGCTCTGTGCCCCTCAGCTCATTGCCCTCCAGCAGCACACACACTCCCCACAGCCTCCCTGGCTGCGGGCAGGGAACACATCCCTTAGATCTGTTCCTGCTCCCAGCTCCAGCCCTGGGGAGGCTGCTGGAGCCTCATTACACCTGCAGCATCTTGGCCTTCAGTTTTGCACCTCTTCTTCCTCACTGCTCAGCTCCTCAGAGAAATTCTGCACGGTCAGCTCATCAAAACAAGCACTTTCAAATGTGCTTTGGGCACTCAGGGCATTCAACCTCATGCCCCCCTGCAAATCCCGGGCACACTCACCTTCCCATCTTTTCCTTGCTGCAGGTTGACTGCACGGTGCCCATCCTTGCAGGCTGGACTGCACTGTGGGCACTACTGGGACAGCACAGCCACCACTGTCACTGCTGGCAGCTGAGGCAGCCCTAGAAATGATGAGACTCTCCTCATGCAACCTGAGGAATGTTCTGAGGCCACCAATGACTTAATCCAGCTCGTCTGAAGGTCTTAGAGCTCGGCTTTGTGTGTTTCTCTATGTGGGGTGTGGAGGAATACAGAGCAGTGTGACCATCCAGCTGGTTCTGGAGCCACTGAATGTTCTGGAGGCAGGAGGAGGCTGGAGCTCTGCATACAGCAGGCTCAGAAATCCTCCTTCATCACACTCACATTCCCTGCTAACAGCAGAGGCATTTCTGACACAGCAGTGGCCAACTGGCAGGCACACACAGAGATCAAAGGCTTTCCTGTGGTCCCTGGCTCCCCAGCAGATCGCTCTCCACAGGTCAGGCCAGAGCTTTGTGCTGTGAATTGTGTGACCCCCGTGAACCTGCTGAATCAGGGCCAAAGAAATGTTTGTCCCATCCTTGCATCTGTAAAGCCTACAAAGAGCAAAGCTATTTTTCATTAATTGCTAACTATTCCTCTTGGCAAGCCAGTTTGCCTCCCACTTTCATTCACTTTGAAACAAAACCTATCAAGAGCCCTTTTAGTCCAGCACTACAATGGGCTGATAGTATATCCCTAGTTTCTTTTCCAAATTCCCATACAAGCTATCAAATGTTGGCTCGTTACAACTCATCCAGCCTTTCATCTGTTGAAACTTCTGACTGGTTTTTGTCACAGCCTGATATGTCCATCTATGAAGATGTTTCTAATATAAAGCTCACACGTCCTTTTTCCTTAATGTCATGCACATTTGCCTTTTACTTTATGTAATTAATTTCTTCTCACTTGTATTTACAAATTTGAAATATTTGTTCTGTTTCAGTCATGCTTTAAGCTCCCAGTTTGTCTTTAGTTAGAGAGGGAAGCAGCACAGCCATTGCCTTGTTGTCACCATCAAATGAACGTGTCAGCAAGGTGCTCGGGCAGGCACTACTCAAAAATAACTGAGGATGGCAGCAGACCCACAGCACATGTCTGAAATTCACCCCTCCATTTCTTCTCAGGTGCAAAGAACCTTCCTTCCCCCAGCAACTTGAGTTTAAGTTTTGATTGTGATTTAATAAATTTGGGAGAAACATTCCTATTTTAACTTAAAAACAGTCTAGCAGAAAAAAAAAAAAAATACTGCAAATCTTGAGCCCCCCCATAAAGCACCCAGTAAAATGTGGCTCCCTAAGGTGAAAGATTGGCAGAGCCAACTCTCAGCCCTTTCTGGGCAGCTGAGAGAGCTGCTCTTTTCCCTGGTTTGTCAATCCCAGAAAAGGTCTTTTAAAAGCAGTGACCCAGGATAAACTTGTAATTAGAAATGCTGTCTGTTTATGAAATGTTATTTGATATTCCTGAGACTCAGAATAACCCAGTTTTTTCAACACCTATTGATTTTGTCACTGACTTGAACATTGGCCTAGCAATAGAATTTGTGTCCCATAAGTGATATTTTATCAGGGTCCATCAGTAGGACCAAAAACCTCTCCAGATTTTTCAAGACAGCTGTAAACAGAATTCCTTCAGTACGTTCATTAAATGATTGAAGCAATCCAAGTTGGAAACAACATGATACCAACATAGAGCAAAATTACATAGAGAACACATTAAAACTTTAATGCGAAACCAGCACCACTACCTCAGCCCAAATTAGCACAGCAGTTTGTAAGAGCACACCGGTGTACATGTGCATCATGTAAATGCAAATCTCTGGGGAGAAAAAGGTACTGGATGGTATTTCATCACTAGCCACTACCTTTGGGCAATATTCCATGTTCCTGTCAAGTTTTACATCAGATATATTGTACCTAGAGAATGAAAAAGATGTAAGAGAAAAATCTTGATGATAAAAAAAAAGTTATGTACTTTCTTTTGAGTTAGTAGTTCAGAAAATGCCTTCAGGAGGAGGTCTTCAAGGAGCTCAACTTCAGTTCTGTGGTACAACACTGGAAGTTCATGCAGCCAACACTCCACGGAGCCCCAAGTGGTGTTAGAGACCCCAAGACAGCACTTACCAGGCAACACTGGATTTGGCCTTTCTGTTTTATTCGTTTTCCTCATTTCCTTTCTGTTTTTCCCCTCATAGCCATGGGATCCTCTTGGCTGACCTCCCCGTGCCCCAGGGCACAGAGGAGCTGCCCAGTGACCATCAATCAGCCCCTTCTGCCTGGAGCTGCCGATCCCCAGGTGCTGCAGCCCTGCAGGCAGGAGCACGGGGCTGCTCTGGCAAGAAAGCACAGGGGAATCTCTTTATCCACTGGTATCAGCAACCAGCTCTGCTGCAGCCTGACAAGGAGCCCGGGAGGTGAGGCTGGCTCCAGGCACGTCCAGCCAAACGGCAGGAATGAGCAGGAAGGTATTTCACAAGGAATCCCTCTTGTTGTAGTGCTCACCCTGATAACGGCAAGGCCAAGAGAGGTTTCCCTGCAAGTTGTTTTGGGTGCTGGGGTTCTCAGAGCTGCCAAGGAGCTGCTGCAGCAACAAAACATCAATGCATATGGATAAACCTTGGGATGAATCATAGAATCATGGAGTGGTTTGGCTGGGAAGGGACCTAAAAGCTCATCTCATTCCACCCATGCCATGGGCAGGGACACCTCCCACTACCTCAGGGTGCCCCAAGCCCTGTCCAGCACTTTAAGGGATGATGCTCAAATCTTCTCTGCTCCTGCTCACGATGGGTGTAGGACAAGGTTTGTTCTTTAATGGGACTGTTGCTTCTTTTCCATCATCTCCAGCCAAGTTAAACTAATTAGACTGAATGCAGATTATACTGGAGGCATATGGGTTTGGTTGTTTTGTGGATGGTATTTGACCCTTTACTTTCTCACCTACCTCCACCATTGCCTTGCAGAACTAGGGAGTGCTGTGTCACACCAGATCAGAGCTTTCACCCCCCTCACTCTTTATCCACCTTTGAAGTGGTTGTGATGCTGCAGATTTCCCCAGAACAAAGGCATTCTCATCCCCTGACACACTGCACTGCCAAGGAATTTCATCTCCCAGACAAACTGCAAAGGGAAGAATCACCACAGACTACGTGCAATTTATGATTTCATTAATTCCTGCCACCAGCAACACTAACAGGCATTTTTCAGAAAGGAATGCATGATCAATTAGTCACAGGAATAAAAACGAGGGAGTAGACTCTTGAAATGAAAAGGGGATTATTCCTGCTTAAACATCAAAATGATGCTGGCTCCTCTGTGGATGATTAGGTGGAGAATTTATAGGAGATAATGTTAAATGCTCAAATGTTTCCCACTTAATTGTGGGAAAAGTGGTAGTGGGTGCTTTTCCCACAATTAAGCGGGTACTATGAGACTGCTGCCAGGGTGATACATTCTCCCAAGATTTAAGCAATAAGCCTGAATTGCACTGACCTCTTACTGCCAAAGAGCCATTAACTGGTGCAGGTATTAGGGGGAATTTCAATGTAAAAGGATGCTGAAGTCCAGCGCTGGGGCAGGCAGAGACAGCAGCATTTCCTAATGGGCCACGTTCCCACAATCCTCCCTCAGAAGAGGCTGTGCTCAGGTTCTGCTGCGCTGCAGGCACTTCAGCACGGCCCCACAGAGCCAAGTGCTTATTTTAGACCCCTCAGCCCATGCACAGCCCTCAGCCAGTGTCCCTCCCCTCTGACAGCCCCTCTGTGTCCCAGGCAGAGCTGGGCTCCACACACACGTGCCTGTTTATCCCAAAGGTTCTGGTGATTTCCGCAAATTGGACCCAGGGCACGGCGTTTCCAGGTTAAAAGATTATAGCTATGAAAATGTTGATATGAGAGAAATATTCCCTGTGGGTTTTTCAAGCATTACAGAGTCTTTCCCTGAACTATGGTTTATACTGTTTTCTTAATGGAATGCAGCTGGCTTAATGAATAGAAATAGTCAAGAATAATGTATTCAGTGACTGATGGTGGCGGGGAAGCATCCCAAATAATTTATTTATATTCGATGACACTGATCTACTAATGAAGGCATTTATAAATAAGAAATATGCTCAATGATGATGGTGAAAATCAGTCAAACATATTATTAGCAGTTATTATTCCACCATTTTGAACTGAGAGGTAAAATTTCCTGTAGTAGCTGTAGTTTAGCTATAGTTTCTCTATAAAGTGTACAGTTCAGGTAACAGCACCAGAAACAGTTCACATTTCAGAGGCAAAGGATGCATAAAACAATACCAATTAAACCCATTCTGGCTAAAAATTGCAATATTTACCTTGGGGTTTCTGCTACTTTCTAGTTATTTTGCGTTATTAATTTGGAGTAATGCTTACACAGAATACCAACAAGAATTTGACAGGAAATTAATGTAGAAACTCCCCCCAGAGATCTTAGATATTGCTAAGCCCATTTTTCCTTAGCCAGAGTTAATGAATAATCATCTCCTTGGCAATGGTTCCTGGAGTAGAGACTTGTACTTTGGTTCCTGTTAAATATAGAAAAATTAAAAGTGTCAGATAACGTTGGCATCAGGGGGATTTATCTAAAGCAACTGGGTGAGTAAATACCCTCCATGCACTGAGTCACTGCTCTGAACCGCCCCCATTGCTGCAGCTAACTTCCCATTTGGGAAAGTTTTCTCTACAAATAATGTTTATCCCTTTTCAGTCTAAAGATACTTTGATGTCTCTTTCACATGCAAAAGCAGCACTTCCTCCTTTCTCAGTCCTACAGTACATTCCTAAGTCCAGGGATTTCTTTTATTTTTCCTTCTCAAGCTGCAGGACAACTTCTTTCAGAGGTGCTTTTCTGACATTTCATCACTTAATTTATCGCCGGCACCAAGGTGAGGGCTGGAAGTCGTTTTCCTGCTGCTTTTGGGCTCGGGAGCAGCTGACCCCTGGGGCAAGCTCATGGAGAGATTTCCTGGAATAACCTGAAACCCTGAGCTGGAGCTCAATGTCCTTCAGGAAATGGATTCAGCTGCCCCAGTCGCTGGAAACAGGGGCTGCTGCTGCTGCTGCTTTGGGGCCAGCTCAGCTCTGCCCTCCTGGACACACCATCCCCAGCCCTGGGGCTTCCCCAGCCAGCCTGGGGCTGGTCACACTCGGCCATCGGAGCTGTGCGTGGCTCCTGACAGGACTGGGAGACCAGGAGGGGACTAGGACTGCAGTGGCAATCACAGAACCAGGGAATCACAGATTGGTTTGGGTTGGAAGGGACCTTACAGACCATGCCCAAGGGAGCAGGAGACAGTAGAGGGAGGAATAACAAAGGCCAGCAGTGGGGAGTAAATGCTCTTGCCCAAGCCCGTGCTGCCTTTGTGGAGGATGGACAAAAACCAAAGGTGTTTCCAAGTTCAGTCATCCCCCAAACACAGCTGTGTGTAAAGCCAACCCTCTCGTCAGGAACAGCAAGGGCAGAGGAAATCAATCCCTCTAGCCCACTAGGACATGAGGGCGCTGCCCCACATTTGATAAGCTCTTTCTGACGTCATTAAGTCCAGGTCTCTGTTTGGAGAGTTTGGGCTCCTCCCCAAATAAATACCAAAATCAAACAAAAAGGTAAATGTGCAAAGGGATGTGGCTTATCCCGAGCTCTCTGGTGGGCACTGAAGACCTCAAAACACTTGAGAGGGCAGCTCTCCTCTGCCACACACACAGGGAATCATCATCTCTGCAATAACTTCAGGGAGTACCCTGGTATCTGACTTGCAAATATCAACAGGTTCAGAGCCCAAACGGTGCTTTTTGCAGGATGAAGCTGGCAGGGCTTGCCAAGATGCAGAGATGAAATCCAAATTAAACTGAGTCCCTTGAGGTTGCTCCCACATGTGACTGAGGGCACTGCTTAAGCAGAAGCTATCCATCCTCTCTGCAAAAACATTCATCACTGAAAGGCACCAGGTTTCTTAAATAATTTGGGGAAAATCTCGGTCATGAAGCTTCTCCACCAAAAGTGGGGATTTCCAGGTCATATCAGCACACCTTTCAGGGTGGGCAGATGCCTTTTGTGTGCAGAGAACTGTCTCCCAACCCACTGGGCCTGAGGGGCATTCACTCCACAACAATGCCAAGATTTCGGCTGCAGCAGGAGGAGAAGCTGTGCTGAGTGAGAAGCTGAATCGGAAGCTTCAGTGTGCTCAGAAAGTCCTCACAAATAGGTACCTGTCAGTGGGGATGTGGATCATTCCTCTTGGGTTCTGGTGCAAACTGGGCATTTTGAGTAACATTTGCAGCCTGTACTGGCTCCCTCAGGCCTTACACAGCCCAAGGCAGCAAAGGAAGACTTGGAAAAAAGACCTAATTCCATAAAAGTGGTGTTGGGAAAGCAGGAGATTGCAAAGCACTGCTGAAAGCACGCAGTGTATATGATGTAAAATTATTGTTTAATTGATATACTGCAACATATTGTTCTAATGGTAGGAGGGAAAAGAAATAATGATCAGTTATCTCATTAATAATGTTCATTTTCTCTTCCAGTATTGTCAGCGGGTTGAGTTAATTATTAAGCATGACAGTTGGGCTTTAATATATCAGCTGTAGATTCCAGTCCCAGCAGTCTAGTTTAATGACTGGGTTTCTTTCTCCCTCATTTTGACTAATAGCATACTTATAGCAATTATTAAAATTCATCATAGCACAAAAATAAACCATTTGAAACCTCACCAAAAATGGCAGCACAACAGAGCTCTGCTTAGCATTTAGTGGAGAATTCAGAACAGTTTCTTGGAAAGCAAGGAACAGCTTCTCTGGTAATTCAACAGCCGCAATGTGAACATGGACACTCCGTGAAAGCCAAGAATGCTTCAGGTGAGCCAAGGCAGTGTTGAATAGGCTGCTGTCACTAAAAAAGCACATTCAAACTTCTCGGGAAATTCCCTCTGAAAATGCAAATTCATATGTGGTTCTTTAGCTATAGGTAGTTCAGCCAAGCCATGGCAGTTTACCAGCACTGGCAGAAAGTTGTTTTAACACTGCATCATCAAACTGTTCTGGAGACTTCACAGTCTGCCTTGGAATGGCTGTAGGTGCCAAGTGGACACAGCTTCTGCTGTGAGGAACTTAAAATCCTCCTTACTGCTCTTCCAGACTCTTTAAAGACAAGGTTTAACTTCCAGCATGAGCACAGCTCTGCATAAGCTCCTTGACCCCAAAACCTATAGGCATCAAGGCACCCAGAAGAAATCCTGCACATTCCCACCATGCCAGAGAGAAATGGGGCTTATTCAAGGACTGACAAATAGGCAAGATTTTGAGGGGTGAGAGTGGAATGAAAAGAGAAGACTTGAGAAAAGCCTGGTGTGTATAGTTTTGGGAGAAAGGGCAGCAGGACTGTAAGCTGCGTGCTCACCATCTCCTCCTCCAGGTGCACACAGGGATGGAGCAGCCCCAGTGAGGGGTTTCAGGCATTGAAACCACTGCAGACTTGGAATCAATTCACAAGTGAAAATAAAGACAGAATAATCACAGGATCCCAGACTGGTTTGGGTGGGAAGGGACCTCAAAGCCCCTCCAGTTCCACTCCTGCCATGGCAGGGACACCTCCCACTGTCCCAGGCTGCTCCCAGCCCCAGTGTCCAGCCTGGCCTTGGGCACCGCCAGGGATCCAGGGGCAGCCACAGCTGCTCTGGGCACCCTGTGCCAGGGCCTGCCCACCCTCACAGGGAGGAATTTCTCCTTAACATCTGACCAAGTACCTGGTTACACAGACACCAGGAACTGTCTCACTCTGCAGCAGGCTGCAGTCAATGTCTGCTGAAATATGACGCACAGAATCCACCACAGGTTCCTCCTGCACGCATTGCCTGCACTCCTCTCAGGACACAGCTCTCAGAACCAGTCCCAGAGTGCTCCTGCTGCCCAGGAGGAGATGGGAAAGGGCTGTGCCCTGGCTACAGCCTTGGCAAGAGCTCAGCAAGAGCCATCGGTGTCACCGCAGCCCAAGAGACAGGACAGGGAGAGAATTTCTATTTGCCCTTTGAAGCTGAGAAGGGACCAGTTTGTGTCTGAACAGCATTCCTTCACACCTCCCCATATTATCTAAAAGTAGGAGACTTAGCAATTAAGCAACCCTCAGATGAATAATTGAGAAAAACTAAAGACTGGAAAGATACCAAAGGCTTCCCTCACAGGACTGCAGAGTGATGCATTGCTTTGGAACTGCAGATAAACCAGGCCACAACCAACCTCAGCCTCTGGCCACTATTTAAGAGCCAGGAGGAAAAGACTGGAAGCAAGAAAACACCAGCTTACTACAAGTTTTGCCCTGAAACTCCATTGGCCCAGGAGCCCCAGGCTTTCCTGCATGATGCTTCGTGATGCCACGATGCTGTTACAGCCCTGCTTAGCTGCTGCACAGCCCATGCATCGTTCACTTGAGCAGCCTGAGCCTGGGAACACCAGAGAGTATTATCAGAGCACAGGGAATGCTCCTCTAACTGTTGGTTTGCAACATTATGTGGATAAATGATCGTCTGGGGAAAGAAACATGGTGTATGTATAATTAATCTACTTAGAATTTGTTGTAAATTAATCATATTGAATATTAAAACTATTCCCTATTCTCACGTTAAAATAACACCTCAGTATTTTCATCTGATCTTACCAGAAATGATGAAAAGCTGGACTTTGCTGTCCACCTCTCCCATTCTTACCTCTTGCACTGCCAGGAAAGTGCTAAATAGATGAATTGCCAGCTCCCTGCAGCAGAGAGCTGATCTTCTGGGCCCTGTGACACACAGATGAGGGAGTCAAACCACAGAGGCCTTTGGAGGCTAAAATCCTGTGTCTCTGTGGTGCTCACAGCAGCTGGTGCCAGGCAAGAGGTGAGCAGCTGCACAGCTGACCCGAGGGCTGTGGGGAGTTTGAAATCCCACATATTTTGTTCATGTGTCAAATCTGGGCTCTGTTTCCTGTGCTCACCCCATAAACTCCATAGGTGAACTGACTAAAAATGGCATCACAGAGATCCCTGCAGATCAGCTAAGTGCAGATATATATCAGGTCAAAGACTGGACTCACTTACCTTGGAGATCCTTTCCAGCTTTTGTGATGCCTGACTCTATAAACTGAAGCTGGCATTTTGCTCACACTGCATTTTTGTCATAGCTTCTGAATCAATCCCTTCAGAACATCCGCTGAACAAGTACTGCTCTCCAGGCAGCTCCTCACACAGTAGAGGGATGGGCAATAGAAACCACACAATTTTTTTTACAAAGCTGTATTTGTTCTTTTCTAGGACAATTTTTGAATCAAGTGCTGTAGCACAAACATGTTTTTTCAGGATTACAATAGCCTCTCACCTTTACTGGTTCTGCAAAGCAAATTGGGTGCTGAATACCACTCACACATGAATTAGTGGCCAATTGGCCAAAACTTCTCTTTCTTGTCTCCAGCCCAGCTTAGCCATGACTCTGCACACTCAGAAATCACAGGGCAATGGAAGATTTGTCCTCTTAACAGCAGTAATGCAAGATGACTGCAGATGAAATTTTACATTCTAATTAATACTTG
This sequence comes from Melozone crissalis, assembly GCF_028551555.1. NCBI lineage: Eukaryota > Metazoa > Chordata > Aves > Passeriformes > Passerellidae > Melozone > Melozone crissalis. The sequence continues at coordinate 21,453,959 of NW_026535807.1, read as the reverse complement.
GTCCCCAGTGATGCTCCTGAGTGTCCTGGCTGTTCAGAGGTGTCCCAGCTCCCTCAAACACAACTGCACCAGCCAGGACATCTCATTTCATGGCCCGTGGCAGCAGAAACGCACTGCTACAAGGCTCTGAGGCCAGTGGGCCGCACTACAGAGCAGATGATCTCCAGCAGGTGTTGGAGGAAGAGTTCTGCTTTGAGCTCACCTGACGATGATCAATAGCTGCACCCACCAAATTTGTTTTGTTGCTGCCCATCAGAACTAAGGAGAAGAATTTCTCAGGAGCTCCTGCCAACCATTGCCGTCAGCTATTTGAACTCATGTCCTTGTCCCTTTCCCAGGTCTGCTGTGTGAGGAGCCACCTCCACAGTGCTGCCAGACACCCTGGGGCCACCAGCCCCTGGCTGGAAGGGTTCCAGCCAGGTACTGCCAGCTCTGCGTGTGCTGGGGATGTCACCTCCTGCACACACACCTCGTAAACGCCCTATAAACCCCCGGCACTGGAGTGCTGCGTGTGCATTACTATCAAGTTATGTCACTGCTTCCATAATAAAATTATTTCAGTGGGTTGTAAGTCAGGTATAAAACTCTCTTTGGGCTAAAACTTGGCATGTCCACATATGCAAACACACTCACACAGCCTGATTTCTGGGAAGGGGAGAGACTGTGCATTACTCCTGAATTCTGCACAGGGGCAGAGGGTATTCTCACGGGGAGAAGCTGCAGAGCACCCGCGAGGCCAGTGGGGCAAGGCAGAGACTGCTGGAAATGGGACGGCCACAAACCCACCCATCACTGCCATTCCAGCCGCCTTTCCATCGGCCAGCTCCGGGAAAGGGGACGGCATCTTGTCTGCTCTTGGGGACGGTTAGCCGAGGGTTACATGTTTTCCCAGCTCTGTCTGAAACTCGGAGGCTACAGGGACACTTCAGAGCCCCCTGCATAGGCTGCTTCAAAGGAGGAGTCCTTGGAAGCTCACCGGCACTAAACCCATCCTTTAAACAAGCTTTGCTTTGCAAGAGTTTGGATGCTCCTTGACTGTTCCTGCAAACTGCAGAGGGAAAACATGTTTGCAGTGCCAGGGCTGTCCTGGGATGTTGTGTTGCTTCTGTAGAAGCTGGACTTTTCTGTTCCCCCCATCATGTAATGGCTCTGCCCTGGTTATCTTCTCCTTCCCTTGTGCTGCCAGTTATCCCAGCTCCTTCCCAGTTGCCTTGGAGACTAATGTATCCTTTCTCAAATCCCGCCCCGGTGCCCTGTCCGTCCCTCGGCGCTCACACCCTTCTCTCTATAAACTTCCGGCGAGAGCGTTGAGTGATTGGTTCAGGGAGCAGGGCCGCACCCTCAAGTTATCCCCATTGGGGTTGTCCCTAAGTGAATCTTTTGTATCCCGCTCCCCTCTGAAACTCTATTCGCCAGAGGGTCGACTCCTCCCCTGTCTCCCTCCCCGCTTGGAAGCTGTTGCAAGTGTCTCCCTCGTTCCCCGCCCGGCTGTCGGTTCCCCGCAGCTGGAGAGCGCTCTCTTCTTTGTGCTGGCTGCAGCCATGAGCCGTGCCACGTCCTAGCGCAAGGTGGGGCTGCTGTCACAGCACAGGGCGTTTGCCTCAGGCGCTGTCCCGAGCCACGGAGAGCGGGATAGCGCTGCCCTGCTGCTAGCGGTGCTGGATGGCTGGCGGGGCCGTGCGAGAAGGACAGTCCTTGCCCAGCTTGACCGCTTCACAGGGACATGGCTGCTGTTAAAGAGTGTAAATCGCGCTGCTCACAGAGGTCCCTCGTGCGGGGCCCTGCGAGCTTGGCACTATCACAGGAAGAAGAAATGTGCCGCTGGAAGCTGCATCCAACAGTGCTTGCAGAGTTAGTGGGAAGAGAGGAGGGATTTTTAAGAAGCATAAAGAAAAGGGGAGCATAGAGGAAAAGGGAGCCTCCTGCTGTCTCTTGAAATCTCCCCCAGGCTGAACAATCTCTCTTTGGGGCTAGAGACTGCCAGAAGCAGAACGGGGCAGTGCCTGCTGTAAACACGGCATCCTTGTGATGTCTGCAGCTGCCGGTGTTTGTACACTTGACCTTTTGTGATAAAGAGTAAGGACATTTCCTTCATGCTTAGTTTGCAAGTCTTCTAGGAAACACACCAAACTCCAGGCAGTCATTTGCTGCGATGTTTTGTTCCCTGAATAACACAAAACTCCACCTTCGTGTCAGTGTTGCTCTGGTTTGCTGGGTCAAAACCCACGTCTGGCCTGAGGGAGATGAGTCATTTGCCCGGGTGCTTCCACTCCTGCTGCAGCCCTGAGACGGTCAACATATAGAAAGCAAAAATCTAGGGAAAGAATGATAACAACCTCTTATAGTGTAATCAGGTGGTAAAAAAGGGGAGTGTGATTGAAAGTAAGGGTATTCTTATTTAATTTCATGCAACTGCATTTAGTGATATTAGTGGTTTGAGCATTGCTGTACATCCTCCCAACTAGAAATTACCTGGTTCCACCATGTGGACTCAGAAGAATGTAACAGCTCCATCTTTTCAGGGAGGAGGCAGCACTAGGACCCCAGTGATTGTTTCACACAGTAGACCCGAGCACACAGTTTGCTCCAGCTCGGAGCATGGGCTCATCCCAGCCTAACAACTCCTGAAGGCTAAATTATTAGAAATAGCATTACCACAGGATGTATGATGGGTATCATGAGATAATCATCACACATCTGGATTTTTAAGACACAGAGCATAGTCTGGTGCTTTCCAGTCCCTGGTGACATGACCTAATAGCAAGACGTCCCTGGAGCTGCGCTAGTGCAGCACTCTGTGCTGGGGGAAGGAGGCACTGCTGGGCTGGGAGAGCACACAATTGGCAGCCCATGGCTGTGATTTACACAAAGCTGTTTGTGTCTTGTAAATAGATTTCTTTTCCTTCAGTGGTAGGGAGCCAGGAGATGCATTGGTCAGCAGCAGAACAGGGACCATCTTGGTGCAGAGCCAGGAGCAGGGGAAGGACAAGCCTTCCAGCCCAGAGTACTGACATGGCTTTTGAAATGAAGAGCTGCAGCAAATGTGGAAGGGTAAATAAGGCCAGGAAATCTTTTGCTGTATGAATGAACTCCCCGGTATTTATGATGCAGAGTTTCCAGGGATGTTGCTGTGGAGCTGGGCACCTGCTGGGCAACTGATTGTTCCCAAACTGAGGTGGGTGCCATGTTATCATTCCCTGGCTCTACCTGTCCCTATCTGGCTGCTCCTCAAAGCTCTGGCTTCAGCCCAATCTTCTGCCTTCTGAGCAGCAAGATTTAAATGGTCCTTATCATTCAAATGACTTGACTTCAAATTGAAATGAGTTGATTATTTTAATAGGGGATTAAATCAGCTCCCTCTGATCTAATGGTGTTGGTGTCTGGGAACAGTGCAGCCAGGACTGAGATGCTCAGTACAGGCTGCAAAACCTGCTGGAAATGCACGACAGTATTTAGGTTGTTTATGACATTCACCTCCCATTTCCTCATGCGGCTCCTGCACCTGTACTGGGTGGGCGAGGCTGCGCATGCCCTTTGAGCAGAGATGAACTTTTGGGGTCAGCTGCCTAATGGCCAGGAGGTGCCAAACTGTTGGGGTCACTGGTGTCCTCTGCCTGCCCTGCAATTCATAGCCACCATTTCTCTCACCTCCTATTTCTTCTCCCTGGTACCTCTGCCACTACTTCAGCTTCTCAAACCGTTTTTTCTGTTTCTCCTTCCCTCTGGAAGTTGCCAGATCTTCTCTTCTCTTCCCAAGGAAGTGATGTGGGCTCATTTTCCTTCTCCAGTCTTCACACCTGGTTTGTTCCTTCCATGTGCTGGAAGATGCTCTGGCAGATGGATGTGGAGAAAACATCAGAGAGTGAACCAAGTCATTTACACCAAGACAGATTGGATTATGTTATCCCTGGGTTGTTTAGAATCATGGAATCAGAGCATCCTGAAAGTTGGGAAAGACCTTCACAATAATCAATTCCAACCATCAAGCACCACCATCACAATGTTCACCACTAAACCACATCCCAAGTCCCGCATCAACATGTCTTCTGAGCTCTTCCAAGGATGGTGATTCTACCAGTGCCCTGGGCAACGTGTTCCAATGCTTTACAACCTTTTCCAAGAAGAAATGTTCCCTGATTTCCGATCTAAACCTCTCCTGGTGCAAGTTGAGACCTTTTCCTCTTGTCCTGTCCCTGTTCCCATGGGAGCAGAGCCCCACCTGGCTCCACCCTCCTGTCAGGGACTTGTGGAGAGCCACGAGGCTCCCCCTGAGCCTCCTTTTCTCCAGGCTGAAACCTGGAGAAACTCCAACCCACAGTTGGAGTTGATTCAGAGGAACCAACAAATCTGTTTTAGGTTCTGTTAAATGATGCTGGCTGCTCTTAGTAGTAAAAACCAGAAAACAAACGAGATATGCCCAGCAGCTCAGTGTGGTGAGTTGTGCTAGGAAAGAGCCCACTCCAGACTCCAATGGCACAAGCATCAGCACCAGATTCTGCCTGGGATAACCTCTGTGAATTTCTCTCTCAACTTGTGCAGCTGAAATAATAACTGATGCACATGAACCAAACCTTCACAGTGGGTACTTTTTTTCCCTGGTGTTTCCAAACAAAAATCAAACATGAACAGTGAGAAATTATTTCGCCTCTACAAATGAGTGGCAGCATGAGAACTCAGCAATATGTTAAGAGAAAATCTCGCTGGTACACTGAATTGCACTTTTCCTGGAGTGAAGCAAGCACCGTTGTGATTGAAAAACTCCCTTTCCAGACTCAGAGATTGTTTTTAGAAAGTATTAAAAAAAAAGTATAATGTTCCAAAACTCAGCCAGGAAAGCAGCGGTAATAATTCTACCCTAATGGCTCTGAAAGTAAGCTAGACTTAGCCTGAACTTTTTCAATTTGGAATGTATGTATAGACAATATTGCTAAGATATCGCTGCAGTAGATGCGTGCAGTGTGTGCTGCACTGCCCAGCTGCTGGCTCTGTCCCAGCAGAAACTGCTGCTCCATCCCCACGGGCTGCAGGCCCCCATGGGCAGGGCTGGGGCGTGGGGGCTGCTCCCCTGCACGGCCTCCCCTTCACATCCCTGCCAGAGCCATGGGCAGCTGCCTGAGGCCCCCGAGCGCGCTCAGGAACTGACCACTGCTGCTGGAGGTCTGGGTGCTGAGCCCCTGAGTCATCTCTCACTCGGACATGCTGACAAACAAAGGAGGAACAGGGCCTCAGTGGCCCAAAGAGCTGCCCAGAGAACCAGGAGGACCTGGACGAGTGGGATTGCAGAAGCGGCGCGGGGAGAACATCCAGGCAGGCTGCGCTGAGGCTGGGGCAATGGAAAATCTGCAGTGGGAAGGAAACAACACAGCGTCTGGTATTTTGAAACACAGCTAGAGTTTTCCTGTGCATTCTGACTAGGAGTCAGCAATGGTAGGCTGTGAAATTCCTAATACCTGTCTGGCCCTTGGGGCTGAGCTGTGGGATGAAGCTCTGGGAGGAGACCTGGGAGTGATCCTAGGGTGAGCCAGGGTTACCCATATCAGAGCAGGGCCTGGAACAGCGGGAAGGGATCCATGGCAGCCTCGCTCCTTCTCTACTGTTTCCCAACTATGAGCCAAAATACATCCTGAAGCACATGGTGAGAGAACAGCTCAAATGGAATGGTGGGTGCATTCCCTTAGCCTTGTACTGATGCTGAGCAGCCGGGGGATTTGGCTGCACATCAGGACAGGCCGTGCCCAGAACAGTGGGAAGGGATCCATGGCAGCCTCGCTGGCCCTCTGCCCTTTCCCCACCATGGGCACCCCGTGCAGCCGCTCCCAGGTTTGGGGACGTGTCTCCCACGGAGGGAGCCCAGCAGGACAGCTCAGTACCCGAGTGCCCTGAGCCTGCTGGGGACAATTCCTCTGGGCTGTGCCCGTCTTGTCCGGGCTGTGCCCGCAGTGCCAAGCAGCAGAGAGGGCAGCTCAAGCCTCAGCAGGGCTCAGGCCCAGAGGCACAGCCATTACCTCCTGTGGCTGTGCCTGGCATCGCCTCCCTTCCTGCACAAGAGGCTGCTAATGAGCCACTGCTTCCTCCGGGAAATGCTTCCTTCTGCACGGCCTATCCATCTGCTTCTGCAGAAAAGAAAAGAGAGAGCGGGATCAGATTGGCCTGTTCCCCAGGAATGGATGCCACAAAAGCTGGGCTCAGCCGGTGGGGTCAGCAGGGACACACTACTCACCCCTCTGATGGGAGCCAGGCTGCTGTGTAGGAATTAGCAAAGGGTAAGGAAAAGTCTTCCATGCAGATACATCTGTAAGACAACAGCCACAGAAGCTCCTGTTACCAGGTTTCTGGCAGGTTGTCAACAATTATTACTGTGTAGGACAGTGAGAACAAACCTGCAGGAGGCTCCAATGGCTTCAAAACTTTATTCAGCCAATCAGCGGGATCAGACTGGGCTGTTCCGCATTGGACAGGTGGCATCTTCAGGAGGCAATGCCTTTCAAAGACATGGTTAATTTTCAGTAAATCCCTTTCAACGTTTTGGGTAGGGTAGGGTTCTCCCTTCTCTATATAGTTGCCCCTTCTGCCTGGAGATGGGAAATTGCAGGGCATCTCATGCCTGTGGTGCGGTTTGGTCTGCCTTTCACCTAATGCCCAATGCCTTCCTGCAGAGGCTGGGGAGAAGCTGCAGCCAGGCCAGGCTGGCAAACAGCCCTGCAGGGCATGGAAGCAGCAGCGGGGCAGCGAGGCTGCCATGGATCCCTTCCTGCTGTGCCGGGCACGGCGTCTCCAGATGTGCAGCCAAAGGCCACGGCTGCTGAGCCCCAGGACAAGGCTGAGGGAAATGCACCCACCATTCCCTTTGAGGAGTTCTCTCACCATGTGGTTCAGGATGTTTTTTGGGAATAACAAAGCCCCAGTGTGGAGAGCTTTTGTTCAAACATGGCTCATAGAAAGAGGTCTTGAAAATATACAGCTGATGGAAAAGTCAAATGGCAGCTCAAGGCAGAAATTCTCAAGCCTGTTTCCTTAAACAACAAAGTCCTCAGGCACATTTCTTTAAACAGCAGAGTTCCCAGGCTGTTTTTTCATAACAAGTTAACATTCTGTCCTTGGCTGCTTTGGGAAAGCAAAAGTGACAAACATGGAGGCCTTGAGAACCATTCATATCAGGTGAGAAAACAAATCTTGGTTTCAATAACAAACCACAGGTATTGAAAACAAAAGGAGGGATTGATGTGTAATCTGTAACCTATGATGAGCTCGGGTTTTGCAATATGTATGAGCTTAATTAACACTGTTATAAAATGTGCCTGGTGGATCAATAAATCGGAGTTCGATGCTCATCAATCGGATGGTCGTCTTCCTTCACTTCGTCACCCCAGGCCACAAGACAATCCATGAGCCTAACAACATCGTGAACCAAATGGTGACGGAAGTGCACAAAGGGAATGGTGAGTGCATTTCCTTCAGCATAGCAGGAAGGGATCCATGGCAGCCTGGCTGCCCCGCTGCTGCTTTCATGCCCTGCAGGGCTGTTTCCCATCCTGGCCTGGCTGCAACTTCTCCCCAGCCTCTGCAGAAGGCATTGGGTATCAGTTGAAAAGCAGCCCAAACTGCACCAGGGGCCATGCATACCCAGAGATCCCCTGCAATTTCCCAGTCACCAGGCAGATCAGAAGGGCAGGTGTTTGAAGAAGGGAGGGCCCTGGCCTACTGAAAATTTTTTTATGATTTCCTAATCCATATCAATGTGATTCATAAGCATTGCGTCGTGAAGATGCCTCCTCCAATCTGTGTAATGGTTCCATGTGATCCATGTGTACAATTTTCTTTCTCCAGAAAAAGACCAGAAAGGTGTGCAGAAGGAAGCAATTCCTGGAGGAAGCACTGGCTCATTGGCAGCCTCTTCTGCAGGAAGGGAGGCGATGCCAGGCACAGCCACAGGAGGTAATTGCTGTGCCTCTGGGCCTGAGCCCTGCTGAGGCTGGAGCTGCCCTCTCTGCTGCTTGGCACTGCGGGCACAGCCCGGACAAGACGGGCACAGCCCAGAGGAATTGTCCCCCGCAGGCTCAGGGCACTTGGGTACTGAGCTGTCCTGCTGGGCTCCCTCCGTGGGAGACACGTCCCCAAACCTGGGAGCGGCTGCACGGGGTGCCCATGGTGGGGAAAGGGCAGAGGAGAAGAGCAAGGCTCCAGTGGGTCCTGACACGGCTTGGCCATTTGTCATAAGGTTGGGCAAGGTGTCCCAGCAGAAGGAGGGAGAGAGGGGGGGCAGGAGGGAAGGAGGTAAGAATGGTTCTGGCACTACATGCTGCACTTTTCCCCAAGGCTTTAGGGAAGTTTCCCTCTGTGGCAGGGAGAGAGTCCCAGGGCCACTGGGCGACTCCCGCTGCCCCTTCAGAAATGTTACACAGGGCCTGAAAAGATTGTGGAGCATGACCAGGAGCCAGCCCAGAGCCTGCCAGGCCCCTTTGCAGCTTTGGCCACGTCCATTGACATCCAGCTTCCACAGGCTTACCCAAACCCCTTGCAGTACCCAGGTTCCAAAGCCAAAAAGAGATCCTAGCACCTCACAGAAACAGTTCTGTATTCTGTTCCCTTCTAGACTGGCGTTGTGACATGGATTCTCTGCTTATCCTTCTGGATGACAATTTGAAGACCTTGGCACATGCTGGAGCCAAGTTCTCAAAGTCCCTTTTCAATTAGAGGATAATCAGTGTCAGTGAGGCAAAACCTAATGCATGTCCCACTTTCATTAATAGTAGAAAGGTTGTTGAATTCTAGAAGCCTGGCCCTGCTCCCTTCTGGAGCCCTGAGTGATCCCACAGGATCACTGTCAGCGGGAAGAATGGGCATTTAGCTGTCCATGCTCCTCCCATGTGCAATGCCAGTGTGTCCTTCCGTGTGCTCTGTGCAGCCACAGAGGAGAGCAGAGAGGGAAGGGGCTGGGCCCAGGGCTGTGCCCTGGGGCTGAGCCTTTCTCAGCTCCTTTGCCGGCCCCAGGGAGCCTGAGCTGCTCCTGCTGCCACTGCCAAGCCCGGGCCCTGCCTGGGGCTGGGTTTGGAGCTGCTGGCAGCTCCAGGGAGTCCATTCTGCCCTGACTGCCCCACAGGGGGCTCCTTCCATCCCAGTGTGGGGCCACTGCAGGCACGAGGTCCCCCTGGCCCTGCTCCTGAGTGGAAGGCAGAGCTGAGGGTGTGCCTTGCAGGGCACCAATCACCCAGGTGCCCTCACTGCCACTCGGGCCTGAAGGAGAATCTTCAGCAGTGCCATTGGAGCTGTTCTGTCCTGCCTTTCTTTGCAGCTGAGCCAGCTGGTAAAGGTGATCTGGCTTCCTAACCCACAATCAGGATTGAGCCTCTGGGAGATGGTGAGGGTAGGTCAAGGCCTTTCCCCTGGGAGAGCTGCCAGCTCAGAGCCCAAAGCTCGGCCAGGGGGGCATGGCTGCAGGTGCCAGGACAGAGCCATGCACGTGTGTGCCCTCGCCCTGCGCGATCCCCTCTCCGCTCCTGCGGCTCAGTGGTGCCCGTGCAGCTGAGCAGAGATGGCAGAAGCTTCTGTGGCTGTTGAGTTACAGGGGTGTCTGCAGGGAGGACTTTCCCTGGCCCTTTGGTGGATTTTGCACGAAAGCCCGGCTTCCATCGCAGGGGTGAGTAGTGTGTCCCTGCTGACCCCACAGGCTGAGCCCTGCTTTTGTGGCATCCATTCCTGGGAAATGGAACCGTGTTGCTCTAAGCTCCTCCAAGGGGAAAGAACAAAGCTACAGGACAGAAGAAACCCCATGAGCCATCTGAACACGAGGGAAATGCTGAAGGAAATGCAGCCGGCAGGACAAGGTGGGTGCATTTCCCTCAGCCTTGTCCTGGGGCTCAGCAGCCGTGGGCTTTGGCTGCACATCTGGACACGCCGTGCCCGGCACAGCGGGAAGGGATCCATGGCAGCCTCGCTGCCCCGCTGCTGCTTCCACGCCCTGCAGTGCTGTTTCCCAGCCTGACCTGGCTGCAGCTTCTCCCCAGCCTCTGCAGGAAGGCATTGGGCATCAGCTGACAGGCAGCCCAAACTGCAGCAAGGGCATGAGATGCCCTGCAATTTCCTTGTCTCGAGGAGGATCAGGAGGGGAGGTGGTTTTGACAAGAGAGAACCCTGTCACAACCCCAATAGCCCGGGCCGTATCCTGATCCTTATCCATGTCTTGGACAAGTATTGCCTCCTGGAGAGGCCACCTCCTGGATGTGCAATGATTCCAACTGATCCAGCTCTGCCGCTTTCTTTCTCAAGAGATGGACAGAGAGGCTCTGTGGAAGGCTGCATTTCCTGAAGGAAGGGAGGCAATTGCAGGCATGGGCTCAGCCACAGGAGGTAATTGCTGTGCTGGGCTCAACCCTCAGTGAGGCTGTGTGCCAGAAGCTCTTCCCTTTGTGAGAGGTTCTGACTTTTCCTTGACCTGTCTGAGCTGCCCCAGCAGAGAGAGGCAAGAAGAGATAGTTGTGGCCCTGCCTGCTGCAGATTACCCCAGGGATTTAGGGAGGGTTTCCTCTGTGGGAGAAGGAAAATAACCATGGGCCTTGGACAGGTCCAGCCACCTCCCCAGGGATGTGTCACAGGGCCTGCAAAGAGGGTGGAGAGTGACCAGGAGCCAGGCCAGAGCTCCCCAGGCCCCTGTGCAGTTGGGCCATGTCCATTTACATTTGGCCTCAAAGCTTTACCCGAGACCCCCTTGCAGTGCCCATTTCCCTAAGGCAGAGAGAGACCCCAGCAGGCCATGGAAATGGTTCTGATCTCTGCTTTCCTCTAGACTGGGACCTTGACATGGTTTATCTGGGAGCCCTGGCACATGACAGTTTGAAGACCTTGGGAAATGCTGGAGGCAAGTTCTCAATGTACCTTTCCTGACAACATTTGCAGAGACCAGGTGGCAAGAGCTCATAGATGTGCCCTTTCCCGTTCAGACCATCTCAAGGTTGATGGATTCAGCAAAATTTGCCCTGCTCCTTTCTGGAGCCCTGAGTGATCCCACGGGATCGCTCTCAGTGGGAGGAAGGAGCATTTAGCTGTCCTCCTCCTCCCATGTGCAGTGCCAGTGTGTCCTTCCATGTGCTCTGTGCAGCCACAGAGAAGAGCAGAGAGGGAAGGGGCTGGGCCCAAGGCTGTGCCCCGGGGCTGAGCCTTGCCTGCAGCCTGAGGATCTCCTACAGTTCCATTGGAGCTGTTCTGTCCTGCCTTTCTTTGCAGCTGAACCTTTTGGTGAAGGTGGTGCAGCTTCCGAACCCACGTTCAGGATTGAGCCTCTGGGAGATGGTGAGGGTAGGTCAAGGCCTTTCCCCTGGGAGAGCTGCCAGCTCAGAGCCCAAAGCCGGCCAGGGGGGAATCGCTGCAGGTGCCAGGACAGAGACATGCCCGTGTGTGCCCTCGCCCTGCATGATCCACTCACAAGTTCTGCTCAGGCCTGGCAGCTGTTTGGAGGAGGGTGGGCCCTGGCCCAGCCCCAAAATCCCAGATATTGTCCCGATCCTTATCCATTACTTTGAAAAGCAATGCCACCTAAAGCTGCAACCTCCATAAATAGTGGATCGTTCCATCTGGTCCAGTTGTGCCTCTTCCTTTCTCAAGTGAGTGACCAAACGTCTTTGCAACAGGAGGCCCACCCAGGAGGAAGTAGAGACCGATTGCCAGTCACTGCTGCAGCAAAGGAGGAGATGCCAGACACGGGCATTCGTAAAGAAGGTAATTGCTGTGCCAGGCTCAGCCCTTGGCAGGGCTGTGTGGCAGCAGCTCTTCCCTCAGGGCATGCCCTTGCTGGGCACAGCAGCAGCCAAAGGTGGAGGCGCCTCTGGAGGCCTTGAGGCCTCTGGAGCTCGTTCACAGCCCCGGGGGGAAAGGGGACTCGTGCACCAACGTCCCTCCCACTGCAGCTGCTCCGGAGCTGGCCCTGAGTGCCCAGAGGCCCCAGGCACAGGAGCAGCCCCGAGCGGGAGCCCTGCCACGAGCCCAGGGCCAGAGCCAGCCTTGGCTCCCGACTAGGCAGGGGCTGCACTGGGTCCTGACAGGGCCTGACTCTGTGACCTGGGGCTGGGGGAGATGTCACGGGGCAGGGAGGGCCAGGGCTGGCAGTGGCTGCTCAGGAATGGGTTTGGCCCGTGTCCATCAGAGCAGCGACTGCCCAAGCAGCTGCGCTGCCCCCGGGCTCTCCTCCCGGCCTGCTGGGCTCTCTTGGGTGGCACAGCCTGTGCCAAGGGGCAGCAAGGTGCCTGCAGGCCCCAGCTCTGGGGGAAACGGAGAACGTCCTGCCCGCATCCACCGTGCTGCCAGCTCAGCAGTGCAGCACAGCACGGGCTGACGCTCCCCATTGCTCCCACAGGTGCAGCTGGAACCACAGCACATGTTCCTGATTCCCAGGAGGGCCTTGGAAGGCCTTTCTGTCAGGGAACAGGCTGCTGGCTGGGGTTTCTGACAGGCCTGCTTGTTTTGGAGCTTATCTTCACCTTATGCTCTGTCCGAATTTGGACTTAACTGAAGAGAAGTGAGTGTTTAGTTCACCTTTCCCTCAAACAGCTTCTTTTGAAAGTCTACAGTACATATCAAACATGCTCAGTGAGGCTGCAGTGTAGGTGTGGCCAGTCCATGATTGTCCAAAGAACTCTGCTGAGGGTTCTGCTGCTGCCCAGAGCTTTCATTGGCCGCCTCATTGCTGGGCCTTGTCCTTGGGGGCCCGCTGGGGCTGCAGCCAGTGCTGGCTCCCACTGAGGCTGCCTGGCCAAGGCAAACCCCAGGGGCACGGGGCAGAGGCAAAGCCCGGTGGGGAGGAGAAAGAGCAGGGACGAGATTGCCCTTGAAAGGCAGAGGCGCTCTGGGGGCCGCTCCTGGCCAGGGAGCCTGCCCAGAGCTGTGCCCTGCTCGCCGGGGCCTTGAGGGGCAGATGTGCAGCTGGGCCAAGCTGTGCCAGCAGCTCCAGCCGTGCTGGGGAGCCTTGCCAGCTCTGGGCCCTGCTGTGCAGGAGGCTCCCTGTGTGCCACTGGCAGCTGGGGCCTCAGCCACCTCCTCTCTCCACAGTTCCACCTCTGCACAAGAGTTGTAAGAGGTGGCTACATGTGACATCCAAACAGCTGCAGCAACTCCTCCATCAGTAAGAAGGGCCTGGGCAGCCCTCTGAAGAGTTCTGACAAGAAGGCTCCAGAACAGTCGTCTACAAGGAAACCTCGTATTCTGCCGTAGATCCCACTGCCACCTCCTCTCCCCATGTGTATCCCCAAGCTACTTTCATCTCTTATTGATCCTCCTCTGTCCCATCCCGACCTCTTCCATAGACCCCAGGAGCAGCCCAGCACCCTCCAGCCCCTCCTGAGACCAACATGTCCCTTCCTCTGCCCCTGAGCCCCCTGGCCCTGCCCTCTAAATAACACTGAAATAAACCTTGCTCTCTGCCAGGCTAGGTGATGGCCCTTTCTCTTGTTGCACTAAAGGGAAGGTGCCGTCACGCCAGTGTTTGGGTGGCAGCAGAAGCAAAGCCCAGCCGGCAGCAGCGCTGGCTGAGCTCCATGGCCAGGAGCAGGCGTGGATGCCCACGGTGTGGGCAGGCAGGAGCCAGGCAGGGGCTGCTGTGACCAGCGGCTGGGTCCCGAGGGCTGGGGGAGCCTAGGGGGCAGGCAGCAGCATGGGGCTCCTGAGATAAAGCAACCCCATTTTCTTAGTTTTTCAGTTTTAGAAATAAGAAATTTGTAGAAAGATGTAGGAATATTTTTTCTGTAGAGAGACATCCCCAAATATTTCTTCCCAGTTTCTCTAATAGTTAAAGATTTTTCTAAGTAGTTTTAGAATCCAGAAAAAGTCACCTCATTTTGTCTTCACTTTTAATTTTTAGAAATATTTAGAAATATCTTTTGTAGAGAGAAATCCCCGAATATTTCGTTCCTGTTTCCAAAACACATCTGTATTTTTGAAACTAGTTTTAGAGTTTTGGAAAATGTATTTTCCTCGTATACAATAAAAAATAAAATTGCATTTCAGTGGTAATCTTTATTCTAGGAAGAAGTAAGACCTCCTCAGCCATCCTGCTGCAGAGGCTCTTTTCCCGCAGGAGCTTTCTACCTAGTCACAATCAACATACGTAAAACCTTTTCCCAGATATTTCCTGGGATTTTTGACAAGCTCACGTCTTACTCTTCTCAGACAAACTTTGAGCACAGTGGGAATATCTTCAAGTTACCATCTTTGTTTGCTTCTGGTGGCACCCCACTCAGTTCTAGAGCAGGGCGTTCTCTCAGCTTCCTGCTGCCCCCGGGCTCTCCTCCCGGCCTGCTGGGCTTTGTTGGGTGGCACAGCCTGTGCCAAGGGGCAGCAAGGAGCCTGCAGGCCCAAGCTCTGGGGGAAATGGAGAACGTCCTGCCCGCATCCACCGTGCTGCCAGTTTAGCAGTGCAGCACAGCACGGGCTGACGCTCCCCATTGCTCCCACAGGTGCAGCTGGAACCACAGCACATGTTCCTGATTCCCAGAAGGGCCTTGGAAGGCCTTTCTGTCAGGGAACAGGCTGCTGGCTGGGGTTTCTGGCAGGCCTGCTTGTTTTGGAGCTTATCTTCACCTTATGCTCTGTCCGAATTTGGACTTAACTGAAGAGAAGTGAGTGTTTAGTTCACCTTTCCCTCAAACAGCTTCTTTTGAAAGTCTACAGTACATATCAAACATGCTCAGTGAGGCTGCGGTGTAGGTGTGGCCAGTCCATGATTGTCCATAGAACTCTGCTGAGGGTTCTGCTGCTGCCCAGAGCTTTTGTTGGCCTCCTCATTGCTGGGCCTTGTCCTGGGGGGCCCGCTGGGGCTGCAGCCAGTGCTGGCTCCCACTGAGGCTGCCTGGCCAAGAGAAACCCCAGGGGCACAGGGCAGAGGCAAAGCCCGGTGGGGAGGAGAAAGAGCAGGGACGAGATTGCCCTTGAAAGGCAGAGGCGCTCTGGGGCCCGCTCCTGGCCAGGGAGCCTGCCCAGAGCCGTGCCCTGCTCGCCGGGGCCTTGAGGGGCAGCTGTGCAGCTGGGCCAAGCTGTGCCAGCAGCTCCAGCCGTGCTGGGGAGCCTTGCCAGCTCTGGGCCTGCTGTGCAGGAGGCTCCCTGTGTGCCACTGGCAGCTGGGGCCTCAGCCACCTCCTCTCTTCACAGGAGCGCCTCTGCAGCTTCACAAGACTGGCCAAGTAACTCAGGCAGGGGGAACTGGACCTGTCATCTCTCATTTCCATGCCCGTGTCCCTTGTCCCTGCCATGGCTGCAATACCACTTTGTTGCTGGGGTCATGCTGTTGCCACCACCACCCAGAACAGGACCCTCTGTCCCCAGTGGGACTGGCTGTGCTCTACAGCCAGGCCAGGGTGTGCAACTCTCCAGACAGGGAAGGGCCTGAGTACAGCAACGTCTTTGGGCTTCTGCTCATGTGTCTGTGAGCTACCACCAGCACAGGCTGTGCTGCTTGTCTAAGCACAGCCATGGGTGGGCATGCAGTGGCCGAGCATGGGACTCCTGAGACACCATATTTTGGCTTATTTCTTCATTTTATTATTTAGAAACTTTTAGAAACAGGGTTTTTTTTTTTTTTCCTAATAAAGAAATTGCCAAAAATTTTTCCCCTTTTTCCATAGTAGTTCAGGATTTTTCAAAGTAGTTTTAGAATTCAAAATAGCTTTGAACATTTTTACACTTCTAGAATCAACTGGAATTGTCATCTTGCATCTCTGTGCCATTGTCCATTGTCCCTTCCCCACAGCTGCATTACCAGCTTATTGCTGCGGACATGCTGTTGCCTCCACCACCCAGAACAGGACCCTCTGTCCCCAAAGGTGCTGGCCCTGGTGTCCAGCCCGGCCAGGAGGTGCAGCCCTCCTGCCAGGGAAGGGCCTGAGTCCAGCAGCATCTTTGTGCTTCAGCTCAGGTGTCTGTGTGCTACCACCAGCGCTGGTGGAGCTGCTTTTCTGGGCACAGCCAGGGCTGGGCAGACAGCAGCTGGGCACAGGGTTCCTGCGAAAAAGCGACCCCATTTTGTCTTCATTTTACATTTTTACATAGCAGAAATTGTTCAAAATATTCAGAAACAGTTTTTGTAGGCAAAAATCCCCATATATTTCTCCCCTTTTCCCACTGGAGTTCAGGAGTTTTCAAAGTAGTTGTAGAATTCTGAAAAATGTAGAACACTTTAATACTTGCAGAATAAAAAATAAAACTGCATTTAATTGGTAATCTTTACTCTAAGAAGAACTAAGTCATCACGAGGCTCCCAGCATACTGGAGAGCCTCTTTTCCCACTGGACATTCTTACCGAGCGACAACAACCAACCTTAAATCCTTTTCCCTGATATTTTCTGGGATTTCTGAGAAGCTCACCTCTCTGTCTTCAGAGGCAAACTTTGATCACACTGGGAATCTCCTGCTGTGCAGGAGGGTCTCTGTGTGCCAGCTGCAACTGGGACCTCAGCAACCTCCTGTCTCAACAGGCGTCCGTCTGCAGCTTCACAGGAGCGGCCCAACGCCTCAGTCTGGGACACCTGTACCAGACATTCCCCATTGTCATGCCCACGCCCGATGCCCCTGTCACAGTTGCTTTCCTAACTTGTTGCTGTGCAGATGCTGCCAGCACCCAAACAAGGTCCTCTCCCCCTGAATGCACTGGCCGTGATCTCTGCTTCCTACTGAAGGTGGGCAGAGCTTGGCCCAGCATTTCTGTTGCAATAAAGAGATGGAGCTGCCACCCCAATGTATGGGTGGCAGCAGCAGCAAAGCCCACCTGGCAGCCGCACTGGCTCAGCTCTGTGCGCAGGAGCAGCTGTGGATGCCCACGGTGTGGGCAGGCAGGAGCCAGGCAGGGGCTGCTGTGACCAGCGGCGGGGTCCCCAGGGCTGGGGGAGCCCATGCTGAGTGTCCCTGGGCTGAGGGCACATTGCCTTCCCCAGCATCATCTGGGCTTAGACTTCCACCAGTGGCAAGCCCAGGAAAAGAGGGAAGCCATCAAGAGCATCTCCATGGACACAGTCTAACCCACAATGTCAGCAGGTGACAAATAAGGTTTTGCTGAGGAGTGGACCTGGGATACAGGAAAACAATCAAGGCAGTTCATTTCTACAGACGGGAGCACACCCTGAGGGTACAGCTGAGGCCATGAGGTCACAGCAGGCTCAGGGATCACAGCAGGCTGAGGTCACAGCAGGCTGAGGGGTCATAGCAGGCTGAGGTCACAGCAGGCTCTGAGGTCACAGATGTCCCAGACCCGGTGGTTGCACAGCAGCACAAGGAGCGAGCAGTCAGTGCTTGAGCACAACTGTTGCGGCAGCAGCAGCGGCGGTGGCAGCAGTGGTGCTGACATTGGGACAGCGGTGTCAGGACAGCGGTGGCAGCAAGAGCTGCGGGACTGGCAGAGGGCAAGGCAGCATGGCCCTTGCTCTGCGCCTCTTCCTCCTGCTCCTCCTGGCCGTGGCCCTGCCTGCCAGGGCTGCCCAGGCTGCTCCGCTGCAAGCGCGGCGAGCAGGTGAGCCGGCAGCCTGGCTCCCCTTTCCCGGGACAGCGCTCCCTGCTCCCCGGGAAGCGCTGGGGAAGGTTTTCCCCAGGTCTTTAGGGAGGGTTTCCTCTGGAAAAGGGAGAGAGCCCCCAAGGCCCTGGGCAGCCCCTGATTCCTCTCCAGGGATGTGTCACAGGGCCTGCAAAGAGGGTGCAGAGTGACCAGGAGCCAGCCCAGAGCTCCCCAGGCCCCTGTGCAGTTTGGCCTTGTCCATTCACATCTAGCTCCCATAGCCTTAACCAACCCCTTTGCAGTGCCCTGTTCCCAAATGCAGAAGTGGATCCCAGCACACAAAGGAAATGGTACATGTCTTTGCTCCATTCTAGATTTGGATCACAACTTGGAGGATTTGGAAGTCCGGGTGAATGACATTTTGAATGTCTTGCAGAATGCCAAAGGCAAGTTCTGAATTTCCCTTTTTACTGGCAAAATAATCAGTGTCCATGTGGCAAGAGCTCACCCATTGGCCATTTTTGTTAACGTTAACTCAGGGCTGAAGAATTCTGTAAACCCTTCCCCGCTCCTTTCTAGAGCACTGAAGGATCCCACAGGATCGCTGTCAGTGCGAGGAAGGAGCATTTAGCTGTCCATCCTGCTTCCATGTGCAATGCCACTGTGTCCTTCTGTGTGCTCTGTGCAGCAACTGAGAAGAGTAGAACAGGCAGGGGCCAGGCCCAGGGCTGTGCCCTGGGGCTGAGGCTTGCCACAGGCGGAGGATCTCCTACAGTGCCAAGGGTGCTGTTCTGTCCTTCCTTTCTTTGCAGCTGAACCTGTTGGTGAAGGTGATCTGGCTTCCCAACCCAACTCCACAACTGAGCCTCTGGGAGATGGTGAGGGTAGGTCAAGGCCTTTCCCCTGGGAGAGCTGCCAGCTCAGAGCCCAAAGCTCGGCCAGGGGGGCATGGCTGCAGGTGCCAGGACAGAGCCATGCACGTGTGTGCCCTCGCCCTTCGCAATCCCCTCACCGCTCCTGCGGCTCAGTGGTGCCCGTGCAGCTGAGCAGAGATGGCAGAAATTTCTGTGGCTGATGTGTTACAGATGTGTCTGCAGGGAGGGCTTTTCCTGTCCCTGTATTGATTCCTACACAGAAGCCAGGCTCCCGTCGCAGGGGTGAGTAGTGTGTCCCTGCTGACCCCACAGGCTGAGCCCTGTTTTTGTGGCATCCATTCATGGGAAAGGGAACCATGTTGCTCTAAGGTCCTCCAAGGGGAAAGAACAAAGCTACAGAACAGAAGAAAGCCAACGAGCCCACTGAACACATGAGGGAAATGCTGAAGGAAATGCAGCAGGCAGGACAAGGTGGGTGCATTCCCCGAGCCTTCACCTGCGGCTCTGAAGCCGAGGGCTTTGGCTGCACATCTGGACACGCCGAGCCCGGCACAGCAGGAAGGGATCCATGGCAGCCTCGCTGCCCCACTGCTGCTTCCACGCCCTGCAGGGCTGTTTCCCGCCTGGCCTGGCTGCAGCTTCTCCCCAGCCTCTGCAGGAAGGCATTGGGCATCAGCTGACAGGCAGACCAAACTGCACCACAGGCATGAGATGCCCTGCAATTTCCCATCTCCAGGCAAATCAGAACGGGCACCTATATGAAGAAGGGAGAGCCCTGCCCTACCCAAAATGCTGAAAGGGATTTGCTGAATCTTAACCATATCTTTGAAAGGCATTGCCGCCTGAAGATGCCACCTCTCCAATGGGGAACAGCCCAGTCTGATCCAGCTCTCTCTTTTCTTTTCTCCAGAAGCAGATGGAGAGGCTGTGCAGAAGGAAGCATTTCCTGGAGGAAGCAGTGGCTCATTGGCAGCCTCTTCTGCAGGAAGGGAGGCGATGCCAGGCACAGCCACAGGAGGTAATTGCTGTGCCTCTGGGCCTGAGCCCTGCTGAGGCTGGAGCTGCCCTCTCTGCTGCTTGGCACTGCGGGCACAGCCCGGACAAGACGGGCACAGCCCAGAGGAATTGTCCCCAGCAGGCTCAGGGCACTCGGGTACTGAGCTGTCCTGCCGGGCTCCCTCCGTGGGAGACACGTCCCCAAACCTGGGAGCGGCTGCACGGGGTGCCCATGGTGGGGAAAGGGCAGAGGGGAGATCAAGGCTGCAGTGGGTCCTGACAGGGCTTGGACATGTGCCCCTGTGCTGGGGGATTTGTCCCAGGGGACAGAGGGACGCAGAGATAGAAGTAGGTAGAAAGCGAGGGAGAAAGAGCAGCAGGGATGGAGGGGGACAGGTGGATAGGCTGTGGCACTGCCTGCTGCAGTTTTCCCCAGGGATTTAGCAAGAGTTTCAGCTGTGGAAGTGAGAGCACCCAGGGCCCTGGGTGTCTTCAGCCACCCCACCAGGGATGTTGCACAGGGCATGGAAAGAGGGTGCAGAGTGACCAGGAGCCTGCCCAGAGCTCCCCAGGCCCCTGTGCAGCTTTGGCCATGTCCATTCACGTCTGGTTCCTATAGCCTTACGCTACCCCCCTGTAGTGCTCATTTCCATGGGGCAGACGGGGCTCCCAACACACCCTGAAAAATGTTTTCATCTTTGTTTTTATTCTAGATGACGTTCCTGCAAAGGTTTCTCCGTTAGATTGGTTCAATACAGTTTTGAAGCCTTTGGAGCCTCCTTCAGGTATGTTCTCACTGTCCTACACAGTAATAATTGTTGACAACTTTGCAGCAGCCAGGTAAGACAAGCAACTGTGGCTGTTGTGTTACAGATGTGTCTGCAGGGAGGACTTTTCCTGCCCCTCTGCTGATACCTACACAGAAGCCTGGCTCCAATCGCAGGGGTGAGTAGTGTTGTCCCTGCTGACGCCACAGGCTGTGCCCTGCTTCTGTGGCATCCATTCCTAGGAAATGGAACTACTTTCTGTTAAGGTCCTCTGAGAGGGAAGAACAAAGCCCCAGGACAGAAGAAACCTTATGAGCCAAACAACATCCTGAAACGAATGGTGACCGAACTGCTCAAAGGAAATGGTGAGAGCATTTCCCTCAGCCTTGTCCTGGGGCACAGCAGCCAGGGGCTTTGGCTGCACATCGGGACACGCCGTGCCCGGAACAGCGGGAAGGGATCCATGGCAGCCTCGCTGCCCCGCTGCTGCTTCCACACCCTGCAGGGCTGTTTGCCAGCCTGGCCTGGCTGCAGCTTCTCCCCAGCCTCTGCAGGAAGGCATTGGGCATCAGCTGACAGGCAGCCCAAACTCACCAATGATCCCCTGCATTTTGGTGGTCCCCAGGCACATCCTCAGGTGTGGCTGCTTGGAGGAGGGAGGGCCATAGCCAGCCCCAAATGCCTGTGGGGATCAGGATTTTCCTGATCCTTATCCATGTCTTGGAGAACTATTGCCTCCTGAAGAGGCCACCACCTAGATGTGCAATGATTCCATCTGATCCAGCTGTGCCTCTTCCTTTTCTCAAAGGAATGGACAGAGGGGCTCTGTGGAAGGTGGCATTTCCTGCAGGAAGGGAGGCGATGCCAGGCACAGCCACAGGAGGTAATTGCTGTGCCTCTGGGCCTGAGCCCTGCTGAGGCTTGAGCTGCCCTCTCTGCTGCTTGGCACTGCGGGCACAGCCCGGACAAGACGGGCACAGCCCAGAGGAATTGTCCCCAGCAGGCTCAGGGCACTCGGGTACTGAGCTGTCCTGCTGGGCTCCCTCTGTGGGAGACACGTCCCCAAACCTGGGAGCGGCTGCACGGGGTGCCCATGGTGGGGAAAGGGCAGAGGGGAGATCAAGGCTGCAGTGGGTCCTGACAGGGCCTGGCCACGTGCCCGTGGGCTTTGGGAGCTGTTCCATGGGCAGGTGGGCAAGCAGGAGGGAGGGATGGAGGTTGAGAGCGACAGCTTTGGCACTGCAGATTTCCCCAAGCATTTAGTGAGGGTTTCCTGTGTGGGAGTGCGAGAGCCCCAGGGCCCTGGGCTGCTCCAGCTGCCCCTCCAGGCATCTTGCACAGGACCTGCAAAGAGGGTGGAGAGTGACCAGGAGCCACAGGCTCCCGCAGCCTTACCCACCCCCTTGCAGTGCTCAATTCCCCAAGGCAGAAGGGGATCCCAGCACACCATGGAAATAGTTCTGTAGGATCTGAGCTCCCTTCTCGACTGGCATGTGACTTGGATTATTTGGAAATGTTGGTGAATGGTACTTTGAAGACCTTGCCAGATCTTGAAGGCAAGTTCTCAATGTACCTTTCCTGACAGAATAATCTGTGTCAGTGTGGCAAGATCTCACTTGTGCCATTTCCCTTAAATTTCACTGAAGGTTGATCAGTTCTGAAAATCTTGCCCTGCTCCCTTCTGGAGCCCTGAGTGATCCCACAGGATCACTGTCAGTGCGAGGAAGGAGCATTTATCGGTCCATCTGCCTCCCATGTGCAATGCCACTGTGTCCTTCCGTGTGCTCTGTGCAGCCACAGAGAAGAGCAGAGAGGGAAGGGGCTGGATCCCGGGCTGTGCCCCGGGGCGGAGCCTTTCTCAGCTCCTTTGCCGGCCCCTGGGAGCCTGAGCTGCTCCTGCTGCCACTGCCAAGCCCTGGCCCTGCCTGGGGCTGGGTTTGGAGCTGCTGGCAGCTCCAGGGAGTCCATTCTGCCCCCGACTGCCCTGCACGGGGCTCCTTCCATCCCAGTGTGGGGCCACTGCAGGCACGAGGTCCCCCTGGCCCTGCTCCTGAGTGGAAGGCAGAGCTGAGGGAGTGCCTTGCAGGGCACCAATCACCCAGGTGCCCTCATTGCCACTCGGGCCTGAAGGAGAATCTTCAGCAGTGCCATTGGAGCTGTTCTGTCCTGCCTTTCTTTGCAGCTGAACCTGCTGGTAAAGGTGATCTGGCTTCCCAACCCACATTCAGGATTGAGCCTCTGGGAGATGGTGAGGGTAGGTCAAGGCCTTTCCCCTGGGAGAGCTGCCAGCTCAGAGCCCAAAGCTCGGCCAGGGGGGCATGGCTGCAGGTGCCAGGACAGAGCCATGCACGTGTGTGCCCTCGCCCTGCACAATCCACTCACAACTTGTGCTCAGCACTGGCAGCTGTTTGGAGGATGGTGGGCCCTGGCCCAGCTGAAAAAGACCAGATGATTTGTTGATTACACCCGATTTTGCATAAGCATGACGTCCTGAACATGCCACCAAAGTAATGGAGAATTGTTCCATCTGCTAAGGTGTACTTTTTTGTTTCTCAAGTGATGGGCCAAATGGCAGCACAGAAGGAGGTGGTTCCCCAAGGAAGCAGAGGCCGATTGGCTGCCCTTGATGCAGGAAGAAAGGCCAAGCCAGACACAGGCAGAGACGCAGGAGGTAATTGCTGTGCCAGGCTCAGCCCTTGGCAGGGCTGTGTGGCAGCAGCTCTTCCCCCAGGGCCTGCCCTTGCACAGGCCCAGCAGCAGCCAAAGGTGGAGGCACCTCCGGAGGCCTTGAGGCCTCTGGAGCTCGTTCACAGCCCCGGGGGAAAAGGGGACTCGTGCACCAACGTCCCTCCCGCTGCAGCTGCTCCGGAGCTGGCCCTGAGTGCCCAGAGGCCCAAGGCACAGGAGCAGCCCCGAGTGGGAGCCCTGCCGCCAGCCCAGGGCCAGAGCCAGCTTTGGCTCCCGACTGGGCAGGGGCTGCACGGGGTCCTGACAGGGCCTGACTCTGTGCCCTGGGGCTGGGGGAGCTGTCACGGGGCAGGGAGGGCCAGGGCTGGCAGTGGCTGCTCAGGGATGGCTTTGGCCCGTGTCCCTCCAAGCAGCCACTGTCCAAGCAGCTGTGCTGCCCCCGGGCTCTCCTGCCGGCCTGCTGGGCTCTCTTGGGTGGCACAGCCTGTGCCAAGGGGAGGCAAGGTGCCTGCAGGCCCATGCTCTGGGGGAAATGGAGAACGTCCTGCCCGTATCCACCGTGCTGCCAGCTCAGCAGTGCAGCACAGCACGGGCTGATGCTCCCCATTGCTCCCACAGGTGCAGCTGGAACCACAGCACATGTTCCTGATTCCCAGAAGGGCCTGGGAAGGGGTTTCTGTCAGGGAACAGGCTCCTGGCTAGGGTTACTAGCAGGCCTGCTTGTCTTGGAGCTGATCTTCATCTTATGCTGCGTCCGAATTTGGACTTGCTGGAAGAGAAAACAGTGAGTGTTTAGTTCACCTTTCCCTCAAACAGCTTCTTTTGAAAGTCTACTGCAGAGAGGAAACATTCCCAGTGAGGCTGCAGTGTAGGTGTGGCCAGTCCATGATTGTCCATAGAACTCTGCTGAGGGATCTGCTGCTGCCCAGAGCTTTCATTGGCCTCCTCATTGCTGGGCCTTCTCGTCAGGGGCCCGCTGGGGCTGCAGCCAGTGCTGGCTCCCACTGAGGCTGCCTGGCCAAGAGAAACCCCAGGGGCACAGGGCAGAGACAAAGCCCGGTGGGGAGGAGAAAGAGCAGGGACGAGATTGCCCTTGAAAGGCAGAGGCGCTCTGGGGCCCGCTCCTGGCCAGGGAGCCTGCCCAGAGCCGTGCCCTGCTCGCCGGGGCCTTGAGGGGCAGCTGTGCAGCTGGGCCAAGCTGTGCCAGCAGCTCCAGCCGTGCTGGGGAGCCTTGCCAGCTCTGGGCCCTGCTGTGCAAGAGGCTCCCTGTGTGCCACTGGCAGCTGGGGCCTCAGCCACCTCCTCTCTCCACAGTTCCACCTCTGCACAAGAGTTGTAAGACAGTGGCTACACGTCCCACCCAAACCACTGCAGCAACTCCTCCAACACTAAGAAGGGCCTGGGCAACCCTCTGAAGAGTTCTAAGAAGGCTCCAGAACAGTCATCTACAAGGAAATCTCCTATTCTCCTGTAGATCCCACTGCCACCTCCTCTCCCCATGTGTATCCCCAAGCTACTTTCATCTCTTATTGATCCTCCTCTGTCCCGTCCCGACTTCTTCTATAGACCCCAGGAGCAGCCCAGCACCCTCCAGCCCCTCCTGAGACCAACATGTCCCTTCCTCTGCCCCTGAGCCCCCTGGTTACCCTCTGAACAACACTGAAGCTAACCCTGCTCTCTGCCAGGCTACGTGATGGCCCTATCTCTTGTTGCACTAAAGGGAAGGTGCTGTCACGCCAGTGTTTGGGTGGCAGCAGAAGCAAAGCCCAGCCGGCAGCAGCGCTGGCTGAGCTCCATGGCCAGGAGCAGGCGTGGATGCCCACGGTGTGGGCAGGCAGGAGCCAGGCAGGGGCTGCTGTGACCAGTGGCGAGGTCCCGAGGGCTGGGGGAGCCTAGGGGGCAGGAAGCAGCATGGGGCTCCTGAGATAAAGCAACCCCATTTTCTTAGTTTTTCAGTTTTAGAAATAAGAAATTTCTGGAAAGATGTAGAAATATTTTTTTCTGTAGAGAGACATCCCCAAATATTTCTTCCCAGTTTTTCTCATAGTTAAAGATTTTTCTAAGTAGTTTTAGAATCCAGAAAAAGTCACCTCTATTTCTCTTCACTTTTCATTTTTAGAATTATTTAAAAATACCTTTTGTAGAGAGAAATCCCCAAATGTTTCGTTCCTGTTTCCACAACACATCTGTATTTTTGAAACTAGTTTCAGGGTTCTGGAAAATATATTTTCCCCTTATACAATAAAAAATAAAATTGCATTTCAGTGGTAATCTTTATTCCAGGAAGAAGTAAGACCCCCTCAGCCAGCCAGCCTGCTGCAGAGGCTCTTTACCCACAGGAGCTTTGTACCTAGTCGCAACCAACATACATAAAACCTTTTCCCAGATATTTCCTGGGATTTTTGACAAGCACACGTCTTAGTCTTCTCAGACAAACTTTGAGCACAGTGGGAATATCTTCAAGTTACCATCTTTGTTTGCTTCTGGTGGATCTCCCTCAGTTCTAGAGCAGGGCCTTCTCTCAGCTTCCTGCTGCCCCCGGGCTCTCCTCCCGGCCTGCTGGGCTTTGTTGGGTGGCACAGCCTGTGAGGTTGCTCCCACATGTGACTGAGAGCACTGCTTAAGCAGAAGCTATCCATCCTCTCTGCAAAAACATTCATCACTGAAAGGCACTAAGTTTCTTAAATAATTTGGGATAAATCTTGGTCATGAAGCGTCTCCACCTAAAGTTGGGCTTTCCAGGTGATATCAGCACACCTTTCAGGGTGGGCAGATGCCTTTTGTGTGCAGAGAACTGTCTCCCAACCCACTGGGCCTGAGGGGCATTCACTCCACAACAATGCCAAGATTTCGGCTGCAGCAGGAGGAGAAGCTGTGCTGAGTGAGAAGCTGAATCAGAAGCTTCAGTGTGCTCAGAAAGTCCTCACAAATAGGTACCTGTCAGTGGGGATGTGGATCATTCCTCTTGGGTTCTGGTGCAAACTGGGCATTTTGAGTAACATTTGCAGCCTGTACTGGCTCCCTCAGGCCTTACACAGCCCAAGGCAGCAAAGGAAGACTTGGAAAAAAGACCTAATTCCATAAAAGTGGTGTTGGGAAAGCAGGAGATTGCAAAGCACTGCTGAAAGCACGCAGTGTATATGATGTAAAATTATTGTTTAATTGATATACTGCAACATATTGTTCTAATGGTAGGAGGGAAAAGAAATAATGATCAGTTATCTCATTAATAATGTTCATTTTCTCTTCCACTATTGTCAGCGGGTTGAGTTAATTATTAAGCATGACAGTTGGGCTTTAATATATCAGCTGTAGATTCCAGTCCCAGCAGTCTAGTTTAATAATTGAGTTTCTTTGTCCCTCATTTTGACTAATAGCATACTTATAGCAATTATTAAAATTCATCATAGCACAAAAATAAACCATTTGAAACCTCACCAAAAATGGCAGCACAACAGAGCTCTGCTTAGCATTTAGTGGAGAATTCAGAACAGTTTCTTGGAAAGCAAGGAACAGCTTCTCTGGTAATTCAACAGCCGCAATGTGAACATGGACACTCCGTGAAAGCCAAGAGTGCTTCAGGTGAGCCAAGGCAGTGTTGAATAGGCTGCTGTCACTAAAAAAGCGCATTCAAACTTCTCGGGAAATTCCCTCTGAAAATGCAAATTCATATGTGGTTCTTTAGCTATAGGTAGTTCAGCCAAGCCATGGCAGTTTACCAGCACTGGCAGAAAGTTGTTTTAACACTGCATCATCAAACTGTTCTGGAGACTTCACAGTCTGC
This sequence comes from Melozone crissalis, assembly GCF_028551555.1. Taxonomy (NCBI): domain Eukaryota; kingdom Metazoa; phylum Chordata; class Aves; order Passeriformes; family Passerellidae; genus Melozone; species Melozone crissalis. Next base: position 21,427,385 of record NW_026535807.1, on the reverse strand, counting down.
CTTGGAATGGCTGTAGGTGCCAAGTGGACACAGCTTCTGCTGTGAGGAACTTAAAATCCTTCTTACTGCTCTTCCAGACTCTTTAAAGACAAGGTTTAACTTCCAGCATGAGCACAGCTCTGCATAAGCTCCTTGACCCCAAAACCTATAGGCATCAAGGCACCCAGAAGAAATCCTGCACATTCCCACCATGCCAGAGAGAAATGGGGCTTATTCAAGGACTGACAAATAGGCAAGATTTTGAGGGGTGAGAGTGGAATGAAAAGAGAAGACTTGAGAAAAGCCTGGTGTGTATAGTTTTGGGAGAAAGGGCAGCAGGACTGTAAGCTGCGTGCTCACCATCTCCTCCTCCAGGTGCACACAGGGATGGAGCAGCCCCAGTGAGGGGTTTCAGGCATTGAAACCACTGCAGACTTGGAATCAATTCACAAGTGAAAATAAAGACAGAATAATCACAGAATCCCAGACTGGTTTGGGTGGGAAGGGACCTCAAAGCCCCTCCAGTTCCACTCCTGCCATGGCAGGGACACCTCCCACTGTCCCAGGCTGCTCCCAGCCCCAGTGTCCAGCCTGGCCTTGGGCACCGCCAGGGATCCAGGGGCAGCCACAGCTGCTCTGGGCACCCTGTGCCAGGGCCTGCCCACCCTCACAGGGAGGAATTTCTCCTTAACATCTGACCAAGTACCTGGTTACACAGACACCAGGAACTGTCTCACTCTGCAGCAGGCTGCAGTCAATGTCTGCTGAAATATGACGCACAGAATCCACCACAGGTTCCTCCTGCACGCATTGCCTGCACTCCTCTCAGGACACAGCTCTCAGAACCAGTCCCAGAGTGCTCCTGCTGCCCAGGAGGAGATGGGAAAGGGCTGTGCCCTGGCTACAGCCTTGGCAAGAGCTCAGCAAGAGCCATCGGTGTCACCGCAGCCCAAGAGACAGGACAGGGAGAGAATTTCTATTTGCCCTTTGAAGCTGAGAAGGGACCAGTTTGTGTCTGAACAGCATTCCTTCACACCTCCCCATATTATCTAAAAGTAGGAGACTTAGCAATTAAGCAACCCTCAGACGAATAATTGAGAAAAACTAAAGACTGGAAAGATACCAAAGGCTTCCCTCACAGGACTGCAGAGTGATGCATTGCTTTGGAACTGCAGATAAACCAGGCCACAACCAACCTCAGCCTCTAGCCACTATTTAAGAGCCAGGAGGAAAAGACTGGAAGCAAGAAAACACCAGCTTACTACAAGTTTTGCCCTGAAACTCCATTGGCCCAGGAGCCCCAGGCTTTCCTGCATGATGCTTCGTGACTCCACGATGCTGTTACAGCCCTGCTCAGCTGCTGCACAGCCCATGCATCGTTCACTTGAGCAGCCTGAGCCTGGGAACACCAGAGAGTATTATCAGAGCACAGGGAATGCTGCTCTAACTGTTGGTTTGCAACATTATGTGGATAAATGATCATCTGGGGAAAGAAACATGGCATATGTATAATTAATCTACTTAGAATTTGTTGTAAATTAATCATATTGAATATTAAAACTATTCCCTATTCTCACGTTAAAATAACTCCTCAGTATTTTCATCTGATCTTACCAGAAATGATGAAAAGCTGGACTTTGCTGTCCACCTCTCCCATTCTTACCTCTTGCACTGCCAGGAAAGTGCTAAATAGATGAATTGCCAGCTCCCTGCAGCAGAGAGCTGATCTTCTGGGCCCTGTGACACACAGATGAGGGAGTCAAACCACAGAGGCCTTTGGAGGCTAAAATCCTGTGTCTCTGTGGTGCTCACAGCAGCTGGTGCCAGGCAAGAGGTGAGCAGCTGCACAGCTGACCCGAGGGCTGTGGGGAGTTTGAAATCCCACATATTTTGTTCATGCGTCAAATCTGGGCTCTGTTTCCTGTGCTCACCCCATAAACTCCATAGGTGAACTGACCAAAAATGGCATCACAGAGATCCCTGCAGATCAGCTAAGTGCAGATATATATCAGGTCAAAGACTGGACTCACTTACCTTGGAGATCCTTTCCTGTCGGATTTTGGTGCTGTCTAGATGGTCTGGGAAAAGCCCAAAGATGGCCTTGGGCCCCCGGGGTTCGAAAGGACGAGAGGAAGCTTCAGATTTGTTCTCGGTCTCGGTGTTTATTAATTGCTTATCTAAAAGATTTTCTCTTGGCCTGACAGAGTTCTGCTCAGCAGTCAGCCATGGGCACACACTGAGAGCCCCTGGGGCGGTCGTCTATCTTTATACCCGGAGTTACGTATACAATATTTATCATTTTTCTCCAATACCCTCTACCCTTATTAACCAGTGTTCCCCTAGTAAGGTCCAATCCTGGAGTGCCAACTCCACCACAGAAAATGGAGGCCTAGAGGAAGAAGAAGAAGGAGAAGGGCACGCCCCAATTCCTCCATCTTACTTCTCTAGACCCCCCTGTACAGGAATCTTAAACCCTGTATCTCACACTCCAATTAACTTGTCCCTTCACCATTCACCCCAGTGAAATCCTCCCGTCCTCATACTGATGTCATCTCCTATGTGGGATCAAAGTCCAGCCACCAGACATTTCTGGCAACATTCCAGGACTCCCGAGCCCCCCAGGGGCAGTCTTGTTCACCCTGCACCCCAGTTCTGAGAGACTGAGATCCCACATTTCCCCCTTCTGTTTGCACCAAAAAGATCTTTTTCGCCATCCGATTCATTGCATGTTTTAAACATGCAAATATGCATGGGACAACAAGTATGAGGACTAGGAGAACTATTAAAACATAAAACCCTATTTTTAAGATTCCTCTCCAAATGGGAGAGATGTCAAAGAATTCTGCCAGTTGATCGATCCGTGATCCTGTGATCTCGCCAAGCTTATTTATGCTGTCCTTTATATTTTTGATATTTTCATGAATTGACTTTGAATGATCTGAGAGATTCATGCAGCACATCCCCTCGAACTCTTCACACCCATGTCCATGAGCGAGCAATAGATAATCGATTGCTGCTCTATTTTGAAGAGTCGCCTGTCTCACACTACTGACGTCTTTTAACATGTCATCCAATGTGACAGACACAGACCGCACATGTTTGCTCAACCAACAACCCATGCGGTCGATCTGAGTCAAGGCCACCCCCGATGCTGTCTGAGGTGAGAAGATTGCTGTAGCAATACTCGTTTTCTTGTCCCAAGAAAACATTTCATCATTGCAATCTGCCGCATATTGCTGTATTGATCTTTTTTCTCTGTGCCTTTCCTCTCTTAACATGTTCAAATCAGGCGATAGCATTGAAATTTCCCCAATGCTGCATGGACCTCCCGTGGCATTAGCAGGAATGCCGTGCCAAATTCTGTCCCCGCAAATTAAGAACAGACCCCGCGGCAATTGCACCGGAACTTGGATCGATCCTTTGGTAGTTCTCTTTGTATATGTACACCAAGCTGAGGCATTCTTATAAAATTCATGAGTGGGAGTTAAATCAATAGTTTTCGCCTTTGTGACTTTCGGAGCTTCAAACTGCATGCAGAGTCTCATTGTCATGGACCCAAAAATCTCCAATTCCTGAGGTTCTGTAGAAGCCACAGGAAGCAGGTGTGTCCAAGCACACCACTCTTTTATAGGATTTTTAATGACCTGCGAAATGTTAATTGCAGAGTGCCCTGGAACTGGCCATTGGTCCACTGGCAATCCAATCATGCATGCTGAAAACGGTTTACCTGGTCTTGAATGTGTCAGGCAGATACTATCTAAATTCGCTGCCCGAGCTAAAGCCTCCCATACATTTTGCCTTGGTTGACTAACAAGTAAATCTCCCCCACTGCTTACTGCAATGAATGAAAGAACGATGCACATAAGCGTCATGAAACCCATTACTTCGCTTTTGTGTGAAAAACCCCCCAAGGTCCTTAGTTTCTTTTTTATTTCTCTTCTGGGTCGTTTTTCGCAGCCCGAGTCTCGACTTCTGTCTGAGTACTCGTCTCTTTGTTTCTTGGATCAGCGTTTTCGTGCTCTCGCGTCCGGAATGGCTTCACGTGCCGTGCCGACACCCACTTCAGACCTCGATCTGTGGAGATACAAGCGAAACCCTTTCCCCAAGTGATTAGTTTGAAAGGACCCTCTATTTGACCTGTTTCTGGGTTTCTGACCAAAACCAAAGGATCTCCCTTAGCTTTGCCTGTGTGTTGTTTAGAAAATGTCTCACGATCGGTGGATCAGGTTCCGAGGATGGATAATCCCTTTGTTGTGTTAACATTGTCTTCTTCGAGGTGCTTTTCTTTTTATATATTGTTGGAAAAAATTGCTGCATTGTTGCAGTCTCGCCACGAGATGGCGCTGTGGCTCCGCCGAGCCGACCCGGCATGTCGTGCACTTCTGCCCTCCTGCCACTAGGTGGCGCTGTCACCGGCCTCCCTGGCTCGGATGACGGAGCAATCTCGACTGCCCCACTTCCTCTTCCTGCTCGGCGTCCCCCGTGAGGGGAAGGGACTGGGACTCCGAGGCTCTGAACCAAAGGCACCAGATCTGGAGACAGTGTGGAGCCCCGGGACGTAGAATCCCTAACACGGCCCCTCCTCACCCGCGACGTCACAGGGGACCGGGCTCGGGTCCGCCCGCGTCTTACTTTCTGCGCATGCGTACTCTCCGAGCTGCTTCCTGTGTCCCCCAAGCTGACGTCATCGTCTCCCCCCTGTTTCACCTCCGAGGTCCCCGCCCCTCGGTCTGTCCCAGAGTCCGACCCCTCCTCCTCTGAAGTTGTGTTCGCCTCTCCCGCCGGTACTCCGGCTCTCCCCGTGATTCGAGCTGACCGTCGCACCGGGTTTGACGTCACAACCGCGCGCCTCCTGCGTCTCACCGCGGTGGCCCTTTGAGCCTGCACATTTTCCCTCAGCCCGCCTTCCGCGCTCGCCGCCCCCGCGCCCGCGTGTGAGTCTATACCCCGGTTTTTGCGAATTTCGCCCTCCGCGCGCGTCTCCTCATCTTCACCCGCGCTTGCCGCCGCCGCCGCGTCGCCGCTTTCACCGCGAACAGGCCCCCCCCCGATCCCTTATCTTCCTGCTCCCCCCCTTCTGCTCCTGACTCCTCCACACTCTCTGGAGTTTCAGGACACCCTTGGGGTTTGTTGCATTTTTTGATCGGGGGTTTTAATATTTTTTCCTGCTCTCTTTTTTCGAGAGCCCTTTCCCCCTGGCTTTTTAAAGCCAGAGCAATTTTTTTCCCGGAGCTTTGCCGCTCCGCCCCCTTCTCTGAGGGTACCGCAGCTTTTCGCTGCTTTTCCAGTCTTTTAGACTGCACTGAAATACCTTGTAACATGATTCTTACCGGCGAGAGTAGCTTTAACGCTGTCTCATCTTTTTTTGTTGCTAAAATATATAAATGCCTATTAATTTCTTGCCAAAACCCCACTTCGAACAGCAAACATGTCTCCGCAAGTGGATAATTAAGCCTTGCCCATAATAACAGCTGTTTTAATTCTTTCTTTGGGATCCCTTCTGTATATAATTCTGCTACACTTTGTAAGGTGGATAAGATTTCCCGTTGTTCCTGGGAGAGTGAGGCCCCCATGATTTTATTTTGGCCTTCTTACCGAATCTGTCGTCAGAGTGGTCTGGAGGCCCTTGTTCTCCGTCCAGCAGATTACAAAAGATGGATCCAGAGGCGCCTTTCTGGTCCCAGTCCAGGCCGCTCTGCTACGAGCTGTCTTCAGCAGAAGCTGAGAGATGGGATTTCTCAGTGACTGCTGATTTTTGCAGCTTCTCCCGGCCGGTTTTTTCTTTTTCTTCTTTCTTTCTTCAGGCTTCTCTCCTCTGGAGTTATCAGTGCTGTTCTCTTGGCTCTTCAGCTCTTCAGGGCTTTCCCCCCCCCGAAAGGTTTGGTGGGAGATAGCCCGCACAGCGGACGCCAGTTGTCGGATTTTGGTGCTGTCTAGATGGTCTGGGAAAAGCCCAAAGATGGCCTTGGGCCCCCGGGGTTCGAAAGGACGAGAGGAAGCTTCAGATTTGTTCTCGGTCTCGGTGTTTATTAATTGCTTATCTAAAAGATTTTCTCTTGGCCTGACAGAGTTCTGCTCAGCAGTCAGCCATGGGCACACACTGAGAGCCCCTGGGGCGGTCGTCTATCTTTATACCCGGAGTTACGTATACAATATTTATCATTTTTCTCCAATACCCTCTACCCTTATTAACCAGTGTTCCCCTAGTAAGGTCCAATCCCGGAGTGCCAACTCCACCACAGAAAATGGAGGCTTAGAGGAAGAAGAAGAAGGAGAAGGGCACGCCCCAATTCCTCCATCTTACCTCTCTAGACCCCCCTGTACAGGGATCTTAAACCCTGTATCTCACACTCCAATTAACTTGTCCCTTCACCATTCACCCCAGTGAAATCCTCCCGTCCTCATACTGATGTCATCTCCCATGTGGGATCAAAGTCCAGCCACCAGACATTTCTGGCAACATTCCAGGACTCCCGAGCCCCCCAGGGGCAGTCTTGTTCACCCTGCACCCCAGTTCTGAGAGACTGAGATCCCACACTTTCCAGCTTTTGTGATGCCTGACTCTATAAACTGAAGCTGGCATTTTGCTCACACTGCATTTTTGTCATAGCTTCTGAATCAATCCCTTCAGAACATCCGCTGAACAAGTACTGCTCTCCAGGCAGCTTCTCACACAGTAGAGGGATGGGCAATAGAAACCACACAATTTTTTTTACAAAGCTGTATTTGTTCTTTTCTAGGACAATTTTTGAATCAAGTGCTTTAGCACAAACATGTTTTTTCAGGATTACAATAGCCTCTCACCTTTACTGGTTCTGCAAAGCAAATTGGGTGCTGAATACCACTCACACATGAATTAGTGGCCAATTGGCCAAAACTTCTCTTTCTTGTCTCCAGCCCAGCTTAGCCATGACTCTGCACACTCAGAAATCACAGGGCAATGGAAGATTTGTCCTCTTAACAGCAGTAATGCAAGATGACTGCAGATGAAATTTTACATTCTAATTAATACTTGGTCCCCAGTGATGCTCCTGAGTGTCCTGGCTGTTCAGAGGTGTCCCAGCTCCCTCAAACACAACTGCACCAGCCAGGACATCTCATTTCATGGCCCGTGGCAGCAGAAACGCACTGCTACAAGGCTCTGAGGCCAGTGGGCCGCACTACAGAGCAGATAATCTCCAGCAGGGGTTGGAGGAAGAGTTCTGCTTTGAGCTCACCTGAAGATGATCAATAGCTGCACCCACCAAATTTGTTTTGTTGCTGCCCATCAGAACTAAGGAGAAGAATTTCTCAGGAGCTCCTGCCAACCATTGCCGTCAGCTATTTGAACTCATGTCCTTGTCCCTTTCCCAGGTCTGCTGTGTGAGGAGCCACCTCCACAGTGCTGCCAGACACCCTGGGGCCACCAGCCCCTGGCTGGAAGGGTTCCAGCCAGGTACTGCCAGCTCTGCATGTGCTGGGGATGTCACCTCCTGCACACACACCTCGTAAACGCCCTATAAACCCCCGGCACTGGAGTGCTGCGTGTGCATTACTATCAAGTTATGTCACTGCTTCCATAATAAAATTATTTCAGTGGGTTGTAAGTCAGGTATAAAACTCTCTTTGGGCTAAAACTTGGCATGTCCACATATGCAAACACACTCACACAGCCTGATTTCTGGGAAGGGGAGAGACTGTGCATTACTCCTGAATTCTGCACAGGGGCAGAGGGTATTCTCACGGGGAGAAGCTGCAGAGCACCCGCGAGGCCAGTGGGGCAAGGCAGAGACTGCTGGAAATGGGACGGCCACAAACCCACCCATCACTGCCATTCCAGCCGCCTTTCCATCGGCCAGCTCCGGGAAAGGGGACGGCATCTTGTCTGCTCTTGGGGACGGTTAGCCGAGGGTTACATGTTTTCCCAGCTCTGTCTGAAACTCGGAGGCTACAGGGACACTTCAGAGCCCCCTGCATAGGCTGCTTCAAAGGAGGAGTCCTTGCAAGCTCACCGGCACTAAACCCATCCTTTAAACAAGCTTTGCTTTGCAAGAGTTTGGATGCTCCTTGACTGTTCCTGCAAACTGCAGAGGGAAAACATGTTTGCAGTGCCAGGGCTGTCCTGGGATGTTGTGTTGCTTCTGTAGAAGCTGGACTTTTCTGTTCCCCCCATCATGTAATGGCTCTGCCCTGGTTATCTTCTCCTTCCCGTGTGCTGCCAGTTATCCCAGCTCCTTCCCAGTTGCCTTGGAGACTAATGTATCCTTTCTCAAATCCCGCCCCGGTGCCCTGTCCGTCCCTCGGCGCTCACACCCTTCTCTCTAGAAACTTCCAGCCAGAGCGTTGAGTGATTGGTTCAGGGAGCAGGGCCGCACCCTCAAGTTATCCCCATTGGGGTTGTCCCTAAGTGAATCTTTTGTATCCCGCTCCCCTCTGAAACTCTATTCGCCAGAGGGTCGACTCCTCCCCTGTCTCCCTCCCCGCTTGGAAGCTGTTGCAAGTGTCTCCCTCGTTCCCCGCCCGGCTGTCGGTTCCCCGCAGCTGGAGAGCGCTCTCTTCTTTGTGCTGGCTGCAGCCATGAGCCGTGCCACGTCCTAGCGCAAGGTGGGGCTGCTGTCACAGCACAGGGCGTTTGCCTCAGGCGCTGTCCCGAGCCACGGAGAGCGGGATAGCGCTGCCCTGCTGCTAGCGGTGCTGGATGGCTGGCGGGGCTGTGCGAGAAGGACAGTCCTTGCCCAGCTTGACCGCTTCACAGGGACATGGCTGCTGTTAAAGAGTGTAAATCGCGCTGCTCACAGAGGTCCCTCGTGCGGGGCCCTGCGAGCTTGGCACTATCACAGGAAGAAGAAATGTGCCGCTGGAAGCTGCATCCAACAGTGCTTGCAGAGTTAGTGGGAAGAGAGGAGGTATTTTTAAGAAGCATAAAGAAAAGGGGAGCATAGAGGGAAAGGGAGCCTCCTGCTGTCTCTTGAAATCTCCCCCAGGCTGAACAATCTCTCTTTGGGGCTAGAGACTGCCAGAAGCAGAACGGGGCAGTGCCTGCTGTAAACACGGCATCCTTGTGATGTCTGCAGCTGCCGGTGTTTGTACACTTGACCTTTTGTGATAAAGAGTAAGGACATTTCCTTCATGCTTAGTTTGCAAGTCTTCTAGGAAACACACCAAACTCCAGGCAGTCATTTGCTGCGATGTTTTGTTCCCTGAATAACACAAAACTCCACCTTCGTGTCAGTGTTGCTCTGGTTTGCTGGGTCAAAACCCACGTCTGGCCTGAGGGAGATGAGTCATTTGCCCGGGTGCTTCCACTCCTGCTGCAGCCCTGAGACGGTCAACATATAGAAAGCAAAAATCTAGGGAAAGAATGATAACAACCTCTTATAGTGTAACCAGGTGGTAAAAAAGGGGAGTGTGATTGAAAGTAAGGGTATTCTTATTTAATTTCATGCAACTGCATTTAGTGATATTAGTGGTTTGAGCATTGCTGTACATCCTCCCAACTAGAAATTACCTGGTTCCACCATGTGGACTCAGAAGAATGTAACAGCTCCATCTTTTCAGGGAGGAGGCAGCACTAGGACCCCAGTGATTGTTTCACACAGTAGACCCGAGCACACAGTTTGCTCCAGCTCGGAGCATGGGCTCATCCCAGCCTAACAACTCCTGAAGGCTAAATTATTAGAAATAGGCATTACCACAGGACGTATGATGGCTATAATGAGATAATCATCACACATCTGGATTTTTAAGACACAGAGCATAGTCTGGTGCTTTCCAGTCCCTGGTGACATGACCTAATAGCAAGACGTCCCTGGAGCTGCGCTAGTGCAGCACTCTGTGCTGGGGGAAGGAGGCACTTCTGGGCTGGGAGAGCACACAATTGGCAGCCCATGGCTGTGATTTACACAAAGCTGTTTGTGTCTTGTAAATAGATTTCTTTTCCTTCAGTGGTAGGGAGCCAGGAGATGCATTGGTCAGCAGCTGAACAGGGACCATCTTGGTGCAGAGCCAGGAGCAGGGGAAGGACAAGCCTTCCAGCCCAGAGTACTGACATGGCTTTTGAAATGAAGAGCTGCAGCAAATGTGGAAGGGTAAATAAGGCCAGGAAATCTTTTGCTGTATGAATGAACTCCCCGGTATTTATGATGCAGAGTTTCCAGGGATGTTGCTGTGGAGCTGGGCACCTGCTGGGCAACTGATTGTTCCCAAACTGAGGTGGGTGCCATGTTATCATTCCCTGGCTCTACCTGTCCCTATCTGGCTGCTCCTCAAAGCTCTGGCTTCAGCCCAATCTTCTGCCTTCTGAGCAGCAAGATTTAAATGGTCCTTATCATTCAAATGACTTGACTTCAAATTGAAATGAGTTGATTATTTTAATAGGGGATTAAATCAGCTCCCTCTGATCTAATGGTGTTGGTGTCTGGGAACAGTGCAGCCAGGACTGAGATGCTCAGTACAGGCTGCAAAACCTGCTGGAAATGCACGACAGTATTTAGGTTGTTTATGACATTCACCTCCCATTTCCTCATGCGGCTCCTGCACCTGTACTGGGTGGGCGAGGCTGCGCATGCCCTTTGAGCAGAGATGAACTTTTGGGGTCAGCTGCCTAATGGCCAGGAGGTGCCAAACTGTTGGGGTCACTGGTGTCCTCTGCCTGCCCTGCAATTCATAGCCACCATTTCTCTCACCTCCTATTTCTTCTCCCTGTACCTCTGCCACTACTTCAGCTTCTCAAACCTTTTTTTCTGTTTCTCCTTCCCTCTGGAAGTTGCCAGATCTTCTCTTCTCTTCCCAAGGAAGTGATGTGGGCTCATTTTCCTTCTCCAGTCTTCACACCTGGTTTGTTCCTTCCATGTGCTGGAAGATGCATTGGCAGATGGGTGTGGAGAAAACATCAGAGAGTGAACCAAGTCATTTACACCAAGACAGATTGGATTATGTTATCCCTGGGTTGTTTAGAATCATGGAATCAGAGCATCCTGAAAGTTGGGAAAGACCTTCACAATAATCAATTCCAACCATCAAGCACCACCATCACTGTGTTCACCACTAAACCACATCCCAAGTCCCGCATCAACATGTCTTCTGAGCTCTTCCAAGGATGGTGATTCTACCAGTGCCCTGGGCAACGTGTTCCAATGCTTTACAACCTTTTCCAAGAAGAAATGTTCCCTGATTTCCGATCTAAACCTCTCCTGGTGCAAGTTGAGACCTTTTCCTCTTGTCCTGTCCCTGTTCCCATGGGAGCAGAGCCCCACCTGGCTCCACCCTCCTGTCAGGGACTTGTGGAGAGCCACGAGGCTCCCCCTGAGCCTCCTTTTCTCCGGGCTGAAACCTGGAGAAACTCCAACCCACAGTTGGAGTTGATTCAGAGGAACCAACAAATCTGTTTTAGGTTCTGTTAAATGATGCTGGCTGCTCTTAGTAGTAAAAACCAGAAAACAAACGAGATATGCCCAGCAGCTCAGTGTGGTGAGTTGTGCTAGGAAAGAGCCCACTCCAGACTCCAATGGCACAAGCATCAGCACCAGATTCTGCCTGGGATAACCTCTGTGAATTTCTCTCTCAACTTATGCAGCTGAAATAATAACTGATGCACATGAACCAAACCTTCACAGTGGGTACTTTTGTTCCCTGGTGTTTCCAAACAAAAATCAAACATGAACAGTGAGAAATTATTTCATCTCTACAAATGAGTGGCAGCATGAGAACTCAGCAATATGTTAAGAGAAAATCTCGCTGGTACACTGAATTACACTTTTCCTGGAGTGAAGCAAGCGCCCTTGTGATTGAAAAACTCCCTTTCCAGACTCAGAGATTGTTTTTAAAAAGTATTAAAAAAAAAGTATAATGTTCCAAAACTCAGCCAGGAAAGCAGCGGTAATAATTCTACCCTAATGGCTCTGAAACTAAGCTAGACTTAGCCTGAACTTTTTCAATTTGGAATGTATGTATAGACAATATTGCTAAGATATCGCTGCAGTAGATGCGTGCAGTGTGTGCTGCACTGCCCAGCTGCTGGCTCTGTCCCAGCAGAAACTGCTGCTCCATCCCCACGGGCTGCAGGCCCCCATGGGCAGGGCTGGGGCGTGGGGGCTGCTCCCCTGCATGGCCTCCCCTTCACATCCCTGCCAGAGCCATGGGCAGCTGCCTGAGGCCCCCGAGCGCGCTCAGGAACTGACCACTGCTGCTGGAGGTCTGGGTGCTGAGCCCCTGAGTCATCTCTCACTCGGACATGCTGACAAACAAAGGAGGAACAGGGCCTCAGTGGCCCAAAGAGCTGCCCAGAGAACCAGGAGGACCTGGACGAGTGGGATTGCAGAAGCGGCGCGGGGAGAACATCCAGGCAGGCTGCGCTGAGGCTGGGGCAATGGAAAATCTGCAGTGGGAAGGAAACAACACAGCGTCTGGTATTTTGAAACACAGCTAGAGTTTTCCTGTGCATTCTGACTAGGAGTCAGCAATGGTAGGCTGTGAAATTCCTAATACCTGTCTGGCCCTTGGGGCTGAGCTGTGGGATGAAGCTCTGGGAGGAGACCTGGGAGTGATCCTAGGGTGAGCCAGGGTTACCCATATCAGAGCAGGGCCCGGAACAGTGGGAAGGGATCCATGGCAGCCTCGCTCCTTCTCTACCGTTTCCCAACCATGAGCCAAAATACATCCTGAAGCACATGGTGAGAGAACTGCTCAAAGGAAATGGTGGGTGCATTCCCTTAGCCTTGTCCTGGGGCTGAGCAGCCGGGGGATTTGGCTGCACATCTGGAGACGCTGTGCCCGGCACAGTGGGAAAGGATCCATGGCAGCCTCGCTGGCCCTCTGCCCTTTCCCCACCATGGGCACCCCGTGCAGCCGCTCCCAGGTTTGGGGACGTGTCTCCCACGGAGGGAGCCCAGCAGGACAGCTCAGTACCCGAGTGCCCTGAGCCTGCTGGGGACAATTCCTCTGGGCTGTGCCCGTCTTGTCCGGGCTGTGCCCGCAGTGCCAAGCAGCAGAGAGGGCAGCTCAAGCCTCAGCAGGGCTCAGGCCCAGAGGCACAGCCATTACCTCCTGTGGCTGTGCCTGGCATCGCCTCCCTTCCTGCAGCAGAGGCTGCCAGTGAGCCCCTGCTACCATTGGGAAATTCTTCCTTCTCTGAAGCTTCTCCATCCATTTCTGCAGAAAGGAAAAGGGACAGGTGGATCAGGTAGGGTTGTTCCCTACTGGAAAGGTGGAATCATCAGGAGGTAATGCTTGACAAAAACGCAAACTTGCTGGGTAGGCCAGGGCCTACTTGCATCAAAACAGCCACCCATACCGATCAGCCTAGATAGACACTGGGAAATTGCAGGGCATCTCAGGGTGTGCATGGCCCGTAGTGCTGTTCGGACTGCCTGTCAGCTGATGCCCAATGCCTGCCTGCAGAGGCTGGGGAAAAGCTGCAGCCAGGCCAGGCTGGCAAACAGCCCTACAGGGCGTGGAAGCAGCAGCGGGGCAGCCAGGCTGCCATGGATCCCTTCCTGCTGTGCTGGGCACGGCGTGTCCAGATGTGCAGCCAAAGCCCCCGGCTGCTGAGCCCCAGGACAAGGCTGAGGGAATGCACCGACCTTGTCCTGCCTGAAGCATTTCCTTCAGCATTTGCTGCATGACTTTGAGTGGCTCATGGGCTTTCTTGTCTCCTGTAGCTTTGTTTTTTCCCCTTGGAGGACCTAGGAGCAACACGATTCCATTTCCCGGGAATGGATGCCACAAGAGCAAGGCTCAGCCTGTGTGGTCAGCAGGGACACACTACTCACCCCTGCGACGGGAGCTGGGCTTGTGTGCAGGAACCACCAAAGGAGCTGCAGAACTCCTCTCTGGAGACACACCTGTAACTCAACAGCCACAGAAGCCTCTGTCATCTCTGCTCAGCTGCACGGGCACCACTGAGCCGCAGGAGCGGCGAGGGGATCGTGCAGGGCGAGGGCACACACGTGCATGGCTCTGTCCTGGCACCTGCAGCGATGCCAGGATATTGGCACTGTTAGGAAAGGCACAAGGAGAACTTGCCTCTAGCATTCTCCAAGAGTTTCAAGCCATCATCCAGCAGGGCATCCAGAAAATGCAATTTGCGATCCCAATCTAGAAGCAAGCACAGATCAGACCCATTTCCATGGCCTGCTGGAGTCCCCCTTTGCCTCTTGGAAATGGGCACTGTAAGGGAGTTGGTTATGGCCGGGGGAGCCAGATGTGCATGGACATGGCCATAGCTGCACAGGGGTCTGGGGAGCTCTGGGCTGGCTCCTGGTCCATCCCCATTCTCTTTGCAGGCCCTGTGCAACATCCCTGGAGAGGTGCCTGGAGCAGCGCAGGTTGCATTGGGGCTGTCTCACAGCCAAAGCTGAAACTCCTTCTAAAGCCCTGGTGCAAAAATGCAGCAGACAGTGCCACAATCATCCCTCCCTCCGTCCTGCCCTCCCTTACTCCCTTCCTGACTCCCTCTCTCTCTTTATACCTCTTTCCTTCGAAATTGCTACCGCAACAGAAGCAGACATAGCCAAGCCCTGTCAGGACCCACTGGAGCCTTGCTCTCCCCCTCTGCCCTTTCCCCACCATGGGCACCCCGTGCAGCCGCTCCCAGGTTTGGGGACGTGTCTCCCACGGAGGGAGCCCAGCAGGACAGCTCAGTACCCGAGTGCCCTGAGCCTGCTCGGGACAATTCCTCTGGGCTGTGCCCGTCTTGTCCGGGCTGTGCCCGCAGTGCCAAGCAGCAGAGAGGGCAGCTCCAGCCTCAGCAGGGCTCAGGCCCAGAGGCACAGCAATTACCTCCTGTGGCTGTGCCTGGCATCGCCTCCCTTCCTGCAGAAGAGGCTGCCAATGAGCCCCTGCTACCATTGGGAAATGCTTCCTTCTCAGAAGCTTCTCCATCCATTTCTGCAGAAAGGAAAAGGGACAGGTGGATCAGGTAGGGTTGTTCCCTACTGGAAAGGTGGAATCCTCAGGAGGTAAAGCTTGACAAAAACACAAACTTCCTGGGTAGGCCAGGGCCTAATTTCATCAAAACAGCCACCCATACCGATCTGCCTTGATAGACACTGGGAAATTGCAGGGGATCTCAGGGTGTGCATGGCCCATGGTGCTGTTCGGGCTCCCTATCAGCTGATGCCCAATGCCTGCCTGCAGAGGCTGGGGAAAAGCTGCAGCCAGGCCAGGCTGGCAAACAGCCCTGCAGGGCGTGGAAGCAGCAGCGGGGCAGCCAGGCTGCCATGGATCCCTTCCGGCTGTGCCGGGCACGGCGTGTCCAGATGTGCAGCCAAAGCCCCCGGCTGCTGAGCCCCAGGACAAGGCTGAGGGAAATGCACCCACCACGGCGTCTCTCCAGATCACTCGGCATCTTGTCCGTCTGTTTGGATGCCTCCAATGACTTACGGTCTCCTCTAGGTTTGTTGTTCATTCTCAGGGGACCTTAAGAGAAATGTTTCCAATTTCCCATGAGTGGGTGCCACAAAAGCAGGGCTCAGCCTCTGGGGTCAGCAGGGACACACTACTCACCCCTGCGATGGGAGCTGGGTTTCTGTGCAGTACAAGCAAGGAAGCTGGAGAAGTCCTCCCTGCAGACACCCCGGAAACTCAACAGCCACAGAAGCTTCTGCCATCTCTGCTCAGCTGCACGGGCACCACTGAGCCGCAGGAGCGGTGAGTGGATCATGCAGGGCGAGGGCACACACGTGCATGGCTCTGTCCTGGCACCTGCAGCCATGCCCCCCTGGCCGAGCTTTGGGCTCTGAGCTGGCAGCTCTCCCAGGGGAAAGGCCTTGACCTACCCTCACCATCTCCCAGAGGCTCAGTCCTGGATGTGGGTTGGGAAGCCAGATCACCTTCAGCAACAGGTTCAGCTGCAAAGAAAGGCAGGACAGAACAGCACCCGTGGCACTGTAGGAGATCCTCAGGCTGCAGGCAAGGCTCAGCCCCGGGGCACAGCCCTGGGCCCGGCCCCTTCCCTCCCTGCTCTTCTCTGTGACTGCACAGAGCACACGGAAGGACACACTGGCATTGGACATGGGAGGAGGAGGGACAGCTAAATGCTCCTTCCTTCGACTAACAGCGATCCTGTGGGATCGCTCAGGGCTCCAGAAGGGAATAGGGCAATGTTTTCAGAATTCTTCACCGCTGACTGATCGAAAATGGCAGATGAGTGAGTTCTTGCCACATGGACACATAGGGTTATTCTCCCAATAGAAAGGGAAATTGAGAACTTGCCTCCAGTATTATCCAAGTTCTTTAAAGTGTCATTCACCAGAAGTTGCAAATAACTGATGTCACGATCCAGATCTAGAGGGAAGCAGAGATCAGAACCATTTCCATGGTGTGCTGGGATCTCCTTCTACCTTGGGGTACTGGCTACTACTTGTGGGTCAGGGAAGACCATGGAAGCCAGATGTGAATGTCCTGCAGCCTGGGAAGCTCTGGGCTGGCTCCTGGTCACTTTCCTCCCTCTTTCCTTATTCTGTGTAAGATCCCTGCAGAGGCATCAGGGGCTGCCCAGGGCCCTGGGGGCTCTCTCCCTCCCCCAGAGGAAACCTTCCCTAAATGCCTGGGGAAAACCTTCCCCAGCGCTTCCCGGGGAGGAGGGAGCGCTGTCCCGGGAAAGGGGAGCCAGGCTGCCGGCTCACCTGCTCGCCGCGCTTGCAGCGGAGCAGCCTGGGCAGCCCTGGCAGGCAGGGCCACGGCCAGGAGGAGCAGGAGGAAGAGGCGCAGAGCAAGGGCCATGCTGCCTTGCCCTCTGCCAGTCCCGCAGCTCTTGCTGCCACCGCTGTCCTGACACCGCTGTCCCAATGTCAGCACCACTGCTGCCACCGCCGCTGCTGCTGCCGCAACAGTTGTGCTCAAGCACTGACTGCTCGCTGCTTGTGCTGCTGTGCAACCACCGGGTCTGGGACATCTGTGACATCAGAGCCTGCTGTGACCTCAGCCTGCTGTGACCCCTGAGCCTGCTGTGACCTCAGCCTGCTGTGACCCCTGAGCCTGCTGTGACCTCATGGCCTCAGCTGTACCCCCAGAGTGTGCCCCCATCTTTTCAAATGGTCTGCCCTGAATGTAAATATTTTGCTTCATCAAAGGGCCATTGCTCAGCAAAGCCTTTGTTTTGCCTGATGACATTGCTGCTCAAGTTCTGTCCCTGGGATGCTCCAAATTTACAGAATTCACAAAATTCACAGGATGACCAAGTTTGAATAGACCTTGAAGGTCATTGAATCCAACCCATGTCCCAACACCTCAACTAAACCATTGCACCCAGTGTCACATCCAGTCTTCTTTTAACACGTTTAGGAATGGTGACTCCACCATCTCCCTGGACAGGCCATGCCAGAACCTTATCACTCTTTCTGTGAAAAACTTTTTCTTAATACCAACCTGTATTTCCCTTGGCATGGCTTGAGGCTGTGTCCTCTCATTCTGCCAGTTGCTGCCTGGAGAAAGAGACCAACCCCACCTGACTATAGGTGGGGTGGTCCTGGGGGGCTCCATCTTTCAGGGAGTTGTAGAAGAAGCTCACCTCTGAGCCTTCTTTTCTCCAGGCTAAATACCCCCAGCTCCCTCAGACGTTCCTCATGGGGTTTGTTTTCCAAGCCCCTCTCCAGCCTCGTTGCCTCCTCTGGATGTGCTCAGCGTCTTGATGTCCTTCCCAAACTGAGGGGCCAGAACTGGACACAGCACTCGAGGTGAGGCCTCACCAGTGCCAAGTACAGGGGAAGAGTGACCTCCCTGCTCCTGCTGGCCACACTATTCCTGACCCAGGCCAGGATGCCCTTGGCCTTCTTGGTCAGCAGGGCACACTGCTGGCTCACATTCGAGCAGCACTCCCAGGTCCCTTTCTGCCTGGGCACTGTCCAGCCACACCGTCCCCAGCCTAGAACGCTGCAGGGGGTTATTGTGGCCAAAATGCAGGACTGGGCACTTGGACAAAACTTCATCCTATTGGACTCTGCCCATCCCTCCAACCATTCCAGGTCTCCCTGCAGAACCCTCCTACCTTCCAACAGATGGACAGAGCTCGCAGCTCCGTGTCATCTGCAGATTTACTAATGAAAGACTCAACCCGCTCATCCATGGTGTCAATAAAAATATTGAACAGAGCTGGCCCCAGCCCTGAGCCCTGAGGGACACCCCTGGTGACGGGTGCCAGCTGGATGCAGCACCGTTCACCACCACTCTCTGGGCCATCCAGGTCCTAAACCAGCAAAGAGTTCTCCTGTCCAAGCTGTGGGCTGCAGCTTTTCCGGGAGTGTGCTGTGGGACACTCCACAGTGCCAAAGGCCTTGCTGGAGTCCAAATAGACACATCCACAGCCTTTCCTGTACCCACCAGGAGGGTCACCTGGTCATAAAAGGAGATCAGGTTGGTCAGACACAACCTATGCCTGCTAAGCCCCTGTTGGCTGCCTCTGATAGCCTGGCCATCCTCTAAGTTCTCTGTGATGACACTCAGTATAAACTATTCCATCACCTCACCAGGTACTGAGGTCAGGCTAACTGGTCTGTAATTACCAGGATCCTCCTTCCACACCTATTTTGTGGATGGATGTCACATTGGCCAGCTTCCAGTCATCTGGAGCCTCACCAGTGAGCCAGGGCTGCTGGTAAATAATGGAGAGCAGCTTGGCAAGCTCATCTGCCAGTTCCCTCATCACCCTGGGGTGGATCCCATCTGGCCCCATAGCTTATGAGCATCCAAGTGGCTCAGCAGTTCTTTGACTACCTCCTCTTGGATAACAGGAGGCCCATTCTGCTCCCTGATACCATCTACCAACCCAGGAGGACAGTTGTCCAGAAGACAAGTTGTCTTCCCACTGAAGACTGAGGCAAAGAAGGCCTCTGCCTTCTCCTCAACTGCAGTTACTAAGTTCCCTCCCACATCTACTAAAGAACAAAGATTGGTCTTACCCTTCCTTTTGCCATTGGTATATTTGTAAAAACATTAATACTTTTTATTATCCTTTGCAGAAGTCGCCATTTCAAGTTCAAACTGAGCTTTGGCCTCCCTAATTTTTTCCTACATGCTGCCGCCAGGTGGGCTTTGCTGGTGCTACCACCCGGACACTGGGGTGACGGCACCTTCTGTTTACTGCAAGAGAAGAGCTGGGCCAAGCCCTGAACCTTCAGTAGGGGCCAGAGGGCAGGGCCAGTGCCTTCAGCGGGAGAGGACCTTGTTTGGGTTGGGGCAGCATCTGCACAGCAACAAGCTGGTAAAGCAGCTGTGACAGGGACATCGGGTGTGGGCAGGGAGATGTGCAATTAAAGATCCAGTTCTCCCTGAGGTGTTTGGCAGGACCTATGAAGGGAGAAAGATATGACTGTGGAAAGAGGCCATGGCAAGAGACACAGTAAAGAGTGGCAGTCCTGCAAGCAGAAAATCCTAAGGATTCATCAAGTGGATTTAGACCATGTATTCCTGTCTTGTTTTGAACCTCTACAGAATCCATGGGGAGCGTCAGCCCATGCTGTGCTGCACTGCTGAGCTGGCAGCACGGTGGATGTGGGCAGGACGTTCTCCGTTTCCCCCAGAGCTGGGGCCTGCAGGCACCTTGCCGCCCCTTGGCACAGGCTGTGCCACCCAAGAGAGCCCAGCAGGCCGGGAGGAGAGCCCGGGGGCAGCGCAGCTGCTTGGGCAGTGGCTGCTTGGAGGGACACGGGCCAAAACCATCCCTGAGCAGCCACTGCCAGCCCTGGCCCTCCCTGCCCCGTGACAGCTCCCCCAGCCCCAGGGCACAGAGTCAGGCCCTGTCAGGAGCCACTGGAGCCTTGGTCTCCCCCTCTGCCCTTTCCCCACCATGGGCACCCCGTGCAGCCGCTCCCAGGTTTGGGGACGTGTCTCCCACGGAGGGAGCCCAGCAGGACAGCTCAGTACCCGAGTGCCCTGAGCCTGCTCGGGACAATTCCTCTGGGCTGTGCCCGTCTTGTCCGGGTTTTGCAAATGTAAACATTAAGAATTAAAAGCAATTTTATTTTTTATTGTCAAAGTGTCAGAAGATTCTAGGTTTCTGTAAAACTAGGTAACTGTAAAACTACTTTGACAAATAGAGAACTGTTGGAGTGAAGGGGAACAAATATCTGGGGTCTGTATTCTATGAAAAACTTTTCTAAATGCAGCAAATGAAAAACATATCAAAATGTTTCAAATGAAAAACAAAGATAACATGAGGGTGCTGTTGGTCTCACGAGCCCCATGCCCGGCTGCTGCCTGCCCAGCCCTGGCTGTGCCCAGACAAACAGCTCTGCTAGTGCTGGTGGTAGCATAGAGACACCTGAGCTGGAGCTGGACTCAAGCTTGTGATAGATGAGTAATGTGCCATTTGAGTCTCACAATTAAAAGACAAATATAATGTATATATGTTAAGAGAAGTTTTATAGACTTATTATTATGTTTTACCCTCCTTGCATTGTTATCATGGGGTGACCTGAGCTCCGGCCATCAGGATGGTCACCTTGTTATGACAGCAGCACCTGACCTCCAGTCGAGATGTAAGGAATCAAAGTGCACCACTGGACAGCAAAGAATAGGTCAATGGACAGAACTTTAGGAAGGGCAAAAGAGTTAAAAAGTGAAACCTCCCTTCTGTAGATGAGCATATGGTGGGAAAATCCTCTAGTCCTGGTGCTGTAATAATTTCCTATTCAGTCCTCTGTGATATTTGAAATAAATTTTTAATAAACCTCTTGAATTTTTAGAAGAAAGTATCATTTTCCTCAAAAGCCACTCCCTGGCTTGCAGGGCTGCACCTCTTGCCCTGACAGGAGATCCCGGCCAGTCCCTTTGGGGACAGAAGGTGCTGTTCTGCGTAGTGGTTGCAGGATGTTTCCAACAATAAGCTGGTAATGCACCTGAGGAAGGGACAATGGACACTGGCACGGAGATGCAAGATGGCAGGACCAGTTCTCCCACACTGAAGTCCTCGGCCGGTCTTGTGAATCTGCAGAGGCGCTCCTGTGAAGAGAGGAGGTGGCTGAGGCCCCAGCTGCCAGGGGCACACAGGGAGCCTCCTGCACAGCAGGGCCCAGAGCTGGCAAGGCTCCCCAGCACGGCTGGAGCTGCTGGCACAGCTTGGCCCAGCTGCACAGCTGTCCCTCAAGGCCCCGGCGAGCAGGGCACGGCTCTGGGCAGGCTCCCTGGCCAGGAGCGGGCCCCAGAGCGCCTCTGCCTTTCAAGGGCAATCTCGTCCCTGCTCTTTCTCCTCCCCACCGGGCTTTGCCTCTGCCCTGTGCCCCTGGGGTTTCCCTTGGCCAGGCAGCCTCAGTGGGAGCCAGCACGGCCTGTGGCACCAGCAGGCCCGCCAGGACAAGGTCCGGCAATGAGGAGGCCAATGAAAGCTCTGGGCAGCAGCAGAACCCTCAGCAGAGTTCTTTGGACAATCATGGACTGGCCACACCTACAACGCAGCCTCACTGGGAATGTTTCCTGTCTGCAGTAGACTTTCAAAAGAAGTTGTTTGAGGGAAAGATGAACAAAACACTCACCCTTTTCTCTTCCAGTAATTCCAAATTTGGAAACAGCATAAAATAAAGATAAGCTCCACAAAAAGTAGGCCAGCCATTAATCCCAGCCAGCAGCCTCTTCCCTTACAGACAACCCCTCCAGGGCCCTCCTGGGAATCAGGAAGATGTGCTGTGGTTCCAGCTGCACCTGTGGGAGCAATGGGGAGTGTCAGCCCGTGCTGTGCTGCACTGCTGAGCTGGCAGCACGGTGGATGCGGGCAGGACGTTCTCCGTTTCCACCAGAGCTGGGGCCTGCGGGCACCTTGCTGCCCCTTGGCACAGGCTGTGCCACCCAAGAGAGCCCAGCAGGCCGGGAGGAGAGCCCGGGGGCAGCACAGCTGCTTGGGCAGTGGCTGCTTGGAGGGACACGGGCCAAAGCCATCCCTGAGCAGCCACTGCCAGCCCTGGCCCTCCCTGCCCCGTGACAGCTCCCCCAGCCCCAGGGCACAGAGTCAGGCCCTGTCAGGACCCAGTGCAGCCCCTGCCCAGTCGGGAGCCAAGGCTGGCTCTGGCCCTGGGCTGGCGGCAGGGCTCCCGCTCGGGGCTGCTCCTGTGCCTTGGGCCTCTGGGCACTCAGGGCCAGCTCCGGAGCAGCTGCAGCAGGAGGGACGTTGGTGCACGAGTCCCCTTTCCCCGGGGCTTTGAACGAGCTCCAGAGGCCTCAAGGCCTCCAGAGGCGCCTCCAGCTTTGGCTGCTGCCAGGCCATGGAAGGGCAGGCCCTGGGGAAGAGCTGCTGCCACACAACCCTGTCTAGGGTTCAGCCTGGCAAAGCAATTACCTTCTGTGTCTGTGCCCGTATCTGGCATCTCCTCCTTTCCTGCGGCAGGGGCTGCCAATTGGCCCCTGCTTCCTTCAGGATATGCCTCCTTCTGTACAGATATTTGGTCCATCCCTTGATAAATGGAAAGCTGAATCAGATGGAAGTGTTCCTGATTTGGGTGCTGGCATCTTCAGGATGTCATGCTTGCCCAATATGGGGAAAGGATTGAGAAAATGTGTGGGCTTTTAGGGCAGGGCCATGGCTCTCCCTGTTCCAAACAGCCACCAGGCCTGAGCTGCAGGAGCGGTGACGGGATCGCGCAGGGCGAGGGCACACACGTGCATGGCTCTGTCCTGGCACCTGCAGCCATGCCCCCCTGGCCGAGCTTTGGGCCCTGAGCTGGCAGCTCTCCCAGGGGAAAGGCCTTGACCTACCCTCACCATCTCCCAGAGGCTCAGTTGTGGAGTTGGGTTGGGAAGCCAGATCACCTTCACCAACAGGTTCAGCTGCAAAGAAAGGCAGGACAGAACAGCTCCTGTGGCACTGTAGGAGATCCTCAGGCTGCAGGCAAGGCTCAGCCCCGGGGCACAGCCCTGGGCCCGGCCCCTTCCCTCTCTGCTTATCTCAGTTGCTGCACAGAGCACACAGAAGGACACAGTGGCATTGCACATGGGAGGAGGATGGACAGCTAAATGCTCCTTCCTCCCACTGACAGTGATCCTGTGGGATCGCTCAGGGCTCCAGAAGGGAGCAGGGCAAGGTTTCCCTGAATCCATCAAGCTTGAGATGGTCTAAAGGGAAAGGGCACATCTATGAGCTCTTGCCACCTGGTCTCTGCAAATGTTGTCAGGAAAGGTACATTGAGAACTTGCCTCCAGCGTTTCCTAAGAGATTCAAGCCGTACTCCAGCAGGGCTTGCAGATAATCCATGTCCTGATCCCAATCTAGAGGTTAGCAGAAATAAGATTCATTTCCATTGTGTGTTGGAATCCCTGTCTGCCTCAGGGAACTGGGCACAGCATGGGGGTCAGGTAAGTCCCTAGGATCCAGATGTGAATGGACAAGGCCAAAGCTGCACAGGGGCTTTGGGAGCTCTGGGGTGACTCCCGGCCACTCTCCACCCTCTCTGCAGACCCTGTGTAACATCCCTGGTATGGTAGCTGGACCAGCCAAGGCCTCTTTTGGTTCTCTCAGCTGCACAAAGGAAACTCTCCTTTAATCCCTGGGGAAAACTGCAGCAGGCTGTGTTGCAAACTCCCTCCCTCCTCTCCTCCCTACCACCCCTCCTTCTGCTGGGACACCTCCCCCATACCAAGGGCACACAGCCACGCCCAGTCAGGACCCACTGGAGCAGCCGCTCCCAGGTTTGGGGATGTGTCTCCCACAGAGGGAGCCCAGCAGGACAGCTCAGTACCCGAGTGCCCTGAGCCTGCTCGGGACAATTCCTCTGGGCTGTGCCCGTCTTGTCCGGGCTGTGCCCGCAGTGCCAAGCAGCAGAGAGGGCAGCTCCAGCCTCAGCAGGGCTCAGGCCCAGAGGCACAGCAATTACCTCCTGTGGCTGTGCCTGGCATCGCCTCCCTTCCTGCAGCAGAGGCTGCCAATGAGCCACTGCTTCCTCCGGGAAATGCCGCCTTCTGCACAGCCTCTGCACCCACTTCTGGAGAAAGAGGCGCCCCTGATAAGGTGGGCCTGTTCCTCACTGGGAAGGTGGCATCTTCAGCAGCCAGTACTTGTGAAACATATGGTTAAGTATCAGGAAATGATACAAAATGACTGGAGAGGCCAGAGCCCACTTTCATCAAAACCCTCGCCCTTAGTGATCAGCCTAGAAATGGAAAATCACAGGGGATCTTATGCTCTTGGTGAGTTTTGGGCTGCCTGTCAGCTGATGCCCATTGCCTCCCTGCAGAGGCTGGGGAGGAGCTGCAGCCAGGCCAGGCTGGCAAACAGCCCTGCAGGGCGTGGAAGCAGCAGCGGGGCAGCGAGGCTGCCATGGATCCCTTCCTGCTGTGCTGGGCATGGCGTGTCCAGATGTGCAGCCAAAGCCCCCGGCTGCTGAGCCCCAGGACAAGGCTGAGGGAATGCACCTACCTTGTCCTGCCTGAAGCATTTCCTTCAGCATTTGCTGCATGACTTTGAGTGGCTCATGGGCTTTCTTGTCTCCTGTAGCTTTGTTCTTTCCCCTTGGAGGACCTAGGAGCAACACGATTCCATTTCCCGGGAATGGATGCCACAAGAGCAAGGCTCAGCCTGTGTGGTCAGCAGGGACACACTACTCACCCCTGCGACGGGAGCTGGGCTTGTGTGCAGAAACCACCAAAGGAGCTGCAGAAGTCCTCTCTGGAGACACACCTGTAACTCAACAGCCACAGAAGCCTCTGTCATCTCTGCTCAGCTGCACGGGCACCACTGAGCCGCAGGAGCGGTGAGGGGATCGTGCAGGGCGAGGGCACACACGTGCATGGCTCTGTCCTGGCACCGGCAGCGATGCCAGGATATTGGCACTGTTAGGAAAGGCACAAGGAGAACTTGCCTCTAGCATTCTCCAAGAGTTTCAAGCCATCATCCAGCAGGGCATCCAGAAAATGCAATTTGCGATCCCAATCTAGAAGCGAGCACAGATCAGACCCATTTCCATGGCCTGCTGGAGTCCCCCTTTGCCTCTTGGAAATGGGCACTGCAAGGGAGTTGGTTAGGGCCGGGGGAGCCAGGTGTGCATGGACATGGCCATAGCTGCACAGGGGTCTGGGGAGCTCTGGGCTGGCTCCTGGTCCATCCCCATTCTCTTTGCAGGCCCTGTGCAACATCCCTGGAGAGGTGCCTGGAGCAGTGCAGGTTGCATTGGGGCTGTCTCACAGCCAAAGCTGAAACTCCTTCTAAAGCACTGGTGCAAAAATGCAGCAGGCAGTGCCACAATCATCCCTCCCTCCGTCCTGCCCTCCCTTACTCCCTTCCTGACTCCCTCTCTCTCTTTATTCCTCTTTCCTTCGAAATTGCTCCCCCAACAGAAGCGGACATAGCCAAGCCCTGTCAGGACCCACTGGAGCCTTGCTCTCCCCCTCTGCCCTTTCCCCACCATGGGCACCCCGTGCAGCCGCTCCCAGGTTTGGGGACGTGTCTCCCACGGAGGGAGCCCAGCAGGACAGCTCAGTACCCGAGTGCCCTGAGCCTGCTCGGGACAATTCCTCTGGGCTGTGCCCGTCTTGTCCGGGCTGTGCCCGCAGTGCCAAGCAGCAGAGAGGGCAGCTCCAGCCTCAGCAGGGCTCAGGCCCAGAGGCACAGCAATTACCTCCTGTGGCTGTGCCTGGCATCGCCTCCCTTCCTGCAGCAGAGGCTGCCAATGAACCACTGCTACCATTGGGAAATGCTTCCTTCTCGGAAGCTTCTCCATCCATTTCTGCAGAAAGGAAAAGGGACAGGTGGATCAGGTAGGGTTGTTCCCTACTGGAAAGGTGGAATCCTCAGGAGGTAATGCTTGAAAAAAACACAAACTTGCTGGGTAGGTCAGGGCCTACTTGCATCAAAACAGCCGCCCATACCGATCAGCCTAGATAGACACTGGGAGATTTCAGGGGATCTCAGGGTGTGCATGGCCCGTGGTGCTGTTCGGGCTTCCTGTCAGCTGATGCCCAATGCCTGCCTGCAGAGGCTGGGGAGAAGCTGCAGCCAGGCCAGGCTGGGAAACAGCCCTACAGGGCGTGGAAGCAGCAGCGGGGCAGCGAGGCTGCCATGGATCCCTTCCCGCTGTGCCAGGCACGGCGTGTCCAGATGTGCAGCCAAAGCCCCCGGCTGCTGAGCCCCAGGACAAGGCTGAGGGAAATGCACCCACCACGGCGTCTCTCCAGATCACTCGGCATCTTGTCCGTCTGTTTGGATGCCTCCAATGACTTACGGTCTCCTCTAGGTTTGTTGTTCATTCTCAGGGGACCTTAAGAGAAATGTTTCCAATTTCCCATGAGTGGGTGCCACAAAAGCAGGGCTCAGCCTCTGGGGTCAGCAGGGACACATTACTCACCCCTGCGATGGGAGCTGGGTTTGTGTGCAGTAACAAGCAAGGAAGCTGGAGAAGTCCTCCCTGCAGACACCCCTGAAACTCAACAGCCACAGAAGCTTCTGCCATCTCTGCTCAGCTGCACAGGCACCACTGAGCCGCAGGAGCAGTGAGTGGATCATGCAGGGCGAGGGCACACACGTGCATGGCTCTGTCCTGGCACCTGCAGCCATGCCCCCCTGGCCGAGCTTTGGGCTCTGAGCTGGCAGCTCTCCCAGGGGAAAGGCCTTGACCTACCCTCACCATCTCCCAGAGGCTCAGTCCTGGATGTGGGTTGGGAAGCCAGATCACCTTCAGCAACAGGTTCAGCTGCAAAGAAAGGCAGGACAGAACAGCACCCGTGGCACTGTAGGAGATCCTCAGGCTGCAGGCAAGGCTCAGCCCCGGGGCACAGCCCTGGGCCCGGCCCCTTCCCTCCCTGCTCTTCTCTGTGACTGCACAGAGCACACGGAAGGACACACTGGCATTGCACATGGGAGGAGGAGGGACAGCTAAATGCTCCTTCCTTCGACTAACAGCGATCCTGTGGGATCGCTCAGGGCTCCAGAAGGGAATAGGGCAATGTTTTCAGAATTCTTCACCGCTGACTGATCGAAAATGGCAGATGAGTGAGTTCTTGCCACATGGACACATAGGGTTATTCTCCCAATAGAAAGGGAAATTGAGAACTTGCCTCCAGTATTATCCAAGTTCTTTAAAGTGTCATTCACCAGAAGTTGCAAATAACTGATGTCACGATCCAGATCTAGAGGGAAGCAGAGATCAGAACCATTTCCATGGTGTGCTGGGATCTCCTTCTACCTTGGGGTACTGGCTACTACTTGTGGGTCAGGGAAGACCATGGAAGCCAGATGTGAATGTCCTGCAGCCTGGGAAGCTCTGGGCTGGCTCCTGGTCACTTTCCTCCCTCTTTCCTTATTCTGTGTAAGATCCCTGCAGAGGCATCAGGGGCTGCCCAGGGCCCTGGGGGCTCTCTCCCTCCCCCAGAGGAAACCTTCCCTAAATGCCTGGGGAAAACCTTCCCCAGCGCTTCCCGGGGAGGAGGGAGCGCTGTCCCGGGAAAGGGGAGCCAGGCTGCCGGCTCACCTGCTCGCCGCGCTTGCAGCGGAGCAGCCTGGGCAGCCCTGGCAGGCAGGGCCACGGCCAGGAGGAGCAGGAGGAAGAGGCGCAGAGCAAGGGCCATGCTGCCTTGCCCTCTGCCAGTCCCGCAGCTCTTGCTGCCACCGCTGTCCTGACACCGCTGTCCCAATGTCAGCACCACTGCTGCCACCGCCGCTGCTGCTGCCGCAACAGTTGTGCTCAAGCACTGACTGCTCGCTCCTTGTGCTGCTGTGCAACCACCGGGTCTGGGACATCTGTGACATCAGAGCCTGCTGTGACCTCAGCCTGCTGTGACCCCTGAGCCTGCTGTGACCTCATGGCCTCAGCTGTACCCCCAGAGTGTGCCCCCATCTTTTCAAATGGTCTGCCCTGAATGTAAATATTTTGCTTCATCAAAGGGCCATTGCTCGGCAAAGCCTTTGTTTTGCCTGATGACATTGCTGCTCAAGCTCTGTCCCTGGGATGCTCCAAATTTACAGAATTCACAAAATTCACAGGATGACCAAGTTTGAATAGACCGTGAAGGTCATTGAGTCCAACCCATGTCCCAACACCTCAACTAAACCATTGCACCCAGTGTCACATCCAGTCTTCTTTTAACACGTTTAGGAATGGTGACTCCACCATCTCCCTGGACAGGCCATGCCAGAACCTTATCACTCTTTCTGTGAAAAACTTTTTCTTAATACCAACCTGTATTTCCCTTGGCATGGCTTGAGGCTGTGTCCTCTCATTCTGCCAGTTGCTGCCTGGAGAAAGAGACCAACCCCACCTGACTATAGGTGGGGTGGTCCTGGGGGGCTCCATCTTTCAGGGAGTTGTAGAAGAAGCTCACCTCTGAGCCTCCTTTTCTCCAGGCTAAATACCCCCAGCTCCCTCAGACGTTCCTCACGGGGTTTGTTTTCCAAGCCCCTCTCCAGCCTCGTTGCCTCCTCTGGATGTGCTCAGCGTCTTGATGTCCTTCCCAAACTGAGGGGCCAGAACTGGACACAGCACTCGAGGTGAGGCCTCACCAGTGCCAAGTACAGGGGAAGAGTGACCTCCCTGCTCCTGCTGGCCACACTATTCCTGACCCAGGCCAGGATGCCCTTGGCCTTCTTGGTCAGCAGGGCACACTGCTGGCTCACATTCGAGCAGCACTCCCAGGTCCCTTTCTGCCTGGGCACTGTCCAGCCACACCGTCCCCAGCCTAGAACGCTGCAGGGGGTTATTGTGGCCAAAATGCAGGACTGGGCACTTGGACTTACAAAACTTCATCCTATTGGACTCTGCCCATCCCTCCAACCATTCCAGGTCTCCCTGCAGAACCCTCCTACCTTCCAACAGATGGACAGAGCTCGCAGCTCCGTGTCATCTGCAGATTTACTAATGAAAGACTCAACCCGCTCATCCATGGTGTCAATAAAAATATTGAACAGAGCTGGCCCCAGCCCTGAGCCCTGAGGGACACCCCTGGTGACGGGTGCCAGCTGGATGCAGCACCGTTCACCACCACTCTCTGGGCCATCCAGGTCCTAAACCAGCAAAGAGTTCTCCTGTCCAAGCTGTGGGCTGCAGCTTTTCCGGGAGTGTGCTGTGGGACACTCCACAGTGCCAAAGGCCTTGCTGGAGTCCAAATAGACACATCCACAGCCTTTCCTGTACCCACCAGGAGGGTCACCTGGTCATAAAAGGAGATCAGGTTGGTCAGACACAACCTATGCCTGCTAAGCCCCTGTTGGCTGCCTCTGATAGCCTGGCCATCCTCTAAGTTCTCTGTGATGACACTCAGTATAAACTATTCCATCACCTCACCAGGTACTGAGGTCAGGCTAACTGGTCTGTAATTACCAGGATCCTCCTTCCACACCTATTTTGTGGATGGATGTCACATTGGCCAGCTTCCAGTCATCTGGAGCCTCACCAGTGAGCCAGGGCTGCTGGTAAATAAT
This sequence comes from Melozone crissalis, assembly GCF_028551555.1. Taxonomy (NCBI): domain Eukaryota; kingdom Metazoa; phylum Chordata; class Aves; order Passeriformes; family Passerellidae; genus Melozone; species Melozone crissalis. The sequence goes on along the minus strand of NW_026535807.1, from coordinate 21,398,098 downwards.
GGAGAGCAGCTTGGCAAGCTCATCTGCCAGTTCCCTCATCACCCTGGGGTGGATCCCATCTGGCCCCATAGCTTATGAGCATCCAAGTGGCTCAGCAGTTCTTTGACTACCTCCTCTTGGATAACAGGAGGCCCATTCTGCTCCCTGATACCATCTACCAACCCAGGAGGACAGTTGTCCAGAAGACAAGTTGTCTTCCCACTGAAGACTGAGGCAAAGAAGGCCTCTGCCTTCTCCTCAACTGCAGTTACTAAGTTCCCTCCCACCCACATCTACTAAAGAACAAAGATTGGTCTTACCCTTCCTTTTGCCATTGATATATTTGTAAAAACATTAATACTTTTTATTATCCTTTACAGAAGTCGCCATTTCAAGTTCAAACTGAGCTTTGGCCTCCCTAATTTTTTCCTACATGCTGCCGCCAGGTGGGCTTTGCTGGTGCTACCACCCGGACACTGGGGTGACGGCACCTTCTGTTTACTGCAAGAGAAGAGCTGGGCCAAGCCCTGAACCTTCAGTAGGGGCCAGAGGGCAGGGCCAGTGCCTTCAGCGGGAGAGGACCTTGTTTGGGTTGGGGCAGCATCTGCACAGCAACAAGCTGGTAAAGCAGCTGTGACAGGGACATCGGGTGTGGGCAGGGAGATGTGAAATTAAAGATCCAGTTCTCCCTGAGGTGTTTGGCAGGACCTATGAAGGGAGAAAGATATGACTGTGGAAAGAGGCCATGGCAAGAGACACAGTAAAGAGTGGCAGTCCTGCAAGCAGAAAATCCTAAGAATTCATCAAGTGGATTTAGACCATGTATTCCTGTCTTGTTTTGAACCTCTACAGAATCCATGGGGAGCGTCAGCCCGTGCTGTGCTGCACTGCTGAGCTGGCAGCACGGTGGATACGGGCAGGACGTTCTCCGTTTCCCCCAGAGCTGGGGCCTGCAGGCACCTTGCCGCCCCTTGGCACAGGCTGTGCCACCCAAGAGAGCCCAGCAGGCCGGGAGGAGAGCCCGGGGGCAGCGCAGCTGCTTGGGCAGTGGCTGCTTGGAGGGACACGGGCCAAAGCCATCCCTGAGCAGCCACTGCCAGCCCTGGCCCTCCCTGCCCCGTGACAGCTCCCCCAGCCCCAGGGCACATGGTCAGGCCCTGTCAGGAGCCACTGGAGCCTTGGTCTCCCCCTCTGCCCTTTCCCCACCATGGGCACCCCGTGCAGCCGCTCCCAGGTTTGGGGACGTGTCTCCCACGGAGGGAGCCCAGCAGGACAGCTCAGTACCCGAGTGCCCTGAGCCTGCTCGGGACAATTCCTCTGGGCTGTGCCCGTCTTGTCCGGGTTTTGAAAATGTAAACATTAAGAATTAAAAGCAATTTTATTTTTTATTGTCAAAGTGTCAGAAGATTCTAGGTTTCTGTAAAACTAGGTAACTGTAAAACTACTTTGACAAATAGAGAACTGTTGGAGTGAAGGGGAACAAATATCTGGGGTCTGTATTCTATGAAAAACTTTTCTAAATGCAGCAAATGAAAAACATATCAAAATGTTTCAAATGAAAAACAAAGATAACATGAGGGTGCTGTTGGTCTCACGAGCCCCATGCCTGGCTGCTGCCTGCCCAGCCCTGGCTGTGCCCAGACAAACAGCTCTGCTAGTGCTGGTGGTAGCACAGAGACACCTGAGCTGGAGCTGGACTCAAGCTTGTGATAGATGAGTAATGTGCCATTTGAGTCTCACAATTAAAAGACAAATATAATGTATATATGTTAAGAGAAGTTTTATAGACTTATTATTATGTTTTACCCTCCTTGCATTGTTATCATGGGGTGACCTGAGCTCCGGCCATCAGGATGGTCACCTTGTTATGACAGCAGCACCTGACCTCCAGTCGAGATGTAAGGAATCAAAGTGCACCACTGGACAGCAAAGAATAGGTCAATGGACAGAACTTTAGGAAGGGCAAAAGAGTTAAAAAGTGAAACCTCCCTTCTGTAGATGAGCATATGGTGGGAAAATCCTCTAGTCCTGGTGCTGTAATAATTTCCTATTCAGTCCTCTGTGATATTTGAAATAAATTTTTAATAAACCTCTTGAATTTTTAGAAGAAAGTATCATTTTCCTCAAAAGCCACTCCCTGGCTTGCAGGGCTGCACCTCTTGCCCTGACAGGAGATCCCGGCCAGTCCCTTTGGGGACAGAAGTTGCTGTTCTGCGTAGTGGTTGCAGGATGTTTCCAACAATAAGCTGGTAATGCACCTGAGGAAGGGACAATGGACACTGGCACGGAGATGCAAGATGGCAGGACCAGTTCTCCCACACTGAAGTCCTCGGCCGGTCTTGTGAATCTGCAGAGGCGCTCCTGTGAAGAGAGGAGGTGGCTGAGGCCCCAGCTGCCAGGGGCACACAGGGAGCCTCCTGCACAGCAGGGCCCAGAGCTGGCAAGGCTCCCCAGCACGGCTGGAGCTGCTGGCACAGCTTGGCCCAGCTGCACAGCTGCCCCTCAAGGCCCCGGCGAGCAGGGCACGGCTCTGGGCAGGCTCCCTGGCCAGGAGCGGCCCCCAGAGCGCCTCTGCCTTTCAAGGGCAATCTCGTCCCTGCTCTTTCTCCTCCCCACCGGGCTTTGCCTCTGCCCTGTGCCCCTGGGGTTTCCCTTGGCCAGGCAGCCTCAGTGGGAGCCAGCACGGCCTGTGGCACCAGCAGGCCCGCCAGGAGAAGGTCCAGCAATGAGGAGGCCAATGAAAGCTCTGGGCAGCAGGAGAACTCTCAGCAGAGTTCTTTGGACAATCATGGACTGGCCACACCTACAACGCAGCCTCACTGGGAATGTTTCCTGTCTGCAGTAGACTTTCAAAAGAAGTTGTTTGAGGGAAAGATGAACAAAACACTCACCCTTTTCTCTTCCAGTAATTCCAAATTTGGAAACAGCATAAAATAAAGATAAGCTCCACAAAAAGTAGGCCAGCCATTAATCCCAGCCAGCAGCCTCTTCCCTTACAGACAACCCCTCCAGGGCCCTCCTGGGAATCAGGAAGATGTGCTGTGGTTCCAGCTGCACCTGTGGGAGCAATGGGGAGTGTCAGCCCGTGCTGTGCTGCACTGCTGAGCTGGCAGCACGGTGGATGCGGGCAGGACGTTCTCCGTTTCCCCCAGAGCTGGGGCCTGCGGGCACCTTGCCGCCCCTTGGCACAGGCTGTGCCACCCAACAAAGCCCAGCAGGCCGGGAGGAGAGCCCGGGGGCAGCGCAGCTGCTTGGGCAGTGGCTGCTTGGAGGGACACGGGCCAAAGCCATCCCTGACCAGCCACTGCCAGCCCTGGCCCTCCCTGCCCCGTGACAGCTCCCCCAGCCCCAGGGCACAGAGTCAGGCCCTGTCAGGACCCAGTGCAGCCCCTGCCCAGTCGGGAGCCAAGGCTGGCTCTGGCCCTGGGCTGGCGGCAGGGCTCCCGCTCGGGGCTGCTCCTGTGCCTGGGGCCTCTGGGCACTCAGGGCCAGCTCCGGAGCAGCTGCAGCGGGAGGGACGTTGGTGCACGAGTCCCCTTTCCCTGGGGCTGTGAACGAGCTCCAGAGGCACCTCCAGCTTTGGCTGCTGCCAGGCCATGCAAGGGCAGGCCCTGGGGAAGAGCTGCTGCCACACAACCCTGTCTAGGGCTCAGCCTGCCAAAGCAATTAGCTTCTGTGTCTGTGCCCATATCTGGCATCTCCTCCTTTCCTGCGGCAGGGGCTGCCAATTGGCCCCTGCTTCCTTCAGGATATGCCTCCTTCTGTACAGATATTTGGTCCATCCCTTGATAAATGGAAAGCTGAATCAGATGGAAGTGTTCCTGATTTGGGTGCTAGCATCTTCAGGATGTCATGCTTGCCCAATATGGGGAAAGGATTGAGAAAATGTGTGGGCTTTTGGGGCAGGGCCATGGCTCTCCCTGTTCCAAACAGCCACCAGGCCTGAGCTGCAGGAGCGGTGACGGGATCGCGCAGGGCGAGGGCACACACGTGCATGGCTCTGTCCTGGCACCTGCAGCCATGCCCCCCTGGCCGAGCTTTGGGCCCTGAGCTGGCAGCTCTCCCAGGGGAAAGGCCTTGACCTACCCTCACCATCTCCCAGAGGCTCAGTTGTGGAGTTGGGTTGGGAAGCCAGATCACCTTCACCAACAGGTTCAGCTGCAAGGAAAGGCAGAACAGAACAGCTCCCGTGGCACTGTAGGAGATCCTCAGGCTGCAGGCAAGGCTCAGCCCCGGGGCACAGCCCTGGGCCCGGCCCCTTCCCTCTCTGCTTATCTCAGTTGCTGCACAGAGCACACAGAAGGACACAGTGGCATTGCACATGGGAGGAGGATGGACAGCTAAATGCTCCTTCCTCCCACTGACAGTGATCCTGTGGGATCGCTCAGGGCTCCAGAAGGGAGCAGGGCAAGGTTTCCCTGAATCCATCAAGCTTGAGATGGTCTAAAGGGAAAGGGCACGTCTATGAGCTCTTGCCACCTGGTCTCTGCAAATGTTGTCAGGAAAGGTACATTGAGAACTTGCCTCCAGCGTTTCCTAAGAGATTCAAGCCGTACTCCAGCAGGGCTTGCAGATAATCCATGTCCTGATCCCAATCTAGAGGTTAGCAGAAATAAGATTCATTTCCATTGTGTGTTGGAATCCCTGTCTGCCTCAGGGAACTGGGCACAGCATGGGGGTCAGGTAAGTCCCTAGGATCCAGATGTGAATGGACAAGGCCAAAGCTGCACAGGGGCCTTGGGAGCTCTGGGGTGACTCCCGGCCACTCTCCACCCTCTCTGCAGACCCTGTGTAACATCCCTGGTATGGTAGCTGGACCAGCCAAGGCCTCTTTTGGTTCTCTCAGCTGCACAAAGGAAACCCTCCTTTAATCCCTGGGGAAAACTGCAGCAGGCTGTGTTGCAAACTCCCTCCCTCCTCTCCTCCCTACCACCCCTCCTTCTGCTGGGACACCTCCCCCATACCAAGGGCACACAGCCACGCCCAGTCAGGACCCACTGGAGCAGCCGCTCCCAGGTTTGGGGATGTGTCTCCCACAGAGGGAGCCCAGCAGGACAGCTCAGTACCCGAGTGCCCTGAGCCTGCTCGGGACAATTCCTCTGGGCTGTGCCCGTCTTGTCCGGGCTGTGCCCGCAGTGCCAAGCAGCAGAGAGGGCAGCTCCAGCCTCAGCAGGGCTCAGGCCCAGAGGCACAGCAATTACCTCCTGTGGCTGTGCCTGGCATCGCCTCCCTTCCTGCAGCAGAGGCTGCCAATGAGCCACTGCTTCCTCCGGGAAATGCCGCCTTCAGCACAGCCTCTGCACCCACTTCTGGAGAAAGAAAGAGGCGCCCCTGATAAGGTGGGCCTGTTCCTCACTGGGAAGGTGGCATCTTCAGCAGCCAGTACTTGTGAAACATATGGTTAAGTATCAGGAAATGATACAAAATGACTGGAGAGGCCAGAGCCCACTTTCATCAAAACCCTCGCCCTTAGTGATCAGCCTAGAAATGGAAAATCACAGGGGATCTTATGCTCTTGGTGAGTTTTGGGCTGCCTGTCAGCTGATGCCCATTGCCTCCCTGCAGAGGCTGGGGAGGAGCTGCAGCCAGGCCAGGCTGGCAAACAGCCCTGCAGGGCGTGGAAGCAGCAGCGGGGCAGCGAGGCTGCCTTGGATCCCTTCCTGCTGTGCTGGGCACGGCGTGTCCAGATGTGCAGCCAAAGCCCCCGGCTGCTGAGCCCCAGGACAAGGCTGAGGGAATGCACCTACCTTGTCCTGCCTGAAGCATTTCCTTCAGCATTTGCTGCATGACTTTGAGTGGCTCATGGGCTTTCTTGTCTCCAGTAGCTTTGTTCTTTCCCCTTGGAGGACCTAGAAGCAACACGATTCCATTTCCCGGGAATGGATGCCACAAGAGCAAGGCTCAGCCTGTGTGGTCAGCAGGGACACACTACTCACCCCTGCGACGGGAGCTGGGCTTGTGTGCAGGAACCACCAAAGCAGCTGCAGAACTCCTCTCTGGAGACACACCTGTAACTCAACAGCCACAGAAGCTTCTGTCATCTCTGCTCAGCTGCACGGGCACCACTGAGCCGCAGGAGCGGTGAGGGGATCGTGCAGGGCGAGGGCACACACGTGCATGGCTCTGTCCTGGCACCGGCAGCGATGCCAGGATATTGGCACTGTTAGGAAAGGCACAAGGAGAACTTGCCTCTAGCATTCTCCAAGAGTTTCAAGCCATCATCCAGCAGGGCATCCAGAAAATGCAATTTGCGATCCCAATCTAGAAGCAAGCACAGATCAGACCCATTTCCATGGCCTGCTGGAGTCCCCCTTTGCCTCTTGGAAATGGGCACTGCAAGGGAGTTGGTTAGGGCCGGGGGAGCCAGGTGTGCATGGACATGGCCATAGCTGCACAGGGGTCTGGGGAGCTCTGGGCTGGCTCCTGGTCCATCCCCATTCTCTTTGCAGGCCCTGTGCAACATCCCTGGAGAGGTGCCTGGAGCAGCGCAGGTTGCATTGGGGCTCTCTCACAGCCAAAGCTGAAACTCCTTCTAAAGCCCTGGTGCAAAAATGCAGCAGACAGTGCCACAATCATCCCTCCCTCCGTCCTGCCCTCCCTTACTCCCTTCCTGACTCCCTCTCTCTCTTTATTCCTCTTTCCTTCGAAATTGCTCCCCCAACAGAAGCGGACATAGCCAAGCCCTGTCAGGACCCACTGGAGCCTTGCTCTCCCCCTCTGCCCTTTCCCCACCATGGGCACCCCGTGCAGCCGCTCCCAGGTTTGGGGACGTGTCTCCCACGGAGGGAGCCCAGCAGGACAGCTCAGTACCCGAGTGCCCTGAGCCTGCTCGGGACAATTCCTCTGGGCTGTGCCCGTCTTGTCCGGGCTGTGCCCGCAGTGCCAAGCAGCAGAGAGGGCAGCTCCAGCCTCAGCAGGGCTCAGGCCCAGAGGCACAGCAATTACCTCCTGTGGCTGTGCCTGGCATCGCCTCCCTTCCTGCAGCAGAGGCTGCCAATGAGCCCCTGCTACCATTGGGAAATGCTTCCTTCTCAGAAGCTTCTCCATCCATTTCTGCAGAAAGGAAAAGGGACAGGTGGATCAGGTAGGGTTGTTCCCTACTGGAAAGGTGGAATCCTCAGGAGGTAATGCTTGACAAAAACACAAACTTGCTGGGTAGGTCAGGGCCTACTTGCATCAAAACAGCCACCCATACCGATCAGCCTAGATAGACACTGGGAGATTTCAGGGGATCTCAGGGTGTGCATGGCCCGTGGTGCTGTTCGGGCTCCCTGTCAGCTGATGCCCAATGCCTGCCTGCAGAGGCTGGGGAGAAGCTGCAGCCAGGCCAGGCTGGGAAACAGCCCTGCAGGGCGTGGAAGCAGCAGCGGGGCAGCGAGGCTGCCATGGATCCCTTCCCGCTGTGCCGGGCACGGCGTGTCCAGATGTGCAGCCAAAGCCCCCGGCTGCTGAGCCCCAGGACAAGGCTGAGGGAAATGCACCCACCACGGCGTCTCTCCAGATCACTCGGCATCTTGTCCGTCTGTTTGGATGCCTCCAATGACTTACGGTCTCCTCTAAGTTTGTTGTTCATTCTCAGGGGACCTTAAGAGAAATGTTTCCAATTTCCCATGAGTGGGTGCCACAAAAGCAGGGCTCAGCCTCTGGGGTCAGCAGGGACACATTACTCACCCCTGCGATGGGAGCTGGGCTTGTGTGCAGTAACAAGCAAGGAAGCTGGAGAAGTCCTCCCTGCAGACACCCCTGAAACTCAACAGCCACAGAAGCTTCTGCCATCTCTGCTCAGCTGCACAGGCACCACTGAGCCGCAGGAGCAGTGAGTGGATCATGCAGGGCGAGGGCACACACGTGCATGGCTCTGTCCTGGCACCTGCAGTGATGCCCCCCTGGCCGAGCTTTGGGCTCTGAGCTGGCAGCTCTCCCAGGGGAAAGGCCTTGACCTACCCTCACCATCTCCCAGAGGCTCAGTCCTGGATGTGGGTTGGGAAGCCAGATCACCTTCGGGAACAGGTTCAGCTGCAAAGAAAGGCAGGACAGAACAGCTCCTGTGGCACTGTAGGAGATCCTCAGGCTGCAGGCAAGGCTCAGCCCCGGGGCACAGCCCTGGGCCCGGCCCCTTCCCTCTCTGCTCTTCTCTGTGACTGCACAGAGCACACGGAAGGACACACTGGCATTGCACATGGGAGGAGGAGGGACAGCTAAATGCTCCTTCCTTCGACTAACAGCGATCCTGTGGGATCGCTCAGGGCTCCAGAAGGGAATAGGGCAATGTTTTCAGAATTCTTCACCGCTGACTGATCGAAAATGGCAGATGAGTGAGTTCTTGCCACATGGACACATAGGGTTATTCTCCCAATAGAAAGGGAAATTGAGAACTTGCCTCCAGTATTATCCAAGTTCTTTAAAGTGTCATTCACCAGAAGTTGCAAATAACTGATGTCACGATCCAGATCTAGAGGGAAGCAGAGATCAGAACCATTTCCATGGTGTGCTGGGATCTCCTTCTACCTTGGGGTACTGGCTACTACTTGTGGGTCAGGGAAGACCATGGAAGCCAGATGTGAATGTCCTGCAGCCTGGGAAGCTCTGGGCTGGCTCCTGGTCACTTTCCTCCCTCTTTCCTTATTCTGTGTAAGATCCCTGCAGAGGCATAAGGGGCTGCCCAGGGCCCTGGGGGCTCTCTCCCTTTCCCAGAGGAAACCCTCCCTAAAGGCCTGGGGAAAACCATCCCCAGCGCTTCCCGGGGAGCAGGGAGCGCTGTCCCGGGAAAGGGGAGCCAGGCTGCCGGCTCACCTGCTCGCCGCGCTTGCAGCGGAGCAGCCTGGGCAGCCCTGGCAGGCAGGGCCACGGCCAGGAGGAGCAGGAGGAAGAGGCGCAGAGCAAGGGCCATGCTGCCTTGCCCTCTGCCAGTCCCGCAGCTCTTGCTGCCACCGCTGTCCTGACACCGCTGTCCCAATGTCAGCACCACTGCTGCCACCGCCGCTGCTGCTGCCGCAACAGTTGTGCTCAAGCACTGACTGCTCGCTCCTTGTGCTGCTGTGCAACCACCGGGTCTGGGACATCTGTGACATCAGAGCCTGCTGTGACCTCAGCCTGCTGTGACCCCTGAGCCTGCTGTGACCTCAGCCTGCTGTGACCCCTGAGCCTGCTGTGACCTCATGGCCTCAGCTGTACCCCCAGAGTGTGCCCCCATCTTTTCAAATGGTCTGCCCTGAATGTAAATATTTTGCTTCATCAAAGGGCCATTGCTCGGCAAAGCCTTTGTTTTGCCTGATGACATTGCTGCTCAAGCTCTGTCCCTGGGATGCTCCAAATTTACAGAATTCACAAAATTCACAGGATGACCAAGTTTGAATAGACCGTGAAGGTCATTGAGTCCAACCCATGTCCCAACACCTCAACTAAACCATTGCACCCAGTGTCACATCCAGTCTTCTTTTAACACGTTTAGGAATGGTGACTCCACCATCTCCCTGGACAGGCCATGCCAGAACCTTATCACTCTTTCTGTGAAAAACTTTTTCTTAATACCAACCTGTATTTCCCTTGGCATGGCTTGAGGCTGTGTCCTCTCATTCTGCCAGTTGCTGCCTGGAGAAAGAGACCAACCCCACCTGACTATAGGTGGGGTGGTCCTGGGGGGCTCCATCTTTCAGGGAGTTGTAGAAGAAGCTCACCTCTGAGCCTCCTTTTCTCCAGGCTAAATACCCCCAGCTCCCTCAGACGTTCCTCACGGGGTTTGTTTTCCAAGCCCCTCTCCAGCCTCGTTGCCTCCTCTGGATGTGCTCAGCGTCTTGATGTCCTTCCCAAACTGAGGGGCCAGAACTGGACACAGCACTCGAGGTGAGGCCTCACCAGTGCCAAGTACAGGGGAAGAGTGACCTCCCTGCTCCTGCTGGCCACACTATTCCTGACCCAGGCCAGGATGCCCTTGGCCTTCTTGGTCAGCAGGGCACACTGCTGGCTCACATTCGAGCAGCACTCCCAGGTCCCTTTCTGCCTGGGCACTGTCCAGCCACACCGTCCCCAGCCTAGAACGCTGCAGGGGGTTATTGTGGCCAAAATGCAGGACTGGGCACTTGGACTTACAAAACTTCATCCTATTGGACTCTGCCCATCCCTCCAACCATTCCAGGTCTCCCTGCAGAACCCTCCTACCTTCCAACAGATGGACAGAGCTCGCAGCTCCGTGTCATCTGCAGATTTACTAATGAAAGACTCAACCCGCTCATCCATGGTGTCAATAAAAATATTGAACAGAGCTGGCCCCAGCCCTGAGCCCTGAGGGACACCCCTGGTGACGGGTGCCAGCTGGATGCAGCACCGTTCACCACCACTCTCTGGGCCATCCAGGTCCTAAACCAGCAAAGAGTTCTCCTGTCCAAGCTGTGGGCTGCAGCTTTTCCGGGAGTGTGCTGTGGGACACTCCACAGTGCCAAAGGCCTTGCTGGAGTCCAAATAGACACATCCACAGCCTTTCCTGTACCCACCAGGAGGGTCACCTGGTCATAAAAGGAGATCAGGTTGGTCAGACACAACCTATGCCTGCTAAGCCCCTGTTGGCTGCCTCTGATAGCCTGGCCATCCTCTAAGTTCTCTGTGATGACACTCAGTATAAACTATTCCATCACCTCACCAGGTACTGAGGTCAGGCTAACTGGTCTGTAATTACCAGGATCCTCCTTCCACACCTATTTTGTGGATGGATGTCACATTGGCCAGCTTCCAGTCATCTGGAGCCTCACCAGTGAGCCAGGGCTGCTGGTAAATAATGGAGAGCAGCTTGGCAAGCTCATCTGCCAGTTCCCTCATCACCCTGGGGTGGATCCCATCTGGCCCCATAGCTTATGAGCATCCAAGTGGCTCAGCAGTTCTTTGACTACCTCCTCTTGGATAACAGGAGGCCCATTCTGCTCCCTGATACCATCTACCAACCCAGAAGGACAGTTGTCCAGAAGACAAGTTGTCTTCCCACTGAAGACTGAGGCAAAGAAGGCCTCTGCCTTCTCCTCAACTGCAGTTACTAAGTTCCCTCCCACCCACATCTACTAAAGAACAAAGATTGGTCTTACCCTTCCTTTTGCCATTGATATATTTGTAAAAACATTAATACTTTTTATTATCCTTTACAGAAGTCGCCATTTCAAGTTCAAACTGAGCTTTGGCCTCCCTAATTTTTTCCTACATGCTGCCGCCGGGTGGGCTTTGCTGGTGCTACCACCCGGACACTGGGGTGACGGCACCTTCTGTTTACTGCAAGAGAAGAGCTGGGCCAAGCCCTGAACCTTCAGTAGGGGCCAGAGGGCAGGGCCAGTGCCTTCAGCGGGAGAGGACCTTGTTTGGGTTGGGGCAGCATCTGCACAGCAACAAGCTGGTAAAGCAGCTGTGACAGGGACATCGGGTGTGGGCAGGGAGATGTGAAATTAAAGATCCAGTTCTCCCTGAGGTGTTTGGCAGGACCTATGAAGGGAGAAAGATATGACTGTGGAAAGAGGCCATGGCAAGAGACACAGTAAAGAGTGGCAGTCCTGCAAGCAGAAAATCCTAAGAATTCATCAAGTGGATTTAGACCATGTATTCCTGTCTTGTTTTGAACCTCTACAGAATCCATGGGGAGCGTCAGCCCGTGCTGTGCTGCACTGCTGAGCTGGCAGCACGGTGGATACGGGCAGGACGTTCTCCGTTTCCCCCAGAGCTGGGGCCTGCAGGCACCTTGCCGCCCCTTGGCACAGGCTGTGACACCCAACAAAGCCCAGCAGGCCGGGAGGAGAGCCCGGGGGCAGCGCAGCTGCTTGGGCAGTGGCTGCTTGGAGGGACACGGGCCAAAGCCATCCCTGAGCAGCCACTGCCAGCCCTGGCCCTCCCTGCCCCGTGACAGCTCCCCCAGCCCCAGGGCACATGGTCAGGCCCTGTCAGGAGCCACTGGAGCCTTGGTCTCCCCCTCTGCCCTTTCCCCACCATGGGCACCCCGTGCAGCCGCTCCCAGGTTTGGGGACGTGTCTCCCACGGAGGGAGCCCAGCAGGACAGCTCAGTACCCGAGTGCCCTGAGCCTGCTCGGGACAATTCCTCTGGGCTGTGCCCGTCTTGTCCGGGTTTTGAAAATGTAAACATTAAGAATTAAAAGCAATTTTATTTTTTATTGTCAAAGTGTCAGAAGATTCTAGGTTTCTGTAAAACTAGGTAACTGTAAAACTACTTTGACAAATAGAGAACTGTTGGAGTGAAGGGGAACAAATATCTGGGGTCTGTATTCTATGAAAAACTTTTCTAAATGCAGCAAATGAAAAACATATCAAAATGTTTCAAATGAAAAACAAAGATAACATGAGGGTGCTGTTGGTCTCACGAGCCCCATGCCCGGCTGCTGCCTGCCCAGCCCTGGCTGTGCCCAGACAAACAGCTCTGCTAGTGCTGGTGGTAGCACAGAGACACCTGAGCTGGAGCTGGACTCAAGCCTGTGATAGATGAGTAATGTGCCATTTGAGTCTCACAATTAAAAGACAAATATAATGTATATATGTTAAGAGAAGTTTTATAGACTTATTATTATGTTTTACCCTCCTTGCATTGTTATCATGGGGTGACCTGAGCTCCGGCCATCAGGATGGTCACCTTGTTATGACAGCAGCACCTGACCTCCAGTCGAGATGTAAGGAATCAAAGTGCACCACTGGACAGCAAAGAATAGGTCAATGGACAGAACTTTAGGAAGGGCAAAAGAGTTAAAAAGTGAAACCTCCCTTCTGTAGATGAGCATATGGTGGGAAAATCCTCTAGTCCTGGTGCTGTAATAATTTCCTATTCAGTCCTCTGTGATATTTGAAATAAATTTTTAATAAACCTCTTGAATTTTTAGAAGAAAGTATCATTTTCCTCAAAAGCCACTCCCTGGCTTGCAGGGCTGCACCTCTTGCCCTGACAGGAGATCCCGGCCAGTCCCTTTGGGGACAGAAGTTGCTGTTCTGCGTAGTGGTTGCAGGATGTTTCCAACAATAAGCTGGTAATGCACCTGAGGAAGGGACAATGGACACTGGCACGGAGATGCAAGATGGCAGGACCAGTTCTCCCACACTGAAGTCCTCGGCCGGTCTTGTGAATCTGCAGAGGCGCTCCTGTGAAGAGAGGAGGTGGCTGAGGCCCCAGCTGCCAGGGGCACACAGGGAGCCTCCTGCACAGCAGGGCCCAGAGCTGGCAAGGCTCCCCAGCACGGCTGGAGCTGCTGGCACAGCTTGGCCCAGCTGCACAGCTGCCCCTCAAGGCCCCGGCGAGCAGGGCACGGCTCTGGGCAGGCTCCCTGGCCAGGAGCGGCCCCCAGAGCGCCTCTGCCTTTCAAGGGCAATCTCGTCCCTGCTCTTTCTCCTCCCCACCGGGCTTTGCCTCTGCCCTGTGCCCCTGGGGTTTCCCTTGGCCAGGCAGCCTCAGTGGGAGCCAGCACGGCCTGTGGCACCAGCAGGCCCGCCAGGACAAGGTCTGGCAATGAGGAGGCCAATGAAAGCTCTGGGCAGCAGCAGAACCCTCAGCAGAGTTCTTTGGACAATCATGGACTGGCCACACCTCCCCTGCAGCCTCACTGGGAATGTTTCCTGTCTGCAGTAGACTTTCAAAAGAAGTTGTTTGAGGGAAAGATGAACAAAACACTCACCCTTTTCTCTTCCAGTAATTCCAAATTTGGAAACAGCATAAAATAAAGATAAGCTCCACAAAAAGTAGGCCAGCCATTAATCCCAGCCAGCAGCCTCTTCCCTTACAGACAACCCCTCCAGGGCCCTCCTGGGAATCAGGAAGATGTGCTGTGGTTCCAGCTGCACCTGTGGGAGCAATGGGGAGTGTCAGCCCGTGCTGTGCTGCACTGCTGAGCTGGCAGCACGGTGGATGTGGGCAGGACGTTCTCCGTTTCCCCCAGAGCTGGGGCCTGCGGGCACCTTGCCGCCCCTTGGCACAGGCTGTGCCACCCAACAAAGCCCAGCAGGCCGGGAGGAGAGCCCGGGGGCAGCGCAGCTGCTTGGGCAGTGGCTGCTTGGAGGGACACGGGCCAAAGCCATCCCTGAGCAGCCACTGCCAGCCCTGGCCCTCCCTGCCCCGTGACAGCTCCCCCAGCCCCAGGGCACAGAGTCAGGCCCTGTCAGGACCCAGTGCAGCCCCTGCCCAGTCGGGAGCCAAGGCTGGCTCTGGCCCGAGGCTGGCGGCAGGGCTCCTGCTCGGGGCTGCTCCTGTGCCTGGGGCCTCTGGGCACTCAGGGCCAGCTCCGGAGCAGCTGCAGCGGGAGGGACGTTGGTGCACGAGTCCCCTTTCCCTGGGGCTGTGAACGAGCTCCAGAGGCACCTCCAGCTTTGGCTGCTGCCAGGCCATGCAAGGGCAGGCCCTGGGGAAGAGCTGCTGCCACACAACCCTGTCTAGGGCTCAGCCTGCCAAAGCAATTAGCTTCTGTGTCTGTGCCCATATCTGGCATCTCCTCCTTTCCTGCGGCAGGGGCTGCCAATTGGCCCCTGCTTCCTTCAGGATATGCCTCCTTCTGTACAGATATTTGGTCCATCCCTTGATAAATGGAAAGCTGAATCAGATGGAAGTGTTCCTGATTTGGGTGCTAGCATCTTCAGGATGTCATGCTTGCCCAATATGGGGAAAAGATTGAGAAAATGTGTGGGCTTTTGGGGCAGGGCCATGGCTCTCCCTGTTCCAAACAGCCACCAGGCCTGAGCTGCAGGAGCGGTGACGGGATCGCGCAGGGCGAGGGCACACACGTGCATGGCTCTGTCCTGGCACCTGCAGCCATGCCCCCCTGGCCGAGCTTTGGGCCCTGAGCTGGCAGCTCTCCCAGGGGAAAGGCCTTGACCTACCCTCACCATCTCCCAGAGGCTCAGTTGTGGAGTTGGGTTGGGAAGCCAGATCACCTTCACCAACAGGTTCAGCTGCAAGGAAAGGCAGAACAGAACAGCTCCCGTGGCACTGTAGGAGATCCTCAGGCTGCAGGCAAGGCTCAGCCCCGGGGCACAGCCCTGGGCCCGGCCCCTTCCCTCTCTGCTTATCTCAGTTGCTGCACAGAGCACACAGAAGGACACAGTGGCATTGCACATGGGAGGAGGATGGACAGCTAAATGCTCCTTCCTCCCACTGACAGTGATCCTGTGGGATCGCTCAGGGCTCCAGAAGGGAGCAGGGCAAGGTTTCCCTGAATCCATCAAGCTTGAGATGGTCTAAAGGGAAAGGGCACGTCTATGAGCTCTTGCCACCTGGTCTCTGCAAATGTTGTCAGGAAAGGTACATTGAGAACTTGCCTCCAGCGTTTCCTAAGAGATTCAAGCCGTACTCCAGCAGGGCTTGCAGATAATCCATGTCCTGATCCCAATCTAGAGGTTAGCAGAAATAAGATTCATTTCCATTGTGTGTTGGAATCCCTGTCTGCCTCAGGGAACTGGGCACAGCATGGGGGTCAGGTAAGTCCCTAGGATCCAGATGTGAATGGACAAGGCCAAAGCTGCACAGGGGCCTTGGGAGCTCTGGGGTGACTCCCGGCCACTCTCCACCCTCTCTGCAGACCCTGTGTAACATCCCTGGTATGGTAGCTGGACCAGCCAAGGCCTCTTTTGGTTCTCTCAGCTGCACAAAGGAAACCCTCCTTTAATCCCTGGGGAAAACTGCAGCAGGCTGTGTTGCAAACTCCCTCCCTCCTCTCCTCCCTACCACCCCTCCTTCTGCTGGGACACCTCCCCCATACCAAGGGCACACAGCCACGCCCAGTCAGGACCCACTGGAGCAGCCGCTCCCAGGTTTGGGGATGTGTCTCCCACAGAGGGAGCCCAGCAGGACAGCTCAGTACCCGAGTGCCCTGAGCCTGCTCGGGACAATTCCTCTGGGCTGTGCCCGTCTTGTCCGGGCTGTGCCCGCAGTGCCAAGCAGCAGAGAGGGCAGCTCCAGCCTCAGCAGGGCTCAGGCCCAGAAGGCACAGCAATTACCTCCTGTGGCTGTGCCTGGCATCGCCTCCCTTCCTGCAGCAGAGGCTGCCAATGAGCCACTGCTTCCTCCGGGAAATGCCGCCTTCAGCACAGCCTCTGCACCCACTTCTGGAGAAAGAAAGAGGCGCCCCTGATAAGGTGGGCCTGTTCCTCACTGGGAAGGTGGCATCTTCAGCAGCCAGTACTTGTGAAACATATGGTTAAGTATCAGGAAATGATACAAAATGACTGGAGAGGCCAGAGCCCACTTTCATCAAAACCCTCGCCCTTAGTGATCAGCCTAGAAATGGAAAATCACAGGGGATCTTATGCTCTTGGTGAGTTTTGGGCTGCCTGTCAGCTGATGCCCATTGCCTCCCTGCAGAGGCTGGGGAGGAGCTGCAGCCAGGCCAGGCTGGCAAACAGCCCTGCAGGGCGTGGAAGCAGCAGCGGGGCAGCGAGGCTGCCTTGGATCCCTTCCTGCTGTGCTGGGCACGGCGTGTCCAGATGTGCAGCCAAAGCCCCCGGCTGCTGAGCCCCAGGACAAGGCTGAGGGAATGCACCCACCTTGTCCTGCCTGAAGCATTTCCTTCAGCATTTGCTGCATGACTTTGAGTGGCTCATGGGCTTTCTTGTCTCCAGTAGCTTTGTTCTTTCCCCTTGGAGGACCTAGAAGCAACACGATTCCATTTCCCGGGAATGGATGCCACAAGAGCAAGGCTCAGCCTGTGTGGTCAGCAGGGACACACTACTCACCCCTGCGACGGGAGCTGGGCTTGTGTGCAGGAACCACCAAAGCAGCTGCAGAACTCCTCTCTGGAGACACACCTGTAACTCAACAGCCACAGAAGCTTCTGTCATCTCTGCTCAGCTGCACGGGCACCACTGAGCCGCAGGAGCGGTGAGGGGATCGTGCAGGGCGAGGGCACACACGTGCATGGCTCTGTCCTGGCACCGGCAGCGATGCCAGGATATTGGCACTGTTAGGAAAGGCACAAGGAGAACTTGCCTCTAGCATTCTCCAAGAGTTTCAAGCCATCATCCAGCAGGGCATCCAGAAAATGCAATTTGCGATCCCAATCTAGAAGCAAGCACAGATCAGACCCATTTCCATGGCCTGCTGGAGTCCCCCTTTGCCTCTTGGAAATGGGCACTGCAAGGGAGTTGGTTAGGGCCGGGGGAGCCAGGTGTGCATGGACATGGCCATAGCTGCACAGGGGTCTGGGGAGCTCTGGGCTGGCTCCTGGTCCATCCCCATTCTCTTTGCAGGCCCTGTGCAACATCCCTGGAGAGGTGCCTGGAGCAGCGCAGGTTGCATTGGGGCTCTCTCACAGCCAAAGCTGAAACTCCTTCTAAAGCCCTGGTGCAAAAATGCAGCAGACAGTGCCACAATCATCCCTCCCTCCGTCCTGCCCTCCCTTACTCCCTTCCTGACTCCCTCTCTCTCTTTATTCCTCTTTCCTTCGAAATTGCTCCCCCAACAGAAGCGGACATAGCCAAGCCCTGTCAGGACCCACTGGAGCCTTGCTCTCCCCCTCTGCCCTTTCCCCACCATGGGCACCCCGTGCAGCCGCTCCCAGGTTTGGGGACGTGTCTCCCACGGAGGGAGCCCAGCAGGACAGCTCAGTACCCGAGTGCCCTGAGCCTGCTCGGGACAATTCCTCTGGGCTGTGCCCGTCTTGTCCGGGCTGTGCCCGCAGTGCCAAGCAGCAGAGAGGGCAGCTCCAGCCTCAGCAGGGCTCAGGCCCAGAGGCACAGCAATTACCTCCTGTGGCTGTGCCTGGCAACGCCTCCCTTCCTGCAGCAGAGGCTGCCAATGAGCCCCTGCTACCATTGGGAAATGCTTCCTTCTCAGAAGCTTCTCCATCCATTTCTGCAGAAAGGAAAAGGGACAGGTGGATCAGGTAGGGTTGTTCCCTACTGGAAAGGTGGAATCCTCAGGAGGTAATGCTTGACAAAAACACAAACTTGCTGGGTAGGTCAGGGCCTACTTGCATCAAAACAGCCACCCATACCGATCAGCCTAGATAGACACTGGGAGATTTCAGGGGATCTCAGGGTGTGCATGGCCCGTGGTGCTGTTCGGGCTCCCTGTCAGCTGATGCCCAATGCCTGCCTGCAGAGGCTGGGGAGAAGCTGCAGCCAGGCCAGGCTGGCAAACAGCCCTGCAGGGCGTGGAAGCAGCAGCGGGGCAGCGAGGCTGCCATGGATCCCTTCCCGCTGTGCCGGGCACGGCGTGTCCAGATGTGCAGCCAAAGCCCCCGGCTGCTGAGCCCCAGGACAAGGCTGAGGGAAATGCACCCACCACGGCGTCTCTCCAGATCACTCGGCATCTTGTCCGTCTGTTTGGATGCCTCCAATGACTTACGGTCTCCTCTAAGTTTGTTGTTCATTCTCAGGGGACCTTAAGAGAAATGTTTCCAATTTCCCATGAGTGGGTGCCACAAAAGCAGGGCTCAGCCCTTGGGGTCAGCAGGGACACATTACTCACCCCTGCGATGGGAGCTGGGCTTGTGTGCAGTAACAAGCAAGGAAGCTGGAGAAGTCCTCCCTGCAGACACCCCTGAAACTCAACAGCCACAGAAGCTTCTGCCATCTCTGCTCAGCTGCACGGGCACCACTGAGCCGCAGGAGCAGTGAGTGGATCATGCAGGGCGAGGGCACACACGTGCATGGCTCTGTCCTGGCACCTGCAGCCATGCCCCCCTGGCCGAGCTTTGGGCTCTGAGCTGGCAGCTCTCCCAGGGGAAAGGCCTTGACCTACCCTCACCATCTCCCTGAGGCTCAGTCCTGGATGTGAGTTGGGAAGCCAGATCACCTTCGGGAACAGGTTCAGCTGCAAAGAAAGGCAGGACAGAACAGCTCCCGTGGCACTGTAGGAGATCCTCAGGCTGCAGGCAAGGCTCAGCCCCGGGGGCACAGCCCTGGGCCCGGCCCCTTCCCTCTCTGCTCTTCTCTGTGACTGCACAGAGCACACGGAAGGACACACTGGCATTGCACATGGGAGGAGGAGGGACAGCTAAATGTTCCTTCCTTCGACTAACAGCGATCCTGTGGGATCGCTCAGGGCTCCAGAAGGGAATAGGGCAATGTTTTCAGAATTCTTCACCGCTGACTGATCGAAAATGGCAGATGAGTGAGTTCTTGCCACATGGACACATAGGGTTATTCTCCCAATAGAAAGGGAAATTGAGAACTTGCCTCCAGTATTATCCAAGTTCTTTAAAGTGTCATTCACCAGAAGTTGCAAATAACTGATGTCACGATCCAGATCTAGAGGGAAGCAGAGATCAGAACCATTTCCATGGTGTGCTGGGATCTCCTTCTCCCTCAGGGAACTGGCCACTACTTGTGGGTCAGGGAAGACCATGGAAGCCAGATGTGAATGTCCTGCAGCCTGGGAAGCTCTGGGCTGGCTCCTGGTCACTTTCCTCCCTCTTTCCTTATTCTGTGTAAGATCCCTGCAGAGGCATAAGGGGCTGCCCAGGGCCCTGGGGGCTCTCTCCCTTTCCCAGAGGAAACCCTCCTTAAAGGCCTGCGGAAAACCATCCCCAGCGCTTCCCGGGGAGCAGGGAGCGCTGTCCCGGGAAAGGGGAGCCAGGCTGCCGGCTCACCTGCTCGCCGCGCTTGCAGCGGAGCAGCCTGGGCAGCCCTGGCAGGCAGGGCCACGGCCAGGAGGAGCAGGAGGAAGAGGCGCAGAGCAAGGGCCATGCTGCCTTGCCCTCTGCCAGTCCCGCAGCTCTTGCTGCCACCGCTGTCCTGACACCGCTGTCCCAATGTCAGCACCACTGCTGCCACTGCCGCTGCTGCTGCCGCAACAGTTGTGCTCAAGCACTGACTGCTCGCTCCTTGTGCTGCTGTGCAACCACCGGGTCTGGGACATCTGTGACCTCAGAGCCTGCTGTGACCTCAGCCTGCTGTGACCCCTGAGCCTGCTGTGACCTCAGCCTGCTGTGACCCCTGAGCCTGCTGTGACCTCATAGCCTCAGCTGTACCCCCAGGGTGTGCCCCCATCTGTAGAAATTGACTGCCCTTATGGTAATTCTTTCAGTTCTTCAAAGAGCCATTGCTCAGCAAAGCCTTCAGGAACACAGGGTCTTGTTTGGTTTGATGGCAGCATCTGCACAGCAACAAGATGGTAATGCAGCTGCTACAGGGACATCAGGCATGGGCATGGAGGTGGGAAATGTCTGGCAGGTTTGTCGCAGACTGAGGTGTTTGGGTGTTTTTTCTGCAGAGGGCCAGCTGTTGAAAGAAGAGGTAGCCGAGGCCCTAGGTTCCGCTGGGACACTGTCCTGGGGTGACTTGATGATGTTTGTATCCCCATGTATCAGTTTAGCCTAGAAATGAGTCCTGCACCTTTAGGTCCTGTTCCAAGAGTGAAGGGGGAATGGCGGGGGAGGTGAGAAGAAGCAAGGAGTTTGTTATCAGGAACTCCACTTGCTCCCCTGCATCCTTCTCCTGCACTATGCAGTCTGCGGCAAGGACAGACAGACGGACACAGCTCTCCTTTGATTTTCAATTAGTTTTTAGCTAGCTGAGGCCGAGAATTTCTCTGGACTGTGTTTTTTCATTTTTTGTGGAACTGTTTGAACCTGCTCTGGACTGAAAACCCAGAAGAGCACCAGCAGCTCACACCTGTGGCCCACTGGACTGGGCCAGGGTTGCAGCATTTCCAATGCGGGAGGGACTGAAAACAGAATGAGTTAGCAGAGCTACAGCCCACTTTCTGAGTGTGTCACCTCTTCTAAGCGGCAAGAGGTGGTATTGTTCAATATTGTTCCTTTTTTATTCTGCTGGTAGATGCTTTGCCTGTTAAATAAAGAATTCCTTTTCCACTTTCCTCCAAAAAAATCATCTTCCCATACTAGCTGGGGGAGGGGCAGCCTGAATGTGTTTTCTACAGAAACCATTTGGAGGTTATCTCCCAAATTTGCCCTAAACCAAGATAAAAACACAGACCCTCCTGCACAGCAGGAGATTACCATTGTGCTCAAAGTTTGCCTCTGAAGGCTGAGAGGTGAGCTTGTCAGAAATCCCAGAAAATATCAGGGCAAAGGTTTTATGTTAGTTTTTGTGGCTATGTACTAATCTGCAGTGGGAAAAGAGCCTCTCCAGTATGCTGGGTGTCTTGGCTTGTCTAAGTTCTTCCCAGAGTGTAGATTGCTAATTAAATACAATTTTGTATGTGATTCTAGAAGTGTAAAAATGTTCCAAGTTTTCCTGAATTCTAAATTTCCTTTGAAAAATCCTAAACTACTATGGAAAGAGGGAAGAAAATTTTGGGGATTTCTTTCTAAAAAAACAATAAAAACAAAACAAATTTTGAATATTTCAAAAAATTTCTAGAGTTCTGAAAATGAAAAAAAAATCCAAAATGTGGTGCTTTGGGAGACACATGCCCAGCTGCTGCCTGCCCAGCTCTGGCTATGCCCAGACACTCAGATCAGCCAGTGCGGGTGCTACCACCCAGAGACCAGAGCTGAAGCCCAGAGGTGTTGCTCAAGCCCTTCCCTGGCAGGAGGGGCCCATCTTTGGTCCTGGCCGCACACCAGGGCCAGCACGTTTAGGGACAGAGGCTCCTGTCCTGGGTGGTGTCCGAAGGTCCACGGCAACAAGCTGATAACGCAGCCGTGGCAGGGATGATGGGCACTGCCTTGGGGATGGCTGATGACAGGTACAGGTCTCTCCAACCAAAGATTTTGGCCAGTATTGTGAATCTGCAGAGGCGCTCCTGTGGAGAGAGGAGGTGGCTGAGGCCCCAGCTGCCAGGGGCACACAGGGAGCCTCCTGCACAGCAGGGCCCAGAGCTGGCAAGGCTCCCCAGCACGGCTGGAGCTGCTGGCACAGCTTGGCCCAGCTGCACAGCTGCCCCTCAAGGCCCCGGCGAGCAGGGCACGGCTCTGGGCAGGCTCCCTGGCCAGGAGTGGGCCCCAGAGCGCCTCTGCCTTTCAAGGGCAATCTCGTCCCTGCTCTTTCTCCTCCCCACCGTGCTTTGCCTCTGCCCTGTAGCCCCGGGTGCCTCCTGTGCCCCAGGGCACGACCATGGCTGTAAATGCTTTCAAATGCAGCTCAGGATCAGGGCGTAGCAAGGCTCTTGTTGTGCCTGGCGCTGCCCGGCAGCCTCAGTGGGAGCCCGGGGCTGCGGCCCTTCCCCGCCGGGGCTGGGGCTGGCAAGAGCTCACAGATGTGCCTTTTCCCTTTAGACCATCTCAAGGTTGATGGATTCAGGAGAATTTGCCCTGCTCCTTTCTGGAGCCCTGAGTGATCCCACGGGATCGCTCTCAGTGGGAGGAAGGAGCATTTAGCTGTCCTCCTCCTCCCATGTGCAGTGCCAGTGTGTCCTTCCATGTGCTCTGTGCAGCCACAGAGAAGAGCAGAGAGGGAAGGGGCCAGGCCCAGGGCTGTTCCGTGGGGCTGAGGCTTGCCTGCAGCCTGAGGATCTCCTACAGTGCCACGGGAGCTGTTCTGTTCTGCCTTTCTTTGCAGCTGAACCTGTTGCTGAAGGTGATCTGGCTTCCCAACCCAACTCCACAACTGAGCCTCTGGGAGATGGTGAGGGTAGGTCAAGGCCTTTCCCCTGGGAGAGCTGCCAGCTCAGAGCCCAAAGCTCGGCCAGGGGGGCATGGCTGCAGGTGCCAGGACAGAGCCATGCACGTGTGTGCCCTCGCCCTTCATGATCCACTCACAACTTCTGGTCAGCACTGGCAGCTGTTTGGAGGTGGGAGGGCCCAGCCCAGCCCCAAAATCCCAGATGTTTTCCTGATCCTTATCCATTACTTTGAAAAGCATTGCCATCTGAAGATGCTATTTCTATGAATAGTGGATGGTTCCATCTCATCCAGCTGTGCCTCCTCCTTCCTCAAGTGCTGGACCAAACGTCTTTGCAGCAGGAAGCCCACCCCAGCGGAAGCAGAGACCGATTGCCAGCCCCTGCTGCAGCAATGGAGGAGATGCCAGACACGGGCACCCTTACAGAAGGTAATTGCTGTGCCAGGCTCAGCCCTTGGCAGGGCTGTGTGGAAGCAGCTCTTCCCCCAGGGCTTGCCCTTGCTGGGCCCAGCAGCAGCCAAAACTGGAGGCGCCTCTGGAGGCTTGGAGGCCTTTGAAGCTCGTTCACAGCCCCAGGGAAAGGGGACTCGTGCACCAGCGTCCCTCCCGCTGCAGCTGCTCCGGAGCTGGCCCTGAGTGCCCAGAGGCCCAAGGCACAGGAGCAGCCCCGAGCGGGAGCCCTGCCGCCAGCCCAGGGCCAGAGCCAGCCTTGGCTCCCGACTGGGCAGGGGCTGCACTGGGTCCTGACAGGGCCTGACTCTGTGCCCTGGGGCTGGGGGAGCTGTCACAGGGCAGGGAGGGCCAGGGCTGGCAGTGGCTGCTCAGGGATGGCTTTGGCCCGTGTTCCTCCAAGCAGCCACTGCCCAAGCAGCTGCGCTGCCCCCGGGCTCTCCTCCCAGCCTGCTGGGCTTTGTTGGGTGGCACAGCCTTTGCCAAGGGGCGGCAAGGTGCCCGCAGGCCCCAGCTCTGGGGGAAACGGAGAACGTCCTGCCCGCATCCACCGTGCTGCCCGCATCCACAGCTCAGCAGTGCAGCACAGCACGGGCTGACGCTCCCCATTGCTCCCACAGGTGCAGCTGGAACCACAGCACATCTTCCTGATTCCCTGAACGGCGCTGGATGGGGTGTCTGTAAGGGAACAAGCTCCTGGCTAGGGTTACTGGCAGGCCTGCTTTGTTTTGTGCTTATCATCATCTTATGCTGTGTTGGAGTCTGGTGTTACTGGAAGAGAAAACAGTGAGTGTTTTCATCATTTTTCCCTTAAAGAACTTCTTTTGAAAGCCTAATGTAGACAGGAAACCTTCCTGGAGCGGTTGCAGTGAAGTTGTGGCCTTTCCATAATTGTCCAAAGAACTGCTGATGGTTCTGTTGCTGCCCAGAGCTTTTGTTGGCCTCCTAATTGCTGGGCCTTGTCCTTTGGGGCCTGCTGGGGCTGCAGCCAGTGCTGGCTCCCACTGAGGCTGCCTGGCCAAGGGAAACCCCAGAGGCACAGGGCAGAGACAAAGCACGGTGAGGAGGAGAAAGAGCAGGGACTAGATTGCCCTTGAAAGGCAGAGGCGCTCTGGGGGCCGCTCCTGGCCAGGGAGCCTGCCCAGAGCCGTGCCCTGCTCGCCGGGGCCTTGAGGGGCAGCTGTGCAGCTGGGCCAAGCTGTGCCAGCAGCTCCAGCCGTGCTGGGGAGCCTTGCCAGCTCTGGGCCCTGCTGTGCAGGAGCCTCCCTGTGTGCCACTGGCAGCTGGGGCCTCAGCCACCTCCTCTCTTCACAGGAGCGCCTCTGCAGCTTCACAAGACTGGCCAAATAACTCAGCGAGGGGGAATTGGACCTGTCGTCAGCCATGCCCAAGCCATTGCTACACGTGTCTGCCACAACTGCATTATGAGCTTATTGCTGTGGACGTTCGGCCACCACCCAGAACAGGAGACTCTGTCCCCTAAAGTCCTGGCCCTGGTGTGCGGCCAGGACCGAAGATGGGCCCCTCCTGCCAGGGAAGGGCTTGAGCAACACCTCTGGGCTTCAGCTCTGGTCTCTGGGTGGTAGCACCAGCACTGGCTGATCTGAGTGTCTGGGCACAGCCAGAGCTGGGCAGGAAGCAGCCAGGCATGGGGCTCCTGAGGCACCACCTTTTGGGTTTGTTTTTTATTTTCAGAAGTCAGAAATTTTTAGGAATATTTATATTTTTTTTTTTTTAAAGAAATCCCACCAAAATTCTCCCGTTTTTCCATAGGCGTTTAGGATTTTTCACAGCAGTTGTAGAATTTATGAAAACTTAGAACATTTTACACTTCTAGAATAAAAACCAGAATTGCATTTATTTGGTAATCTTTATTCTCGGAAGAACTAAGTCAACCCAAGACAACTAGTATACTGGAGAGGCTCTTTTCCCACTGCAGGTTTGTACCTAGCCACAAAAATGAACGTAAAACCTTTTCCCTGATATTTCCCGGGATTTCTGACAAGCTCACCTCTCAGCCTTCAGAGGCAGACTTTGATCACAGTGGGAATCTCTTCAAGGCACCATCTTTCTTTGTGTCCTGGTTTAGGGCAAATTTGTTAAAGAATCTGCAAAGGAGGGCCCCTCCAGAAAACAAACGCACACGGCCCCTCCCCCCAATTGGTTTGGGAAGAATTCCTCGGAGAGAAGTGGAAAGAACCTGTTTATTTACCAGACACAGCACCCCCCAGCACACAAAATGAACAATACCAGATGACACCGCTGTGAGAAAGATGACAAAATCAGAAAGTCTCTTTTGGGGGTGGTTGCTCGGTTCTCAGTCCCTCCGGTGCTGGGGCAGCTGCTGCAGCCAAACGGTGCAAATCCTCGGTGTTCCCGGGTCCCAGTCCGGAGCAGGTTCGAGATGGTCACAGAAACAGGAGAGGAGAAACAGTCCAGGAAGGAATTTGGACTGTTTAGCTAAAGTAGCTAATAAGCAGAAGCAAAAGCGAGAGTAGAAGCAAGAGCAGAAGAGAGAGCAAGCAAAGCAACAAGCTGAAAGCAAGAAGCCAAAACAGCCCTAAGTACTGCCCATCTCTGTGTCCCTGATAAGAGAAACCCAAACTAAACTTCCACTCTTCTGAGCCAGTCTTAAAGGCACAGAACAGATGAATGGGGATACAAGCATCATAACGTCACTCCAGGACATTCCACCCCTTATCCCCATATCATCAACATACTACCACACATCTTGCATTATTCATACAAAATTTCCATCTGTTCCCCCAAAATTACAAGCAATACCCATCATGCCTTCATCACATCCCCACACTGGACCACTGAATCCAGGCCCTATATTACAGAGCTGCAGGATTCCCCCTTTTCACTTTTGTCACTTAAAGCTCCATCCATCACTTGCTCAGACCTTTGACACACATTTCCTTCTCCCTCTTCCACCTACCCAGACCTTCAACACTTACACATTTCCTCCTATCTCATGTCTGTATGGTTTAATGTACAGACAATGGCAGTAACATCCAATGAACAGTGATATTGCACATCATTCTTACCCCAAAATCAGATCTCCCTGAGGTACACATCGTGTTGTTCCATCTCTTTGCATTATCTACCACGTGCAACCTGGTCCCTGAGCAAAGACAACTCCATGAATGGGTTTGTCTGTACTCGAGGCAGAATTGATCCACACAGTCTTCCCTAACAAACCTCTGATATGAATCACTGGGACTTTGTCTCCTTCTATTACATTCAGGGACTCAGACTGGGCAGGACCTGCTCGGTTGGTGGAACCTCGGGTGTTAACTAACCAGGTGGCCTTTGCTAAATGCTGCTCCCAATTTTTGAAAGATCCCCCACCCAAAGCCTTCAACTGGGTTTTTAGTAGTCCATTGCACCTCTCCACTTTTCCTGCAGCTGGTGCATGGTAGGGGATATGGTACACCCACTCAATGCCATGTTCCCTAGCCCAGGTGTTGATAAGACTGTTCTTGAAATGAGTGCCGTTGTTGGACTCGATCCTCTCAGGGGTGCCATGTCTCCACAGAACTTGCTTTTCCAGGCCCAGGATGGTGTTCCGGGCTGTAGCATGAGACACAGGGTAGGTTTCCAACCATCCAGTGGTGGCCTCCACCATGGTCAGCACGTAGCGCTTGCCCTGGTGTGTCTGGGGCAGTGTGATGGAGTCAATCTGCCAGGCCTCCCCATACTTGTACTTGGACCACCGCCCACCATACCAGAGGGGCTTCCCTCGCCTGCCCTGCTTGATGGCAGCGCACGTCTCACAGTCATGGATACCCTGAGAAATACTGTCCATGGTTAGATCCACCCCTCGGTCTCGTGCCCATTTATAGGTGGCATCCCTGCCCTGATGGCCTGAGGCATCATGGGCCCATCTAGCTAGGAATAACTCTCCCTTATGTTCCCAATCTAGGTCTATTTTGGACACCCCTATCTTTGCAGCTTGGTCTACCTGCTCATTGTTTTGGTGCTCCTCATTGGCCCTACTCTTGGATACATGGGCATCTACATGGCGGACTTTCACAGGTAGCCTCCCTACCCTGGTAGCAATGTCTTTCCACTCATCAGCAGCCCAAATTGGTTTCCCTCTATGTTGCCAGTTAGCATTTTTCCACCTCTCCAACCATCCCCACGGAGCAATGTCTAGGGCCAGTTGAACAGCTTTGAGTTCAGCAAGTTGGCTCGATCCACCTTCTCCTTCAGTAGCTTGTGCAACCTGTCGTGTGGGGCTCCATACGGCTGCTTTCCACTTCCGGTTCATCCCAAGGATGCGACAGAAGCCGTCAGTGAAAAGAGTGTAGCATGTTTCCTCTGGGGGCAGTTGGTTATAGGGAGGAGCCTCTTCAGCACATGTCACTGGTTCTTGTTCCTCTTCATCTGTGACACCAAAATTCTCACCTTCGGGCCAATTTATAATTACCTCCAAAATCCCAGGGCGATTCAGTTTACCTATACGGGCGCGCTGAGTGATAAGAGCAATCCACTTGCTCCATGTAGCACTGATGGCATGATGAGTGGAAGGAACCTTGCCTTTGAACATCCACCCCAACACCGGTAGTCGGGGTGCCAGGAGGAGTTGTGCTTCAGTGCCCATTACCTCCGAAGCAGCCTGAACTCCTTCATAGGCAGCCAAGATTTCTTTCTCTGTGGGAGCGTAGTTGGCTTCAGACCCTCTGTAACTTTGACTCCAAAATGCCAGTGGTCGACCCTGAGTCTCCTCAGGCACCTTCTGCCAAAGGCTCCAGGACAAGCCATGGTTCCCGGCTGCAGAGTAGAGCATGTTCTTTACCTCTGGTCCTGTCCTGACCGGGCCAAGGGCCACTGCATGAGCAATCTCCTGTTTGATCTGGACAAAGGCTTGTTGCTGCTCAGGGCCCCACTGGAAATTGTTCTTCTTGCGGGTGACCAGGTAGAGAGGGCTCACAATCTGACTGTACTCAGGAATATGCATCCTCCAAAAAGCTATTGCACCCAGGAAAGTTTGTGTCTCCTTCTTATTGGTGGGTGGAGACATTGCTGTGATCTTGTTGATGACATCTGTAGGAATCTGACGCCGTCCATCTTGCCACTTCACTCCCAGGAATTGAATCTCACGAGCCGGTCACTTTACTTTGCTCTTTTAATGGCGAAACCAGCTCCCAGGAGGATCTGGATGATTTCCTTCCCTTTCTCAAACACTTCTGCAGGTGTATTCCCCCACAATGATGTCATCAATATACTGCAGATGTTCTGGAGCCTCTCCCCTTTCTAGTGCAGTCTGAATCAGTCCATGGCAGATGGTGGGGCTGTGCTTCCACCCCTGGGGCAGTCGGTTCCAGGTGTACTGCACTCCCCTCCATGTGAAAGCAAACTGAGGCCTGCGTTCTGCTGCCAGAGGAATGGAGAAAAATGCATTGGCAATGTCTATAGTGGCGTACCACTTTGCTGCCTTGGACTCAAGCTCATACTGGAGCTCTAACATGTCTGGCACGGCAGCACTCAGTGGTGGAGTCACTTCATTCAATGCACGGTGGTCCACTGTCAATCTCCATTCTCCTTCAGATTTTCGCACAGGCCAAATGGGGCTGTTGAAGGGTGAGTGGGTCTTGCTGACCACCCCTTGGGTCTCCAGTTCTCGGATCATCTTATGGATGGGGATCACAGCATCTCGAGTGGTCCTATACTGTCGTCAATGCACTATGGAAGTGGCAATTGGCACTCGTTGCTCTTCTCCCGTCAGGCATCCTACTGCAGATGGATTCTCAGACAACCCAGGCAAGGTGTTCAATTGCTGGATGCCCTCTGTCTCTACAGCAGCTATTCCAAATGCCCATCTGAGTCCTTTTGGGTCTTTGAAGTACCCACTTTGAAGGCAGTCTATGGCCAAAATACATGGGGCCTCTGGGCCAGTCACAATAGGATGCTTCTTCCACTCATTTCCCGTTAGGCTCACATCAGCCTCCACCAAAGTGAAATCCTGGGATCCCCCTGTCACACCACCAATAGAAACAGACTCTGTCCCCACATGTCTCGATGGGATTAATGTGCATTGCGCACCAGTATCAACCAAAGCTTTGTACTCCTGTGGTTCCGATGTGCCAGGCCAACGAATCCACACAGACCAGAAAACACGATTTTCCCTGGCCTCTACCTGGCTAGAGGCAGGGCCCCTCTAAGCCTGGTTATCCTTCTTTCCCTGGGCGTATGTATTGGATGTTCCTTCGAGGGGATCAGACATGTCATCATCATCATACCTGGCCGTTCGGCTACGGGCAACTGGAGCTGCTTTCCTTCTGGTGGCTTCCTTCAGTTCATGCACCCATTGTGCCAGAACAGCAGTAGGTTTCCTATCCCACCTTCTCATGTTTTCCCCACAATCACACAGGTAAAACCACAGCTCAGCTCGTGCGGTGTACCTTCTCTCACCATCTGGGAAACGTCTGCCTTGGAGACCAGAACCTCGGATCTGTACTGCTGAAATTTGGAGAAGGTCTTCTTTAATCTCCTCTCTAAGCTTCTTATGATTCTCCTCTACCTTATCCTCTAAATTCTGCAGACGTGTTTCTACTGCTGCAATTCTGGCATGTGTCGGGCCATGTACAGCATCTGCATATGCTCGGAGCTTCCTTGCCATGTCAAGCACAGTCTCATCCCTCTCATCCCTCTTCATGATGGCTAAGGCAGAAGCATATTCATGTGGCCCAAGTCGTCCGAGTTTTCGCCACATCACAGACGTGCATGGTACTAAGTCTGGGTTCCTAGTTGTTACATCATCTGAGAAGATAATCTCTGCCACTGCCATTTCTCTCAGGCGTTGGATCCCTTGCTCTATTGTCTTCCACTGAGTTTGTTGCATATGGAGATCATCTGCACACACTTATCTTCGTGCAACACTGTCCAAGACCCGTGCCCAGAGGCTGTGTGGATTAGCCCCCCTCATCATTTCTTGGCTGATGAGAGGATCCTGTGACAGGGATCCCAAATGCCTTGCTTCAGTGCCAGTGCCCAGAACTGTAGCCTCACCTGCAGCATCCCAGAGACGGACCAGCCAACTAATTATGGATTCATCGGGTCATCGTGTGTAATCCTTCTTTAGGCCACGAAGGTCCTTCAGGGAATAAGACTCAGTATTTGTATCTGATCTTGCACCTTCTGCTTTGACTCCTGATTTTATGTCAGGAGGCATTGAGGTTCCTTCTCCTGTATCACCATCATCATCGTCCACTGGTCGATTGGTCTTGTCCGTGCATTTCCCACTTCTAGTGCTGGTAGCAACAGCCATGGGTTTAGATGCTGGCTTCGAGCCTGGAGTGTTAGCTGCAGCCTGAGTCACCGGGACAGTTGCTGATTTATCTCCCTGCCCCCCTGCCTCTGTCTGCTGCCCGACAGTATCTAGCAGTGTGCGATAAGCATATGCCAGGGCCCAGCTCACTGCAATGACCTTCCTCTCCTTAGGCTCATCCTGGTACTTCTCTTTCAGATATTTGCCCACCTCAGCTGGGTTCTGAATTTGTTCATGGGGAAAATCCCAGACTATAGGGTGAGAGAATTCCCTCAGGATTTGGCCCATATCCTCCCATTTTCAACACCACTTTGGGATTTTCCACACCAAGGTCTACTCCTGAGTCAGCGGTCTCATCAGCCCGTCTAGAAATCTCAGCCCTCATTCTAGAGAAGCACCAGGCTGTATAAAGGAAGGTTACCAGATTGAATACCAGAAAGATGGCTTCTTTAATATTGAGGGGAAACTGAACATCCTTCAGTAGTGATGCAACAGATTCATAAGAGAAGAAGGAAAGCAGAGGCTGAAAAACCTCATTCCCTCCTGCTCCTCCTGCAACAAACTGGATGCATAACCATAGCCATGAACCATTCATACCTGGAGCAGACCCTAGCATGTTTATAAACTTATTGCACATCATTGCCACCAAGCCCAGCAGGATAGCTACTCTGGTCACTGCTCCTCTGACGTAGAAACTACGTATTAGGGACAATGCTAAAGCTATTTCTGGGTAAGAAAGTAAACCTAGGGACCAGAGAGGTATTAAAATCTCAAAAAACCCTAGGGACCAGAAATGCATGCAAACCTTCATCCCAATAGATATTATGAATTCAAAAAACATGGCTATTAGCTGATTTAAATGAACACAAAGTAATAGCAACCAAAATGCAGTCAAAAGAGGGTTTTTCCACTCTCTCGAGCCCCACATTGGGCGCTAATATTTGGTTAAAGAATCTGCAAAGGAGGGCCCCTCCAGAAAACAAATGCACACGGCCCCTCCCCCCAATTGGTTTGGGAAGAATTCCTCGGAGAGAAGTGGAAAGAACCTGTTTATTTACCAGACACAGCACCCCCCAGCACACAAAATGAACAATACCAGATGACACCGCTGTGAGAAAGATGACAAAATCAGAAAGTCTCTTTTGGGGGTGGTTGCTCGGTTCTCAGTCCCTCCGGTGCTGGGGCAGCTGCTGCAGCCAAACGGTGCAAATCCTCGGTGTTCCCGGGTCCCAGTCCGGAGCAGGTTCGAGATGGTCACAGAAACAGGAGAGGAGAAACAGTCCAGGAAGGAATTTGGACTGTTTAGCTAAACTAGCTAATAGGCAGAAGCAAAAGCGAGAGCAGAAGCAAGAGCAGAAGAGAGAGCAAGCAGAGCAACAAGCTGAAAGCAAGAAGCCAAAACGGCCCTAAGTACTGCCCGTCTCTGTGTCCCTGATAAGAGAAACCCAAACAAAACTTCCACTCTTCAGAGCCAGTCTTAAAGGCACAGAACAGATGAATGGGAATACAAGCATCATAACATCACACCAGGACAGTTTGCTTCTTCAAGAACTGCCTCAGTTCTATTGCAGAGGCTTCTCTCAGCTTTGTGCCGCCCCACTCTGCCCCAAGCCTGTCCTGAGCCCTCTCCTGCAGCTGCTGTGCTGCCATGGAGCTGCTGTAAAACACAGCAGCTCTGCCACACCCGCTCAGCAGGACTGGAGAAACTTTCTGGCCTTGCTTACATTAGCCTGGGCGCTTCTCTAAACACGGCTTGAGCTTTTGAATGCTTGGTTTCACCTGGCACACAAACTGATGCTGCCTTTCTCATGGAGTCTAAACTCCAATGGGCTTTCAAAGCTTTCTGGCCAGCATACGGCCTGGGAAACCACTTAATGCAGCCATTTCATCTTGAAAATGGCCCAGTCTGTGTATCAAAGAAGCTTGTTTAAATGCTGGAGTCCACCAGACCATCCTTCCAGGGCATATCTTTCTGCCCCGCACATCTCCCTAGATGACTGCCAAACAGCACCTTTGACAGTTCTTTTCTCCAGAAGCTTAGTGGCGCCATTTTATTTGGGGGACAAAAAAAGGGAAATGTTCTATGATATCATCATCACCCTCTTCATCAAGACAATGAGCTGCAAATTAATTAAATGACATCAACACCTCTCGCTGTGGACTTATTCCTCAGAGCACAGCAGTGGCTTTGCTATCCCTTGAAATTGCAGGTGTGCTACAGTCCTTAAAATCAGGTGGATGCAGATGTGATTTGAAGTCAAGCATGGCTCTGAGAGAGCTTTGGGGATTGGGCCTACACTGGCACTGTTATGTGTCTGGAGTACCCTGCACCAAGCTATGTGAGAATGAAATTATTTCTGTTGCACATCCTGGCCAGAACAACATTGTGGCCACAATAAATGCCTTGATTCTCTGACACCAAAATGTTTACATAGGGCTTTTGTTTTCCCCACACTTTCAGTGACACCTGGAATGGCTGTGCCCACACAGTGGCAAGGGATCCATGGCAGCCTCACTGCCCCGCTGCTGCTTTCCTAGGGGAAGGAATGGCACCCTGGCAGCTACTGCTGCAGGAAGGAAAGCAATGCCATACACTGACACAGGCAGAGAAGGTAATTGCTGTGCCAGGCTCAGCCCTTGGCAAGGCTGTGTGGCAGCAGCTCTTCCC
Source organism: Melozone crissalis (assembly GCF_028551555.1). Lineage (NCBI taxonomy): Eukaryota > Metazoa > Chordata > Aves > Passeriformes > Passerellidae > Melozone > Melozone crissalis. The sequence continues at coordinate 21,365,240 of NW_026535807.1, read as the reverse complement.
CAGGACCTGACCTTGCACAGGCCTAGTAGCAGCCAAAGCTGGAGGCGCCTCTGGAGGCCTCGAGGCCTCTGGAGCTCATTCATGGCCCCAGGAAAAGGGGACTTGTGCACCAACGTCCCTCCTGCTGCAGCTGCTCCGGAGCTGGCCCTGAGTGCCCAGAGGCCCAAGGCACAGGAGCAGCCCCGAGCGGGAGCCCTGGTGCGAGCCCAGGGCCAGAGCCAGCCTTGGCTCCCGACTGGGGAGGGGCTGCAGGGTGTTCTTGAGGGATGAATGTTCCCAGAGAGGCTGCGTTGTAGGTGTGGCCAGTCCATGATTGTCCAAAGAACTCTGCTGAGGGTTCTGTTGCTGCCCAGAGCTTTCATTGGCCTCCTCATTGCTGGGCCTTCTCCTGCGGGGCCAGCTGGGGCTGCAGCCAGTGCTGGCTCCCACTGAGGCTGCCTGGCCAAGGGAAACCCCAGGGGCACGGGGCAGAGGCAAAGCCCGGTGGGGAGGAGAAAGAGCAGGGACGAGATTGCCCTTGAAAGGGAGAGGCGCTCTGGGGCCCGCTCCTGGCCAGGGAGCCTGCCCAGAGCCGTGCCCTGCTCGCCGGGGCCTTGAGGGGCAGCTGTGCAGCTGGGCCAAGCTGTGCCAGCAGCTGCAGCCGTGTTGGGGAGCCTTGCCAGCTCTGGGCCCTGCTGTGCAGGAGGCTCCCTGTGTGCCACTGGCAGCTGGGGCCTCAGCCACCTCCTCTCTCCACAGTTCCACCTCTGGACAAGGGTTGCAAGACGGGGGTACACGTCCCACCCAAAAAGCTGCAGCAGCTCCTCCATCTGTAAGAAGGGCCTGGCCAGTCCTCTCAAGAGTTCTGAGAAGAAGGCTCCAGAACAGTCATCTACAAGGAAACTTCTTATTTTGCTGTAGATCCCACTGCCACCTCCTCTCCCCATGTGTATCCCCAAGCTACATTCATCTCTTACTGATCCTCCTCTGTCCTGTCTCGACTTCTTCTATAGACCCCAGGAGCAGCCCAGCACCCTCCAGGCCCTCCTGAGACCAACATGTCCCTTCCTCTACCCCTGAGCCCCCTGGTCCTGCCCTCTAAACAACACTGAAGCTAACCCTGCTCTCTGCCAGGCTAGGTGATGGCCCTTTCTCTTGTTGCACGGAAACGCAGTACTGAGGGGTCCCTCTCACTTCAAAGGTCCGGCTGCCGGCCCTCATCTCACTCACACACACATGCACACGTCTCTCACTCCTGCCACCGAATTTCTCACCAGTCCGGTGCTCTGGTGCTCCTCTGCATCGCTGGTCTTGAGCCAATCTCTCTGCTGCTGGTAGCCAGCTGTCCTGGAGGTCCAAGATGGCCAGTCCTGAGTCTTCTCTCGGCGTGGCTATTCTGGACAAGCGCCCCAGCTGAAATAAACAGGGCAAGGAGACTTCTTCTCTTTTTTAATGCCATTATTGTAAGTGATCAGCCCAGGATTGGGCAGCTCAGTGGGTCTACATCTTCCCGTCGTCTCTCCCAGGGAACCTCAGATGAGGAGGATATGCGCAGCTTTGTCCACTAGGGGCAGAGCTGGGGACCAGGTCCTCGTGGGAGCCTTTAGGGCCTCATGATCCCTTCCGATGTTACTTTTGCTGGCTGTCTTAGCCGGCCCTGGGCGCCGGGGACGACTCCTTGCTCAGGGTGAGAGGAACTCCAAAGGTGTTCAGCATCTCTGCAGGCCCAGCACTCCGCTCCTCTCGTCCAGACATCACTCCAATCTTTCAACTCTTAGGTGGCTCGTTGTTTTTGGTGTTTTCTCAGTACGTTGGGAGCAGGGGTTCCACACAGCATGCTGGTCCTTGGAGTATTTTGCATATCCCTCCCCTCCAAAGTCTTTTCTCCTTACTGTTCGGGAGGTACCCCGCCCTTCACTGTCTCAGAGAAGGGCCATTGACTCACCCCAGCCAGAGCTTTTACTGATACAAAAAGAACTATTAACAACAACGACCTGTAATTACCATAACACAAGCAGCAGCCCAGCAGCAACAGTGGTGACCTTTTTCTCACAGAAAAAATTGGCAAAATTTTTTGTTCATAACATGCTGATCAGGGAAACAAATTCCCTCTCAACTCCTGTCAAAAAAGCTGAGGGCAAAGTTAGGTGTCTTAAAGCCCCCTGCTACCTACAGGACATGGTTCCATTAGTCACTAAGAGGAGGATTGCACTTTTCCTCTTCAGAAAAGCTTTTTGAAACAGGCCTGGAATAAGAGATAGAAGTGTTTGGGAAATTCATAAAAAAATTATCAGTCTCTGAATTGGGTTTGTGGTCGCTGCACTGTCCGACCAGTTGTAAGCATGACTCAGTCTTGGACAAATCCACACCTTTTCCTTCAACAGAGAAGTGAGGGGCAGTATTATCAGTGTTTCTGCTTTTGAGCTGTTTGACACTGTTTGGAAATGCAGAATCCTAGAAGGGTTTGGGTTGGAAGGACCTCAAAGCTCAGTGCCATGGGTAGGGACACCTTCCATTGTCCCATGGTGCTCCAAGCCCTGTCCAGCCTTGAAGAGCATGAGGTTCAGCATGTAATAAATACATCTTTCCAACCTCACATCACACAGAAACGTGGCAGGAAAAGGCCATTTTGGTTCTTCTATTACCATGAAATGCATCTGGAGCTGTCTTGTGTTGCACTAAAAATGGAAATATCTGGGAAGAGCCTTTGACAGGACAAGGAGAATAGTGCAGAATCATCCCTGGGTGCAATCAGGCTTGGAATAAATACAGCTAAAGCAATAATTATCACTGTTGCCTTTCTATCTCTTAAGCCTGAGGCAAGAAAGATCTTTGGGTGCTGCTTGGGGTGTTAAAAGTGTGAAGGGGATGCAAAGGGAATTTGTGGCCAGTGAGCTGCTCACAGTTGGAGCTTGTGGAGCAGTCAGTGGCTCTGCTCAGTATCACCATCTGCAACACTGCAAACAGTGTTGGCCCACAGGGAAGAGGCCTGCTGCCTGCCAGGAGTCAGCAGGACTGGCTTCAGACAGGTTTCCTCCTGGTTTGTCCGGTTTGATTTTGAATTAGGGAGAGTCAGTTATATCACGTTGAAGCAGATGTTCAATTCCCAGTGATCCACTTAAAACCTGCTCCCACCAAAGTGCTCCTTATTCCTCAGCTCTGTGGGGTGATCTGTGTGCTGAGAGTCAGAAATGTCCTTCTGTGGGCTATGACAGGAGCAGGCAGAAGTTTCTAAGGATGATCCTGTTAGGAATGTGCAGTCCTGGATCAGCACCACCTCATAACAGAGTGCAGGTTTATTGAACAGGTACAGTAATGTTGTAAGAGATGTGGTATTAAAATGAAGTTGTTTAAAATTGTATTGCATTTACAACAGATTAAGTGCTCTGCAATGAACAAGCCACAAGTGCTTAGTTTAACAAGTGGTAAGCTACTGTGTAAATCCTTCCATGAGCCCTTTCTTGGTCCATTTCATTATGAAACATGATTGTGTGGCCAGGCTTGTTTCCAGGAAATCTCCTCTCTGGTCCTGTGGCAATCTCACCATCATCAGGCTCTCCCTGCAGGGAAGAGTGAAAAAACATGGCAGTGGGAAAGATGACCAGTGTTTACAAGCAGCTGATGGGAATTCCAGCTGCTTTGGTGGGGTTGCAAACCTCGGAGTGGGAAATGCAGTGCCCCGAGCCTCTCCATGGGAATGCTGTCAGATGAAGTGCTGACATTGTGTGCGTGGTCACATTTAAGCCCTCCAGTCTGTCCTTGCTGAGTTCCTTGCTTATGCAGAAGGGCCTAGTGGGTTTATGCTGTAATTGGAGTAAATGTCTCTTGAATGCATGTTGAATTTGGAAGTCTGATGTGGCTCAATTAAAATGTGATTAGGTTTTCTGTCTCCACTGTAGAGGCTGTAAGTGCTCTGGAGAACCATTTAACGTTGAAGGCTGGCCTGCTGCTTTTGGCTGAAATGCAGCTCCAAATAGACAATGCTCTGAGAAATTCCAGGACTCCCACTAGGTCAAAACATTTTCTCTCAACCCTAGCATTTAATCAAGTTTCCTAGTAACATGTCTCCATGTATCACAATCCTTATTGCTTGGAAAGCCACCAATTTTGCAATGAGCTGAGAGTTTTTGTTATATGTACTGGATGACAGTCTCTAGCTATAGAGGTCTGATTAAAACAATTTCCATCCCTTCTGATTTGAGACAGCATTTGTGTTAGATGCTTCTGTTTTACTGTGTGTTACATGCTTTGGGTGAGATTAATTTAGTGACACTGAATATTTATTTAGTCTAATTCTATTAATTACAGTATTTTAAATCAACTTAACCTGAGATAGTATGTCCAGGATCCAGTCACTTAAATCTGGGCTGAAGCAGAAATGAGCTGTACTTTCAGAAGTGTACTTGGCATAAATCACAACATTGTGGACAGGACAGGAGATCCCAAAAATCCCTGAGCTGGTCATGTTGTGGTGACTATGCTGACTGGGACTCAATCATGTCTCAGTTCAGTACAGCAAACCTTTGGGAGAATTGTGTCCAGCTGGTCTTATGGACTGTCAGTTTCCTGGGGAAAATACAGAAATGTTCATGTTACCCATGGTAAGACCTGCAGGCCCCTGTGCTCTGGTCTGAAACTGGCTGACAGCAGGGCTGAAGTCTCACCCAGACCTTTCTTGGCTTTGGCACTTTTGATTAAGTTGTTCAGAGATAGTCCAATAAATTGTTTAATGCTCATTTTCAGCTGAAAGAACAGTGTGATTTGCATATGAAACCAAAAAGCTCTTCCTTTGTTTACCTACCCAAAGACATTGATAATACGGTAGTTTTATAGTAAAAAAGGGCACTAATGTTCCATGGAGTACCAGTGTACTCAGTATTTGTGATGATTAGGGAAACAAAATCCCCCTCAACCCCTGTCAAAGAAGCCGAGGGCAAAGTTTATGATGTGCTGGATCCCCTAGACCCCACTTACTCTAGATGTGTTCAATTTGGGCTGATTCCAGCAGTCTTCACAGTGAGTGGCTTGATGTTCTTTTATTTGAAGAGAATCCTGGGGGGCAGAGTTAGAATATTCCATATTCTGGGCCTCCCAGCAGCTTCTCCATGTGGTGAGGACTTGTCCATGCCTGTTCCCACAGCAGCACTGGGTTGACACTGGGAGGTGTCTCTGTGTCCTCATGGCTTCTTAAAGAAAGAAAAGGTTCTAACCTTGCAAGTGGGACATCAGAATGTGCTGACTGGGACCCAAATTTCTGAAAATATTTGGCTTATTTTAGTGCATGTTGAGCACCTGGGTGGCTTCCTGGAGCACACCTGCCCTGAGCGGCCCAGGGCTGTGCAGGAGGTGCCTGGGGAGCTGCTCACTCCATGCCAGAGCTGTAACCACTGCAGGACAGTGCCTCGTTGTAGCTGGGGCAATGAATCACTGCAAGTGTCAAATGCAAATGATGGGGGTTGCCTTAACCGCATCTTGGATAAGATGGATATTTGTATTTTGCCCTGTCACTGTGACAGTGCTGCCATATGCTCAGGTTCTGCTTTGAGCTGAATTGGTGCCCAAAGGCAGCTGTGCTGCCCTGCCCCAGGTAACAGTGAGCACCTGAGCTCCTTGCTCAGCGCCTCAAGGGCAGCAGAGCACCCCTGGGAGACCCTGCAAAATTCAGAGCTGAGCGGCAGCTGGTGGAGGGTCTGGATGGGAAGGCACACAAGGAACAGCTGAGGGCACTTGGTTTGCTCAGCCGGAGAAGGGAAGATTGAGGTCACAGCTCCAGAGGCTGCAGCCCCTCCCGAGGGGCAGCTCCAACCTCTGCTCCCTGGGACAGGGACAGCACCCAGGGAACAGCTGGAGCTGGGCCAGGGGAGGTCAGGTTCCAGAGAGTTTAAACTCTAATGATTAAATTCCAGGTTAAGATGAGTAAATGCATTGGGATCCTTTAGCAATAAATCACAGTGGCATTGTTTGGATGCTGAAAAGATAAACCAAAAATCACTAATTGAGTCATATTTTAAAAATTATTTTAGGTGTCTGCCTTTTAATATCTTTTGACATATACTTTTTAAGTGCTTTATCCATGCATTTATAAATTTGTCTTTTGCTTTAAATGAAGCAGAACTAGGTATTTAATACTTGGAATCCTCATAAGTGTTCTTGGAATTTTTATTTGGATGAGGATTTTGGCATGGATGATGCTTTATGAAACAGTCCCAGGTCTGGATCTCATTCATCGCAGATCTTGAAAAGAAATGTCCCTTGGCTTTCAGATAGGGCTATGGAATTTTTCAGAGGAACTGGATCTATAAAGTGTATGTACCTTTAAATATAGAGTTTTTTTTATTATGCAGAGCTTCCATAAGGATCAGGTTTGTGCACATTGCCTTAATTGTAAATGTAAATTTTAAATCTATTATAGGCAATGCATTATAGATTAACAGAATCTCAGAATGGTTTGGGTTTGGAAGGGACCTTAAAGCCCATCCAGTCCCATCCCTTCCACCTTCCACTGTCCCAGGCTGCTCCAAGCCCTATCCAGCCTGGCCTTGGGCACTGTCAGGGATCCAGGGGCAGCCACAGCTGCTCTGGGCAACCTGTGCAGGGGCCTCACCTTTATATTATGCTGGTTTTAAATATGCCAGAATTTGCCAAATAAACTGGTTTCCTTATTAATTCTGTTGTGATCAGACATCAATTGAAACCAAATTTATTCCTGTAGGTTTCTTTTTTGTAGCTGGCAGATGTTTGTCCTAGCAGAGTTTGCAGCAGGGTACTCACCACAGACCTCCCCCATCTGGGGCTGGGGCTGGCCCTGAGCTGGGCTTTGGAAAGGGGGGAGCAGACAGGCTCCTGGACTGCCTGGTGTGAGAGTTTTTGTGTGTGTCTGATCTTGATGACTCCAGTCCTGAGAAGGTGTTTATGAGCTCTGGGCTCTGTCCTGCTGCACCTCAGAGCTACTCCTGGTGGGCAGAGTGAAGCTCAGCCATACATCTTGTCATGTTCAGGGCTTGTCACTGGGCTGGAGCGTGGTTAGTGCAGCCAGAGTTTGCTTTAGACGTGGTGCTGGGATTATAAAGTGTACTATTGGGTTGTATTAAAGTAACTGAGCTCATATTAGCAAAGCCTGACAGTTCTGACATGGAGCCTTTAGATTGACACCATCTTTTGCCTTGGGCCTGACCTAAATCCCAGGCACTTAGGGACAAGAAATGAATTAAGTCTTGTCTCTGTTCAGACCAAATTCCTGGCCTGTGCTGAATGCACCATTAATGGAACCAGCAGTGGTCATGTCTTTGCCTGAGACTGTAGTAAATTGCATTTATTAATGGTAGATTATATAAACTTCAGCCAAGTCTTTATCAGCACTGTTATGTTTGCCCACTTATCCCATCATAAAAAGGCCAAACAATAATAAAAGTAGTAACAATTTTATTAAATAGTTTAGAAAATATATAAACAAGGGATAATTTGGTTCAAATATAAGCGCATAAGCAAAAACAACCGCGGGGTACGGAGTGCAGGGTTCAATGACCCTTGCCACTTCACGTACAAACTTGCCAAGTAAAAGTCACCCCTTATATGCCATGTGTCAATACCATCTCCTCCCATTTTCGGTTCGTCACTTTTCTGTCTCCGCCCTCATTACTCCCTTTATCACACATGCGCCACCACTCGGTTTGGAGGTCGCACAAGTGTTTGGGGGTGTCACTGATGAAGGCCCTGTAGTCTTCTTCGTTGTCCTTTAATTCACCTTTGGGTTACACATGCGCACCAAGCCAGTACAATGTAAGCCAAGACTAACGTATCACTGCATCTACATGTCAAAGCAATAAGTCCCTTATAATTAGCATTTTCTTAAACCCAACCAGGTTCTTGGTCATTTTTAGCAACTGTATCTCCAGCTTCTTTCCTGTGGTCCTTGAAAACATCTGCTGAGAAGGGGGGGGTGGGTGGAGCCCCTCCTTTTCCTCTCTTCTTTGGCATTACAACTTTTAACAATTAACTGTTTTATTATTCTCAAATATTAATTACTGCATCAATATTGATTACTGTTTCAATTTTTTATCATCACAAATCATACCTATTTATCACAGCACTTAGGCCAGACACCAGGTAAACAGTTGGCTGCAAGTCTTTGCCCTAATAAAATTGCACATGAACCTTGAACTCATTGCTGTGGTTTAAACACTTTAAGAAATGAGCTGGCTGCTCAGCAGTGTAAACTGGACATTCCTTGAAGCCCAAGCAAGGCTGCCGTGCCACATCTGCTGAGGATCCCACTCTTGGCTCTCTGCAGGATTCTCCTGGCTCGTGTCCCTGCAGGATGAGGACGAGCAGAGCTGGGGCTGCCCAGAGCCCACACATGATGGCGCTGCCCCATGTCCTTGGCTGTGCCTCATGCTTTATTCCTTGGGATGAGTTTCCCTTCACATCTGGCCGGCCATTCCCCCTCAAAAGAGCTGGCCCTTTGCTGCCAGTTGCACTCCAGGAAATTCCCTGCTGCTGGGAAGAGATTCCCTGCTCAGGACATGCCGGAGCTCCCAGGGCCTGTGCTCCCAAATTAAAACAAAGTGACAACACATGTTTACTAGGGGGAGCTGGAGCAGCTCTGGTAGTCAGGGAGAGCAGTGCAGTTTCCCTAAGATTTTTTTTTACCAAGTCTTTGAAATCTTTTTGACATCTGCTCCTTAATACACAACAATATAAATGTCCTTTAAGGAAAGGAGACGATTTTTATTATTCATTTCTAAGTTAACAGAGACATTTCCAAGTGCAGTAACTGTGAGAGCTTTGCTTTCAGGTGATTTGGCCATACAGCTGAGTTGAACTCCAACACTATTTTCTGTTCCATGCCTGCATTTACCTCGGCCACAACTGAAAGGAGGTTTTTATCAGAGAGCCAGGGTTTGCTTTTTATTGAAGAAATAGTGTGACTCTGTCTGAATGAGGAACATGAAACTCTGGGAGGAAATCTGAATGTCCCAGCCACTCACATTCCACAATCATCAGCAGAAGCATCTTGTTTGTTCGTTGTAGGGACAACACCATTGCTTTTCCTCCCCCCACCCCAGGGATCACACTGAGTTTTCTTCTTTTACATCCAAGTGTAAAAAAAAAAAGTAAACTTTGAGGGTTTTAAATAAAAAGTAATATGTAAGGATGTAAAGGCAGAGGGATGGAGCACTGAGGAGCTGACATTTGTTTCCCCTTTCATGCCAGGCCGCATTCCCTGTATTTGTGTTTCTGGAACAGCAGCACTGAGCTGGGGCTGCTCTCTGAGAGAAGGATGCCGTGAAGGGGCCGTGGGAAACTCTCCTGCCCTGAGTCTCAAATAATGCTGCAGCACCATCTGTATTTGCATACCACAGAAAATTACCCACGCACCTATTTTTGATTTCTGCTGTGCTTGACTCCAAATTATGTCTGCATCAACCTGATTTTAAGGACTGTTGCACATCTGCAGTTTCAAGGCATAGTAAAGCCAATGCTGCACTCTGAGACTTAAGTCCACAGTAAGAGTTGTTGATGTCATTTAACTAATTTGCAGCTCATTGTCTTGATGAGGATGATGATGATATCATAGAACACTTCCCTATGTTCTCCACAAAATAAAATGGCGCCACTAAGCTTCTGGAGAAAAGAGCTGTCAAAGGTGCTGTTTGGCAGTCATCTAGGGAGAGGTGCGGGCCAGAAAGATATGCCCTGGAAGGATGCTCTGGTGGGCTCCGGCATTTAAACAAGCTTCTTTGATACACAAAGACTGGGCCATTTTCAAGATGAAATGGCTGCATTAAGTGGCTTCCCAGGCCTTATGCTGGCCAGAAAGCTTTTGAAGCCCATGGGAGTTTAGACTCCATGAGAAAGGCAGCATCAGTTTGTGTGCCAGGGAAAAACCAAGCATTCAAAAGCTCAAGCTGTGTTTAGAGAAGCGACCAGGCTAATGTAAGCAAGGCCAGAAAGCTTCTCCAGTCCTGCTGAGCGGGTGTGGCAGAGCTGCTGTGTTTGACAGCAGCTCCATGGCAGCACAGCAGCTGCAGGAGAGGGCTCAGGACAGGCTTGGGGCGGAGCGGGGCGGCACAAAGCTGAGAGAAGCCTCTGCACTAGAACTGAGGCAGTTCTTGAAGAAGCAAACAAAGATGGTGCCTTGAAGAGATTCCTGCTGTGCTCAAAGTTTGCCTGTGAAGGCTGAGAGGTGAGCTTGTCAGAAATCCCGGGAAATATCAGGGAAAAGGTTTTACGTTTGTTTTTGTGGCTAGGTACCAATTTGCAGTGGGAAAAGAGCCTCTCCAGTATACTAGTTGTCTTGGGTTGACTTAGTTCTTCTGAGAATAAAGATTACCAATTAAATGCAATTCTGTTTTTTATTCTAGAAGTGTAAAATGTTCTAAGTTTTCCTGAATTCTACAACTACTTTGAAAAGTCCTAAATGTCTATGGAAAAAGGGAAGAAAATTTTGGGGATATCTTTCTAAAAAAACAATAAAAACAAAAAAAATTGTCAATATTGTAAAAAATGTCTAAATTCTGAAAATGAAAAACAAATCCAAAAGGTGGTGCCTCAGGAGCCCCATGCCTGGCTACTTCCTGCCCAGCTCTGGCTATGCCCAGACACTCAGATCAGCCAGTGCTGGTGCTACCACCCAGAGACCAGAGCTGAAGCCTAGAGGTGTTGCTCAAGCCTTTCCCTGGCAGGAGGGGCCCACCTCTGGTCCGGGCTGGACACCAGGGCAAGCAATTAAGGGGACAGAGCCTCCTGCACTGGGTGGTGGCTGAGCATCCACAGCAATAGGGTCATAATGCAGTGGTGGCAGACACGTGTAGCAAAGGCTTGGGGATAGCTGACGACAGGTCCAGTTCCCCCTGCCTGAGTTATTTGGCCAGTCTTGTGCAGCTGCAGAGGCGCTCCTGTGAAGAGAGGAGGTGGCTGAGGCCCCAGGTGCCAGTGGCACACAGGGAGCCTCCTGCACAGCAGGGCCCAGAGCTGGCAAGGCTCCCCAGCACGGCTGGAGCTGCTGGCACAGCTTGGCCCAGCTGCACAGCTGTCCCTCAAGGCCCCGGCGAGCAGGGCACGGCTCTGGGCAGGCTCCCTGGCCAGGAGCGGGCCCCAGAGCGCCTCTGCCTTTCAAGGGCAATCTCGTCCCTGCTCTTTCTCCTCCCCACCGGGCTTTGCCTCTGCCCTGTGCCCCTGGGGTTTCCCTTGGCCAGGCAGCCTCAGTGGGAGCCAGCACTGGCTGCAGCCCCAGCGGGCCCCCCAGGACAAGGCCCAGCAATGAGGAGGCCAATGAAAGCTCTGGGCAGCAGCAGAACCCTCAGCAGAGTTCTTTGGACAATCATGGAAAGGCCACAACTCCACTCCAGGAAAGTTTCCTGTCTACATTACGCTTTCAAAAGAAGCCCTTTAAGGGAAAAATGATAAAAGCACTCACTGTTTTCTCTTCCAGTAACACCAGACTCCAACACAACATAAGATGATGATAAGCTCCAAAGAAAGCAGGCCTGCCATTAACCCTAGCCAGGAGCTTGTTCCCTTACAGACACCGCTACCAGCACCTTTCTGGGAATCAGGAAGATGTGCTGTGGTTCCAGCTGCACCTGTGGGAGCAATGTTTAACGTCAGCCCGTGCTATGCTGCACTGCTGAGCTGGCAGCATGGTGGATGCGGGCAGGACGTTCTCAGTTTCCCCCAGAGCTGGGGCCTGCAGGCACCTTACCGCCCCTTGGCACAGGCTGTGCCACCCAACAAAGCCCAGCAGGCTGGGAGGAGAGCCCGGGGGCAGCGCAGCTGCTTGGGCAGTCGCTGCTCTGATGGACACGGGCCAAACCCATCCCCGAGCAGCCACTGCCAGCCCTGGCCCTCCCTGCCCCGTGACATCTCCCCCAGCCCCAGGGCACAGAGTCAGGCCCTGTCAGGACCCAGTGCAGCCCCTGCCCAGTCGGGAGCCAAGGCTGGCTCTGGCCCTGGGCTCGTGCCAGGGCTCCCGCTCGGGGCTGCTCCTGTGCCTTGGGCCTCTGGGCACTCAGGGCCAGCTCCGGAGCAGCTGCAGCGGGAGGGACGCTGGTGCACGAGTCCCCTTTCCCCGGGGCTGTGAACGAGCTCCAGAGGCGCCTCCAGCTTTGGCTGCTGCCAGGCCATGCAAGGGCAGGCCCTCGGGAAGAGCTGCTGCCACACAGCCCTGCCAAGGGCTGAGCCTTGCACAGCAATTACCTTCTGTACCTGTGCCCGTGTTTGGCATCTCCTCCTTTCCTGAGGTAGGGTCTGGTAATGGGTCTCTGCTTCCTCCATGATGGGCCTCCTGCTGCACAGACTGTATGTCGAACACTTGAGGAAGGAAGAGGCACAGCCGGATCAGATGGAATTATCCACTATTCATGGAGGCGGCATATTCAGGTGGCAATGCTTTTCAAAATTATGGATAAGGATCAGGAAAACATCTGGGATTTTGGGGGTGGGCCAGGGCCCTCCCACCTCCAAATAGGTGCCAGGCCCGAGCAGAAGGTGTGAGGGGATCACGCAGGGCGAGGGCACACATGGGCATGCCTCTGTCCTGGCACCTGCAGCGATGCCCCCCTGGCCGAGCTTTGGGCTCTGAGCTGGCAGCTCTCCCAGGGAAAAGGCCTTGACCCACCCTCACCATCTCCCAGAGGCTCAGTTGTGGAGTTGGGTTGGGAAGCCAGACCACCTTCACCAACAGGTTCAGCTGCAAAGAAAGGCAGGACAGAACAGCTCCCATGGCACTGTAGGAGATCCTCAGCCTCTGGCAAGGCTCAGCCCCGGGGCACAGCCCTGGGCCCGGCCCCTTCCCTCTCTGCTCTTCTCTGTGGCTGCACAGAGCACACAGAAGGACACAGTGGCATTGCACACGGAAGAAGGATGGACAGCTAAATGCTCCTTCCTCCCACTGACAGCGATCCTGTGGGATCACTCAGGGCTCCAGAAAGGAGCACGGCAAATTTTCCTGAATGCATCAACATTGAGATGGCCTGAAGGAAAGGGCACATCTGTGAGCTCTTGCCACCTGGTCTCTGCAAATGTTGTCAGGAAAGGTACATTGAGAACTTGCCTCCAGCATTTCCCAAAGTCTTCAAACTGTCATGTGCCAGGGCTCCCAGATAAACCATGTCAAGGTCCCAGTCTAGAGGAAAGCAGAGATCAGAACCATTTCCATGGCCTGCTGGGGTCTCTCTCTGCCTTAGGGAAATGGGCTCTGCAAGGGTCTCGGGTAAAGCCGTGAGGCCAAATGTAAATGGACAAGACCAAACTGCACAGGGGCCTGGGGAGCTCTGGCCTGGCTCCTCGTCACCCTCCACCCTCTTTGCAGGCCCTGTGACACATCCCTGGGGAGGTGGCTAGACCTGTCCGGGGCCCCTGGTTATTTTCCTTCTCCCACAGAGGAAACCCTCCCTAAATCCCTGGGGTAATCTGCAGCAGGCAGGGCCACAACTATCCCTTCTTGCCTCTCTCTGCTGGGGCAGCTCAGACAGATCAAGGAAAAGTCAGAACCTCTCACAAAGGGAAGAGCTTCTGGCACACAGCCTCACTGAGGGTTGAGCCCAGCACAGCATTTACCTCCTGTGGCTGAGCCCATGCCTGCGATTGCCTCCCTTCCTTCAGGAAATGCAGCCTTCCACAGAGCCTCTCTGTCCATCTCTTGAGAAAGAAAGAGGCAGAGCTGGATCAGATGGAATCATTGCACATCCAGGTTGTGGCCTCTCCAGGAGGCAATACTTGTCCAAGACATGGATAAGGATCAGGATACGGCCCGGGCTATTGGGGTTGTGACAGGGTTCTCTCTTGTCAAAACCACCACCACTCCTGATCCTCCTCGAGACCAGGAAATTGCAGGGAATCTCATGCCCTTGCTGCAGTTTGGGCTGCCTGTCAGCTGATGCCCAATGCCTTCCTGCAGAGGCTGGGGAGAAGCTGCAGCCAGGCCAGTCTGGCAAACAGCCCTGCAGGGCATGGAAGCAGCAGCGGGGCAGCGAGGCTCCCATGGATCCCTTCCGGCTGTGCTGGGCACGGCGTGTCCAGATGTGCAGCCAAAGCCCCTGGCTGCTGAGTCCCAGGACAAGGCTGAGGGAATGCACTCACCTTGTCCTGCCTGCTGCATGTCCATCAGCATTTGCCTCATGTGCTCAGATGGCTCATGGGGTTTCTTCTGTTCTGTAGCTTTGTTCTTTCCCCTTGGAGGACCTTAGAGCAACACGGTTCCATTTCCCATGAATGGATGCCACAAAAGCAGGGCTCAGCCTGTGGGGTCAGTAGGGACACACTACTCACCCCTGCGATGGAAGCTGGGCTTGTGTGCAAAATCCACCAAAGGGCCTGGGAAAGTCCTCCCTGCAGACACCCCTGTAACTCAACAGCCACAGAAGCTTCTGCCATCTTTGCTCAGCTGCACGGGCACCACTGAGCCGCAGGAGCGGAGAGGGGATCGCGCAGGGCGAGGGCACACACGTGCATGGCTCTGTCCTGGCACCTGCAGCGATGCCCCCCTGGCTGAGCTCTGGGCTCTGAGCTGGCAGCTCTCCCAGGGGAAAGGCCCTGACCTACCTTCACCATCTCCCAGAGGCTCAATCCTGAACGTGGGTTGGGAAGCCAGATCACCTTCACCAACAGACTCAGCTGCAAAGAAAGGCAGGACAGAACAGCTCCAATGGCGCTGCTGAAGATTCTCCTTCAGGCCCGAGTGGCAGTGAGGGCACCTGGGTGATTGGTGCCCTCCAAGGCACACCCTCAGCTCTGCCTTCCACTCCGGAACAGGGCCAGGGGGACCTCGTGCCTGCAGTGGCCCCACACTGGGATGGAAGGAGCCCCCTGTGGGGCAGTCAGGGCAGAAAGGACTCTCTGGAGCTGCCAGCTGCTCTAAACCCAGCCCCAGGCAGGGCCAGGGCTTGGCAGTGGCAGCTGGAGCAGCTCAGGCTCCCTGGGGCCGGCAAAGGAGCTGAGAAAGGCTCAGCCCCAGGGCACAGCCCTGGGCCCAGCCCCTTCCCTCTCTGCTCTCCTCTGTGGCTGCACAGAGCACACGGAAGGACACACTGGCATTGCACATGGGAGGAGGATGGACAGATAAATGCTCCTTCCTCTCACTTACAGCAATCCTGTGGAATCGCTCAGGGCTCCAGAAGGGAGCAGGGCCAGGCTTCTAGAATTCAACAACCTTTCTACTATTAATGAAAGTGGGACATGCATTAGGTTTTGCCTCACTGACACTGATTATCCTCTAATTGAAAAGGGACTTTGAGAACTTGGCTCCAGCATGTGCCAAGGTCTTCAAACTGTCATCCAGAAAGATAAGCAGGGAATCCATGTCACAATGCAAGATTTGAAGGGAACAGAAAACAGAACTGTTTCTGTGAGATGCTGGGATCTCCTTTTGGCTTTGGAACCTGGGTACTGCAAGGGGTTTGGGTAAGCCTGTGGAAGCTGGATGTCAATGGACGAGGCCAAAGCTGCAAAGGGGCCTGGCAGGCTCTGGGCTGGCTCCTGGTCATGCTCCACAATCCTTGCAGGCCCTGTGTAACATTTCTGGAGGGGCAGCTGGAGACGCCCTGGGACTCTCTCCCTGCCACAGCGGGAAACTTCCCTCAAGCCTTGGGGAAAAGTGCAGCATGTAGTGCCAGAACCATTCTTACCACCTTCCCTCCTGCCCCCCTCCTCTCCATCTTTCTGCTGGGACACCTTGCCCAACCTTATGACAAATGGCCAAGCCCTGTCAGGAGCCACTGGAGCCTTGCTCTCCACCTCTGCCCTTTCCCCACCATGGGCACCCCGTGCAGCCGCTCCCAGGTTTGGGGACGTGTCTCCCACGGAGGGAGCCCAGCAGGACAGCTCAGAACCCGAGTGCCCTGAGCCTGCGGGGGACAATTCCTCTGGGCTGTGCCCGTCTTGTCTGGGCTGTGCCCGCAGTGCCAAGCAGCAGAAAGGGCAGCTCAAGCCTCAGCAGGGCTCAGGCCCAGAGGCACAGCAATTACCTCCTGTGGCTGTGCCTGGCATCGCCTCCCTTCCTGCAGCAGAGGCTGCCAATGAGCCACCACTTCCTCCAGGAAATGCTTCCTTCAACACAGCCTCTCCATCTGCTGCTGGAGAAAAGAAAAGAGAGAGCTGGATCAGACTGGGCTGTTCCCCATTGGAAACATGGCATTTTCAGGAGACAATGCTTCTCACAGACATGGTTAAGAATCAGGAAATCCTTATCAACTTTTTGGGTAATGCAGGGACCTCTGTTCTCCAACCACCTGCCCCTTCTGATTTGCGTGGAGATGGGAAATTGCAGGGCATCTCATGCCCATGGTGCAGTTTGGGCTGCCATTCAGGTGATGCCACATTAAATCCTGCAGAGGCTGGGGAGAAGCTGCAGCCAGGCCAGGCTGGCAAACACTCCTACAGGGCGTGGAAGCAGCAGCGGGGCAGCGAGGCTGCCATGGATCCCTTCCCGCTGTGCCGGGCACGGCGTGTCCAGATGTGCAGCCAAAGCCCCCGGCTGCTGAGCCCCAGGACAAGGCTGAGGGAAATGCACCCACCTTGTCCTGCCTGCTTCATTTCCTTCAGCATTTGCCCCATGTGCTTGGATGGCTCATGGGGATTTTTGTGTCCTATAGCTTTGTTCTTACCTGTCAGAGAACCTTTCAGCAAAACACTTCAATTTCCCATGAATGGATGCCATAAAAGCAGGGCTCAGTCTGTGGGGTCACCAGGGACACACTACTCACCCCTGTGATGGGAGTCAGGCTGCTGTGTCAGAATCGGCACAGGGACAGGAGAAGTCCTGCCTGGAGACACCCCTGTAACACATCAGACACAGATGTTTCTGCCATCTCTTCTCAGCTGCACGGGCACCACTGAGCCGCAGGAGCGGTGAGGGGATCGCACAGGGTGATGGCACACACATGCATGGGCATGCCTCTGTCCTGGCACCTGCAGCGATGCCCCCCTGGCCGAGCTTTGGGCTCTGTGCTGCCAGCTCTCCCAGGGGAAAGGCCTTGACCTACCCTCACCATCTCCCAGAGGCTCAGTCCTGGACGTGGGTTGCGAAGCCAGATCACCTTCAGCAACCGGTTCAGCTGCAAAGAAAGGCAGGACAGAACAGCTCCCGTGGCACTGTAGGAGATCCTCAAGCTGCAGGCAAGGCTCAGCCCCGGGGCACAGCCCTGGGCCCAGGCCCTTCCCTCTCTGCTCTTCTCTGTGGCTGCACAGAGCACACGGAAGGACACAGTGGCATCACACATGGGAGGAGGATGGACAGCTAAATGCTCCTTCCTCCCAATAACAGTGATCTTGTGGGACCACTCAGCACTCCAGAAGGAGCAGGTAGAGAATTCCATATTTCTTCTTTCCTGAGATTATGTTAAGGGAATTGGCTCATGAGTGAGCTCTTGCCACATAGATACATAGGATTATTTTCTTAGGAAAGGCACACGGAGAACTTACCTCTAGCATCCTCCAACATTTTCAAGCTCTCATCCAACACGGCATCTAGAATATGCAAGTTGCGATCCCAATCTGGAGGTAAGCAGAGATCAGAACCATTTCTGTGATGTGCTGGGATCTCCTTCTGCCTTTGGGAATTGGGTACTGCAAGGGGTTCAGGTAAGGGTTTTAGAGCCAGGTGTGAATGGACAAGGCCAAACTGCACAGGGGCCTGGGGAGCTCTGGCCTGGCTCCTGGTCACTCTGCACCCTCTTTGCAGGCCCTGTGACACATCCCTGGAGAGGAAACCTGCACTGCCCAGGGTCCATGGGGGCTCTCTCCCTTTCCCAGAGGAAACCCTCCCTAAAGGCCTGGGGAAAACCATCCCCCGCGCTTCCCGGGGAGCAGGGAGCGCTGTCCCAGGAAAGGGGAGCCAGGCTGCCGGCTCACCTGCTCGCCGCGCTTGCAGCGGAGCAGCCTGGGCAGCCCTGGCAGGCAGGGCCACGGCCAGGAGGAGCAGGAGGAAGAGGCGCAGAGCAAGGGCCATGCTGCCTTGCCCTCTGCCAGTCCCGCAGCTCTTGCTGCCACCGCTGTCCTGACACTGCTGTCCCAATGTCAGCACCACTGCTGCCACCGCCGCTGCTGCTGCCGCAACAGTTGTGCTCAAGCACTGACTGCTCGCTGCTTGTGCTGCTGTGCAACCACCGGGTCTGGGACATCTGTGACCTCAGAGCCTGCTGTGACCTCAGCCTGCTGTGACCCCTGAGCCGGCTGTGACCTCATGGCCCCAGCTGTACCCCCAGAGTTTGCCCCCATCTGAAGAAATGGACTGCCTTGATTGCTTTCCTGTATCACAGGTCCACTCCTCAGCAAAACATGATTTGTCACCTGCTGAAATTGTGGGTTAGACTGTGTCCCTGGAGATGATCCTGACGGCTTCCCTCTTTTCCTGGGCATGCCACTGGAGGAGGCCCAGTCCCAGATGATGCCAGGGAAGGAAATGTGCCCTCAGCCCAGGGACGCTCAGCATGGGCTCCCCCAGCCCTGGGGACCCCGCCGCTGGTCACAGCAGCCCCTGCCTGGCTCCTGCCTGCCCACACCGTGGGCATCCACGGCTGCTCCTGGGCACGGAGCTGAGCCAGTGTGACTGCCAGGTGGACATGCTGCTGCTGCCACCCGGACATTGGGGTGGCAGCTCCATCTCTTTATTGCAACAGAAATGCTGGGCCAAGCTCTGCCCACCTTCATTAGGGGCCAGAGATCAGGGCCAGTGCCTTCAGGGGGAGAGGACCTTGTTTGGGTGCTGGCAGCATCTGCACAGCAACAAGTTGGGAAAGCAACTGTGACAGGGGCATCGGGCATGGGCATGGCAATGGGGAATGTCTGGTACAGGTGTCCCAGACTGAGGCGTTTGGCCGCTCCTGTGAAGCTGCAGACAGACGCCTGTTGAGACAGGAGGTTGCTGAGGTCCCAGTTGCAGCTGGCACACAGAGAACCCGCTGCACAGGAGGATATTCACCCTGTCCTCAAAGTTTGCCTCTGAAGACTGAGAGGTGAGCCTCTCAAAAATCCCAGAAAATACCTGGGAAAAGGTTTTAAGTTGGTTTATTGTCACTAAGTAAAAATGTCCAGTGGGCAAAGAGCCTCTCCAGTGTGCTGGGTGCCTTGTGATGACTTAGTTCTTCTTAGAGTAAAGATTACCAAGTAAATGCAGTTTTATTTTTTATTCTGCAAGTGTAAGAGCATTCCACATTTTTTGGAATTCTACAACTACTTTGAAAAATCCTGAACTCCTTTGGGAAAAGGGAAGAAATATATGGGGATTTTTTTCTACAAAAATTGTTTGTGAATGTTTTGAACAATGTCTGCCCTGTAAAAATGTAAAATGCATACAAAATGGGGTCTCTTTTTCTCAGGAGCCCCACGTCTGGCGTCTGCCTGCCCAGCCCTGGCTTTGCCCAGACACGCAGCTCCGCCAGCACTGGTGGTAGCACACAGACACCTGAACTGAAGCCCAAAGACGTTGGTGGACTCAGGCCCTTCCCTGGCAGAAGGGCTTCACCTCCTGGCCTAGCAGTACACCAGGGCAACCACCTTTGGCGACAGAGGGTCCTGTTCTAGGTGGTGGTGACAACAGCATGTCCCAGCATATAAGATGGTAATGCAGCTGTAAAAGGGACAACAGACACTGGCACAGACTTGGGAGATGACAGGTCCAATTCCCCCTCGCTGAGTTATTTGGCTGGTCTTCTGAATCTGCAGAGGTGCTTCTGTGAAAAGAGGAAGTGGATGAGGCCCCAGCTGCCAGGGGCACACAGGGAGCCTCCTGCACAGCAGGGCCCAGAGCTGGCAAGGTTCCCCAGCACAGCTGGAGCTGCTGGCACAGCTTGGCCCAGCTGCACAGCTGCCCCTCAAGGCCCCGGCGAGCAGGGCACGGCTCTGGGCAGGCTCCCTGGCCAGGAGCGGGCCCCAGAGCGCCTCTGCCTTTCAAGGGCAATCTCGTCCCTGCTCTTTCTCCTCCCCACTGTTCTTGTCCTCTGCCCAGTAGCCCCGGGTGCCTCCTGTGCCCAAGGCCACGGCCATGGCTGTAAATGCCTTGGGCTGCAGCACAAGTCCAGGGCATAGCAAGGCTCTTGTTTTGCCTGCGGTGCTGCCCGGCAGCCCCAGCGGAGCCCGGGGCCACGGCCCTTCCCCGCCGGGGCTGGGGCTGGCCCGACAGGGCTGCAGCGGCTCCAGAGGCCCCGCACGGCCTCCAAGGATGGGCTCCGCCCGCCCGCCGGGCCCGCAGGCTGGGCCCGAGGCTTTGCAGAAAGCTTCCTGCTGACTTTGCACAGCGTCGTCCGAGAGTGGCATTTGCTGCACTGACAAGACTGAAAAACACCACTGCACACCTCATGAGGGACTCCTGCAAGCCTCAGTAGCGATCAATACTCCTTTGTGCCTCATGAGGGATCTCTGCACCCCTCAGCAGGGACCCAAAAATATCCCTTTTTGCCTCACAAGGAATCTGTTCACATCAATGCACACACCCCAAGGGGACCTTGTGTGCATCACAAAAGAACCCACTCTACTGCCCACCTTAGCAAGGACTCAGCGCCTCTCCAGGCCTTGATGGCAAGCACTAAACCCCCACGGTCATCACGAGGAAGTCAAGCCCCTGCCAGCCTTACAGATGTCTCCAGTCCCCTGTACACGAAAGAAAAGATCCCAAATCCCCATAGAAGCTCATGAGGAACCCCAGCCACACGCACCACTTCCAAAGGACCCAAAGCCCTGCATATCTTACTGCAAAACCCAACACGCACAAGACCCCCTTCCCACTCGTGCGCCTCATGACGGACCCCGGTCATCTGCCAGCCTTTCAGAGGTTCCCACATCACCTGCATGCCAGAGAAAAGCCAGGCTTGACATTAACCCTAACCAGCAGCGTGTTCCCTGACCGACACCAATTCCCTTCGGGAAATGGGGAACGTGTGTGGTGGGGCCGGCTGCACCTGTGGGAGCAATGGGGAGCGTCAGCCCGTGCTGTGCTGCACTGCTGAGCTGGCAGCACGGTGGATGCGGGCAGGACGTTCTCCGTTTCCCCCAGAGCGGGGGCCTGCAGGCACCTTGCCGCCCCTTGGCACAGGCTGTGCCACCCAAGAAAGCCCAGCAGGCCGGGAGGAGAGCCCGGGGGCAGCAGGAAGCTGAGAGAACGCCCTGCTCTAGAACTGAGGGAGTTCCACCAGAAGCAAACAAAGATGGTAACTTGTAGAAATTCCAAGTGTGCTCAAAGTTTATCTGAGAAGATTAAGACGTGAGCTTGTCAAAAATCCCAGGAAAAATCTGGGAAAAGGTTTTATGTATGTTGGTTGTGACTAGGTACAAAGGTTCTGCAGGAAAAGAGCCTCTGCAGCAGGCTGGCGGGCTGAGGAGTTTTACTTCTTCCTGGAATAAAGATTACCACTGAAATTAAATTTTCTTTTTTATTGTATAGGGTAAACAATTTTCCAGAACGTATAACTCTTTTCACAAATATAAATGTATTCTGGTAATGGGGAAGAAACATTTGGGGTTTTCTCTCTACAAAAAATATTTCTAAATATTTCTAAAAATGACAAACTAAGACAAAATAAGGTCATGTTTCTGTATTCTAAAACTACTTAGAAAAATCTTGAACTACTATTGTAATTGGGAAGAAATATTTGGGGATTTCTCTCTACAGCAAAAATATTTTGAAACACTTCTACAAATTTCTAATTTATAAAATTGAAAAACTAAGACAAAATGTGGTTGCTTTTTCTCAGGATTCCCATGCTGCTGCCTGCCCCCTAGGCTCCCCCAGCCCTCGGGACCTCGCCGCTGGTCACAGCAGCCCCTGCCTGGCTCCTGCCTGCCCACACCGTGGGCATCCACGCCTGCTCCTGGCCATGGAGCTCAGCCAGCGCTGCTGCCGGCTGGGCTTTGCTGCTGCTGCCACCCAAACACTGGCGTGACGGCACCTTCCCTTTAGTGCAACAAAAGAAAGGGCCATCACCAAGCCTGGCAGAGAGCAGGGTTAACTTCAGTGTTGTTTAGAGGGCAGGGCCAGGGGGCTCGGGGCCAGAGGAATGGACATGTTGGTCTCAAGAGGGGCTGGAGGGTGCTGGGCTACTCCTGGGGTCTATAGAAGAACTTGGGAATAGTCTGGGACAGGAAACAGGAAGATATAGAAAGAGATAAAGGCAACTCGGGGATATGCATGGGGAGAGGTGGTGGCAGTGGGATCTACAGATGAAGAGGTTGTTTCCTCATAAATCGCTGCTCCGGGGTCCTCTTCTCAGAGCTCTGGAGAGGGCTGCCCAGGCCCTTCTCACTACTGGAGGAGCTGCTCAAGATGTTTGGGTGGGAAGTGCAGTTGCCGTCTTTCAACTCCTATCCAGAGGTGGAACTGTGGAAAGATGATGTGGCTGAGGCCCCAGCTGCCAGGGGCACACAGGGAGCCTCCTGCACAGAAGGGCCCAGAGCTGGCAAGGCTCCCCAGCACAACTGGAGCTGCTGGCACAGCTTGGCCCAGCTGCACAGCTGCCCCTCAAGGCCCCGGCGAGCAGGGCACGGTTCTGGGCAGGCTCCCTGGCCAGGACAAGGCCCGGGCAATTGAGAGGCCAATGAAAGCTCTGGGCAGCAGCAGAACCCTCAGCAGAGTTCTTTGGACAATCACGGACAGGCCACAACTCCTCTGCAACCTCGCTGGGAACATTCATCCCTCAACAACACCCTGGAGCCTGTGCCCAGTCGGGAGCCAAGGCTGGCTCTGGCCCTGGGCTCGCGCCAGGGCTCCCGCTCGGGGCTGCTCCTGTGCCTTGGGCCTCTGGGCACTCAGGGCCAGCTCTGGAGCAGCTGCAGCAGGAGGGACGTTGGTGCACGAGTCCCCTTTCCCCGGGTCCATGAATGAGCTCCAGAGGCCTCCAAGCCTCCAGAGGTGCCTCCACCTTTGGCTGCTGCTGGGCTTGTGCAAGGTCAGGTCCTGGGGAAGAGCTGCTGCCACACAGCCCCGCCGAGGGCTGTGCCCGGCACAGCAATTCCCTCCTGTGCCTGTGTCAGTGTATGGCATTGCCTTCCCTCCTGCAGCAGTAGCTGCCAGGGCGCCATTCCTTCCTCTACGAAAGCAGCAGCCGGGCAGTGAGGCTGCCATGGATCCCTTGCCACTGTGTGGGCACGGCCATTCCAGGTGTCACTGAAAGTGTGGGGAAAACAAAAGCCCTATGTAAACATTTTGGTGTCAGAGAATTAAGGCATTTATTGTGGCCATGATGTTTTTTTCCTCGCCAGGATATGCAACAGAAATAATTTCATTCTCACATAGCTTGGGGCAGGGTACTCCAGACACATAACAGTGCCAGTGTAGGCCCAATCCCCAAAGCTCTCTCAGAGCCATGCTTGACTTCAAATCACATCTGCATCCACCTGATTTTAAGGACTGTGGCACACCTGCAGTTTCAAGGGATAGTAAAGCCAGTGCTGCACTCTGAGGAATAAGTCCACAGCAAGAGGTGTTGATGTCATTTAATTAATTTGCAGCTCATTGTCTTGATGAGGATGATGATGATAATATAATAGAACATTTCTCTTTTTTTAATCCACCAAATAAAATGGCGCCACTAAGCTTCTGGAGAAAAGAGCTGTCAAAGGTGCTGTTTGGCAGTCATCTAGGGAGAGGTGCGGGCCAGAAAGATATGCCCTGGAAGGATGCTGTGGTGGACTCCAGCATTTAAACAAGCTTCTTTGATACACAGACTGGGCCATTTTCAAGATGAAATGGCTGCATTAAGTGGTTTCCCAGGCTGTATGCTGGCCAGAAAGCTTTGAAAGCCCATTGGAGTTTAGCCTTCAAGAGAAAGGCAGCATCAGTTTGTGTGCCAGGTGAAACCACGCATTCAAAAGCTCAAGCCGTGTTTAGAGAAGCGACCAGGCTAATGTAAGCAAGGCCAGAAAGCTTCTCCAGTCCTGCTGAGCGGGTGTGGCAGAGCTGCTGTGTTTGACAGCAGCTCCATGGCAGCACAGCAGCTGCAGGAGAGGGCTCAGGACAGGCTTGGGGCGGAGTGGGGCGGCACAAAGCTGAGAGAAGCCTCTGCACTAGAACTGAGGCAGTTCTTGAAGAAGCAAACAAAGATGGTGCCTTGAAGAGATTCCTGCTGTGCTCAAAGTTTGCCTGTGAAGGCTGAGAGGTGAGCTTGTCAGAAATCCCGGGAAATATCAGGGAAAAGGTTTTACGTTTGTTTTTGTGGCTAGGTACCAATTTGCAGTGGGAAAAGAGCCTCTCCAGTATACTAGTTGTCTTGGGTTGACTTAGTTCTTCTGAGAATAAAGATTACCAATTAAATGCAATTCTGTTTTTTATTCTAGAAGTGTAAAATGTTCTATGTTTTCCTTAAATTCTGCAGCTACTTTGAAAATTGCTAAACGTCTATGGAAAAATGGGCGAATTTTGTTGGGATATCTTTCTAAAAAGAAATATAAATGTAAATATTCCTAAAAATTTCCGATTTCTGAAAATGAAAAACAAATCCAAAACGTGGTGCCTCAGGAGCCCCATGCCCAGCGGCTGCCTGCCCAGCTCTGGCTGTGGCCAGACACTCAGATCAGCCAGTGCTGGTGCTACCACCCAGAGACCAGAGCTGAAGCCTAGAGGTGTTGCTCAAGCGTTTCCCTGGCAGGAGGGGCCCATCTTTGGTCCTGGCCGGACGCCAGGGCCAGGACTTTAGGGGACAGAGGCTCCTGAACCGGGTGATGGCCAAACGTCCACAGCAAGAAGCTCATAATACAGTGGTGGCCGACATGTGTAGCAATGGCTTGGGCATGGCTGATGACAGGTCCAGTTCCCCATGCCTGAGTTACTTGGCCGGTCTTGTGAAGCTGCAGAGGTGGAACTGTGAAGAGAGGAGGTGGCTGAGGCCCCAGCTGCCAGGGGCACACAGGGAGCCTCCTGCACAGCAGGGCCCAGAGCTGGCAAGGCTCCCCAGCACGGCTGGAGCTGCTGGCACAGCTTGGCCCAGCTGCACAGCTGCCCCTCAAGGCCCCGGCGAGCAGGGCACGGCTCTGGGCAGGCTCCCTGGCCAGGAGCGGTCCCCAGAGCGCCTCTGCCTTTCAAGGGCAATCTCGTCCCTGCTCTTTCTCCTCCCCACCGGGCTTTGCCTCTGCCCTGTGCCCCTGGGATTTCCCTTGGCCAGGCAGCCTCAGTGGGAGCCAGCACAGGCTGCAGCCCCAGCGGGCCCCCCAGGACAAGGCCCAGCAATGAGGAGGCCAACAAAAGCTCTGGGTAGCATCAGAACCCTCAGCAGACCTATTTGCACTATTATAGACGGGCCACAACTCCACTGCAACCTCTCCAGGAAGGTTTCCTGTCTACATTAGGCTTTCAAAAGAAGCCCTTTAAGGGAAAAAATGATGAAAACACTCACTGTTTTTTCTTCCAGTAACACCAGACTCCAACACAGCATAAGATGATGATAAGCTCCAAAGAAAGCAGGCCTGCCATTAACCCTAGCCAGGAGCTTGTTCCCTTACAGACACCCCATCCAGCGCCCTTCTGAGAATCTGGAACTTGTGCTGTGGTTCCAGCTGCACCTGTGGGAGCAATGTTTAACGTCAGCCCGTGCTGTGCTGCACTGCTGAGCTGGCAGCACGGTGGATGCGGGCAGGACGTTCTCCGTTTCCCCCAGAGCTGGGGCCTGCAGGCACCTTGCCGCCCCTTGGCACAGGCTGTGCCACCCAACAAAGCCCAGCAGGCCGGGAGGAGAGCCCGGGGGCAGCACAGCTGCTTGGGCAGTGGCTGCTTGGAGGGACACGGGCCAAACCCATCCCTGAGCAGCCACTGCCAGCCCTGGCCCTCCCTGCCCCGTGACAGCTCCCCCAGCCCCAGGGCACAGAGTCAGGCCCTGTCAGGACCCAGTGCAGCCCCTGCCCAGTCGGGAGCCAAGGCTGGCTCTGGCCCTGGGCTCGTGGCAGGGCTCCCGCTCGGGGCTGCTCCTGTGCCTTGGGCCTCTGGGCACTCAGGGCCAGCTCCGGAGCAGCTGCAGCGGGAGGGACGCTGGTGCACGAGTCCCCTTTCCCCGGGGCTGTGAACGAGCTCCAGAGGCCTCAAGGCCTCCAGAGGCGCCTCCAGCTTTGGCTGCTGCTTGGCCCAGCAAGAGCATGCCCTGAGTGAGGAGCTGCTGCCACACAGCCCTGCCAATGGTTTAGCCTGGCAGAGCAATTACCTTCTGTGCCTGTGCCGGTGTCTGGCATCTCCTCCTTTGCTGCAGCAGGAACTGGCAATGGGTCTCTGCTTCCTCCGGGTTGGGCCTCGTGCAGCAAAGACATTTGGTCCATCACTTGAGGAAGGAAGAGGCACAGCCGGATGAGATGGAACCATCCACTATTCATGGAGGTGGCATCTTCAGGTGGCAATTCTTTTCAAAGTAAAGGATAAGGATCAGGAAAATATCTGGGATTTTGGGGCTGGGCCAGGGCCCTCCCACCTCCAAATAGCTGCCAGGCCTGAGCAGAAGGAGCAGTGAGGGGATCGCGCAGGGTGAGGGCACACACATGGGCATGGCTCTGTCCTGGCACCTGCAGCGATGCCCCCCTGGCCGAGCTTTGGCCTCTGTGCTGGCAGCTCTCCCAGGGGAAAGGCCTTGACCAACCCTCACCATCTCCCAGAGGCTCAATCCTGAACGTGGGTTGGGAAGCCAGACCACCTTCACCAACAGGTTCAGCTGCAAAGAAAGGCAGGACAGAACAGCTCCTGTGGCACTGCAGGAAATCGTCAGGCTACAGGCAAGGCTCAGCCCCGGGGCACAGCCCTGGGCCCGGCCCCTTCCCTCTCTGCTTATCTCAGTTTCTGCACAGAGCACATGGAAGGACACAGTGGCATTGCACATGGGAGGAGGATGGACAGCTAAATGTTCCTTCCTCCCACTGAGAGCGATCCCGTGGGATCACTCAGGGCTCCAGAAAGGAGCACGGCAAATTTTCCTGAATCCATCAACCTTGAGATGGTCTGAAGTGAAAGGGCACATCTGTGAGCTCTTGCCACCTGGTCTCTGGTAATGTAGTTAGGAAAGGTACATTGAGAACTTGCCTCCAGCATTTCCCAAGGTCTTCAAACTGTCATGTGCCAGGGCTCCCAGATTAACCATGTCAAGTTCCCAGTCTAGTAGAAAGCAGAGATCAGAACCATTTCCATGGCCTGCTGGGGTCTCTCTCTGCCTTAGGGAAATGGGCTCTGCAAGGGTCTCGGGTAAAGCCGTGAGGCCAAATGTAAATGGACAAGACCAAACTGCACAGGGGCCTGGGGAGCTCTGGCCTGGCTCCTCGTCACCCTCCACCCTCTTTGCAGGCCCTGTGACACATCACTGGAGAGGTGGCTTGACCCGCCCAGGGCCCCTGGTTATTCTCCTGCTCCCACAGAGGAAACCCTCCCTAAATCCCTGGGGTAATCTGCAGCAGGCAGGGCCACAACTATCCCTTCTTGCCTCTCTCTGCTCGGGCAGCTCAGACAGATCAAGGAAAAGTCAGAACCTCTCAGAAAGCTCAGGCCCTGTGGGAAGAGCTTCTGGCACACAGCCTCACTGAGGGTTGAGCCCAGCACAGCATTTACCTCCTGTGGCTGAGCCCATGCCTGCGATTGCCTCCCTTCCTTCAGGAAATGCAGCCTTCCACAGAGCCTCTCTGTCCATCTCTTGAGAAAGAAAGAGGCAGAGCTGGATCAGATGGAATCATTGCACATCCAGGTTGTGGCCTCTCCAGGAGGCAATACTTGTCCAAGACATGGATAAGGATCAGGATACGGCCCGGGCTATTGGGGTTGTGACAGGGTTCTCTCTTGTCAAAACCACCACCCCTCCTGATCCTCCTTGAGACCAGGAAATTGCAGAGCATGTCAGGCCCTTGCTGCAGTTTGGGCTGCCTGTCAGCTGATGCCCAATGCCTTCCTGCAGAGGCTGGGGAGAAGCTGCAGCCAGGCCAGGCTGGCAAACAGCCCTGCAGGGCGTGGAAGCAGCAGTGGGGTAGCGAGGCTGCCATGGATCCCTTCCCGCTGTGCCGGGCACGGCGTGTCCAGATGTGCAGCCAAAGCCCCTGGCTGCTGAGTCCCAGGACAAGGCTGAGGGAAATGCACCCACCTTGTCCTGCCTGAAGCATTTCCTTCAGCATTTGCCCCATGTGCTCGGATGGCTCATGGGGTTTCTTCTGTCCTGTAGCTTTGTTCTTTCCCCTTGGAGGACCTTAGAGCAACACGGTTCCATTTCCCAGGAATGGATGCCACAAAAGCAGGGCTCAGTCTGTGGGGCCAGCAGGGATACACTACTCACCCCTGCGATGGAAGCTGGGCTTGCGTGCAAAATCCACCAAAGGGCCTGGGAAAGTCCTCCCTGCAGACACTCCTGTAACTCAACAGCCACAGAAGCTTCTGCCATCTCTGCTCAGCTGCACGGGCACCACTGAGCTGCAGGAGCGGTGAGGGGATCGCGCAGGGCGAGGGCACACACGTGCATGGCTCTGTCCTGGCACCTGCAGCGATGCCCCCCTGGCCGAGCTTTGGGCTCTGAGCTGGCAGCTCTCCCAGGGGAAAGGCCTTGACCTACCCTCACCATCTCCCAGAGGCTCAATCCTGAACGTGGGTTGGGAAGCCAGATCACCTTCACCAACAGGCTCAGCTGCAAAGAAAGGGAGACTGAACAGCTCCCGTGGAACTGCTGAGGATTCTCCTTCAGTCCCAAGTGGCAGTGAGGGCACCTGGGTGATTGGTGCCCTGCAAGGCACTCCCTCAGCTCTGCCTTCCACTCAGGAGCAGGGCCAGGGGGACCTCGTGCCTGCAGTGGCCCCACGCTGGAATGGAAGGAGCCCCATGCAGGGCAGTCAGGGCAGAAAGGACTCCCTGGAGCAGCCAGCAGCTCCAAACCCAGCCCCAGGCAGGGCCAGGGCTTGGCAGTGGCAGCAGGAGCAGCTCAGGCTCCCAGGGGCCAGCAAAGGAGCTGAGAAAGGCTCAGCCCCAGGGCACAGCCCGGGATCCAGCCCCTTCCCTCTCTGCTCTCCTCTGTGGCTGCACAGAGCACACGGAAGGACATATTGGCATTGCACATGGAAGGCAGATGGACAGATAAATGCTCCTTCCTCGCACTGACAGTGATCCTGTGGGATCACTCAGGGCTCCAGAAGGGAGCAGGGCAAGGTTTTCAGAACTGATCAACCTTCAGTGAAATTTAAGGGAAATGGCACAAGTGAGATCTTGCCACACTGACACAGATTATTCCGTCAGGAAAGGTAAATTGAGAACTTGCCTTCAAGATCTGGCAAGGTCTTCAAAGTAACATTCACCAGCATTTCCAAATAATCCAAGTCATGTGCCAGTCGAGAAGGGAGCACAGATCCTACAAAACCATTTCCACGGTGTGCTGGGATCCCCTTCTGCCTTGGGGAATTGAGCACTGCAAGGGGGTGGGTAAGGCTGCGGGAGCCTGTGGCTCCTGGTCACTCTCCACCCTCTTTGCAGGTCCTGTGCAAGATGCCTGGAGGGGCAGCTGGAGCAGCCCAGGGCCCTGGGGCTCTCGCACTCCCACAAGGGAAACCCTCACTAAATGCTTGGGGAAATCTGCAGTGCCACAGCTGTCGCTCTCAACCTCCATCCCTCCCTCCTGCTTGCCCACCTGCCCATGGAACAGCTCCCAAAGCCCACGGGCACGTGGCCAGGCCCTGTCAGGACCCACTGGAGCCTTGCTCTCCCCTTCTGCCCTTTCCCCACCATGGGCACCCCGTGCAGCCGCTCCCAGGTTTGGGGACGTGTCTCCCACAGAGGGAGCCCAGCAGGACAGCTCAGTACCCGAGTGCCCTGAGCCTGCTCGGGACAATTCCTCTGGGCTGTGCCCGTCTTGTCTGGGCTGTGCCCGCAGTGCCAAGCAGCAGAGAGGGCAGCTCCAGCCTCAGCAGGGCTCAGGCCCAGAGGCACAGCAATTACCTCCTGTGGCTGTGCCTGGCATCGCCTCCCTTCCTGCAGCAGAGGCTGCCAATGAGGCACTGCTTCTTCCGGGAAATGCCGCCTTCTGCACAGCCTCTCCATCTGCTTCTGGAGAAAGAAAGAGGCACCCCTGATCAGGTGGGCCTGTTCCCCACTGGGAAGGTGGCTTGTTCAGCAGCCAGTACTTGTGAAAGATATGGTTAAGTATCAGGAAATGATATAAAATGTCTGGAGAGGCCAAGGCCCACTTTCATCCAAACATCCACGCTTACTTATCAGACTGGAAATGGAAAATCAAAGGGGATCTCATGCTCTTGGTGCAGTTTGGGCTGCCTGTCAGCTGATGCCCAATGCCTTCCTGCAGAGGCTGGGGAGAAGCTGCAGCCAGGCCAGGCTGGCAAACAGCCCTGCAGGGCGTGGAAGCAGCAGCGGGGCAGCGAGGCTGCCATGGATCCCTTCCCGCTGTGCCGTGCACGGCGTGTCCAGATGTGCAGCCAAAGCCCCCGGCTGCTGAGCCCCAGGACAAGGCTGAGGGAAATGCACCCACCGCGGCGTCTCTCCAGATCACTCAGCATCTTGTCCCTCTGTTTGGATGCCTCCAATGACTTACTGTCTCCTCTAGGTTTGTTGCTCATTCTCAGGGGACCTTAAGAGAAATGTTTCAATTTCCCATGAGTGGGTGCCACAAAAGCAGGACTCAGCCTGTGGGGTCACCAGGGACACATTACTCACCCCTGCAATGGGAGCTGGGTTTGTGTGCAGTAACAAGCAAGGAAGCTGGAGAAGTCCTCCCTGCAGACACCCCTGAAACTCAACAGCCACAGAAGTTTCTGCCATCTCTGCTCAGCTGCACGGGCACCACTGAGCCGCAGGAGCGGTGAGGGGATTGTGCAGGGCGAGGGCACACACGTGCATGGCTCTGTCCTGGCACCTGCAGCGATGCCCCCCTGGCCGAGCTTTGGGCTCTGAGCTGGCAGCTCTCCCAGGGGAAAGGCCTTGACCTACCCTCACCATCTCCCTGAGGCTCAGTCCTGGACGTGGTTTGGGAAGCCATTTCATCTTCACCAACAGGTTCAGCTGCAAAGAAAGGCAGGACAGAACAGCTCCCGTGGCACTGTAGGAGATCCTCAGGCTGCAGGCAAGGCTCAGCGCTGGGGGCACAGCCCTGGGCCCGGCCCCTTCCCTCTCTGCTCTTCTCTGTGGCTGCACAGAGCACACAGAAGGACACACTGACATAACAAATGGGAGGAGGAGGGACAGGTAAATGCTCCTTCCTCCCACTGACAGCGATCCTGTGGGATCACTCAGGGCTCCAGAAGGGAATAGGGCAATGTTTTCAGAATTCTTCACCGCTGACTGATCGAAAATGGCAGATGAGTGAGCTCTTGCCACATGGACAGAGATTATTCTCCCAATAGAAAGGGAAACTGGGAACTTGCCTCCAGTATTATCCAAGTTCTTTAAAGTGTCATTCACCAGAACTTGCAAATAACTGATGTCACGATCCAGATCTAGAGGGAAGCAGAGATCAGAACCATTTCCATGGTGTGCTGGGATCTCCTTCTCCCTCAGGGAACTGGCTAATACTTGTGGGTCAGGTAAGACCATGGAAGCCAGATGTGAATGTCCTGCAGCCTGGGAAGCTCTGGGGTGGCTCCTGGTCACTTTCCTCCCTCTTTCCTTATTCTGTGTAAGATCCCTACAGAGGCATCAGGGGCTGCCCAGGGCCCTGGGGGCTCTCTCCCTTTCCCAGAGGAAACCCTCCCTAAAGGCCTGGGGAAAACCTTCCCCAGCGCTTCCCGGGGAGCAGGGAGCGCTGTCCCGGGAAAGGGGAGCCAGGCTGCCGGCTCACCTGCTCGCCGCGCTTGCAGCGGAGCAGCCTGGGCAGCCCTGGCAGGCAGGGCCACGGCCAGGAGGAGCAGGAGGAAGAGGCGCAGAGCAAGGGCCATGCTGCCTTGCCCTCTGCCAGTCCCGCAGCTCTTGCTGCCACCGCTGTCCTGACACCGCTGTCCCAATGTCAGCACCACTGCTGCCACCGCCGCTGCTGCTGCCGCAACAGTTGTGCTCAAGCACTGACTGCTCGCTCCTTGTGCTGCTGTGCAACCACCGGGTCTGGGACATCTGTGACCTCAGAGCCTGCTGTGACCTCAGCCTGCTGTGACCCCTGAGCCGGCTGTGACCTCATGGCCTGCTGTGACCCCTGAGCCTGCTGTGACCTCAGCCTGCTGTGACCCCTGAGCCTGCTGTGACCTCAGCCTGCTGTGACCCTTGAGCCTGCTGTGACCTCATGGCCTCAGCTGTACTCCAGAGCATGCCCCCATCTATAGAAATAGGCTGCCCTGATTGTAAATATTTTGCTTCATCATAGGGCCATTGTTCAGCAGAACCTTTTTTTTTCGCCTGCTGACATTGCTGTTCAGTTTTATAAATGGGAACAAAATCCTGTAACAAAAGTGATTTCAGTTTTTATTATAAGGCCCAAAGCTTAGAGGGCCCTGTTGTGGAGCAGGAGGGTTCCCAAGGAGTGAGGATGCTGCAGAGGTGGCTCTGGATTTTCTTCCTTTCTTGAGCAGAGATGTTCCCGCTGTTCCAGGTCGAGTGGCAGAGTTTCACTGACTCAGATCCCCGCTTTTTATGCTCCATTTTATTCCTTTGGATTGATTTGTGTTTGGGATCCTTCATTTGTGTGAAGGTTAAGGTGCTTGATTGTCCCTTATGGTTCTGTCTAGGCTGGCTCAGTTGTGCTTGGGGTGGGGGTTCACTTTACTTACGTGAAATGCTTATGTTGAATACCGGATTTCTCATAACTACCCTTTTAAACTCTTTTGCGATATAATAACCAAAGCTTTTAATAGTACATGCTTAACAGTTATCAACTACTTTACAACCATTTCTAACCTATTTTTGACCATTTCCCCCTCTATTTGATCAGGCTTTCAGCCTGCATCAACCTTTTAAAATTCAACTTCTACATTTCTCAGTTTCTCATACTGTTTAAGAATATCTCTGGCATTCTGATTCCTCTGTTCTTTTATTAACATTCCTTTTTTGCCATTTTCCCCTTCTACGTTACCTTGCAGCATGATCCTGCTTTGGACAAGGCTGGTTACTATCCCAACTAGACATGGAATTGCACACTGTAGAAATATTACACTTGCTAGTGCACACATCACAAAGAAGACCAATTTCTTCTACCATTTACCAGGTGAACAAGTTCTCCCACCAGTCAGAGCCCCCAAACAACGGAGTCCATTTTTGTGCTCCAACATAGGTTAGTTTTCTAATATTTTGAGTAATGTTTTTAATTACATGACTGTAGTCATCGATCTCTAGGCAGCATTCTGCAGTATTAAATTTCCCACAGATCCCTTTTTCCTCTGCGAGAAGGTAGTCCACTGCCAATTGGATCTGGCAAATTACTGATCGTGTTTGTTTTTGCTGCTGGTTTAAGAGATCAATGGTCAGAGTTGTTTGATTTGACATTGACTTGAAAGTACTGCTTGTAAACAGATGATTTGATTGAGCATATATACAGGGCTTCTGTACCCCCAGGATCCATCTTGGGCCCAGGTAGCTGGCCCATAAGTACCGATAATCTTTTGTGGGGTCCAAATTTCATTGTTGCAATTTTGGGTTCTGACAATTAAATTCTTTTTCTTTCTGGCCAGATCATCATATACTGGAACTCCCAATTTGATTTCACATCCTTAGGCAGTAAGAAAAAGGATGGTTTCATTGCTCCATTGTGCAACTCCCAGTCCATCCTCCCGGAATCTTCACATATGCCATGGGTACCACAGTTCCAAAATAAATTTTTAGGTGCCTCCCAGAAATTAGAATCTCAACTTGTTATATGTTTCCAATATTTGGATAGGGTTTCTATTGCCCAGAATGGATTAATATAATCTCCTAAGCATTGAAACATTTTTTTCTTTTTCACTGTATACACATCTACTTTCAGTTTTTTCTATTGACCAATATGAATGGGGGGTTTCTGGGATCCACCTGGTATGTGTGTCATTTGCTGCTAGATATTTTCTACATGGCTTTTCTCCTACTTCTATAGTATACATTTTCCCTTTTCTTGATAAACACTCTTCCCCTATTATTGATGATTTAAGCTTCCACTCCCCTTCCCTACTTTTGGGTACTACCATGCTTTTTCTTGATGTAATCCAGTTAAAAATGTCTAGGCAATCTAACCTGATACTGTCCCATGGCCAAATTTCCCTTAAGTGTGCCCCCTGCACACCCAACAATCAGTCAAATTAAGTTATTTCGTAATCTTTTCCACCGTATCGATAAAAAGATTCTTTCTGTGTATTCGTCCCTCTCTATCCCTTTGTGTTTTCAGTTTCACTTCTTTCTCTTTGAATGTGTCCTCTAGGTTGGTTTCACTTTCTTGTTCAAAACATACCCATCTTTCTTTCACAGGGCATTCTCCTGACATCCTCTGGCTTGGGTTTGCAGTAATTTTAGCCAGCCAATATATTTTATTATCTTCTTTACAGGTTGTTAACTGGGAGTGATGGATACACTTGGGATTCATGTTTGTGTGTACTCTGATTAATACGCTTACTGTTTCTCCATTATACAATGGATAGTAACACTTCTCACAAGTGTTTCCTCCACTTCCTCTGAAGTGGACGAGTAGTAGCATTGCTACAAATGGGAGTCTGGTATGGGCTGGCCTCTTCACCTCTTGACCCACAGGGGTTTTCTCAGTGCTGAGAGAGGATTTCCCGGAGGGAGTTCCCCATCCAGTCTTGCCTCCCCCTTCTGGTTTTCCCTTCTTCTGGTGACATTCTGCCATGACCCTTATCGTACCGACTCGCTTCGCTCAATTTGGTCCCAATTAGGGTTGCAAGGAGAGTGCTCTATGGAACAGTACTGGAAGCTGAGATGTTATTTTGATTGTCAATTCTTAGCTGAACAAAACTTGAACTTATACTATACCCATAACAAATATTAATAGACTTATGGATATACAGATAACAACATAGATGTTTCCCATGGGGAGTTGTGTTTGGGGTTGTGTTTCTTTTGGTGTTTCCCTCAGGACCAGTTTAAAGTCTTTATGGTCTCTGCTGGCTATAGTCCATTTGCTTGCCTCAGCTGGGGATGGTACTGGACCCTTCACTCGACTTGCACGAGTCCAGCCCCACTCCTTTGTTCTTACTGCAGTGTTGGTTTGTTGTAAGCAGCACCTGGAAGGGGCCTTCAAAGTGAGCAGTTAGTGGAGGCCTTTTCCATGATTTAATCAATTCCCAGTCTCCCGGGTTAATAGCATGTATTTTACAGTTCAGAAGTTTGGGGAAGGTAGCCCTTTTTGGGTTGTTGTTGTTACTGTTTCTATATATTTTTGCATTGCTGTCCCCCTCTCTAGATGTTCCCCAGTACTGTATGGGGTTAGCAAGAAAGGCAGCCCAAACAACATTTCATAAGGAGAGACCCCTAGATCTGTTCTGGGTCTTGTTCTTATTGGTAATATAGCCCTTTTGACCCAATTCCATTTGGTTTCTAAGACCAATTTTGTTAAGATATTCTTTAATGTTTGATTCACCCTCTCGACCCTCCCAGAACTCTGAGGGTGCCAAGGGGTGTGCAAGTCCCACGTTATTCCCAGGGCCCTTATGACTTGTTGCAGAATACTGGATGTAAAGTGGGGGCCACAGTCTGAATCAATATCCATATCTCAGAATAATTTCTTCCAAGAGAACTTTTGTCACAGGTTGGGCTGTCTCCCTTCTCATGGGGAGCGTTTCAACCCAGTGGGTTAGGTGGTCAACTATGACCAATAGGTGTTTATACCCTTGGGCTGGAGTTAATTCAGTAAAATCAATCTGAATGCTCCAGAAAGGTCTTATGGCTAACTGCCTCCGTCCCAGAGTGGTTTTTTGCATTGCCTTTTTGTTGACTTTTTGGCAGGTTAGAGATTCTCCTGTGATGGATCTGGCTATTTCATATATTCTCATCCCTATGTAATATTTCAGGAAATAATCACATATTCCTTGTGTTCCTTAGTGAGTTAATTGATGTATCTCTTCCACCACTTTGCTGGTTATTATTTGGTGGAATATTTGTCATCCATCTGGGGTCAACCACTTTCCATCCTCTGTTTTTACCCCTCCCATTTCCTCTATTTCTTTTAGCTCCTTGTCTTGAAAATTGGTACCCCCTCTTCCCTTATTTTTCCCTGGTCTTCTTTTACCATTAGGACTATGACTGGGTTCCCCATTTCTAAGGCTGCTTCTTTGGCCGCCAGGTCTGCTAATTTGTTTCCTTAGATTTCAGGGGAATCCCCTTTTTGGTGGCCTTTAATATGGACTATGTCAGTTTCTTTTGGTCCTCTGAGGGATTTGAGTACTTTCCTGATCAGACTTTCATGTGCCAGATTTTTCCCTTTGAGTTAAGGTATTCCCTTTCTTGGCAGATTTTTCCACAAGTATGAGCTATCCCAAAGGCATATCGAGAATCCGTGTAGATTGCCCCAATATCTTCTACTAATAAATCTAAATCTCTCTTTCGGGCACATACCTTGCAACTTTGTACAGACCAATTCAAGGGTAACTTCCCTTTTTCTTTGATTTCCCCTGCTTCAATAATGGCATATCCTGATGCCCTTTTCCCCATTACAATTCAAGAGGATCCATCTATATACAGGACCCTTCCATATGGTAAGGGGTCTTCCTCTAGGAGGAAGACCTCCCCTTACCTCTTACCTCTTACTTTTGTTTGTATCTCAATTTGCTCTATGCAATTTTGCTCTCAATTTCCCATTGATTCCCTGGTTAAGAATTAAGCAGGATTTAAAAATTTGAGGTGAGAATCTCTCGAATCAAGATATTTATCAGAGTTGTTTCATGCCTCAGGATTCGGCTGTCTGTTTGCCACTCAGGAGCTTTTTGGCTTAATGTTGTCCTCAGGTTGTGGGGTGTGTGTACTCAAATCCTCCCACTGATTTTAAGTTTTTGAGTGTCTTTTAATAAGGTAGCTGTGGCTGCCACAGCTTGAATATAGGCTGGCCACCTTCTTGCAACCGGATCCAATAATTTTGACAGCTAAGCCACCGGCTTCCTGCATCCCCCTAGTCTTGGGTTATTACTCCATATGCTATCCTTGCATTAACATTAACAAACAGATAAATGGTTTTCTTAAAGTAGGCAGACTCAAAACTGAGGCTTTCATCAATCGAGCCTTTAAGTCTTGGAATCGTTTGGTATCCCCCAGAGTCCAGCCTACAGGTTCTGTGTTTATTAATTTTTCAAAATTAATAATAATTATATAATAATTATATGATATATAGTTTCAATACAATAATATTAATAAAAATATAAATTAAATATTGCATTGATGCATTAATATTAATATACAATAATTAATTATTTCTTAATACTAATTAATTAAAATGTTACAGTTTTGAGTATACTGATCAGTCCATAATTTACAATAACTCATTAGACCTAATAGCTTTCTTACATCTCTTTCAGTCTTGGGTAGTGGAATTGACAGGATCCTCACAACTCTTTCAGGACTGAGCTTTTTGTACCCTTTTCCAATTAGATGCTCCAGGTACTTTACCTCTTCTTGTACAAATTGGAGTTTTTTCTTTGATACTTGTAATCCTTTTTCTCCCAGAAAATTTAGTAAACTTATGCTGGCCTGTTGGAGTTGTTCTTGATCTTTGCCTGATATTAGGACGTCATCCACATATTGTAGAATTTGTATTTCTTCCCCAGCTACAAAGGATTTTATAAGATCCTCTAAGGCTCGTCCAAATAGGTTAGGGGACTCTGTGAATCCCTGCGGGAGACAGGTCCACCTAAGTTCTTGTTTACGTTTGCAGTCTGGCTCTTCCCATTTGAAGGCAAACCAATTCCTGCTCCCCACCTCTAACAGACAGGTCCAGAAGGCCTCAAATCTATTACTGAGAACCATGCACGTTCTTGTGGAATTTGACTGAGAAGAGTATATGTGTTTCATACTATCAGATATCTGGAAATAGTTCATTTGTTTATTTCCCTCAAATCCTCCACCAATCGATAGGTTCCATCAGCCTTCTTGACATTAGGATTGGTGCATTATGTGGTGACAGGCCTGGTTCTAGTATGCCTTCTTCCACGAGTCCCTGCATCACAGGTGTTAGTCCTCTCTGGCCTTCAGGAGAGATGAGATATTGTTTTATCCAAACAGGGGGAATTCCTGACTACATTTCTATCTCAATTGGTGGGATATTTAACAACCCTTGCCCTCCTGCTTCCGTCCAGACTGTTGGGTTAAGTTCTCCCATATCCTGTTCAGTTAATACCATTATTTGGGGTACCATCCTCCCCTCCTTTGGCACTACTCCAATTCCCATCTTTACTTGCAGGTCCCACTCCAATAAGTTACAATCTAGTTTTTGGATGTAAAGGAAATCAGCTCTGCATTCCTTTGAACTGCCTTTAATTCTGCTCTCTATAACCTGGGCTCCAAGTGGTTCCCCTTTTGCTCCCTGCACTTGGCAGATCCTTTTGGTTAGCTGAGCCCCTCTGGGGAGCTTCATCACACAGGGTCGATCAGCACCTATGTCCACTAAAAACTCATATTCTTCACTCTGGGGCCAATTTCTAAGTTTACCAGGGGCTCTATCTGGTGTGCGATCTCATCACCCAGAGCGTAGAGCCCCTGACACCCCTAATCATCATCTCCTCTCAGAATCTTCTCTAGGGTGTCCTGTTCTTTCTCAATTGCTTCATCTATTTGTAATTTTTTACAGGACCGCTTAATGTTCCCTTTTTTGCCACAGTAATAGCAATACATATCATCTAATGGTGTTTTTTTCCAGTTAGTCAGCTTCCCTTTATTTTCTGCTCCCCCTTTTGGCTCCCCTCTTCCCACTCCTATGCTTTCTCTTGCTACTGCCACCATAATTTTTGCTTTTCTCCTGTTGTTCTCCTATCTCTCCTTAAATAAATTTTCAGAGCTTCCCAGATCATGAATTCCCCTTTCTTACCAGTCTTGGAATTTTTCTAATTTCTGTCTAATGTCAGGCCAAGCTTTTGTAACAAACTGTGCTTTTAATATTACTTGGCCCTCTGGTCCATCAGGATCAATGTTGGAATGTAAGTGAAAATTTCATTTTAAGCAATTTAGCCATGCCCCTGGGGACTCATCCTTTTCCTGACTCCCATCAAATGCCAACTTGGTATTGCTGCTTTTGGGTACAGATTCTTTTATGTCTCTTATAATTAGGGTCCTGGTGCATGTTTCTACGGCCCTCTTCCTGGTTGGGATTCCAATTTGTGTCCTCTACAGGGAGTTTTGTTCACCCGGGGGTCCCATACGATTTTCCTTCTCCCAGATCATTATCCCTGCTGTGACCTTATGAGGCGTATCTCCTCTGGGGAGAAGAGGGTGTTCATAATAGAATGCAGCTCCCCCCAGGTATATATATTGGGACCCAGGAACCGATCTATTTGCTGTGCTGTCCCAACTGGATCTTCTACCAGGCTGCCCAGATCCTTTTGAAATGTTCTTACTTCAGAAGCTGTCAGAGGTGCATTTACAAAGCCTATTCCTCCTACCCCCCTTCTAATGGAACTTCCCTCAGGGGAAACAGCCTCTTTGGATTTACCTCTGCCCTTATACCACTTTTTAATCTGGTATTACACTAAGGGCCAGTATCTAAAGAGTCATTTGATTGGCTCACTAATTGTTTGTTATCATTTGGGGAAGGCTCATTTGTTAGATTGGAGGATATATCCAGAGGTTTTTCTCAGGGAAAGGTCCTATATTGTGACTTACAGGCTGAGCATGCTGCAGGTTAGTGGGTGTAGGGGGCAGCAAGGGAAAAGCATCAAGGGGTGGATATATATGGGGCAGTGGGGTTGTTGGAGTGGGTAAAAATGACATGGAGATTCCCTGAGGAGATAGAGGAGAGGTGGAGATCATTGCAGGGGGTAAAGGTTGACTTTGAGAAGCAGGAGGCTGGGTGTTAAGTGGGGGGAGGAGTGGCTTGATAGTTTGGAGGGAGAGTTGGTGGGGCTACATAATCAAGGGGATCCCACCTCCTTTGAATAACTCCCTCATT
Organism: Melozone crissalis; assembly: GCF_028551555.1. NCBI lineage: Eukaryota > Metazoa > Chordata > Aves > Passeriformes > Passerellidae > Melozone > Melozone crissalis. Next base: position 21,325,335 of record NW_026535807.1, on the reverse strand, counting down.
TTCTTTATCCTTTTCTTCTGATTTCTGCTCTTTATCTTTTTTTACTTTGTATGCCTTAGAATCTCCTTCTAAGAATTTGACCCAGCAAGTAATATACTCCTTCTGAATTCGGGTTTTCTTGGTTACACATTTGCTGCTGTAATAAATTACATAACCACTTACCTCTACTTCCAAACCAGGGCCACTTTACAGATTTTTGTTGTAATTTCGTTTTTGGCCAATATTCCACACAATAATAAATCATCCTCACTTGATCTAACTTTTTAATTTATTCACACTTATTCCAGTCATCCAGTATATCATCAAGGGGGCTACCAGGAGGAATATTCTTATTCTTTTTCTTTGGTTGCTCTCCTCTTCTTCTGTGGCTCTGAGCCATGGTGACTTTCAGTTACTCTAAATTTTCAGGCCGCTAAATAAAACTGCTTACTGTTATCGACCCTTTTTAAGAAGTTCAGTCTTACTCTTTTCTTAACTTAAGAGAGAGAAGTTCTCCTTCTCTGAATTTAGATTAGCTCCTTTTAATCTCTTTCTGTTTATGCAGTAGGTCTCCTCAGCCTTAACAATCGATTTTAGTGCCCCTGGGCACTCTTATCTGGCGTTCTTATCTAAGGAGCACTTACTCTTTGTCACACACACACACATTCATTCACACCCTCAGGCCTGTTCATTCATACTTCTCTGCTTGTGCTTAGCCAAATTTTTGGCTCTTGGTGGGTCACCCACTCGGGCTATGTAGGTACTTTTTTTTCAACTCTTCAGAGCCTTGAGTACAGACAGCCGAAGTTTCCCCACTGACCTAGGTTCAGCACCCCCATAAATTTTCTTTTAATGGACAGAGGAAAGGAAACGTTAGCAAACCTCTTAGACTTACACGAAGCGGACCCCTGTTGCCAGAGAATCACTGGTGTAGAGCCCCACCCTGACCCCTTCTGCCTCCCCTGAGGTTTAGCTGTCCCTCTTCCCTAGACATAGCCTCAGAGTCAGGGGTTTGGACCTCCGCACCTTGCTCAAGCTGGATTTCCCATCCCCCGTACCCTTAAGGGAATGGGCCACACGACCACCTCTTGCAGCCACGGAACTATACAGGTCCTACGATACTGTAGCCCCCACCCTTGCCTTGGGGTCAGCCTCTCCAGGCTCCAGTACCACTGGGCCTTTGGAAGGACCCTGAATCTGGTCGCCTCTGGTGCTAATGCATTCACCAGTTCACCTGGTGAGGCTGATTCGTGTGTGATTCACTCTCTCTTACCACAGCTCCCTACATGCCCAGAAACAATGGCTTGCCAGGCTTTAAACCGGCCTGCCCGGGTACCTGGCTTAAGGAACAAGGAGGGATGGGCAGGAGGGGCGCCTCACTCGTTCTTCCCTCTTTCGCTTCCCTCCATTCCTAGCCCGTCTCCTTGCAGAAAATCGGAACTGTGGTAATAGGAGGTCCTCACCCACTCTGGGTCCCAAGGTGCTGAGCTGCCTGCCCCCTCTCAAGCACTCTGCACACACTCGCCCCTGCTGTCCCCCTGGCTCTTCCCCCTGCCCGTAGATGGGTGATGCTCCTGTGCCTCACGTGCCTCAGGCCTTTTCCCTGCATACCAACGCAAGGTCCCTCTGTGGATCTGGGGGGGACAGGTGGCCGTCCCGTCCTCCAGTCTCAGTTGGGCGAGGTCATATCCCGGCAAAGACCCCAAGTGTGTTCCAGGAACACACTCCTGGAATTAAACAATTGATTTCAGTTTTTAATATAAGGCCTTAGGCATAGAGAGTTCAGGGGTAGAGCAGGCGCGTCCCCGACCAGCAAGGTTGCTGCAGAGCCGGCGCTGGATCTTCTTCCTTTCCAGCAGGGATGTTTCTGCTGTTTCAGGTGGAGCAGCAATGTCTCACTGACTTGGATGCCCACTTTTATACAGTTTTTCCCCCCCCCCGCTCCTTTCAATTGATTTCTATTGAGATGCTTCATCTGCATATAAAGGGTAAGGCATTGATTGGCCATTACAGTTCCATCCAGGCTGGCTCATTTGTGCTTGGAAGGGTGTGCTTTCCTTAGGCGTAATAGAGTGAGTACTGCATTTCTTATAACTACCCTTTTAACCCCTTTTACAACATAATAACCAAACAGTTTACAGTATATTAGTAAGTATTTTACAACAGTATCTAACCAATTTTTGACAGAGGTGGTACCACCCAGACACCTGAGCTGAAGCCCAAAGGTGTTGCTAGACTCAGGCCCTTCCCTGGCAGGAGGGCTGCACCTCCTGGCCTGGCTGCACACCAGGGCCAGCACTTTAGGGAGCAGAGGCTCCTGTTCTGTGTGGTGGTGGCAACAGCTTGTCCCAGGCAATGGGATGGTAATGCAGCCGTGGAAGGGACAACGGACACTGGCACAGAGATGAGAGACGACAGGTCCAGTTCCCCCAGGCTGAGTTATTTGGCTGTCTTGTGAAGCTGCAGAGGCGCTCTTGTGAAGAGAGGAGGTGGCTGAGGCCCCAGCTGCCAGTGGCACACAGGGAGCCTCCTGCACAGCAGGGCCCAGAGCTGGCAAGGCTCCCCAGCACGGCTGGAGCTGCTGGCACAGCTTGGCCCAGCTGCACAGCTGTCCCTCAAGGCCCTGGCGAGCAGGGCACGGCTCTGGGCAGGCTCCCTGGCCAGGAGCGGGCCCCAGAGCGCCTCTGCCTTTCAAGGGCAATCTCGTCCCTGCTCTTTCTCCTCCCCACCGTGCTTTGCCTCTGCCCTCTGCCCCTGGGGTTTCCCTTGGCCAGGCAGCCTCAGTGGGAGCCAGCACTGCCTGCAGTCCCAGAGAGTGCCCCAGGACAAGGCCCAGCAATTAAGAGGCCAATGAAAGCTCTGGGCAGCAGCAGAACCCTCAGCATAATTCTTTGGACAATCACGGACAGGCCTGTGATAAATAGGTATGATTTGTGCTGATAAAAATTGAAACTGTAATCAATATTGATACAGTAATTAATATTTGAGAATAATAAAATTGTTAAAATTTGTAATGCCAAAGAAGAGAGGGAGAGGAGGGGCTCCACGCCCCTTTTCTCAGCAGATGTTCTCAAGGACCACAGGAAAGAAGCTGAAGATACAGTTGCTAAAAATGAACAAGAACCCCGTTGGGTCCCAGAAGATGCTAATTATAAGGGATTTATTGCCTTGGTACGTAGTTGCAGTGATACGTTAGTGTTGGCTTACATTGTACTGGCTTGGTATGCATGTGTGACCCAAAAGTGAATTAAACGACAAAGAGGAAGAGGAGAGGTCTTTATCCAAAACGACCCCCAGAGACTTGTGCGAGCACCAAACCGAGTGGTAGCGCATGCGTGGTAAAGGTGGTAATGAAGGCGGAGATAGAGATATGATGAACCGAAAATGGGAGGAGATGGTATTGACACATGGCATATAAGGAGAGATTTTGTCTTGGCAAACTTGTATGTGATGTGGCAAGGGTTCCAGAACCCTGTCCTCCATACCCTGCGGTTATCTTTTGGTCATGCGCTATTATTGGAACCAAATTATACCTTATTTTATTCAAATTATATTGTATCCAATTTTATATTTTTTTATTTCACTGTTTAATATTGTTTGGGTTTTTTTTTTATTATGCGATAATTGGCCAAAGATAACAGGCCACAACTCCTCTGCAACCTCGCTGGGAACATTCATCCCTCAACAACACCCTGGAGCCTGTGCCCAGTCGGGAGCCAAGGCTGGCTCTGGCCCTGGGCTCGCACCAGGGCTCCCACTTGGGACTGCTCCTGTGCCTTGGGCCTCTGGGCACTCAGGGCCAGCTCCGGAGCAGCTGCAGCAGGAGGGACGTTGGTGCACGAGTCCCCTTTCCCTTGGGCTGTGAATGAGCTCCAGAGGCCTCAAGGCCTCCAGAGGCGCCTCCAGCTTTGGCTGCTGCTGGGCCTGTGCAAGGGCAGGCCCTGGGGAAGAGCTGCTGCCACACAGCCCCGCTGAGGGCTGTGCCCGGCACAGCAATTACCTTCTATTCCTGTGCCAGTGTAGGGCATTGCCTTCCTTCCTGCAGCAGTAGCTGCCAGGGTGCCATTCCTTCCTCTAGGAAAGTAGCAGCGGGGCAGTGCGGCTGCCATGGATCCCTTGCCACTGTGTGGACACGGCCTGTCCAGGTGTCACTGAAAGTGTGGGGAACACAAAAGCCCTATTTCAACATTTTGGTGTCAGAGAATTAAGGCATTTATTGTGGCCACGATGTTGTTCAGGTCAGGATGTGCAACGGAAATAATTTCATTCTCACATAGCTTGGGGCAGGGTACTCCAGACAAATAACAGTGCCAGTGCAGGCCTAATCCCTAAAGCTCTCTCAGAGCCATGCTTGACTTCAAATCACATCTGCATCCACCTGATTTTAAGGACTGTGGCACACCTGCAGTTTCAAGGGATAGTAAAGCCAGTGCTGCACTCTGAGGAATAAGTCCACAGCAAGAGGTGTTGATGTCATTTAACTTATTTGCAGCTCATCAGCTCATTCCAATTTGCAGCTCATTGTCTTGATGAGGATGATGATGATGATAACATAGAACATTTCCCTTTTTTTGTCCCCCAAATAAAATGGCGCCACTAAGCTTCTGGAGAAAAGAACTGTCAAAGGTGCTGTTTGGCAGTCATCTAGGGAGAGGTGCGGGGCAGAAAGATATGCCCTGGAAGGATGCTGTGGTGGACTCCAGCATTTAAACAAGCTTCTTTGATACACACAGACTGGGCCATTTTCAAGATGAAATGGCTGCATTAAGTGGTTTCCCAGGCTGTATGCTGGCCAGAAAGCTTTGAAAGCCCATTGGAGTTTAGCCTCCAAGAGAAAGGCAGCATCAGTTTGTGTGCCAGGTGAAACCGAGCATTCAAAAGCTCAAGCCGTGTTTAGAGAAGCCACCAGGCTAATGTAAGCAAGGCCAGAAAGCTTCTCCAGTCCTGCTGAGCGGGTGTGGCAGAGCTGCTGTGTTTGACAGCAGCTCCATGGCAGCACAGCAGCTGCAGGAGAGGGCTCAGGACAGGCTTGGGGCGGAGTGGGGCGGCACAAAGCTGAGAGAAGCCTCTGCACTAGAACTGAGGCAGTTCTTGAAGAAGCAAACAAAGATGGTGCCTTGAAGAGATTCCTGCTGTGCTCAAAGTTTGCCTGTGAAGGCTGAGAGGTGAGCTTGTCAGAAATCCCGGGAAATATCAGGGAAAAGGTTTTACGTTTGTTTTTGTGGCTAGGTACCAATTTGCAGTGGGAAAAGAGCCTCTCCAGTATACTAGTTGTCTTGGGTTGACTTAGTTCTTCTGAGAATAAAGATTACCAATTAAATGCAATTCTGTTTTTTATTCTAGAAGTGTAAAATGTTCTAAGTTTTCCTGAATTCCACAACTACTCTGAATAATCCTAAACGTCTATGGAAAAAGAGGAGAATTTCGTTGGAATCTCTTTCTAAAAAGAAAAAAATTCTAAATATTCCTAAAAATTTCTGATTTCTGAAAATGAAAAACAAAGCCAAAACATGGTGCCTCAGGAGCCCCATGCCCAGCGGCTGCCTGCCCAGCTCTGGCTGTGCCCAGACACTCAGATCAGCCAGTGCTGGTGCTACCACCCAGAGACCAGAGCTGAAGCCCAGAGGTGTTTCTCAAGCCTTTCCCTGGCAGGAGGGACCCACCTTCGGTACTGGCCGGACACCAGGGCCAGGACTTTAGGGGACAGAGGCTCCATTTCTGGGTGGTGGCCGAACGTCCACGGCAAGAAGCTGATAACGCAGTCGTGGCAGGGATGATGGGCACTGGCTCGAACTATTGCAGTAAAGGGGAACAAACATTTGGGGTCTCTATTCTAAATGCTACAAATGAAAAACATATCTAAATGTATCAAAATGAAAACGGAAGATAAAATGAACTTGCTGCTGGCCTCATAAGCCCCATGTCTGGCTGCTGCCCACCCAGCCCTGGCTGCGCCTAGAGAATCAGCTCCACCCCTGCTGGTGGTAGCACACAGGCATCTGAGCTGAAGCAGAAAAATGTTGCTGGACTCAGGCCCTTCCTTGGCAAGAGGGCTGCACCTCCTGGCCTGGCTGCACACCAGGGCCAGCACTTTAGGGGACAGAGGCTCCTGTTCTGGGTGGTGGAGGCAACAGCATGTCTCAGTCAATAAGATGGCAATGCAGCCGTGGAAGGGACAACAGACAGTGGCACAGAGATGAGAGACAACAGGTCCAGTTCTCCCTTGCTGAGTTATTTGGCTGGTCTTGTGAATCTCCAGAGGCGCTCCTGTGAAGAGAGGAGGTGGCTGAGACCCCCCTTCCCTTGCGGCACAGAGGGAGCCTCCTGCACAGCAGGGCCCAGAGCTGGCAAGGCTCCCCAGCACGGCTGGAGCTGCTGGCACAGCTTGGCCCAGCTGCACAGCTGTCCCTCAAGGCCCCGGCGAGCAGGGCACGGCTCTGGGCAGGCTCCCTGGGCAGGAGCAGGCCCCAGAGCGCCTCTGCCTTTCAAGGGCAATCTCGTCCCTGCTCTTTCTCCTCCCCACTGTGCTTTACCTCTGCCATGTAGCCCCAGGCAGTCTCCTATTCCCCAGGGCATGGCCATGGCTGTAAATGCCTTGAAATGCAGCACGGGGCCAGGGCATAGCAAGGCTCTTGTTTGCCTGCGGTGCTGCCCGGCAGCCCCAGCAGAGCCCGGGGCCGCGGCCCTTCCCCGCCGGGGCTGGGGCTGGCCCGACAGGGGCGCGGCGGCTCCAGAGGCCCTGCCCGGCCACCAAGGATGGGCTCCGCCCGCCCGCCGGGCCTGCAGGCCGGGCCCGAGGCTTTGCAGGAAGCTTCCTGCTGACTTTGCACAGCATTGACCGAGAGTGGCCTTTGCTGTGCTGAGTAGTCTGGAAAACGTCACTGCACACCTCATGAGGGGCTCCTGCAAGCCTCAGTAGAGACCATCGTTACTCCTTTGTGCCTCATGAGGGATCTCTGCACCCCTCAGCAGGGACCCGTAAAAATCCCTGTGTGCCTCACAAGGAATCCGTGAACGGCAATGCAGAGACCCCAAGACAGCCCTGTGTGCCACACCAAAGAACCCAGCCTCCTGCCAACCTTAGCAAGGACTCAGCTCCTCTCCAGGCCTTGACAGCAAGCACTAAACCGCCACGGTAATCACGAGGAAGTCAAGCCCCTGCCAGACTTACCGATGTCTCCAGTCACTTGAAAAACGTAGAAAAGATCCCAAATCCCCATAGAAGCTCATGAGGAACCCCAGCTACACGCACCACTTCCAAAGGACCCAAAGCCTCGCATGTCTTACTGCAAAACTCAACATGAACAAGACCCCCTCTCCAGCACGTGTTCCTCATGACGGACCCCGGTCATCTGCCAGCCTTACAGGGGTTCCCCCATCACCTGCATGCCAGAGAAAAGCCAGGCTTGCCATTAAATCTAACAACAGCGTGTTCCATGACCGAAACCAATTCCCTTCTGGGAATGAGGAACCCGTGTGGTGGGGCCGGCTGCACCTGTGGGAGCAATGGGGAGCGTCAGCCCGTGCTGTGCTGCACTGCTGAGCTGGCAGCACGGTGGATGTGAGCAGGACGTTCTCCATTTCCCCCAGAGCTGGGGCCTGCAGGCACCTTGCCACCCCTTGGCACAGGCTGTGCCACCCAACAAAGCCCAGCAGGCCAGCAGGAGAGCCCGGGGGCAGCAGGAAGCTGAGAGAAGGCCCTGCTCTAGAACTGAGGGAGTTCCTTCAGAAGCAAACAAAGATGGTAACTTGAAGAGATTCCCACTGTGCTCAAAGTTTGTCTGAGAAGACTAAGATGTGAGCTTGTCAAAAATCCCAGGAAAAATCTGAGAAAAGGTATTACGTATGTTGGTTGTGACTAGGTACAAAGCTCCTGCGGGAAAAGAGCCTATGCAGCAGGCTGGCTGGCTGAGGGGGTCGTACTTCTTCATTAAAGAAAGATTATCACTGAAATGCAACTTTACTTTTTATTGTATAAGGGGAAACAATTTTCCAGAATGTATAACTATTTTCAAAAACATGAATGTATTCTGGTAATGAGGAAGAAACATTTGGGGATTTCTCTCTACAAAAAAAATTTCTAAATATTTCTAAAAATGAAAAGTGAAGACAAAATGGGGTCACTTTTTCAGGATTCTAAAACTACTTAGAAATATCTTTAAATACTATATTAATTGGGAAGAAATATTTGGGGATGTCTCTCTACAGAAAAACTATTTTGAAATATTTCTACAAATTTCTAGTTTCTAAAACTGAAAAAACTAAGAAAATGGGGTTGCTTTTTCTCAGGAGCCCCATGCTGCTGCCTGCCGCCTGGGCTCCCCCAGCCCTCGGGACCCCGCCGCTGGTCACAGCAGCCCCTGCGTGGCTCCTGCCTGCCCACACCGTGGGCATCCACGCCTGCTCCTGGCCATGGAGCTCAGCCAGCGCTGCTGCCGGCTGGGCTTTGCTGCTGCTGCCACCCAAACACTGGCGTGACGGCACCTTCCCTTTAGTGCAACAAAAGAAAGGGCCATCACCAAGCCTGGCAGAAAGCAGGGTTAACTTCAGTTTAGAGGGCAGGGCCAGGGGGCTTGGGGGCAGAGGAAGGGACATGTTGGTCTAAGGAGAGGCTGGAGGGTGCTGGGCTGCTTCTGGGGTCAATAGAAGAAATCATGAATGGACTGGGATGGGAAAGACGGAGATCAAAATGAGATAAAGGCAGCTCGGGGATACACATAGGGAGAGGAGGTGGCAGTGGGATCTATAGATGAGGAGGAGGTTTCCACATAAATCGCTGCTCCGGGGTCCTCTTCTCAGAGCTCTGGAGAGGGCTGCCCAAACCCTTCTTACTACTAGAGTTGCTCCTCAAGATGTTTGGGTGTGAAGTGCACTTGCCGCCTTTCAACTCCTGTGCAAAGGTGGAACTGTGGAAAGATGATGTGGCTGAGGCCCCAGCTGCCAGGGGCACACAGGGAGCCTCCTGCACAGCCGGGCCCAGAGCTGGCAAGGCTCCCCAGCACGGCTGCAGCTGCTGGCACAGCTTGGCCCAGCTGCACAGCTGCCCCTCAAGGCCCCGGCGAGCAGGGCACGGCTCTGGGCAGGCTCCCTGGCCAGGAGCGGGCCCCAGAGCGCCTCTGCCTTTCAAGGGCAATCTCGTCCCTGCTCTTTCTCCTCCCCACTGGGCTTTGCCTCTGCCCTGTGCCCCTGGGGCTGCTCTTGGCCAGGCAGCCTCAGTGGGAGCCAGCACTGGCTGCAGCCCCAGCGGGCCCCCCAGGACAAGGCCCAGCAATGAGGAGGCCAATGAAAGCTCTGGGCAGCAGCACAACCCTCAGAAGTGTACTTTGGACAATCATGGACCGCCCAAAACTCCACTCCAACCTCACTGGGAATGTTTCCTGTCTGCAGTAGACTTTCAAAAGAAGCTGTTTGAGGGGAAATGCTAAAAAACACTCACCATTTTCTCATCCAGGCATAGAAGATTCCAATGCAGCACAACATAAGAATAATCTCCAAACAAAGCAGGGCTCCTATTAACCCTATCCAGTAGGTTGTTTCCTCCAAGCTAGCCTTTCTGATACTCTTCAGGGAATCAGGAACATGTGCTGTGGTTCCAGCTGCACCTGTGGGAGCAATGGGGAGCATCAGCCCGTGCTGTGCTGCACTGCTGAGCTGGCAGCACGGTGGATGCGGGCATGACGTTCTCCATTTCCCCCAGGGCTGGGGCCTGCAGGCACCTTGCCGCCCCTTGGCACAGGCTGTGCCACCCAAGAAAGCCCAGCAGGCCGGGAGGAGAGCCTGGGGGCAGCGCAGCTGCTTGGGCAGTCGCTGCTTGGAGGGACACGGGCCAAACCCATCCCCGAGCAGCCACTGCCAGCCCTGGCCCTCCCTGCCCCGTGACAGCTCCCCCAGCCCCAGGGCACAGAGTCAGGCCCTGTCAGGACCCAGTGCAGCCCCTGCCCAGTCGGGAGCCAAGGCTGGCTCTGGCCCTGGGCTCGTGCCAGGGCTCCCGCTCGGGGCTGCTCCTGTGCCTTGGGCCTCTGGGCACTCAGGGCCAGCTCCGGAGCAGCTGCAGCAGGAGGGACATTGGTGCACGGGTCCCCTTTCCCCGGGGCTGTGAAAAAGCTCCAGAGGCCTCAAGGCCTCCAGAGGCGCCTCCAGCTTTGGCTGCTGCTGGGCCTGTGCAAGGGCAGACCCTGGGGGAAGAGCTGCTGCCACACAGCACCACCAAGGGCTGAGCCCGGCTGAGCCTGGCACAGTAATTACCTTCTGTGCTTTCACCTGTGCTTGGCATCACATTTGTTCCTGCAGGGCGTAGTACTGACTCACTGCTTTCTCTGGGTTGGGCCTCCTTCTGCACAGAATTTTGGTCCATCACTTTAAAAAGAAAGTGAAACAACTGGATCAGATGGCAACATTCCCCATTGGGGAGGTGGCATCTTCAGGAAGCAATCCTTGAAAAAGTCAGTGGAAAATGCCCATGCTGTTGGGGCTGGGCATGCACACTCCCTCCTCCAAATAGCTGTGCCTCCTGATCTGCTCAGACACTGGCAAGCTGCAGGGGATCTCAGGCCCATGGTGCACTTAGAGCTTCCTGTCAGCTAATACCAAATGCCTTCCTGCAGAGGCTGGGGAGAAGCTGCAGCCAGGCCAGGCTGGCAAACAGCCCTGCAGGGCGTGGAAGCAGCAGCGGGGCAGCGAGGCTGCCATGGATCCCTTCCCGCTGTGCCGGGCACGGCGTGTCCAGATGTGCAGCCAAAGCCCCCAGCAGCTGAGCCCCAAGACAAGGCTGAGGGAAATACACCCACCTTGTCCAGCCTGTGCTTCCTTCTCTGTTTGTCTCAGGAATTCATTTGAGTTAAGAGACTTTTTGGCTCCAGTATCTTGAGACATTTCTTTTGGCCGACCTTAAGAGAGAGTAGTTCCGTTTCCCATGAATGCATGCCACAAAAGCAGGGCTAAGCCTGTGGGGTCAGCAGGGACACACTACTCACCCCAGCGATGGGAGGTGGGTTGGTGCCAAACATCCAAGCCTGGTGCTGAGGATATCCTCTCTGCAGACACCCCTGTAACTCAACAGCCACAGAAGCTTCTGCCATCTCTGCTCAGCTGCATGGGCACCACTGAGCCACAGGAGCAGTGAGGGGATCGCGCAGGGCAAGGGCATACACGTGCATGGCTCTGTCCTGGCACCTGCAGCCATGCCCCCCTGGCCGAGCTTTCGGCTCTGAGCTGGCAGCTCTCCCAGGGGAAAGGCCTTGACCTACCCTCACCATCTCCCAGAGGCTCAATCCTGAATGTGGGTTGGGAAGCCAGATCACCTTTACCAGCAGGCTCAGCTGCAAAGAAAGGCAGGACAGAACAGCTCCAATGGCACTGCTGAAGATTCTCCTTCAGGCCTGAGTGGCAGTGAGGGCACCTGGGTGATTGGTGCCCTCCAAGGCACTCCCTCAGCTCTGCCTTCCACTCAGGAGCAGGGCCAGGGGGACCTCGTGCCTGCAGTGGCTCCACACTGGGATGGAAGGAGCCCCCTGTGGGGCAGTCAGGGCAGAAAGGACTCCCTGGAGCTGCCAGCAGCTCGAAACCCAGCCCCAGGCAGAGCCCGGGCTTGGCAGTGGCAGCAGGTGAAAGGCCTTGACCTACCCTCACCATCTCCCAGAGGCTCAGGCCTGGACATGGGTTGGGAAGCCAGATCACCTTCACCAACAGGTTCAGCTGCAAGGAAAGGCAGGACAGAACAGCACCCGTGGCACTGTAGGAGATCCTCAGGCTGCAGGCAAGGCTCAGCCCCGGGGCACAGCCCTGGGCCTGATCCCTGCCCGCTCTGCTCTTCTCTGTGGCTGCACAGAGCACACGGAAGGACACAGTGGCATTGCACATGGGAGGAGGATGGACAGCTAAATGCTCCTTCCTCCCACTGACAGCGATCCTGTGGGATCACTCAGGGCTCCAGAAGGAGCAGGGCAAGGTTTTCAGAATCCTTCAATCCGGGTCAATGTTAAGGGGAAATCCCAGATCAGTGAGCTCTCGTCACATGGACACTGCTTATTCTCTCAGGACAGGCACACTGAGAACTTGCCTCTAGCATCTCCCAGGAATTTCAATCCATTTTCAAGCTGGTCTTCCAAATCATGGAAGTCATGATCCCAGTCTAGAAGGGAGAGCAGATTAGAACCATTTTCATGTTGTCCTGGGATCTCCTTCTGCCTCTGGCAATTGGGCACTGCCAGGGGGTGGGGTAAGGCCGTGGGAGCCAGGTGTGAATGGACAAGGCTGAACTGCACAGGGGCCTGAGGAGCTCTGGGCCAGCTCCTGGTGACTCTCCACAATCTTTCCAGGCCCTTTGCAACATCCCGTGAGGGGAGATTGGAACAGCCGACAGTTAGCTGAGTCTCTTACTCCAACACAGAGGAAATCCCCAGTAAAGCCCTGGGAAAACTGCAGCAGGCTAAGCCACAGCTATCCTTGCCTCCCTCTGTCCCTCCTGCCCTCCTTCTGCTGGGACACTGCCCAGTTCTCAAGGGCACGTGGCCAGGCCCTGTCAGGACCCACTGGAGCCTTGCTCTCCACCTCTGTCCTTTCCCCACCATGGGCACCCTGTGCAGCCGCTCCCAGGTTTGGGGACGTGTCTCCCACGGAGGGAGCCCAGCAGGACAGCTCAGTACCCGAGTGCCCTGAGCCTGCTGGGGACAATTCCTCTGGGCTGTGCCCGTCTTGTCCGGGCTGTGCCCGCCGTGCCAAGCAGCAGAGAGGGCAGCTCAAGCCTCAGCAGGGCTCAGGCCCAGAGGCACAGCAATTACCTCCTGTGGCTGTGCCTGGCATCGCCTCCCTTCCTGCAGCAGAGGCTGCCAATGAGCCCCTGCTTCCTCCAGGAAAGAACCCTTTCAGCATCCCTTCCATGACTGGAAAAAGAAAAAGGAAGGGCTGGATCAGATGCAGCTGTTTCCCATTGGGGAGGTTACAACTTTAAGAAGCAATGCTTCTCAAGGCATGGATAAGGATCAGGAAACGTCCCAGGCTCTTGAAACTGGCCCAGAGCTCTCCCTTCTCAAAACATCTGTACTTCCTTCTGTACTAAGAGACGGGGGAAATTGCAGGGGATATCAGGGTGTGCATGGCCTGTGCTGCAGTTTGGGCTGCCTGTCAGCTGATGCCCAATGCCTTCCTGCAGAGGCTGGGGAGAAGCTGCAGCCAGGCCAGGCTGGCAAACAGCCCTGCAGGGCGTGGAAGCAGCAGCGGGGCAGCGAGGCTGCCATGGATCCCTTCCTGCTGTGCCGGGCACGGCGTGTCCAGATGTGCAGCCAAAGCCCCCGGCTGCTGAGCCCCAGGACAAGGCTGAGGGAAATGCACTCACCTTGTACTGCCTGCAGCATTTCCTTCAGCATTTGCCAAAAAACTTCATATGGCTTCTGGGACTTTTTATCCGCCGTGTGTTTACTCTTTCCTTTTGGAAGACGTTAAGAGAAAGTAGTTTCATTTACCTGGAATGGATGCCACAAAAGTAGGGCTTAGCCTATGGGGCCAGCAGGGACACAGTACTCACCCCTGCAATGGGAGGCGGGATGGTGCACAGCATGCAGCCTAGCTGCAGAAGTCTTCCCTGCAGTCACGTCTGTAACTGAACAGCCACAGAAGCTTCTGTCACCTGCTTCTTGCCAGCTTGTCAATGATTACGCCTTGGTGGGACGGTGAGAACGTACATGCAGAACTCTCAGTGGGCTTCACAATTTCAAACCTCAAGGTTAATGGGGAAGCCGTCCAAGTATCCCAGTCTGGAAGCAAACCAATATGAGAACAGTTTCCTTTGTGTGCCAAGGCTGGCTCTGGCCCTGGGCTCGCACCAGGGCTCCCACTCGGGGCTGCTCCTGTGCCTTGGGCCTCTGGGCACTCAGGGCCAGCTCCGGAGCAGCTGCAGCGGGAGGGACGCTGGTGCACGAGTCCCCTTTCCCCTGGGCTGTGAACGAGCTCCAGAGGCCTCAAGGCCTCCAGAGGCGCCTCCAGCTTTGGCTGCTGCGAGGCCGTGCATGGGCAGGCCCTGGGGGAAGAGCTGCTGCCACACAGCCCTGCCAAGGGCTGAGCCCGGCACAGCAATTACCTCCTGTGCCAGTGCCTGTGTCTGGCATTGCCTTCCTTCCTGCACCAGGGGCTGGCAACGAAGAGTGACTGCTTCCTTCAGGAAATGCTGCCTTCCAGAGAAACTCTATGTTCATATCTTGAGAAAGGGAGACAGCTGCATCAGATGGAACTGTTCGCTATTTGGTTGGTGGCATCTACAGGAGACAATATATGTTAATGACCAGGAAAATGGCCAGGTTACTGGGGCTGGGTCACATTACTCCCTGCTGCAAACCACCACCGTTTCCTAATCTGGAGACCAGGATATTGTGGTAGATCTCAGGGTCTGTGGATGTTTGGGCTCCCTGTCAGCTGATGCCCAATGCCTTCCTGCAGAGGCTGGGGAGAAGCTGCAGCCAGGCCAGGCTGGCAAACAGCCCTGCAGGGCGTGGAAGCAGCAGCGGGGCAGCCAGGCTGCCATGGATCCCTTCCTGCTGTGCCGGGCACGGCGTGTCCAGATGTGCAGCCAAAGCCGACGGCTGCTGAGCCCCAGGACAAGGCTGAGGGAAATTCTCTCACCATTCTCTTTGTGCAGTTCCTCCACCATCTGTTTCATGATGTTTGACTCAAAAGATCTCTTCTCACCTCTAGGTTTGTTCTTCCCTCTGGGAGGACCTTAAAAGATAGTAGTTCCATTTTCCATGAATGGATGCCACAAAAGCAGGGCTCAGCCTGTGGGGTCAGCAGGGACACACGACTCACCCCTGTGATGGGATCTGGGCTTGTGTGCAGCAATCAGAAAAGGAGCAGCAAAAGTTCCCTCTGCAGACACACCTGTAACTGAACAGCCAGATGTCTTAGGTTGGAAATGGGCGTGTGTATTTTATTCCTATCTGTAGAGCAGTTACCTTCTGTTCATTGGGCATTTTTCTTTATCTCCCCCACAACCCATCCTCCCTCTGGGGAGATACCTTCTGTTAATGGGCCATTGAGAGTCACTGCATGGCTGATACCTTCTGTTAATGGGCCATTGAGAGTTACTGCATGGCTGATAAAATTACCTCATCCCATTGTGAGAAGCTCTGGCCAGAGGGCGGAGCCAAGTATTCCTATCTGGATATAATGTGAGATTTGAAAGACTACAGGCAACCTTTTCCACTGGATGCCCAGAGGAACTGCTTTCTCCTCCACTGGATTTCCAGAGGAAGACCAGGCCCATCTACACCACCATTGGATCTTCAGAGGAGGACAACACCCTTCTACAGGATCACTGCTCCAACAGAACCACACCTGTCACTGCATAAGTGCTGCAACCACCATTTAATGGGACAGCTGCCACCACCCTGGTCCACAGGGTGTCAGTTCCTATCCTGTCTCTGTCAGTGTTTTGTATTACTGCATTGTTTATTTTTAAAATTATTATTATTATTATTATTATTATTATTATTATTATTATTTTAATTTTTATTATGATTATTATTGTTGTTATTGTTATTGTTATTACTACTATTATTATTTTCTTCCCTGTTAAAGAAATGTTATTCCTGCTCTCATATCTTTGCCTGACAGCTCCTTAATTTAAAAATTATACCAATTCGGTTGGAGGGGGTTTACACGTATTCCCTTTCAAGGGAGAGTCTTCCTTCCTTACCAGACCCCTGTCTTTTCAAACCAGGACACTGGAGAAGCTACTGTCACCTGGTCCTGTCAGCTGGTCAATGATTACTCCTTGGTGGCACAGTGAGAACATACCTGCAGAACCCCCAGAAGGCTTCACAACTTCATACCGCAAGCTTGGTGGAGAAGCCTTCACAACTTCATATCTCCAGGTTAATGGAGAAGCCTTCCCAGTATCCCAGTCTGGAAGCAAACCAATATGAGAACTGTTTCCTTTGTGTGCCAAGGCTGGCTCTGGCCCTGGGCTGGCGGCAGGGCTCCTGCTCGGGGCTGCTCCTGTGCCTTGGGCCTCTGGGCACTCAGGGCCAGCTCCGGAGCAGCTGCAGCGGGAGGGACGTTGGTGCACGAGTCCCCTTTCCCCGGGGCTGTGAACGAGCTCCAGAGGCCTCAAGGCCTCCAGAGGCGCCTCCAGCTTTGGCTGCTGCTGGGCCTGTGCAAGGGCAGGCCCTGGGGGAAGAGCTGCTGCCACACAGCCCCACCAAGGGCTGGGCCCGGCACAGCAATTACCTCCTGTGCCTGTGCCTGTGTCTGGCATTGCCTTCCTTCCTGCACCAGGGGCTGGGAACGCAGAGCGACTGCTTCCTTCATGAAGTGCTGCTTTCCACAGAACCTCTATGTCCCTCTCTTGAAAAAGGAAGGGAGACAGCTGCATCAGATGGAACTGTTTGCTATTTGGTTGGTGGCATCTACAGGAGGCAATGTATGTTAATGACCAGGAAAATGGCCAGGTTATTGGGGCTGGGTCACATCACTCCATGCTGCAAACCACCACCGTTTCCTAATCTGGAGACCAGGATATTGTGGTAGATCTCAGGGTCTGTGGATGTTTGGGCTCCCTGTCAGCTGATGCCTAATGCCTTCCTGCAGAGGCTGGGGAGAAGCTGCAGCCAGGCCAGGCTGGCAAACAGCCCTGCAGGGCGTGGAAGCAGCAGCGGGGCAGCGAGGCTGCCTTGGATCCCTTCCCGCTGTGCCGGGCACGGCGTGTCCAGATGTGCAGCCAAAGCCGACGGCTGCTGAGCCCCAGGACAAGGCTGAGGGAAATTCTCTCACCATTCTCTTTGTGCAGTTCCTCCACCATCTGTTTCATGATGTTTGACTCAAAAGATCTCTTCTCACCTCTAGGTTTGTTCTTCCCTCTGGGAGGACCTTAAAAGATTGTAGTTCCATTTCCCATGAATGGATGCCACAAAAGCAGGGCTCAGCCTGTGGGGCCAGCAGGGACACACGACTCACCCCTGCGATAGGAGCTGGGCTTGTGTGCAGGAATCAGCAAAGTTGCAGGAAAAGTCCTCCCTGCAGACACACCTGTAACTGAACAGCCAGATGTCTTAGGTTGGAAATGGGCGTGTGTATTTTATTCCTATCTGTAGAGCAGTTACCTTCTGTTCATTGGGCATTTTTCTTTATCTCCCCCACAACCCATCCTCCCTCTGGGGAGATACCTTCTGTTAATGGGCCATTGAGAGTCACTGCATGGCTGATACCTTCTGTTAATGGGCCATTGAGAGTTACTGCATGGCTGATAAAATTACCTCATCCCATTGTGAGAAGCTCTCGCCAGAGTGCAGAGCCAAGCGTTCCTATCTGGATATAATGTGAGATTTGAAAGACTACAGGCAGCCTTTTCCACTGGATGCCCAGAGGAACTGCTTTCTCCTCCACTGGATTTCCAGAAGAAGACCAGGCCCATCTACACCACCACTGGATCTTCAGAGGAGGACAACACCCTTCTACAGGATCACTGCTCCAACAGAACCACACCTGTCACTGCATAAGTGCTGCAACCACCATTTAATGGGACAGTTGCCACCACCCTGGTCCACAGAGTGTCAGTTCCTATCCTGTCTCTGTCAGTGTTTTGTATTACTGTATTGTTCATTTTTTAAATTATCATTATTATTATTATTATTATTATTATTATTATTATTATTTCTATTATTACTACTGTTATTATTGTTGTTGTTGTTATCTTCCCTAACAAAGAACTGTGACTCCTGCTGCCATATCTTTGCCTGAGAGCTCCTTAATTTAAAAATTGTAACAATTCGGTTGGAGGGGGTTTACATATTCCCTTTCATAGGAGGCTCCATCTTTCTTTAGCAGACACCTGTCTTTTCAAACCAGGACCCAGGAGAAGCTTCTGTCACAACTCCTGTCAGCTGGTCAATGATTACTCCTTGGTGGCACAGTGAGAACACACCTGGAGGAGGCTCCAAGGGCTTCAAAGCTTTCTGCAGCCAAGTTAATGGAGAAGCCTTCCCAGCAAGTTCATCTGGAAGTGAGCACAGATGAGAACATTTTTCAGGGCGTGCTGGGATCCCCTTCTGCTTCTGGGAAACGGCCACTGCAAGGGGCTCGGGTAAGGCTGTGGGAGGCAGACGTGAATGGACAAGGCCAAAGCTGCACAGGGGCCTGGGGAGCTCTGGGCTGGCTCCTGGTCACTCTGCACCCTCTTTGCAGGCAATGAGTAACATTCTTGGAGAGGTGGCTGGAGCAGCTAAGGGGGCATTAGGTTCTCTCACTCCCACACAGTAAATCTGTGTGGGAGTTCCCTAAAACCCTGGGGGAAAATGCAGCAGGCAGTGCCACAACTATTCTTCTATCCCTCTGTCCCTCCTACACACTCTCCCTTCCCTTTCTACCTTCTTCTTTCTCACCATCCCTCTTTCCCCTGGGACAAATCCCCCAGCCCACGGCCACATGGCCCAGGCCCTGTCAGGACCCAGGGGAGCCTTGCTCTTCTCCTCTGCCCTTTCCCCACCATGGGCACCCCGTGCAGCTTGGGACAATTCCTCTGGGCTGTGCCCGTCTTGTCTGGGCTGTGCCCGCAGTGCCAAGCAGCAGAGAGGGCAGCTCAAGCCTCAGCAGGGCTCAGGCCCAGAGGCACAGCAATTACCTCCTGTGGCTGTGCCTGGCATCGCCTCCCTTCCTGCAGCAGAGGCTGCCAATGAGCCCCTGCTTCCTCTGGGGAATGTTTCCTTCTGTACAGGCTCTCCTTTCATTTCTGGAGGGAGGAAAAGAGACTACTGGATCAGATTCAGCTGTACGACATTGGGATTGGGGACGGTGTTCAGGAGGAAATGCTTGCGAAAGGCATGGATAAGGATCAGAAAAGACCCTGGATTTCGGGACTGTCCAAGGCTGGTCCCACCTCCAAACAACCCCTACACCTGATCTGCCCAGAGACAGAGAAATTGCAGGGGATCTCAGGGTGTACATGGCCCTGGAGGTGCACTTTGGGCTGCCTGTCAGCTGATGCCCAATGCCTTCCTGCAGAGGCTGGGGAGAAGCTGCAGCCAGGCCAGGCTGGCAAACAGCCCTGCAGGGCGTGGAAGCAGCAGCGGGGCAGCCAGGCTGCCATGGATCCCTTCCCGCTGTGCTGGGCACGGCGTGTCCAGATGTGCAGCCAAAGCCCCCGGCTGCTGAGCCCCAGGACAAGGCTGAGGGAAATGCACTCACCTTGTTCTGCCTGAAGCATTTCCTTCAGCATTTGCCTCATGTGTTCAGATGGCTCATTGGGTTTCTTGTGTCTTGTCGCTTTGTACTTTCCCGTTGGGGGTCCTAAAAGCAACATGGTTCCATTTGCCATGACTGGATGCAACAAAAGCAGGACTCAGCCTGTGGGGTCAGCAGGGACACATTACTCACCTCTCCGATGGGAGCTGGGCTTGTGTGCAGTAACAAGCAAGGAAGCTGGGGAAGTGCTCTCTGCAGACACCCCTGAAACTCAACAGCCACAGAAGTTTCTGCCATCTCTGCTCAGCTGCACGGGCACCACTGAGCCACAGGAGCGGTGAGGGGATCGCGCAAGGTGAGGGCACACACGTGCATGGCTCTGTCCTGGCACCTGCAGCCATGCCCCCCTGGCCGAGCTTTGGGCTCTGAGCTGGCAGCTCTCCCAGGGGAAAGGCCTTGACCAACCCTCACCATCTCCCAGAGGCTCAGTCCTGGACGTGGGTTGGGAAGCCAGATCACCTTCACCAACAGGTTCAGCTGCAAGGAAAGGCAGGACAGAACAGCACCCGTGGCACTGTAGGAGATCCTCAGGCTGCAGGCAAGGCTCAGCCCCGGGGCACAGCCCTGGGCCTGATCCCTTCCCTCTCTGCTCTTCTCTGTGGCTGCACAGAGCACACGGAAGGACACACTGGCATTGCACATTTGAGGAGGATGGACAGCTAAATGCTCCTTCCTCCAACAGACAGCGATCCTGTGGGATCCCTCTGTGCTCCAGAAAGGAGCAGGGCAAGGTTTTCAGAATTCTTCACCACTAACTTAACCTTAACGAAAATGGCAGATGGGTGAGATCTTGCCACACTGATACTGATTATTTTGCCAGTAAAGATGGAAATTCAGAACTTGCCTCCAGCATTCTCCAAGATATTCAAAGTGTCATTCTGCAGGCCTTCCAAATCTTTGAAGTCGTTATCCAAATCTAGAATGGAGCAAAGACCCAACCCCTTTCCATGTGCGCTGGGATGCCCCTCCTCCTCTGGGAATTGGGCACTGCAAGGGGGTTGGGTAAGGCTATGGGAGCCAGGCGTGAATGGACAAGGCCAAAGCTGCACAGGGGCCTGGGGAGCTCTGGGCTGGCTCCTGGTCCCTCTGCACCCTCTTTGCAGGCCCTGTGACACATCCCTGGAGAGGAAACTGGGGCTGCCCAGGGCCCTGGGGGCTCTCTCCCTTTCCCAGAGGAAACCCTCCCTAAAGGCCTGGGGAAAACCATCCCCAGCGCTTCCCGGGGAGCAGGGAGCGCTGTCCCGGGAAAGGGGAGCCAGGCTGCCGGCTCACCTGCTCGCCGCGCTTGCAGCGGAGCAGCCTGGGCAGCCCTGGCAGGCAGGGCCACGGCCAGGAGGAGCAGGAGGAAGAGGCGCAGAGCAAGGGCCATGCTGCCTTGCCCTCTGCCAGTCCCGCAGCTCTTGCTGCCACCGCTGTCCTGACACCGCTGTCCCAATGTCAGCACCACTGCTGCCACCGCCGCTGCTGCTGCCGCAACAGTTGTGCTCAAGCACTGAGTGCTCGCTCCTTGTGCTGCTGTGCAACCACCAAGTCTGGGACATCTGTGACCTCAGAGCCTGCTGTGACCTCAGCCTGCTGTGACCCCTGAGCCTGCTGTGACCTCAGCCTGCTGTGATCCCTGAGCCTGCTGTGACCTCTGGCCCCAGCTGTACCCCCAGTGTGTGCCCCCATCTTTACAAATGGCCTGCCCTGAATGTAAATATTTTGCTTCATCAAAGGGCCATTGCTCGGCAAAGCCTTTGTTTTGCCTGGTGACATTGCTGGTCAAGCTCTGTCCCTGGGATGCTCCAAATTGACAGAATTCACAGAATTCACAGAATGACCAAGTTTGAATAGACCTTGAAGATCTTTGAGTCCAACCCATGTCCCAACACCTCAACTAAACCATTGCACCCAGTGTCACATCCAGTCTTCTTTTAACACATCCAGGAATGGTGACTCTACCATCTCCCTGGACAGGCCATGCCAGAACCTTATCAATCTTTCTGTGAAAAACTTTTTCCTAATACAAACCTGTATTTCCCTTGGCATGGCTTTAGACTGTGTCCTCTCATTCTGCCAGTTGCTGCCTGGAGAAAGAGACCAACCCCACCTGACTATAGGTGGGGTGGTCCTGGGGGGCTCCATCTTTCAGGGAGTTGTAGAAGAAGCTCACCTCTGAGCCTTCTTTTCTCCAGGCTAAATACCCCCAGCTCCCTCAGACGTTCCTCACGGGGTTTGTTTTCCAAGCCCCTCTCCAGCCTCGTTGCCTCCTCTGGATGTGCTCAGCGTCTTGATGTCCTTCCCAAACTGAGGGGCCAGAACTGGACACAGCACTCGAGGTGAGGCCTCACCAGTGCCAAGTACAGGGGAAGAGTGACCTCCCTGCTCCTGCTGGCCACACTATTCCTGACCCAGGCCAGGATGCCCTTGGCCTTCTTGGCCAGCAGGGCACACTGCTGGCTCACATTCGAGCAGCACTCCCAGGTCCCTTTCTGCCTGGGCACTTGTCAGGGTCCGTCCTAGTGGACAGATGACCTGATGGATCGTAGGAATGATCTCAGAGTGCAAAAACCAACACGGTACAAGGGGGTTTGCAGTGATAATCAAAACAAATGCAGTTTTATTGAAATAACCACAGCAAAAATGCAATAGAGGGATTAAGGGAGAGAAAAAAGATAAAGAGAGAGAGAGAGAGAGAGAGAGAGGGAGAGGGGATATAGCTACGAATGCAGAGATGAAGTCCTTTGGTCCAGTCCAGCCTGTTGTGCTGGGAAGATCTCAAAGGCTCTAGCTAACTGCGAGGTTTTTATTACTGAAAATTGTGAGGGGGGGGAAACAGATACAATAGGGAACAGATGTAACAGGTAGTCTATGTTCTCAGCAGTAAAGGAGAGCCATTGTTTTCTTGCTCCAGTGGTCACAATCTGCAGGCAAACTTCTCACTTCTGCCAGCTTGCCTCCCCCACACACCTCCCCCAGGCTGGGGGCTTCAGTACCAGTCCTTGGAAGGAGCAGAGGGGCCTTTTAGAAGTTTCATGTCTCAGTCCTTGGTGGAGAAGCTTCTTACATCTCAGTCTGTCTGTCACGGTGGTTGTAAAACAGGTGAGGGTCTTCGGTGGGAGACCACCTGAAACTCAGGAGAAGTCCAGCCAGGCCGAGAGGTGGGACAGCTTCCAGAGCTGCTATTGTTGCAAACGGTGCATGGTGCCCTCTTCTTAGCATACAGCCAACACACCTGTGAAAACAATAGCTTAACACTGAGCTTTCAGGTCTTATAGCCTGTGGCGTGTGACTTTTCTCCTTCAGAGCCAGATATGCTAGTGTCCTGGGGTGACTATATGATGCTTTTATCCCCAGTCGTCTCATTCTGTTTATGTTGAATAATAATAAGTTTTGTACCTTTAAGAGTGTTACAGAGAGTTAAGGGGGGGGAGAGAAGAAGCACGCAGTTTGTTTTCAGACACTGCACTCCTCCTCCACATTCCTGCTCCTGACTGTGTTGTCTGTGGACAGACAGTGGGGCAGAGAGCTCTTCTTTTGCTTTTTAGTTAGTGTTAGCTAGCTGAGGCAAAGAAGTTCCCTGGACTGTTTTTTTTTCCTTTTTCTTTGGACCTTTTGAAACTGCTCTGGACTGAACACCCAGGAGAGCACCGGCAGCTGCAGCTGTGGCCCACCGGGCCAGGCCAGGCCTGCGACAATTCCAGCACCAGAGGGACTGACCAGAGACTGAGTGAGCTGAGCTTCAACCCGGGGTTTTCTCAGTTTGTCATCTCTTTTAGAGTGGCAAGGGGTCTCATTGTTTTGATATTGTTTTGGTCTTATTGTTTAATAAACAGGTTTTTTCCACCTTTCTCCAAGGAGGTATTTTTTCCCTCCCGGACCAGTTGGGGGGAGGGACCGATTGGATCTGCTTTTCCCACCAGAGCTCCTTTGGGGGTTTCTTCCCCAAATTTGCTCTAAACCTGGACAGCTAGACAGGGGGGGTCTTCTCTTCAGTGGTCTCCCAAGGATGATCATGAGGCAGACAAGGGAAAATTTGGACAGACTCTCACAGGACTGTCCAGCCACACCGTCCCCAGCCTAGAACGCTGCAGGGGGTTATTGTGGCCAAAATGCAGGACTGGGCACTTGGACTTACAAAACTTCATCCTATTGGACTCTGCCCATCCCTCCAACCATTCCAGGTCTCCCTGCAGAGCCCTCCTACCTTCCAACAGATGGACAGAGCTCGCAGCTCTGTGTCATCTGCAGATTTACTAATGAAAGACTCAACCTGCTCATCCATGGTGTCAAAAAAAATATTGAACAGAGCTGGCCCCAGCACTGAGCCCTGAGGGACACCCCTGGTGACGGGTGCCAGCTGGATGCAGCACCGTTCACCACCACTCTTTGGGCCATCCAGTTCCTAAACCAGCAAAGAGTTCTCCTGTCCAAGCTGTGGGCTGCAGCTTTTCCGGGAGTGTGCTGTGGGACACTCCACAGTGCCAAAGGCCTTGCTGGAGTCCAAATAGACATATCCACAGCCTTTCCTACACCCACCAGGAGGGTCACCTGGTCATAAAAGGAGATCAGGTTGGTCAGACACAACCTATGCCTGCTAAGCCCCTGTTGGCTGCCTCTGATAGCCTGGCCATCCTCTAAGTTCTCTGTGATGACACTCAGTATAAACTATTCCATCACCTCACCAGGTACTGAGGTCAGGCTAACTGGTCTGTAATTACCAGGATCCTCCTTCCACACCTATTTTGTGGATGGATGTCACATTGGCCAGCTTCCAGTCATCTGGAACCTCACCAGTGAGCCAGGGCTGCTGGTAAATAATGGAGAGCAGCTTGGCAAGCTCATCTGCCAGTTCCCTCATCACCCTGGGGTGGATCCCATCTGGCCCCATAGCTTATGAGCATCCAAGTGGCTCAGCAGTTCTTTGACTACCTCCTCTTGGATAACAGGAGGCCCATTCTGCTCCCTGATACCATCTACCAACCCAGGAGGACAGTTGTCCAGAGGACAAGTTGTCTTCCCACTGAAGACTGAGGCAAAGGCCTCTGCCTTCTCCTCAACTGCAGTTACTAAGTTCACCCCCACATCTACTAAAGAACAAAGATTGGTCTTACCCTTCCTTTTGCCATTGATATATTTATAAAAACATTAACACTTTTTATTATCCTTTACAGAAGTCACCATTTCAAGTTCAAACTGAGCTTTGGCCTCCCTAATTTTTTCCTACATGCTGCTGCCGGGTGGGCTTTGCTGGTGCTACCACCCGGACACTGGGTGACGGCACCTTCTGTTTACTGCAAGAGAAGAGCTGGACCAAGCCCTGAACCTTCAGTAGGGGCCAGAGGGCAGGGCGAGTGCCTTCAGCAGGAGAGGACCTTGTTTGGGTGGTGGCAGCATCTGCACGGCAACAAGCTGGTAAAGCAGCTGTGACAGGGACATTGGGCGTGGGCAGGGAGATGTGCAATTAAAGATCCAGTTCTCCCTTAGGTGTTTGGCAGGACCTATGAAGGGGGAAAGATATGACTGTGGAAAGAGGCCATGGCAAGAGACACAGTAAAGAGTGGCAGTCCTGCAGTGCCAGTCCTGCAAGCAGAAAATCCTAAGGATTCATCAAAGTGGATTTAGACCATGTATTCCTGTCTTGTTTTGAACCTCTACAGGATCCATGGGGAGCGTCAGTGTGGGATCTCAGCCTCTCAGGGCTGAGGGGCAGAGTGACCAAGACCACCCCTGGGGGGCTCGGGAGTCCTGGAATGTTGCCAGAAATGTCTGGTGGCTGGACTTTGATCCCACAGGGGAGATGACATCAGTATGAGGATAGGAGGATTTCACTGGGGTGAATGGTGAAGGGACAAGTTCATTGGAGTGTGAGATACAGGGTTTAAGATTTCTGTACAGGGGGGTCTAGAGAAGTAAGATGGAGGAATTGGGGCGTGCCCTTCTCCTTCTTCTTCTTCTTCTTCTTGGCCTCCATCTTCTGTGGTGATGTTGGCACTCTGGGATTGGACCTTACTAGGGGAACACTGGTTAATAAGGGTAGAGGGTATTGGAGAAAAATGATAAATATTGTATACGTAACTCCAAGTATAAAGATAGACGACCGCCCCAGGGGCCCTCAGTGTGTGCCCATGGCTGACTGCTGAGCAGAACTCTGTCAGGCCAAGAGAAAATCTTTTAAATAAGCATTTAATAAACACCGAGACCGAGAAAAAATCTGAAGTCCCTTCTCGTCCTTTGGAGCGCGGGCGGCCCAAGGCCATCTTCGGGCTTTTCCAGACCATCTAAACAGCCCAAAATCCGACAAGTGGCGTCCGCTGCGTGGGCTACCTCCCACCAAACCTTTCGGCGGGGGGGAACATCCCTGAAGAGCTGAAGAGCCAAGAGGACAGCACTGACAACTCCTGAGGAGAGAAGCCTGAAGAAAGAAAGAAGAAAAAAAAAACCAGCCAGGAGAAGCTGCAAAAATCAGCAGTCACTGAGAATTCCATCTCTCAGCTTCTGCCAAAGACAGTTCGTAGCAGAGCGGCCTGGACTGGGACCAGAAAGGTGCCTCTGGATCCATCCCTCGTGATCTGCTGGACGGAGACTGAGGGCTTTCAGACCACTCTGACGACAGATTCGGTAAGAAGGCCAAAATAAGGTCATGGGGGCCACACTCTCCCAGGAACAACGGGAAATCTTGTCCACCTTACAAGGTGTGGCTGAATTATATACAGAAGGGATTCCAAAGAAAGAATTAAAGCAGCTATTTTTATGGGCAAGACTCAACTACCCACTAGCAGAGACATGCCTGTTGTTTGAAGTGGGGTTTTGGCAAGAAATTAATAGGCACCTGTATGTCTTAGCAACGAAAAAAGATGAGACAGCGTTAAAGCTACTCTCACCAGCAAGAATCATGTTACAAGGTATCTCAGTGCAGTCTAAAAGACTGGAAAAGCAGCGAAAAGCTGCGGTACTCTCTTCGGAGGGGGCGGAGCGAAGCTCCGGGAAAAAATTAGCTCTGGCTTTAAAAAGCCAGGGGGAAAGGGCTCTTGAGGAGAGAGAGCAGAAAATAACATTAAACCTCCCGGTCGAAAAACGCAACAAACCCCAAAAGCATCCTGAAACTCCAGAGAGTGTAGAGGAGTCAGGAGCGGAAGGGGGGGAGCAGGAAGAAAAGGGATCGGGGGGGGGCGCTTGTTCGCGGCGGGCAAAGCGGCGACATGGCGGCGGCGGCAAACGCGGGCAGCGCGGGAGAAGAGGAGGAGATGCGCGCGGAGGGCGAAATTCGTAAAAACCGGGGTGCGGACTCACATACCAGCGCGGGGGCGGCGAACGCGGAAGGCGGACTGGGGGAAAACGTGCAGCCCCAGAGGGCCACCGTGGCGAGACGCAGGAGGCGCGCGGTTGTGACGTCAGACCCGGTATGGAGGTCGACTCGGATTGCGGCGCGAGCCAGAGTACCGAGGGGAGGGGTGAACACAGCGTCAGAGGAGGAGGAGGTAGACTCAGGGACAGACCGAGGGGAGGGGACCTCGGAGGTGGAACGGGGGGGAGAGGATGACGTCAGCTTGGGAGACACAAGGAGCGGCTCGGAGAGCACGCATGCGCAGAAAGTAGGGCGCGAGCGGAGCCGAGCCCGGTCCCCTGTGACGTCTCGGGTGAGGAGGGGCCGTGTTAGGGATTCTACGTCCCGGGGCTCCACACCCTCTCCAGACCCGGTGCCTTTGGTTGAAACCCTCAGAGTCCCAGTCCCTTCCCTTCACGGGAGACGCCGAGCTGGAAGAGGAAATGGGGCAGTCGAGCTCACTCCGTCATCCGAGCCAGGGAGGCCGGTGACAGCGCCACCTAGTGGCAGGAGGGCAGAAGTGCACGACATGCCGGGTCAGTTCGGCGGAGCCACAGCGCCATCTCGTGGCGAGACTTCAACAATGCAGCAATTTTTTCCAACAATATATAAAAAGAAAAGCACTTCAAAGAAGACAATGTTAACACGACAAAGGGATTA
The DNA here is from genome assembly GCF_028551555.1 of Melozone crissalis. Classification (NCBI taxonomy): domain Eukaryota; kingdom Metazoa; phylum Chordata; class Aves; order Passeriformes; family Passerellidae; genus Melozone; species Melozone crissalis. The sequence goes on along the minus strand of NW_026535807.1, from coordinate 21,298,160 downwards.
TCCATCCACTTCGGAATTTCGTGAAGATGATGAAAGCTCAGATGAAGAACAGCTACAAGGGGAAGATGTCATAAGGATCACAGCATCACAAGGCATCCCGACATGGATGCTATCAGCAGCAGAAGCAGCAAAAAGCTTCTTGCATTCATTCGATACAGTAAAAAAGAAATATCAACAGGATCCTCGAGTTTCCTTTTCGGATTTAGGAGAAAGGCCAAAAACCTCAAGGTGAAAAATGAGACACCATGAATCACCGATGACGTCCACAACACCATTATTCATGCAAATCCCAATGGAGTCTGACGAAGAGGGGTTTCAAGAGCCAGTGAAGACGATGGATTGGAGGCAAATCAGAAAAGCATTGGAAAAGGAAAAGCATTTATTCCCGGGATCAGGAGATTTGACAATGCCAGTGACATATGATGCCCAGGGACAGAATCCAAGGTGGGAAAGGATGGGTCATGAGACACTCAAAGGTTTAGGGAAGGCGGCTCAAACTTTTGGGCTGAACTCACAATACTTCAAACAGTTACTAAGAGGGTCCTTTAAAACTAATCACTTGGGGAAAGGGTTTCGCTTGTATCTCCACAGATCGAGGTCTGAAGTGGGTGTCGGCGCAGCACGTGAAGCCATTCCGAACGCGAGAACACGAGAACGCTGATCCAAGAAACAAAGAGACGAGTACTCAGACAGAAGTCGAGACTCAGACTGCGAAAAACGACCCGGAAGAGAAATAAAAAGAAACTAAGGACTTTGGGGGTTTTCACATAAAAACGAAAGAGATCATCTTGGTGCAAACAGAAGGGGGAGATGTGGGATCTCAGCCTCTCAGGGCTGAGGGGCAGAGTGACCAAGACCACCCCTGGGGGGCTCGGGAGTCCTGGAATGTTGCCAAAAATGTCTGGTGGCTGGACTTTGATCCCACAGGGGAGATGACATCAGTATGAGGATAGGAGGATTTCACTGGGGTGAATGGTGAAGGGACAAGTTCATTGGAGTGTGAGATACGGGGTTTAAGATTTCTGTACAGGGGGGTCTAGAGAAGTAAGATGGAGGAATTGGGGCGTGCCCTTCTCCTTCTTCTTCTTCTTCTTGGCCTCCATCTTCTGTGGTGATGTTGGCACTCTGGGATTGGACCTTACTAGGGGAACACTGGTTAATAAGGGTAGAGGGTATTGGAGAAAAATGATAAATATTGTATACGTAACTCCAAGTATAAAGATAGACGACCGCCCCAGGGGCTCTCAGTGTGTGCCCATGGCTGACTGCTGAGCAGAACTCTGTCAGGCCAAGAGAAAATCTTTTAAATAAGCATTTAATAAACACCGAGACCGAGAAAAGATCTGAAGTCCCTTCTCGTCCTTTGGAGCGCGGGCAGCCCAAGGCCATCTTCGGGCTTTTCCAGACCATCTAAACAGCCCAAAATCCGACACGTCAGCCCGTGCTGTGCTGCGCTGCTGAGCTGGCCGCACGGTGGATGCGGGCAGGACGTTCTCCGTTTCCCCCAGAGCTGGGGCCTGCAGGCACCTTGCTGCCCCTTGGCACAGGCTGTGCCACCCAACAAAGCCCAGCAGGCCGGGAGGAGAGCCCGGGGGCAGCAGGAAGCTGAGAGAAGGCCCTGCTCTAGAACTGAGGGAGTTCCACCAGAAGCAAACAAAGATGGTAACTTGAAGAGATTCCCACTGTGCTCAAAGTTTGTCTGAGAAGACTAAGATGTGAGCTTGTCAAAAATCCCAGGAAATATCTGGGAAAAGGTTTTATGTATGTTGGTTGTGACTAGGTACAAAGCTCCTGCGGGAAAAGAGCCTCTGCAGCAGGCTGGCTGGCTGAGGGGGTCTTACTTCTTCCTAAAGAATAAAGATTACCACTGAAATGTAATTTTATTATTTATTGTATAAGGGGAAACAATTTTCCAGAATGTATAACTATTTTCACAAATATGAATTTATTCTGGTAATGGGGAAGAAACATTTGTGGATTTCTCTCTAGAAAATATATTTCTAAATATTTCTAAAAAAGAAAAGAGAGGACAAAATGAGGTCACTGTTTGTGGATTCTAAAACTACTTAGAAAAATCTTTAACTACTATAGTAATTTGGAAGAAATATTTGGGGTTGTCTCTCTACAGAAAAAATATTTTGAAACACTTCTACAAATTTCTAATTTATAAAACTGAAAAATTAACACAAAATGGGGTTGCTTTTTCTCAGGAGATCCATGCTGCTGCCTGCCCCCTGGGCTCCCCCAGCCCTCGGGACCCAGCCGCTGGTCACAGCAGCCCCTGCCTGGCTCCTGCCTGCCCACACCATGGGCATCCACGCCTGCTCCTGGCCATGGAGCTCAGCCAGCGCTGCTGCCGGCTGGGCTTTGCTGCTGCTGCCACCCAAACACTGGCGTGATGGCACCTTCCCTTTTGTGCAACAAAAGAAAAGGCCATCACCTAGCCTGGCAGAGAGCAGGGTTAACTTCAGTGTTATTGAGAGGGCAGGGCCAGGGGGCTCGGGGGCAGAGGAAGGGACATGTTGGTCTCAGGAGGGGCTGGAGGGTGCTGGGCTACTCCTGGGGTCTAGCCCAGGAATGGGCTGGGATGGGAAAGACGGAGATCAAAAAAGAGATAAAGGCAGCTCGGGGATACGCATGGGGAGAGGAGGTGGCAGTCGGATTTAGGGATGAGAAGGGGATTTCCTCATAAATCGCTGCTCCGGGGTCCTCTTCTCAGAGCTCTGGAGAGGGCTGCCCAGGCCCTTCTCACTACTGGAGGAGCTGCTCAAGATGTTTGGCTGTGAAGAGCAGTTTCCACCTTTCAACTCATGTCCAGAGGTGGAACTGTTGAAAGAGGAGGTGGCTGAGGCCCCAGCTGCCAGTGGCACACAGGGAGCCTCCTGCACAGCAGGGCCCAGAGCTGGCAAGGCTCCCCAGCACGGCTGGAGCTGCTGGCACAGCTTGGCCCAGCTGCACAGCTGCCCCTCAAGGCCCCGGCGAGCAGGGCACGGCTCTGGGCAGGCTCCCTGGCCAGGAGGGGGCCCCAGAGCGCCTCTGCCTTTCAAGGGCAATCTCGTACCTGTTGTTTCTCCTCCCCACCGTGCTTTGCCTTTGCCCTGTAGCTCTGGGTGCCTCCTGTTGAAATAAACAGGGCAGGAGACTTTTTTCTCCTTGTAATGCCTTTATTAAAAATTTTCAGCTAAAGATTGGGCAGCTCGACGAGGAGAAGGTGACGAGGAGAAGGAGAATATGCACATCTTTGTCCACTAGGGGCAGAGCTGGGGGTCCAATCCTGGTTGGAGCCGTTTTGTTTGTGACCCATATGTTGATGACTATCCTGTTCCTCTCTAGGTCCCAGCCTCGGGATGACCCCCGTGCTCACGGTGAGGGACAATGAAGGTGTTCAGCATCTCTGCAGACTCAGCACTTCGTTCCTCATGTCCAGACATCACCCCAGTCTCTCAACTCTATATTGGCTCGCTGTGTTGGGGGTCCTTTAGGAAGTTCGTAGCAGTAGCCTACCATGGCATGCCGGTCTTGGGGTTATTCTGCATGTTCCCCCCTTCCTACATCTCTTCTCTTCACTGTTTGGGTAGGTTCCGGTCCTTCACTGTCCAAGAAAAGAGCCATTAACTCAGCCCCAGGCAGGGCATTTTAGGATACAAAAAAAACTATTAACGACAACAACTTGTAATTATCCTAACAAAAACATGGCTGAAACCCTGGCAGCATCTCTGGGCTGACTAGTATTTGTAACCCTTTTCTCACAAAAAAATATTGGAACATTTTTGTTTATAACACTGTGCCCCAGAGCATGGCTGTGGCTGTAAATGCCTTGGGCTGCAGCACAGAGCAAGGGCGTAGCAAGGCTCTTGTTGTGCCTGCGGCACTGCCCGGCAGCCCCAGCAGAGCCCGGGCCCGAGGCTTTGCAGGAAGCTTCCTGCTGACTTTGCACATCGTCGACCCAGAGTGGCCTTTGCTGCGCTGAGAAGACTGAAAAACCCCGCTGCACACCTCATGAGGGACTCCTGCAAGCCACTCCATAGAGACCATAATTACTCCCTTGTGCCTCATGAGGGATCTCTGCACACCTCAGCAGCGGCCCGAAAATATCCCTTTGTGCCTCATGAGGAATCCGTGCACATCAATGCAGACACCCCAAGACGGCCTTGTGTGCCTCACAAAAGAACCCACTCTACTGCCCACCTTAGCAAGGACTCAGCTCCTCTCCAGGCCTTGATGGCAAGCACTAAACCGCTACGGTAATCACGAGGAAGTCAAACCCCTGCCAGCCTTACAGATGTCTCCAGTCCCCTGTACACCATAGAAAAGATCCCAAATCCCCATAGAAGCTCATGAGGAACCCCAGCCACACGCACCACTTCCAAAGGACCCAAAGCCCTGCACATCTTACTGCAAAACCCAACACACACAAGACCTGCCCCTCCAGCTCGTGTGCCTAATGATGGACCCCGGTCATCTCCCAGCCTTACAGAGGTCCCTCAATCATCTGCATGCCAGAGAAAAGCCAGGCTTGACATTAACTCTAGCCTGCAGCGTGTTCCGTGACTGAAACCAATTCTCTTCTGAGAATGGGGAACGCATGTGGTGGGGCTCGCTGCACCTGTTGGAGCAATGGGGAACGCGAGCCCGTGATGTGCTGCACTGCTGAGCTGGCAGCACGGTGGATGCAGGCAGGACGTTCTCCGTTTCCCCCAGGGCTGGGGCCTGCAGGCACCTTGCCGCCCCTTGGCACAGGCTGTGCCACCCAAGAGATCCCAGCAGGCCGGGAGGAGAGCCCGGGGGCAACGCAGCTGCTTGGGCAGTCGCTGCTCTGATGGACACGGGCCAAACCCATCCCTGAGCAGCCACTGCCAGCCCTGGCCCTCCCTGCCCCGTGACAGCTCCCCCAGCCCCAGGCACAGAGTCAGGCCCTGTCAGGACCCAGTGCAGCCCCTGCCCAGTCGGGAGCCAAGGCTGGCTCTGGCCCTGGGCTGGCGGCAGGGCTCCCGCTCGGGGCTGCTCCTGTGCCTTGGGCCTCTCAATGCCACCTCCGGAGCAGCTGCAGCGGGAGGGACATTGGTGCACGAGTCCCCTTTCCCTTGGGCTGTGAATGAGCTCCAGAGGCCTCCAAGCCTCCAGAGGCTTTGGCTGCTGCTGGGCCATGCAAGGGCAGACCCTGGGGGAAGAGCCCACCAAGGGCTGAGCCCTGCTGAGCCTGGCACAGCAATTGCCTTCTGTGCTTTCACCTGTGCTTGGCATCACATTTGTTCCTGCAGCAGGGGCTAGCAGCGACCCACTGCTTTCTCTGGGGTGTGCCTCCCTCTGCACAGATTTTTGGTCCATCACTAGAAAGAGGCACAGCTGGATCAGATGGAAACATTTCCCATTGGGGAGGCGGCATCTTCAGGAAGCAATGCTTGAAAAAGTCAGTATAAAGATTGGGAAAACGCCCATGCTTTTGGGGCTGGGCCAGAACACTCCCTCCTCCAAATAGCTGTGCCTCCTGATCTGCTCAGAGACTGGCAAGTTGCAGGAGATCTCAGGACCGTGGTGCAGTTTGGGCTGCCTTTCACCTAATGCCCAATGCCTTCCTGCAGAGGCTGGGGAGGAGCTGCAGCCAGGCCAGGCTGGCAAACAGCCCTGCAGGGCATGGAAGCAGCAGCGGGGCAGCGAGGCTGCCATGGATCCCTTCCCGCTGTGCCGGCCTCGGCGTGTCCAGATGTGCAGCCAAAGCCCCCGGCTGCTGAGCCTCAGGTGAAGGCTGAGAGAAATGCACCCACCGTGTCCTGCCTTCTGTATTTCCTTCATCATTTGCCCCATGCACTTGGATGACTCATGGGGTTTCTTGTGTCTTGTAGCTTTGTTATTTCTCGTTGGAGGACCTTACAGCAACACGGTTCCATTTCCCATGAATGGATGCAACAAAAGCAGGGCTCAGCCTGCGGGGTCAGCAGGGACTAACTACTCACCCCTGCGATGGGATCTGGGCTTGTGTGCAGGAACTAGCAAAGGAGCTTGAAAAGTCCTCCTGGCAAACACATCTGTAACTCAACAGCCAGAGAAATTTCTGCCATCTCTGCTCAGGGCACCACTGAGCCGCAGGAGCGGTGAGGGGATCGTGCAGGGCGAGGGCACACACGTGCATGGCTCTGTCCTGGCACCTGCAGCGATGCCCCCCTGGCCGAGCTTTGGGCTCTGAGCTGGCAGCTCTCCCAGGGGAAAGGCCTTGACCTACCCTCACCATCTCCCAGAGGCTCAGTTGTGGAGTTGGGTTGGGAAGCCAGATCACCTTCAGCAACCGGTTCAGCTGCAAAGAAAGGCAGGACAGAACAGCTCCCGTGGCACTGTAGGAGATCCTCAGGCTGCAGGCAAGGCTCAGCCCCGGGGCACAGCCCTGGGCCCGGCCCCTTCCCTCCCTGCTCTTCTCTGTGGCTGCACAGAGCACACAGAAGGACATACTGGCACTGCACATGGGAGGAGAATGGGCAGCTAAATACTCCTTCCTCCCACTGACAGTGATCCTGTGGGATCACTCAGGCTCCAGAAGGAGCAGGTCAAGAATTCCAGATTCCTTCAGATTATGTTAAGGGAAATGGCTCATGAGTGAGCTCTTGCCACATAGACATATAGGATCATTGTCTTAGGAAAGGCACATGGAGAACTTACCTCTAGCATCCTCCAACATTTTCAAACTCATGTCCAATACGGCATCTAGAATATGCAAGTTGCGATCCCAGACTAGAGAGAAGCAGAGATCAGAGCCATTTCCATGGCCTGTTGGGATCTCCTTCTGCCTCTGGCAATTGGGCACTGCAAGGGGTTTGGGTAAGGCCATGGGAGTCAGGTGTGAATGGACAAGGCCAAACTGCACAGGGGGCCAGGGGAGCTCTGGCCTGGCTCCTGGTCACTCTGCACCCTCTTTGCAGGCCCTGTGACACATCCCTGGAGAGGAATCAGGGGCTGCCCAGGGTCCATGGGGTCTCTCTCCCTCCCCCAGAGGAAACCCTCCCTAAAGGCCTGGGGAAAACCTTCCCCAGCGCTTCCCGGGGAGCAGGGAGCGCTGTCCCGGGAAAGGGGAGCCAGGCTGCCGGCTCACCTGCTCGCCGCGCTTGCAGCGGAGCAGCCTGGGCAGCCCTGGCAGGCAGGGCCACGGCCAGGAGGAGCAGGAGGAAGAGGCGCAGAGCAAGGGCCATGCTGCCTTGCCCTCTGCCAGTCCCGCAGCTCTTGCTGCCACCGCTGTCCTGACACCGCTGTCCCAATGTCAGCACCACTGCTGCCACCGCCGCTGCTGCTGCCGCAACAGTTGTGCTCAAGCACTGAGTGCTCGCTCCTTGCGCTGCTGTGCAACCACCGGGTCTGGGACATCTGTGACCTCAGAGCCTGCTGTGACCTCAGCCTGCTGTGACCCCTGAGCCTGCTGTGACCTCAGCCTGCTGTGACCCCTCAGCCTGCTGTGACCCCTGAGCCTCCTATGACTTCTAGGGTGGGGCAGGATTTTTTGGGAATGGATCTCGAGAGGTTCTGTTCCAGTGAGGAGAGTATGTTCCTCCCCGGCAGGTCTCTGAAATATAATTTTTTTCACAAGAACTGTGTTATATGGCATTGGAAAAATGAGACATTCATGGTTCTACATGCAACAGCAATATCAAGTCCAAAATTCAACTCCCACTATTGCAGGCAGCAGCAGCACTGCCACGCTGACACTGAGTCCCTGCTGTGCTCTGTGCTGGCCTTTGGCCCATATTTAAAAAATTAAGAACTTGATGCCAAAGCTTACAAAAATAAGGCAACACAGGCCATCAGGATAGCTGCAGGCTTTAGGGGACACCCAAACCTACTGCAAATCTTATGTTTTTCCTCAGCCACCCTAAAATCCTCCTGTGTGCTTCACAAGAGACCCCTGACCCCTGCTTAATTTACAGGTGTCCCTTGGTCCCTGCACACCTTTCCAGATTCCTGAAATTCCCTGCACAACTTTTGGGTGTCCTCAGTCTCCTGCACAGCACAGAGGTGACCCAAAGCCCCTGCATGCCTTTAGAGCGACCCAAACAGAACACTCAGGGAGCAGCACCAGTGCTGAGCCATCTTCTCTGTGTGTGTGTTCACCATGTGTCCCTGGGTGAACAGATGAGGCCTGGGGGGCAAATCCCCACTCTGCTCATAAGAGATCCGGGGCTGCCACAGGCCCAGTGTCTGTCGGGCTCTGAGCTCATCCCTCAGGCTATGAAGGACTTCCTTCAGAGTCCAGCCTCTTTCCATTGTTCTCAAGGCAAGTACTTACTGATGGCTTCCCTCTTTTCCTGGGCATGCCACTGGAGGAGTGCCGGACAATTCCCTTTTCTGAGCCAGAGATAGGTTAATAACTGAGAGGCGTTTTAAAACCTTTTATTCCATTTCCAGTCTCATGAGAAGGGTGAGACAATACAGATGTTATAATTCACGCTATCACAATCAGAAGCTATTTCTTAATTACAAAACACAATAAGCATTTCTTGGCTATCAGCTTTTTACCGCACCATGCTGTAGATGCCTTAAAGCCAATCATCTAAAACTACCCCTTGTGGGTCCTACTACAATGCATCTTTCATATGCATAGAGAAATAGTTCTATTTCTCTAAAGTATCTAGTTTTATTTGTAAGGCCATTTTTTGAAACTTTTTTCTGTTTTCTCTTCTGAGAGAGCTGTTTTTTCTAGCTCTCTCTTAACAATATCTGTCGTATTCCATGGCATTTCTAAGTCAGCATTTCTTATCTCATATTTTGCATACAGATGCATACTGGGTGGGTGTTCTGTCAGGCTCTGAGAACTTTCTACAAATCCATTTCGCACATTTCTCCCTCTCTCTTGGACAGAAAAAAACTTCTTTCTTTGTCTTGTTCATCGTTTGTTGTGTACAGTGAAGTACATAAGGTACTATGTATACTAGCATCGTTATAATAATAATCAATGCATGTAAACTTATTTTGTAAAGCCCTTTAAATAAGGTGTAAAATTTTATCCTTCAAACAAGTTGTCTAACTATGACCTATAATTTGATTTAATTTGATTTGTCAAATCTCTCAGTTTTTGAAGTTGTTTGTGCATGGACACTGACTGGTCAGATAAGTTCATATAACACAGTCTTTCAAAATCTTCACAACTATGTCTATGGGCTAGTAAATTTGATGGCAGTTCTGTCGGGACAGGCCTTCAGCCGGGTAATAATTAGCATTGACTCCATGACTGCAGAAGGCTGATCAATCACTTTATTCTATCACAGTATAGTATAGTATAGTATAGTATAGTATAGTATAGTATAGTATGCTACGCTACACTATACTATACTATACTATACTATACGATACGATACGATACGATACGATACGATACGATACTATACTTCTTAAGAAACTCATCCCCTTACAGACAGTCCAATACAGCTTTGACCTAATTGGTCAATCCATCCAAACACCATCCAGTGTCCAATTAAGAAATAACCCTTTGGTAAACAAATCTCCCTAACACATTCCACACGTGCACAACAACAGGTGCAGCAACTGGAGCTAAGAATTGTTTGTGATTCTTTTCTCTGATCTTCTCACAGCCTGCCTCAAAAAAATCCTGAGAAAGTCATGCCTGCTGCTCTCTATGGAGAGAGCTGCAGCCACAGCGGTACTGTTTTGTAAGGTTGTATGTCTGAACAGCACTAGCATCTGTCATTATGTCACTCATTGTAATGGAAATAGGATGGACTTCTTTAGTCAGCCAACACCCTAATTGTATAATTTTTTTAATGCTTTACTTGAAATAATTTGAGGTAGAAATAAAGCTGATGCAATTCATTTTGCAGGGCCCCAGGGATTGAAATTGTTATTACAGTTTTCTTTATAATGATGGGTAAATCTTCTTTTTCTATGTTTTCTCTTGATAGTTTTTTTAACATCAGGTGCTATTTCAGTGAGCTATCTGAGGCTACATGGGCTACCTTTCATTTTTGAGGGAATGCTCTGTTAGGCTCTAATTCTATAAATGAAACAATATCTTTTTGGCATTTGCCATGGGGACTCATCTAGGTCAGCATTTTCACTTTTAGGGGGCACTGGGGTAGTACAATTGCATACAAACATGAGTTTCTGTATACAGGATGATGGGGCATAGCATTTAATTGTGGATCTCCCTGGTACTGAAATTCAGCACAAAATTCTATTGCTAAAGAACCAAGAATTTATAATTTTTGAGGTTTAGAAGGTGCTTTAAGAAGACCAGGGGCATAATGACATTAATTGGTTATGTGATTTGTCTCATTGGTAACTTCACATTAATATTTGTCACAATTGGGTATCGGCCACTCCTAACTAAACAGGTCGCAAAGGGTTTGTCTGGGTTCAAATTGGTCAAACATATGGTGTTGAGCTTGCTGACTTGGCTAAAGGAACCTAAACATTCCTTTTTGGTTGATCTACAGGCATATCTGCATTGTAAAAGTAAGTAAGTAAAGCTAATAAGCGACAATATATAATTTGATGAAACTCTAAGTTCTTGTTCAGGTGCTTTTTGGTAAAAGCTTTCTCATATAGTTCTCAAGCAAATCTATTAGTGTTTGTTTAGGGACTGGCTAACTATAAGGCAAAAAACTGTCCCTCAATTTTTACAAATTTGGATATCTTAGAATTCTTTTTAACATGATAGACATCACGCTTTTGCCAAAAGAGCTTTATGATAGTAACAATTTTCACAGTCCAAACATCAACATAAAACTCAAGCTTTGTCATTTTTGTGGGTTGAACAGGGAATATCTGGCATGAATCGTAGTCTCTCTGTGCAGCTCACATCTGCGTGCTCCTTTCCCAGCTCGTGGAATTGTCCGTGCACTCATGTGTGTGATATAGTTTCACGTTTCTTGCTGGGACCCACATAGGTCCAGGACCTGTGGAAACACAGGCATTACCCTTTGCCCAGGTTACTAGTGGAAATGGTCCTTCAATTTGTCCTGTCTCAGGGTTTCTGATTAAAATGGGAGGATTTTCTTTCAATCTTGCCTGTGTGCTATTTGAAAAGTGCCTAGAAATTGGAAGATTAGGTTCTGCAAATGAGCTATTTGAAAAATTAAAGCCATATAAAGCTTTGCTCAGCCTCATCTGAGGTGTTGCTTGGGACACTCCCCCGTTCTGTTGATCTAGACGGCATTTTAGAGTGTGTCTTTTTAATAATTGCCGGACTCGTGGTGGAATGGGGAATTCTAAAAGTGTGGCGAACAGCCTAATCCATCAAAATTGTGGCCAATTTTTGAGCTGTGTCTGCGGGGCCATTGTCTGTTTTTGCTTCTCAGGGGACATCCAATGAAACAAAAACCTGCAGAAAATGTGGGCAAGCATGATTGGCTGTTTCCCCTGTGTGTGCAGAAGCAAATACTGCACCTGAAAAAGTATCAACAGACACATGAATATTTTTGAATTTTCCAAAATACAGGTATTTGGTAATATCTGTTTGCCATAATTGTAAACTTTGCAATCCTCCTGGATCAACAGCTCCTGTAGAAACAGGAGGTTGTACAAGTTGACAGTCAGGGCAAGCACCAATAATTGCTTTTGCTTGACCCTTGGAGATGTGAAACATTTGAGCAAGTGCTTGATCATTTTGACAAAAAAAGGCATGACTCAGTTTTGCTTGTTCAAAAATGTTTGGCAAAGTGTTCGAAACAACCACTGTCAGCTTGTCTGCCCTCGCATGTCCCCCCGCCATGAATTCTGGAAGCGAAGAGTGTGCTCTGATATTAAAACCAAAATATTGTTTAGTTCTGTGTTGTTAAATTGTATAAAAACATGAAAGCTAGCAATATAAGGTATTATTAGTAACATCTTTCAAAACTGATATTTTAATTCTTTTAACAACATTAGCACCATAAGTTGAATCGGCAATTAAATTAAAAGGCTCTGGAAAGAGTTGAAAAATCTTGATTACAGCAACCAACTTAACAATTTGAGGAGAGTCCTCTGCTGTTTTGGTAGTTTAGTTTTGTTAAACTACTACTGGTTCATGTGTTTTCTCTGATCTATTAGTGAAGAGAGTTATAGCACTCCAAGGTTCTTTACGTAGTATAGGTTTTTCTCTAAAACTCAATTTTGTTTCTAACAATTTGTGACTTGGATAATGAATTGAACAGATGCTTGAATAATTTAACAATGCATTCTGAAAATCTTCTGAATTTTGCAAAGCCCAATTAAGGTAATCTTTTTTTAAAGGTAAATAATTGAAGCCTTAGCTTGCCACAGTCAGTAAACTTGTTCTGGTTCTCATTATAATTTGAGCTATCGCCTTCATAATTCTAAAAACTGGTTTTGGAGACTTGTAAGGAAGAAAAACCCATTCTACTATTAACAAAGGATCTTTCTCAGAAGAGTCCCACTGAAATATGAGACCATAAGGTTGCATTTTTTTCTCCTAAAACTGTCAGGAAAAAAGGTTTTTCTGGAGTACAATGATGTGCTTGTCTGTTTTGAAGAGCCTGACCAACCTTTTCAATTGCTTTTTGAGTTTCAAAGATCAAAGTTCTCTAAGATTTGATGCTGCAGTCTCCTCTTAGTAGGTTAAAAAGTAGAGCAAGTTCATTATTTGTAATTCCTAAAACCAGATCGGACCCAACTGATCTCTCTTAGAAGCTGTTGTAAATCTTGCAAGGTGCTGACTTTGCTATGAAGCTGTATTTTCTGTGCCTTGATTGTTTGTTCTGTCATCCTCCATCACAGATGTTTCCAGGGCGAGGTTTCTTGTATTTTTGATGTTGAAATTTCCAGTCCACTATTCTGAACTCCAGTGACGATGCTGTCTCAAGTCTATTCCAGTTCTTTTACAGTAGGTGCTGCGATGAGCAAGTCACCCATGTAGTGTAAAATTCTTGACTATGGCTGTTTTTGTCAGGCTGGAGACAAAGCTTTTGCTACAAAATATTGACAAATAGTAAGAGAATTTTTCATCGCTTGCAGCAAAGCAACTTAGTGAAATCTTTGTAGTGGTTCTTTTCTATTGATGATTGGAACCAAATTGGTAAATTGAGGAGTATCCTCTGGATGTAGTGGGATGTTGAAAAAACAATTTTTAAGTGGATGATAACAAGAGAATAGTCTCTTGGAATCATTGAAAGAGAGAGAAGTCTAGGTTGTAGAGGCTTCATGTTTTCTATGATCTTGTTAATCTTTTTTAGGTCATGGGGTAATCTCTAAGAATTAGAAGTCTTCTAATGAATGATAAAAACTGGGAAATTTTAGGAACTGTTTCCAGGTTTGCTTATTTTTTTTCCTAACCCTATTTCTGTCTTAGCAATATCTGTCTTATTCCATAAAACTTCGAAGTCAGCATTTCGTATCACAAAATTTACATACAAGTACATACAGTGTGAGCCTTCCATCAGGCCCTAAGAATTTTCTACAAATCAATTTCCCACAGAGGAGGTGCAGGCCCAGATGATGCCGGGGAAGGAAATGTGCCCTCAGCCCAGGGACGCTCAGCATGGGCTCCCCCGGCCCTCAGGACCCCGCCGCTGGTCACAGCAGCCCCTGCCTGGCTCCTGCCTGCCCACACCGTGGGCATCCACGGCTGCTCCTGGGCACAGAGCTGAGCCAGTGCTGCTGCTGGCTGGGCTTTGCTGCTGCTGCCACCCAAACACTGGCTGTCAGTTCCATCTCTTTATTGCAACAGAAATGCTGGGCCAAGCTCTGCCCACCTTCATTAGGGGCCAGAGATCAGGGCCAGTGCCTTCAGGGGTGGGGAGGACCTTGTTTGGGTGGCGGCAGCATCTGCACAGCAACAAGTTGGTAAAGCAGCTGTGAAAGGGACATCGGGCATGGGCAGGGAGATGGGGAATGTCTGGTACAGGTGTCCCAGACTGAGGCGTTGGGCCGCTCCTGTGAAGCTGCAGACGGACGCCTGTTGAGTCAGGAGGTTTCTGAGGTCCCAGTTGCAGCTGGCACACAGAGACCCTCCTGCACAGCAGGAGATTCCCAGTGTGCTCAAAGTTTGCCTCTGAAGACAGAGAGGTGAGCTTCTCAGAAATCCCAGAAAATATCAGGGAACAGGTTTTAGGTTGGTTGTTGTCGCTCGGTAAGAATGTCCAGGGGGAAAAGAGGCTCTCCAGTATGCTGGGTGCCTTGTGATGACTTAGTTCTTCTTAAAGATCACCAATTAAATGATATTTTATTTTTTATTCTACAAGTGTAAAAGTGTTATTCATTTTTCAGAATTCTAAAACTACTTTGATAAATATAGAACATTTGGGGAAAATGGGAAAAAATATTTGGGGATTTTTTTCTATTAAAAATGTTTCTGAGTATTTCTAAAAATTTCTAAAATGTAGAAATGTAAAACGATGAAAATGGGGTTGCTTTTTCCCAGGAGCTCCAAATGTGGCTGCTGCCTGCCCAGCCCTGGCTGTGCCCAGACAAGGAGCTCCACCAGCTCTGGTGCTGAAACAGAGACACCTGAGCTGAAGCCCAAAGATGTTGCTGGACTCAAGTCCTTCGCTGGCTGGAGGGCTGCACCTCCTGGCCTGGCTGGACACCAGGGCCAGCACCTTTGGGGACAGAGGGTCCTGCTCTGGGTGCTGGTGGCAACAGCATGTCCCCAGGAAATAGGATGGTAATGCAGCCATGGAAGGGACAACGGACACTGGCACGGAGATGAGAGATCACAGGTCCAGTTCTCCCTGCCTGAATTATTTGGCCGGTCTTGTGAAGCTGCAGAGGTGCTCCAGTGAAGAGAGAAGCTGGCTGAGGCCCCAGGTGCCAGTGGCACACAGGGAGCCTCCTGCACAGCAGGGCCCAGAGCTGGCAAGGCTCCCCAGCATGGCTGGAGCTGCTGGCACAGCTTGGCCCAGCTGCACAGCTGTCCCTCAAGGCCCCGGCGAGCAGGGCACGGCTCTGGGCAGGCTCCCTGGCCAGGAGCGGGCCCCAGAGCGCCTCTGCCTTTCAAGGGCAATCTCGTCCCTGCTCTTTCTCCTCCCCACCGGGCTTTGCCTCTGACCGGTAGCCCCAGGCGCCTCCTGTGCCCCAGGGCATGGCCATGGCTGTAAATGCCTTGAAATGCAGCACAGGGCCAGGGCATAGCAAGGCTCTTGTTTTGCCTGCGGCGCTGCCCGGCAGCCCCAGCAGAGCCCGGGGCCGCGGCCCTACCCCGCCGGGGTTGGGGCTGGCCCGACAGGGGCGCGGCGGCTCCAGAGGCCCTGCCCGAGCCCAAGGATGGGCTCCGCCCGCCCGCCGAGCCCGCAGGCCGGGCCCGAGGCTTTGCAGAAAGCTCCCTGCTGACTTTGCACAGCGTTGACCGAGAGTGGCCTTTGCTGTGCTGACAGGACTGAAAAACCCCGCTGCACACCTCATGAGGGACTCCTGCAAGCCTCTGCAGCGATCATCAACACTCCTTTGTGCCTCATGAGTGTTAGGAATGAGGTTCTACGTGTCTAATTCAATAAACCATAAAATTAAAATTGAACAACAGTTTAAATGGAGCAGCAATGTTATTTAAAATAGTACAATGAAATATAATCAAGCCGATACAAAAAGAAATTTAGCTGTGGTTCAGATAAAGCATAAGCAAAACCAATTGATCGTGGTATGGGGAGGGCTTCCCACCCTGCCTCATGTACAAAAGGCGAAAGCACACAACCACAATTTATATACTCTATGCTAATACATATTCATCAATATTTTCCCCTAAGTCTCTTTTTTCAAATCTTGCAATCTATGCCACTATACTGCATAGTGCATGCTCCACTTGCTGCTAAGCGGTCTTTTGGCCCTGTGGTGGTCTTTTCAGAGGAAGGATCACCGTCTTCCTCGCTGTCTTCTTCTCAATAACCTGGCAAGTTGCACATGTACATTAAGCTTTGTGTTATATAAGTAAGCATTATGTTCCAAATAAGCTGTACCATAGATAAGACTTCTATTTTAGATTCCCTCTCTGGAATTGTCACCACTTTATTCATCCCAAGGCTGCCCCTGCCTTGGGAGTCATCTTAACTTTGTTCGTCCCCATGCCAATTCTGCTTTGGGAGTTTTCCTAACTTTGTTGGTCCCAAGGTCAATTCTGTTTTAGGATATGGCTTATCTCAATATTCTATCCTGTATCCTATTCTCTCATGAAAATCTAAGAACATCTGTTCCATGACACTAATTACATATCCTTTTCCTCTACTACTTTTTAACTAATATTTTCTAAGATATCGATAGACTTGCAATTGTTAGCACGAATCATACTCATTTATAGCATAAGGGATCCTTGCACCACTGAGAAGAGAACCGAAAATATCCCTGTGTGCCTCATGAGGGATCCCTGCATCCCTCAGCACAGACCCCAAAATATTCCTGTGTGCCTCACAAAAGAACCCAGCTTCCTGCCCACCTTAGGAAGGACTCAGCTCCTCTCCAGGCCTTGACAGCAAGTGTTATGAGTAGAAAAGTTGCTCATTATTTTAAAGGATGCAAAGTTCACAAGTTAAACCAATTGCTGCCAAGTTGGAGTTCTAACTACTTGTTAATAATTTCATATAATTTCATGTTGTAGCCACCTGTGGTTAATAGCTTTCCTTTAATTACCTGTTCTTGATGGTTAGAAATCCCTCTTTGTCAAGTATCACCCTGCTCCTTCCTGGAAGATGGTACCTGTTATGAACAAAAATTCAGTTGATTTTTTTCTGTGAGAAAAAAATCAACCACTACTACCGGGCTGCTGCCTGTGTTATGGTAATTACGGGTGGTTGTTGTTAATAGTTGGTTTTGTATTAGTAAAAGCCCTGGCTGGGGCGAGTTAATGGCTCTTCTCTCAGACAGTAATGCTGGGGACCTTCCCAAACAGTGAGGAGAAAAGACTTTGGAGGGGAGGGATATGCAAAATAACTCTAAGGACCAGCATGCTGTGTGGGACCCCTATTCCAAATTCATGGAGAAAACCCCAAAAAAACAACGAGCCAACTAAGAGTTGAGAGGTTGGAGTGATATCTGGATGTGAGGAACGAAATGCTGAGTCTGCAGAGATGCTGAACACCTTCGGAGCCCCTCTTGCCCTGAGCATGGGAGTCGTCCTGAAACTGGGAGCGGACGGGAAGGAACGGGGAAAACAACAACGAAGGGATCCCCACGCCCTAAAAGGCTCCCAGGAGGACCTGATCCCCAGCTCTGCCCCTAGTGGACAAAGCTGCGCATATCGTCCTCCTCTGAGTCGCCCTGGGAGAGACGATGGGGGACTGCAGCCCCGCCGAGCTGCCCAATCCTGAGCTGATCACTTTTAATAAAGGCACTAAAAAGGAGAAGAAGTCTCCTTGCCCTGTTTATTTCAGCTGGGGTGCTTGTCCGGAACAGCCACGCCGAGAGAAGACTCAGGACTGGCCATCTTGGACCTCCAGGACAGCTGGCTATCATGGCCAGAGAGATCGGCTCAGGACCAGCGACGCAGAGGAGCACCGGAGCACCGGACTGGTGAGAAATCCGGTAGCAGTAGTGGGAGACGTGCACATGTGTGTGTGAGTGAGACGAGGGCCGGCAGCCGGACCTTCGAAGTGAGAGCGGACCCCTTAATACTGCATTTTTGGCCTTTCACGAGAAAGCCAGCCAGGAACAGGGGGCGGTGCTTGGAATTAGTGTGAGTGAGTCGTCTCCTAGGGGGGAAAAAGGGGCTCCCCGCCCTCCGGGCGTGCGGAGGGAATAGTTGTATGAATGGCACGCACCCAAAGTAAGTCCTGACAGAGGGAAGTCAGGCAGATTTTTAAGTCCCAAGAAGGATTTGGGTAGCATTTGTAAGTCCCGAGAAGGATTTGGGTAGCTCACAAGCCCTGCAGGCAAAGTAAGTCCTGACAAAGGAGTCAGGCACAAACCCCAGCGAAGAAGGCTGTGGTTTGCTTCTAAGTCCTGATACGGTGAAGCCTAAGAATTGGCAGGTTAGGCAAATTAAAAATCAGGCAGTTGTTTTTCCTGACTGAGGGAGTCAGGCACGACCTGGATTCTTAGGCCGAGGTTTCGTGTGTTCAAGTTCCCATAGATGTAAGACCTGACGCGGGGAAAGTTGGGCAATCAAGAGATCGGGCAGTTGTTTTAGTATAAAGTCCTGAGCATCAGGCAGAAATTTGAAGTTCGGTGGAGGAGGCTGAAGCTCCTCAAACAAGGTTTTCTTGAAATTACCGGTCAGTAAAGGCACCTTTGGGATTTTTTTTTACTGTTGAGACCTGTAAAATAGGAGGGTGTAATAGTAAAAAGACCGGCAAGAGATTGAGGAATATACCTCCCAGTAGTCCCTCAGGAGAACTGTTAGAGAAATGGGATTCTATAGAGGCCACAGAGGGATTAGATAAAGTGAAAATGATCCATTATTGTATAGAAGTCTGGCCAGAATTAGAGTTGCAAGGAGGATGGCCTTGATGTGGGACAAAGGATAAGTGGATGTGCCAACAATCAAATAATTATCTGACAGCTCGAAGAGATACTGATCCTGAGCAATAACTGTATGTATCTTGCTGGGTAAAGAGCGCTGTTGAAGATGAAGGGGTGCGAATTTGTAAGGTACAGAGGAAGAAAGAGGGGAATGAAGGAGGGGATGATAGGACTAGTAAAAGATGGGACCCCCTGGATTATTTGCCTCCTTCTGCCCCTCCACCTTATAATCCTCTTCTTCAAGCACCTCAAATGGCAGGTCCGGTTCCTCCCCCGGCTGCCATCCCACTACCACCTGCTCAAATTCCTCCTTCTACCTCTTCAGCTTCCCCTATGATAAACCCAGTATCTCCTCCAGTAACCACTCCCTCACCACCTTCAGCTCCTCCAGTTCCTTCTGCATCACCACAAGTGCCTGCTGCACCTGCTGCATTCT
Source organism: Melozone crissalis (assembly GCF_028551555.1). Taxonomy (NCBI): domain Eukaryota; kingdom Metazoa; phylum Chordata; class Aves; order Passeriformes; family Passerellidae; genus Melozone; species Melozone crissalis. The sequence continues at coordinate 21,279,349 of NW_026535807.1, read as the reverse complement.
CCACCCCTTCTCCAGCTCCACTTAATAGTCACTCAGGCTCTTCTCCCCCTACAATTGCTGTCCCTTTACCTCCTCCTAGTTGGGACACAAATGCCTCCTCTCCCGATAAACAGCTATCAGCAAATACACCCGCTGATGGGCAGAACATTCAGGGTAACCCAGAAATCCCTCAAAGTAGTTTGGCATGTGAAGATGGGCCGTACTGTAGCACCAGATCCAAGACCTCCGAGGCAGAGAGACTCTTTCCCCTCAGAGAGGTTCCTATGGGAGGAGTAGCGGGAGGTGTTGGCTTTGTGAATGCTCCCCTAACTGCTTCTGAGGTGAGAGGATTCAAGAAAGAGTTGGGGCATTTAGTGGAGGACCCAGTGGGCATAGCCAACCAAGTGGATCAATTTCTAGGTCCAAATATCTACACTTGGGGGGGAGATGAATTCCATCCTGAGTATATCATTTTCCCCAGAAGAGGTCCAGATGACTAGGGTGGCTGGCATAAGAATGTGGGAGAAAGAGAACCATCCAGGACCCCAGGTGCCAACAGGTGAACAGAAATTGCCACTAACGGAGCCCAGCTGGAACCCTAACCAGGAGGAGGGGAGGAAGGCCATGATGGAATATAGGTCTTTGATAATACAGGGGATCAAAGAGTCAGTTCCCAAAGGAACTAATACCCAATTGGCATTTGAGGGTACACAGGAGAAAGATGAAGCTCCTGCTGCCTGGCTAAACCGCCTAAAGCGGAACTTCCAGTTGTACTCTAGAATAGAGCCAGACGCCCTAGAAGGTCAAATGCTACTGAAAGTCCAATTTGTTACCAAATCTTGGCCTGATATAAGGAGAAAATTGGAAAAGATGGAAGATTGGCAAGAGAAGGACATTAATGAGTTACTAAGAGAAGCATTGAAGGTGTATTTAAAGAGGGAGGAAGAAAAAGCACAGGCCAAGGCTAAGATCATGGTTGCTGTAGCTAGAGAAAGTGCAGGGTGGGTGGCTCCACCACCAGGAGGAGGCAAGGATAGGCCAGTACTGTCAGGTGCAAGGGGGATGGAGAGACCTCAAGGCCCTTTGAGAGAACGACATTGTTATTACTGTGGAAAGGCAGGACACGTCAGGAGGTTTTGTAGAAAGCTTAGTTTTGATGCGACAGTAGCCAGGGAACAAGATAATTTAGGGAAGATCCTTAAAGGTGACGATTAGAGGGTCAGGGGCTTTATACTTTAGGGGACCCGATGCAACATCTAGAAGAGCCCTTGGTAAACTTTGAGGTGGGACCCCTAAATGAAGAATTTGAATTTTTGGTAGATACAGGAGCAGATAAGTCCTGTCTCAACAAAGTAACATCTGAAGATAGACAAAAACAGCTAGGTAGAAAGGATATCCAATAGCACCAAAACTGGCCAGTAAGACTAAACTTGTAATAAGTGATGTGAAAGTAAAAGGTACCGTATTGTTTTGTTGTGCGTGTGAGAGTGAGACACAAGCAAAGTCAGCCTCAACTTCCCGGGCAGGTGGGAAGGGGACAGTGGAAGTGTGTGTGTGACCTGCAAACCAGGCTTGCGTCCCCCAGGCAGGTGGGAGCTGTGGCTGAAGTGTGTGTGTGTGACCTGCAAACCAGACTAGTGCTCCCCAGATGTGTGAGGGAGCCGTAGCTGTAAGAGTGTGAGTGACATGCAGACAGCGTCACAGGTGAATGTACACCAGAGGCAACCAGAGTCAGGGCCCTTGCAAGAGGCCCAGGGATGCTGAGACCTGTGGGCCAACCCCAAGGTGAAGGGGGTGCTACAGGGACCCGTGATTACCTAAGAATAGTGATCCAGTTTGTGTCTTGAGGGTGTGAAGGAATGTGTGAAAGTGAGTGAGAAATAAGAGAGTGAATATAGACGAATTAGAGTAGAGGTAATGTAGATTGTGCATTATAAGTTTTACCACATCTCCTTAGAGGGAAGTGTAATGTGTAGAAGAATGGTGTAAGAAAAAAAAATTAAGTGTAAGGGGTTGAAAGAAAAGTAGTATTTAAGCTGTAAGTGAAAGTAAGAAACAGAAGCAAGAGATAAATAGATAAGATCTTGAAAAACAGAACAGAAAACTAGTGAATTAAATACACAGAAAAATAGGAGAATAAAAGTACTTTGAGAGTTAAGTTAGCTAACAGAAATACAACTCCTTGCAAAATGCAGAGTATGCAGAAGTTGATGAGAGAAACATGCAAGCTATGGAAAAAGAGAAATTACCAATAACATTAAACAGAGAAACTGAGTTTTGATAGAATCATAACATTGCAGACCATTAATGCCTGTGTTTGAAAGCCGGTTTCAGGTACTCTTCATTACTATTTCAACTGTGCAGACCAAAAGAAAAAGGTTGGACTCACATCACTCTCACCCCCTGGCATTGGACCAGGATTCAACACCAGGTTTTTTTTCCCTCTGGCATTCTGGCATTGGACCGGACTGCACCCCATTCTCCCTCTGGCATTGGACTGGACTCCACCCCATTCTCCCTCTGGCATTGGGCCAGACTCCACCCCCATTTTCCTTCTGGCATTGGGCCAGACTCCCAGTTTTTCCCTCTGGCATTGGGCCAGAGTCCACACCACTCTCACCTCCAGGAACTGGATAAGGATTCATCTGCTTCCCAAGTTAATTCACCTGAGTCTACTGTGATTTAAAGTTGACTCTCAGAAGGAAGAGTCAAAAAGACTGAACTGTATGGGAAAAAATTGGTATCAGAGTTCTAACGTTGCTTAAAATGTTTCAAGACTGTTCTGTGTAAACTATGTTGGTAAAGAGTTTAAGACTGTAAATTATTAATTCTGGTTAAGTTCCCCAATTTAATTCTAAAGACTCAAGGTTAATCCTCTACAGAGCACTCCCCTAGGAGAAACCAAAATTGGTAGGGAACAGACCAAGAGAGGTTTAACCAGAGAAGCGGGTAGAAGGGACTCTAAAGAGCTTGGAAGCTTTTCCTCAGTAAAATTCCCCAAGAGGCAAGGCCGGGTGGGCAGGCTGTGCAAGATGACCCATACCGGACTCTGGGGAAGGGTAGTACTGATGGCTCTGATTGCTGGTGGTGCTCTGGGAAGCCCAGCTGAGCCGTGCAGTGAATGCTACCAACCCCGCTATGAGGAGGAAGAAGTGAGCTCCTGGTCTAGAGTCCACATCGATTCTAACCCTAATTGTGTTAACCTCGCCCAATTGTTCCTTTATCAGAAAAATAAGAGAATGTATTGGATAGTACACAATATGGCCACTTTTAGGCAGCCACTCTTAGGAGAGTGCCCTATAGGGGAAGCCTGGTTGTGTTTTGAATGTGATGCTGCTGAAACAAGCTCAGTAGATCTAGTAAAAAGAAAGGAAATGGTGAAAATGGTAAGAAGAATTGTTTGTAACAAGTATTTAGCAGTGGAGTATTCTGCCACCCAGTGGATCCCAAGAGATCCAAACAAATTAGAGTCTGTTAAAAAAAAAGAGACAAGTGTACTCACCAAGAAGTTTATGAATGTTATGAGTGTACTGAAAAAGAGATAAACCCCTTTTGGAACACATTTCAGGGGAGCCCTAAACCCCTAGGTTTGATCTCTGATACCACAGCACACACCAAGTTGTCAGGAGACTAGTCTGGCAGCTGCATCGCTAGAGTGATAAAACCAATTTAGTTCTTATTACCCAAAGAAACTGGATCAAGTTTGGGAGTTCCTATATATAATGATTTAGGAGAAATTAAACAAAACAGGCAAAGTGAAATAGAAATTGAGAAAATCCAAAATTGTAAAAGCCTAGCTCGGATCCCAATATCTATGTTAAACAAAGTCATCCGGCTCCAGGCAGTATTAAAAATAAAGAATTCAATTATTAGGAACATTTCAAACGAAATAAAAAGATTAGCATGTGTAAATAATCAAGAACAAACTCCTACACTTGATCCCAGTGGGTGGGAAAACCTGGAGATTTTCAAAAAGGATGCAAGGGAAAAGGTAGTTTTTCTCGCTGTGTGTGTACTTGGAGAATTGCTCTTTTTACTATGCTTATTTATCTGTTTCAGTAAAACAGTATTTGCCATGCAGACCAACCTGAAGAAACCAAGGAAAGTAACAAACTTAAGTAACCGTGATTACCAAAGTGCACAAGAAATTTATAGTTGATTCAAAACAAAAAAATTGTAAGTTGATGCGAGCTTAAAAATTTAAGCTCAATCAAAGAAAAAGAGGGGGGACTGTTATGAACAAAAATTCAGTTGATTTTTTTCTGTGAGAAAAAAATCAACCACTACTACCGGGCTGCTGCCTGTGTTATGGTAATTACGGGTGGTTGTTGTTAATAGTTGGTTTTGTATTAGTAAAAGCCCTGGCTGGGGCGAGTTAATGGCTCTTCTCTCAGACAGTAATGCTGGGGACCTTCCCAAACAGTGAGGAGAAAAGACTTTGGAGGGGAGGGATATGCAAAATAACTCTAAGGACCAGCATGCTGTGTGGGACCCCTATTCCAAATTCATGGAGAAAACCCCAAAAAAACAACGAGCCAACTAAGAGTTGAGAGGTTGGAGTGATATCTGGATGTGAGGAACGAAATGCTGAGTCTGCAGAGATGCTGAACACCTTCGGAGCCCCTCTTGCCCTGAGCATGGGAGTCGTCCCGAAACTGGGAGCGGACGGGAAGGAACGGGGAAAACAACAACGAAGGGATCCCCACGCCCTAAAAGGCTCCCAGGAGGACCTGATCCCCAGCTCTGCCCCTAGTAGACAAAGCTGCGCATATCGTCCTCCTCTGAGTCGCCCTGGGAGAGACGATGGGGGACTGCAGCCCCGCCGAGCTGCCCAATCCTGAGCTGATCACTTTTAATAAAGGCATTAAAAAGGAGAAGTCTCCTTGCCCTGTTTATTTCAGTACCCAGGACTGTGAGGAGGAGGTGACATCGGGGTAGGCATGCAAAAGAGGAAACCCCTCACCAAATCTAGCAAGAACAACCCCTAAAAACAACAAGCCACCATGGAATTAGGAGATCTAAGTGATGTCTAGAGGTGAGGAACAGACTTCAGTGTCTGCTAGGACCTTTTTTACCTCTCACCCTACCATAAAAAGATGTCGGCTAGAAAGAGGACTTCGAATGTCAAACTCAAAAACAGGAAATCTCCTGATGCTCTTGTGAGGACCAAAGCCGCAGCTCTGCCTGCAGACCAAGACACAGCTTCACTCTTCCTCCTCCTCAGTGCCATTCCTGGCAGCAGCTGCAACGCGAGCACGACCCGTCGGTTCTCCCCACCTGACCTGATTTTTAATAAAGACATTAAAAAGGAGAAAGGTCTCCTGCCCTGTTTATTTCAGCAAGCACTAAACTGCCACATTAATCATGAGGAACTCAAACCCCTTCCAGCCTTACAGATGTCTCCAGTCCCTTGTACACCATAGAAAAGATCCCAAATCCCCATAGAAGCTCATGAGGAACCCCAGCCACACGCAACACTTCCAAAGGACCCAAAGCCCTGCACGTCTTACTGCAAAACTCAACATGAACAAGACCCCCTCTCCAGCTCGTGCGCCTCACGACGGACCGCGGTCAACTGCCAGCCTTAAAGGGGTCCCCCCATCACCTGCATGCCAGAGAAAAAGCCAGGTTTGCCTTTAAATCTTGCCTACAGCATGTTCCCTGACAAAAACCAATTCCCTTCTGGGAATGGGGAACCCGTGTGGTGGGGCCGGCTGCACCTGTGGGAGCAATGGGGAGTGTCAGCCCGTGCTGTGCTGCGCTGCTGAGCTGGCAGCACGGTGGATGTGGGCAGGACGTTCTCCGTTTCCCCCAGAGCTGGGGCCTGCGGGCACCTTGCCGCCCCTTGGCACAGGCTGTGCCACCCAAGAGAGCCCAGCGGGCCGGGAGGAGAGCCCGGGGGCAGCAGGAAGCTGAGAGAAGGCCCTGCTCTAGAACTGAGGGAGTGCCACCAGAAGCAAACAAAGATGGTAACTTGTAGAGATTCCCACTGTGCTCAAAGTTTGTCTGAGAAGACTAAGGCGTGAGCTTGTCAAAAATCCCAGGAAATATCTGGGAAAAGGTTTTACGTATGTTTGCGGTCACTAGGTAGAAAGCTCCTGTGGGAAAAGAGCTTCTGCAGCAGGCTGGCTGGCTGAGGGGGTCTTACTTCTTCCTAAAGATTACCACTGAAATGCAATTTTATTTTTTATTGTATAAGGGAAAAATATTTTCCATAACTCTAAAAAAAACCAGTTTCAAAAGTACACATATGTTGTGGAAACAGAAGTGAAACATTTGGGGATTTCTCTCTACAAAAGATATTTCTAAATATTTCGAAAAATGAAAAGTGAAGACAAAATGAGGTCACTGTTTGTGGATTGTAAAACTAGTTAGAAAAATCTTTAACTACTTCTTTTACTTGGAACATTTTTACACTTCTAGAATCAACTGGACTTGTCATTTTGCATCTCCGTGCCAGTGTCCATTGTCCCTTCCCCACAGCTGCATTACCAGCTTATTGCTGCGGACATGCTGTTGCCTCCACCACCCAGAACAGGACCCTCTGTCCCCAAAGGTGCTGGCCCTGGTGTCCAACCCGGCCAGGAGGTGCAGCCCTCCTGCCAGGGAAGGGCCTGAGTCCAGCAGCATCTTTGTGCTTCAGCTCAGGTGTCTGTGTGCTACCACCAGCGCTGGTGGAGCTGCTTTTCTGGGCACAGCCAGGGCTGGGCAGACAGCAGCTGGGCACGGGGCTTCTGCGAAAAAGCGACCCCATTTTGTCTTCATTTTACATTTTTACATAGTAGAAATTGCTCAAAATACTCAGAAACAGTTTTTGTAGGCAAAAATCCCCATATATTTCTCCCCTTTTCCCAAAGGAGTTCAGGATTTTTCAAAGTAGTTGTAGAATTCTGAAAAACGTAGAATGCTTTTACACTTGCAGAATAAAAAATAAAACTGAATTTATTTGGTAATCTTTACTCTAAGAAAAACTAAATCACCATAAGGCACCCAGCATACTGGAGAGCCTCTTTTCCCACTGGACATTCTTACCGAGTGACAACAACCAACCTAACACCTTTTCCCTGATATTTTCTGGGATTTCTGAGAAGCTCACCTCTCTGTCTTCAGAGGCAAACTTTGAGCACACTGGGAATCTCCTGCTGTGCAGGAGGGTCTCTGTGTGCCAGCTGCAACTGGGACCTCAGCAACCTCCTGTCTCAACAGGCATTCGTCTGCAGCTTCACAGGAGCGGCCCAACGCCTCAGTCTGGGACACCTGTACCAGACATTCCCCATTGTCATGCCCATGCCCGATGCCCCTGTCACAGTTGCTTTCCTAACTTGTTGCTGTGCAGATGCTGCCAGCACCCAAACAAGGTCCTCTCCCCCTGAAGGCACTGGCCCTGATCTCTGGCCCCTAATGAAGGTGGGCAGAGCTTGGCCCAGCATTTCTGTTGCAATAAAGAGATGGAGCTGTCACCCCAATGTATGGGTGGCAGCAGCAGCATGTCCACCTGGCAGCTGCCCTGGATTTGAATAACGACTTAGATGATTTGGAAGTCCTGGTGAATGACACATTGAATTTCATGGCGAAAGCCAGGGGCAAGTTCTGAATTTCCCTTTTTACTGGTAGAATAGCCAGTGTCCATGCGGCAAGAGCTCAACCATCAGCCATTTTCATAAATGTTAGGTCAGGGCTGAAGAATTCTGTAAACCTTGCCCCGCTCCTTTCAGGAGCACTGAGTGATCCCAAGGGATCGCTGTCAGTGGGAGGAAGGAGCATTTAGCTGTCCATCCTCCTCCCGTGTGCAATGCAACTGTGTCCTTCTAGGTGCTCTGTGCAGTCACAGAGAAGAGTAGAACGGGCAGGGGCCAGGCCCAGGGCTGTGCCCGGGGGCTGAGCATGGCCACAAGCTGAGGATCTCCTACAGTGCCACGGGAGTTGTTCTGTCCTGCCTTTGCAGCTGAACCTGTTGGTGAAGGTGATCTGGCTTCCCAAACCACATCCAGGACTGAGAGATGGTGAGGGTAGGTCAGGGCCTTTCCCCTGGGAGAGCTGCCAGCTCAGAGCCCAAAGCTCAGCCAGGGGGGCATCGCTGCAGGTTCCAGGACAGAGCCATGCACGTGTGTGCCCTCGCCCTGCACGATCCCCTCACCGCTCCTGCGGCTCAGTGGTGCCCGTGCAGCTGAGCAGAGATGGCAGAAATTTCTGTGGCTGATGTGTTACAGATGTGTCTGCAGGGAGGGCTTTTCCTGTCCCTGTGTTGATTCCTACAGAGAAGCCAGGCTCCCGTCGCAGGGGTGAGTAGTGTGTCCCTGCTGACCCCACAGGCTGAGCACTGTTTTAGTGGCATCCATTCATGGGAAAGGGAACCGTGTTGCTCTAAGGTCCTCCAAGGGGAAAGAACAAAGCTACAGCAGAGAAGCAGCGCCGTGAGCCATCCGACCATATGAGGCGAATGCTGAAGGAAATGCTTAAGGCAGGACAAGGTTGGTGCATTTCCCTCAGCCTTGTCCTGGGACTCAGCAGCCAGGGGCTTTGGCTGCACATCTGGACACGCCGTGCCCGGCACAGCGGGAAGGGATCCATGGCAGCCTCGCTGCCCCGCTGCTGCTTCCACGCCCTGCAGGGCTGTTTGCCAGCCTGGCCTGGCTGCAGCTTCTCCCCAGCCTCTGCAGGGAGGCATTGGGCATCAGCTGAATGGCAGACCAAACCGCACCACAGGCATGAGATGCCCTGCAATTTCCCATCTCCAGGCAAAAGGGGCAAATATATGGAGAAGGGAGAGCCCTACCCTAACCAAAACATTGAAAGGGATTTACTGAAAATTAACCATGTCTGTGACAAGCATTGCCTCCTGAAGATGCCACCTCTCCAGCGGGCAACAGCCCAGTCAGATCCAGCTCTCTCTTTTATTTTCTCCAGAAGCAGATGGAGAGGCTGTGCAGAAGGAAGCATTTCCTGGAGGAAGCAGGGGCTCATTGACAGCCTCTGCTGCAGGAAGGGAGGCGATGCCAGGCACAGTCACAGGAGGTAATTGCTGTGCCTCTGGGCCTGAGCCCTGCTGAGGCTTGAGCTGCCCTCTCTGCTGCTTGGCACTGCGGGCACAGCCCGGACAAGACGGGCACAGCCCAGAGGAATTGTCCCCAGCAGGCTCAGGGCACTCGGGTACTGAGCTGTCCTGCTGGGCTCCCTCCGTGGGAGACACGTCCCCAAACCTGGGAGCGGCTGCACGGGGTGCCCAGGGTGGGGAAAGGGCAGAGGGGGAGAGCAAGGCTCCAGTGGGTCCTGACATGGCTTGGCCACGTGCCCTGTGCTGGGGGATTTGTCCCAGGCGACAGAGGGACGCAGAGATAGAAGAAGTTAGGGAGGGAGGGAGAAAGGGCAGGAGGGACGGAGGGGGGCAGGGGGATAGCTGTGGCACTGCCTGCTGCAGTTTTCCCCAGGGATTTAGCAAGAGATGCAGCTGTGGCAGTGACAGCACCCAGGGCCCTGAGCTGCTTCAGCCGCCCCACCTGGGATGGTGCACAGGGCATGGAAAGAGGGTGCAGAGTGACCAGGAGCCTGCCCAGAGCTCCCCAGGCCCCTGTGCAGCTTTGGCCATGTCCATTCACGTCTGCCTCCCACGGCCTTACCCGAGTGTGGAGGATTTTATTAATAGTTGGTTAGCTGAGAAAGGCCATACTGACATAATGCCGCTGGTTAAGCTGAAAGAGGGAAGTCAGTATTCAGTAGGCTGAAAAGAGAAGTCAGCAGTCAGTGACCAATGACAGGCAAGGACAGAATGCCCTTGCCGCAACTTGAGGATAGGGAAGACAGATTCTTCTTGAGAATATGTAGAAAGTATCAAAAGTATAACCACAAGAATGCAGAAGTAGGCGTAGTTGCTGATATGTAACTAACCAATCCTGAGCTACACTTTTGCAATATGTATGAAGTTCATTATGAACTGTATTTAACCCGCTGTATTCGATCACTAAATTGGACTTGGATGAACCAATTGGTGTGTGGGTCTCCTTCCTTTGACACCCGAGCCCCTTGCAGTGCCCATTTCCCAGGGGCAGACGGGGATCCCAACACATCCTGAAAAATGTTCTCATCTGTGCTCTGCTCGACATGCAGTTGCTGCAAAGGCTTCTCCATTAGATTGGTTGAATACAGTTTTGAAACCGTTGGGGCCCCCTGCAGGTTTGTTCTCACTGTCCTACACAGTAATAATTGTTGACAACCTGGAAGAAACCTGGTAAAATAAGCTTCTGTGGCTGTTGTCTTACAGATGTGCCTGCATGGAAGACTTTTCCTGACCCTTTGCTGATTCCTACACAGAAGCCTGGCTCCCATCGCAGGGGTGAGTAGTGTGTCCCAGCTGACCCCACTGGCTGAGCCTGGCTTTTGTAGCATCCATTCCTCGGAAATGGAACCACTTTCTGTTAAGGTTCTCTGAGCGGAAAAAACAAAGCCACAGCACACCAGAAAACCCATGAGCAAAACAACATGCTTAAACGAATGGTGACAGAACTGCTCAAATGGAATTGTGGGTGCATTTCCCCCAGCCTTGTCCTGGGGCTCAGCAGCCGGGGGCTTTGGCTGCACATCTGGACACACCGTGCCCGGCACAGCGGGAAGGGATCCATGGCAGCCTCGCTACCCCACTGCTGCTTCCACGCCCTGCAGGGCTGTTTGCCAGCCTGGCCTGGCTGCAGCTTCTCCCCAGCCTCTGCAGGAAGGAATTGGGCATCAGCTGACAGTCAGGCCAAACCGCACTACAGGCATGTGATGCCCTGCAATTTCCCATCTCCAGCCAAAAGGGGCAACTATATGGAGAAGGGAGAGCCCTACCCTACCCAAAACATTGAAAGGGATTCACTGAAAATAAACCATGTCTTTGAAAGGCATTGCTTCCTGAGGATGCCACCTCTCCAGCAGGCAACAGCCCAGTCTGATCCAACTCTCTCTTTTCTTTTCTCCAGAAGTGGGTGGAGCGGCTGTGCAGAAGGCGGCATTTCCCGGAGGAAGCAGGGGCTCATTGGCAGCCTCTGCTGCAGGAAGGGAGGTGATGCCAGGCACAGCCACAGGAGGTAATTGCTGTGCCTCTCGGCCTGAGCCCTGCTGAGGCTTGAGCTGCCCTCTCTGCTGCTTGGCACGGCGGGCACAGCCCGGACAAGACGGGCACAGCCCAGAGGAATTGTCCCGAGCAGGCTCAGGGCACTCAGGTACTGAGCTGTCCTGCTGGGCTCCCTCCGTGGGAGACACATCCCCAAACCTGGGAGCGGCTGCACGGGGTGCCCATGGTGGGGAAAGGGCAGAGGGCCAGCGAGGCTGCCATGGATCCCTTCCCACTGTTCTGGGCATGGCCTGTCCAGATGTGCAGCCAAATCCCCCGGCTGCTCAGCCCCAGGACAAGGCTAAGGGAATGCTCCCACTATTTCCTTTGAGCAGTTCTCTCACCATGTGCTTCAGGATTTATTTTGGCTCATTGTCGGGAAATTGCAGAGAGGGAGCGAGGTTGCCATGGATCCCTTCCCGCTTTTCCGGGCTCTGCTCTGATATGGGGAACCCTGGCTCACCCTAGGATCACTCCCAGGTCTCCTCCCAGAGCTTCATCCCACAGCTCAGCCCCAAGGGGCAGACAGGTATTAGGAATTTCACAGCCTACCATTGCTGACTCCTAGTCAGAATGCACAGGAAAACTCTAGCTGTGTTTCAAAATACCAGACGCTGTGTTGTTTCCTTCCCACTGCAGATTTTCCATTGCCCCAGCCTCAGCGCAGCCTGCCTGGATGTTCTCCCCGCGCCGCTTCTGCAATCCCACTCGTCCAGGTCCTCCTGGTTCTCTGGGCAGCTCTTTGGGCCACTGAGGCCCTGTTCCTCCTTTGTTTGTCAGCATGTCCGAGTGAGAGATGACTCAGGGGCTCAGCACCCAGACCTCCAGCAGCAGTGGTCAGTTCCTGAGTGCGCTCGGGGGCCTCAGGCAGCTGCCCATGGCTCTGGCAGGGATGTGAAGGGGAGGCCGTGCAGGGGAGCAGCCCCCACGCCCCAGCCCTGCCCATGGGGGCCTGCAGCCCGTGGGGATGGAGCAGCAGTTTCTGCTGGGACAGAGCCAGCAGCTGGGCAGTGCAGCACACACTGCACGCATCTACTGCAGCGATATGCTAGCAATATTGTCTATACATACATTCCAAATTGAAAAAGTTCAGGCTAAGTTTAGCTTACTTTCAGAGCCATTAGGGTAGAATTATTACTGCTGCTTTCCTGGCTGAGTTTTGGAACATTATACTTTTTTTTTAATACTTTTTTAAAAAAATCTCTGAGTCTGGAAAGGGAGTTTTTCAATCACAAGGACACTTGCTTCACTCCAGGAAAAGTGTAATTCAGTGTACCAGCGAGATTTTCTCTTAACATATTGCTGAGTTCTCATGCTGCCACTCATTTGTAGAGATGAAATAATTTCTCACTGTTCATGTTTGATTTTTGTTTGGAAACACCAGGGAAAAAAAGTACCCACTGTGAAGATTTGGTTCATGTGCATCAGTTACTATTTCAGCTGCACAAGTTGAGAGAGAAATTCACAGAGGTTATCCCAGGCAGAATCTGGTGCTGATGCTTGTGCCATTGGAGTCTGGAGTGGGCTCTTTCCTAGCACAACTCACCACACTGAGCTGCTGGGCATATCTCGTTTGTTTTCTGGTTTTTACTACTAAGAGCAGCCAGCATCATTTAACAGTACCTAAAAGAGATTTGTTGGTTCCTCTGAATCAACTCCAACTGTGGGTTGGAGTTTCTCCAGGTTTCAGCCCGGAGAAAAGGAGGCTCAGGGGGAGCCTCGTGGCTCTCCACAAGTCCCTGACAGGAGGGTGGAGCCAGGTGGGGCTCTGCTCCCATGGGAACAGGGACAGGACAAGAGGAAAAGGTCTCAACTTGCACCAGGAGAGGTTTAGATCGGAAATCAGGGAACATTTCTTCTTGGAAAAGGTTGTAAAGCATTGGAACACGTTGCCCAGGGCACTGGTAGAATCACCATCCTTGGAAGAGCTCAGAAGACATGTTGATGCGGGACTTGGGATGTGGTTTAGTGGTGAACATTGTGATGGTGGTGCTTGATGGTTGGAATTGATTATTGTGAAGATCTTTCCCAACTTTCAGGATGCTCTGATTCCATGATTCTAAACAACCCAGGGATAACATAATCCAATCTGTCTTGGTGTAAATGACTTGGTTCACTCTCTGATGTTTTCTCCACACCCATCTGCCAATGCATCTTTCAGCACATGGAAGGAACAAACCAGGTGTGAAGACTGGAGAAGGAAAATGAGCCCACATCACTTCCTTGGGAAGAGAAGATCTGGCAACTTCCAGAGGGAAGGAGAAACAGAAAAAACGTTTTGAGAAGCTGAAGTAGTGGCAGAGGTACCAGGGAGAAGAAATAGGAGGTGAGAGAAATGGTGGCTATGAATTGCAGGGCAGGCAGAGGACACCAGTGACCCCAACAGTTTGGCACCTCCTGGCCATTAGGCAGCTGACCCCAAAAGTTCATCTCTGCTCAAAGGGCATGCGCAGCCTCGCCCACCCAGTACAGGTGCAGGAGCCGCATGAGGAAATGGGAGGTGAATGTCATAAACAACCTAAATACTGTCGTGCATTTCCAGCAGGTTTTGCAGCCTGTACTGAGCATCTCAGTCCTGGCTGCACTGTTCCCAGACACCAACACCATTAGATCAGAGGGAGCTGATTTAATCCCCTATTAAAATAATCAACTCATTTCAATTTGAAGTCAAGTCATTTGAATGACAAGGACCATTTAAATCTTGCTGCTCAGAAGGCAGAAGATTGGGCTGAAGCCAGAGCTTTGAGGAGCAGCCAGATAGGGACAGGTAGAGCCAGGGAATGATAACATGGCACCCACCTCAGTTTGGGAACAATCAGTTGCCCAGCAGGTGCCCAGCTCCACAGCAACATCCCTGGAAACTCTGCATCATAAATACCGGGGAGTTCATTCATACAGCAAAAGATTTCCTGGCCTTATTTGCCCTTCCATATTTGCTGCAGCTCTTCATTTCCAAAGCCATGTCAGTACTCTGGGCTGGAAGGCTTGTCCTTCCCCTGCTCCTGGCTCTGCACCAAGATGGTCCCTGTTCTGCTGCTGACCAATGCATCTCCTGGCTCCCTACCACTGAAGGAAAAGAAATCTATTTACAAGACACAAACAGCTTTGTGTAAATCACAGCCATGGGCTGCCAATTGTGTGCTCTCCCAGCCCAGCAGTGCCTCCTTCCCCCAGCACAGAGTGCTGCACTAGCGCAGCTCCAGGGACGTCTTGCTATTAGGTCATGTCACCAGGGACTGGAAAGCACCAGACTATGCTCTGTGTCTTAAAAATCCAGATGTGTGATGATTATCTCATGATACCCATCATACGTCCTGTGGTAATGCCTATTTCTAATAATTTAGCCTTCAGGAGTTGTTAGGCTGGGATGAGCCCATGCTCCGAGCTGGAGCAAACTGTGTGCTCGGGTCTACTGTGTGGAACAATCACTGGGGTCCTAGTGCTGCCTCCTCCCTGAAAAGATGGAGCTGTTACATTCTTCTGAGTCCACGTGGCGGAACCAGGTAATTTCTAGTTGGGAGGATGTACAGCAATGCTCAAACCACTAATATCACTAAATGCTGTTGCATGAAATTAAATAAGAATACCCTTACTTTCAATCACACTCCCCTTTTTTACCACCTGATTACATGATAAGAGGTTGTTATCATTCTTTCCCTAGAGTTTTGCTTTCTATATGTTGACCGTCTCAGGGCTGCAGCAGGAGTGGAAGCACCCGGGCAAATGACTCATCTCCCTCAGGCCAGACGTGGGTTTTGACCCAGCAAACCAGAGCAACACTGACACGAAGGTGGAGTTTTGTGTTATTCAGGAAACAAAACATCGCAGCAAATGACTGCCTGGAGTTCGGTGTGTTTCCTAGAAGACTTGCAAACTAAGCATGAAGGAAATGTCCTTACTCTTTATCACAAAAGGTCAAGTGTACAAACACCGGCAGCTGCAGACATCACAAGGATGCCGTGTTTACAGCAGGCACTGCCCCGTTCTGCTTCTGGCAGTCTCTAGCCCCAAAGAGAGCTTGTTCAGCCTGGGGGAGATTTCAAGAGACAGCAGGAGGCTCCCTTTTCCTCTATGCTCCCCTTTTCTTTATGCTTCTTAAAAATCCCTCCTCTCTTCCCACTAACTCTGCAAGCACTGTTGGATGCAGCTTCCAGCGGCACATTTCTTCTTCCTGTGATAGTGCCAAGCTCGCAGGGCCCCGCACGAGGGACCTCTGTGAGCAGCGCGATTTACACTCTTTAACAGCAGCCATGTCCCTGTGAAGCGGTCAAGCTGGGCAAGGACTGTCCTTCTCGCACGGCCCCGCCAGCCATCCAGCACCGCTAGCAGCAGGGCAGCGCTATCCCGCTCTCCGTGGCTCGGGACAGCGCCTGAGGCAAACGCCCTGTGCTGTGACAGCAGCCCCACCTTGCGCTAGGACGTGGCACGGCTCATGGCTGCAGCCAGCACAAAGAAGAGAGCGCTCTCCAGCTGCGGGGAACCGACAGCCGGGCGGGGAACGAGGGAGACACTTGCAACAGCTCCAAGCGGGGAGGGAGACAGGGGAGGAGTCGACCCTCTGGCGAATAGAGTTTCAGAGGGGAGCGGGATACAAAAGATTCACTTAGGGACAACCCCAATGGGGATAACTTGAGGGTGCGGCCCTGCTCCCTGAACCAATCACTCAACGCTCTGGCTGGAAGTTTCTAGAGAGAAGGGTGTGAGCGCCGAGGGACGGACAGGGCACCGGGGAGGGATTTGAGAAAGGATACATTAGTCTCCAAGGCAACTGGGAAGGAGCTGGGATAACTGGCAGCACAAGGGAAGGAGAAGATAACCAGGGCAGAGCCATTACATGATGGGGGGAACAGAAAAGTCCAGCTTCTACAGAAGCAACACAACATCCCAGGACAGCCCTGGCACTGCAAACATGTTTTCCCTCTGCAGTTTGCAGGAACAGTCAAGGAGCATCCAAACTCTTGCAAAGCAAAGCTTGTTTAAAGGATGGGTTTAGTGCCGGTGAGCTTCCAAGGACTCTTCCTTTGAAGCAGCCTATGCAGGGGGCTCTGAAGTGTCCCTGTAGCCTCCGAGTTTCAGACAGAGCTGGGAAAACATGTAACCCTCGGCTAACCGTCCCCAAGAGCAGACAAGATGCCGTCCCCTTTCCCGGAGCTGGCCGATGGAAAGGCGGCTGGAATGGCAGTGATGGGTGGGTTTGTGGCCGTCCCATTTCCAGCAGTCTCTGCCTTGCCCCACTGGCCTCGCGGGTGCTCTGCAGCTTCTCCCCGTGAGAATACCCTCTGCCCCTGTGCAGAATTCAGGAGTAATGCACAGTCTCTCCCCTTCCCAGAAATCAGGCTGTGTGAGTGTGTTTGCATACGTGGACATGCCAAGTTTTAGCCAAAAGAGAGTTTTATACCTGACTTACAACCCACTGAAATAATTTTATTATGGAAGCAGTGACATAACTTGATAGTAATGCACACGCAGCACTCCAGTGCCGGGGGTTTATAGGGCGTTTACGAGGTGTGTGTGCAGGAGGTGACATCCCCAGCACACGCAGAGCTGGCAGTACCTGGCTGGAACCCTTCCAGCCAGGGGCTGGTGGCCCCAGGGTGTCTGGCAGCACTGTGGAGGTGGCTCCTCACACAGCAGACCTGGGAAAGGGACAAGGACATGAGTTCAAATAGCTGACGGCAATGGTTGGCAGGAGCTCCTGAGAAATTCTTCTCCTTAGTTCTGATGGGCAGCAACAAAACAAATTTGGTGGGTGCAGCTATTGATCATCTTCAGGTGAGCTCAAAGCAGAACTCTTCCTCCAACACCTGCTGGAGATTATCTGCTCTGTAGTGCGGCCCACTGGCCTCAGAGCCTTGTAGCAGTGCGTTTCTGCTGCCACGGGCCATGAAATGAGATGTCCTGGCTGGTGCAGTTGTGTTTGAGGGAGCTGGGACACCTCTGAACAGCCAGGACACTCAGGAGCATCACTGGGGACCAAGTATTAATTAGAATGTAAAATTTCATCTGCAGTCATCTTGCATTACTGCTGTTAAGAGGACAAATCTTCCATTGCCCTGTGATTTCTGAGTGTGCAGAGTCATGGCTAAGCTGGGCTGGAGACAAGAAAGAGAAGTTTTGGCCAATTGGCCACTAATTCATGTGTGCGTGGTATTCAGCACCCAATTTGCTTTGCAGAACCAGTAAAGGTGAGAGGCTATTGTAATCCTGAAAAAAACATGTTTGTGCTACAGCACTTGATTCCAAAACTGTTCTAGAAAAGAACAAATACAGCTTTGTAAAAAAAATTGTGTGGTTTCTATTGCCCATCCCTCTACTGTGTGAGGAGCTGCTTGGAGAGCAGTACTTGTTCAGCGGATGTTCTGAAGGGATTGATTCAGAAGCTATGACAAAAATGCAGTGTGAGCAAAATGCCAGCTTCAGTTTATAGAGTCAGGCATCACAAAAGCTGGAAAGGATCTCCAAGGTAAGTGAGTCCAGTCTTTGACCTGATATATATCTGCACTTAGCTGATCTGCAGGGATCTCTGGGATGCCATTTTTAGTCAGTTCACCTATGGAGTTTATGGGGTGAGCACAGGAAACAGAGCCCAGATTTGACACATGAACAAAATATGTGGGATTTCAAACTCCCCACAGCCCTCGGGTCAGCTGTGCAGCTGCTCACCTCTTGCCTGGCACCAGCTGCTGTGAGCACCACAGAGACACAGGATTTTAGCCTCCAAAGGCCTCTGTGGTTTGACTCCCTCATCTGTGTGTCACAGGGCCCAGAAGATCAGCTCTCTGCTGCAGGGAGCTGGCAATTCATCTATTTAGCACTTTCCTGGCAGTGCAAGAGGTAAGAATGGGAGAGGTGGACAGCAAAGTCCAGCTTTTCATCATTTCTGGTAAGATCAGATGAAAATACTGAGGTGTTATTTTAACGTGAGAATAGGGAATAGTTTTAATATTCAATATGATTAATTTACAACAAATTCTAAGTAGATTAACTATACATACGCCATGTTTCTTTCCCCAGACGATCATTTATCCACATAATGTTGCAAACCAACAGTTAGAGCAGCATTCCCTGTGCTCTGATAATACTCTCTGGTGTTCCCAGGCTCAGGCTGCTCAAGTGAACGATGCATGGGCTGTGCAGCAGCTGAGCAGGGCTGTAACAGCATCGTGGAGTCACGAAGCATCATGCAGGAAAGCCTGGGGCTCCTGGGCCAATGGAGTTTCAGGGCAAAACTTGTAGTAAGCTGGTGTTTTCTTGCTTCCAGTCTTTTCCTCCTGGCTCTTAAATAGTGGCCAGAGGATGAGGTTGGTTGTGGCCTGGTTTATCTGCAGTTCCAAAGCAATGCATCACTCTGCAGTCCTGTGAGGGAAGCCTTTGGTATCTTTCCAGTCTTTAGTTTTTCTCAATTATTCGTCTGAGGTTTGCTTAATTGCTAAGTCTCCTACTTTTAGATAATATGGGGAGGTGTGAAGGAATGCTGTTCAGACACAAACTGGTCCCTTCTCAGCTTCAAAGGGCAAATAGAAATTCTCTCCCTGTCCTGTCTCTTGGGCTGCGGTGACACCGATGGCTCTTGCTGAGCTCTTGCCAAGGCTGTAGCCAGGGCACAGCTCTTTCCCATCTCCTCCTGGGCAGCAGGAGCACTCTGGGACTGGTTCTGAGAGCTGTGTCCTGAGAGGAGTGCAGGCAATGCGTGCAGGAGGAACCTGTGGTGGATTCTGTGCGTCATATTTCAGCAGACATTGACTGCAGCCTGCTGCAGAGTGAGACAGTTCCTGGTGTCTGTGTAACCAGGTACTTGGTCAGATGTTAAGGAGAAATTCCTCCCTGTGAGGGTGGGCAGGCCCTGGCACAGGGTGCCCAGAGCAGCTGTGGCTGCCCCTGGATCCCTGGCGGTGCCCAAGGCCAGGCTGGACACTGGGGCTGGGAGCAGCCTGGGACAGTGGGAGGTGTCCCTGCCATGGCAGGAGTGGAACTGGAGGGGCTTTGAGGTCCCTTCCCACCCAAACCAGTCTGGGATTCTGTGATTATTCTGTCTTTATTTTCACTTGTGAATTGATTCCAAGTCTGCAGTGGTTTCAGTGCCTGAAACCACTCACTGGGGCTGCTCCATCCCTGTGTGCACCTGGAGGAGGAGATGGTGAGCATGCAGCTTACAGTCCTGCTGCCCTTTCTCCCAAAACTATACACACCAGGCTTTTCTCAAGTCTTCTCTTTTCATTCCACTCTCACCCCTCAAAATCTTGCCTATTTGTCAGTCCTTGAATAAGCCCCATTTCTCTCTGGCATGGTGGGAATGTGCAGGATTTCTTCTGGGTGCCTTGATGCCTATAGGTTTTGGGGTCAAGGAGCTTATGCAGAGCTGTGCTCATGCTGGAAGTTAAACCTTGTCTTTAAAGAGTCTGGAAGAGCAGTAAGAAGGATTTTAAGTTCCTCACAGCAGAAGCTGTGTCCACTTGGCACCTACAGCCATTCCAAGGCAGACTGTGAAGTCTCCAGAACAGTTTGATGATGCAGTGTTAAAACAACTTTCTGCCAGTGCTGGTAAACTGCCATGGCTTGGCTGAACTACCTATAGCTAAAGAACCACATATGAATTTGCATTTTCAGAGGGAATTTCCCGAGAAGTTTGAATGCGCTTTTTTAGTGACAGCAGCCTATTCAACACTGCCTTGGCTCACCTGAAGCACTCTTGGCTTTCACGGAGTGTCCATGTTCACATTGCGGCTGTTGAATTACCAGAGAAGCTGTTCCTTGCTTTCCAAGAAACTGTTCTGAATTCTCCACTAAATGCTAAGCAGAGCTCTGTTGTGCTGCCATTTTTGGTGAGGTTTCAAATGGTTTATTTTTGTGCTATGATGAATTTTAATAATTGCTATAAGTATGCTATTAGTCAAAATGAGGGAGAAAGAAACCCAATTATTAAACTAGACTGCTGGGACTGGAATCTACAGCTGATATATTAAAGCCCAACAGTCATGCTTAATAATTAACTTAACCCGCTGACAATACTGGAAGAGAAAATGAACATTATTAATGAGATAACTGATCATTATTTCTTTTCCCTCCTACCATTAGAACAATATGTTGCAGTATATCAATTAAACAATAATTTTACATCATATACACTGCGTGCTTTCAGCAGTGCTTTGCAATCTCCTGCTTTCCCAACACCACTTTTATGGAATTAAGTCTTTTTTCCAAGTCTTCCTTTGCTGCCTTGGGCTGTGTAAGGCCTGAGGGAGCCAGTACAGGCTGCAAATGTTACTCAAAATGCCCAGTTTGCACCAGAACCCAAGAGGAATGATCCACATCCCCACTGACAGGTACCTATTTGTGAGGACTTTCTGAGCACACTGAAGCTTCTGATTCAGCTTCTCACTCAGCACAGCTTCTCCTCCTGCTGCAGCCGAAATCTTGGCATTGTTGTGGAGTGAATGCCCCTCAGGCCCAGTGGGTTGGGAGACAGTTCTCTGCACACAAAAGGCATCTGCCCACCCTGAAAGGTGTGCTGATATGTCCTGGAAAGCCCCACTTTAGGTGGAGATGCTTCATGACAAAGATTTTTCCCAAATTATTTAAGAAACCTGGTGCCTTTCAGTGATGAATGTTTTTGCAGAGAGGATGGATAGCTTCTGCTTAAGCAGTGCCCTCAGTCACATGTGGGAGCAACCTCACAGGCTGTGCCACCCAACAAAGCCCAGCAGGCCGGGAGGAGAGCCCGGGGGCAGCAGGAAGCTGAGAGAAGGCCCTGCTCTAGAACTGAGTGGGGTGCCACCAGAAGCAAACAAAGATGGTAACTTGAAGATATTCCCACTGTGCTCAAAGTTTGTCTGAGAAGAGTAAGACGTGTGCTTGTCAAAAGCCCCAGGAAATATCTGGGAAAAGGTTTTACGTATGTTGATTGTGACTAGGTAGAAAGCTCCTGTGGGAAAAGAGCCTCTGCAGCAGGCTGGCTGGCTGAGGGGGTCTTACTTCTTCCTGGAATAAAGATCACCACGGAAATGCAATTTTATTTTTTATTGTATAAGGGGAAAATATATTTTCCAGAACCCTGAAACTAGTTTCAAAAATACAGATGTGTTGTGGAAACAGGAACGAAACATTTGGGGATTTCTCTCTACAAAAGGTATTTTTAAATAATTCTAAAAATGAAAAGTGAAGAGAAATAGAGGTGACTTTTTCTGGATTCTAAAACTACTTAGAAAAATCTTTAACTATGAGAAAAACTGGGAAGAAATATTTGGGGATGTCTCTCTACAGAAAAAAATATTTCTACATCTTTCCAGAAATTTCTTATTTCTAAAACTGAAAAACTAAGAAAATGGGGTTGCTTTATCTCAGGAGCCCCATGCTGCTGCCTGCCCCCTGGGCTCCCCCAGCCCTCGGGACCCTGCCGCTGGTCACAGCAGCCCCTGCCTGGCTCCTGCCTGCCCACACCGTGGGCATCCACGCCTGCTCCTGGCCATGGAGCTCAGCCAGCGCTGCTGCCAGCTGGGCTTTGCTTCTGCTGCCACCCAAACACTGGCGTGACAGCACCTTCCCTTTAGTGCAACAAGAGATAGGGCCATCACGTAGCCTGGCAGAGAGCAGGGTTAGCTTCAGTGTTGTTCAGAGGGCAACCAGGGGGCTCAGGGGCAGAAGAAGGGACATGTTGGTCTCAGGAGGGGCTGGAGGGTGCTGGGCTGCTCCTGGGGTCTATAGAAGAAGTCGGGACGGGACAGAGGAGGATCAATAAGAGATGAAAGTAGCTTGGGGATACACATGGGGAGAGGAGGTGGCAGTGGGATCTACAGCAGAATAGGAGGTTTCCTTGTAGACGACTGTTCTGGAGCCTTCTTCTCAGAACTCTTCAGAGGGCTGCCCAGGCCCTTCTTAGTGTTGGAGGAGCTGGTGCAGGTGTTTGGGTGGGACGTGTAGACACTGTCTTACAACTCTTGTGCAGAGGTGGAACTGTGGAGAGAGGAGGTGGCTGAGGCCCAGCTGCCAGTGGCACACAGGGAGCCTCCTGCACAGCAGGGCCCAGAGCTGGCAAGGCTCCCCAGCACGGCTGCAGCTGCTGGCACAGCTTGGCCCAGCTGCACAGCTGCCCCTCAAGGCCCCGGCGAGCAGGGCACGGCTCTGGGCAGGCTCCCTGGCCAGGAGCGGGCCCCAGAGCGCCTCTGCCTTTCAAGGGCAATCTCGTCCCTGCTCTTTCTCCTCCCCACCGGGCTTTGCCTCTGCCCTGTGCCCCTGGGGTTTCCCTTGGCCAGGCAGCCTCAGTGGGAGCCAGCACTGGCTGCAGCCCCAGCGGGCCCCGCAGGAGAAGGCCCAGCAATGAGGAGGCCAATGAAAGCTCTGGGCAGCAGCAGAACCCTCAGCAGAGTTCTTTGGACAATCATGGACTGGCTACACCTACACCGCAGCCTCACTGGGAATGTTTCCAGTCTGCGGCAGACTTTCAAAAGAAGCTGTTTGAGGGAAAGGTGAACTAAACACTCACTGTCTTCTCTAAAAGTAAGTTCAAATTCTGACACAGCATAAGATGAAGATAAGCTCCAAAACAAGCAGGTGTGCCAGTAACCACAGCCAGCAGCCTGTTCCCTGACAGAAACCCCCTCCAGGGCCCTTCTGGGAATCAGGAACTTGTGCTGGTTCCAGCTGCACGTGTGGGAGCGTTGGGGAGTGTCAGCCCGTGCTGTGCTGCACTGCTGAGCTGGCAGCATGGTGGATGCGGGCAGGACGTTCTCCGTTTCCCCCAGAGCTGGGGCCTGCAGGCACCTTGCCGCCCCTTGGCACAGGCTGTGCCACCCAAGAAAGCCCAGCAGGCCAGGAGGAGAGCCCGGGGGCAGCAGGAAGGTGAGAGAAGGCCCTGCTCTAGAACTGAGGGAGTTCCACCAGAAGCAAACAAAGATGGTAATTGAAGAGATTCCCACTGTACTCAAAGTTTGTCTGAGAAGACTAAGACGTGAGCTTGTCAAAAATCCCAGGAAATATCTGGGTAAAGGTTTTATGTATGTTGGTTGTGACTAGGTACAAAGCTCCTGCGGGAAGGAGGAGCAGGCTGGCTGGCTGAGGGTGTGTTCCAGATTGGAAGGCAAGATTTATTCTATTACCATCTCTATGGCAGCTGTCTTTTGTCAAGTGGGCAGTTTGCCATGTCTTTCTCTCTCAGTGATCACAATCACTCCTCCCTTGGGAGGGGACATCTGTTGATAACAGGCTATTGAATGTCACTGCATAACTGATAAGAACTATAACATCCCACGGTGAGATGCTCTGCCCAGAGGGAGCAGCCAAGCATTGCTTCCCACATAGAATCTGGAGCTGCTGGAATAACTGCAGGGCTTCTCCACTGGATTCCCCAGAGGAACAGCAGCTGCCTCTTTCTTCCATGGGATCTTCAGAGGATAGACTACACCCTTCTCTACAGGAACCCCCCTGCTCCAACAGAACCACACCTGATACTCCAGGAGGACTGCAGCCAAATTTCCAATTGGACTGCTCCCAACACCCTGACCCACAGGGTTTCAGGTTGTGTTCTGACTCTGTCAGTGTTGTTTTAGTTTACTGCGTTCTTTATTTTCATCCTTTTATTTTCTTCCCTATTAAAGAACTGCTATTTCCTGCTCCCATATTTTTACCTGAGAGCCCCTTAATTTAAAATTTATAACAATTCGGAGGGGTGGGGAGGGTTTACATTCTCCATTTCAGGGGAGGGTCCTGCCTTCCTTAGAAGACTCTCGTCTTTCGAAACTGAGACAGGGTGTCTTAGTTCTTCCTAGAGTAAAGATTACCACTGAAATGCAATTTTATTCTTTATTGTATAAGTGGAAAAAATTTCAAGAATGTACAACTACTTCCAAAAATTCAGACATATTGTGGAAAAAGGGTGGAAACATCTGGGGATTTCTCTTTTCAAAAAATATTCCTAAATATTTCTAACAATGAAAAGTGAAGGCAAAATGGGGTCATTTTTTCTGGATTCTAAAAGTACTTTTAAAAATCCTAAACTACTAGAGTATGTGGGAAGAAATATTTGTGGATATCTCTCTACAGAAAAGATATTTTGAAATACATCATTAATTTCTAATTTCTATAAATGAAAAACGAAGACAAAATGGGGTTGCTTTTTCTCAGGACCCCCATGCTGCTGCCTGCCCCCTGGGCTCCCCCAGCCCTCGGGACCCAGCCGCTGGTCACAGCAGCCCCTGCCTGGCTCCTGCCTGCCCACACCGTGGGCATCCACGCCTGCTCCTGGCCATGGAGCTCAGCCAGCGCTGCTGCCGGCTGGGCTTTGCTGCTGCTGCCACCCAAACACTGGTGGTAGCAGCAGCAAAGCCTTCTTTATTGCAACAGAAGAGTTGAATGTGGAAGGTCTCTGTGAAAGCTCTGGGCAGCAGCAGAACCCTCAGCAGTGTTCCTTGGACAGCCATGGACTGGCCACAACTCCACTGCAACCTCTCTGGGATGGTTTCCCTGACTATGAGCAGCCTTCAAAGGAAGGTGATTGTGGTAAAGCTCTGCAAAGCACTCACCGTTTTTTCTTCCAGCAATACCAGATTGCTGCACAGCACATCATAAGGCCAAGTGCCGCACCAAACACAATGGCCATCATCTTATTCAAACAAGGTGTTCCCCAGCAGAAAACTCTTCTCCTGCCTTTCCAGGTGTTGAGAACACTTGTTGCGGGGCTGGCTGCATCTCTGGGAGCAATGGGGAGCGTGAGCCCGTGCTGTGCTGCACTTCTGAGCTGGCAGCACAGTGGATTCGGCCAGGATGTTTTCGCTCCCTGTTTCCCCCCAAGCTGGGGCCTGCAGGCACCTTGCTGCCCCTCGGCCCAGGAGTGCTCAGTACCCAAACCCCTGAGCCTGCATGCCAAAATTGCTCTGTGCTGTGCCCTTCTGCCCCAGCAATACTTGTCAAAAACATGGAAAGACACAAGGAAAATGCCCAGGGTATTGGAGCAGCTCCAGGGCCCTACACCCTGCAAACAGCTGCCTCTCTGCATCTACCCAGACACCGGGAAATTGCAGGGGATCGCAGGCCTGTGGTGCACTTTGGGCTGCCTATCAGCTGATGCCCAATGCCTTCCTGCAGAGGCTGGGGAGAAGCTGCAGCCAGGCCAGGCTGGCAAACAGCCCTGCAGGGCGTGGAAGCAGCAGCGGGGCAGCGAGGCTGCCATGGATCCCTTCCCGCTGTGCCGGGCACGGCGTGTCCAGATGTGCAGCCAAAGCCCCTGGCTGCTGAGCCCCAGGACAAGGCTGAGGGAAATGCACCCACCTTGTCCTGCCTGAAGCATTTCCTTCAGCATTTGACTCATGTGTTCAGATGGCTCATGGGCTTTCTTCTGTCCTGTAGCTTTGTACTTTCCCGTTGGGGGACCTAAGAGTAACACGGTTCTATTTCCCATGAATGGATGCCACAAAAGCAGGGCTCAGCCTGCGGGGTCAACAGGGACACACTACTCACCCCTGCAATGGGATCTGGGCTTGTGTGCAGGAATCAGCAAAGTTGTAGGAAAAGTCCTCCCTGCAGACACCCCTGTAACTCAACAGCCACAGAAGCTTCTGTCATCTCTATCCCCCTGGCTGAGCTTTGGGCTCTGAGCTGGCAGCTCTCCCAGGGGAAAGGCCTTGACCTACCCTCACCATCTCCCAGAGGCTGAATCCTGGATGTGAGTTGAGAAGCCAGATCACCTTCACCAACAGGTTCAGCTGCAAAGAAAGGCAGGACAGAACAGCTCCCGTGGCACTGTAGGAGATCCTCAGGCTGCAGGCAAGGCTCAGCCCTGGGACACAGCCCTGGGCCCGGCCCCTGTCCTCTCTGCTCTCCTCTGTGGCTGCACAGAGCACACGGAAGGACACAGCGGCATTGCACATGGGAGGAGAATTGACAGCTAAATGCTCTTTCTTCCCACCGACAGTGATCCTGTGAGATCCCTCAGGGCTCCAGAAGGAGAAGGTAAGAATTCCAGATTCCTTCAACCGTGAGATTATGTTAAGGGAATTTGCTCATGAGTGAGCTCTTGCCACATAGACACATAGGGTTATACTCTTAGGAAAGGCACATGGAGAACTTACCTCTAGCATCCTCCAATATTTTCAAGCTCTCATCCAATATGGCATCTAGAATATGCAAGTTGTGATCCCAGTCTGGAGAGAAGCAGAGATCAGAACCATTTCAGTGATGTGCTGGGATGTCCTTCTGCCTTTGGGAATTGGGTACTGCAAGGGGTTCAGGTAATGGTTTGGGGTCAGGTATGAATGGACAAGGCCAAACTGCACAGGGGCCTGGGGAGCTCTGGCCTGGCTCCTGGTCACTCTGCACCCTCTTTGCAGGCCCTGTGACACATCCCTGGAGAGGCATCAGGGGCTGCCCAGGGCCCTGGGGGCTCTCTCCCTTTCCCAGAGGAAACCCTCCCTAAAGGCCTGGGGAAAACCTTCCCCAGCGCTTCCCGGGGAGCAGGGAGCGCTGTCCCGGGAAAGGGGAGCCAGGCTGCCGGCTCACCTGCTCGCCGCGCTTGCAGCGGAGCAGCCTGGGCAGCCCTGGCAGGCAGGGCCATGGCCAGGAGGAGCAGGAGGAAGAGGCGCAGAGCAAGGGCCATGCTGCCTTGCCCTCTGCCAGTCCCACAGCTCTTGCTGCCACCGCTGTCCTGACACCGCTGTCCCAATGTCAGCACCACTGCTGCCACCGCCGCTGCTGCTGCCGCAACAGTTGTGCTCAAGCACTGACTGCTCGCTCCTTGTGCTGCTGTGCAACCACCGGGTCTGGCACCTCTGTGACCTCAGAGCCTGCTGTGACCTCAGCCTGCTGTGACCCCTGAGCCTGCTGTGACCTCATGGCCCCAGCTGTACCCCCAGAGTGTGCCCCCATCTTTACAAATGGTCTGCCCTGAATGTAAATATTTTGCTTCATCAAAGGGCCATTGCTCGGCAAAGCCTTTGTTTTGCCTGGGACATTGCTGGTCAAGCTCTGTCCCTGGGATGCACCAAATTGACAGAATTCACAGGATGACCAATTTTGAATAGACCTTGAAGGTCATTGAGTCCAACCCATGTCCCAACACCTCAACTAAACCATTGCACCCAGTGTCACATCCAGTCTTCTTTTAACACGTTTAGGAATGGTGACTCTACCATCTCCCTGGACAGGCCATGCCAGAACCTTATCACTCTTTCTGTGAAAAACTTTTTCTTAATACCAACCTGTATTTGCCTTGGCATGGCTTGAGGCTGTGTCCTCTCATTCTGCCAGTTGCTGCCTGGAGAAAGAGACCAACCCCACCTGACTATAGGTGGGGTGGTCCTGGGGGGCTCCATCTTTCAGGGAGTTGTAGAAGCTCACCTCTGAGCCTTCTTTTCTCCAGGCTAAATACCCCCAGCTTCCTCAGACGTTCCTCACAGGGTTTGTTTTCCAAGCCCCTCTCCAGCCTCGTTGCCTCCTCTGGATGTGCTCAGCGTCTTGATGTCCTTCCCAAACTGAGGGGCCAGAACTGGACACAGCACTCGAGGTGAGGCCTCACCAGTGCCAAGTACAGGGGAAGAGTGACCTCCCTGCTCCTGCTGGCCACACTATTCCTGACCCAGGCCAGGATGCCCTTGGCCTTCTTGGCCAGCAGGGCACACTGCTGGCTCACATTCGAGCAGCACTCCCAGGTCCCTTTCTGCCTGGGCACTGTCCAGCCACACCGTCCCCAGCCTAGAACGCTGCAGGGGGTTATTGTGGCCAAAATGCAGGACTGGGCACTTGGGCTTACAAAACTTCATCCTATTGGACTCTGCCCATCCCTCCAACCATTCCAGGTCTCCCTGCAGAACCCTCCTACCTTCCAACAGATGGACAGAGCTCGCAGCTCCGTGTCATCTGCAGATTTACTAATGAAAGACTCAACCCGCTCATCCATGGTGTCAATAAAAATATTGAACAGAGCTGGCCCCAGCCCTGAGCCCTGAGGGACACCCCTGGTGACGGGTGCCAGCTGGATGCAGCACCGTTCACCACCACTCTCTGGGCCATCCAGGTCCTAAACCAGCAAAGAGTTCTCCTGTCCAAGCTGTGGGCTGCAGCTTTTCCGGGAGTGTGCTGTGGGACACTCCACAGTGCCAAAGGCCTTGCTGGAGTCCAAATAGACACATCCACAGCCTTTCCTGCACCCACCAGGAGGGTCACCTGGTCATAAAAGGAGATCAGGTTGGTCAGACACAACCTATGCCTGCTAAGCCCCTGTTGGCTGCCTCTGATAGCCTGGCCATCCTCTAAGTTCTCTGTGATGACACTCAGTATAAACTATTCCATCACCTCACCAGGTACTGAGGTCAGGCTAACTGGTCTGTAATTACCAGGATCCTCCTTCCACACCTATTTTGTGGATGGATGTCACATTGGCCAGCTTCCAGTCATCTGGAACCTCACCAGTGAGCCAGGGCTGCTGGTAAATAATGGAGAGCAGCTTGGCAAGCTCATCTGCCAGTTCCCTCATCACCCTGGGGTGGATCCCATCTGGCCCCATAGCTTATGAGCATCCAAGTGGCTCAGCAGTTCTTTGACTACCTCCTCTTGGATAACAGGAGGCCCATTCTGCTCCCTGATACCATCTACCAACCCAGGAGGACAGTTGTCCAGAGGACAAGTTGTCTTCCCACTGAAGACTGAGGCAAAGAAAGCCTCTGCCTTCTCCTCAACTGCAGTTACTAAGTTCCCTCCCACATCTACTAAAGAACAAAGATTGGTCTTACCCTTCCTTTTACCACTGATATATTTGTAAAAACATTAACACTTTTTATTATCCTTTACAGAAGTCGCCATTTCAAGTTCAAACTGAGCTTTGGCCTCCCTAATTTTTTCCTACATGCTGCTGCCGGGTGGGCTTTGCTGGTGCTACCACCCGGACACTGGGGTGACGGCACCTTCTGTTTACTGCAAGAGAAGAGCTGGGCCAAGCCCTGAACGTTCAGTAGGGGCCAGAGGGCAGGGCCAGTGCCTTCAGCGGGAGAGGATCTTGTTTGGGTGGGGGCAGCATCTGCACAGCAACAAGCTGGTAATGCAACTGTGACAGGGACATTGGGCATGGGCAGGGAGATGTGCAATTAAAGATCCAGTTCTCCCTTAGGTGTTTGGCAGGACTTATGAAGGGGGAAAGATATGACTGTGGAAAGAGGCCATGGCAAGAGACACAGTAAAGAGTGGCAGTCCTGCAAGCAGAAAATCCTAAGGATTCATCAAGTGGATTTAGACCATGTATTCCTGTCTTGTTTTGAACCTCTACAGAATCCATGGGGAGCGTCAGCCCGTGCTGTGCTGCACTGCTGAGCTGGCAGCACGGTGGATACGGGCAGGACGTTCTCCGTTTCCCCCAGAGCTGGAGCCTGCAGGCACCTTGCCGCCCCTTGGCACAGGCTGTGCCACCCAACAAAGCCCAGCAGGCCGGGAGGAGAGCCCGGGGGCAGCGCAGCTGCTTGGGCAGTGGCTGCTTGGAGGAACACGGGCCAAATCCATCCCTGAGCAGCCACTGCCAGCCCTGGCCCTCCCTGCCCCGTGACAGCTCCCCCAGCCCCAGGGCACAGAGTCAGGCCCTGTCAGGACCCAGTGCAGCCCCTGCCCAGTCTGGAGCCAAGGCTGACTCTGGCCCTGGGCTCGTGCCAGGGCTCCCGCTCGGGGCTGCTCCTGTGCCTTGGGCCTCTGGGCACTTAGGGCCAGCTCCGGAGCAGCTGCAGCGGGAGGGACGTTGGTGCACGAGTCCCCTTTCCCCGGGGCTGTGAACGAGCTCCAGAGGCGCCTCCAGCTTTAGCTGCTGCCAGGCCATGGAAGGGCAGGCCCTGGGGAAGAGCTGCTGCCACAGAACCCTGTGAAGGGCTCAGCCTGGCAAAGCAATTACCTTCTGTGTCTGTGCCCGTATCTGGCATCTGCTCCTTTCCTGCGGCAGGGGCTGCCAATTGGCCCCTGCTTCCTTCAGCAATTGCCTCCTTCTGTACAGATATTTGGTCCATCACTTGATAAATTGAAATGGACAGCTGAATCAGATGGAAGTGTTCCTGATTTGGGTGCTGGCATCTTCAGGATGTCATGCTTGCCAAATATGGGGAAAGGATTCAGAAAATGTGTGGGCTTTTGGGGCAGGGCCATGGCTCTCCCTGTTCCAAACAGCCACCAGGCCTGAGCTGCAGGAGCAGTGAGGGGATCGCGCAGGGCGAGGGCACACACGTGCATGGCTCTGTCCTGGCACCTGCAGCGATGCCCCCCTGGCCGAGCTTTGGGCTCTGAGCTGGCAGCTCTCCCAGGGGAAAGGCCTTGACCTACCCTCACCATCTCCCAGAGGCTCAGTCATGGACACGGGTTGGGAAGTCAGATCACCTTCACCAACAGGTTCAGCTGCAGAGAAAGCCAGAACAGAACAGCTCCCGTGGCACTGTAGGAGATGCTCAGGCTGCAGGCAAGGCTCAGCCCCGGGGAACAGCCCTGGGCCCAGCCCCTTCCCTCTCTGCTCTTCTCTGTGGCTGCACAGAGCACACAGAAGGACACACTGGCACTGCACATGGGAGGAGGATGGACAGCTAAATGCTCCTTCCTTTGACTGACAGCGATCCTGTGCGATCCCTCAGGGCTCCAGAAGGGAGCAGGGCAAGGTTTCCCTGAATCCATCAAGCTTGAGATGGTCTGAAGGGAAAGGGCACATCTATGAGCTCTTGCCACCTGGTCTCTGCCATGGATCCCTTCCTGCTGTGACTGAGGAAAATGCACCCACCATTCCCTTTGTGCACTTCCGTCACCATTTGGTTCACGATGTTGTTAGGCTCATGGATTTTCTTGTGGCCTAGGGCTTTCTTATTCCCAAAATACATCCTGAAGCACATCGTGAGAGAACTGCTCAATGGGAATGGTGGGTGCATTTCCCTCAGCCTTGTCCTGGGGCTCAGCAGCCGGGGGCTTTGGCTGCACATCTGGACACGCCGAGCCCGGCACAGCGGGAAGGGATCCAAGGCAGCCTGGCTGCCCCGCTGCTGCTTCCACACCCTGCAGGGCTGTTTGCCAGCCTGGCCTGGCTGCAGCTTCTCCCCAGCCTCTGCAGGAAGGCATTTGGCAGCAGCTGACAGGCAGTCCGAACAGCACCATGGGTCTGAGATCCCCTGTGATTTCCCGGTCTCCGGGCAGATCAAGAGGGGTGGTGATTTGGAGAAGGGAGAGCCTTTGCCCAGCTCCCAAGCTTGGCTGCCTTCCGGAACATGATAAATGTCTTTGAGAAGCATTGCCTCCTGAAGATACCACCTTCTCATTCTGGAATAGCCCCAGCTAATCCAGCTCTCCCTTTTCCTCTCTCCAGAGATGGATGGAGAGGCTTTGCAGAAGGCTCACTTTCCCGGAGGAAGCAGGGGCTCATTGACAGGCTTTGCTGCAGGAAGGGAGGCGATGCCAGGCACAGCCACAGGAGGTAATTGCTGTGCCTCTGGGCCTGAGCCCTGCTGAGGCTTGAGCTGCCCTCTCTGCTGCTTGGCACTGCGGGCACAGCCCGGACAAGACGGGCACAGCCCAGAGGAATTGTCCCGAGCAGGCTCAGGGCACTCGGGTACTGAGCTGTCCTGCTGGGCTCCCTCCGTGGGAGACACGTCCCCAAACCTGGGAGCGGCTGCACGGGGTGCCCATGGTGGGGAAAGGGCAGAGGAGAAGAGCAAGGCTCCAGTGGGTCCTGACAGGGCCTGGCCATGTGCCCTTGAGAACTGGGCAGTGTCCCAGCAGAAGGAGGGCAGGAGGGACAAAGGGAGGCAAGGATAGCTGTGGTTCAGCCTGCTGCAGTTTTCCCAGGGCTTTACTGGGGATTTCCTCTGTGTTGGAGTAAGAGACTCAGCTAACTGTCGGCTGTTCCAATCTCCCCTCCAGAGATGTTGCAAAGGGCCTGGAAAGATTGTGGAGAGTGACCAGGAGCTGGCCCAGAGCTCCTCAGGCCCCTGTGCAGTTCAGCCTTGTCCATTGACATCTGGCTCCCACGGCCTTAGCCCACCCCCTTGCAGTGCCCAATTGCCAGAGGCAGAAGGGGATCCCAGCACAAACTGAAAATGGTTCTAATCTGTGCTCCCTTCTAGATTGGGATCATGACTTGCATGATTTGGAAGCCCTGCTTGAAAATGGATTGAAATTCCTGGAAGATGCTGGAGGCAAGTTCTCAGTGTGCCTTTCCTGAGAGAATAAGCAGTGTCCATGTGACGAGAGCTCACTCATCTGCGATTTCCCCTTAACATTAACCCAGGATTGAAGGATTCTGAAAACCTTGCCCTGCTCCTTCTGGAGCACTGAGGGATCCCACAGGATCACCGTCATTGGGAGGAAGGAGCATTTAGCTGTCCATCCTCCTCCCATGTGCAATGCCACTGTGTCCTTCCGTGTGCTCTGTGCAGCCACCGAGAAGAGCAGAGCGGGCAGGGATCAGGCCTATGGCTGTGCCCCAGGGCTGAGCCTTGCCTGCAGCCTGAGGATCTCCTACAGTGCCACGGGAGCTGTTCTGTCCTGCCTTTCTTTGCAGCTGAACCTGTTGGTGAAAATGACCTGGCTTCCCAACCCAACTCCAAAACTGAGCCTCTGGGAGATGGTGAGGGTAGGTCAAGGCCTTTCCCCTGGGACAGCTGCCAGCTCAGAGCCCAAAGCTCGGCCAGGGGGGCATCGCTGCAGATGCCAGGACAGAGCCATGCACGTGTGTGCCCTTGCCCTGCGCCGCTCCTGCTGCTCAATGGTACCCGTGCAGCTGAGCAGAGATGGCAGAAGCTTCTGTGGCTGTTGAGTTACAGGGGTGTCTGCAGAGAGGATATCCTCAGCACCAGGCTTGGATGTTTGGCACCAACCCACCTCCCATCGCTGGGGTGAGTAGCGTGTCCCTGCTGACCCCACAGGCTGAGCCTTGCTTTTGGGGCATCCATTCATGGGAAACGGAACTACTCTCTCTTACGGTCAGCCAAAAGGAATGTCTCAAGATACTGGAGCCAAAATGTCTCTGAACTCAAATGAATTCCTGAGACAAACACAGAAGGAAGCACAGGCTAGACAAGGTAGGTGCATTTCCCTCAGCCTTGTCTTGGGGCTCAGCAGCCGGGGGCTTTGGCTGCACATCTGGACACGCCATGCATGGCAGAGCAGGAAGGGATCCATGGCAGCCTGGCTGCCCCGCTGCTGCTTCCACGCCCTGCAGGGCTGTTTGCCAGCCTGGCCTGGCTGCAGCTTCTCCCCAGCCTCTGCAGGAAGGCATTCGGTATTAGCTGATAGGAAGCTCTAAGTGCACCATGGGCTTGAGATCCCCTGCAGCTTGCCAGTCTCTGAGCAGATCAGGAGGCACAGCTATTTGGAGGAGGGAGTGTTCATGCCCAGCCCCAACAGCATGGGCATTTTCCACTGACTTTCTCAAGGATTGCTTCCTGAAGATGCCACCTCCGCAATGGGGAATGTTGCCATCTGATCCAGCTGTGTCTCTTTCTTTTTAAAGTGATGGACCAAAATTCTGTGCAGAAGGAGGCCCAACCCAGAGAAATAATTGAGTCAGCGATACACCCTGGGGGAATAAATGTGATGCCAAGCACAGGTGAAAGCACAGAAGGTGATTACAGTGCCAGGCTCAGCCCTTGGCAGGGTTGTGTGGCAGCAGCTCCTCCCCCGGGGCCTGCCCTTGCACAGGCCCAGCAGCAGCCAAAGCTGGAGGCGCCTCTGGAGGCCTTGAGGCCTCTGGAGCTCGTTCACAGCCCCGGAGAAAGGGGACCCGTGCACCAACGTCCCTCCTGCTGCATGAAATAAACAAAAAGGGCCAGGAGACTTCTTCTCCTTTTTAATGCCTTTATTAAAAGTGATCAGCTCAGGATTGGGTGGCGCGACGGGTCTGCAGTCTCCATCGTCTTCCCGGGCGGCTCAGAGGAGGAGGATATGCGCAGCTCTGTCCACTAGGGGCAGAGCTGGGGATCACGTCCTCGTGGGAGCCTTTAGGGCCTGCTGATCCCGTCAGATGGTACCTTGGCCGGCTCAGTCAGCCTGGTCTCACCGCCGGGGTCGTCTCTCTTGGTCAGGGCGAGAGGCTCTGAAGGTGTTTTGCATCTCTGCAGGTTCAGCATTCGGCTCTTCACGTCTAGACATCACTCTAGTCTCTCAACTCTTAGGTGGCTCGTCGTTTTGGGGTCTTCTCTGTACAGCGGGGGACCCATGCTGCATTGTGGTCTTGGAGTCACTTTGCATAGCCCCCCCCCCGCCTTCTCAGGTCTCTTCTACTGTTCGGGAAGGTTCCCACCCTTCTGGGAAAGGTACAACTTAGCCTCGGGCGAGGCTCTGCTGATACAAAAGGAGCGATTAGCCACAACGACTCGTGCTTACAATAACAAAACACGAAGAACTTCAGCAGCTACCCGTGGTCTGGCTGCTTTTTGTAACTTTTTCTCACAAAAAAAATATTTCCCGAATTTTGTTCATAACAGTCCCCCCTCTTTTTCTTTGATCGAGCTTAAATTCCAAGCTCGCATCAACTCACAATTTTTTTGTTTTGAATCTACTATAAATCTCTTGTGCACTTTGGTAATCATGGTTACTTAACCTTGTTACTTTCTTTGGTTTCTTCAGGTTGGTCTGCATGGCAAGTACGATTCTACTAAAACAGATAAATAAGCATAGTAAAAAAAGCAATCCTCCAAGTACACACACAGTGAGAAAAACTACCTTTTCCCATACATCCTTTTTGAAAATCTCCAGGTTCTCCCACCCACTGGGATCAAGTGTAGGAGTTTGATCTTGATTATTTACACATGCTAATCTTTTTATTTCGTTTGAAATGTTCCTAATAATTTAATTCTTTATTTTTAATACTGCCTGGAGCCGGATTAATTTGTTTAACATAGATATTGGGATCCCAATTTGGCTTTTACAATTTTGGATTTTCTCAATTTCTATTTCACTTTCCCGGTTCTGTTTATTTTCTCCCAAATCATTATATATAGGAACTCCCAAACTTGATCTAGTTTCTTTGGGTAATAAGAGAATTGGTTTTATCACTCTAGCAATGCAGTTGCCAGATGAGATCAAACTTAGGGATTTTGGGCTCTCCTGAAATGTGTTCCAAAAGGGGTTGATCTCCTTTCTAGTACACTTATATAAATACTTGTAACAAACAATTTTTCTTACCATTTTCACCATTTCTTTACTTTTTACTAGATCTGCTGAGCTTGTTTCAGCAGCATCACATTCAAAGCACAACCAGGCTTCCCCTACAGTACACTCTCCTAGGAGTGGCTGCCCAAAAGTGGCAGTATTGTATGCTATCCAATACACTCTCTTATTTTTCTGATAAAGGACCAATTGGGAGGGGTTAACACGATCAGGGTCAGAACTGATGTGGACTCTCGACAAGGAGCTCACTTCCTCCGCATAGAGAAGTTGGTAGCATTCACTGCACCGCTCAGCTGGGCTTCCCAGAGCACCACCAGCAATCAGAGCCATCAGTACTACCCTTCCCAAGAGTCCGGTATGGGTCATCTTGCAGAGCCTGCCCACCCGGCCTTGCCTCTTGGGGAATTTTACTGAGGAAAAGCTTCCAAGCTCTTTAGAGTCCCTTCTACCCGCTTCTCTGGTTAAACCCCTCTTGGTCTGTTCCCTACCAATTTTGGTTTCCCCTCCCAGGGGAGTGTTCTGTGGAGGAGTAACCTGGAGTTTTTTTGAAATAAATTGGGGAACTTAACTAGAATTTCTTATTTACAGTCTTAAACTTTTTACCAACATAGTTTACACAAAACAGTTTTGAAACATTTTAAGCAATATTAGAACTCTTGATACCAATTTTTTCCCACACAGTTCAGTCTATTTGACTCTTCCTTCTGAGAGTCAACTTTAAATCCTTTGGTCCTTTTACCACAGTATACTCAGGTGATTTAACTTGTGAAGCAGATGAATCCTTATCCAGTGCCCAGAGGTGAGTGGTGTGGACTCTGGCCCAATGCCAGAGGGAAAAACTGGGACTCTGGCCCAATGCCAGAAGGAGAAAGGGGTGGAGTCCGGTCCAATGCCAGAGGAAAAAAAACCTGATGTTGAATCCTGGTCCAATGCCAGGGGTGAGAGTGATGTGAGTCCAACCTTTTTCCTTTTGGTCTGCACAGTCGAATTAGTAATGAAGAATACCTGAAACAGGCTTTCAAACACAGGCATTAATGGTCTGCTATTTAATGATTTTATCAAAACTCAGTTTCTCTGTTTAATGTTATTGGTTCTCTCATCAACTTCTACATACTCTGTATTTTGCAAGGAGTTGTATTTCTCAGCTAACTTAACTCCCAAAGTACTTTTATTTTCTTATATCTCTGTGTATTTAATTCACTGGTTTTCTGTTCTACTTTCACTTAGAGCTTAAATATTTCTTTCAACCCCTTACACTTAAATTTTTGGGTTTTTTTTTCTTACACCATTCTTCTACACAATACACTTCCTTCTAAGGATATGTGGTAAAACTTATAATGCACAATCTACATTACCTCTATTCTAATTTGTCTATATTCACTCTCACACATTCCTTCACACCCTCAAGACACAAACTGGATCATTATTCCTAGATAATCACGGGTCCCTGTAGCCCCCCCTCACCCTGGGGTTGGCCCACAGGTCTCAGTATCCCTGGGCCTCTTGCAAGGGCCCTGACTCTGGTTGCCTCTGGTGCACATTCACCTGTGAGGCTGTCTGTGTGTCACTCACGCTCTTACAGCTACGGCTCTCTCACACACCTGGGGAGCACTAGTCTGGTTTGCAGGTCACCCACGCTCTTTGGCCACAGCCCCCACCCGCCCGGGGGACACAAGCCTGGTTTGCAGGTCACACATACACACACTTGCACTGCCCCCTTCCCACCTGCCCGGGAAGTTGAGGCTGACTTCGTGACTCACTCTCACACACACAAGACTACAATAAGGTACCTTTTACTTTCACATAATTTATTACACGTTAAGTATTACTGGCCAGTTTTGGTGCTATTGGATATCCTTTCTACCTAGCTGGTTTTTTGTCTAACTTCAGATGTTTTTCACTATTCTATACTATACTTCTTAGTACTTTGTTGAGACAGGACTTACCTGCTCCTGTATCTACTCAAAAATTCAAATTCTTCATTTAGGGGGCCCACCTCAAAGTTTACCAAGGGGCTCTTCTAGATGTTGCATTGGGTCCCCTAAAGTGTAAAGCCCCTGACCCTCTAATCGTCACCTTTAAGGATCTTACCTAAATTCTCTTGTTCCCTGGCTATTGCAGCATCAAGACTGAGCTTTCTACAAAACCTCCTGACGTGTCCTGGCTCTCCACAGTAATAACAATGTCGTTCTCTCAAAGAGCCTTGAGGTGTCTCCATCCCTCTTGCACCTGACAGTACTGGCCTATCCTTGCCTCCTCCTGGTGGTGGACCCGCCCACCCTGCACTATCTCTAGCTGCAGCAACCATGATCTTAGCCTTGGCCTTTGCTTTTTCTTCCTCCCTCCTTAAATACACCTTCAATGCCTCTCTTAATAACTCATTAATGTCCTTCTCTTGCCAACCTTCCATCTTCTCCAGTTTTCTCCTTATATCAGGCCAAGATTTGGTAACAAATTGGACTTTTAGCAGCATTTGACCTTCTGGGGTGTCTGGGTCTATTTTAGAGTACAACTGGAAGTTCCGCCTTAGGCGATTTAGCCATGCAGCAGGAGCTTCATCCTTCTCTTGTGCACCCTCAAATGCCAATTGGGTATTAGTTCCTTTGGGAACTGACTCTTTGATCCCCCGTATCATCAAAGACCTATATTCCCTCATGGCCTTCCTCCCCTCCTCCTGGTTAGGGTTCCAGCTGGGCTCCGTTAGTGGCAATTTCTGTTCACCTGTTGGCACCTGGGGTCCTGGACTGTTATCTTTCTCCCATATTCTTATGCCAGCCGCCCTTATCATCCGGACCTCTTCTGGGGAAAATAATATACTCAGGATGGAATTCATCTCCCCCTAAGTGTAGATATTTGGACCTAGAAATTGATCCACTTGGTTGGCTATGCCCACTGGGTCCTCCACTAAATGCCCCAACTCTTTCTTGAATCCTCTCACCTCAGAAGCAGTTAGGGGAGCATTCACAAAGCCAACACCCCCCGCTATTCCTCCCATAGGAACCTCTCTGAGGGGAAAGAGTCTCTCCGCCTTGGAGGTCTTGGATCTGGTGCTACAGTACGGCCCATCTTCAGATGCCAAACTACTTCGAGGGATTTCTGGGTTACCCTGAACTTTCTGCCCATCAGCAGGTGTATTTGCTGATAGCTGTTTATCAGGCGAGGAGGCATGTGTGCCCCAACTAGGAGGAGGAAAAGGGACAGCAATAGGAGGGGGAGAAGAGCCCGAGTGTGTATTAAGCGGAGCTGGAGAAGGGGTAGAGAATACAGCAGGTGGAGTAGGCGCTTGTGGTGATGCAGAAGGATCTGGAGGAGCTGAAGGGGGCGGTGAGGGAGTGGTTGGAGGAGATACTGGGTTTACCATAGCGGAAGCTGAAGAGGTAGAAGGAGGAGTTTGAGCAGGAGGTAATGAGATGGCAGCCGGGGGAGGAACCGGACCTGCCCTTTGAGGTGCTTGTAGAAGAGGATTATAAGGTGGAGGGGCAGAAGGAGGCAAATAATCCAGGGGGTCCCATCTTCTACTAGTCCTATCATCCCCTCTTTCATTCCCTTCTTTCTTCCTCTGTACCTTACAAATTCGCACCCCTTCATCCTCAACAGCGCTCTTTACCCAGCAAGCCACATACAATAATTGCTCAGGATCAGTATCTCCTCGAGCTGTCAGATAATTATTTAATTGTTGGCACATCCACTTATCCTTTGTCCCACACCAAGGCCATCCCCCTTGCAGTTCTAATTCTGGCCACACTTCCATACAATAATGGATCATTTTCACTTTATCTAATCCCTCCGTGGCCTCTATAGAATCCCATTTCACTAACAGTTCTCCTAAGGGACTACCGGGAGGTATGTCTCTCAGTCTCTTGCCGGTCTTTTTACTACTACAACATCCCATTTTTCAGGTCTCAATAACAAAGTCTCAAAGGTGCCTCAACTGACCGGTAGTTTCAAAAAAACCTTGTTTGAGGAGCTTCAGCCTCCTCCACCGAACTTCAAATTTCTGCCTGATGCTCAGGACTTTATACTGAAACAACTGCCCAATCTCTTGATTGCCCAACTTTCCCCGCGTCAGGTCTTACATCTATCGGGACTTGAACACATGAAGCCTCGGCCTAAGAATCCGGGTCGTGCCTGACTCCCTCAGTCAGGAAAAACAACTGCCTGATTTTTAGTTTGCCTAACTCGCCAATTTTTAGGCTTCACCGTATCAGGACTTAAAAGCAAACCACAGCCTCCTTCACTGGGGTTTGTGCCTGACTCCCTTTGTCAGGACTTACTTTGCCTGCAGGGCTTGTGCAAACACCCGAATCCTTCTCGGGACTGACAAATCTTACGCGAATCCTTCTCGAGACTTACAAAAGTGCCTGACCTCCCTCTGTCAGGACTTTGGGGTGCGTGCCACTCATACACAGTAATTCACTCCACACGCCTGGAGTGGGGGGGCCCTTTATTCCCCCTTGGGAGACGACTTCACTCACGCTAATTCCACTCGCTTTCCCCTGTTTCCGGCCTGCCCCTTCGCAGGGAGTCAGGAAACGCGGTACTGAGGGGTCCCACTCACTTCGAAGGTCCGGCTGCCGGCCCTCGTCTCACTCACACACATGCGCACGTCTCCCACTCCCGCCACCGGGTTTCTCACCAGTCCGGTGCTCCGGTGCTCCTCTGCGTCGCTGTCCTGAGCCGATCCCTGGTCCTAGTAGCCAGCTGTCCTCTGAAGATCCAAGATGGCCAGTCCTGAGTCCTCTTGTGGCGTGGCTATCCCGGACGAGCCCCCAGCTGAAATAAACAAAAAGGGCCAGGAGACTTCTTCTCCTTTTTAATGCCTTTATTAAAAGTGATCAGCTCAGGATTGGGTGGCGCGACGGGTCTGCAGTCTCCGTCGTCTTCCCGGGCGGCTCAGAGGAGGAGGATATGCGCAGCTCTGTCCACTAGGGGCAGAGCTGGGGATCACGTCCTCGTGGGAGCTTTTAGGGCCTGCTGATCCCGTCAGATGGTACCTTGGCCGGCTCAGTCAGCCTGGTCTCACCGCCGGGGTCGTCTCTCTTGGTCAGGGCGAGAGGCTCTGAAGGTGTTTTGCATCTCTGCAGGTTCAGCATTCGGCTCTTCACGTCTAGACATCACTCTAGTCTCTCAACTCTTAGGTGGCTCGTCGTTTTGGGGTCTTCTCTGTACAGCGGGGGACCCATGCTGCATTGTGGTCTTGGAGTCACTTTGCATAGCCCCCCCCCGCCTTCTCAGGTCTCTTCTACTGTTCGGGAAGGTTCCCACCCTTCTGGGAAAGGTACAACTTAGCCTCGGGCGAGGCTCTGCTGATACAAAAGGAGCGATTAGCCACAACGACTCGTGATTACAATAACAAAACACGAAGAACTTCAGCAGCTACCCGTGGTCTGGCTGCTTTTTGTAACTTTTTCTCACAAAAAAAATATTTCCCGAATTTTGTTCATAACACTGCAGCTGCTCCGGAGCTGGCGCTGAGTGCCCAGAGGCCCAAGGCACAGGAGCAGTCCCGAGCGGGAGCCCTGCCGCCAGCCCAGGGCCAGAGCCAGCCTTGGCTCCCGACTGGGCAGGGGCTGCACTGGGTCCTGACAGGGCCTGACTCTGTGCCCTGGGGCTGGGGGAGCTGTCACGGGGCAGGGAGGACCAGGGCTGGCAGTGGCTGCTCAGGGATGGGTTTGGCCTGTGTCCCTCCGAGCAGCCACTGCCCAAGCAGCTGCGCTGCCCCCGGGCTCTCCTCCCGGCCTGCTGGGCTTTGTTGGGTGGCACAGCCTGTGCCAAGGGGCGGCAAGGTGCCTGCAGGCCCCAGCTCTGGGGGAAACGGAGAACGTCCTGCCCGTATCCACCGTGCTGCCAGCTCAGCAGTGCAGCACAGCACGGGCTGACGCTCCCCATTGCTCCCACAGGTGCAGCTGGAACCACAGCATGACTTCCAGGTTCCTAGAAGGGTTTCAGAAAGCCTAGCTTTGAGGAAACAACCTACTGGATATGGTTAATAAGAGCCCTGCTTTGTTTGGAGGTTATTGCTTTGTTTTGCTGCATTGGAATCTGCTATGCCTGGATGAGAAAATGGTGAGTGTTTTGTAGCTCTTCCCCTCAAACAGCTTCTTTTGAAAGTCTGCCACAGACAGGAAACATTCCCAGTGAGGTTGGAGTGGAGTTGTGGCCAGTCCATGGCTGTCCAAGGAACACTGCTGAGGGTTCTGCTGCTGCCCAGAGCTTTCGTTGGCCTCCTCATTGCTGGGCCTTCTCCTGGGGGGCCCGCTGGGGCTGCAGCCAGTGCTGGCTCCCACTGAGGCTGCCTGGCCAAGGGAAACCCCAGGTGCACAGGGCAGAGGCAAAGCACGGTGGGGAGGAGAAAGAGCAGGGACGAGATTGCCCTTGAAAGGCAGAGGCGCTCTGGGGCCCGCTCCTGGCCAGGGAGCCTGCCCAGAGCCGTGCCCTGCTCGCCGGGGCCTTGAGGGACAGCTGTGCAGCTGGGCCAAGCTGTGCCAGCAGCTCCAGCCGTGCTGGGGAGCCTTGCCAGCTCTGGGCCCTGCTGTGCAGGAGCCTCCCTGTGTGCCACTGGCAGCTGGGGCCTCAGCCACCTCCTCTCTTCACAGGCAGCACCTTGAAGAAAAGCTGAAAGCGTCTGGCTGGCCCCGAGACCTCCTCTGCTGGAAGAGCAATAGCAGCTCTGATTCGTACCTGTTTTCATTTTCTTCTCAATGCTCTGTGGGGCTTTGAGGCCCCCTACCTCCAGGTCCAAAGGTGAAAGCCCCAAGAAAGGATGTAGAAGTGCTCAACTGTATACTGAGTGAGACCTTCCACATTCAACTCTTCTGTTGCAATAAAGAAGGCTTTGCTGCTGCTACCACCAGTGTTTGGGTGGCAGCAGCAGCAAAGCCCAGCTGGCAGCAGCGCTGGCTGAGCTCCATGGCCAGGAGCAGGCGTGGATGCCCACGGTGTGGGCAGGCAGGAGCCAGGCAGGGGCTGCTGTGACCAGCGGCTGGGTCCCGAGGGCTGGGGGAGCCCAGGGGGCAGGCAGCAGCATGGGGGTCCTGAGAAAAAGCAACCCCATTTTGTCTTCGTTTTTCATTTATAGAAATTAGAAATTAATGATGTATTTCAAAATATCTTTTCTGTAGAGAGATATCCACAAATATTTCTTCCCACATACTCTAGTAGTTTAGGATTTTTAAAAGTACTTTTAGAATCCAGAAAAAATGACCCCATTTTGCCTTCACTTTTCATTGTTAGAAATATTTAGGAATATTTTTTGAAAAGAGAAATCCCCAGATGTTTCCACCCTTTTTCCACAATATGTCTGAATTTTTGGAAGTAGTTGTACATTCTTGAAATTTTTTCCACTTATACAATAAAGAATAAAATTGCATTTCAGTGGTAATCTTTACTCTAGGAAGAACTAAGACACCCTGTCTCAGTTTAGAAAGACGAGAGTCTTCTAAGGAGGGCAGGACCCTCCCCTGAAATGGAGAATGTAAACCCTCCCCACCCCTCCGAATTGTTATAAATTTTAAATTAAGGGGCTCTCAGGCAAAAATATGGGAGCAGGAAATAGCAGTT
This sequence comes from Melozone crissalis, assembly GCF_028551555.1. Classification (NCBI taxonomy): domain Eukaryota; kingdom Metazoa; phylum Chordata; class Aves; order Passeriformes; family Passerellidae; genus Melozone; species Melozone crissalis. The sequence goes on along the minus strand of NW_026535807.1, from coordinate 21,236,625 downwards.
CTTTAATAGGGAAGAAAATAAAAGGATGAAAATAAAGAACGCAGTAAACTAAAACAACACTGACAGAGTCGGAACACAACCTGAAACCCTGTGGGTCAGGGTGTTGGGAGCAGTCCAATTGGAAATTTGGCTGCAGTCCTCCTGGAGTGTCAGGTGTGGTTCTGTTGGAGCAGGGGGGTTCCTGTAGAGAAGGGTGTAGTCTATCCTCTGAAGATCCCGTGGAAGAAAGAGGCAGCTGCTGTTCCTCTGGGGAATCCAGTGGAGAAGCCCTGCAGTTATTCCAGGAGCTCCAGATTCTATGTGGGTAGCAATGCTTGGCTCCTCCCTCTGGGCAGAGCATCTCACCGGGCGATGTTATAGTTCTTATCAGTTATGCAGTGACATTCAATAGCCTGTTATCAGCAGATGTCCCCTCCCAAGGGAGGAGTGATTGTGATCACTGAGAAAGAAAGATAAGGCAAACTGCCAACTTGACAAAAGACAGCTGCCATAGAGATGGTAATAGAATACATCTCACCTTCCAATCTGGAACACACCCTCAGCCAGCCCGCCTGCTCCTCCTTCCCGCAGGAGCTTTGTACCTAGTCACAACCAACATACATAAAACCCTTTCCCAGATACTTCCTGGGATTTTTGACAAGCTCACGTCTTAGTCTTCTCAGACAAACTTTGAGTACAGTGGGAATCTCTTCAATTACCATCTTTGTTTGCTTCGGGTGGAACTCCTTCAGTTCTAGAGCAGGGCCTTCTCTCAGCTTCCTGCTGCCCCCGGGCTCTCCTCCTGGCCTGCTGGGCTTTGTTGGGTGGCACAGCCTGTGCCAAGGGGCGGCAAGGTGCCTGCAGGCCCCAGCTCTGGGGGAAACGGAGAACGTCCTGCCCACATCCACCGTGCTGCCAGCTCAGCAGCACAGCACAGCATGGGCTGACGCTCCCCATTGCTCCCACAGGTGCAGCCGGCCCCACCACACGGGTTCCCCATTCCCAGAAGGGAATTGTTTTCTCTCAGGGAACATGCTGCAGGCTAGAGTTAATGGCAAGACTGGCTTTTTTCTGGCATGCAGGTGATGGGGAGACCTCTGTAAGGCTGGGAGATGACCAGGGTCCATCATTAGGCACACGAGCTGGAGGGGGCGTCATGTTCATGTTGGGTTTTGCAGTAAGACATGCGGGGCTTTGGGTCCTTTGGAAGTGGTGCGTGTGGCTGGGGTTCCTCATGAGCTTCTATGGGGATTTGGGATTTTTTCTATGGTGCACAGGGGACTGGAGACATCTGTAAGGCTGGCAGGGGCTTGACTTCCTGCGATGACCATGGTGGTTTAGTGCTTGCCATCAAGGCCTGGAGAGGCGCTGAGTCCTTGCTAAGGTGGGCAGGAGGCTGGGTTCTTTTGTGAGGCACACAAGGCCACCTTGGGGTCTCTGCATTGATGTGCACGGATTCCTTTTGAGGAACACAGGGATATTTTTGGGTCCCTGCTGAGGGGTGCAGAGATCCCTCAAGAGGCACAGGGGATTAATGATGATCTCTATGGAGCGGCTTGCAGGAGTCCCTCATGAGGTGTGCAGCAGGGTTTTTCAGTCTTCTCAGCGCAGCAAAGGCCACTCCTGGTCGACGCCGTGCAAAGTCAGCAGGAAGCTTCCTGCAAAGCCTCAGGCCCAGTCTGCGGGCCCGGCGGGCGGGCGGAGCCCATTCTTGGGGGCCGTGCGGGGCCTCTGGAGCGGCCGCGCCCCTGTCGGGCCAGCCCCAGCCCCGGCGGGGAAGGGCCGCGGCCCCGGGCTCGGCTGAGGCTGCCGGGCAGCGCCGCAGGCACAACAAGAGCCTTGCTATGCCCTGGCCGCGTGCTGCAGCCCAAGGCATTTACAGCCACGGCCATGCCCTGGGGAATAGGAGGCTGCCTGGGGCTACATGGCAGAGGTAAAGCACAGTGGGGAGGAGAAAGAGCAGGGACGAGATTGCCCTTGAAAGGCAGAGGCGCTCTGGGGCCCACTCCTGGCCAGGGAGCCTGCCCAGAGCCGTGCCCTGCTCGCCGGGGCCTTGAGGGGCAGCTGTGCAGCTGGGCCAAGCTGTGCCAGCAGCTCCAGCCGTGCTGGGGAGCCTTGCCAGCTCTGGGCCCTGCTGTGCAGGAGGCTCCCTGTGTGCCACTGGCAGCTGGGGCCTCAGCCACCTCCTCTCTCCACAGGAGCGCCTCTGCAGATTCACAATACTGGCCAAAATCTTTGGTTGGAGAGACCTGTACCTGTCATCAGCCATCCCCAAGGCAGTGCCCATCATCCCTTCCACGGCTGCGTTATCAGCTTGTTGCCGTGGACCTTCGGACACCACCCAGGACAGGAGCCTCTGTCCCTAAACGTGCTGGCCCTGGTGTGCGGCCAGGACCCAAGGTGGGCCCCTCCTGCCAGAGAAGGGCTTGAGCAACACCTCTGGGCTTCAGCTCTGGTCTCTGGGTGGTAGCACCAGCACTGACTGATCTGAGTGTCTGGCCACAGCCAGAGCTGGGCAGGCAGCAGCTGGGCATGTGTCTCCTGAGGCACCACATTTTGGACTTGTTTTTCATTTTCAGAACTCTAGAAATTTTTTGAAATATTTAGAATTTATTTTGTTTTTATTGTTTTTTTAGAAAGAAATCCCCAAAATTTTCCTCCCTCTTTCCATAGTAGTTTAGGATTTTTCAAAGGAAATTTAGAATTCAGGAAAACTTGGAACATTTTTACACTTCTAGAATTAAATATAGAATTGTATTTAATTGGCAATCTATACTCTGGGAAGAACTAAGACAAGCCAAGACACCCAGCATACTGGAGAGGCTCTTTTCCCACTGCAGATTAGTACATAGCCACAAAAACTAACGTAAAACCTTTGCCCTGATATTTTGTGGGATTTCTGACAAGCTCACTTCTCAGCCTTCAGAGGCAAACTTTGAGCACAATGGTAATCTCCTGCTGTGCAGGAGGGTCTGTGTTTTTATCTTGGTTTAGGGCAAATTTGGGAGATAACCTCCAAATGGTTTCTGTAGAAAACACATTCAGGCTGCCCCTCCCCCAGCTAGTATGGGAAGATGATTTTTTTGGAGGAAAGTGGAAAAGGAATTCTTTATTTAACAGGCCAAGCATCTACCAGCAGAATAAAAAAGGAACAATATTGAACAATACCACCTCTTGCCGCTTAGAAGAGGTGACACACTCAGAAAGTGGGCTGTAGCTCTGCTAACTCATTCTGTTTTCAGTCCCTCCCGCATTTGAAATGCTGCAACCCTGGCCCAGTCCAGTGGGCCACAGGTGTGAGCTGCTGGTGCTCTTCTGGGTTTTCAGTCCAGAGCAGGTTCAAACAGTTCCACAAAAAATGAAAAAACACAGTCCAGAGAAATTCTCGGCCTCAGCTAGCTAAAAACTAATTAAAAATCAAAGGAGAGCTGTGTCCGTCTGTCTGTCCTTGCCGCAGACTGCATAGTGCAGGAGAAGGATGCAGGGGAGCAAGTGCAGTTCCTGATAACAAACTCCTTGCTTCTTCTCACCTTCCCCCCACTCCCCCCTTCACTCTTGGAACCAGTCCTAAAGGTGCAGGACTCATTTCTAGGCTAAACTGACACATGGGGATACAAACATCATCAAGTCACCCCAGGACAGTATCCCAGCTGAACCGGGGGCCTCAGCTACCTCTTCTTTCAACAGCTGGCCCTCTGCAGAAAAAACACCCAAACACCTCAGTCTGCGACACACCTGCCAGACATTTCCCACCTCCATGCCCATGCCTGATGTCCCTGTGGCAGCTGCATTACCATCTTGTTGCTCTGCAGATGCTGCCATAAACCCAAACAAGACCCTGTGTTCCTGAAGGCTTTGCTGAGCAATGGCTCTTTGAAGAACTGAAAGAATTACCATAAGGGCAGTCAATTTCTACAGATGGGGGCACACTCTGAGGGTACAGCTGAGGCCATGAGGTCACAGCAGGCTCAGGGGTCACAGCAGGCTGAGGTCACAGCAGGCTCAGGGGTCACAGCAGGCTGAGGTCACAGCAGGCTCTGAGGTCACAGATGTCCCAGACCCGGTGGTTGCACAGCAGCACAAGGAGCGAGCAGTCAGTGCTTGAGCACAACTGTTGCGGCAGCAGCAGCGGCGGTGGCAGCAGTGGTGCTGACATTGGGACAGCGGTGTCAGGACAGCGGTGGCAGCAAGAGCTGCGGGACTGGCAGAGGGCAAGGCAGCATGGCCCTTGCTCTGCGCCTCTTCCTCCTGCTCCTCCTGGCCGTGGCCCTGCCTGCCAGGGCTGCCCAGGCTGCTCCGCTGCAAGCGCGGCAAGCAGGTGAGCCGGCAGCCTGGCTCCCCTTTCCCGGGACAGCGCTCCCTGCTCCCCGGGAAGCACTGGGGAAGGTTTTCCCCAGGCCTTTAGGGAGGGTTTCCTCTGGAAAAGGGAGAGAGCCCCCAGGGCCCTGGGCAGCCCCTGATGCCTCTGTAGGGATCTTACACAGAATAAGGAAAGAGGGGGGAAAGTGACCAGGAGCCAGCCCAGAGCTTCCCAGGCTACAGGACATTCACATCTGGCTTCCATGGTCTTACCTGACCCACAAGTAGTGGCCAGTTCCCTGAGGGAGAAGGAGATCCCAGCACACCATGGAAACGGTTCTGATCTCTGCTTCCCTCTAGATCTGGATCATGACATCAGTTATTTGCAAGTTCTGGTGAATGACACATTAAAGAACTTGGATAATACTAGAGGCAAGTGCTCAATTTCCCTTTCTATTGGGAGAATAACCTGTGTCCATGTGGCAAGAGCTCACTCATCTGCCATTTTCGACCAGTCAGCGGTGAAGAATTCTGAAAACATTGCCCTGTTCCCTTCTGGAGCCCTGAGCGATCCCACAGGATCGCTGTCAGTGGGAGGAAGGAGCATTTACCTCTCCCTCCTCCTTCCATGTGCAGTGCCAGTGTGTCCTTCCGTGTGCTCTGTGCAGCCACAGAGAAGAGCAGAGAGGGAAGGGGCCGGGCCCAGGGCTGTGCCCCGGGGCTGAGCCTTGCCTGCAGCCTGAGGATCTCCTACAGTGCCACAGGAGCTGTTCTGTTCTGGCTTTCTTTGCAGCTGAACCTGTTGGTGAAGGTGAAATGGCTTCCCAACCCACGTCCAGGACTGAGCCTCTGGGAGATGGTGAGGGTAGGTCAAGGCCTTTCCCCTGGGAGAGCTGCCAGCTCAGGGCCCAAAGCTCGGCCAGGGGGGCATCACTGCAGGTGCCAGGACAGAGCCATGCACGGGTGTTCCCTCGCCCTGCGCGATCCCCTCACCGCTCCTGCGGCTCAGTGGTGCCCGTGCAGCTGAGCAGAGATGGCAGAAGCTTCTGTGGCTGTTGAGTTTCAGGGGTGTCTGCAGGGAGGACTTCTCCAGCTTCCTTGCTTGTTACTGCACACAAGCCCAGCTCCCATCGCAGGGGTGAGTAATGTGTCCCTGCTGACCCCAGAGGCTGAGCCCTGCTTTTGTGGCACCCACTCATGGGAAATTGAAACATTTCTCTTAAGGTCCCCTGAGAATGTACAACAAACCTAGAGGAGACCATAAGTCATTGGAGGCATCCAAACAGATGGACAAGATGCCGAGTGATTTGGAGAGACGCCGTGGTGGGTGCATTTCCCTCAGCCTTGTCCTGGGGCTCAGCAGCCGGGGGCTTTGGCTGCACATCTGGACACGCCGTGCCCGGCACAGCAGGAAGGGATCCATGGCAGCCTCGCTGCCCCGCTGCTGCTTCCACGCCCTGCAGGGCTGTTTGCCAGCCTGGCCTGGCTGCAGCTTCTCCCCAGCCTCTGCAGAAGGCATTTGGCAGCAGCTGGCAGGGAGTCCGTACAGCACCACGGGCCATGCACACCCTGAGATCCCCTGCAATTTCCCAGTGTCTATCTAGGCTGATCGGTATGGGTGGCTGTTTTGATGAAAGTAGGCCCTGACCTACCCAGCAAGTTTGTGTTTCTGTAAAGCATTACCTCCTGAGGATTCCACCTTTCCAGTGGGGAACAGCCCTACCTGATCCACCTGTCCCTTTTCCTTTCTGCAGAAATGGATGGAGAAGCTTCAGAAAAGGAAGCATTTCCCAATGGTAGCAAGGGCTCATTGGCAGCTTATTCAGCAGAAAGGGATGCGATGCCAGGCACAGCCACAGGAGGTAATTGCTGTGCCTTCTGGGCCTGAGCCCTGCTGAGGCTTGAGCTGCCCTCTCTGCTGCTTGGCACTGCGGGCACAGCCCGGACAAGACGGGCACAGCCCAGAGGAATTGTCCCGAGCAGGCTCAGGGCACTCGGGTACTGAGCTGTCCTGCTGGGCTCCCTCTGTGGGAGACACGTCCCCAAACCTGGGAGCGGCTGCATGGGGTGCCCATGGTGGGGAAAGGGCAGAGGGGGAGAGCAAGGCTCCAGTGGGTCCTGACAGGGCTTGGCTATGTCCGCTTCTGTTCGGGGAGCAATTTCGAAGGAAAGAGGAATGAAGAGAGAGAGGGAGTCAGGAAGGGAGTAAGGCAGGGCAGGACGGAGGGAGGGATGATTGTGGCACTGTCTGCTGCATTTTTGCACCAGGGCTTTAGAAGGAGTTTCAGCTTTGGCTGTGAGAGAGCCCCAATGCAACCTGAGCTGCTCCGGGCACCTCTCCAGGGATGTTGCACAGGGCCTGCAAAGAGAATGGGGATGGACCAGGAGCCAGCCAAGAGCTCCCCAGACCCCTGTGCAGCTATGGCCATGTCCATGCACATCTGGCTCCCCCGGCCATAACCAACTCCCTTGCAGTGCCCATTTCCGAGAGGCAAAGGGGGACTCCAGCACACCATGGAAATGGGTCTGATCTGTGCTCGCTTCTAGATTGGGATCGCAAATTGCATTTTCTGGATGCCCTGCTGGATGATGGCTTGAAACTCTTGGAGAATGCTAGAGGCAAGTTCTCCTTGTGCCTTTCCTAACAGTGCCAATATCCTGGCATCGCTGCCGGTGCCAGGACAGAGCCATGCACGTGTGTGCCCTCGCCCTGCACGATCCCCTCACCGCTCCTGCGGCTCAGTGGTGCCTGTGCAGCTGAGCAGAGATGACAGAAGCTTCTGTGGCTGTTGAGTTACAGGGGTGTCTGCAAGGAGGACTTCTGCAGCTCCTTTGCTGGTTCCTGCACACAAGCCCAGCTTCCGTCGCAGGGGTGAGTAGTGTGTCCCTGCTGACCACACAGGCTTAGCCCTTGCTCTTGCGGCATCCATGCCTGGGAAATGGAATCGTGTTGCTTCTAGGTCCTCCAAGGGGAAAGAACAAAGCTACAGGAGACAAGAAAGCCCATGAGCCACTCAAAGTCATGCAGCAAATGCTGAAGGAAATGCTTCAGGCAGGACAAGGTGGGTGCATTCCCTCAGCCTTGTCCTGGGGCTCAGCATCTGGAGGCTTTGGCTGCACATCTGGACACGCCGTGCCCAGCACAGCAGGAAGGGATCCAAGGCAGCCTGGCTGCCCCGCTGCTGCTTCCACGCCCTGCAGGGCTGTTTGCCAGCCTGGCCTGGCTGCAGCTTCTCCCCAGCCTCTGCAGGAAGGCATTGGGCATCAGCTGACAGGGAGCCCAAAACGCACCAAGAGCATGAGATCCCCTGTGATTTTCCATTTCTAGGCTGATCAGTAAGGGCGAGTGTTTTGATGAAAGTGGGCTCTGGCCTCTCCAGACATTTTGTATCATTTCCTGATACTTAACCATATATTTCACAAGTACTGGCTGCTGAAGATGCCACCTTCCCAGTGAGGAACAGCCCCACCTTATCAGGGGCGCCTCTTTCTTTCTCCAGAAGTGGGTGGAGCGGCTGTGCAGAAGGTGGCATTTCCCGGAGGAAGCAGTGCCTCATTGGCAGCCTCTTCTGCAGGAAGGGAGGCGATGCCAGGCACAGCCACAGGAGGTAATTGCTGTGCCTTCTGGGCCTGAGCCCTGCTGAGGCTTGAGCTGCCCTCTCTGCTGCTTGGCACTGCGGGCACAGCCTGGACAAGATGGGCACAGCCCACAGGAATTGTCCCGAGCAGGCTCAGGGCACTCGGGTACTGAGCTGTCCTGCTGGGCTCCCTCCGTGGGAGACACGTCCCCAAACCTGGGAGCGGCTGCACGGGGTGCCCATGGTGGGGAAAGGGCAGACGGGGAGAGCAAGGCTCCAGTGGGTCCTGACTGGGCGTGGCTGTGTGCCCTTGGTATGGGGGAGGTGTCCCAGCAGAAGGAGGGGTGGTAGGGAGGAGAGGAGGGAGGGAGTTTGCAACACAGCCTGCTGCAGTTTTCCCCAGGGATTAAAGGAGGGTTTCCTTTGTGCAGCTGACAGAACCAAAAGGGGCCTTGGCTGGTCCAGCTACCATACCAGGGATGTTACACAGGGTCTGCAGAGAGGGTGGAGAGTGGCCGGGAGTCACCCCAGAGCTCCCAAAGCCCCTGTGCAGCTTTGGCCTTGTCCATTCACATCTGGATCCTAGGGACTTACCCAACCCCCTTGCTGTGCCCAGTTCCCTGAGGCAGACAGGGATTCCAACACACAATGGAAATGAATCTTATTTCTGCTAACCTCTAGATTGGGATCAGGACATGGATTATCTGCAAGCCCTGGTGGAGTACGGCTTGAATCTCTTAGGAAACGCTGGAGGCAAGTTCTCAATGTACCTTTCCTGACAACATTTGCAGAGATCAGGTGGCAAGAGCTCATAAATGTGCCCTTTCCCTTTAGACCATCTCAAGCTTGATGGATTCAGGGAAACCTTGCCCTGCTCCCTTCTGGAGCCCTGAGGGATCCCACAGGATCACTGTCAGTGGGAGGAAGGAGCATTTAGCTGTCCCTCCCCCTCCCATGTGCAATGCCACTGTGTCCTTCTGTGTGCTCTGTGCAGCAACAGAGATAAGCAGAGAGAGAAGGGGCCGGACCCAGGGCTGTGCCCTGGGGCTGAGCCTTGCCTGCAGCCTGAGGATCTCCTACAGTGCCACGGGAGCTGTTCTGTCCTGCCTTTCTCTGCAGCTGAACCTGTTGGTGAAGGTGGTGCGGCTTCCCAACCCAAGTCCACAACTGAGCCTCTGGGAGATGGTGAGGGTAGGTCAAGGCCTTTCCCCTGGGAGAGCTGCCAGCTCAGGGCCCAAAGCTCGGCCAGGGGGGCATGGCTGCAGGTGCCAGGACAGAGCCATGCACGTGTGTGCCCTCGCCCTGCGCGATCCCGTCACTGCTCCTGCAGCTCAGGCCTGGTGGCTGTTTGGAACAGGGGGAGCCGTGGCCCTGCCCCAAAAGCCCACACATTTTCTGAATCCTTTCCCCATATTTGGCAAGCATGACATCCTGAAGATGCCAGCATCCAAATCAGGAACACTTCCATCTGATTCAGCTGTCCATTTCAATTTATCAAGTGATGGACCAAATATCTGTACAGAAGGAGGCAATTGCTGAAGGAAGCACGGGCCAATTGGCAGCCCCTGCCGCAGGAAAGGAGCAGATGCCAGATACGGGCACAGACACAGAAGCTAATTGCTTTGCCAGGCTGAGCCCTAGACAGGGTTGTGTGGCAGCAGCTCTTCCCCAGGGCCTGCCCTTGCATGGCCCAGTAGCAGCCAAAGCTGGAGGCGCCTCTGGAGGCTTGGAGGCCTCTTGAGCTCGTTCACAGCCCCAGGGAAAGGGGACTCGTGCACCAACGTCCCTCCCGCTGCAGCCGCTCCGGAGCTGGCCCTGAGTGTCCAGAGGCCCAAGGCACAGCAGCAGCCCCGAGCGGGAGCCCTGCCGCCAGCCCAGGGCCAGAGCCAGCCTTGGCTCCCGACTGGGCAGGGGCTGCACTGGGTCCTGACAGGGCCTGACTCTGTGCCCTGGGGCTGGGGGAGCTGTCACAGGGCAGGGAGGGCCAGGGCTGGCAGTGGCTGCTCAGGGATGGCTTTGGCCCGTGTCCCTCCAAGCAGCCACTGCCCAAGCAGCTGCGCTGCCCCCAGGCTCTCCTCCCGGCCTGCTGGGCTTTGTTGGGTGGCACAGCCTGTGCCAAGGGGCGGCAAGGTGCCTGCAGGCCCCAGCCCTGGGGGAAATGGAGAACGTCCTGCCCGCATCCACCGTGCTGCCAGCTCAGCAGTGCAGCACAGCACGGGCTGACGCTCCCCATTGCTCCCACAGGTGCAGCTGGAACCACAGCACATGTTCCTGATTCCCAGGAGGGCCCTGGAGGGGTTGTCTGTAAGGGAAGAGGCTGCTGGCTGGGATTAATGGCTGGCCTACTTTTTGTGGAGCTTATCTTTATTTTATGCTGTTTCCAAATTTGGAATTACTGGAAGAGAAAAGGGTGAGTGTTTTGTTCATCTTTCCCTCAAACAACCTCTTTTGAAAGTCTACTGCAGACAGGAAACATTCCCAGTGAGGCTGCGATGTAGGTGTGGCCTTTCCATGATTGTCCAAAGAACTCTGCTGAGGGTTCTCCTGCTGCCCAGAGCTTTCATTGGCCTCCTCATTGCCGGACCTTCTCCTGGCGGGCCTGCTGGGGCCGCAGCCAGTGCTGGCTCCCACTGAGGCTGCCTGGTCAAAAGGAGCCCCAGGGGCACAGGGCAGAGGCAAAGCACGGTGGGGAGGAGAAAGAGCAGGGACGAGATTGCCCTTGAAAGGCAGAGGCGCTCTGGGGCCCGCTCCTGGCCAGGGAGCCTGCCCAGAGCCGTGCCCTGCTCGCCGGGGCCTTGAGGGGCAGCTGTGCAGCTGGGCCAAGCTGTGCCAGCAGCTCCAGCCGTGCTGGGGAGCCTTGCCAGCTCTGGGCCCTGCTGTGCAGGAGGCTCCCTGTGTGCCCCTGGCAGCTGGGGCCTCAGCCACCTCCTCTCTTCACAGGAGCGCCTCTGCAGATTCACAAGACCGGCCGAGGACTTCAGTGTGGGAGAACTGGTCCTGCCATCTTGCATCTCCGTGCCAGTGTCCATTGTCCCTTCCTCAGGTGCATTACCAGCTTATTGTTGGAAACATCCTGCAACCACTATGCAGAACAGCACCCTCTGTCCCCAAAGGGACTGGCCGGGATCTCCTGTCAGGGCAAGAGGTGCAGCCCTGCAAGCCAGGGAGTGGCTTTTGAGGAAAATGATACTTTCTTCTAAAAATTCAAGAGGTTTATTAAAAATTTATTTGAAATATCACAGAGGACTGAATAGGAAATTATTACAGCACTAGGACTAGAGGATTTTCCCACCATATGCTCATCTACAGAAGGGAGGTTTCACTTTTTAACTCTTTTGCCCTTCCTAAAGTTCTGTCCATTGACCTATTCTTTGCTGTCCAGTGGTGCACTTTGATTCCTTACATCTCGACTGGAGGTCAGGTGCTGCTGTCATAACAAGGTGACCATCCTGATGGCCGGAGCTCAGGTCACCCCATGATAACAACGCAAGGAGCGTAAAACATAACAATAAGTCTATAAAACTTCTCTTAAAATATATACATTATATTTGTCTTTTAATTGTGAGACTCAAATGGCACATTACTCATCTATCACAGGCTTGAGTCCAGCTCCAGCTCAGGTGTCTCTGTGCTACCACCAGCACTAGCAGAGCTGTTTGTCTGGGCACAGCCAGGGCTGGGCAGGCAGCAGCCAGGCATGGGGCTCATGAGACCAACAGCACCCTCATGTTATCTTTGTTTTTCATTTGAAACATTTTGATATGTTTTTCATTTGTAGCATTTAGAAAAGTTTTTCATAGAATACAGACCCCAGATATTTGTTCCCCTTCACTCCAATAGTTCTCTATTTGTCAAAGTAGTTTTACAGTTACCTAGTTTTACAGAAACCTAGAGTCTTCTGACACTTTGACAATAAAAAATAAAATTGCTTTTAATTCTTAATGCTTACTTTTGAAAAACCCAAACAAGACGGGCACAGCCCAGAGGAATTGTCCCGAGCAGGCTCAGGGCACTCGGGTACTGAGCTGTCCTGCTGGGCTCCCTCCATGGGAGACACATCCCCAAACCTGGGAGCAGCTGCACGGGGTGCCCATGGTGGGGAAAGGGCAGAGGGGGAGTGCAAGGCTCCAGTGGCTCCTGACATGGCTTGACTCTGTGCCCTGGGGCTGGGGGAGCTGTCATGGGGCAGGGAGGGCCAGGGCTGGCAGTGGCTGCTCAGGGATGGTTTTGGCCCGTGTCCCTCCAAGCAGCCACTGCCCAAGCAGCTGCGCTGCCCCCGGGCTCTCCTCCCAGCCTGCTGGGCTTTGTTGGGTGGCACAGCCTGTGCCAAGGGGCGGCAAGGTGCCTGCAGGCCCCAGCTCTGGGGGAAACGGAGAACGTCCTGCCCGCATCCACCGTGCTGCCAGTTTAGCAGTGCAGCACAGCACGGGCTGACGCTCCCCATTGCTCCCACAGGTGCAGCTGGAACCAAAGCACATGTTCCTGATTTCCAAAAAGGTGCTGGTTAGGGGTGTCTATAAGGGAACAGGCTGCTGGCTAGGGTTAATGGCAGGCCTGCTTTCTTTGGAGCTTATCATCATCTTATGCTGTGTTGGAGTCTGGTGTTAGTGGAAGAGAAAACAGTGAGTGTTTTCATCATTTTCCCTTAAATAGCCTCTTTTGAAAGCCTAATGTAGACAGGAAACCTTCCTGGAGAGGCTGCGGTGTAGGAGTAGCCAGTCCATGGTTGTCCAAAGAACTCTGCTGAGGGTTCTGCTGCTGCCCAGAGCTTTCATTGGCCTCCTCATTGCTGGACCTTCTCCTGGCGGGCCAGCTGGGGCTGCAGGCAGTGCTGGCTCCCACTGAGGCTGCCGGGCCAAGGGAAACCCCAGGGGCACAGGGCAAAGGCAAAGCCCGGTGGGGAGGAGAAAGAGCAGGGACGAGATTGCCCTTGAAAGGCAGAGGCGCTCTGGGGCCCGCTCCTGGCCAGGGAGCCTGCCCAGAGCCGTGCCCTGCTCGCCGGGGCCTTGAGGGGCAGCTGTGCAGCTGGGCCAAGCTGTGCCCGCAGCTCCAGCCGTGCTGGGGAGCCTTGCCAGCTCTGGGCCCGGCTGTGCAGGAGGCTCCCTGTGTGCCACTGGCAGCTGGGGCCTCAGCCACCTCCTCTCTTCACAGGAGCGCCTCTGCAGCTTCACAAGACCGGCCAAGTAACTCAGGCATGGGGAACTGGACCTGTCATCAGCCATGCCCAAGCCATTGCTACACATGTCGGCCACCACTGTATTATGAGCTTCTTGCTGTGGACGTTTGGCCATCACCCGGTTCAGGAGCCTCTGTCCCCTAAAGTCCTGGCCCTGGCGTCCGGCCAGGACCAAAGATGGGCCCCTCCTGCCAGGGAAAGGCTTGAGCAACACCTCTAGGCTTCAGCTCTGGTCTCTGGGTGGTAGCACCAGCACTGGCTGATCTGAGTGTCTGGCCACAGCCAGAGCTGGGCAGGCAGCCGCCGGGCATGGGCCTCCTGACGCACCACGTTTTGGTTTGTTTTTCATTTTCAGAAATCAGAAATTTTTAGGAATATTTACATTTATATTTCTTTTTAGAAAGAAATCCCACCAAAATTCTCTCGTTTTTCCATAGACGTTTAGGAATTTTCAAAGTAGTTGTAGAATTCAGGAAAACTTAGAACATTTTACGCTTCTAGAATAAAAAACAGAATTGCATTTAATTGGTAATCTTTATTCTCAGAAGAACTAAGTCAACCCAAGACAACTAGTATACTGGAGAGGCTCTTTTCCCACTGCAGATTTATACCTAGCCACAAAAACGAACGTAAAACCTTTTCCCTGATATTTCCCGGGATTTCTGACAAGCTCACCTCTCAGCCTTCACAGGCAAACTTTGAGCACAGCAGGAATCTCTTCAAGGCACCATCTTTGTTTGCTTCTTCAAGAACTGCCTCAGTTCTGGAGCAGAGGCTTCTCTCAGCTTTGTGCCGCCCCGCTCCGCCCCAAGCCTGTCCTGAGCCCTCTCCTGCAGCTGCTGTGCTGCCATGAAGCTGCTGTCAAACACAGCAGCTCTGCCACACCTGCTCAGCAGGACTGGAGAAGCTTTCTGGCCTTGCTTACATTAGCCTGGTGGCTTCTCTAAACACAGCTTGAGCTTTTGAATGCTCGGTTTCACCTGGCACACAAACTGATGCTGCCTTTCTCTTGGAGGCTAAACTCCCATGGGCTTCAAAAGCTTTCTGGCCAGCATACAGCCTAGGAAACCACTTAATGCAGCCATTTCATCTTGAAAATGGCCCAGTCTGTGTGTATCAAAGAAGCTTGTTTAAAATCTGGAGCCAACCAGAGCATCCTTCCAGGGCATATCTTTCTGCCCCGCACCTCTCCCTAGATGTCTGCCAAACAGCACCTTTGACAGTTCTTTTCTCCAGAAGCTTAGTGGCGCCATTTTATTTGGGGGAGGAAAAAAGGGAAATGTTCTGTGATAACATCATTCTCCTCATCAAGACAATGAGCTGCAAATTAATTAAATGACACCAAGACTTCTTGCTTTAGACGTATTCCTCAGAGTGTAGCACTGGCTTTACTATCCCCTGAAACTGCAGGTGTGCTACAGTCCTTAAAATCAGGTTGATGCAGATGTGATTTGAAGTCAAGCATGGCTCTGAGAGAGCTTTGGGGATTGGGCCTACACTGGCACTGTTATGTGTCTGGAGTACTCTGCCCCAAGCTATGTGAGAATGAAATTATTTCTGTTGCACATCCTGACCAGAACAACATCGTGGCCACAATAAATGCCTTAATTTTCTGACACCAAAATGTTGAAATAGGGCTTTTGTTTTCCCCACACTTTCAGTGTCACCTGGACAGGCCGTGTCCACACAGTGGCAAGGGATCCATGGCAGCCTGACTGCCCCACTGCTACTTTCCTAGAGGAAGGAATGGCACCCTGGCAGCTACTGCTGCAGGAAAGAAGGCAATGCCAGACACAGGAACAGGAACAGAAGGTAATTGCTGTGCCGGGCCCAGCCCTTGGCAGGGCTGTGTGGCAGCAGCTCTTCCCGCAGGGCCTGCCCATGCACGGCCTGGCAGCAGCCAAAGCTGGAGGCGCCTCTGGAGGCCTTGAGGCCTCTGGAGCTCGTTCACAGCCCAGGGGAAAGGGGACTCGTGCACCAACATCCCTCCTGCTGCAGCTGCTCCAGAGCTGGCCCTGAGTGCCCAGAGGCCCAAGGCACAGGAGCAGCCCCGAGCGGGAGCCCTGGCACGAGCCCAGGGCCAGAGCCAGCCTTGGCTCCCGACTGGGCACAGGCTCCAGGGTGTTGTTGAGGGATGAATGTTCCCAGCAAGGTTGCAGAGGAGTTGTGGCCTGTCCGTGATTGTCCAAAGAACTCTGCTGAGGGTTCTGCTGCTGCCCAGAGCTATCATTGGCCTCTCAATTGCCCGGGCCTTGTCCTGGCCAGGGAGCCTGCCCAGAGCCGTGCCCTGCTCGCCGGGGCCTTGAGGGGCAGCTTTGCAGCTGGGCCAAGCTGTGCCAGCAGCTCCAGCCGTGCTGGGAAGCCTTGCCAGCTCTGGGCCCTGCTGTGCAGGAGGCTCCCTGTGTGCCCCTGGCAGCTGGGGCCTCAGCCACCTCCTCTCTCCACAGTTCCACCTCTGGACAGGAGTTGAAAAGCCTCAACTGCACTTCCCACCCAAACATCTTGAGCAGCAACTCTAGTAGTAAGAAGGGCCTGGGCAGCCCTCTCCAGAGCTCTGAGAAGAGGACCCCGGAGCAGCGATTTATGAGGAAACCTCCTCCTCATCTCTAGATCCCACTGCCACCTACACTCCCCATGCGTATGCCCGAGCTGCCTTTATCTCTTTCTTGATCTTCCTTTTTCCTGTCACAGCCCATTCCCAAGTTCTTCTATAGACCCCAAGAGCAGCCCAGCACCCTCCAGCCCCTCTTGAGACCAACATGTCCCTTCCTCTGCCCCTGAGCCCCTGGCCCTGCCCTCTCAACAACACTGAAGTTAACCCTGCTCTCTGCCAGGCTAGGTGACGGCCCTTTCTTTTGTTGCACTAAAGGGAAGGTGCCGTCACGCCAGTGTTTGGGTGGCAGCAGCAGCAAAGCCCAGCCGGCAGCAGCGCTGGCTGAGCTCCATGGCCAGGAGCAGGCGTGGATGCCCATGGTGTGGGCAGGCAGGAGCCAGGCAGGGGCTGCTGTGACCAGCGGCGAGGTCCCGAGGGCTGGGGGAGCCCAGGGGGCAGGCAGCAGCATGGGGCCCTGATAAAAAGCAACCCCATTTTGTCTTAGTTTTTCATTTTTAGAAATTAGAAATTTGTAGAAATATTTCAACATATATTTTCTGTAGAGAGATATCCCCAAATATTTCTTCCCAATTACTATAGTAGTTAAAAATTTTTCTAGATAGTTTTAGAATCCAGAAAACGTGACCTCATTTTGTCTTAGTTTTTCATTTTTAGAAATATTTAGAAATATTTTTGTAGAGAGAAATCTCCAAATGTTTCTTCCCCATTACCAGAATACATTCATATTTTTGAAAGTAGTTATAAATTCTGGAAAATTGTTTCCCCTTATACAATAAAAAATAAAATTGCATTTCACTGGTAATCTTTATTCCAGGAAGAAGTAAGACCCCCTCAGCCAGCCCGCCTGCTGCATAGGCTCTTTTCCCGCAGAACCTTTGTACCTAGTCACAACCAAGATACATAAAACCTTTCCTCAGATTTTTCCTGGATTTTTGACAAGCTCAGGTCTTAATCTTCTCAGAAAAACTTTGAGCACAGTTGGAATCTCTACAAGTTACCATCTTTGTTTGCTTCTGGTGGCACTCCCTCAGTTCTAGAGCACGGCCTTCTCTCAGCTTCCTGCTGCCGCCGGGCTCTCCTCCCAGCCTGCTGGGCTCTCTTGGGTGGCACAGCCTGTGCCAAGGGGCGGCAAGGTGCCCGCAGGCCCCAGCTCTGGGGGAAACGGAGAACGTCCTGCCCGCATCCACCGTGCTGCCAGCTCAGCAGCGCAGCACAGCACGGGCTGACACTCCCCATTGCTCCCACAGGTGCAGCAATTCCACCACACGCGTTCCCCATTCCCAGAAGGGAATTGGTTTCGGTCAGGGAACACGCTGCTGGTTAGGGTTAAAGGCAAGCCTGGCTTTTCTCTGGCATGCAGGTGATGGGAGGACCTCTGAAAGGCTGGCAGATGACCGGGGTCCGTCATGAGGCGCACGAGTGGGAAGGGGGTCTTGTACGTATTGGTTTTTGCAGTAAGACATGCGGGGCTTTGGGTCCTTTGGAAGTGGTGCGTGTGGCTGGGGTACCTCATGAGCTTCTATGGGGATTTGGGATCTTTTCTATCGTGTACAGGGGACTGGAGACATCTGTAAGGCTGGCAGGGGCTTGACTTCCTCACAATGACCATGGTGGTTTAGTGCTTGCCATCAAGGCCTGGAGAGGAGCTGAGTCCTTGCTAAGGTGGGCAGGAGGCTGGGTTCTTTTGTGATGCACACAAGGTCGTCTTGGGGTGTGTGCATTGATGTGAACGGATTCCTTGTGAGGCACACAGTGATATTTTCAGTTCCCTGCTGAGGGGTGCAGACATCCCTCATGAGGCACAAAGGAGTATTGATCGCTACTGAGGCTTGCAGGAGTCCCTCATGAGGTGTGCAGTGGCGTTTTTCAGTCTTGTCAGCGCAGCAAATGCCACGCCCGGTCGACGCTGTGCAAAGTCAGCAGGAAGCTTCCTGCAAAGCCTCGGGCCCAGCCTGCGGGCCCGGCGGGCGGGCGGAGCCCATCCTTGGAGGCCGTGCGGGGCCTCTGGAGCCGCTGCAGCCCTGTCGGGCCAGCCCCAGCCCCGGCGGGGAAGGGCCGTGGCCCCGGGCTCCGCTGGGGCTGCCGGGCAGCACCGCAGGCAAAACAAGAGCCTTGCTATGCCCTGGACTTGTGCTGCAGCCCAAGGCATTTACAGCCATGGCCGTGGCCTTGGGCACAGGAGGCACCAGGGGCTACAGGGCAGAGGAAAAGAACAGTGGGGAGGAGAAACAGCAGGGACGAGATTGCCCTTGAAAGGCAGAGGCGCTCTGGGGCCCGTCCCTGGCCAGGGAGCCTGCCCAGAGCCGTGCCCTGCTCGCCGGGGCCTTCAGGGGCAGCTGTGCAGCTGGGCCAAGCTGTGCCCGCAGCTCCAGCCGTGCTGGGGAGCCTTGCCAGCTCTGGGCCCTGCTGTGCAGGAGGCTCCCTGTGTGCCCCTGGCAGCTGAGGCCTCAGCCACCTCCTCTCTTCACAGGAGCGCCTCTGCAGCTTCACAAGACCGGCCAAGTAACTCAGGCATGGGGAACTGGACCTGTCATCAGCCATGCCCAAGCCATTGCTACACATGTCGGCCACCACTGTATTATGAGCTTCTTGCTGTGGACGTTTGGCCATCACCCGGTTCAGGAGCCTCTGTCCCCTAAAGTCCTGGCCCTGGCGTCCGGCCAGGACCAAAGATGGGCCCCTCCTGCCAGGGAAAGGCTTGAGCAACACCTCTAGGCTTCAGCTCTGGTCTCTGGGTGGTAGCACCAGCACTGGCTGATCTGAGTGTCTGGCCACAGCCAGAGCTGGGCAGGCAGCCGCCGGGCATGGGCCTCCTGACGCACCACGTTTTGGTTTGTTTTTCATTTTCAGAAATCAGAAATTTTTAGGAATATTTACATTTATATTTCTTTTTAGAAAGAAATCCCACCAAAATTCTCCCGTTTTTCCATAGACGTTTAGGAATTTTCAAAGTAGCTGTAGAATTTAAGGAAAACTTAGAACATTTTACACTTCTAGAATAAAAAACAGAATTGCATTTAATTGGTAATCTTTATTCTAGGAAGAACTAAGTCAACCCAAGACAACTAGTATACTGGAGAGGCTCTTTTCCCACTGCAAATTGGTACCTAGCCACAAAAACGAACGTAAAACCTTTTCCCTGATATTTCCCGGGATTTCTGACAAGCTCACCTCTCAGCCTTCACAGGCAAACTTTGAGCACAGCAGGAATCTCTTCAAGGCACCATCTTTGTTTGCTTCTTCAAGAACTGCCTCAGTTCTAGTGCAGAGGCTTCTCTCAGCTTTGTGCTGCCCCACTCCGCCCCAAGCCTGTCCTGAGCCCTCTCCTGCAGCTGCTGTGCTGCCATGGAGCTGCTGTAAAACACAGCAGCTCTGCCACACCTGCTCAGCAGGACTGGAGAAGCTTTCTGGCCTTGCCTACATTAGCCTGGTGGCTTCTCTAAACACAGCTTGAGCTTTTGAATGCTTGCTTTCACCTGGCACACAAACTGATGCTGCCTTTCTCTTGGAGGCTAAACTCCCATGGGCTTCAAAAGCTTTCTGGCCAGCATACAGCCTAGGAAACCACTTAATGCAGCCATTTAGTCTTGAAAATGGCCCAGTCTGTGTGTATCAAAGAAGCTTGTATAAATGCTGGAGCCCACCAGAGCATCCTTCCAGGGCATATCTTTCTGCCCCGCACATCTCCCTAGATGACTGCCAAACAGCACCTTTGACAGTCTTTTCTCCAGAAGCTTAGTGGTACCATTTTATTTGGGGGAGAAAAAAAAGAGAAATGTGCTGCTATATCATCATCATCATCCTCATCAAGACAATGAGCTGCAAATTGGAATGAGCTGCAAATTAGTTAAATGACATCAACAACTCTTACTGTGGACTTAAGTCTCAGAGTGCAGCATTGGCTTTACTATGCCTTGAAACTGCAGATGTGCTACAGTCCTTAAAATCAGGTGGATGCAGATGTGATTTGAAGTCAAGCATGGCTCTGAGAGAGCTTTGGGGATTGGGCCTACACTGGCACTGTTATGTGTCTGGAGTACCCTGCCCCAAGCTATGTGAGAATGAAATTATTTCTGTTGCACATCCTGACCAGAACAACATCGTGGCCACAATAAATGCCTTAATTTTCTGACACCAAAATGTTGAAATAGGGCTTTTGTGTTCCCCACACTTTCAGTGACACCTGGACAGGCCGTGTCCACACAGTGGCAAGGGATCCATGGCAGCCTGACTGCCCCACTGCTGCTTTCCTAGAGGAAGGAATGGCACCCTGGCAGCTACTGCTGCAGGAAGGAAGGCAATGCCAGACACAGGCACAGGCACAGGAGGGAATTGCTGTGCCGGGCCCAGCCCTTGGCAGGGCTGTGTGGCAGCAGCTCTTCCCGCAGGGCCTGCCCATGCACGGCCTGGCAGCAGCCAAAGCTGGAGGCGCCTCTGGAGGCCTTGAGGCCTCTGGAGCTCGTTCACAGCCCAGGGGAAAGGGGACTCGTGCACCAACATCCCTCCTGCTGCAGCTGCTCCAGAGCTGGCCCTGAGTGCCCAGAGGCCCAAGGCACAGGAGCAGCCCCGAGCGGGAGCCCTGGCACGAGCCCAGGGCCAGAGCCAGCCTTGGCTCCCGACTGGGCACAGGCTCCAGGGTGTTGTTGAGGGATGAATGTTCCCAGCAAGGTTGCAGAGGAGTTGTGGCCTGTCCGTGATTGTCCAAAGAACTCTGCTGAGGGTTCTGCTGCTGCCCAGAGCTTTCATTGGCCTCTCAATTGCCCGGGCCTTGTCCTGGCCAGGGAGCCTGCCCAGAGCCGTGCCCTGCTCGCCGGGGCCTTGAGGGGCAGCTGTGCAGCTGGGCCAAGCTGTGCCAGCAGCTCCAGCCGTGCTGGGAAGCCTTGCCAGCTCTGGGCCCTGCTGTGCAGGAGGCTCCCTGTGTGCCCCTGGCAGCTGGGGCCTCAGCCACCTCCTCTCTCCACAGTTCCACCTCTGGACAGGAGTTGAAAAGCCTCAACTGCACTTCCCACCCAAACATCTTGAGCAGCAACTCTAGTAGTAAGAAGGGCCTGGGCAGCCCTCTCCAGAGCTCTGAGAAGAGGACCCCGGAGCAGCGATTTATGAGGAAACCTCCTCCTCATCTCTAGATCCCACTGCCACCTACACTCCCCATGCGTATGCCCGAGCTGCCTTTATCTCTTTCTTGATCTTCCTTTTTCCTGTCACAGCCCATTCCCAAGTTCTTCTATAGACCCCAAGAGCAGCCCAGCACCCTCCAGCCCCTCTTGAGACCAACATGTCCCTTCCTCTGCCCCTGAGCCCCTGGCCCTGCCCTCTCAACAACACCGAAGTTAACTCTGCTCTCTGCCAGGCTAGGTGATGGCCCTTTCTTTTGTTGCACTAAAGGGAAGGTGCCGTCACGCCAGTGTTTGGGTGGCAGCAGCAGCAAAGCCCAGCCGGCAGCAGCGCTGGCTGAGCTCCATGACCAGGAGCAGGCGTGGATGCCCATGGTGTGGGCAGGCAGGAGCCAGGCAGGGGCTGCTGTGACCAGCGGCTGGGTCCCGAGGGCTGGGGGAGCCCAGGGGGCAGGCAGCAGCATGGGGCCCTGATAAAAAGCAACCCCATTTTGTCTTAGTTTTTCATTTTTAGAAATTAGAAATTTGTAGAAATATTTCAACATATATTTTCTGTAGAGAGATATCCCCAAATATTTCTTCCCAATTACTATAGTAGTTAAAAATTTTTCTAGATAGTTTTAGAATCCAGAAAACGTGACCTCATTTTGTCTTAGTTTTTCATTTTTAGAAATATTTAGAAATATTTTTGTAGAGAGAAATCTCCAAATGTTTCTTCCCCATTACCAGAATACATTCATATTTTTGAAAGTAGTTATAAATTCTGGAAAATTGTTTCCCCTTATACAATAAAAAATAAAATTGCATTTCACTGGTAATCTTTATTCCAGGAAGAAGTAAGACCCCCTCAGCCAGCCCGCCTGCTGCATAGGCTCTTTTTCCGCAGAACCTTTGTACCTAGTCACAACCAAGATACATAAAACCTTTCCTCAGATTTTTCCTGGATTTTTGACAAGCTCAGGTCTTAATCTTCTCAGAAAAACTTTGAGCACAGTTGGAATCTCTACAAGTTACCATCTTTGTTTGCTTCTGGTGGCACTCCCTCAGTTCTAGAGCACGGCCTTCTCTCAGCTTCCTGCTGCCGCCGGGCTCTCCTCCCAGCCTGCTGGGCTCTCTTGGGTGGCACAGCCTGTGCCAAGGGGCGGCAAGGTGCCCGCAGGCCCCAGCTCTGGGGGAAACGGAGAACGTCCTGCCCGCATCCACCGTGCTGCCAGCTCAGCAGCGCAGCACAGCACGGGCTGACACTCCCCATTGCTCCCACAGGTGCAGCAATTCCACCACACGCGTTCCCCATTCCCAGAAGGGAATTGGTTTCGGTCAGGGAACACGCTGCTGGTTAGGGTTAAAGGCAAGCCTGGCTTTTCTCTGGCATGCAGGTGATGGGAGGACCTCTGAAAGGCTGGCAGATGACCGGGGTCCGTCATGAGGCGCACGAGTGGGAAGGGGGTCTTGTACGTATTGGTTTTTGCAGTAAGACATGCGGGGCTTTGGGTCCTTTGGAAGTGGTGCGTGTGGCTGGGGTACCTCATGAGCTTCTATGGGGATTTGGGATCTTTTCTATCGTGTACAGGGGACTGGAGACATCTGTAAGGCTGGCAGGGGCTTGACTTCCTCACAATGACCATGGTGGTTTAGTGCTTGCCATCAAGGCCTGGAGAGGAGCTGAGTCCTTGCTAAGGTGGGCAGGAGGCTGGGTTCTTTTGTGATGCACACAAGGTCGTCTTGGGGTGTGTGCATTGATGTGAACGGATTCCTTGTGAGGCACACAGTGATATTTTCAGGTCCCTGCTGAGGGGTGCAGACATCCCTCATGAGGCACAAAGGAGTATTGATCGCTACTGAGGCTTGCAGGAGTCCCTCATGAGGTGTGCAGTGGCGTTTTTCAGTCTTGTCAGCGCAGCAAATGCCACGCCCGGTCGACGCTGTGCAAAGTCAGCAGGAAGCTTCCTGCAAAGCCTCGGGCCCAGCCTGCGGGCCCGGCGGGCGGGCGGAGCCCATCCTTGGAGGCCGTGCGGGGCCTCTGGAGCCGCTGCAGCCCTGTCGGGCCAGCCCCAGCCCCGGCGGGGAAGGGCCGTGGCCCCGGGCTCCGCTGGTGCTGCCGGGCAGCACTGCAGGCAAAACAAGAGCCTTGCTATGCCCTGGACTTGTGCTGCAGCCCAAGGCATTTACAGCCATGGCCGTGGCCTTGGGCACAGGAGGCACCAGGGGCTACAGGGCAGAGGAAAAGAACAGTGGGGAGGAGAAACAGCAGGGACGAGATTGCCCTTGAAAGGCAGAGGCGCTCTGGGGCCCGTCCCTGGCCAGGGAGCCTGCCCAGAGCCGTGCCCTGCTCGCCGGGGCCTTCAGGGGCAGCTGTGCAGCTGGGCCAAGCTGTGCCCGCAGCTCCAGCCGTGCTGGGGAGCCTTGCCAGCTCTGGGCCCTGCTGTGCAGGAGGCTCCCTGTGTGCCCCTGGCAGCTGGGGCCTCAGCCACCTCCTCTCTTCACAGGAGCGCCTCTGCAGCTTCACAAGACCGGCCAAGTAACTCAGGCATGGGGAACTGGACCTGTCATCAGCCATGCCCAAGCCATTGCTACACATGCCGGCCACCACTGTATTATGAGCTTCTTGCTGTGGACGTTTGGCCATCACCCGGTTCAGGAGCCTCTGTCCCCTAAAGTCCTGGCCCTGGCGTCCGGCCAGGACCAAAGATGGGCCCCTCCTGCCAGGGAAAGGCTTGAGCAACACCTCTAGGCTTCAGCTCTGGTCTCTGGGTGGTAGCACCAGCACTGGCTGATCTGAGTGTCTGGCCACAGCCAGAGCTGGGCAGGCAGCCGCCGGGCATGGGCCTCCTGACGCACCACGTTTTGGTTTGTTTTTCATTTTCAGAAATCAGAAATTTTTAGGAATATTTACATTTATATTTCTTTTTAGAAAGAAATCCCACCAAAATTCTCCCGTTTTTCCATAGACGTTTAGGAATTTTCAAAGTAGCTGTAGAATTTAAGGAAAACTTAGAACATTTTACACTTCTAGAATAAAAAACAGAATTGCATTTAATTGGTAATCTTTATTCTAGGAAGAACTAAGTCAACCCAAGACAACTAGTATACTGGAGAGGCTCTTTTCCCACTGCAAATTGGTACCTAGCCACAAAAACGAACGTAAAACCTTTTCCCTGATATTTCCCGGGATTTCTGACAAGCTCACCTCTCAGCCTTCACAGGCAAACTTTGAGCACAGCAGGAATCTCTTCAAGGCACCATCTTTGTTTGCTTCTTCAAGAACTGCCTCAGTTCTAGTGCAGAGGCTTCTCTCAGCTTTGTGCCGCCCCACTCCGCCCCAAGCCTGTCCTGAGCCCTCTCCTGCAGCTGCTGTGCTGCCATGGAGCTGCTGTAAAACACAGCAGCTCTGCCACACCCGCTCAGCAGGACTGGAGAAGCTTTCTGGCCTTGCCTACATTAGCCTGGTGGCTTCTCTAAACACAGCTTGAGCTTTTGAATGCTTGCTTTCACCTGGCACACAAACTGATGCTGCCTTTCTCTTGGAGGCTAAACTCCCATGGGCTTCAAAAGCTTTCTGGCCAGCATACAGCCTAGGAAACCACTTAATGCAGCCATTTAGTCTTGAAAATGGCCCAGTCTGTGTGTATCAAAGAAGCTTGTTTAAATGCTGGAGCCCACCAGAGCATCCTTCCAGGGCATATCTTTCTGCCCCGCACATCTCCCTAGATGACTGCCAAACAGCACCTTTGACAGTCTTTTCTCCAGAAGCTTAGTGGTACCATTTTATTTGGGGGAGAAAAAAAAGAGAAATGTGCTGCTATATCATCATCATCATCCTCATCAAGACAATGAGCTGCAAATTGGAATGAGCTGCAAATTAGTTAAATGACATCAACAACTCTTACTGTGGACTTAAGTCTCAGAGTGCAGCATTGGCTTTACTATGCCTTGAAACTGCAGATGTGCTACAGTCCTTAAAATCAGGTGGATGCAGATGTGATTTGAAGTCAAGCATGGCTCTGAGAGAGCTTTGGGGATTGGGCCTACACTGGCACTGTTATGTGTCTGGAGTACCCTGCCCCAAGCTATGTGAGAATGAAATTATTTCTGTTGCACATCCTGACCAGAACAACATCGTGGCCACAATAAATGCCTTAATTTTCTGACACCAAAATGTTGAAATAGGGCTTTTGTGTTCCCCACACTTTCAGTGACACCTGGACAGGCCGTGTCCACACAGTGGCAAGGGATCCATGGCAGCCTGACTGCCCCACTGCTGCTTTCCTAGGGGAAGGAATGGCACCCTGGCAGCTACTGCTGCAGGAAGGAAGGCAATGCCAGACACAGGCACAGGCACAGGAGGTAATTGCTGTGCCGGGCCCAGCCCTTGGCAGGGCTGTGTGGCAGCAGCTCTTCCCGCAGGGCCTGCCCATGCACGGCCTGGCAGCAGCCAAAGCTGGAGGCGCCTCTGGAGGCCTTGAGGCCTCTGGAGCTCGTTCACAGCCCAGGGGAAAGGGGACTCGTGCACCAACATCCCTCCTGCTGCAGCTGCTCCAGAGCTGGCCCTGAGTGCCCAGAGGCCCAAGGCACAGGAGCAGCCCCGAGCGGGAGCCCTGGCACGAGCCCAGGGCCAGAGCCAGCCTTGGCTCCCAACTGGGCACAGGCTCCAGGGTGTTGTTGAGGGATGAATGTTCCCAGCGAGGTTGCAGAGGAGTTGTGGCCTGTCCGTGATTGTCCAAAGAACTCTGCTGAGGGTTCTGCTGCTGCCCAGAGCTTTCATTGGCCTCTCAATTGCCCGGGCCTTGTCCTGGCCAGGGAGCCTGCCCAGAGCCGTGCCCTGCTCGCCGGGGCCTTGAGGGGCAGCTGTGCAGCTGGGCCAAGCTGTGCCAGCAGCTCCAGCCGTGCTGGGAAGCCTTGCCAGCTCTGGGCCCTGCTGTGCAGGAGGCTCCCTGTGTGCCCCTGGCAGCTGGGGCCTCAGCCACCTCCTCTCTCCACAGTTCCACCTCTGGACAGGAGTTGAAAAGCCTCAACTGCACTTCCCACCCAAACATCTTGAGCAGCAACTCTAGTAGTAAGAAGGGCCTGGGCAGCCCTCTCCAGAGCTCTGAGAAGAGGACCCCGGAGCAGCGATTTATGAGGAAACCTCCTCCTCATCTCTAGATCCCACTGCCACCTCCTCTCCCCATGCGTATGCCCGAGCTGCCTTTATCTCTTTCTTGATCTTCCTTTTTCCTGTCACAGCCCATTCCCAAGTTCTTCTATAGACCCCAAGAGCAGCCCAGCACCCTCCAGCCCCTCTTGAGACCAACATGTCCCTTCCTCTGCCCCTGAGCCCCTGGCCCTGCCCTCTCAACAACACCGAAGTTAACTCTGCTCTCTGCCAGGCTAGGTGATGGCCCTTTCTTTTGTTGCACTAAAGGGAAGGTGCCGTCACGCCAGTGTTTGGGTGGCAGCAGCAGCAAAGCCCAGCCGGCAGCAGCGCTGGCTGAGCTCCATGGCCAGGAGCAGGCGTGGATGCCCATGGTGTGGGCAGGCAGGAGCCAGGCAGGGGCTGCTGTGACCAGCGGCGAGGTCCCGAGGGCTGGGGGAGCCCAGGGGGCAGGCAGCAGCATGGGGCCCTGATAAAAAGCAACCCCATTTTGTCTTAGTTTTTCATTTTTAGAAATTAGAAATTTGTAGAAATATTTCAACATATATTTTCTGTAGAGAGATATCCCCAAATATTTCTTCCCAATTACTATAGTAGTTAAAAATTTTTCTAGATAGTTTTAGAATCCAGAAAACGTGACCTCATTTTGTCTTAGTTTTTCATTTTTAGAAATATTTAGAAATATTTTTGTAGAGAGAAATCTCCAAATGTTTCTTCCCCATTACCAGAATACATTCATATTTTTGAAAGTAGTTATAAATTCTGGAAAATTGTTTCCCCTTATACAATAAAAAATAAAATTGCATTTCACTGGTAATCTTTATTCCAGGAAGAAGTAAGACCCCCTCAGCCAGCCCGCCTGCTGCATAGGCTCTTTTCCCGCAGAACCTTTGTACCTAGTCACAACCAAGATACATAAAACCTTTCCTCAGATTTTTCCTGGATTTTTGACAAGCTCAGGTCTTAATCTTCTCAGAAAAACTTTGAGCACAGTTGGAATCTCTACAAGTTACCATCTTTGTTTGCTTCTGGTGGCACTCCCTCAGTTCTAGAGCACGGCCTTCTCTCAGCTTCCTGCTGCCGCCGGGCTCTCCTCCCAGCCTGCTGGGCTCTCTTGGGTGGCACAGCCTGTGCCAAGGGGCGGCAAGGTGCCCGCAGGCCCCAGCTCTGGGGGAAACGGAGAACGTCCTGCCCGCATCCACCGTGCTGCCAGCTCAGCAGCGCAGCACAGCACGGGCTGACACTCCCCATTGCTCCCACAGGTGCAGCAATTCCACCACACGCGTTCCCCATTCCCAGAAGGGAATTGGTTTCGGTCAGGGAACACGCTGCTGGTTAGGGTTAAAGGCAAGCCTGGCTTTTCTCTGGCATGCAGGTGATGGGAGGACCTCTGAAAGGCTGGCAGATGACCGGGGTCCGTCATGAGGCGCACGAGTGGGAAGGGGGTCTTGTACGTATTGGTTTTTGCAGTAAGACATGCGGGGCTTTGGGTCCTTTGGAAGTGGTGCGTGTGGCTGGGGTACCTCATGAGCTTCTATGGGGATTTGGGATCTTTTCTATCGTGTACAGGGGACTGGAGACATCTGTAAGGCTGGCAGGGGCTTGACTTCCTCACGATGACCATGGTGGTTTAGTGCTTGCCATCAAGGCCTGGAGAGGAGCTGAGTCCTTGCTAAGGTGGGCAGGAGGCTGGGTTCTTTTGTGATGCACACAAGGTCGTCTTGGGGTGTGTGCATTGATGTGAACGGATTCCTTGTGAGGCACACAGTGATATTTTCAGTTCCCTGCTGAGGGGTGCAGACATCCCTCATGAGGCACAAAGGAGTATTGATCGCTACTGAGGCTTGCAGGAGTCCCTCATGAGGTGTGCAGTGGCGTTTTTCAGTCTTGTCAGCGCAGCAAAGGCCACGCCCGGTCGACGCTGTGCAAAGTCAGCAGGAAGCTTCCTGCAAAGCCTCGGGCCCAGCCTGCGGGCCCGGCGGCGGGCGGAGCCCATCCTTGGAGGCCGTGCGGGGCCTCTGGAGCCGCTGCAGCCCTGTCGGGCCAGCCCCAGCCCCGGCGGGGAAGGGCCGTGGCCCCGGGCTCCGCTGGGGCTGCCGGGCAGCACTGCAGGCAAAACAAGAGCCTTGCTATGCCCTGGACTTGTGCTGCAGCCCAAGGCATTTACAGCCATGGCCGTGGCCTTGGGCACAGGAGGCACCAGGGGCTACAGGGCAGAGGAAAAGAACAGTGGGGAGGAGAAACAGCAGGGACGAGATTGCCCTTGAAAGGCAGAGGCGCTCTGGGGCCCGTCCCTGGCCAGGGAGCCTGCCCAGAGCCGTGCCCTGCTCGCCGGGGCCTTGAGGGGCAGCTGTGCAGCTGGGCCAAGCTGTGCCCGCAGCTCCAGCCGTGCTGGGGAGCCTTGCCAGCTCTGGGCCCTGCTGTGCAGGAGGCTCCCTGTGTGCCCCTGGCAGCTGGGGCCTCAGCCACCTCCTCTCTTCACAGGAGCGCCTCTGCAGCTTCACAAGACCGGCCAAGTAACTCAGGCATGGGGAACTGGACCTGTCATCAGCCATGCCCAAGCCATTGCTACACATGCCGGCCACCACTGTATTATGAGCTTCTTGCTGTGGACGTTTGGCCATCACCCGGTTCAGGAGCCTCTGTCCCCTAAAGTCCTGGCCCTGGCGTCCGGCCAGGACCAAAGATGGGCCCCTCCTGCCAGGGAAAGGCTTGAGCAACACCTCTAGGCTTCAGCTCTGGTCTCTGGGTGGTAGCACCAGCACTGGCTGATCTGAGTGTCTGGCCACAGCCAGAGCTGGGCAGGCAGCCGCCGGGCATGGGCCTCCTGACGCACCACGTTTTGGTTTGTTTTTCATTTTCAGAAATCAGAAATTTTTAGGAATATTTACATTTATATTTCTTTTTAGAAAGAAATCCCACCAAAATTCTCCCGTTTTTCCATAGACGTTTAGGAATTTTCAAAGTAGCTGTAGAATTTAAGGAAAACTTAGAACATTTTACACTTCTAGAATAAAAAACAGAATTGCATTTAATTGGTAATCTTTATTCTAGGAAGAACTAAGTCAACCCAAGACAACTAGTATACTGGAGAGGCTCTTTTCCCACTGCAAATTGGTACCTAGCCACAAAAACAAACGTAAAACCTTTTCCCTGATATTTCCCGGGATTTCTGACAAGCT
This sequence comes from Melozone crissalis, assembly GCF_028551555.1. NCBI lineage: Eukaryota > Metazoa > Chordata > Aves > Passeriformes > Passerellidae > Melozone > Melozone crissalis. The sequence goes on along the minus strand of NW_026535807.1, from coordinate 21,207,552 downwards.
CACCTCTCAGCCTTCACAGGCAAACTTTGAGCACAGCAGGAATCTCTTCAAGGCACCATCTTTGTTTGCTTCTTCAAGAACTGCCTCAGTTCTAGTGCAGAGGCTTCTCTCAGCTTTGTGCCGCCCTGCTCCGCCCCAAGCCTGTCCTGAGCCCTCTCCTGCAGCTGCTGTGCTGCCATGGAGCTGCTGTAAAACACAGCAGCTCTGCCACACCCGCTCAGCAGGACTGGAGAAGCTTTCTGGCCTTGCCTACATTAGCCTGGTGGCTTCTCTAAACACAGCTTGAGCTTTTGAATGCTTGCTTTCACCTGGCACACAAACTGATGCTCCCTTTCTCTTGGAGGCTAAACTCCCATGGGCTTCAAAAGCTTTCTGGCCAGCATACAGCCTAGGAAACCACTTAATGCAGCCATTTAGTCTTGAAAATGGCCCAGTCTGTGTGTATCAAAGAAGCTTGTTTAAATGCTGGAGCCCACCAGAGCATCCTTCCAGGGCATATCTTTCTGCCCCGCACATCTCCCTAGATGACTGCCAAACAGCACCTTTGACAGTCTTTTCTCCAGAAGCTTAGTGGTACCATTTTATTTGGGGGAGAAAAAAAAGAGAAATGTGCTGCTATATCATCATCATCATCCTCATCAAGACAATGAGCTGCAAATTGGAATGAGCTGCAAATTAGTTAAATGACATCAACAACTCTTACTGTGGACTTAAGTCTCAGAGTGCAGCATTGGCTTTACTATGCCTTGAAACTGCAGATGTGCTACAGTCCTTAAAATCAGGTGGATGCAGATGTGATTTGAAGTCAAGCATGGCTCTGAGAGAGCTTTGGGGATTGGGCCTACACTGGCACTGTTATGTGTCTGGAGTACCCTGCCCCAAGCTATGTGAGAATGAAATTATTTCTGTTGCACATCCTGACCAGAACAACATCGTGGCCACAATAAATGCCTTAATTTTCTGACACCAAAATGTTGAAATAGGGCTTTTGTGTTCCCCACACTTTCAGTGACACCTGGACAGGCCGTGTCCACACAGTGGCAAGGGATCCATGGCAGCCTGACTGCCCCACTGCTGCTTTCCTAGGGGAAGGAATGGCACCCTGGCAGCTACTGCTGCAGGAAGGAAGGCAATGCCAGACACAGGCACAGGCACAGGAGGTAATTGCTGTGCCGGGCCCAGCCCTTGGCAGGGCTGTGTGGCAGCAGCTCTTCCCGCAGGGCCTGCCCATGCACGGCCTGGCAGCAGCCAAAGCTGGAGGCGCCTCTGGAGGCCTTGAGGCCTCTGGAGCTCGTTCACAGCCCAGGGGAAAGGGGACTCGTGCACCAACATCCCTCCTGCTGCAGCTGCTCCAGAGCTGGCCCTGAGTGCCCAGAGGCCCAAGGCACAGGAGCAGCCCCGAGCGGGAGCCCTGGCACGAGCCCAGGGCCAGAGCCAGCCTTGGCTCCCAACTGGGCACAGGCTCCAGGGTGTTGTTGAGGGATGAATGTTCCCAGCGAGGTTGCAGAGGAGTTGTGGCCTGTCCGTGATTGTCCAAAGAACTCTGCTGAGGGTTCTGCTGCTGCCCAGAGCTTTCATTGGCCTCTCAATTGCCTGGGCCTTGTCCTGGCCAGGGAGCCTGCCCAGAGCCGTGCCCTGCTCGCCGGGGCCTTGAGGGGCAGCTGTGCAGCTGGGCCAAGCTGTGCCAGCAGCTCCAGCCGTGCTGGGAAGCCTTGCCAGCTCTGGGCCCTGCTGTGCAGGAGGCTCCCTGTGTGCCCCTGGCAGCTGGGGCCTCAGCCACCTCCTCTCTCCACAGTTCCACCTCTGGACAGGAGTTGAAAAGCCTCAACTGCACTTCCCACCCAAACATCTTGAGCAGCAACTCTAGTAGTAAGAAGGGCCTGGGCAGCCCTCTCCAGAGCTCTGAGAAGAGGACCCCGGAGCAGCGATTTATGAGGAAACCTCCTCCTCATCTCTAGATCCCACTGCCACCTACACTCCCCATGCGTATGCCCGAGCTGCCTTTATCTCTTTCTTGATCTTCCTTTTTCCTGTCACAGCCCATTCCCAAGTTCTTCTATAGACCCCAAGAGCAGCCCAGCACCCTCCAGCCCCTCTTGAGACCAACATGTCCCTTCCTCTGCCCCTGAGCCCCTGGCCCTGCCCTCTCAACAACACCGAAGTTAACTCTGCTCTCTGCCAGGCTAGGTGATGGCCCTTTCTTTTGTTGCACTAAAGGGAAGGTGCCGTCACGCCAGTGTTTGGGTGGCAGCAGCAGCAAAGCCCAGCCGGCAGCAGCGCTGGCTGAGCTCCATGGCCAGGAGCAGGCGTGGATGCCCATGGTGTGGGCAGGCAGGAGCCAGGCAGGGGCTGCTGTGACCAGCGGCGAGGTCCCGAGGGCTGGGGGAGCCCAGGGGGCAGGCAGCAGCATGGGGCCCTGATAAAAAGCAACCCCATTTTGTCTTAGTTTTTCATTTTTAGAAATTAGAAATTTGTAGAAATATTTCAACATATATTTTCTGTAGAGAGATATCCCCAAATATTTCTTCCCAATTACTATAGTAGTTAAAAATTTTTCTAGATAGTTTTAGAATCCAGAAAACGTGACCTCATTTTGTCTTAGTTTTTCATTTTTAGAAATATTTAGAAATATTTTTGTAGAGAGAAATCTCCAAATGTTTCTTCCCCATTACCAGAATACATTCATATTTTTGAAAGTAGTTATAAATTCTGGAAAATTGTTTCCCCTTATACAATAAAAAATAAAATTGCATTTCACTGGTAATCTTTATTCCAGGAAGAAGTAAGACCCCCTCAGCCAGCCCGCCTGCTGCATAGGCTCTTTTCCCGCAGAACCTTTGTACCTAGTCACAACCAAGATACATAAAACCTTTCCTCAGATTTTTCCTGGATTTTTGACAAGCTCAGGTCTTAATCTTCTCAGAAAAACTTTGAGCACAGTTGGAATCTCTACAAGTTACCATCTTTGTTTGCTTCTGGTGGCACTCCCTCAGTTCTAGAGCACGGCCTTCTCTCAGCTTCCTGCTGCCGCCGGGCTCTCCTCCCAGCCTGCTGGGCTCTCTTGGGTGGCACAGCCTGTGCCAAGGGGCGGCAAGGTGCCCGCAGGCCCCAGCTCTGGGGGAAACGGAGAACGTCCTGCCCGCATCCACCGTGCTGCCAGCTCAGCAGCGCAGCACAGCACGGGCTGACACTCCCCATTGCTCCCACAGGTGCAGCAATTCCACCACACGCGTTCCCCATTCCCAGAAGGGAATTGGTTTCGGTCAGGGAACACGCTGCTGGTTAGGGTTAAAGGCAAGCCTGGCTTTTCTCTGGCATGCAGGTGATGGGAGGACCTCTGAAAGGCTGGCAGATGACCGGGGTCCGTCATGAGGCGCACGAGTGGGAAGGGGGTCTTGTACGTATTGGTTTTTGCAGTAAGACATGCGGGGCTTTGGGTCCTTTGGAAGTGGTGCGTGTGGCTGGGGTACCTCATGAGCTTCTATGGGGATTTGGGATCTTTTCTATCGTGTACAGGGGACTGGAGACATCTGTAAGGCTGGCAGGGGCTTGACTTCCTCACGATGACCATGGTGGTTTAGTGCTTGCCATCAAGGCCTGGAGAGGAGCTGAGTCCTTGCTAAGGTGGGCAGGAGGCTGGGTTCTTTTGTGATGCACACAAGGTCGTCTTGGGGTGTGTGCATTGATGTGAACGGATTCCTTGTGAGGCACACAGTGATATTTTCAGTTCCCTGCTGAGGGGTGCAGACATCCCTCATGAGGCACAAAGGAGTATTGATCGCTACTGAGGCTTGCAGGAGTCCCTCATGAGGTGTGCAGTGGCGTTTTTCAGTCTTGTCAGCGCAGCAAAGGCCACGCCCGGTCGACGCTGTGCAAAGTCAGCAGGAAGCTTCCTGCAAAGCCTCGGGCCCAGCCTGCGGGCCCGGCGGGCGGGCGGAGCCCATCCTTGGAGGCCGTGCGGGGCCTCTGGAGCCGCTGCAGCCCTGTCGGGCCAGCCCCAGCCGCGGCGGGGAAGGGCCGTGGCCCCGGGCTCCGCTGGGGCTGCCGGGCAGCACTGCAGGCAAAACAAGAGCCTTGCTATGCCCTGGACTTGTGCTGCAGCCCAAGGCATTTACAGCCATGGCCGTGGCCTTGGGCACAGGAGGCACCAGGGGCTACAGGGCAGAGGAAAAGAACAGTGGGGAGGAGAAAGAGCAGGGACGAGATTGCCCTTGAAAGGCAGAGGCGCTCTGGGGCCCGCTCCTGGCCAGGGAGCCTGCCCAGAGCCGTGCCCTGCTCGCCGGGGCCTTTAGGGGCAGCTGTGCAGCTGGGCCAAGCTGTGCCCGCAGCTCCAGCCGTGCTGGGGAGCCTTGCCAGCTCTGGGCCCTGCTGTGCAGGAGGCTCCCTGTGTGCCCCTGGCAGCTGAGGCCTCAGCCACCTCCTCTCTTCACAGGAGCGCCTCTGCAGCTTCACAAGACCGGCCAAGTAACTCAGGCATGGGGAACTGGACCTGTCATCAGCCATGCCCAAGCCATTGCTACACATGTCAGCCACCACTGTATTATGAGCTTCTTGCTGTGGACGTTTGGCCATCACCCGGTTCAGGAGCCTCTGTCCCCTAAAGTCCTGGCCCTGGCGTCCGGCCAGGACCAAAGATGGGCCCCTCCTGCCAGGGAAAGGCTTGAGCAACACCTCTAGGCTTCAGCTCTGGTCTCTGGGTGGTAGCACCAGCACTGGCTGATCTGAGTGTCTGGCCACAGCCAGAGCTGGGCAGGCAGCCGCCGGGCATGGGCCTCCTGACGCACCACGTTTTGGTTTGTTTTTCATTTTCAGAAATCAGAAATTTTTAGGAATATTTACATTTATATTTCTTTTTAGAAAGAAATCCCACCAAAATTCTCCCGTTTTTCCATAGACGTTTAGGAATTTTCAAAGTAGCTGTAGAATTTAAGGAAAACTTAGAACATTTTACACTTCTAGAATAAAAAACAGAATTGCATTTAATTGGTAATCTTTATTCTAGGAAGAACTAAGTCAACCCAAGACAACTAGTATACTGGAGAGGCTCTTTTCCCACTGCAAATTGGTACCTAGCCACAAAAACGAACGTAAAACCTTTTCCCTGATATTTCCCGGGATTTCTGACAAGCTCACCTCTCAGCCTTCACAGGCAAACTTTGAGCACAGCAGGAATCTCTTCAAGGCACCATCTTTGTTTGCTTCTTCAAGAACTGCCTCAGTTCTAGTGCAGAGGCTTCTCTCAGCTTTGTGCCGCCCTGCTCCGCCCCAAGCCTGTCCTGAGCCCTCTCCTGCAGCTGCTGTGCTGCCATGGAGCTGCTGTAAAACACAGCAGCTCTGCCACACCCGCTCAGCAGGACTGGAGAAGCTTTCTGGCCTTGCCTACATTAGCCTGGTGGCTTCTCTAAACACAGCTTGAGCTTTTGAATGCTTGCTTTCACCTGGCACACAAACTGATGCTGCCTTTCTCTTGGAGGCTAAACTCCCATGGGCTTCAAAAGCTTTCTGGCCAGCATACAGCCTAGGAAACCACTTAATGCAGCCATTTAGTCTTGAAAATGGCCCAGTCTGTGTGTATCAAAGAAGCTTGTTTAAATGCTGGAGCCCACCAGAGCATCCTTCCAGGGCATATCTTTCTGCCCCGCACCTCTCCCTAGATGACTGCCAAACAGCACCTTTGACAGTCTTTTCTCCAGAAGCTTAATGGTACCATTTTATTTGGGGGAGAAAAAAAAGAGAAATGTGCTGCTATATCATCATCATCATCCTCATCAAGACAATGAGCTGCAAATTGGAATGAGCTGCAAATTAGTTAAATGACATCAACAACTCTTACTGTGGACTTAAGTCTCAGAGTGCAGCATTGGCTTTACTATGCCTTGAAACTGCAGATGTGCTACAGTCCTTAAAATCAGGTGGATGCAGATGTGATTTGAAGTCAAGCATGGCTCTGAGAGAGCTTTGGGGATTGGGCCTACACTGGCACTGTTATGTGTCTGGAGTACCCTGCCCCAAGCTATGTGAGAATGAAATTATTTCTGTTGCACATCCTGACCAGAACAACATCGTGGCCACAATAAATGCCTTAATTTTCTGACACCAAAATGTTGAAATAGGGCTTTTGTGTTCCCCACACTTTCAGTGACACCTGGACAGGCCGTGTCCACACAGTGGCAAGGGATCCATGGCAGCCTGACTGCCCCACTGCTGCTTTCCTAGGGGAAGGAATGGCACCCTGGCAGCTACTGCTGCAGGAAGGAAGGCAATGCCAGACACAGGCACAGGCACAGGAGGTAATTGCTGTGCCGGGCCCAGCCCTTGGCAGGGCTGTGTGGCAGCAGCTCTTCCCGCAGGGCCTGCCCATGCACGGCCTGGCAGCAGCCAAAGCTGGAGGCGCCTCTGGAGGCCTTGAGGCCTCTGGAGCTCGTTCACAGCCCAGGGGAAAGGGGACTCGTGCACCAACATCCCTCCTGCTGCAGCTGCTCCAGAGCTGGCCCTGAGTGCCCAGAGGCCCAAGGCACAGGAGCAGCCCCGAGCGGGAGCCCTGGCACGAGCCCAGGGCCAGAGCCAGCCTTGGCTCCCAACTGGGCACAGGCTCCAGGGTGTTGTTGAGGGATGAATGTTCCCAGCGAGGTTGCAGAGGAGTTGTGGCCTGTCCGTGATTGTCCAAAGAACTCTGCTGAGGGTTCTGCTGCTGCCCAGAGCTTTCATTGGCCTCTCAATTGCCCGGGCCTTGTCCTGGCCAGGGAGCCTGCCCAGAGCCGTGCCCTGCTCGCCGGGGCCTTGAGGGGCAGCTGTGCAGCTGGGCCAAGCTGTGCCAGCAGCTCCAGCCTTGCTGGGGAGCCTTGCCAGCTCTGGGCCCTGCTGTGCAGGAGGCTCCCTGTGTGCCCCTGGCAGCTGGGGCCTCAGCCACCTCCTCTCTCCACAGTTCCACCTCTGGACAGGAGTTGAAAAGCCTCAACTGCACTTCCCACCCAAACATCTTGAGCAGCAACTCTAGTAGTAAGAAGGGCCTGGGCAGCCCTCTCCAGAGCTCTGAGAAGAGGACCCCGGAGCAGCGATTTATGAGGAAACCTCCTCCTCATCTCTAGATCCCACTGCCACCTACACTCCCCATGCGTATGCCCGAGCTGCCTTTATCTCTTTCTTGATCTTCCTTTTTCCTGTCACAGCCCATTCCCAAGTTCTTCTATAGACCCCAAGAGCAGCCCAGCACCCTCCAGCCCCTCTTGAGACCAACATGTCCCTTCCTCTGCCCCTGAGCCCCTGGCCCTGCCCTCTCAACAACACCGAAGTTAACTCTGCTCTCTGCCAGGCTAGGTGATGGCCCTTTCTTTTGTTGCACTAAAGGGAAGGTGCCGTCACGCCAGTGTTTGGGTGGCAGCAGCAGCAAAGCCCAGCCGGCAGCAGCGCTGGCTGAGCTCCATGGCCAGGAGCAGGCGTGGATGCCCATGGTGTGGGCAGGCAGGAGCCAGGCAGGGGCTGCTGTGACCAGCGGCGAGGTCCCGAGGGCTGGGGGAGCCCAGGGGGCAGGCAGCAGCATGGGGCCCTGATAAAAAGCAACCCCATTTTGTCTTAGTTTTTCATTTTTAGAAATTAGAAATTTGTAGAAATATTTCAACATATTTTTTCTGTAGAGAGATATCCCCAAATATTTCTTCCCAATTACTATAGTAGTTAAAAATTTTTCTAGATAGTTTTAGAATCCAGAAAACGTGACCTCATTTTGTCTTAGTTTTTCATTTTTAGAAATATTTAGAAATATTTTTGTAGAGAGAAATCTCCAAATGTTTCTTCCCCATTACCAGAATACATTCATATTTTTGAAAGTAGTTATAAATTCTGGAAAATTGTTTCCCCTTATACAATAAAAAATAAAATTGCATTTCACTGGTAATCTTTATTCCAGGAAGAAGTAAGACCCCCTCAGCCAGCCCGCCTGCTGCATAGGCTCTTTTCCCGCAGAACCTTTGTACCTAGTCACAACCAAGATACATAAAACCTTTCCTCAGATTTTTCCTGGATTTTTGACAAGCTCAGGTCTTAATCTTCTCAGAAAAACTTTGAGCACAGTTGGAATCTCTACAAGTTACCATCTTTGTTTGCTTCTGGTGGCACTCCCTCAGTTCTAGAGCACGGCCTTCTCTCAGCTTCCTGCTGCCGCCGGGCTCTCCTCCCAGCCTGCTGGGCTCTCTTGGGTGGCACAGCCTGTGCCAAGGGGCGGCAAGGTGCCCGCAGGCCCCAGCTCTGGGGGAAACGGAGAACGTCCTGCCCGCATCCACCGTGCTGCCAGCTCAGCAGCGCAGCACAGCACGGGCTGACACTCCCCATTGCTCCCACAGGTGCAGCAATTCCACCACACGCGTTCCCCATTCCCAGAAGGGAATTGGTTTCGGTCAGGGAACACGCTGCTGGTTAGGGTTAATGGCAAGCCTGGCTTTTCTCTGGCATGCAGGTGATGGGGGGACCTCTGAAAGGCTGGCAGATGACCGGGGTCTGTCATGAGGCGCACGAGTGGGAAGGGGGTCTTGTACGTATTGGGTTTTGCAGTAAGACATGCGGGGCTTTGGGTCCTTTGGAAGTGGTGCGTGTGGCTGGGGTACCTCATGAGCTTCTATGGGGATTTGGGATCTTTTCTATCGTGTACAGGGGACTGGAGACATCTGTAAGGCTGGCAGGGGCTTGACTTCCTCACGATGACCATGGTGGTTTAGTGCTTGCCATCAAGGCCTGGAGAGGCGCTGAGTCCTTGCTAAGGTGGGCAGGAGGCTGGGTTCTTTTGTGATGCACACAAGGTCGTCTTGGGGTGTGTGCATTGATGTGAACGGATTCCTTGTGAGGCACACAGGGATATTTTCAGGTCCCTGCTGAGGGGTGCAGACATCCCTCATGAGGCACAAAGGAGTATTGATCGCTACTGAGGCTTGCAGGAGTCCCTCATGAGGTGTGCAGTGGCGTTTTTCAGTCTTGTCAGCGCAGCAAATGCCACGCCCGGTCGACGCTGTGCAAAGTCAGCAGGAAGCTTCCTGCAAAGCCTCGGGCCCAGCCTGCGGGCCCGGCGGGCGGGCGGAGCCCATCCTTGGAGGCCGTGCGGGGCCTCTGGAGCCGCTGCAGCCCTGTCGGGCCAGCCCCAACCCCGGCGGGGAAGGGCCGCAGCCTCGGGCTCTGCTGGGGCTGCCGGGCAGCACCGCAGGCAAAACAAGAGCCTTGCTATGCTCTGGACTTGTGCTGCAGCCCAAGGCATTTACAGCCATGGCCGTGGCCTTGGGCACAGGAGGCACCAGGGGCTACAGGGCAGAGGAAAAGAACAGTGGGGAGGAGAAAGAGCAGGGACGAGATTGCCCTTGAAAGGCAGAGGCGCTCTGGGGCCCGCTCCTGGCCAGGGAGCCTGCCCAGAGCCGTGCCCTGCTCGCCGGGGCCTTGAGGGGCAGCTGTGCAGCTGGGCCAAGCTGTGCCAGCAGCTCCAGCCGTGCTGGGGAGCCTTGCCAGCTCTGGGCCCTGCTGTGCAGGAGCCTCCCTGTGTGCCACTGGCAGCTAGGGCCTCATCCACTTCCTCTTTTCACAGGAGCGCCTCTGCAGCTTCACAAGACCAGCCAAAAACCTCAGCCAGGGAGAACTGGACCTGTCATCTCCCAAGTCTGTGTCAGTGTCTGTTGTCCCTTTTACAGCTGCATTACCATCTTATATGCTGGGAGATGCTGTTGCCACCACCACCTAGAACAGGACCCTCTGTCGCCAAGTTGCTGGCCCTGGTTTCCTGCCAGGCCAGGAGGTGAAGCCCTTCTGCCAGGGAAGGGCCTGAGTCCACCAACATCTTTGGGCTGCAGCTCAGGTGTCTGTGTGCTACCACCAGTGCTGGCGGAGCTGCTTTTCTGGGCAAAGCCAGGGCTGGGCAGGCAGCAGCCAGATTTGGGGCTCCTGAGAAAAAGAGACCCCATTTTGTATGCATTTTACATTTTTACACGTCAGACATTGTTCAAAATATTCATAAACAATTTTTGTAGAAAAAAATCCCCATATATTTCTTCCCTTTTTCCCAAAGGAATTCAGGACTTTTCAAAGTTGTTTTAGAATTCCGAAAAATTTAGAACACTTTTACACTTGCAGAATAAAAAATAAAACTGCATTTATTTGGCAATCTTTACTCTAAGAAGAACTAAGTCATCACAAGGCACCCAGCATACTGGAGAGGCTCTTTGCCCACTGGACATTTTTACTTAGTGACAACAACCAACTTAAAACCTTTTCCCAGGTATTTTCTGGGATTTCTGAGAAGCTCACCTCTCTGTCTTCAGAGGCAAACTTTGAGCACACTGGGAATCTCCTGCTGTGCAGGAGGGTCTCTGTGTGCCAGCTGCAACTGGGACCTCAGAAACCTCCTGACTCAACAGGCGTCCGTCTGCAGCTTCACAGGAGCGGCCCAACGCCTCAGTCTGGGACACCTGTACCAGACATTCCCCATTGCCATGCCCACCCCTCATGCCCCTGTCACAGTTGCTTTCCCAACTTGTTGCTGTGCAGATGCTGCCAGCACCCAAACAAGGTCCTCTCCCCCTGAAGGCACTGGCCCTGATCTCTGGCCCCTAATGAAGGTGGGCAGAGCTTGGCCCAGCATTTCTGTTGCAATAAAGAGATGGAGCTGCCACCCCAATGTCCGGGTGGCAGCAGCACCAAAGCCCAACTGGCAGCCGCACAGGCTCAGCTCCGTGCCCAGGAGCAGCCGTGGATGCCCACGGTGTGGGCAGGCAGGAGCCAGGCAGGGGCTGCTGTGACCAGCGGCGGGGTCCCCAGGGCTGGGGGAGCCCATGCTGAGTGTCCCTGGGCTGAGGGCACATTTCCTTCCCTGGCATCATCTGGGACTGGACCTCCTCCAGTGGCAAGCGCAGGAAAAGAGGGAAGCCGTCAGGATCATCTCCAAGGACACAGTCTAACCTGCAATGTCAGCAGGTGACAAATAAGGTTTTGCTGAGCAGTGGACCTGTGATACAGGAAAACAATCAAGGCAGTTCATTTCTACAGATGGGGGCACACCCTGAGGGTACAGCTGAGGCTATGAGGTCACAGCAGGCTCAGGGGTCACAGCAGGTTGAGGTCACAGTTGGCTCTGAGGTCACAGATGTCCCAGACCCGGTGGTTGCACAGCAGCACAAGGAGCGAGCAGTCAGTGCTTGAGCACAACTGTTGCGGCAGCAGCAGCGGCGGTGGCAGCAGTGGTGCTGACATTGGGACAGCGGTGTCAGGACAGCGGTGGCAGCAAGAGCTGCGGGACTGGCAGAGGGCAAGGCAGCATGGCCCTTGCTCTGCGCCTCTTCCTCCTGCTCCTCCTGGCCGTGGCCCTGCCTGCCAGGGCTGCCCAGGCTGCTCCGCTGCAAGCGCGGCGAGCAGGTGAGCCGGCAGCCTGGCTCCCCTTTCCCGGGACAGCGCTCCCTGCTCCCCGGGAAGCGCTGGGGATGGTTTTCCCCAGGCCTTTAGGGAGGGTTTCCTCTGGGAAAGGGAGAGAGCCCCCAGGGCCCTCGCAGCGTCTGATTCCTCTTCAGGGATGTGTCACAGGGCCTGTAAAGAAGGTGCAGAGTGACCAGGAGCCAGCCCAGAGCTCCCCAGGCCCCTGTGCAGCTTTGGCCTTGTCCATTTCCACCTGGCTCCCATAACCTTACCCAACCCCTTTGCAGTGCCCAATTCCCAGAGGAGGAGGGGCATCCCAGCGCACATTGAAAGGGTTTGCATCTTTGCTCCATTCTAGATTTGGATAACGACTTCAAAGATTTGGAAGGCCTGCAGAATGACACTTTGAATATCTTGGAGAATGTCATAGGCAAGTTCTGAATTTCCATTTTTACTGGCAGAATAATCAGTGTCAGTGTGGCAAGAGATCACACATCTGCCATTTTCATTGAGTCAGCGGTGAAGAACTCTGAAAAGCTTGCCCTGCTCCTTTCTGGAGCACTGAAGGATCCTGCAGGATCGCTGTCAATGGGAGGAAGGAGCATTTAGCTGTCCATCTTCCTCCCATGTGCAGTGCCACTGTGTCCTTCCGTGTGCTCTGTGCAGCCACAGAGAAGAGCAGGGAGGGAAGGGGCCGGGCCCAGGGCTGTGCCCCGGGGCTGAGGCTTGCCTGCAGCCTGAGGATCTCCTACAGTGCCACAGGAGCTGTTCTGTCCTGCCTTTCTTTGCAGCTGAACCTGTTGCTGAAGGTGATCTGGCTTCCCAACCCACGTCCAGGACTGAGCCTCTGGGAGATGGTGAGGGTAGGTCAAGGCCTTTCACCTGGGAGAGCTGCCAGCTCAGGGCCCAAAGCTTGGCCAGGGGGGCATCGCTGCAGGTGCCAGGACAGAGCCATGCACGTGTGTGCCCTCGCCCTGCGCGATCCCCTCACCGCTCCTGCGGCTCAGTGGTGCCCATGCAGCTGAGCAGAGATGGCAGAAGCTTCTGTGGCTGTTGAGTTACAGGTGTGTCCGCAGACAGGACTTCTCCAGCTTCCTTGCTGAGTCCTGCACACAAGCCCAGATCCAATCGCAGGGGTGAGTATTGTGACCCTGCTGACCCCACAGGCTGAGCCCTGCTTTTGTGGCATCCATTCATGGGAAATAGAACCGTGTTGCTCTTAGGTCCCCCAACGGGAAAGTACAAAGCTACAAGACACATGAAACCCCATGAGCCATCTGAACACATGAGGCAAATGCTGAAGGAAATGCTTCAGGCAGGACAAGGTGGGTGCATTTCCCTCAGCCTTGTCCTGGGGCTCAGCAGCCGGGGGCTTTGGCTGCACATCTGGACACGCCGTGCCCGGCACAGCGGGAAGGGATCCATGGCAGCCTGGCTGCCCCGCTGCTGCTTCCACGCCCTGCAGGGCTGTTTGCCAGCCTGGCCTGGCTGCAGCTTCTCCCCAGCCTCTGCAGGAAGGCATTGGGCATCAGCTGAGAGGGAGCCGGAACAGCACCATGGGTCTGAGATCTCCTGTGATTTCCCGGTCTCCGGGAAGATCAAGAGGGGTGGTGATTTCGAGAAGGGAGAGGTTTTGCCCAGCTGCCAAGCTTGGCTGCCTTCCAGATCATTATAAATGTCTTTGAGAGGCATTGCTTCCTGAAGATGCCACCTTCTCATTGTGGAACAGCCCCACCTGATCCAGCTCTCCCTTTTCCTCTCTCCAGAGATGGATGGAGAGGCTGTGCAGAAGACTCAGTTTCCCCGAGGAAGCAGTGGTTCATTGGCAGCCTCTGCTGCAGGAAGGGAGGCGATGTCAGGCACAGCCACAGGAGGTAATTGCTGTGCCTCTGGGCCTGAGCCCTGCTGAGGCTGGAGCTGCCCTCTCTGCTGCTTGGCACTGCGGGCACAGCCCGGACAAGACGGGCACAGCCCAGAGGAATTGTCCCGAGCAGGCTCAGGGCACTCGGGTACTGAGCTGTCCTGCTGGGCTCCCTCCGTGGGAGACACGTCCCCAAACCTGGGAGCAGCTGCATGGGGTGCCCATGGTGGGGAAAGGGCAGAGGAGAAGAGCAAGGCTCCAGTGGGTCCTGACAGGGCCTGGTTATGTGCCCATGGGCTTTGGGATCTGTCCCATGGGAAAGAGGGATGGAGAGATAGAAGAAGGCAGAAAGCGAAGAATGGAGGGTGCGTAGAAAGGATTGAAGGGTAGAAGGATAGTTGTGGCACTGGCTGCTGCATTTTTCCTCAGAGATTTAGGGAGGATTTACTGTCCTGGAGTGAGAGAACCTAATCCCCTTTGAGCTGTTCCAGGCACCTTTAAGGGATGTTGCACAGGCCTGCAAAGAGTGTGGACAGCCACCAGGAGCCTGCCCTGAGCTTCCCAGGCCTCTGTGCCATTTGGCCATGTCAATTGACATCTGTCTGCCACGGGATTACCTGATCCCTTTGCAGTGCCCAATTCCCAGGGGACCAAGGGCATCCCAGCGCAGATGGAAAGGGTTTGGGTCTTTGCTCCATTCTAGATTTTAATCATGACTTGGAGGATTTTCGAGTTCTGCAGAATGATACTTTGAATGTCTTGGAGAATGCTGGAGGCAAGTTCTGAATTTCGATTTTTACTGGCAGAATAATCAGTGTCAGTGTGGCAAGAGATCACACATCTGCCATTTTCGTTAAGGTTAAGTCAGCGGTGAAGAATTCTGAAAAGCTGGCCCGGCTCCTTTCTGGAGCCCTGAGTGATCCCACAGGATCGCTGTCAGTGGGAGGAAGGAGCATTTAGCTGTCCATCCTCCTCCCATGTGCAAAGCCACTGTGTCCTACTGTGTGCTCTGTGCAGCAACAGAAGAGAGTAAAGAGGGAAGGGGCCGGGCCCAGGGCTGTGCCCCGGGGCTGAGCCTTGCCTGCAGCCTGAGGATCTCCTACAGTGCCACAGGAGCTGTTCTGTCCTGCCTTTCTCTGCAGCTGAACCTGTTGGTGAAGGTGATCTGTCTTTCCAAACCACATCCATGACTGAGCCTCTGGGAGATGGTGAGGGTAGGTCAAGGCCTTTCCCCTGGGAGAGCTGCCAGCTCAGAGCCCAAAGCTCGGCCAGGGGGGCATCGCTGCAGGTGCCAGGACAGAGCCATGCACGTGTGTGCCCTCGCCCTGCGCGATCCCCTCACCGCTCCTGCGGCTCAGTGGTGCCCGTGCAGCTGAGCTGAGATGACAGAAGCTTCTGTGGCTGTTGAGTTACAGGGGTGTCCGCAGACAGGACTTCTCCAGCTTCCTTGCTGACTCCTGCACACAAGCCCAGATCCAATCGTAGGGGTGAGTATTGTGACCCTGCTGACCCCACAGGCTGAGCCCTGCTTTTGTGGCATCCATTCATGGGAAATAGAACTGTGTTGCTCTTAGGTCCCCCAACGGGAAAGTACAAAGCTACACGACACATGAAACCCCATGAGCCATCTGAACACATGAGGAAAATGCTGAAGGAAATGCAGCCGGCAGGACAAAGTGAGTGCATTTCCCTCAGCCTTGTCCTGGGGCTCAGCAGCCGGGGGCTTTGGCTGCACATCTGGACACGCCGTGCCCGGCACAGCGGGAAGGGATCCATGGCAGCCTGGCTGCCCCGCTGCTGCTTCCACGCCCTGCAGGGCTGTTTGCCAGCCTGGCCTGGCTGCAGCTTCTCCCCAGCCTCTGCAGGAAGGCATTTGGCATCAGCTGAAAGGGAGTCCAAAGAGCACCATGGGTCTGAGATCCCCTGTGATTTCCCGGTCACCAGGCAGATCAAGAGTGATAGTGATTTCGAGAAGGGAGAGCCTTTTCCAGGCGCCCAGGCTTGGATGCCTTCCAGAGCATTAATGTCTTTGAGAGGCATTGCTTCCTGAAGATGTGAACTTCTCATTGTGGAACAGCCCCACCTGATCCAGCTCTCCCTTTTCCTCTCTCCAGAGACGGATAGAGAGGCTGTGCAGAAGACTCAGTTTCCTAGAAGAAGCAGTGGCTCATTGGCAGCCTCTTCTGCAGGAAGGGAGGCGATGCCAGGCACAGCCACAGGAGGTAATTGCTGTGCCTCTGGGCCTGAGCCCTGCTGAGGCTTGAGCTGCCCTCTCTGCTGCTTGGCACTGCGGGCACAGCCCGGACAAGACGGGCACAGCCCAGAGGAATTGTCCTGAGCAGGCTCAGGGCACTCGGGTACTGAGCTGTCCTGCTGGGCTCCCTCCGTGGGAGACACATCCCCAAACCTGGGAGCGGCTGCACGGGGTGCCCATGGTGGGGAAAGGGCAGAGGAGAAGAGCAAGGCTCCAGTGGCTCCTGACAGGGCCTGGCTATGTGGCCGTGGGCTGGGGGATTTGTCCCAGGGGAAAGAGGGATGGAGAGATGGAAGAAGGAAGAAAGGGAAGGGAGAGTGTGTAGGAGGGACAGAGGGGTAGAAGGATAGTTGTGGCACTGCCTGCTGCATTTTTCCTCAGAGATTTAGGGAGGATTTACGGTGTGGGAGTGAGAGAACCTAATCCCCTTTGGGCTGTTCCAGGAACCTTTTGAGGGATGCTGCACAGGGCCGGCAAACAGGGTGGAGAGTGACCAGGAACCTGCCTAGAGCTCCCCAGGCCCCTGTGCAGCTTCGGCCTTGTCCATTCACATCTGGCTCCCACGGCCTTTCCCGACCCCCTTGCAGTGCCCATTTCCCAGGGGCAGACGGGGATCCCAACACATCCTGAAAAATTTTCTAATCTGTGCTCACTTCCAGATGAACTTGCTGGGAAGGCTTCTCCATTAACTTGGCTGCAGAAAGCTTTGGAGCCCTTGGAGCCTCCTCCAGGTGTGTTCTCACAGTGCCACCAAAGATATGGCAGCAGGACTCAGAGTTCTTTGTTAGGGAAGATAACAACAACAACAACAATAATAATAATAATAATAATATAATAATAGTAGTAATAATAATAATAATTTAAAAAAAAAACAATGCAGTAATACAACACACTGACAGAGACAGGATAGGAACTGACACTCTGTGGACCAGGGTGGTGGCAGCTGTCCCATTAAATGGTGGTTGCAGCACTTATGCAGTGACAGGTGTGGTTCTGTTGGAGCAGTGATCCTGTAGAAGGGTGTAGTCCTCCTCTGAAGATCCAGTGGTGGTGTAGATGGGCCTGGTCTTCCTCTGGAAATCCAGTGGAGGAGAAAGCAGTTCCTCTGGGCATCCAGTGGAAAAGGTTGCCTGTAGTCTTTCAAATCTCACATTATATCCAGATAGGAATGCTTGGCTCTGCACTGTGGCCAGAGCTTCTCACAATGGGATGAGGTAATTTTATCAGCCATGCAGTGACTCTCAATGGCCCATTAACAGAAGGTATCAGCCATGCAGTGACTCTCAATGGCCCATTAACAGAAGGTAACTCCCCAGAGGGAGGATGGGTTGTGGGGGAGATGAAGAAAAATGCCCAATGAACAGAAGGTAACTGCTTTACAGATAGGAATAAAATACACACGCCCATTTCCAACCTTAGACATCTGGCTGTTCAGTTACAGGTGTGTCTGCTGGGAGGACTTTTCCTGCAACTTTGCTGATTCCTGCATACAAGCCAGGCTCCCATCGCAGGGGTGAGTAGTGTGTCCCTGCTGACCCCACAGGCTGAGCCCTGCTTTTGTGGCATGCATTCATGGGAAATGGAACTACTATCTCTTAAGGTCCGCCCAGAGGGAAGAACAAACCTAGAGGCGAGAAGAGATCTTTTGAGTCAAACAACATCATGAAACAAATGGTGGAGGAACTGCACAAAGGGAATGGTGAGAGCATTTCCCTCAGTCTTGTCCTGGGGCTCAGCAGCCGGGGGCTTTGGCTGCACATCTGGACACGCCGTGCCCGGCACAGCAGGAAGAGATCCATGGCAGCCTGGCTGCCCCGCTGCTGCTTCCACGCCCTGCAGGGCTGTTTGCCAGCCTGGCCTGGCTGAAGCTTCTCCCCAGCCTCTGCAGGAAGGCATTGGGCATCAGCTGAGAGGGAGCCGGAACAGCACCATGGGTCTGAGATCTCCTGTGATTTCCCGGTCTCCGGGAAGATCAAGAGGGGTGGTGATTTCGAGAAGGGAGAGGTTTTGCCCAGCTGCCAAGCTTGGCTGCCTTCCAGATCATTATAAATGTCTTTGAGAGGCATTGCTTCCTGAAGATGCCACCTTCTCATTGTGGAACAGCCCCACCTGATCCAGCTCTCCCTTTTCCTCTCTCCAGAGATGGATGGAGAGGCTGTGCAGAAGACTCAGTTTCCCCGAGGAAGCAGTGGCTCATTGGCCGCCTCTGCTGCAGGAAGGGAGGCGATGTCAGGCACAGCCACAGGAGGTAATTGCTGTGCCTCTGGGCCTGAGCCCTGCTGAGGCTGGAGCTGCCCTCTCTGCTGCTTGGCACTGCGGGCACAGCCCGGACAAGACGGGCACAGCCCAGAGGAATTGTCCCGAGCAGGCTCAGGGCACTCGGGTACTGAGCTGTCCTGCTGGGCTCCCTCCGTGGGAGACACGTCCCCAAACCTGGGAGCAGCTGCATGGGGTGCCCATGGTGGGGAAAGGGCAGAGGAGAAGAGCAAGGCTCCAGTGGGTCCTGACAGGGCCTGGTTATGTGCCCATGGGCTTTGGGATCTGTCCCATGGGAAAGAGGGATGGAGAGATAGAAGAAGGCAGAAAGCGAAGAATGGAGGGTGCGTAGAAAGGATTGAAGGGTAGAAGGATAGTTGTGGCACTGGCTGCTGCATTTTTCCTCAGAGATTTAGGGAGGATTTACTGTCCTGGAGTGAGAGAACCTAATCCCCTTTGAGCTGTTCCAGGCACCTTTAAGGGATGTTGCACAGGCCTGCAAAGAGTGTGGACAGCGACCAGGAGCCTGCCCTGAGCTTCCCAGGCCTCTGTGCCATTTGGCCATGTCAATTGACATCTGTCTGCCACGGGATTACCTGATCCCTTTGCAGTGCCCAATTCCCAGGGGACCAAGGGCATCCCAGCGCAGATGGAAAGGGTTTGGGTCTTTGCTCCATTCTAGATTTTAATCATGACTTGGAGGATTTTCGAGTTCTGCAGAATGATACTTTGAATGTCTTGGAGAATGCTGGAGGCAAGTTCTGAATTTCGATTTTTACTGGCAGAATAATCAGTGTCAGTGTGGCAAGAGATCACACATCTGCCATTTTCGTTAAGGTTAAGTCAGCGGTGAAGAATTCTGAAAAGCTGGCCCGGCTCCTTTCTGGAGCCCTGAGTGATCCCACAGGATCGCTGTCAGTGGGAGGAAGGAGCATTTAGCTGTCCATCCTCCTCCCATGTGCAAAGCCACTGTGTCCTACTGTGTGCTCTGTGCAGCAACAGAAGAGAGTAAAGAGGGAAGGGGCCGGGCCCAGGGCTGTGCCCCGGGGCTGAGCCTTGCCTGCAGCCTGAGGATCTCCTACAGTGCCACAGGAGCTGTTCTGTCCTGCCTTTCTCTGCAGCTGAACCTGTTGGTGAAGGTGATCTGTCTTTCCAAACCACATCCATGACTGAGCCTCTGGGAGATGTTGAGGGTAGGTCAAGGCCTTTCCCCTGGGAGAGCTGCCAGCTCAGAGCCCAAAGCTCGGCCAGGGGGGCATCGCTGCAGGTGCCAGGACAGAGCCATGCACGTGTGTGCCCTCGCCCTGCGCGATCCCCTCACCGCTCCTGCGGCTCAGTGGTGCCCGTGCAGCTGAGCTGAGATGACAGAAGCTTCTGTGGCTGTTGAGTTACAGGGGTGTCCGCAGACAGGACTTCTCCAGCTTCCTTGCTGACTCCTGCACACAAGCCCAGATCCAATCGTAGGGGTGAGTATTGTGACCCTGCTGACCCCACAGGCTGAGCCCTGCTTTTGTGGCATCCATTCATGGGAAATAGAACTGTGTTGCTCTTAGGTCCCCCAACGGGAAAGTACAAAGCTACACGACACATGAAACCCCATGAGCCATCTGAACACATGAGGAAAATGCTGAAGGAAATGCAGCCGGCAGGACAAAGTGAGTGCATTTCCCTCAGCCTTGTCCTGGGGCTCAGCAGCCGGGGGCTTTGGCTGCACATCTGGACACGCCGTGCCCGGCACAGCGGGAAGGGATCCATGGCAGCCTGGCTGCCCCGCTGCTGCTTCCACGCCCTGCAGGGCTGTTTGCCAGCCTGGCCTGGCTGCAGCTTCTCCCCAGCCTCTGCAGGAAGGCATTTGGCATCAGCTGAAAGGGAGTCCAAAGAGCACCATGGGTCTGAGATCCCCTGTGATTTCCCGGTCACCAGGCAGATCAAGAGTGATAGTGATTTCGAGAAGGGAGAGCCTTTTCCAGGCGCCCAGGCTTGGATGCCTTCCAGAGCATTAATGTCTTTGAGAGGCATTGCTTCCTGAAGATGTGAACTTCTCATTGTGGAACAGCCCCACCTGATCCAGCTCTCCCTTTTCCTCTCTCCAGAGACGGATAGAGAGGCTGTGCAGAAGACTCAGTTTCCTAGAAGAAGCAGTGGCTCATTGGCAGCCTCTTCTGCAGGAAGGGAGGCGATGCCAGGCACAGCCACAGGAGGTAATTGCTGTGCCTCTGGGCCTGAGCCCTGCTGAGGCTTGAGCTGCCCTCTCTGCTGCTTGGCACTGCGGGCACAGCCCGGACAAGACGGGCACAGCCCAGAGGAATTGTCCTGAGCAGGCTCAGGGCACTCGGGTACTGAGCTGTCCTGCTGGGCTCCCTCCGTGGGAGACACATCCCCAAACCTGGGAGCGGCTGCACGGGGTGCCCATGGTGGGGAAAGGGCAGAGGAGAAGAGCAAGGCTCCAGTGGCTCCTGACAGGGCCTGGCTATGTGGCCGTGGGCTGGGGGATTTGTCCCAGGGGAAAGAGGGATGGAGAGATGGAAGAAGGAAGAAAGGGAAGGGAGAGTGTGTAGGAGGGACAGAGGGGTAGAAGGATAGTTGTGGCACTGCCTGCTGCATTTTTCCTCAGAGATTTAGGGAGGATTTACGGTGTGGGAGTGAGAGAACCTAATCCCCTTTGGGCTGTTCCAGGAACCTTTTGAGGGATGCTGCACAGGGCCGGCAAACAGGGTGGAGAGTGACCAGGAACCTGCCTAGAGCTCCCCAGGCCCCTGTGCAGCTTCGGCCTTGTCCATTCACATCTGGCTCCCACGGCCTTTCCCGACCCCCTTGCAGTGCCCATTTCCCAGGGGCAGACGGGGATCCCAACACATCCTGAAAAATTTTCTAATCTGTGCTCACTTCCAGATGAACTTGCTGGGAAGGCTTCTCCATTAACTTGGCTGCAGAAAGCTTTGGAGCCCTTGGAGCCTCCTCCAGGTGTGTTCTCACAGTGCCACCAAAGATATGGCAGCAGGACTCAGAGTTCTTTGTTAGGGAAGATAACAACAACAACAACAATAATAATAATAATAATAATATAATAATAGTAGTAATAATAATAATAATTTTAAAAAAAAACAATGCAGTAATACAACACACTGACAGAGACAGGATAGGAACTGACACTCTGTGGACCAGGGTGGTGGCAGCTGTCCCATTAAATGGTGGTTGCAGCACTTATGCAGTGACAGGTGTGGTTCTGTTGGAGCAGTGATCCTGTAGAAGGGTGTAGTCCTCCTCTGAAGATCCAGTGGTGGTGTAGATGGGCCTGGTCTTCCTCTGGAAATCCAGTGGAGGAGAAAGCAGTTCCTCTGGGCATCCAGTGGAAAAGGTTGCCTGTAGTCTTTCAAATCTCACATTATATCCAGATAGGAATGCTTGGCTCTGCACTGTGGCCAGAGCTTCTCACAATGGGATGAGGTAATTTTATCAGCCATGCAGTGACTCTCAATGGCCCATTAACAGAAGGTATCAGCCATGCAGTGACTCTCAATGGCCCATTAACAGAAGGTAACTCCCCAGAGGGAGGATGGGTTGTGGGGGAGATGAAGAAAAATGCCCAATGAACAGAAGGTAACTGCTTTACAGATAGGAATAAAATACACACGCCCATTTCCAACCTTAGACATCTGGCTGTTCAGTTACAGGTGTGTCTGCTGGGAGGACTTTTCCTGCAACTTTGCTGATTCCTGCATACAAGCCAGGCTCCCATCGCAGGGGTGAGTAGTGTGTCCCTGCTGACCCCACAGGCTGAGCCCTGCTTTTGTGGCATGCATTCATGGGAAATGGAACTACTATCTCTTAAGGTCCGCCCAGAGGGAAGAACAAACCTAGAGGCGAGAAGAGATCTTTTGAGTCAAACAACATCATGAAACAAATGGTGGAGGAACTGCACAAAGGGAATGGTGAGAGCATTTCCCTCAGTCTTGTCCTGGGGCTCAGCAGCCGGGGGCTTTGGCTGCACATCTGGACACGCCGTGCCCGGCACAGCAGGAAGAGATCCATGGCAGCCTGGCTGCCCCGCTGCTGCTTCCACGCCCTGCAGGGCTGTTTGCCAGCCTGGCCTGGCTGAAGCTTCTCCCCAGCCTCTGCAGGAAGGCATTGGGCATCAGCTGACAGGCAGCCCAAACTGCACCATGGGCCATACATGCCCTCAGATCCCCTGCTATTCTGCCATCTCTAGGCAGATCAGGTGTAGGGGCTGTTTTGAGAAGGGAGAGCCCTGGCCCAGCTCCAAAGATTTGGTGACTTCCAGAACATTATGAATGTCTTTAAGAGCATTTCATCCTGAAGTGCCACATCTGCAATGGGAAACAGCCCCTCCTCATCCTGCTCTACCTTTTCATCTCTACAGAGATGGAAGAAGAGGCTTTGCAGAAGGAAGCATTCCCCAGAGGAAGCAGGGGCTCATTAGCAGCCTCTTCTGCAGGAAGGGAGGCGATGCCAGGCACAGCCACAGGAGGTAATTGCTGTGCCTCTGGACCTGAGCCCTGCTGAGGCTTGAGCTGCCCTCTCTGCTGCTTGGCACTGCGGGCACAGCCCGGACAAGACGGGCACAGCCCAGAGGAATTGTCCCCCGCAGGCTCAGGGCACTTGGGTACTGAGCTGTCCTGCTGGGCTCCCTCTGTGGGAGACACGTCCCCAAACCTGGGAGCGGCTGCACGGGGTGCCCATGGTGGGGAAAGGGCAGAGGGGGAGAGCAAGGCTCCAGTGGCTCCTGACAGGGCCTGGCCATGTGCCCCTGTGCTGGGGAATTTCTCCCAGGGGAAAGAGGGATGGAGAGATAGAAGAAGGTAGAAAGGGAAGAAGGGAGAGTTGGTAGGAGGGACAGAGGGGTAGAAGGATAGTTGTGGCACTGCCTGCTGTATTTTCCCCCAGGGATTTTGGGTGGATTTATTGTGTGGGATCGAGAGAACTTAACACCTTCTGAGCTGTTCCAGCCAGCACTAAGAATGTTACTCAGGCCTTGCAAAGAGGGTGGAGAGTGACCAGGAGCCTGCCTAGAGCTCCCCTGGCCCCTGTGCAGCTTTGGCCAGGTCCATTCACGTCTGGCTCCCACGGCCTTACCAGACCCCCTTGCACTGCTCATTTCCCAGGGGCAGAAGGGAATCCCAGCACACCCTGAAAAATGTGCTCATCTGTGCTCTGTTCTAGATGAGGTAGCTGGAAAGGCTTCTCTGTTAGATTGGCTGCATAAAGCTTTGAAGCCTTCTGGGCCTCTTCCAGGTATGTTCTCACTGTCCAACCACAGAGCAATCGTTGACAATGACTGGCAGAAACAAGGTGACAGAATCTTCTCTGGCTATTGAGTTACAGGTGTGTCAGCAGAGAGGACTTTCCCTGCAGCTTTTCTGCTTGCTGCACACAAGCCCGGCCCCCATCGCAGGGGTGAGTAGCGTGTCCCTGCTGACCACACATGCTGAGCCCTCTTTTGTGGCATCCATTCATGGAAAATGGAACTACTTTCTCTTAAGGTCCTCTGAGAACGATGAAGAAACCTAAAGGCGAGAAGAAATCACTTGAGTCACATGACATCTTGAAAGAAATGGTGACGGAACTGCACAAAGGGAATGGTGAGAGCATTTCCCTCAGCCTTGTCCTGGGGCTCAGCAGCCAGGGGCTTTGGCTGCACATCTGGACACGCCATGCCCGGCACAACGGGAAGGGATCCATGGCAGCCTGGCTGCCCCGCTGCTGCTTCCACGCCCTGCAGGGCTGTTTGCCAGCCTGGCCTGGCTGCAGCTTCTCCCCAGCCTCTGCAGGAAGGCATTGGGCATCAGCTGACAGGGAGCCCAAACATCCACAGACCCTGAGATCTCCCACAATATCCTGGTCTCCAGATTAGGAAACGGTGGTGGATTGCAGCAGGGAGTGATCTGACCCCGCCCCAATAACCTGGCCATTTTCCTGGTCATTACATATATTGCCTCCTGTTGATGCCACCACCCAAATAGCGAACAGTTCCATCTGATGCAGCTGTCTCCCTTCCTTTTTCAAGAGAGGGACATAGAGGTTCTGTGGAAAGCAGCACTTCATGAAGGAAGCAGTCGCTCTGCGTTGCCAGCCTTTGGTGCAGGAAGGAAGGCAATGCCAGACACAGGCACAGGCACAGGAGGTAATTGCTGTGCTGGGCTCAGCCCTTGGTGGGGCTGTGTGGCAGCAGCTCTTCCCCCAGGGCCTGCCCTTG
This sequence comes from Melozone crissalis, assembly GCF_028551555.1. Taxonomy (NCBI): domain Eukaryota; kingdom Metazoa; phylum Chordata; class Aves; order Passeriformes; family Passerellidae; genus Melozone; species Melozone crissalis. Next base: position 21,183,588 of record NW_026535807.1, on the reverse strand, counting down.
CACGGCCCGGCAGCAGCCAAAGCTGGAGGCGCCTCTGGAGGCCTTGCAGCCTCTGGAGCTCGTTCACAGCCCAAGGGAAAGGGGACTGGTGCACCAACGTCCCTCCCGCTGCAGCTGCTCCGGAGCTGGCCCTGAGTGCCCAGAGGCCCAAGGCACAGGAGCAGCCCCGAGCGGGAGCCCTGCCGCCAGCCCAGGGCCAGAGCCAGCCTTGGCACACAAAGGAAACTGTTCTCATATTGGTTTGCTTCCAGACTGGGATACTGGGAAGGCTTCTCCATTAACCTGGAGATATGAAGTTGTGAAGGCTTCTCCATCAACCTTGCGGTATGAAGTTGTGAAGCCTTCTGGGGGTTCTGCAGGTATGTTCTCACTGTGCCACCAAGGAGTAATCATTGACCAGCTGACAGGACCAGGTGACAGTAGCTTCTCCAGTGTCCTGGTTTGAAAAGACAGGGGTCTGGTAAGGAAGGAAGACCCTCCCCTGAAAGGGAATACATGTAAACCCCCTCCAACCGAATTGGTATAATTTTTAAATTAAGGAGCTCTCAGGCAAAGATATGAGAGCAGGAATAACATTTCTTTAATAGGGAAGAAAATAATAATAGTAATAATAATAATAATAATTATTTTAAAAATAAACAATGCAGTAATACAACACACTGACAGAGACAGGATAGGAACTGACACCCTGTGGACCAGGGTGGTGGCAGCTGTCCCATTAAATGGTGGTTGCAGCACTTATGCAGTGACAGGTGTGGTTCTGTTGGAGCAGTGATCCTGTAGAAGGGTGTAGTCCTCCTCTGAAGATCCAGTGGTGGTGTAGATGGGCCTGGTCTTCTTCTGGAAATCCAGTGGAGGAGAAAGCAGTTCCTCTGGGCATCCAGTGGAAAAGGTTGCCTGTAGTCTTTCAAATCTCACATTATATCCAGATAGGAATGCTTGGCTCTGCACTGTGGCCAGAGCTTCTCACAATGGGATGAGGTAATTTTATCAGCCATGCAGTGACTCTCAATGGCCCATTAACAGAAGGTATCTCCCCAGAGGGAGGATGGGTTGTGGGGGAAATGAAGAAAAATGCCCAATGAACAGAAGGTAACTGCTCTACAGATAGGAATAAAATGCACACGCCCATTTCCAACCTAAGACATCTGGCTGTTCAGTTACAGGTGTGTCTGCAGAGGGGACGTTTGCTGCTCCTTTTCTGATTGCTGCACACAAGCCCAGATCCCATCACAGGGGTGAGTAGTGTGTCCCTGCTGACCCCGCAGGCTGAGCCATTCTCTTGTGGCATGCATTCATGGGAAATGGAACTACTATCTCTTAAGGTCCGCCCAGAGGGAAGAACAAACCTAGAGGCAACAAGGAATCGCTTGAGTCAAACAACATCTTGAAACAAATGGTGGAGGAACTGCACAAAGGGAATGGTGGGTGCATTTCCCTCAGCCTTGTCCTGGGGCTCAGCAGCCGGGGGCTTTGGCTGCACATCTGGACACGCCATGCCCGGCACAGCAGGAAGGGATCCACGGCAGCCTCGCTGCCCCGCTGCTGCTTCCATGCCCTGCAGGGCTGTTTGCCAGCCTGGCCTGGCTGCAGCTTCTCCCCAGCCTCTGCAGGAAGGCATTGGGCATCAGCTGACAGGGAGCCCAAACATCCACAGACCCTGAGTTCCCCCACAATATCCTGGTCTCCAGATTAGGAAACGGTGGTGGATTGCAGCAGGGAGTGATCTGACCCCGCCCCAATAACCTGGCCATTTTCCTGGTCATTAACATACATTGCCTCCTGTAGATGCCACCACCCAAATAGCGAACAGTTCCATCTGATGCAGTTTGTCTCCCTTCCTTTCTCAAGAGATGGACATAGAGTTTCTCTGGAAGGCAGCATTTCCTGAAGGAAGCAGTCGCTCTTCGTTGCCAGCCCTTGGTGCAGGAAGGAAGGCAATGCCAGACACAGGCACAGGCACAGGAGGTAATTGCTGTGCCGGGCCCAGCCCTTGGTGGGGCTGTGTGGCAGCAGCTCTTCCCCGAGGGCCTGCCCTTGCACGGCCTGGCAGCAGCCAAAGCTGGAGGCGCCTCTGGAGGCCTTGAGGCCTCTGGAGCTCGTTCACAGCCCCGGGGGGAAAGGGGACTCTTGCACCAATGTCCCTCCTGCTGCAGCTGCTCCGGAGCTGGCCCTGAGTGCCCAGAGGCCCAAGGCACAGGAGCAGCCCCGAGTGGGAGCCCTGCCGCCAGCCCAGGGCCAGAGCCAGCCTTGGCACACAAAGGAAACTGTTCTCATATTGGTTTGCTTCCAGACTGGGATACTTGGACGGCTTCCCCATTAACCTGGAGGTTTGAAATTGTGAAGCCCACTGAGAGTTCTGCAGGTAGGTTCGCACCGTCCCAACAAGGCGTAATCATTGACAAGCTGGCAAGAAGCAGGTGACAGAAGCTTCTGTGGCTGTTCAGTTACAGATATGACTGCAGGGAAGACTTCTGCAGCTAGGCTGCATGCTGTGCACCATCCCACCTCCCATCACAGGGGTGAGTACTGTGTCCCTGCTGGCCCCATAGGCTAAGCCCTACTTTTGTGGCATCCATTCCAGGTAAATGAAACTACTTTCTCTTAACATCTTCCAAAAGGAAAGACTAAACACACAGTGGATAAAAAATCCCCGAAGCCATATGAAGTTTTTTGGCAAATGCTGAAGGAAATGCTGCAGGCAGTACAAGGTGAGTGCATTTCCCTAAACCTTGTCCTGGGGCTCAGCAGCCGGGGGCTTTGGCTGCACATCTGGACACGCCGTGCCCGGCACAGCAGGAAGGGATCCATGGCAGCCTGGCTGCCCCGCTGCTGCTTCCACGCCCTGCAGGGCTGTTTGCCAGCCTGGCCTGGCTGCAGCTTCTCCCCAGCCTCTGCAGGAAGGCATTGGGCATCTGCTGACAGGGAGCCACAACTGCACCACGGGCCATGAACCCCCTGAGATCCCCTGCAATTTCCCCTGTCTCTTAGCAGAGAAAGAAGTACAGATGTTTTGAGAAGGGCGAGCTCTGGCCCAGTTCCAAGAGCCTGGGATGTTTCCTGATCCTTATCCATGCCTTGAGAAGCATTGCTTCTTAAAGTTGTAACCTCCCCAATGGGAAACAGCTGCACCTGATCCAGCCCTTCCTTTTTCTTTTTCCAGAGATGGAAGGGATGCTGAAAGGATTCTTTCCTGGAGGAAGCAGGGGCTCATTGGCAGCCTCTGCTGCAGGAAGGGAGGCGATGCCAGGCACAGCCACAGGAGGTAATTGCTGTGCCTCTGGGCCTGAGCCCTGCTGAGGCTTGAGCTGCCCTCTCTGCTGCTTGGCACTGCGGGCACAGCCCGGAAAAGACGGGCACAGCCCAGAGGAATTGTCCCGAGCAGGCTCAGGGCACTCGGGTACTGAGCTGTCCTGCTGGGCTCCCTCTGTGGGAGACACGTCCCCAAACCTGGGAGCGGCTGCACGGGGTGCCCATGGTGGGGAAAGGGCAGAGGGGGAGAGCAAGGCTCCCCTGGGTCCTGACAGGGCCTGGCCACGTGCCCTTGAGAACTGGGCAGTGTCCCAGCAGAAGGAGGGCAGGAGGGACAAAGGGAGGCAAGGATAGCTGTGGCTCTAGCCTGCTGCAGTTTTCCCAGGGCTTTACTGGGGATTTCCTCTGTGTGGGAGTAAGAGACTCCGCTAACTGTCGGCTGTTCCAATCTCCCCTCACGGGATGTTGCAAAGGGCCTGGAAAGATTGTGGAGAGTGACTTGGAGCTGGCCCAGAGCTCCTCAGGCCCCTGTGCAGTTCAGCCTTGTCCATTGACATCTGGCTCCCACGGCCTTACCCCACCCCCTGGCAGTGCCCAATTGCCAGAGGCAGAAGGGGATCCCAGCACAAACTGAAAATGGTTCTAATCTGTGCTCCCTTCTAGATTGGGATCATGACTTGCATGATTTGGAAGCCCTGCTTGAAAATGGATTGAAATTCCTGGAAGATGCTGGAGGCAAGTTCTCAGTGTGCCTTTCCTGAGAGAATAAGCAGTGTCCATGTGACGAGAGCTCACTCATCTGCGATTTCCCCTTAACATTAACCCAGGATTGAAGGATTCTGAAAACCTTGCCCGGCTCGTTCTGGAGCCCTGAGTGATCCCACAGGATCGCTGTCAGTTGAAGGAAGGAGCATTTAGCTGTCCATCCTCCTCCCATGTGCAATGCCAATGTGTCCTTCCGTGTGCTCTGTGCAGTCACAGAGAAGAGCGGGCAGGGATCAGGCCCAGGGCTGTGCCCCGGGGCTGAGCCTTGCCTGCAGCCTGAGGATCTCCTACAGTGCCACGGGAGCTGTTCTGTCCTGCTTTCCTTGCAGCTGAACCTGTTGGTGAAAATGATCTGGCTTCTCGACCCAAGTCCACAACTGAGCCTCTGGGAGATGGTGAGGGTAGGTCAAGGCCTTTCACCTGCGGACACTGCCAAGCCCGGGCCCTGCCTGGGGCTGGGTTTGGAGCTGCTGGCAGCTCCAGGGAGTCCATTCTGCCCTGACTGCCCCACAGGGGGCTCCTTCCATCCCAGTGTGGAGCCACTGCAGGCACGAGGTCCCCCTGGCCCTGCTCCTGAGTGGAAGGCAGAGCTGAGGGAGTGCCTTGGAGGGCACCAATCACCCAGGTGCCCTCACTGCCACTCGGGCCTGAAGGAGAATCTTCAGCAGTGCCATTGGAGCTGTTCTGTCCTGCCTTTCTTTGCAGCTGAGCCTGTTGGTAAAGGTGATCTGGCTTCCCAACCCACATTCAGGATTGAGCCTCTGGGAGATGGTGAGTGTGGGTCAAGGCCTTTCCTCTGGGAGAGCTGCCAGCTCAGAGCCCAAAGCTCGGCCAGGGGGGCATCGCTGCAGGTGCCAGGACAGAGCCATGCATGTGTGTGCCCTTGCCCTGCGCGATCCCCTCACCGCTCCTCCGGCTCAGTGGTGCCTGTGCAGCTGAGCAGAGATGGCAGAAGCTTCTGTGGCTGTTGAGTTACAGGGGTGTCTGCAGAGAGGATATCCTCAGCACCAGGCTTGGATATTTGGCACCAACCCACCTCCCATCACTGGGGTGAGTAGTGTGTCCCTGCTGACCCCACAGGGTTAGCCCTGCTTTTGTGGCATCCATTCATGGGAAACGGAACTACTCTCTCTTAAGGTCGGCCAAAGGGAATGTCTCAAGATACTGGAGCCAAAAAGTCTCTTAACTCAAATGAATTCCTGAAACAAACACAGAAGGAAGCACAGGCTGGACAAGGTTGGTGCATTTCCCTCAGCCTTGTCCTGGGGCTCAGCAGCCAGGGGCTTTGGCTGCACATCTGGACACGCCGTGCCCGGCACAGCGGGAAGGGATCCATGGCAGCCTCGCTGCCCCGCTGCTGCTTCCATGCCCTGCAGGGCTGTTTGCCAGCCTGGCCTGGCTGCAGCTTCTCCCAAGCCTCTGCAGGAAGGCATTTGGTATTAGCTGACAGGAAGCTCTAAGTGCACCATTGGCCTGAGATCCCCTGCAGCTTGCCAGTCTCTGAGCAGATCAGGAGGGACAGCTATTTGGAGGAGGGAGTGTTTGTGCCCAGCCCCAACAGCATGGGCATTTTCCACTGACTTTTTCAAGGATTGCTTCCTGAAGATGCCACCTCTGCAATGGGGAATGTTGCCATCTGATCCAGCTGTGTCTCTTTCTTTTTAAAGTGATGGACCAAAATTCTGTGCAGAAGGAGACCCAACCCACAGAAAACAGTCCGTCAGTACTACGCACTGCAGGAACAAATGTGATGCCAAGCACAGGTGAAAGCACAGAAGGTAATTTCTGTGCCAGGCTCAGGCAGGCTCAGCCCTTGGCAGGGTTGTGTGGCAGCAGCTCTTCCCCCAGGGCCTGCCCTTGCACAGGCCCAGCAGCAGCCAAAGCTGGAGGCACCTCTGGAGACCTTGAGGCCTCTGGAGCTCGTTCACAGCCCCGGGGAAAGGGGACTCGTGCACCAACGTCCCTCCCGCTGCAGCTGCTCCGGAGCTGGCCCTGAGTGCCCAGAGGCCCAAGGCACAGGAGCAGCCCCGAGCGGGAGCCCTGCCGCCAGCCCAGGGCCAGAGCCAGCCTTGGCTCCCGACTGGGCAGGGGCTGCACGGGGTCCTGACAGGGCCTGACTCTGTGCCCTGGGGCTGGGGGAGCTGTCACGGGGCAGGGAGGGCCAGGGCTGGCAGTGGCTGCTCAGGGATGGCTTTGGCCCGTTTCCCTCCAAGCAGCGACTGCCCAAGCAGCTGCGCTGCCCCCGGGCTCTCCTCCCGGCCTGCTGGGCTCTCTTGGGTGGCACAGCCTGTGCCAAGGGGCGGCAAGGTGCCTGCAGGCCCCAGCCCTGGGGGAAACGGAGAACGTCCTGCCCGCATCCACCGTGCTGCCAGCTCAGCAGTGCAGCACAGCACGGGCTGATGCTCCCCATTGCTCCCACAGGTGCAGCTGGAACCACAGCACAAGTTCCAGATTCCCAGAAGGGCATCAGAAAGGCTAGCTTGGAGGAAACAACCTACTGGATAGGGTTAATAGGAGCCCTGCTTTGTTTGGAGCTTATTCTTATGTTTTGCTGCATTGGAATCTGCTATGCCTGGATGAGAAAATGGTGAGTGTTTTGTAGCTCTTCCCCTCAAACAGCTTCTTTTGAAAGTCTACTGCAGACAGGAAACATTCCCAGTGAGGCTGCAGTGGAGTTGTGGCCTTTCCATGATTGTCCAAAGAACTCTGCTGAGGGTTCTGCTGCTGCCCAGAGCTTTTGTTGGCCTCCTCATTGCTGGGCCCTGTCCTGGGGGGCCCGCTGGGGCTGCAGCCAGTGCTGGCTCCCACTGAGGCTGCCTGGCCAAGGGAAACCCCAGGGGCACAGGGCAGAGGCAAAGCCCAGTGGGGAGGAGAAAGAGCAGGGACGAGATTGCCCTTGAAAGGCAGAGGCGCTCTGGGGCCCGCTCCTGGCCAGGGAGCCTGCCCAGAGCCGTGCCCTGCTCGCCGGGGCCTTGAGGGGCAGCTGTGCAGCTGGGCCAAGCTGTGCCAGCAGCTCCAGCCGTGCTGGGGAGCCTTGCCAGCTCTGGGCCCTGCTGTGCAGGAGGCTCCCTGTGTGCCACTGGCAGCTGGGGCCTCAGCCACCTCCTCTCTCCACAGTTCCACCTCTGTACAGCAGTTGAAAGGCGGCAAGTGCACTTCCCACCCAAACATCTTGAGCAGCAACTCTAGTAGTAAGAAGGGCCTGGGCAGCCCTCTCCAGAGCTCTGAGAAGAGGACCCCGGAGCAGCGATTTATGAGGAAACCTCCTCCTCATCTCTAGATCCCACTGCAACCTTCTCTCCCCATGCGTATCCCCGAGCTGCCTTTATTTTTTTCTTGATCTTCCTCTGTCCTGTCCCAGCCCATTCCCGAGTTTTTCTATAGACCCCAGGAGCAGCCCAGCACCCTCCAGCCCCTCCTGAGACCAACATGTCCCTTCCTCTGCCCCCGAGCCCCCTGGCCCTGCCCTCTCAATAACACTGAAGTTAACCCTGCTCTCTGCCAGGCTAGGTGACGGCCCTTTCTTTTGTTGCACTAAAGGGAAGGTGCCGTCACGCCAGTGTTTGGGTGGCAGCAGCAGCAAAGCCCAGCCGGCAGCAGCGCTGTCTGAGCTCCATGGCCAGGAGCAGGCGTGGATGCCCACGGTGTGGGCAGGCAGGAGCCAGGCAGGGGCTGCTGTGACCAGCGGCTGGGTCCCGAGGGCTGGGGGAGCCCAGGCGGCAGGCAGCAGCATGGGGGCCCTGATAAAAGCAACCCCATTTTGTCTTAGTTTTTCATTTTTAGAAATTAGAAATTTGTAGAAATATTTCAAAATATTTTTTCTGTAGAGAGACATCCCTAAATGTTTCTTCCAAATTACTATAGTAGTTAAAGATTTTTCTAGTTAGTTTTAGAATCCGGAAAAAGTGACCCCCTTTTGTCTTCACTTTTCTTTTTTTAGAAATATTTAGGAATAGTTTTTGTAGACAGAAATCCCCAAATGTTTCTTCCCCCTTACCTGAATACGTTCCTGTTTTTGAATGTAGTTTTACATTCTGGAAAATTGCTACCCCTTATACAATAAAAAGTAAAGTAGCATTTCAGTGGTAATCTTTATTCTAGCAAGAAGTAAGACCCCCTCAGCCAGTCAGCCTGCTGCAGAGGCTCTTTTCCCGCTGGAGCTTTGTACCTAGTCACAACCAACATACATAAAACCTTTTCCCAGATATTTCCTGGGGTTTTTGACAAGCTCACGTCTTAGTCTTCTCAGACAAACTTTGAGCACAGTGGGAATCTCTACAAGTTACCATCTTTGTTTGCTTCTGGTGGAACCCCACTCAGTTCTAGATCACGGTTCTCTCTCAGTTTCCTGCTGCCCCCGGGCTCTCCTGCTGGCCTGCCTGGCTTTGTTGGGTGGCACAGCCTGTGCCAAGGGGCGGCAAGGTGCCTGCAGGCCCCAGCTCTGGGGGAAACGGAGAACGTCCTGCCCGCATCCACCGTGCAGCCGTGCAGCACAGCACGGGCTGACGCTCCCCATTGCTCCCACAGGTGCAGCCGGCCCCACCACACGCGTTCCCCATTTCCAGAAGGGAATTGGTTTCGGTCAGGGAACACGCTGCTGGTTAGGGTTAATGGCAAGCCTGGCTTTTCTCTGGCATGCAGGTGATGGGGAGACCTCTGAAAGGCTGGCAGATGACCGGGATCCGTCATGAGGCACACGAGCTGGAGGGGGTGTCATATTCATGTTGAGTTTTGCAGTAAGACGTGCGGGGCTTTGGGTCCTTTGGATGTGGTGCGTGTGGCTGGGGTTCCTCATGGGGTTCTATGGGAATTTCGGGTCTTTTCTGTGGTGTACAGGGGGCTGGAGACATCTTTAAGGCTGGCAGGGGCTTGACTTCCTTGTGATTACCATGGTGGTTTAATGCTTGCCATCAAGGCCTGGAGAGGAGCTGAGTCCTTGCTAAGGTGGGCAGTAGAGTGGGTTCTTTTGTGATGCACACAAGGCCGTCTTGGGGTGTCTGCATTGATGTGCATGGATTCCTTGTGAGGCACACAGGGATATTTTCAGGTCCCTGCTGAGGGGTGCAGAGATCCCTCATGAGGCACAAGGGAGTAATTATAGTCTCTATGGAGTGGCTTGCAGGAGTCCCTCATGAGGTGTGCAGCGGGGTTTTTCAGTCTTGTCAGCGCAGCAAATGCCGTTCCCGGTCGACGCTGTGCAAAGTCAGCAGGAAGCTTTCTGCAAAGCCTCAGGCCCAGTCTGCGGGCCCGGCGGGCGGGCGGAGCCCATCCTTGGTGGCCGGGCAGGGCCTCAGGAGCCGCCGCGCCCCTGTCGGGCCAGCCCCAGCCCCGGCGGGGAAGGGCCGTGGCCCCGGGCTCTGCTGGGGCTTCCGGGCAGCGCCACAGTCATAACAAGAGCCTTGCTATGCTCTTGCCCTGTGCTGCAGCCCAAGGCATTTACAGCCATGGTCGTGCCCTGGGGCACAGGAGGCACCCGGGGCTACAGGGCAGAGGCAAGGAACGGTGGGGAGGAGAAAGAGCAGGGACGAGATTGCCCTTGAAAGGCAGAGGCGCTCTGGGGCCTGCTCCTGGCCAGGGAGCCTGCCCAGAGCCGTGCCCTGCTCGCCGGGGCCTTGAGGGGCAGCTGTGCAGCTGGGCCAAGCTGTGCCAGCAGCTGCAGCCGTGCTGGGGAGCCTTGCCAGCTCTGGGCCCTGCTGTGCAGGAGGCTCCCTGTGTGCCCCTGGCAGCTGGGGCCTCAGCCACCTCCTCTCTTCACAGGAGCGCCTCTGCAGATTCACAATACTGGCCAAAATCTTTGGTTGGAGAGACCTGTACCTGTTATCAGCCATCCCCAAGGCAGTGCCCATCATCCCTGCCACGGCTGCGTTATCAGCTTGTTGCCGTGGACCTTCGGCCACCTCCCAGGACAGGAGCCTCTGTCCCTAAACGTGCTGGCCCTGGTGTGCGGCCAGGACCCAAGGTGGGCCCCTCCTGCCAGAGAAGGGCTTGAGCAACACCTCTGGGCTTCAGCTCTGGTCTCTGGGTGGTAGCACCAGCACTGGCTGATCTGAGTGTCTGGCCACAGCCAGTGCCCGACAGGCAGCAGCTGGGCATGTGTCTCCCGAGACACCATGTTTTGGATTTGTTTTTCATTTTCAGAACTCTAGAAATTTTTTGAAATATTTAGGATTTATTTTGTTTTTATTGGTTTTTTTTAGAAAGAAATCCCCAAAATTTTCTTCCCTCTTTCCATAGTAGTTTAGGATATATCTAACGAAATTTAGAATTCAGAAAAACTTAGAACATTTTTACACTTCTAGAATTAAATATAGAATTGTATTTAATTGGCAATCTATACTCTGGGAAGAACTAAGACAAGCCAAGACACCCAGCATACTGGAGAGGCTCTTTTCCCACTGCAGATTAGTACATAGCCACAAAAACTAACGTAAAACCTTTGCCCTGATATTTTCCGGGATTTCTGACAAGCTCACTTCTCAGCCTTCAGAGGCAAACTTTGAGCACAATGGTAATCTCCTGCTGTGCAGGAGGGTCTGTGTTTTTATCTTGGTTTAGGGCAAATTTGGGAGATAACCTCCAAATGGTTTCTGTAGAAAACACATTCAGGCTGCCCCTCCCCCAGCTAGTTTGGGAAGATGATTTTTTTGGAGGAAAGTGGAAAAAGAATTCTTTATTTAACAGGCCAAGCATCTACCAGCAGAATAAAAAAGGAACAATATTGAACAATACCACCTCTTGCCGCTTAGAAGAGGTGACACACTCAGAAAGTGGGCTGTAGCTCTGCTAACTCATTCTGTTTTCAGTCCCTCCCGCATTGGAAATGCTGCAACCCTGGCCCAGTCCAGTGGGCCACAGGTGTGAGCTGCTGGTGCTCTTCTGGGTTTTCAGTCCAGAGCAGGTTCAAACAGTTCCACAAAAAATGAAAAAACACAGTCCAGAGAAATTCTCGGCCTCAGCTAGCTAAAAACTAATTGAAAATCAAAGGAGAGCTGTGTCCCTCTGTCTGTCCTTGCCGCAGACTGCATAGTGCAGGAGAAGGATGCAGGGGAGCAAGTGCAGTTCCTGATAACAAACTCCTTGCTTCTTCTCACCTCCCCCGCCATTCCCCCTTCACTCTTGGAACCAGTCCTAAAGGTGCAGGACTTATTTCTAGGCTAAACTGACACATGGGGATACAAACATCATCAAGTCACCCCAGGACAGTATCCCAGCTGAACCTAGGGCCTCGGCTACCTCTTCTTTCAACAGCTGGCCCTCTGCAGAAAAAACACCCAAACACCTCAGTCTGCGACACACCTGCCAGACATTTCCCACCTCCATGCCCATGCCTGATGTCCCTGTGGCAGCTGCATTACCATCTTGTTGCTCTGCAGATGCTGCCATCAAACCAAACAAGACCCTGTGTTCCTGAAGGCTTTGCTGAGCAATGGCTCTTTGAAGAACTGAAAGAATTACCATAAGGGCAGTCAATTTCTACAGATGGGGGCACACTCTGAGGGTACAGCTGAGGCTATGAGGTCACAGCAGGCTCAGGGGTCACAGCAGGCTGAGGTCACAGTTGGCTCTGAGGTCACAGATGTCCCAGACCCGGTGGTTGCACAGCAGCACAAGGAGCGAGCAGTCAGTGCTTGAGCACAACTGTTGCGGCAGCAGCAGCGGCGGTGGCAGCAGTGGTGCTGACATTGGGACAGCGGTGTCAGGACAGCGGTGGCAGCAAGAGCTGCGGGACTGGCAGAGGGCAAGGCAGCATGGCCCTTGCTCTGCGCCTCTTCCTCCTGCTCCTCCTGGCCGTGGCCCTGCCTGCCAGGGCTGCCCAGGCTGCTCCGCTGCAAGCGCGGCGAGCAGGTGAGCCGGCAGCCTGGCTCCCCTTTCCCGGGACAGCGCTCCCTGCTCCCCGGGAAGCGCTGGGGAAGGTTTTCCCCAGGCCTTTAGGGAGGGTTTCCTCTGGGAAAGGGAGAGAGCCCCCAGGGCCGTGGGCAGCGCCTGTTTCCTCTCCAGGGATGTGTCACAGGGCCTGCAAAGAGGGTACAGAGTTACCAGGAGCCAGCCCAGAGCTCCCCAGGCCCCTGTGCAGCTTTGGCCTTGTCCATTCACATCTGGCTCCCATAGCATTACCCAACCCCCTTGCAGTGCCCAATTCCCAGAGGCAGAAGGGGATCCCAGCACATCACAGAAATGGTTCTGATCTCTGCCTCCCTCCAGATTGGGATCGCAACTTGCATTATCTAGATGCCGTATTAGATGAGAGCTTGAAAATGTTGGAGGATGCTAGAGGTAAGTTCTCCGTGTGCCTTTCCTAAGAGAATGATCCTATGTATCTATGTGGCAAGAGCTCACTCATGAGCCAATTCCCTTAACATAATCTCAGGAAAGAAGAAATATGGAATTCTCTACCTGCTTCTTCTGGAGTGCTGAGTGATCACACAAGATCACTGTTATTGGGAGGAAGGAGTATTTAGCTCTCCATCGTCCTCCCATGTGCAGTGCCAGTGTGTCCTTCCGTGTGCTCTGTGCAGCCACAGAGAAGAGCAGAGAGGGAAGGGGCCGGGCCCAGGGCTGTGCCCCGGGGCTGAGCCTTGCCTGCAGCCTGAGGATCTCCTGCAGCGCCACGGGAGCTGTTCTGTTCTGGCTTTCTTTGCAGCTGAACCTGTTGGTGAAGGTGATCTGGCTTCCCAACCCACGTCCAGGACTGAGCCTCTGGGAGATGGTGAGGGTAGGTCAAGGCCTTTCCCCTGGGAGAGCTGCCAGCTCAGAGCCCAAAGTTCGGCCAGGGGGGCATGGCTGCAGGTGCCAGGACAGAGCCATGCACGTGTGTGCCCTCGCCCTGCGCGATCCCCTCACCGCTCCTGCGGCTCAGTGGTGCCCGTGCAACTGAGCAGAGATGGCAGAAACATCTGTGGCTGATGTGTTACAGATGTGTCTCCAGGCAGGACTTCTCCTGTCCCTGTGCTGATTCCGACACAGAAGCCTGACTCCCATCACAGGGGTGAGTAGTGTGTTCCTGCTGACCCCACAGGCTGAGCCCTGTTTTTGTGGCATCCATTCATGGGAAATTGAAGTGTTTTGCTGAAAGGTTCTCTGATAGGTAAGAACGAAGCTATAGGACACAAAAATCCCCATGAGCCATCCAAGTACATGGGGCAAATGCTGAAGGAAATGCAGCAGGCAGGACAATGTGGGTGCATTACCCTCAGCCTTGTCCTGGGGCTCAGCAGCCGGGGGCTTTGGCTGCACATCTGGACACGCCGTGCCCAGCACAGCGGGAAGGGATCCATGGCAGCCTCGCTGCCCCGCTGCTGCTTCCACGCCCTGCAGGGCTGTTTGCCAGCCTGGCCTGGCTGCAGCTTCTCCCCAGCCTCTGCAGGATTCAATGTGGCATTAGGTGAATGGCAGCCCAAATTGCACCATGGGCCTGAGATCCCCTGCAATTTGCCATCTCCAGGCAAATCAGAAGGGGCAGGTGTTTGGAGAACAGAGGTCCCTGTTTTACCCAAAAAGTTGATAAGTATTTCCCGATTCTTAACCATGTCTGTGACAAGCATTGTCTCTTGAAGATGCCATCTTTCCAATGGGAAACAGCCCAATCTGATCCAGCTCTGTCTTTTCTTTTCTCCAGAAGCAGATGGAGAGGCTGTGCAGAAGGAAGCATTTCCCAGAGGAAGCAGTGGCTCATTGGCAGCCTCTGCTGCAGGAAGGGAGGCGATGCCAGGCACAGCCACAGGAGGTAATTGCTGTGCCTCTGGGCCTGAGCCCTGCTGAGGCTTGAGCTGCCCTCTCTGCTGCTTGGCACTGCGGGCACAGCCCGGACAAGACGGGCACAGCCCAGAGGAATTGTCCCGAGCAGGCTCAGGGCACTCGGGTTCTGAGCTGTCCTGCTGGGCTCCCTCCGTGGGAGACACGTCCCCAAACCTGGGAGCGGCTGCACGGGGTGCCCATGGTGGGGAAAGGGCAGAGGGGGAGAGCAAGGCTCCCCTGGGTCCTGACAGGGGCTGGCCATGTGTCATACGGTTCAGGCAAGGTGTCCCAGCAGAAGGAGGGAGAGAGGGGGGCAGGAGGGAAGGAGGTAAGAATGGTTCTGGCACTACATGCTGCACTTTTCCCCAAGGCTTTAGGGAAGTTTTCCGCTGTGGCAGGGAGAGAGAGTCCCAGGGCCACTGGGCGACTCCCGCTGCCCCTTCAGAAATGTTACACAGGGCCTGAAAAGATTGTGGAGCATGACCAGGAGGCAGCCCAGAGCCTGCCAGGCCCCTTTGCAGCTTTGGCCTCGTCCATTGACATCCAGCTTCCACAGGCTTACCGAAACCCCTTCCAGTACCCAGATTACAAAGCCAAAAGGAGATTCCAGCACCTCACAGAAACAGTTCTGTTTTCTGTTCCCTTCAAATCTTGCATTGTAACATGGATTCCCTGCTTATGTTTCTGGATGACAGTTTGAAGACCTTGGCACATGCTGGAGCCAAGTTCTCAAAGTCCCATTTCAATTAGAGGATAATCAGTGTCAGTGAGGCAAAAGCTCATGCATGTCCCACTATCATTAATAGTAGAAAGGTTGTTGAATTCTAGAAGCCTGGCCCTGCTCCCTTCTGGAGCCCTGAGTGATCCCACAGGATCGCTGTCAGAGGGAAGAATGGGCATTTAGCTGTCTATGCTCCTCCCATGTGCAATGCCAGTGTGTCCTTCCGTGTGCTCTGTGCAGCCACAGAGGAGAGCAGAGAGGGAAGGGGCTGGATCCCGGGCTGTGCCCTGGGGCTGAGCCTTTCTCAGCTCCTTTGCCGGCCCCAGGGAGCCTGAGCTGCTCCTGCTGCCACTGCCAAGCCCTGGCCCTGCCTGGGGCGGGGTTTGGAGCTGCTGGCAGCTCCAGGGTGTCCATTCTGGCCTGACTGCCCTGCATGGGGCTCCTTCCATCCCAGTGTGGGGCCACTGCAGGCACGAGGTCCCCCTGGCCCTGCTCCTGAGTGGAAGGCAGAGCCAAGGGAGTGCCTTGGAGGGCACCAATCACCCAGGTGCCCTCACTGCCACTCGGGCCTGAAGGAGAATCTTCAGCAGTGCCATTGGAGCTGTTCTGTCCTGCCTTTCTTTGCAGCTGAACCTGTTCCCGAAGGTGATCTGGCTTCCCAACCCACATTCAGGATTGAGCCTCTGGGAGATGGTGAGGGTAGGTCAAGGCCTTTCCCCTGGGAGAGCTGCCAGCTCAGAGCCCAAAGCTCGGCCAGGGGGGCATGGCTGCAGGTGCCAGGACAGAGCCATGCACGTGTGTGCCCTCGCCCTGCGCGATCCCCTCACCGCTCCTGCGGCTCAGTGGTGCCCGTGCAGCTGAGCAAAGATGGCAGAAGCTTCTGTGGCTGTTGAGTTACAGGGGTGTCTGCAGGGAGGACTTTCCCAGGCCCTTTGGTGGATTTTGCACACAAGCCCAGCTTCCATCGCAGGGGTGAGTAGTGTGTCCCTTCTGACCCCAAAGCTGAGCCCTGCTTTTGTGGCATCTATTCATGGGAAATGGAACTGTGCTGCTCTAAGGTCCTCCAAGGGGAAAGAACAAAGCTACAGGACAGAAAAAATCCCATGAGCCATCTGAGCACATGAGGCAAATACTGATCGAAATGCTTCAGGCAGGACAAGGTGGGTGCATTTCCCTCAGCCTTGTCCTGGGGCTCAGCAGCCGGGGGCTTTGGCTGCACATCTGGACACGCCGTGCCCAGCACAGCCGGAAGGGATCCATGGGAGCCTCGCTGCCCCGCTGCTGCTTCCACGCCCTGCGGGGCTGTTTGCCAGCCTGGCCTGGCTGCAGCTTCTCCCCAGCCTCTGCAGGAAGGCATTGGGCATCAGCTGACAGGCAGCCCAAACTGCAGCAAGGGCCTGACATGCTCTGCAATTTCCTGGTCTCGAGGAGGATCAGGAGTGGTAGTGGTTTTGACAAGAGAGAACCCTGTCACAACCCCAATAGCCCAGGCCTTATCCTGATCCTTATCTGTGTCTTGGACAAGTATTGCCTCCTGGAGAGGCCACCACCTGGATGTGGAATGATTCCAACTGATCCAGCTCTGCCTCTTTCTTTCTCAAGAGATGGACAGAGAGGCTCTGTGGAAGGCTGCATTTCCTGAAGGAAGGGAGGCAATTGCAGGCATGGGCTCAGCCACAGGAGGTAATTGCTGTGCTGGGGTCAACCCTCAGTGAGGCTGTGTGCCAGAAGCTCTTCCCACAGGGCCTGAGCTTTCTGAGAGGTTCTGACTTTTCCTTGACCTGTCTGAGCTGCCCCAGCAGAGAGAGGCAAGAAGGGATAGTTGTGGCCCTGCCTGCTGCAGATTACCCCAGGGATTTAGGGAGGGTTTCCTCTGTGGGAGCAGGAGAATAACCAGGGGCCCTGGGCGCGTCCAGCCACCTCCCCAGGGATGTGTCACAGGGCCTGCAAAGAGGGTGGAGAGTGACCAGGAGCCAGGCCAGAGCTCCCCAGGCCCCTGTGCAGTTTGGCCTTGTCCATTTACATTTGGCCTCACGGCTTTACCCGAGACCCCCTTGCAGAGCCCATTTCCCTAAGGCAGAGAGAGACCCCAGCAGGCCATGGAAATGGTTCTGATCTCTGCTTTCCTCTAGACTGGGACCTTGACATGGTTTATCTGGGAGCCCTGGCACATGACAGTTTGAAGACCTTGGGAAATGCTGGAGGCAAGTTCTCAATGTACCTTTCCTGACAACATTTGCAGAGACCAGGTGGCAAGAGCTCATAGATGTGCCCTTTCCCTTTAGACCATCTCAAGGTTGATGGATTCAGGAAAATTTGCCCTGCTCCTTTCTGGAGACCTGAGTGGTCCAACAGGATCGCTGTCAATGGGAGGAAGGAGCATTTAGCTGTCCATCCTTCTCCCATGTGCAGTGCCAGTGTGTCCTTCCGTGTGCTCTGTGCAGCCACAGAGAAGAGCAGAGAGGGAAGGGGCCGGGCCCAGGGCTGTGCCCCGGGGCTGAGCCTTGCCTGCAGCCTGAGGATCTCCTACAGTGCCACAGGAGCTGTTCTGTCCTGCCTTTCTTTGCAGTTGATCCTGTTGGTGAAGGTGGTGCAGCTTCCCAACCCACGTTCAGGATTGAGCCTCTGGGAGATGGTGAGGGTAGGTCAAGGCCTTTCCCCTGGGAGAGCTGCCAGCTCAGAGCCCAAAGCTCGGCCAGGGGGGCATCACTGCAGGTGCCAGGACAGAGGCATGCCCATGTGTGCCCTCACCCTGCATGATCCACTCACTGCTCCTTCTGCTCAGGCCTGGCAGCTGTTTGGAGGTGGGAGGGCCCTGGCCCAGCCCCAAAATCCCAGATGTTTTCCTGATCCTTATCCATTACTTTGAAAAGCATTGCCACCTGAAGATGCCACCTCCATGAATAGTGGATGGTTCCATCTGATCCAGTTGTGCCTTTTCCTTTCTCAAGTGTTCGACCAACCGTCTGTGCAGGAGGAGGCCCACCCCGGAGGAAGCAGAGACCGATTGCCAGTCCCTGCTGCAGCAAAGGAGGAGTTGCCAGACACGGGCACCCGTACAGAAGGTAATTGCTGTGCCAGGCTCAGCCCTTGGCAGGGCTGTGTGGCAGCAGCTCTTCCCCCAGGGCCTGCCCTTGCTCGGTTGGCCCAGCAGCTGCCAAAGCTGGAGGCGCCTCTGGAGGCTTGGAGGCCTCTGGAGCTCATTCACAGCCCATTGGAAAGGGGACCCGTGCACCAACTTCCCTCCCGCTGCAGCTGCTCCGGAGCTGGCCCTGAGTGCCCAGAGGCCCAAGGCACAGGAGCAGCCCCGAGCGGGAGCCCTGCCGCCAGCCCAGGGCCAGAGCCAGCCTTGGCTCCCGACTGGGCAGCGGCTGCACTGGGTCCTGACAGGGCCTGACTCTGTGCCCTGGGGCTGGGGGAGATGTCACAGGGCAGGGAGGGCCAGGGCTGGCAGTGGCTGCTCAGGGATGGCTTTGGCCCATGTCCATCAGAGCAGCCACTGCCCAAGCAGCTGCGCTGCCCCCGGGCTCTCCTCCCGGCCTGCTGGGCTCTCTTGGGTGGCACAGCCTGTGCCAAGGGGCGGCAAGGTGCCTGCAGGCCCCAGCTCTGGGGGAAACGGAGAACGTCCTGCCCACATCCACCGTGCTGCCAGCTCAGCAGTGCAGCACAGCACGGGCTGACGCTCCCCATTGCTCCCACAGGTGCAGCTGGAACCACAGCACATGTTCCTGTTTCCCAGAAGGGCCTTGGAAGAGGTGTCTGTAAGGGAACAAGCTCCTGGCTAGGGTTAATGGCAGGCCTGCTTTCTTTGGAGCTTATCATCATCTTATGCTGTGTTGGAGTCTGGTGTTACTGGAAGAGAAAACAGTGAGTGTTTTTATCATTTTAGCCTTAAAGAGCTTCTTTTGAAAGTGTAATGTAGACAGGAAACTTTCCTGGAGTGGAGTAGTGGCCTTTCCATGGTTGTCCAAAGAATTCTGCTGAGGGTTCTGCTGCTGCCCAGAGCTTTTGTTGGCCTCCTCATTGCTGGGCCTTGTCCTGGGAGGCCCGCTGGGGCAGCAGCCAGTGCTGGCTCCCGCTGAGGCTGCCTGGCCAAGGGAAACCCCAGGGGCACAGGGCAGAGGCAAAGCCCAGTGGGGAGGAGAAAGAGCAGGGACGAGATTGCCCTTGAAAGGCAGAGGCGCTCTGGGGCCCACTCCTGGCCAGGGAGCCTGCCCAGAGCCGTGCCCTGCTCGCCGGGGCCTTGAGGGGCAGCTGTGCAGCTGGGCCAAGCTGTGCCAGCAGCTCCAGCCGTGCTGGGGAGCCTTGCCAGCTCTGGGCCCTGCTGTGCAGGAGGCTCCCTGTGTGCCCCTGGCAGCTGGGGCCTCAGCCACCTCCTCTCTTCACAGGAGCGCCTCTGCAGATTCACAAGACCGGCCAAGTAACTCAGGCAGGGGGAACTGGACCTGTCGTCAGCTATCCCCAAGTCTTTGCTACACGTGTCTGCCACCACTGCATTATGACCCTATTGCTGTGGATGCTCAGCCACCACCCAGTGCAGGAGCCTCTGTCCCCTAAAATGCTGGCCCTGGTGTGTGGCCAGGACCGAAGGTGGGCCCCTCCTGCCAGGGAAGGGCTTGAGCAACACCTCTAGGCTTCAGCTCTGGTCTCTGGGTGGTAGCACCAGCACTGGCTGATCTGAGTGTCTGGCCACAGCCAGAGCTGGGCAGGCAGCCGCTGGGCATGTGTCTCCCGAGACACCACGTTTTGGATTTGTTTTTCATTTTCAGAAATCAGAAATTTTTAGGAATATTTAGAATTTTTTTGTTGTTATTGTTTTTTTAGTAAGAAATCTCCAAAATTTTCTTCCCTTTTTCCATAGACGTTTAGGAATTTTCAAAGTAGTTGTAGAATTCAGGAAAACTTAGAACATTTTACACTTCTAGAATAAAAAACAGAATTGCATTTAATTGGTAATCTTTATTCTAGGAAGAACTAAGTCAACCCAAGACAACTAGTATACTGGAGAGGCTCTTTTCCCACTGCAAATTGGTACCTAGCCACAAAAACGAACGTAAAACCTTTTCCCTGATATTTCCCGGGATTTCTGACAAGCTCACCTCTCAGCCTTCAGAGGCAAATTTTGGTCACAGCGGTAATCTCTTCAAGGCACCATCTTTGTTTGCTTCTTCAAGAACTGCCTCAGTTCTAGTGCAGAGGCTTCTCTCAGCTTTGTGCCGCCCCGCTCCGCCCCAAGCCTGTCCTGAGCCCTCTCCTGCAGCTGCTGTGCTGCCATGGAGCTGCTGTCAAACACAGCAGCTCTGCCACACCCGCTCAGCAGGACTGGAGAAGCTTTCTGGCCTTGCTTACATTAGCCTGGTGGCTTCTCTAAACACAGCTTGAGCTTTTGAATGCGTGGTTTCACCTGGCACACAAACTGATGCTGCCTTTTTCATGGAGGCTAAACTCCAATGGGCTTTCAAAGCTTTCTGGCCAGCATACAGCCTAGGAAACCACTTAATGCAGCCATTTCATCTTGAAAAT
Organism: Melozone crissalis; assembly: GCF_028551555.1. Classification (NCBI taxonomy): domain Eukaryota; kingdom Metazoa; phylum Chordata; class Aves; order Passeriformes; family Passerellidae; genus Melozone; species Melozone crissalis. The sequence goes on along the minus strand of NW_026535807.1, from coordinate 21,163,592 downwards.
GGCCCAGTCTGTGTGTATCAAAGAAGCTTGTTTAAATGCTGGAGCCCACCAGAGCATCCTTCCAGGGCATATCTTTCTGGCCCGCACCTCTCCCTAGATGACTGCCAAACAGCACCTTTGACAGCTCTTTTCTCCAGAAGCTTAGTGGCACCATTTTATTTGAGGGAGAAAATAGGGAAATGTTCTATGATATCATCATCATCATCCTCATCAAGACAATGAGCTGCAAATTAGTTAAATGACATCAACAACTCTTACTGTGGACTTGAGTCTCAGAGTGCAGCACTGGCTTTAATATGCCTTGAAACTGCAGATGTGGAACAGTCCTTAAAATCAGGTTGGTGCAGACATAATTTGGAGTCAAGCACAGCAGAAATCAAAAATAGGTGCGTGGGTAATTTTCTGTGGTGTGTAAATACAGATGGTGCTGCAGCATTATTTGAGACTCAGGGCAGGAGAGTTTCCCACGGCCCCTTCACGGCATCCTTCTCTCAGAGAGCAGCCCCAGCTCAGTGCTGCTGTTCCAGAAACACAAATACAGGGAATGCGGCCTGGCATGAAAGGGGAAACAAATGTCAGCTCCTCAGTGCTCCATCCCTCTGCCTTTACATCCTTACATATTACTTTTTATTTAAAACCCTCAAAGTTTACTTTTTTTTTTTTTTTTACTTGGATGTAAAAAGAAGAAAACTCAGTGTGATCCCTGGGGTGGGGAGGGGAAAAGCAACGGTGTTGTCCCTACAACGAACAAACAAGATGCTTCTGCTGATGATTGTGGAATGTGAGTGGCTGGGACATTCAGATTTCCTCCCAGAGTTTAATGTTCCTCATTCAGACAGAGTCACACTATTTCTTCAATAAAAAGCAAACCCTGGCTCTCTGATAAAAACCTCCTTTCAGTTGTGGCCGAGGTAAATGCAGGCATGGAACAGAAAATAGTGTTGGAGTTCAACTCAGCTGTATGGCCAAATCACCTGAAAGCAAAGCTCTCACAGTAACTGCACTTGGAAATGTCTCTGTTAACTTAGAAATGAATAATGAAAATCGTCTCCTTTCCTTAAAGGACATTTATATTGTTGTGTATTAAGGAGTAGATGTCAAAAAGATTTCAAAGACTTGGTAAAAAAAAAAATCTTAGGGAAACTGCACTGCTCTCCCTGACTACCAGAGCTGCTCCAGCTCCCCCTAGTAAACATGTGTTGTCACTTTGTTTTAATTTGGGAGCACAGGCCCTGGGAGCTCCGGCATGTCCTGAGCAGGGAATCTCTTCCCAGCAGCAGGGAATTTCCTGGAGTGCAACTGGCAGCAAAGGGCCAGCTCTTCTGAGGGGGAATGGCCGGCCAGATGTGAAGGGAAACTCATCCCAAGGAATAAAGCATGAGGCACAGCCAAGGACATGGGGCAGCGCCATCATGTGTGGGCTCTGGGCAGCCCCAGCTCTGCTCGTCCTCATCCTGCAGGGACACGAGCCAGGAGAATCCCGCAGAGAGCCAAGAGTGGGATCCTCAGCAGATGTGGCACGGCAGCCTTGCTTGGGCTTCAAGGAATGTCCAGTTTACACTGCTGAGCAGCCAGCTCATTTCTTAAAGTGTTTAAACCACAGCAATGAGTTCAAGGTTCATGTGCAATTTTATTAGGGCAAAGACTTGCAGCCAACTGTTTACCTGGTGTCTGGCCTAAGTGCTGATAAAGACTTGGCTGAAGTTTATATAATCTACCATTAATAAATGCAATTTACTACAGTCTCAGGCAAAGACATGACCACTGCTGGCTCCATTAATGGTGCACTCAGTGCAGGCCAGGAATTTGGTCTGAACAGAGACAAGACTTAATTCATTTCTTGTCCCTAAATGCCTGGGATTTAGGTCAGGCCTAAGGCAAAAGATGGTGTCAATCTAAAGGCTCCATGTCAGAACTGTCAGGCTTTGCTAATATGAGCTCAGTTACTTTAATACAACCCAATAGTACACTTTATAATCCCAGCACCACGTCTAAAGCAAACTCTGGCTGCACTAACCACGCTCCAGCCCAGTGACAAGCCCTGAACATGACAAGATGTATGGCTGAGCTTCACTCTGCCCACCAGGAGTAGCTCTGAGGTGCAGCAGGACAGAGCCCAGAGCTCATAAACACCTTCTCAGGACTGGAGTCATCAAGATCAGACACACACAAAAACTCTCACACCAGGCAGTCCAGGAGCCTGTCTGCTCCCCCCTTTCCAAAGCCCAGCTCAGGGCCAGCCCCAGCCCCAGATGGGGGAGGTCTGTGGTGAGTACCCTGCTGCAAACTCTGCTAGGACAAACATCTGCCAGCTACAAAAAAGAAACCTACAGGAATAAATTTGGTTTCAATTGATGTCTGATCACAACAGAATTAATAAGGAAACCAGTTTATTTGGCAAATTCTGGCATATTTAAAACCAGCATAATATAAAGGTGAGGCCCCTGCACAGGTTGCCCAGAGCAGCTGTGGCTGCCCCTGGATCCCTGACAGTGCCCAAGGCCAGGCTGGATAGGGCTTGGAGCAGCCTGGGACAGTGGAAGGTGGAAGGGATGGGACTGGATGGGCTTTAAGGTCCCTTCCAAACCCAAACCATTCTGAGATTCTGTTAATCTATAATGCATTGCCTATAATAGATTTAAAATTTACATTTACAATTAAGGCAATGTGCACAAAGCTGATCCTTATGGAAGCTCTGCATGTGAAATAAACTCTATATTTAAAGGTACATACACTTTATAGATCCAGTTCCTCTGAAAAATTCCATAGCCCTATCTGAAAGCCAAGGGACATTTCTTTTCAAGATCTGCGATGAATGAGATCCAGACCTGGGACTGTTTCATAAAGCATCATCCATGCCAAAATCCTCATCCAAATAAAAATTCCAAGAACACTTATGAGGATTCCAAGTATTAAATACCTAGTTCTGCTTCATTTAAAGCAAAAGACAAATTTATAAATGCATGGATAAAGCACTTAAAAAGTATATGTCAAAAGATATTAAAAGGCAGACACCTAAAATAATTTTTAAAATATGACTCAATTAGTGATTTTTGGTTTATCTTTTCAGCATCCAAACAATGCCACTGTGATTTATTGCTAAAGGATCCCAATGCATTTACTCATCTTAACCTGGAATTTAATCATTAGAGTTTAAACTCTCTGGAACCTGACCTCCCCTGGCCCAGCTCCAGCTGTTCCCTGGGTGCTGTCCCTGTCCCAGGGAGCAGAGGTTGGAGCTGCCCCTCGGGAGGGGCTGCAGCCTCTGGAGCTGTGACCTCAATCTTCCCTTCTCCGGCTGAGCAAACCAAGTGCCCTCAGCTGTTCCTTGTGTGCCTTCCCATCCAGACCCTCCACCAGCTGCCGCTCAGCTCTGAATTTTGCAGGGTCTCCCAGGGGTGCTCTGCTGCCCTTGAGGCGCTGAGCAAGGAGCTCAGGTGCTCACTGTTACCTGGGGCAGGGCAGCACAGCTGCCTTTGGGCACCAATTCAGCTCAAAGCAGAACCTGAGCATATGGCAGCACTGTCACAGTGACAGGGCAAAATACAAATATCCATCTTATCCAAGATGTGGTTAAGGCAACCCCCATCATTTGCATTTGACACTTGCAGTGATTCATTGCCCCAGCTACAATGAGGCACTGTCCTGCAGTGGTTACAGCTCTGGCATGGAGTGAGCAGCTCCCCAGGCACCTCCTGCACAGCCCTGGGCCGCTCAGGGCAGGTGTGCTCCAGGAAGCCACCCAGGTGCTCAACATGCACTAAAATAAGCCAAATATTTTCAGAAATTTGGGTCCCAGTCAGCACATTCTGATGTCCCACTTGCAAGGTTAGAACCTTTTCTTTCTTTAAGAAGCCATGAGGACACAGAGACACCTCCCAGTGTCAACCCAGTGCTGCTGTGGGAACAGGCATGGACAAGTCCTCACCACATGGAGAAGCTGCTGGGAGGCCCAGAATATGGAATATTCTAACTCTGCCCCCCAGGATTCTCTTCAAATAAAAGAACATCAAGCCACTCACTGTGAAGACTGCTGGAATCAGCCCAAATTGAACACATCTAGAGTAAGTGGGGTCTAGGGGATCCAGCACATCATAAACTTTGCCCTCGGCTTCTTTGACAGGGGTTGAGGGGGATTTTGTTTCCCTAATCATCACAAATACTGAGTACACTGGTACTCCATGGAACATTAGTGCCCTTTTTTACTATAAAACTACCGTATTATCAATGTCTTTGGGTAGGTAAACAAAGGAAGAGCTTTTTGGTTTCATATGCAAATCACACTGTTCTTTCAGCTGAAAATGAGCATTAAACAATTTATTGGACTATCTCTGAACAACTTAATCAAAAGTGCCAAAGCCAAGAAAGGTCTGGGTGAGACTTCAGCCCTGCTGTCAGCCAGTTTCAGACCAGAGCACAGGGGCCTGCAGGTCTTACCATGGGTAACATGAACATTTCTGTATTTTCCCCAGGAAACTGACAGTCCATAAGACCAGCTGGACACAATTCTCCCAAAGGTTTGCTGTACTGAACTGAGACATGATTGAGTCCCAGTCAGCATAGTCACCACAACATGACCAGCTCAGGGATTTTTGGGATCTCCTGTCCTGTCCACAATGTTGTGATTTATGCCAAGTACACTTCTGAAAGTACAGCTCATTTCTGCTTCAGCCCAGATTTAAGTGACTGGATCCTGGACATACTATCCCAGGTTAAGTTGATTTAAAATACTGTAATTAATAGAATTAGACTAAATAAATATTCAGTGTCACTAAATTAATCTCACCCAAAGCATGTAACACACAGTAAAACAGAAGCATCTAACACAAATGCTGTCTCAAATCAGAAGGGATGGAAATTGTTTTAATCAGACCTCTATAGCTAGAGACTGTCATCCAGTACATATAACAAAAACTCTCAGCTCATTGCAAAATTGGTGGCTTTCCAAGCAATAAGGATTGTGATACATGGAGACATGTTACTAGGAAACTTGATTAAATGCTAGGGTTGAGAGAAAATGTTTTGACCTAGTGGGAGTCCTGGAATTTCTCAGAGCATTGTCTATTTGGAGCTGCATTTCAGCCAAAAGCAGCAGGCCAGCCTTCAACGTTAAATGGTTCTCCAGAGCACTTACAGCCTCTACAGTGGAGACAGAAAACCTAATCACATTTTAATTGAGCCACATCAGACTTCCAAATTCAACATGCATTCAAGAGACATTTACTCCAATTACAGCATAAACCCACTAGGCCCTTCTGCATAAGCAAGGAACTCAGCAAGGACAGACTGGAGGGCTTAAATGTGACCACGCACACAATGTCAGCACTTCATCTGACAGCATTCCCATGGAGAGGCTCGGGGCACTGCATTTCCCACTCTGAGGTTTGCAACCCCACCAAAGCAGCTGGAATTCCCATCAGCTGCTTGTAAACACTGGTCATCTTTCCCACTGCCATGTTTTTTCACTCTTCCCTGCAGGGAGAGCCTGATGATGGTGAGATTGCCACAGGACCAGAGAGGAGATTTCCTGGAAACAAGCCTGGCCACACAATCATGTTTCATAATGAAATGGACCAAGAAAGGGCTCATGGAAGGATTTACACAGTAGCTTACCACTTGTTAAACTAAGCACTTGTGGCTTGTTCATTGCAGAGCACTTAATCTGTTGTAAATGCAATACAGTTTTAAACAACTTCATTTTAATACCACATCTCTTACAACATTACTGTACCTGTTCAATAAACCTGCACTCTGTTATGAGGTGGTGCTGATCCAGGACTGCACATTCCTAACAGGATCATCCTTAGAAACTTCTGCCTGCTCCTGTCATAGCCCACAGAAGGACATTTCTGACTCTCAGCACACAGATCACCCCACAGAGCTGAGGAATAAGGAGCACTTTGGTGGGAGCAGGTTTTAAGTGGATCACTGGGAATTGAACATCTGCTTCAACGTGATATAACTGACTCTCCCTAATTCAAAATCAAACCGGACAAACCAGGAGGAAACCTGTCTGAAGCCAGTCCTGCTGACTCCTGGCAGGCAGCAGGCCTCTTCCCTGTGGGCCAACACTGTTTGCAGTGTTGCAGATGGTGATGCTGAGCAGAGCCACTGACTGCTCCACAAGCTCCAACTGTGAGCAGCTCACTGGCCACAAATTCCCTTTGCATCCCCTTCACACTTTTAACACCCCAAGCAGCACCCAAAGATCTTTCTTGCCTCAGGCTTAAGAGATAGAAAGGCAACAGTGATAATTATTGCTTTAGCTGTATTTATTCCAAGCCCGATTGCACCCAGGGATGATTCTGCACTATTCTCCTTGTCCTGTCAAAGGCTCTTCCCAGATATTTCCATTTTTAGTGCAACACAAGACAGCTCCAGATGCATTTCATGGTAACAGAAGAACCAAAATGGCCTTTTCCTGCCACGTTTCTGTGTGATGTGAGGTTGGAAAGATGTATTTATTACATGCTGAACCTCATGCTCTTCAAGGCTGGACAGGGCTTGGAGCACCATGGGACAATGGAAGGTGTCCCTACCCATGGCACTGAGCTTTGAGGTCCTTCCAACCCAAACCCTTCTAGGATTCTGCATTTCCAAACAGTGTCAAACAGCTCAAAAGCAGAAACACTGATAATACTGCCCCTCACTTCTCTGTTGAAGGAAAAGGTGTGGATTTGTCCAAGACTGAGTCATGCTTACAACTGGTCGGACAGTGCAGCGACCACAAACCCAATTCAGAGTCTGATAATTTTTTTATGAATTTCCCAAACACTTCTATCTCTTATTCCAGGCCTGTTTCAAAAAGCCTTTCTGAAGAGGAAAAGTGCAATCCTCCTCTTAGTGACTAATGGAACCATGTCCTGTAGGTAGCAGGGGGCTTTAAGACACCCAACTTTGCCCTCAGCTTTTTTGACAGGAGTTGAGAGGGAATTTGTTTCCCTGATCAGCATGTTATGAACAAAAAATTTTGCCAATTTTTTCTGTGAGAAAAAAGTCACCACTGTTGCTGCTGGGCTGCTGCTTGTGTTATGGTAAAAAAACAACAAGGTCGTTGTTGTTAATAGTTGTTTTTGTATCAGTAAAAGCTCTGGCTGGGGTGAGTCAATGGCCCTTCTCTGAGACAGTGAAGGGCGGGGTACCTCCCGAACAGTAAGGAGAAAAGACTTTGGAGGGGAGGGATATGCAAAATACTCCAAGGACCAGCATGCTGTGTGGAACCCCTGCTCCCAACGTACTGAGAAAACACCAAAAACAACGAGCCACCTAAGAGTTGAAAGATTGGAGTGATGTCTGGACGAGAGGAGCGGAGTGCTGGGCCTGCAGAGATGCTGAACACCTTTGGAGTTCCTCTCACCCTGAGCAAGGAGTCGTCCCTGGCGCCCAGGGCCGGCTAAGACAGCCAGCAAAAGTAACATCGGAAGGGATCATGAGGCCCTAAAGGCTCCCACGAGGACCTGATCCCCAGCTCTGCCCCTAGTGGACAAAGCTGCGCATATCCTCCTCCTCTGAGGTTCCCTGGGAGAGATGACGGGAAGATGCAGACCCATTGAGCTGCCCAATCCTGGGCTGATCACTTACAATAATGGCATTAAAAAAGAGAAGAAGTCTCCTTGCCCTGTTTATTTCAGCTGGGGCGCTTTTCCGGAATAGCCACGCCGAAAGAGGACACCAGGACTGGCCATCTTGGACCTTCAGGACAGCTGGCTACCAGCAGCAGAGGGATCGGCTCAGGACCAGCGATGCAGAGGAGCACCAGAGCACCGAACTGGTGAGAAATCCGGTGGCAGGAGTGGGAGACGTGTGCATGTGTGTGTGAGTGAGACAAGGGCTGGCAGCCGGACCTTTGAAGCGAGAGAGACCCCTCAGTACCGCGTTTCCGGCCTTTCGCGAGAAAGCCGTCCAGGTACAGAGGAAAGCGAGTGGAATTAGTGTGAGTGAGTCGTTTCCTAAGGGGGAAAAAAAAAGGGCCCCCCCCCTCTGGGCATGCGGAGGGAATAGTTGTATGAGTGGCACGCATCCAAAGTAAATCCTGACAGAGGGAAGTCAGGCAGATTGTAAGTCCCGAGAAGGATTCGGGTAGATTTTTAAGTCCCGAGAAGGATTTGGGTAAGCTCAAGCCCTGCAGGCAAAGTAAGTCCTGACAAGGGAGTCAGGCACAAACCCCAGCGAAGGAGGCTGCGGTTTGCTTTTAAGTCCTGATAGGGTGAAACCTAAAAACTGGCAGGTTAGGCAAACTAAAAATCAGGCAGTTGTTTTTCCTGACTGAGGGAGTCAGGCACGACCTGGATTCTTAGGCCGAGGTTTCGTGTGTTTAAGTCCCGATAGATGTAAGACTTGACGTTGGGAAAGCTGGGTAATCAAGTGTTGGAGAATGGCTTAAAGAAAAAGGCCATGAAGACATACAATTGAGAGAAAGTAAAGGGTAAAAGTAAAGCAGTTCCTAAAGCAGTTCCCAGCCTGATTTCTATAAACAATTAGACTCTCTCTATAAACAATAGAGTTCTCAGGCAGTCTTCCCATAACAAGCAGAACACCCTCTCTGGGAAAAGATGACACCCTGGGAAGAGATGTGAAAGCTTTGGGAACATTGGTTCTGTTTTTGATAAACAATTGTAGGTATTCTAAAACAAAAGGAGTGGTTAGAGTTTTCTCTGTTAGCCTATCATGAACTTGGATTACAGAATATGCATGAAATTCGTTAACACTGTTATTTAAGGTGATTGATTGATCAATAAATTGGAGTTCGATGCATTAAAGGATGGTCGCTCTCCCTTCACTTCAATAATCAAGAGATCGGGCAGTTGTTTCAGTATAAAGTCCTGAGCATCAGGCAGAAATTTGAAGTTCGGTGGAGGAGGCTGAAGCTCCTTAAAGGAGGATTTTTTTGAAATTACCGGTCAGTAAAGGCACCTTAGGGACTTTTTACTATTGAGACCTGTAAAATGGGAGGGTGTAATAGTAAAAAGACCGGCAAGAGACTGAGGAATATACCTCCCAATAGTCCCTTAGGAGAACTGTTAGAGAAATGGGATTCTATAGAGGCCACGGAGGGATTAGATAAAGTGAAAACGATCCATTATTGTGTAGAAGTCTGGCCAGAATTAGAGTTGCAAGGAGGATGGCCTTGGTGTGGGACAAAGGATAAGTGGATGTGCCAACAACTGAGCCATTATCTGACAGCTCGAGGCGATACTGATCCTGAGCAATAACTGTATGTATCTTGCTGGGTAAAGAGCGCTGTTGAAGATGAAGGGGTGCGAATTTGTAAGTTACAGAGGAAGAAAGAGGGAAATGAAGGAGGGGATGATGGAATTAGTAAAAGATGGGACCCCCTGGATTATTTGCCTCCTTCTGCCCCTCCACCTTATGATCCTCTTCTTCAAGCACCTCAAATGGCAGGTCCGGTTCCTCCTCCGGCTGCCATCCCACTACCACCTGCTCAAATTCCTCCTTCTACCTCTTCAGCTTCCCCTATGATAAACCCAGTATCTCCCTTAGTAACCACTCCCTCACCACCTTCAGCTCCTCCAGTTCCTTCTGCATCACCACAAGTGCCTACTCCATCTGCTGCATTCTCCACCCCTTCTCCAGCTCCACTTAATAGTCACTCAGGCTCTTCTCCCCCTACAATTGCTGTCATTTTACCTCCTCCTAGTTGGGACACAAATGCCTCCTTGCACAGTAAAAAGCTATCAGCCTACTGGGTTGATACACCTGCTAATGGGCAGAACGTTCAGGGTAACCCAGATATCCCTCAAAGTAGTTTGGCATGTGAAGATGGGCCGTACTGTAGTACCAGATCCAAGACCTCCGAGGCAGAGAGACTCTTTCCCCTCAGAGAGGTTCCTATGGGAGGAGTAGCGGGAGGTGTTGGCTTTGTGAATGCTCCCCTAACTGCTTCTGAGGTGAGAGGATTCAAGAAAGAGTTGGGGCATTTAGTGGAGGACCCAGTGGGCATAGCCAACCAAGTGGATCAATTTCTAGGTCCAAATATCTACACTTGGGGGGAGATGAATTCCATCCTGAGTATATCATTTTCCCCAGAAGAGGTCCAGATGACTAGGGTGGCTGGCATAAGAATGTGGGAGAAAGAGAACCATCCAGGACCCCAGGTGCCAACAGGTGAACAGAAATTGCCACTAACGGATCCCAGCTGGAACCCTAACCAGGAGGAGGGGAGGAAGGCCATGATGGAATATAGATCTTTGATAATACGGGAGATCAAAGAGTCAGTTCCCAAAGGAACTAACACCCAATTGGCATTTGAGGGTACACAGGAGAAAGATGAAGCTCCTGCTGCCTGGCTTAATCGCCTAAAGCGGAACTTCCAGTTGTACTCTAGAATAGACTCAGACGCCCTAGAAGGTCAAATGCTACTAAAAGTCCAATTTGTTACCAAATCTTGGCCTGATATAAGGAGAAAATTGGAAAAGATGGAAGATTGGCAAGAGAAGGACATAAATGAGTTACTAAGAGAAGCATTGAAGGTGTATTTAAAGAGGGAGGAAGAAAAAGCACAGGCCAAGGCTAAGATCATGGTTGCTGTAGCTAGAGAAAGTGCAGGGTGGGTGGCTCCACCACCAGGAGGAGGCAAGGATAGGCCAGTACTGTCAGGTGCAAGGGGGATGGAGAGACCTCAAGGCCCTTTGAGAGAACGACATTGTTATTACTGTGGAAAGGCAGGACACGTCAGGAGGATTTGTAGAAAGCTTAGTTTTGATGCGACAGTAGCCAGGGAACAAGATAATTTAGGGAAGATCCTTAAAGGTGACGATTAGAGGGTCAGGGGCTTTATACTTTAGGGGACCCGATGCAACATCTAGAAGAGCCCTTGGTAAACTTTGAGGTGGGACCCCTAAATGAAGAATTTGAATTTTTGGTAGATACAGGAGCAGATAAGTCCTGTCTCAACAAAGTAACATCTGAAGATAGACAAAAACAGCTAGGTAGAAAGGATATCCAATAGCACCAAAACTGGCCAGTAAGACTAAACTTGTAATAAGTGATGTGAAAGTAAAAGGTACCGTATTGTTTTGTTGTGCGTGTGAGAGTGAGACACAAGCAAAGTCAGCCTCAACTTCCCGGGCAGGTGGGAAGGGGACAGTGGAAGTGTGTGTGTGACCTGCAAACCAGGCTTGCGTCCCCCAGGCAGGTGGGAGCTGTGGCTGAAGTGTGTGTGTGTGACCTGCAAACCAGACTAGTGCTCCCCAGATGTGTGAGGGAGCCGTAGCTGTAAGAGTGTGAGTGACATGCAGACAGCGTCACAGGTGAATGTACACCAGAGGCAACCAGAGTCAGGGCCCTTGCAAGAGGCCCAGGGATGCTGAGACCTGTGGGCCAACCCCAAGGTGAAGGGGGTGCTACAGGGACCCGTGATTACCTAAGAATAGTGATCCAGTTTGTGTCTTGAGGGTGTGAAGGAATGTGTGAAAGTGAGTGAGAAATAAGAGAGTGAATATAGACGAATTAGAGTAGAGGTAATGTAGATTGTGCATTATAAGTTTTACCACATCTCCTTAGAGGGAAGTGTAATGTGTAGAAGAATGGTGTAAGAAAAAAAAATTAAGTGTAAGGGGTTGAAAGAAAAGTAGTATTTAAGCTGTAAGTGAAAGTAAGAAACAGAAGCAAGAGATAAATAGATAAGATCTTGAAAAACAGAACAGAAAACTAGTGAATTAAATACACAGAAAAATAGGAGAATAAAAGTACTTTGAGAGTTAAGTTAGCTAACAGAAATACAACTCCTTGCAAAATGCAGAGTATGCAGAAGTTGATGAGAGAAACATGCAAGCTATGGAAAAAGAGAAATTACCAATAACATTAAACAGAGAAACTGAGTTTTGATAGAATCATAACATTGCAGACCATTAATGCCTGTGTTTGAAAGCCGGTTTCAGGTACTCTTCATTACTATTTCAACTGTGCAGACCAAAAGAAAAAGGTTGGACTCACATCACTCTCACCCCCTGGCATTGGACCAGGATTCAACACCAGGTTTTTTTTCCCTCTGGCATTCTGGCATTGGACCGGACTGCACCCCATTCTCCCTCTGGCATTGGGCCAGACTCCACCCCCATTTTCCTTCTGGCATTGGGCCAGACTCCCAGTTTTTCCCTCTGGCATTGGGCCAGAGTCCACACCACTCTCACCTCCAGGAACTGGATAAGGATTCATCTGCTTCCCAAGTTAATTCACCTGAGTCTACTGTGATTTAAAGTTGACTCTCAGAAGGAAGAGTCAAAAAGACTGAACTGTATGGGAAAAAATTGGTATCAGAGTTCTAACGTTGCTTAAAATGTTTCAAGACTGTTCTGTGTAAACTATGTTGGTAAAGAGTTTAAGACTGTAAATTATTAATTCTGGTTAAGTTCCCCAATTTAATTCTAAAGACTCAAGGTTAATCCTCTACAGAGCACTCCCCTAGGAGAAACCAAAATTGGTAGGGAACAGACCAAGAGAGGTTTAACCAGAGAAGCGGGTAGAAGGGACTCTAAAGAGCTTGGAAGCTTTTCCTCAGTAAAATTCCCCAAGAGGCAAGGCCGGGTGGGCAGGCTGTGCAAGATGACCCATACCGGACTCTGGGGAAGGGTAGTACTGATGGCTCTGATTGCTGGTGGTGCTCTGGGAAGCCCAGCTGAGCCGTGCAGTGAATGCTACCAACCCCGCTATGAGGAGGAAGAAGTGAGCTCCTGGTCTAGAGTCCACATCGATTCTAACCCTAATTGTGTTAACCTCTCCCAATTGGTCCTTTATCAGAAAAATAAGAGAATGTATTGGATAGTACACAATATGGCCACTTTTAGGCAGCCACTCTTAGGAGAGTGCCCTATAGGGGAAGCCTGGTTGTGTTTTGAATGTGATGCTGCTGAAACAAGCTCAGTAGATCTAGTAAAAAGAAAGGAAATGGTGAAAATGGTAAGAAGAATTGTTTGTAACAAGTATTTAGCAGTGGAGTATTCTGCCACCCAGTGGATCCCAAGAGATCCAAACAAATTAGAGTCTGTTAAAAAAAAAGAGACAAGTGTACTCACCAAGAAGTTTATGAATGTTATGAGTGTACTGAAAAAGAGATAAACCCCTTTTGGAACACATTTCAGGGGAGCCCTAAACCCCTAGGTTTGATCTCTGATACCACAGCACACACCAAGTTGTCAGGAGACTAGTCTGGCAGCTGCATCGCTAGAGTGATAAAACCAATTTAGTTCTTATTACCCAAAGAAACTGGATCAAGTTTGGGAGTTCCTATATATAATGATTTAGGAGAAATTAAACAAAACAGGCAAAGTGAAATAGAAATTGAGAAAATCCAAAATTGTAAAAGCCTAGCTCGGATCCCAATATCTATGTTAAACAAAGTCATCCGGCTCCAGGCAGTATTAAAAATAAAGAATTCAATTATTAGGAACATTTCAAACGAAATAAAAAGATTAGCATGTGTAAATAATCAAGAACAAACTCCTACACTTGATCCCAGTGGGTGGGAAAACCTGGAGATTTTCAAAAAGGATGCAAGGGAAAAGGTAGTTTTTCTCGCTGTGTGTGTACTTGGAGAATTGCTCTTTTTACTATGCTTATTTATCTGTTTCAGTAAAACAGTATTTGCCATGCAGACCAACCTGAAGAAACCAAGGAAAGTAACAAACTTAAGTAACCGTGATTACCAAAGTGCACAAGAAATTTATAGTTGATTCAAAACAAAAAAATTGTAAGTTGATGCGAGCTTAAAAATTTAAGCTCAATCAAAGAAAAAGAGGGGGGACTGTTATGAACAAAAATTCAGTTGATTTTTTTCTGTGAGAAAAAAATCAACCACTACTACCGGGCTGCTGCCTGTGTTATGGTAATTACGGGTGGTTGTTGTTAATAGTTGGTTTTGTATTAGTAAAAGCCCTGGCTGGGGCGAGTTAATGGCTCTTCTCTCAGACAGTAATGCTGGGGACCTTCCCAAACAGTGAGGAGAAAAGACTTTGGAGGGGAGGGATATGCAAAATAACTCTAAGGACCAGCATGCTGTGTGGGACCCCTATTCCAAATTCATGGAGAAAACCCCAAAAAAACAACGAGCCAACTAAGAGTTGAGAGGTTGGAGTGATATCTGGATGTGAGGAACGAAATGCTGAGTCTGCAGAGATGCTGAACACCTTCGGAGCCCCTCTCGCCCTGAGCATGGGAGTCGTCCCGAAACTGGGAGCGGACGGGAAGGAACGGGGAAAACAACAACGAAGGGATCCCCACGCCCTAAAAGGCTCCCAGGAGGACCTGATCCCCAGCTCTGCCCCTAGTAGACAAAGCTGCGCATATCGTCCTCCTCTGAGTCGCCCTGGGAGAGACGATGGGGGACTGCAGCCCCGCCGAGCTGCCCAATCCTGAGCTGATCACTTTTAATAAAGGCATTAAAAAGGAGAAGTCTCCTTGCCCTGTTTATTTCAGTACCCAGGACTGTGAGGAGGAGGTGACATCGGGGTAGGCATGCAAAAGAGGAAACCCCTCACCAAATCTAGCAAGAACAACCCCTAAAAACAACAAGCCACCATGGAATTAGGAGATCTAAGTGATGTCTAGAGGTGAGGAACAGACTTCAGTGTCTGCTAGGACCTTTTTTACCTCTCACCCTACCATAAAAAGATGTCGGCTAGAAAGAGGACTTCGAATGTCAAACTCAAAAACAGGAAATCTCCTGATGCTCTTGTGAGGACCAAAGCCGCAGCTCTGCCTGCAGACCAGCAGACACAGCTTCACTCTTCCTCCTCCTCAGTGCCATTCCTGGCAGCAGCTGCAGCGCGAGCACGACCCGTCGGTTCTCCCCACCTGACCTGATTTTTAATAAAGACATTAAAAAGGAGAAAGGTCTCCTGCCCTGTTTATTTCAGCAAGCACTAAACTGCCACATTAATCATGAGGAACTCAAACCCCTTCCAGCCTTACAGATGTCTCCAGTCCCTTGTACACCATAGAAAAGATCCCAAATCCCCATAGAAGCTCATGAGGAACCCCAGCCACACGCAACACTTCCAAAGGACCCAAAGCCCTGCACGTCTTACTGCAAAACTCAACATGAACAAGACCCCCTCTCCAGCTCGTGCGCCTCACGACGGACCGCGGTCAACTGCCAGCCTTAAAGGGGTCCCCCCATCACCTGCATGCCAGAGAAAAAGCCAGGTTTGCCTTTAAATCTTGCCTACAGCATGTTCCCTGACAAAAACCAATTCCCTTCTGGGAATGGGGAACCCGTGTGGTGGGGCCGGCTGCACCTGTGGGAGCAATGGGGAGTGTCAGCCCGTGCTGTGCTGCGCTGCTGAGCTGGCAGCACGGTGGATGTGGGCAGGACGTTCTCCGTTTCCCCCAGAGCTGGGGCCTGCGGGCACCTTGCCACCCCTTGGCACAGGCTGTGCCACCCAAGAGAGCCCAGCAGGCCGGGAGGAGAGCCCGGGGGCAGCAGGAAGCTGAGAGAACGCCCTGCTCTAGAACTGAGTGGGGTTCTACCAGAAGCAAACAAAGATGGTAACTTGTAGAGATTCCCACTGTGCTCAAAGTTTGTCTGAGAAGACTAAGGCGTGAGCTTGTCAAAAATCCCAGGAAATATCTGGGAAAAGGTTTTACATATGTTTGCGGTCACTAGGTAGAAAGCTCCTGTGGGAAAAGAGCTTCTGCAGCAGGCTGGCTGGCTGAGGGGGTCTTACTTCTTCCTAAAGATTACCACTGAAATGCAATTTTATTTTTTATTGTATAAGGGAAAAATATTTTCCATAACTCTAAAAAAAACCAGTTTCAAAAGTACACATATGTTGTGGAAACAGAAGTGAAACATTTGGGGATTTCTCTCTACAAAAGATATTTCTAAATATTTCGAAAAATGAAAAGTGAAGATAAAATGAGGTCACTGTTTGTGGATTCTAAAACTAGTTAGAAAAATCTTTAACTACTTCTTTAACTTGGAACATTTTTACACTTCTAGAATCAACTGGACTTGTCATTTTGCATCTCCGTGCCAGTGTCCATTGTCCCTTCCCCACAGCTGCATTACCAGCTTATTGCTGCGGACATGCTGTTGCCTCCACCACCCAGAACAGGACCCTCTGTCCCCAAAGGTGCTGGCCCTGGTGTCCAACCCGGCCAGGAGGTGCAGCCCTCCTGCCAGGGAAGGGCCTGAGTCCAGCAGCATCTTTGTGCTTCAGCTCAGGTGTCTGTGTACTACCACCAGCGCTGGTGGAGCTGCTTTTCTGGGCACAGCCAGGGCTGGGCAGACAGCAGCTGGGCACGGGGCTTCTGCGAAAAAGCGACCCCATTTTGTCTTCATTTTACATTTTTACATAGCAGAAATTGCTCAAAATACTCAGAAACAGTTTTTGTAGGCAAAAATCCCCATATATTTCTTCCCTTTTCCCAAAGGAGTTCAGGATTTTTCAAAGTAGTTGTAGAATTCTGAAAAACGTAGAATGCTTTTACACTTGCAGAATAAACAATAAAACTGAATTTATTTGGTAATCTTTACTCTAAGAAAAACTAAATCACCATAAGGCACCCAGCATACTGGAGAGCCTCTTTTCCCAGTGGACATTCTTACCGAGTGACAACAACCAACCTAACACCTTTTCCCTGATATTTTCTGGGATTTCTGAGAAGCTCACCTCTCTGTCTTCAGAGGCAAACTTTGAGCACACTGGGAATCTCCTGCTGTGCAGGAGGGTCTCTGTGTGCCAGCTGCAACTGGGACCTCAGCAACCTCCTGTCTCAACAGGCGTCCGTCTGCAGCTTCACAGGAGCGGCCCAACGCCTCAGTCTGGGACACCTGTACCAGACATTCCCCATTGTCATGCCCATGCCCGATGCCCCTGTCACAGTTGCTTTCCTAACTTGTTGCTGTGCAGATGCTGCCAGCACCCAAACAAGGTCCTCTCCCCCTGAAGGCACTGGCCCTGATCTCTGGCCCCTACTGAAGGTGTGCAGAGCTTGGCCCAGCATTTCTGTTGCAATAAAGAGATGGAGCTGTCACCCCAATGTATGGGTGGCAGCAGCAGCATGTCCACCTGGCAGCTGCCCTGGATTTGAATAACGACTTAGATGATTTGGAAGTCCTGGTGAATGACACATTGAATTTCATGGCGAAAGCCAGGGGCAAGTTCTGAATTTCCCTTTTTACTGGTAGAATAGCCAGTGTCCATGCGGCAAGAGCTCAACCATCAGCCATTTTCATAAATGTTAGGTCAGGGCTGAAGAATTCTGTAAACCTTGCCCCGCTCCTTTCAGGAGCACTGAGTGATCCCAAGTGATCGCTGTCAGTGGGAGGAAGGAGCATTTAGCTGTCCATCCTCCTCCCATGTGCAATGCAACTGTGTCCTTCTGTGTGCTCTGTGCAGCCACAGAGAAGAGTAGAACAGGCAGGGGCCAGGCCCAGGGCTGTGCCCTGGGGCTGAGGCTTGCCACAAGCTGAGGATCTCCTACAGTGCCAAGGGTGCTGTTCTGTCCTGCCTTTCTCTGCAGCTGAACCTGTTGGTGAAGGTGATCTGGCTTCCCAAACCACATCCAGGACTGAGCCTCTGGGAGATGGTGAGGGTAGGTCAAGGCCTTTCCCCTGGGAGAGCTGCCAGCTCAGAGCCCAAAGCTCGGCCAGGGGGGCATCGCTGCAGGTGCCAGGACAGAGCCATGCACGTGTGTGCCCTCGCCCTGCATGATCCACTCACCGCTCCTGCGGCTCAGTGGTGCCCGTGCAGCTGAGCAGAGATGGCAGAAATTTCTGTGGCTGATGTGTTACAGATGTGTCTGCAGGGAGGGCTTTTCCTGTCCCTGTATTGATTCCTACACAGAAGCCAGGCTCCCGTCGCAGGGGTGAGTAGTGTGTCCCTGCTGACCCCACAGGCTGAGCCCTGTTTTTGTGGCATCCATTCATGGGAAAGGGAACCATGTTGCTCTAAGGTCCTCCAAGGGGAAAGAACAAAGCTACAGCAGAGAAGCAGCGCCGTGAGCCATCCGACCATATGAGGCAAATGCTGAAGGAAATGCTTTGTCTGGCAGGACAAGGTGGGTGCATTTCCCTCAGCCTTGTCCTGGGGCTCAGCAGCCGGGGCCTTTGGCTGCACATCTGGACACGCCGTGCAAGGCACAGCAGGAAGGGATCCATGGCAGCCTCGCTGCCCCGCTGCTGCTTCCACGCCCTGCAGGGCTGTTTGCCAGCCTGGCCTGGCTGCAGCTCCTCCCCAGCCTCTGCAGGAAGGCACTGGGCATCAGCTGAATGGCAGACCAAACCGCACCACAGGCATGAGATGCCCTGCAATTTCCCATCTCCAGGCAAAAGGGGCAACTATATGGAGAAGGGAGAGCCCTACCCTAACCAAAACATTGAAAGGGATTTACTGAAAATTAACCATGTCTGTGACAAGCATTGCCTCCTGAAGATGCCACCTCTCCAGCGGGCAACAGCCCAGTCAGATCCAGCTCTTTTATTTTCTCCAGAAGCAGATGGAGAGGCTGTGCAGAAGGAAGCATTTCCTGGAGGAAGCAGTGGCTCATTGGCAGCCTCTTCTGCAGGAAGGGAGGCCATGCCAGGCACAGCCACAGGAGGTAATTGCTGTGCCTCTGGGCCTGAGCCCTGCTGAGGCTTGAGCTGCCCTCTCTGCTGCTTGGCACTGCAGGCACAGCCCGGACAAGACGGGCACAGCCCAGAGGAATTGTCCCGAGCAGGCTCAGGGCACTTGGGTACTGAGCTGTCCTGCTGGGCTCCCTCCGGGGGAGACACGTCCCCAAAC
This sequence comes from Melozone crissalis, assembly GCF_028551555.1. NCBI lineage: Eukaryota > Metazoa > Chordata > Aves > Passeriformes > Passerellidae > Melozone > Melozone crissalis. The sequence goes on along the minus strand of NW_026535807.1, from coordinate 21,144,846 downwards.
CTGGGAGCGGCTGCACGGGGTGCCCATGGTGGGGAAAGGGCAGAGGGGGAGAGCAAGGCTCCAGTGGGTCCTGACATGGCTTGGCCACGTGCCCTGTGCTGGGGGATTTGTCCCAGGCGACAGAGGGACGCAGAGATAGAAGAAGGTAGGGAGGGAGGGAGAAAGGGCAGGAGGGACGGAGGGGGGCAGGGGGATAGCTGTGGCACTGCCTGCTGCAGTTTTCCCCAGGGATTTAGCAAGAGATGCAGCTGTGGCAGTGACAGCACCCAGGGCCCTGAGCTGCTTCAGCCGCCCCACCTGGGATGGTGCACAGGGCATGGAAAGAGGGTGCAGAGTGACCAGGAGCCTGCCCAGAGCTCCCCAGGCCCCTGTGCAGCTTTGGCCTTGTCCATTCACGTCTGCCTCCCACGGCCTTACCCGAGTGTGGAGGATTTTATTAATAGTTGGTTAGCTGAGAAAGGCCATACTGACATAATGCCGCTGGTTAAGCTGAAAGAGGGAAGTCAGCATTCAGTAGGCTGAAAAGAGAAGTCAGCAGTCAGTGACCAATGACAGGCAAGGACAGAATGCCCTTGCCGCAACATGAGGATAGGGAAGAGAGATTCTTCTTGAGAATATATAGAAAGTATCAAAAGTATAACCACAAGAATGCAGAAGTAGGCGTAGTTGCTGATATGTAACTAACCAATCCTGAGCTACACTTTTGCAATATGTATGAAGTTCATTATGAACTGTATTTAACCCGCTGTATTCGATCAATAAATTGGACTTGGATGAACCAATTGGTGTGTGGGCCTCCTTCCTTTGACACCCGAGCCCCTTGCAGTGCCCATTTCCCAGGGGCAGACGGGGATCCCAACACATCCTGAAAAATGTTCTCATCTGTGCTCTGCTCGACGTGCAGTTGCTGCAAAGGCTTCTCCATTAGATTGGTTGAATAAAGTTTTGAAACCGTTGGGGCCCCCTGCAGGTTTGTTCTCACTCACCTACACAGTAATAATTGTTGACAACCTGCCAGAAACCTGGTAACAGAAGCCTCTGTGGCTGTTGTCTTACAGATGTATCTGCAGGGAAGACTTTTCCTGACCCTTTGCTGATTCCTACACAGAAGCCTGGCTCCCATCGCAGGGGTGAGTAGTGTGTCCCTGCTGACCCCACAGGCTGAGCCCGGCTTTTGTTGCATCCATTCCTGGGGAACAGGCCAATCTGATCCCGCTCTCTCTTTTCTTTTCTGCAGAAGCAGATGGAGAGGCTGTGCAGAAGGCGGCATTTCCCGGAGGAAGCAGTGGCTCATTGGCAGCCTCTTCTGCAGGAAGGGAGGCGATGCCAGGCACAGCCACAGGAGGTAATTGCTGTGCCTTCTGGGCCTGAGCCCTGCTGAGGCTTGAGCTGCCCTCTCTGCTGCTTGGCACGGCGGGCACAGCCCGGACAAGACGGGCACAGCCCAGAGGAATTGTCCCCAGCAGGCTCAGGGCACTCGGGTACTGAGCTGTCCTGCTGGGCTCCCTCCGTGGGAGACACGTCCCCAAACCTGGGAGCGGCTGCACGGGGTGCCCATGGTGGGGAAAGGGCAGAGGGCCAGCGAGGCTGCCATGGATCCCTTCCCACTGTTCCGGGCACGGCATGTCCAGATGTGCAGCCAAAGCCCCCGGCTGCTCAGCCTCAGTACAAGGCTAAGGGAATGCACCCACCATTTCCTTTGAGCAGTTTTCTCACTATGTGCTTCAGGATGTGTTTTGGCTCATGGTTGGGAAAGGGCATAGAAGGAGCGAGGCTGCCATGGATCCCTTCCCACTTTTCCGGCCTCTGCTCTGATATGGGTAACCCTGGCTCACCCTAGGATCACTCCCAGGTGTCCTCCCAGAGCTTCATCCCACAGCTCAGCCCCAAGGGCCAGACAGGTATTAGGAATTTCACAGCCTACCATTGCTGACTCCTAGTCAGAATGCACAGGAAAACTCTAGCTGTGTTTCAAAATACCAGACGCTGTGTTGTTTCCTTCCCACTGCAGATTTTCCATTGCCCCAGCCTCAGCGCAGCCTGCCTGGATGTTCTCCCCGCGCCGCTTCTGCAATCCCACTCGTCCAGGTCCTCCTGGTTCTCTGGGCAGCTCTTTGGGCCACTGAGGCCCTGTTCCTCCTTTGTTTGTCAGCATGTCCGAGTGAGAGATGACTCAGGGGCTCAGCACCCAGACCTCCAGCAGCAGTGGTCAGTTCCTGAGCGCGCTCGGGGGCCTCAGGCAGCTGCCCATGGCTCTGGCAGGGATGTGAAGGGGAGGCCATGCAGGGGAGCAGCCCCCACGCCCCAGCCCTGCCCATGGGGGCCTGCAGCCCGTGGGGATGGAGCAGCAGTTTCTGCTGGGACAGAGCCAGCAGCTGGGCAGTGCAGCACACACTGCACGCATCTACTGCAGCGATATCTTAGCAATATTGTCTATACATACATTCCAAATTGAAAAAGTTCAGGCTAAGTCTAGCTTAGTTTCAGAGCCATTAGGGTAGAATTATTACCGCTGCTTTCCTGGCTGAGTTTTGGAACATTATACTTTTTTTTTAATACTTTTTAAAAACAATCTCTGAGTCTGGAAAGGGAGTTTTTCAATCACAAGGGCGCTTGCTTCACTCCAGGAAAAGTGTAATTCAGTGTACCAGCGAGATTTTCTCTTAACATATTGCTGAGTTCTCATGCTGCCACTCATTTGTAGAGATGAAATAATTTCTCACTGTTCATGTTTGATTTTTGTTTGGAAACACCAGGGAAAAAAAGTACCCACTGTGAAGATTTGGTTCATGTGCATCAGTTATTATTTCAGCTGCATAAGTTGAGAGAGAAATTCACAGAGGTTATCCCAGGCAGAATCTGGTGCTGATGCTTGTGCCATTGGAGTCTGGAGTGGGCTCTTTCCTAGCACAACTCACCACACTGAGCTGCTGGGCATATCTCGTTTGTTTTCTGGTTTTTACTACTAAGAGCAGCCAGCATCATTTAACAGAACCTAAAAGAGATTTGTTGGTTCCTCTGAATCAACTCCAACTGTGGGTTGGAGTTTCTCCAGGTTTCAGCCTGGAGAAAAGGAGGCTCAGGGGGAGCCTCGTGGCTCTCCACAAGTCCCTGACAGGAGGGTGGAGCCAGGTGGGGCTCTGCTCCCATGGGAACAGGGACAGGACAAGAGGAAAAGGTCTCAACTTGCACCAGGAGAGGTTTAGATCGGAAATCAGGGAACATTTCTTCTTGGAAAATGTTGTAAAGCATTGGAACACGTTGCCCAGGGCACTGGTAGAATCACCATCCTTGGAAGAGCTCAGAAGACATGTTGATGCGGGACTTGGGATGTGGTTTAGTGGTGAACATTGTGATGGTGGTGCTTGATGGTTGGAATTGATTATTGTGAAGGTCTTTCCCAACTTTCAGGATGCTCTGATTCCATGATTCTAAACAACCCAGGGATAACATAATCCAATCTCTCTTGGTGTAAATGACTTGGTTCACTCTCTGATGTTTTCTCCACATCCATCTGCCAGAGCATCTTCCAGCACATGGAAGGAACAAACCAGGTGTGAAGACTGGAGAAGGAAAATGAGCCCACATCACTTCCTTGGGAAGAGAAGAGAAGATCTGGCAACTTCCAGAGGGAAGGAGAAACAGAAAAAACGGTTTGAGAAGCTGAAGTAGTGGCAGAGGTACCAGGGAGAAGAAATAGGAGGTGAGAGAAATGGTGGCTATGAATTGCAGGGCAGGCAGAGGACACCAGTGACCCCAACAGTTTGGCACCTCCTGGCCATTAGGCAGCTGACCCCAAAAGTTCATCTCTGCTCAAAGGGCATGCGCAGCCTCGCCCACCCAGTACAGGTGCAGGAGCCGCATGAGGAAATGGGAGGTGAATGTCATAAACAACCTAAATACTGTCGTGCATTTCCAGCAGGTTTTGCAGCCTGTACTGAGCATCTCAGTCCTGGCTGCACTGTTCCCAGACACCAACACCATTAGATCAGAGGGAGCTGATTTAATCCCCTATTAAAATAATCAAATAATTTCAATTTGAAGTCAAGTCATTTGAATGATAAGGACCATTTAAATCTTGCTGCTCAGAAGGCAGAAGATTGGGCTGAAGCCAGAGCTTTGAGGAGCAGCCAGATAGGGACAGGTAGAGCCAGGGAATGATAACATGGCACCCACCTCAGTTTGGGAACAATCAGTTGCCCAGCAGGTGCCCAGCTCCACAGCAACATCCCTGGAAACTCTGCATCATAAATACCGGGGAGTTCATTCATACAGCAAAAGATTTCCTGGCCTTATTTGCCCTTCCACATTTGCTGCAGCTCTTCATTTCAAAAGCCATGTCAGTACTCTGGGCTGGAAGGCTTGTCCTTCCCCTGCTCCTGGCTCTGCACCAAGATGGTCCCTGTTCAGCTGCTGACCAATGCATCTCCTGGCTCCCTACCACTGAAGGAAAAGAAATCTATTTACAAGACACAAACAGCTTTGTGTAAATCACAGCCATGGGCTGCCAATTGTGTGCTCTCCCAGCCCAGCAGTGCCTCCTTCCCCCAGCACAGAGTGCTGCACTAGCGCAGCTCCAGGGACGTCTTGCTATTAGGTCATGTCACCAGGGACTGGAAAGCACCAGACTATGCTCTGTGTCTTAAAAATCCAGATGTGTGATGATTATCTCATGATACCCATCATACGTCCTGTGGTAATGCTATTTCTAATAATTTAGCCTTCAGGAGTTGTTAGGCTGGGATGAGCCCATGCTCCGAGCTGGAGCAAACTGTGTGCTCGGGTCTACTGTGTGAAACAATCACTGGGGTCCTAGTGCTGCCTCCTCCCTGAAAAGATGGAGCTGTTACATTCTTCTGAGTCCACGTGGCGGAACCAGGTAATTTCTAGTTGGGAGGATGTACAGCAATGCTCAAACCACTAATATCACTAAATGCAGTTGCATGAAATTAAATAAGAATACCCTTACTTTCAATCACACTCCCCTTTTTTACCACCTGATTACACGATAAGAGGTTGTTATCATTCTTTCCCTAGATTTTTGCTTTCTATATGTTGACCGTCTCAGGGCTGCAGCAGGAGTGGAAGCACCCGGGCAAATGACTCATCTCCCTCAGGCCAGACGTGGGTTTTGACCCAGCAAACCAGAGCAACACTGACACGAAGGTGGAGTTTTGTGTTATTCAGGGAACAAAACATCGCAGCAAATGACTGCCTGGAGTTTGGTGTGTTTCCTAGAAGACTTGCAAACTAAGCATGAAGGAAATGTCCTTACTCTTTATCACAAAAGGTCAAGTGTACAAACACCGGCAGCTGCAGACATCACAAGGATGCCGTGTTTACAGCAGGCACTGCCCCGTTCTGCTTCTGGCAGTCTCTAGCCCCAAAGAGAGCTTGTTCAGCCTGGGGGAGATTTCAAGAGACAGCAGGAGGCTCCCTTTCCCTCTATGCTCCCCTTTTCTTTATGCTTCTTAAAAATACCTCCTCTCTTCCCACTAACTCTGCAAGCACTGTTGGATGCAGCTTCCAGCGGCACATTTCTTCTTCCTGTGATAGTGCCAAGCTCGCAGGGCCCCGCACGAGGGACCTCTGTGAGCAGCGCGATTTACACTCTTTAACAGCAGCCATGTCCCTGTGAAGCGGTCAAGCTGGGCAAGGACTGTCCTTCTCGCACGGCCCCGCCAGCCATCCAGCACCGCTAGCAGCAGGGCAGCGCTATCCCGCTCTCCGTGGCTCGGGACAGCGCCTGAGGCAAACGCCCTGTGCTGTGACAGCAGCCCCACCTTGCGCTAGGACGTGGCACGGCTCATGGCTGCAGCCAGCACAAAGAAGAGAGCGCTCTCCAGCTGCGGGGAACCGACAGCCGGGCGGGGAACGAGGGAGACACTTGCAACAGCTTCCAAGCGGGGAGGGAGACAGGGGAGGAGTCGACCCTCTGGCGAATAGAGTTTCAGAGGGGAGCGGGATACAAAAGATTCACTTAGGGACAACCCCAATGGGGATAACTTGAGGGTGCGGCCCTGCTCCCTGAACCAATCACTCAACGCTCTGGCTGGAAGTTTCTAGAGAGAAGGGTGTGAGCGCCGAGGGACGGACAGGGCACCGGGGAGGGATTTGAGAAAGGATACATTAGTCTCCAAGGCAACTGGGAAGGAGCTGGGATAACTGGCAGCACAAGGGAAGGAGAAGATAACCAGGGCAGAGCCATTACATGATGGGGGGAACAGAAAAGTCCAGCTTCTACAGAAGCAACACAACATCCCAGGACAGCCCTGGCACTGCAAACATGTTTTCCCTCTGCAGTTTGCAGGAACAGTCAAGGAGCATCCAAACTCTTGCAAAGCAAAGCTTGTTTAAAGGATGGGTTTAGTGCCGGTGAGCTTCCAAGGACTCTTCCTTTGAAGCAGCCTATGCAGGGGGCTCTGAAGTGTCCCTGTAGCCTCCGAGTTTCAGACAGAGCTGGGAAAACATGTAACCCTCGGCTAACCGTCCCCAAGAGCAGACAAGATGCCGTCCCCTTTCCCGGAGCTGGCCGATGGAAAGGCGGCTGGAATGGCAGTGATGGGTGGGTTTGTGGCCGTCCCATTTCCAGCAGTCTCTGCCTTGCCCCACTGGCCTCGTGGGTGCTCTGCAGCTTCTCCCCGTGAGAATACCCTCTGCCCCTGTGCAGAATTCAGGAGTAATGCACAGTCTCTCCCCTTCCCAGAAATCAGGCTGTGTGAGTGTGTTTGCATATGTGGACATGCCAAGTTTTAGCCCAAAGAGAGTTTTATACCTGACTTACAACCCACTGAAATAATTTTATTATGGAAGCAGTGACATAACTTGATAGTAATGCACACGCAGCACTCCAGTGCCGGGGGTTTATAGGGCGTTTACGAGGTGTGTGTGCAGGAGGTGACATCCCCAGCACACGCAGAGCTGGCAGTACCTGGCTGGAACCCTTCCAGCCAGGGGCTGGTGGCCCCAGGGTGTCTGGCAGCACTGTGGAGGTGGCTCCTCACACAGCAGACCTGGGAAAGGGACAAGGACATGAGTTCAAATAGCTGATGGCAATGGTTGGCAGGAGCTCCTGAGAAATTCTTCTCCTTAGTTCTGATGGGCAGCAACAAAACAAATTTGGTGGGTGCAGCTATTGATCATCGTCAGGTGAGCTCAAAGCAGAACTCTTCCTCCAACCCCTGCTGGAGATCATCTGCTCTGTAGTGCGGCCCACTGGCCTCAGAGCCTTGTAGCAGTGCGTTTCTGCTGCCACAGGCCATGAAATGAGATGTCCTGGCTGGTGCAGTTGTGTTTGAGGGAGCTGGGACACCTCTGAACAGCCAGGACACTCAGGAGCATCACTGGGGACCAAGTATTAATTAGAATGTAAAATTTCATCTGCAGTCATCTTGCATTACTGCTGTTAAGAGGACAAATCTTCCATTGCCCTGTGATTTCTGAGTGTGCAGAGTCATGGCTAAGCTGGGCTGGAGACAAGAAAGAGAAGTTTTGGCCAATTGGCCACTAATTCATGTGTGAGTGGTATTCAGCACCCAATTTGCTTTGCAGAACCAGTAAAGGTGAGAGGCTATTGTAATCCTGAAAAAACATGTTTGTGCTAAAGCACTTGATTCCAAAACTGTTCTAGAAAAGAACAAATACAGCTTTGTAAAAAAAATTGTGTGGTTTCTATTGCCCATCCCTCTACTGTGTGAGGAGCTGCCTGGAGAGCAGTACTTGTTCAGCAGATGTTCTGAAGGGATTGATTCAGAAGCTATGACAAAAATGCAGTGTGAGCAAAATGCCAGCTGCAGTTTATAGAGTCAGGCATCACAAAAGCTGGAAAGGATCTCCAAGGTAAGTGAGTCCAGTCTTTGACCTGATATATATCTGCACTTAGCTGATCTGCAGGGATCTCTGTGATGCCATTTTTAGTCAGTTCACCTATGGAGTTTATGGGGTGAGCACAGGAAACAGAGCCCAGATTTGACACATGAACAAAATATGTGGGATTTCAAACTCCCCACAGCCCTCGGGTCAGCTGTGCAGCTGCTCACCTCTTGCCTGGCACCAGCTGCTGTGAGCACCACAGAGACACAGGATTTTAGCCTCCAAAGGCCTCTGTGGTTTGACTCCCTCATCTGTGTGTCACAGGGCCCAGAAGATCAGCTCTCTGCTGCAGGGAGCTGGCAATTCATCTATTTAGCACTTTCCTGGCAGTGCAAGAGGTAAGAATGGGAGAGGTGGACAGCAAAGTCCAGCTTTTCATCATTTCTGGTAAGATCAGATGAAAATACTGAGGTGTTATTTTAACGTGAGAATAGGGAATAGTTTTAATATTCAATATGATTAATTTACAACAAATTCTAAGTAGATTAACTATACATACACCATGTTTCTTTCCCCAGACGATCATTTATCCACATAATGTTGCAAACCAACAGTTAGAGGAGCATTCCCTGTGCTCTGATAATACTCTCTGGTGTTCCCAGGCTCAGGCTGCTCAAGTGAACGATGCATGGGCTGTGCAGCAGCTGAGCAGGGCTGTAACAGCATCGTGGCACCATGAAGCATCATGCAGGAAAGCCTGGGGCTCCTGGGCCAATGGAGTTTCAGGGCAAAACTTGTAGTAAGCTGGTGTTTTCTTGCTTCCAGTCTTTTCCTCCTGGCTCTTAAATAGTGGCCAGAGGCTGAGGTTGGTTGTGGCCTGGTTTATCTGCAGTTCCAAAGCAATGCATCACTCTGCAGTCCTGTGAGGGAAGCCTTTGGTATCTTTCCAGTCTTTAGTTTTTCTCAATTATTCGTCTGAGGGTTGCTTAATTGCTAAGTCTCCTACTTTTAGATAATATGGGGAGGTGTGAAGGAATGCTGTTCAGACACAAACTGGTCCCTTCTCAGCTTCAAAGGGCAAATAGAAATTCTCTCCCTGTCCTGTCTCTTGGGCTGCGGTGACACCGATGGCTCTTGCTGAGCTCTTGCCAAGGCTGTAGCCAGGGCACAGCCCTTTCCCATCTCCTCCTGGGCAGCAGGAGCACTCTGGGACTGGTTCTGAGAGCTGTGTCCTGAGAGGAGTGCAGGCAATGCGTGCAGGAGGAACCTGTGGTGGATTCTGTGCGTCATATTTCAGCAGACATTGACTGCAGCCTGCTGCAGAGTGAGACAGTTCCTGGTGTCTGTGTAACCAGGTACTTGGTCAGATGTTAAGGAGAAATTCCTCCCTGTGAGGGTGGGCAGGCCCTGGCACAGGGTGCCCAGAGCAGCTGTGGCTGCCCCTGGATCCCTGGCGGTGCCCAAGGCCAGGCTGGACACTGGGGCTGGGAGCAGCCTGGGACAGTGGGAGGTGTCCCTGCCATGGCAGGAGTGGAACTGGAGGGGCTTTGAGGTCCCTTCCCACCCAAACCAGTCTGGGATTCTGTGATTATTCTGTCTTTATTTTCACTTGTGAATTGATTCCAAGTCTGCAGTGGTTTCAATGCCTGAAACCCCTCACTGGGGCTGCTCCATCCCTGTGTGCACCTGGAGGAGGAGATGGTGAGCACGCAGCTTACAGTCCTGCTGCCCTTTCTCCCAAAACTATACACACCAGGCTTTTCTCAAGTCTTCTCTTTTCATTCCACTCTCACCCCTCAAAATCTTGCCTATTTGTCAGTCCTTGAATAAGCCCCATTTCTCTCTGGCATGGTGGGAATGTGCAGGATTTCTTCTGGGTGCCTTGATGCCTATAGGTTTTGGGGTCAAGGAGCTTATGCAGAGCTGTGCTCATGCTGGAAGTTAAACCTTGTCTTTAAAGAGTCTGGAAGAGCAGTAAGGAGGATTTTAAGTTCCTCACAGCAGAAGCTGTGTCCACTTGGCACCTACAGCCATTCCAAGGCAGACTGTGAAGTCTCCAGAACAGTTTGATGATGCAGTGTTAAAACAACTTTCTGCCAGTGCTGGTAAACTGCCATGGCTTGGCTGAACTACCTATAGCTAAAGAACCACATATGAATTTGCATTTTCAGAGGGAATTTCCCGAGAAGTTTGAATGCGCTTTTTTAGTGACAGCAGCCTATTCAACACTGCCTTGGCTCACCTGAAGCACTCTTGGCTTTCACGGAGTGTCCATGTTCACATTGCGGCTGTTGAATTACCAGAGAAGCTGTTCCTTGCTTTCCAAGAAACTGTTCTGAATTCTCCACTAAATGCTAAGCAGAGCTCTGTTGTGCTGCCATTTTTGGTGAGGTTTCAAATGGTTTATTTTTGTGCTATGATGAATTTTAATAATTGCTATAAGTATGCTATTAGTCAAAATGAGGGAGAAAGAAACCCAATTATTAAACTAGACTGCTGGGACTGGAATCTACAGCTGATATATTAAAGCCCAACAGTCATGCTTAATAATTAACTTAACCCGCTGACAATACTGGAAGAGAAAATGAACATTATTAATGAGATAACTGATCATTATTTCTTTTCCCTCCTACCATTAGAACAATATGTTGCAGTATATCAATTAAACAATAATTTTACATCATATACACTGCGTGCTTTCAGCAGTGCTTTGCAATCTCCTGCTTTCCCAACACCACTTTTATGGAATTAAGTCTTTTTTCCAAGTCTTCCTTTGCTGCCTTGGGCTGTGTAAGGCCTGAGGGAGCCAGTACAGGCTGCAAATGTTACTCAAAATGCCCAGTTTGCACCAGAACCCAAGAGGAATGATCCACATCCCCACTGACAGGTACCTATTTGTGAGGACTTTCTGAGCACACTGAAGCTTCTGATTCAGCTTCTCACTCAGCACAGCTTCTCCTCCTGCTGCAGCCGAAATCTTGGCATTGTTGTGGAGTGAATGCCCCTCAGGCCCAGTGGGTTGGGAGACAGTTCTCTGCACACAAAAGGCATCTGTCCACCCTGAAAGGTGTGCTGATATGTCCTGGAAAGCCCCACTTTTGGTGGAGATGCTTCATGACCAAGATTTTTCCCAAATTATTTAAGAAACCTGGTGCCTTTCAGTGATGAATGTTTTTGCAGAGAGGATGGATAGCTTCTGCTTAAGCAGTGCTCTCAGTCACATGTGGGAGCAACCTCACAGGCTGTGCCACCCAACAAAGCCCAGCAGGCCAGGAGGAGAGCCCGGGGGCAGCAGGAAGCTGAGAGAAGGCCCTGCTCTAGAACTGAGTGGGGTGCCACCAGAAGCAAACAAAGATGGTAACTTGAAGATATTCCCACTGTGCTCAAAGTTTGTCTGAGAAGACTAAGACGTGTGCTTGTCAAAAGCCCCAGGAAATATCTGGGAAAAGGATTTATGTATGTTGATTGTGACTAGGTAGAAAGCTCCTGTGGGAAAAGAGCCTCTGAAGCAGGATGGCTGAGGGGGTCTTACTTCTTCCTGGAATAAAGATTACCACTGAAATGCAATTTTATTTTTTATTGTATACGAGGAAAATACATTTTCCAAAACTCTAAAACTAGTTTCAAAAATACAGATGCGTTTTGGAAACAGGAACGAAATATTCGGGGATTTCTCTCTACAAAAGATATTTCTAAATATTTCTAAAAATTAAAAGTGAAGACAAAATGAGGTGACTTTTTCTGGATTCTAAAACTACTTAGGAAAATGTTTAACTATTAGAGAAACTGGGAAGAAATATTTGGGGATGTCTCTCTACAGAAAAAATATTCCTACATCTTTCTAGAAATTTCAAATTTCTAAAACTGAAAAACTAAGAAAATGGGGTTGCTTTATCTCAGGAGCCCCATGCTGCTGCCTGCCCCCTGGGCTCCCCCAGCCCTCGGGACCCAGCCGCTGGTCACAGCAGCCCCTGCCTGGCTCCTGCCTGCCCACACCGTGGGCATCCACGCCTGCTCCTGGCCATGGAGCTCAGCCAGCGCTGCTGCCGGCTGGGCTTTGCTGCTGCTGCCACCCAAACACTGGCGTGACGGCACCTTCCCTTTAGTGCAACAAGAGAAAGGGCCATCACCTAGCCTGGCAGAGAGCAAAGTTTATTTCAGTGTTATTTAGAGGGCAGGGCCAAGGGGGCTCACGGGCAGAGGAAGGGACATGGTGGTCTCAGGAGGGGCTGGAGGGTGCTGGGCTGCTCCTGGGGTCTATGGAAGAGGTGGGGATGGGACAGAGGAGGATCAATAAGAGATGAAAGTAGCTTGGGGATGCACATGGGGAGAGGAGGTGGCAGTGGGATCTACGGCAGAATAGGAGGTTTCCTTGTAGACCACTGTTCTGGAGCCTTCTTCTCAGAGCTCTGGAGAGGGCTGCCCAGGCCCTTCTTACTGATGGAGGAGTTGCTGCAGCTGTTTGGATGTCACATGTAGCCACCGTCTTACAACTCTTGTGCAGAGGTGGAACTGTGGAGAGAGGAGGTGGCTGAGGCCCCAGCTGCCAGTGGCACACAGGGAGCCTCCTGCACAGCAGGGCCCAGAGCTGGCAAGGCTCGCCAGCACGGCTGCAGCTGCTGGCACAGCTTGGCCCAGCTGCACAGCTGCCCCTCAAGGCCCCGGCGAGCAGGGCACAGCTCTGGGCAGGCTCCCTGGCCAGGAGTGGGCCCCAGAGCGCCTCTGCCTTTCAAGGGCAATCTCGTCCCTGCTCTTTCTCCTCTCCACCGGACTTGTCCTCTGCCCTGTGCCCCTGGGGTTTGCCTTGGCCAGGCAGCCTCAGTGGGACCCAGCACTGGCTGCAGCCCCAGCGGGCCCCCCAGGACAAGGCCCAGCAATGAGGAGGCCAACAAAAGCTCTGGGCAGCAGCAGAACCCTCAGCAGAGTTCTATGGACAATCATGGACTGGCCACACCTACACCGCAGCCTCACTGAGCATGTTTGATATGTACTGCAGACTTTCAAAAGAAGCTGTTTCAGGGAAAGGTGAACTATACACTCACTTCTCTTCAGTTAAGTCCAAATTCGGACAGAGCATAAGGTGAAGATAAGCTCCAAAACAAGCAGGCCTGCCAGAAACCCCAGCCACCAGCCTGTTCCCTGACAGAAAGGCCTTCCAAGGCCCTTCTGGGAATCAGGAACATGTGCTGTGGTTCCAGCTGCACCTGTGGGAGCAATGGGGAGCGTCAGCCCGTGCTGTGCTGCACTGCTGAGCTGGCAGCACGGTGGATGCGGGCAGGACCTTCTCGGTTTCCCCAAGAGCTGGGGCCTGCAGGCACCTTGCCGCCCCTTGGCATAGGCTGTGCCACCCAAGAGAGCCCAGCAGGCCGGCAGGACAGTCTGGGGGCAGCGCAGCTGCTTGGGCAGTCGCTGCTTGGAGGGACACGGGCCAAAGCCATCCCTGAGCAGCCACTGCCAGCCCTGGCCCTCCCTGCACCGTGACAGCTCCCCCAGCCCCAGGGCACAGAGTCAGGCCCTGTCAGGACCCAGTGCAGCCCCTGCCCAGTCGGGAGCCAAGGCTGGCTCTGGCCCTGGGCTCGTGGCAGGGCTCCCGCTCGGGGCTGCTCCTGTGCCTTGGGCCTCTGGGCACTCAGGGCCAGCTCCGGAGCAGCTGCAGCGGGAGGGACGTTGGTGCACGAGTCCCCTTTCCCCCCGGGGCTGTGAACGAGCTCCAGAGGCCTCAAGGCCTCCAGAGGCGCCTCCAGCTTTGGCTGCTGCTGGGCCCAGCAAGGGCATGCCCTGAGGGAAGAGCTGCTGCCACACAGCCCTGCCAATGGTTTAGCCTGGCACAGCAATTACCTTCTTTACGAATGCCAGTGTCTGGCATCTCCTCCTTTGCTGCAGCAGGGACTGGCAATCGGTCTCTGCTTCCTCCTGGGTGGGCCTCCTGTTGCAAAGACGTTTGGTCCATCACTTGAGAAAGGAAGAGGCACAACTGGATCAGATGGAACGATCCACTATTCATGGAGGTTGCATCTTTAGGTGGCAATGCTTTTCAAAGTAATGGATAAGGATCAGGACAATATCTGGGATTTTGGGGCTGGGCCAGGGCCCACACTCCTCCAAACAGCTGCCAGGCCTGAGCAGAACTTGTGAGTGGATCATGCAGGGCGAGGGCACACACGGGCATGCCTCTGTCCTGGCACCTGCAGCGATGCCCCCCTGGCTAAGCTTTGGGCTCTGAGCTGGCAGCTCTCCCAGAGGAAAGGCCTTGACCTACCCTCACCATCTCCCAGAGGCTCAATCCTGAACGTGGGTTCGGAAGCTGCACCACCTTCACCAAAAGGTTCAGCTGCAAAGAAAGGCAGAACAGAACAGCTCCCATGGCACTGTAGGAGATCCTCAGGCTGCAGGCAAGGCTCAGCCCCGGGGCACAGCCTTGGGCCCAGCCCCTTCCCTCTCTGCTCTTCTCTGTGGCTGCACAGAGCACATGGAAGCACACACTGGCATTGCACATGGGAGGAGGAGGGACAGCTAAATGCTCCTTCCTCCCACTGAGAGCGATCCCGTGGGATCACTCAGGGCTCCAGAAAGGAGCAGGGCAAATTTTGCTGAATCCATCAACCTTGAGATGGTCTGAACGGGAAAGGGCACATCTATGAGCTCTTGCCACCTGGTCTCTGCAAATGTTGTCAGGAAAGGTACATTGAGAATTTGCCTCCAGCATTTCCTAAGGTCTTCAAAACTGTCATGTGCCAGGGCTCCCAGATTAACCATGTCAAGGTCCCAGTCTAGAGGAAAGTAGAGATGAGAACCATTTCCATGGCCTGCTGGGGTCTCTTTCTGCCTTAGGGAAATGGGCTCTGCAAGGGGGTCTCGGGTAAAGCCGTGCGGCCAAATGTAAATGGACATGGCCCAACTGCACAGGGGCCTGGGGACCTCTGGCCTGGCTCCTCGTCACTCTCCACCCTCTTTGCAGGCCCTGTGACACATCCCTGGAGAGGAATCAGGGGCTGCCCAAGGCCCTGGGGGCTCTCTCCCTTTCCCAGAGGAAACCCTCCCAAAGGCCTGGGGAAAACCATCCCCAGCGCTTCCCGGGGAGCAGGGAGCGCTGTCCCGGGAAAGGGGAGCCAGGCTGCCGGCTCACCTGCTCGCCGCGCTTGCAGCGGAGCAGCCTGGGCAGCCCTGGCAGGCAGGGCCACGGCCAGGAGGAGCAGGAGGAAGAGGCGCAGAGCAAGGGCCATGCTGCCTTGCCCTCTGCCAGTCCCGCAGCTCTTGCTGCCACCGCTGTCCTGACACCGCTGTCCCAATGTCAGCACCACTGCTGCCACTGCCGCTGCTGCTGCCGCAACAGTTGTGCTCAAGCACTGACTGCTCGCTCCTTGTGCTGCTGTGCAACCACCGGGTCTGGGACATCTGTGACATCAGAGCCTGCTGTGACCTCAGCCTGCTGTGACCCCTGAGCCTGCTGTGACCTCATGGCCCCAGCTGTACCCTCAGGGTGTGCCCCCATCTGTAGAAATGAACTGCCTTGATTGTTTTCCTGTATCCCAGGTCCACTCCTCAGCAAAACCTTATTTGTCACCTTCTGACATTGTGGGTTAGACTGTGTCCATGGAGATGCTCTTGATGGCTTCCCTCTTTTCCTGGGCTTGCCACTGGTGGAAGTCTAAGCCCAGATGATGCTGGGGAAGGAAATGTGCCCTCAGCCCAGGGACGCTCAGCATGGGCTCCCCCAGCCCTGGGGACCCCGCCGCTGGTCACAGCAGCCCCTGCCTGGCTCCTGCCTGCCCACACCGTGGGCATCCACGGCTGCTCCTGGGCACAGAGCTGAGCCAGTGCGGCTGCCAGGTGGGCTTTGCTGCTGCTGCCACCCATACATTGGGGTGACAGCTCCATCTCTTTATTGCAACAGAAATGCTGGGCCAAGCTCTGCCCACCTTCAGTAGGAAGCAGAGATCAGGGCCAGTGCCTTCAGGGGGAGAGGACCTTGTTTGGGTGCTGGCAGCATCTGCACAGCAACAAGTTAGGAAAGCAACTGTGACAGGGGCATCGGGCATGGGCATGACAATGGGGAATGTCTGATACAGGTGTCCCAGACTGAGGCGTTGGGCCGCTCCTGTGAAGCTGCAGACGGACGCCTGTTGAGACAGGAGGTTGCTGAGGTCCCAGTTGCAGCTGGCACACAGAGACCCTCCTGCACAGCAGGAGATTCCCAGTGTGCTCAAAGTTTGCCTCTGAAGACAGAGAGGTGAGCTTCTCAGAAATCCCAGGAAATATCAGGGAAAAGGATTTAAGGTTGGTTGTTGTCGCTCGGTAAGAATGTTCAGTGGGAAAAGAGGCTCTCCAGTATGCTGGGTGCCTCGTGATGACTTAGTTCTTCTTAGAGTAAAGATTACCAATTAAATGCAGTTTTATTTTTTATTCTGCAAGTATTAAAGTGTTCTACATTTTTCAGAATTCTACAACTACTTTGAAAACTCCTGAACTCCAGTGGGAAAAGGGGAGAAATATATGGGGATTTTTGCCTACAAAAACTGTTTCTGAATATTTTGAACAATTTCTGCTATGTAAAAATGTAAAATGAAGACAAAATGGGGTCGCTTTTTCGCAGGAGCCCCGTGCCCAGCTGCTGTCTGCCCAGCCCTGGCTGTGCCCAGAAAAGCAGCTCCACCAGCTCTGGTGGTAGCACACAGACACCTGAGCTGAAGCACAAAGATGCTGCTGGACTCAGGCCCTTCCCTGGCAGGAGGGCTGCACCTCCTGGCCGGGCTGGACACCAGGGCCAGCACCTTTGGGGACAGAGGGTCCTGTTCTGGGTGGTGGAGGCAACAGCATGTCCGCAGCAATAAGCTGGTAATGCAGCTGTGGGGAAGGGACAATGGACAATGGCACAGAGATGCAAGATGAAAATTCCAGTTGATTCTAGAAGTGTAAAAATGTTCAAAGCTATTTTGAATTCTAAAACTACTTTGAAAAATCCTGAACTACTATGGAAAACGGGGACAAATTTTTGGCGATTTCTTTATTAGGAAAAAAAAAACCGGTACCTGTTTCTAAAAGTTTCTAAATAATAAAATGAAGAACCAAGCCAAAATATGGTGTCTCAGGAGTCCCATGCTCGGCCACTGCATGCCCACCTATGGCTGTGCTTAGACAAGCAGCTCAGCCTGTGCTGATGGTAGCTCACAGACACATGAGCAGAAGCCCAAAGACGTTGCTGTACTCAGGCCCTTCCCTGTCTGGAGAGTTGCACACCCTGGCCTGGCTGTAGAGCACAGCCAGTCCCACTGGGGACAGAGGGTCCTGTTCTGGGTGGTGGTGGCAACAGCATGACCCCAGCAACAAAGTGGTATTGCAGCCATGGCAGGGACAAGGGACACGGGCATGGAAATGAGAGATGACAGGTCCAGTTCCCCCTGCCTGAGTTACTTGGCCAGTCTTGTGAAGCTGCAGAGGCGCTCCTGTGGAGAGAGGAGGTGGCTGAGGCCCCAGCTGCCAGTGGCACACAGGGAGCCTCCTGCACAGCAGGCCCAGAGCTGGCAAGGCTCCCCAGCACGGCTGCAGCTGCTGGCACAGCTTGGCCCAGCTGCACAGCTGCCCCTCAAGGCCCTGGCGAGCAGGGCACGGCTCTGGGCAGGCTCCCTGGCCAGGAGCAGGCCCCAGAGCGCCTCAGCCTTTCAAGGGCAATCTCGTCCCTGCTCTTTCTCCTCCCCACTGGGCTTTGCCTCTGCCCCGTGCACCTGGGGTTTGCCTTGGCCAGGCAGCCTCAGTGGGACCCAGCACTGGCTGCAGCCCCAGCGGGCCCCCCAGGACAAGGCCCAGCAATGAGGAGGCCAACAAAAGCTCTGGGCAGCAGCAGAACCCTCAGCAGAGTTCTATGGACAATCATGGACTGGCCACACCTACACCGCAGCCTCACTGAGCATGTTTGATATGTACTGCAGACTTTCAAAAGAAGCTGTTTGAGGGAAAGGTGAACTAAACACTCACTTCTCTTCAGTTAAGTCCAAATTCGGACAGAGCATAAGGTGAAGATAAGCTCCAAAACAAGCAGGCCTGCCAGAAACCCCAGCCAGCAGCCTGTTCCCTGACAGAAAGGCCTTCCAAGGCCCTTCTGGGAATCAGGAACATGTGCTGTGGTTCCAGCTGCACCTGTGGGAGCAATGGGGAGCGTCAGCCCGTGCTGTGCTGCACTGCTGAGCTGGCAGCACGGTGGATGCGGGCAGGACGTTCTCCATTTCCCCCAGAGCTGGGGCCTGCAGGCTCCTTGCCGCCCCTAGGCACAGGCTGTGCCACCCAACAAAGCCCAGCAGGCCGGGAGGAGAGCCCGGGGGCAGCAGGAAGCTGAGAGAAGGCCCTGCTCTAGAACTGAGTGGGGTGCCACCAGAAGCAAACAAAGATGGTAACTTGAAGAGATTCCCGCTGTGCTCAAAGTTTGTCTGAGAAGAGTAAGACGTGAGCTTGTCAAAAATCCCAGGAAATATCTGGGAAAAGGATTTATGTA
This sequence comes from Melozone crissalis, assembly GCF_028551555.1. Taxonomy (NCBI): domain Eukaryota; kingdom Metazoa; phylum Chordata; class Aves; order Passeriformes; family Passerellidae; genus Melozone; species Melozone crissalis. Next base: position 21,126,548 of record NW_026535807.1, on the reverse strand, counting down.
TGTTGATTGTGACTAGGTAGAAAGCTCCTGCGCGAAAAGAGCCTCTGCGGCAGGATGGCTGAGGAGGTCTTACTTCTTCCTAGAATAAAGATTACCACTGAAATGCAATTTTATTTTTTATTGTATACGAGGAAAATACATTTTCCAAAACTCTAAAGCTAGTTTCAAAAATACAGATGCGTTTTGGTAACAGGAACGAAATATTCGGGGATTTCTCTCTACAAAAGATATTTCTAAATATTTCTAAAAATTAAAAGTGAAGACAAAATGAGGTGACTTTTTCTGGATTCTAAAACTACTTAGAAAAATCTTTAACTATTAGAGAAACTGGGAAGAAATATTTGGGGATGTCTCTCTACAGAAAAAATATTCCTACATCTTTCTACAAATTTCAAATTTCTAAAACTGAAAAACTAAGAAAATGGGGTTGCTTTATCTCAGGAGCCCCATGCTGCTGCCTGCCCCCTAGGCTCCCCCAGCCCTCGGGACCCAGCCGCTGGTCACAGCAGCCCCTGCCTGGCTCCTGCCTGCCCACACCGTGGGCATCCACGCCTGCTCCTGGCCATGGAGCTCAGCCAGTGCTGCTGCCGGCTGGGCTTTGTTTCTGCTGCCACCCAAACACTGGCGTGACGGCACCTTCCCTTTAGTGCAACAAGAGAAAGGGCCATCACCTAGCCTGGCAGAGAGCAAGGTTTATTTCAGTGTTATTTAGAGGGCAGGGCCAGGGGGCTCAGGGGCAGAGGAAGGGACATGTTGGTCTCAGGAGTGGCTGGAGGGTGCTGGGCTGCTCCTGGGGTCTATGGAAGAGGTCGGGATGGGACAGAGGAGGATCAATAAGAGATGAAAGTAGCTTGGGGATACACATGGGGAGAGGAGGTGTCAGTGGGATCTACAGGAGAATAGGAGGTTTCCTTGTAGACCACTGTTCTGGAGCCTTCTTCTCAGAGCTCTGGAGAGGGCTGCCCAGGCCCTTCTTACTGATGGAGGAGTTGCTGCAGCTGTTTGGATGTCACATGTAGCCACCGTCTTACAACTCTTGTGCAGAGGTGGAACTGTGGAGAGAGGAGGTGGCTGAGGCCCCAGCTGCCAGTGGCACACAGGGAGCCTCCTGCACAGCAGGGCCCAGAGCTGGCAAGGCTCCCCAGCACGGCTGCAGCTGCTGGCACAGCTTGGCCCAGCTGCACAGCTGTCCCTCAAGGCCCCGGCGAGCAGGGCACGGCTCTGGGCTGTCTCCCTGGCCAGGAGCGGGCCCCAGAGCGCCTCTGCCTTTCAAGGGCAATCTCGTCCCTGCTCTTTCTCCTCCCCACTGTTCTTTTCCTCTGCCCAGTAGCCGCGGGTGCCTCCTGTGCCCCAGGGCACGACCATGGCTGTAAATGCCTTGGGCTGCAGCACAGGGCAAGAGCATAGCAAGGCTCTTGTTTTGCCTGTGGCGCTGCCCGGCAGCCTCAGCCGAGCCCGGGGCCGCGGCCCTTCCCCGCCGGGGCTGGGGCTGGCCCGACAGGGGCGCGGCGGCTCCTGAGGCCCCGCACGGCCACCAAGGATGGGCTCCGCCCGCCCGCCGGGACCGCAGGCTGGGCCCGAGGCTTTGCAGAAAGCTTCCTGCTGACTTTGCACAGTGTCAGTGTCGACCGGGAATGGCATTTGCTGCGCTGACAAGACTGAAAAACCCCGCTGCACACCTCATGAGGGACTCCTGCAAGCCACTCCATAGAGACTATAATTACTCCCTTGTGCCTCATGAGGGATCTCTGCACCCCTCAGCAGGGACACGAAAATATCCCTGTGTGCCTCACAAGGAATCCATGCACATTAATGCAGACACCCCAAGACGGCCTTGTGTGCATCACAAAAGAACCCACTCTACTGCCCACCTTAGCAAGTACTCAGCTCCTCTCCAGGCCTTGATGGCAAGCATTAAACCACCACGGTAATCACAAGGAAGTCAAGCCCCTGCCAGCCTTACAGATGTCTCCAGTCCCCTGTACACAATAGAAAAGATCCCAAATCCCCATAGAACCTCATGAGGAACCCCAGCCACACGCACCACATCCGAAGGACCCAAAGCCCCGCACGTCTTACTGCAAAACCCAACATGAACATGACGCCCCCTCTAGCTCGTGTGCCTCATGACGGATCCCGGTCATCTGCCAGCCTTTCAGAGGTCCACCCATCACCTGCATGCCAGAGAAAAGCCAGGCTTGCCATTAACTCTTGCCAGCAGCGTGTTCCCTGACCAAAACCAATTCCCTTCTGGGAATGGGGAACGCATGTGGTGGGGCCGGCTGCACCTATGGGAGCAATGGGGAGCATCAGCCCATGCTGTGCTGCACTGCTAAACTGGCCGCACGGTGGAGTCGGGCAGGACGTTCTCCGTTTCCCCCAGAGCTTGGGCCTGCGGGCACCTTGCTGCCCCTTGGCACAGGCTGTGCCACCCAAGAGAGCCCAGCAGGCCACGAGGAGAGCCTGGGGGCAGCAGGAAACTGAGAGAAGGCCGTGCTCTAGAACTGAGTGGGGTTCCACCAGAAGCAAACAAAGATGGTAACTTGTAGAGATTCCCACTGTGCTCAAAGTTTGTCTGAGAAGACTAAGACGTGAGCTTGTCAAAAACCCCAGGAAATATCTGGGAAAAGGTTTTATGTATGTTGGTTGTGACTAGGTACAAAGCTCCAGCGGGAAAAGAGCCTCTGCAGCAGGCTGACTGGCTGAGGGGGTCTTACTTCTTCCTAGAATAAAGATTACCACTGAAATGCTACTTTACTTTTTATTGTATAAGGGGTAGCAATTTTCCAGAATGTAAAACTACATGGAAAAACAGGAATGCATTCAGGTAAGGGGGAAGAAACATTTGGGGATTTCTCTCTACAAAAACTATTTCTAAATATTTTTAAAAATTAAAAGTGAAGACAAAATGGGGTCACTTTTTCCGGATTCTAAAACTACCTAGAAAAATCTTAAACTACTATAGTACTTTGCAAGAAACATTTGGGGATGTCTCCCTACAGAAAAAATATGTTGAAATATTTCTGCAAATTTCTAATTTCTAAAAATGAAAAACTAAGACAAAATTGGGTTGCTTTTTCTCAGGAGCCCCATGCTGCTGCCTGCCCCCTGGGCTCCCCCCAGCCCTCGGGACCCCGCCGCTGGTCACAGCAGCCCCTGCCTGGCTCCTGCCTGCCCACACCATGGGCATCCACGCCTGCTCCTGGCCAAGGAGCTCAGCCAGCGCTGCTGCCAGCTGGGCTTTGCTGCTGCTGCCACCCAAACACTGGCGTGACGGCACCTTCCCTTTAGTGCAACAAGAGAAAGGGCCATCACCTAGCCTGGCAGAGAGCAGGGTTAACTTCAGTGTTATTGAGAGGGCAGGGCCAGGGGGCTCAGGGGCAGAGGAAGGGACATGTTGGCCTCAGGAGGGGCTGGAGAGTACTGCGCTGCTCCTGAGGTCTATAGAAAAACTCGGGAATGGGCTGGGACAGGACAGAGAAAGATCAAAAAAAAAATAAAGGCAGCTCGGGGATACGCATGGGGAGAGGAGGTGGCAGTGGGATCTAGAGATGAGGAGGAGGTTTCCTCATAAATCGCTGCTCCGGGGTCCTCTTCTCAGAGCTCTGGAGAGGGCTGCCCAGGCCCTTCTTACTACTAGACTTCCTGCTCAAGATGTTTGGGTGTGAAGTGCACTTGCCGCCTTTCAACTCCTGTCCAGAGGTGGAACTGTGGAGAGAGGAGGTGGCTGAGGCCCCAGCTGCCAGGGGCACACAGGGAGCCTCCTGCACAGCAGGGCCCAGAGCTGGCAAGGCTCCCCAGCACGGCTGCAGCTGCTGGCACAGCTTGGCCCAGCTGCACAGCTGCCCCTCAAGGCCCCGGCGAGCAGGGCACGGCTCTGGGCAGGCTCCCTGGCCAGGAGCGGGCCCCAGAGCGCCTCTGCCTTTCAAGGGCAATCTCGTCCCTGCTCTTTCTCCTCCCCACTGGGCTTTGCCTCTGCCCTGTGCCCCTGGGGTTTGCCTTGGCCAGGCAGCCTCAGTGGGAGCCAGCACTGGCTGCAGCCCCAGCGGGCCCCCCAGGACAAGGCCCAGCAATGAGGAGGCCAACAAAAGCTCTGGGCAGCAGCAGAACCCTCAGCAGAGTTCTTTGGACAATCATGGAAAGGCCACAACTCCACTGCAGCCTCACTGGGAATGTTTCCTGTCTGCAGTAGACTTTCAAAAGAAGCTGTTTGAGGGGAAGAGCTACAAAACACTCACCATTTTCTCATCCAGGCATAGCAGATTCCAATGCAGCAAAACATAAGAATAAGCTCCAAACAAAGCAGGGCTCCTATTAACCCTATCCAGTAGGTTGTTTCCTCTAAGCTAGCCTTTCTGATGCCCTTCTGGGAATCTGGAACTTGTGCTGTGGTTCCAGCTGCACCTGTGGGAGCAATGGGGAGCGGCAGCCCGTGCTGTGCTGCACTGCTGAGCTGGCAGCACGGTGGATGCGGGCAGGACGTTCTCCGTTTCCCCCAGAGCTGGGGCCTGCAGGCACCTTGCCGCCCCTTGGCACAGGCTGTGCCACCCAACAAAGCCCAGCAGGCTGGCAGGAGAGCCCGGGGGCAGCGCAGCTGCTTGGGCAGTCGCTGCTTGGATGGACACGGGCCAAAGCCATCCCTGAGCAGCCACTGCCAGCCCTGGCCCTCCCTGCCCCGTGACAGCTCCCCCAGCCCCAGGGCACCGAGTCAGGCCCTGTCAGGACCCCGTGCAGCCCCTGCCCAGTCGGGAGCCAAGGCTGGCTCTGGCCCTGGGCTGGCGGCAGGGCTCCTGCTCGGGGCTGCCCCTGTGCCTTGGGCCTCTGGGCACTCAGGGCCAGCTCCGGAGCAGCTGCAGCAGGAGGGACGTTGGTGCACGAGTCCCCTTTCCCTGGGCTGTGAACGAGCTCCGGAGGCCTCAAGGCCTCAAGAGGCGCCTCCAGCTTTGGCTGCTGCTGGGCCTGTGCAAGGGCAGGCCCTGGGGGAGGAGCTGCTGCCACACAGCCCCAGCAAGGGCTGAGCCCAGCTGAGCCTGGCACAGTAATTACCTTCTGTGCTTTCTCCTGTGCTTGGCATCACATTTGTTCCTGCAGGGCGTAGTACTGACTGACTGTTTTGTGTGGGTTGGGTCTCCTTCTGCACAGAATTTTGGTCCATCACTTTAAAAAGAAAGCGACACAGCTGGATCAGATGGCAACATTCCCCATTGCAGAGGTGGCATCTTCAGGAAGCAATCCTTGAAAAAGTCAGTAGAAAATGCCCATGCTGTTGGGGCTGGGCATGAACACTCCCTCCTCCAAATAGCTGTCCCTCCTGATCTGCTCAGAGACTGGCAAGCTGCAGGGGATCTCAGGCCCATGGTGCACTTAGAGCTTCCTATCAGCTAATACCAAATGCCTTCCTGCAGAGGCTGGGGAGAAGCTGCAGCCAGGCCAGGCTGGCAAACAGCCCTGCAGGGCGTGGAAGCAGCAGTGGGGCAGCCAGGCTGCCATGGATCCCTTCCTGCTGTGCCATGCATGGCGTGTCCAGATGTGCAGCCAAAGCCCCCGGCTGCTGAGCCCCAGGACAAGGCTGAGGGAAATGCACCCACCTTGTCCAGCCTGTGCTTCCTTCTGTGTTTGTTTCAGGAATTCATTTGAGTTAAGAGACTTTTTGGCTCCAGTATCTTGAGACATTCCCTTTGGCCGACCTTAAGAGAGAGTAGTTCCGTTTCCTATGAATGCATGCCACAAAAGCAGGGCTAACCCTGTGGGGTCAGCAGGGACACGCTACTCACCCCTGCGATGGGAGGTGGGTTGGTGCCAAACATCCAAGCCTGGTGCTGAGGACATCCTCTCTGCAGACACCCCTGTAACTCAACAGCCACAGAAGCTTCTGCCATCTCTGCTCAGCTGCACGGGCACCACTGAGCCGCAGGAGCGGTGAGGGGATCGCGCAGGGCAAGGGCACACACGTGCATGGCTCTGTCCTGGCACCTGCAGCCATGCCCCCCTGGCCGAGCTTTGGGCTCTGAGCTGGCAGCTCTCCCAGGGGAAAGGCCTTGACCTACCCTCACCATCTCCCAGAGGCTCAATCCTGAATGTGGGTTGGGAAGCCAGATCACCTTTACCAACAGGCTCAGCTGCAAAGAAAGGCAGGACAGAACAGCTCCAATGGCACTGCTGAAGATTCTCCTTCAGGCCTGAGTGGCAGTGAGGGCACCTGGGTGATTGGTGCCCTCCAAGGCACTCCCTCAGCTCTGCCTTCCACTCAGGAGCAGGGCCAGGGGGACCTCGTGCCTGCAGTGGCTCCACACTGGGATGGAAGGAGCCCCCTGTGGGGCAGTCAGGGCAGAATGGACTCCCTGGAGCTGCCAGCAGCTCTAAACCCAGCCCCAGGCATGGCCAGGGCTTGGCAGTGGCAGCAGGTGAAAGGCCTTGACCTACCCTCACCATCTCCCAGAGGCTCAGTTGTGGACTTGGGTCGAGAAGCCAGATCATTTTCACCAACAGGTTCAGCTACAAAGAAAGCAGGACAGAACAGCTCCCGTGGCACTGTAGGAGATCCTCAGGCTGCAGGCAAGGCTCAGCCCCGGGGCACAGCCCTGGGCCTGATCCCTGCCCGCTCTGCTCTTCTCTGTGACTGCACAGAGCACACGGAAGGACACATTGGCATTGCTCATGGGAAGAGGATGGATAGCTAAATGCTCCTTCTTCCCACTGACAGCAATCCTGTGGGATCACTCAGGGCTCCAGAACGAGCCGGGCAAGGTTTTCAGAATCCTTCAATCCTGGGTTAATGTTAAGGGGAAATCGCAGATGAGTGAGCTCTCGTCACATGGACACTGCTTATTCTCTCAGGAAAGGCACACTGAGAACTTGCCTCCAGCATCTTCCAGGAATTTCAATCCATTTTCAAGCAGGGCTTCCAAATCATGCAAGTCATGATCCCAATCTAGAAGGGAGCACAGATTAGAACCATTTTCATGTTGTGCTGGGATCCCCTTCTGCCTCTGGCAATTGGGCACTGCAAGGGGGTGGGCTAAGGCCGTGGGAGCCAGATGTCAATGGACAAGGCTGAACTGCACAGGGGCCTGAGGAGCTCTGGGCCAGCTCCTGGTGACTCTCCACAATCTTTCCAGGCCCTTTGCAACATCCCGTGAGGGGAGATTGGAACAGCCGACAGTTAGCTGAGTCTCTTACTCCAACACAGAGGAAATCCCCAGTAAAGCCCTGGGAAAACTGCAGCAGGCTAAGCCACAGCTATCGTTGCCTCCCTTTGTCCCTCCTGCCCTCCTTCTGCTGGGACACTGCCCAGTTCTCAAGGGCACGTGGCCAGCCCCTGTCAGGACCCAGGGGAGCCTTGCTCTCCCCCTCTGCCCTTTCCCCACCATGGGCACCCCGTGCAGCCGCTCCCAGGTTTGGGGACGTGTCTCCCACAGAGGGAGCCCAGCAGGACAGCTCAGTACCCGAGTGCCCTGAGCCTGCTGGGGACAATTCCTCTGGGCTGTGCCCGTCTTATCCGGGCTGTGCCCGCAGTGCCAAGCAGCAGAGAGGGCAGCTCAAGCCTCAGCAGGGCTCAGGCCCAGAGGCACAGCAATTACCTCCTGTGGCTGTGCCTGGCATTGCCTCCCTTCCTGCAGAAGAGGCTGCCAATGAGCCCCTGCTTCCTCCAGGAAAGAATCCTTTCAGCATCCCTTCCATCTCTGGAAAAAGAAAAAGGAAGGGCTGGATCAGGTGCAGCTGTTTCCCATTGTGGAGGTTACAACTTTAAGAAGCAATGCTTCTCAAGGCATGGATAAGGATCAGGAAACATCCCAGGCTCTTGGAACTGGGCCAGAGCTCTCCCTTCTCAAAACATCTGTACTTCTTTCTCTACTAAGAGACGGGAGAAATTGCAGGGGATCTCAGGGGGTTCATGGCCCGTGGTGCAGTTGTGGCTCCCTGTCAGCAGATGCCCAATGCCTTCCTGCAGAGGCTGGGGAGAAGCTGCAGCCAGGCCAGGCTGGCAAACAGCCCTGCAGGGCGTGGAAGCAGCAGCGGGGCAGCCAGGCTGCCATGGATCCCTTCCCGCTGTGCGGGGCAGGCGTGTCCAGATGTGCAGCCAAAGCCCCCGGCTGCTGAGCCCCAAGACAAGGCTGAGGGAAATGCACTCACCTTGTACTGCCTGCAGCATTTCCTTAAGCATTTGCCAAAAAACTTCATATGGCTTCTGGGATTTTTTATCCGCTGTGTGTTTAGTCTTTCCTTTTGGAAGATGTTAAGAGAAAGTAGTTTCATTTACCTGGAATGGATGCCACAAAAGTAGGGCTTAGCCTATGGGGCCAGCAGGGACACAGTACTCACCCCTGTGATGGGAGGTGGGATGGTGCACAGCATGCAGCCCAGCTGCAGAAGTCTTCCCTGCAGTCATATCTGTAACTGAACAGCCACAGAAGCTTCTGTCACCTGCTTCTTGCCAGCTTGTCAATGATTACGCCTTGTTGGGACCGTGAGAACGTACCTGCAGAACTCTCAGTGGGCTTCACAATTTCAAACCTCCAGGTAAATGGATAAGCACCCCCAGTATCCCAGTCTGGAAGCAAACCAAGATGAGAACAGTTTCCTTTGTGTGCCAAGGCTGGCTCTGGCCCTGGGCTGGCGGCAGGGCTCCCGCTCGGGGCTGCTCCTGTGCCTTGGGCCTCTGGGCACTCAGGGCCAGCTCCGGAGCAGCTGCAGCGGGAGGGATGTTGGTGCACGGGTCCCCTTTCCCCCCGGGGCTGTGAACGAGCTCCAGAGGCCGCAAGGCCTCCAGAGGCGCCTCCAGCTTTGGCTGCTGCCGGGCCGTGCAAGGGCAGGCCCTCGGGGAAGAGCTGCTGCCACACAGCCCCACCAAGGGCTGAGCCCAGCACAGTAATTACCTCCTGTGCCTGTGCCTGTGTCTGGCATTGCCTTCCTTCCTGCACCAGGGACTGGCAACGAAGAGCGACTGCTTCCTTCAGGAAATGCTGCCTTCCAGAGAAACTCTATGTCCATCTCTTGAGAAAGGAAGGGAGACAAACTGCATCAGATGGAACTGTTCGCTATTTGGGTGGTGGCATCTACAGGAGGCAATGTATGTTAATGACCAGGAAAATGGCCAGGTTATTGGGGCTGGGTCAGATCACTCCCTGCTGCAATCCACCACCGTTTCCTAATCTGGAGACCAGGATATTGTGGGGGAACTCATGGTCTGTGGATGTTTGGGCTCCCTGTCAGCTGATGCCCAATGCCTTCCTGCAGAGGCTGGGGAGAAGCTGCAGCCAGGCCAGGCTGGCAAACAGCCCTGCAGGGCGTGGAAGCAGCAGCGGGGCAGCCAGGCTGCCATGGATCCCTTCCCGCTGTGCCGGGCATGGCGTGTCCAGATGTGCAGCCAAAGCCCCCGGCTGCTGAGCCCCAGGACAAGGCTGAGGGAAATGCACCCACCATTCCCTTTGTGCAGTTCCTCCACCATTTGTTTCAAGATGTTGTTTGACTCAAGCGATTCCTTGTTGCCTCTAGGTTTGTTCTTCCCTCTGGGAGGACCTTAAGAGATAGTAGTTCCATTTTCCATGAATGCATGCCACAAGAGAAGGGCTCAGCCTGTGGGGTCAGCAGGGACACACTACTCACCCCTGTGATGGGATCTGGGCTTGTGTGCAGCAATCAAAAAAGGAGCAGCAAAAGTCCCCTCTGCAGACACACCTGTAACTGAACAGCCAGATGTCTTAGGTTGGAAATGGGCGTGTGCATTTTATTCCTATCTGTAGAGCAGTTACCTTCTGTTCATTGGGCATTTTTCTTTATCTCCCCCACAACCCATCCTCCCTCTGGGGAGATACCTTCTGTTAATGGGCCATTGAGAGTCACTGCATGGCTGATAAAATTACCTCATCCCATTGTGAGAAGCTCTGGCCAGAGGGTGGAGCCAAGTATTCCTATCTGGATATAATGTGAGATTTGAAAGACTACAGGCAACCTTTTCCACTGGATGCCCAGAGGAACTGCTTTCTCCTCCACTGGATTTCCAGAGGAAGACCAGGCCCATCTACACCACCACTGGATCTTCAGAGGAGGACTACACCCTTCTACAGGATCACTGCTCCAACAGAACCACACCTGTCACTGCATAAGTGCTGCAACCACCATTTAATGGGACAGCTGCCACCACCCTGGTCCACAGGGTGTCAGTTCCTATCCTGTCTCTGTCAGTGTGTTGTATTACTGCATTGTTTATTTTTAAAATTATTATTATTATTATTATTATTATTATTACTATTATTATTTTCTTCCCTATTAAAGAAATGTTATTCCTGCTCTCATATCTTTGTCTGAGAGCTCCTTAATTTAAAAATTATACCAATTCGGTTGGAGAGGGTTTACACGTATTCCCTTTCAGGGGAGGATCTTCCTTCCTTACCAGACCCCTGTCTTTTCAAACCACTACACTGGAGAAGCTACTGTCACCTGGTCCTGTCAGCTGGTCAATGATTACTCCTTGGTGGCACAGTGAGAACATACCTGCAGAACCCCCAGAAGGCTTCACAACTTCATACCGCAAGGTTGATGGAGAAGCCTTCACAACTTCATATCTCCAGGTTAATGGAGAAGCCTTCCCAGTATCCCAGTCTGGAAGCAAACCAATATGAGAACAGTTTCCTTTGTGTGCCAAGGCTGGCTCTGGCCCTGGGCTGGCGGCAGGGCTCCCGCTCGGGGCTGCTCCTGTGCCTTGGGCCTCTGGGCACTCAGGGCCAGCTCCGGAGCAGCTGCAGCGGGAGGGACGTTGGTGCACCAGTCCCCTTTCCCTTGGGCTGTGAACGAGCTCCAGAGGCTGCAAGGCCTCCAGAGGCGCCTCCAGCTTTGGCTGCTGCCGGGCCTGTGCAAGGGCAGGCCCTGGGGGAAGAGCTGCTGCCACACAGCCCCACCAAGGGCTGAGCCCAGCACAGCAATTACCTCCTGTGCCTGTGCCTGTGTCTGGCATTGCCTTCCTTCCTGCACCAAAGGCTGGCAACGCAGAGCGACTGCTTCCTTCATGAAGTGCTGCTTTCCACAGAACCTCTATGTCCCTCTCTTGAAAAAGGAAGGGAGACAGCTGCATCAGATGGAACTGTTCGCTATTTGGGTGGTGGCATCAACAGGAGGCAATATATGTAATGACCAGGAAAATGGCCAGGTTATTGGGGCTGGGTCACATCACTCCATGCTGCAAACCACCACCGTTTCCTAATCTGGAGACCAGGATATTGTGGGAGATCTCAGGGTCTGTGGATGTTTGGGCTCCCTGTCAGCTGATGCCCATTGCCTTCCTGCAGAGGCTGGGGAGAAGCTGCAGCCAGGCCAGGCTGGCAAACAGCCCTGCAGGGCGTGGAAGCAGCAGCGGGGCAGCGAGGCTGCCATGGATCCCTTCCTGCTGTGCCGGGCATGGCGTGTCCAGATGTGCAGCCAAAGCCCACGGCTGCTGCGCCCCAGGACAAGGCTGAGGGAAATGCTCTCACCATTCCCTTTGTGCAGTTCCGTCACCATTTCTTTCAAGATGTCATGTGACTCAAGGGATTTCTTCTCGCCTTTAGGTTTCTTCATCCTTCTCGGAGGACCTTAAGAGAAAGTAGTTCCATTTTCCATGAATGCATGCCACAAAAGCAGGGCTCAGCATGTGTGGTCAGCAGGGACACGCTACTCACCCCTGCGATGGGGGCCGGGCTTGTGTGCAGCAAGCAGAAAAGCTGCAGGGAAAGTCCTCTCTGCTGACACACCTGTAACTCAATAGCCAGAGAAGATTCTGTCACCTTGTTTCTGCCAGTCATTGTCAACGATTACTCTGTGGTTGGACAGTGAGAACATACCTGGAAGAGGCCCAGAAGGCTTCAAAGCTTTATGCAGCCAATCTAACAGAGAAGCCCTTCCAGCAACCTCATCTAGAACAGAGCACAGATGAGCACATTTTTCAGGGTGTGCTGGGATTCCCTTCTGCCCCTGGGAAATGAGCAGTGCAAGGGGGTCTGGTAAGGCCGTGGGAGCCAGACGTGAATGGACCTGGCCAAAGCTGCACAGGGGCCAGGGGAGCTCTGGGCAGGCTCCTGGTCACTCTCCACCCTCTTTGCAAGGCCTGAGTAACATTCTTAGTGCTGGCTGGAACAGCTCAGAAGGTGTTAAGTTCTCTCGATCCCACACAATAAATCCACCCAAAATCCCTGGGGGAAAATACAGCAGGCAGTGCCACAACTATCCTTCTACCCCTCTGTCCCTCCTACCAACTCTCCCTTCTTCCCTTTCTACCTTCTTCTATCTCTCCATCCCTCTTTCCCCTGGGAGAAATTCCCCAGCACAGGGGCACATGGCCAGGCCCTGTCAGGAGCCACTGGAGCCTTGCTCTCCCCCTCTGCCCTTTCCCCACCATGGGCACCCCGTGCAGCCGCTCCCAGGTTTGGGGATGTGTCTCCCACGGAGGGAGCCCAGCAGGACAGCTCAGTACCCGAGTGCCCTGAGCCTGCTTGGGACAATTCCTCTGGGCTGTGCCCGTCTTGTCCGGGCTGTGCCCGCAGTGCCAAGCAGCAGAGAGGGCAGCTCAAGCCTCAGCAGGGCTCAGGCCCAGAAGGCACAGCAATTACCTCCTGTGGCTGTGCCTGGCATCGCCTCCCTTCCTGCAGCAGAGGCTGCCAATGAGCCCCTGCTTCCTCTGGGGAATGCTTCCTTCTGCACAGCCTCTTCTTCCATCTCTGTAGAGATGAAAAGGTAGAGCAGGATGAGGAGGGGCTGTTTCCCATTGCAGATGTGGCACTTCAGGATGAAATGCTCTTAAAGACATTCATAATGTTCTGGAAGTCATCAAAGCTTTGGAGCTGGGCCAGGGCTCTGCCTTCTCAAAACAGCCCCTACACCTGATCTGCCTAGAGATGGGAGAATAGCAGGGGATCTCAGGGCATGTATGGCCCATGGTGCAGTTTGGGCTGCCTGTCAGCTGATGCCCAATGCCTTCTGCAGAGGCTGGGGAGAAGCTGCAGCCAGGCCAGGCTGGCAAACAGCCCTGCAGGGCATGGAAGCAGCAGCGGGGCAGCCAGGCTGCCATGGATCCCTTCCCGCTGTGCCGGGCACGGTGTGTCCAGATGTGCAGCCAAAGGCCCCGGCTGCTGAGCCCCAGGACAAGGCTGAGGGAAATGCTCTCACCATTCCCTTTGTGCAGTTCCTCCACCATTTGTTTCATGATGTTGTTTGACTCAAAAGATCTCTTCTCACCTCTAGGTTTGTTCTTCCCTCTCGGAGGACCTTAAGAGATAGTAGTTCCATTTCCCATGAATGCATGCCACAAAAGCAGGGCTCAGCCTGTGGGGTCAGCAGGGACACACTACTCACCCCTGCGATGGGAGCCTGGCTTGTATGCAGGAATCAGCAAAGTTGCAGGGAAAGTCCTCCCAGCAGACACACCTGTAACTGAACAGCCAGATGTCTTAGGTTGGAAATGTCATGTGTATTTTATTCCTATCTGTAGAGCAGTTACCTTCTGTTCATTGGGCATTTTTCTTCATCTCCCCCACAACCCATCCTCCCTCTGGGGAGTTACCTTCTGTTAATGGGCCATTGAGAGTCACTGCATGGCTGATACCTTCTGTTAATGGGCCATTGAGAGTCACTGCATGGCTGATAAAATTACCTCATCCCATTGTGAGAAGCTCTGGCCAGAGTGCAGAGCCAAGCATTCCTATCTGGATATAATGTGAGATTTGAAAGACTACAGGCAACCTTTTCCACTGGATGCCCAGAGGAACTGCTTTCTCCTCCACTGGATTTCCAGAGGAAGACCAGGCCCATCTACACCACCACTGGATCTTCAGAGGAGGACAACACCCTTCTACAGGATCACTGCTCCAACAGAACCACACCTGTCACTGCATAAGTGCTGCAACCACCATTTAATGGGACAGCTGCCACCACCCTGGTCCACAGAGTGTCAGTTCCTATCCTGTCTCTGTCAGTGTTTTGTATTACTGCATTGTTTATATTTAAAAATATTATTATTATTATTATCACTATTATTATTATTATTATTAATATTGTTGTTGTTGTTATCTTCCCTAACAAAGAACTCTGACTCCTGCTGCCATATCTTTGCCTGAGAGCTCCTTAATTTAAAAATTGTAACAATTCGGTTGGAGGGGGTTTACATATTCCCTTTCATAGGAGGCTCCATCTTTCTTTAGCAGACACCTGTCTTTTCAAACCAGGACCCAGGAGAAGCTTCTGTCACAACTCCTGTCAGCTGGTCAATGATTACTCCTTGGTGGCACAGTGAGAACACACCTGGAGGAGGCTCCAAGGGCTTCAAAGCTTTCTGCAGCCAAGTTAATGGAGAAGCCTTCCCAGCAAGTTCATCTGGAAGTGAGCACAGTTGAGAACATTTTTCAGGGCGTGCTGGGATCCCCGTCTGCTTCTGGGAAATGGCCACTGCAAGGGGGTCGGGTAAGGCTGTGGGAGGCAGACGTGAATGGACAAGGCCAAAGCTGCACAGGGGCCTGGGGAGCTCTGGGCTGGCTCCTGGTCACTCTGCACCCTCTTTGCAGGCACTGAGTAACATTCTTGGAGAGGTGGCTGGAGCAGCTAAGGGGGCATTAGGTTCTCTCACTCCCACACAGTAAATCTGTGTGAGAGTTCCCTAAAACCCTGGGGGAAAATGCAGCAGGCAGTGCCACAACTATTCTTCTATCCCTCTGTCCCTCCTACACACTCTCCCTACCCTTTCTACCTTCTTCTTTCTCTCCATCTCTCTTTCCCCTGGGACAAATCCCCCAGCCCACGGGCACATGGCCAGGCCCTGTCAGGACCCAGGGGAGCCTTGCTCTCCCCCTCTGCCCTTTCCCCACCATGGGCACCCCGTGCAGCTTGGGACAATTCCTCTGGGCTGTGCCCGTCTTGTCCGGGCTGTGCCCGCAGTGCCAAGCAGCAGAGAGGGCAGCTCCAGCCTCAGCAGGGCTCAGGCCCAGAGGCACAGCAATTACCTCCTGTGGCTGTGCCTGGCATCGCCTCCCTTCCTGTAGCAGAGGCTGCCAATGAGCCCCTGCTTCCTCTGGGGAATGCTTCCTTCTGCACAGGCTCTCCTTTCATTTCTGGAGGGAGGAAAGGAGACTACTGGATCAGATTCAGCTGTACGACATTGGGATTGGGGAAGGTGATAAGTTCAGGAGGAAAAGCTTGTGAAAGGCATGGATAAGGACCAGAAAAGACCCTGGATTTCGGGACTGTCCAAGACTGGTCCCATCTCCAAACAACCCCTACACCTGATCTGCCCAGAGACAGGGAAATTGCAGGGGATCTCAGGGTGTGCATGGCCCTGGAGGCGCAGTTTGGGCTGCCTGTCAGCTGATGCCCAATGCCTTCCTGCAGAGGCTGGGGAGAAGCTGCAGCCAGGCCAGGCTGGCAAACAGCCCTGCAGGGCGTGGAAGCAGCAGCGGGGCAGCGAGGCTGCCATGGATCCCTTCCTGCTGTGCCGGGCACGGCGTGTCCCGATGTGCAGCCAAAGCCCTCGGCTGCTGAGCCCCAGGACAAGGCTGAGGGAAATGCACCCACCTTGTCCTGTCTGTGCTTCCTTCTGTGTTTGTCTCAGGAAGTCATTTGCAACGGGAGACTTTTTGGCTCCAGTATCTTGGTATGTTGCTTTTGGACAACCTTAAGAGAAAGAAGTTCCATTTCCCATGAATGGATGCCACAAAAGCAGGGCTCAGCCTGTGGGGTCAGCAGGGTCAGACTACTCACCCCTGTGATGGGGGCCGAGATTCTGTGGAGCAAGCAGAAAACGTTCAGGAAAAGTCCCCTCTGCAGACACACCTGTAACTCAACAGCCAAAGAAGATTTTGTCACCTTGTTTCTGCCACTCAATGTCAATGATTACTCTGTGGTTGGACAGTGAGAACATACCTGGAAGAGGCTCCAAGGGCGTCAAAGATTTCTGCAGCCAATCTAAAAGAGGAGCATTTCCAGCAACCTCATCTAGAACAGAGCACAGATGAGCACATTTTTCAGGGCGTGCTGGGATCCCCTTCTGCCCCTGGGAAATGACCAGTGCAAGGGGGTCGGGTAAGGCCGTGGGAGCCAGACGTGAATGGACCTGGCCAAAGCTGCAGAGGGGCCTGGGGAGCTCTGGGCAGGCTCCTGGTCACTCTCCACCCTGTTTGCAGGCCCTGTGCAATATCCTTCTAAAGGTTCCTGGAACAGCTCAAAGGGGATTAGGTTCTCTCTCTTCCACACCGTAAATCCTCCCTAAATCGCTGAGGACAAATGCAGGAGGCAGTGCCACAACTATCGTTCTACCCCTCTGTCCCTCCTACACACTCTCCCCTTTCTTCCTTCTTCCATCTCTCCATCCCTCTTTCCCCTGGGACAAATCCCACAGCCCTGGGACACGTGGCCAGGCCCTGTCAGGATCCACTGGAGCCTTGCTCTCCCCCTCTGCCCTTTCCCCACCATGGGCACCCCGTGCAGCCGCTCCCAGGTTTGGGGACGTGTCTCCCACGGAGGGAGCCCAGCAGGACAGCTCAGTACCCGAGTGCCCTGAGCCTGCTCGGGACAATTCCTCTGGGCTGTGCCCGTCTTGTCCGGGCTGTGCCCGCAGTGCCAAGCAGCAGAGAGGGCAGCTCAAGCCTCAGCAGGGCTCAGGCCCAGAGGCACAGCAATTACCTCCTGTGGCTGTGCCTGGCATCGCCTCCCTTCCTGCAGCAGAGGCTGCCAATGAGCCACTGCTTCCTCGGGGAAACTGAGTCTTCTGCACAGCCTCTCCATCCATCTCTGGAGAGAGGAAAAGGGAGAGCTGGATCAGGTGGGGCTGTTCCACAATGAGAAGTTCGCATCTTCAGGAAGCAATGCCTCTCAAAGACATTAATGCTCTGGAAGGCATCCAAGCCTGGGCGCCTGGAAAAGGCTCTCCCTTCTCGAAATCACTACCACTCTTGATCTGCCTGGTGACCGGGAAATCACAGGGGATCTCAGACCCATGGTGCTCTTTGGACTCCCTTTCAGCTGATGCCCAATGCCTTCCTGCAGAGGCTGGGGAGAAGCTGCAGCCAGGCCAGGCTGGCAAACAGCCCTGCAGGGCGTGGAAGCAGCAGCGGGGCAGCGAGGCTGCCATGGATCCCTTCCTGCTGTGCCGGGCACGGCGTGTCCAGATGTGCAGCCAAAGCCCCTGGCTGCTGAGCCCCAGGACAAGGCTGAGGGAAATGCACCCACCTTGTCCTGCCTGAAGCATTTCCTTCAGCATTTGCCTCATGTGTTCAGATGGCTCATGGGGTTTCATGTGTCGTGTAGCTTTGTACTTTCCCGTTGGGGGACCTAAGAGCAACACGGTTCCATTTCCCAAGAATGGATGCCACAAAAGCAGGGCTCAGCCTGTGGGGTCAGCAGGGTCACAATACTCACCCCTGCGATGGGATCTGGGCTTGTGTGCAGTAACAAGCAAGGAAGCTGGAGAAGTCCTCCCTGCAGACACCCCTGTTACTCAACAGCCACAGAAGCTTCTGCCATCTCAGCTCAGCTGCACGGGCACCAGTGAGCCGCAGGAGCAGTGAGTGGATCATGCAGGGCGAGGGCACACACGTGCATGCCTCTGTCCTGGCACCTGCAGCCATGCCCCCCTGGCCGAGCTTTGGGCTCTGAGCTGGCAGCTCTCCCAGGGGAAAGGCCTTGACCTACCCTCAACATCTCCCAGAGGCTCAGTCCTGGACGTGGGCTGGGGAGCCAGATCACCTTCACCAACAGGTTCAGCTGCAAAGAAAGGCAGGACAGAACAGCTCCCGTGGCACTGTAGGAGATCCTCAGGCTGCAGGCAAGGCTCAGCCCCGGGGCACAGCCCTGGGCCCGGCCCGTTCCCTCTCTGCTCTTTTCTGTTGCTGCACAGAGCACACAGTAGGACACAGTGGCTTTGCACATGGGAGGAGGATGGACAGCTAAATGCTCCTTCCTCCCACTGACAGCGATCCTATGGGATCACTCAGGGCTCCAGAAAGGAGCAGGGCCAGCTTTTCAGAATTCTTCACCACTGACTTAACCTTAACGAAAATGGCAGATGTGTGATCTCTTGCCACACTGATACTGATTATTCTGCCAGTAAAAATGGAAATTCACAACTTGCCTCCAGCATTCTCCAAGACATTCAAAGTATCATTCTGCAGAACTCCCAAATCATCCAAGTCATGATTAAAATCTAGAATGGAGCAAAGACCCAAACCCTTTCCATCTGCGCTGGGATGCCCTTGGTCCCCTGGGAATTGGGCACTGCAAAGGGATCAGGTAATGCTGTGGCAGACAGATGTCAATTGACATGGCCAAATGGCACAGAGGCCTGGGAAGCTCAGGGCAGGCTCCTGGTCGCTGTCCACACTCTTTGCCGGCCTGTGCAACATCCTTTAAAGGTGCCTGGAACAGCTCAAAGGGGATTAGGCTCTCTCACTCCAAGACAGTAAATCCTCCCTAAATCTCTGAGGAAAAATGCAGCAGCCAGTGCCACAACTATCCTTCTACCCTTCAATCCTTTCTACACACCCTCCATTCTTCGCTTTCTACCTTCTTCTATCTCTCCATCCCTCTTTCCCCTGGGACAGATCCCACAGCCCATGGGCACATAGCCAGGCCCTGTCAGGATCCACTGGAGCCTTGCTCTTCTCCTCTGCCCTTTCCCCACCCTGGGCACCCCGTGCAGCCGCTCCCAGGTTTGGGGACGTGTCTCCCACGGAGGGAGCCCAGCAGGACAGCTCAGTACCCGAGTGCCCTGAGCCTGCTGGGGACAATTCCTCTGGGCTGTGCCCGTCTTGTCCGGGCTGTGCCCGCAGTGCCAAGCAGCAGAGAGGGCAGCTCCAGCCTCAGCAGGGCTCAGGCCGAGAGGCACAGCAATTACCTCCTGTGGCTGTGCCTGACATCGCCTCCCTTCCTGCAGCAGAGGCTGCCAATGAACCACTGCTTCCTCGGGGAAACTGAGTCATCTGCACAGCCTCTCCATCCATCTCTGGAGAGAGGAAAAGGGAGAGCTGGATCAGGTGGGGCTGTTCCACAATGAGAAGGTGGCATCTTCAGGAAGCAATGCCTCTCAAAGACATTTATAATGATCTGGAAGGCAGCCAAGCTTGGCAGCTGGGCAAAACCTCTCCCTTCTCGAAATCACCACCCCTCTTGATCTTCCCAGACACCGGGAAATCACAGGAGATCTCAGACCCATGGTGCTGTTCAGGCTCCCTTTCAGCTGATGCCCAATGCCTTCCTGCAGAGGCTGGGGAGAAGCTGCAGCCAGGCCAGGCTGGCAAACAGCCCTGCAGGGCGTGGAAGCAGCAGCGGGGCAGCGAGGCTGCCATGGATCCCTTCCCGCTGTGCCGGGCACGGCGTGTCCAGATGTGCAGCCAAAGCCCTCGGCTGCTGAGCCCCAGGACAAGGCTGAGGAAATGCACCCACCTTGTCCTGCCTGAAGCATTTCCTTCAGCATTTGCCTCATGTGTTCAGATGGCTCATGGGGTTTCATGTGTCTTGTAGCTTTGTACTTTCCCGTTGGGGGACCTAAGAGCAACACGGTTCCATTTCCCAAGAATGGATGCCACAAAAGCAGGGCTCAGCCTGTGGGGTCAGCAGGGTCACAATACTCACCCCTGCGATTGGATCTGGGCTTGTGTGCAGGACTCAGCAAGGAAGCTGGAGAAGTCCTCTCTGCAGACACCCCTGTAACTCAACAGCCACAGAAGCTTCTGCCATCTCTGCTCAGCTTCACGGGCACCACTGAGCCGCAGGAGCGGTGAGGGGATCGCACAGGGCGAGGGCACACACGTGCATGGTCATGGCTCTGTCCTGGCACCTGCAGCGATGCCCCCCTGGCCGAGCTTTGGGCTCTGAGGTGGCAGCTCTCCCAGGGGAAAGGCCTTGACCTACCCTCACCATCTCCCAGAGGCTCAGTCCTGGACGTGGGTTGGGAAGCCAGATCACCTTTACCAACAGGCTCAGCTGCAAAGAAAGGCAGGACAGAACAGCTCCCGTGGCACTGTAGGAGATCCTCAGGCTGCAGGCAAGGCTCAGCCCCGGGGCACAGCCCTGGGCCCGGCCCCTTCCCTCCCTGCTCTTCTCTGTGGCTGCACAGAGAAGGACACAGTGGCACTGCACATGGGAGGAAGATGGACAGCTAAATGCTCCTTCCTCCCATTGACAGCGATCCTGCAGGATCCTTCAGTGCTCCAGAAAGGAGCAGGGCAAGCTTTTCAGAGTTCTTCACCGCTGACTCAATGAAAATGGCAGATGTGTGATCTCTTGCCACACTGACACTGATTATTCTGCCAGTAAAAATGGAAATTCAGAACTTGCCTATGACATTCTCCAAGATATTCAAAGTGTCATTCTGCAGGCCTTCCAAATCTTTGAAGTCGTTATCCAAATCTAGAATGGAGCAAAGGTGCAAACCCTTTCAATGTGCGCAGGGATGCCCCTCCTCCTCTGGGAATTGGGCACTGCAAAGGGGTTGGGTAAGGCTATGGGAGCCAGGTGTGAATGGACAAGGCCAAAGCTGCACAGGGGCCTGGGGAGCTCTGGGCTGGCTCCTGGTCACTCTGCACCCTCTTTGCAGGCCCTGTGACACATCCCTGAAGAGGAATCAGACGCTGCCAGGGCCCTGGGGGCTCTCTCCCTCCCCCAGAGGAAACCCTCCCTAAAGGCCTGGGGAAAACCATCCCCAGCGCTTCCCGGGGAGCAGGGAGCGCTGTCCCGGGAAAGGGGAGCCAGGCTGCCGGCTCACCTGCTCCCCACGCTTGCAGCGGAGCAGCCTGGGCAGCCCTGGCAGGCAGGGCCACGGCCAGGAGGAGCAGGAGGAAGAGGCGCAGAGGAAGGGCCATGCTGCCTTGCCCTCTGCCAGTCCCGCAGCTCTTGCTGCCACCGCTGTCCTGACACCGCTGTCCCAATGTCAGCACCACTGCTGCCACTGCCGCTGCTGCTGCCGCAACAGTTGAGCTCAAGCACTGACTGCTCGCTCCTTGTGCTGCTGTGCAACCACGGGGCTCTGGCACCTCTGTGACCTCAGAGCCAACTGTGACCTCAGCCTGCTGTGACCCCTGAGCCTGCTGTGACCTCATGGCCCCAGCTGTACCCTCAGGGTGTGCCCCCATCTGTAGAAATGAACTGCCTTGATTGTTTTCCTGTATCACAGGTCCACTGCTCAGCAAAACCTTATTTGTCACCTGCTGACATTGCAGGTTAGACTGTGTCCTTGGAGATGATCCTGACGGCTTCCCTCTTTTCCTGCGCTTGCCACTGGAGGAGGTCCAGTCCCAGATGATGCCAGGGAAGGCAATGTGCCCTCAGCCCAGGGACGCTCAGCATGGGCTCCCCCAGCCCTGGGGACCCCGCCGCTGGTCACAGCAGCCCCTGCCTGGCTCCTGCCTGCCCACACCGTGGGCATCCACGGCTGCTCCTGGGCACGGAGCTGAGCCTGTGCGGCTGCCAGGTGGGCTTTGCTGCTGCTGCCACCCATACATTGGGGTGACAGCTCCATCTCTTTATTGCAACAGAAATGCTGGGCCAAGCTCTGCCCACCTTCATTAGGGGCCAGAGATCAGGGCCAGTGCCTTCAGGGGGAGAGGACCTTGTTTGGGTGCTGGCAGCATCTGCACAGCAACAAGTTAGGAAAGCAACTGTGACAGGGGCATCGGGCGTGGGCATGGCAATGGGGAATGTCTGGTACAGGTGTCCCAGACTGAGGCGTTTGGCCGCTCCTGTGAAGCTGCAGACGAATGCCTGTTGAGACAGGAGGTTGCTGAGGTCCCAGTTGCAGCTGGCACACAGAGACCCTCCTGCACAGGAGGATATTCACCCTGTCCTCAAAGTTTGCCTCTGAAGACTGAGAGGTGAGCCTCTCAGAAATCCCAGAAAATACCTGGGAAAAGGTTTTAAGTTGGTTGTTGTCACTAAGTAAAAATGTCCAGTGGGCAAAGAGCCTCTCCAGTATGCTGGGTGCCTTGTGATGACTTAGTTCTTCTTAGAGTAAAGATTGCCAAATAAATGCAGTTTTATTTTTTATTCTGCAAGTGTAAAAGTGTTCTACATTTTTCGGAATTCTACAACAACTTTGACAAATCCTGAATTCCCTTGGGAAAAAGGGAAGAAATATATGGAGATTTTTTTCTACAAAAAATGTTTATGAATATTTTGAACAATGTCTGACGTGTAAAAATGTAAAATGCA
The DNA here is from genome assembly GCF_028551555.1 of Melozone crissalis. Taxonomy (NCBI): domain Eukaryota; kingdom Metazoa; phylum Chordata; class Aves; order Passeriformes; family Passerellidae; genus Melozone; species Melozone crissalis. The sequence goes on along the minus strand of NW_026535807.1, from coordinate 21,104,390 downwards.
TACAAAATGGGGTCTCTTTTTCTCAGGAGCCCCGTGCCCAGCTGCTGCCTGCCCAGCCCTGGCTTTGCCCAGAAAAGCAGCTCCGCCAGCACTGGTGGTAGCACACAGACACCTGAGCTGCAGCCCAAAGATGTTGGTGGACTCAGGCCCTTCCCTGGCAGAAGGGCTTCACCTCCTGGCCTGGCAGGAAACCAGGGCCAGCAACTTGGCGACAGAGGGTCCTGTTCTAGGTGGTGGTGGCAACAGCATCTCCCAGCATATAAGATGGTAATGCAGCTGTAAAAGGGACAACAGACACTGGCACAGACTTGGGAGATGACAGGTCCAGTTCTCCCTGGCTGAGGTTTTTGGCTGGTCTTGTGAAGTTGCAGAGGCGCTCCTGTGAAAAGAGGAAGTGGATGAGGCCCTAGCTGCCAGTGGCACACAGGGAGCCTCCTGCACAGCAGGGCCCAGAGCTGGCAAGGTTCCCCAGCACAGCTGGAGCTGCTGGCACAGCTTGGCCCAGCTGCACAGTTGCCCCTCAAGGCCCGGCGAGCAGGGCACGGCTCTGGGCAGGCTCCCTGGCCAGGAGCGGGCCCCAGAGCGCCTCTGCCTTTCAAGGGCAATCTCGTCCCTGCTCTTTCTCCTCCCCACTGTTCTTTTCCTCTGCCCTGTAGCCCCTGGTGCCTCCTGTGCCCAAGGCCACGGCCATGGCTGTAAATGCCTTGGGCTGCAGCACAAGTCCAGGGCATAGCAAGGCTCTTGTTTTGCCTGCGGTGCTGCCCGGCAGCCCCAGCAGAGCCCGAGGCTGCGGCCCTTCCCCGCCGGGGCTGGGGCTGGCCCGACAGGGCTGCAGCGGCTCCAGAGGCCCCGCACGGCCTCCAAGGATGGGCTCCGCCCGCCCGCCGGGCCCGCAGGCCGGGCCCGAGGCTTTGCAGAAAGCTTCCTGCTGACTTTGCACAGCGTCGACCGGGCGTGGCCTTTGCTGCGCTGACAAGACTGAAAAACGCCACTGCACACCTCATGAGGGACTCCTGCAAGCCTCAGTAGCGATCAATACTCCTTTGTCCCTCATGAGGGATGTCTGCACCCCTCAGCAGGGACCTGAATATATCACTGTGTGCCTCACAAGGAATCCGTTCACATCAATGCACACACCCCAAGACGACCTTGTGTGCATCACAAAAGAACCCAGCCTCCTGCCCACCTTAGCAAGGACTCAGCGCCTCTCCAGGCCTTGATGGCAAGCACTAAACCACCACGGTCATCGTGAGGAAGTCAAGCCCCTGCCAGCCTTACAGATGTCTCCAGTCCCCTGTACACGATAGAAAAGATCCCAAATCCCCATAGAAGCTCATGAGGTACCCCAGCCACACGCACCACTTCCAAAGGACCCAAAGCCCCGCATGTCTTACTGCAAAAACCAATACGTACAAGACCCCCTTCCCACTCGTGCGCCTCATGACGGACCCCGGTCATCTGCCAGCCTTTCAGAGGTTCTCCCATCACCTGCATGCCAGAGAAAAGCCAGGTTTGCCATTAACCCTAACCAGCAGCGTGTTCCCTGACCGAAACCAATTCCCTTCTGGGAATGGGGAACGCGTGTGGTGGAATTGCTGCACCTGTGGGAGCAATGGGGAGTGTCAGCCCGTGCTGTGCTGCGCTGCTGAGCTGGCAGCACGGTGGATGCGGGCAGGACGTTCTCCGTTTCCCCCAGAGCTGGGGCCTGCGGGCACCTTGCCGCCCCTTGGCACAGGCTGTGCCACCCAAGAAAGCCCAGCAGGCTGGGAGGAGAGCCCGGCGGCAGCAGGAAGCTGAGAGAAGGCCATGCTCTAGAACTGAGGGAGTGCCACCAGAAGCAAACAAAGATGGTAACTTGTAGAGATTCCAACTGTGCTCAAAGTTTTTCTGAGAAGATTAAGACCTGAGCTTGTCAAAAATCCCAGGAAAAATCTGAGGAAAGGTTTTATGTATGTTGGTTGTGACTAGGTAAAAAATGTCCTGCGGGAAAAGAACCTATGCAGCAGGCGGGCTGGCTGAGGCGGTCTTACTTCTTCCTAGAATAAAGATTACCAGTGAAATGCAATTTTATTTTTTATTGTATAAGGGGAAACAATTTTCCAGAATTTATAACTACTTTCAAAAATATGAATGTATTCTGGTAATGGGGAAGAAACATTTGGGGATTTCTCTCTACAAAAATATTTCTAAATATTTCTAAAAATGAAAAACTAAGACAAAATGAGGTCACATTTTCTGGATTCTGAAACTATCTAGAAAAATTTTTAACTACTATAGTAATTGGGAAGAAATATTTGGGGATATCTCTCTACAGAAAATATATGTTGAAATATTTCTGCAAATTTCTAATTTCTAAAAATGAAAAACTAAGACAAAATGGGGTTGCTTTTTATCAGGGCCCCATGCTGCTGCCTGCCCCCTGGGCTCCCCCAGCCCTCGGGACCTCGCCGCTGGTCACAGCAGCCCCTGCCTGGCTCCTGCCTGCCCACACCGTGGGCATCCACGCCTGCTCCTGGCCATGGAGCTCAGCCAGCGCTGCTGCCGGCTGGGCTTTGCTGCTGCTGCCACCCAAACACTGGCGTGACGGCACCTTCCCTTTAGTGCAACAAAAGAAAGGGCCATCACCTAGCCTGGCAGAGAGCAGGGTTAACTTCAGTGTTGTTGAGAGGGCAGGGCCAGGGGTCTTGGGGCAGAGAAAGGGACATGTTGGTCTCAAGAGGGGCTGGAGGGTGCTGGGCTGCTCTTGGGGTCTATGGAAGAACTTGGGAATGGGCTGTGACAGGAAAAAGGAAGATCAAGAAAGAGATAAAGGCAGCTCGGGGATACGCATGGGGAGAGGAGGTGGCAGTGGGATCTAGAGATGAGGAGGAGGTTTCCTCATAAATCGCTGCTCCGGGGTCCTCTTCTCAGAGCTCTGGAGAGGGCTGCCCAGGCCCTTCTTACTACTAGAGTTGCTGCTCAAGATGTTTGGGTGGGAAGTGCACTTGCCGCCTTTCAACTCCTGTCCAGAGGTGGAACTGTGGAGAGAGGAGGTGGCTGAGGCCCCAGCTGCCAGGGGCACACAGGGAGCCTCCTGCACAGCAGGGCCCAGAGCTGGCAAGGCTCCCCAGCACGGCTGGAGCTGCTGGCACAGCTTGGCCCAGCTGCACAGCTGCCCCTCAAGGCCCCGGCGAGCAGGGCACGGCTCTGGGCAGGCTCCCTGGCCAGGAAAAGGCCCGGGCAATTGAGAGGCCAATGAAAGCTCTGGGCAGCAGCACAACCCTCAGCAGAGTTCTTTGGACAATCACGGACAGGCCACAACTCCTCTGCAACCTCGCTGGGAACATTCATCCCTCAGCAACACCCTGGAGCCTGTGCCCAGTCGGGAGCCAAGGCTGGCTCTGGCCCTGGGCTCGCGCCAGGGCTCCCGCTCGGGGCTGCTCCTGTGCCTTGGGCCTCTGGGCACTCAGGGCCAGCTCTGGAGCAGCTGCAGTGGGAGGGACGTTGGTACACGAGTCCCCTTTCCCCGGGGCTGTGAACGAGCTGCAGAGGCCTCCAAGCCTCCAGAGGTGCCTCCAGCTTTGGCTGCTGCTGGGCCTGTGCAAGGGCAGGCCCTGGGGAAGAGCTGCTGCCACACAGCCCTGCCAAGGGCTGAGCCCGGCACAGCAATTACCTTCTGTTCCTGTGCCAGTGTAGGGCATTGCCTTCTTTCCTGCAGCAGTAGCTGCCAGGGTGCCATTCCTTCCTCTAGGAAAGTAGCAGTGGGGCAGTCAGGCTGCCATGGATCCCTTGCCACTGTGTGGACATGGCCTGTCCAGGTGTCACTGAAAGTGTGGGGAACACAAAAGCCCTATTTCAACATTTTGGTGTCAGAAAATTAAGGCATTTATTGTGGCCACGATGTTGTTCTGGTCAGGATTTGCAACAGAAATAATTTCATTCTCACATAGCTTGGGGCAGGGTACTCCAGACACATAACAGTGCCAGTGTAGGCCCAATCCCCAAAGCTCTCTCAGAGCCATGCTTGACTTCAAATCACATCTGCATCCACCTGATTTTAAGGACTGTAGCACACCTGCAGTTTCAAGGCATAGTAAAGCCAGTGCTGCACCCTGAGGAAAAAGTCTAAAGCAAGAGGTGTTGGTGTCATTTAACTAATTTGCAGCTCATTGTCTTGATGAGGAGAATGATGTTATCACAGAACATTTCCCTTTTTTCCTCCCCCAAATAAAATGGCGCCACTAAGCTTCTGGAGAAAAGAACTGTCAAAGGTGCTGTTTGGCAGTCATCTAGGGAGAGGTGCGGGCCAGAAAGATATGCCCTGGAAGGATGCTCTGGTGGGCTCCAGCATTTAAACAAGCTTCTTTGATACACACAGACTGGGCCATTTTCAAGAGGAAATGGCTGCATTAAGTGGTTTCCTAGGCTATATGCTGGCCAGAAAGCTTTGAGAGCCCGTTGGAGTTTAGCCTCCAAGAGAAAGGCAGCATCAGTTTGTGTGCCAGGTGAAACCGAGCATTCAAAAGCTCAAGCTGTGTTTAGAGAAGCCACCAGGCTAATGTAAGCAAGGCCAGAAAGCTTCTCCAGTCCTGCTGAGCAGGTGTGGCAGAGCTGCTGTGTTTTACAGCAGCTCCATGGCAGCACAGCAGCTGCAGGAGAGGGCTCAGGACAGGCTTGGGGCGGAGCGGGGCGGCACAAAGCTGAGAGAAGCCTCTGCACTAGAACTGAGGCAGTTCTTGAAGAAGCAAACAAAGATGGTGCCTTGAAGAGATTCCTGCTGTGCTCAAAGTTTGCCTGTGAAGGCTGAGAGGTGAGCTTGTCAGAAATCCCGGGAAATATCAGGGAAAAGGTTTTACGTTTGTTTTTGTGGCTAGGTACCAATTTGCAGTGGGAAAAGAGCCTCTCCAGTATACTAGTTGTCTTGGGTTGACTTAGTTCTTCTGAGAATAAAGATTACCAATTAAATGCAATTCTGTTTTTTATTCTAGAAGTGTAAAATGTTCTAAGTTTTCCTTAAATTCTGCAGCTACTTTGAAAATTCCTAAACGTCTATGGAAAAACGGGAGAATTTTGGTGGGATTTCTTTCTAAAAAGAAATATAAATGTAAATATTCCTAAAAATTTCTGATTTCTGAAAATGAAAAACAAACCAAAACGTGGTGCGTCAGGAGGCCCATGCCCGGCGGCTGCCTGCCCAGCTCTGGCTGTGGCCAGACACTCAGATCAGCCAGTGCTGGTGCTACCACCCAGAGACCAGAGCTGAAGCCTAGAGGTGATGCTCAAGCCTTTCCCTGGCAGGAGGGGCCCATCTTTGGTCCTGGCCGGACGCCAGGGCCAGGACTTTAGGGGACAGAGGCTCCTGAACCGGGTGATGGCCAAACGTCCACAGCAAGAAGCTCATAATACAGTGGTGGCCGACATGTGTAGCAATGGCTTGGGCATGGCTGATGACAGCTCCAGTTCCCCATGCCTGAGTTATTTGACTGGTCTTGTGAATTTGCAGAGGCGCTCCTGTGAAGAGAGGAGGTGGCTGAGGCCCCAGCTGCCAGGGGCACACAGGGAGCCTCCTGCACAGCAGGGCCCAGAGCTGGCAAGGCTCCCCAGCACGGCTGGAGCTGCTGGCACAGCTTGGCCCAGCTGCACAGCTGCCCCTCAAGGCCCCGGCGAGCAGGGCACGGCTCTGGGCAGGCTCCCTGGCCAGGAGCGGGCCCCAGAGCGCCTCTGCCTTTCAAGGGCAATCTCGTCCCTGCTCTTTCTCCTCCCCACCGGGCTTTGCCTTTGCCCTGTGCCCCTGGGGTTTCTCTTGGCCAGGTGGCCTCAGTGGGAGCCAGCACTGGCTGCAGCCCCAGCTGGCCCGCCAGGAGAAGGTCCGGCAATGAGGAGGCCAATGAAAGCTCTGGGCAGCAGCAGAACCCTCAGCAGAGTTCTTTGGACAACCATGGACTGGCCACACCTACACCGCAGCCTCTCCAGGAAGGTTTCCTGTCTACATTAGGTTTTCAAAAGAGGCTGTTTAAGGGAAAATGATGAAAACACTCACTGTTTTCTCTTCCACTAACACCAGACTCCAACACAGCATAAGATGATGATAAGCTCCAAAGAAAGCAGGCCTGCCATTAACCCTAGCCAGCAGCCTGTTCCCTTATAGACACCCCTCCCAGCGCCTTTCTGGAAATCAGGAACATGTGCTGTGGTTCCAGCTGCACCTGTGGGAGCAATGGGGAGCGTCAGCCCGTGCTGTGCTGCACTGCTGAGCTGGCAGCACGGTGGATGCGGGCAGGATGTTCTCGTTTCCCCCAGAGCTGGCGCCTGCAGGCACCTTGCCACCCCTTGGCACAGGCTGTGCCACCCAACAAAGCCCAGCAGGCCGGGAGGAGAGCCCGGGGGCAGCGCAGCTGCTTGGGCAGTGGCTGCTTGGAGGGAAACGGGCCAAAGCCATCCCCGAGCAGCCACTGCCAGCCCTGGCCCTCCCTGCCCCGTGACAGCTCCTCCAGCCCCAGGGCACAGAGTCAGGCCCTGTCAGGACCCACTGGAGCCTTGGTCTCCCCCTCTGCCCTTTCCCCACCATGGGCACCCCGTGCAGCCGCTCCCAGGTTTGGGGACGTGTCTCCCACGGAGGGAGCCCAGCAGGACAGCTCAGTACGCGAGTGCCCTGAGCCTGCTCGGGACAATTCCTCTGGGCTGTGCCCGTCTTGTTTGGGTTTTTCAAAAGTAAACACTAAGAATTAAAAGCAATTTTATTTTTTATTGTCAAAGTGTTAGAAGACTCTAGGTTTCTGTAAAACTAGGTAACTGTAAAACTACTTTGACAAATAGAGAACTATTGAAGTGACGGGGAACAAATATCTCGGGTCTGTATTCTATGAAAAACTTTTCTAAATGCTACAAATGAAAAACATATCAAAATGTTTCAAATGAAAAACAAAGATAACATGAGGGTGCTGTTGGTCTCACGAGCCCCATGCCTGGCTGCTGCCTGCCCAGCCCTGGCTGTGCCCAGACAAACAGCTCCGCCAGTGCTGGTGGTAGCACAGAGACACCTGAGCTGGAGCTGGACTCAAGCCTGTGATAGATGAGTAAAGTGCCATTTGAGTCTCACAATTAAAAGACAAATATAATGTATATATGTTAAGAGAAGTTTTATAGACTTATTATTATGTTTTACCCTCCTTGCATTGTTATCATGGGGTGACCTGAGCTCCAGACATCAGGAGGGTCACCTTGTTATGACAGCAGCACCTGATCTCCAGTCGAGATGTAAGGAATCAAAGTGCACCACTGGAGAGCAAAGAATAGCCCAATGGACAGAACTTTAGGAAGGGCAAAAGAGTTAAAAAGTGAAACCTCCCTTCTGTAGATGAGCATATGGTGGGAAAATCCTCTAGTCCTAGTGCTGTAATAATTTCCTATTCAGTCCTCTGTGATATTTCAAATAAATTTTTAATAAACCTCTTGAATTTTTAGAAGAAAGTATCATTTTCCTCAAAAGCCACTCCCTGGCTTGCAGGGCTGCACCTCTTGCCCTGACAGGAGATCCCGGCCAGTCCCTTTGGGGACAGAGGGTGCTGTTCTGCGTAGTGGTTGCAGGATGTTTCCAACAATAAGCTGGTAATGCACCTGAGGAAGGGACAATGGACACTGGCACGGAGATGCAAGATGGCAGGTCCAGTTCTCCCACACTGAAGTCCTCGGCCGGTCTTGTGAATCTGCAGAGGCGCTCCTGTGAAGAGAGGAGGTGGCTGAGGCCCCAGCTGCCAGGGGCACACAGGGAGCCTCCTGCACAGCAGGGCCCAGAGCTGGCAAGGCTCCCCAGCACGGCTGGAGCTGCGGGCACAGCTTGGCCCAGCTGCACAGCTGTCCCTCAAGGCCCCGGCGAGCAGGGCACGGCTCTGGGTAGGCTCCCTGGCCAGGAGCGGGCCCCAGAGCGCCTCTGCCTTTCAAGGGCAATCTCGTCCCTGCTCTTTCTCCTCCCCACCGGGCTTTGCCTCTGCCCTGTGCCCCTGGGGCTCCTTTTGGCCAGGCAGCCTCAGTGGGAGCCAGCACAGGCTGCGGCCCCAGCAAGCCCGCCAGGAGAAGGTCCGGCAATGAGGAGGCCAATGAAAGCTCTGGGCAGCAGCAGAACCCTCAGCAGAGTTCTTTGGATAATCATGGAAAGGCCACACCTACATCGCAGCCTCACTCGGGATGTTTCCTGTCTGCAGTAGACTTTCAAAAGAGGTTGTTTGAGGGAAAGATGAACAAAACACTCACCCTTTTCTCTTCCAGTAATTCCAAATTTGGAAACAGCATAAAATAAAGATAAGCTCCACAAAAAGTAGGCCAGCCATTAATCCCAGCCAGCAGCCTCTTCCCTTACAGACAACCCCTCCAGGGCCCTCCTGGGAATCAGGAACATGTGCTGTGGTTCCAGCTGCACCTGTGGGAGCAATGGGGAGTGTCAGCCCGTGCTGTGCTGCACTGCTGAGCTGGCAGCACGGTGGATGTGGGCAGGACGTTCTCCGTTTCCCCCAGAGCTGGGGCCTGCAGGTGCCTTGCCGCCCCTTGGCACAGGCTGTGACACCCAACAAAGCCCAGCAGGCCGGCAGGACAGTCTGGGGGCAGCGCAGCTGCTTGGGCAGTGGCTGCTTGGAGGGACACGGGCCAAACCCATCCCCGAGCAGCCACTGCCAGCCCTGGCCCTCCCTGCCCCGTGACAGCTCCCCCAGCCCCAGGGCACAGAGTCAGGCCCTGTCAGGACCCAGTGCAGCCCCTGCCCAGTCGGGAGCCAAGGCTGGCTCTGGCCCTGGGCTCGCAGCAGGGCTCCCGCTCGGGGCTGCTCCTGTGCCTTGGGCCTCTGGGCACTCAGGGCCAGCTCCGGAGCAGCTGCAGCGGGAGGGACGTTGGTGCACAAATCCCCTTTCCCTGGGGCTGTGAACGAGCTCCAGAGGCCTCAAGGCCTCCAGAGGCGCCTCCAGCTTTGGCTGCTACTGGGCCTGTGCAAGGGCAGGCCCTGGGGAAGAGCTGCTGCCACACAGCCCTGCCAAGGGCTGAGCCCGGCACAGCAATTACCTTCTGTGTCTGTGCCCGTATCTGGCATCTGCTCCTTTCCTGCGGCAGGGGCTGCCAATTGTCCCGTGCTTCCTTCAGCAATTGCCTCCTTCTGTACAGATATTTGGTCCATCACTTGATAAATTGAAATGGACAGCTGAATCAAATGGAAGTGTTCCTGATTTGGGTGCTGGCATCTTCAGGATGTCATGCTTGCCAAATATGGGGAAAGGATTCAGAAAATGTGTGGGCTTTTGGGGCAGGGCCATGGCTCTCCCTGTTCCAAACAGCCACCAGGCCTGAGCTGCAGGAGCAGTGACGGGATCGCGCAGGGCGAGGGCACACACGTGCATGCCTCTGTCCTGGCACCTGCAGCGATGCCCCCCTGGCCGAGCTTTGGGCCCTGAGCTGGCAGCTCTCCCAGGGGAAAGGCCTTGACCTACCCTCACCATCTCCCAGAGGCTCAGTTGTGGACTTGGGTTGGGAAGCCGCACCACCTTCACCAACAGGTTCAGCTGCAGAGAAAGGCAGGACAGAACAGCTCCCGTGGCACTGTAGGAGATCCTCAGGCTGCAGGCAAGGCTCAGCCCCGGGGCACAGCCCTGGGTCCGGCCCCTTCTCTCTCTGCTGTTCTCTCTTGCTGCACAGAGCACACAGAAGGACACAGTGGCATTGCACATGGGAGGAGGAGGGACAGCTAAATGCTCCTTCCTCCCACTGACAGTGATCCTGTGGGATCCCTCAGGGCTCCAGAAGGGAACAGGGCAAGGTTTCCCTGAATCCATCAAGCTTGAGATGGTCTGAAGGGAAAGGGCACATCTATGAGCTCTTGCCACCTGGTCTCTGCAAATGTTGTCAGGAAAGGTACATTGAGAACTTGCCTCCAGCGTTTCCTAAGAGATTCAAGCCGTACTCCACCAGGGCTTGCAGATAATCCATGTCCTGATCCCAATCTAGAGGTTAGCAGAAATAAGATTCATTTCCATTGTGTGTTGGAATCCCTGTCTGCCTCAGGGAACTGGGCACAGCATGGGGGTCAGGTAAGTCCCTAGGATCCAGATGTGAATGGACAAGGCCAAAGCTGCACAGGGGCTTTGGGAGCTCTGGGGTGACTCCCGGCCACTCTCCACCCTCTCTGCAGACCCTGTGTAACATCCCTGGTATGGTAGCTGGACCAGCCAAGGCCCCTTTTGGTTCTCTCAGCTGCACAAAGGAAACTCTCCTTTAATCCCTGGGGAAAACTGCAGCAGGCTGTGTTGAAAACTCCCTCCCTCCTCTCCTCCCTACCACCCCTCCTTCTGCTGGGACACCTCCCCCATACCAAGGGCACACAGCCACGCCCAGTCAGGACCCACTGGAGCCTTGCTCTCCCCGTCTGCCCTTTCCCCACCATGGGCACCCCGTGCAGCCGCTCCCAGGTTTGGGGATGTGTCTCCCACAGAGGGAGCCCAGCAGGACAGCTCAGTACCCGAGTGCCCTGAGCCTGCTCGGGACAATTCCTCTGGGCTGTGCCCATCTTGTCCGGGCTGTGCCCGCAGTGCCAAGCAGCAGAGAGGGCAGCTCCAGCCTCAGCAGGGCTCAGGCCCAGAAGGCACAGCAATTACCTCCTGTGGCTGTGCCTGGCATCGCCTCCCTTTCAGCAGCAGAGGCTGCCAATGAGGCACTGCTTCCTCCGGGAAATGCCGCCTTCTGCACAGCCTCTGCACCCACTTCTGGAGAAAGAAAGAGGCGCCCCTGATAAGGTGGGCCTGTTCCTAACTGGGGAGGTGGCATCTTCAGCAGCCAGTACTTGTGAAATATATGGTTAAGTATCAGGAAATGATACAAAATGTCTGGAGAGGCCAGGGCCCACTCTCATCAAAACACTCGCCCTTACTGATCCGCCTAGAAATGGAAAATCACAGGGGATCTCATGCTCTTGGTGCAATTTGGGCTCCCTGTCAGCTGATGCCCATTGCCTCCCTGCAGAGGCTGGGGAGAAGCTGCAGCCAGGCCAGGCTGGCAAACAGCCCTGCAGGGCGTGGAAGCAGCAGCGGGGCAGCGAGGCTGCCTTGGATCCCTTCCTGCTGTGCCAGGCACGGCGTGTCCAGATGTGCAGCCAAAGCCTCCAGATGCTGAGCCCCAGGACAAGGCTGAGGGAATGCACCCACCTTGTCCTGCCTGAAGCATTTCCTTCAGCATTTGCTGCATGACTTTGAGTGGCTCATGGGCTTTCTTGTCTCCAGTAGCTTTGTTCTTTCCCCTTGGAGGACCTAGAAGCAACACGATTCCATTTCCCAGGCATGGATGCTGCAAGAGCAAGGGCTAAGCCTGTGTGGTCAGCAGGGACACACTACTCACCCCTGCGACGGAAGCTGGGCTTGTATGCAGGAACCACCAAAGGAGCTGCAGAAGTCCTCCTTGCAGACACACCTGTAACTCAACAGCCACAGAAGCTTCTGTCATCTCTGCTCAGCTGCACGGGCACCACTGAGCCGCAGGAGCGGTGAGGGGATCGTGCAGGGCGAGGGCACACATGTGCATGGCTCTGTCCTGGCACCGGCAGCGATGCCAGGATATTGGCACTTTTAGGAAAGGCACAAGGAGAACTTGCCTCTAGCATTCTCCAAGAGTTTCAAGCCATCATCCAGCAGGGCATCCAGAAAATGCAATCTGCGATCCCAATCTAGAAGCGAGCACAGATCAGACCCATTTCCATGGTGTGCTGGAGTCCCCCTTTGCCTCTTGGAAATGGGCACTGCAAGGGAGTTGGTTATGGCCGGGGGAGCCAGATGTGCATGGACATGGCCATAGCTGCACAGGGGCCTGGGGAGCTCTGGGCTGGCTCCTGGTCCATCCCCATTGTCTTTGCAGGCCCTGAGCAACATCCCTGGAGAGGTGCCTGGAGCAGTGCAGGTTGCATTGGGGCTCTCTCACAGCCAAAGCTGAAACTCCTTCTAAAGCCCTGGTGCAAAAATGCAGCAGACAGTGCCACAATCATCCCTCCCTCCGTCCTGCCCTCCCTTACTCCCTTCCTGACTCCCTCTCTCTCTTTATTCCTCTTTCCTTCGAAATTGCCCCCCCAACAGAAGCGGACATAGCCAAGCCCTGTCAGGACCCACTGGAGCCTTGCTCTCCCCCTCTGCCCTTTCCCCACCATGGGCACCCCGTGCAGCCGCTCCCAGGTTTGGGGACGTATCTCCCACGGAGGGAGCCCAGCAGGACAGCTCAGTACCCGAGTGCCCTGAGCCTGCTCGGGACAATTCCTCTGGGCTGTGCCCGTCTTGTCCGGGCTGTGCCCGCAGTGCCAAGCAGCAGAGAGGGCAGCTCCAGCCTCAGCAGGGCTCAGGCCCAGAGGGGCAGCAATTACCTCCTGTGGCTGTGCCTGGCATCGCATCCCTTTCTGCTGAATAAGCTGCCAATGAGCCCTTGCTACCATTGGGAAATGCTTCCTTTTCTGAAGCTTCGCCATCCATTTCTGCAGAAAGGAAAAGGGACAGGTTGATCAGGTAGGGCTGTTCCCCACTGGAAAGGTGGAATCCTCAGGAGGTAATGCTTGACAAAACCACAAACTTGCTGGGTAGGTCAGGGCCTATTTTCATCAAAACAGCCACCCATACCGATCAGCCTAGATAGACACTGGGAGATTTCAGGGGATCTCAGGGTGTGCATGGCCCGTAGTGCTGTTCGGACTGCCTGCCAGCTGATGCCCAATGCCTGCCTGCAGAGGCTGGGGAGAAGCTGCAGCCAGGCCAGGCTGGGAAACAGCCCTGCAGGGCGTGGAAGCAGCAGCGGGGCAGCGAGGCTGCCATGGATCCCTTCCTGCTGTGCCGGGCACGGCGTGTCCAGATGTGCAGCCAAAGCCCCCGGCTGCTGAGCCCCAGGACAAGGCTGAGGGAAATGCACCCACCACGGCGTCTCTCCAGATCACTCGGCATCTTGTCCATCTGTTTGGATGCCTCCAATGACTTACGGTCTCCTCTAGGTTTGTTGTTCATTCTCAGGGGAGCTTAAGAGAAATGTTTCAATTTCCCATGAGTGGGTGCCACAAAAGCAGGGCTCAGCCTCTGGGGTCAGCAAGGACACATTACTCACCCCTGCGATGGTAGCTGGGTTTGTGTGCAGTAACAAGCAAGGAAGCTGGAGAAGTCCTCCCTGCAGACATCCCTGAAACTCAACAGCCACAGAAGCTTCTGCCATCTCTGCTCAGCTGCACGGGCACCACTGAGCCGCAGGAGCAGTGAGTGGATCATGCAGGGCGAGGGCACACACGTGCATGGCTCTGTCCTGGCACCTGCAGCTATGCCCCCCTGGCCGAGCTTTGGGCTCTGAGCTGGCAGCTCTCCCAGGGGAAAGGCCTTGACCTACCCTCGCCATCTCCCAGAGGCTCAGTCCTGGACGTGGGTTGGGAAGCCAGATCACCTTCGGCAACAGGTTCAGCTGCAAAGAAAGGCAGGACAGAACAGCTCCCGTGGCACTGTAGGAGATCCTCAGGCTGCAGGCAAGGCTCAGCCCCAGAGCAGAGCCCTGGGCCTGGCCCCTTCCCTCTCTGCTCTTCTCTGTGGCTGCACAGAGCACACGGAAGGACACACTGGCATTGCACATGGGAGGAGGAGGGACAGGTAAATGCTCCTTCCTCCCACTGACAGCGATCCTGTGGGATCACTCAGGGCTCCAGAAGGGAGTAGGGCAATGTTTTCAGAATTCTTCACCGCTGACTGATCGAAAATGGCAGATGAGTGAGCTCTTGCCACATGGACACAGGTTATTCTCCCAATAGAAAGGGAAATTGAGCACTTGCCTCCAGTATTATCCAAGTTCTTTAAAGTGTCATTCACCAGAACTTGCAAATAACTGATGTCACGATCCAGATCTAGAGGGAAGCAGAGAACAGAACCGTTTCCATGGTGTGCTGGGATCTCCTTCTCCCTCAGGGAACTGGCCACTACTTGTGGGTCAGGTAAGACCATGGAAGCCAGATGTGAATATCCTGCAGCCTGGGAAGCTCTGGGCTGGCTCCTGGTCACTTTCCTCCCTCTTTCCTTATTCTGTGTAAGATCCCTGCAGAGGCATCAGGGGCTGCCCAGGGCCCTGGGGGCTCTCTCCCTTTTCCAGAGGAAACCCTCCCTAAAGGCCTGGGGAAAACCTTCCCCAGCGCTTCCCGGGGAGCAGGGAGCGCTGTCCCGGGAAAGGGGAGCCAGGCTGCCGGCTCACCTGCTCGCCGCGCTTGCAGCGGAGCAGCCTGGGCAGCCCTGGCAGGCAGGGCCACGGCCAGGAGGAGCAGGAGGAAGAGGCGCAGAGCAAGGGCCATGCTGCCTTGCCCTCTGCCAGTCCCGCAGCTCTTGCTGCCACCGCTGTCCTGACACCGCTGTCCCAATGTCAGCACCACTGCTGCCACCGCCGCTGCTGCTGCCGCAACAGTTGTGCTCAAGCAGTGAGTGCTCGCTCCTTGTGCTGCTGTGCAACCACCGGGTCTGGGACATCTGTGACCTCAGAGCCTGCTGTGACCTCAGCCTGCTGTGACCCCTGAGCCTGCTGTGACCTCATGGCCTCAGCTGTACCCTCAGAGTGTGCCCCCATCTGTAGAAATTGACTGCCCTTATGGTAATTCTTTCAGTTCTTCAAAGAGCCATTGCTCAGCAAAGCCTTCAGGAACACAGGGTCTTGTTTGGTTTGATGGCAGCATCTGCAGAGCAACAAGATGGTAATGCAGCTGCCACAGGGACATCAGGCATGGGCATGGAGGTGGGAAATGTCTGGCAGGTGTGTCGCAGACTGAGGTGTTTGGGTGTTTTTTCTGCAGAGGGCCAGCTGTTGAAAGAAGAGGTAGCTGAGGCCCCTGGTTCAGCTGGGATACTGTCCTGGGGTGACTTGATGATGTTTGTATCCCCATGTGTCAGTTTAGCCTAGAAATAAGTCCTGCACCTTTAGGACTGGTTCCAAGAGTGAAGGGGGGAGTGGGGGGGAGGTGAGAAGAAGCAAGGAGTTTGTTATCAGGAACTGCACTTGCTCCCCTGCATCCTTCTCCTGCACTATGCAGTCTGTGGCAAGGACAGACAGAGGGACACAGCTCTCCTTTGATTTTTAATTAGTTTTTAGCTAGCTGAGGCTGAGAATTTCTCTGGACTGTGTTTTTTTCATTTTTTGTGGAACTGTTTGAACCTGCTCTGGACTGAAAACCCAGAAGAGCACCAGCAGCTCACACCTGTGGCCCACTGGACTGGGCCAGGGTTGCAGCATTTCCAATGCGGGAGGGACTGAAAACAGAATGAGTTAGCAGAGCTACAGCCCACTTTCTGAGTGTGTCACCTCTTCTAAGCGGCAAGAGGTGGTATTGTTCAATATTGTTCCTTTTTTATTCTGCTGGTAGATGCTTTGCCTGTTATATAAAGAATTCCTTTTCCACTTTCCTCCAAAAAAATCATCTTCCCATACTAGCTGGGGGAGGGGCAGCCTGAATGTGTTTTCTACAGAAACCATTTGGAGGTTATCTCCCAAATTTGCCCTAAACCAAGATAAAAACACAGACCCTCCTGCACAGCAGGAGATTACCATTGTGCTCAAAGTTTGCCTCTGAAGGCTGAGAAGTGAGCTTGTCAGAAATCCCAGAAAATATCAGGGCAAAGGTTTTACGTTAGTTTTTGTGGCTATGTACTAATCTGCAGTGGGAAAAGAGCCTCTCCAGTATGCTGGGTGTCTTGGCTTGTCTAAGTTCTTCCCAGAGTATAGATTGCCAATTAAATACAATTCTATATTTAATTCTAGAAGTGTAAAAATGTTCCAAGTTTTCCTGAATTCTAAATTTCCTTTGAAAAATCCTAAACTACTATGGAAAGAGGGAGGAAAATTTTGGGGATTTCTTTCTAAAAAAACAATAAAAACAAAATAAATTCTAAATATTTCAAAAAATTTCCAGAGTTCTGAAAATGAAAAACAAATCCAAAACGTGGTGTCTCAGGAGACACATGCCCAGCTGCTGCCTGCCCAGCTCTGGCTGTGGCCAGACACTCAGATCAGCCAGTGCGGGTGCTACCACCCAGAGACCAGAGCTGAAGCCCAGAGGTGTTGCTCAAGCCCTTCCCGGGCAGGAGGGGCCCACATTCGGTCCTGGCCGCACACCAGGGCCAGCACGTTTAGGGACAGAGGCTCCTGTCCTGGGTGGTGGCCGAACGTCCACGGCAACAAGCTGATAACGCAGCCGTGGCAGGGATGATGGGCACTGCCTTGGGGATGGCTGATAACAGGTACAGGTCTCTCCAACCAAAGATTTTGGCCAGTATTGTGAATCTGCAGAGGCGCTCCTGTGGAGAGAGGAGGTGGCTGAGGCCCCAGCTGCCAGTGGCACACAGGGAGCCTCCTGCACAGCAGGGCCCAGAGCTGGCAAGGTTCCCCAGCACAGCTGGAGCTGCTGGCACAGCTTGGCCCAGCTGCACAGCTGTCCCTCAAGGCCCCGGCGAGCAGGGCACGGCTCTGGGCAGGCTCCCTGGCCAGGAGCGGGCCCCAGAGCGCCTCTGCCTTTCAAGGGCAATCTCGTCCCTGCTCTTTCTCCTCCCCACCGGGCTTTGCCTCTGACCTGTAGCCCCAGGCAGCCTCCTATTCCCCCGGGCATGGCCGTGGCTGTAAATGCCTTGGGCTGCAGCACGGGGCCAGGGCATAGCAAGGCTCTTGTTGTGCCTGTGGCGCTGCCCGGCAGCCTCAGCCGAGCCCGGGGCCGCGGCCCTTCCCCGCCGGGGCTGGGGCTCGCCCGACAGGGGCGCGGCGGCTCCTGAGGCCCCGCACGGCCACCAAGGATGGGCTCCGCCCGCCCGCCGGGCCCGCAGACTGGGCCTGAGGCTTTGCAGGAAGCTTCCTGCTGACGTTGCACAGCGTCGACCGAGAGTGGCCTTTGCTGCGCTGAGAAGACTGAAAAACCCCGCTGCACACCTCATGAGGGACTCCTGCAAGCCGCTCCATAGAGATCATCATTAATCCCCTGTGCCTCTTGAGGGATCTCTGCACCCCTCAGCAGGAACCCAAAAATATCCCTGTGTGCCTCAAAAGGAATCCGTGCACATCAATGCAGAGACCCCAAGGTGGCCTTGTGTGCATCACAAAAGAACCCACTCTACTGCCCACCTTAGCAAGGACTCAGCGCCTCTCCAGGCCTTGATAACAAGCACTAAACCGCCACAGTCATCGCAGGAAGTCAAGCCCCTGCCAGCCTTACAGATGTCTCCAGTCCCCTGTGCACCATAGAAAAAATCCCAAATCCCCATAGAAGCTCATGAGGAACCCCAGCCACACGCAACACTTCCAAAGGACCCAAAGCCCCGCATGTCTTACTGCAAAACTCAACATGAACATGATGCCCCCTCCAGCTCGTGTGCCTCATGACGGATCCCGGTCATCTCCCAGCCTTACAGAGGTCCCCCCATCACCTGCATGCCAGAAAAAAGCCAGGCTTGACATTAACTCTAGCCTGCAGCGTGTTCCCTGAGAGAAACCAATTCCCTTCTGGGAATGGGGAACGCGTGTGGTGGAATTGCTGCACCTGTGGGAGCAATGGGGAGTGTCAGCCCGTGCTGTGCTGCACTGCTGAGCTGGCAGCACGGTGGATGTGAGCAGGACTTTCTCCGTTTCCCCCAGAGCTTGGGCCTGCAGGCACCTTGCCGCCCCTTGGCACAGGCTGTGCCACCCAACAAAGCCCAGCAGGCCGGGAGCAGAGCCTGGGGGCAGCAGGAAGGTGAGAGAAGGCCCTGCTCTAGAACTGAGGGAGTGCCACCAGAAGCAAACAAAGATGGTAATTGAAGAGATTCCCACTGTACTCAAAGTTTGTCTGAGAAGACTATGACGTGAGCTTGTCAAAAATCCCAGGAAGTATCTGGGAAAAGGTTTTATGTATGTTGGTTGTGACTAGGTACAAAGCTCCTGCGGGAAGGAGGAGCAGGCGGGCTGGCTGAGGGTTTATTCCAGATTGGAAGGCGAGATGTATTCTATTACCATCTGTATGGCAGCTGTCTTTTGTCAAGTGGGCAGTTTGCCTTATCTTTCTCTCTCAGTGATCACAATCACTCCTCCCTTGGGAGGGGACATCTGCTGATAACAGGCTATTGAATGTCACTGCATAACTGATAAGAACTATAACATCCCATGGTGAGATGCTCTGCCCAGAGGGAGGAGCCAAGCATTGCTACCCACATAGAATCTGGAGCTCCTGGAATAACTGCAGGGCTTCTCCACTGGATTCCCCAGAGGAACAGCAGCTGCCTCTTTCTTCCACGGGATCTTCAGAGGATAGACTACACCCTTCTCTACAGGAACCCCCCTGCTCCAACAGAACCACACCTGACACTCCAGGAGGACTGCAGCCAAATTTCCAATTGGACTGCTACCAACACCCTGACCCACAGGGTTTCAGGTTGTGTTCCGACTCTGTCAATGATGTTTTACTTTACTGCGTTCTTTATTTTCATCCTTTTATTTTCTTCCCTATTAAAGAACTGCTATTTCCTGCTCCCATATTTTTGCCTGAGAGCCCCTTAATTAAAATTTATAACAATTTGTTGGCGTGGAGAGGGTTTACATTCGCCATTTCAGGGGAGGGTCCGGCCTTCCTTAGTAGACTCTTGGCTTTCTAAACTGAGACAAGGTGTCTTAGTTCTTCCTAGAGTAAAGATTACCACTGAAATGCAATTTTATTTTTTATTGTATAAGTGGAAAAAATTTCAAGAATGTGAAACTACTTCCAAAAATTCAGATGTATTGTGTGAAAAGGGTGGAAACATCTGGGGATTTCTCTTTACAAAAAATATTCCTAAATATTTGTAACAATGAAAAGTGAAGGAAAAATGGGGTCACTTTTTCTGGATTCTAATTCTACTTGTAAAAATCCTTAAATACTATAGTAATGGGGAAGTAATATTTTTGGATGTCTCTCTTCAGAAAATATATTTTGAAAAATTTCTAATTTCTAAAAATGAAAAGACAAAATGGAGTTGCATTATCTCAGGAGCCCCATGCTGCTGCCTACCCCTGGGCACCCCCAGCTCTCGGGACCCAGCCGCTGGTCACAGCAGCCCCTGCCTGGCTCCTGCCTGCCCACACCGAGGGCATCCACGCCTGCTCCTGGCCATGGAGCTCAGCCAGCGCTGCTGCCGGCTGGGCTTTGCTGCTGCTGCCACCCAAACACTGGTGGTAGCAGCAGCAAAGCCTTCTTTATTGCAAAAGAAGAGTTGAATTTGGAAGCTCTCACTCAATATTGTGCTAGGCACTTCTACATCCTTTCTTGGGGCTTTCATCTTTGGACCTGAAGGTAGGAAGACTCAAAGCCCCACAGAGCTTTGTTTTCATTGAGATGAAAATGAAAACAGGTCAGAATCAGAGCTGCTATTGCTCTTCCAGCAGAGGAGGTCTCGGGGCCAGCCAGCAGCTTTCAGCTTTTCTTCAAGGTGCTGCCTGTGAAGAGAGGAGGTGGCTGAGGCCCCAGCTGCCAGTGGCACACAGGGAGCCTCCTGCACAGCAGGGCCCAGAGCTGGCAAGGCTCCCCAGCACGGCTGGAGCTGCTGGCACAGCTTGGCCCAGCTGCACAGCTGCCCCTCAAGGCCCCGGCGAGCAGGGCACGGCTCTGGGCAGGCTCCCTGGCCAGGGACGGGCCCCAGAGCGCCTCTGCCTTTCAAGGGCAATCTCGTCCCTGCTCTTTCTCCTCCCCACTGTGCTTTGCCTCTGCCCTCTGCCCCTGGGGTTTGCCTTGGCCAGGCAGCCTCAGTGGGAGCCAGCACTGGCTGCAGCCCCAGCGGGCCCTCCAGGACAAGGCCCAGCAATGAGGAGGCCAATGAAAGCTCTGGGCAGCAGCAGAACCCTCAGCAGTGTTCCTTGGACCGCCATGGACTGGCCACAACTCCACTGCAACCTCTCTGGGAAGGTTTCCCTGACTATGAGCACCCTTCAAAGGAAGCTGATTGTGGTAAAGCTCTGCAAAACACTCACCGTTTTTTCTTCCAGCAATACCAGATTGCTGCACAGCATAGCATAAGGCCAAGTGCCGCACCAAACACAATGGCCATCATCTTATTCAAACAAGGTTTTCCCCAGCAGAAAACTCTCCTGCCTTTCCAGATGTTGCCAACACTTGTTGCAGGGCTGGCTGCATCTGTGGGAGCAATGGGGAGCGTGAGCCTGTGCTGTGCTGCACTTCTGAGCTGGCAGCACGGTGGATTTGGCCAGTATGTTCTCGCTCCCTGTTTCCCCCCAAGCTGGGGCCTGCAGGCACCTTGCTGCCCCTCGGCCTAGGAGTGCTCAGTACCCAAACCCCTGAGCCTGCATGCCAAAATTGCTCTGTGCTGTGCCCTTCTGCCCCAGGCAATACTAGTCAAAAACATGGAAAAGGACAAGAAAAATGCCCAGGGTTTTGGAGCAGCTCCAGGGCTCTACACCCTGCAAACAGCTGCCTCTCAGCTTCTACCCAGACAACGAAATTGCAGGGGATCGCAGGCCTGTGGTGCAGTTTGGACTCCCTATCAGCTGATGCCCAATGCCTTCCTGCAGAGGCTGGGGAGAAGCTGCAGCCAGGCCAGGCTGGCAAACAGCCCTGCAGGGCATGGAAGCAGCAGCAGGGCAGCGAGGCTGCCTTGGATCCCTTCCCGCTGTGCCGGGCACGGCGTGTCCAGATGTGCAGCCAAAGCCCCCGGCTGCTGAGCCCCAGGACAAGGCTGAGGGAAATGCACCCACCACGGCGTCTCTCCAGGTCCCTCAGCATCTTGTCCATGTATTTGGATGCCTCCAGAGATTTACTGTCTCCTCTAGGTTTGTTGTTCATTCTCGGGGGAACTTAAGAGAAAAATTTCAATTTCCCATGAATGGATGCCACACGAGCAGGGCTCAGCATGTGGGGTCAGCAAGGACACATTACTCACCCCTGCGTTTGGGCTTGTGTGCAACATCCACCAAAGGACCTGGGAAAGTCCTCCCTGCAGACACCCCTGTAACTCAACAGCCACAGAAGCTTCTGCCATCTCTGCTCAGCTGCACGGGCACCACTGAGCCGCAGGAGCGGTGAGGGGATCACGCAGGGCAAGGGCACACACGTGCATGGCTCTGTCCTGGCACCTGCAGCGATGCCCCCCTGGCCGAGCTTTGGGCTCTGAGCTGGCAGCTCTCCCAGGGGAAAGGCCCTGACCTACCTTCACCATTTTCCATAGGCCCAGTAATGGGTATGGTTTGGGATGCCAGATCATCTTCATCAAAAATATAATCTTCGTCAACAGGGTCATCTTCATCATCAGGTTCAGCTGCAAAGAAAGGCAGGACAGAAAAAACTCCTGTGACACTGCTGAAGATTCTCCTTCAGGCCCGAGTTGCAGTGATGGCAAATGGGTGATTGGTGCCCTCCAAGGCACTCCCTCAGCTCTGCCTTCCACTCAGGAGCAGGGCCAGGGGGACCTCGTGCCTGCAGTGGCCCCACACTGGGATGGAAGGAGCCCCATGCGGGGCAGTCGGGGCAGAATGGACTCCCTGCAGCTGCCAGCAGCTCCAAACCCAGCCCCACGCAGGGCCAGGGCTTGGCAGTGGCAGCAGGAGCAGCTCAGGCTCCCAGGGGCCGGAAAAGGAGCTGAGAAAGGCTCAGCCCCAGAGCACAGCCCTGGGCCCGGCCCCTTCCCTCTCTGCTCTTCCCTGTGGCTGCACAGAGCACACAGAAGGACACACTGGCATTGCACATGGGAGGAGGATGGACAGATAAATGCTCAGCAGGGCTCAGCCCAGAGGCACAGCAATTACCTCCTGTGACTGTGCCTGGCGTCCCCTCCCTTCCTGCAGCAGAGGCTGCCAATGAGCCACTGCTTCGGCTGGAAAATGCTTCCTTCTGCACAGCCTCTCCATCTGCTTCTGGAGAAAGGATGAAGTACAGCTGGATCAGGTGGGGCTGTTCCCAACTGGGGAGGTGACATCTTCAGGAGGCAAGGCTTCTCAAACTCATGGATAGGCTTCAGGAAATCAGATGGGTTTTGGGGTCTCTCCCTAAAACCCTTCCTCCTCAAAACATCTGCCCCTCCATATTGGCTTAGAAACTGGAAAATTAAAGAGGATCTCAGGGTGCAAATAGGCCATGGTTCCAGTTTGGGCTGCCTGTCAGCTGATGCCCAATGCCTGCCTGCAGAGGCTGGGGAGAAGCTGCAGCCAGGCCAGGCTGGGAAACAGCCCTGCAGGGCGTGGAAGCAGCAGCGGGGCAGCGAGGCTGCCATGGATCCCTTCCTGCTGTGCCGGGCACGGCGTGTCCAGATGTGCAGCCAAAGCCCCTGGCTGCTGAGTCCCAGGACAAGGCTGAGGGAAATGCACCCACCTTGTCCTGCCTGAAGCATTTCCTTCAGCATTTGCCTCATGTGTTCAGATGGCTCATGGGGTTTCTTGTGTCTTGTAGCTTTGTACTTTCCCGTTGGGGGACCTAAGAGCAACACGATTCTATTTCCCATGAATGGATGCCATAAAAGCAGGGCTCAGCCTGTGGGGTCAGCAGGGACACACTACTCACCCCTGCGATGGGATCTGGGCTTGTGTGCAGGAATCAGCAAAGTTGCAGGAAAAGTCCTCCCTGCAGACACCCCTGTAACTCAACAGCCACAGAAGCTTCTGTCATCTCTGTCCCCCTGGCTGAGCTTTGGGCTCTGAGCTGGCAGCTCTCCCAGAGGAAAGGCCTTGACCTACCCTCACCATCTCCCAGAGGCTCAATCCTGGATGTGAGTTGGGAAGCCAGATCACCTTCACCAACAGGCTCAGCTGCAAAGAAAGGCAGGACAGAACAGCTCCCGTGGCACTGTAGGAGATCCTCAGGCTGCAGGCAAGGCTCAGCCCCGGGACACAGCCCTGGGCCCGGCCCCTTCCCTCTCTGCTCTTCTCTGTGGCTGCACAGAGCACACAGAAGGACACAGCGGCATTGCAAATGGGAGGAGGATGGACAGCGAAATGCTCCTTCCTCCCACCGACAGTGATCCTCTGGGATCACTCAGGGCTCCAGAAGGAGAAGGTCAAGAATTCCAGATTCCTTCAACCGTGAGATTATGTTAAGGGAATTGGCTCATGAGTGAGCTCTTGCCACATAGACACATAGGGTTATACTCTTAGGAAAGGTACATGGAGAACTTACCTCTAGCATCCTCCAACATTTTCAAGCTCTCATCCAATACGGCATCTAGAATATGCAAGTTGCGATCCCAATCTGGAGAGAAGCAGAGATCAGAACCATTTCTGTGATGTGCTGGGATGTCCTTCTGCCTTTGGGAATTGAGTACTGCAAAGGGTTCAGGTAATGGTTTGGGGTCAGGTGTGAATGGACAAGGCCAAACTGCACAGGGGCCTGGGGAGCTCTGGCCTGGCTCCTGGTCACTCTGCACCCTCTTTGCAGGCCCTGTGACACATCCCTGGAGAGGAATCAGGGGCTGCCCAGGGCCCTGGGGTCTCTCTCCCTCCCCCAGAGGAAACCCTCCCTAAAGGCCTGGGGAAAACCTTCCCCAGCGCTTCCCGGGGAGCAGGGAGCGCTGTCCCGGGAAAGGGGAGCCAGGCTGCCGGCTCACCTGCTCGCCGCGCTTGCAGCGGAGCAGCCTGGGCAGCCCTGGCAGGCAGGGCCACGGCCAGGAGGAGCAGGAGGAAGAGGCGCAGAGCAAGGGCCATGCTGCCTTGCCCTCTGCCAGTCCCGCAGCTCTTGCTGCCACCGCTGGCCTGACACTGCTGTCCCAATGTCAGCACCACTGCTGCCACCGCCGCTGCTGCTGCCGCAACAGTTGTGCTCAAGCACTGACTGCTCGCTCCTTGTGCTGCTGTGCAACCACCGGGTCTGGCACCTCTGTGACCTCAGAGCCTGCTGTGACCTCAGCCTGCTGTGACCCCTGAGCCTGCTGTGACCTCATGGCCCCAGCTGTACCCCCAGAGTGTGCCCCCATCTTTACAAATGGTCTGCCCTGAATGTAAATATTTTGCTTCATCAAAGGGCCATTGCTTGGCAAAGCCTTTGTTTTGCCTGGGACATTGCTGGTCAAGCTCTGTCCCTGGGATGCTCCAAATTTACAGAATTCACAGGATGACCAAGTTTGAATAGACCTTGAAGGTCATTGAGTCCAACCCATGTCCCAACACCTCAACTAAACCATTGCACCCAGTGTCACATCCAGTCTTCTTTTAACACGTTTAGGAATGGTGACTCCACCATCTCCCTGGACAGGCCATGCCAGAACCTTATCAATCTTTCTGTGAAAAACTTTTTCTTAATACCAACCTGTATTTCCCTTGGCATGGCTTGAGGCTGTGTCCTCTCATTCTGCCAGTTGCTGCCTGGAGAAAGAGACCAACCCCACCTGACTATAGGTGGGGTGGTCCTGGGGGGCTCCAACTTTCAGGGAGTTGTAGAAGAAGCTCACCTCTGAGCCTTCTTTTCTCCAGGCTAAATACCCCCAGCTCCCTCAGACGTTCCTCACGGGGTTTGTTTTCCAAGCCCCTCTCCAGCCTCGTTGCCTCCTCTGGATGTGCTCAGCGTCTTGATGTCCTTCCCAAACTGAGGGGCCAGAACTGGACACAGCACTCGAGGTGAGGCCTCACCAGTGCCAAGTACAGGGGAAGAGTGACCTCCCTGCTCCTGCTGGCCACACTATTCCTGACCCAGGCCAGGATGCCCTTGGCCTTCTTGGCCAGCAGGGCACACTGCTGGCTCACATTCGAGCAGCACTCCCAGGTCCCTTTCTGCCTGGGCACTGTCCAGCCACACCGTCCCCAGCCTAGAACGCTGCAGGGGGTTATTGTGGCCAAAATGCAGGACTGGGCACTTGGGCTTACAAAACTTCATCCTATTGGACTCTGCCCATCCCTCCAACCATTCCAGGTCTCCCTGCAGAACCCTCCTACCTTCCAACAGATGGACAGAGCTCGCAGCTCCGTGTCATCTGCAGATTTACTAATGAAAGACTCAACCCGCTCATCCATGGTGTCAATAAAAATATTGAACAGAGCTGGCCCCAGCCCTGAGCCCTGAGGGACACCCCTGGTGACGGGTGCCAGCTGGATGCAGCACCGTTCACCACCACTCTCTGGGCCATCCAGGTCCTAAACCAGCAAAGAGTTCTCCTGTCCAAGCTGTGGGCTGCAGCTTTTCCGGGAGTGTGCTGTGGGACACTCCACAGTGCCAAAGGCCTTGCTGGAGTCCAAATAGACACATCCACAGCCTTTCCTGCACCCATCAGGAGGGTCACCTGGTCATAAAAGGAGATCAGGTTGGTCAGACACAACCTATGCCTGCTAAGCCCCTGTTGGCTGCCTCTGATAGCCTGGCCATCCTCTAAGTTCTCTGTGATGACACTCAGTATAAACTATTCCATCACCTCACCAGGTACTGAGGTCAGGCTAACTGGTCTGTAATTACCAGGATCCTCCTTCCACACCTATTTTGTGGATGGATGTCACATTGGCCAGCTTCCAGTCATCTGGAGCCTCACCAGTGAGCCAGGGCTGCTGGTAAATAATGGAGAGCAGCTTGGCAAGCTCATCTGCCAGTTCCCTCATCACCCTGGGGTGGATCCCATCTGGCCCCATAGCTTATGAGCATCCAAGTGGCTCAGCAGTTCTTTGACTACCTCCTCTTGGATAACAGGAGGCCCATTCTGCTCCCTGATACCATCTACCAACCCAGGAGGACAGTTGTCCAGAGGACAAGTTGTCTTCCCACTGAAGACTGAGGCAAAGAAAGCCTCTGCCTTCTCCTCAACTGCAGTTACTAAGTTCCCTCCCACATCTACCAAACAACAAAGATTGGTCTTACCCTTCCTTTTACCACGGATATATTTGTAAAAACATTAATACTTTTTATTATCCTTTGCAGAAGTCGCCATTTCAAGTTCAAACTGAGCTTTGGCCTCCCTAATTTTTTCCTACATGCTGCTGCCGGGTGGGCTTTGCTGGTGCTACCACCCGGACACTGGGGTGACGGCACCTTCTGTTTACTGCAAGAGAAGAGCTGGGCCAAGCCCTGAACCTTCAGTAGGGGCCAGAGGGCAGGGCCAGTGCCTTCAGCGGGAGAGGATCTTGTTTGGGTGGGGGCAGCATCTGCACAGCAACAAGCTGGTAAAGCAGCTGTGACAGGGAGATTGGGCATGGGCAGGGAGATGTGAAATTAAAGATTCAGGTCTCCCTTAGGTGTTTGGCGGGACTTATGAAGGGAGAAAGATATGACTGTGGAAAGAGGCCATGGCAAGAGACACAGTAAAGAGTGGCAGTCCTGCAAGCAGAAAATCCTAAGGATTCATCAAGTGGATTTAGACCATGTATTCCTGTCTTGTTTTGAACCTCTACAGAATCCATGGGGAGCGTCAGCCCATGCTGTGCTGCACTGCTGAGCTGGCAGCACGGTGGATGCGGGCAGGACGTTCTCCATTTCCCCCAGAGCTGGGGCCTGCAGGCACCTTGCCGCCCCTTGGCACAGGCTGTGCCACCCAAGAGAGCCCAGCAGGCCGGGAGGAGAGCCCGGGGGCAGCGCAGCTGCTTGGGCAGTGGCTGCTTGGAGGGACACGGGCCAAACCCATCCCTGAGCAGCCACTGCCAGCCCTGGCCCTCCCTGCCCCGTGACAGCTCCTCCAGCCCCAGGGCACAGAGTCAGGCCCTGTCAGGAGCCACTGGAGCCTTGGTCTCCCCCTCTGCCCTTTCCCCACCATGGGCACCCCGTGCAGCCGCTCCCAGGTTTGGGGACGTGTCTCCCACGGAGGGAGCCCAGCAGGACAGCTCAGTACCCGAGTGCTCTGAGCCTGCTCGGGACAATTCCTCTGGGCTGTGCCCATCTTGTCTGGGTTTTGCAAAAGTAAACACTAAGAATTAAAAGCAATTTTATTTTTTATTGTCAAAGTGTCAGAAGACTCTAGGTTTCTGTAAAACTAGGTAACTGTAAAACTACTTTGACAAATAGAGAACTATTGGAGTGAAGGGGAACAAATATCTCGGGTCTATATTCTATGAAAAACTTTTCTAAATGCTACAAATGAAAAACATATCAAAATGTTTCAAATGAAAAACAAAGATAACATGAGGGTGCTGTTGGTCTCACGAGCCCCATGCCTGGCTGCTGCCTGCCCAGCCCTGGCTGTGCCCAGACAAACAGCTCTGCTAGGGCTGGTGGTAGCACAGAGACACCTGAGCTGGAGCTGGACTCAAGCCTGTGATAGATGAGTAAAGTGCCATTTGACTCTCACAATTAAAAGACAAATATAATGTATATATGTTAAGAGAAGTTTTATAGACTTATTGTTATGTTTTACCCTCCTTGCATTGTTATCATGGGGTGACCTGAGCTCCGGACATCAGGATGGTCACCTTGTTATGACAGCAGCACCTGACCTCCAGTCGAGATGTAAGGAATCAAAGTGCACCACTGGACAGCAAAGAATAGCTCAATGAACAGAACTTTAGGAAGGGCAAAAGAGTTAAAAAGTGAAACCTCCCTTCTGTAGATGAGCATATGGTGGGAAAATCCTCTAGTCCTGGTGCTGTAATAATTTCCCATTCAGTCCTCTGTGATATTTCAAATAAATTTTTAATAAACCTCTTGAATTTTTAGAAGAAAGTATCATTTTCCTCAAAAGCCACTCCCTGGCTTGCAGGGCTGCACCTCTTGCCCTGACAGGAGATCCCGGCCAGTCCCTTTGGGGACAGAGGGTGCTGTTCTGCGTAGTGGTTGCAGGATGTTTCCAACAATAAGCTGGTAATGCACCTGAGGAAGGGACAATGGACACTGGCACGGAGATGCAAGATGGCAGGTCCAGTTCTCCCACACTGAAGTCCTTGGCCCGTCTTGTGAATCTGCAGAGGCGCTCCTGTGAAGAGAGGAGGTGGCTGAGGCCCCAGCTGCCAGGGGCACACAGGGAGCCTCCTGCACAGCAGGGCCCAGAGCTGGCAAGGCTCCCCAGCACGGCTGGAGCTGCTGGCACAGCTTGGCCCAGTTGCACAGCTGCCCCTCAAGGCCCCGGCGAGCAGGGCACGGCTCTGGGCAGGCTCCCTGGCCAGGGACGGGCCCCAGAGCGCCTCTGCCTTTCAAGGGCAATCTCGTCCCTGCTCTTTCTCCTCCCCACCGGGCTTTGCCTCTGCCCTGTGCCCCTGGGGATCCTTTTGGCCAGGCAGCCTCAGTGGGAGCCAGCACAGGCTGCGGCCCCAGCAGGCCCGCCAGGAGAAGGTCCGGCAATGAGGAGGCCAATGAAAGCTCTGGGCAGCAGGAGAACCCTCAGCAGAGTTCTTTGGACAATCATGGAAAGGCCACACCTACATCGCAGCCTCACTTGGAATGTTTCCTGTCTGCAGTAGACTTTCAAAAGAGGTTGTTTGAGGGAAAGATATAGAAAACACTCACCCTTTTCTCTTCCAGTAATTCCAAATTTGGAAACCACATAAAATAAAGATAAGCTCCACAAAAAGTAGGCCAGCCTTTAATCCCAGCCAGCAGCCTCTTCCCTTACAGACAACCCCTCCAGGGCCCTCCTGGGAATCAGGAACATGTGCTGTGGTTCCAGCTGCACCTGTGGGAGCAATGGGGAGCGTCAGCCCGTGCTGTGCTGCACTGCTGAGCTGGCAGCACGGTGGATGTGGGCAGGACGTTCTCCATTTGCCCCTGAGCTGGGGCCTGCAGGCACCTTGCCGCCCCTTGGCACAGGCTGTGCCACCCAAGAGAGCCCAGCAGGCCGGGAGGAGAGCCCGGGGGCAGCGCAGCTGCTTGGGCAGTGGCTGCTTGGAGGGACACGGGCCAAAGCCATCCCTGAGCAGCCACTGCCAGCCCTGGCCCTCCCTGCCCCGTGACAGCTCCCCCAGCCCCAGGGCACAGAGTCAGGCCCTGTCAGGACCCAGTGCAGCCCCTGCCCAGTCGGGAGCCAAGGCTGGCTCTGGCCCTGGGCTGGCGGCAGGGCTCCCGCTCGGGGCTGCTCCTGTGCCTTGGGCCTCTGGGCACTCAGGGCCAGCTCCGGAGCAGCTGCAGCGGGAGGGACGTTGGTGCACGAGTCCCCTTTCCCTGGGGCTGTGAACGCGCTCCGGAGGCCTCAAGGCCTCCAGAGGCGCCTCCTGCTTTGGCTGCTGCCAGGCCATGGAAGGGCAGGCCCTGGGGAAGAGCTGCTGCCACACAGCCCTGCCAAGGGCTGAGCCCGGCACAGCAATTACCTTCTGTGTCTGTGCCCGTATCTGGCATCTGCTCCTTTCCTGCGGCAGGGGCTGCCAATTGTCCCGTGCTTCCTTCAGCAATTGCCTCCTTCTGTACAGATATTTGGTCCATCACTTGATAAATTGAAATGGACAGCTGAATCAAATGGAAGTGTTCCTGATTTGGGTGCTGGCATCTTCAGGATGTCATGCTTGCCAAATATGGGGAAAGGATTCAGAAAATGTGTGGGCTTTTGGGGCAGGGCCATGGCTCCCCCTGTTCCAAACAGCCACCAGGCCTGAGCTGCAGGAGCAGTGACGGGATCGCGCAGCGCGAGGGCACACACGTGCATGGCTCTGTCCTGGCACCTGCAGCCATGCCCCCCTGGCCGAGCTTTGGGCTCTGAGCTGGCAGCTCTCCCAGGGGAAAGGCCTTGACCTACCCTCACCATCTCCCAGAGGCTCAGTTGTGGACTTGGGTTGGGAAGCCGCACCACCTTCACCAACAGGTTCAGCTGCAAAGAAAGGCAGAACAGAACAGCTCCCGTGGCACTGTAGGAGATCCTCAGGCTGCAGGCAAGGCTCAGCCCCGGGGCACAGCCCTGGGCCCGGCCCCTTCTCTCTCTGCTCTTCTCTCTTGCTGCACAGAGCACACAGAAGGACACAGTGGCATTGCACATGGGAGGAGGAGGGACAGCTAAATGCTCCTTCCTCCCACTGACAGTGATCCTGTGGGATCCCTCAGGGCTCCAGAAGGGAACAGGGCAAGGTTTCCCTGAATCCATCAAGCTTGAGATGGTCTGAAGGGAAAGGGCACATCTATGAGCTCTTGCCACCTGGTCTCTGCAAATGTTGTCAGGAAAGGTACATTGAGAACTTGCCTCCAGCGTTTCCTAAGAGATTCAAGCCATACTCCAGCAGGGCTTGCAGATAATCCATGTCCTGATCCCAATCTAGAGGTTAGCAGAAATAAGATTCATTTCCATTGTGTGTTGGAATCCCTGTCTGCCTCAGGGAACTGGGCACAGCAAGGGGTCGGGTAAGTCCCTAGGATCCAGATGTGAATGGACAAGGCCAAAGCTGCACAGGGGCTTTGG
This sequence comes from Melozone crissalis, assembly GCF_028551555.1. Classification (NCBI taxonomy): domain Eukaryota; kingdom Metazoa; phylum Chordata; class Aves; order Passeriformes; family Passerellidae; genus Melozone; species Melozone crissalis. Next base: position 21,074,187 of record NW_026535807.1, on the reverse strand, counting down.
GAGCTCTGGGGTGACTCCCGGCCACTCTCCACCCTCTCTGCAGACCCTGTGTAACATCCCTGGAGAGGTGCCTGGAGCAGCTCAGGTTGCATTGGGGCTCTCTCACAGCCAAAGCTGAAACTCCTTCTAAAGCCCTGGTGCAAACATGCAGCAGACAGTGCCACAATCATCCCTCCCTCCGTCCTGCCCTCCCTTACTCCCTTCCTTACTCCCTCTCTCTCTTTATTCCTCTTTCCTTCAAAATTGCCCCCCCAACAGAAGCGGACATAGCCGAGCCCTGTCAGGACCCACTGGAGACTTGATCTTCCCCTCTGCCCTTTCCCCACCATGGGCACCCCGTGCAGCCGCTCCCAGGTTTGGGGACGTGTCTCCCTCAGAGGGAGCCCAGCAGGACAGCTCAGTACCCGAGTGCCCTGAGCCTGCTTGGGACAATTCCTCTGGGCTGTGCCCGTCTTGTCCGGGCTGTGCCCGCAGTGCCAAGCAGCAGAGAGGGCAGCTCAAGCCTCAGCAGGGCTCAGGCCCAGAAGGCACAGCAATTACCTCCTGTGGCTGTGCCTGGCATCGCATCCCTTTCTGCTGAATAAGCTGCCAATGAGCCCTTGCTACCATTGGGAAATGCTTCCTTTTCTGAAGCTTCTCCATCCATTTCTGCAGAAAGGAAAAGGGACAGGTGGATCAGGTAGGGCTGTTCCCCACTGGAAAGGTGGAATCCTCAGGAGGTAATGCTTGACAAAAACACAAACTTGCTGGGTAGGTCAGGGCCTACTTTCATCAAAAGAGCCACCCATACCGATCAGCCTAGATAGACACTGGGAAATTGCAGGGGATCTCAGGGTGTGCATGGCCCATGGTGCTGTTCGGGCTTCCTGTCAGCTGATGCCCAATGCCTGCCTGCAGAGGCTGGGGAGAAGCTGCAGCCAGGCCAGGCTGGCAAACAGCCCTGCAGGGCGTGGAAGCAGCAGCGGGGCAGCGAGGCTGCCATGGATCCCTTCCCGCTGTGCCGGGCACGGCGTGTCCAGATGTGCAGCCAAAGCCCCCGGCTGCTGAGCCCTAGGACAAGGCTGATGGAAATGCGCCCACCACGGCGTCTCTCCAGATCACTCGGCATTTTGTCCATCTGTTTGGATGCCTCCAATGACTTACGGTCTCCTCTAGGTTTGTTGTTCATTCTTAGGGGACCTTAAGAGAAATGTTCCAATTTCCCATGAGTGGGTGCCACAAAAGCAGGGCTCAGCCTCTGGGGTCAGCAGGGACACATTACTCACCCCTGCGATGGGATCTGGGCTTGTGTGCAGTAACAAGCAAGGAAGCTGGAGAAGTCCTCCCTGCAGACACTCCTGTAACTCAACAGCCACAGAAGCTTCTGCCATCTCTGCCCAGCTGCACGGGCACCACTGAGCCGCAGGAGCGGTGAGGGGATCGCGCAGGGCGAGGGCACACACGTGCATGGCTCTGTCCTGGCACCTGCAGCGATGCCCCCCTGGCCGAGCTTTGGGCTCTGAGCTGGCAGCTCTCCCAGGGGAAAGGCCTTGACCTACCCTCACCATCTCCCAGAGGCTCAGTCCTGGACGTGGGTTGGGAAGCCAGATCACCTTCGGCAACAGGTTCAGCTGCAAAGAAAGGCAGGACAGAACAGCACCCGTGGCACTGTAGGAGATCCTCAGGCTGCAGGCAAGGCTCAGCCCCGGGGCACAGCCCTGGGCCCGGCCCCTTCCCTCTCTGCTCTTCTCTGTGGCTGCACAGAGCACACGGAAGGACACAGTGGCATTGCACATGGGAGGAGGATGGACAGCTAAATGCTCCTTCCTTTGACTGACAGCGATCCTGTTGGATCCCTCAGGGCTCCAGAAGGGAGCAGGGCAAGGTTTCCCTGAATCCATCAAGCTTGAGATGGTCTGAAGGGAAAGGGCACATCTATGAGCTCTTGCCACCTGGTCTCTGCCATGGATCCCTTCCTGCTGCGACTGAGGGAAATGCACCCACCATTGCCTTTGTGCACTTCCATCACCATTTGGGTCACGATGTTGTTAGGCTCATGGATTTTCTTGTGGCCTAGGGCTTTCTTATTCCCAAAATACATCCTGAAGCACATCGTGAGAGAACTGCTCAATGGGAATGGTGAGAGCATTTCCCTCAGCCTTGTCCTGGGGCTCAGCAGCCGGGGGCTTTGGCTGCACATCTGGACACGCCGTGCCCGGCACAGCGGGAAGGGATCCATGGCAGCCTCGCTGCCCCGCTGCTGCTTCCACGCCCTGCAGGGCTGTTTGCCAGCCTGGCCTGGCTGCAGCTTCTCCCCAGCCTCTGCAGGAAGGCATTTGGCAGCAGCTGAGAGGGAGCCTGAACAGCACCATGGGTCTGAGATCCCCTGTGATTTCCTGGTCTCCGGGCAGATGAAGAGGGGTGGTGATTTGGAGAAGGGAGAGCCTTTGCCCAGCTCCCAAGCTTGGCTGCCTTCCAGAACATGATAAATGTCTTTGAGAAGCATTGCCTCCTGAAGATACCACCTTCTCATTCTGGAATAGCCCCAGCTAATCCAGCTCTCCCTTTCCCTCTCTCCAGAGATGGATGGAGAGGCTTTTCAGAAGGCTCAGTTTCCCAGAGGAAGCAGTGGCTCATTGACAGCCTCTTCTGCAGGAAGGGAGGCGATGCCAGGCACAGCCACAGGAGGTAATTGCTGTGCCTCTGGGCCTGAGCCCTGCTGAGGCTTGAGCTGCCCTCTCTGCTGCTTGGCACTGCGGGCACAGCCCGGACAAGTTCTTTGTTAGGAAAGATAACAACAACAACAACAACAGCAAAATAAAAATAATAATAATTTAAAAAATTAACAATGCAGTAATACAAAACACTGACAGAGACAGGATAGAACTGACACTCTGTGGACCAGGGTGGTCGCAGCTGTCCCATTAAATGGTGGCTGCAGCACTTATGCAGTGACAGGTGTGGTTCTGTTGGAGCAGTGATCCTGTAGAAGGGTGTAGTCCTCCTCTGAAGATCCAGTGGTGGTGTAGATGGGCCTGGTCTTCCTCTGGAAATCCAGTGGAGGAGAAAGCAGTTCCTCTGGGCATCCAGTGGAAAAGGTTGCCTGTAGTCTTTCAAATCTCACATTATATCCAGATAGGAATGCTTGGCTCTGCACTCTGGCCAGAGCTTCTCACAATGGGATGAGGTAATTTTATCAGCCATGCAGTAACTCTCAATGGCCCATTAACAGAAGGTATCAGCCATGCAGTGACTCTCAATGGCCCATTAACAGAAGGTATCTCCCCAGAGGGAGGATGGGTTGTGGGGGAGATAAAGAAAAATGCCCAATGAACAGAAGGTAACTGCTCTACAGATAGGAATAAAATACACACGCCCATTTCCAACCTAAGACATCTGGCTGTTCAGTTACAGGTGTGTCTGCAGAGGGGACTTTTGCTGCTCCTTTTCTGATTGCTGCACACAAGCCGAGCTCCCAACGCAGGGGTGAGTAGTGTGTCCCTGCTGACCCCACAGGCTGAGCCCTTCTCTTGTGGCATGCATTCATGGAAAATGGAACTACTTTCTCTTAAGGTCCTCCCAGAGGGAAGAACAAATCTAGAGGCGACAAGGAATCGCTTGAGTCAAACATCATCTTGAAACAAATGGTGGAGGAACTGCACAAAGGCAATGGTGAGAGCATTTCCCTCAGCCTTGTCCTGGGGCTCAGCAGCCGGGGGCTTTGGCTGCACATCTGGACACGCCATGCCCGGCACAGCAGGAAGGGATCCACGGCAGCCTCGCTGCCCCGCTGCTGCTTCCATGCCCTGCAGGGCTGTTTGCCAGCCTGGCCTGGCTGCAGATTCTCCCCAGCCTCTGCAGGAAGGCATTGGGCATCAGCTGACAGGCAGCCCAAACTGTACCACAGTCCATGCACACCCTGAGATCCCCTGCAATTTCCCCCGTCTCTTAGTAGAGAAAGAAGTACAGATATTTTGAGAAGGGAGAGCTCTGGCCCAGCTCTGAGAGCCTGGGATGTTTCCTGATCCTTATCCATGCCTTGAGAAGCATTGCTTCTTAAAGTTGTAACCTCCCCAATGGGATACAGCTGCACCTGATCCAGCCCTTCCTTTTTCTTTTTCCAGAGATGGAAGGGATGCTGAAAGGATTCTTTCCTGGAGGAAGCAGGGGCTCATTGGCAGCCTCTGCTGCAGGAAGGGAGGTGATGCCAGGCACAGCCACAGGAGGTAATTGCTGTGCCTCTGGGCCTGAGCCCTGCTGAGGCTGGAGCTGCCCTCTCTGCTGCTTGGCACGGCGGGCACAGCCCGGACAAGACGGGCACAGCCCAGAGGAATTGTCCCGAGCAGGCTCAGGGCACTCGGGTACTGAGCTGTCCTGCTGGGCTCCCTCCGTGGGAGACACGTCCCCAAACCTGGGAGCGGCTGCGTTGGAGTAAGAGACTCAGCTAACTGTCGGCTGTTCCAATCTCCCCTCACGGGATGTTGCAAAGGGCCTGGAAAGATTGTGGAGAGTGACCAGGAGCTGGCCCAGAGCTCCTCAGGCCCCTGTGCAGTTCAGCCTTGTCCATTGACATCTGGCTCCCACGGCCTTACCCCACCTCCTTGCAGTGCCCAATTGCCAGAGGCAGAAGGGGATCCCAGCACAAACTGAAAATGGTTCTAATCTGTGCTCCCTTCTAGATTGGGATCATGACTTGCATGATTTGGAAGCCCTGCTTGAAAATGGATTGAAATTCCTGGAAGATGCTGGAGGCAAGTTCTCAGTGTGCCTTTCCTGAGAGAATAAGCAGTGTCCATGTGACGAGAGCTCACTCATCTGCGATTTCCCCTTAACATTAACCCAGGATTGAAGGATGCTGAAAACCTTGCCCTGCTCCTTCTGGAGCACTGAGGGATCCCACAGGATCACCGTCATTGGGAGGAAGGAGCATTTAGCTGTCCATCCTCCTCCCATGTGCAATGCCAATGTGTCCTTCCGTGTGCTCTGTGCAGTCACAGAGAAGAGCAGAGCGGGCAGGGATCAGGCCCAGGGCTGTGCCCCGGGGCTGAGCCTTGCCTGCAGCCTGAGGATCTCCTACAGTGCCAAGGGAGCTGTTCTGTCCTGCCTTTCTTTGCAGCTGAACCTGTTGGTGAAAATGACCTGGCTTTCCAAACCAACTCCAAAACTGAGCCTCTGGGAGATGGTGAGGGTAGGTCAAGGCCTTTCCCCTGGGAGAGCTGCCAGCTCAGAGCCCAAAGCTCAGCCAGGGGGGCATGGCTGCAGGTGCCAGGACAGAGCCATGCACGTGTGTGCCCTTGCCCTGCGCCGCACCAGTGGCTCAGTGGTGCCCGTGCAGCTGAGCAGAGATGGCAGAAGCTTCTGTGGCTGTTGAGTTACAGGGGTGTCTGCAGAGAGGATATCCTCAGCACTAGGCTTGGATGTTTGGCATCAACCCACCTCCCATTGCTGGGTGAGTAGTGTGTCCCTGCTGACCCCACAGGCTGAGCCCTGCTTTTGGGGCATCCATTCATGGGAAACGGAACTACTCTCTCTTAAGGTCGGCCAAAAGGAATGTCTCAAGATACTGGTGCCAAAATGTCTCTTAACTCAAATGAATTCCTGAAACAAACACAGAAGGAAGCACAGGCTGGACAAGGTGGGTGCATTTCCCTCAGCCTTGTCCTGGGGCTCAGCAGCCGGGGGCTTTGGCTGCACATCTGGACACGCCATGCCCGGCACAGCGGGAAGGGATCCATGGCAGCCTCGCTGCCCCGCTGCTGCTTCCACGCCCTGCAGGGCTGTTTGCCAGCCTGGCCTGGCTGCAGCTTCTTCCCAGCCTCTGCAGGAAGGCATTTGGTGTGGAGGATTTTATTAAGAGTTGGTTAGCTGAGAAAGGCCATACTGACATAATGCCACTGGTTAAGCTGAAAGAGGGAGGTCAGCAGTCTCTGATTCAGTGACTGCTGACAGGCAAGAATGCCGGATGACCTTGCTGCAACATGAGGAAAGGGAGGTGAGATTAGTCCTGAATATCTGCAGAATGTAACAGAAGAATAAGCACAAGAATGTAGAAGTAGGTGTAGTTGCTGATATGTAACTAACCAATCCTGAGCTCAACTTTTGCAATATGTATGAAGCTTATTAAGAACTATATTTAACCCGCTGTATTCGATCAATAAATTGGACTTGGATGAACCAACTGGTGTCTGGGTCTCCTTCCTCCGACAATTTGGTATTAGCTGACAGGAACCTCTAAGTGCACCATGGGCTTGAGATCCCCTGCACCTTGCCAGTCTCTGAGAAGATTAGAAGGCACAGATATTTGGAGGAGGGAGTGTTCATGCCCAGCCCCAACAGCATGGGCGTTTTCCACTGACTTTCTCAAGTATTGCTTCCGGAAGATGCCACCTCTGCAATGGGGAACGTTGACATCTGATCCAGCTGTGTCTCTTTCTTTTTAAAGTGATGGACCAAAATTCTGTGCAGAAGGAGGCCCAATCCAGAGAAAGAATTGAGTCAGCGCTACACCCTGGGGGAACAAATGTGATGCCAAGCACAGGTGAAAGCACAGAAGGTAAGTACTGTGCCAGGTTCAGGCAGCCTCAGCCCTTGGCAGGGCTGTGTGGCAGCAGCTCCTCCCCCAGGGCCTGCCCTTGCACAGGCCCAGCAGCAGCCAAAGCTGGAGGCACCTCTGGAGGCCTTGAGGCCTCTGGAGCTCATTCACAGCCCCAGGGAAAGGGGACTCGTGCACCAACGTCCCTCCCGCTGCAGCTGCTCCGGAGCTGGCCCTGAGTGCCCAGAGGCCCAAGGCACAGGGGCAGCCCCGAGCGGGAGCCCTGCCACGAGCCCAGGGCCAGAGCCAGCCTTGGCTCCCGACTGGGCAGGGGCTGCACTGGGTCCTGACAGGGCCTGACTCTGTGCCCTGGGGCTGGGGGAGCTGTCACGGGGCAGGGAGGGCCAGGGCTGGCAGTGGCTGCTCGGGGATGGGTTTGGCCCGTGTCCCTCCAAGCAGCGACTGCCCAAGCAGCTGCGCTGCCCCCGGGCTCTCCTGCCGGCCTGCTGGGCTTTGTTGGGTGGCACAGCCTGTGCCAAGGGGCGGCAAGGTGCCTGCAGGCCCCAGCTCTGGGGGAAACGGAGAACGTCCTGCCCGCATCCACCGTGCTGCCAGCTCAGCAGTGCAGCACAGCACGGGCTGACGCTCCCCATTGCTCCCACAGGTGCAGCTGGAACCACAGCATGACTTCCAGGTTCCTAGAAGGGTTTCAGAAAGGCTAGCTTTGAGGAAACAACCTACTGGATATGGTTAATAGGAGCCCTGCTTTGTTTGGAGCTTATTGCTTTGTTTTGCTGCATTGGAATCTGCTATGCCTGGATGAGAAAATGGTGAGTGTTTTGTAGCTCTTCCCCTCAAACAGCTTCTTTTGAAAGTCTACTGCAGGCAGGAAAAATTCCCAGTGAGGTTGCAGTGGAGTTGTGGCCAGTCCATGATTGTCCAACCTACTCTTCTGAGGGCTGTGCTGCTGCCCAGAGCTTTCAATGGCCTCCTAATTGGTGGGCCTTGTCCTGGGGGGTCCCGCTGGGGCTGCAGCCAGTGCTGGCTCCCACTGAGGCTGCCTGGCCAAGGCAAACCCCAGGGGCACAGGGCAGAGGTAAAGCACGGTGGGGAGGAGAAAGAGCAGGGACGGGATTGCCCTTGAAAGGGAGAGGCGCTCTGGGGCCCACTCCTGGCCAGGGAGCCTGCCCAGAGCCGTGCCCTGCTTGCCAGGGCCTTGAGGGGCAGCTGTGCAGCTGGGCCAAGCTGTGCCAGCAGCTCCAGCCGTGCTGGGGAGCCTTGCCAGCTCTGGGCCCTGCTGTGCAGGAGGCTCCCTGTGTGCCCCTGGCAGCTGGGGCCTCAGCCACCTCCTCTCTCCACAGTTCCACCTCTGGACAGGAGTTGAAAGGCGGCAAGTGCACTTCACACCCAAACATCTTGAGCAGCAAGTCTAGTAGTAAGAAGGGCCTGGGCAGCCCTCTCCAGAGCTCTGAGAAGAGGACCCCGGAGCAGCGATTTATGAGGAAACCTCCTCCTCATCCCTAGATCCTACTGCCGTCTCCTCTCCCCATGCGTATCCCCGAGCTGCCTTTATCTGTTTTTTGATCTTCCTTTTTCCTGTCCCAGCCCATTCCTGATTTTTTCTATAGACCCCAGGAGCAGCCCAGCACCCTCCAGCCCCTCCTGAGACCAACATGCCCTTTGCTCTGCCCCAGAGCCCCCTGGCCCTGCCCTCTCAACAACACTGAAGTTAACCCTGCTCTCTGGCAGGCCAGGTGATGGCCCTTTTTTTTGTTGCACTAAAGGGAAGGTGCCATCACCCCAGTGCCTCGTTGGCAGCAGCAGCAAAGCCCAGCCAGCAGCAGCACAGGCTGAGCTCCATGGCCAGGAGCAGCCGTGGATGCCCACGGTGTGGGCAGGCAGGAGCCAGGCAGGGGCTGCTGTGACCAGCGGCGAGGTCCCGAGGGCTGGGGGGAGCCCAGGGGGCAGGCAGCAGCATGGGGCCCTGATAAAAAGCAACCCCATTTTGTCTTAGTTTTTTATTTTTAGAAATTAGAAATTTGCAGAAATATTTCAACATATTTTTTCTGTAGAGAGACATCTACAGAAAAAATGTTTCTTCCAAATTACTATACTAGTTCAAGATTTTTCTAGGTAGTTTTAGAATCCGGAAAAAGTGACCCCATTTTGTCTTCACTTTTCTTTTTTAAAAATATTTAGAAATAGTTTTTGTAGAGAGAAATCCCCAAATGTTTCTTCCCCATTACCTGAATACGTTCCTGTTTTTGAATGTAGTTTTACATTCTGGAAAATTGCTACCCCTTATACAATAAGAAGTAAAGTAGCATTTCAGTGGTAATCATTCTTCTAGGAATAAGTAAAACCCCTCAGCCAGCCTGCTGCAGAGGGTCTTTTCCCCCTGGTGCTTTGTACCTAGTCACAACCAACATACATAAAACCTTTTCCGAGATATTTCCTGGGATTTTTGACAAGCTCACGTCTTAGTCTTCTCAGACAAACTTTGAGCAGAGTGGGAATCTCTTCAAGTTGACATCTTTGTTTGCTTGTGGTGGCACTCCCTCAGTTCTAGAGCAGGGCCTTCTCTCAGCTTCCTGCTGCCCCCGGGCTCTCCTGCTGGCCTGCTGGGCTTTGTTGGGTGGCACAGCCTGTGCCAAAGGGCGGCAAGGTGCCTGCAGGTGTTGGAGAATGGCATAAAGAAAAAGGCCATGAAGACATACAATTGAGAGAAAATAAAAGGTAGAAGTAAAGCAGTTCCTAAAGCAGTTCCCAGGCTTGATTTTATAAATAATAAGGTTCTCAGACAGTCTTCCCAAAACAAGCAAAGCACTCTGTCTGGGAAAAGCTGGCTCCCTGGGAACAGATATGGAAGTTTTGGGAAACTCTCATATCACAGTGGGAACGTTGGTTGTGTTTTTAATAAACAATTGTAGGTATTGTAAAACAAAAGGAGTGGTTAGAGTTTTCTCTGTGCACCTATTGTGAGCTCAGATTTTGCAATATGCATGAGGTTAATTAACACTGTTATATAAAGTGGCTGATTGATGAGTAAATTGGAGTTCGATGCATTACCAGGATGGTCGTTCTCCCCCTCACTTCAATATGCAGGCCCAAGCTCTGGGGGAAACGGGGAAAGTCCTGCCCACATCTACCGTGCTGCCAGCTCAGCAGTGCAGCACAGCACGGGCTGACGCTCCCCATTGCTCCCACAGGTGCAGCCGGCCCCACCACATGGTTTCCCCATTCCCAGAAGGGAATTGTTTTCTCTCAGGGAACATGCTGCTGGCTAGAATTAATGGCAAGCCTGGCTTTTCTCTGGCATGCAGGTGATGGGGGGACCTCTGTAAGGCTGGCAGATGACCGGGGTCCGTCATGAGGCATACGAGCTGGAGGGGCAGGTCTTGTGCGTATTGGGTTTTGCAGTAAGACGTGTGGGGCTTTGGGTCCTTTGGAAGTGGTGCGTGTGGCTGGAGTTCCTCATAAGGTTCCTAGGGATTTGGGGAATTTTCTGTGGTGTACAGGGGGCTGGAGACATCTGTAAGGCTGACAGGGGCTTGACTTCCTGCGATGACTGTGGCGGTTTAGTGCTTGCCATCAAGGCCTGGAGAGGAGCTGAGTCTTTGCTAAGGTGGGCAGGAGGCTGGGTTCTTTTGTGAGGCACACAAGGCCACCTTGGGGTCTCTGCATTGATGTGCACGGATTCCTTTTGAGGAACATAGGGATATTTTCAGGTCCCTGCTGAGGGGTGCAGAGATCCCTCATGAGACACAAGGGATTAATGATGATCTCTATGGAGTGGCTTGCAGGAGTCCCTCATGAGGTGTGCAGCGGGGTTTTTCAGTCTTCTCAGCGCAGCAAAGGCCACTCTTGGTCGACGCTGTGCAAAGTCAGGAGGAAGCTTCCTGCAAAGCCCCGGGCCCAGTCTGCGGTCCCGGCGGGCGGGCGGAGCCCATTCTTGGGGGCCGTGCGGGGCCTCAGGAGCCGCTGCAGCCCTGTCGGGCCAGCCCCAGCCCCGGCGGGGAAGGGCCGCGGCCCCGGGTTTGGCTGCGGCTGCCGGGCAGCGCCGCAGGCACAAGAAGAGCCTTGCTATGCCCTGGCCCCGTGCTGCAGCCCAAGGCATTTACAGCCACGGGCATGCCCTGGGGAATAGGAGGCTGCCTGGGGCTACATGGCAGAGGTAAAGCACAGTGGGGAGGAGAAAGAGCAGGGGCGAGATTGCCCTTGAAAGGCAGAGGTGCTCTGGGGCCCGCTCCTGGCCAGGGAGCCTGCCCAGAGCCGTGCCCTGCTCGCCGGGCCTTGAGGGGCAGCTGTGCAGCTGGGCCAAGCTGTGCCAGCAGCTCCAGCCGTGCTGGGGAGCCTTGCCAGCTCTGGGCCCTGCTGTGCAGGAGGCTCCCTGTGTGCCCCTGGCAGCTGGGGCCTCAGCCACCTCCTCTCTCCACAGGAGCGCCTCTGCAGATTCACAATACTGGCCAAAATCTTTGGTTGGAGAGACCTGTACCTGTCATCAGCCATCCCCAAGGCAGTGCCCATCATCCCTTCCACGGCTGCGTTATCAGCTTGTTGCCGTGGACCTTCGGCCACCTCCCAGGACAGGAGCCTCTGTCCCTAAACGTGCTGGCCCTGGTGTGCGGCCAGGACCCAAGGTGGGCCCCTCCTGCCAGAGAAGGGCTTGAGCAACACCTCTGGGCTTCAGCTCTGGTCTCTGGGTGGTAGCACCAGCACTGACTGATCTGAGTGTCTGGGCATAGCCAGAGCTGGGCAGGCAGCAGCTGGGCATGTGTCTCCTGAGGCACCACATTTTGGACTTGTTTTTCATTTTCAGAACTCTAGAAATTTTTTGAAATATTTAGAATTTATTTTGTTTTTATTGTTTTTTAGAAAGAAATCCCCAAAATTTTCCTCCCTCTTTCCATAGTAGTTTAGGATTTTTCAAAGGAAATTTAGAATTCAGGAAAACTTGGAACATTTTTACACTTCTAGAATTAAATATAGAATTGTATTTAATTGGCAATCTACACTCTGGGAAGAACTAAGACAAGCCAAGACACCCAGCATACTGGAGAGGCTCTTTTCCCACTGCAGATTAGTACATAGCCACAAAAACTAACATAAAACCTTTGCCCTGATATTTTCTGGGATTTCTGACAAGCTCACCTCTCAGCCTTCAGAGGCAAACTTTGAGCACAATGGTAATCTCCTGCTGTGCAGGAGGGTCTGTGTTTTTATCTTGGTTTAGGGCAAATTTGGGAGATAACCTCCAAATGGTTTCTGTAGAAAACACATTCAGGCTGCCCCTCCCCCAGCTAGTATGGGAAGATGATTTTTTTGGAGGAAAGTGGAAAAGGAATTCTTTATATAACAGGCAAAGCATCTACCAGCAGAATAAAAAAGGAACAATATTGAACAATACCACCTCTTGCCGCTTAGAAGAGGTGACACACTCAGAAAGTGGGCTGTAGCTCTGCTAACTCATTCTGTTTTCAGTCCCTCCCGCATTGGAAATGCTGCAACCCTGGCCCAGTCCAGTGGGCCACAGGTGTGAGCTGCTGGTGCTCTTCTGGGTTTTCAGTCCAGAGCAGGTTCAAACAGTTCCACAAAAAATGAAAAAAACACAGTCCAGAGAAATTCTCGGCCTCAGCTAGCTAAAAACTAATTAAAAATCAAAGGAGAGCTGTGTCCCTCTGTCTGTCCTTGCCACAGACTGCATAGTGCAGGAGAAGGATGCAGGGGAGCAAGTGCAGTTCCTGATAACAAACTCCTTGCTTCTTCTCACCTCCCCCCCACTCCCCCCTTCACTCTTGGAACCAGTCCTAAAGGTGCAGGACTTATTTCTAGGCTAAACTGACACATGGGGATACAAACATCATCAAGTCACCCCAGGACAGTATCCCAGCTGAACCAGGGGCCTCAGCTACCTCTTCTTTCAACAGCTGGCCCTCTGCAGAAAAACACCCAAACACCTCAGTCTGCGACACACCTGCCAGACATTTCCCACCTCCATGCCCATGCCTGATGTCCCTGTGGCAGCTGCATTACCATCTTGTTGCTCTGCAGATGCTGCCATCAAACCAAACAAGACCCTGTGTTCCTGAAGGCTTTGCTGAGCAATGGCTCTTTGAAGAACTGAAAGAATTACCATAAGGGCAGTCAATTTCTACAGATGGGGGCACACTCTGAGGGTACAGCTGAGGCCATGAGGTCACAGCAGGCTCAGGGGTCACAGCAGGCTGAGGTCACAGCAGGCTCTGAGGTCACAGATGTCCCAGACCCGGTGGTTGCACAGCAGCACAAGGAGCGAGCACTCAGTGCTTGAGCACAACTGTTGCGGCAGCAGCAGCGGCAGTGGCAGCAGTGGTGCTGACATTGGGACAGCGGTGTCAGGACAGCGGTGGCAGCAAGAGCTGCGGGACTGGCAGAGGGCAAGGCAGCATGGCCCTTGCTCTGCGCCTCTTCCTCCTGCTCCTCCTGGCCGTGGCCCTGCCTGCCAGGGCTGCCCAGGCTGCTCCGCTGCAAGCGCGGCGAGCAGGTGAGCCGGCAGCCTGGCTCCCCTTTCCCGGGACAGCGCTCCCTGCTCCCCGGGAAGCGCTGGGGAAGGTTTTCCCCAGGCCTTTAGGGAGGGTTTCCTCTGGAAAAGGGAGAGAGCCCCCAGGGCCCTGGGCAGCCCCTGATGCCTCTGCAGGGATCTTACACAGAATAAGGAAAGAGGGAGGAAAGTGACCAGGAGCCAGTCCAGAGCTTCCCAGGCTGCAGGATATTCACATCTGGCTTCCATGGTCTTACCTGACCCACAAGTAGTGGCCAGTTCCCTGAGGGAGAAGGAGATCCCAGCACACCATGGAAACGGTTCTGTTCTCTGCTTCCCTCTAGATCTGGATCGTGACATCAGTTATTTGCAAGTTCTGGTGAATGACACTTTAAAGAACTTGGATAATACTGGAGGCAAGTGCTCAATTTCCCTTTCTATTGGGAGAATAACCTGTGTCCATGTGGCAAGAGCTCACTCATCTGCCATTTTCGACCAGTCAGCGGTGAAGAATTCTGAAAACATTGCCCTATTCCCTTCTGGAGCCCTGAGTGATCCCACAGGATCGCTGTCAGTAAGAGGAAGGAGCATTTACCTGTCCCTCCTCCTCCCATGTGCAATGCCAGTGTGTCCTTCCGCGTGCTCTGTGCAGCCACAGAGAAGAGCAAAGAGGGAAGGGGCTGGGCCCAGGGCTGTGCCCCGGGGCTGAGCCTTGCCTGAGGATCTCCTGCAGTGCCACGGGAGCTGTTCTGTTCTGGCTTTCTTTGCAGCTGAACCTGTTGGTGAAGGTGAAATGGCTTCCCAACCCAAGTCCACAACTGAGCCTCTGGGAGATGGTGAGGGTAGGTCAAGGCCTTTCCCCTGGGAGAGCTGCCAGCTCAGGGCCCAAAGCTCGGCCAGGGGGGCATCGCTGCAGGTGCCAGGACAGAGGCATGCACGTGTGTGCCCTCGCCCTGCGCGATCCCGTCACTGCTCCTGCAGCTCAGGCCTGGTGGCTGTTTGGAACAGGGGGAGCCATGGCCCTGCCCCAAAAGCCCACACATTTTCTGTATCCTTTCCCCATATTTGGCAAGCATGACATCCTGAAGATGCCAGCACCCAAATCAGGAACACTTCCATCTGATTCAGCTGTCCATTTCCATTTATCAAGGGATGGACCAAATATCTGTACAGAAGGAGGCAATTGCTGAAGGAAGCACGGGCCAATTGGCAGCCCCTGCCGCAGGAAAGGAGCAGATGCCAGATACGGGCACAGACACAGAAGGTAATTGCTTTGCCAGGCTGAGCCCTAGACAGGGTTGTGTGGCAGCAGCTCTTCCCCAGGGCCTGCCCTTCCATGGCCTGGCAGCAGCTAAAGCTGGAGGCGCCTCTGGAGGCCTTGAGGCCTCTGGAGCTCGTTCACAGCTCCAGGGAAAGGGGACTCGTGCACCAACGTCCCTCCCGCTGCAGCTGCTCCGGAGCTGGCCCTGAGTGCCCAGAGGCCCAAGGCACAGGAGCAGCCCTGAGCGGGAGCCCTGGCGCGAGCCCAGGGCCAGAGCCAGCCTTGGCTCCCAACTGGGCAGGGGCTGCACTGGGTCCTGACAGGGCCTGACTCTGTGCCCTGGGGCTGGAGGAGCTGTCACGGGGCAGGGAGGGCCAGGGCTGGCAGTGGCTGCTCAGGGATGGGTTTGGCCCGTGCCCCTCCAAGCAGCCACTGCCCAAGCAGCTGTGCTGCCCCCGGGCTCTCCTCCCGGCCTGATGGGCTTTCTTGGGTGTCACAGCCTGTGCCAAGCGGCGGCAAGGTGCCTGCAGGCCCCAGCTCTGGGGGAAATGGAGAACGTCCTGCCCACATCCACCGTGCTGCCAGCTCAGCAGTGCAGCACAGCACGGGCTGACGCTCCCCATTGCTCCCACAGGTGCAGCTGGAGGCACAGCACATGTTCCTGATTCCCAGGAGGGCCCTGGAGGGGTTGTCTGTAAGGGAAGAGGCTGCTGGCTGGGATTAATGGCTGGCCTACTTTTTGTGGAGCTTATCTTTATTTTATGCTGTTTCCAAATTTGGAATTACTGGAAGAGAAAAGGGTGAGTGTTTTGTTCATCTTTCCCTCAAACAACCTCTTTTGAAAGTCTACTGCAGACAGGAAACATCCCGAGTGAGGCTGCGATGTAGGTGTGGCCTTTCCATGATTGTCCAAAGAACTCTGCTGAGGGTTCTCCTGCTGCCCAGAGCTTTCATTGGCCTCCTCATTGCCGGACCTTGTCCTGGGGGCCCCGCTGGAGCTGCAGCCAGTGCTGGCTCCCACTGAGGCTGCCTGGCCAAAAGGAGCCCCAGGGGCACAGGGCAGAGGCAAAGCACGGTGGGGAGGAGAAAGAGCAGGGACGAGATTGCCCTTGAAAGGCAGAGGCGCTCTGGGGCCCGCTCCTGGCCAGGGAGCCTGCCCAGAGCCGTGCCCTGCTCGCCGGGGCCTTGAGGGGCAGCTGTGCAGCTGGGCCAAGCTGTGCCCGCAGCTCCAGCCGTGCTGGGGAGCCTTGCCAGCTCTGGGCCCTGCTGTGCAGGAGGCTCCCTGTGTGCCCCTGGCAGCTGGGGCCTCAGCCACCTCCTCTCTTCACAGGAGCGCCTCTGCAGATTCACAAGACGGGCCGAGGACTTCAGTGTGGGAGAACTGGTCCTGCCATCTTGCATCTCCATGCCAGTGTCCATTGTCCCTTCCTCAGGTGCATTACCAGCTTATTGTTGGAAACATCCTGCAACCACTACGCAGAACAGCAACTTCTGTCCCCAAAGGGACTGGCCGGGATCTCCTGTCAGGGCAAGAGGTGCAGCCCTGCAAGCCAGGGAGTGGCTTTTGAGGAAAATGATACTTTCTTCTAAAAATTCAAGAGGTTTATTAAAAATTTATTTGAAATATCACAGAGGACTGAATAGGAAATTATTACAGCACCAGGACTAGAGGATTTTCCCACCATATGCTCATCTACAGAAGGGAGGTTTCACTTTTTAACTCTTTTGCCCTTCCTAAAGTTCTGTCCATTGAGCTATTCTTTGCTGTCCAGTGGTGCACTTTGATTCCTTACATCTCGACTGGAGGTCAGGTGCTGCTGTCATAACAAGGTGACCATCCTGATGTCCGGAGCTCAGGTCACCCCATGATAACAATGCAAGGAGGGTAAAACATAACAATAAGTCTATAAAATTTCTCTTAACATATATACATTATATTTGTCTTTTAATTGTGAGACTCAAATGGCACATTACTCATCTATCACAGGCTTGAGTCCAGCTCCAGCTCAGGTGTCTCTGTGCTACCACCAGCACTAGCAGAGCTGTTTGTCTGGGCACAGCCAGGGCTGGGCAGGCAGCAGCCAGGCATGGGGCTCGTGAGACCAACAGCACCCTCATGTTATCTTTGTTTTTCATTTGAAACATTTTGATATGTTTTTCATTTGTAGCATTTAGAAAAGTTTTTCATAGAATACAGACCCGAGACATTTGTTCCCCTTCACTCCAATAGTTCTCTATTTGTCAAAGTAGTTTTACAGTTACCTAGTTTTACAGAAACCTAGAGTCTTCTGACACTTAGACAATAAAAAATAAAATTGCTTTTAATTCTTAGTGTTTACTTTTGCAAAACCCAGACAAGATGGTCACAGCCCAGAGGAATTGTCCCGAGCAGGCTCAGGGCACTCGGGTACTGAGCTGTCCTGCTGGGCTCCCTCCGTGGGAGACACGTCCCGAAACCTGGGAGCGGCTGCACGGGGTGCCCATGGTGGGGAAAGGGCAGAGGGGGAGACCAAGGCTCCAGTGGCTCCTGACAGGGCCTGACCATGTGCCCATGGGCTGGGGGAGCTGTCACGGGGCAGGGAGGGCCAGGGCTGGCAGTGGCTGCTCAGGGATGGGTTTGGCCCGTGTCCCTCCAAGCAGCCACTGCCCAAGCAGCTGCGCTGCCCCCGGGCTCTCCTCCCGGCCTGCTGGGCTCTCTTGGGTGGCACAGCCTGTGCCAAGGGGCGGCAAGGTGCCCGCAGGCCCCAGCTCTGGGGGAAACGGAGAACGTCCTGCCCGCATCCACCGTGCTGCCAGCTCAGCAGTGCAGCACAGCACGGGCTGACGCTCCCCATGGATTCTGTAGAGGTTCAAAACAAGACAGGAATACATGGTCTAAATCCACTTGATGAATCCTTAGGATTTTCTGCTTGCAGGACTGCCACTCTTTACTGTGTCTCTTGCCATGGCCTCTTTCCACAGTCATATCTTTCCCCCTTCATAAGTCCCGCCAAACACCTAAGGGAGAACTGGATCTTTAATTGCACATCTCCCTGCCCACACCCGATGTCCCTGTCACAGCTGCTTTACCAGCTTGTTGCTGTGCAGATGCTGCCCCCACCCAAACAAGATCCTCTCCCGCTGAAGGCACTGGCCCTGCCCTCTGGCCCCTACTGAAGGTTCAGGGCTTGGCCCAGCTCTTCTCTTGCAGTAAACAGAAGGTGCCGTCACCCCAGTGTCCGGGTGGTAGCACCAGCAAAGCCCACCCGGCAGCAGCATGTAGGAAAAAATTAGGGAGGCCAAAGCTCAGTTTGAACTTGAAATGGCGACTTCTGCAAAGGATAATAAAAAGTATTAATGTTTTTACAAATATATCCGTGGTAAAAGGAAGGGTAAGACCAATCTTTGTTCTTTAGTAGATGTGGGAGGGAACTTAGTAACTGCAGTTGAGGAGAAGGCAGAGGCCTTCTTTGCCTCAGTCTTCAGTGGGAAGACAACTTGTCTTCTGGACAACTGTCCTCCTGGGTTGGTAGATGGTATCAGGGAGCAGAATGGGCCTCCTGTTATCCAAGAGGAGGTAGTCAAAGAACTGCTGAGCCACTTGGATGCTCATAAGCTATGGGGCCAGATGGGATCCACCCCAGGGTGATGAGGGAACTGGCAGATGAGCTTGCCAAGCTGCTCTCCATTATTTACCAGCAGCCCTGGCTCACTGGTGAGGCTCCAGATGACTGGAAGCTGGCCAATGTGACATCCATCCACAAAATAGGTGTGGAAGGAGGATCCTGGTAATTACAGACCAGTTAGCCTGACCTCAGTACCTGGTGAGGTGATGGAATAGTTTATACTGAGTGTCATCACAGAGAACTTAGAGGATGGCCAGGCTATCAGAGGCAGCCAACAGGGGCTTAGCAGGCATAGGTTGTGTCTGACCAACCTGATCTCCTTTTATGACCAGGTGACCCTCCTGATGGGTGCAGGAAAGGCTGTGGATGTGTCTATTTGGACTCCAGCAAGGCCTTTGGCACTGTGGAGTGTCCCACAGCACACTCCCGGAAAAGCTGCAGCCCACAGCTTGGACAGGAGAACTCTTTGCTGGTTTAGGACCTGGATGGCCCAGAGAGTGGTGGTGAACGGTGCTGCATCCAGCTGGCACCCGTCACCAGGGGTGTCCCTCAGGGCTCAGGGCTGGGGCCAGCTCTGTTCAATATTTTTATTGACACCATGGATGAGCGGGTTGAGTCTTTCATTAGTAAATCTGCAGATGACACGGAGCTGCGAGCTCTGTCCATCTGTTGGAAGGTAGGAGGGTTCTGCAGGGAGACCTGGAATGGTTGGAGGGATGGGCAGAGTCCAATAGGATGAAGTTTTGTAAGCCCAAGTGCCCAGTCCTGCATTTTGGCCACAATAACCCCCTGCAGCGTTCTAGGCTGGGGACGGTGTGGCTGGACAGTGCCCAGGCAGAAAGGGACCTGGGAGTGCTGCTCGAATGTGAGCCAGCAGTGTGCCCTGCTGACCAAGAAGGCCAAGGGCATCCTGGCCTGGGTCAGGAATAGTGTGGCCAGCAGGAGCAGGGAGGTCACTCTTCCCCTGTACTTGGCACTGGTGAGGCCTCACCTCGAGTGCTGTGTCCAGTTCTGGCCCCTCAGTTTGGGAAGGACATTGAGACGCTGAGCACATCCAGAGGAGGCAACAAGGCTGGAGAGGGGCTTGGAAAACAAACCCTGTGAGGAACTGGGGGTATTTAGCCTGGAGAAAAGAAGGCTCAGAGGTGAGCTTCTTCTACAACTCCCTGAAAGATGGAGCCCCCCAGGACCACCCCACCTATAGTCAGGTGGGGTTGGTCTCTTTCTCCAGGCAGCAACTGGCAGAATGAGAGGACACAGCCTCAAGCCATGCCAAGGGAAATACAGGTTGGTATTAAGAAAAAGTTTTTCACAGAAAGAGTGATAAGGTTCTGGCATGGCCTGTCCAGGGAGATGGTAGAGTCACCATTCCTAAACGTGTTAAAAGAAGACTGGATGTGACACTGGGTGCAATGGTTTAGTTGAGGTGTTGGGACATGGGTTGGACTCAATGACCTTCAAGGTCTATTCAAACTTGGTCATCCTGTGAATTCTGTAAATTTGGAGCATCCCAGGGACAGAGCTTGACCAGCAATGTCATCAGGCAAAACAAAGGCTTTGCCGAGCAATGGCCCTTTGATGAAGCAGAATATTTACATTCAGGGCAGACCATTTGTAAAGATGGGGGCACACTCTGGGGGTACAGCTGGGGCCATGAGGTCACAGCAGGCTCAGGGGTCACAGCAGGCTGAGGTCACAGCAGGCTCTGAGGTCACAGATGTCCCAGACCCGGTGGTTGCACAGCAGCACAAGGAGCGAGCAGTCAGTGCTTGAGCACAACTGTTGCGGCAGCAGCAGCGGCGGTGGCAGCAGTGGTGCTGACATTGGGACAGCAGTGTCAGGCCAGCGGTGGCAGCAAGAGCTGCGGGACTGGCAGAGGGCAAGGCAGCATGGCCCTTGCTCTGCGCCTCTTCCTCCTGCTCCTCCTGGCCATGGCCCTGCCTGCCAGGGCTGCCCAGGCTGCTCCGCTGCAAGCGCGGCGAGCAGGTGAGCCGGCAGCCTGGCTCCCCTTTCCCGGGACAGCGCTCCCTGCTCCCCGGGAAGCGCTGGGGATGGTTTTCCCCAGGCCTTTAGGGAGGGTTTCCTCTGGGGGAGGGAGAGAGACCCCAGGGCCCTGGGCAGCCCCTGATTCCTCTCCAGGGATGTGTCACAGGGCCTGCAAAGAGGGTGCAGAGTGACCAGGAGCCAGGCCAGAGCTCCCCAGGCCCCTGTGCAGTTTGGCCTTGTCCATTCACACCTGACCCCAAACCATTACCTGAACCCTTTGCAGTACTCAATTCCCAAAGGCAGAAGGACATCCCAGCACATCACAGAAATGGTTCTGATCTCTGCTTCTCTCCAGATTGGGATCGCAACTTGCATATTCTAGATGCCGTATTGGATGAGAGCTTGAAAATGTTGGAGGATGCTAGAGGTAAGTTCTCCATGTACCTTTCCTAAGAGTATAACCCTATGTGTCTATGTGGCAAGAGCTCACTCATGAGCCAATTCCCTTAACATAATCTCACGGTTGAAGGAATCTGGAATTCTTGACCTTCTCCTTCTGGAGCCCTGAGTGATCCCAGAGGATCACTGTCGGTGGGAGGAAGGAGCATTTCGCTGTCCATCCTCCTCCCATTTGCAATGCCGCTGTGTCCTTCTGTGTGCTCTGTGCAGCCACAGAGAAGAGCAGAGAGGGAAGGGGCCGGGCCCAGGGCTGTGTCCCGGGGCTGAGCCTTGCCTGCAGCCTGAGGATCTCCTACAGTGCCACAGGAGCTGTTCTGTCCTGCCTTTCTTTGCAGCTGAGCCTGTTGGTGAAGGTGATCTGGCTTCCCAACTCACATCCAGGACTGAGCCTCTGGGAGATGTTGAGGGTAGGTCAAGGCCTTTCCTCTGGGAGAGCTGCCAGCTCAGAGCCCAAAGCTCGGCCAGGGGGACAGAGATGACAGAAGCTTCTGTGGCTGTTGAGTTACAGGGGTGTCTGCAGGGAGGACTTTTCCTGCAACTTTGCTGATTCCTGCACACAAGCCCAGATCCCATCGCAGGGGTGAGTAGTGTGTCCCTGCTGACCCCGCAGGCTGAGCCCTCCTCTTGTGGCATCCATTCATGGGAAATAGAACCGTGTTGCTCTTAGGTCCCCCAACGGGAAAGTACAAAGCTACAAGACACAAGAAACCCCATGAGCCATCTGAACACATGAGGCAAATGCTGAAGGAAATGCTTCAGGCAGGACAAGGTGGGTGCATTTCCCTCAGCCTTGTCCTGGGGCTCAGCAGCCGGGGGCTTTGGCTGCACATCTGGACACGCCGTGCCCGGCACAGCAGGAAGGGATCCATGGCAGCCTCGCTGCCCCGCTGCTGCTTCCACGCCCTGCAGGGCTGTTTCCCAGCCTGGCCTGGCTGCAGCTTCTCCCCAGCCTCTGCAGGCAGGCATTGGGCATCAGCTGACAGGCAGCCCAAACTGGAACCATGGCCTATTTGCACCCTGAGATCCTCTTTAATTTTCCAGTTTCTAAGCCAATATGGAGGGGCAGATGTTTTGAGGAGGAAGGGTTTTAGGGAGAGACCCCAAAACCCATCTGATTTCCTGAAGCCTATCCATGAGTTTGAGAAGCCTTGCCTCCTGAAGATGCCACCTCCCCAGTTGGGAACAGCCCCACCTGATCCAGCTGTACTTCATCCTTTCTCCAGAAGCAGATGGAGAGGCTGTGCAGAAGGAAGCATTTTCCAGCAGAAGCAGTGGCTCATTGACAGCCTCTGCTGCAGGAAGGGAGGCCATGCCAGGCACAGTCACAGGAGGTAATTGCTGTGCCTCTGGGCCTGAGCCCTGCTGAGCATTTATCTGTCCATCCTCCTCCCATGTGCAATGCCAGTGTGTCCTTCTGTGTGCTCTGTGCAGCCACAGAGGAGAGCAGAGAGGGAAGGGGCCGGGCCCAGGGCTGTGCCCTGGGGCTGAGCCTTTCTCAGCTCCTTTTCCGGCCCCAGGGAGCCTGAGCTGCTCCTGCTGCCACTGCCAAGCCCTGGCCCTGCCTGGGGCTGGGTTTGGAGCTGCTGGCAGCTGCAGGGAGTCCTTTCTGCCCCGACTGCCCCGCATGGGGCTCCTTCCATCCCAGTGTGGGGCCACTGCAGGCACGAGGTCCCCCTGGCCCTGCTCCTGAGTGGAAGGCAGAGCTGAGGGAGTGCCTTGGAGGGCACCAATCACCCATTTGCCATCACTGCAACTCGGGCCTGAAGGAGAATATTCAGCAGTGTCACAGGAGTTGTTCTGTCCTGCCTTTCTTTGCAGCTGAACCTGATGATGAAGATGACCCTGTTGACGAAGATTATATTTTTGATGAAGATGATCTGGCATCCCAAACCATACCCATTACTGGGCCTATGGAAAATGGTGATGGTAGGTCAGGGCCTTTCCCCTGGGAGAGCTGCCAGCTCAGAGCCCACAGCTTGGCCAGGGGGGCATCGCTGCAGGTGCCAGGACAGAGCCATGCACGTGTATGCCCTCGCCCTGCGCGATCCCCTCACTGCTCCTGCGGCTCAGTGGTGCCCGTGCAGCTGAGCAGAGATGGCAGAAGCTTCTGTGGCTGTTGAGTTACAGGGGTGTCTGCAGGGAGGACTTTCCCAGGTCCTTTGGTGGATGTTGCACACAAGCCCAAACGCAGGGGTGAGTAATGTGTCCTTGCTGACCCCACATGCTGAGCCCTGCTCGTGTGGCATCCATTCATGGGAAATTGAAATTTTTCTCTTAAGTTCCCCCGAGAATGAACAACAAACCTAGAGGAGACAGTAAATCCCTGGAGGCATCCAAATACATGGACAAGATGCTGAGGGACCTGGAGAGACACCGTGGTGGGTGCATTTCCCTCAGCCTTGTCCTGGGGCTCAGCAGCCGGGGGCTTTGGCTGCACATCTGGACACGCCGTGCCCGGCACAGCGGGAAGGGATCCATGGCAGCCTCGCTGCCCCGCTGCTGCTTCCACGCCCTGCAGGGCTGTTTGCCAGCCTGGCCTGGCTGCAGCTTCTCCCCAGCCTCTGCAGGAAGGCATTGGGCATCTGCTGACAGGGAGTCCAAACTGCACCACAGGCCTGCGATCCCCTGCAATTTCCCGGTGTCTGGGTAGATGCTGAGAGGCAGCTGTTTGCAGCGTGTAGGGCCCTGGAGCTGCTCCAAAACCCTGGGCATTTTCCTTGTCCTTTTCCATATTTTTGACTAGTATTGCCTGGGGCAGAAGGGCACAGCACAGAGCAATTTTGGTATGCAGGCTCAGGGGTTTGGGTACTGAGCACTCCTGGGCTGAGGGGCAGCAAGGTGCCTGCAGGCCCCAGCTTGGGGGGAAACAGGGAGCGAGAACGTCCAGCCCGCATCCACGGTGCTGCCAGCTCAGAAGTGCAGCACAGCACGGGCTCACGCTCCCCATTGCTCCCACAGATGCAGCCAGCCCCGCAACAAGTGTTGGCAACACCTGGAAAGGCAGGAGAAGAGTTTTCTGCTGGGCAACACCTTGTTTGAATAAGATGATGGCCATTGTGTTTGGTGCGGCACTTGGCCTTATGATGTGCTGTGCAGCAATCTGGTATTGCTGGAAGAAAAAACGGTGAGTGTTTTGCAGAGCTTTGCCTCAAGCAGCTTCCTTTGAAGGGTGCTCATAGTCAGGGAAACCATCCCAGAGAGGTTGCAGTGGAGTTGTGGCCAGTCCATGGCGGTCCAAGGAACACTGCTGAGGGTTCTGCTGCTGCCCAGAGCTTTTGTTGGCCTCTTCATTGCTGGGCCTTGTCCTGGGGGGCCCGCTGGGGCTGCAGCCAGTGCTGGCTCCCACTGAGGCTGCCTGGCCAAGGCAAACCCCAGGGGCACGGGGCAGAGGCAAAGCCCGGTGGGGAGGAGAAAGAGCAGGGACGAGATTGCCCTTGAAAGGCAGAGGCGCTCTGGGGGCCGCTCCTGGCCAGGGAGCCTGCCCAGAGCCGTGCCCTGCTCGCCGGGGCCTTGAGGGGCAGCTGTGCAGCTGGGCCAAGCTGTGCCAGCAGCTCCAGCCGTGCTGGGGAGCCTTGCCAGCTCTGGGCCCTGCTGTGCAGGAGGCTCCCTGTGTGCCACTGGCAGCTGGGGCCTCAGCCACCTCCTCTCTTCACAGGCAGCACCTTGAAGAAAAGCTGAAAGCGTCTGGCTGGCCCCGAGACCTCCTCTGCTGGAAGAGCAATAGCAGCTCTGATTCGTACCTGTTTTCATTTTCTTCTCAATGCTCTGTGGGGCTTTGAGGCCCCCTACCTCCAGGTCCAAAGGTGAAAGCCCCAATAAAGGTTGTAGAAGTGCTCAACTGTATATTGAGTGAGACCTTCCACATTCAACTCTTCTGTTGCAATAAAGAAGGCTTTGCTGCTGCTACCACCAGTGTTTGGGTGGCAGCAGCAGCAAAGCCCAGCCGGCAGCAGCGCTGGCTGAGCTCCATGGCCAGGAGCAGGCGTGGATGCCCACGGTGTGGGCAGGCAGGAGCCACGCAGGGGCTGCTGTGACCAGCGGCTGGGTCCCGAGGGCTGGGGGAGCCCAGGGGGCAGGCAGCAGCATGGGGCTCCTGAGAAAAAGCAACTCCGTTTTGTCTTCGTTTTTCATTTATAGAAATTAGAAATTTTTAGATGTATTTCAAAATATCTTTTCTGTAGAGAGATATCCACAAATATTTCTTCCCATACACTCTAGTAGTTAAGGATTTTTAAAAGTAGAATTAGAATCCAGAAAAAATGACCCCATTTTGCCTTCACTTTTCATTGTTACAAATATTTAGGAATATTTTTTGTAAAGAGAAATCCCCAGATGTTTCCACCCTTTTTCCAAAATACGTCTGAATTTTTGGAAGTAGTTGTACATTCTTGAAATTTTTTCCACTTATACAATAAAGAATAAAATTGCATTTCAGTGGTAATCTTTACTCTAGGAAGAACTAAGACACCCTGTCTCAGTTTAGAAAGACGAGAGTCTACTAAGGAAGGCAGGACCCTCCCCTGAAATGGAGAATGTAAACCCTCCCCACCCCTCCGAATTGTTATAAATTTTAAATTAAGGGGCTCTCAGGCAAAAATATGGGAGCAGGAAATAGCAGCTCTTTAACAGGGAAGAAAATAAAAGGATGAAAATAAAGAACGCAGTAAACTAAAACAACACTGACAGAGTCGGAACACAACCTGAAACCCTGTGGGTCAGGGTGTTGGTAGCAGTCCAATTGGAAATTTGGCTGCAGTCCTCCTGGAGTGTCAGGTGTGGTTCTGTTGGAGCAGGGGGGTTCCTGTAGAGAAGGGTGTAGTCTATCCTCTGAAGATCCCGTGGAAGAAAGAGGCAGCTGCTGTTCCTCTGGGGAATCCAGTGGAGAAGCCCTGCAGTTATTCCAGGAGCTCCAGATTCTATGTGGGTAGCAATGCTTGGCTCCTCCCTCTGGGCAGAGCATCTCACCGTGCGATGTTATAGTTCTTATCAGTTATGCAGTGACATTCAATAGCCTGTTATCAGCAGATGTCCCCTCCCAAGGGAGGAGTGATTGTGATCACTGAGAGAGAAAGATAAGGCAAACTGCCCACTTGACAAAAGACAGCTGCCATAGAGATGGTAATAGAATACATCTCGCCTTCCAATCTGGAATACACCCTCAGCCAGCCAGCCTGCTGCATAGGCTCTTTTCCCGCAGGAGCTTTGTACCTAGTCACAACCAACATACATAAAACCCTTTCCCAGATATTTCCTGGGATTTTTGACAAGCTCACGTCTTAGTCTGCTCAGACAAACTTTGAGCACAGTGGGAATATCTTCAAGTTGACATCTTTGTGGAACCCCCCTCAGTTCTAGAGCAGGGCCTTCTCTCAGCTTCCTGCTGCCCCCGGGCTCTCCTCCCGGCCTGCTGGGCTTTCTTGGGTGGCACAGCCTGTGCCTAGGGGCGGCAAGGTGCCTGCAGGCCCCAGCTCTGGGGGAAACAGAGAACGTCCTGCCCACATCCACCGTGCTGCCAGCTCAGCAGTGCAGCACAGCACGGGCTGACACTCCCCATTGCTCCCACAGGTGCAGCTGGAACCACAGCACATGTTCCTGATTCCCAGAAGGGCCCTGGAGAGGGTTTCTGTCAGGGAACAGGCTGCTGGCTGTGGTTACTGGCACACCTGCTTGTTTTGGAGCTTATCTTCATCTTATGCTGTGTCAGAATTTGAACTTACTTTTAGTGAAGACAGTGAGTGTTTAGTTCACCTTTCCCTCAAACAGCTTCTTTTGAAAGTCTGCCGCAGACTGGAAACATTCCCAGTGAGGCTGCGATGTAGGTGTGGCCAGTCCATGATTGTCCAAAGAACTCTGCTGAGGGTTCTGCTGCTGCCCAGAGCTTTCATTGGCCTCCTCATTGCCGGACCTTGTCCTGGAGGGCCCGCTGGGGCTGCAGCCAGTGCTGGCTCCCACTGAGGCTGCCTGGCCAAGAGCAGCCCCAGGGGCACAGGGCAGAGGCAGAGCAAGGTGGGGAGGAGAAAGTGCAGGGACGAGATTGCCCTTGAAAGGCAGAGGCGCTCTGGGGCCCGCTCCTGGCCAGGGAGCCTGACCAGAGCCGTGCCCTGCTCGCCGGGGCCTTGAGGGGCAGCTGTGCAGCTGGGCCAAGCTGTGCCAGCAGCTGCAGCCGTGCTGGGGAGCCTTGCCAGCTCTGGGCCCTGCTGTGCAGGAGGCTCCCTGTTTGCCACTGGCAGCTGGGGCCTCAGCCACCTCCTCTCTCCACAGTTCCACCTCTGCACAAGAGTTGTAAGACAGTGTCTACACGTCCCACCCAAACAGCTGCACCAGCTCCTCCAACAGTTAGAAGGGCCTGGGCAACCCTCTGAAGAGTTCTGAGAAGAAGGCTCCAGAACAGTCATCTACAAGGAAACCTCCTATTCTCCTGTAGATCCCACTGACACCTCCTCTCCCCATGTGTATCCCCAAGCTACTTTCATCTCTTATTGATCCTCCTCTGTCCCGTCCTGACTTCTTCTATAGACTCCAGCAGCAGCCCAGCACCCTCCAGCCCCTCCTGAGACCAACATGTCCCTTCCTCTGCCTCCAAGCCCCCTGGCCCTGCCGTCTAAACAGCACTGAAGTTAACCCTGCTCTCTGCCAGGCTAGGTGATGGCCCTTTCTCTTGTTGCACTAAAGGGAAGGTGCCGTCACGCCAGTGTTTGGGTGGCAGCAGCAGCAAAGCCCAGCCGGCAGCAGCGCTGGCTGGGCTCCATGGCCAGGAGCAGGCGTGGATGCCCACGGTGTTGGCAGGCAGGAGCCAGGCAGGGGCTGCTGTGACCAGCGGCAGGGTCCCGAGGGCTGGGGGAGCCCAGGGGGCAGGCAGCAGCATGGGGCTCCTGAGATAAAGCAACCCCATTTTCTTAGTTTTTCAGTTTTAGAAATTTGAAATTTCTAGAAAGATGTAGAAATATTTTTTCTGTAGAGAGACATGCCCAAATATTCCTTCTCAGTTTCTCTCACAGTTAAGAATTTTTTTAAGTAGTTTTAGAATGCAGAAAAAGTGACCTCATTTTGTCTTCACTTTTAATTTTTAGAAATATTTAGAAATATCTTTTGTAGTGAGAAATCCCCAAATGTTTCGTTCCTGTTTCTAAAACACATCTCTATTTTTGAAAGCAGTTTCAGGATTCTGGAAAATATATTTTCCCCTTATACAATAAAAAATAAAATTGCATTTCAGTGGTAACCTTGATTCCAGGAAGAAGTAAGAATGTCTCAGCCAGCCAGCCTGCTGCAGAGGCTCTTTTCCCACAGCAGCTTTGTACCTAGCCACAACCAACATACATAAAACCTTTTCCCAGATATTTCCTGGGATTTTTGACAAACACACGTCTTAGTCTTCTCAGACAAACTTTGAGCACAGTGGGAATATCTTCAAGTTGACATCTTTGTTTGCTTCTGGTGGCACCCCACTCAGTTCTAGAGCAGGGCCTTCTCTCAGCTTCCTGCTGCCCCCGGGCTCTCCTCCCGGCCTGCTGGGCTTTGTTGGGTGGCACAGCCTGTGAGGTTGCTCCCACATGTGACTGAGGGCACTGCTTAAGCAGAAGCTATCCATCCTCTCTGCAAAAACATTCATCACTGAAAGGCACCAGGTTTCTTAAATAATTTGGGAAAAATCTTGGTCATGAAGCATCTCCACCAAAAGTGGGGCTTTCCAGGTCATATCAGCACACCTTTCAGGGTGGACAGATGCCTTTTGTGTGCAGAGAACTGTCTTCCAACCCACTGGGCCTGAGGGGCATTCACTCCACAACAATGCCAAGATTTCGGCTGCAGCAGGAGGAGAAGCTGTGCTGAGTGAGAAGCTGAATCAGAAGCTTCAGTGTGCTCAGAAAGTCCTCACAAATAGGTACCTGTCAGTGGGGATGTGGATCATTCCTCTTGGGTTCTGGTGCAAACTGGGCATTTTGAGTAACATTTGCAGCCTGTACTGGCTCCCTCAGGCCTTACACAGCCCAAGGCAGCAAAGGAAGACTTGGAAAAAAGACTTAATTCCATAAAAGTGGTGTTGGGAAAGCAGGAGATTGCAAAGCACTGCTGAAAGCACGCAGTGTATATGATGTAAAATTATTGTTTAATTGATATACTGCAACATATTGTTCTAATGGTAGGAGGGAAAAGAAATAATGATCAGTTATCTCATTAATAATGTTCATTTTCTCTTCCAGTATTGTCAGCGGGTTGAGTTAATTATTAAGCATGACAGTTGGGCTTTAATATATCAGCTGTAGATTCCAGTCCCAGCAGTCTAGTTTAATAACTGGGTTTCTTTCTCCCTCATTTTGACTAATACCATACTTATAGCAATTATTAAAATTCATCATAGCACAAAAATAAACCATTTGAAACCTCACCAAAAATGGCAGCACAACAGAGCTCTGCTTAGCATTTAGTGGAGAATTCAGAACAGTTTCTTGGAAAGCAAGGAACAGCTTCTCTGGTAATTCAACAGCCGCAATGTGAACATGGACACTCCGTGAAAGCCAAGAGTGCTTCAGGTGAGCCAAGGCAGTGTTGAATAGGCTGCTGTCACTAAAAAAGCACATTCAAACTTCATGGGAAATTCCCTCTGAAAATGCAAATTCATATGTGGTTCTTTAGCTATAGGTAGTTCAGCCAAGCCATGGCAGTTTACCAGCACTGGCAGAAAGTTGTTTTAACACTGCATCATCAAACTGTTCTGGAGACTTCACAGTCTGCCTTGGAATGGCTGTAGGTGCCAAGTGGACACAGCTTCTGCTGTGAGGAACTTAAAATCCTCCTTACTGCTCTTCCAGACTCTTTAAAGACAAGGTTTAACTTCCAGCATGAGCACAGCTCTGCATAAGCTCCTTGACCCCAAAACCTATAGGCATCAAGGCACCCAGAAGAAATCCTGCACATTCCCACCATGCCAGAGAGAAATGGGGCTTATTCAAGGACTGACAAATAGGCAAGATTTTGAGGGGTGAGAGTGGAATGAAAAGAGAAGACTTGAGAAAAGCCTGGTGTGTATAGTTTTGGGAGAAAGGGCAGCAGGACTGTAAGCTGCATGCTCACCATCTCCTCCAGGTGCACACAGGGATGGAGCAGCCCCAGTGAGTGTTTTCAGGCACTGAAACCACTGCAGACTTGGAATCAATTCACAAGTGAAAATAAAGACAGAATAATCACAGAATCCCAGACTGGTTTGGGTGGGAAGGGACCTCAAAGCCCCTCCAGTTCCATTCCTGCCATGGCAGGGACACCTCCCACTGTCCCAGGCTGCTCCCAGCCCCAGTGTCCAGCCTGGCCTTGGGCACCGCCAGGGATCCAGGGGCAGCCACAGCTGCTCTGGGCACCCTGTGCCAGGGCCTGCCCACCCTCACAGGGAGGAATTTCTCCTTAACATCTGACCAAGTACCTGGTTACACAGACACCAGGAACTGTCTCACTCTGCAGCAGGCTGCAGTCAACGTCTGCTGAAATATGACGCACAGAATCCACCACAGGTTCCTCCTGCACGCATTGCCTGCACTCCTCTCAGGACACAGCTCTCAGAACCAGTCCCAGAGTGCTCCTGCTGCCCAGGAGGAGATGGGAAAGGGCTGTGCCCTGGCTACAGCCTTGGCAAGAGCTCAGCAAGAGCCATCGGTGTCACCGCAGCCCAAGAGACAGGACAGGGAGAGAATTTCTATTTGCCCTTTGAAGCTGAGAAGGGACCAGTTTGTGTCTGAACAGCATTCCTTCACACCTCCCCATATTATCTAAAAGTAGGAGACTTAGCAATTAAGCAACCCTCAGACGAATAATTGAGAAAAACTAAAGACTGGAAAGATACCAAAGGCTTCCCTCACAGGACTGCAGAGTGATGCATTGCTTTGGAACTGCAGATAAACCAGGCCACAACCAACCTCAGCCTCTGGCCACTATTTAAGAGCCAGGAGGAAAAGACTGGAAGCAAGAAAACACCAG
Organism: Melozone crissalis; assembly: GCF_028551555.1. Taxonomy (NCBI): domain Eukaryota; kingdom Metazoa; phylum Chordata; class Aves; order Passeriformes; family Passerellidae; genus Melozone; species Melozone crissalis. Next base: position 21,043,876 of record NW_026535807.1, on the reverse strand, counting down.
CTTACTACAAGTTTTGCCCTGAAACTCCATTGGCCCAGGAGCCCCAGGCTTTCCTGCATGATGCTTCGTGATGCCACGATGCTGTTACAGCCCTGCTCAGCTGCTGCACAGCCCATGCATCGTTCACTTGAGCAGCCTGAGCCTGGGAACACCAGAGAGTATTATCAGAGCACAGGGAATGCTCCTCTAACTGTTGGTTTGCAACATTATGTGGATAAATGATCGTCTGGGGAAAGAAACATGGCGTATGTATAGTTAATCTACTTAGAATTTGTTGTAAATTAATCATATTGAATATTAAAACTATTCCCTATTCTCACGTTAAAATAACTCCTCAGTATTTTCATCTGATCTTACCAGAAATGATGAAAAGCTGGACTTTGCTGTCCACCTCTCCCATTCTTACCTCTTGCACTGCCAGGAAAGTGCTAAATAGATGAATTGCCAGCTCCCTGCAGCAGAGAGCTGATCTTCTGGGCCCTGTGACACACAGATGAGGGAGTCAAACCACAGAGGCCTTTGGAGGCTAAAATCCTGTGTCTCTGTGGTGCTCACAGCAGCTGGTGCTAGGCAAGAGGTGAGCAGCTGCACAGGTGACCCGAGGGCTGTGGGGAGTTTGAAATCCCACATATTTTGTTCATGTGTCAAATCTGGGCTCTGTTTCCTGTGCTCACCCCATAAACTCCATAGGTGAACTGACTAAAAATGGCATCCCAGAGATCCCTGCAGATCAGCTAAGTGCAGATATATATCAGGTCAAAGACTGGACTCGCTTACCTTGGAGATCCTTTCCAGCTTTTGTGATGCCTGACTCTATAAACTGAAGCTGGCATTTTGCTCACACTGCATTTTTGTCATAGCTTCTGAATCAATCCCTTCAGAATATCCGCTGAACAAGTACTGCTCTCCAGGCAGCTTCTCACACAGTAGAGGGATGGGCAATAGAAACCACACAATTTTTTTTACAAAGCTGTATTTGTTCTTTTCTAGAACAATTTTGGAATCAAGTGCTGTAGCACAAACATGTTTTTTCAGGATTACAATAGCCTCTCACCTTTACTGGTTCTGCAAAGCAAATTGGGTGCTGAATACCACTCACACATGAATTAGTGACCAATTGGCCAAAATTTCTCTTTCTTGTCTCCAGCCCAGCTTAGCCATGACTCTGCACACTCAGAAATCACAGGGCAATGGAAGATTTGTCCTCTTAACAGCAGTAATGCAAGATGACTGCAGATGAAATTTTACATTCTAATTAATACTTGGTCCCCAGTGATGCTCCTGAGTGTCCTGGCTGTTCAGAGGTGTCCCAGCTCCCTCAAACACAACTGCACCAGCCAGGACATCTCATTTCATGGCCCGTGGCAGCAGAAACGCACTGCTACAAGGCTCTGAGGCCAGTGGGCCGCACTACAGAGCAGATGATCTCCAGCAGGGGTTGGAGGAAGAGTTCTGCTTTGAGCTCACCTGAAGATGATCAATAGCTGCACCCACCAAATTTGTTTTGTTGCTGCCCATCAGAACTAAGGAGAAGAATTTCTCAGGAGCTCCTGCCAACCATTGCCGTCAGCTATTTGAACTCATGTCCTTGTCCCTTTCCCAGGTCTGCTGTGTGAGGAGCCACCTCCACAGTGCTGCCAGACACCCTGGGGCCACCAGCCCCTGGCTGGAAGGGTTCCAGCCAGGTACTGCCAGCTCTGCGTGTGCTGGGGATGTCACCTCCTGCACACACACCTCGTAAACGCCCTATAAACCCCCGGCACTGGAGTGCTGCGTGTGCATTACTATCAAGTTATGTCACTGCTTCCATAATAAAATTATTTCAGTGGGTTGTAAGTCAGGTATAAAACTCTCTTTGGGCTAAAACTTGGCATGTCCACATATGCAAACACAATCACACAGCCTGATTTCTGGGAAGGGGAGAGACTGTGCATTACTCCTGAATTCTGCACAGGGGCAGAGGGTATTCTCACGGGGAGAAGCTGCAGAGCACCCGTGAGGCCAGTGGGGCAAGGCAGAGACTGCTGGAAATGGGACGGCCACAAACCCACCCATCACTGCCATTCCAGCCGCCTTTCCATCGGCCAGCTCCGGGAAAGGGGACGGCATCTTGTCTGCTCTTGGGGACGGTTAGCCGAGGGTTACATGTTTTCCCAGCTCTGTCTGAAACTCGGAGGCTACAGGGACACTTCAGAGCCCCCTGCATAGGCTGCTTCAAAGGAAGAGTCCTTGGAAGCTCACCGGCACTAAACCCATCCTTTAAACAAGCTTTGCTTTGCAAGAGTTTGGATGCTCCTTGACTGTTCCTGCAAACTGCAGAGGGAAAACATGTTTGCAGTGCCACGACTGTCCTGGGATGTTGTGTTGTTTCTGTAGAAGCTGGACTTTTCTGTTCCCCCCATCATGTAATGGCTCTGCCCTAGTTATCTTCTCCTTCCCGTGTGCTGCCAGTTATCCCAGCTCCTTCCCAGTTGCCTTGGAGACTAATGTATCCTTTCTCAAATCCCGCCCCGGTGCCCTGTCCGTCCCTCGGCGCTCGCACCCTTCTCTCTAGAAACTTCCAGCCAGAGCGTTGAGTGATTGGTTCAGGGAGCAGGGCCGCACCCTCAAGTTATCCCCATTGGGGTTGTCCCTAAGTGAATCTTTTGTATCCTGCTCCCCTCTGAAACTCTATTCGCCAGAGGGTCGACTCCTCCCCTGTCTCCCTCCCCGCTTGGAAGCTGTTGCAAGTGTCTCCCTCGTTCCCCGCCCGGCTGTCGGTTCCCCGCAGCTGGAGAGCGCTCTCTTCTTTGTGCTGGCTGCAGCCATGAGCCGTGCCACGTCCTAGCGCAAGGTGGGGCTGCTGTCACAGCACAGGGCGTTTGCCTCAGGCGCTGTCCCGAGCCACGGAGAGCGGGATAGCGCTGCCCTGCTGCTAGCGGTGCTGGATGGCTGGCGGGGCCGTGCGAGAAGGACAGTCCTTGCCCAGCTTGACCGCTTCACAGGGACATGGCTGCTGTTAAAGAGTGTAAATCGCGCTGCTCACAGAGGTCCCTCGTGCGGGGCCCTGCGAGCTTGGCACTATCACAGGAAGAAGAAATGTGCCGCTGGAAGCTGCATCCAACAGTGCTTGCAGAGTTAGTGGGAAGAGAGGAGGTATTTTTAAGAAGCATAAAGAAAAGCATAGAGGGAAAGGGAGCCTCCTGCTGTCTCTTGAAATCTCCCCCAGGCTGAACAAGCTCTCTTTGGGGCTAGAGACTGCCAGAAGCAGAACGGGGCAGTGCCTGCTGTAAACACGGCATCCTTGTGATGTCTGCAGCTGCCGGTGTTTGTACACTTGACCTTTTGTGATAAAGAGTAAGGACATTTCCTTCATGCTTAGTTTGCAAGTCTTCTAGGAAACACACCAAACTCCAGGCAGTCATTTGCTGCGATGTTTTGTTCCCTGAATAACACAAAACTCCACCTTCGTGTCAGTGTTGCTCTGGTTTGCTGGGTCAAAACCCACGTCTGGCCTGAGGGAGATGAGTCATTTGCCCGGGTGCTTCCACTCCTGCTGCAGCCCTGAGACGGTCAACATATAGAAAGCAAAAATCTAGGGAAAGAATGATAACAACCTCTTATCGTGTAATCAGGTGGTAAAAAAGGGGAGTGTGATTGAAAGTAAGGGTATTCTTATTTAATTTCATGCAACTGCATTTAGTGATATTAGTGGTTTGAGCATTGCTGTACATCCTCCCAACTAGAAATTACCTGGTTCCGCCACGTGGACTCAGAAGAATGTAACAGCTCCATCTTTTCAGGGAGGAGGCAGCACTAGGACCCCAGTGATTGTTTCACACAGTAGACCCGAGCACACAGTTTGCTCCAGCTCGGAGCATGGGCTCATCCCAGCCTAACAACTCCTGAAGGCTAAATTATTAGAAATAGCATTACCACAGGACGTATGATGGGTATCATGAGATAATCATCACACATCTGGATTTTTAAGACACAGAGCATAGTCTGGTGCTTTCCAGTCCCTGGTGACATGACCTAATAGCAAGACGTCCCTGGAGCTGCGCTAGTGCAGCACTCTGTGCTGGGGGAAGGAGGCACTGCTGGGCTGGGAGAGCACACAATTGGCAGCCCATGGCTGTGATTTACACAAAGCTGTTTGTGTCTTGTAAATAGATTTCTTTTCCTTCAGTGGTAGGGAGCCAGGAGATGCATTGGTCAGCAGCAGAACAGGGACCATCTTGGTGCAGAGCCAGGAGCAGGGGAAGGACAAGCCTTCCAGCCCAGAGTACTGACATGGCTTTTGAAATGAAGAGCTGCAGCAAATGTGGAAGGGCAAATAAGGCCAGGAAATCTTTTGCTGTATGAATGAACTCCCCGGTATTTATGATGCAGAGTTTCCAGGGATGTTGCTGTGGAGCTGGGCACCTGCTGGGCAACTGATTGTTCCCAAACTGAGGTGGGTGCCATGTTATCATTCCCTGGCTCTACCTGTCCCTATCTGGCTGCTCCTCAAAGCTCTGGCTTCAGCCCAATCTTCTGCCTTCTGAGCAGCAAGATTTAAATGGTCCTTATCATTCAAATGACTTGACTTCAAATTGAAATTATTTGATTATTTTAATAGGGGATTAAATCAGCTCCCTCTGATCTAATGGTGTTGGTGTCTGGGAACAGTGCAGCCAGGACTGAGATGCTCAGTACAGGCTGCAAAACCTGCTGGAAATGCACAACAGTATTTAGGTTGTTTATGACATTCACCTCCCATTTCCTCATGCGGCTCCTGCACCTGTACTGGGTGGGCGAGGCTGCGCATGCCCTTTGAGCAGAGATGAACTTTTGGGGTCAGCTGCCTAATGGCCAGGAGGTGCCAAACTGTTGGGGTCACTGGTGTCCTCTGCCTGCCCTGCAATTCATAGCCACCATTTCTCTCACCTCCTATTTCTTCTCCCTGGTACCTCTGCCACTACTTCAGCTTCTCAAACCGCTTTTTCTGTTTCTCCTCCCCTCTGGAAGTTGCCAGATCTTCTCTTCTCTTCCCAAGGAAGTGATGTGGGCTCATTTTCCTTCTCCAGTCTTCACACCTGGTTTGTTCCTTCCATGTGCTGGAAGATGCATTGGCAGATGGATGTGGAGAAAACATCAGAGAGTGAACCAAGTCATTTACACCAAGACAGATTGGATTATGTTATCCCTGGGTTGTTTAGAATCATGGAATCAGAGCATCCTTAAAGTTGGGAAAGACCTTCACAATAATCAATTCCAACCATCAAGCACCACCATCACAATGTTCACCACTAAACCACATCCCAAGTCCCGCATCAACATGTCTTCTGAGCTCTTCCAAGGATGGTGATTCTACCAGTGCCCTGGGCAACGTGTTCCAATGCTTTACAACCTTTTCCAAGAAGAAATGTTCCCTGATTTCCGATCTAAACCTCTCCTGGTGCAAGTTGAGACCTTTTCCTCTTGTCCTGTCCCTGTTCCCATGGGAGCAGAGCCCCACCTGGCTCCACCCTCCTGTCAGGGACTTGTGGAGAGCCACGAGGCTCCCCCTGAGCCTCCTTTTCTCCAGGCTGAAACCTGGAGAAACTCCAACCCACAGTTGGAGTTGATTCAGAGGAACCAACAAATCTCTTTTAGGTACTGTTAAATGATGCTGGCTGCTCTTAGTAGTAAAAACCAGAAAACAAACGAGATATGCCCAGCAGCTCAGTGTGGTGAGTTGTGCTAGGAAAGAGCCCACTCCAGACTCCAATGGCACAAGCATCAGCACCAGATTCTGCCTGGGATAACCTCTGTGAATTTCTCTCTCAACTTATGCAGCTGAAATAATAACTGATGCACATGAACCAAATCTTCACAGTGGGTACTTTTTTTCCCTGGTGTTTCCAAACAAAAATCAAACATGAACAGTGAGAAATTATTTCATCTCTACAAATGAGTGGCAGCATGAGAACTCAGCAATATGTTAAGAGAAAATCTCGCTGGTACACTGAATTACACTTTTCCTGGAGTGAAGCAAGCGCCCTTGTGATTGAAAAACTCCCTTTCCAGACTCAGAGATTGTTTTTAAAAAGTATTAAAAAAAAAGTATAATGTTCCAAAACTCAGCCAGGAAAGCAGCGGTAATAATTCTACCCTAATGGCTCTGAAACTAAGCTAGACTTAGCCTGAACTTTTTCAATTTGGAATGTATGTATAGACAATATTGCTAAGATATCGCTGCAGTAGATGCGTGCAGTGTGTGCTGCACTGCCCAGCTGCTGGCTCTGTCCCAGCAGAAACTGCTGCTCCATCCCCACGGGCTGCAGGCCCCCATGGGCAGGGCTGGGGCGTGGGGGCTGCTCCCCTGCATGGCCTCCCCTTCACATCCCTGCCAGAGCCATGGGCAGCTGCCTGAGGCCCCCGAGCGCGCTCAGGAACTGACCACTGCTGCTGGAGGTCTGGGTGCTGAGCCCCTGAGTCATCTCTCACTCGGACATGCTGACAAACAAAGGAGGAACAGGGCCTCAGTGGCCCGAAGAGCTGCCCAGAGAACCAGGAGGACCTGGACGAGTGGGATTGCAGAAGCAGCGCGGGGAGAACATCCAGGCAGGCTGCGCTGAGGCTGGGGCAATGGAAAATCTGCAGTGGGAAGGAAACAACACAGCGTCTGGTATTTTGAAACACAGCTAGAGTTTTCCTGTGCATTCTGACTAGGAGTCAGCAATGGTAGGCTGTGAAATTCCTAATACCTGTCTGGCCCTTGGGGCTGAGCTGTGGGATGAAGCTCTGGGAGGAGACCTGGGAGTGATCCTAGGGTGAGCCAGGGTTACCCATATCAGAGCAGGGCCTGGAACAGCGGGAAGGGATCCATGGCAGCCTCGCTCCTTCTCTACCGTTTCCCAACCATGAGCCAAAATACATCCTGAAGCACATGGTGAGAGAACTGCTCAAATGGAATGGTGGGTGCATTCCCTTAGCCTTGTACTGATGCTGAGCAGCCGGGGGATTTGGCTGCACATCAGGACAGGCCGTGCCCAGAACAGTGGGAAGGGATCCATGGCAGCCTCGCTGGCCCTCTGCCCTTTCCCCACCATGGGCACCCCGTGCAGCCGCTCCCAGGTTTGGGGACGTGTCTCCCACAGAGGGAGCCCAGCAGGACAGCTCAGTACCCGAGTGCCCTGAGCCTGCTCGGGACAATTCCTCTGGGCTGTGCCCGTCTTGTCTGGGCTGTGCCCGCAGTGCCAAGCAGCAGAGAGGGCAGCTCAAGCCTCAGCAGGGCTCAGGTCCAGAGGCACAGCAATTACCTCCTGTGGCTGTGCCTGGCATCGCCTCCCTTCCTGCACAAGAGGCTGCCAGTGAGCCACTGCTTCCTCTGGGAAATGCTTCCTTCTGCACGGCCTATCCATCTGCTTCTGCAGAAAAGAAAAGAGAGAGCGGGATCAGATTGGCCTGTTCCCCAGGAATGGATGCCACAAAAGCCGGGCTCAGCCTGTGGGGTCAGCAGGGACACACTACTCACCCCTCTGATGGGAGCCAGGCTGCTGTGTAGGAATTAGCAAAGGGTAAGGAAAAGTCTTCCATGCAGATACATCTGTAAGACAACAGCCACAGAAGCTCCTGTTACCAGGTTTCTGGCAGGTTGTCAAAAATTATTACTGTGTAGAACAGTGAGAACAAACCTGCAGGAGGCTCCAATGGCTTCAAAACTTTATTCAGCCAATCAGCGGGATCAGACTGGGCTGTTCCCCATTGGACAGGTGGCATCTTCAGGAGGCAATGCCTTTCAAAGACATGGTTAATTTTCAGTAAATCCCTTTCAACGTTTTGGGTAGGGTAGGGTTCTCCCTTCTCTATATAGTTGCCCCTTCTGCCTGGAGATGGGAAATTGCAGGGCATCTCATGCCTGTGGTGCGGTTTGGTCTGCCTTTCACCTAATGCCCAATGCCTTCCTGCAGAGGCTGGGGAGAAGCTGCAGCCAGGCCAGGCTGGCAAACAGCCCTGCAGGGCATGGAAGCAGCAGCGGGGCAGCGAGGCTGCCATGGATCCCTTCCCGCTGTGCGGGGCAGGCGTGTCCAGATGTGCAGCCAAAGCCCATGGCTGCTGAACCCCAGGACAAGGCTGAGGGAAATGCACCCACCATTCCCTTTGAGGAGTTCTCTCACCATGTGGTTCAGGATGTTTTTTGGGAATAACAAAGCCCCAGTGTGGAGAGCTTTTGTTCAAACATGGCTCATAGAAAGAAGTCTTGAAAATATACAGCTGATGGAAAAGTCAAATGGCAGCTCAAGGCAGCAATTCTCAAGCCTGTTTCCTTAAACAACAAAGTCCTCAGGCACATTTCTTTAAACAGCAGAGTTCCCAGGCTGTTTTTTCATAACAAGTTAACATTCTGTCCTTGGCTGCTTTGGGAAAGCAAAAGTGACAAACATGGAGGCCTTGAGAACCATTCATATCAGGTGAGAAAACAAATCTTGGTTTCAATAACAAACCACAGGTATTGAAAACAAAAGGAGGGATTGATGTGTAATCTGTAACCTATGATGAGCTCGGGTTTTGCAATATGTATGAGCTTAATTAACACTGTTATAAAATGTGCCTGGTGGATCAATAAATCGGAGTTCGATGCTCATCAATCGGATGGTCGTCTTCCTTCACTTCGTCACCCCAGGCCACAAGACAATCCATGAGCCTAACAACATCGTGAACCAAATGGTGACGGAAGTGCACAAAGGGAATGGTGAGTGCATTTCCTTCAGCATAGCAGGAAGGGATCCATGGCAGCCTGGCTGCCCCGCTGCTGCTTTCATGCCCTGCAGGGCTGTTTCCCATCCTGGCCTGGCTGCAACTTCTCCCCAGCCTCTGCAGAAGGCATTGGGTATCAGTTGAAAAGCAGCCCAAACTGCACCAGGGGCCATGCACACCCAGAGATCCCCTGCAATTTCCCAGTCACCAGGCAGATCAGAAGGGCAGGTGTTTGAAGAAGGGAGGGCCATGGCCTACTGAAAATTTTTTTATGATTTCCTAATCCATATCAATGTGATTCATAAGCATTGCGTCCTGAAGATGCCTCCTCCAATCTGTGTAATGGTTCCATGTGATCCATGTGTACAATTTTCTTTCTCCAGAAAAAGACCAGAAAGGTGTGCAGAAGGAAGCAATTCCTGGAGGAAGCACTGGCTCATTGGCAGCCTCTTCTGCAGGAAGGGAGGCGATGCCAGGCACAGCCACAGGAGGTAATTGCTGTGCCTCTGGGCCTGAGCCCTGCTGAGGCTGGAGCTGCCCTCTCTGCTGCTTGGCACTGCGTGCACAGCCCAGACAAGACGGGCACAGCCCAGAGGAATTGTCCCGAGCAGGCTCAGGGCACTCGGGTACTGAGCTGTCCTGCTGGGCTCCCTCCGTGGGAGACACGTCCCCAAACCTGGGAGCGGCTGCACGGGGTGCCCATGGTGGGGAAAGGGCAGAGGGGGAGAGCAAGGCTCCAGTGGGTCCTGACAGGGCTTGGCCATTTGTCATAAGGTTGGGCAAGGTGTCCCAGCAGAAGGAGGGAGAGAGGGGGGGCAGGAGGGAAGGAGGTAAGAATGGTTCTGGCACTACATGCTGCACTTTTCCCCAAGGCTTAAGGGAAGTTTCCCTCTGTGGCAGGGAGAGAGTCCCAGGGCCACTGGGCGACTCCCGCTGCCCCTTCAGAAATGTTACACAGGGCCTGAAAAGATTGTGGAGCATGACCAGGAGCCAGCCCAGAGCCTGCCAGGCCCCTTTGCAGCTTTGGCCACGTCCATTGACATCCAGCTTCCACAGGCTTACCCAAACCCCTTGCAGTACCCAGGTTCCAAAGCCAAAAAGAGATCCTAGCACCTCACAGAAACAGTTCTGTATTCTGTTCCCTTCTAGACTGGCGTTGTGACATGGATTCTCTGCTTATCCTTCTGGATGACAGTTTGAAGACCTTGGCACATGCTGGAGCCAAGTTCTCAAAGTCCCTTTTCAATTAGAGGATAATCAGTGTCAGTGAGGCAAAACCTAATGCATGTCCCACTTTCATTAATAGTAGAAAGGTTGTTGAATTCTAGAAGCCTGGCCCTGCTCCCTTCTGGAGCCCTGAGTGATCCCACAGGATCGCTGTCAGCGGGAAGAATGGGCATTTATCTGTCCATGCTCCTCCCATGTGCAATGCCAGTGTGTCCTTCCGTGTGCTCTGTGCAGCCACAGAGGAGAGCAGAGAGGGAAGGGGCTGGGCCCAGGGCTGTGCCCTGGGGCTGAGCCTTTCTCAGCTCCTTTGCTGGCCCCAGGGAGCTCTTGCTGCCACTGCCAAGCCCTGGCCCTGCCTGGGGCTGGGTTTGGAGCTGCTGGCAGCTCCAGGGAGTCCATTCTGCCCTGACTGCCCCACAGGGGGCTCCTTCCATCCCAGCGTGGGGCCACTGCAGGCACGAAGTCCCCCTGGCCCTGCTCCTGAGTGGAAGGCAGAGCTGAGGGTGTGCCTTGGAGGGCACCAATCACCCAGGTGCCCTCACTGCCACTCGGGCCAGAAGGAGAATCTTCAGCAGTGCCATTGGAGCTGTTCTGTCCTGCCTTTCTTTGCACCTGAGCCAGCTGGTAAAGGTGATCTGGCTTCCTAACCCACATTCAGGATTGAGCCTCTGGGAGATGGTGAGGGTAGGTCAAGGCCTTTCCCCTGGGAGAGCTGCCAGCTCAGAGCCCAAAGCTCGGCCAGGGGGGCATGGCTGCAGGTGCCAGGACAGAGCCATGCACGTGTGTGCCCTCGCCCTGCGCGATCCCCTCTCCGCTCCTGCGGCTCAGTGGTGCCCGTGCAGCTGAGCAGAGATGGCAGAAGCTTCTGTGGCTGTTGAGTTACAGGGGTGTCTGCAGGGAGGACTCTCCCTGGCCCTTTGGTGGATTTTGCACGAAAGCCTGGCTTCCATCGCAGGGGTGAGTAGTGTGTCCCTGCTGACCCCACAGGCTGAGCCCTGCTTTTGTGGCATCCATTCTTGGGAAATGGAACCGTGTTGCTCTAAGGTCCTCCAAGGGGAAAGAACAAAGCTACAGGACAGAAGAAACCCCATGAGCCATCTGAACACGAGGGAAATGCTGAAGGAAATGCAGCCGGCAGGACAAGGTGGGTGCATTTCCCTCAGCCTTGTCCTGGGGCTCAGCAGCTGGAGGCTATGGCTGCACATTTGGACACGCCGTGCCCGGCACAGCAGGAAGGGATCCATGGCAGCCTCGCTGCCCCGCTGCTGCTTCCACGCCCTGCAGGGCTGTTTCCCAGCCTGGCCTGGCTGCAGCTTCTCCCCAGCCTCTGCAGGAAGGCATTGGGCATCAGCTGACAGGCAGCCCAAACTGCAGCAAGGGCATGAGATGCCCTGCAATTTCCTGGTCTCGAGGAGGATCAGAAGGGGTGGTGGTTTTGACAAGAGAGAACCCTGTCACAACCCCAATAGCCTGGGCCTTATCCTGATCCTTATCCATGTCTTGGACAAGTATTGCCTCCTGAAGAGGCCACCTCCTGGATTTGCAATGATTCCAACTGATCCAGCTCTGCCGCTTTCTTTCTCAAGAGATGGACAGAGAGGCTCTGTGAAAGGCTGCATTTCCTGAAGGAAGGGAGGCTATCGCAGGCATGGGCTCAGCCACAGGAGGTAATTGCTGGTCTTGGCTCAACCCTCAGTAAGGCTGTGTGCCAGAAGCTCTTCCCTTTGTGAGAGGTTCTGACTTTTCCTTGACCTGTCTGAGCTGCCCCAGCAGAGAGAGGCAAGAAGAGATAGTTGTGGCACTGCCTGCTGCAGATTACCCCAGGGATTTAGGGAGGGTTTCCTCTGTGGGAGAAGGAAAATAACCATGGGCCCCGGACAGGTCCAGCCACCTCCCCAGGGATGTGTCACAGGGCCTGCAAAGAGGGTGGAGAGTGACCAGGAGCCAGGCCAGAGCTCCCCAGGCCCCTGTGCAGTTTGGCCTTGTCCATTTACATTTGGCCTCACGGCTTTACCCAAGACCCCCTTGCAGAGCCCCTTTTCCTAAGGCAGAGAGAGACCCTGTGGGATCTCAGTCTCTCAGAACTGGGGCGCAGGGTGAACCAGACCGCCCCTGGGGGGCTCGGGAGTCCTGGAATGTTGCCAGAAATGTCTGGTGGCTGGACTTTGATCCCACATGGGAGATGACATCAGTATGAGGACAGGAGGATTTCACTGGGGTGAATGGTGAAGGGACAAGTTAATTGGAGTGTGAGATACAGGGTTTAAGATCCCTGTACAGGGGGGTCTAGAGAGGCAAGATGGAGGTATTGGGGCGTGCCCTTCTCCTTCTTCTTCTTCCTCTAGGCCTCCATCTTCTGTGGTGGAGTTGGCACTCCAGGATTGGACCTTACTAGGGGAACACTGGTTAATAAGGGTAGAGGGTATTGGAGAAAAATGATAAATATTGTATACGTAACTCCGGGTATAAAGATAGGTGACCGCCCCAGGGGCTCTCAGTGTGTGCCCATGGCTGACTGCTGAGCAGAACTCTGTCAGGCCAAGAGAAAATCTTTTAGATAAGCAATTAATAAACACCGAGACCGAGAACAAATCTGAAGCTTCCTCTCGTCCTTTCGAACCCGGGGGCCCAAGGCCATCTTTGGGCTTTTCCCAGACCATCTAGACAGCACCAAAATCCAACAACTGGCGTCCGCTGTGCGGGCTATCTCCCACCAAACCTTTCGGGGGGGGGAAAAGCCCTGAAGAGCTGAAGAGCCAAGAGAACAGCACTGATAACTCCAGAGGAGAGAAGCCTGAAGAAAGAAAGAAGAAAAAGAAAAAACCGGCCGGGAGAAGCTGCAAAAATCAGCAGTCACTGAGAAATCCCATCTCTCAGCTTCTGCTGAAGACAGCTCGTAGCAGAGCGGCCTGGACTGGGACCAGAAAGGCGCCTCTGATCCATCTCTTGTGATCTGCTGGACGGAGAACAAGGGCCTCCAGACCACTCTGACGACAGATTCGGTAAGAAGGCCAAAATAATACTATGGGGGCCTCACTCTCCCAGGAACAACGGGAAATCTTATCCACCTTACAAAATGTAGCAGAATTATATACAGAAGGGATCCCAAAGAAAGAATTAAAACAGCTGTTATTATGGGCAAGGCTTAATTATCCACTTGCGGAGACATGTTTGCTGTTCGAAGTGGGGTTTTGGCAAGAAATTAATAGGCATTTATATATTTTAGCAACAAAAAAAGATGAGACAGCGTTAAAGCTACTCTCGCCGGCAAGAATCATGTTACAAGGTATTTCAGTGCAGTCTAAAAGACTGGAAAAGCAGCGAGAAGCTGCGGTACCCTCAGAGAAGGGGGCGGAGCGGCAAAGCTCCGGGAAAAAAATTGCTCTGGCTTTAAAAAGCCAGGGGGAAAGGGCTCTCGAAAAAAGAGAGCGGGAAAAAATATTAAAACCCCCGATCAAAAAATGCAACAAACCCCAAGGGCGTCCTGAAACTCCAGAGAGTGTGGAGGAGTCAGGAGCAGAAGGGGGGGAGCAGGAAGATAAGGGATCGGGGGGGGGGCCTGTTCGCGGTGAAAGCGGCGACGCGGCGGCGGCGGCAAGCGCGGGCAGCGCGGGTGAAGATGAGGAGACGCGCGCAGAGGGCGAAATTCGCAAAAACCGGGGTATAGACTCACACACGGGCGCGGGGGCGGCGAGCGCGGAAGGCGGGCTGAGGGAAAATGTGCAGGCTCAAAGGGCCGCCGCGGTGAGACGCAGGAGGCGCGCGGTTGTGACGTCAGATCCGGTGCGACGGTCAGCTCGAATCGCGGGGAGAGCGGGAGTGCCGGCGGGAGAGGCGAACACAACGTCAGAGGAGGAGGGGTCGGACTCTGGGACAGACCGAGGGGCGGGGACCTCGGAGGTGAAACAGGGGGGAGACGATGACGTCAGCTTGGGGGACACAGGAAGCAGCTCGGAGAGTACGCATGCGCAGAAAGTAAGACGCGGGCGGACCCGAGCCCGGTCCCCTGTGACGTCGCGGGTGAGGAGGGGCCGTGTTAGGGATTCTACGTCCCGGGGCTCCACACTGTCTCCAGATCTGGTGCCTTTGGTTCAGAGCCTCGGAGTCCCAGTCCCTTCCCCTCACGGGGGACGCCGAGCAGGAAGAGGAAGTGGGGCAGTCGAGATTGCTCCGTCATCCGAGCCAGGGAGGCCGGTGACAGCGCCACCTAGTGGCAGGAGGGCAGAAGTGCACGACATGCCGGGTCGGCTCGGCGGAGCCACAGCGCCATCTCGTGGCGAGACTGCAACAATGCAGCAATTTTTTCCAACAATATATAAAAAGAAAAGCACCTCGAAGAAGACAATGTTAACACAACAAAGGGATTATCCATCCTCGGAACCTGATCCACCGATCGTGAGACATTTTCTAAACAACACACAGGCAAAGCTAAGGGAGATCCTTTGGTTTTGGTCAGAAACCCAGAAACAGGTCAAATAGAGGGTCCTTTCAAACTAATCACTTGGGGAAAGGGTTTCGCTTGTATCTCCACAGATCGAGGTCTGAAGTGGGTGTCGGCACAGCACGTGAAGCCATTCCGGACGCGAGAGCACGAAAACGCTGATCCAAGAAACAAAGAGACGAGTACTCAGACAGAAGTCGAGACTCGGGCTGCGAAAAACGACCCAGAAGAGAAATAAAAAAGAAACTAAGGACCTTGGGGGGTTTTTCACACAAAAGCGAAGTAATGGGTTTCATGACGCTTATGTGCATCGTTCTTTCATTCATTGCAGTAAGCAGTGGGGGAGATTTACTTGTTAGTCAACCAAGGCAAAATGTATGGGAGGCTTTAGCTCGGGCAGCGAATTTAGATAGTATCTGCCTGACACATTCAAGACCAGGTAAACCGTTTTCAGCATGCATGGTTGGATTGCCAGTGGACCAATGGCCAGTTCCAGGGCACTCTGCAATTAACATTTCGCAGGTCATTAAAAATCCTATAAAAGAGTGGTGTGCTTGGACACACCTGCTTCCTGTGGCTTCTACAGAACCTCAGGAATTGGAGATTTTTGGGTCCATGACAATGAGACTCTGCATGCAGTTTGAGGCTCCAAAAGACACAAAGGCGAAAACTATTGATTTAACTCCCACTCATGAATTTTATAAGAATGCCTCAGCTTGGTGTAAATATACAAAGAGAACTACCAAAGGATCGATCCAAGTTCCGGTGCAATTGCCGCGGGGTCTGTTCTTAATTTGCGGGGACAGAATTTGGCACGGCATTCCTGCTAATGCCACGGGAGGTCCATGCAACATTGGGGAAATTTCAATGCTATCGCCTGATTTGAACATGTTAAGAGAGGAAAGGCACAGAGAAAAAAGATCAATACAGCAATATGCGGCAGATTGCAATGATGAAATGTTTTCTTGGGACAAGAAAACGAGTATTGCTACAGCAATCTTCTCACCTCAGACAGCATCGGGGGTGGCCTTGACTCAGATCGACCGCATGGGTTGTTGGTTGAGCAAACATGCGCGGTCTGTGTCTGTCACATTGGATGACATGTTAAAAGACGTCAGTAGTGTGAGACAGGCGACTCTTCAAAATAGAGCAGCAATCGATTATCTATTGCTCGCTCATGGACATGGGTGTGAAGAGTTCGAGGGGATGTGCTGCATGAATCTCTCAGATCATTCAAAGTCAATTCATGAAAATATCAAAAATATAAAGGACAGCATAAATAAGCTTGGCGAGATCACAGGATCATGGATCGATCAACTGGCAGAATTCTTTGACATCTCTCCTATTTGGAGAGGAATCTTAAAAATAGGGTTTTATGTTTTAATAGTTCTCCTAGTCCTCATACTTGTTGTCCCATGCATATTTGCATGTTTAAAACATGCAATGAATCGGATGGCGAAAAAGATCTTTTTGGTGCAAACAGAAGGGGGAGATGTGGGATCTCAGTCTCTCAGAACTGGGGTGCAGGGTGAACCAGACCGCCCCTGGGGGGCTCGGGAGTCCTGGAATGTTGCCAGAAATGTCTGGTGGCTGGACTTTGATCCCACATGGGAGATGACATCAGTATGAGGACGGGAGGATTTCACTGGGGTGAATGGTGAAGGGACAAGTTAATTGGAGTGTGAGATACAGGGTTTAAGATCCCTGTACAGGGGGGTCTAGAGAGGCAAGATGGAGGTATTGGGGCGTGCCCTTCTCCTTCTTCTTCTTCCTCTAGGCCTCCATCTTCTGTGGTGGAGTTGGCACTCCAGGATTGGACCTTACTAGGGGAACACTGGTTAATAAGGGTAGAGGGTATTGGAGAAAAATGATAAATATTGTATACGTAACTCCGGGTATAAAGATAGGTGACCGCCCCAGGGGCTCTCAGTGTGTGCCCATGGCTGACTGCTGAGCAGAACTCTGTCAGGCCAAGAGAAAATCTTTTAGATAAGCAATTAATAAACACCGAGACCGAGAACAAATCTGAAGCTTCCTCTCGTCCTTTCGAACCCGGGGGCCCAAGGCCATCTTTGGGCTTTTCCCAGACCATCTAGACAGCACCAAAATCCAACAAGACCCCAGCAGGCCATGGAAATGGTTCTCATCTCTACTTTCCTCTAGACTGGGACCTTGACATGGTTTATCTGGGAGCCCTGGCACATGACAGTTTGAAGACCTTGGGAAATGCTGGAGGCAAGTTCTCAATGTACCTTTCCTGACAACATTTGCAGAGACCAGGTGGCAAGAGCTCATAGATGTGCCCTTTCCCGTTCAGACCATCTCAAGGTTGATGGATTCAGGAAAATTTGCCCTGCTCCTTTCTGGAGCCCTGAGTGATCCCACGGGATCGCTCTCAGTGGGAGGAAGGAGCATTTAGCTGTCCTCCTCCTCCCATGTGCAATGCCAGTGTGTCCTTCCATGTGCTCTGTGCAGCCACAGAGAAGAGCAGAGAGGGAACGGGCTGGGCCCAAGGCTGTGCCCCGGGGCTGAGCCTTGCCTGCAGCCTGAGGATCTCCTACAGTGCCATGGGAGCTGTTCTGTCCTGCCTTTCTTTGCAGCTGAACCTTTTGGTGAAGGTGGTGCAGCTTCCGAACCCACGTTCAGGATTGAGCCTCTGGGAGATGGTGAGGGTAGGTCAAGGCCTTTCCCCTGGGAGAGCTGCCAGCTCAGAGCCCAAAGCTCGGCCAGGGGGGCATGGCTGCAGGTGCCAGGACAGAGGCATGCCCGTGTGTGCCCTCGCCCTGCATGATCCACTCACAAATTCTGCTCAGGCCTGGCAGCTGTTTGGAGGAGGGTGGGCCATGGCCCAGCCCCAAAATCCCAGATATTGTCCTGATCCTTATCCATTACTTTGAAAAGCATTGCCACCTAAAGCTGCAACCTCTATGAATAGTGGATCGTTCCATCTGATCCAGTTGTGCCTCTTCCTTTCTCAAGTGATGGACCAAACGTCTTTGCAACAGGAGGCCCACCCAGGAGGAAGTAGAGACCGATTGCCAGTCCCTGCTGCAGCAAAGGAGGAGATGCCAGACACGGGCATTCGTAAAGAAGGTAATTGCTGTGCCAGGCTAAACCATTGGCAGGGCTGTGTGGCAGCAGCTCTTCCCTCAGGGCATGCCCTTGCTGGGCACAGCAGCAGCCAAAGCTGGAGGCGCCTCTGGAGGCCTTGAGGCCTCTGGAGCTCGTTCATAGCCCCGGGGAAAGGGGACTCGTGCACCAACGTCCCTCCCGCTGCAGCTGCTCCGGAGCTGGCCCTGAGTGCCCAAAGGCCCAAGGCACAGGAGCAGCCCCGAGCGGGAGCCCTGCCACGAGCCCAGGGCCAGAGCCAGCCTTGGCTCCCGACTGGGCAGGGGCTGCACTGGGTCCTGACAGGGCCTGACTCTGTGCCCTGGGGCTGGGGGAGCTGTCACGGGGCAGGGAGGGCCAGGGCTGGCAGTGGCTGCTCAGGGATGGCTTTGGCCCGTGTCCATCAGAGCAGCGACTGCCCAAGCAGCTGCGCTGCCCCCGGGCTCTCCTCCCGGCCTGCTGGGCTTTGTTGGGTGGCACAGCCTGTGCCAAGGGGCAGCAAGGTGCCCGCAGGCCCCAGCCCTGGGGGAAACGGAGAACGTCCTGCCCGCATCCACCGTGCTGCCAGCTCAGCAGTGCAGCACAGCACGGGCTGACGCTCCCCATTGCTCCCACAGGTGCAGCTGGAACCACAGCACATGTTCCTGATTCCCAGAAGGGCCTTGGAAGGCCTTTCTGTCAGGGAACATGCTGCTGGCTGGGGTTTCTGGCAGGCCTGCTTGTTTTGGAGCTTATCTTCACCTTATGCTCTGTCCGAATTTGGACTTAACTGAAGAGAAGTGAGTGTTTAGTTCACCTTTCCCTCAAACAGCTTCTTTTGAAAGTCTACAGTACATATCAAACATGCTCAGTGAGGCTGCAGTGTAGGTGTGGCCAGTCCATGATTGTCCATAGAACTCTGCTGAGGGTTCTGCTGCTGCCCAGAGCTTTTGTTGGCCGCCTCATTGCTGGGCCTTGTCCTGGGGGGCCCGCTGGGGCTGCAGCCAGTGCTGGCTCCCACTGAGGCTGCCTGGCCAAGGCAAACCCCAGGGGCACGGGGCAGAGGCAAAGCCCAGTGGGGAGGAGAAAGAGCAGGGACGAGATTGCCCTTGAAAGGCAGAGGCGCTCTGGGGCCCGCTCCTGGCCAGGGAGCCTGCCCAGAGCCGTGCCCTGCTCGCCGGGGCCTTGAGGGGCAGCTGTGCAGCTGGGCCAAGCTGTGCCAGCAGCTGCAGCCGTGCTGGGGAGCCTTGCCAGCTCTGGGCCCTGCTGTGCAGGAGGCTCCCTGTGTGCCACTGGCAGCTGGGGCCTCAGCCACCTCCTCTCTCCACAGTTCCACCTCTGCACAAGAGTTGTAAGACGGTGGCTACATGTGACATCCAAACAGCTGCAGCAACTCCTCCATCAGTAAGAAGGGCCTGGGCAGCCCTCTGAAGAGTTCTGACAAGAAGGCTCCAGAACAGTCGTCTACAAGGAAACCTCGTATTCTGCCGTAGATCCCACTGCCACCTCCTCTCCCCATGTGTATCCCCAAGCTACTTTCATCTCTTATTGATCCTCCTCTGTCCCATCCCGACCTCTTCTATAGACCCCAGGAGCAGCCCAGCACCCTCCAGCCCCTCCTGAGACCAACATGTCCCTTCCTCTGCCCCTGAGCCCCCTGGCCCTGCCCTCTAAATAACACTGAAATAAACCTTGCTCTCTGCCAGGCTAGGTGATGGCCCTTTCTCTTGTTGCACTAAAGGGAAGGTGCCGTCACGCCAGTGTTTGGGTGGCAGCAGCAGCAAAGCCCAGCCGGCAGCAGCGCTGGCTGAGCTCCATGGCCAGGAGCAGGCGTGGATGCCCACGGTGTGGGCAGGCAGGAGCCAGGCAGGGGCTGCTGTGACCAGCGGCTGGGTCCCGAGGGCTGGGGGAGCCCAGGGGGCAGGCAGCAGCATGGGGCTCCTGAGATAAAGCAATCCCATTTTCTTAGTTTTTCAGTTTTAGAAATTTGAAATTTGTAGAAAGATGTAGGAATATTTTTTCTGTAGAGAGACATCCCCAAATATTTCTTCCCAGTTTCTCTAATAGTTAAAGATTTTTCTAAGTAGTTTTAGAATCCAGAAAAAGTCACCTCATTTTGTCTTCACTTTTAATTTTTAGAAATATTTAGAAATATCTTTTGTAGAGAGAAATCCCCGAATATTTCGTTCCTGTTTCCAAAACGCATCTGTATTTTTGAAACTAGTTTTAGAGTTTTGGAAAATATATTTTCCTCGTATACAATAAAAAATAAAATTGCATTTCAGTGGTAATCTTTATTCTAGGAAGAAGTAAGACCTCCTCAGCCATCCTGCTGCAGAGGCTCTTTTCCCGCAGGAGCTTTCTACCTAGTCACAATCAACATACGTAAAACCTTTTCCCAGATATTTCCTGGGACTTTTGACAAGCTCACGTCTTACTCTTCTCAGACAAACTTTGAGCACAGTGGGAATATCTTCAAGTTACCATCTTTGTTTGCTTCTGGTGGCACCCCACTCAGTTCTAGAGCAGGGCCTTCTCTCAGCTTCCTGCTGCCCCCGGGCTCTCCTCCCGGCCTGCTGGGCTTTGTTGGGTGGCACAGCCTGTGCCAAGGGGCGGCAAGGAGCCTGCAGGCCCCAGCTCTGGGGGAAACGGAGAACGTCCTGCCCACATCCACCGTGCTGCCAGCTCAGCAGTGCAGCACAGCACGGGCTGACGCTCCCCATTGCTCCCACAGGTGCAGCTGGAACCACAGCACATGTTCCTGATTCCCAGAAGGGCCTTGGAAGGCCTTTCTGTCAGGGAACAGGCTGCTGGCTGGGGTTTCTGGCAGGCCTGCTTGTTTTGGAGCTTATCTTCACCTTATGCTCTGTCCGAATTTGGACTTAACTGAAGAGAAGTGAGTGTTTAGTTCACCTTTCCCTCAAACAGCTTCTTTTGAAAGTCTACAGTACATATCAAACATGCTCAGTGAGGCTGCGGTGTAGGTGTGGCCAGTCCATGATTGTCCATAGAACTCTGCTGAGGGTTCTGCTGCTGCCCAGAGCTTTTGTTGGCCTCCTCATTGCTGGGCCTTGTCCTGGGGGGCCCGCTGGGGCTGCAGCCAGTGCTGGCTCCCACTGAGGCTACCTGGCCAAGAGAAACCCTCAGGGCAGAGGCAAAGCCCGGTGGGGAGGAGAAAGAGCAGGGACGAGATTGCCCTTGAAAGGCAGAGGCGCTCTCGGGCCCGCTCCTGGCCAGGGAGCCTGCCCAGAGCCGTGCCCTGCTCGCCGGGGCCTTGAGGGACAGCTGTGCAGCTGGGCCAAGCTGTGCCAGCAGCTGCAGCCGTGCTGGGGAGCCTTGCCAGCTCTGGGCCTGCTGTGCAGGAGGCTCCCTGTGTGCCACTGGCAGCTGAGGCCTCAGCCACCTCCTCTTTTCACAGGAGCGCCTCTGCAGCTTCACAAGACCGGCCAAGTAACTCAGGCAGGGGGAACTGGACCTGTCATCTCTCATTTCCATGCCCGTGTCCCTTGTCCCTGCCATGGCTGCAATACCACTTTGTTGCTGGGGTCATGCTGTTGCCACCACCACCCAGAACAGGACCCTCTGTCCCCAGTGGGACTGGCTGTGCTCTACAGCCAGGCCAGGGTGTGCAGCTCTCCAGACAGGGAAGGGCCTGAGTACAGCAACGTCTTTGGGCTTCTGCTCATGTGTCTGTGAGCTACCATCAGCACAGGCTGTGCTGCTTGTCTAAGCACAGCCATGGGTGGGCATGCAGTGGCCGAGCATGGGACTCCTGAGACACCATATTTTGGCTTGGTTCTTCATTTTATTATTTAGAAACTTTTAGAAACAGGGTTTTTTTTTTTCCTAATAAAGAAATTGCCAAAAATTTGTCCCCTTTTTCCATAGTAGTTCAGGATTTTTCAAAGTAATTTTAGAATTCAAAATAGCTTTGAACATTTTTACACTTCTAGAATCAACTGGAATTGTCATCTTGCATCTCTGTGCCATTGTCCATTGTCCCTTCTCCACAGCTGCATTACCAGCTTATTGCTGCGGACATGCTGTTGCCTCCACCACCCAGAACAGGACCCTCTGTCCCCAAAGGTGCTGGCCCTGGTGTCCAACCCGGCCAGGAGGTGCAGCCCTCCTGCCAGGGAAGGGCCTGAGTCCAGCAGCATCTTTGTGCTTCAGCTCAGGTGTCTGTGTGCTACCACCAGCGCTGGTGGAGCTGCTTTTCTGGGCACAGCCAGGGCTGGGCAGACAGCAGCTGGGCACGGGGCTCCTGCGAAAAAGCGACCCCATTTTGTCTTCATTTTACATTTTTACATAGCAGAAATTGTTCAAAATATTCAGAAACAGTTTTTGTAGGCAAAAATCCCCATATATTTCTCCCCTTTTCCCACTGGAGTTCAGGAGTTTTCAAAGTAGTTGTAGAATTCTGAAAAATGTAGAACACTTTAATACTTGCAGAATAAAAAATAACACTGCATTTAATTGGTAATCTTTACTCTAAGAAGAACTAAGACATCACGAGGCTCCCAGCATACTGGAGAGCCTCTTTTCCCACTGGACATTCTTACCGAGCAACAACAACCAACCTTAAATCCTTTTCCCTGATATTTCCTGGGATTTCTGAGAAGCTCACCTCTCTGTCTTCAGAGGCAAACTTTGAGCACACTGGGAATCTCCTGCTGTGCAGGAGGGTCTCTGTGTGCCAGCTGCAACTGGGACCTCAGCAACCTCCTGTCTCAACAGGCGTCCGTCTGCAGCTTCACAGGAGCGGCCCAACGCCTCAGTCTGGGACACCTGTACCAGACATTCCCCATTGTCATGCCCATGCCCGATGCCCCTGTCACAGTTGCTTTCCCAACTTGTTGCTGTGCAGATGCTGCCAGCACCCAAACAAGGTCCCCTCCCCCTGAATGCACTGGCCGTGATCTCTGCTTCCTACTGAAGGTGGGCAGAGCTTGGCCCAGCATTTCTGTTGCAATAAAGAGATGGAGCTGTCACCCCAATGTCCGGGTGGCAGCAGCAGCAAACCCCACCTGGCAGCCGCACTGGCTCAGCTCTGTGCGCAGGAGCAGCCGTGGATGCCCACGGTGTGGGCAGGCAGGAGCCAGGCAGGGGCTGCTGTGACCAGCGGCGGGGTCCCCAGGGCTGGGGGAACCCATGCTGAGCGTCCCTGGGCTGAGGGCACATTTCCTTCCCCAGCATCATCTGGGCTTAGACTTCCACCAGTGGCAAGCCCAGGAAAAGAGGGAAGCCATCAAGAGCATCTCCATGGACACAGTCTAACCCACAATGTCAGCAGGTGACAAATAAGGTTTTGCTGAGGAGTGGACCTGGGATACAGGAAAACAATCAAGGCAGTTCATTTCTACAGACGGGAGCACACCCTGAGGGTACAGCTGAGGCCATGAGGTCACAGCAGGCTCAGGGGTCACAGCAGGCTGAGGTCACAGCAGGCTCAGGGGTCACAGCAGGCTGAGGTCACAGCAGGCTCTGAGGTCACAGATGTCCCAGACCCGGTGGTTGCACAGCAGCACAAGCAGCGAGCAGTCAGTGCTTGAGCACAACTGTTGCGGCAGCAGCAGCGGCGGTGGCAGCAGTGGTGCTGACATTGGGACAGCGGTGACAGGACAGCGGTGGCAGCAAGAGCTGCGGGACTGGCAGAGGGCAAGGCAGCATGGCCCTTGCTCTGCGCCTCTTCCTCTTGCTCCTCCTGGCCGTGGCCCTGCCTGCCAGGGCTGCCCAGGCTGCTCCGCTGCAAGCGCGGCGAGCAGGTGAGCCGGCAGCCTGGCTCCCCTTTCCCGGGACAGCGCTCCCTGCTCCCCGGGAAGCGCTGGGGAAGGTTTTCCCCAGGTCTTTAGGGAGGGTTTCCTCTGGGAAAGGGAGAGAGCCCCCAGGGCCCTGGGCAGCCCCTGATTCCTCTCCAGGGATGTGTCACAGGGCCTGCAAAGAGGGTGCAGAGTGACCAGGAGCCAGCCCAGAGCTCCCCAGGCCCCTGTGCAGTTTGGCCTTGTCCATTCACATCTAGCTCCCATAGCCTTAACCAACCCCTTTTGCAGTGCCCTGTTCCCAAATGCAGAAGTGGATCCCAGCACACAAAGGAAATGGTACATGTCTTTGCTCCATTCTAGATTTGGATCACAACTTGGAGGATTTGGAAGTCCGGGTGAATGACATTTTGAATGTCTTGGAGAATGCCAAAGGCAAGTTCTGAATTTCCCTTTTTACTGGCAAAATAATCAGTGTCCATGTGGCAAGAGCTCACCCATTGGGCATTTTTGTTAACGTTAAATCAGGGCTGAAGAATTCTGTAAACCTTGCCCCGCTCCTTTCTAGAGCACTGAAGGATCCCACAGGATCGCTGTCAGTGCGAGGAAGGAGCATTTAGCTGTCCATCCTGCTTCCATGTGCAATGCCACTGTGTCCTTCTGTGTGCTCTGTGCAGTCACAGAGAAGAGTAGAACAGGCAGGGGCCAGGCCCAGGGCTGTGCCCTGGGGCTGAGGCTTGCCACAGGCGGAGGATCTCCTACAGTGCCAAGGGTGCTGTTCTGTCCTGCCTTTCTTTGCAGCTGAACCTCTTGGTGAAGGTGATCTGGCTTCCCAAACCACATCCAGGACTGAGCCTCTGGGAGATGGTGAGGGTAGGTCAAGGCCTTTCCCCTGGGAGAGCTGCCAGCTCAGAGCCCAAAGCTCGGCCAGGGGGGCATCGCTGCAGGTGCCAGGACAGAGCCATGCACGTGTGTGCCCTCACCCTGCGCAATCCCCTCACCACTCCTGCGGCTCAGTGGTGCCCGTGCAGCTGAGCAGAGATGGCAGAAATTTCTGTGGCTGATGTGTTACAGATGTGTCTGCAGGGAGGGCTTTTCCTGTCCCTGTATTGATTCCTACACAGAAGCCAGGCTCCCGTCACAGGGGTGAGTAGTGTGTCCCTGCTGACCCCACAGGCTGAGCCCTGTTTTTGTGGCATCCATTCATGGGAAAGGGAACCATGTTGCTCTAAGGTCCTCCAAGGGGAAAGAACAAAGCTACAGAACAGAAGAAAGCCAACGAGCCCACTGAACACATGAGGGAAATGCTGAAGGAAATGCAGCAGGCAGGACAAGGTGGGTGCATTCCCCGAGCCTTCACCTGCGGCTCTGGAGCCGAGGGCTTTGGCTGCACATCTGGACACGCCGAGCCCGGCACAGCAGGAAGGGATCCATGGCAGCCTCGCTGCCCCACTGCTGGTTCCACACCCTCTAGGGCTGTTTGCCAGCCTGGCCTGGCTGCAGCTTCTCCCCAGCCTCTGCAGGAAGGCATTGGGCATCAGCTGACAGGCAGACCAAACTGCACCACAGGCATGAGATGCCCTGCAATTTCCCATCTCCAGGCAAATCAGAACGGGCACCTATATAAAGAAGGGAGAGCCCTGCCCTACCCAAAACGCTGAAAGGGATTTGCTGAATCTTAACCATATCTTTGAAAGGCATTACCACCTGAAGATGCCACCTCTCCAATGGGGAACAGCCCAGTCTGATCCAACTCTCTCTTTTCTTTTCTCCAGAAGCAGATGGAGAGGCTGTGCAGAAGGAAGCATTTCCTGGAGGAAGCAGTGGCTCATTGGCAGCCTCTTCTGCAGGAAGGGAGGCGATGCCAGGCACAGCCACAGGAGGTAATTGCTGTGCCTCTGGGCCTGAGCCCTGCTGAGGCTTGAGCTGCCCTCTCTGCTGCTTGGCACTGCGGGCACAGCCCGGACAAGACGGGCACAGCCCAGAGGAATTGTCCCGAGCAGGCTCAGGGCACTCGGGTACTGAGCTGTCCTGCTGGGCTCCCTCCGGGGGAGACACGTCCCCAAACCTGGGAGCGGCTGCACGGGGTGCCCATGGTGGGGAAAGGGCAGAGGGGAGATCAACGCTGCAGTGGGTCCTGACAGGGCTTGGACATGTGCCCCTGTGTTGGGGGATTTGTCCCAGGGGACAGAGGGACGCAGAGATAGAAGTAGGTAGAAAGCGAGGGAGAAAGAACAGCAGGGATGGAGGGGGACAGGTGGATAGGCTGTGGCACTGCCTGCTGCAGTTTTCCCCAGGGATTTAGCAAGAGTTTCAGCTGTGGAAGTGAGAGCACCCAGGGCCCTGGGTGTCTTCAGCCACCCCACCAGGGATGTTGCACAGGGCATGGAAAGAGGGTGCAGAGTGACCAGGAGCCTGCCCAGAGCTCCCCAGGCCCCTGTGCAGCTTTGGCCATGTCCATTCACGTCTGGTTCCTACAGCCTTACGCTACCCCCCTGTAGTGCTCATTTCCATGGGGCAGACGGGGCTCCCAACACACCCTGAAAAATGTTCTCATCTTTGTTTTTATTCTAGATGACGTTCCTGCAAAGGTTTCTCCGTTAGATTGGTTCAATACAGTTTTGAAGCCTTTGGAGCCTCCTTCAGGTATGTTCTCACTGTCCTACACAGTAATAATTGTTGACAACTTTGCAGCAGCCAGGTAAGACAAGCAACTGTGGCTGTTGTGTTACAGATGTGTCTGCAGGGAGGACTTTTCCTGCCCCTCTGCTGATACCTACACAGAAGCCTGGCTCCAATCGCAGGGGTGAGTAGTGTTGTCCCTGCTGACGCCAGAGGCTGTGCCGTGCTTCTGTGGCATCCATTCCTAGGAAATGGAACTACTTTCTGTTAAGGTCCTCTGAGAGGGAAGAACAAAGCCCTAGGACACAAGAAACCTTATGAGCCAAACAACATCCTGAAACGAATGGTGACCGAACTGCTCAAAGGAAATGGTGAGAGCATTTCCCTCAGCCTTGTCCTGGGGCACAGCAGCCAGGGGCTTTGGCTGCACATCGGGACACGCCGTGCCCGGCACAGCGGGAAGGGATCCATGGCAGCCTCGCTGCCCCGCTGCTGCTTCCACGCCCTGCAGGGCTGTTTGCCAGCCTGGCCTGGCTGCAGCTTCTCCCCAGCCTCTGCAGGAAGGCATTGGGCATCAGCTGACAGGCAGCCCAAACTCACCAATGATCCCCTGCATTTTGGTGGTCCCCAGGCACATCCTCAGGTGTGGCTGCTTGGAGGAGGGAGGGCCATAGCCAGCCCCAAATGCCTGTGGGGATCAGGATTTTCCTGATCCTTATCCATGTCTTGGAGAAGTATTGCCTCCTGAAGAGGCCACCACCTGGATGTGCAATGATTCCATCTGATCCAGCTGTGCCTCTTCCTTTTCTCAAAGGAATGGACAGAGGGGCTCTGTGGAAGGTGGCATTTCCTGCAGGAAGGGAGGCGATGCCAGGCACAGCCACAGGAGGTAATTGCTGTGCCTCTGGGCCTGAGCCCTGCTGAGGCTTGAGCTGCCCTCTCTGCTGCTTGGCACTGCGGGCACAGCCCGGACAAGACGGGCACAGCCCAGAGGAATTGTCCCCAGCAGGCTCAGGGCACTCGGGTACTGAGCTGTCCTGCTGGGCTCCCTCTGTGGGAGACACGTCCCCAAACCTGGGAGCGGCTGCACGGGGTGCCCATGGTGGGGAAAGGGCAGAGGGGAGATCAAGGCTCCCCTGGGTCCTGACAGGGCCTGGCCACGTGCCCGTGGGCTTTGGGAGCTGTTCCATGGGCAGGTGGGCAAGCAGGAGGGAGGGATGGAGGTTGAGAGCGACAGCTGTGGCACTGCAGATTTCCCCAAGCATTTAGTGAGGGTTTCCTGTGTGGGAGTGCGAGAGCCCCAGGGCCCTGGGCTGCTCCAGCTGCCCCTCCAGGCATCTTGCACAGGACCTGCAAAGAGGGTGGAGAGTGACCAGGAGCCACAGGCTCCCGCAGCCTTACCCACCCCCTTGCAGTGCTCCATTCCCCAAGGCAGAAGGGGATCCCAGCACACCATGGAAATAGTTCTGTAGGATCTGAGCTCCCTTCTCGACTGGCATGTGACTTGGATTATTTGGAAATGTTGGTGAATGGTACTTTGAAGACCTTGCCAGATCTTGAAGGCAAGTTCTCAATGTACCTTTCCTGACAGAATAATCTGTGTCAGTGTGGCAAGATCTCACTTGTGCCATTTCCCTTAAATTTCACTGAAGGTTGATCAGTTCTGAAAATCTTGCCCTGCTCCCTTCTGGAGCCCTGAGTGATCCCACAGGATCACTGTCAGTGCGAGGAAGGAGCATTTATCTGTCCATGCTCCTCCCATGTGCAATGCCAGTGTGTCCTTCCGTGTGCTCTGTGCAGCCACAGAGGAGAGCAGAGAGGGAAGGGGCTGGATCCCGGGCTGTTCCGTGGGGCTGAGCCTTTCTCAGCTCCTTTGCTGGCCCCTGGGAGCCTGAGCTGCTCCTGCTGCCACTGCCAAGCCCTGGCCCTGCCTGGGGCTGGGTTTGGAGCTGCTGGCAGCTCCAGGGAGTCCATTCTGCCCTGACTGCCCTGCATGGGGCTCCTTCCATCCCAGTGTGGGGCCACTGCAGGCACGAGGTCCCCCTGGCCCTGCTCCTGAGTGGAAGGCAGAGCTGAGGGTGTGCCTTGGAGGGCACCAATCACCCAGGTGCCCTCACTGCCACTCGGGCCTGAAGGAGAATCTTCAGCAGTGCCATTGGAGCTGTTCTGTCCTGCCTTTCTTTGCAGCTGAGCCTGTTGGTGAAGGTGATCTGGCTTCCCAACCCACGTTCAGGATTGAGCCTCTGGGAGATGGTGAGGGTAGGTCAAGGCCTTTCCCCTGGGAGAGCTGCCAGCTCAGAGCCCAAAGCTCGGCCAGGGGGGCATCGCTGCAGGTGCCAGGACAGAGCTATGCACGTGTGTGCCCTCGCCCTGCACAATCCCCTCACCGCTCCTGCGGCTCAGTGGTGCCCGTGCAGCTGAGCAGAGATGGCAGAAGCTTCTGTGGCTGTTGAGTTACAGGAGTGTCTGCAGGGAGGACTTTCCCAGGCCCTTTGGTGGATTTTGCACGCAAGCCCAGCTTCCATCGCAGGGGTGAGTAGTGTGTCCCTGCTGACCCCACAGGCTGAGCCCTGCTTTTGTTGCATCCATTCATGGGAAATGGAACTGTGTTGCTCTAAGGTCCTCCAAGGGGAAAGAACAAAGCTACAGGACAGAAGAAACCCCATGTGCCATCTGAACACATGAGGCAAATGCTGAAGGAAATGCTTCAGGCAGGACAAGGTGGGTGCATTTCCCTCAGCCTTGTCCTGGGACTCAGCAGCCGGGGGCTTTGGCTGCACATCTGGACACGCCGTGCCCGGCACAGCGGGAAGGGATCCATGGCAGCCTCGCTGCCCCGCTGCTGCTTCCACGCCCTGCAGGGCTGTTTGCCAGCCTGGCCTGGCTGCAGCTTCTCCCCAGCCTCTGCAGGAAGGCATTGGGCATCAGCTGACAGGCAGCCCAAACTGCAGCAAGGGCATGAGATGCCCTGCAATTTCCTGGTCTCGAGGAGGATCAGGAGTGGTGGTGGTTTTGACAAGAGAGAACCCTGTCACAACCCCAATAGCCTGGGCCTTATCCTGATCCTTATCCATGTCTTGGACAAGTATTGCCTCCTGGAGAGGCCACCTCCTGGATTTGCAATGATTCCAACTGATCCAGCTCTGCCGCTTTCTTTCTGAAGAGATGGACAGAGAGGCTCTGTGGAAGGCTGCATTTCCTGAAGGAAGGGAGGCAATTGCAGGCATGGGCTCAGCCACAGGAGGTAATTGCTGTGCTGGGCTCAACCCTCAGTGAGGCTGTGTGCCAGAAGCTCTTCCCTTTGTGAGAGGTTCTGACTTTTCCTTGACCTGTCTGAGCTGCCCCAGCAGAGAGAGGCAAGAAGAGGTAGTTGTGGCCCTGCCTGCTGCAGATTACCCCAGGGATTTAGGGAGGGTTTCCTCTGTGGGAGCAGGAGAATAACCAGGGGCCCTAGGCGGGTCAAGCCACCTCCCCAGGGATGTGTCACAGGGCCTGCAAAGAGGGTGGAGAGTGACCAGGAGCCAGTCCAGAGCTCCCCAGGCCCCTGTGCAGTTTGGCCTTGTCCATTTACATTTGGCCTCACGGCTTTACCCGAGACCCCCTTGCAGAGCCCATTTCCCTAAGGCAGAGAGAGACCCCAGCAGGCCATGGAAATGGTTCTGATCTCTGCTTTCCTCTAGACTGGGACCTTGACATGGTTTATCTGGGAGCCCTGGCACATGACAGTTTGAAGACCTTGGGAAATGCTGGAGGCAAGTTCTCAATGTACCTTTCCTGACAACATTTGCAGAGACCAGGTGGCAAGAGCTCATAGATGTGCCCTTTCCCTTTAGACCATCTCAAGGTTGATGGATTCAGGAAAATTTGCCCTGCTCCTTTCTGGAGACCTGAGTGGTCCAACAGGATCGCTGTCAATGGGAGGAAGGAGTATTTAGCTGTCCATCCTTCTCCCATGTGCAGTGCCAGTGTGTCCTTCCGTGTGGTCTGTGCAGTCACAGAGAAGAGCAGAGAGGGAAGGGGCCGGGCCCAGGGCTGTGCCCCGGGGCTGAGCCTTGCCTGCAGGCTGAGGATCTCCTACAGTGCCACAGGAGCTGTTCTGTCCTGTCTTTCTTTGCAGCTGAACCTGTTGGTGAAGGTGGTGCAGCTTCCCAACCCACGTTCAGGATTGAGCCTCTGGGAGATGGTGAAGGTAGGTCAAGGCCTTTCCCCTGGGAGAGTTGCCAGCTCAGAGCCCAAAGCTCGGCCAGGGGGGCATCGCTGCAGGTGCCAGGACAGAGCCATGCCCATGTGTGTGCCCTCGCCCTGCGCGATCCCCTCACTGCTCCTTCTGCTCAGGCCTGGCAGGTATTTGGAGGTGGGAGGGCCCTGGCCCAGCCCCAAAATCCCAGATGTTTTCCTGATCCTTATCCATTACTTTGAAAAGCATTGCCACCTGAAGATGCCACCTCCATGAATAGTGGATGGTTCCATCTGATCCAGTTGTGCCTCTTCCTTTCTCAAGTGTTCGACCAACCGTCTGTGCAACAGGAGGCCCACCCCGGAGGAAGCAGATACCGATTGCCAGTCCCTGCTGCAGCAAAGGAGGAGATGCCAGACACGGGCACCCGTACAGAAGGTAATTGCTGTTCCAGGCTCAGCCCTTGGCAGGGCTGTGTGGCAGCAGCTCTTCCCCCAGGGCCTGCCCTTGCTCGGTTGGCCCAGCAGCTGCCAAAGCTGGAGGCGCCTCTGGAGGCTTGGAGGCCTCTGGAGCTCATTCACAGCCCATTGGAAAGGGGACTCGTGCACCAACGTCCCTCCCGCTGCAGCTGCTCCGGAGCTGGCCCTGAGTGCCCAGAGGCCCAAGGCACAGGAGCAGCCCCGAGCGGGAGCCCTGCCACGAGCCCAGGGCCAGAGCCAGCCTTGGCTCCCAACTGGGCAGGGGCTGCACTGGGTCCTGACAGGGCCTGACTCTGTGCCCTGGGGCTGGGGGAGCTGTCACGGGGCAGGGAGGGCCAGGGCTGGCAGTGGCTGCTCAGGGATGGCTTTGGCCCGTGTCCATCAGAGCAGCGACTGCCCAAGCAGCTGCGCTGCCCCCGGGCTCTCCTCCCGGCCTGCTGGGCTCTCTTGGGTGGCACAGCCTGTGCCAAGGGGCGGCAAGGTGCCTGCAGGCCCCAGCCCTGGGGGAAACGGAGAACGTCCTGCCCGCATCCACCGTGCTGCCAGCTCAGCAGTGCAGCACAGCACGGGCTGACGCTCCCCATTGCTCCCACAGGTGCAGCTGGAACCACAGCACATGTTCCTGTTTCCCAGAAGGGCCTTGGAAGGGATGTCTGTAAGGGAACAAGCTCCTGGCTAGGGTTAATGGCTGGCCTGCTTTCTTTGGAGCTTATCATCATCTTATGCTGTGTTGGAGTCTGGTGTTACTGGAAGAGAAAACAGTGAGTGTTTTTATCATTTTAACCTTAAAGAGCTTCTTTTGAAAGTGTAATGTAGACAGGAAACTTTCCTGGAGTGGAGTAGTGGCCTTTCCATGATTGTCCAAAGAACTCTGCTGAGGGTTCTGCTGCTGCCCAGAGCTTTTGTTGGCCTCCTCATTGCTGGGCCTTGTCTTGGGGGGCCCGCTGGGGCTGCAGCCAGTGCTGGGTCCCATTGAGGCTGCCTGGCCAAGGCAAACCCCAGGGGCACAGGGCAGAGGCAAAGCCCAGTGGGGAGGAGAAAGAGCAGGGACGAGATTGCCCTTGAAAGGCAGAGGCGCTCTGGGGCCCGCTCCTGGCCAGGGAGCCTGCCCAGAGCCGTGCCCTGCTCGCCGGGGCCTTGAGGGGCAGCTGTGCAGCTGGGCCAAGCTGTGCCAGCAGCTCCAGCCGTGCTGGGGAGCCTTGCCAGCTCTGGGCCTGCTGTGCAGGAGGCTCCCTGTGTGCCCCTGGCAGCTGGGGCCTCAGCCACCTCCTCTCTTCACAGGAGCGCCTCTGCAGCTGCACAAGACTGGCCAAATAACTCAGGCAGGGGGAACTGGACCTGTCGTCAGCTATCCCCAAGCCTTTGCTACACGTGTCTGCCACCACTGCATTATGACCCTATTGCTGTGGATGCTCAGCCACCACCCAGTGCAGGAGCCTCCGTCCCCTAAAATGCTGGCCCTGGTGTGTGGCCAGGACCGAAGGTGGGCCCCTCCTGCCAGGGAAGGGCTTGAGCAACACCTCTAGGCTTCAGCTCTGGTCTCTGGGTGGTAGCACCAGCACTGGCTGATCTGAGTGTCTGGGCACAGCCAGAGCTGGGCAGGCAGCCGCTGGGCATGTGTCTCCCGAGACACCACGTTTTGATTTGTTTTTCATTTTCAGAAATCAGAAATTTTTAGGAATATTTAGAATTTTTTTCTTTTTATTGTTTTTTTAGAAAGAAATCTCCAAAATTTTCTTCCCTTTTTCCATAGACGTTTAGGAATTTTCAAAGTAGTTGTAGAATTCAGGAAAACTTAGAACATTTTACGCTTCTAGAATAAAAAACAGAATTGCATTTAATTGGTAATCTTTATTCTCAGAAGAACTAAGTCAACCCAAGACAACTAGTATACTGGAGAGGCTCTTTTCCCACTGCAGATTTATACCTAGCCACAAAAACGAACATAAAACCTTTTCCCTGATATTTCCCGGGATTTCTGACAAGCTCACCTCTCAGCCTTCACAGGCAAACTTTGAGCACAGCAGGAATCTCTTCAAGGCACCATCTTTGTTTGCTTCTTCAAGAACTGCCTCAGTTCTAGTGCAGAGGCTTCTCTCAGCTTTGTGCCGCCCCGCTCCGCCCCAAGCCTGTCCTGAGCCCTCTCCTGCAGCTGCTGTGCTGCCATGGAGCTGCTGTAAAACACAGCAGCTCTGCCACACCCACTCAGCAGGACTGGAGAAGCTTTCTGGCCTTGCCTACATTAGCCTGGTGGCTTCTCTAAACACAGCTTGAGCTTTTGAATGCTTGCTTTCACCTGGCACACAAACTGATGCTGCCTTTTTCATGGAGGCTAAACTCCAATGGGCTTTCAAAGCTTTCTGGCCAGCATACAGCCTGGGAAACCACTTAATGCAGCCATTTCGTCTTGAAAATGGCCCAGTCTGTGTGTATCAAAGAAGCTTGTTTAAATGCCGGAGCCCACCAGAGCATCCTTCCAGGGCATATCTTTCTGGCCCGCACCTCTCCCTAGATGACTGCCAAACAGCACCTTTGACAGCTCTTTTCTCCAGAAGCTTAGTGGCACCATTTTATTTGAGGGAGAAAATAGGGAAATGTTCTATGATATCATCATCATCATCCTCATCAAGACAATGAGCTGCAAATTAGTTAAATGACATCAACAACTCTTACTGTGGACTTGAGTCTCAGAGTGCAGCACTGGCTTTAATATGCCTTGAAACTGCAGATGTGCAACAGTCCTTAAAATCAGGTTGGTGCAGACATAATTTGGAGTCAAGCACAGCAGAAATCAAAAATAGGTGCGTGGGTAATTTTCTGTGGTGTGTAAATACAGATGGTGCTGCAGCATTATTTGAGACTCAGGGCAGGAGAGTTTCCCACGGCCCCTTCACGGCATCCTTCTCTCAGAGAGCAGCCCCAGCTCAGTGCTGCTGTTCCAGAAACACAAATACAGGGAATGCGGCCTGGCATGAAAGGGGAAACAAATGTCAGCTCCTCAGTGCTCCATCCCTCTGCCTTTACATCCTTACATATTACTTTTTATTTAAAACCCTCAAAGTTTACTTTTTTTTTTTTTTTACTTGGATGTAAAAAGAAGAAAACTCAGTGTGATCCCTGGGGTGGGGAGGGGAAAAGCAACGGTGTTGTCCCTACAACGAACAAACAAGATGCTTCTGCTGATGATTGTGGAATGTGAGTGGCTGGGACATTCAGATTTCCTCCCAGAGTTTAATGTTCCTCATTCAGACAGAGTCACACTATTTCTTCAATAAAAAGCAAACCCTGGCTCTCTGATAAAAACCTCCTTTCAGTTGTGGCCGAGGTAAATGCAGGCATGGAACAGAAAATAGTGTTGGAGTTCAACTCAGCTGTATGGCCAAATCACCTGAAAGCAAAGCTCTCACAGTTACTGCACTTGGAAATGTCTCTGTTAACTTAGAAATGAATAATGAAAATCGTCTCCTTTCCTTAAAGGACAGTTATATTGTTGTGTATTAAGGAGTAGATGTCAAAAAGATTTCAAAGACTTGGTAAAAAAAAAATCTTAGGGAAACTGCACTGCTCTCCCTGACTACCAGAGCTGCTCCAGCTCCCCCTAGTAAACATGTGTTGTCACTTTGTTTTAATTTGGGAGCACAGGCCCTGGGAGCTCCGGCATGTCCTGAGCAGGGAATCTCTTCCCAGCAGCAGGGAATTTCCTGGAGTGCAACTGGCAGCAAAGGGCCAGCTCTTCTGAGGGGGAATGGCCGGCCAGATGTGAAGGGAAACTCATCCCAAGGAATAAAGCATGAGGCACAGCCAAGGACATGGGGCAGCGCCATCATGTGTGGGCTCTGGGCAGCCCCAGCTCTGCTCGTCCTCATCCTGCAGGGACACGAGCCAGGAGAATCCCGCAGAGAGCCAAGAGTGGGATCCTCAGCAGATGTGGCACGGCAGCCTTGCTTGGGCTTCAAGGAATGTGCAGTTTACACTGCTGAGCAGCCAGCTCATTTCTTAAAGTGTTTAAACCACAGCAATGAGTTCAAGGTTCATGTGCAATTTTATTAGAGCAAAGACTTGCAGCCAACTGTTTATCTGGTATCTGGCCTAAGTGCTGATAAAGACTTGGCTGAAGTTTATATAATCTACCATTAATAAATGCAATTTACTACAGTCTCAGGCAAAGACATGACCACTGCTGGCTCCATTAATGGTGCACTCAGTGCAGGCCAGGAATTTGGTCTGAACAGAGACAAGACTTAATTCATTTCTTGTCCCTAAGTGCCTGGGATTTAGGTCAGGCCTAAGGCAAAAGATGGTGTCAATCTAAAGGCTCCATGTCAGAACTGTCAGGCTTTGCTAATATGAGCTCAGTTACTTTAATACAACCCAATAGTACACTTTATAATCCCAGCACCACGTCTAAAGCAAACTCTGGCTGCACTAACCATGCTCCAGCCCAGTGACAAGCCCTGAACATGACAAGATGTATGGCTGAGCTTCACTCTGCCCACCAGGAGTAGCTCTGAGGTGCAGCAGGACAGAGCCCAGAGCTCATAAACACCTTCTCAGGACTGGAGTCATCAAGATCAGACACACACAAAAACTCTCACACCAGGCAGTCCAGGAGCCTGTCTGCTCCCCCCTTTCCAAAGCCCAGCTCAGGGCCAGCCCCAGCCCCAGATGGGGGAGGTCTGTGGTGAGTACCCTGCTGCAAACTCTGCTAGGACAAACATCTGCCAGCTACAAAAAAGAAACCTACAGGAATAAATTTGGTTTCAATTGATGTCTGATCACAACAGAATTAATAAGGAAACCAGTTTATTTGGCAAATTCTGGCATATTTAAAACCAGCATAATATAAAGGTGAGGCCCCTGCACAGGTTGCCCAGAGCAGCTGTGGCTGCCCCTGGATCCCTGACAGTGCCCAAGGCCAGGCTGGATAGGGCTTGGAGCAGCCTGGGACAGTGGAAGGTGGAAGGGATGGGACTGGATGGGCTTTAAGGTCCCTTCCAAACCCAAACCATTCTGAGATTCTGTTAATCTATAATGCATTGCCTATAATAGATTTAAAATTTACATTTACAATTAAGGCAATGTGCACAAAGCTGATCCTTATGGAAGCTCTGCATGTGAAATAAACTCTATATTTAAAGGTACATACACTTTATAGATCCAGTTCCTCTGAAAAATTCCATAGCCCTATCTGAAAGCCAAGGGACATTTCTTTTCAAGATCTGCGATGAATGAGATCCAGACCTGGGACTGTTTCATAAAGCATCATCCATGCCAAAATCCTCATCCAAATAAAAATTCCAAGAACACTTATGAGGATTCCAAGTATTAAATACCTAGTTCTGCTTCATTTAAAGCAAAAGACAAATTTATAAATGCATGGATAAAGCACTTAAAAAGTATATGTCAAAAGATATTAAAAGGCAGACACCTAAAATAATTTTTAAAATATGACTCAATTAGTGATTTTTGGTTTATCTTTTCAGCATCCAAACAATGCCACTGTGATTTATTGCTAAAGGATCCCAATGCATTTACTCATCTTAACCTGGAATTTAATCATTAGAGTTTAAACTCTCTGGAACCTGACCTCCCCTGGCCCAGCTCCAGCTGTTCCCTGGGTGCTGTCCCTGTCCCAGGGAGCAGAGGTTGGAGCTGCCCCTCGGGAGGGGCTGCAGCCTCTGGAGCTGTGACCTCAATCTTCCCTTCTCCGGCTGAGCAAACCAAGTGCCCTCAGCTGTTCCTTGTGTGCCTTCCCATCCAGACCCTCCACCAGCTGCCGCTCAGCTCTGAATTTTGCAGGGTCTCCCAGGGGTGCTCTGCTGCCCTTGAGGCGCTGAGCAAGGAGCTCAGCTGCTCACTGTTATCTGGGGCAGGGCAGCACAGCTGCCTTTGGGCACCAATTCAGCTCAAAGCAGAACCTGAGCATATGGCAGCACTGTCACAGTGACAGGGCAAAATACAAATATCCATCTTATCCAAGATGCGGTTAAGGCAACCCCCATCATTTGCATTTGACACTTGCAGTGATTCATTGCCCCAGCTACAACGAGGCACTGTCCTGCAGTGGTTACAGCTCTGGCATGGAGTGAGCAGCTCCCCAGGCACCTCCTGCACAGCCCTGGGCCGCTCAGGGCAGGTGTGCTCCAGGAAGCCACCCAGGTGCTCAACATGCACTAAAATAAGCCAAATATTTTCAGAAATTTGGGTCCCAGTCAGCACATTCTGATGTCCCACTTGCAAGGTTAGAACCTTTTCTTTCTTTAAGAAGCCATGAGGACACAGAGACACCTCCCAGTGTCAACCCAGTGCTGCTGTGGGAACAGGCATGGACAAGTCCTCACCACATGGAGAAGCTGCTGGGAGGCCCAGAATATGGAATATTCTAACTCTGCCCCCCAGGATTCTCTTCAAATAAAAGAACATCAAGCCACTCACTGTGAAGACTGCTGGAATCAGCCCAAATTGAACACATCTAGAGTAAGTGGGGTCTAGGGGATCCAGCACATCATAAACTTTGCCCTCGGCTTCTTTGACAGGGGTTGAGGGGGATTTTGTTTCCCTAATCATCACAAATACTGAGTACACTGGTACTCCATGGAACATTAGTGCCCTTTTTTACTATAAAACTACCGTATTATCAATGTCTTTGGGTAGGTAAACAAAGGAAGAGCTTTTTGGTTTCATATGCAAATCACACTGTTCTTTCAGCTGAAAATGAGCATTAAACAATTTATTGGACTATCTCTGAACAACTTAATCAAAAGTGCCAAAGCCAAGAAAGGTCTGGGTGAGACTTCAGCCCTGCTGTCAGCCAGTTTCAGACCAGAGCACAGGGGCCTGCAGGTCTTACCATGGGTAACATGAACATTTCTGTATTTTCCCCAGGAAACTGACAGTCCATAAGACCAGCTGGACACAATTCTCCCAAAGGTTTGCTGTACTGAACTGAGACATGATTGAGTCCCAGTCAGCATAGTCACCACAACATGACCAGCTCAGGGATTTTTGGGATCTCCTGTCCTGTCCACAATGTTGTGATTTATGCCAAGTACACTTCTGAAAGTACAGCTCATTTCTGCTTCAGCCCAGATTTAAGTGACTGGATCCTGGACATACTATCCCAGGTTAAGTTGATTTAAAATACTGTAATTAATAGAATTAGACTAAATAAATATTCAGTGTCACTAAATTAATCTCACCCAAAGCATGTAACACACAGTAAAACAGAAGCATCTAACACAAATGCTGTCTCAAATCAGAAGGGATGGAAATTGTTTTAATCAGACCTCTATAGCTAGAGACTGTCATCCAGTACATATAACAAAAACTCTCAGCTCATTGCAAAATTGGTGGCTTTCCAAGCAATAAGGATTGTGATACATGGAGACATGTTACTAGGAAACTTGATTAAATGCTAGGGTTGAGAGAAAATGTTTTGACCTAGTGGGAGTCCTGGAATTTCTCAGAGCATTGTCTATTTGGAGCTGCATTTCAGCCAAAAGCAGCAGGCCAGCCTTCAACGTTAAATGGTTCTCCAGAGCACTTACAGCCTCTACAGTGGAGACAGAAAACCTAATCACATTTTAATTGAGCCACATCAGACTTCCAAATTCAACATGCATTCAAGAGACATTTACTCCAATTACAGCATAAACCCACTAGGCCCTTCTGCATAAGCAAGGAACTCAGCAAGGACAGACTGGAGGGCTTAAATGTGACCACGCACACAATGTCAGCACTTCATCTGACAGCATTCCCATGGAGAGGCTCGGGGCACTGCATTTCCCACTCCGAGGTTTGCAACCCCACCAAAGCAGCTGGAATTCCCATCAGCTGCTTGTAAACACTGGTCATCTTTCCCACTGCCATGTTTTTTCACTCTTCCCTGCAGGGAGAGCCTGATGATGGTGAGATTGCCACAGGACCAGAGAGGAGATTTCCTGGAAACAAGCCTGGCCACACAATCATGTTTCATAATGAAATGGACCAAGAAAGGGCTCATGGAAGGATTTACACAGTAGCTTACCACTTGTTAAACTAAGCACTTGTGGCTTGTTCATTGCAGAGCACTTAATCTGTTGCAAATGCAATACAATTTTAAACAACTTCATTTTAATACCACATCTCTTACAACATTACTGTACCTGTTCAATAAACCTGCACTCTGTTATGAGGTGGTGCTGATCCAGGACTGCACATTCCTAACAGGATCATCCTTAGAAACTTCTGCCTGCTCCTGTCATAGCCCACAGAAGGACATTTCTGACTCTCAGCACACAGATCACCCCACAGAGCTGAGGAATAAGGAGCACTTTGGTGGGAGCAGGTTTTAAGTGGATCACTGGGAATTGAACATCTGCTTCAACGTGATATAACTGACTCTCCCTAATTCAAAATCAAACCGGACAAACCAGGAGGAAACCTGTCTGAAGCCAGTCCTGCTGACTCCTGGCAGGCAGCAGGCCTCTTCCCTGTGGGCCAACACTGTTTGCAGTGTTGCAGATGGTGATGCTGAGCAGAGCCACTGACTGCTCCACAAGCTCCAACTGTGAGCAGCTCACTGGCCACAAATTCCCTTTGCATCCCCTTCACACTTTTAACACCCCAAGCAGCACCCAAAGATCTTTCTTGCCTCAGGCTTAAGAGATAGAAAGGCAACAGTGATAATTATTGCTTTAGCTGTATTTATTCCAAGCCTGATTGCACCCAGGGATGATTCTGCACTATTCTCCTTGTCCTGTCAAAGGCTCTTCCCAGATATTTCCATTTTTAGTGCAACACAAGACAGCTCCAGATGCATTTCATGGTAACAGAAGAACCAAAATGGCCTTTTCCTGCCACGTTTCTGTGTGATGTGAGGTTGGAAAGATGTATTTATTACATGCTGAACCTCATGCTCTTCAAGGCTGGACAGGGCTTGGAGCACCATGGGACAATGGAAGGTGTCCCTACCCATGGCACTGAGCTTTGAGGCCCTTCCAACCCAAACCCTTCTAGGATTCTGCATTTCCAAACAGTGTCAAACAGCTCAAAAGCAGAAACACTGATAATACTGCCCCTCACTTCTCTGTTGAAAGAAAAGGTGTGGATTTGTCCAAGACTGAGTCATGCTTACAACTGGTCGGACAGTGCAGCGACCACAAACCCAATTCAGAGTCTGACAATTTTTTTATGAATTTCCCAAACACTTCTATCTCTTATTCCAGGCCTGTTTCAAAAAGCTTTTCTGAAGAGGAAAAGTGCAATCCTCCTCTTAGTGACTAATGGAACCATGTCCTGTAGGTAGCAGGGGGCTTTAAGACACCCAACTTTGCCCTCAGCTTCTTTGACAGGGGTTGAGAGAGAATTTGTTTCCCTGATCATCATAAAACTAAGTTTAAAGGAAATTTATCATTTGGTTCAAGCAGAGCATTGCTATTTCCTCTATGGAAATGGAAACACTAAATCATACATTTTTCTCACACACCATATTTTGAAAGGTCTGCATTCTTTCATGTCTCAGGCTCAAACATTCCCACAGCTAAAGCTGAATATGAAAGTATTCAACTCTTAAAGCACTCCCATCTCCAGCAACCCAAAAGACACCCCAATTCCACTTGCAGCCTTGTTCATCCAATATAAATAACTCAGGCTGCTCACTGGAGATTTATTATCTTAATATGCTCATTTCACTGCTGGCCTTGGCAGACACATCCAGGTTCAGGGTGAAAGACAGCAAAACTTGACAAACCTTAAATCCCAGCATTGCAGAATTCTATTAGGTAACAGATGGAAAAGATAATTAGCTGACAACTCAACCATCACATGCTTCATTAGGAGCCTCATTCCTCTCCCAGATTTTATCTTCAGGACAATGAAGGCTATTGTTTGCCTCGAACTGGCAAAAAACAAGGCGAGCTCATGATACATGAAGAAGGAACAAGCCTGTATTCCTCTCTAAATTGGGTGCTGTGCTTGCACATTAGTGACTTCCAGCAGTAAACTGGCCTGGGAATGCTGGGTTCAGGATTTCTGGTGGCAAAAGGCTCAAGAAGTTTCCTCACCAGCCTCTCTCTGCAAGGAGAAGGAGTTAATGCAATCCTTGGTGGCAGGAGAAACCTGTTAAACCATCACCATGCAGTGCAGAATAAAGAGATTTACACAAACAGATACCAACAGATACCAGCAGCTTCCTCTTTAACTCCCACATAGTCGAACCCAGAGTTTCACTGCTTCTGCTTGTGTTTGTAAAGAAATACTGAGAGATTGTGCATCTTGGTGATCTGCAGCACAGCTCTGCACTTCATGAGAAAATACTCAAAGCAAATGTAAACAGATGAAATGGCTTTTAACACTGAAATGGTTTGGTGAAATGTGTATCTTTTTTATATAGGTCAAACCAATTTTCCTTTGGAAACATCTTGCAAAAAAAATTTTCTAGGATTTACAGTGTCTCTCTCCCTCCATGAGTTATTTACTGGTAGTTCAAACACTCTCCAGCTGTCAGACTCCAGCTCCTCAGCCCCTGACATGTCTCTAGCTCCTGTATAATTTTTGTGATAGTCTACATGACCAGCCATACTTACAGCCCATTTATAAACAGCTCATGATTAATAATTGCATCTTTTGAAAGCATTGTGCACTGATTTATTCACCTAACAGAGATGACTGCAGCAGAGGAACCCAATTAAAGCACAGAATACCATATATCTATATCAATATATATATATCTGGTAAGATACAGGAACTTTTAAAGATAAAATTCCATGCACAGTGTTCTTCTTTTTCTGTATTAAGGCACCAAATTTAAGAGAATATGAAGGAGTGATGTGTTTTCCAATTGTAACTTTACAATGAACACTGAAATGCACTCAGTGCTGCTTATCAGAAATTTCACAGATGAGCCTGAGAGCCAGCAGGCTCTACTGCAAACATTCA
This sequence comes from Melozone crissalis, assembly GCF_028551555.1. Classification (NCBI taxonomy): domain Eukaryota; kingdom Metazoa; phylum Chordata; class Aves; order Passeriformes; family Passerellidae; genus Melozone; species Melozone crissalis. The sequence continues at coordinate 21,002,464 of NW_026535807.1, read as the reverse complement.
GCTCTCTGAGAAGACACTGATTTATAAAAGTCTCTAAAAATACTGCAGTTTTATCAGAAGCTCAGTAACCAGTTAACACCTCTAATACTGAAATACTTGGATTAGGACTTACAAGGTAGGTAATGAAATAGAACTTGGGAGTTAGAAAGTGACTTTAACCCCTTATAATGACATCTTAAAAGTATTTGGACACAAAACTTGCAACCTCTCTTCAAGGAGTCACCACTGAACTCTCAGAGAAGCTGTTGACAAACCTTGTACTACTCACCCTTGAGACTCACTGTAGTTTCAGACACATTTTAAATATGAAAAATACATCTTCTTGTCTTTTCAATAAACTGCTACAGCCCAACTTTTTGACTGCTAAGATCCATGTGAAGTGACAAGAAGTCAGTCAGCATTGTTCAATATAATTTTAATCTCCACTGAGGGGAAATTATAGAAACATGTTAACACAGACAGCAAATGTTTGGGGACAGACCATATGGTGTTATGATGGGGGTTTAGTTCATAGAAATGTAATCTAGAATTTTATAAAAATTATATGAAAGAATAACAACACCTTTCAGTAATGTCAGACAGTATAGAAAAAATAAATCTCAACATTAGTCATACTCTGATGGTCCTTCTAGTAAGAATTTTAAAAGTGCTCTTTAATCCCAGTGTAGCAACTTAAGCTTAGTGCAATAGGTCAGATCTGGTTTAAAGCAGGTATTTATAGCAGCTGTGCAATTCCTACAATGGACAAACTCCATGACATAAACATGAACACTAAATGAGGTAAGTATTAGAATTAAACATTCCTTAAATAGCTTACACAACAACTCTACAAGGAAAACCCTCCTCCTCCCTCACAGGATGGCTCCAACCTAAACACAACATAAAACCTGTTGTACAAATCAGTGAAAGTTATAAAAGCTCTTGCAAAATATACAGTTTAGTAGTACATTTACAACCCACTGGTACAAACAGTACCTAATGCCAAACTTCCCAGGTAGTGCAACTGAATTTGCTTTGAATACATTACTTTGTTCCCAAATCCTCCTAAAAGCTCCATATAAAGTTAGCACATTATCTCAATGTAGGAATGTCACTGCATTCCTTAATGAACAAGAAAAATGAAGGATTTGCTTACCAACTATGACTGCAACTAGAAGTACCATTGATCTCTGAGCAAGTGAAAAGCACAGCACTAGTTGGGGAAAAATAATTTAAATCTACTCCTCACTGTTTTATACATGGCAAGCTGGCAATAGTAAGACAGCCTATATTTCTACATAGTTTTTTCGCAGGGTTGCTGAGAACTGTAAGATCAGCTTTCACTGGACTGTAGTTCCTCTGTCTGTGAGTTCCAGTGCATGGGAACTACTGCCTGTCACATGCAGAGCTCATCTGGAACACCAGACTGGAAATGGTGAGCCCTGATGGCTCATTTGCATAAGGAGCCAAAGGTGTTTCATATTCTATTTCACAAGGTGTTTATGAGCAAGATTTAAGTCACTATCAACAAAAGGAATAAAGTGAATTTACAAACATTCCTTCTAACTGTCTATGGCTTCAAAGCCATAAATAAACTGCCCTGGCTTTTACAGTATTGCACTTCCCTTTAGTGTTACACTGACAGCTGAAGTCTGCACAGAACTCATTTTCTAACAGTATTTCAATTTAAAAAGCAATAAATAAAATGCAGTATTTAAAAAACCCCACAAAACAATAGCTTTAGTCCATATTCCTCCCCCCTCAGACCATGCTGCACCATCTGAAACAGGTCTGGGACAGTCTTTGGATACCAACTGCATAGATCTTCTAACATAACAGACCCGCCCCCCTCCACCCCACACTCTTTAATCAGAGAAGCAAATTAAGCTTTCTACAGCAATATTAGACACAAAGACAGTACCCTTGAGTGCATATCTCAATTAGTTTAAAAGGATGTGTCGCCTTAGCTCAAGATAAATGCGGCAGTTAGACAGAGTTACTCTGTATTGCCTCTGGGTTATGTGACCAACATTCAGTGACCTGTCACTGCAGTGACAAGTTGCTGAAGTCCTTGGCAGAGTCTCTGACCATCTGATCCAGGCTGGGACTCCCCAGAGCACAGGCTGGCTGCTGCCTGCCCAGGAGCCCCAGGCTGTGCAGGTTGAGGATGGAGTCGGCGATGATGCGCGCCGTCCTCTTCTGGTACCCGCCGGATGTCACCATCAGCACGGGCACCCCGCGGCTCCTGGCAGCCCTGAACACCACCTCATCCCTCTTCACAATGCCCTGCAAGGCCACCACAGGGAGAAATAAGTGAGAGCAACATGATGCTTCAGTTCTAACCTGTGGTTTATGCATTTACAGTATTGGATGCTTGCGAAGTGTTTGGGCTTTACAGTTTACAGTAACAATTAAAAAATCAGTCCTGTTAGCTGGTTTGCATGTCTGATCATTTAAGAAAAACCCAACCACACCATCCCACAAAACCCCCAGCAAATCAAATATCCTTGGCTTGTTTTAGAGGACACAGCAGATAAAAGTTTTTAGTACAAATTCCTACAAGAATTCCCACTCAAAGGCCATAAAGCCTAAACTGATTGCAAATTTTACACCTACTTCCCAGGTGAGGAATTGAGACCAGGAAAGACTCTCTGAATTCACAATGCTTTAGTTTGTGCTCAACTTGCACAGCACCATCTGTCAAAAGTTTAGCAACTTGATCAAAATTTCACAATCTTACAGAAAAGCCCAAAGTTCAAATCAAGTTTTACATATTCACAATCACTGGCTGAATCTCAAGTCCCAGTTTCTGCAATAAGAGCCGGTGGTTAATGCTACAAGAATCTATGGCTGAAGGGGAAGTTGCAGAATGTAAGCAATGGTAAATCCATAAAAAGAAAAAAATTCTTTCTATTCTTACTAGGAGAAGGGTACGGAATTGAAAAATAGCAAAGATTGCTGACCAAGAGGTGGTGGACTGTCATTGAACGCAGGCAAGAGCAGAGTGTGAGTCTTCTGGGTTTGAAATAAGCCCATGAGAGTCAAAAGTACTTCAGGAATGAGTGAGAACAGAATTAAAAATCTACTTTTGTAAAAGCAGAGTTCCAGATACATGCAATTCATTAGAACTCATCAAAAAAAAAAAAGCAAAACACAAAACACTTGCAACACAACAGACAGCAGCTTACAATGGACAGCTCAAAACTTAAATAACTACAAAGCTGGTGAAGGGAAAAGGCATCACAATGCAATAAAATAAATGCAATAAAATAAAAATACACAAATCCAAGAAGCAGCAGTAGAAGTGTTTCAAAATGAACATGCACTGCCCAGGCTGGTTACAGGAAGAGTGGAAGAACGTCAGGAAATAACACCCTGCTATTAATTAGACCACAAAGAGATGGTAAAGGGAAAGAATAAAACACAAATATAGCAGAAAAAAAGTATCTTGTAAAACCATCCAAGAATATTGTTCACTGCACGGTCTGACACAGCCCTGGGAAAGAACCAGGAATAACAAATGAACAGTAAGACAAAGGAAACTGAAGAATTCTATTAGAAACAGATCCTTAAAGGAAGCAGCAGAATTACAGAAGGAGCTGCAGGGCCCTGGGGACCCAGCAGAGGATGCATCACTATTATCCCACACCAGAACTGGAAGCAACCCCTGCTCTCAGGAGCCTCACTGCTCCAGCAGCTCCAGGGAGAGTCTGCTGGAGCTGAGGGGAAAACTTGGGCTTACTCCCACATTTCTGTGGAAAACAACAGCCTGGCACTGCTCCCACTCCCAAACAAAGGGAAGAGGGACTCAGCTGATGCACCGCAGGCTTTTTTACAGCCTCATGAACCAGGAAACCATCACTCAGGAAACCATCACTCAGGAAACCATCACTCAGAGCACTCTGAGAGCCCCATTCTGGGCACAACTAACACTGCAGCAGGAGCTTAAAATACAAATGACATCTTCAGGAGCAGAAGTGGAGCCTGCACTAAGGACCTTTGAAAAGAGGGACTGTGCAGGCACGATGCCTTTCCAGCACTGGGATTTCAAGCCTGCACACCAGGGACAAGAACTCTGCCCTTAGAGCAGACACTAAAGGCTTGAGCTCCCTCCAGCTGTGCAGAGAATTCCTTTCACCCCTCCTCGTGGCCAGGGAAGCTGCTTCACCTTTCTTCCCCCATCCTCACATTCTGTATCTGCACAGAACCCAGAAAGCTACAGCAACTCCTTTTTCTTGGCAGTGAACACTGCTCCTAATCAAAGTGCAGAAATTTGGGGGTTTTTGTAGAGGCAAATCCAAAGTATCTCCCTATGACCAAGTTGTCACTTCCCTGGTTGCCAGTGGGCTCTGCTTCACCAAACCCCACCTCACACCTCGGGCCATCTCCTCTCCAAGGTCCCAACCAAGTCCAAGCCCCTCAGCTCTTCCTTTGTGCAAGAGAACTGAGCAGAATTAAAACTGAACAGACCAAGTGGTGGCTCAAAGAGGGGAATCTGAGAGCTCACAGATCAAACAAGCACTTCTCTGTATTGATCTGGTGGTCATTAAAGAGACCTAAATGTGAAACAGGAGAGAGACAGCACAGAGGAACTGTCAAGAGAAGGAATCACAAAAACCCATGAAGGAAATAAGAGGACTGTAAATTTTTGCTTATTTTAAGAAAAGCAGAAAGGTAAAGACTTCTATGAAACTTTACAGAATAAACCAAAATTTGAGTCTGGTAGCAAACTGGGGAAAGTAAATGGTATCTGAAGAAAAAGGTCAAGAAAAGGAAAGTAACTGTTCATTTGCTGAGAATGCACAGCCAGGCTGCACAAAATTGTTATAACCATGAGGGTAGCTTAAAACAGCTGGGATTGATACAAAAGAAATTAAGTGTAAGATACACACTGGGGGCAGGTGACAAAAGAAATACATTGCAAAATGGGTCATGTAAGGGGAAAAAAGAACCAAGGAAAGAACAAACCAAGCAGGGAAAAGAGAAGTCAGGTGAAGTGTGAAAATATATGTATCTCTCTGGTTACTGTTTGGGTGTTGGCAATCAGTGTATTTTAGAGAGAAGGTGAATGGTACTGGAACAGGCACCAGAAGAACAGAAATATTCAGAGTCAGGAGAGGGAAGAAGGAAGAGAAGGGTGAAGGGCAAGGGGGTTGTGTGTCTGTGACAGGAGGGTGGAAATGGTCTGTGACACACCTGGGGGGAAATGGCCAGGCCTCCCAGGGGATCCCCATCCAGAATGTCAGTGCCAGCATTGTAAACAATGATGTCAGGCTGGAATTCATTCAGGGCTCCCTCCACGTGGGTCTGCACCTTCTGCAGGTACTCGGTGTCCTCTGTGCCCCACTCCAGTTCCACCTTGCGTTTTATGGCACCTGAAGGACAGCAAAGCAAGCACCGCTCAATAAACAAAGCTTTGAAAGAAAATGCACCATTTAGGTAAGCAGGCGAAAAAATTTACATTTCTGGAAGCTCTCTCAATACACTGCATTTTCACAGAAACATGAATTAAATAAAACTATTCAACTGCTTGTTTTCTCAGCAAATGTAAAGCACAATGACCTTGAAAAAATTCCATTGAAGAGAGAAAATTAGATGCAGGACAAAAAAATATAATCTGAGATGCAAATGGAAAATGTTATTGAAACACAGCTGATCTGCAAGTCCAGTTACCAAGCAGCAGAGAAATCATAAAGAAAATTATTAACTTAAAAGTAACTTAAATAAAGCGTAAGGCAAAGAAAACACTGAACTGCTATTGCAGAGGAAACAGCTGGGGGAAAACCAAGATAAATATCACTGAGAAATTATGAAGATGTTTTATTTTTATCACAACACTCAAAATTTCACAGCAAGGGATCATGAATTTATGTGAACTGCTTTATGAATGTATAACAAGATTCAGCTTTGCCCCAAGCATTTTCAATTTAATGTTCTTACCCTGTAATCCTACCAGAAGAGCAAATGTCAATTCTTAATTCAAATCAAATTATTTCTAATGCTTCTAATAAAGCAATAGAAGTAGAAAATGAAGGCTGAGAAGGTAAAGGAAAGAAACCCAAGGTTATGCAGCTGAATGTTGGGTGCTTTTATGGAGGGATGTGTGACTGAATTAATCAAAGCCATGCCAGAGCTGTTCCAAGGCATGACTTCTTCCTCACACTAAATGATGTAGAGTCTCACATCTTAAATATGGATTCAGCCCCCACCAAGTGTGCAAGAATGCCCTCAATGACAACTCCTCTTGTGATTGCTGCCTTTTGTTCTGCTTTTCATCTTTGTTCAGCATCAGTGAAGCTTTTCTTTTTCATCCTGTTATTTTATATTGCATCAATATTAATTTCAAAGATTTTTGCTTCTTTATGGTTTCTCAAAATTTCAGCCTTTCCTGCTTTCTCTTCAGTGAACCAGTGCTATTCCTTATCCCTCTTTCTCCTCCTAAGCCTGTGTAATTCCATGCTGCTTTGCCAGGGACTTAATATGCTTATGGCTTAACACTGGCAAGGTGAGCTTCTCCCTGTTCTCCCCTCCCTACTGAAGCCCATGGGGCAAAAAATGTGTTGAAGAGCTTCCTGCAATAAAACCTGGAAGAAACAGGCAGGAAGTCCAAGGAGACAGTGATCAACTGGAGTTCACCCTAAGGATCCAAAATCTCGTGTTCAAGCCTCTGCCCCTCTGCAAGGAGATTCCCCCTGTGACCCCATCTCTGCCTGGTCACCTACTGGAAAGGGTTTAAGGGACTTAGCCACAAAAATCCTATTTAGACATTCTTATGCAAAGTGCAAGGAGCTACATATTCACTGGCTCTGGCCCAGCCCTGTGCAGCTCATCCTTCATCTGCAGAAAAGGAATGCTGGAATTCAGTGTGGCACTGCAGCTCAGTGCTTCAGACTTGCTAACAAGGACTGACTCTGTTTTGGTCTTAATCCATCTGTTCAAATGCTGCCATGTGATACATTAATGAAAGGATGCTTCTCTTGGGGGAAAACCCCCCATATTTGCTTGCCATTTGTCTGCCTCCAGACATGGTGTGCTTTAAATGGTCATTTTTTAGCTTAAAACCTTGAAGTACTACAATTCTTAGTATCTTTATTAGTCAAAAGACAGCAGTGAAATGCACTGCACCTAACTCTTGTCAAGAATCCAAATGAAGTAGGTTTTTCAGAACAACAGCATCACTGAAGGAATCCAACAGCAGAACAACTCCCCCAGCAACCCCTGATTCAGTGAACAAATTGAGCTTGTAGTAAATGACAGTGCAGCAGAATCAAAGACCAAATAAACGTGGAGCTTTTGCATTCCAATTTAACCATTATCAAAGCCCCACTAATTAATTGTGGCAGGCCACAAGACACAACAGACAACAGACACAACACAGCAGGGAAAAACAAACCACAACCAACCCAAATCAAGGACCAGCTCTTAATGTGGGGGTGAGAGGGAAAGGGGGAGTCCCCATCCCTGCAGGGATTTAACAGCCTGGATGTGGCATTTAGGGACACTGGTCACTGGTGGCAGTACTGGAGGAATGGTTGGACTCATCCTCAGAGGGACTTTCCAACTTTAAATTCTATGGTTTTGTTCCAGGACTTGCTTTGCTTCCCACCTTGTGCCACATTCAGATGCAGATTGTTTCCTTCATGCTTATCTAACAAATTCTACTGGCCAGCCAACACCTAAATATGTTATAACTTCACTCTCAAAAGAACATGAAACCTTTTTACTCACTATCAGCTAATCCTCTCATAAATGTAATATAAGGGAAAGATGAAGTTCTAACAACTCTCTTCAAATCAAAGGATTATTCAGCTTCCTGCTCCAAGCTCTGGAATGGATTGCCAATAACATCCACTGACACCTCTCCACACCCTGCACTCCAAAATGTCATTCCTGAAGTGAGGGAAAACACTGCAGCATGAACACTGTTATGACACATCACAGTGAGCAGTGAAAACGATGTGAAATTAAAAATAATAATAAAAAAAAAGAAATCTAGGTAACAGTGTTGCAAGGAAGCTTTGCAGTAAATAAAGAAGTCAGATAACAACACAGTAGGTCTGGAATATTTGGGAAGATGAATCTCAGTTATACTCACGTTTAGCAAAACCATCCCCTGGGTAAATATATCTATTGTATGCATCCATAATATAAACCCGAGGATCATCCATAAAGTCTCTCTCATGGCCATTTCCCTGCAGGAAATTTACAGTTAGCTATTCTAGCATGACAACACAGAATTAAATATACAGTGGATTCTAGAGTAATTAACACCACAGAGGTTCTAATATTCATAACTCCTGTGTAATTCTCTTATTTATAGTTCTGGAGATTACTTTGAGGTGTGCAGTTTGGGGGGGCTTGATGGGATCAGTCTGAAGACTGCGGGTATTACCACAAATAAAATCCTTGTCTCTCTGAAGGTAATTTGCTTGGATCTCATTACACATGTGAGAAAAATAAGCAAAAATCAGAAGCTAATTGTCCTCAAGAGCATAACAAAAGCAACTGTGACCACCAAACAGATCTATCATCTTCCAAATGTGCAAGAAAAAGTCACTTTCAACTGCTGCAGGAATACTGAGTATTCTTATGTAAGAATTAATGAATAAATAAAGCAGACTACAGCTCTCCTGATAACTCAAGCCTGGGTGAGGTAAGTATTCCCTGGAAAAATTACAAACAATAACAACCCAGCAGTTTACCACAAGAAATTCCCTACAAAAAATTGTACTGGGTGTGAAGAGGGATGCTCGAGAGAAAACTCAGGTTTGGAACAGTCCCCCCTCCCCATTTCTGAATTTAAATACTAATCTTTTGTCCCTCACTGATTTTCACTAATATATAAATCATTTTACTACAGCAATCACTAAGATAATTTTATTTAAATCAGTGTATCATAAAGGACCACAGCCCCTCTCCCTGGAATTTCACTTAAAGTACAGAAACAGACATTTCCATAGATACAGCTGCTGTAATTCAGTTTTTATGCTGACAAATGGCAACTCTATTTATTTCTTCAGCATATTTAGTCCACAAATAAACAGCTCATGCACACAAGCCTAGGAATATGAAAGCCTCTGGGGGAACCATTTCCTTATGAGAGGTGAAACTCAGCATTGCACTAAGAATTGGAACAGTCACAAGATGAGAGTATCTGCATCCTTAAACAGGATCTGCTGAGCTACTTCAGATACCTCTCATTCCCCCAAGAAAGGAAACAACAGGTGCTTTAATGTGCACACTGAGACTACCAGCACATCTGAAAACCAAAATACATCCCAAGTGTTTTTCAAAACCAAACCATCCCCACGTAGCACAAAACAAATCCACGGCCTGACAGAGAGGCTGAAGAGAACCATGAACACCAAACACCTTTCTGCTGCACCATCTGTGTCCTGCTATCATGGTGATTTTAGGACACATAAGAGAAATGACACAAGATTAAAAACTTGCAGCCATTAGGCTTCCTCAGTGCCCCAGAACGGTGTAAAAATGGTTTCTTTAGACATAATAAATCACCTGAAATGCCTCAGGTTGGACATCACTTTGGTGCATTAACTGCCTTTCTAAAAATACCATCTCTGGCCTCTCAGGATTTATTTTGCAAATCCCACCAAAGCTGAGATTTGATCTCAGTACCACAGTAACTCACTCCAGCAGGTGAAGAGGGATGGATCCTTTACCTCATTAGCTTGAAGCTAGGCTTAAAATTAAACCACTGAAGGTCAAATCCCTCCCCTGCAGAGGCTGCTGCAGTGACCAGGCGTTGGGAACCAGCTGGGATTGTGTCTGGAGAGATCCTTGCTTCTCACGCGAGTGCAACGCAGCAAGGTTTTTCATGCAGCCACATGATGGAGCTGCAACTCAGGTTAATTTTATTAAACTGGCTGAAGAGCCTTTTGGGCCATAAAATAACTGAAGAATCAACTCTTCACAGTTTTTCATCGTCTGTGGTTAACTTTGTATTCCGTGATTTTATGTTCGTATTCAAAAAAGGTATTTATCACACACTTTTATTTTAAGCAAAACATCCACAGCACTGAGTACAGGTAAACTACTCACCTGATGAGCATCCAGATCAATAATTGTGGCTCTAGACACTCCTTGTACTCTCTCAAATAAGAACTGGATATATAAGCAAGGAAAAACATGGGAAAATTTATGAATTTAGGTGACAGATTGAACTGGAAGCTCTAAGATTGCACAGTGCATGACAGTTGGAATTTGAATGGAGGGTACATCTATTTGTTACAGTCACCAAACAAACTGAGACACGATTCTCATACTTAATGTAAACATCTCATTATTTGACATAAAAAGGTAATTTTTGTTAAAATAAAAGCCCTATACATTTCCACCAGATAAAAGGAAGAGGCCAGGCCCACTGAGGGATCACAGAGCTGATGGTGACAGCATCCAACTGCAACACCCTAAAATTCAGTGTTTAGGAAAAGCTGCTGTAAGGACTGCGTGCCTTGGAGCCACTTTTAGTGACAGAATTAATTTCTTATTCTGTCTGGGAAGAAAAAAAAGGCTTTTACTTCTTTGAGTCTTAACTTTGCTGCTAAGTTACCATCTTTAATATAGACATGGTAAAACCCAAAGATTTTGTACAAACTGTCACCCACTGATTTCTCAATCTGTATTTTAATGGTAGGTGAAAAAAGAACACTGTGGATTACTTTTCTGCAAATTGCCATGTACAGAAATTAGGATGTTATGTCACATGGTGTGCTACAATCATTAGAGCTCTTTAGTGTTTGATTATTACTGATACTTTATAAATATTCTAGTATACAAATATACCATAGCTCATTTGATAAAAATAAGCCCTAATTGCAGAAGGCTCTTACTTCAGCCATTCAACAGCTAAATACCAAATGCATTCATTCCCATTTGGTGACTATTTTGGAGTCATTCACATTTTTATTCATGAATCTGAACCAGTCTGAGCCCTGTACGGTGCAGTTTGATGCAGAAAGGGGATTTTTGTCTCTCTATTTGTCTTGACTGTCACCGCTGAAATCAATGTGGAATGCTCAGGTTCACCTGCAAGGCCAGGAGAATTATCACTGAGGATATTAGAAATCCATCTGGTTTGATTTGGAGTGGTTTTTGCAATGACAACATTATCAATGCAATTACAGTCATGCCTATTTACATTGATAATTCTGACCCCTGCAACTCTTCCCTTCCACTTTACAACTCTCCATGTCCCCATTCCTGCCCATCTGGAAATAGCTTCATTTTCCCCCATTAAGATGTAAATTAGTTCTTAGGAATTCACATGGATTTCTCCTCCATTTGCAGAAACAGCACAAGGCAGGGGTTTAAGAGCAGTTCTTACCTTGATGGCCAGTGTGATGTCAGCAAATGCACAAAATCCTCCCCCTTTGTCACTGGAGCAGTGATGGAAACCACCCCCTGAACAGAAAAGTCGAAGGGATGAAAAGCTACAAACTAAACAAAAGCCAGATACTAAAAACATTGATGGGCTTTGCAAAGAGATGTAAATGAGAACATTCAGATGCTCTTAATACACTCTTTAGGGTATCACCAAATTTGTACTCACCCACGTTGATGGCCCAGCCTCTATCCACAGCAAGCTTTCCTGCCTTAAAAAAAAAAAAAAAATACAGTTGGAATTCCATAAACAAATGAGGCAACAGCTAATTTCTGCTTCCACCCCAAACCACTCCTGGCATTCCAACAGGCCCGTGGAATTTTCAGATCTTTTGCCACTGAACCAGATCCCCCAGTACAACCCTTAACAAAAATTCCCTCAGCATAAGGAGCTGAAAGAGTATTTGCTATTCATCTGTATTTCCTTCTCTGGCAGCTGGAAAAGGGAAAGAGCAGTGCTGGGAAAAGTAAAATATGACAAAGAAGCTCCTCATGTCCTTCCTGTTCGTGCACTGATAGAGGAATGTAAGCTCAAAATCCTGGAACACAGACATAAAAAACCAGAGTTCCAGCTGGGGATGGGACCAGACAAGTGCTCCAGTGTGAAGTGTCCTGGTACTTCTACTTTTTATAGGATAGAACATGCAGGGTATAGATTCTTATTGCTCTTTTGCCCTCCAGCACAAGAAAACTGTGCCTGTATCTCTCCTCTGAACTCAAGTGACATTTCAGGGAGGGGAAAGCATTGACAGGTAAGAGATACACAAGGCTTAAATGATGTAATTTTAACTGAAAATCCTGATTATTTTGGCCAGAAAAAGTCATACAAGCATTTAAGTGCAGCATTGCTTAACTGGTCTGTTAAAAGTAATATTACTTTAGGATATTCCTAGTTACAAGCGAAAGAAAAAACAGGGAGAGAAAACATTTAAAAATTATTTTTTGTCTGCAGTCATGAAAAGAAAAAATTACACATCATATCCAAAATGAAGTTTGGACAGTTATGAAATCTTTATAACCAATATTTATATTTGAGTGGTTTTAATTCAGTACTAGGACAACTATTGGCATGGTAAACATGATCCTGCTATGATCATGCCAACTTACACAAATTAGATCTTGGGGAAAGATTGCAGTTTCTGAACTATAAAACCCATTAAGTCCCAGGGAGAACACATTATTTGCAATTTATCACACTTCCTAGGGATTCCTCACCAAAACCCAATCTTCTCATATTGCTAAAATATCATTAAAAAGTAGAGAAACTCAACAGGAATTTTTGTAATAAACAGGCCCATCAGGAATAGCAGAAAATTGCACTTCTGACTTGTACTGTACAAATTTTATTGTCAGATGAATAAAAATTGCTTTTAAAGTACATTCCTATTTCCCCATAATGGAAAAAAAAAAATAAAAAAGGTTAAAATAACAGCACATGGCCTCAAGATGAATCCCAAAGTGCCCAGGAGTGGCATCTGTGTCTCAGAAGCCATGAGAAAAACCAGACCATTGGGGTAGGTGCCTCCTCTACCTGAGCACATTTCTAACTGGTGAACACACACCTGGGAGTTAAAGATAGCACAAGCACAGTGAAAAACATAAGCAAAGCAGAGAAAAGGACTGCCTAGCTGGAACCAAGCTGAAAGAGGCTTCACACACACTGAGCTCCTGTCAAGAATATCCAAGGCAAAGCACCAGGAAGCTCTAAACTCTTCCCAAGTTCCTCTCTCAGACCACTGCCTTCATTCCTGTGACAATCTTGCAGTGACAGCATGGCTGTAATGAGAGGAAATTCTGCAGGTCCCTGCTCAGCAGGACTTGCTCTGAGTGACAACCAAATATTTTTAAGCACCTTGAACTACGTGAAATTCTTTCTCCTTCCTCCTCTCCATCTCTGCTTTTGCCAGTTCGTGCCTTCTTGGAGGAGGCAGCACTTTTGTCACCTGGCCTATCACCATAATCCAGTACATCTAAAGACTTATCCAGAGCCCAGCAGGTTCTTTCAGAATTCAAATCCTTAAACAGTCCTTTAAAAAAGTTGGTTTAACTTTTGTATTTCCCAGCCTAACTCACCTTAGACATGTGGGAGCTGCAATAAACCCTGTTCCTGTATCTGGCACGGCAGCACTGTCCAAGGCTGACAATCTCAGTTACAGAACCACCACAACTCCCAGATTTACAGTGCTTGATGAACAAATTTAAACATGATAAAAGTGCATCAAGAGCACCTTACCATTATTGTTCCTCCTGTCTGGGTTCGTAGAGGTTTCAGAACTTTTCTCTGAACAATGAAATTGGGAAGAAAGGCAACTGGTGGAATTTCTGTGATTGTAGCCACAACAAATGACCACTGCAAAGGGGAAAAAGAGAGCTCCAATTAATTGGAATTATTGTGGTTGGATGATGACACTTAGCTCTCTCATTAGTTGTTATTTATTGAAAAGGTGCTCACAGGTCCTTAGGAAGAATTTTGTTATTTTTAGATGGAAGTGACCACACAAGTTCTTATTATTGACCTCTAAACAGGTTCATCCTCAAGTTTTTAACTATGAGAATCATCACTTTCCAGATGTTAGGATCAAAATGTATCAAATCAGCAAGTTTTCAGGAAGGCAGTATTTCAGAAAATATAAATCCTTCAAATTGGGAGGAAGAATTGTAAAATGCCCTTCGGCTACACTTGATACATTGTTCAAACCTAAAATATCTATTCCTGTGTGGAATCAAAAGGATATACCAAGGAGAAAGCAAACACAAACAAACAGACAACTGAACTAAGAAGTTCAAACACTTAAATGAACACACAGTACAAACTTTAGCATAGAGAACTGATTAAAATTTATTTAGCATATGAAACACTTCTGGAAAATGTTTTAAGGAAACAATTTGTTCAAAAGTCTTCAAGGTTAGAACACAAAATATTTGCAATATGCAAATGCTTTTTTTTTTTGCAAACACATTGATTACTTCAAAGAACTTCCACTAACACTGCTACTAGTGATAACACTGCTAAATATATTTCAAAGCCTAAGTCACAAGCAAGAATATACCTGTCCAACCAGTACTGACACACTGAGGGACTGAGGATTAGGACTTGCCACCATGTACAGAGAGTCTGAACAGATCCTATTTTCTGCAGCATTAGGAACTGTAAGGAGACTGAGGGCATTGGCTGCCCCATTCCTGAGCTCTTCACAGCTGGCAGCATGCACAGGTGGGCAATTTGAACCAAAGGCAATCACATCCCCATCTCAGGGTCCTCTGATGCTCAAAATAACCTTCCAGTTAGCAATATTTCAATTACCAGGTACTACTGGGTGCATGAAGGGGTGGCATTGTTCATGCAGTGCCTAAGTCCTAACTATATTTCACCAACAGTTAATTTCAAAATCTCTCTACTTTTATATTTGCAAGACATTTTTCTGTTACCATCTTATCAGCTGTCCATCACAAGGTGCTTTAATTATTTTTTAGTACAGTCAATCTTGATAAAGCCCCTTTGCAAGACATTTTAGCTTTTGAACAAACACATTATTAAAAACTATATTCAATCCTGTTGTTCTAAAATGGAAATTAAAAGGTCACATTTGGATAAAAAATAAATTTTACCTCAAATGCGAACGATAATCACACAGAAAGTTTTACCAAAGTTTAAAGTAAGATTAATGTCAACAGAGAGAACGGCGAGCAACCATGACTCAAACCAGCAATTATGAGCTGCAGTTTTTAGGTGGAGGTGAGCAGTCCAGGTGTGGTGGGAGTTTTGGCTCCCAGGCTCGTGGTCACAGCTGGGGCCATTCCTGTTGCCACTCGCTGCCCACACCTGGGCCTGAACTGGGACCAGTGATTCCCAGCAGAGGGGAGGAGTCACCAACTGGGAGCAAAGTCTGGGGGTTCAAGAAGGCAGCTACACGTGAAGGAAAATGCTTCTCCACTTAGGAACTGAAAATCCGTGGAATGTTTTATGCTTTATTCTTCAGTGTGCTGGTTTTGTTTTCCACCATTCACCACAACAAATTCCCAGACCAGCTTTATCCTCAGCATTTGCATTTCAGTGTTGGCTCATGTTTGTTACCATAGAACTTCTCATGAAAAAAAATGAGAAAAGCACAGTCAGAAACTGGCTCTAACCTACTTGCCTACCTCCTTCCCAAAGGTCAGAATGCTGACACACAAGAAATTCACAATTTTACATAACACTAGAAGAAGACAGCAAGTGGAAAAGTACTGCAAGCAAGCGACCCACAGTCCAGTCACTACCTTGGAGATCTAAATTCTTCAGAGGAATAACTGAGGGGGAATTGCCTCAATTCAAAAGGCCAGACTTTGTTGTGAGGACTCAGCAGGGAAACAGGGAGACCCTTCCTGCTAACACAGACCTCATTTCCAGCAGCACAAGGACCTTGTGCACACCTTTTTGTTTCTCTTCTGCCAATGCTCAGCTGGCCTTTCAGCTGCTGCTAAGACACCAATCATCACCTACTCTTGCAAGTGTAGGCAATTTCCTACCAAATTCATGTTCAGATTTTAAATGCAGGAGACCTGGGCATTCTGAAAAATGCAAGCAACTTTGTACTCTTTCCAGCTGATCTAATATAAAACTATGCCATTTATACCTATTTGTCTGGATTTAAAAGAAAAATAGCACAGTAGACTTTGGATAAGGCAATAAAGAGCTTTCACAGGGCTTTTTCACGTCTAGGACATTATTTTGCTTTTGCAACTAAGCACTTTTATCTTTGCTGCTTGGCAGGAATCTGCTGGTGCAACCACTACAACACCTTCCAGTTCCTACACTTGCAGGAAATATTCTCTCAAGAATAGGGGGAGAGGAGACACCCAGTTAATCCCATCTGAATACACACAACAGTGCTGGTCTTGGCCACAAGACACAAGTTATACAAGTGAAAGCATCCCATAGGTACTAAAAATATTATTTTGGCATTCCAATCTGAGCTACGCACATTAAACCCTGCTTCAAAGAAGTGATTCAGGAAAAAGAGGTGGGTGGTTCTATGGAATTAAAAGTTCAATATCCAGAATAACTGCAATAATATCAAATCTAATGAGGCATGAAATTGCATGTAACTTCATAGCAAGAATGAAGAAACATAAGAGAATTTGGGAAAGCAGTTAAGAGTGAAAAAGTTCACACAAATAACAGATCGTTTATACAGAAAAATAAAACATTCCAGAAATAGCAATCCGAGGACTCTTCCACTGTGGAAGGGCATGGGTGACTCAAAATAACTTCTTTTGAATTATGAAATGGAAGAGTTCTTTTTTCTTACAAATCCACTTTCTGCCCTCCAAGCAGAGTTGCCAAGAAAAAGTAATGTCACCTGCACTCATCTATTACCCAATTCCACCCACAGATGACTGGGTAGATTCAGAACCAGAAATCTCACACGTTTATGCTTTAGAGTCACACTGAAGCTAAACAAACTCATGTTTCCTTTAGAAATATACAAGGAATGTTCTTCATCCCCCCCTGCAGTCCTGCGAGCTGGCTCTGGAAACCTTCACAACAGATAATGTGCTTGGTTATGCCCTTACATTGATCTTTCAACTCTCTCCATATTCCACTGATAGAGGCAGTGTCTGACTATGAAATGAGTACTTGCCCCCAACAGACTGACCACAGAACCCCCACACACATGCTCTGTCAAGATTACATAACCCCAAACCCCATAAAGCAATCCCTGCATTAGAAAACATCCAACAAAGTACTCCCATGTTAGTGGTTTCTATTGTATTTTCAATTGCAGAACTGTATTTTATCAGAATACAGCAAAACTTACACTGCTCAACACTAAAACGCTGGCACTAACAAGAATATTACTGACATCTCAGACATTCTAATTTTGCCTATGTTTAATTTCCCTGAAATATCCTTCCAGGTCACCTATTTCATATGGTAGACCCTCTTTCCCCTCTGTTATCCCTCTGTAGTGTGAAGTGCCCAATATTTCTGTGGTTTTCTTTCAGTAATCTCAGTAACAATCTGTGTGATCCACAGATACCATTCTATACCTGTAAGGCTGATTTAAAACAACTGTACAAGACATCCACTGCCTTTGACACTCACTCTGGACAGTTTGCTGGAAAAACAAGTGAGCAGGTACAGCACCTTTAATTTATTAAGGTAGCGCCTGGTGTGAACAACCAAGAGATCTTCATCAGTCGCCTCCCGTGCCTGCACAATCAAGTCATCTGCAATTAGTTTTTCTTCTGCAACAGGAGAGAAATAAAAATTGGCATTGTACAGCACTGCTTAGCTCCCCATGGCCCCCTCCAAACACTCTGCTCTGACCTTGGTGTGTAACTCCCTCTGTCATGTTCATTGCTGGAATGACTTTCGGTTGCTCAGAGTTTGCAAGTGTTCCAAATACACCCCCTCTGTCACAGGCAAGCTGTTCAGGTAGCGTGTGTTTGGGAAATATTGTGTACAGGAAGCTTTCAGAGTGTGCTAAGATCATGGGGAGTTGAACTGAAAGGACACACAGGTACTGACAGAGGATGAACACACACTGAAATCACACAACTCCTCACAGTTTAGGGCTCGGTGTACTGGGGAAGTCTTGGTGCTTGTACCATCAAAGAGCCACCATTATTTTAACATGCTTTAAGAAATCCCACAGTTTATACTAAGATTTAATCCCCTAAATCACAGAAGAATAAAGTAATAAATCAAAATTCAAAACAAAGTAATGACTTAGATGTTCATGAAAGCAAACAAGCTTAATTAGGATATTTATATTACCCCTACCTCAATATAATTCCAAGAAAAAACAAAGAGCAGATATTCTTTCCCTTAGAGACCAAAAGATTATTTTAAAACTTTGTTTTATAAGAGCAACTTACTCCAAGAATTCAGAATGAGTGCATATGATCACTACAAACAACAATTATAAGGAATCCTGCCGATCTTCTCAGGCAAATTTTGATATTTAATTGCTGCACAGCTGTGGCCTCCTAAGCCTGTATCTCTTCTTTAATTTTATACTTGGAGGAGAAAAAAAGAACTCCGAAAACCGAGAGGTTTTGCTCTGAAGTGTTCTACAAGAACAGCACCTGCGACAACATTTGTTTTGGCAAGCTTCTGTTTCTCCTGACTGAGGCTTGAGGGACAATTCATTCATGCACTGGGGTAAACAGAGCCAAACTCTGGAAAGATGCTCACTGCTGATCTGCTCAGTGGTAAGGCACAGGGGAGGTCAGCTGTTGCCAGGAATTGCTACACAGCTACAGCAAACCAAGGGCTCTGGGGCATCCTGGGCCTTCTTCCTCCTTTCAAAGGACAGTAAAACAATTGGGAAAACTAATTTTCTGTGAAAGCCGGAGACATTTGAGAATAGGCATGTCACAGAAAAAGAGCTGGAAGAAAAGGCTTTACACAGAAGAAACAGAAAGGCAAAAATTCTGATTAACTAAGAAAACTGTTGTGGAACTCAACACTAAATTATTTAAGGTTGATAGAGGAAAAAGCCAAAACTCATCTACTGAGTTTATTAGAGTGTTCAAATTGTTTGACTTCAGTTAAAAGGATACAAGTCAACCTGCAGTGGGAAGGGCAATACTGAACTGCCAAGGATCATCAGCTGAAGGAGTCATTAGGACCACATAAAGAGAAGAGGCCTGGCTTTAGGACAACCAACAGCCTTTGAGCTGGCAAGAGAAAAAGCCTTTTTTTTTGGTTGTTGTTTTTGGTTTTTACTCCTGACGAGGAAGTTCGTACTTTAATTGAATAAATGTCAAGATTTCACAGGCCCTGATCCTGCCCCTGGTTCTTACATTTGCATCTCCTTAAAGCATTTCTACCTGTATCCCACAAATGGTTTAAACAGCAATAATTAGAAGCATCATAAGAAGCTCTGCCTGTACTGGAGGGGCCTCAAAGCTCTTTCCAAACATCATCAGAGCAGTAGGATGAGGCTGCTAAAGAATGGACTGAAGTGCTACAGCGGCACTTCTCCCTCAGCCTGAGGAGCCCTGTGTGCAGTCCAGGCTGAGTAACAAAGTTACACCTGCAGCAAACCATCATTAACACCTGGTGTTTCACCAGCCACAGGAATGCCCCAGCTCCTGCTACACCAGGTGTAAAGGCAGGGAAGCACAAGGCCTTGGACACTGCAACTCAGGTCTGGTAAGCCCAACACAAGCCTGTACTAATCACGTAATTTTCGTTAGGTTTTGTGCAAATGTTGGTTTAACAGGCACCTTCTGTTATGTTTTTACCTTTCAAGAAATTGATGATTTTCCCCCATTTCCCTGCATCAAAGGGGTGCAGCTTCTCCAGTCCCATGAAGGTGATGTTGTAGTCTGGGGAATACACAATGGGCCAGCATCCCAGAGGAGGGTCCTCGTACAGCTCCGTCCTGTGAGGCCTTGGCAAGCAAACACACACCAGTCACTACTTCAAAACACACTGACCACTTTTGCACTGAAGGCCCAAATTACAAATTAGTCCTAATACCAACTTTACAATTCTTAAACATGGTATTTTTTACAGAAAAATTGAAACATTTGGTTCTCTCCCCTTGCCTTTCCAGATGTGTCAATCAGCACCTCTACCTTCAAAGGTGCACCCAGTTTGCAGTCAACATAACCTTCATTACCTGCATGATTAGATTCCTATTTTAAATTCTGTATCAAAACACACATCACGACCACCATGCTTCTAACAACAGAAGCTTGAAAAGGTTTCTACACTCCTTTCCTAGAAAGCAACAAACTATTTTGTGACCGTCTGAGCTAACTAGTAAGCCTTAGGTTTTTATTTGCAGAGCACAGAACCAGGGACATGCTTGTAACTCTGGATGTCACACCTGTAACCTTTAACGAATACTTTCCTTAACCTCCCCCTCCAAATCATTGTATGTTCCCAACATCAGGGAGCACAGCAGAGCCAGCTCACAGCCCTCCTTCACAAGGCATTCACAAACCCAGCAATGTTTATTAAATGCTCTATGTTTACAAAGACACACACCAATTGTTTGTGGACGTCTGTGTGCACACGTGGGTCAGCAGGTCAAGCCAAGGCTGAGATGGGATTCTGTGCTCACACTTAGCCTATTCCACCACCTGCTGGTTGCCTTCTGTGCCCCAAACTCCACCTCTCTGAATCATGCCGAGACCTCTCCTGCTCCCCGAAATGTAAAGTCTGGAAAAGGCCATGCAACATACTGTGCAAGACACAAGGGTCTTTTGTCAGGTGAACAATACAAACAGAAACATCCTTATTTCCAGCCTGAACATGCTCAAGAATACCCTTTCAAAACCCTGTGAGAAGCAAACCAAAGGAAACACGAGGACAATGGAGGTTTCTCCCCAGAACCCGCAGCCCGGTGCCTACACACGGCCCACGCCGGGCTGCCCGGCCCTTCCCTCGGCCTCCCTGCGGTACGAGGCGGGCTGGGACAGCCCCGGCTCCGACAGCGGGGCCTGGAGCCTCGGCCCTGTGGGTGCTGTGAACAGGGGCATTTCTCCGGAGCCCGGCGTACTCCAGGAGGGACACCCCATTCCCGGCAGGACTCCCCGTTCCCAGCAGTGCTCCTCCCGCCGGGGCGGGGCTGGGCCGGGCCGTGTCAGGCCGAGCCCGCGGGGGCTCCGGGCGCTGTCGCTGTCCCAGCCGGGCCCTGCGGCTCCGCGGCCCCCAGGCCGGGCAGTGCCGGCCGGGCCCTCCCGCCGCTGTCCCCGCTCCCCTTGCCCCGCTGCCGTCCCCCGTGCCCGTACTCACATCCCCGCCTCCGCCGGGCCGCGCTGGGAAGGGCCGGCCCCGGCTCCGCCCGGTGCGGGGCGGCCGCACGGCAGCACGGGCGGGGCCGGTAGCGCGACCCCGGGCCCGGCCGTGGCGAAGCGTGCTAACCCCTGCTCGTACAAGGGATGGACGGGACGGGCTGTGCAATACAGCCCCAGATGGCCCTTGACAAGGGAACTGCGAGGTCGCAGGACAAGCCGCTGCTCTGATGTTGGGGGGGGGGGGGGGGGGGGGGGTGTTTATAAACGCAGCGTCAAGGGCCTCAAGGCGAATCCACACTAACGGTATCTTTGGATGGGAAAATAAGATCTTCGCTGTACAATAAAATTAACAGCTCGTACCAGTAAGTCCTCCTAGGTCTACAGGAAAATGAGGAAAGCAAAGGTGAAATAGTAATCCTGCCTAACAGCAGCGGAACTGTTGGTGCTTTTCACTGGTCAGGATTCACCCCAGGGACAACATCACGGAATTCAGGCACATAAGAAAAGAGTTTCAAGTCAAAACCCCATTTCTAAGCATAGTTAATTAATCCTGCTTGAATATTTACAACAAGCATTTCTCACACAGCTGTACAGCTAAATCAATAATATAATGAAAAATGGTCCATCAACACGAGCAGTATCTATGAATCCCAGCATAAATGCCCAGAAGCACTCTTTCTGCTGGAGGAGTAATGTCTCTTTATGAGAGTCCCTGATAAATGTCTTTTTTCTTAAAATATGCTGGCTTTGGCTTGGCATTCAGTTTTGATGGATGCCTGGGCTTCACCTTGGTATTTATTTAGCAGCAGGAGACTGTTACACCATGAAAACATTCTATCGCTTTGACATTATCTTTTAATTAACGTTTATTTTGTTCTGGTCCTTTGTGTGCTCGCCTCAGTATTCCTCCAGCACATTTACCTTTTCTTCCTTGTTCCTGACTTCTTAGTACTTGGGACTTAATTAGAGTTTGAGTGTTTGGTTAACAAGCTACAATCACAGCTCGTTAATGTTTTAAGCCCTTCACGGGGCTAAATTTCTACCACGTCCTTATTTCATTTTCATTTATACTATTACTTAAATTAAAAATCCACTGACAGGCTAGTTTCCATGTTTCTTGGATGTCATAAATTGTTTTGGAACGCTTCCAGGGATGGGGACTCCACCACTGCCCTGGGCAGCCCAGTGCTTGAGGAAATTCTTCCTATTACCCATCCTGGACTTTTCCCTGCACAGCCTGAGGCCGTTCCCTCTCCTCCTGTCCCTGTTCCCTGGGAGCGCAGCCCGATCCCCCCCTGGCTGTCCCCTCCTGTCAGGAGCTGTGCAGAGCCATAAGGTCTCCCCTGAGCCTCCTTTTCCACAGGCTGAGCCCCTTTCCCAACTCCCTCAGCCTCTCCTGGGGCTCCAAAACCCTTCCACAGCTCCATTCCCTTCTCTGGACACACTCCAGCCCCTCGAGGTCTTTCTTGTCCTGAGAGCCCCCTGCAAGAAGTTGTGAAGTTCTCTGATGGTTAAATCCCTTGACCATGATGAATGGTGAAATAGGATAAGGGATTTTCCCTATCAAGAAACAGTGAATAATGGGCTAAAGCCAGTGGTAGCAAATTCATGCCACAGAGAAAGTTGGGACTCTGGAATACTGACATAATCTCTGGGTTACCCCATCCAGATGCAGCAGTGTGATGCCAAATTAAGAGTTGATGCAAACTCCCGGTATTACTTCCTTGAAAATTCCCACTTAGTGCCTGGAGCTGGAATCCCGCAGGAGTTGGGATAACCCCGGTGGATCTGATCAGGCCTGACATGTGCAGCTCTCCTCCTCCACTGCACGGAGGCAGCTGAGCTCCTTCCAAAGTAGCTCTCTCCTCTCTTGTCACGACAGCCTGTCCTCCGTAGAGGCAAAAAAGTCGTGTGTGAATCAGCGCCTTTTGGTTCGGCTGTGAGATGCTAATTACGCATCATTAAAGGGCAAGGCACCTTCAAGACTGACATAAAAGCCGTGTCATTAATAGTTTGCTTTCAAAACTCTTTGAGTTGAGGCTTTTGAAATAGGTAGCATCAAAAAAATCTGTCGATAAAATCAGGAATGAAACACTTGTAAAGAAACATATAGAAAATGGATTTTTAAAATTTACACTGGAACTTGATTTTCCTGTAAAAAATTTTGAATAGTAACTCATTACAGGAATTTCTACAGTAATATAATTGGTGTTTTTCAAACAGGAAATAATATTTTAAGAGACCATGCTACTTTAATCTCTTTGATCCTGGAGCCTTTGATCTGCCATGGGGTGACACGACTGAGATCAGGCATTTTCTTTGGTGATGTTCTGATTCCTGTAATCCAGCAGAGCAGAAAAAGGTCTGTGCTTTTTATAGCTCAGAAACTGATACAGCTTTCTTCCCTTGCTCAGAGCCACTGGAAATGCAAGGTCTGAATATTCCTTAAAGATAAGATTCTTTTCCTTTCAGTGTTATCTTCACTCTAATTAGCCTAAGGCCTCTCCCTCTCTGAATTACACCTAACTGAAATCCTCGCTTCTTAACGATTTGGCATGATCCACAAACCATTGCTCTGTGCCTTCAGTGCTGTGCAGTTTTCAAGATGAGAGACATGGGCTATTGCAACAGAATTCAGATGACTCAAACCCCAGCAAGGGTTTCTCCAAAATAGTCTGTAAATGTCCATTTCAGATTCACTGGAGGGACTCAGTGCCTTGAGCTGATGGCCATGGAGGAAGCCATAAGACTTGATTTACTCTCATACTCTGTAAACATCTGTTCTTTGACATATCTGACCTGTTCTGATCTTTAAGTGCTTTGATAATCTGAGTGATACTTAGTCTGTTTATAATATGCAAGTGGTGAAGTGCAATGCACATTTCTGCCCCACCTTTGCCAAATATATTCAAAATAAACACATTGACTCAGATGATGGGAAAAGTGTAATAAACACTGGGAACATGTTTAAAAGTTCACTATTATACTACTTAGACTACCAGAAAAACGTTAAATCTCAGATTTCAGGACATTTTTTGTTTCTGATGGCCTCTTGCACCTTTCCCATTTACTGTTGCTACACAGGTATTGGACTTGATGGAAGTGGGACTGGGGAGGGAAAAGCAGTTTTACATTCTAAAGATATCACAGAATCCCAGACTGGTTTGGGTTGGAAGGGACCTTAAAGCTCACCTCATTCCACCTCCCTGCCATGGACTGGGATGTCAGTCACTAGATCAGCTTGCTCAGGGCCTCATCCCGCCTGGTATTGACCACTTACAACCAGGAGCAGGGACTTTCTGCTACCAGCAGCACAGTCATCACTTGGAATGACTTGGAACAGCTCTGCTGCCCCAAGAGAGGCCCAGGGCTCAGGAAATGAGGTGTGGCCTGCAGGAAGAACCAACATGACACAAAACATACTCAACACGTTTCCAAATCCATTACTGCTTCTCACTATTTGCTTATTTCTGTGCCAGTTTTAGATTCATAAATTGCACTCTAACAATGCCTCCAGAGATGTCCTGGAGGAATTTCAGTCTTGGTGTTCACCTGAGCACAGCTGAGAAAGCAATGTGAACCAGCTCTAAAGAACCTGGAGTTATTCCAAGCTTTGGAGTTTCCTAAGCTCAAAACTATTTAGAAACTCCTTCAAAGGCCTTCAGCTAAAATTCCTCACTGGCGCAGTGAGGTGTTCTCAGGTTTAGATAGCGATGTCTTGTGATAACCAGATGGGACATTTTACTTGTTCTCAACTATCACAGCACAATTCAGGCACAAATTATCAGATAACTGGCTTTATTTATTGACTTTATTACTATTGATCCAGAACTGGATGTAATGGTCACAGAAATTAGAGGGAAGAGACAGGATTCTGCCACAGTGTGCTTTGTGCCCAGGACACTCTTGAGGAAGCCAGGGACCTATGAAGGGAAGGTAACCCCCAGCAGCAAGGAATGGAAATGCCAAGGAGCCCACAGCTCTGAGTAGCTACAGCAGGACTTTGGGGTGTGCTGGTGCGTGGCCAGAGGAGCTGTCAGAATCCACCCACAATCTGGTTGTGACACGAATTGCTGCATCACACTCCCACATGTGATTTGTGTTTATTTTCCTGAGAACAAGATAACGTGTCATAGTTGTATTGCAATAAAAATTCCTACTGGTGAAGAACCATGAGAGAGATAGAAATAGGCATATATTCATGTATAAAAATAGTAGAGGTGGTATCAAGAAATACTTGCTTTTTAGAAAGCTTGACAGCTAGGAGTCCTTCATAAATTTCAGATAAAGCTGATCCCTTCTGTTTTCCTCACCATCTTCCATATGACTAATAAATGCAATCAAAACAAAATAAAAACATGTTTTTCAAGCATCTCAGGAAAACTCTTAATGTGTAAGGAGCAGCTCATTTGTTGGTTTTATTCCACGGGCAGATATTTTGACAAAGGGTTCTGATCACACAGCAGTACTAAAGCTCTCTCATTTCTCAGGCTAGTAGGCTGCTCATCAGCTGAAGGATGCCAATGACCAGCAATTAGCATCCTTCTCATTTAGGAACCCTGATTACATCTTCTAACACCTTGTGTTAGTGCTCCTTTAAGGGCAGTTTATACCATCTTGATTTGGGGTGTGAGGTGATTTAAAGCAGCAGCAGCAGGGAGTAGAGACTTTTCTTACTTCTCGCAGTACCAAAGAAATCACCAAAATAACAGGTGAAAGCAATTCCTCTCCCTTCCTGCTCACCTGCCGAGTGTTCCAGGCTTCCATTTCTGCTTCCCCAATCAGGCTTTCATTATAATCAGTAAAATTCAGGAGAGTATTTGTTGCTCTCTCCAGTTTAATTATTATTTTTTTCCTATGAAGAGATTAATGTTAAAGTGAGTTAAGTTCTGCTGTGACAGCCTGGTCTTTTCTACTGGTCCAGTTAGAATTATTCACCTCTATAAAATCCACACTGTAATGCCCCAGCCTGCTCCGTGGGTTTAACAGGAGGTTGTTTGATTCATTCTCTCTTGATGGCTTGGGGAAATAGGAGCAGCTCTATGTGGCTTAATTTCTACCTGGCTTTAAACCACAACAATGATACATTCAGGGAAAGGGTAATTCTTAACAAAAATAAAATTAATTGAAAGTAGAGGAGGTGACTGAAATATAAAAAGTGTGGACTGAAAAATATGAAAGCAAATTCCGATGCTTTGCATTGCAAAAGATGTAAAGTGCCTTTTTGTATGACAGTGTCTGTCGTGCAATATACCTGGTTAGCTTTTATAGTGACAGAGAGGCACAACCAGATGGCCAATTCAATGCCGTGCAGTCACTAACTGAAGGAGTTTGTGGGTGTTTATTGTCTGTGGGTTAAAGCCATTGATGTCTGTGGGCCATGAGAGCACTGCAGCAACTCTGCATAAGCACTCCCAGACAGCTCCCACTGTACCTGTCAGTGCAGATGGAGATCAGAGTTTCTGCAGTCCAGTGAGGAAGGGAACTGCTTCTCTTGCTTTCTGAGCCACCGTTTGACCACGAGTTTCTTCGTGGAGGTCATGACCAAGTTTCAGTTCCTTCAGTGTCAGTGTCTTGTGTCACTGGCCAAATTTGAGGTGCATCTTGACTTTATTGTTGCTCTTGATGAGCCCATGCAGTGTTGTGCTTTCTTGTGCTCTTTGTGATGTCTTTTCAAGTGACTGGACAAGTGATTCGCTGTGACGCCATCGTTAATTTAATTCATGGCATCCAAATTGTGTCCACTGATAAGGACAGTAGAACAGAACAGCATGGCTTTGGAGAAATAGATGAAGGTGTACCTGAGTCAAACAGAAGTCATGCAAAACACAAGCAGGATACCAGCTCAGCTCTGCAAGGCTGACCAAACAGAAGTATGTGCAAAACAATGATCCTATGCTTATTCAAAAGTGGGAGTCAAGGAACAGCCCTCTAAAAAGGATGTTGAAGACCGACCCCAAAGAACCACATGAGAACTTCCAATAAAGGGTATGACTCTGTAAAATAAAGTAATACATATACATCAAATAAGCAGGCAGAGCTAATGAATATGTAATCTGTGTGTGGGAGCTGGGGTTGTTGGCTTGGAGAAAAGGAGACTCAGAGGGGACCTTATCACTTCTACCGCTCCCTCAAAGGTGGCTGTAGTCAGGTGGGGTTGGTCTCTTTCTCCAAGCAGCAACTGACAGAACCAGAGGACACAGTCTCAAGCTGTGACAAGGGAAATACAGACTGGATATTAGGAAAAAGTTTTTACTGAAAGAGTGATAATGGTCTGCCCAGGAAGGTGGTGGATGTTTTTAAAAACAGACTGGATATGGCACTTGATGCCATGGTTTAGTTGAGGTGTTGGGGCATGGGTTGGACTTGATGATCTTGAAGGTCTCTTCCAACCTTGTGATTTTGTGAATTCTGTGTGTGATAAAAACTCTTTACCCAATGCTTAGGGCACTTAATTAGAGGGGGAGTCCTCAGAGTGACCAGCACTGCAATAAACAGTGCCTACTTTCTAACACTCGCACTGTGTTGGAAAGGTTCTACCTGGTGGCTTTCAGTATCACCACAAGGAGAGACCTCTATCATGAGGATTCACCACTGGAGCTCAAGATTGATGCTTTGTATTCTGAAGATAAGAGATGTACCAGTAGAAGACTAAATATGTCCAACTGTCTAATTGTCCAGTGTGTGCACTGGCTTTATTTGCAACACAGTTGATTGTTTGAAGCCAAGTGGAGTCAGTCTGCCAGTTTGGAGCAGGCCAGGGGTCACTGTCATTTTGGGGCAGGCCATGGGTCAGTCACTGTCCCCTCTCTAAATCCATGTCCCACAGAAATTGTTTGGGTGGTTTTTAAGGCAGACCTTTGATATCTGTGCAGCACTAACAGCAGTCCCGCTGACACAACCCAACAACCCCACAGGTCCTCCTCACGGCCGGAGGCTGTGAGCATGGAGCCTCTGGGGCAGGATAAATGCCCCCAAGACAGGGAAGGAAAAGGAGGCGAACTTTAAGGTCCTTCCAATCCAATCCTTTTGTGATTCTCTGATACTAAATCAGAATCCAAATGAGTTTACCATCCATACCACATTTCCGGAAATTCAAGCCTGCTGAAGCAGCATCCTTCAGTCTGGAGAAGGGTTCTCTCATCTTCATTCTGTTTGCAGTGGAGGCTTCAGTCCTCCGTATGTTGACAATCTCCAGCATGTCTGTTCTATCCAGAACAATAAATATTGCCATTGCTGAAATGCTTCTCTCTCTAATCATTAAAGTCAGCCCCAGGCCTGCTGTGAGTCTCTAAGGCAGAACTATGGAAGGACAATCTCTGCCCATCTCTGCTTTTTGGTCAAGTGGCTCAGATCTCTCTCCTGGTTCCTGTACCTGATCACAGTTGCCAGGAGGATGCTCACCAATGGCAGCAGAGTGCTGAGGAAAATGGGATCAGTTAGAACTGTACATTCCCTCATGTTTTCACTGTGAGTTGATGCAGGGGGCAGGGATTTCAGCTTATTGATCCCAGGTGAATGAATTGCTTTGAAGATTAAAAATAAAACCATGAAAATCCTTGTGTTGGGTGTTTGTAGAGCATGTACCAAGTCAGAAGGAATCAAAATTGACTTTTGGCAAGTTGGGGGTTTACTCTTCTGTGTGATGCATAAGCAGCAGCCAAACCATTTTCCTCATAAGAGACTCCATCGCTTGATCAGTCAACTTAAATTTTAAGTGTAATTCTCTCTGCTGTGGGCAGGTGTTTGGTTTGCATGCTGGCAAGCATGCATTACCTAAGCAAGCTGGTTTCTCTCTTTCCAGATGCCAGTTTATGTCATGGGCATCACCAGCACTCAGACTCCTTTCTCCTTTGGCAATGCTGTGCCAGGGTTAACCTTCCACTGGTCTGTCACCAAGAGGGACACTCTGGATGTCAGGACAAGGCACAGTGAGGTAAAGTGTGTGTGTGTGTGTGTGTGCAGCTTGGGGAAAGGAAAGAGCCACATCAGGGCAATGCAGGGAATATTGCTGCCTCCACTGCCTCAAAACCCAGGATCAGTTGTCAGCACCTGGGTGCCAATGTCTGGGCTTTCCATGAGTCCAACTTTAATCCCTTTCTCCTGTCCAAGGCTGCTTTTCAGCTTCCTGCCAACTACAACTTTGCAGTAGATGTTTATGGCAGAGTAAAGGGAAGAACAGGCCTGAAAGTTGTAGTGAAGGTCCTGGATGCTGCAGCCAACCAGTTCCACAACATGGCAAGAGAACTGTCCGATGAAATCCAGATTCAGGTAGGATAATTTTCTACATGGTTCATGTTGAAGTATCTCCTTCAGAACTGGACTGAAGTCTGTCTTTGAAATCAGGAATTTGAAATGCAGGAGTAGCTCCAGCTTTGGTTTATCTTTGAGTCCTTACTCTTGTTTGTATTATGTTCCTCATTGGGGCTCATTCAATTCATGGGCTCATGGGGGCAGGGGTCTCTACATTTTTCTGAGCATGTTTCTGCCAATGTAAAGGTCCTTTTCTTAATTGATTGAGAAGAGATTTGGGGATTTTGCATTTAATGTTGAATTTTCCCCATGTTCACTTACTGCTTGTTCCTGACTGTTTTCTCCCCTGAGAGGGAGAAGGGCTGCTGGGAATGTGTCTGTCCCAAGTGTCTGTTCCAAGGTCCAGGTGTTATGTGAGTTGAAATGTCTGAGTTTTTCAGGTAACTAAGCAGTGCCAGCTCAGGCCCGAGCCTCGGTTCTTTCCTATCCAGCAGGAGACTTCAGTGTGTGCCAGCAATAGCGGGTTCGACACCTCGTGCTGGTACAGGGACCAGAGGTTTTTGCTTTACAAAATAAAACGAGCAAACCCAAGCAGTGAAGAGTGAAATCACTGAGCCAACGCCCTGGGCTGTCTTCACAGCCTGGGCTTGGCTGTCCCTGAGCCGCCGGCCCGGAGGGCTCCGCTGGAGATCCTGTGCTCCTGGAAGTGCCCGTGCTGGACACTGCGGGATCTGCTCGGGGCAGAGGCTTCCTCTTGGGAGCTGCAGAGCACAGAGAACGCCCTCGCAAGAAGTTTTTCCCTCAGCAGCTGGAAGCGAACCCAGCCACGAGGCGCTGCCTCGGCACTGCCGCTGCTCGGGGCGGACGCGGAGCTCTTCCCTCAGAGCTGCGCTGCTTCGCCTCAGCTCGGGGAACAATCACCGCTGCAGTTTCTAACTAAGTCCAGGCTTTATCTCTGATGTGCTTCGGCACGAGTGTGTGTTCCGTCCTAGAACAGTTGTCTTGTAAATCGCCGGTGCTCGGGGCAGCGCCATCAGCGCCGCTGAGGGGAGGCGGCCCGGGGCAGCAGCTTGGCCAGGGCCGAACAGTGGGAGCTGTACAGAGCCTTCCCCCACCTCCTTCTTACTTCTAATTTCTCATTAAAATGTTCTAGTACAGCACGGGGAAACACTGAAATGTCCTACTGAGTACTTTCGGGGTTTTTTTAATCTATCAGACTTGGAGTGTGGCAAACGGGAATGAGGAGTCATTTCAAAGGCTCAGCTGTTATCAGCAATTGGTGTCCGTGAGATTTAAGGATGAAGAGGAAATTCCATCTTTAAATGAAAATGCTTCAAATTCTGGGCAAGTTGTATTATTTCTGTCGAGGGAGGGGATTGATCCCTGAGGGGGCAGGAGATGTCACCTCTCAAAAAGGCACTGCTGGGAAAAAAACCTCAGAAACGGAGTACTAGTTAGAATTGGAGAGTGCTATTGCCATTGCTGAAATGCTTCTCTCTCTAATCATTAAAGTCAGCCCCAGGCCTGCTGTGAGTCTCTGAGGCAGAACTAAGGAAGGACAATCTCAGCCCTTCTCTGCTTTTTGGTCAAGTGGCTCAGATCTCTCTCCTGGTTCCTGTATCTGATCACAGTTGCCAGGAGGATGCTCACCAATGGCAGCAGAGTGCTGAGGAAAATGGGACCATTAGTTAGAACTAGAAGTTAGAACTGTACATTCCCTCGTCTTTTCACTGTGAGCTGATGCAGGGGGTAAGGGGGGAAAGTGGTGTCTTCCCTGAGCACAACCAGTTTTGTTGCCAGAGGCTGCAGGCAGAGCAGGGAGTGCATAATCTTAGTATTTTTTCCTCCACTGTTGAAAGGGGATGGATTGAATAGCTGACTTTCCCTCATCACTGAGCTCTAAAATCAGCACAGGCTCCATTGTCCGCTGGTGCATTTAGTAGTATTAACATCATTACTCCTACAACTATGACCACTGCCCAGGGTGAAACCCTGCAGGCAAGAGTTTGGAAAGCTGTGTTTACACTGAACCATCTTACTATTCCTCCTTCATGTACAATACCTGTTATTCTAATGCATTTTTTGTTGTTACAGTCACCGGTACCCCCGGCCCTGCTCCAGTCTGCGTTCGCATTTTGCGAACACGAGCCTGGGAGGGCCCATAGGATCCTATTACCTGGGGATGTGGATATTCTTGTGTCTCCACAAATTCCAAGAGTTTGGTGAATGCCTGCTCCTTCTGTTTGACCTGTGCTGGATAACATCCCTCAGAGCCACAGACCTTGCTGTGGCTCACCTGGCTCCCTGGAATAGCAAGAATGTTTGGGTGACCCCATTGCATGCACTAAACTAAACAAAGGGGCACCAGAAACTGAAATATTACACCTGGCCAAAATATTATACCTGGCAGTTCAATTTATCAAAATCACACTGCTTGGTGTCAGCAGTTAGGTAGAGATCAAAGCAAGCCAACATAGGGCTTGGCAAAATCCAGAGCACTGCATAAGGATCTGGTTTTGCTTAGAAGAGACCGTGCATGGCCAGGAATCCCCAGTAGAACTGTAGAGTGGCCTTACACTATTGGTTAGGTGTGACAACACCCAATGCACCACCCATTATAAACCACACTGCACAGCACAGATTGCAGAGAGCACTGAAGACACCATCAGTAGATTGTCACCGTGACATACATTTATGGAATGTGAGGGAACACATAGTTGCCAGCTTGACTCTGCACTGGCCACTAATATAGATAGCATTTGCCACACTGCTTCGCAAAACCATGCAGCTATTGATTTTTGTTATTATCCCATGGGCATGTGTTATCATTATAGTGCAAGAGTTCCATTGTCATTACATTGCAAAGGTCCCATATTGCTAGAGCTTTGTACCTCCTTGATGCTTCTTGTAAGCAGCTCCTCTAAGCATTGACTCATCCTTGTCCTCACAGCAGCCAACTGACTCCAGTTGTCACCAATCCACTCTTTTGTAACACCCTTCTTATTGGCTACAGGTGTGGCCTGTTAACATCAAGCCTGCTCCTAATTTTTAGTAATTGGTTCAGCTGCAAAGCTGCAACTCTTTAGGGGATAAGATTACATTCTCTACCACCTTCATTTACGCATACTGTATCCCCCTACAGGCATGTGTGAAGATTTTGATGGTATGTGCTATATGAATGTAAAAGATTAATCAAAATCAAGTTACAAACACATTCAGGAATTAATGGAAACTACATAGGAGATGCCTGTACTGTGTTTGCTATCTTGTCTGCACAGGGCCCTGCAGAAGATGGTAAGCACAGCATTTGTGGTTGAAAAGCAAAAAAGGGGAACTGTAGGAGAACAGGAATGGGGCTGTAGGCAGCCTTGGCCTTGATGAGTTACAGCTGTGTCCTTGAACAAGCCATGTAAACGGCTTTGAGGGAGAAGAAGCGTGGAATGCCGATGTGTGTTGATGTTTACACCAAGAAACAGAAATTTATGACCAATTAGAAAAGAGTAGAAGGCACGTGCATGTCGTTTGTTAGCCAATTATAATGCAAAAACACGCGCGTGTTATGCGTGCAATATAGAGAAAAAGTATAACAGGTTGTACTGTGGGATAATAAATGCGGATGCTTGCCACCATCTTCAGTGTCAGTCTTTTGTCCACCGTCACACTACAACTTTTCTGGCTTGCAAAAATGTCGAGATCTGTTCACTAGTGGGAGGTCTTGGATGGGTGGATGTGACAGAAAAAGAAGTTAATTATTCTTCAACAGACCATGGTTTGAATTACATGCAGTAGATAATGTTTCAGGGCACAACCTTGAATAATGAGCAGAAGACAAACTGTGTTTTCTAGCAGCCTATCTTCTGGCAAGCTGTTATTGGTTTATTTGAATATTTGCATGACTGAACAGTCACATTTGGTGAAAAAGAAAACAATTAAAATAGTGTTCTGGGTTTTTTGTTCTGAACAGATTTATAAGAAGATAAAATCCAGAATTTCCCTCCTCACAGCGCCAAATTAACCCAAATTGGAAGCCACCTTCACATAATCCCATCTGAACACTTGCAGTATGCTTCATTTGTTTAAATTGCCAAGACAACCAAGCCTTTGGGGAGGCACCTTCTTCACAGTTTCAAGTGCATTTCAGCTGAAGGCCAGAGGCACGACATCAGTCATCACAGATTACTTTTATTCCACTGTAAGCACTCCATTCATTTGGTGTGATGCCAGCATCCTCCCGAGAGTTCCACAAAACCTCCCTGCACGCTTTGGATTTGAGATGAACTAACAGATACCTGAGGTTACAGATCATTAGGAACAGACTCCCTAGCAAATACCTCGCTCCAGAAATGGAGGATTGTGAGTTACCCTGGCTGGGTTTGAAAGCAGCTGCAGGTAACATTGACAGGGATTGTTGCTGTCTCCTGGCAGTGCAATACACTTTGGGTTTCACCGTCCTTGCTCTTTGCCTCTTCCTGGAGTGCTGGGGCAGAGCTGACTGCAGGGATGCAGGGATAGGGACTCTTTGGCCCTGGCAGCACACACACTGATTTCACCTCTCCAAAGGCAGGATTCATTCAGGACACTATTTCCAAAATGCCAACCCTTTACTATTTAAAATACAAGCTTAGGCAGGCTGATGTGAACTCCAGGCAATGCATCTACTTCAGATACACTCATCTTACAAATCTGGATGAATTTACAGCAAAAGATGCAATTTAACTATGAGGATTTGGAGGGCATGCAGTGTCCAAGGATAAGGACATGCATAAATGTGCTGAGGAGCAGAGCACCTGTAATCGGAAAGATGCATTTTAAAAAGAATTTAGAAAGTTAATAAAATTTTCAGGTCCTTACAGATGCTCTTTGCACTGAAGGAGTATCTTATGCTCACCAAATTGGTTTTTAATTAAAATATGTCCTTTATAAGAAGAGCTAGGGTTTAAAAAAGAGCATAGTTAAGTGACTGAGATACTGCTTCACATTTGAATTCTGAAGCAAATATGGTTTCTTGCAAATATTGTTTTTGCACACAGTCCTGCAGTATAACTCATCTGTTTTGTTCACTGCATGAAGAAAATCAGGCATAAGCTGGAAGGAAAAACCCTTTATGGAGTTTTCAGCATAATTTTTTTAGTGGAATAGAATTACAGTACCTAAAGCCAAGCAGGTGCAACATCTGGTCTGAAAGAGAACTCCAGAAAGGTCAAACAGAATGTGTTCTGAGTCTACAAAAAACTACTACATCTTATTGCAAAGCTCTAGAATGGATATAGTAGCATGGGTTTTTTTCCTTGTTTGTTTCCTTGCTTGTTTGGTTTTTAATTTGGTGTTTAAATTTAAAAAACAGGGCTATTCATTATTTATACAGAAAAATCTCATTTGTCTTCTGCTTTTCACCAATGCTTTCCAATTTAGAAAGGGTCACTTGATTGTAATTAAACCAAATGTTTGTGAATAATTCAGTACCTTTTTTCTTCACCCCATCCTATTCATTAGTTAGAGCCAAAAGGCTGCAACTTTCAAATAATAACAAATCTTTAGTCAATAATTAATAATAATTAAAGACTCAAAGCTGTTATAGGAGCTAGTTAGGAACAAAGAAGATTCTGTTTGTGAAATGAGAACTAATAAGGAAAAAATTAATTTCTCATCAACTTAAATATTTTTAAAAATGTAAGCTTTCATACTCTGTACTCCTGGGAATCTCTTTGTAATTTCATTTGATAAACACAGAGCTAAAATTGGCATCTTGTAATTAATTTACACTATTACATAAAAACATGGGGAGAATAATTCACAGAGAGAAACTGCATGGTGCAGTTGCTTTAAAGCTTTTTTCCTCTTTCTATGAATTATATCAGATATGTAGTTACATAAATCAGAATGGCACTTTGGGGGCTCCTACAGTCTGAGGTGCTTAAAAGATTTACAAATTTTAAGTAGAACTCAGTGATTGTAAAATTAGCCAATATTGGGCTATATGGAGAATCTTCTGTGTTTTTTCCTGTGTTTCACACAACTTTTCACAAACCTCTAACATGAGAAAAAAAATTAACATTCTAAACTAAAAGTAAACTGAAATGAGGAAAAAAATTACAAATGGCATGAAAATCTGTTGACAAACACTGTTCTGCCACTTTGGGTGCGGGTCACGAACAGAACTGTAAAGAGCTGTTTGGCACTTCCACTGGAGGAAAAGTTCAAATTGCAGTTTTCTGCTGGAGCAGAGTTCATCTGACAAAGATCTTTGGTCCTGCAGGATTCCTGTGCTTCCAGTGTAACTGAGCCTGGCTCCGGGTGCAGCATGGGGGGAGATGCTCATCACCTTCTAAGGGGATCCTCCTGTCTCTTCGTCACCTCCTTAGCTGTGCTATGCAGACAACTGATCTAAGAGGGTGACAATTTACCCAAAAGGACCCACAACCAACGAGAAAGGCCAATGGGAGAGAAAGGAGAACACAAATATGTTCCCAGGATGCCAAGAGGAAACATTTCTAAATAACACAAATCCTGGTGGTGCCAAGCTGTTGGCTGGTGAGGAGAAATAAAAAAGCAGAGGGATGTCGATGTGCTCAGGGAGATCACACGGGAGTAAAAGCAGACTGATGACACTTTGTGGGGGGCAGCAGCTCTTCTCTGGGTGAGAACAGTCACCCCAATTTCACTGCATGCACTCATCTCCAGAATGGAAAGCAAAGGGAGGCAAATGACCTTCACAGGTTCCACACAAGCCAGCATGAGTTCTGACAATGGAAGAACATGAGTTCTTCCAGCTTCCTGCCTCAGCAACAGAATACAGAGCCTGGCAATGGATTTAGGAACTGTTGGAGACAGGGCCCTCTCCTGTGATAGATCCCAGGTGAGCGGGAATGACCCCAGCTTATTGTGAAGTTCAAAGGAAAACAGGAACAAATGTTTTCCCACTGCATTTTGGGTCTTTTCTAGGCTATTTCTTTTTGCATCCCACCACCCTATTTAGCTTTTGAATGCTGCTGGGCATTGAGAAGAGTCTATAATTGTGCTGGGTGTTCTTTTTCCCTTAGCAGTTAGTGAGAAGTTAGAACAGGGCCCTGGGTACAGGCAGTTCAGATTTGCCAATCTCCCGTGCTCTCCCCTGCATTTGTCAATGTCTGAGTTTCACCAACTATTATGCTGCCAATTTGCCTGGTTCTGTTCCCATGAAGTTCATCACAGCCTTCTCTTAGGAAGATAAATAATTTTGTTATCTGCAAATCCTGCTGACCTCATTTTTCTGTTCTACACTTCATTTCTGCCTTTCTGGATAATGAATGAGTGTATTAAATGCTAACTACAGTCCAGCTCCTTGGGATATACTAATATTAACCTCCTACTGAATTGAAAACTGACAGCCTAATGAATTACAACTCTTTGCATGAGAACAACAGTGTTGACATAGGGAAAATCAGGATGACTTGTGTTTTACTCCTAAGCTGAAGAAAAAAACAAACCAAAACCCCTCCCAAAACTTTGCAAGTGCAAGTACCTGCGATTTTCACTGAATTCAATTATGGGCCTTGGGAAAAAAAAAAAAAACAACAAAAAACAGCTACGTGAGGAAAAACCAAATTTAATTTAAAAAGGGGGAAAACCACCTCTGTATTCCTGTTTCCTTTGCTCTTTATGGAATCATTGAGCTATAAAACAGTACCTTAAGCATTTTCCCCCCATGAAACTGCTAAAAGTGCTGTGGCTAGAATATCCTTGGAACATCAAAGCTTGTTTAGGTATTTGATCCAGAAGGGACAAGGTAAGCATTTATAGCTAATCAAGCCTGAAGCCAAAGATGAACAAGATGAACCAAAGTGATGACTACTGTAGCTTTAATCATGCTGGCAGGACATGCTGCCTTGTCAAAGTCATTTAGATTTTTCTGGATATCAGAAAAATTCCTGCATTTCTCTGACACTTTGGTATAGTATCTGTATTAGATATTTCTGAAAGCAAAAAATATATTTGGAACAAACATCACCAAGCCACATAAAAAAGGGCAGTTTCTTAGTGTTCTGCCACTGTTATAAAAATTAATATATTAAAACTTAGATGTGTTATAAACTTCAGCAGAAAGTCTAGAGTTATTCCTGGAACTACAATACTTCAGCATCTAAAAAGTATGTAATTTATCCAGCAGCTTTAAAAACTCTAATTAGTGTCTTCCAAGTACAAATCATCTTGTTTGAATTTTGTCCCAAAGAAGAGGTAGAAGAATACAAAAAATGTTAATGAATATTCACATGCTTTTGAAGTGAACCTCCTTTATGCATGAACATTTTGAGGGACCAAATTTTCTTAGC
This sequence comes from Melozone crissalis, assembly GCF_028551555.1. Taxonomy (NCBI): domain Eukaryota; kingdom Metazoa; phylum Chordata; class Aves; order Passeriformes; family Passerellidae; genus Melozone; species Melozone crissalis. The sequence continues at coordinate 20,964,779 of NW_026535807.1, read as the reverse complement.
ATTTAGAAGAAGTGTGCTACTTCACAGAAAGTGTGCAGGTGTAATAATGCATTTAATTAAAAATTTATGAAACTAAACCTGTGTTACTAAACTAATAAGCCTTTCCATGGGAAACCATAAAGTTCTTTGGGAAATTTGCCATGTTTTACTAAAGTTTTCAATAAGTTCTATCTAAGCAGATTCCTTTACTCAGGTTAGAAGAGCTTACAGAATGCCTGACCTTTAAAATCACTGTCCTGTGCCTCACTATCTGCAATGCATTTGTCTCAGGGACATTCTATTTAACCTTTTTATTTGCTACAAATCTGTAGTTGCAAATTCACATCGAAGACAACTTTTTTGCTCCATAAATTAATCCAATTTTTCAATGTTGAATATTTCATTCCCCACAGTAACTTGATTGGTAGGTGGCTTACCTGGAAAAGTGACCCTGAAAGGATTTTAGGAGACAAAATAGAAATCTGGGCACCTGAGTGCAGAGTGCACATGATGTGTTATATTCTGTGGTGTATTGCAGCACCTCTTGCTTTTCCACCGACATTCTGCTGCAGGAAGTGACGCCTCCTTTGAAGGACTCACTGTGCATGTAACAGAATTTAGGTTTCTTCAAGGTTGGCAGAAGGAGTTGAATTTTTAGTACTTATGTATATATTAGAATGAAAAAAAAAATTAAATGAAGAAATGCAATTTTACAGTTGAAATGCACACTTTCTAGAGTCTCTGTAAATGGAAAAGTCTGAGATCCTTGTTCAGGTACAGAACCCTCTAGATCACTGCCCATGCTGAGATAAATGAAGTCAGAAGACTTCTACATGAAGTGAATGGGAAAAATAGGACAGATGATGGGATTTTATACTTTGTCCCATGTTGGTGTTTAATGCATAAAAAATAGCAAACCAAGAAGAGTGTTAATGTTTAAAGCAGATTTGGAATTATTGTACTGGAGTGCCTACTTAGGATTTGTGAGGTGTACACAGCATAATTTGCAACCAAGTAACCTTGAAAAAACCAAATTCACTTTTGTTAGTACTATTAACTAAGTCATTAAACATATTCACATGCCTGTTCATAAATTGTATTCATTGTTTTCAAGATTTAAGACTTCTGTGTTGTGCTAAATTTCCCTGATGTATTTAAAGCAGAAACAAAGGTTGGGTTTTTTGTTTGTTACTTTCCTCATCTTGTGAATTCTCCTCACTCCTGCATTCATTGAGTTGTTGGGTGAATAGCTCATTAATGTGATTTCTATCTGTGTACAAAGGCACAGGGCAGAAGCACTGTTATGTAACAGCTTGAAAAGACACCTATAAATAACCTCCTTTAATAACCATAAATTTACATTAGAAAGGTAGATAAACTCTGAAGTGAAAACTGTTTATTTTTATCTGATGCTGCTATTTCATAATCTCAATGTTATCAGGCTCATCCTGCATAAATTAGCGAGGTCTTGGGGTTTTATACCATCTGGGAAAGTCTTGCATATCAAATGGATTTATCCCATAGGAACAGGGATCTAAAGAGCTGCATTTCTCTGTGGGGACTCAGTTGTACCTGGCACACATTGGAAAACTCTCAGCAGCATCCCTGGCAGATGAGGCTGTGCAAAGGATGGCAGCCTTGGCTCTTATTTTACCCATTTTCTAAACACAAGTGCTCTTGTCTCAATAACCTGAACTAACTCAACCTCGATCAATTTTAAATATTCCTTCCTTGACACCAGTAACTGCTTGCCTTAATTTTGGACATTTTCTGAATTTATGCCTTCCTTTGGCCTAACACTTTGGAAGGAAGGAAAATTCTGGCAGGATAATCAAAATGTTCAGTTTTATATTGCTGTCAGTCCATCATTATCCCTGTAGAAAGCAGTAGTAAGGCTGAGAGGATATTCTCATAAAACCTGCCATATGAAGGTGTATGAAGATACAAAAGTCTAATACAGTAAATTGAACATGATTACTGGTGGAGAAAGTTATAAAGAAATAACTGGAAAAGGACACTTTCTGTACTCTGTAAGTCTCCAATACCCATGGCGAGGTAATGCAGTGTTCTGCTTCCTCTGACAGCTCAATTTCTGCGGGCAGCAGGAGCAGCTGAGCAGAGACCGGACCCCAAACCGCCCCGTGTGCCCCTGGGGTGGGATCCACACCGGGCTGGATGGGGCTGGGGGCAGCCTGGGATAGTGGGAGGTGTCCCAGCCCGTGGCAGGGTGGGATGGGATGGGATGGGATGGGATGGGATGGGCTTGAAGGTCCCTCCCAACCCAAACCATTTGGGGATTCCTTGCTAAGGGGCACCAGTTTAAGTGCTGTTCCTCTGCTGTTGGTTTTTAGGTACCTTTTAATCTGTTGGATGCTTTATGTACTTCTTTGACTGAAGTTCCTTTGGTGGAGATACTTTTCAAGGCTCTGCAGCTATGGGGGTGGAATCAGGAAGCGAATTAAGCAGAAAAAAACCCAACAGTGACAGCCATTGAGCTGGTCAGTTGGGAAATACATGTACTTGGAGCTCAGTGATGGGTAAGGCAGACAAGGGGAGCAGCAGCCTGCCAGGGAGGAAGGAAGCTGACCATCTTTCCCCGTGATTTTTGCAGGATACTGTTCTGCTCTGCAGTGTAAACACAGACAGCATCAATCAAAAAAAGAGGCCCATCGCTGTTATTCTGCTCTAAAGTTACTATTCCCAGACCATCTTCTTTGTCAAGTCTATTGACCTGCCCTTTTCATTTCCTCCTCAGCATGGGGTAGGCAACTCCCCATTCTCTTCCCAACCAGAGCTGCATCCCTACAGGAACAGGCATTTCATTAAATGTATTACTAATGCTTGTCAGTCATTCTTCAGCCTTCAAATCAAATATTATTTTATTTAAGAGGTTCAGGAGTGTGATAATGGAGAATGTTTTTCATCATTCTACTGGGTGAGCCCTGATTCTTTCAGCTTAATGAAACTGCTCTTACAAGTAAATTGTACATAATGCATTCAGCTGCTGAAGCTTCACAGAGCTGGCCCTACACTGTTCACACACAATTACAGACATACCTACAGGGGTCAGGATTGGCGCTGGTTTGAGTAAGCCTCACCCAGTACATAAATAGTTAAAATAACCCTGCACACCTCATTGCCTTACCATTTTGCTGAAGTTTCACCTTCTAAGTTGCATTTATTCAGAATTGGTTTTGTTGTTTGGGTTTGGGTTCTCTTGGGGGGGTGTGTTCTTTTGTTTTGAAGATGAGTGTTTAAAATATTTTAAATTACTCAGACATTTAAAAATATGAAATGCCTGAAAATTAAGCCAGGTGTTTCTTGTCCAGATGGTGCTTTATCACTGTGCCATTCAAATACTTCCTTTTCTTGAACAAGGATTTAAAAGTGTTTCACTGCCAACAGATCACCTAATAATATATTGATACACATTTTTTCTAGCTTTATGAAAAATATATTTCCCTCAGAAATTGGTAGATTTAAAAGATTTGATCAGAGTACATGTCTCTCTGGTTCCTTGGCAGTGTTTTCAGATCTTCAGACCAACCAAGCAAGTATATAAAATCTTCCAGTAATTCTGTCCCTTTTAGTTTCATATTCCAGTAGAAACATGGTCAGCACCTGGTGCTTTGTTATTTATTGCATGTATTTTGATTGCCTCTAAAATCTCTTGAAATTCTTCCACAAGAGGCCCAGCTTCTTAGGGAACAACCATTCATTGTTTGCCTATCTCCCTCCTTCAGCAGCTCATTAAAGCACTCCTTCTTATCACTCTGTAATCGCATTCTTTGTGGCCAAGACATTTCCATTTGTGTTCTTTATCAGACTTACTCGGGTCTACATTGATATGTCTGTAAAATTACCTCCAATTCCTGGTGTGCGTATCTCGTTCCCAGTCTGCAGCACACCAGGTAACCCTGAGAGGAGGTGTTTGTCCTGGGAGGAGGGATGTGCTGACTCCTGAGGATCCCACAGCAGCGTGGAAAGGGGAAGCAGAGCAGTGCACCAACGCTGCTAAGTCAGCCCCTGATGTTTTAGTGACTCCTACCCCCGAGGCAGGGGCTCCTCACAGAGCGCACACTGCACTGCCTGCCTCCCAGCTCACCCTCCTCTGGCCAAAAGAAATGCTAACACAGTGCTGCAATGCATGACTTCCAATTCAAGTGAAAAAATTCAAAAATTCACTTGGAAATTTTACCATATAATGGAAACTGCAGATGTGCTCATCAATGTCTCCAGCCTTACTCTGCTCTTAAAATTGCTCGGTATGCTCTGAAAGATGTGTTGGATGTTCACTTGCAGTACTTCACTGTCATGTTTCATCAATAAGCTTTAAGGTCCTAACTGCACCCTGCTGGTCCTTATGAAAATAACTCTAAGAAGTATTTGTTACTGGAAAATTATTGTTCTCACATTGAACACTCATCATCACCACCACTGCTGATGAGAGAAAGGAAATAAGTTCTGAGATTGCACACTCTGCTTTTAAAGCTGGAAGTACTGGGATACAGACATTTCCTCACCTCATTCACAGCACAGGATGCAAAGTACTCACTATCTACCTCTTATTTACTCGGTTGTAATTGTACTAACTGTAAACACATCGTACTGTTTAGTCATGGGCGATTTTATCACATTCCTCCCTAATATCCCAGTCTTTACTGAACTTATCTTCCTAACAAGCCTACAAAGAAAGGTTACAACTTCATTGAGAGAAAAAGTAAACAAAATAAACAACCCTCAGTATTTTAGCTGGGGAGCGATTTAAAGTGCAAGGGCTTGATTTGCCAACATCTTTAACATTGCACATCTTTCTAGGCCCAGCCCCTATTGACTTAAATTGCAGCTGCAAAGTTCAGCTCTTCTGGAAATCAGACCACACAATTTCATGATGTGCAATCAGAAAATGAGTAATACACACACAGAAGCTGCAGGGAGAAGTGAACTGTCCAGGAGTACACATTCCTCTGGGATAGAAAGTGGAACAGCATTGCTGAGGTACTGATAAATAAAACACAAGCTGAATAAATAGTGCATAAAGTGCTCCTATGTAAAGAGAACATCCTGTATAAATTTACTTGCTTAGAATAAATGAGAACTGGTTAACTTCAGTAATACCACCTAAATTAGAGCTGGGTAAACTCTTAGCTGGTGTCCCTGGGCAGCAGGCTGATCTTCTGGGCAGGATTTCATGATCTTTGCTCCAAAAAGCTTGCACTCTTCCTGAAATCCATTTTCCTGATGCATACATGTACCATCCCTCTGTCATAGGTAAGGACAGGCAGATCCTCTGCACATGGAGCATCTCTCATACAAAGAAAGGCTGGGACAATTGGGTTTGTTTAGCCTGGATAAGCTTTGGGGTGACTTAATTGTGGCCTTCCAGTACCTTAAGGCACTGACAAAAAAGATGGGGGGAGGCTCTTTGCAAGGGCCTGGGGTGACAGGAAAAGGGAGAATGCCTTCAGACCGAAAGAGAGGTGTTTTGAGATTAGATGTTAAGAAGAAATTTCTCCCTGTGAGGGTGGGCAGGCCCTGGCACAGGGTGCCCAGAGCAGCTGTGGCTGCCCCTGGATCCCTGGCAGTGCCCAAGGCCAGGCTGGACACTGGGGCTTGGAGCAGCCTGGGACAGTGGGAGGGGTCACTGCGATGGCAGGGGTGGGAGTCGGTGATTTAAGGTCCCTTCCAACCCAAACCATTCTGAGATGCTACGGCAATGAATGAACTGCAGCTTAGCATGGCTGTTAGCACCAGTGTGCCCGGGGAGCATGAAGGCGGCCAGGAAGGCCAACGGCACCTGGCTTGCTCCAGCACTGGGGTGGCAGCAGGACCAGGCCCGTGACCGTCCCCCTGTGCTGGGCTCGGGTGAAGCCACGCTTTGAATCCTGCACTCAGCTTTGGTACCCCACGACATAACAGTCATTGAGGTGCTGGAGCCTTTCCGGGGAAGGTCTGGAGCGCGACTCCTAGGAGATGCTTGTGGTTAGGCCCGGAGGAAAGGAGGTTTTTCAAAGCACCAGCGCCTCGCTGTTGGCGCCGCTGGAGTTCCCCCGAGGGAGGGCGGTGCGGCCCCGGGGGGCGGAGGGCGGGGGGAGGCCCTGCCCCCGGGCCGCCCTGCCCGGCCCGGCCCGGCCCCGCCGCGCCGCTCCCGCCGCACTTTCGCGCCCCGCACGGTCCCGCCGGCGCGCAGCATGGCTCCCCCCGCGCCCGGGGCGCTGCCTCTGCTCCTGCTGCTGCACCTCGCCGCCTCCTCCAAGCTCAACACCCCCAAGGTGCTGCTTCCTTTCACCCGCGGCACCCGCGTCAACTTCACGCTAGAGGCCAGCGAGGGTTGCTACCGATGGTGAGTGCAGGTGCCGCCGCCCTTTGTCCGCTTCTCCCCCCGCCGGCACCTGCGGCGGCTTCTCGGCCCGCGGCGGGGCCTGACGGCTCCCGGGGCAGCCGGGCCCTCTCTCACCGCTTTTACCTCGCTGCGGGTGGGTTTGGGCGGCCCAGCAGTGCGGGAACAGACTTGGAGATAATCCCTGAGGGGAAAGGTTGTTTTGTGCAGTGGGGGTTAAACCCGCTGGAGGGGGGCAGTGTCTGCAGGCCGGGCCCTGAGCAGAAGGTCCCTGCTTGTAAAGGAAGCTTCCCGCCATGGCTCCGTGCCCGACATGTGCCTCACACCCCGTGTGCACACACCCCACACACCCCACACGTGTCCACCTGCTTCTCCTCGTACCCCACACCCCCCAAACGCTCCAGCTGCTTCTGCACGTACCGTGCCCACTCTGCCTCCACACTGCCCATGTGCTCACCCTGCTGCCCTGCACTCCCGCAGTGCCTGCCTATGCACACACGGCCTCAGTGCCACCCCACACACACACATGGCCTCAGTGCCACCCCACACACACACATGGTCACAGTGCCACCCCACACACACACACATGGTCACAGTGCCACCCCACACACACACACACACGGCCTCAGTGCCACCCCACACACACACACAGCCGAAGTGCCACCCCACACACACACACACACACACGGCCTCAGTGCCACCCCACACACACACACAGCCGAAGTGCCACCCCACACACACACACACATCGCCACAGTCCCGCGTGTGCAGGGACAGCACCCAGAACTCTGCTGCTGGTGTGGAAATGCCCTTTCTCTTGCTGTAGTCGGTAATGAGGGTCCTGGCAGCCTTGAGCTCAGGGTGTGCACATAAATGAGTCGTAGCTGAGTCGGGAGCCTCTCAGTGCTGCTCTAAGTGTAGGCAACAGCACCCTAAAGACTTCACCTGGGATAGTGAAGTCGAGCTTTAAAAGTGAAAGCTTTCCCGGCTTTCTCAGTGTTGAGCACGTGGGATGTACTCCAGGAACTTCTGGCTGGGATCCCCTTCCTGCCTCGCACAGGGAGCAGGACTGGGCAGGGTTGGGCACAGAGGCTGAGGGCAGGTCCCTCAGCATGTGCACATTTAGAAAGCTCACAGTGGTCTTCATGTTAAACAAATGTTGCCAACTCCTTGTCCTTTCTGTAGAGCTCCAGAATAGGAACTTAATCAGTAATGAGCAGGAGGTACCCACCTGAAACAGAAGCAGCAGTCGAGGTACATTTAGGATGATACTTCCATATGTGCCAGATGGATGCGTGTAGCAGTTTTCAGTTTTCTGTTTGGCAGTTACTGAAATGCATCTTAAAGGGCTGCATTTTCATTCTCTGCATTTCTTTGCTTGGTTGTTGTATATTTCTTTTCTCTGGGCTGGGTACAAACCTTTGGTCTGTTACAATTGCTATATTTGAGGGTGCTTATGCAGAAGAGCAGTAATTAATTTCATCCAGAAGTCAACAAAATGAAAGTTCCTAGATGAGCTGCTTGTGGTCATGTAATTTAATTTTTAATGGACCATGTTAGTGAAAATCTCAGAACTGTGGGTTTTTTCTCTTTCCTTACTCGAATTTTTGAAGGCTGCTGAGCCTTTAAAAGGGTTTGGTTTGTGAGGTAAAGTACATTGCATAAAGCTAAACCCCAAAGCTCATCAAAGCACTGGTAAAATCTGGAGGTACAGACTCCCTTTCCTGTTTGCCAGTGAGCTGTGACGTAACGTCGGATTGGCTGCAGCCATTCCTGCACATGCCAGGTGCTGTCCCACTGTCAGAAGCACGGAGATCTTTGCTAATCTCATTCTGAAGTCTGTAGATGAAAAGATGTAAGATTGTTCTCCAGAGAAATGCCGGATTTGACTCACAGTCGTATCTCTAATGGAGGTGATTTTTGTGCACTTCAGAGCATGTTCTGTTGGTGCTGTTTGCAGCAATGACTCATATCCCTCATGCAGACAGACCTCAACATCCTTTTCCATCCTCTCCCTCTGCCCTTCAGAGAAGAATTTTGGTTGGGAATTAAGGAAATTACACCTGATTCACCTTGTGTGTGCTGTTATTTTCTGTGGCTTGTAAATGGGCATTTATTCGCTTCTGCTTTGCGAGGCCTGGCAGGATGTGGGTTGTGAAACTCGAGGTGTGCTCAGCAAAGCCTCTGGAGGAAGCAGGAGCTGTGTGTGTGTGCCCGAGCAGAGGCTGCAGTTGCATCTGGGGCTCTCTCCCTCCTCCTCCTTGTCCCACAGGCCTGGAACTGGGGGGGTTAGGAAGAAATGTGTCTGGAGGAACAGCAGCACAGCCCCTTGCTGGCAGGGTTCCTGTCTCTCTCAAGGAGCTGCTCCTGGACAGGGCCTGTTGAACTGAGCAATTTAGGAAGTACCAAATGCAGTGGCTTGGGAAGGAGTGACTCCTCCTCACGTTTGAGAAATGATGGGTGTGTTTGTGTGCGTGAAAGCAAGGATTTGAATGGAAGTGGTCAGATTCAGGCCCTCTGTGTCTGGAGAGGGAACTGGGGGTTTGTAATACGGGAGATTGTGGGGTTAGAGGTGGCCTGTGAGGGCTGTTCTGGTTGTTCAGCAGCATCTGATAGCAAATGACACCTTTTGAAGGTCTGCATTACTCATCTCAAGCGTCCAGAATTCAAAGGCAAGTGTCCAATTTCCTGAAAGATCAGTCTATAGCATGCTGTGACCTTTTTTCCCCAGTTTCCCTTTCAGCCTTCAAGTTTACCTCTGAAAGTAGGATATTTTCAAAGTGATTGTAGTGGTGTCTGAGAATTCCACTGATTGAGAGGGAAAAGGTCAAATTCTATTATCATCCCAGCAGACTGGGAGTAGTGGTAAAATTGCAAGCATGGCTCTAAAGTATTTTCTGATTTTCAAGATGCTCATGCCTTCTGGAGTTTGGGTTGCCTTTATATTAAAATAATTTTTTTGGAAAAAGCTTTGTTTTCAAAGCACACAGTATTTCCATCTGTAAATATTGTACATGGTGTTATTTTCAGGCATAAAATACAGTCTGTGCAGATATATTTAGCATTTATATTGCATCTGTATTTGTCTTTTAACTACCTTAATCCATAAATTACACCTGAAAGAATGAAAGCTTTCAGAAGCAGAATTTTCTCCTTGAAACCTGTCATACCATAATAACGTTGTCAGGGAGAGGAGGGGAACACACACACCAAAAACCCATTTCCCCCCAAGGTACTCTCCATGGCTGGGTGTTTGTAGCAGAAATTATCTGCAGTGTACAAATATGTTTACATATTTCATTATTTCCATTGAGTGTAGAATTGAGATACATGGTGAGGGCTGCTGGAGTTGAAAAGGAGTTTATTGCCACCTTAATGAAAGGTGTGTGTGTGCTCCTGAAGCTTCACTGTGGGGTTTGCATTGAGGTAATTGCTGTGGGAGAGGAGCTGGTAGCACAGTGGTGAAGGGAGAGATGCGGTGGGATGCACAGATATCCCAGAGAGCCCAAACCCACTGCACAGTGCTGCTGCTGGCGTGGCTGGCTGGCAAAGCTCATTTTCTGGCTCCTTACCTTGTCGTGTTTTTGTTGTAAATGGATCTTACTCTCCATGTGCTGGGTTGTCTGCTTTTAAAACCCTGTATCAGTAGTGCTCATTGAGATCTGTTGCTTTGCTCCAAGACCAATAGTCTCATCCCTGGCAATCTGGGAGTTGTGTTGTTTCCTGGATCACCTGTTTTACCACGGGCCTAAAAAAGCCCGACTGACTCTTGCTGAAAAATGCTTTGTGTTAACAGTATCTCACAGAGATACTGTTAACTTCCATATTGTGAAGTGACATCTTAAATGTTTGTTATTTCTCACCTGCTCTGCATTTCCCTCTTGCAAGGCGTTGCAGTGTGCAGCAGGGTGTTCTCCCTCTGCCTGACTCACCTGGCTGTGCTTTCCCAGCAGGGCTTCGGGCTCTTGGAAGTGCCAGCAGGAGCTCAGAGTTGGTTTGGGGTGTGCAGGGTGGTAAAGTGAGAGGGGCTGTGCTGCTGTGGCTCAGGTGTGTGTGTTACCTGAGAGTGTTGGCTCAGACCCAGAGCAGGGGGTGTGAGTCTGTAGCAGAAGTGTTCTCACAGAGCCCAGGAGGCACAAGAAATAATATTGTTTCCCTTAGGTGATGTGTGAATATCAGTGCAGGTTTACTGTTGAAAAAAGCTTTTTCTCAGTCTGAGCATCACCTGTTCTGTTAAGGCAGACAGAAGGATTAGGGACTTGTTTGTTTTGGCCAGCATTTCATTGCTCAACACCCATGAAATAAATGGTTTAGACTTTTGCTCATTTTTTAGTCCCAAGAGTGACTATAAAACGTCCCTGGTGTACTGGTCAGTCCAATCTTCCCGAACTCTTGGAAACTTTTACTACCCAATTTCTGGCCCAAATGCCTGATAAAATTCTAAATGATCAGATCAGCTGACAGTTGTGGTGCAGCTCCAGAGAGGTGGATTTTTGCTGACTCAGTCAGCTGAGTTTAGTCTGAGGAGCTGGCAGAACAGTATAAAACACTGGAGCAATGAGAATCAGCAGAGAGTTGCCAGGGAGAGAAACAGGAACAGGTGCCTGATCTTTGAACCAACTGATAAATAAATGAATTATAATCTGCTGAGGTATTGACATGTGGTGTTACAGACCAGTCAATGAAGAACACAGGCATGGGCTTGGGTAGATGTGTGGAGACAATCTTGTTTCTGTGTCTGGGGCCCTGGAGGGGGATGGAAATGGTGAACGAAGCAGAAATTGCCAAGAGGACTGGCGGCCTCTTTGCCGGTGCCATTCATTCCTCAGCAAGTAGGATTTTACTCTGAAGGAAATACAAATTGGGGACTTTTGTGAGCTTTTTTTCCCCTTCCCTCCTCACTCTTCTTTCAAGTGCTTCCTGCCTCCCTTGCTGTTTCTTACAGGCGCTGGCATGGGATCCAGAGCAAGTGCCAGAAATGCTTCCCATTGCTGGCTTCTCAGGATCTAATTTTGCCTTCTGACAAGCCCAGCTCTCAATGTCACACACTGACATGCTGCTGAAGAGCTGCTGTAGTTGGCAGGGGATATAAATTACATTTTTTGTCACTTAAAGCTGAAGTTTCTTTTTCTTGCCCATCCAGGAGCCAGTAGTGATCCCAGTGTAGTGCTGCTGTAATCCCCAGCCTGGCTGATTAATGCCTTTGCCTCTCTGTGCTTGGCCCTGCATCCAGGTAGCTGTAAACAGAATGTGCTTATGATATTGCTGAATGATAGAGGGGTCATCAGATACTTCCTATGTTCTGCTGGAAAAAATACTGATTGTGCAGATTGTTCTTAAATATAAATCAATACGAAACCAAGCCTCAGAAAGGCCCACTTGAGTAAAATTTGTATTAGAAAAAAAGACATTCAGCTAATATTCTGCCTCTTAAACTACTACTAGAAGCCAAGTAGTGTCTAATCTCAGTTTCTCTACTGCAGTGACTGGCTTTTAGCTGTAAAAGCTTGAAAGTTCCTTTAAAATTGGGGAGTGTATGTATGTTTACAGTTAAAATTTAATTTTTGTTGATCTTTGTTCCTCCCTTTTTCTAGTCTGAAAAGTATCCTGTAATTAGATTCCATTTTACAACACTGCTATTAGTGCAAACCACAGTGGTTTTGTATTACAATTCATAGCCAGATATTAAAAGAACAAATACAAACCACAGTGAAACCCCTGTTGTGTTGTAAACACAATCAATACCAGACTGCAAGAATGCAAAATCCTCAAATTAATAACAAAAAATCTAATGGTAGAGAGTATTAAGCTGTGTAAAGAGCGAAATAAAAGTCAATTTCCTACATATAACACTTATTTAAAAATACCTGCATGCAGACTAAGTGAAATGCACATGCTCAGCTTCAAAAGCCAGCGAGGCAAGTACAGGAAAAGCCTTACTTGTGGTGAATGCTAATATTGTTTAAAGAAACTTGTCAGTGTTGGAAAACTCTTTCATGGTTGCCTGAGAACAACAGAACAACAGGAAAATAACTAATTGCTCACTTATAATCTTTAAAACATATTTTAATTTTTTAGAGTAGAGCTGTGTGCTACTAATACAGAAAATCATGTTATTTTAGAAACAGTGTAAAACCTACTATAAAAAATATGCACATATTTGTGTACTTTGTTTAGGTATATAGACTAGATATAAACAAACAATTTTCAGGTTTAAGCTTTTAATTGGTGTTTAAATTGCCCATTGCATACTGCTGTGGGCTGTTTTTTCCTTGATCAGATAAAGTACTTTGAAATTCTGGGTCAGCAGTTGGTATTGTCGTTTCAAAATCCTTTAAAACTACTCCTTGTGCAAGCAAAATACTTTTGGGAGCTTAAGATTTGAAACAGGATTTGCAGTTCTATTGCAGTGGCTACAGCAGAGGTCTGTGCTCACCTGGGCTGCAGCTGTTAACTCTCAGATAATTGAGTGTGGTGTGATGTGTTGTTTTTCAATAGATAGGATTTTAGTTAAGGAGAAATTCAGTTTTTCGCTGGTGTGGATTTGTTGGTTGTGCTGGCAGGAGAAGGAGGTGAAATCTGTATCTGGGGATTCAGGCATACATGGCATTGCTGTTTGTTTGGAGCTCCCATCCTGCTCCTTGCTGGTTAGAGAATTTTCCCCACACATCCCAGGTGGGCATTTTTGTACATCTTCTAGAGAAAAACTCCAACCCCATCCAGCTTCCCCATCTTTACTGGGGGGGTCCAGTGCCCGGTTAAGGCTGCATTTACCAGATAGCGCAGCGTTTTCATCAGAGCTGCTGTCATCATCCGGAGAAGCAATTCCCGAGCAGCTTTGTCACCCATCAGTGCTTGCTTTCATTGTTTTAATCCTTCAAAGGGCCCTTGTGAGCGGATCCCGGGCACACAACCGGGGCTGTTCCCTCCCTGCTGCCCGGGGAGCAGCAGCTGGCACCGGTCGGGCACAGGGCTGAGGGTCCGGAGGGATTTGCTTTGGCTGCTGGAACTTTTCACTGCAGTTCCCCCTCAGATGTGTATTGCTGCTAGCTCAGATTTTCTTTCAGGCGGCTTGGTTTTTAACAACTCTCTGACTTTTGTTGTTGTTTTATCTCGACGGTTTTGGCGCACTGGGAGAGCTGGGCTCCGCTAAGTAATGCCCTGCTCCCCGGGCTTAGGGGAAGGTTGGTTGATTCCGTGGTGCAGAGAATGCTGAGCTTGCCTGCCCTGCCTCTGGCCTGGCCTTTCCCTGCGCTGGGGTCCTCGAGGCGCTGCTGCCATCCAGCTCTCCCAGAGGCAGCCGCTGGGCGCGCAGGTGAATCGCCGGGGCGGTGTGAGGGCAGAGCCGAGCCGCAGTGCTGACGGTCCCCACCCGCAGGTTCTCCACGCGGCCCGAGGTGGCGAGCATCGAGCCGCTGGGCCCGGCCGGCGTCCGCTGCTCGCAGAGAGCGCTGGTCCAGGCGCGCTCCTCGCAGCCCACGCGCCTCACCACCATCATCTCTGCCGAGGACACACGTGAGTCTGAGCGACCCCCGCCTCTCCGGGCACCCTGCCGACCTCAGGGAACAAAGCTGAGATCTGGGGGTGCGCAGGCACGTTTCAGTTCCTATGCACAGTCATTTTAGACTTCCCGTGGGTGTGGGTTTTAACTTCTGTTTGCCTAAGAGAAGTGTTAATGATTTTAATGATGCACTCAGGAAAAAGGTAATTCTTAAAACCCCTGACTCCCCAAAATCCACAAATTGAGGGTGTGACTGAAATATAAAAAAGTGTTTAATAAAAATGAGTAACACAAATTTGGGTGCTTGACATTCGAAAAAGGTGGAATCATACACATTTTGTGTCTGTCATGCAATATACCTGGTTAGCTTTTATAGTGACAGAGAGGCACCACCAATGCCGTGCAGTCACTTACTGAAGGAGTTTGTGGGTGTTTGTTGTCTGTGGGTTAAAGCCATTGATGTCTGTGGGCCATGAGAGCACTGCAGCAACTCTGCATAAGCACTCCCAGACAGCTCCCACTGTACCTGTCAGTGCAGATGGAGATCAGAGTTTCTGCAGTCCAGTGAGGAAGGGAACTGCTTCTCTTGCTTTCTGAGCCACCGTTTGACCACGAGTTTCTTCATGGAGGTCATGACCAAGTTTCAGTTCCGTCAGTGTCTTGTGTCGCTGGCGAAATTTGAGGTGCATCTTGACTTTATTGTTGCTCTTGATGAGCCCATGCAGTGTTGTGCTTTCTTGTGCTCTTTCTGATGTCTCTTCAAGTGACTGGCCAAGTGATTCGCTGTGACGCCATCGTTGATTTAATTCATGGCATCCAAATTGTGTCCACAACAAGAGAGCTCTACCTTGAGGATTCACCACTGGAGCTCAAAATTCATGCTTTGGATTCAGAAGGTAAGAGATCTGCTTGTAGGAAATTAAATTTATATTAAAAGTTCTAGCTGTCTGATAGATGCACCAGCTTTATTTGTCACACTGTTGATTGTTTGAAGCCAAGTGGAGATTTTGAAGGAGTTTCTCTGGATAATACATTGTGAAGTTGTCTGTTCTTTTTTCTTTTTTTTTCTTTTGGGCTGTGGTAGTCTAAAGAATTTTGCAAAAGGATGTTTTTGTGAACAGTCAGGTATCTGACAGGAGGTTCAGAGGTGATGTTTGAGACCAATCACCTATTGCTCAATCTGTTTAATTACTACACAAACACTCACTTTTTGGACACACCATTTAGGCTCACAAGAGTCAGTGCGTTTGTGAATGCATTGTTATTTAATAGGAGCAGAAAACGAATGCTTTTTGTAGTCTGTCGTATCAGAAAAAGAACCATGATCTGCTAAGAATTCCATGCTTTCAACAATCAAGTTTTGTGCACACATAGCACTCCAGGCAAGGGATTTTTAGGACAACTACTGAGGGGAAATAATGTGTCAAGCTGCTATAAAAGGTGGAATTAATTGTTTTGGTTACTGTGCCCATCCCACCTGTGTTTGTAAACCATGAATGCCACGTGAAGTACGGTGATATGTTAATAGTGAAAAGTAAATTTGTTTTTATCCTATGTGTAGTGCTGGATTCGTGGCTTGGTGTTGTGCAAACTCGAGGGTGCTTCATGGTTCTTCTTGCAGGGATAAAATAGAGAAATTTCCCAGGGAAATAAGCCATGGTTTATGTTCCAATGAGACTCTATGCTTGTTCTGTTTTTGTTTTCATCTGGTTGTTTGATTTGTAGGAAACACTTTCAGCACTCTGGCAGGGTTGGTGTTTGACTGGACAGTGGTGAAGGACCCAGAGGCCGATGGCTTCTCAGACTCCCACAACGCTCTGCGGTAAAGTAATTTCCTTTGCTCTCAAAGGATTTGTTCAGTCTGATGTGCCAAAAATACTTCCCCACATCTAGGCAGTTTATTGAACTGATGCCTAAAATTATAATGTTAAGGGTCAGTTGTTTCAGGTTGGGTTTTTTAAGCTACTCGACAGCCTGGGCACCTTGTTCTCTCTTTAGTTTAGCTGATAGTGAGCAGCTCTGGTAGCTCTGATGCAATAGTTAGAAATAAACAGATGCAGTTGATCTTGCTGGAACATCTCATGCAAAAGGAAGATTTATCAGTAGGATTGTTATCTCAGGATTTCAGCAGATTTTTATTTTTAGCTTTTTGAGGAATAAAAGTCCCCTTCCATTTCAGAAAGGAGCTCTCCAAACATTAAGAGTTTCAGGTGTCAGTGGACGCTTAGTTCTGGTGTTGAAATAGGATTCCTTGTGGGGAAACCAGTTCTCCTACAGAGCACAATGGTTAACAGCCAACTTCCATCCTCAAACTCTGTCTCCTCATACACTGCAAGTGGAGTGGGGGGAGCCAGCAAGGCTTTGCCCCTGGGCAAACACAAACTGATTTTGCAGCCTTAGAGAAGCAGCATTGGCCGGGGAAAGCCTGCTAAGCCCATAATACACCTGAAGCTGCAGGTACAAGTGAGAGCCAGAATGAATGGTTCGGTGGGACTGGGTATCCCAAGTCCTGGTACATATGGAGCTTTTTCTTTCAGTATAAGTATTTGCTGATGTGATTTTAACCAGACTAATATTGATATATGCTCTACTGTTAGCATAACTATGATAGCATTAAAATGTTCTACAGGTGGTGCAGCTTTGTGAAATAAATCATAAATTGTCATGAAAACGTTAATATCCATAACTGTTCTCCATATGGCTCTACTGGTTTTACTCTGAAAGTGCACATGAAGCCAAGCAGATCATGTGCATACAGAAGGTGACACTCTGTAAAACATGCTCCTTTTTCCAAAATTTCCTGTCATTTGCCCATACATTGCAAATTCCTTTCCTCTCTTCTGCCACTTCTCACTGAAATTTCTAACAGTTACTACAAGTTTTCTGCTTGTACGTGATTTTCATAGTCATTTATAAAATACATCCTGGCTTCTTGAGGGAGGTCAGAGTTACATTCTGGGTTTGCTTTTATAAACATGAGCTTTGGGTCTTGCACATCAATTCTTTTACAACACAGAGAGAGTTTTTGCAGTCTCACCTACTGAACAAACTGGAGAGGTCATTGTAGACAACATATGCAGTCTTCTGATAGCTCACAAGCAAGCTTCAGACAAACTTATCTGTCACAGAAATTAGCTGCAGATACCTCAAAGAATGAGTAAAATTTGGATATCTGGTCCCAGGCAAACATCTTAAATTGGCTTAAAATTGAAAGTGGCTGGGAGTAGATGCTGGTGGTGTTTCTCTGTGGGTTACAAAGGTTGTTTAACAATTTTCTATTCACTTTGTGATTCACCTTTTAGTATACTCAAGTTCTTAGAATCCACTTACATCCCACCTTCCTATATATTGGAAATGGAAAAAGTTGCCAAGCAAGGAGATACCATTCTGGTGTCTGGTATGAAAACAGGGAGTTCTAAATTAAAGGCAAGACTTCAGGAAAGCATCTACAAGGTAAGATTTCTGAATGTCAAGGGGGAAGATGGATTTCTGAATGTCTGAATGAGCATCTGTCTCAAGTTTTTCTGTATTCTCCAAAATGATCTTCATACAGGCATGATTTTTTTCTTGATTCTTGCACTGTGTGCACAGAGCAGATCTCTGTCCCAGTCACTGTCCCTTGCATTGCCCTGTTGTAACAAAAGTTGAGATGAAACTAAAGAGCCAATTGCAGCAAATAATGTTTTTCACTTCCAGATTTCTAAGTTCCTGCTGCATGGTCTGCTTCAAACAAGTGAGCTGCTTTTAATGTGGTTACTTTTCTTTCCCCCTCCATCAACAGGATGTACAGCCTGCGGAAGTCAGATTGCTTATTTTGGAAAATATCCTTTTAAATCCAGCATATGACATTTATCTTCTGGTAGGAACATCAATTCAGTACAGAGTTCAGAAACTGAGGCAAGGGAAGATCACAGGTCTGTTCTTTTCTCATTTATTTTTATTTTTTAATGCTTTGTGTGAATTTTTAACTGCTGAGAAATTTTTAATTGTGTTTAAACTGCTTTGTTAATGTTTAATACTGTTTTCCTAAGGCACACAGTGATACAACTGCTTAGTTCTTTCAGTCAAAAAAAAAATTGTGACTGTTAAGAATATACTCTTGCAGATTTGTCAAGGATGTGGAGACAAGGGTAACTTAAAATAGGAGCTAACACTGTCATTTTAGATGTTGACAGTCGCTAAGGAACTGACTGACTTTCTTACTTAAATCAAATTTAGATTAGTAACTTTTCTAACAGGAAAAGTTTTATTGGCAAATGGATTTGCTCCACAAGGTGAAGCCTTTATAAATGTGGGTTAGCTGGCTTTATGCCCATTTCAAAATGCAGTGCCTTGAGTTTTCCCTCCTTTTTCTTTTTCTCCCTTTTGTCTTCTTTTTTTTTTTTGAAGCTGGAAATCAGTTAAATGTCAGGTCTAAATACTGAGATGATATTAGTTGAGAATTGCAGTTTCACAGATACTAAATTTGCCAAGAAGCTTGTTTTTGTGTGTGTGTGTGTGTTGATGTGATGACAGAAGTGCTATTTTTCAAGACACTGAAAATATTGATTTAATATGTGCACTAGGCGTCAATAAAAAATAATCAGCAATAATTAGCAGCAGCTAAACACTGCAACACCTGCTTTTATTGTTTCCTCTGTTTTGTTTCACCTCCAGAAATAGCAATGCCATCAGAGCAGTACGAGCTGCAGCTCCAGAACAACATCCTCCATCCCAAGGGAGATCCCTCCTGGCCAGTTGCCAAGCTGGACCAGGCAACGTCCACTGTGACTGCATTGCAGCAGGGCCAGACCAACATCATCCTGGTGCACAAGAGTATCCTTCCTCAGGAATGCTTCTCCAGCCACCTCTCTGTGGCAGGAGACAAGCTTTCCACCCTTGGCGACACAGAAAGATCAAGTTATCCTCATTTGTGCTGAGAGTCTGGAAACCAGGAGCCATGGAAAGCAGCACTGCTGTGCATTCAGTCTCAGCAGAGCTGTCTGATGCCTTGGAATGTTTTAACAAATTAAGCTGGCAAAAGATCACTTAAATCATGTCTGTTCCCCTCAGTCACTGTAGAAATGTATGGGGCTTTATTTAATTTTTATATTTCAGTCGTTATATTCTCTAGTGAGTTCTCTCCAAAGAGCTCACTGCCTTGCAGTGGGGATAATGTTTATTTGCAGTGTACATTAGCTGTACAATAGCCCCAGAGGCAGAGGAGTCCCAGGAGGAAGCTGGTCCTGTGCAGGGGCCGTGTGTTCCTTGACTGAGCCCGCAGGTATCCGCATGCAGGGCGTGTCCAGGCTGCCCAACAGCACTGTCTATGTGGTGCCTCCTGCATATTTGGGTTGGTATTTATTGCTGCACTCTTCCTCGTTGCTTATTGCAATTTCTGGCCTTCTTGCTGATTTTCATGCTGTAGCTCCACGCTTCCGTTCAGTGTTAGTTTTCACAGAAAAGTAATTTTATTCATAAAAGTAGCTCAATGTGAAATGGGTTTTATGTACTTTCTTTTATCTCTGTAGTCAGCAGTTTAAAATAATGAATGTTCATCTGCAGTGTGTGGGCACCAGAAGCAAAATGCTTTTCTCCATTAGATAAAGAGGCTGTTGGTTTGTGCAGTTCAATATTTCCTCTTTTGCAGGATTTACAGTTCATCCAGGTGACAGATGGGTCCTGGAGACGGGCAGGCTTTATGAAATTACAGTTGACGTGTATGATAAATCAAGCAATAAGGTGTATTTATCTGATGTAAGTTGAAATGTTTAGATACTTTTCAGTGACTGTCTCCTAAATCCCAACTTGCTTTGAAATTATTTGAGTGGTTTCTTATTTGCATTGAGACAGGACAGTGCAAAGCTTGTTGTTTCTTGCCTTTTTTTTTTCCCATTTGTTTTGTTGTCATTACTTTTTAAAAATAAAGCATTCTGGGTGATTCATGTGAAATTATTGGAGTCTTAAGTGATATAGAAAAAAATGGAAGTTGGGCAAAATCTTTCAGGTTAGATGGGGCTTGGAGCAGCCTTAAATCATCCAGTGCCACCCCTGCCATGGCAGGGACACCTCCCACTGTCCCAGGCTGCTCCCAGCCCTGTCCAGCCTGGCCTTGGGCACCGCCAGGGATCCAGGGGCAGCCACAGCTGCTCTGGGCACCCTGTGCCAGGGCCTGCCGACCCTCACAGGGAAGAGCTACTTCCTAAGTTCTATATACTAGGTAGCAAATATACATAGTTATTAAAAAACTGCAAAAGAAGCGAAATTGAAATAGTTCAGTTGAAACAAGAAAAAATTTATTAAATTATTGCTTTTCAGAGTATTGGAGCTAGGGGAATATTATTTTATTTGCCCACAATTGCTTTTGGGATACAGATCTGAGTTTGAGCTAGATCTCAGCAGTGTGCTGTTGAGGCAATATATGAATGTGTTCTTTTGTGTTGAAGAGGGAAAAGATTAGAAGAATACTGTAAAATATGAATTATTTAGTGGTATAAATATGGGTACTTTCATGTTAAATTACATGTTGCTGATAGTTTAAGAAAAAACTTTCTGTGGAGTTAATGTTATGTCTAAAGGTAAAATCTTACTGAAAGACTTAAACTTCCATAGGGAGAGTTTCCACAGTCCCAGTGTCTTTGAGCTGTGTTATTAAACAGTGGTTTGCTCACTGACCTGTTGTGTGTGTTCAGGGTTTTCTGTCCTCCATTGATGTCAGTCACCTGTGGCAATTTCTGTTTCATGTTTTGGTTTTAGAATATCCGAATTACTGCAGAGCTGTCCAAAGAACACTTTGAGGTGCTGCAGTCCTCCCTGAATGGGTCCTATCATTATGTGAGGGCTGTGAAGGCGGGGCAGACCACGATTGATGCTGCACTGACATCAGTAGTTGATCAGGTGTGTCTTTGTGAAAACTCCTCTGCTTCACTGGTAGGCCTAAAAATAATTGAGCTGTGCAGTAGTGACTTCCTAGCAAAAGGAAACCTAAGAATTACATGGGGCTGAGCTGTCTTTGTTTGAACAGATTAAGAGCCAAATTCTAAAATCCTTTCTTCATGGAAACTGTCAATTGAGTCAACAGAGGATTTGCTTAAATTAAAGACTGTGGGATTTTGCTCCCGAGCATGTGGCAAACTCCTGTTAAGGCAGTGGTGCACAGCACTGATTTCTTTTCTCGTGGCAGATCCTTGTGCTGGGCAAGGGGCCTCTCACAGGCTGAGGGAATTTTACACTTTATTGTGGTAGGATCATCACTCATACCCTGGCCTTGTTCTGCAGTCAGTTACATTGGGGAAGTTTGCTATCAATTGGTAAGTGACCTTAAACTCTGGAATGACAATCTGCCAAATGTATCAGCCTGCACATTTCTCCAAATTAATATTCATTAACTTTCTGCTGGTTGGGCAGGCTGCTGAATGTATGGCTAACTAGGGCACGTGGTGTGGAAGTGAGTTGCTTTTGCTTGAAAATTCAACACTTCAACCCATTTGCTGTGAAATCATTTTAGTGATTCCTTGAGCAGGATTTAGTAGCTCCTTCAGTGTGATAAGCCACGGTCATTTTCTGTGTCAGAGATGTTCTCTTCAGTGGAAAGGCATCCCCTGAGAGCTGTTTTTGGCTCAGAACTGCAGTAACAGTGTGTTGTGCCAGAGGGTTGTGGCACTGCAGTGACAGCAGAGCTGTGAAGGCCAGTGTTTGGGGGGGCTGAGCAATGGTTCTTTCAGGCTGAATTTTGTACACAGTGGGATGAGCAAAGAGTAAATGTAGATGTTGAGCCTCCAGACTGGCTCTCCAAATGAGGTCTCAAAATAGGAGCAGTGAAAGAGTATTTCTTCTTGCCTTTTAAATTAATGTGGGCACCTGGATCTTCATAGAAATCAATAGTACTCATTTAATACAGTGGCACACCTTGCTGCCAGGAGCTGTTGGCTCACTAGGAACTCCGGTTCATAAATGGTCCTAAATAGTTTTCCTTCCTCTCTGAGGTGTTTTCAAGGACTTGTCTGTACCTAAGGACTAAGCATTAACTCTGGGAAGTTCTGTGGTGCCGTGTATAACACTGTGCTTTTGCACTTTGCAGGATGGAGGTGTTCATACCTTACCAGTTCCAGTGCAAAACCAGCAGGATGTGGAGATCTATGTTCCAATATCTCTTGTACCCAGCATTCTGATGTTTCCTTGGCAGCCAAGAGCAGGAGTGTACCGGTACACAATCCAGGTATGCCAAAGAATACACTCCCAGCTGCAGGGAGTGCAGCTCAGGCAGGCACACTGGGGCATGACACCACTGAGCTGGGGTTGACTTTGGATACTTTAGGCATGGTGGCATCCAAAATCTAACTTGGAGGAACTTCATGGGACATTGGTCACAGGAATTTATTGTAAATGCAGGGCTACCGACGAAAGAAGGAATGATGAGGAGGACTCTATCTTGTTAGAAAGTTAATTTATAACTTTATTATACTATATTATATTAAAGAATACTATACTAAAGAATACAGAAAAGATACTTATTGAATGTTAAAAATATAATAATGAAAACTCATGACTCTTTCCAGAGTCCTCATTGGCCAATGAGTTAAAACAACTCACACTGGAGTTTAATCAAGTAATCACCTTGAGTACACAATCTCTAAACACATTGTACATGGACACAACACAGGAAGAAGCAAATAAAATAAGAATTGTTTTTCTTTTCTCTGAAGCCTCTTGCTGCCTTTCAGCTTCCCAAGAAAAAACTCTTAGCAAAAGAATCATGTTTAAAAAATGTGAATACCCTAGGAATTAATATACAGTTCAAAAAAGCGCCAAGAAACCAACAAACATAAAAAACTCCACTGACCTCCACCTTTTGTCTTCCCTTCCTCTCTCCCTCATACATGCACCACACACCTGTGCCTGGAATGGCTTGGAATTCCAGGAGCATCCTATATCCAAAGATCCACAGCGATCATTAGAGGCTGCCCTTTGCTGGCAGGGATGGGAAATATGAATGGGAGTGTGAAGTGACTGCAAAAAGGGCATGGCAAGATTAATTAGCAGCACTCTGCCAGCTTTGGACATCAGTATTCCTCACTGGCCACACACCTCGTGCTCCTAATACAAAGTTCCAGGGAGGCAAAGGCCACAGCCCATTTACAGAAGGGATGATTTCCATGTTTACTAGGTGTGTCTTTGCTCCCAAGCTGTCACTTATTCCTTATGCTTCATGAAGCAAATGATTTTTGTTGCAGTATCCAGTATCTCCAATCTAAGTAGGGAAGAGAAAGTTGTGCTTTCTCAGCCCAGACTCTTATCCCAGGCCAGTGATACCCAGACCCTGCACTCGGGTGTTGGATGCACAGCTCCTACCTCTCCCTTTTAGCATAAGGTGGTGCTCACTTTTGGATCTGTGTTAAGTAAACCATATCCAAATAGGCAGCAGGACACTTGGTGCCAGGCTCTTCTCCCAGTTAACAAGGGACAGGATAAGAGGAAACAGCCTCATGGTTAGACAAAATTTTTTCTCAGGAAGAGTTGTCAAACACTGGCACAGGCTGCCCAGGGCAGTCGTAGAGTCACCATCCTTGGAAGGGCTCAAAAATCCTGGAGTATGGCACCTGAGGATGTGGTTCAGTGGTGGATTTCATAATCTCAGAGGTCTTTTCCAGCTTTATTGATTCAGTGACTCCATGGAGAGAATCAGTCTCACAGGAATAAACTGCATTCTCCAGTGGAAATCTAAGGCCAGCTCCATTGAGTTAAGCCCTGCATTTCTACTCATGTGTTCTATAGGATTAGTTTGCTTTACTTTATGCTATTCCTGACCACACCAGCAGAGTGTGGTAAAAATGCTTAGTACTAAATCTGCATTTTCAGTACTTCATAATTCTGCTGGAGTTTTCCCTGTAAGGGAAAGGTAATGTGGTTTTGTTTCCTACCTCTCTCACCGTTCTCTTCTCACCTTATCTTGCATATGCAATGAAGTGTTTCACTAGAGAACATTCCTTCATGGTACTGCAATAATTGTATCACTGTTCTTACTTTACTCTGATCTTTTTCTATAAAAACATAGAAACTTTTTTCTCCCAAGATTTAAATTTTGCTGAAACTATGACCTTTCTTCTGGTCTCTCCATCCCACAATACCACTGGTCAGCAGCATTCACACAGCTCAACTGTTCCTGCCTCTCCATTAGAGTTTGCCTCCCACTCCATAGCTTCAGTCAGGCTATTTCAAATGGGTGAATAAAGTTTTTCTGAAAATAAATGGAAAGGGATTTTTTGATCTAGCCAAATTCTGTTTATAGCTGAAGTAACTCCCTCCAGATGGTATCAGAATGCCTGGCAGGCTTTCCTTTGGCAGCTGTCTGGTTTGTTGGGGGTTGCTTTGTTCCTGTTTGTGCTAATGAGGTGGTTTCTGTTGCACGAGAGGTGCGGTGCCAGCTGTGTGAGGCTGAGCACAAGGAGGTTCTGGGGAGGGCATTGCTCACAGTGACTGTGGAGCTCCCTGCCAGGCTCTGGGTGAGGGGAAGCAGCTTTACCCTTCCTCTCCTCAGGGCAGACTGACTGCCAGAGAGAGAAAATGTAGTGAGGGGTCTGGGGTTTATCCAGGGACCCTCATGAGGCTTCATGCAGTTATTAAGAATTGGGTATTTCTATTTTATGTTTTCTGCTCATCTCCCTGTTTCAGCTAAAATACCTTTACAAATATCCTGAGCTCTTGGATTCTTTGAGCCTTTCTCACCACATCCCAAGCATCTCCTGTGACACACCACTACCTGTTTATTAATTTGTCTGTGTCCTTCTGTAATCAGGTTGTGCACGTGCTCAGAGGAAGGAAGAAGGGAAATTACCCTCCTCTTCATTTTCTTTTTGTTCTCTTTCCCTGGTAAAAATTACTGGCTAAGTTCCTGCATAATTTACATTTGTTTGTTTTCCATGCTGTCCCTCTAGACAAGATTTATCACCTTGTTAAATTTTAATTATGAAATAAGTTAAAGGAAATGTTGAGGAAGTTAAAGAGATTAAAACAATATACATCAAAAAATAGCTCCAGTGTTCACCTGTGTTTTACTCTGATGGAACTTTTGATATTTGTTTTGGCATGTGAAAAGCTGAAATTGAATGAAGGGTAGAAATTCTTCTCGTCTCTCTGTTGCTTATGAAGTTCTGAGATGTTATTTTATTTGTATGTCCTGTTCTCAGTGCATTCCTGGTTTTCATGCCAAAATATCCAAAGCTGTGGAATGTGAGAGCCGTGTACTTGATTAAATGTTTGAAAGATTTTTCCCTCCTTGTATTTCAGGCTCAGGGTGGAAGTGGCAACTTCAGCTGGTCCTCTTCTGACCCTGCAGTAGGGACAGTGACAGTGAAAGGAGTGATGACCACGGGGAGTGAGCCTGGGCTCAGCATCATTCAGGCACTGGACGTGCGGAACCCGCTGCATTATGGAGAAATGAAGGTGAGAGATTCATTGTTCAGTGATTGGTCTTGAATATGGCTTTTGGGCACAGCCAAGGCACTGAGACTGCCATAGGCATTTCCCTTCCACTTCCTTCCCTGTGGCAGGGTAAGGGATTAGTTTCAGTTTGTGCTTCAGGGAATCCAGCACTGTCCAGTGCATTAACTTTACTCCCATTTTTGCCCCTTCCTGATTTCCTTGGCAAGTCTTTTTCCCTGTTGGAAGTTTTAAGTGCAAGAAGGAAATGGTAGTTGACTCCAGGCCTGGCCATCTAAGCAGACAAGCCAAACTGAAAATTCATTCTGTGGGGTGATAGGTGGGTGTCCTCCCTTGATACCAAAGGGTGATGGTGTTATCAGGATGTGCAAGGAAATTTCTGCCTGGAGAAGTGACTGAAGTGAGCACAGTGCTGCAGACTGACTGCAGATACCTGAGCTGGCCAAGAGAAAACAGTGTTATAGCAAAATTAGGAGAAAATGGCAATGAAAAATATAGCTTCCAAGAGGAACATGGTGATGTCTCTGCAGACCATCCCGTTGTTAGGTCATGGTGGTCAGTGTGTGGTGTGGAGTGAGGGGAATGCAGGAACAGTACATATGGTGGCCCCAAAGAGAAGGGTATGACTTTAATTAAAACCTGTTCAGAATGTAGCTTACAACTTGCTCTGAAATAATTCTGTGAACAACCCAGGATGCTGCTTTTTAGCAGTGCAGCAGTTACCAGCTGGAGACACAGGAATGAAGATTTTTTCAGCTAAAACTTCTTATCCTCAAACATAAGTCAAAGCCTGAAGATAGAAAGAAACCTTCTGTCCGTTTGAGCTTTCAGAGCAGTGTATTGCACAATCTGAATAGGTTATTTTTGAATGCCTTTTTTCCTGTGTTAGGAGCTGCTTTCTTTGTGGAACAGCTCTTCAGAGTTCTATTTACTGACCTCAGTGAACAAGTTTTTAGTAGTAGTAGTTTTAGGAGTAGTTAATCCACACAGATTACAGCTTTAACTCTGTCCCATATGGTTTGGTATCCTGAAGCCAGTTGCAGAAGATTAAGTAGTTAAAGATACTGCAAATAAAAGCTTTGATCACAGTGATTGCAGTGAAATCTGTGGATTCTTTAATGGATGCTAAACCTCTCCCAGCTGGTGATGGAACCTCCTGGAGATAGCATACAGCTTAGTCCACACTACAGAGTCTGTAAAGCAGAAGAGTTACAGGAGCAGCAATAGAAGGGAGCTCCCCAAGCTGCTGTGGGAGCAGAGCCCTGCCCCAGCCCTGTCCCTGCTGTGGGAGCAGAGCCCTGCCCCAGCCCTGTCCCTGCTGTGGGAGCAGAGCACTCACCCAGCCCTGTCCCTGCTGTGGGAGCAGAGCCCTGCCCCAGCCCTGTCCCTGCTGTGGGAGCAGAGCCCTGACCCAGCCCTGTCCTTGCAGGTGTATGTGAGCCAGCCCAGCGCCATGGAGTTCGCTCCCTGCCAGGTGGAGGCGCACGTGGGGCAGGTGCTGGAGCTGCCCCTGAGGATCCATGGCCGGACCAGCGTGGACAGGGAGGAGCTGCTCCCCATGAGTGACTGCTCTCAGCTGGAGCTGGTGGTGGAGCTGGAGAACCCCAGCGTGTTCAGCCCACTTGAAGGTGCTTTAACTCCCTCCCTGGGCTGGAGGTTAAATTGGTGACAGGTCACACCTCTCCCAAGTCACACTTTTCCTTTAAATCACTGATTCATGGCTCTGTGCAGGATCCCCACAGAAGTGCCAAACCTCAGAGGGGAGGGGGTCCAAGTAGTTTTATTTTGAGGATGTATTTGCTTTTTCCTGCAGAATGGTTTGAGTTGGAGAGAGCTTAAAAGCTCATCCAGTCCCACCCCATGCAATGGGCAAGGACACCTCCCACTGTCCCAGGCTGCTCCAAGCCCTGTCCAGCCTGTCCTTGGGCACTGCCAGGGATCCAAGGGCAGCCATAGTTTCTCTGGGCACCCTGTGCCAGGGCCTGCCCACCCTCTCAGCCAAAAATTCTGTCCCAGTATCCCCTCTAGACCTTCTCTCTTTGTTTGATGCCATTCTCCCTTGTCCTGTCCCTACATGCCCTTGTAAAAAGTTCTCTCCGTCTTTCTAGCAGGTTTCCTTCAAACAGCTGTGTTGAATTTGATGAACATGCCTGGGCATTTCTTTCCAAATAAGCTCTTGTATATTTTTAATTTATCTGACAGGAAGACTTAAGCCAACTGCTGATTTCTGCAGTGGAGTGAGAGTGAAGGCTGAATTTCAGGGCTACACCAGGCTGGTGGTTGTGTACACCCACGGGCGCGTGCGCCTCACTGCCAGCATCACCATCGCTGCCTATCTCCCACTGAGAGTGAGTCTGCTTCCTCTGCTCCTGGGGACATCCAGGCTCCAGCACTGGGACACCTTTAGCTGACAGGGAACTGGTTATATAAGGAAAAACCGAGGTGGGTGGGTTTACATTCCACCACTGGCTGGTTCAGTGAAGAAAATGTGAAAGCAGCTGAGTCTGGGGTCAATAGATGGAAATACAGAAGAGGCTGCTTTGTTAGCTCATCTGCAGAGGCCTGGCACTGACTGCAGGCTGAAGTCTGAGTATTTCACCATAGCTTTCCCTCAGTATGGAAAAAATGTTAGTGCAAATCCTACAGATTTGTGTTTATAATGATCTAATATGATGTTGTGAAACAGAAACTGGAAATGGTTTTTGTGTACTAAATGTCAGGTTAATTGCTGTGGTGGTGAACAGCCCAGGCTGTCCCAGGGATGCACATCAGTGCAGAATTTGTTAGATAGGTTTGAAGTAAAACTTGTGTAGGAGAATGGCTACATACACAGAACCGTTCTGGAGAGAGCACTGTCAAGTGAAAGTACAATTTGACATAATTTCATTCATTTTAAATACTTACTTAAAAGTGTAGCAGAATACTATCTCTCTGTGCTCAGAAGAATATATTAAGGGTCTCCCTTTTGTTGTAGTTCTTCATGAGAGAGATGTGATTAGAATGCAGCTAAAACTTGTCTTTGGATCCGTAGCTTCCTTTGAATCTAATCCAGCTGGCCAGAATCCTTGTGGATTTTGGTGCAGCTCTGTTTTTCACTAAGTGTGCTGACAAACCACTGCATGGGAGAAATCACAGCCTTATCCAAGTACAGCTGTTCCATTCAGAAGGAGGTTATTTATTTTGCAGAGCACAACCAAACGGTGTAAATACATGATTAATTTTTAATCAATTAATTAATTGATTACAGGCTATCGATCCACCATCTGTCGCTTTAGTGACTCTGGGTTCCTCTAAGGATATGTTGTTTGAAGGAGGACCGAGGCCGTGGGTCCAAGAACCTTCCAAGTTCTTCAGGAATGTTGCTGCTGAGGATGCAGAAAGCATTGCCCTGGCTTTACTTGAGCCTCCCACACCTCGAAACAACAACCAGCACTGGGTTAGGGTGCTGTGCAGGAGCCTGGGAGAGCAGGTGAGTGCCAGAAGGGCTCGCTGTTGCCCTCCATCAGGCTCTGGGAACTGGCTCCAGACAGATTTATGGTGCCATATGCCTGTTAGGTAGCTAGATGCTTTTATAATGAGCCAGTAAAGAACTTGGGTAAGTACATTGTTTATGCATTATGATGCACATTTTAGAGGGAGCATTTCACAACATTATGTTAAAAAGTGGTTTATGATGGATTTTATTGCAGTATAAACCCAAGTTGTGGAAGCCTTATGTTGTGGGATGTATTGAACATCCTGATGAGGGCAGGTTCAGTTTGCATGAACAGGATCAGAGCAGAAGGTTACTGAGCAGGCTGACTCTTCTGTCTGACCTGCTTCTCTTAACTGTGTTACCTTCCAGTGTAATTCTGTTTATTCTCTCAAATGACAGCCACAGGAATTGACTGCTCTGCTCTCTGTGCAGCCTTGGTGAGCGTGGCCATGCTCATTCTCCAACTGGTTTTATTCTCACCAACATACAGAAGTGATTTCTCCTGCTGTACTCGCCCTCCTCAGCCCATGAAGCTTTTAGCTTCAATGTAGTGTTTTCCTCCTGCAATTCTGCAAGGCCTAAGCATTTTGGTTGGGCTGCCAAGTTCCTCTGGTCTGCTCAGTGGGCACTCAGCAAAGTGGAGCTGTTTCTGTAAGTGCAGATTCAAAAGGAGCAGGCCTTGGTGTTGCTGTGCAGGGCTGTGCAGGGCTGGCTGTCCCCAGCACGTCACACCTGCATGGCTCTGCCAGCACCAGTGCATGGGGGATGGGGCAGGTGCCCAGAGCTGCCTCAGCCTTCTCTGGTTTTGTATCCACTTCACTTTGCTGAAGGCTAAGAAAGGAGTGGAAAATAAAATATGAGGTGTTTTTAAACACACTGAAGTGACTATAAATGTTGCCTTTGGGCTGTTCTGTTCTCACTCTGCAAGAACACCTGCTGTTTCCTTTTTCAGTTACAAGAGATTTGTTGTTTGAATCAAATTTGATAGCGATGAACATGAACACCTAGGAAGGGTTCCCAGGAACAGTATTTTCATAGAGATAAAGACCTGTTCTTGAAATATGCTGCCCCTTTTACATCTTCCTGTGTCTTAATAGTGCTGTAAATCCCCAAGAATTGTATTTTTGCTTTTCATTCTGATATCACAGTGTAACTGAGACCTGCAGAAATACAGCATGCCCGAGCTCAACTCTTTCCTCATTTGCTGTTTTCAGGTTATTACCTTAACAGTTGGGAACAGACCCACAGTCAGCAACCCTTTCCCAGTGGTTGAGCCTGCTGTGGTGAAGTTTGTCTGTGCTGTCCCTTCCCGGCTGACTTTGATTCCTGTTTATGGCAGCCCTCAGCTGGATCTCTCCTGCCCTTTGCTCCAGCAGAACAAGCAAGTGGTAAGCCTGGGAAGTGGCAGGAGAAGAAGGTGTTCTTACAGCTGAGAAATCAGTGTTTGGAGCTCCATGTGTGAAATAAAGCATCTGAGCTGCTGCAAGAGGAGCAGTAACTGGAGCTGTGGCCACACTGGTGCCCTTGGGAGCTCCTGCACAGAGCAGGCTGGGCGGGTCCTGCAGGAAATATACAATGGATATGTGTAGATTATTAGGCATAAAGAACTTTGCTGTTCTGTTTTTCTTCCTAACCGGTGTTGTCACATGTTGGCTGCTGAGTAAACCACATTTTGTCATGTTAATATTCCCAGGCAAATGTAAAAGTCATCCTCGTTCCCTAAAATGAATCATTTTAAAGAGCTTCCATGTAATAACAAGAGGAGAAGGAGACTTTTGTGTATTATTAGCCACCTCAGAGCTCACTGGCTTTTCTGGTTCCATTATGTGTCAGCCTGCCGTGCTGCACTGCTGTTGCTAATGCATTTCACCAGAGCAACACCAGAATTTTGAGCTTTAACAAACAGCAGCGTTTGTCATGATTTGTTTGAATTCTAAAAACAATTTTGTCAAGCTGTGGTTCAATTTTGTTGTTGTTGGTTTGGGGTTTTTTGTTTGTTTGTTTTGAGGTGATTCACTGGCTAAAAAAACCCCAAACCCATGCTCCAGTAAAACCCCCTTAGAGTTCAGAGATTCACAGAGTGCTCTGTGTTGGAAGGGACCCACAAGGGTCATGGAGTCCAACTCTCAGTGGCCCACAGAGGACTTGAACCCACCTGGTGTTAGCAGCACCATGCTCTGACCAGCTGGGAGAATCTCAGGCTGCTGGAGCACAGCTTAATGCCTTGCACTGATGGCTCCTTTTAATGAACATTCCTCATGTATTGATGTTGTAACAAACCTCATGGATTTCAGTGTACGTTTCCTTTAATGATTAAAAAATCCTGTTGTATCTGTTCAGTTCAAAATATTCCTTGTTTTTCAGGTCCCTGTTTCCAATTACCGTAATCCAATACTGGATTTGGCTGCCTATGACCAGCAGGGCAGGAAATTTGATAACTTCAGCTCTCTTAGTGTTGTGTGGGAATCCACAAATAAGGCCATTGCTCGTATTGAGCTGGAGCTGCCAATGGAGCTGACTCTGAAGGAAGAGGACAATGGTCAGAAGAAAATGCACGGTATGAGTGGGTTGAAATGAGCATTTCATTGTTGGAAGGTCAGGATTAAATCTGTTTGGCAATGTCGCATCTTGATTAAAGAAGTTCCTGTAATCTGCAGTCATACTTCAGCTTAACATCAACATGCATTTTTAGGGTGTGAGAAAAAGGAGCCAAGTCCAATGCCTAGAACCTGTCTGAGAGAGAAAGTTCCTGTCTGATGACGACAATCCTAGAGGAACTGAGTGTATTTTTCCTCTTTGTTACATTCTAGGCTTGCAAACTGTGGTAGTTGACCGTGAGTTTGGAACTGCTGCCATCTCTGCCACTGCCACTGGGTTCCAGCAGCCCCACCTGAAGGCAGCCAGAGCCAAAATGCCGGTAACAGCCCCTGGGGGGTTTGCCATTTCCCTGTGGCTTTATTTCCTCCACACACAGCACTGTGCAAATGAGGCAGCTCCCTGGTGCAGTCTGGTTCATTCTGCAGAGGTTTGATACTGGTTCATGGTTTGCCTGCTTTCCTCTGCAGTAGGTGCTGCTATCCATATCAAATCTGTCCAAGTCCTTGGGAGCTTTTTAACCATGTGAGCAAGGGCAATACTGAGAAGTGTTTCAGTTGGTTTTGCTTCAGTTTAGGGTTTTTGAATGAATTGGTGAATCTTTGCTGCTTGTCCTTCACTAAAGCAGCCATGTGCTTCATGCAGCTGTCACTGGGGAAAGCAAATGGATTATTGCCCCTGCAAAGCTGGGTGGGAGAGTTCTGCATGAGCAAAGCAAAAGCTGACTGATTCCTCATATGGACCATATGTTAGTCTGGGCTCTGACTAATGCTCTCTTTTTCTTTTTCCTGAGAGACTCCTCCATTGTACGGTGCCAGCCATAAGCCCAGGCTCTCATTTTACTAGTCATTAGCCACTCCCTGAAATATTTTGTGTGTAGGTACTCAACCTAGGGAAGAAAAACCGCAAAAGGTAGTGATGATGAGCAGAAAGGGCAGGTGTAAACAGATGGCAGTTTTCTGCTTATATCATTTTTGTAAGCTGAATATAAGGGCAGGTTTCAGCCTGTGGAATAACCTGACACGTGCAATAATTTCCCTTAAAATATTCTGCTTCCTAACTGGAATTTCTATTTAATCTTGTTAAACAAGATTTAAGTGGGTTTGAACTATATGCAGTACCTTGAAAACAGGCTTGAGGCAAAAAAGTAAAATATGCAAGGAGAGGTTACAGGATTTAACTCAGAGCAGGTAGCAGATGGGCCCCAGTAATGTGAAATACCCTGTGAGCCAGGTTCTTCTCAGCATGGCCCAGGTGTGGCATCTGCTTAGTAAATTATTTGAGAGGTGATCTTTTTTGCCACTTGGTTCTTGCCTTTTCTGTGTGGTTTCCACTCTTCTCCTGTTGGGAAGTGTGGTGTAGGTGCATTTTCCCTGAAGAATTGCTGCAGAGACACAGTTACTTTGCTGCTGAAGTTATTTGAGATATTTGGTTGTGTTTCTTTTTTTTTTTTCTCTTAAAAATTGAGCTGTAATATGGGTACTTGATATTCTACAATCATTTTGTAGTTCACTGTGCTCTGCTTTCTTAAACTAATATTACAAATTCTTTCTTACTTTTAGAAATAATTAGTAAAGTGAATGCTCTAAACTTTGCCTTGAATTCAGAGAACATTGGAATTCTCTTAAGTTCTATTCTCTGTGCTTAAATTTGGGAGGACTCTGGTGGCTGTAGATGCCAGTCCTGCTGCACTTTGGGGGCTCATGAGTTGTTTGATTTAAATGAGGTGACCTGGCTGCATTTTTCAAGTCCATCAGCAATGAGCTGCTCTGTTCTGCTTTCAAACCTGCCCATTCTCCTTTCTTGCAGCCAAAAATGAACAAAAATCTAGTAGATGTGATATTAAGATGTCTTGAGTGTTGTTCCATGTTTAAGTGGAACACCCTATTATGTCATTAGGGAAAGATGACATCCTTTCTACATCAAGGAAATAATTCTACTAATGAGGTGAAATGGGTACAGAGTAGTGACTTCCTCTAGAAACCCTTTTCCTTTTCTGAGCTAATGCTGTTATTGAGTGAGTGATTAAACCTGCAATTGGTCCAATGTTATGTACTTACATTTAAGGAAGAATTTCTCTTGGTGGCCTGCTGAGAAGAATCATGAAAAGATGAGTTAGAGGTAGAAAACTTTGTGTGTTTGCCTTATCATTCTGTATGAGCTTAGGCCATGGCTTGGAGTTAATATCCTGTCTGTGCTTGTCAGACATCCCTCACTGATCCTGCAGTCCTGGGCCCTTGTCCTCTGCTTTGGCCAGGGGTGCAGAGCAGCCCAGCCCTGAGGATGCCCTTCCCTGTGCAGGATGGATCTCAGCCCTCTGGATCTTGTGGGCATCTCACCCCTCAGCCTGTGCCTTGAGCTTTGGCTGCCCGCTTTAAACATCCTGCCTGCACACACAGGACTCTGGCAGGGCTGTGCCTCTGCTGAAACTGCTGCCATTGTTCTTGCAGCACGAAGCTGTGCTCCCAGGGCCTGCCACCATTGAACTGATGCTCGTGGAGGATGTGAAGGTGAGCCCCACTGGGCTCTCCATCTACAACCACCCTGACGTCCAGGTGAGGAGTTCTCTGCTGCTTTCCCCCTGCAGGGAGGAAAACATCACACATTACAGAGGGTGTGGGAGGAGACAGCTTTACTAGAAAGATACAATCTTAATTCTGGATGCTTTTCTGGTTTTGCAGGCAGAACTTCTCATCCAACAAGGTTCTGGATATTTTTTCATTAATACCAGTGTGCCAAATATTGTAAAAGTGACACATGAGGAGACTCAAGGCATTGCTTTGGTGAGTGCAGTGTTTTGGGGTTTTACACCTTTTTGGCAAGCAGGTTATTGTTCTGCAGCTTCAGCATTTGTGGGCATTTTGCAGCAGGTGTGGCTAGGGAGGCAGCAGCTGCATTTTGGATGTGTTTGCCTGTCACAGTTGGGCAGGGGGATCTTGGCACTGGCACTTTCAGGTATAGTCTCAGGTACAGGAAATTGTTTCATTACACCTGTGATTCACTTGTGTTCTCTGTATAAGATAAAAGCCAATTCCAAGTATTTCATCCATTACAGCTTTGCAGTAAAATGTTCCTGATTTCACAAACACACCACGAAGAATAACGTGACAGAATTATTCAGAAGCTACACATTAATTGGTTTCCAAAGTAATTCTGGAATATTTGCTGTGGGCCAGTTCTTCTGAAAGTTTCAAATTCTTTAATCCTATAGTGCTGTTTCAGGGTATTTTTTAATCACAGTATTACATCCTGATTTTGTGAATGAGTATCTATTCAAGAGTTTATTCTGATCTCCATATGAAGTTTCTAATGCACTTTTCCACTAGAAGATGCCACTAAAGTGCACGTGTGCTTGACTGCATCAAGCCCAGGATATAAAATGCATTCTGCAGTGAACACCAGTAAAACTGTGTGTTTGCATTGCTGCTTCCATTAGGCAAGAACTTGAAACAAAGCAAGTTGCTCTAAAGAGTGGTTTTTATAAATTACAGATATAATTTTTATAATTTACAGATTTGCCTTTTAAGAAGTAATGCTGATAAAGTTAGTGAAATAATGGTAACTAAGGTGAAAATTAAAATATCAAAAGAATTTGTGAAACGTTTTGATTGTCTCTAACTGTTACAAGTGTGAAGTGGGAATATTTTTTCCAACAAGCCACGGAGGTGAGAAAAAAGTAGAAGAGATGAGGAGTTTTTTGTGCATAGTGCACTGTTCATACTCTTAATAGTTTTTTTGTCAGGTCTCCCTGATAGATTTAACTGATGTACATGAGATAGGTTCAGTGCTCTTGTCTGGAATTCAGGAGTGGAGGAGTGACAGCAAGATAGGCTTTGGGAAGTGTAGGAAGAGATTTAACTACCTATCAGATTAAAGGAGAGAAAAGTCCACTTTAAACACATTTTTTTAAAAATGTAGCCCCACACAGGTTTGGCAGGTTTGTTAGCCCTGTGTGCTGTGCTTGGGTTAAATCCCAGCAGCAGCCCTGGTTTTCCATGGAAGCAGCAGAATGGCCTGGGAAATCAGCAGGCTCTGTCAGGCTCTGCCATGGCAGGTACCAGTGCAGCCAAGTTGGCAGAGGATGAGTTGGCAGTAAACTCTTCTGAGAAACTAAATTCAAGTGATCTGGAGCAGTGATTCCCAGACTTTTCAGCAGGGCTGCCAAGGAGGAATTCTGTTCTCTCCCTCTGGTTTTGACACAGCAGCTTCTCTGGGCATGGGTGGGTGGTAGCAGGGGAGGAGTGAAGAGTGGTCACCAGTGCAATATCCCTGGATACTGGGAGCCACTGGACACCTAATGGGAGAGGAGAACAGCAGGGGTGGCTGAGACAGGAAGCATTTTAAAAGTTGCAGTAGCCCTGCTTGCCCTTTGCCCTGTTTGCTTTCTCTGGCCTCCCAGCCCAGCTGAGCCCCATTCCAGCTCCCTCCCCTGGCCTCATCTCCTGTATCAGCCACCCTCTCTGGGAACTGCTGCTGTTCTGGAAGCTGACCTTTATTAAAACTTCACATCCCTTTTTATTCTGAGGCAGAAACAGGAGTAGTGCCCTCACAGAACAAAATGTCAGCTTTCCCCACTGCTCTGCTGGTGACTCCTGTGGTGCTGCTGGGCACTGATGAGAGTTCACTGAACTCCTTTGCACTGGGGGGCCTGGCCATCTCCCCTTGTTCAGAGCACACAACAGGACACCCAACTGCACTGCTGTCCCTGGCCAAAGGGAGGAGAGCAGCTGGGATTGTCCTGAGGTCTGTGACAAGGTCAGGGAGTTGCAGGAGAGCTGCAGAGCTGATGTGGGCAAGGTGTGGGTGCATGGCCTTGGGAGAGGGGATATTGGGATGGGTGCTTAGTTCTGAGGGCTTGTGTTTGTGATCGGAGTTCTCTTTCTTCATTGTTTTATTCTCTTTATCCGCTGAGAAGTGTAACATTCTCTTTCTTTAAAACTAATGGAATAATAGTTTTATTAAAGAAACATCTGATCTGTCAGTTGTCCTCTTACTTGACAGGATCTACCACCAGGTTTTGGCTGCTCAGATAAACAGCAGTGATAGTGACAGTAGAGTACAAATCTTACAGGAAGCAATACCAATGCTTTACAGGCATAATCGTTGTCCTTGTTTTTTTTTTTTTCCCTTATCACTTTGGTTTTCACTCTACTAAGGAAAGTTTTGTTGTTCTAAATGATTTGTGTGTTTTTTCTCCTGATGGCATGAGAGTAACAGGATGCCAGACTGTTCCAGATGAAGAGCTGTTAATTCACTTGGTGCCTGGGGGCTGTTTGCACTAGCTCAGTAGCATGATACTTTTTACATTCGTTTTACAGCTTGATTTTTATTTTGGTGGAAGAATTCTCTGTGTCTAAGCTTGGAGATTTCTGCATCCAACTGCTTCTGCCCTGAAAGTGGCACGAATTGTATCCTCTGAACAACAGAAAAGAAGTGCTATAATGCAGTTTTCTTTTGGCATTGCAGGTGCAGCCCCTGCTCCCAGGATCAGTGACTGTAATGATTCATGACCTGTGTCTGGCTTTCCCTGCCCCAGCTGAAGCTGAAATTCATGTATCTGATATCCAGGAATTGTACGTGCGAGTTGTTGACAAGGTCAGTGCCTTGGGAGCAGCATTAGGAGCTGATCCATGTGCCCTGACTCCCTGGGCTGGTCCTGAACACACAGACCAGACATGGACAAGATGCTCCAAGAGAGAAGCAACTGTGTCTCTGTTCCTGCCTCCCAAATGTATCCCTTTAGGTCATAAGTGTCTCACAGTATCAGGTATCTGTTCATGTTCTGTGTGGCAGCAATCTCAACTTTTTCACTTACACAGCAATATTAATCCATAATTTATATGGACATGCTCATTTACATTTCCTCCTGTTTAAAGTGCATGTGAGCAATTCTTTTAGGAGTAGGTTTTGCCCCAGGGTCATTTTCCATATGTCAGGTTTTAAAACTGAACAAAAAAAAAAAGTCCAGCTCATTGCTCTTGCCAGTTTGGGTGCACCTTAAAGAAAAGAAGTGTTGATATTTCTGGATGTTTTAATTATGCCCTTGCCAGCTGAAGGACCTGAGTTCATTCATTTCATCTGACACTAACTCTAGCTGGCAGGGGTTAGTCTTTAAAATTAGTGCTAGTCTAACCTTGGGGCTCTATCTCCACTAAGTGTAATACAAAATAAAATGAAAATGTTTATGCTAATAAATAAGAGTGGTTTGAATGCAGAATGACTGGATGTATCTGTTTCAGGTGGAGATTGGAAAAACAGTTAAGGCTTATGTCAGAGTTCTGGATGATTCAAAGAAACCTTTTCCAGCAAAATACTTCCCAGTCATGGATCTCAGTCTCAGAGCAGCATCTCAGCTTGTCTCACTTGCGTAAGTTAGTGGATTTTTAAAATTAATCTGCAAGTAAGAATTGGCAAAAAATGAATAAAGGTTTTAGGTTAAAGACACGGTAATACACAATGACTGAGATTCTATTTATGTTGTTTTTGTGAAGTCTTAATTGCCTGGTAAAAGGTTAAAGATTATTATTTTTGAGGGAAATTGCCTGAACTAACAGCCTGAATGTTGCTGGCTGATGAAAGAGACTGCATTCCTCCAGTGTGATGACTGATGAAGCTTTGTGCATCTTGGAAGCAGTGACTTGGCAAATAGTGTCAGGTGAAGAGTGCTGTGCAAAGGCCCATCTGATGTGCTCAAACTCACTGTGTCTGTTACTTGTTTCATTTTCATTTCAGGTATTTAATGTTACAATAAAGCACAGGTTGGTTGCAAAGAGCCATCATGTGTAGAAATGTGATAATTTCCTTAACTTTGCTTCAGACAGAGTCACTTAGTAAAACTGCTGGGCACTAAATGAGTCATTTGCTTTGCTATTTGCAATTTACTCAGTAATTTATTATGTCTTGGATGGATTTCTTTGCAGCCCCCTGAGGGAGGCTCTGGATGAGCACACTGCTGTTTTCCTGGTGCGTGGCATGACCATTGGGCAGACGAGCCTGATGGCAGCTGTGGCTGACAGAAGAGGACACAGAATCAACTCTGCTCCACAGCAGATTGAAGTAAATAATTTCAGATAAGAAATGCAATAAAGAAAGTCTGTGCTGCAATGGAAGAGGAATACATAAATTATGGTTACAGTATGGTAATCAATTTGCCATAAAATTCATTCTGTCTGGAAGCTGACCTAATGCCAGTCAGATTTCAGTGTTGTTTAACTGCAGATGATGAGTTAAATTTCTGCATGCTCAATTTACTGTGATTAAGCAACAAAAGACTCAGTTGTACACTTGTGCACTTGTACTGTTTTGTGGCATAATTTATCTGACTGAAGGGTCCTGAACACAGGTATTCATCTTTCTGTTTTTAGGTCTTTGCCCCATTTAGACTACTGCCAAGGAAAGTGACCCTAATTATTGGGGCCATGATTCAGGTGAGCCATCTTCTTACATATTTTCTTTACTTTATAATTTCTGTTCTAAAATGAATCTTCATGACTGGATTTTCAGCAGTAGATGCTCAACTTGACATTTATCTGCATTCACACTGAATGGACTGACAGGATTGCTGGAGAGGGGCTTTGGGAAGGGCCTGGAGTGACAGGACACAGGGAGCGGCTTCAACCCCTCTGCAGGGCAGGGTCACATGGGATATTGGGAAGCCATTGATGCCTGTGAGGGTGGGCAGGCCCTGGCACAGGGTGCCCAGAGCAGCTGCGGCTGCCCCTGGATCCCTGGCGGTGCCCAAGGCCAGGCTGGACACTGGGGCTTGGAGCAGCCTGGGACAGTGGAAGGTGTCCCTGCCCATGGAACAAGATGAATTTTGAGGTCCCTCCCAGCCCAACCCATTGTGTTTCTGTGATGAATACTCCATGAACAGTGTCATTGTTGAGCCAGCTTCTGTTTTGCTCTATTGCTGGATCAAAGGATTTGTGTTTGCTTTTGTCAATTGAGTGTCAGCTTTTCTGGTGTTAAACACCAGCACAGCATGAGTAAATCTGCCAGCTCCATGAAGTTAGGCATAGTGGGCTTGTTGTGCACACTGAAACACAGAGCAGAGCTCTGCACCAGGGTGCTGAGGAGAAGGGGAGGTAGAGCTTACTGACACTTTCTGGAGGGGAGGTGGCATCAGCCTGTGGCACTCTTTGAGGCACAGGGTTCACCTGTGTGCTCAGCTCACACATTCCCCAGGCTGACATCCTGCTGGGACCAGGGGGAATAGTCCTGGAGCTGTCCTGGGAAGGTGCAGGCAGCACTGAGGTCACTGTGGTGCTGAGCAGGGAGGGTGTGCCCTGTAGTGGTGACCAGAAGAACTGTCTGAAGGGTTCATGTGCTGTTCTGTGTGCTGTTCTGACAGATCACTGCTGAGGGAGGCCCCCAGCCTCTCTCCAACATCATTTTCTCCATTGACAATGAGCACATTGCGGCAGTGAACAGCTCTGGGCTGGTCAGAGCAGTGGCCATTGGCGCTGGGGTGGTGACAGGAGTGCTGCAGGCTGTTGATGCAGAGACAGAGAAGCTTGTGGCCGTGTCCCAGGTAATGTTTGTGGTGCTCTTGGGGGCTGACAGGGGCTCTCTGACTCGTGCCTTTGGCTCTGAAAGGGGACACTGAGTCTTTCTGCATGAGCAGTGTTACCTCGTGCACTTCTCTGGTTTCCTGAAGATGAAAACTCAGAGTTCCTCCTCCCTGGCCTGTGAGCTACACAGACAGGCAGTGGTACTTTGAACAAACAGGTTAAATCTTGCTGTGCCTTAAAGCAGAGTCTCACAGATAACCAGGGGGGCTTTTTGACCAGTCTGGTATCTTCAGGGTTGGTGAGGTTCAGGATTGGTTAGTGCATCTGGAAAAGCCCATCTAGAGAAGCATTTCCAGCACAGCAGAAGGTTATCCTTGTCTGCATTCCCTCTTAGATCAGGAGGATCCAGAAGGCAGCTGTTGCTGAAGAAACCACACATTGTCTCCTGAGCCGCAGCAGCCTGTATAGAAAGAACACTGTCACCCCTTGTTGTGGTCTGAGCCCATCTGTGAGGTGCAAGCAGTGAATCCCTGATATTCCCTCAGAATCTGTGTCCTTAGGTTTTCCTGCAGCTGAGTGTGGGGGGGTGGGCAGGCCTGCAAGGGAGCACAAGGCCCTGGG
This sequence comes from Melozone crissalis, assembly GCF_028551555.1. Taxonomy (NCBI): domain Eukaryota; kingdom Metazoa; phylum Chordata; class Aves; order Passeriformes; family Passerellidae; genus Melozone; species Melozone crissalis. The sequence continues at coordinate 20,924,340 of NW_026535807.1, read as the reverse complement.
ACTTCATGAGACTCAGAGCAACAGAACTTGGGCCAGATCTTATGACTTCGTCCTTTGAGCTCAGGGCAGCACAGCTGCTGTGAACCACAAAGCTCTGCTGCTTGAAAGGTGTCAGCACAGTCCAGGAAGACACAAAGTGAGTTTTTTAAAAAATAAAATATCAAGAAATCTCTGCTTTTTAATGTATGAACAGCAGTCTGCCCTAATGGTGTGACAGGAGGCAAAGTGAACTTGGAAGGTCAATCTGCTGCCCAGTGAGGTCCAGGTCTGACCTTTCCTCCCCAGTATATAGCAGGAATAAAATCTATCAGGAATGCCTGGATACATGCAGAGGAGATATCAGAGTCAAACATCATTCTTTTATTCTCAGTTGGCCCATTTAGTGCTCTACAATCCTCACTTCATTCTAACTCCTCTCCATGTCTTACCCCTGGGTTTCTTCATCCCTCTTCTTCTTCCTCTCCCTGTGATCTTGTCTGCTGCTGTCTCTCACCTCTCAGCTCCATCATTTTTGTCATCAATAATTTTGAGCACTTTTTTTTTCAATTTAAGGGTATTTTTCAATGCTTATCAATCAAAATTTAATCCTTTTTAGTTTTTTACAATCGTGCTGAATTTGTCCATCTGTATTTTCTCTGACAAGTCATGCTAATCACACAGCAACAGTCAGTAGATAATGGCAAAATAGTGGCTATAGAGCCTGAAAGTGAAATCTTGTTTCTGTTTGACGAGTGCTTACAGTGTCTTCCCTTCCTCCTTGCCAGGACAAGGTGGAAGTTGAGGTGGTGCAGCTGACAGCTGTGAGAATTCGGGCACCCATCACACGAATGAAAGCTGGTACTCAGGTGAGCTGCTTTGGGATTGGCTTTTGTCCCTTCATGTGTTGGAACTGCAGCTTATGCTCATTTCTGTCATATTGTGTGCTGACAGCACTGCCCCTCTGGGAGGAACCATGTTCTTTGTGAGAGACCCCATCCCCTGATCAGTGATCAAACTTAAATTTTAAGTGTAATTCTCTCTGCTGTGGGCAGGTGTTTGGTTTGCATGCTGGCATTACCTAAGCAAGCTGGTTTCTCTCTTTCCAGATGCCAGTTTATGTCATGGGCATCACCAGCACTCAGACTCCTTTCTCCTTTGGCAATGCTGTGCCAGGGTTAACCTTCCACTGGTCTGTCACCAAGAGGGACACTCTGGATGTCAGGACAAGGCACAGTGAGGTAAAGTGTGTGTGTGTGTGTGTGTGTGTGCAGCTTGGGGAAAGGAAAGAGCCACATCAGGGCAATGCAGGGAATATTGCTGCCTCCACTGCCTCAAAACCCAGGATCAGTTGTCAGCACCTGGGTGCCAATGTCTGGGCTTTCCATGAGTCTAACTTTAATCCCTTTCTCCTGTCCAAGGCTGCTTTTCAGCTTCCTGCCAACTACAACTTTGCAGTAGATGTTTATGGCAGAGTAAAGGGAAGAACAGGCCTGAAAGTTGTAGTGAAGGTCCTGGATGCTGCAGCCAACCAGTTCCATAACATGGCAAGAGAACTGTCCGATGAAATCCAGATTCAGGTAGGATAATTTTCTACATGGTTCATGTTGAAGTATCTCCTTCAGAACTGGACTGAAGTCTGTCTTTGAAGTCAGGAATTTGAAATGCAGGAGTAGCTTCAGCTTTGGTTTATCTTTGAGTCCTTACTCTTGTTTGTATTATGTTCCTCATTGGGGCTCATTCAGTTCATGGGCTCATGGGAGCAGGGGAGTCTAAAGTAACTCAGGTGAATATGGGGTTCCCAACACCTTTTCCCTTGAGAAATCTTCTGTTTTCATGCTGAAGAAAATTCCTGAACTTACTACAGTCCAGTTTAGCCATAGCCCTGGAAATAAATACTCTCAGAATAACTTGTAGAAGATACTGGCTCTCCTATTCTCAAATATTCATGTCCAGTGGTCTTGTTTTACCATATATATTATACAAGAGAAGAAAGAATGTTACAGCTCTGTTCATGTTTGTTTGTTTTGAAGATGAAATAAATAAAGTAAATTACTGTCTGCACACAACAGTGGGCCAAAATGCCTCTTATTTTCCAGGTGTTTGAAAAACTTCATCTAATCACTCCAGAGGCAGAAGCGGAGCAGATCCTCATGTCACCAAATTCCTTCATTAAACTTCTGACCAACAGGTCAGTGCCCAGTTTCCATACTGTGGCTTGTGTCATCCCTTTATCCAAACTGGAGGGCAGTTGGGTTTAAGGGAGCTGTTTCAGTCTCTCAGTAACACTCTTCATCCATTTAATGCACAACTTCCCTGCTGGCTCATGGTATCTTACTGTTCTCTTGGGCTTTGTCAAATCTTGTATTAGATTGTAGCTGGAAAATTCATTCAATATTGGGAACTTTCAGATCCTTTTTTTAAAAGCAGCTGAGCCAGTTAAAGCTGTATCCTGCTGCCTGCTTCCTGTAGAGGTTTTGATGGGTGATTGAGGCTTTGTGGAATATAATTCTGTGTGTTTTGCACACAGAGGTTATGACTGGATTTTCAGATTAAAATGTCATTTCCAAATGAGAAATTCTTTTTACATAATCTGTTTTCAAAGACTGACATTTTAGACTCATACCAGGCTTGAAATGTAGTTTTCCCAGCATAATAATGGTCAGATAGAGACAGCAGGACACACACTGAGGGCAAAGCTTTAGAGACATTTACATTTTAGGGGGAGGGAACCATCGTTTCATGGAATCACAGAATGGTTTGTATTGGAAGAGACCCTAACTGTGGTTTTACACATTTAAGGGGTTCCTTGCTTTGTGTTTTGCTTCAGGGACCGAGTGGCCTCCCTGAGTTACCGTGTCCTGGATGGGCCAGACAAAGTCCCTGTAGTGAAAATTGATGAGAGAGGATTCCTTGTCTCTGGCTCTGCCATCGGATCCTCGACCATTGAAGTGGTTTCACAGGAGTTGTTTGGCATCAACCAGACCATCATAGCTGCTGTGAAGGTACTGTCAGCTCCCTTCCTTTGCAGTTTCCTCAAGTACCTCTTCACTACTGCAACAGGGATTGTTGGCTGCACTTCTTGAACTTCACTTCTGAAAAATGAGCAGTGTAGAAATGAACAGTTCTGAGCTTTGAACCGTGGGACACCAGGGAATGTAAGCCCATCATCTCTGTTCAAAAAATCCTTGAGCCAAGAACTTCCTGCATCTGGCAGCATGAGCCACTGCTCCCTTTCGTCCTATCCCTTTTTACTGTCAGCATCTTCCCACTGTCCCAGCTAAAGGAGAAAAATGTACAGTTGAGTGCTTTCAGTTATTTCTAAGTTTAACTCCTGTAATCACTGTGAAGGAGCTTGGTGGATTTTTTTATTGTGAATTTTGGTATTTCCCATGGTGTTCAGCTTTGCCTGTAGGACAGGGTGTGGATCTGTCCTCCTGGGTGGGGAATGAAACAAGAAGTGGGGGCCCAGTGTCACTAAAGCCACCCCTGCTGTGGGGTGGTGGCAGTGAATTCTCCCGCTCTGTTACTGGTGACCTTTTTCTTCCCTTTGGCAAGTGAAAGATGTCTGATGAGTTTGGGGTGGCTCAAATGCCATTTGGCCAGCACCCAGTGGGAGTGAATTCAGATCCCCTGTGTGAGTTTGTCCTGTACACAGGATGGTGATACAAAGCTCTCTGTAGTAGAATTCAGTTCAGCACCTTGTACAGCTCATTTTTCCTGTACTTACTACAACTGTAGTGCCTTTATTTAAATGATATTTTTAACCTCGTGAGGTAACACAGTTCATCTTATGGCTGAAGAGCTGAGAGAGCTTGAGAGGTTCTGCCAAGGGTCGTGTCAGAGAACTTGTGACAAGAGCTGGAGATGAGCTTGAATCTATTGTGTCATTCTAAGGCAAAGCTCTCTCCTTCACTTTGTCCTTCTTTCATAAGATCTGGTGTTGTCTGTGTACAAGTGTACACAATTAAGAGCCAAACTGCTGCAGCAGCATCACTTAACACTGAGCCCTTGAACTTGGCTCAGAGAAGGGTTCTTACATAAGCCAGGGAGGCTGAGGGAAGGAGTGACAGTGAGCTTAGCCTGGGACCAAGCTCAGCACTTGCCTGGACCTGCTGCACTCACTATTTTATTTTATTTTTTCCTGAATTAAAAAAAAAAAATACATCAAAACCTGAGATGCTTTAACAGTAAAAGGCTGTTTTCATCAATATTAAATTTAGCAGTTGTCCTGTGTGGGATAGTTGCTGAGATTTTAAAGTAAAGCAAGCTTGATAATCTGTCAGGGAAATGGGGTTTTTGTTGCCTTGTAACCACAGCTTGTTGGGCAGAGATGTGTATGCACAGAGGTTTTAACTGATGAAACCAGCCCGTGGAGCAGACAGTGGCATATACTGATGTTACAGCCACTTTTCTTTTTCCTTTTTTTTCTTTTTTGGATTCACCAAAGATGTATTTTGCTGGAGGCCAAATTTGTCCTTTCCTTTTTAAGTTCTGACATGTACATTTTCAGATTGCAGAGTTTTACATTTTAGCTGAGCCTCTTAGGTCAGGAAAATAAAGGGATTTTTCTACAAGATGAGCTTGAGGCCTTCTTTTAAAATAGTTTTTTCAATATATTTGAGGGATTTTGCTTCCCCTGCCCTTCTATTATTTACTTTCCAACAGCTGTAACAAAAAGAGCAGATATAATTATTTTTGTTGGGTAATTTTGCTCGTTAACCTAGGTAAGTTAATCAAGAATAGTAATATACTATTTAAAAGCCAAAATATTAGGTTGTCAAGTCTTTGTCTTCAGAAAGCCTTTTTTGACTGGAGTGTTGCTGCAGAAACGTGGGGGTGTGCACATATGGTTAATGGAGCAGCCTCTCCTGAGGAGTTCAGAGCAGTTCCCAACTTGTGCCTTGGCTGAGGAGAGGCACTGAGGGAAGCAGCTGAGCCTGCTGAGCCCCCAGGGTTTGTCAGCTGCCAGCTCTGCCTGGAACAGCTTGGCTCTCTCACCTGCTGCAGGGGAGCTGGGCAGCACTGGCTGTTCCATCCCCTCATTCATACATTGTGAGGGGCCCTTCTAATAGCTGGGCAGTGAATTGCACCTTTTATTTCAGGAGTTATTGGGACAGAGGACATGGGGCCACTTCTGAACAGTTTGAATTGATAAGATAGTAATGTGTTCTCTGAAGTGTGTGTGTGATGTATGTTCCTACATGATTATTGCTTGTTTCAGTTCCCAGTGGTATTAGAAAAAAAGGGCTAAGAAATACCAGCTGTGAGGGTACAAAGCAGAGAGAGCCAGGCTTTTCTCAGCCATGGCAGGGCAAAGGGGACACACAGGCAACACAGTCTGAACATGGGACAGCACTTTTTACTGGGGTGGCTGTTGAGCAGAGTGCAGGAAGCTGTGGAGTCTCCATCTGAGATGTGCAGGAGCTCCTGCACATGGTCCTGGCCCTGAGTAACCCAGCTGGAGTGGGGGATGGACTAGACAGAAGGAAGGGTGTGAAATGGAGATACTGGTAACAACAGCTGCAGTGTCAGTCCTGGCATGTGGCTAAATGCAAATGCCTCATAAAGGCAGCTCTGGATATTTACATAAAAAGAACTCTTTTAGATTATTTTTACAGGAGTATCATAAAAAGCAATTTAACTTTGCTTCTCACTGGTGATGTTTTTCCAGGTCTGCCCCATCTCCTACCTCAGGATCTCCATGAGGCCCATTCTGCTGACCCAGAACAGGGAGGCCCTGCAGGCCCTGCCCCTGGGGGTGACACTGACATTTACAGTCCATTTCCATGATAACTCTGGAGATACCTTCCATGCACACAATGCTGTGCTCAACTTTGCCACCAACAGGTGGGTGTCTGTCATGGGGGGTAATTACAGAGAGCAAAGAGAGGCCAGACACACATAGAACAAGGATGGTTCCAGAGATACCAATGAACATGCAGCTTGGGCTGGGATTAGCAAGGCAAGGGTTTTGTCTCTGCGGAGGCAGTGGCAGGAAGGAGAGTTGCAGCTAGCAATCGATATTCCCTAGCCATGGAAAGCTGCCCAGATCATAAGCATGGTCCCAGTGGGGCCTGCAGGAGCTGTGCTCTGCTCTGAGTGACTCTGAATCATCCCCCTGCATGCAGCAGTGGCCCAGAGAAACAACTGATCCATCAGCATCTGCCTCTGCCAGTGCTGTGTTCCACTGACTCACTGAGGGCTTATGTAAGGTGAGGAACGTTCTGGGTCAGGGGCTGTCTCCTCAGACAGGCTTGTGCAGCCTTCCCACAGCAGGGACAAGCCTCAAAAGGCCTTTGGTCTCTGCCTCACAGAATAAATATTGTGAAGCAGCCTCCTGTGGTCTTCAGTAAAGTACCAGCGATGCTGTACTGAAACTTGGTTTGTTTTATGCAGAGCACCTTGCTGAATTTGGGTGAATACCAGAACTGGCCATCCAGTGGCATTATGTCTGGGAAGTTGCATATTGTTCAAATTTCTTGGCTTCTTAACTCCTTTGAGAAAAGGGAAAAGAGACAGATGATGTCATTCTAAAGCTCTACAATTCTCACAATTAAGAAGTAGTTTTCATGTTTAATTACGATCTCGCTATTTCCTCAGCATCATGGTGAACTGAGAACTGTAATTTGCCTCAGTGGCACCTAAATAATTTTTATAATTTCCTTACTTTGCTGGACTTCATCTGATGATTGTTCCTGAAAACAGCCAGCTGAAGTGTTTGCTAGCTCTCCTGTTGTAGAGACAGTGCCATTTCCAGGCCCCTTGATGCAGCAGCACTTGTGTTTGTGTGCAGAGACGACTTTGTGCAGATCGCCAAGGGAGCTGCCAACAACACCTTTGTGGTCAGGACTGTGAACGTGGGGCTGACCCTGCTCAGGGTGTGGGATGCAGAGCACAGTGGCACTGCAGACTACATCCCACTGCCTGTGCAGCATGCCATCTTCCCAGAGCTCCCAGACGTGGTGGTGGGGGATGTCCTGTGCCTCAGGACCTTGCTGACAGCCCAGGAAGGTGAGTGGCCTCAGCTCTGTGGGTTAGCAGCCATTCCATGGGACACCAGGCTCAGCAAAACTAAATGCATCATTTACCATGTTTGTTCAGAATCAAATGTCACTGTTCCTGTTAATGATAAAAATAGGTTTGATCAACTCCTCTAATTTTAATTGCACCGTGCAGTACGTCTCTTGTTTTGAATTCCTGAGCATCATCACACTTCAGACATTTCTATTCCATTGGCTGGAAAGCCTTGGTTCTGTGGGACTCCTGCAGAGTCAGGCCTGCCTTCACTCACTGTTTGATTGTTGGTATTACTGGGCTTGTGTCAGAATAACTGCTGGGAAGTGGCACTCTCAGACCCCAGAGTGGTTCCTGGGCACTGGGAGAGTGTGCCCTGCCTGCAGTGGCACTCTCAGACCCCAGAGTGGTTCCTGGGCACTGGGAGGGTGTGCCCTGCCTGCAGTGGCACTCTCAGACACCAGTGCCCAGGAAATGCTGCAGTTGGCAGCAGGGTGTGAGCAGTGCCCCTGTGATGTTTTCCAGGCCTGCCAGGTGTGTGGAGCTCCTCCTCAAGTGCTCTTCTTCTTGTGGACCCCAAGACTGGCGTGGCTCTGGCGAGGGACTCTGGGGTGGTCACTGTCTACTATGAGGTCCCTGGGTTACTGAAAACCTACAGAGAGGTGAGGCACTGCTCTGTTCCTGCTGAGATTGGTTTATTTGGGCTGGACCTCACCAAACTGTATTCTGTGGAATTTTATTTTGTTATAAATATTTAGAAATGTTCTTTTAGAAATGCAGAGATGGTTGGGAAGTATTTGGTATGTGGCCAAAAACATCATGTTTTTTTAAAACATCTGTGCTAAGGAGGAAAATGTAGCATAGCCATTTTGATTTTTCACCTCTACTGTTCTCACATTGAACATTTTGATTCCCTTGTTGGCTAAGCTGTTTCCAGGTGCTAACCAGTTTTTGAGTAGGGCTGCTGTTAAGAATGGAGCTTCACTGCAGGATGAGTTGCCAGCAAGAACTTGCTCAAGTGATGTGCCATGCATCACTGATCAGAAATACTCCATTAAATTATTTTGTTTGTCTGTCATGCAATCGTACTGTTGACACAATCCACTCCATCAGCCAGCATAAGCACTAGACATTCTTTTTAAATTAAATTTAGCCATAGAGCTTTATGCATATTAACTTCTGGGGGTTGGGCAGGGAGACAAAATGTTTTTGCTAGCTTAAATTGCTTGGAAAGGCAGTTTCTAATATTAGAGAAATGTGGGATTTCAAAGAAAAACATCACCTGGTGGAGTCTTTCACAACCAATCCAGTCTGGTTTTGCCTTAATTTTTATTTGTTGAAGCACTTTTTGGTAACCATGTGCTTCATCCTTTTTTCAGATCTTGATTAATGCACCTCAGAGGACCACAGCAATGCATGTCAGTGGCATGCAGGCAAGCTTGCAGGGAGCAGCAGCCTCAAAAGTCATAGTTTTAATTGGGGAAACAAACAAAAATTTGAAAGGTATGATTAAAAAATACTTATGTTGATGGTTTATTGTGTGTTTGTGGATTCATGATGCTTTGGTTTGTGTTATGGGGTTTTTGTTTGTGGTTTAAGGGTAACAAGATCCCCAGGAATCTCAAATGCCTTTCTGGAGTCCCAGGAGCTCTAGGAGCCATGGGACAGAATTTGGAAGGTGTTCTGCAGCGCCATTAATATTTCACAACTAAAAAAACCAGTAGATTTCAATAGAGGCACCATTTTTGATCATAACAACAACAGTTAATGGGCAGTCAGCTAATTGCTTATATGTTTAATTGCAATTGCCTTCTTGGAGTTGTTAGATTTTCTTACTTAGTTACCCTCCTTAAATCTTCACAGAACTTACCACCAGTTAGAATCAATACAAAGATTAAGCATCATATTGTGTCCTCTATTTAATGTGCTGTATTTTGTGTGATTATGGATCCTTTTGGCTTCTAGCTTAACAATTAGCACTTCTTCCAATAGTATTTTATTTTGCCATGTGTGAATTCTTAGCCTACCAAAAAATCATCTCACCAGATACTAAAATCTAACTCAAGGCTTCTAGGATCATATAAATTATTCAAGAGACATCTGAACAGAAAATTTTCTGCAGCTTATTCTTTCCTGTAAATAAATTATTCCTGTCAAGAAAACCCCACAACATATAAAATTTTCATTGCTGTCTCTTTGGGATTAAACCCTGAGCAAGGGCAGCTGTCTGTGATTTCCAATGATTTTAAGATTCTCTTAACCTTGTGAAACTATTTCAGAAGGTGGTAGAATAACCCAATGCTGCAAGTCATGATTTTGCTTTTAATTAAATCAACTTAATTAGTTACAATTTTATTTTGTAATTAATCAGAGATGGATTGTTTCCTTCCTCCTAGGGGAGTGTTCACCTGCTCAGACTGAAGCCATTGCTGAGTTACAGCCCCAGTCCATTATCAGTTGCCATCTCGATTTCAACAGTGATGCCTTTGACTTCCCAGCTCAGGATATTTTTGTGGCAGAACCTGGTTTTGATGCAGTTTCAGGTAAGATGTGACAAGATGCCCACGCTGCAGACCGACACAAGCTCTTTGGTCCAGCAGATTCCACAGAATCCCAGCATCATGGCTTGGGTTGGAGGGACCTCAAAGCCCATCCAGTGCCACCCCTGCCATGGCAGGGACACTTTCCAGTGTCCCAGGCTGCTCCAAGCTCCCAGCCCTGGCACTGCCAGCGATCCAGGGGCAGCCCCAGCTACTCTGGGCACCCTGTGCCAGGGCCTGCCCACCCTCACAGGGAGGAATTTCTTCTTAACATCCAATACAAACCTGCTCTCTTTCCTTCTGAAGCCTCTGGGCTTCGCTGTGTAGGAGCTCAGGCCTGAGTGAGTTGCTCACATGGACACTTCTTGTTTTCAGTGGGTTTTCTGCCTGTGGCAAAATCTTGTGTTGGCTTGCAGAGAAAGCCAGAAGTGACTGGCAGCCCACTTGATGTTTTGCAGAGTTTTTGTAGGAAGTAAAAGAAGCAAAGGAGCACTCAGGTGACAAGTATTCCAAAAGTGGAATGTACTCCCAAAACATCATGAACTGGGTCTTAAAAAGGGGGAAAATTGCCAGACACTGTGGAGGTGGAAATAAAATTGTCAAGTCTACAAAATGTGTTAATGTTTTGAAAGTGTAACTTGATTTAGAAGAGCACCAAACCACCATGGACTTTAAGTAAAGAACATTAATTATTGGTTAGATTCATCCCAGCACCCGTTGTGTAAACCCTTTTTCTGCCCTGCATATGCCTCTGTTACTTAGCTAGGGGAAGAAAATAAGGGAAAACATGCACCTGGCAAGTTCTCCTTGTTACTGATGCTTTTTATCTTCCATTCTCTGGGAAGTTTTTACTACCTTTACTGCTAATAACAGATTAATTGGTCCCTTATGAGACTAGAAACATGGTGGATATATACATTTTGAAGGAGCTTTTATGAATAAACTACATCTTCACAGACTTGGTGATGGTAGGTGGCTAAAATATTAACACTAGTTGAAAAGAATATGAAATAGGTTTTTCAATCTTGTTTTAAGCAAAACTTTTCAGTGTTAGTGTGTTATGTTCAAAGTGGAACTGAGTCGTGTGACCGTGTTCACAGGGGTCCAAGGATGAGGGAAGAGATGTGGATCTGACTCCATGTTTCAAAAGGCTTGATTTATTCTTTTATGATATATATTATATTAAAACTATACTAAAAGAATAGAAGAAAGGATTTCATCAGAAGGCTAGCTAAGAATAGTAAAAGAAGGAATGATAACAAAAGCTTCTGTCTTGGACAGAGAGTCTGAGCCAGCTGACTGTGACTGGCCATTAATTAGAAACAACCACATGAGACCAATCACAGATGCACCTGTTGCATTCCACAGCAGCAGATAACCATTGTTTACATTTTGTTCCTGAGGCCTCCAGCTTCTCAGGAGGAAAATTCCTAAGGAAAGGAATTTTCATAAAAGATGTCTGTGACAGAGTCTCAGTGAGATATTAGAATAAAATGTGACTGGAAGTTACCAGCATAGTGGTTGTTTTCATGATGTTCAGTTTGGGACAAGGAACAATTCTGTAGTTGTAGTGCTAGGATTGTGATGTTTGACTCCACAGCCCCACTGTCCCAATCCATCTGTGCTCTCCTCATCACTGCTGGTTGAGCTTTGCCACCTTTCCTGGCTTTCCTCCAAAGATGTCCCAGCAGTCTCGCTGTGCATGGAGAAAAGCCCTCAAAGGTGAGCAGCTAGCAGCCCAGCTGTCTTGTTCGTGCAGGACACTATACGTGCTCCATCAGGATGCACAGCCTCAGTGACAAGCAGCTGAAGCACCTGAGCAGGGGCAGGGCCGCTGTGCGGGTGACGGCGGCGCTGCGGGGCCGCGCGGGGCCGGGGCAGCAGCTGGGCACCGAGCTGCCCTTCAACCGCTGGTTCTACGCTGACCAGGCCGAGATGCTGCTCAGCAACCAGGACACGAGCTCCGTGCTGAAAGTCTTTGGTGCCAGTGAGATCCTGGACAGCCTGGAGGTGAGTGTGTTCCCAGCTGAAGGCATTCTGAGCTGCCACAGGCAAGGCACTCCTGCCATCTTTGCCGTGTCAAGATTTGTTCCTGAGATGATTTGGAAATGCTCATCTTGGAATGATGATTCTCCCTCAGTTTTCACTTTTGCAGGATCCCAGAGTGGTTTGGGTTGGCAAGGACCCTTAAGTTCATCCTATTCCAATGCATTGCTATGGGATGCCACTCACTCACTGGGTTGCTCAGGGGCCCATCCAGCCTGGCCCTGGTTTTTGGGGTAGTACAGGTGCAGGCTGGGCCTGCAGCCTGGCACGTGAGAGCCAGCTCATGGGTCAGGAAGCAAAAGCCCGCTTGATCCCTGTGGCAGGGGGAGTCTGGCCCCAAGCATGTGTGTGACTGAGTGCCCATAGCTCACACAGCCCACTGAGGATCTGTGGGGTTTGGCTGTGTGGGGCTGGCCCAGACCTGTGGAAGGAGCACCCCTGGGGATAGGCAGGGGGAAATGCTGCAGGTGTCACTGTGAGGGTGCACCTGGCTCCTCTGGAAGGGTGAATTGCTCAGTGTTTCTGTGGAATCCCCCATTGCTGGCAGCTGCCCTGGAAGGGGAGCTGGGCTGTGCTGTCCCAGCAGTCTGTTCCAGGTTGGATGTTCCCTGTGCAGGTGAAATGCGAGTCCCCAGCAGTGAAGGTGCTGGAGAAGGAGAAGTCCTATGGGCTGCCCAGTTACGTGGTGTACACTGTGAGCCTGGCTGATCCCAGAGTTCCCAGCCAGGGCTCCCTGACCACCACTCTGACTGTCTTCAGTCCCATGACAGACCAGTCCATCACCATCCCAGTGACAGTGATCTACCTGACTGACAGAACCACTGCACCCATCAGATGTAAGTTTGGCTCTGCACTCTGCATGCCAAAGAAACCTTTAGCTTCTCTGATGTTTATGAGGTTAACTCTTAAAGCAGATTGGAGAAGATGCTCCTTTTACCTCAATATTGCCTCCTCTTGATCAATTCTGCAGATGAAGCCACTCTCTTCCAGCAGTTTGTTGAGTCTTACCAGGTGATGATCTTCACACTTTTTGCACTCCTAGCAGGGACAGCTGTTATGATCATAGGTAAGAGAAGGAAAGATTGCACAATAATCTTTTTTCTATACCTTCTTACAGCATGTTAGCTGTAAGATAAAAAGGAATAATTGCCATGTGAAATTATTTTGGTTTGTTTTTCAACTGTCTTGCAGCCTACCATGCATTTTTCTCGAATGAGCAGCACAATCAGCCAGTGTTCCACCCAAGGACAATTCTTCAGCACACCCCTAACAGTAAGCAGCTGTCACCCAGTTAGAAGTGAATTCATTGATTAGTCTGGCAATTGCGCTGGAATTGACTGTAGGAAGGTCTGTAATCAGGAGTGGCAATGAAAAATAATTCATATACTTACAGATGTGTTAAAGTCACAGTGATCTGCAGGCCTGGTTGTAAACACAAGTGCCTGGTGATTCAGATAAAATAAGGCAAATTTAAGTGAGTATCACTTGCTGAGGGGAAATGTTTGTGCTCCCCTCAGACTTGAATCCTGAACAGGAAGAGCCACAAACTTTTGATACCTGCAGGATACCTTTTCAAAGAGGCACTGAGCTACAGGGCTGATTTCACTTGGGGTGGATCATCAGCTTCATTGCCAGTGTTCAGCAGATGACCAAGAGCAGTTGTTTATTGTGACGGTGTTCACAGGGGTCTCAGGATGAGGGAAGAGACCAGGATCTGACTCCATGTTTCAGAAGGCTGATTTATTATTTTGTGATATATATTACATTAAAACTATACTAAAAGAATAGAAGAAAGGATTTCATCAGAAGGCTGGCTAAGAATAGAAAAAGAAAGAATGATAACAAAGGTTTGTGGCTCGGCTCTCTATCTGAGCCTGCTGACTGTGATTGGCCATTAATTAGAAACAACCAACATGAGACCAATCACAGATGCACCTGTTGCATTCCACAGCAGCAGATAATCAATGTTTACATTTTGTTCCTGAGGAGGCCCCTCATCTTCTCAGGAGAAAAAATCCTAAGGAAGGGATTTTTCAGAAAATATCATGGCTACAGTTTGTTCCTTCTCCCGCCATTCCCGAGCCTGATGGTTGTGCTCTCCTTGCCGTGTTCCAGGTTCCCTCGTGTCACCTGCACATTCCTTCAGCTCGCAGGCCTCCAGCAAGCAGAGCAGCCCCGCGGCGCCGCTCTGGAGCGCGGGTTACGCCTCTCGCTAGGGCCAGCACCCAGAGGCGAGGCAGCCCAGCTCCTCCTCACGGCAGAGAGAAGAAATGTTCAACCCAGTGCCTTAGCGAGCTTCAGCAGTCAGGGTGTAATTCAGGTTTGCTCTGGAATAGAACTAGCTCCTTAATTTATTTATTTTTTTTTTACTATTTAGGGCTCTTTGAGTTTATGTTTTTATGGCAGTGCTTCAATTCTCAAAAGCTTATCTGTTGTTTTTGCTGCCTGCACAAAAAGCAGTGTTTATGCTAGTCTGGCTTTCTTGCACCCTTCAAGCAACTAGAAGTGAAATCTAAGTTAGACTGATAACAATTTTTTATTTACTTTTTATAAAAAATTAGATTTCTTTCCAATGGACTTTTTTAAGAAAAGGGAAATTAGAAAAACAAATGAAATATGAGCCAAAAATTGGAAGGATTGTATATTTCAAAGAACTGGTTTTTATTTTGAGTTCCAAAAACTCAGGAATGTATTGCACTGATAATGTTCTTATGTTTAGCCTTACACTGGGATTCACCAGCACAGCATGCTGGTTTAGCATGAGGAATGCTGGAACAACTGTGAATAATTTACAAGTTTTTTTACAGCAACGATTAGAAAAGGAAAAAAAGAAAATAAACCCAGAACTTAGTGTGAGTTCCTTTGGGTACAACTGCAGTATTCCTTGGTACTGTAAGCACTTTGCTGAACTGGGAGTGTGAAAGCATGTGCCTTCCAAGTGCACCTTTCTTCTGCTAGGAATCCTTTATTTTGAGGGTAGAATCACATCCCAGTCTCTTTTATTTGTAAGCAGGGTTTTGCAGCTATCAGATAAGGGTTTTGTTTACATACAACAAGCATCCCAGTTTTAACTGTGAATAATATTCTGGCTGTCTGAACTTTCCCAAGGACCACAGGGAAAGTGAAATAACAAACTACTTCATGCAAAATACTTTGTGTGCAGAACTATGCAGGCAAATGGATGAATGGATGCAAACCCAGTGCATGGCATAGAGTTTTGGTTTCTCACAGTGTTAAAAACAAAAGGATTGTTACATGGAATTGTACTGAGTCTTGTTCAACTTACTGGCTAGCTTTGGAGAAATTGTGCCTTAAGTGCTAGTACTACTTAAAAAGGTCAGTTTGGATGTAGATAATCATTTGAATCTGTATTAAAGCTTTTTAAGACTCCTTTTTTTGAATTTTCTTGTGGTGTGGTACAGTATGAACAGTATGCTAGACTGTTCAGAGTTTAGCACTGACTATATTATTTAAATCTGTATTATTTAATAAAGCTTTTAAAGATTCCTTTATTTTGCTGTTGATGGAATTTTCTGTGGTTTGGCTGTTTAGAATTTAGCACTGGGCTGTTGTTTGAACTTCACTTCTTACAGCCCTCAGTGTTTGCAATCACAATTCTCCAGTCCTAATTTTCTCTTCTGTTGACAATGTAATGTTTTTAAATATTTTGACAGTTTTTCAACTAGTATTTTTTGTCAGGGATTTCTCCCAGTTTTCACTAAGCATCTTCAATTCCTGCTGAAATCAGTGATGACTGTAGAAGCAGCTCTCAATTTTCCAGGTTCTTCAAACTTCCCATTTTGCTCATTTGGGTTTTAAAGGAAAATGTGATCTTTTTTCCACTTGCATTCAGCAAGAAGCCAATGGGCTGTGAATGTCTCAGTGCTACTCTGATAAGCTCTTTAGAAATGATTAGAGATTTTGCTCTCCTGTTGTTTCTCTTTCCCATTCAGCAATCTGGCACTGAATGTTCTGAAAAACAAACTGCTCCAAGTGGTGGGAGTACTTCAGCAAATGCTCTCTGTTTATTTCCTTTCTTTAGGCAAGTAGTTGCAGTCTCCTGGCAAGGAAAAAAAATAAAAATGAAGTAGGGAGCTGGAATGACTCAGGAGCCAACCTCCTGCAAGCAACAGCCAGGCTTTGGCCTTGAGGAGCTCACCTGACCTGTGGGGCCACTCCTGGGGCCAGGGGCATGTGGGGATATACATTTTTCTGAACAGGTTGCTGCCAATGTAAAGATTTATTATTTTTTTAAAATTTAATCAGCATTTAATGCTGGTTTTCCTCCCTGTTCACTTACTGCTTGTTCCTGACAGTTTTCTCCCCTGAGAGGGAGAAGGGCTGCTGGGAATGTGTCTGTCCCAAGGTCCAGGCCTTGTGTGAGTTGAAATGTCTGAGCTGTGCCAGGCTAACTCCTGCACCCAGAAAATCCCTGCCTGCCAGCAGCTGATCAGCAGGTGTGTCCCAAGGAATTGCTCAGTTAGATTAAGGTGAGCAAGACTAAGTCAATATTGCTCTTCAAGCCAATCTGCTTCCTAGCACAACATCCCAAACACAGCCTAATCTTTATTTCTCCATCTACCCCCTTCAAAAGGCAAGGCAGATGATGAATAAAGCATTGCACACACCTTTTCAGCAAA
This sequence comes from Melozone crissalis, assembly GCF_028551555.1. NCBI lineage: Eukaryota > Metazoa > Chordata > Aves > Passeriformes > Passerellidae > Melozone > Melozone crissalis. The sequence goes on along the minus strand of NW_026535807.1, from coordinate 20,908,121 downwards.
GGGCTCCTCCTGATGGGCAGCCAGGATTATGGTGTGCTGCTTCACACCATAATGAAGGGTGTGAAGGTTTTCCTGGCACCATGTTAGCTGCCTTTTGTAGTTTAGATGAAGGATTAAAGTCTGCTCTTGGCTAACCCCTGCAAGGCATTCTTACTTTTCTGTTTGGTTGTTGATTCAGTCATTCATGAACATCTCTGACCATTTCTCAGCCCAGGGCTCCCCAGGCAGCTTGGGGAGTTTCCCCATCCCAGTTTCCCCAGATAGAGACCCAGCTGTGTCTCATTGTGTCCCAGGGATTGCAGCAATCCTCCCCAAGGAACTCTCCTTGGAGCAGCCCTGGAGACAGATGGTGTTTGGTTAACAGGCAAGGTGGGTGCTCTCCAGTTAATTCCTCTTTTTTAAAATGTTTTTTCTCTGGTAAGGCAACTAGAGGTATTGTTTGTGTATTGAGCTTTATGATTCTGTGTTAACTCTGTGTTGTATTGGTGATTTAATTGGTAATTTGGTAATTTTTGGTAATTATTGGTAGTTTGAAGACTTTTAGGCTTGTGGAGGATTGGAATAGTTCCAGTTAAGACTAACAAGACAAAATTTAGAAATAGCTGGAGCTAACCTTTGATGAGAGAGGAAAAGTTCTAAAGAATTCTCATTTAAGTAAAAGTACATGAGAAGGCAGGAGTCTCTGAAAGTGAAATAAATTCAGGTAAGGCAACTAGAGGTATTGTGTATTGAGCTTTATGATTCTGTGTTAGCTCTGTGTAGTATTGGTGATTTGATTAAAACCATTCCTTTTTCAGCTGTTTCTTCCTTGTATCAATTTCAAGTTTAAGGTTATAGCTGGCCTTGAACTCCAGCCTGTGTTCTCCACAGCACCCTGTGCTCGTAGGAAATGCATCAATTCCTAAGCTGGGACAAAAGGCATTGAGGAAGTGATGACTGTCTGACATCAGGTCTTTGGGCGATATTCAGTATTCTAATTTTTATTTGTTTTACTGGAAAAACTCAAAAACCTCTGCTTTATTTTCAGTTTGAATAAAGCTGGGTTCGCTTTTCCTCTGTTAACTTCAATGAGACAACTTCTCTTGTAAATTTGGCACACAGTTTCCCAGGACCTTCTCCTGAAGCTTGCAAAATTAAAACTAGAATGGGAAACTTAATTTTTCTCCTTGATTCACATTTCTCACCATGGCACTGAGCTGTAGCTGTAGCAGCTGGAGCTGCTTTCCACATCTTCCCTCTCACCTCTGGTCCTCTCCATGTCCAGAGCAGTTTTCATCCCAGGTGCTGTGTTCCCCTCTGCAGGTGCCCTGCTCCAGAGGACATTAATAAATATTAATAAATTATTTCCTGCCATTTCCTCCATCTCCAGCCCTGAGCACAGCCTGTGGTGCTGTGCTCTGTGTGCTGCTCCCTCTCAGTGCTTTGCCGCAATCCCCAGACAGATTGGGAGCTGCAGTTGTGTTTTCCATGGAGCAGACTTTGTGTACATGTTTGCAATTCACCCAGTCATTCATCCTTCCCTTCTCACTCCTTCCTTGCCACGTTGTGTTTGAAAGTGCTGTTCTCATTCTGCTCAGTTCAAAGCTTTATCCCAGGCCTCACTTCTGCATTTAGCATAAATAAATTTATTTCAAGCTGTTGTGCTTATGGATATGCCAAGGTCTCTTTTGTGACATTTTGTTCATTTTTTAGTTTCATTTCCAAGCAAGCCAGTTACCACCTAGGACATCCTTTCACACTTGGGGTGGGAAGGCACCACAAAACTTCTCTGGAGAGTCAGACCAGAATCCCTGCAATGGAGAGAGAACCTGAGGCTGCCTGTGCCAAGGGCAGCCCTGGTAAATAATTTTAGGCCAGCATGTGCTAATGGCTTAAAGGGACCATCTTTAAATCAGACGAAAGCAGTATTGTCTAGATAAAATCTGGTGATTGAAATTCAGTTTACTGATCAACAAGCTCGGAAGTTCTGGAACTAGTTTGAAATAATTGTTCTATTTCACATGAATTCATCTGTGAGAGAGACAAGAGGTGGGAGGTGCTTTTGTCTTTTGTGGCATATGCTTTACTTAGAAAATAAAGTTCTGAGACTCTCTTAAGTAGTAGGAAGCTGCCCTTAGTAACAAAATATTGAAAATTGTCATATTTTATCCAAAAGGAAGGGGAAAAAATAATTTTCCAAAGTAATAGCTTGTAATTTGACAGCATGAGTCACTTGTGTTATTATGAGTGAGTCATGAACAGAAGAGGCACCAAAAGAATTATTTCTCAAAATGTACAAAGATAACAAAGAATCTACATCTCCCAAAATGTTGCTAAGAAGGCACCAGGCCATTGAACAGGCTAAGCTTATTTGAAGTACTAACTCACCATAAGTGCTTTTTAATTTTTTTTTTTTTTGTAAAAATAATAGAAGAGGCTGCTTTCAATTATCTTTTTCTATAAAAGCCAATCAGCCTGTCTTTAGTGGGAGCTGGGTCAAAGCTCTTCTTAGAAGAATATTAAGAATCCTGGAGTTTCAGTATTCTGATCCAGCCTTTCCCAGTTCCTGAGCTCTCCTGCCACACTGAGTTTGGACAAGTCACCACACACAGCCAATAAAGGTGATTTAGGCTCAGTGATTTGTCATTGCTCCTGTGCATTTTTATCTTTCCAAACTTTCTTTCCTCATAGCTCACTGGTCATCCTTGGATCTGAAGCTGTGGCCATGTCCTGCTGGATATTTGGGGGTTTCTTCATTTGCTGGATTAATATTTCATTTCATGCTGGGTAAAGACTGGCCAATAGAAATAAATACCCTTTGATTCTAGCACAATTAAGGATCTCTTGTGAAGGAAAAAGAACTCTGTTGTCTTGAGCATCTGACCCCAGCTGGTGCATTCTCTCTGCCAGCTGGTTCTTGCATGGAAGGAAAATTAATAAAATTGCCAAACAAAGAAGTATTTTCAGCAAGTCCACAAACACTGAAGGCTAAACATCCTCCTTGCAATGCCAGAAGTGGATTCCAAATAAGCAGCTGAACTGAAGGATTATTTTGATAGTGTTGTAGAAATATTGGTCTGCTGGAGATGTTTAAAGGTCAGCTGGAGTGTTTTGTGGGGGTTTTGTTGCTATTACTGAGGTTTTTTGGTGCCTGACTCCTTAGTTCTGGGCGTGCTGTTTTCATAAGGCATCACTGACACGCTGGGCTCTAGGAATCTGTGTTACACAGATTATCACCACCATTGCTGCAGTTTCCATGTTCCTCCCCTACTACAAAAAATGTGACTTCTGTGTGATTTTTTTGTGTCTCTGTATGAGATTCCACCTCCTTCAGCAGGAAGAGATTGATGAATTGAGATAATTGAAGAAGTAGACAGCAGTTGCTACCACTCTCAAATTATTTCATTCAATTATTAACAATTTGCTCAGTGCTGTCTTGGGGGTGCTGGTTGAACAGAATGTAGTTTAGCATAAAACGTGATACAGAAATTTCATTTTAATTCCGGTTTTACTGAATGTGCTTCTGAAAGCACAAAGGTACAGATCACACTTCTGACTGATTTTTGGATTTAGGGTTACAGTGGCAGTGCAAAATGTCAGAATGATGAGTAAGTTAAAAAGCAGTGCTGAGCTGTAAGGTCACAGGTCCCTGTTAGTGCTCACTCCATGATCTGACTTAGCAAATCACAGCTTCATACTCTCAGCAGCAATGGCAGAAATCACTCCCTGTGCTTCATCATATTCTCTCCTTTTATCCTGACTCTTTCAGTTGCTGTTTAGCAAAGGTCTGAAGTGCTTTGTGTCCTGGCCCCAGGTGCCTGTCCAGCCTGCAGGGCTGGAGAGCTGGGTACAACTGTAAATACACCTTCAGTGCAGTGACTTATCAGGCAGCAGGATTGACACAAGAGAAGAAGCTATTGTTCCATGAGACACAGTAAAAGCAGGGTAGCAACACATCAGGTGTTTTCAAAGTAGTATTTCCCCAGGGGAATCCTGCTCCAGCAGTGAATCACAGGAGTGGATGGTGTGGAAAGCCCTGGACAGTGAAGTTTCCCCCTAAACAGAGGAGGGCAGGGAAAGGCAGCCTGTTTGTGCACTTGGAAATTACCGCAGGCCCCAGTTCAGAGTTTAACTGTGGAACGTTTGATATGGGTGAACTTTAGACATGTGACTTAGATAAAAATCATATTCACAGAATCCCAGAATATCCTGAGCTGAAGGGACCCCCAAGGATCCCCCGGCCCAACCCTGGCCTTGCACCCCAACAATCCCACCCTGGGCACCCCTGGCATCCCTGAGCTCTGGCAGCCTCAGGGCTGTGCCCATTCCCTGGGCAGCCTCAGGGCAGTGCCAGCACCCTCTGGGGAGAAGGGAAGGATTTTTCCTGATCTCCAGGCTGAGCCTCCCCTGGCACAGCTCCAGCCCTTCCCTGGTCCTGTCCCTGAGAGCAGAGATCAGTGCTTGCCCCAGCCTGGCATTTCAGGAAGCCCTTGGAGGAGCTGTTTTCCTTCCAAACCAAGCAGGGTTTTGGTCTCTGCTCTGCCTGGTTCTGGCCTCCTGCCCAAGCTCAGCATCTCTGTGTACACAAATTCTCATCCTCTGGGCATTGCTCCTCCTGCACCTGCCAGCAGCACTCTTCCCTCTGCCTTAGCAGGTGAGCTGATCTAATGATACAGCAGCACCTGGTCCCCAACCCTGTAAATCCAGGGCTTTTTGGCAAATAGCACTTCATTTAGGAAATAACACTCTGACAGCCCAGCAATGATGGCTTTGTGTCCTCCAGACTTATTCAAATATCTCTGCAGCCTTGTTCAATGACTACACCTTGTCATTCAGACCCCAATAGAGGAGTTTAACATTTTGCTAAGGGAAGCTTTCTCTGGGCTTTGGTTGATTTGCCCAGGAGGTGGAAGTGCAGCTATTTTGACAGAGCTGGACTGTGTACTGGGATGAACACATATTTTCATGAAATCTGTCAAATGTCATTTTAAAAGTCATTGAGCGTGCTCCACAACAAAGCAGGCAGAATTACAGAGCAGAAAGCCTTTTGTGAATGCTGTTGTAAATGTGTCACAGCTCATTCTGGCTTTTGCATGTGGGCTTATCTTCAAATAGCATCCTGCTGTTATGATTAGTGATTGCTATCGTGGGTAAAATCTCTTTGGTTTCAGCAACAAAATAAACCACTTTATATATAGAACCCACTGTTGAATAGGACCCTAAATATTTATTTTCCCATTCTTATTGCTGAACAATCTTCAAGGTGAAGCCTCTTGTCAAATGAAACAATATCAGCAGTAAAACCAGGACTTGAGGCAGCCATGGCTGTAGAAAGGGCAGGCAGCAGCAGAAAGCAAGCTCTCAATGTCTAAATGAGACATCCTGGGAACCCTGAGAGCTTGGAATCAGGCAATTGTGTTTTACTGGGAGGAGCTTTGTGGTGTCCCAGAGTCCAGCAGCAGCACCTCCTGCTCCAGGGAATTGGTAACCCCATGGGAGCTGCCTTGTGTCACCTGCTGGGCTTCCACACAACTCTCAGTCTGGCCGCTTTTGAAATTATTCATATCAACTTTGAGATTTTTGAATTGGTAGAGCCCTCACAAAAATGTTTCTTCATATGATTTGGCAAGCCATTACACGATACAATATTATATTATTATATATTATAAGCTAGATGGCAGGGATCTGGATTAGATGACCTTTAGAGGTCCTTTCCAACCCAAACTCTTCTCTGGTCCTATGATTCTGTAAAATATGAATAATCTAGTTGTACAGCTCACATCTTTCCACATTAAATTCTGCAAGAGAAAGCAAAGCTTTTTGCCTCTTAGGCTCAGTAGATGATGACTTTTAGGCTTGTGGAGGATTGGAATAGTTCCAGTTAAGACTAAGAAGCCAAAATTTAGAAATAGCTGGAGCTAACCTTTGATGAGAGAGGAAAGAAAGAGTCTCCTAAAGCAAGTTCCTAAAGAATTCTCATTTAGGTGAAAGTACATGAGAAAGCAAAAATCCCTGAAAGTGAAATAAATTCAGGGCTTCTGAGAAGAAGCCCCAAAGCACAGCACTGAAGGTGTTGGGCAATGCATGAAAATGAGACACAGAGAAGTAGGAGACAACTTTCACTGCATCACTAGGTTTGCATAACACAGTGACACTGGCAAAGGGAATTATGTCTTCATTTCCCAGTTTTGTGAGAGCCTGCATGCGTGGAATAAAGCTCTGGGAGAAGACAGCAAGGAGGGAGAGGAAGGTTTCCTGTGAGTAATCTAACTTAAAAATTGCAAGTTGTCTTAAATTCTGCATCATCTTTCAGGTTGAGTGGTGAATCCTTGTGTGAACCAGTTGGTTTTGCTGCTGGAATCTGACCATAAAGTTCTTAGACACCAGGTCTCCAGCACTGTGTGTTCAGTTGTGCTTCAGGAGTTCTCTTATCATTATAAATGTCTCTCATTCCATCTGCCTGAACAGATAGGGCTGTGCTAAGTCTGTTATTAATTTTTTAGGTTGTTTCATTGCAGATAAATAAAATATTTAAACTGAATATTTTTCCCAGCACCTGCAGCTGCTCAAACCCGCAGCACATTATGCAGCTGAATTCAAGCAATAAAAGTAACTTAAAATACTTTCAGTGCCAATGAATGTCAGGAATGTTGTCTGTGAGAACAGGTAACTGCTAAGTCACTGTTCTTTGAATGCTTCAGATCCACAGAGATGTTGGTGTTCTTGTACCTCTTGTGAGTGGCTAAATGATCTATTCACATGAATTTATCATCTTGATCAGGCTGTTGTTGAGGCTCCTAACTGAGCAGCCTTTCCATTGATTTGTGCCTGCACTCTCAGATAATCTCCATGTTGCTCAGTCCCTGCTGCTGTGCACAGCCTGGACAGGGCTTGGAGCCCCCTGGATGAGCTCTGGGGTCTCCTCCTGTGACATTGTTGGGACAGAAATGGGACTAGGAACGAGTTTCAAAGGATGGCCTCACAAATCAGAGTACATGCTGTGGAGAAATAGAACTATGAAAGATGCATTGTAGCAAGATCTACAAGAGTAATTTAAAATAATTGACTTTGAGGCAGAACATAGTGTGGCAAAAACTAATAAGCCAAAAAAATACTTACAATGAATTGTAATTAAAGAATAGTTAGCTTCTAATTGTAATAGCATGAATTATAATATCTGTATTACCTCACCCTTCAGATAAGACTAAAATGAAAATCAAAGTTTTTAAAGCACCTCTCAGTTACCCCATCTCTGAGTCAGAAAATACCTTAGTCCAGTATCTCCAACCCAAACCATTCTGGGCCTCTGAGGTTCCCTGATCTGCAGCAGGAATTCAACTGTTACCCTCCCAAGGTGGCAAAGCCCTTGTGGAAAGCTGTTCTTGCTTTCCAGGGATGGATTTGTGGGGAGCAGGAGGAGGAGGAGGAGGAAGAAGAGAAGGAGAAAAAGGAGAAGGAGAAGGAGAAAAGGAGAAAAGGAGAAAAGGAGGAGGGTGTCCTCCCTCAGAGCCTGCAGCCTGGAGTCTGCAACTCTGCAGCTGCTCATCTACAAATTCTCCTGAATAAAGTTTTAGTCTGGTTTTGGTTTTTGTTGTTTTGGGGTTTTTTTCCAGTATATGTTGATTAGTGTGACTGTGTAAATCTGTGGGTACACTTGGTGACTCAGTGCCATTCCATGGATTTACATGTGTAGGAAACAAGTATGCTGCTGGCATCCTGGTGCCTCGATTGCCTGCAGCTGTGGAATTTGCATTGTCCCTTGGATCCTGGTCACTGGTAAAAATGCAGAAGCATTTATTCAAAGTTCATAAATAGCTTCTCATTTTTAATTTAATGGGAATTTAAACATGAAACCATGAGAATTCATTTCAGCAGTGTCCAAAGAGAGCTTAGAGCCTTGTCTCAGGCGTTGAAGCCGGTTTTGTTTGCTCCTGATATCCTTTCACTTGGCTTACCAAGCTTGTAACACAGTTTATCTTGCACTACTGCATTACGTGAATTTTGCAGAAATGTATCCCCAAGAAGAACAATTGGATTTCACTCATGATCCCTCCTGGAATTGGCTCTTTCTCCCTCCTTTTTCACTATGTTTTACTTTACAGACCATCATCTCCCAACTGTTTTATGCAATTATTTGCCCTCCCCATAAAGTAACCATTAACATTTGCATATTCTGTAAGTTACATTTTATGAAATATCAAAACCTATAAAGCTTCCCAGCTGAGCACCTGCTTGTTTGGATTTTTGTGTGGAGCAGAAAGGAGGGAAGGAGGGGCTGTTTTGGAGCCCACAGCACTATTTCAGTGCTGATATAGAACAGTGAAGTGTTTTGAACTCTATTGTTGAGAATCCACGTGTGATATAAATCAGAATTATTATCCTTATCTCATCTCTGGGAAGGTTGCAGCACACAGAGATGATTTGTCCAAGGCCCTGCCGGGGCAGAGGCAGGGCTGAAAATAGAACCTGTGTGAGAGCAGAGCTCAGTGATACCATCACACCGAGGAGCAGGAGTGCAAACGGGAACGCTGGCAGAGGGGGAGCCACGCAGGGACACAGCTCCGAGCAGCGCCCTGAAATAATTCACCTGCAGGGCTGAAATATGGCCAGAGCCACTGAGGAAACTCCTTACCCGTCAGTGGTCAATAAACCCCTTTCAAACTTTAAATAGAATAGAATAGAATAGAATAGAATAGAATAGAATAGAATAGAATTAAAATAAATTAAAATTATTATTATTACAGATGAAACACCAACTTCCACATGAAACTGCCAAAGTTCAGTTTCAGGAGCAGCACTGGAGCTCTGGCACTGCCCTACTCGCTGTGCCTGGCTAAATAATAATTATAATGATAATAATAATGATGATGGTGATGGTGATAAGGATGATGATAATGGTAATAACAACAATAGTTGTTATTATTATTATTATCATTGTTAATAATAATAATTTTAATATTTATTTTAATTTTATTATTATTTTTATTATTTATTCTATATTTTATTTTATTTTATTTTATTTTATTTTATTTTATTTTATTTTATTTTATTTTATTTTTCCAGCCCCTCTGAGCATGTGAACACAGGTCCAGGAGGCAGCAAATTCCCTTTCCCGTGCTGAGCTGTGCAGAGCGGAGCCCTGCAGGCCGGGAGGAGCAGGAGGTTTTGTTTGCTGGGCTCCGTGCCTGGGGCCAGCGCAGTCCTGGCACCCCAGGGGTGCAGCCCAGCCTGGCACACGGGCAGGGCAGTGCCAGGGCCCCGGGGGAGTTGGTGCTGCTCTGCTCTCACCGCATGCTCAATGTGTCACTGCTCATCCAGGGCAGCTCATCACCCTTGGAATGGGAATCTGATTCCACTGGGTACACTGCAGCAGCAGCATTGTGTGTCTCAAATGAAAATATGTTTCTAAATCTGATGTTTGACAGCTTTTCACAATGATATTTAAGTATTGAGACATTTAAGCATCAAAACTTCTTGGCTGGGATAAACTGGTATGTGTGTTTACTTTCTGCTGGCTTCTTCCCCATTTATTTAGATTTAGAAACCAAATATGTTGTGCCTGAATCATCCAAGAACTCAAATATATATCTAAAATTATGCCTGGTTAATTAGTTCCATTTAAAGTTTTTCTGCTCAAATGCATAAGCTTTTCAGCATGCTGCTGTTATGTACTAGATCAGGGCTTTGGGAAGAGAAGGAGATCCATGAAAAATTCTTTTAATTGCCTGAAATTTTAGTCTGTAATTCAAAAGCTTCCTGCTATGTTCAAAGCCCAAACAACAAATCTTTTTTTCCTAATAATTAGTTGATGTGTACATATTCCTGAAGGATATTGAGATGTTTAATCCAGCAGAAAATTGCTATCTGGTGGACTACAGGGAAAAAGCAGGACAAAATTTTGTTATTACTATTTTTTTAAAAAGGTAGGCAATTACAATTAGGCAAGAATAAAGCAATATAGATAAATAATGGGGGAAGCAGAGCTACACAAAGCTCAGTGTGCAGCTAGCACTGAAGTCACCACTGAAAACAGCGGGGACAATGGCAGGGAGGGTCCCTGCTCACACCCTGGGCAAAGGGACAGGGCACAGCCCAGAAATCCCAGCAAGCAGCTCCTACATAACAGCTCTGACCCAGCAGCATCACTTCAGGGCTGCAGCCTGCCAGGAGGGAGGACAGGGGTGGGGCTGCTGCTTTGTCTGTGCATTTTCTCCCCATTTGGATGAGAGGACAACAAAAAAAAAAGCAAAAAAAAAGCAAAACATAGATAAATCCTGGAATGGTATTATTTACTACTACTACTACTACTATTATTATTATTATTATTATTATTATTATTATTATTATTATTATTATTATTATTATTATTATATTGGGGGTTATATTATATTCTTAGGGTTAATAATTGATAATAATAGCAGTGTACAGCAGCCTTGTCTGCAGAACAAAGTGTGTGCCCAGAGGGAAGAGAAGCAATGGAAAAGGATCCCCAGTGTGTGGTGGAGTAGGGTTAATGCTAGCAATAAATTCAGTGAGGATGTAATTGGTGGTTTTCCCCAGTTAGGTGCATGTTAAGGAGGAGATCCAGGTAAACCCTTTGCTGCTGTTCAGGGTTTGGTGCCCAGGATCTCTGCATTTCCAGCCTGTGCCACGTGCTGGGTGCACAGGCTGGGGCTGGGGGTGGCAGCTCTGCCCACAGACCCAGGGGACAGTGAGGAGGAGGAGGAGGAGGAAGCTGGGCTCTGACTTCACTGCTGAGAAGGACCATGAATGATCTGTATCCAACTGATAACAAACCCACACCAGCTGTGCTTTGGTAAAATGCTTGGGGAGGTTAATCTGACTGGGAATGCAGAATTCTGAATTTGCATTATTCAGGGCTGGTTTCTGGTGTCCCACCTGAACCTTCTGCCAGAAGGGAGGTGGGAGCTGCTGTCCCTGTCACAGCAGTGTCACCTGTGCTGCTCTCATGCTGCTGGGGGATTCTGTTCCTGGCCATGGGAACCCCTCAGCTTGGCTGCCAGCTCAGGTACCTGGGTGTAAGAACCGAAATGAGGGATGTGGGACTCCAGGCACTCTCCAAAATGCAGTTTATTGTATCCAAAATGCAGTTCATTCCATCCAAGAGGTTACAGCAGTCCAGGGTTGTGGGTGACAGAGCTGTGCCCACAGCTGTCAGCTCCAGCTGCAGCCAGGCCTGGAGAGCCTTTGGTTTTGGTTACAATGCATTACACACTTTTCTTTGCTGAGCATCTTCATACCGTAGAACCAATCTATACCTTAACTTTTATCTATAGCCTGTCATAACTACTATAATTACCATATTCATGTTACTGTTCTCCAATCACTAAAATTCAGTACATTACAGTTTAAGCTAGAAGTTGTTTTTCAGATTTTTTGCAGTGGAAAATTCTGAGACCTTTTTTCTACTTGCAACATTTGCTGACTTGTTTGCCTGTGCTATCCTTCTGCTTGGTAAAAACATCGTCTTGTTTGAGGTGGGGTTGAACCATAAAAACCCCTTCTTACTAACACATCCTTTGCCTCCTTGGTTATCCAGTAATTCTGGCTCAGCAATTCTTTTCTCCTATATCAAAACTTGCTTCCACCTCTATTCCTTCATCATGCTCCACATTTAAAAATCTTTCTGCTAAGCACACATATCTGTGACACTTCCTTGTCACACTTTCATCCTCCCCAGCACCTGGGTCTGTGTGGGACACCTGGTTCTGACCCAATGTGACTCAAAATCTCATCCTTGGGACTCCTGCTGACAAAGCCCAGCGGCAGTGGGGGTGTCTGGGGTGCAGACACTGTGACCCCATCAGCCTCACACGCATCTGTGTCACACAGAGCAGGCACAGGGACAGAAACAGGGACAGGGACAGGGACAAGCTGCACACACAGAGCTCCAGAGCCCTGCAGACACTGCCAGCAGCTCCAGCCTGCCTTGCTATTGTTAGATTGGGAGTTGTTATCTCTGCTAACCTTGGAAATAATTCCAGCACTGGGGAGAGCTGCTGAAAAGGACCCTGACGGAAAATATTTGCTTCCCACATGGATGTTGTAAATACTCAGGCACAGATAAAGTAACCTTAAACGAAGGGTAAAAGTCTGGCTCATTGTAAGGCAGTGATAAAACCTCCAGGCTGGAATCTCACAAAATAAGTTTTACAGCCCTGCATAGGAATGATAATATGAAGAGAAAACATTTTTTTTTAAATAAATGAAATTCTGGAGCAGTTGATGAAAAGTGTTTCAAACTAAATGCTGTGACCTTGAGACACAAAATAGTTAAATCTCCCATTTCCAGAAATACTCTTGGGGTCAGTGTCAGGCTGCAGGGATATAGGGCATGTCCTCTGGTCTAGGAGGCATGGCATAACTGTACATTGAATTTGGCAAACTCGGGAGGTGCAGAATGCCACCCCAGCAAGCAAAGAGCTGAATCCATGTGGATGTAGGAATTGCTTCCCAGTCTCTGGCAGTGATGCAGAGGAAGCTGATGAGCCTGTCCTGTTCCCCTTTTGGAGAGAAGGAGGCTGGGATCCTCCTTGGAAAGAGGGAAGGGCTGGTGTTACCCAGATTGATGCACAGGCAGCGCCTGAATGTCTGCAGAGAGTTTTTGCTCAGAGGCTCAGCCTTGTGAGACCCAGAGGAATTTCTCCTTTGGTGCCCCCATCCAGCTGGGCTCAGCAAGACAAGACACGAGGGAGTGGTTTGCAAACACAATCACCTGCAGGGTGTTCAACTCCAGTTTAACTTTGGGGGTTTTTTTTTTTGTTTTTTTTTCTTTTTTTTTTCTTTTTTTTTTGCCCTTGGGGACAGCTTGCTGCAGCTTTCTGGAGGTGATTTGCACTGGGGACACTTCCCTGCGTGCCACCCCAGCCCACAGTGACAGTGCCACTGTCAGGAGTGTCATTATTGCTGTGCTGTCCCTGTGCCAGCACATCCTGGTGCTGAGCTGACAGCCCTGAGCCTTTCAGGGGAAATATCCCTGCTCAGAGCTGCTCTGGAAGCATGCAAGCAACAAATAATCTTAATTACAAGGTATTTACAAAGCCAGTAGGATGAATTGGTATTTGTTGTTCTTTGAACTTTAGAATTATTCCGCTAATAAGTGCATTGAATCTTTTTTAAGGTTAGGGAAAGTTCAGGCTGTGCAGATGCTCCTGGAGTCTCGGGTTGCTGTTGATAATTGCTGCCCCCAGATGTGCAGGGTGTCTCTGTTTCGGCCTGTGCAGCTGAAGAACGAGTCTGGACTCTTCACCTTTGGTCTTGAGGTTGTTTATTAATTATTATCTATAAAATTTTCTTTCTGCCCAGCTGAGGTGTCTGCTCATCAGGGCAGCCGCAGGCACTCTGACCGCCCCGAGGTGGTATTTTTATACTACAAACTACACATAACATATTTACACTTAATTCCCAATACCTATCACCTGTGTTAGTGCACTTCTACTCTAAACCAATCCCAAAGTGCCAACAGCACTGCAGAAAATGGAGACCAAGAAGAAGAAAGGCTGGACACGCCCTGATTCCTCCATCTTGTCCCCATAACCCCCATTCCAAAAATCCTAAAATCTACATCTTCACCCTGTGATAATTTTATTATTACACCATTCAAACCTCTGTGACTTTCAGGTCCTCACACAAAGCTGGTAACTTGCTCCAGGGGTCACAATCAAATCCCCAGGTGCTCTGGGCTCTGTGCCAGGGTCTCTGAGCCCCCAGCGGGGTCCTGGCAACTCTGGACACCCAGAGGGATGCACTGAGCTCCGACCCTGGGGTGCCAATGCCCAGCCCAGCACCCCCAGAGAGCCCCTGAGCTCTGCTGGGAGCTCCAGCGCTGGGGCTGCAGCTCAGCCACGTGGGCTCAGTGCATCAGGGGAGGAAGGACTCGTGTCCTCTTCAGGATGTTAAACCAAAAGATGTGTCAGCACTCTCTGATCTCCATGGAGTTGCTACATTGGCCTTTTCTCCACTTATTTAGGATTAATGTAATATAACCTTCATTCCTTTTCTTGTTTAATTTGCATTTATCTTCCTTTTCATCAATGACAAGTTTCTGCTAGGGGCTCCACAATCGTAATTTTGGTTCATCTGGGTTGGGTTCCATCTGGAGCTGGAAGTGCTGGGCTAAAGTTTGGAGTTGATCATCCTAGAGAGCTTTTCCAGCCTTAATGGTTCTGTGATTCTATAAACATTAGGGCTGTAGAGACCATGAATGATCATTTAGTTCTGCTTGCCATGCAGAGGAGGGTGAGGTAAAGCTACACTGCTCTTTAGAGATGCTTTATTTAAAATGCTTTATTTGAGCTCACTCTTAAAGGCTGTGACAAGGAGTGTGGGTTGCCCACACTGGAGCAGGTCAGATGGGTGTCCCAGATGTCCTGGAACCTTGAGGGGTCCCTGGCTCTGCTCAGCTCATGGACAGACAGGTGGGGAAGGGAGGTGAGATTTCTGCTTTTGGAGGGGTTGACCTTGGCCTTGAACCCACCTTATATTTTCTTGTATGATACAAAACTGTCATGTAGAACAATCAATATTGCATTTACTGAAGTGCTTGGAAAACGTGGCTTTGGTGTTCTTGGCTCTTCCAGCACAGCCCAGGCTCTTTCCCTGGTTAGGATTCCCAGCAGTGCATGTTTTCAGCAGTGTTTTAAGCAGTGATGATTTCTGCACAGCCAAACCCCAGATGGAGCACTCCAAACAAGGCCCTTCCCCCACCAAGTAAACATGGAATAATTGCTCCCTATTTCATGGGTATGGATCTCCTCTTAACACAGCCTGCCATCAGATGCTTTACTCTGAGCTGCCAGGAACTCCAGATCTATTTTTCCCCACAGTGTTCTGTGAACACTTACTCATAATTTGGTATTTCCCATTTGCAATTTTTTTTTGTTTGCTTAGAGTTTTATTTTAGTAACATTAAAGCATCTATAATGCATGAAGGAAAATGTAGTTTTCTCATTAGTATCTCAGTGAAAAGAGCTAGAAAGGAAAGTGATGAGGGTAGGTGACTGAAATCAAGGTGTTTCTCACACAGAGCATGCTTATTTTGGGAATCAGTGAGGGAATTCCTCAGCAATCAAGACTGGAACTGCCAATCCATGAGCTTTGTTCCTCTGCTCCTGTCCCACCACTGTGCCCACACAGAGCCTTAGAAGAGCTGGGTTTTGCTGAGTGGAGCGCCCTCACTCACAGAACCCCAGACTGGTTTGGGTTGGGGGGAACCCCAAAGCCCACCCAGTGCCACCCCTGCCATGGCAGGGACACCTTCCCCTGTCCCAGGGGCTCCCAGCCCTCTCCAGCCTGGCCTGGACAAAAAAATCCCTTCACATTTTAATTTTATTGTAGTTAACAGCACATCACTGACATTTCAATAGCATGATATTTCCAAGTCCATGTCTGGACTCATCACATAAACCCAGAGCTGAGAGAAGATCCTGAGTGATCCTTCCTTCAGGTACAGTGTGCACAAACGCTGCTCCTGCACTGAAACATTTCTTATAAATTATTAACCTTCCATGGCTCTCACCTCCCTGCTCTTAGAGCAGAGCTTTGGAACCAGGAGCCTGGGATTTGTTTTAGAGTTGAGATTTGGGAAGGGAAAGAGCCACACGCTCCTGTCCACTGTGAAGGGGTGAACAGAACAGAATAAACAGGTTTTCTGAGGTAGAAGCAGGTTTCATGTTCTGCTCTGCACCCTGATACTAATTATATCATTATATATAATAATCTACATTTCACATGCATACTATAATAATAATTATATATTTGTAACACACAATTTCACACGGGTCAGCACACAACAGCAACTTCTCAGCCTCAGTTAGCTGTAGAGGCCTGTCCAAAGCTGCTGGAATTCTAATTAATTTCTCACTGAAATCAATGGAAATGTTTTAATTGATTCTGATTGAGCTGTTTCAAGTGAAAGCATCATCCTGCCCATGCTCATTTGCAGATGTTTATCCAGACATTTCCTCAACGTAGTTTTCTGGGGTCTTATATTTCCTATGTTTTGATTTTGGGTGTAATTGTTGTGTGCTTTGGTTGTGATTAATTTTTTGGTATGTGTCAGAATTGTGGAAGTTTCTTCCTAACCTCACTTTCCTAACGATAAACACTGGAAGGAGATCAAACCAGCCCTGTATCTTTAGAAATGTATGGCCTGCCTCGATAGCAGCCTATCAGAGAATGTCAAGAACATAAAAAATGACAGCCCTGCTCTCCTGCACGTCAGGCAGCTCGCTGGGGAGTGAAGAGCCAGGAGGGATTGCAGTGCAGCCCCTCATGCAGCACTGAGGCTGGGAGGGAGGGAATCCAGCCTGGCTGGGAGAACCCTCCTGCGTGGAATCGCTGATTCACAGGCAGGGACGGGCTCACAGCTGCGAGGCACCAGATGTGCCCAGCTGTTGCTGGCTGCCCAGCTGGCTCTGCCCTGACCGGGGGTGCCTCCCACTGCTGGCACTCCCAGCACAGCCAGCACTGCTGGGGCTTGTTGGGGTCTCTGCTGCTCACAGTGACCCCGAGATTGTTCAAAGTCTCTTTTCCCAGCCTGGCACTCGAAGAAGGAGTCAGAGATCTTCAGTTCTCAGTCTCAAGGTTGTTTATTCTTCCTTATCTATAAAAAATTTTCTCCTGCCCTGCTGAGGTCCATCCAGCAGGACAGTCCAGGCACTCTGCCTGCCCCCAGGGCAGTGTTTTGTCTTTATACTAAAAACTACATGTACAATATTTACAATTACTTTCCAATACTCATCACCTATGTTAGACAGTGAGCTTCTACTCTAAACCAATCTAAAAGTGCCACCATCACAGCAGAAGATGGAGGCCAAGAAGAAGAAGGAGAAAGGCTGGACATGCCCAGTTCCCTCCATCTTGCCTCCTGAACCCCCATACCAAAAACCCCAAAAATCTACTTTTCCACCCCGTGATAACTTCACTATTATTCTACCTAAACTGTTGTGGTTTGCTGATCTTCACATAAGGTTGGTAATTTGCTCCATAGGTCATAATCAAACCCACAGGTGTTTGGGCTCTGTGCCAGGGTCTCTGAGCCCCCCGGCAGGGTCCTGGCCATCCTGGACAGACAGAGGGATGTGCTGGGTTCCCACAGGGGCTGAGCATTCAGCGCCCACTGTGTCTGTCCGTCTGTCTGTCCCTCTGCTGGCAGAAAGCAGCACCAGGCAGAGCAGCAGGGCCTGGCAGCTGCTGGCAGAGCTGCAGCACCAGGGACAACTCATTCCTGCATCGTGCTCTTGCTGTGGGATTTGGATGAACATGGCTGCATCCAAACCGGGACATCAGGGCAGGGACTAGGGGTGCCATCCCCATCTCAGGGCAGCCCTACAGCAAGGAAAAGCAAAAGAGACCCTTTCCAAAAGCAGCACCTCAAGCCAAAGGTCAGCTTTTTCAGATGATGGACTCATAGCAAAAATATCCCATCCCAAATGCAGCAGTGAGTGTGGGGTCATGGCAGTGACAGCCAGGTGACAAGCAGGATTCTGTCAGATGAAACAGAATAACAAAGAGAGGCATTCAACTGTTCTGCCTTCAGATGGGAACTTTGGTAGAAGTTTTAATAAAACACCTGTACCATGAGGCATTTGTTGTATTTGCCCAATTATCCCATCATCAAAAAAAACCAAACAATATTAGAGGTAGCAGCAATTTTAATTGAATAGTTTGGAAAATATATAAAATCGGATACACTTGAAATATTGACAATATAATTTGATTAAAAATAAGGCATAATTTGGTTGAAGCTCTTCTTTAGGCATTGAGTCTTAAGGAGCAAATTGAAGAAAAGATTCCTGTTACAAAGGAGAACATCCAAAGGAGGCTGAATGCCAGGGGAACAGGGCATCCAGCCTTTGTGACCTGCTCTGCAGCCCTGCTAACATCAGAGGGGCCAGGGACACTTGGAAATGATGGTACAAGCTATAAATATTCCACCTGCTTCCCTGAGCCTTCTAAACCTGAAATTCCTGCCTTGGGCTGCTCATCTGCTTCAGGAAACAGGAGTCAGGAGTAAACAGCAGCCACTTGCCAAAAAGCATCTTGACTGAGGGAGGGACAAACGAGACGGATTTTAGCTGCTATTGTCCCTGGGTTTTTGTGTCTGCCACTGTGACACTTGGTTTGCAGCTTGGAACTTCGCTGTGGTGACAAAAGTGAGGAGGAGCTGGGAGTTTTTCATCAGTGATTCTCTGCTGAGGGCTGGCAGCTGCTGCTGCTGCTCCCTCGCTGTGCAGAGCCAAAGCAGAGCAGGACTGGTGCCAGCTCCTGGCTTTGTTTCGTGGTGCCTTTTCCCTGCAGGTACTGTGCTGAGCTCATTTCAAACTATCTTTTGTACTCTATTAAAAATAAGCTGGACTTGTGGAGATTCTTCCGAACGTCATCTCCTGAGTGCCAGATTCAGGATTGCTGTGTTTTGTGTAGAAAGGATCCAAAGCCAACTCAGAAACAAACTGGGAAATTGTTCCCAAATCCTCCCAAATCCCATGAGGATTCAGTGTGGAACCTGCTCTACTCCCTCCCCTCAGGGGGGCTGAGGTTTCTGTTTGCCCTGAACAAGAGCAAACCCAGGTTCATGGAGGGTGTGCCCTCTGACAGAGGGAATTTGGATTTTAAATGTGCCACCTTTGTGCTCCTGGCTCACCTCAAAGGGAGGTTTCCAGCCATGGAATGGGGCAGCACCTTCCAGTCATTGTGGGCCAGGTAGAAAACTCTGTTTTGGAGGGTTTGCACGTGCATTTTTTATTTTTTTGTCTCTCTGAAAATGATTATTTATTTTGTCCTCTGTTTCAAAGAGCGGCGTGGGTGACACCAGATGAGGAGACAGAGAGGGGCCCTGAGCTCTGGGTGTCCTTGGCTGCAGGGAGGGCTCAGGGCAGGGCCCAGGCAGTGGAGGCAGAATTTGGTGCCAATGCTGCTGTCAAATAGCAAAAGAGCATCTGTCTGGGTGAGACAGAGTTTGAGGATATATTCTCTTAAATTCTCTTAAAATGTATATTCTCTTAAAGAGAATATATATTTGAAATATATATATATATAATCATATCATATCATATCATATATCGTATCATATAAATCTTTTAAGAATATATATGTTTCTTTAAATATATATTCTCTTTTGAAAGGATACAATCTCTTAAATTAAGCCCCAATTCCCATTTTTTTTGGTCTAGACCAGAAGCTTTTTGGCCTAGGACCAGAGCTAATTCCGGAAGCTGTGATCCCCTTGGACTTAAAAAATTTCAAAAGAGATCAGGGAGAGGCACCTGGATGTGCAGGGGCTGTGGTATTGCAGTCAGGCATGTGGAGCCCAAGGAAGGGAAAGATGAATAAAGAGAAAACAGTCAGAAAATCTGCTGTCCTTTGTTTTGACTTATTATGGGAAAAGAAAAATGCCAGGATGGAAGTGAGAGACCACAAAAATCTTTATTTTAATATGAGTATAGGAATCTGTGTTCAGGATGTATAAGGATAAATTCATTTAGTGCCAGTGATTACATAGGAAATGGAGGATCACTTAACTATTTTAGAGTTCAGGATGTTGTTAAAGAGAGGAAAAGGAAAGTTCTCTCCTCTCTTTGGAGTTTTTATTTTATGAGGTGGGAGGACAATAGTGCAAATACAGATTTTCTTGGAGGCAGACTCTTTACTCAGGTGCTTTATGTTAAACTGAATTGCATTTAGTAACTTCAGGTATATAAAGGGATAGAAAATTTAAATGAAACATTTATATAACAGGCTTTTGCCACCAGAGACTTTGCACCAAAAAGAGCAAAGGTTAATGGCATGAGAAACAAAGGGCTGCACATCCTGATTAAACCAAGCCCTCTCCAGTCTGTTTCCTGCTCTCCATGGGGCACCAGCACTTGTGATCTGCCAAGGTTATGGCCTTTGTTCTTTATTACCCCTTGTGATAAAAATATTCCACCACTCTGGGGCTGCCAAGCTCCTGGTGAAGGCTCTGGGGCTGTTGGCACACGGGGATGCAGAGTTTAGGTTTGGCCCTTGGGCTGCAGGGATTGCAGGGACTGCAGGCATTGCAGGGATTGCAGGCATTGCAGGGACTGCAGGGATTGCAGGGATTGCAGGGACTGCAGGCATTGCAGGGATTGCAGGCATTGCAGGGATTGCAGGCATTGCAGGGACTGCAGGGATTGCAGGCATTGCAGGGATTGCAGGCATTGCAGGGATTGCAGGCATTGCAGGGACTGCAGGGATTGCAGGGATTGCAGGGACTGCAGGCATTGCAGGGATTGCAGGCATTGCAGGGATTGCAGGCATTGCAGGGACTGCAGGGATTGCAGGCATTGCAGGGATTGCAGGGATTGCAGGCATTGCAGGGACTGCAGGGATTGCAGGGATTGCAGGCATTGCAGGCATTGCAGGCATTGCAGGCATTGCAGGGATTGCAGGCATTGCAGGCATTGCAGGCATTGCAGGCATTGCAGGGACTGCAGGGATTGCAGGCATTGCAGGGATTGCAGGCATTGCAGGGACTGCAGGGATTGCAGGCATTGCAGGCATTGCGGGCATTGCAGGGATTGCAGGCATTGCAGGGATTGCAGGCATTGCAGGCATTGCAGGGACTGCAGGCATTGCAGGGATTGCAGGCATTGCAGGGATTGCAGGGAGTGCAGGGATTGGGGTTTGTACCAGGGCAGGGCTGGGGTGCTGCAGGATGGGGTCACCCTTTGGCACAGGTTTGGAAAGAGGGAGATTCAACATTCCCATCCCCAAACACGAGGCCTGGCTCTGCTCTGCCCAGTCCCAGTGGCAGGGGAGGATTTTCTTTTGATGACAAACTGTAACCAGGGGGAAATAGCAGCAGGTTCTGCCCCACACTCTCCTCAGTCCAGTGCTGGATTCAGCTGCTTCTTCCACTGGTGCTTGTTTTCAAGTCCCAGTGTTGTTGTTTTCTCTATTACACTGGAATTAAAATCCAAAATATCTGAAGCTAACTACAGTGGGCTCCTAACACAAGTGGTCAGGAGCCACGAACAATACAATAATACAACTGGTAATGGTGAACTGAGCACTCTGGGTGATTTGTTTTCAAAAATCAGGTTGGCTGCCAAAGCAGGAGATTGACCTGTGTGGTACAACAAGGGTTTAGTTGACCATATGAATTTCTCTGACTATTCTACATGAATAACATAAGTCACTGGTGGTAAAAATACATTCTGAAAGAACTTTTATGTGTTCTGCTATAATTCATTAAATAATGCCATAAATCAGTGTGGAAAATCTGAAGGCATCTGATTTATGTTTAAAGAAAGGTTTCCAAACTCTTTTCAGAGAGTAGGGGAAGCTAAGGCTACTTGTGTGAAGTAATAGCTAGATTTGTCAGGCACTTTCTGTCAAAAGATTTACAATTTCCCAGAAGAAATGGAGTCAGGGGAATGAAGTGTGCCAGATGTCTCAGTCACTCAGTGACAAAATCAAAGCCACTCTTAGCATGTAATACCTGAGAGTAGGGCTGCAGTGACTATAAATACATGGATAAGTTGTCAAAATGATCTTTTGACACTTGACTATTCAAGCATATTCTATTATTAATTTTCTATAAACCAGTAATTAAATGGATTCTTCTTTACGACTCCTCCAAGGTGTTCCAGTTCTTTAGAGCACCCTTGGCCTCCTGAGGTGCCTGTGGGTGATCTCTGATCTGCCCAGCAGAGATCTGAGTGCTGATAAGGGTTCATGTTTTGGGAAATAGCTCCAGCACAGAGGGCTGTGCACTGGAAACCTTTCCAGATGGGGTTGTGCTGCTGTGAGGAATGAACTCATTCCCAGAGTTGCTCTGCATGACAGCAATCACGTCTCAGTTTTTCCTGATCCTTTGGGTGCAGCACAGAGAGCCAGGGACAAAGCACGGCGTTCTGAGAGGTGACAGTGAGGGTAGGAGGAAGAGGAGGTGCTGGTGCAAAGCATCCTCAGTGTCTGCAGCTCCATGGCCCAAAGGAAGGGATTTGAGGTTACTTTCCTGCCCCTTCCCCTCTGAGGTTTGCACACTCTTAACTGTGGGGGTTTTGATGCTTTAATAATGTTCTTTGTCAGATTTCTTTCCAGGGGGCACCACTCTGTCTCTTCAGTTTTCTCTGAGCTTGTTGCAGCTCTCCATGACAGCAACTTCCCTTTGTGCTGTCTGGGCACCACAGCCTCTGGGCTGCCAGGAAGAGTCCCAGGCATGGGGCTCTATGGATGGGAAAAATAACTGCAGTAAGGCTGGAGTGAATAAAGACCCAGCCAGTGCCTATCGCCGGCCGGGGGCTATTTACAGACCACGAACGAGACGGGGCTGCTGTGGAACATGCCTTGAGCTGTTTTATTTTCCAGCATCAGTCTCATTACATGGTTATGACAATGGGAAGATGCCACCAGCTCACATCCCAGGCAGCAGACAAAGAACTTAATAATACAACTTACTGTATATGTTTTTTGACCAATCACACAAAGCAAAAGCATATTGACAGTAGTTCTATCCAACCACTATAAGCACACGTACCTTTGGTTAAAACAATGCTTGCTTATTTCAAATGCAATACCTACTTGTAAGCCTGAAAACACAATGCACAGAGCTCCATTATTAAGCTTAAACTTCCTAATGTCTTGTTAGATAAACTTTTCTGTAGCTTAGAGAGTTATTCTAGACAAGCGTTAATACACAGACCATTGTTCTATTTGCCCTTGCTTTTCTACACTTTAAATCATTTTTCTGCTGACCAATCTCATGGCTGCTGCTTAGCTCTAATCACAGTTCTGCTGTCTCTGAAGCCTGCATTTTGCAGCTTTCCCAAAAACTTCTAATTTTGTGGATTCCCACAATTCCCCCTCTCTGTTCACCTAAAAAGAAACCTTCATAATGGTGTCATTTATTACTTACTTTTCATAGCCTTACTATAATATTTCTGCTTATTATCTACTTAAAGCATTTTCTTGCTTGCACTAAGCATTGCTGTATCACAACACAGCACTTTAATGCTGTGAAAGTCCAGTCATTTGAAAGGGCATAAATTACGCTGGACAACAGTTACAAGTCATTGTTCAGCTTATGTTGTGAGGGTCCCCGGGACGAGGTGAGAGATGAGAATTGGCTCCAAGTTCTCAGTAGGCTGATTATTATATTATATTATACTATATTATATTATGTTATATTATATTATATTATCACATGATATTATCACATGATATTATCACATTATATCATATTATATCATATTATATCATATTACATAATATAATATTATATAACATCATATATTATATTATATTATATTATATTATATTACATCGTATCATATTATATAATATCATATTATGAAAATGATATACTAAAACTATACTAAAGAAAGAGAAAGGAGACATCAGAAGGTCAGAAAAGAATGAATAATAAAAACCCCTGACAGACCAAAGTCCCAACACAGCTGGACTGGGATTGGTCATCAATTCAAAACAATTCACATGGAACCAATCAAAGATGCACCTGTTGGTAAAGCAACCTCCAAAGCACATTCCAAGCATTCATAATTCATAATTATTGTTCACATTTCTTTTCTGAGCCTTCTCAGCTTCTCAGGAGAAAAATCCTGGCAGAGGGATTTCTCATAAAATGCAATGGTGCCCATGTCTGGAAGCGTTGCTGACACCCTGGGTGAGGGGTGAGGGCTCCTGCCCAGCACTCAGGGGATGCCAGGCTGGAGGCTCCACTTCTCAGGGGCAGGGCACACTGGGAAGGTGAAGGGAAGGTCTGTGAAATGCTGCTCTTAATTCAAACAGACCTTTCAAATGTTCTTTCCAGCCCTCCAGAGGAGGAAGGAGACCCTCTGGGGGGACAGGTGGAACAGATGCTGGGTGCAGGTAAAATCTGAGCAGCTCCTGAAAGATCCACCAGCACAAATCAGTTCCCACCCAACTTCTGCATCCTTCTCCTTCTTTGCACTGCTCTGTGCCTTCACAAAAATATTATTGCATTGAAAGCAGAACAAGGCAGGGGACAGAAATACCTTGGCTCCAGCACAGAGAAGACAGATTTGCTCTCTAAGCTTTGTCACCTGGAAAAATTTGCAGTTTCCTTTGGTAACAAATAACACATGGAGCAAGAGGAAATCTGCCAAGCATGGCAGAGGCTGTAAGTCACCACCAACAGGGACACTTCATCAGTGGCAAGCCATGAAGAGAGGGAAACACAACCACTGTGGCCCCACTGCATGAGAAGCCAAAGCTTGAGGGACACCTGGAACCCCCATAATTCATAAAGATTGAGAGCAGTGTGGGAAAGGCAGCAAGAACTGCAGTGATGAACTCCAGGTTATTCCAATGCAGGGCCAGGAGAGCCTGGAGGAAGCTCTCAGCTTTCTCTGCCCTGGTTTGGAGTCAGTCCTGCTCCCAGGGCTTGTCAGTCCATCACTGATGCCACTGAGCTGGGCTTGCCTTGCAGAGAGTGAGGAGAGCAGAGGGGTGGGAAGGCAGAGATGGAGGAGCAAAAGGCAATTCAGCACTGGCAAACTGGGAATTTCTTGGCTCTTTGAGTGATTACTGGGGCTTAGAGCAGCGTTGGTATCAGGATGGAGTTGCTGCACTGGACCCATTTAGAGAGAGTCACCAGACAGTTCTTTAAGTTGGAAATTCATAATTACTTTGGCTTTATCCAGAAGTGTAATTTATTTAATTCTTTCCCAGTGCTGGACCAGGCAGTCAGTAATTACACTAGTAGTGTTATCTCCCTTATTAAAGAATGTCTTATCTGAGTAATATTGCTAATTTATATGCATCTGGTATAATTTGAGCTTTCAGGACTTTTTATGATCATATATATGGTTTTGTCTTTCTTTGGATTCTTCCTGACTCCTGAGACATAATGTCTTTCTTGGCTAACAAAATGCCATTTCTATCTCTGGGTTTAAACTGGTTTTTAGCAACAAGGGTAAGTTTTAATTCTAGCAGGAGTGTGAGTCTGACCCAAGAGTTCTGGCCCTCCCCTTATCTCTGCTAGCAAGGGTGGGGCTGCTCCAGCTCTGAAATATCCTCACTGGTGCTCCCAGCGTTCCCCTTCAGGCATGCAGGCAAACTGTGGTTTTCATATCAGCTGTTCCAGGTTTGCTTGGAATCTTCATATTTCTTAGATTATTTTTTAAACAAAGGAGCTGTTGTGACAGCTTGTACTAAGCTATCTACAAAAAGCTATTTCTCTTTCTCTTGAGTTTGCACTTGAATTTTCTTGTTGTGCTGCCTTGTGACACGTTTGGGTTTAATGATGACACCGTGAACTTGTCACCTTTTATCCAAGATTTTTTCTTTTGTAGCTTTTTGAGTGCATTTGCTGAACTGTGAGATTGAAATTTAAATTACTTCAATGCCTTTTATAACCCTTGTAAATATGAATTATATTCCTTAATTATCTTTTCCAGTATTTAGGCATTTCACAGATTGGGAGACAGATTTTTCAAAAATATAGCCTTGATTATACAATACACTTGGTGTTTCTTTCTCCATAGGAACTTAATTTTTATTGAAGTCATTAAAACTATTAATTTTTGGTTGGAAAAGCTACACTTGGGCCTCTCAGGAAGGCAAGACTCATGTCTCCAGGGAATTGCAGATCACATCTCTCATTTGCCTGTTTTCCCATGGGCTCTGTCCCCCCTTTGGGTGCCAGGGGACACTGGCACAGCCTCATCCCAACACCTTTTCTTTGAAGTTATTACTTTAATCATTGTAAACAATTGTAAACAATGATTGTACCCATTAAAAATTCCTCTTAATCTGCCTGATTCTCTCCAGGAGTGAAGCTGTGTAGTCAAAATGCTGCAACACATCCCCACTCCCATGGCAGCCTGCTTGCTCTGGCCTGATTATTCTTTACACGCAGCTTTTAGAGAAATGTGTTACTCCAGTGAGTATCTCCAGTTCTCAAGTGAGATCTGTCTTTTGCTGTGAGAATTCAGATAAACACTCACTGTGTAATGAAATACCCACAATTTTCACTGGAGCAAGAGGACTACATTTAGTCATAATTATGCTGCACTCTGGGCCATGTGTGAGATCCTGATTCAGTTCAGAGTGTGAATTAAAGTGGAATCTTTTTGCTTTAAAAAGAATTGACCCAAATTCCAGATCATTCCTTGGGAATGCCCCCATTCCCTCCCACCCCATTTACCATGAAAAATGGTAAAGTCAGAGTTTCATCCTGCTGGAGGAAAGAAGAGGGGAAATGTTTAGGATCAGAGGGAAAGTAAAGGATTTGGAGCCAGAGAAGGGGGACCTTTCCCATCAGCTCAACAGAAAATTCTGATAGAAACTGCTGAAGTACAAAATGTGAGGGACCTTTGGGGCAGGCCAAGAGCAGCAACCAAAGGAAGGGAAGCAAGTGCAGCACCACACATCTGAGGGGTTTCCAGAACTTCCAATCCCTTCTTTGTCCAAACAGTTTCAATGAGAAACCTCGGTGTGGAGGCCTCAGGGACAGCTCTGCAGGAGCCTTCCCTTGTGCCGCAGGGACAGGAGCCAGCCTGGCACTGCCACAGCCCTGGGGACATCCTGGGGACATCCTGGGGACATCCTGGAGAGCTGCCCCTGCCTGGGGGCTCTGCTGAGCCCCAGCTCCAGGAGGGAAATGCCATTTGCTTCACTTGCTCATCGCTCAGGAAGCCCTGGGGACGTGGCCCCAGCCCCCCGAGGCTCAGAACATCCTTCCTCTGCAGATATGGGCTCCAAACTGGTGCCAGAGACAGGGACACAGCAACATTCCATCTTCTCCTGTAAAAAACAGGAAAAGTGGGCTTCCCTGTGCCCTACCAAGGCTGTCTTGTCCTGAGGGCAGGAATTAGCTTTTCTGTGTCTGACTTTGCCTCTGACACAGCTGCAAATCCTGGCAAGGCTGAGTTACATCTCTAGAGAAAGGACTAATAAAAATGCGGGTTTACTTTTAACAGATAGCAGTGGTTTCACTTTTCCTGGGATGCTGATAGCCTGTCAGTGGAAAATGTAGGCTTGGATGGTCTGGGTGTGATTTATCTTCCTATGAAACCTGGCATGAATTTCCCAAACACTTCTAGTTCATGATAACACATCTTCTATTTCACTTCCTCCCATTGTTAGACAGAAAACATCACCTGATGAGTGGCCACAAAACCCAGCATGAAAAGGTCTCCAACCCAACTTTTACTATGCACAAGTGAAAACAACAGAAATTTTATGAGTTGGCCCACCCACGTTGGAAATATTCATTTTACATGTGCTCCTCAAATAAATGGCACTGAAGCCACCACCTTCAGCCATGAAATGTACCCTTCTTTGTGTTCTCTCAGCTCTGACACCTAAAAGGTTTTAAACATTGAAGAATTAATTATTCAGTTTAATTAATTGAGAACTACTGTATTAAAAAAAAAAAAACCAAAACAAAAAACCCCAACAACCAAGTACCTGAATCCCAGCATTTTAATTGCCACAGGAATGATTATAATGACCTAGAAACTCTAAAGTTTTGAGGACAGAGCAGCAGGGTATTCTTAAAAAGCATTTTCCATCTGCTGTGTGGTGGTATTTGCTACAGACTGCACACAAAGGCCTCAAACACCAACTCACTAACCAACCACAGAATATAAATTCATCTGTATAAATGAAAAGAAATTCAGTGATGCCTCATTCATTCCAAGTTCTTGGGCGTAACAAAAGTTTCTCCACATTTGCAGAGCTCAAACCCTTTTTTATTTATCTTACTTTCATTCTGCCAAGCATAAAAGATGGGATGATACAAGAAAATAAAATGTACAAGCAAGGTGGAAGACAGGCATTCCCTGAGCTACCATTTGGAGATTCTGGCTGAAGTGGGCTGCAGGACCAGGGTGGGTCACTCTCTCAGCAAAGGAAGTTGGTTTTGGCAGCAGCTGCTGGACTCTGAGGAGGCTGATGATGATATTCTTCTCTTGAATAGAAAAAACATACAGAACCAGCAGGTCAAATTAGCCTATTCTGTTAAAAGGAAGGTTATGGAAATCTCCCTGTTTCAGCATTTCCAGTGGCCATCTCTGCAGGGAGGGAGCAAAGCTGGTTCAGAGTGCATGGAGAGAGGAGCTGAGAATCCCAGAGCAGCCCCAGAGCCTGCCTGGGATCCATAAAAGAAACCTGAGCCCAGCCACTGAGCCCTGCAGCCACAGAACTTGGTAAAAATGGGAAATTGTAGTGCCAGGTCTAATAGTGCTTGTTATATTATCTCCTACATTAAATCCCTGACAAATATTTAATGGGATTAAATCTGTATTCTGCTCTAGATTTATACAGCACTGCCAGGGCATAAACTTCATTAAACTCTGTGTAACAGATATTTGAATCCTAACTAGGAAGTCTCACTTTCCAACATCACATCAGTTTTAGCTTCTCTGTTTTATCCCTATTCAGTCATCACTTCCCATTAATTTATATTTTTACTCACTTCCCTTAGCTTTAGCTGCTTCTCAGGTACTTATTTCAGCAGCCCTGTGCTCAGGTTCCAGCCCATGCTTTGGGGCAGGACTCCCTCTGAGCCCAGCAAGGAGCTGCTTTTCCTCAGTAACTGTTAAAATCAATGAGATCTGACAGATTCAGTGCAAAAGGGAACTGTGTTTCTCAGGATTATATTCATGGAACACAGAACTCTGTGCACGAGCTTATGGGTAAGTGCAAACAGACTTTCCTGTGAAGTTCAGAAATAAGAAGGAAAACTTATCTGCACCTCCTTTCTGCTTTATCCAGCAACATCCAGCATTAATTCATGAAAAGACATATTTCCCTTCTCCCTGTTTTGTTCTACTGAATTAATAGATGCCCCTATTATGATTCTTGCCTGAATGCAAAGAGACAAGGTGCCTTCCCTCCCCTGGAGCCCAGCACTCTGCAGGTACATTGGGATTGTGCTTTTTGCACACAGCTGCTCCCTCCCCTGCCCTGGTGCCTCCAGCCAGGAAGGCAGCACTGAGCTGGCATTCAGGAGCTGGATGGAAATATTCAACAGATGCTTCAGTGCTCCGGAGCCAAGCTGGCAGTTGTGCACCACTGGAACAAACATGCCTGGGAAAATCGATGCATAATTAATTGATTTGCTCACTCAAAACTTCAGTGCTGATTGCAACAGCCCCCAGTTATGTAGATTTTTTGCTACCAGCTGTGGCTTAAATGAAATTAGTTTGGCCCATGTGAATATATATTATTTACAGTCAGGTCAGGTGCTGTGCTGTGGATTCATCTCATGCAAACCCCTCGTTCATTGCACTCTGAACTGAAGGAAAGCTTTCCCCTCTTCTGGTGAATTTTTCTTTCTTTCACTCAGCCCTCTCTCAGCTCCTTTTATCTTCCAGTTTCATCCTTACCTTTAGATGAATTTTTGCTGTTGCTCCTTCACTGGCTGGAAGTTACTGGAGATGTAAAAGCACAGCAGAAACTCAGTGATGGCCCTGAGATGTGACCACATAGGAACTCACTCTGTAACCACTAAATAATCACAATAACAGCATATAGCAACATATGGCAATAGAAATGTGACATTGCCATCTTTTTCCATGGTTCACATCCTCTTTTTTCTTTTAAGTGCAGAGCATAAGCTTCAAACACACCAGGCTGCACAACATTTGTACAAATGCTGCCAAGCCACCCTCTAAAATATTTTATGAACCATGAGAACATTTTAATCTGTTGGCATTTCCTTAATTAAGACAGTTTTACTGCTGCCTGAAACAGAGGTGTTACATTAGCTGAGGATCTCTGCACTGGGTAAATTATGGCATCTGTCTTCTAAATAGAAGTTTGCATTACACATTGAGGAATGAACTGGTGTGCATTTAATTCAAATGGATGATCAGGGTTTTTTGAAAATTAATATCTACCTTTCTAGGAGATTTCCATTATGTTAAATTATGTTTTTAAAAGCCCATTGCATGAGTAATGTCAGTGCATATCAGTTCATAACATTAGCATTTCCTGCCACAATGGAGCCCTTGAAAATGTCCACTGAAAAAACACACATTGTTGAAGATTTACTGCTTTGTAAAAATTCTAAGAAATGCTGCTCAGGTGGAAATATTTTTTTACCTTACTCTGTCAAACTGCACAATACAACAAATTCATTTGCTGTGATTGTATATGCCAGTGGTGAGTTAGGTCAAATTATTCATACATATCACACATATAACATTTAATGACTTTCAGAATCTTGCACTTTCCCCTAATAAAACACATAAATATTACACATTCCCACCCTAAGACATTTACTGCTTACAACAGGTAGAGGAACTGTTCTGCAGAAAGCCATGGTTTCATGCTTTTAAAAAGGCGTAAGAGCTCTTATATGGATGATTTTTAAAATAAGAATGAAGAGGTGATTTCCAATCCCTTGGAATTGCTATGGATGCAGCAGTGTATGAGGAATGGTCAGCTTTGGAACTATTTCTAGCAGAACTGAGGTCTCTTACCTCAAAGACAGCTTATAAAGCCCAATAATTGATTATTTCAGCCCTGACAGAAGTGTGTCTGTGTGAGCAGCAGGATCAGGATCAGCAGGGTCATGGCCAAAATGTTGTGTTAAAAACCAGAGGTTTCATCACAGAAAAGGTCAGAGCTGTTCTGGGAGGGCTTGGAGGTTTTCAGATGCTGAGGACGAGCAGAGGCAGCAGAAGGGAAAGTCCTGAGCCTTTAATCAGTGCTGGGGAGGTGCAGAACAGCTGGGGCTGCTAAACTCTGCACCAAGAGCTCTGCTACTCTCAAAGCCCTCCCCAGGAGCCCCTCAGAGGGGATGGATGGATGGATGGATGGATGGATGGATGGATGGATGGATGGATGGGTGGGTGGATGGATGGATGGATATGTCCTGGCAGCACAGCTGGGACACAGCTGCACCCCTGGGCTCCTCACTCAGGGCTGCAGGAGCAGCTCCTGGCTCCCCTGCTCTCAGGAATGGCAGATGGGGGGTGCAGCCAGGGAATTCTCTCTCACAGGAGCAGTTTAATGGCTCAGTGACCTCACAGGGTGCCAGGCCTGAAGCTCTGAATCCTCACCTAGGGCAATCTTTCAAAACTTTCAAGCTTTCAAAAACTTTCAAGAGAAAGCCTCAGTGGCTTAATTGGCTTAAAATGCTGGAATTTCCTTGTGTTGTCCTAATCTTTACCTTGTTCTTTGGCATGGGGATTTCACCCTTCTTGGCCTATCCCTCAGTATTGGTGCTGGTGCCCATTGTCCATAGGCATTCTCAGCAGTGCTGTGCAAATCCTGTATTCCCTGCAGCATTGCGACTTTCTCAGCTTTCTCAGCTCAGAAAATCAGCACAAGACTGCATATAAATTAAGGCTTTACCTCATTGTGGGAATGGACCAAACCCACAAACAGTGGGTGTGGCACTTCATTGTGTGATTTAGAGGCCATGGAATGCCCAATCCAAGGTTGGACATGATGACCTTGGAGGTCCTTTCCAGCCTTACTGGCGCAGGGATTCCATGGCTGGCATTGGATTGGGGGGAGCTGCAGCACCAGGAGAGCCAAGGCTGGGAGGGTGCAGGAGCAGGACTGGATGGGTTCCAGTGCCCCCTCCCTGCTCCCTCCCTGCCCCAGGAGTGTTTCCAGCAGGGGATGCTGCCCTTGGAGCAGCCTGCTGGCTCTGCCAGGGTGCCCAGGGATGGGGAGTTGAGCCAGGAGGGCTCAAGGATATTTTCTCTGCCAGGTATCCACAAGCAGACCCTCCCCAGCCCCAGCCCAGCACTGCTGGTGACTCACCTGCCAGTACCTGTTGGCACTTTGGTGTGTGAGTGATTCAGCCTGGGGTGCTCTCCTCCCTCTCACTTTTCACTGCATTGAAATTGGACATTCTGCATGGGGAAATTACAGGTTCCTGCCTCTGAGGGTGATTCACACCACAGCACAACAGGCACTTGTTGAGGCATCCAGCATGACTTCATCCCTTGCTGTTGTTTTAGCAACTGAAAGAGGCTTTATCTAGGATGGGTTTCTGATCCTTTACATAGATTATTTTTTGTCCTTTACATCACACTTGTCCATGATCATCCTTTTTTGATTGTTTTGAATCCATAAAAGCATGGGTCTAAGAAATAATTTGCACCTTCAATTTTCCACCAAATGCTGGAGGTCACTTCTATTTCCTTTGATGTTCTTGGGCCAGACACAAATGTTCTGAGCCACTTTTGCTTTGTACCATGGTGTGGAAAGCTGGAAGTTAATATCACCTAGGGATGGGGCCAGGCACACAGCTGGCAGACTGGGATACAGCTGCACTTTGTCCTGAGCAGTCAGGAACAGAACATCAGGGTGGGCATGGCGGGAAGGGGTCCCCTGGTCCCCCCAGTGACAAACTGGAGGGGTGGGGTGAATCTCTGGTGTGGCACAGAGGTCAGCCCTGGGAACTCAGGTGGCTTCAGAGGACCAAGGCCATGGCTGGGACCCCTGTGAGTGCAGGGACAGACACAGGGCAGGTGACACAGCTTGGTGTGACACAGCTTGGTGTGGCACCAGCAGCCACTCTGCCTGAGAAAAAGCTGCTGGATGGAATAGGCTGAATGCTGGCTCTGCAGATTGAAATGTTTCCAGCCAGAACAGGAGGTTTTCAATCCAAAATGAGGTTATCTTCTCCATGGGGTGTTGTTTGGCAACCCAAAGTGCTTTGCTGGGATGATTTCAGGGGGTTTGTGTATCAGGGGAGCTCTCACAGGACTGAGGCAGCTCCTCTGCTGTAGCCCAGCACCAAACACTGCTCCTGAGTCAGCACCTCTGCCTCCAGAGCTGCCTTCCAGAGACAGGGAGAGAGCAAATCCTCCTGATTACAATTTCAAATCCTCCTGATTCCCTGGTCCTGAAGGGATCTGGGGAGAGATGAGAGGCTGCCACACAGCATTTGTGTGCCCCCAGCCTGAGCATCCCCAGTGCTAAAAAAAGAACATGGAACTTGTGTCTGAGATCCACCTCAGTGATACCACCCCAAATTTACCTCACTGCAGGAAACTCCATTGCCAGATGTGCACAGGCACAGGCCAAAATACCCCAGGAAAACATCCCCAGGGAAAAAAGCCTTACATTTACCTTGAGAGGCTGAATCTCAAATAGCTCTCCCAAAGGATGTTTCACCTTTCCATAATTGTGAAGCAATGATAGGTCAAGCATGAAATTTATTAAAGTCTTGGCTCCCAAACCTGAAGGTTTTGGGTATCTGTAAAAAGCTGTGGGTACCAAATGAGCCTCTCTACAGCACTGAGCACTGCAATGGGATTTCCCTTTAGTAAGGGAAAGATGTTCCTCCCTGGAAGGAGGCATTGAGGAGTCCATTAGCAAAACTCTCTGAATGGGGACAGCTCAGGGACAGGGACAGGAAGGGAAACAATTTAAATTTTTAATATAAAATAGAAAATTATTACATTCTAATATCTGTACTGACATTCATCTTGGGATGACAGCCACGGAACAAGTTATATTTTCCCTCCAAGTTTGTGGGAATTTTTCCAGCCTAGAATGTGTTACAGCACATTTCTCCTTAAGAGAAGTGCAGGGTTAGAGCCCTTTGCATTCTGCTGGAAATTTACCCCTGGATCATTCCCTACCAGGTTTTGTGCAGATTCAATGTGCTGCTGCCACCAGATGGCCCTTGTGGTGGATTCTGTTGGGAAAATCAGTGCAGGAGCTCTCCAAGGCAGAGCATTAAAATCAATTTAAAGGCAGAACACTGTTTACAAACAAGGATTTTGCATAACAAGGGCCTGCTTTCTTTGCCAGTTGGATGCTGTGAGAGCTGATATGCAGTGTTTCACCAAGCAGCACATTCCCTGTCATCAGCTGAGAAGGAATGCTATGGGTGTGCAGACCTCGTCAAGAATTCTTCCTAATTTTCCACCAAACAGGGCAAGATGAAGAGCAGAGTGTCTGAATTACAATTTTACTGACCTTGAGTTCACAAGATTCTGTAACTGCTCTGAAGTGCAATCTTGATGAAGACTGTCATCAGCACCTTTCTGATGCAAAATAAAAGGGAAAATTAAAAATAAAAAAAAAGTGGGAAGAGGAAAGGAGAGAAGGGAAAGAAGAAGGAAGAGGGAGGGGGGAGAGAGGCAGAAAGGAAGGAAAAAGAAGAAATGAATGAGAAAAAAAATCTCTTGTCAGGTTACAGCTGTGGATGCATCAAGCAGAATGAGGCTTTGTCTGCTTCACTTCTGAGTTTGAATATGACAGAGATACATCCCTTTTCTCAGGAGCTCTCTGAAATGGGAATGAACACCCAGGCAAAGGCCTGTGTGATTTCCTGAGCTCTGCTTTTGCTTTGTTTGTTTTGGGGAAATGTTCCATGCTCACCCTCGTAGCAAGTGTGGCAAGGCAGTGGCAGAAATTCTGGGAGATTAAAGGGGAAAAAAAACCAATAGACAATAACAGAAGCCAAAAAGGAATGAGTTGAAACCTGCTCCCAGTCATAGCTGCACCTTTTTGAAAGCACTTTTTGTTTCCAAGGATGCATTTATTTCATCCGACATCAGAAATTCCTCGAGATCTATTTCAACTGTCAGCTTATAGCCAGCATCAAACACAGAAATGACACAAGGATGAGTTTTTGACAGCCAGTTTTTGAGAAAATGTACCTGCAAAGTGAATTTTTGCAATGTGAAAACCTTTCCAGGCCACACATTGAAGTAATGGCAGAACTATGTTCCTCAACAGATCTGAGTAATACAAACACAATTATGAGATCTTCTCTTTACATTTCTTTTTGGAAAATATCTTTTTCAGGTGAAAGGCAGAGCCAAACATTAATAATGCATCTTTTCCCTGTAGTAACTCAGCAAGTAAATGCAGTAGAGACTTTAAAATGCTGGATCACTGACAGTAAAACCAAGTTCCCAGTTCCCAGCCCTGCCATAGAATTCCTCAAAGATAGGTTTCAAGATCACTCACCCCAAAGTATTTGATTAGTGCCACTTGTGTGCTTCAGTAAAGAGCTACTCACATGAATTAATTCAAGATACAGAGGATACTTCTTGGTTACATGGGGCAGTGGAACACAGAGCTCACTCAGTACACTGAAAGGCTTTACATGGGGATCAGGATTAGCTTTTCCATGTGGGAATGGATCAGATTTATCACATAATTTAAACTGCACCTTCTCTGCTAAGAAGGCATTTCTGAAGATAGAAATTCACTTTGTTGTCCACACAGAGAAAAGAAAGTGTCTTGAGCAGGTTGAGGATAAAAACTCTTATGAAGAAAACGGAATCAATACCAATTCAGAAGAGTGGGACAGAGGTTTTAAAAGCCAAGACACTTCTTCAATGCCTCACTTCTCCCTCCTTTTGGGGCTGAGCCCTGCAGTGTCACAAACACAGAGGGTCCCACACAGGAAGGGAGGAACCTCCCACAGGTCAGATCCTGCAGATTTTGCTGGGGTTTGGTCCTGGCTGGAAACACAGATGGATCCCATTTCATTCTTCCCTGATATCTGGGTCTTCATGGACCTTTTCTGCCCTGGATTTTGCAAAAATACATCTCCACATCTTCTGCCTGACTGGGATGGAGGACAGTCCCAAGGGGCCTCAGTGACAGCCAGGCCCTCAGACCCTCAGTGACAGCCAGGCCCTGCATTTCTGTGTATCCTCCCACCGTGTGTGGCCTCCCAGGGATCCTCTCCAGGGCTGCCAGAGCAGGACAAACCTCACTCACCCGGCAGCTGAGGAGCCCAGGCATGGCAGGTTGTCTCTGTGGGGTTGCTGTTCCTTGGGGAACCTCCTCTCCCTCAGAGAGCTGGGGTTCAGGGGACCCTCAGAGAGCTGGGATTTGGGGAGCCCTCAGAGAGCTGGGGTTCAGGGGAGCCCTCAGAGAGCTGGGGTTCACGAGAACCCTCAGAGAGCTGGGGTTCAGGGGACCCCTCAGAGAGAGAGCTGGGGTTCAGGAGAATCCTCAGAGAGCTGGGGTTCAGGGGAATGCCCAGAGATCTGGGGTTCAGGGGCTCCCTCAGAGAGCTGGGGTTCAGGGGAATGCTAAGAGAGAGAGAGCTGGGGTTCAGGGAGCCGTCAGAGAGAGAGAACTCGGGTTCAGGGGAATGCTCAGAGAGCTGGGGTTCAGGGAGCCCTCAGAGAGAGAGCTGGGGTTCAGGGAGCCCTCAGCAGTTTGTCACCAGCTCCCAGTTAGCTCATTCCATGTTTTTAACAAGTCTAAAACCTCGGAGGGACTGGGATTAAGCTGCATTTGTCATTTGTACTAAGGGCTTGTTTGATCTGGAGTTTCTCCTTGTGTTCTAAGGGCCTGCCCAAGGGGAAGGCTCTAAAGAGCTGATTAACACTTTGCTGCTCTCAGGGATGGTTCAGATCATTATTCTCCTCTGGATAAATCACACAGATTAATTCTGACAAAGGAACACGCACAAAGAGACTTATGAAAAATGAAGCTCCTTCTTTCTGTGCTGCATTTCCAGAACTTACATCTCCATCTCTTCTTTGTAGCAGCAGCACTTTCCCTTTTCACTTTTCCTTTCTAGTAGAATTCCAATTCATCTTTAGAGTGAATCAAGTTGCTTTTGC
Source organism: Melozone crissalis (assembly GCF_028551555.1). NCBI lineage: Eukaryota > Metazoa > Chordata > Aves > Passeriformes > Passerellidae > Melozone > Melozone crissalis. The sequence goes on along the minus strand of NW_026535807.1, from coordinate 20,871,597 downwards.
CTGCAGCTACTCAATTGGCAGGGTCAGTTCTGGAACATCCTCTGGCTTAGCAAAGCTGTTCCCTCTGCCAGTCTGTAATCCCCCTCCAAAGTGTTCACTGAGCACTTTGCTGCCACGCTGCTTTGTCATTCCCTGTAACATATTTTATAGGTTGTGATAGAGCCTCCTCTTGAGAGAACCCTAAAGCTTCCAAAAGCAAGGACTTTTTTCTTATTTTCTTTCTTTTTTAGCATTTCAGCTGGAAAAGCTTCCAGAAGTTACTGCATTTCTAAAGAGGGTGGGATCAATGCTTTTCGGGAGTCCTGATCCAAGTGAAACCTCAACTCACAGGAGGAGCTCTGTTGTATGACCAACCATCAAGAGGCTGGGGCTGCACCATGTCCATGGGAGCATTTTAATTGTGAGCTTTTAATAGTAACAGGAAATGTGCAACAAAAGCTACATTCTCCATAAGGCCAGCATCCCCTTGGGCTGGATTCCCCCTCTGTTCACAGTGTTTCACTGCCCTTGCTCACGCAAGACCAGAAAAAAGGCAATATTTGGCAATCAGGAGGTGGCAAACACATTTTTTCATGTAAGCTTGGACAGAAATAACCATGTTCCCCTTGAACCTTCCCCAGATGAGCAGAGTGAACTCCTGGCTCTGGGGCTCCCCAGGCAGCTGCAGCACCAGGGAGGGAGGGAGGCTGGGGCTGCACACACCAGGTCAGCTCTGAAGGGCTGGCTGAGGCTCCCAGGCTGAAATTGTAAATACAGACTGTTCCTAATGATCCAGCACCTCCCATCCCTCCGTGTGCCTCACAGCAGCATGAAAGAGAAGGGATAAAAAGGGATAAGGAAAGGTTGAGCTGCCTGACCCCAGCGTTTTCTTGTTCAGCTTTTCATTTCCTGATTTGGAATCTTTACCTGAGACACCTTGAGGTTTAGTGCTGTTTCTTTGGGCAAGAAGCAATTGGAATTGATTTGTCCATTTTGTGATGTGCTTTTCTTTTTTGGAAAAGGATAGAAGAGTTTCTAGTCTGAATTTGCAAATCTATTTTTAAGCCTTGCTGCAAATAAAATGAAAGAACTTAAATTTCCCTCAGCTGTTGTCAGCGATAAAGCTGGGGGGTGATTTTTCCTCCTTTTGTACAAATGAAATGTTATTTCTCCTTCTCTTCACACGTGTATATTTATATATAGAGTGATATATTATGGGTTCCTCTCAAGAACAAAAGGATATGGTGGAAATCTGAACAACTGCAGACTGATAAAAACAGTGAGTCAGAGCAAACCTGGGCTGCTCTAATTGCACTGGTACAAACATACCTTAATGACCACAGGATCAAAAATATACCCCTTTAATCATTGCACAGCTTTATTAGCTCATGCCCTGTTTTAGTTAATGACTGCCTGAATTAACATTGCCCTTTTCTACCTGCTATGATACACTAAAATGTTGTATTTTTGTGTGCTGATCTCATCAGCAGATAGTGCAGCTGTCCTGGGGGCACTGCACAATTGGAAAAACTGATAAAATTCTCCACATCACCATTAAAACCATAGAAATATATCCAATAAAAGGTGGTCTGGGTGCAGGAAAGGTGGGGAACCCAAGTCTGCAGAATTTATGGGCTGCTGCAGTTCATGTGAAATGAGTAAAATAGGATATTTTTCCTTCAAGTTTTGTTGATGACAAAGAGATAAACTATGGTGTGCCCTGCTTTCAAACTGTGATTTTATCCATTGGATTCAGATGGAATGAACAGGATACATGCTGGAATTATGATTAGGTACTGATTTTTCAGGATGTCTCACCCTTTTTTTTTTTTAATTTAAACTTCTCTTGGAAGGCAGAATTATTTTCCTAAGGTAAAAAATATTGCTGTGCCATCCAAGTGACTTTCTGTTCCTGGCATTCTTGGAAGCAACATGCCAGTTACAGATGTGAAAAGGGAACAAGAAATTAATGATAAAAATCCTTGGTTTTCACCAGTGGAGGTGCCCAACTTAAAATGCCAGTGGGAGAACTTGGACAACACTCTCAGGGATGCACAGGGTGGGATTGCTGGGGAGTCTGTGCAGAGCCAGGACTGAATTGTGGCTCCCTCCCAGCTCAGGAGAGTCTCTGAAATATCCTATGATTCCATGAAAAGAAATCCATATTTCTGAAGACTTTGTACTTGATCACAGTTGCTTAGTCTGACCTTTCTCTAATTTCTGTTCCCATGGATGTTTAAAAAAGAATGGAATATGATCTGATTTTCATGTTTCCTCATAATCTTATTCTGGATGCAGGGTTTGCTGAAATTTGCCAAGATAATTCAGTCTAATCATGGATATGGTAAGCATGGAAAAACTGACTCTGACCAATTAAAGCACAGAAAAATATGAGAATGGAAATGTATGGAATCAAAATGGAATAAAACATCTTAAAATGGAAAATAGTGGACGACTTTGGCAGACTAGGTAATTAATCATTTAAACGATGTTTTAAAACAAAACCCAACTAAACACACATGGAAACCTCTGACAGATTTCCATGAGCAAGTTTGCTTGTCAAGTTTTTGTTCAGAAATCACTTGATGAAAACTTTGGTTTGGGTTTTTATTTTCTACTGAAATGCTGCTATTTGATATTTTATTGCTTTATAAGCTCCCAAACACTGCAATGAAATCATGGAACCACAAGGAGTGGTGACAAGACATGGAATCAGCTATTTTAGCATTGGTACTTCTCCTTGCTTTCAGGGAGTTTCTGAAGCTGTGTTTTGGGATGGGTTTATTTGTTTCCTTTCCTCTTTCAGGATTCAGCTTCCCACCCTGATGCCAAGGTTGTGGTTTTTGTCCCTGTGTTTTATCCATTTATGAGATAGGAAGTGTTTTCTTCTGGTATTTTTTTGCTCTTGCCCCAGGTACTTGGTGCCACAGCAAGAATACATCTCCTCCAGTCACAGTTTATCCCACAACTTAAAATATGATGTGTTCATAAAAGGTGGCCTTGATTCCAGCTCTGGTTTGGCTTCAATCTCAGCTCAAGCACCACGAAAAAAAATTTTCTGCACCATTTATAAAATAACTTCTTCAATTAACACCTTACTCCAAATTTCATTATATTTATTGCTAAATTAGAGTTATAAGTTCCATTTAGTCCCTTTTATAAAATTACTTCCCAATTTCAGAGCAAGATTTGTTCTGTTCTTGTTTGATTTCCCTCTGGAGAGCCCCGGAGTCCAGAGTACTCCCCAGGGACAGCTGGGAGCCATTCCAGCACACCCATTCCTTTAAAACCCAGCACTGAGCTTTCCTCTTTCCCCAAAGAAGCAAAGCATTCCTAGCTAACGTGTCCCTTTTCTATTAGGGATGTATTGATATGGTTATTATTTATCTCTGTTAAATTATCACTTTATGTTTGAGTTGCTTGATACCTTCCATTAACAGTGCTTTTTATTTTCCAGGACACAAGGACACAGTCCTTTCCCAAGGACTTTGCACAAGAGGACACATTTGGTTTTTGCCTGCTAACATTCCCTGATATCACTTACCAAAACAAGATATGGAAGCAGAAATCACAGAAACCAGCAAAAGCACAAAGGAAATCTTTTATCAAAGGCTCATTAGAATGAAGGCTTGGTTAAAGCTGCACACTTAGATGGATTAGTTCTGGGCCACACTTTGCAGGCAAACCTCCAGATTCAGCTACAAAACCTGGAGGAGCCAATTTATAATTTCTTTCATAAATCAAAAGGCAATTCCTACAAACAGTAATGATCAGTCCACTCAGGATCAGACTTAGAAAATTAAAATTGAACTTTCTGCTGCCTTATCTGTGAAGATATCTTAAAATATGGCCTGTAATTTTGCCATGCTTAGCTTGGGATATTTCAAATGCTTTCGGAGCTGGTCAGGGTAAGAACAGCCTAATTCTCCAAGTGCCATCCAAGCCGGACAGGCACTGTGGGGTGGAATAAGCCAGGAGGCTCCTGAAAGTGGGCCAGGTATTCTCCCTTTAGAGGAGGGATTGAGGTACTTACATAAAGCCCAAATGCATTCCACTGAACTAAGAAAAAAGTGTAATATGATAGTATTTTACCAGAGATTATAATGAAAAGGATTTGGGGTAGGAAAAGGCATGAGGAAGTTTCATGCCTTTAAGTAGAAATCAAATAAACTGCTAAGAGAAATAAGATATCAGGTCTTAAAAGTGGGTTATGTTTAACCAGGAGAGGGAAAAAACCAGAAACATCACTGTTCCAAAAAGATTTCAGGTCTTTATGGCTGTGCTTTCTCCTTTTTCTTATTTAATCCTTCAGAATCAGGTCTCATCTCCCAGGCATTATTGGTTTATGGGGTCTGTGGTCCTGGTTAGCAGTGGGATTCCAATTTCCTTCTTTCCCCCAGGAACATCCAAAGAGTGCAGCAAACAGGCCCCCAGAATGTTGATTTTCCTGGTGTTATCCAGTGGATAACATCCTGATCCCCTGGAGAGGAGCAGGCACTGCTGGGTGAGTGGAGAGCACCCAGAATGAGAGCAGGACTTTTGCCCTACCTTGGGACACCAGGAGGGGACACACACATTAAATGCAGGGTGGGAAAGGAGCCTGGACCTGACACTGAAAGAGAAGACAATTTTAGGAAGGATGGGATTTTAGGAAGGAATTCCTGGCTGGGAGGATGGGCAGGCCCTGGCACAGGCTGCCCAGAGCAGCTGTGGCTGCCCCTGGATCCCTGGCAGTGCCCAAGGCCAGGCTGGACAGGGCTGGGAGCAGCCTGGGACAGTGGGAGGTGTCACTGCCATGGCAGGGGTGGCACTGGAGGGACTTTGAGGTCCCTCCACCCTCAACCATTTGTGAGTTCTGTGACCTACATATAAATTCTAACAACAGGATAAACTTGAACAGCAGGATAACATTCCTCAGTGACTAAACACAGCAGCAGAACCAAGAAGTGAGGCAGAGATTTAAGGGGGCTGGGGGGGAGCTAGGAGGGAAATGCAACCAAGAAAGAAGAGGCTTCGAAGAGAATTTTAAAAGAGAGGGATGGAGGGCAGAGTTAGGATTGAGCACAAATCACTGCATGACTTCTGAATTCCTGTTTTTTTATATTACATTGACCTAATTAATTTTACATAGAAAAATATGTATCACAGGCTTTTTCTTGGTCTTATCTTCCTTTGAAAAAAATTATTTCAGCTGTTTGCTCACCCATGGCATTATTAGCCACACCAAACCATTTGTGAGAGAGTGACATTTCGTGCTCAGCCTCTACACAGAACTATAAATTTAACTCTGACAAACCACCCAAGCTGGGCAGTGAGGGCAAGAGCCAGGCTCTTAGAACAGGACAGGCAAACACAGAACAGGAAGGGACCCCAGGGATCACCCAGCCCTGCCCCTGGCCCTGCTCTGACACCCCAACAATCCCACCCTGGGCATCCCTGAGAGCCTTGTCCAAACCCTGCTTGAGCTCTGGCAGCTCAAGAACCAGGATTGTGCCCGATCTCTGGTGGGCATCAAACAGCTCATGAGCCTGTGGGCACCAGGGATGTGACTCTGAGTCTGGACCAGACTCTGAACACTCAAAAAGGATCCTCTGCAGGGTACTGATTTGCCAGAAAACACCAAAACTCGAGACACCTTAAGGTTTTCCCAAAGGGTAATGGGATATTTTAGCAGGGAAGTTGGACTGGGTGACCTCCAGAGGGTCCCTTCCAGCCCCAACCTCTCTGTGACTTCTCTCTTGCCAATAATAATTGAGTAAGAGAATCCTACTTACTGAATGAGCAACGTTCCCTTTCATATTTAAATGTTCCTTGGCACTTTCCCAGGCAAGAATTAACCATGTGCTGCGTAGCTTATGGAAAAGGACTGTCTGAGGTAGGATGTTAGCAAGTAATAAGAATGTTATTTTGATGATTTTCATATTTTAAAAGGTTAGGCTTGATGTCACTTAATTTTCTAACTGAGCAAATCTGAACAAGCTGGGTCTGCTTTTACAATCTGTGTCTCCACAGATAGAGGGTGAATACATTATTGATTCTATGAATATGCTTATCTTCTAAGTTTACCTCTCCTTGTTAATTCACAGAGCCTGGTGGAGCATACAGGCTTTTGGAAGGGCACAGGCCATCCCTGAGGCACAGAGTCCTCCTCCCTCTTTCAGCGCTGAGCAGCAGCAACATCCAGAACACACCAGGAACACGGTGCAGGCTCCAGGTGCCAGCCCCAGGGCATGTCTGGGGGTTTAATGTATTTATCAGGGTAATTCATGGTTTCCTGTGGAGAGGGAGCAGCCGGGCACAGCTCTCCGGGCGGGAACAGAGCCTTTTCCCTGCTAGTGGGACAAGACAGCAGAAAACTCTCAGCTTAATGCTGCTCCTGCCTCTCTAGCAGTGCTCACGGGTCCTGTGAACTTGGGAATTTGTGGGTGCTTCAAACAGATCTCGCTGTAGGAGCTGTGCTGCTCCACTTCCACTGCCCTTGCTGTGAAACGCTTAATAAGCTTTTATTGTCTGCGCATCCTTTAATGAGTTTTGAGTGTCTTACTTTGCATTTTATTTTGCATATAAGAAGCAAGTTCATTTGCTTTATTTATTGATTTAACCCCTGACAAATACTCTGGCTGCCTGCTACTGTGCAGGTTGCCTCACTGAGATACCATGATAACCATTTCTTTCCACACAGAGCAGAGTAAACTGCACCTTGGCAAATACATTCTGAACTAATAGTGTTCTAGAAAGAAATATTTTCAAGAATTCTAATGAAAAATACTAATAAAGTTCCTGGGAAGGAGGCTTGGTGTCTTCAGAGAGCAGCTGAAGACGTGACTGTGAAGTCAGGATCCCCACTAGGACTGGAAATCAGTCTTTCGTGCTTCAGTCACCTCGGCAGTCACAACAGCCCTTCGTGCACTCGTGTCAGAGCAAAAGGAAGTTTTGCCAGAAGTTATTTCTGCCTAAAGCCAGAGTGGCCCTGGGAGCTGCCAGAGGGGTCTGGCTGTGGCTGCAGCCTCCCCTCACGGCCCTTTCCCCCTGGGGACAGGGACAGCAGCTGGGACAGCCGGCCTGTGCTGGGAGCACCGAAGGGTTCGAGGCGGAGCCCGCAGCTCCCCTCGCCCTGCGGCACCGGCCGCGCTCCTGGAGCACAGGGCGTCCTGGCAGAGGTGAGGAAGCGCTGACTCCACCACCAAGGGTCGGCGCGTCAGTGACAGCAGAACAACCCCTCCAAGAACATTTTATTAATTGTAAACTTGGCGAGTGGAAAAATGGAGAGAAAAGGTAGAAAAATTAGAAAAAATAAAAGGAGACAAAAAGAGGAAGGGAGGAGAAAAATCACGTCTTCAGCTTCCTATCTTCTTCCTGCAGTATCTCCCCGTTTCCCTTTCCTACTCCCGGTTCTCACAAGCATTCCCAACACACACTTGGGATGATACAGGACCCAAAACCTCAGCAACTTTTCTTGGCTTGATGCAGCCTTAGCGGGAGGCAGCGTTTCGCAAACAGAGGTTTTAACGCCAGGGATGCTGACGGGAGAGGCGGAGGGCTCTGCTGCCTGACTCGGGGCGTGCTGCTGGGGCGCCCGGCTCGGGGGGCCACCCCCGCTGCCCCCCCGGCACGGGAGCGCTCCCCAGCTGTGGCAGGGACAGCTCCGGTCCCGCAGGCCGGGTCCCCGCCCGCCTCCGCGCACAGCGCGCTGCTCCCCGCGCCGCCCCGGGCCCCGCTCCGAGAGCGCTCCCGCACCGCTGCCGGGGCTCTCCCGCCGCGGGGAACGGGGCCGGAGCCGCGCCGGGATGGGGCGCGGGCATGGGATGCAGGGATAGGATGCGGGAATGGGATTTGGAGATGGGATACAGGGATGGGATACAGGGATGGGATGCTGGAATGGGATGCAGGAACGGGATGCGGGGATGGGATACAGAGATGAGATACAGGGATAGGATGCGGGGACAGGATGCGGGATGGGATGCTGGGATGGGATACAGGGATGGGACGCTGGAATGGGATACAGGGATGGGATGCAGAGCTGGGGATGCGGTGCGCGGATGGGGCGCTCGCCGATCCCCCGCCGGCCCCCCGGAGGAGCGGCCGCCGTTACTTAAGCGCATCCCGGCGGCGGCGGGGGAGGCGGGGAGCGGCGGGCCCGGCGCAGGGACGGCCCGCGCCCCTGCCCATGCCCGGCTCCGAGCGCGGCGGGGGCGCGGGCGCTGCCAGGCGACGGGCGAGCCCGGCTGCGGCTCGGGCAGGGCGGGACGGGCGCGGGGACAGCGCCGTGCGGCGGGGCCCGGGCGGCTCCGGGCGGCTCCGGCGGCGGCTCCGGCTCCCCCGGCCGGCGGCCCTGCCCTCGCTCGGCGGCGGGGGCCGAGCGGCAGCAATGGCGGCGCGGGGCCGCCGCCCGCCCGGGCAGCCGCGGCTCTAGGAGGGGACGCGCGGGGCCGCGGGGCGCCGCTCCCCGCCGGGCTATTTATTCCTCCCCTCTCGCTTAAGTTGCCAGCGGAGCGCGCTGGCCGGCGCCTGCCCCCCCCGCGCCGCGGAGGTGCGGGGCGGCCATGGAGAGCCCCGCCGAGAACCCCAGCAAGGCGGCCGAGTACCTGAAGGAGCTGAACAAGATTATCGAGACGCAGCAGGAGCTGCTGGAGAAGCAGAAACGGAGGATAGACGAGCTGGAGCAGCAAGTGGCCAAGTTGTACCACGAAAACGCCTGCCTGCAGGACGAGCATCACCGGCACCTGGCCACATGCCGGCTCCAGCAGGGCGTCCCCCCCGCGCCCCCGGGGGTACTGAGCGCCATCCAGGAGAACGCCAGGCACGAGAAGTAAGCGCCGTCCGCCTTTCTTTGCCCCTTTTTCGCGCAGGGAGTTTCCCTAGCGGGGTTTCCCTTCCCTTTCCCCTCCCGCCTTCGGCCGCCCGAGGCTGGCGGCAGCGGGACTCCCTGCGGGGTGTGCCCCGGGCGGCCCGGGGAACAGCGATGGGCTGCGCAGGGTGGCCCCAGCCTCGGTGTCCGTGTCTCACTCGCTCCCTGGCCGGGCTCCCGGGGGATTCGGGCCGGGGCTCCCCGGCTGCCCCGCCGGCCGTGCCCACGGCTGTCCCCCCGCGGCGCTCGGGGGATGCCCCGGGCAGAGCCTCGGTGGCGGAGCTCGCTGGCTGGGAGCAGCGGGGCGAGCCCTGCCCTTCTCCCCGTACGTGTTCGCTGCTGGTCGCTCCGAGCGCGGGGGTACCCGGCGGGGGGAGCCGCCCGCCCCCCGGAGATGCCCCGGGCGCTGCCCAGAGCGGCCCCCGGCTCCGGCCGCTATCGAAAGTGACCCGGCCAGGGGTCAGTAAACATTGGCCGCTCGCCACCGGCCGGCTGGCCCGGGCCAGCGCCGCTCGCCCCGCTCGGGCCGCCTTCGCTGCTGGCCGCCGCATCTATTCCAGCCTCTCTAAGCTGTAATTAATCGTCTGCGTTTCCCCAGCGCTGCGAAAGCCGCTTAGTTGCGCGGTTCCGAAGCAGCAGGGATTCTGGAATAGCAAGAACTGAGCTCGGCGCTTTCCGGGCGTGTTTTACTTCTGGAAAACTATTTAAGGCTTGGCTTTCCCGGAGCGGAGTGGGAAAAGCATGCATGGGATTACGAGCCCACTTCGCTGCTTGACACAGCACAATGGGCTGTTTGTGATCCGCCGCGCTCGAATTCCTCAGGTTTATAAATACAGACGCGGCGGCTCCCGGCCAGCCCCGGGATGCGGATACGGCACCGCCGGAGCGAGGGCGAGCCCCGGAGCGAGCGGGGTGCCCGGGGTGCCCGTCCCGCTGCGGGAGGCGCCGCTCGCTCGCTCGGGAGCTGCCGGGGCCGGGGCAGCGGCTCGTGAGCCCGCCGGGCTCGGCAGCATCGCGCTCCGGGGAGCGGGGCCGGGCAGGGATGTCCCGGGAGCTGCCGCCGCACGGGGGAAGCGCCGCTGCCGCCGCTGCCGCGCTCGGAGCCGGCGGTGCTGGCGCTCCGATCAGCGTTTGCTCGGTGCTGCTGGGGAGGCTTCAGAAGGGTCGCTGGTCACTCAGTGTCCCCTTTGCCTGCTCCGGCTCCCAAGCCTTGCCCCTGGCCACGGGAGCAGACTGGGAAGGGAAGCGGCTCTGCCTCCCCAGCGCCCTTCTTGCTGTCAGTGATAACTGGGCTTCTTTTCCTGTGATGCTAGGGTAATCACTTTAGTCTTTTTTATAAACAGAGATGTCTCTCTGAAAGTAAATAGCTCCTTTAATAAACTGGAGAGCATGCTGTCATTTATCAATCAATCAGCCAGTCAATCCCTTAAGGAGAAAGAGATGTTTCCAGAAAACATGGAATATTTACACTAATCCTATCCTGTGCCTCCATGTCCAGTACCCGAGGATTTTTGTGGCTGTGCTTGTAGTACAAGATGTCAACTCGGCTATCTTGTCCCATTTGTCTCTTGTAAACGACATTACCAAAAATTGTACAAATGGCTTGCCTTGTTTGATAATATTTCTCCTCTGCAGCCCAGGACTCATTTGCAGAGCCCTCCTTGGGCAGGCAGCTCTGGGCACTCGGAGGCTTTTAAGTCTCTTAAGTGGATTTGATGCTGGGATCAGAATTAATCTGGGATATTTATGGCAGAGTTGTATTGCTCTGAGGCATAGCCTGGGGGCTTAGTGGGGAGCTGGGAGCCAGCCCTGTGCAGCTGGCCGAGCCCTTGGCCCACGTGCCTGCCTGGGGAGCCTCAGGGCCACCTTCAGCTGGGCAGTCCTGCTGTCCCCTCTCCTCCCCCAGAATTGTTCTCCCAGGGGAGGGAGCCCCTTCTGCTCTGCCCATGGCCCTGCCTGGCTGGGTGGGTGGCTGTGTCACCCCCGTGGGCCTGGCACAGGGGCTGGGCTGTGGCTGCTGAGACCCCACGCTGTCCAGAGCAGGGGCAGGAGCCACTCGTGGCCTCACTTCATTCTCTGGCTGGGTGCAAAAGGTGGAGGAAGTCTCCAACCTGGAAAATAGAGAATAATGCCCTTGTTTTAAAGGCTTCTCCCAGTCCCACGGTTCCCTCAGCTTCTGGCAGCCCAGCCTGCAGGTCCCAGGGCTCTGGAGCTCTGCTCTCAGGGGCTCAGCCTCAGTTTCCCCTGACCCAATTGTCCCATCCACCTGGGGGATGTGTGGGGGGGCATGAGGATCCCTTGTTTGCTGAAGTTCAGTGTCAGGTGCCAGTGATGCTGAAATGGGCAGTGACCACTGCTCCTCCTGACGCTTTTTTACTTCCAAGCTAAAGAGAATGGAATCCTTTTTAAAGGAAACTGGGCTTCTCTTAGTCAAACACACCAGGGCTTTTAGAACTTGTCCTGTACCTTGACTTGACCAACATTTCTAAACTGCTTGGACTCGTGTCCTGCAGCAGCTCCACCTGTGTGAGGAGGCTGTGGCTCCTGACAGGGCTCCCATATTGCCAGATGTGGTTAATTGTATAAAAGGAAGTATGGAAAAGTTATATAGATAATATGGCTATGGTTAGGTCTTAATAAAATATAGTGAAGAAATCTGACAACTTAAACAACAAAATCCCCATGTGTCCTAAAAGTTTTCAGTTCTTACAATGGAAGGAATATGCAGGTGAAGGCTGCTTAAATAATTTGGAAAAGCTGGTGTAGTTATAGAAATTCTGTGGCTTGTGAGGAGGGGAACTGTTAATGAGCCTGGAGATAAACTCCTCAAAGAAAGAAACTTAGTCCAATAGTGTGCATATAAATATATAAAAATAAGCTGGTTTATGCACTTCCAGAAAATCCCAGAGTGGGAAAAAAGTTTCTTTTGTGCCAGTTGCTGATGGAAGAAGGGAGGGAGGAGCAGAGGGCTGGGTGAGCAGGTGCAGGTGTGCTGCTTATCCTACAAGGACAGACCAAAAAAGGTTCGGGGGTGGTTTCACTGAATTTAGAATGATTTGCTGAGAGCAAATCAACATTACAATGCACCGGTGGAAATGAGAATAGTTGATAAGGAGGCTTTGTCAGGTGTGATGAATCAGCATGAGGAAGATAACAATAGGTGTTTAACTCATTAAGGTGTTTAACTCTGAGTTGCATAAGACTAATGTTGAGTGAATCCATTTCATTTAATGTTTGAGAAGCAGCAAGAGCCTCTAGAGCTGAGCTCCTCGGTGTAATTCAATAATGCACTTCTTTGGGGGTTGTAAACCCAAATGCACTGCATTTTCTCCCATCTATACAGGGATAGTTTTGTGTGTCTGAGAACTCAACACTGGCCCCTCTCAGCTTAGGGAGGGATGTTTGTGCTCATCCTAATCAAGTTGAAAACTGTGCTGCTGTTCCACGGAGAAGGTGCCTGCTGAGAGGCAGAGCAGAGCTGTCTGCTGAGACAGAACAGGCTGAAGGAAAGGGCTGTGTCTGCGGCTCTGAGTTCTGCACCTGGCATGGCTGATTTATTTTTAACTGAATCTGGGGCTGGTTCTGTTTCCTGGGCCGCGGCAGCCCCGGGTTGGAGCTGTGGGACACCCCCAGAGTGTCTGGGAGCCGCTGGGCTCTGAGGTGTGCTGGGAGCAGCTCAAGTTGTTGCTCTGGCGACAGTCACATGTGAAGGCTCCTTGTGCCCTACATAAGGCAGCTTGTGACTTGGCCTGTGGCTGAGCTGCCCTGCACAGCCTCAGCAGCAGACTCTGCATTAGTGTAGAGACCAGCAGGGCTTGTTTTCTCTGCCTCCAGAGATGTCCTTTGCTGAGACAGGCTGTGTGAATGACGCAAATCCCATCTCCCTCCCTCCCGCGCTCCAGCAGCAGCGTGTTTGTGTTTGTGTGCTCCACTGGAGGAGCCCAGCAGCTGCTCCAGGAGCCTCCTGCTTGGGCAGCTTCTGCCTCCCTGGCAGCAGAGATGGAGATGAAGCGCTGCTGCTGGCTCCTGTTTCCCCAGTGTGCTTTGTGCCTGGAGTCTGCAGTGCCAGGGCAGTTCTTACAGGGATGCACCCCTGTGTGCTTGTCTGGCTCAGCTGCTGAGGAATGCATCCATGAGGAAAGCACAGGTGGAGTCCAGGGTGAGCAGGTTATTCCTGCAGGGTGCTGTGTGTCCTGTCAGCCCTGTAGCAGGCACGGATGGTGTAATTCCAGCTTTGGGCAGAAACTTGCACCTCCAAGTAACTGAAAAGAACCCTGTTTGCTTCATTTTCAATCCATAACTAGAACATGGGAATGCTGAGCCCTGAGAGTGAGGGTTTCACACTGAAGGGAGTGCTTTTGCTTTTGAAGCCCTCATTTTGGGGTCAATATTGTGATTTGGACAGCAGCACAGGGGGGAGCATCCCTTAGAACAGGCATTTGTGCTGCTGGCAGGCTGCAGGAAATCAATAGTGTGAGGATGTGTAAGAAGATGTGAACTTGCTAACTAAACTCAGGTAAATTATTTTAGATCTCTGAAATATTGGCAAATTCTGGTACTTAATATCTGCTAAACATTCAGCTAAATGATAACACATAAAGACAAATTCATTTGCAAGCTGATGTGTGCTGTATAATCAATAAACCAAGGCAGGGAGGGGGTGCCAGGAGCGCAGGGATGACAGAGCAGAGTGCTGGTTATCAATAAACTTCCTGGGAAGTCAGAGGGGGGAGGGACAACATGGTCCAGAAAGAGAACAGCAGAAATAGGTGTTGTTTTGGGAGAGGAAAACCGGTGTAGCAGAAAGTAACCCATGCTGTAACACAATAGCTTTAAAGATGGTTTCAAAATTTGAAGTAAACACGTCCCATTTAGAGCAGAGCAGCGCCAAAGAATTACCAGGACTCACTGGATGTGGAGTCCTCCTCTGACGAAGCTTTTTATTGTGCTGACCCAGAGCACAGCTTTTGAGCCTCCCAACTTTGCAGTTGTGTTCCGAACTTTGAGAACAAAGCGCATTTTCGTGCTGCTTCTGCTTTGATGGCCTTCCTTGTGAATTCACTCTCAAGGAAACTGCAAAACACTTCGAGAGATGCACTTGTGGCAAAGATCTGGAAAAGTGTATGGATGCTGGGGCCTGGTGAGATTCCTGAGGGCCAGGTCTGAACCTCCCTCCCTCCCTCCAGGCCAGCCTGGATGTGCTGCTCTGTGCACAGGCAGGAGTGGAGCTCCCAGCAGGGCACTGTCCCCACCCAAGGAGGGCAGGGAAGGCCTCTCCTGCTCTGTGGTGCCAATCTTGGCTGGGTTTTACCAGAAACCACAGCAGAGAGGAGCAGGATGGCCCCTGGGGAAGGAGGCTCTCCCTGCAGCACCTCTGTCCTTGGCTCCTCTTGTAGAGCTTGGCAGGTTTGGGTTGGTGCACCAGGCAATGTTTTGGGGTCAGTGTTGCTCCTGAGCTTCCTGCTGGCTGGGGATGCTGAGCTTTGTCCCCTCCAAGTGACAAACCTTTGGGAGGAGCTGAGGAACAGACGTGCACATTTCTGAACCCAGCAGCCTCCTTGCCCTGGTTATTTGCTCAGGAGGACAAGGCTCCTTCAGTCCTTAGGGAAGGTGTGTTCTGGCAAAAAAAAAAAAAAACTCAGTTGCAGCTCTTTTGAAAACCTGAAGCAAAATACAGCACACCCAAAAAAGTGTCTTGAGGAAGAGCTGATTTGAGGGCAGATCACAGAGCTCTGAAAGAAAAAGAGCCAGGCATTTCAAGGTGTTTTCCTACAGCATACTGATAGGGGACTAAATTATTAACATTGAAATAGTAAATTCTTAAATCCTCCTTGCCAGCAGCATCTCAAAAAGCTTCATTTGATTTTTTAGACCCAGCAGAAGAAGCTGGCTGTTGATGTGCAGGTCAGGGGTGCTGAGCTGAGCCCAGAGTGGGTGCAGAGGCTGAGCCTCCCTCCAGGGATTTCCTGAGGGCAGGAGGAGCAGCCCCTGCTTGGCGCTGCTCAGGTTGGTGTCTGTGCTGTGCTGCAGACCCACAGAGCAGCACTGAATGTGCCTGGAGCTCATGGTCAGCTGGGGCCACAGCTTCACTCTGGCAGAGCTGCCCCACTCTGGGGGCTCAGCTGGGGTTGGATCCCCAGTCTGGGGGCTCACCTGGGGTTGGATCCCCACTCTGTGGGCTCAGCTGGGGTTGTATCCCCAGTCTGGGCAGAGCTGTCCCCGGAGCTGTCCCCAGAGCAGGCAGCCTGTCCCAGGGGGTTGTTCCCTGTGCTCTGCCCCAGGCTCCTGCGTGCAGGTGCAGGGAGGTCATGCCATGCCAGGCCCCAAGGAGGTGTGTGGGAAGCTGCTTAGGTAAGTGGATTTTGCAGGTCAGAAGTAATTCCCGATGTGCAGCCCACACTTGCATTATTCTAATTTGATCCCATCATTCCGACTCAGGCCCTCTCTATTATGTTAATTGCACTTTTTTTTGGTGTGTTTTGCAGCCTGCAGATACTTCCAGGCTGTACCTGCCAGTGTTCCTGCCTTTCATCTTAGCTCAGCGAGCCCGTGAATGAGGTTGTCATAATTCCTTCTGCCCGTGTCCCTGCCTAATTGCGCTGTTTTTCTCAGCAGAATTGTGGAATTGGAAATGGAGACAGTGTGAGCAGGCTGTGGTGCAGCAGAGCAGCGTGGTTTGAAGAGATGGATGTGATGGTGCATCCTGCTGGCTGCTGGGTACCTGTCCCTGGGCTGCTCTCTTCCCCTCACTCCTTGCTAGGAATTCCTCTCCAGATCCTTCATAGCATTTGCTGAAATACTGGAATTCTCAGCTGTTGTAGCTACAGTGGGAGATGCTGGTTTTGCTGCCCAGAAATGTGGGTAGGAATTGCTGCTGTTAATGGCCATTGCCCTGTGGTTGAGGACAGGAGCAGGAGGTGTCTCTCAGTCCCTGCTGCTGCCCTGTTCCCTGCCCTTGGCACAAGGAGCAGGGGGACTGATGGCTCTTTTACAGCTGGGCAAGTCAGAGTTAATGATCTTCTCCTAATGGGCTGCTCAGCTGGGCTGAGAAATGCTTGTGTTAAACAGCACGCTTGAGACAAACAAGCCTCTTAAAATCCTGGGTGCCCTCGTGGCTCTAAACCAACTTGTTTGAGTTTAATGATGTTGTTTGTGTGGTTTGTGGCAGGAAAAGCTAATAATGTTAAAATCAGAGAATGAATCCCAGGCTGGTTTGGGTTGGAAGGGACCACAAATCATCCAAAGCCACCCCTGCCATGGCAGGGACACCTCCCACTGTCCCAGGTGCTCCCAGCCCTGTCCAGCCTGGCCTTGGGCACCGCCAGGGATCCAGGGGCAGCCACAGCTGCTCTGGGCACCCTGTGCCAAGGCCTGCCCACCCTCACAGGGAACAATTTCTGCCCAATATCCCATCCAGCCCTGCCCTCTGGTACTGGGAGCCATTCCCTGTGTCCTGTCCCTCCATCCCTTGTCCCCAGTCCCTCTCCAGCTCTCCTGGAGCCCCTTCAGGCCCTGCCAGGGGCTCTGGGCTCTCCCTGGAGCTGCTCCTCTCCAGGTGAGCACCCCCAGCTCTCCCAGCCTGGCTCCAGAGCCGAGTCTGCTGCAAAGTGGCCAAAACTTTTGAAGAGGGTGAAGTGCTGCAGAACAGAGCAGTTTTCCTAGCAGAATCTGAATCCCCGACTGGCGGGTTTTATTCCTGGCTGTTGTGTCCTGTTGGGTGTGGAGCTGTGACCCTGGGGGAGCCTCCATCCATCCGCATCCCCATCCTCATCCTGGTCCTGATCCTGGTCCCTGTCCTGGTCCCCATTCCAGTCCCGATCTCCATCCTGGTCGTGATCTAGTCCCTGTCCTGATCATGATCCCCCATCCCCATCCCAGTCTTGATTGTGGTTCCATCCTGGTCCCTGTCCCCATCCCCATCCTGATCCTGGTCCCTCTCCTTATTCCCATCCTGGTCCCCATCCTGATCCTGGTCCCCATCCCGGTCCCCATCCCAATCCCATCCCCATCCTGGTTCTGATCCCGGTCCTGATCCCGGTCCCCGTCCCCATCCCCATCCCGGTCCCTGTCCTGATCCCCATCCCTGTCGCCATCCCGATCCTGTCCCCATCCTGGTCCCCATCCCCATCCCGGTCCCTGTCCCTATCCCCATCCCTGTCCCCATCCCGGTCCCCATCCCAATCCCATCCCCATCCTGGTTCTGATCCCGGTCCTGATCCCGGTCCCCATCCCGGTCCCCGTCCCCATCCCCATCCCCATCCCGGTCCCTTTCCCGCTCCCGGGCCGTGCTCCCTCTGCTGGCTCCGCTCTCCCAGCTCAGCTGCGGAGCCACATCTGGAGCGTGGGACTGTTTCCAGTGGCAACACCTCCGCTCCTCCTGCCTCTCCCCAGACGGCGGAAGGGCTGCTGCGAACGCAGCTGAAGATTCATGAGCGAAGTTTTGTCCTGAACTGCCGAGGGAAAGTTTCTTTTCAAGTGGTGCCGTTTTAAAACGTTCGCAGGAAAGGAATTATTCTGCTGCGAGGTGTCTGAGCAGACGGAGTGAGTGCCACTGCTGTGCTAGATAAGAAAAATGCTGCCACTGAGCAGCTCTCTATAGCGACTGATTGAAATATAATATACATTATTTGCATGTTAATAAGATTTCTAGTCAGACTTCCCCGGCAAACACAAGTGGAGACAAAGGCCTGCATGTCATACATCTGTAACTGCAGCACAGCAATTCAGATTTGCTAAATATGAATTCACTTCATCCTGTAATGAGGCAAAGAAAGCAGCAGGGGAAGGTGGGGAAGCAATCTCCTGGCCTTCTGCAGGGTTTGGGATGCAGCTGGGAGTTGATGTTTGTCAGGGTTTTCCATCTTTGCTGGATTTCTCCCGGCTCACAATGACTGCAGGTGACTTGGGAGCTTTTAATTGCTCCTTTTGGACGTGGAACATGGAGCTGTGGGGGAGCACAGGGAGATTGTCCTCAGACAGGGATTCTGCTGGGGAATCTGAAGCCCTGCTGGAGTTAAATCTGGCCAGGGACATCAAGGACAACAAGAAAAGTGGTAAAGGGATGAGTTGGGAAAATGTGGGCCCTGTTCAGAAAGAAACACACCTGGTAATGTGGGACAAGGAGGGGGCTGAGGCCACCCAGCTCTTGTGTCACCAAAGACTCATCTCCCTGAAGTTCTGACTGCACCTCAGCGAGCAGAGCAGCTGCTGGTAATCACTGAGTTAATGAGACACAGCTGTGGGGTGGTACCTTCACCAGGGAGGTGTCAGTGGGACCTGAGTGTCCCTGGAGGGGCTGCTGGGACCCTCCCAGGGCCAGGGGGGAGTTCAGTGCTCAGGGCAACACTGGGGCTGGGCTGGGCTGAGCAGAACATGGGGGTCAGCAGAGCTCAGTGCCTCCCTGGGGCTGGTCACAGGTAAGGAATGGGACACTTTAGTGGGAGTAAATCCTTTAATGTGAGTAAATCCTTTAATGGGAGGTGGGCACAACCTCTCTTTGCTTGTCTGGTCCAGGTTGCCTCAATTTCAGAGGTTCACTGTAGCAACATTTTGTTTTTTTCTGTGAATGTGATGTCGCTCTGCTCACACGTGGGGAATGTAAAATCTTGTTTGTTTGTCTTCTGAGTGCTATTAATGGTCCTGGAAATACAGTGAAATGTCAGGGAGGCATGTGAGTCATTGCAGACAAATGATTGGCTTCCAGTTCAGGTCCCATCAATCTGCAGCCTTGATCTCCTGGTATGGTTTTCTGAATTTAGAAAGTTATACTTCACTAGAATTAAGGTGATTCTTTTGTTTTTTGACAAATGATAAGAGAGCAAACCCACTTGTAATGGACTGTGGTAGATAACAATATTCTTTTAGTGTAGTTTTTTGGCAGGACAGGCAGGGCACTGAGCCTTTGGGCGCACCTAGAGCTGGTGCAGGGGTTGTTTGCCAGGTCTGCTCTGGGGATGCTCCCCTCAGTGCTGTGCTGGTGCTCAGAGCAGGGAAGTGAAGGGGAAGGTCCGTGGCAGGGCAGGGGATGTCAGCTGCCCTGAGTCCCATGCCCAGGGTGGGCTGCAGGTGGGATTCCCCTCCTGTGGTGCTGCTGAGACCTTGTGCTGTGCTGGCTTTGGGGGACCTCAGGGGATTGCAGAGCCCTGAGCCATCCTCCTTCTCCATCCTGGGTGCTCACCTGGCCCTTCACCTTCCTTCTGCCAGGGAATTCAGAGCAGGAGCTGACTCAGAAAGGTTCTGTTGGTGCTCCTTTGTTCCCCCCCATGGCTGCCTTGGGAAGCAGGCAGGCATCCCTCTGGAAATTTAAGCGTTGCTGTTCAAACCCAAAGCACCCTGACAGATCATTATTTGAAATTCTTGGCTGGAGGGGCAGGATCCAGCGGCACCGTGACCTGGGCTCTGTGTGCTCTGTGTGCCCTGAGGTTTAGGCTGCCTTTCTCCAGCTCGTGCTGTGGTGTCCTTTGAGAGCACATTTGTGTGGAAAGTCCTTGTAGTGACAGCAAAGAAGGAATTCACAGTGGTAGGAATCTCCCCTGGGGGTTTTATTTGCTGCTGGGAGTTCTGATTAATGGCTCTGTGTTGTGGAGAACAGGTACATTTTGACTTTTCCTTGCATTCCATCTTTCTGTGTAGCCCAGGGCAGAAGAAGAATTTGATTTTTGGCTTCAAGCTGAAGAAGCTGAGTGCACTCCAAAGAAAATCTCCTTTAGCCTGTTCATCCTGCCAGGCTCTCTGCTTCACCCAGGCAGGATTGTGAGTGGGCATTCTCAAACCCTCAGTGTGACTCTTGGTAAAATTCACTGCTAAAACCAAACCCTCTGTCCTGATCTCTTTAAAGGCAAAAATAACCTTTATCTTCTTGTATCTCAATTCATGCACGTAACCTGGGTGTGCAGTGCCACAGAGGTGAGCAGCCCCGAATTACAGGAAGGCAAAGTGGGGATGTCTGACCCTTCCCATGGCTCTTTCCTGGAGGATTTTCCCCTTCATTTAGCACAGCTTTTCCTGGTGCTGATCTCCCTGATTGAGACCCAAAGATGAGGCCCTGCTGTGCAAAGGGGGGCTAGGATCCAATGCAAATGAACCAGCTAGATCTGAATAAGGAAAAAAAAATCTGTGTTCAGCTTTCAGGCTTGGTTCTATTTTAAGTTTTTAATTGAGTCCACCACTTCTTGAGTGCTTGAGGTAGTCAAGGGTTGAGAGAATGACTTTGTCTTTCAGGGAGGGAGGAAGCTGACTTTATTTCAGGTGTGCTGAGGTTGTGACACCGGTGCTCTGCAGAGTTAGCGCTGACATGGAGCACTCCCCTGCCCAGTGGGCTGTGTTTGGGCTGTGCAGGCAAGTGTTTGGAGATGAAAGTGCCAGGTGTGGAAGGGAGGAGGGTCAGGAGTGAAGGAACTTACCTGTGACCTTTTTTCCAAACGGCTTGGGAGGAAAACTTTGAAGGCAGCGATCTGAGACTGTGCATGGAATTCAATAGCTGCTCCCGGCTTGCATTGCAAGGAAATTCTGAAAGGGTGATAAAAACTACTTCACATAAGGTAGGAGAAGCCTTTTGAATCAAAGGCCGAGAGATCTTCCTGCTCATATTTATTTCAAGTGGCATGCAGCTTGCCAGGCCCAGGCCAGGCTCCTGTGACCGTGTCCTGCTGTAGATGGAGCTCACCTTAGTGCTGGCTTAATATTTAATCAGAGCCTGGTGTGCAGGTGACTGGAACTGAAGGAGGGAGGCAGGGAAATGAATTTCTGCTCCTGCTTTGCCCAGTTGCCAGGGTTGTGCCTTACAAATTTCCTGGCCTCTGGTGCTTTAAAAAGTGAATGGCTGGGCTTGGGTCTGGATTCTGTGTTGAGCAGCACAGGTTGATTTTAATCCTAAAAAGGAGATTTGCTGCAATCTCTTCAGAGCACAGTGATTAAATGGGGTTTTGGTTTGCACAGGTGCTGCAGCAGTGCAGTCCTGTGCAGCATTAGGGTGGGTGCAGGACCAGGGGCATGGGATTACCAGGGAGGGATGATGAGGAGGACTCCATGATATCAGAAAGCTATTTAATTACTTTATTATATTATTCTATACTATATTACACTACATCTAAACTGAAACTGCACAAGCACCCAACAAAACCAAATCTCCTGACCAACTATCAGGACACAGCTTGCAGAGATTGGTCAAGAAAACAAAACTCTCACACCAGAATCCAATCAAGCAAATTCCTTCAGGTAAATAATCTTCCAACACACTCCACCTGTGTTCCAAAACACAGAAGCAGTAAATGAGATAAGAATTGTTTAGGTCTCTGTGCTTCTCCAGGAAAACCGGAGAGAAGGAATTGTGTCTCTCTCTGTTCAGAGAGTGTGAATGCCTCCCAGGGATCCCTGCAGGCTGTGCTCCCTGTGCAGTGTCCCTGTGTCCCCCCTGGCCCTGCTGCTGTTCCTGGGGCAGCTCTGGGGCTGCAGAGGAGCTCAGTGTGTGAGCACACAGCCCTCAGCGGGCTGTGCTGGAGCCTGGGCAGGCTCAGGGCTGTCCAAGGGCATCAGTGACACCCCAGGGTCTCCAGGGGGACTCCACAGCTTAGAGGAAGCCAAGAGTCCTTGGAAAAGCAGAGAGAACCTTGTGGTTTGCGTGGTTTTTCCTACTCTCTGCTCTCCTTCAATGTAGTGACAACTTTAGGGTGGTAGAAATGTTCCTGTCTTGGAGCTGATCACTGAGAGCCTGCTGCTGCTATTGGTGCTCCAGAATAGATACCAGGCTCTCATCTCACAGGGTGTTTTTATGTGCTGGGAGTGCTTTTTTTAAAATTTTTTTTTTAAATTTCTTTTCTTCACCTGCCTTTTTTTTTCACCCATCTGACAACTTCCTCCAGTGATCTGGAGGATCCACCCAAATGCATCTGATCTGAGCAGCTCCTGCTCAGGGGGATGAGGGTTCTCTGCCCTCTCTCTTGCTTGCTCTGAAAGCAAGAAAGGAGAATTCTTTAGAGCACATTGCAGAGTTATGTAACTCCTCGAGGAAAGTGCTTCCCAGCACTGAGCTTTCTTCATTATGTAATGTGATACATCACCAGAACTTGCTGACACAAGCCATGATCTTCACCTCCACTTGCTCATGAAAAACCTGTTATTTCCTTGACCTCACTTGGCTCTGAGGGCTGTGGGCACTATTAGGGCCTCGTTGGAGTATTTTACTCTGGAGTAAGGAAAACTGCTGGTAAATCAGGAGCCAGGCTGAGCTGAGGGAGTGCTGTGTGTGCTCTGAGTCTGTAGCTTTGCTCCTGTGACACTGCTCTTGTTTTAAGTGCCTTTTTGCCTTTAAATAAGTGCTTCCCAGGCTTTGAGCAAGGAGCAGAGGTGGTTTTGTGTGGCATGGCATGACCCTCTCAGGCTGTTTGAGTCATCTTGCTGGGAGTGAAGGAAATCATTGAACATCTCAGAATGAGATGAAGAGTCCTCTTCCAGCTAATGTGATTTAATTTGGAATACACTTCACTCATGCTAACAATGCAATGAACCTCAGCATCACCAACCTACTTAACTACCCTTACGAAGGCACCTGGCAAAGGTCACCAGAGCTTTGCTTAACAATTCAGCCCATGCAGGTCTGCAACTTGGTCAGTCTTTGTGCATTATGCTGATTTATGCTCTGGTGTTCTATCTAGGAATAGATTTGTGAAGTGGCTGTTCAGCAGCTTCTGTTGTAACAATAAATGCCATGGAACTGGTGTGATAAGCTCTGATTTTGGGGGTGACTCCAGCCCTCAGAAGGCTGACCAGGAATCACAACTGGTTCTGTTTTCCCCCAGTGACATTTATGGACTGGAACAAGCTAAACACTCCAAGCCTTTTGAGCCAAACCCTTCAAGCTTTCCTCTAAAACCCTTAAAAAAGGACCTAGAAAGAGCATTTAGAGACAAATAGCCAATTTGTAAGCCGTCATGCTCCTTGGTACCTGAAATGCCAACAAAATATCTCAAATTTATGCCACCTGCTCAGCTGAGCACAGGATTTCCACTTTGCTGCCTGTGCTGAGTGCTGGTTTGGGCTGCTGGAGTTAACAGGGCAGGAGCTGCTGCTGGTGGGGATCTCCTGACTGCCCCAGAGCTGCTCCTTCCCAAAGGATGGGACTGTGCAGGAAATCTGCCTGAGTAACTCATGTTCACTGCACAACATCACCAACTGGAATATTTTCTGTAAGGCAGGGAAAGTAATAACAAAGACTCAAGCGTGCTGCTTCTTGACTTTGTGCCAGCTGCTCAGGGAGTGAGTTTTACCAGAATTCTTGGTCAGAATCAACAATATCTTTCTTTAACTGAAGCAGGTTGCTTTTGTTTCTGAAGAGCAATGTCAGCGTGGGGTGGCTTGATCTCCATGTGTTCAATTCCTGGGAGATGGAGGAACTCAAGTCTCTAATTAGCTGTCTGTTTGAAAGAAGTCAGAGTTCTGAGCTGCAATAATTGTGTTGTCTGGGATGTGGAAACAGCCAAAATCAACTGCAGGGCCTGGGGATGGGGAAGCTTGGGATGCTGTCAAAGCTGGGAACTCCTTCCTCTTCTCTTCCTCTTCTCTTCCTCTTCTCTTCCTCTTCTCTTCCTCTTCTCTTCCCCTCGTGGCTAATTCTATGTTTGATCTGAGGTGTTGAGGTTCTGGTGCTCTGCCCATGCACTTGAGAAGGTGAGAATAAAGAAGGTTTAAATGCATGAGCTGCTTCAGACCTCCTGGCGGATCATTGGAATGGGAATTCTTCCTGTAAAGGCTGGGAGAGCTGGGGGTGCTCACCTGGAGAGGAGAAAGCTCTGGGAGTGTTCAGGGCCTGAAGGGGCTCCAGGAGAGCTGGAGAGGGACTGGGGACAAGGGATGGAGGGACAGGACACAGAGAATGGCTCCCACTGCCAGAGGGCAGGGATAGATGGGATATTGGGAATTAGGAATTGTTCCCTGGGAGGGTGGGCAGGCCCTGGCACAGGGTGCCCAGAAAAGCAAGTTGTTCTGTTATTCCTCAGTGTTTAAAAAAAAATCCTGTCTCAAAATACCACATCCCCAAACAGAGCAGGTAGCAGACTAAATTATTTATCTGCCTAATTTATGATCTCCCCTTGCATGGCAGCATTTGGAGAGTGAGTGGCTTTGTTCTTGTTGTGAATTTCTCTTTCCACTGACCAACCCCCTTCTCTGATAGAAAGGCTGAGGCTCTTGCTGTAAGCCCTGGGGCTCTTGGGGAATTTCCTCATTTAGAGCAGAGTCCTTTTCCCTGTTCAGCTTTGGGAAGGTTCCTGCCATCCCTGCTCTGCTCAGCTCCTCTAGAAGCACTGCAGATACCCCTCCAGATTTAACTTTGGCTTTGCTGAGCTTTCCTAACCTCCAGGAGTTTATATTTGGGGTCCATCTGTTAGCTTGGCCTCACATGACAATTTTGTACAGGCTTTTCTTTTCACTTCCTTCATGGGGATGTGAGTTCTTTACATTTATTTCCAAACTTAACACCAATGTCTAATTCTTCTGATGTCTCACTACCCACGGAGCTGCAGATATTTTTATTTACTTGTGACCAGTAATCCACTGGTGAGCATCAAAGTCCACATTGAAGGCTTCCTGTTGGTAGGACAGGGTTCCAAACAGCAGAAGGCAGCTGCACAGCACCACTCATTAACTATTAATGATGGCATTCCTGTGTAAAACCCTTGCTTTGGGGTTTGCTGCTTTGGTAGCTCTGGGAGAAGGCTGTGCTGAGGTGGCTGGGTTATGCTCTGCACCTCTGACAATGTGATTTTTCATGCTGCAGACTGAGCTGAAGGAATACATCACTGCAGCCTTACTTAAGGCAACTGAAAAACCCAGCCCTGCTCACTCACTTGCTTTGATAGCAAGAAAAAAAAAATCCTGTTTCCCTTCATAAAAGTAGTGTGGACAATAATTTATACTTTGGAAAATCTGCCTTCCCATTATGTGCTAGTTTTTCTTTAACAAACCCAATAAACACAATCAAAAAACCAAACCAACAACTAAAAACTCTCAAACCAAAACAACCCAACCCTCAAACTCGCCAAAAATCTCGGATTCTGATGGCTTTTCACACCTTGTGCTTTAGTTTACCTCAATCAATCAAATGTGACGAAACAGCCGCTGACATCCTTTTGTCCTTCCTCACCAACAGAATATTCCGTGGTGGTTGCACAATTTGAGTTTGTGCTAAATATAGCAGGGGAGTGCTGAAGGAGGAAATCAGCTGTGTCTGCCTGGGACACCTCTCCCTGCTCTCAGTTCTCCTGGAGCATTCTCAATTCTCCTGCAGCATTCTTTTCCCATCCCATCCCTCTGCACTCCCTGTGCTGCCTGGGGAAGCTCATTCTGACCAAGGTGAGGATGAAAAATGAGCTTGAAGTGTTTTGGCTGCCTGGGGGCATCCTCACTGTATTTCTGGATGTTTCTGGCTGTGTCATTTCTCTGCTGGGACATAAAGCCTGCCTGGGTCAGAGGCAGGAGGGTGGGGATGCCCCAGCTGCTCTTTTTCCCCTCATGAAAAAAGACATTTAGAGCTTTGCAAACAGGAATGATATGGCACAACTTATTGAGGCAGTGAAAATGAGCTACACTGAGGTTTCATGTTGACATTTGTGTTTTTGTTAGAAAAAAAAAAAATGATGTAATATCTATTACTGTGTATTTGACTAAGCAGTCCATTGGACCTTGGGTTTTTCAGGAATTATCCAAATACAGTTTTACTTTAGAAAGCCTTTAACAGTCTTCCTGCACAGCACCCGCATTCTATTTACCAGCTGGATTTTCTTCTGCTTTTGGGTATTTAAACACTTCAAGTTGAAGGTATTGTTTTTTGATTTTTTCCCCCCTTGGAGAACATTTTACAACTGATATTTATAGTGTTTTCAGGTACACTGGCAGCTCTGTGTTTTTACAACTGTCTTTTCTTGATGTTTCCTTTATTTTGAAATCTGGTGAGATGCAGCAAGTGGACAGACTTCCTCGAGAGGAGCTGTCTGCAGTTGTGGGTAGCTGCTGTTCTAATTCTGAAATTTTCTGCTATTATACAACAATGAACTTAAAGGAAATTCACAACTGGGTTATTCTGTGAAAAATCTTAGCACTGCAGTAGAAAAGGGCACAGCACAAAGTTTGCTGTAACTTGGACTTAATGACTTAACAAATTAACTAAAAAAACCCCACCTCCCCACAAAGCAAAATGAATTGCTGTCTGATCTCTTGTTTATAATTAAGTAAATGGATCAACCTGAGGCCCTAAGAAGCGTGGCAGGTTTAGCCAGGGCTCTCAGTGGCCAGTGCTGCTGACAAAGCATCAGGACACTCATTAAAGTGCTGAGCCTGTATTTCCTTTGTTGCTGGAGCTGCCAGCAGAATTCCTGAGTAGCCACGAGTGGCTTGTTTGACTTGCAGCTCCCTGTGCTGTCACAGGAGCGCTGGGGCTGGCAGGATCTGGCCCTGATCCGTGGGATGCAGCTGGGAGGGGCTGTGCCACACTTCTGAGGGAGCTCTGCCATTCACATCGCAGTGAATTCACATTTCAGTGCTGCTGAAATTCCAGTTCCATGGAGTGGGAGTAGAGAACCTACTTATAGCAGCAGTGCTGGCTGCTGGAACCATCTGCTCCTGGATCCTTGGCATTAATGAAGAGCTTGTTCTTCATGTAGGAAAGGGAAGAAAATCCTCCCAGAACAGCCAGCCTGGAAAACACAGGACTTCCCCCTCTTTCCTCTCCTCCCTCCTAAAATGGGATTCAGAGAACCCAACTGTAAATGCCACGTGAAATGCAATTTAAGAGGGGTTTGTGACTAAATGTCTTGCCTTGCTTGGAACGCATCCTCTGGTATTTTTAATCCCAAGTCAGAAACTACTACTGTGTTCCTGCCCCCAGTGCTGGGAGGATGTTCTGAGGCGAGGATCAGAGGGGGCTCCAGGCCTTGTTTACATCTGGGTTTGTGCCCACCCCAGTGAAAGATGAGGCTCTTGAAAAACTTGCTCACTTTCTGAGAGGGGCTGATGCCTTAAGTTTTAGATTTCATATTTTCCAAATTCTCTCCTGCGTTAATGTGTAACTCTGAACTTCATATAAAGTGTCAGCAGTTCTCCTCAGAGCTCAGTCACACAGGACAATCCTTTCCCAGCCCCAGAACCAAGGACACCATCACAGCTTTGGGCCCAAAGAGAGCAAACAACATCACATTGAGGAGAGCAGACTGGGAGGGTGGGACTACATCACCTGGAGCTGGAATTGGGCAATTAACCCCAATATGGAAATGGACCAAAACTTATAAAAGTGTGAAAACTCGTGACTTGGGGTCCATGTTGGTGCAGAGCCTTGGAGAGGCTCTTGCACTGCCTGAGGTGTATCCTTTAAATAAATCCCTGCTTTATTCCTTTATCACTGCCCTGTGTTCTGGGCAGCCTCTCCTGGCATCAGTGGAGAGCAGCTCTACCTTCAGCTGAGGCTGGACTCTGAATATCCATCACTAACCCAGGTTGTTTCCCTTGTTCTCATTGCCATTCCCTCCCTCAAACACCTGCAGCACACGAGCAGCTGTTCTGATTATTTCTGCCTCTCAGGAAGGGATCACCTTTCTGCCCTGAAATTCTGGGCTTGGTTTATAGACTGCTGCTGATACAAGCACTGGGCCAAATAACATCTGTTTGTCCAAACAGATAACGTGAGGACACTTTGTTCTAATTCTTAATTTCTTCTGACACTTTGTTCTAATTCTTAATTTCTTCTGATTCTGTTAGATGTCAACTTGGTTTTCAAAGGTTGCCTTCACAGCGTGTTTTTGGGTCCTCTTTCCCTGATCTTTTTGAGACTGTCATGCACTGATGCCTGTTCTCAGGCTTGGTTGTGCTCTTACAAGTGTAACATGTTATGAAAACCACGTGTGGTAGATCAAGAGAAATAAATATGATCTCAAATAAATATAGTAGCTTTTTTTTGTAGATGTTGACTTAGCTTTATTTGGAAGAGATTACAGTTCTCTTACCCCAGCAAATTTGCAATACAGTGTTGATATTGAACTAATGATTATTTTCTTATCTTGTGTGTGTTCTGGTAGATTATGAGCTGCTTTTATGTGCCTTTTTATAGACCCTGCTCCTGTTTCCAGATCGTGTGTTTCAGGGCCATGAAGTGTAACCTGACATGGTAAATCTGCTTAGCTCTGGTCTGGCTTGCACAACACGGGATGAGGATGGATTTCAAATTTAATAATGCTGAATGACATCAAGTCCTAGCAAGCTCCTGACTGTCACTCCTTGCAAATGGCTTTATTGGGCTTGTAATTGATGCTTGAGGTAATTAGTGCACACTGCAGGGTGTTATCTAAATTCTCAGGGTTGATCAGCAGGCTGAGTGTCGGCAGTGTGGAAGCAGATCGTGGTTCAGAGCATGAAAAGGACATTTTGGAGCCTGGCACTAATGGGTTCTTCATACAAACCTGCATGGCTTTTCTTGGAATTTTAGGAGTAGTGTCATGATTGACTTTTCTGTTCCTTACAAGAGCTGCAGATGGGAAGTGAGGAGCTGTTTTGTAGAACAGAGCAGAGGTTTATCCTTGATGTAGGAGCCTGTGTAGCTGTGCTGGAATCTCACAATGGATGTTTGCAAATTACCCAGCATTAACTGGCCTAGGAAATGCGTTTAGGAACCCACTTTGTCTTTGAAACTGGGATGGTGTGTGAATAATTTAATACACTCTGAAATGGAAAACTGAGGCTGCTCTGCTCTGCTGGAGGGGCTTTTCTGGGGAGTAAAATGCTCAAAATATGGGGCTGACCTCACCACTTTTCTGTATTTCTTTTAGAGCTGTGAAGATAACTGCTTAGGGCTTTAAAGGAGCTGGGGTTTGTGAATTGCAGGCTGTAAGTTCAAGTGTGGCTTGTTAGGATAAATGCTCCCGTGCAGTTCCTTTAACAGTTTGATTCCAAGTGTTCTGTTTCTGTCCTGCCAAACTCATTTGAAGCTCAGCATCAGGCAGCGCTAAGCTTTGCTAATCCTTCAGAAACATTTAAACTGCACACAGGTAGTTAATGAAGTCAGTGGGACTACTGGAAGCACTGCATTTAAGGGTTCTGCTGAACTAGGATGTGCATTTTTCAGGGATAACAGGGATAACCAAGAAATGCTGGCACTGCCCTGTTCATCTGCCTGAGGGCTCTGCACCATTATTTCCCTTCCTGTGCAGAGCGTTCAGCAGACACGAAGCAAGCTGGTGCACTCTAGAACTGAAGGAGAAAGGATAATAAACCAATTGTAAAGAGCTCCAAATCTCTGCACTCTGTTCCAAATGCATCTCTCCAGCCTCTGGCTGAATCTCCTGTGGAGGGAAGCCAGGCTGTGGCCAGGAGGGAGCCCAGGCCAGCTGTCAGGAGGAGAAGCTGGCAGCTGGGCAAGTGTTTTAAAATAATTGCGTGGGGAGCGTGCAGGAGAAGCTCTCCTGACTTCCCTGTCCGCAGCTGTCCGTAGCCACATTTCCCTTTGTATTTGTCCTGGTTTCTTGGAGTTTGGTTGTTAATTGCAGCCCCAAGAGGTGCAGGATGTCTCTGTTTCAGCCCGAGCGTCCGAAGAACGAGTCAAAGCTCTTAAGTTTTTGGTCTTGAGGTTGTTTATTAATTCTTATGCGTAAAATTGTCTTTCTGCCCAGCCGAGGTCTGTTCAGCAGGGCAGCCACAGGCACTCTGACCTCCCCCAAGGCGGTGCTGTCCTTTTATACTGCAAACTATGTATAACATATTTACACTTAATTCCCAATACCTATCACCTGTGTTAGTGCACTTCTACTCTAGGCCAATCCCAAAGTGCCAACATCACAGCAGAAAATGGAGACCAAGAAGAAGAAGAAAGGCTGGACACGCCCAAGTTCCTCTATCTTGTCCCCAAACCCCCCATTCCAAAAATCCTAAAATCTACGTTTTCACCCTGTGATAATTTTATTATTATACTATTTAAACTTCTGTGACTTTCAGGTCCTCATACAAAGCTGGTAACTTGCTCCAGGGGTCATAATCAAATCCCCAGGTGTTCTGGGCTGTGTGCCAGGGTCTCTGAGCCCCCTGGCAAGTTCCTCAGTAACTATGGACACCCAGAGGGATGTGCTGAGTTCCGACACTGGTTCAGGGCAAATTTTGGAGAGAACCCCCAAAGGGACTCCTCTGGGAAAGCAGATTCAATTGGCGCCTCTCCCCAGCCGGTCTGGGACAAAATACCTCCTTGGAGAAAAGTGGAAAAAACCTGTTTATTAAACAATAAAACCTAAACAATATTAAACAATAAAACCCCTTGTTGCTCCAAAAGAGGTGACAAACTGAGAAAATCCCTCCCTGGGTTGCAGCTCAGCTCACTCAGTCTCTGATCAGTCCCTCAGTGCTGGAAATGTTGCAGGCCAGGCCCGGCCTGGTGGGCCTCAGGTGCAGCTGCTGGTGCTGCCCTGGGTGTTCAGGCCAGAGCAGGTTTAAACAGGTCCAAAGAAAAGGGAAAAAAACCACAGTCCAAGGAACTTCTTTGCCTCAGCTAGCTAAACTAACCAAAAGCAAAGGAGAGCTCTGTCCCGCTGTCTGTCCATCCGCAGACAGCACAGTCCAGGAGCAGGAATGTGGAGGAGTGAGTGCAGTGTCTGAAAACAAACTGTGCACTTCTTCTCTCCCTCCTTCACTCCCTGGAACAAGGCTTAAAGGTAAAAAACTTATTAACAGAACAGACAATTGGGGATAAAAGCATCATATAGTCAACCTAGGACACTCTTCACAGAGAAAAGCAAGGCACAACTTCCCTAAAGATATTTTCTGGGATTCACATTCTCTGAACCTCAGAGAAAGAAAAACCAATTCTTATCTCAACTGCTGCTCCTCTTGTTGGTCAGAAGTAGAATGCATTGTGGAAGATTGTTTACCTGAAGGGAACTGGTAATTGGATTCTGGTGTGAGTGTTTTGATTCATTGACCAATTAAATCCATGTGTGTGTGTCAGGACTGGCACAAGATTCTGGGCAGTTGAGCTAAATTGAGGACTTGTGCGGTTTCAGTTTAGATACAGAGTAGTACAGTATAGAATAATATAGTATAATAAAGTGATTAATTATCCATGGAGTCAGATGCATCACTGCTCTCCTTTCGTGAGGGTTGCCCTGTTTTCTGATAGCTGCCATTTCAGTACATCCTGGAATTAGTGAAATGAGATAGATCCACACTGCTGTGATAGAGGCTGGAGGGATCAGTCACCTCCCAAAGCACAAGTCAAGGACTGGGGAAGGAAGAGGGTAAAGATTGTTATGCAGAGGAAATGGGAATGTTTGTCAAATCTGACAATATTGAATATTTGAACTTCCACGTACTGCAGGCATGGTTTAGAATCCCAGCCCCATTGAGAGGATCTTTTCAGGCTGTGTTTTTGATATATTTTGCTGTGGCACACACTAGATTTTCATGCTTCTCTGGGGGAAAATGCTTGGCTTGCAGTGAAGTGCCCCAAGTGAGAGACTGGCCGGTGTTTGTATTTGTGAAGGAGAATGTTTTGCTGAAGTCTTTGCCAAAACCCTGCCATGTTCAGGGCAGGACTGTGAGGACAGGGACTCAGATTAATGGATTTCTAGGGAAGCTACTGATTTCCTCACTGCAAAGCTCAGGTTTAACAGATAGGGCTCTTAAATTTTCGCACAATTGATCAGTTCTGCAGAAGCACTGGGTTAGAGCAGTTTTTAAAAATCACTAAATCCTTACCAGCAGCATGAGCAAGAGCAGCATTTACAGCTGAAATACAAATAACTCCTTAATGGGACAGCATTGAATTCTCATTTTTTATTTGCTGAGATAGACTTTTATTAAGTACTCAGCTTAATAAAGTGAGTTCATCTGTTTGGTATCAGGTGCCAATGTTCAGCTGGTGGCATCTTTTCATCACCTCTCTTCCCTGGGCCCCACCCCAGTGCATAAATCTCACTCAGCAGCTTTGGAGCAGCCCTGGAATGCCCTGGCTCAGGTGATCTCCAAGCAGTTTATGGCCTAAGCGTGATCCAGGTTGCAGCAGGGGATGTGTGCAGGGCTCCCAGGGGCAGTGACGTGAGGAGCTCCTGGGTTATGTCACCCTGACCCATTTCTGGGCTCCCTCAGCCCACCAGCAGCTCCCAGGGAACCAGTTAAAGTTATTTAAATACCGTCATTTGCAACCTGTGCAAAGCTCTGCATCAGGTGAGAATAATTAAATGGCTATAACTGTGATTCAAGTGGAACCAGGGCAATTTAAATTGATTTGGTGGCTGTTAAGAGAGAGCTTCCTGTGGCACTTTGGGCACTCCTGTTGTAATTACACTTTGAAGGGAACGTGTGTCCATCTCCAGCTGTTACTCAGCTTGTCACAGGGCTGTGCCCAAATGAGGTGTGACTGATCCCATTTCCCAGGCTGTGTCTGGGGATGGCTGCACAGGAGCTCCCCTGTGGCTGTACCTGTGTGTGCCCAACGTGAGGGCTGAGCCAGGGCTTTGGATGTGCTTAAGCTGTGCCTGGATGAGCAGTAACAGAGCCTTGGGAGCATGGAAGGGTAAAAGTCTGCCCAGTATTGATAACAAATCTACCTTCTCTTCCCAAAAACTTAAGGGTTATATTTTATTTTAATTTTTATTTTGGTGGTAGTGGGAGTTTAAAGAAGCTGAAGAGAGGGAAACCTGAAAGCAACCTTAGCAAGCTGTTGAAGTTTTGCTGCATTGAACCAGACTCTCATTTCTAAGCTTGTAGATGAGCTGCTAAGCTGTCCTCAGGAAAAGAACAGCTTTGAGTGTGTTTAAGGTTTTAGCCCCTCTGAAGACAAAGGTGAGCTAAAGAGGATGTGGAACTGGCAGTGCTGGCTTCATGGTTGGGCTCAATGATCTCAAAGAGCTTTTCCAACCTTAACCATTCTACAATTCTTTCCCCACCCTCCCCCTCACTTATTAAAATAAAACAAGAAAACATAACCTGAACAGTCTCTCATCATAAAATTCTGTTTAATCTTTAAACCCATCATAAATTGTTTTTCTTTTTAAGAAATCCCTGCTAATACCAGATTAGCAGGGCTGTTTCCCTGCTTTGTTCCTCCACCTGTTCCATGGGACACACTGGTATTCCTGATCAAAACTACTGCCACAATATTCTTAGGGTGATGGAGGGAAGAAAAAAATTAATTTTGTGTTACAAATGGCTGTGATTTTTCTATATCCTTGTATAATTATAGCTGAAGTTATTGTATAAAGTGGGATTTGATTTTTAAGCTGAAAATTGGATGCATTTGGAAACAATTTAAATTTTCTTAATATAATCCAATTTTATTTATACAGGTATAGTTTAAATGGCACTTGGAGTAATAGGAGGTGCTGTGTCATCTTTGATTCTTTATAGTAGGAAAAAATTACCTCACTGAGGTGTTATCTAAGAACAAGTGGAAAAGATTTGGGTCCAGAATGTGCTTTTATATCCCTTTCAGCTGTGGTCCTGTGTGGAAGTCCCTTAGGTGATGGTTTTCCTCATCACCAGAAGAAGAAAGTGCCATTGGAATATCCTTCTGGAAGGGAGACTTGATGCAATTCTGTTCCTGCCTTAGCACGTGGGAGAAACACCTCAAAGTGTTACTGGATAAATGCCTGGGAGGCAGGAGATGTGGGAAAGGAACTGGGAAGGACGTTTAGGATGAGAGCTTAGGTACATTTAGAATCCACTGGAATTTCTGTGGCTCACTTTTACCCCTCTGCAGTGAGTTTGGTGCCTTGGCTCAGAGGGTTTGAGAGCTGTCTGTGCCGGATGAGGGCCCTGGGCTTTATGATTTTCTGACCCCTAACCCTAGGTGTAACCCTAACCCTAGGCAGAGCAGCAAAACCAGCCTTGGGCTGAGGCTGGTGCCATGGAAAAAGGAGTGGAGAGAGCCTTGTTGTGGCAGTTTTGTGTTCCCCTTGGGATGCCTTTTGCAGCTGCAGTGTGCCTGGAGCTCTGGCTTTGTGGTTTTCAGAACCCTGGGTGGAGCAGTAGAAGCCTGGCTCAGCTGCTCTGAGCAGCTCCTGCAGGGGAGCAATTCCTGCAGAACAGGCTGGGGATAACGAGCCTGCCATGAGGAACCCTGCCCCTTTCCCCTTTCCCTAAAACCAGGAGTTACACTGAAAACCTGCCTGAGCACAGCTACCCCAGCCAGCCTGGGTTTGGGTGGTACCAGAGTTTGGGTCCCTCTCAGCACAAGCAGGTGAAATCCTCTGCCCCTGAATCCAGCTCTGGCACAGCTCTTTGAAGGGCATCAGCTGCTCAGAATAACCCCTGTGATTTCTTCATCCTGGTGCTGCTTTGGGTCCAGCTGTGGGAAGGGCAGCCCTGGTGCCTCTTCAGCAGCTGAAAATGCAGCTTTAGCTCAATTTTGAGTCATCTGTTGGATTTACAAGCCAAGACCCCAGTCATGGATGTGGTTTTCATGCCTCAGTGTGTTCAGTTGTGGTGCCCCAGATGGGTGAAGGCAGCACCCAGGGATGGAGTGTCTGGAATGAGGCTCAGAGTTCCATCCCTTCTCCTGCAGCAGTGTTCCCTCAGGCTCTGTGTCTTTCTGAAGAAGGAAGTGAAATGTGTGCAGGATTTTGGTTATGAAACTCATGGGAAGCCATATGTGTGTACTTGTTCAGCACAAAAAGGGGGGTGAAGCACCCTGCTTTAACTTCAGACAGTGCCTTAGTGTTCACCTTCCCTCTCCCTCTTGCCTTTCCTCTCGTGCTTCTGGGGTGAACAGAATGTAACACAGAATCACAAAACCATAGAAATGTTTGGGTTGGAAGGATCTAAAATATGATCCAGGTACAACCCACCTCCCACTGTCCCAGGCTGCTCCAAGCCCCAGTGTCCAACCTGGCCTTGAACAATTCCAGGGATCCAGGGGCAGCCTCAGCTGCTCTGGGCACGCTGTGCCAGGGCCTGCCCACCCTCACAGGGAGGAATTTCTTCCTAATATCCAATCTAAACTGACTTTTAAAGTTCAAAGCCCTTCCCCAGTTCTAGCACTCACAGCCCTGGCTTGGCCATCTCAGAACAGGCTTTGACTTTAAAAGTCCAATTTTAGAATTCTGCCTCTTTACCTGGTACTTGGAGTTATCTCTTCCAGTGTGTACTTTGTATCTTCATTCTCCTTAAACCAGAGGAAAAATTAATTTGCTTCATCCTCCTTTGAGGAATCTCCATTTGCCAGCTGGTGCCAGCGTTGAGCTCTGCTGGCAACTCATTCAGCAATTCCCAGTGTTCCCATGGAACAATCCATTCCCCTTGGCAGGCTCTGCCTTGCAAGGCTTGTCTGTGCATTTAGGAGTACATGCCTTGTGCCTTGAGCTTGTCCTCACAGCTCTGGTTGGTGCTGGAATTATTGTACGTGCAGGGAATGCCCTGACGAAGGCAGGAATGGTGAGTCTGACTCCATGTTCCCAGAAGGCTAATTTATTACTTTATAATATTGTATTATATTAAAGAATACTGTACTATACTACAGAATACAGAAAGGATATTTACTGAATGCTAAAAAGATAATAATGAAAACTGGTGACTCTCTCCAGAGTCCTGACACAGCTTGGCCCTGATTGACCAAAGAGTGAAAACAACTCACAGCAGAACCCAACGGAACAATGACCTGTGGGTGAACAATCTCCAAACACAGTCCACGTGAGCACAACACAGGAGAAGCAAATGAGATAAGAATTGTTTTCCTTTTTCTCTGAGGCTTCCCAGCTTCCCAGAAGAAAAATCCTGGGCAAAGGGATTTTTTTCATAGAATGTGAATGCCACAGTGGAATATCAGAGTCAAACTCCAGGTCAGAGCTCTTCACTTGGACAGGAGTTTAGGTGACAACAATTTCCACGCTGAGCTGAAATCTCTTCCCCGGGGACAGCATTACCCTGTGCCCAGCACTGCAGCCATGAGTGCCTGGTGGGGGCAGAGGCACTCAGGCACAGTCACTCATGAGCAGCACTGGCGTGGGTTTCCCTGCTGCCTGGGCAGAGTTTCCCTGTGGCAGTGTCTGGAGTTCCTGTGCGGAGGCTGAGCGGAGACGGCGCTGTTGGAGCAGTTCAGAGCTGGATTAACTTCAAACCTAAAAATAGCCCACAAGCAAAAACGCAATCGTGGATTCTGGAGGGAGGGCAGAGGGAAATTCAGCTGTGCTGCCTCCTCTGGAGTCCTGGCAGAAAACAATGGAGCAGAGTCCAGACGCCCCTGAGCAGGTGGGATTCCTGCAGCTGTCACTGCACAGCAAATGGGCTTTTAATCTGATTGAAATGCACTGAAATGCTACACAAAATTCTGCTGCTTCTGAAGAGTTTTGGGTTTTTCTCCTCAGCCTTCTAAGCTTGCATTTGAGACAGTTACATCCTAATATTTTATAACTTGGATGATTACGAATGACTTAACTTTATTCCCCAATCCCTCTCTTCCATGCCAGGATATGTAACAAAGCCTTTTGTGCAGGTGCTCTCTGGTATTGATCAGGTGATATTCAGTAGCTGAACAGGCTGGCAGGTTCTGGCCTTACACATAGTAGGAAGGAGTAGTAGTAACCTGCTCAAATACTGACTCTTTCTCTTTTTATTCTGAAGTGAGTGTTCTGAAGTGAAGTTAATGTTGTGGGCTGAGTTAAAGTGAATATTCCCAGCTATATGGAATTTGTAGGGGCCTGATTTGTAAAAATGCAGTTTAGAGCAGTTTAGCCAGTGCCTTTCTCAGCAGAGGCGTGAAAGGCAGCGTTGGCTGCACGTTTAAGAATAAAACCAAGCAAGACTAACCTCGGGGGTTTTGCCCCCAGGACAACTTTTGAGCAGCAATTCTGTTGATGATTGCCAGTGGAAATAAAAACTTGAGCTCTTTTTGAGCAGTCTTACCCTTCTTGCTCTTGCCAGAGGAGCAGCAATGGTGTGTAAGCAGTCTGCACAAGTAGTCCTTACCCTAATGATGTTTGCAGTTCCCTATTAGGTTGTACCATAATCCCTGAATGTGATTAACTGGCAATTTACACCTCAGAGCCCTGGCTTTTACTTATAAAAGCTACAGAGAAATAAACCAGAGAAACAAATTGGGAGTTAACTGTGCAATCAAAGATATAAATGTGCTTCTGCAGTCTGAGTGCTGCTGCTTTGCTGGCTCAAAGGACAGAGTCTTCCTTAGAGCAGAAGGGGAATTGCTGTCCAAGACAGCTTTTACTAACATGATGAACAGCAGAGGTACTTAAGAGCGTGTAAAGCACGTTTAGTCTTTATGGGCAGCATTAGTTAATGTTGTGGGCAGAGTTAAAGTGAATACTCCCACCTATGTGTAATTTGTAGGGGCCTGATTTGTAAAAATGCAGTTTAGGGCAATTTAGCCAGAGGTGTGAAAGGCAGTGTTGGCTGCACGTTTAAGAATAAAACAAATGTTACTGGTAGTGGGCTGGGAAGTTGTGTCTGAGCTGGTTGAGACCCCAATTCCTGCAGAGCTGATCCTTTCACAGCTGCTGGCAGTGAGCAAATGGGAATGGCCATCACCAAGAGGACCTGCTCACAAACACATTTCCAGTTCCTGGGGCTTGGAGTGGGTGGTGGCTCTTTGGGAGAAGTGCTCTTAAAACACCTGGTGTCTGCTGGAAGAAGGAAGATGCAAAATTCCTGAAAACAAAGCTCAATTTTAGGAATTGTTACTGCAACTTCTTTAGGCAGAAGGCTCAAAGCCTTGATCAGAGCTACTGTGAGTGGTACCAGCTCAATTTCAGCTTAAAGCACTTCAAGTGCTTCCACATCTCATCCTTAGCACCATTTGGTTGTCAGCAGCAAGTGAAATGATTCTCTCCTCTGTGCTGTCAAAAGTGATGGGATGGAAGAGGAATTCTCTTCTCTCTCAGCATAAATGGATAGATATGTTAACCCAGCAATCCTATTTTCATGGTGGATTTAATCCAATAAAACCTTCTGTTATAGTCATGGAGGTTTTCTGGTTTGTTTTTTTCTAAGGGTTTACATTTCTGTCTGTTTTATGCACTTTTCTCCCACAAAGTTTTCATTCCCTTACCTGAGACACACTGCAAACACAAGTGATTGCTGCTGCATTTTCTACCTCTCTGAAGCTTCAAAACCTTAGGACTTAAAATAAATAATATTTGGATTTTTCAGCCCAATTTGGTGGTTGACATTCATCATACCAGTTTTTAATGAAAGAATGCACATTGTGCATTGACAGTACTGTGAAGAGGCTTAAACTCTTCTTCCCTTTCTCTTGGAGAAAATATTTGACTTGCAGGAAGTGTGGGGGGGATGATGGACCATCAGTTCTGAGTAAAACCCAACCAGTTGTAGAACCAAATATACAACATTTGTACATGTGCCTTTGAGACCTTCCCTGGAAAAGCTTTATCAGAACCACTCAGAGCTGTCTCCTTTAGGAGGAGGTTAATCAGGGATGGTTTTGCATCTTCCTCCTAGAGGCTTTCCAAGCCTCAGTGCTGACTATTTATAAACACAGAGAGTTGTCTCCTCTGCCTTTCAAAATTTAAACTTCCTGGAACTTAAAAGTAAATTTTTAAAAAGCAGTGAAGGAATTACTTCTGAGATGAAGCTCTGTTTTATGTGCGGCTCTTCCACTGATGAGCAGCAATTGTTGCTCACCCAGCATTTCCAAATGTTATTTCCCAAATTGCTGTTTTTTAACAAGTGCAGTTGGTTTCTGTAGGAGGAACTGAGTCCCTTGGAGCTGTTCTCATGCCACTCACCCATTGCCTTTTCCCCACCCTTTATCTGACCTTACCCATCTCTGGGAAGTGTGTCAGCAGGAGGGACAGCAGTAACCAGAGCTCGGTGACACCGTCATGTGAGAAGGAGGACAACAGCAATTAATTGTTAATGTGGAGCTAACTGTGAGCTCCTGGCCTGCTGGGCTTCTCAGTGTGCACCTTGTGGCCAGGGTAGAGTGGGAACTTGTGGTGTTTGAGTGGTTTATTCCATTCAATCTTTATGGAGGGGTCTGAAATGGAGAGCACAAATTCACTCGCTGGTGCTGATCTCTCACATTGCAAATGCTAGTTTTAGTTTATATATTATAGTGTTGGTTTAGTTTGGGTGTGGAGGGGGCGGAAAAGTCACCCCATTCTGTGGTTTAGAGATCCTGCAGGATCCATCACACACCCTCCACACCTGGCTCTCAGCTGAGGCTGTTGTGGCTCCCTGTTCCTGCTGGGTGAGCAGAGGGGATGCAGGAGACACTGAAACAGGGCAATTGTTCAGCACTGCCAGACTGGGCACCACATCAGAGCTGCTCCATCTTTGTGAGGAGAGCAGGGTGGGGGATTCAGACCTTGCCAGCTTGGTTCAAGTGGGTAAGTGCCCATTTTGTGTGTGCTGAGCTGCTGGAAGATGTTTCCAGAGTCCCTTCCTTGGATCATCTCTGCAGGCTGTGTCCCTCAGGGGTTTGTAGGCAATTTTTAGGTAACCTGTAGTATTTTCTGAGACCCCCTTTGAAGGGAGGAATGATGAATCTGACTCCGTGTTCTAAGAAGGCTAATTTATTATTTTATGATCTATATTATATTAAAGAATACTATACTAGAACTCTACTAAAGAATAGAGAAAGGATACAGACAGAAGGCTAAAAGATAATAATGAAAAACTTGTGACTCTCCAGAGCCTCAACACAGCTTGGCCCTGATTGGCCAATAAATAAATACAATTCACATGAAACCAATCAAACAAGCACCTGTTGGTGAACAAGCTCCAAACCACATTCCAAAGCAGCAAAACACAGGAGAAGCAAATGAGATAATATTGTTTTCCTTTTTCTTTGAGGCTTCTCAGCTTCCCAGGAGAGAAATCCTGGCAAAGAGATTTTTCAGAAAATATGACAGGGACAGTAACCAACAAAGATTGATGAATACAAGTTTGCTAAAACAAAATTAATTCTGGAGGAAGTGAGGAAGGGCAGTGCAGAGCTCTTGGGATTATTAAAGATATGAAGTAAGAGGAAAACAGGTTTCAGTGAACCATGGTCACCAACTTTGAGACTTCATTTAGCCCTTGGTGAAACTGGAAATGTTAAACAACAGCTTCCTGAACCCCCTGTCTGGGGGCAGCCACCTGGAGTCAGTGATGGGGACAAATACTGCTTTATTTAGTTGGTATTAATTTATACCACACTAGAAATTATATAATTTATATAATAACTTATATAATTAGTACCAACTGGTGCAATTAATATTAATTTAATATGAAAGTAATTGGGTGAAAATTAGATGCTTAATAACACAGTGATAACAAACACTGTAAACATCATCCCACGGAATTGTCTTTGGGATTTGGTAGAAGTTGTCTGAGGTCTGACTTTTTACCACAGACATGCACCAGATTACTCTAAAGCAGATTATTTGGGCTCTGTGCTGACTTCACTGCTGGCCAGCTGAAGGGCCAGGTAAATCTCTATTTAATTACACACTGCTTTCCCATGGGGCAGATTCCTGAGTGCTCACAGTGATTGTGCTGCTCGTGGTCAGGTTTTGTGCTGTAAATTCTGCCTAAAAATATGCACTGGAGAACTTCTGGCACTTTCATGTATGACTATAATGCAATAGCTATAAATGTATGGTGTAGTGTAGCTGTAAGTGCAATAAAGATGAAAAGATGGGGAGAAAAAAATGGAATGAGCAGTGTGAGATGGGGACATGGTAAACTTTGTAGGTGTTGGTTTTCTGAGAAACTTCTTGTCAGGTACTCAGTGCCTGTGAGTGCTGGATAAACATGAATTTGTCTTTGAGTTCAGTGTTTTGTGTGTGTAGGGTCTGAGGAGTCTGTGCTGATCATCCTAAATGAAGCTTGGTCATGTTAATGATGAATGCCACGTGGAAAAGGGACTGGCATTGCCTGGGAAAGAAGCAGCTTCTTGTCCCCATGGCTAAAAAAATATCTCATGTTCAATACTGGCTGTAAAATGTTCTTAATCTATTCCATAACTTTTTTGGTAACAGTTGTTTTTCATCCATG
This sequence comes from Melozone crissalis, assembly GCF_028551555.1. Lineage (NCBI taxonomy): Eukaryota > Metazoa > Chordata > Aves > Passeriformes > Passerellidae > Melozone > Melozone crissalis. The sequence continues at coordinate 20,830,796 of NW_026535807.1, read as the reverse complement.
TGCCATATTCTCCCAAAATATGTCTCAACTGGGACAGATTGCTGTTAAATCCGTCCTGGAACACATTTCTGAGGTGTTTTTTCCAGGAGGAGGTGTGAGATTTGGAGCAGACAGATGTAAATCCAGTCCCTCTCACACAGGGCTCTGTCTGCCTTGGATGGAGCAATTCCTGAGCAGCCCTTGTGGGTGGAGAATAAATCCCAAAATGGCCATTCAGTGGCACTGCTGGGGTGGCAGGAGAGCAGATTTTATTCTTGTTTGTGGTGCTAAATTGCCTCCTTGGCACACAAAGGGCCCTGTCCTTGACCCAGGGGTGTGTGGGGATTGTCCCCAGACTCTGCTGTCTCCAGACAGATCCAGTCCTGCTCTGTTTGCTCACAGGTCAGCTTTCCTCCTGTGCTAAAATGGAGAGGAAATCATGGGTCGTGGGTTTGGAGATTAAATCTAATGGTTTTCGCTGTCTGCTAGAAATTAATTTACTGCTCACCTGAAATAATATCTCTTTATCATGTAAATTAGCTGTACTGAAGGGGAAATAATAAGGGAATATGGTTTTTTCCTCCCTTCCTTGAGCAGTGAGGGGGACAGCTTTTTTGTTTCCCAAGCAAAACAGGTTTCTAATTAAAAAACAGACTAGCTCCTTGAAACTCTGCTTTGGGAGAAATATTTGGCTTTTTCTTTTGCTTGTTCCTTTTTTAAAATGGACAATAGAGACTTGCAGTAATTAAATATATATTTGGAAAAAATCTAGGATTCACAAGTGACTTTCTAAAGCTGCCTCCTGCCCCTCTGATGGATCATTGCTGGGGGACTGTTCATTGTTCATGGCTGTTCTTGCTCAATCCAGTGTTTTCCCAGCTCACAGGGAGGGCCCCCAGGTGTTCTGCTGGTGTGGGGAAGGATTTTGCTCCTCATTAACTTTTCCAGCTCCTCCTCTGCTCCTGCAGCTCCAGGTCTCCTTCTGGGCTGGGCTCCTGCTCCTGTTGTTCCCCCTGGTGCTGCTCCCCAAAGGATGGTATTTTAAACCATCTCAGGGTGTTCTGAGCTGGGAGGGACCCCTGGAGATCTGAGCAGCTCAGTAAAATCTCTGCAGGACTCACCAGAGGTACTCAGCTTCAAATACTGGAAATCTGTTTAGGGAAAAGTTGATCCTGGTTGATTTTTCAGAGGAAAACTGCTGTGGCGTTGCTTGTGCTGTTGGGATTGCTTATCCTGTTCCTGGGGGGTGCTGGATCAGAGCTCATGGATTTTTGGCAGTGCTGAGTTAATGTTTGGACTCGATCTGAGAGGTTTTTCCCCCCTGGATGGTTCCATGATTCCATGGAGCCCAGCCCAGTATGATGGAATGATCATGGTGGGATGGAGGAGCAGAATCTCTTGGGCAGGAGGGTGAGGGAAGCTCCTGTGGGGTGCCAGCACACAGCTCAGATTCCCAGCTGTTTACTTGCCTTGTTCCATTCCCTGCAGTGCCAGCAGGCAGGGAGAGCCTCCCTGGGAAGGTTGGGTGGAGCCAGGAGCCTCCTGCCCCTCAGGATCCTCCCCCTGCAGGGACTCTGCAGTCACACCTGGGCTTAACTGAGAATGGTAAATGTTATAATGTGTATTTATGTACTTATTCCTCCTGAGAATTCCCTCTGCAGGCAGCAGGTTATTCCCAGTGCCCTGGTACCTGCTCCTGGAGGGAGGCCCTGTGGTGTCGCAGACATCTTTTATGAAAAATCCTTTTCTTTAGGATTTTTCCTCCTGAGAAGCTGAGACGCCTCAGGAACAAAATGTAAACAATGATTATCTGCTGCTGTGGAATGCAACAGGTGGATCTGGGATTGGCCCATGTTGGATGTTTCTAATTAATGGCCAATCACAGCCCAGCTGGCTCGGACAGAGAGCCGAGCCACAAACCTTTGTTATTCATTCCTTCTTTTTCTGTTCTTAGCCAGCCTTCTGATGAAACCTTTTCTTCTATTCTTTTAGTGTAGTTTTAATGTAATATATATCATAAAATAATAAATCAAGCCTTCTGAAACATGGAGTCAGATCCTCATCTCTTCCCTCATCCTGAGACCCCAGTGAGCACGGTCACACTGTGGGTTTGCAGCTCTGCTGCAGGCAGTGCATTCCCCAAAAGATGCCCTTGAAGGAAAGCTCAGGTTTTCCTTTCTGCCCTGGGAATATATTAAAAACCTGGCTATCAAGAGGAGCAGAACTTGGGTGTCTTTCCTCTCCCCGTACAGATCTGAGGTACAATTTTGGGTGTTTCATAGAAAACGTTCTGCAGCAGCAGAGTTTAGTGATGACCCAATCCAGCTGCACTAGTGGGGCATAAATCAGAATATTCCTGTACAGCAGTAATTTGCAGCTAAGCCATACAAGGCTATTTACTGCCCATCAGTGTTCAATAGAAAGTTAATTTTTAGAATAGATCAGTGATTAATACCTGATCACAGGGCAAGGGCTGCTCTTGTCATCAGAATTGTGAAGACAAAATGAGGAGTCTTGATGGGGTCAATGGTTACCATAAGCCCCTGCCTTTTGTGTAATGATCATTTTCTGTGAGGGTAATTAATGAACTGTTTAAGTTATGGAGGACATTGATAATATTGACACTGATGTATGAGCTGGATTTTTAATGGAGTAGATGTGCTGACTGTGTGAGTACTGTTGATAAATCAGACTTTCATTTCATGCATTCAGCTTGTGCTTAGAAGTATCCAGGTATTTTTAGAAGCCTGGGATGATCTACATATTCATTTGAAAATGTCTTAGTCAAAGCAGCACTGGTGTTTGTGTTCACACCCTGCACTTCCAGCCCCTCCTGGCACTGCAGGTGCACAGACACTGTCTTGCCCTCCACTCACAGGGACATGAATCCAGCCTGGAAAATTCCTTCAGGATCACCCAAGCCAGCCATGAGCCCAGCACCACCACCCTGCTCACCACCAAACCATGCCCAGGTGCCACATCCACGGGTTTTGCACATTCCCAGGGATGGTGACTCCACCAGTGCCCAGGGAAGTGAATGCTTGAGAGAATATGGGAGAGGCAGAAAGGCAGCCAGAGCCTGGGGATGCAGAGCCAAGACATTCCCTGGCAAAGGTGAGGAAATGTTCTCTTGTCCTGGAGCTCCTGTACAGAGTCTCTGTCAGGTGAGCAGGAGGGGCAGCATCCTTTGGTTTTTGCAGCTGTACTGTGCTGAGAAAACTTGTTTTACATTTCTCTGCTGCTGAAAAAAACCCCCACCATCAATGAAAAAAAGTAAAAAAAAAACCAAATTTGCTCTTCTCTGTCTCAAAAAAAAAAAATCCTTCTGCTATTATTTCAAAAGAAAAAATGCTTCAGCTTTGTGCATAAATCTGAAGTGTTTTTTTATTTGAAGTGTTCCATGTGTGATAAATAACTTCTGTGCTTCGGTATGGCTGGGTTTAGTTATGGTGTTGAGATAAACCAAAGCAGAAAATTAGTCTGCTGCAGACACAGAGAACATTACTTATGGTTGTAGCAAAACTCTCCTCAGCACTTACCCAAAATAGCCACCAACCTTGAATTGTTTTGGGTCTGAAGCCCTGGGAGCTGAGTGAGTTATGCAGACAGGAGACACAGATCACAGGTGAAAAATCACATGCAGAGGTGCTGCTGCCTTGGAAATAATGACTCTGTACCCAGAGTTTCAGTGGGAAATGCATCAGCCTGAGGGTGCTGTGGCTGATTTCCTAATTGCATTGAGTGATGGAGGATGATGAGACAAAATGGCCAGGGAGAGACTTGTGACCTGTTGTTATTGTTGCTGGGGTTGGCACCTTGGCCAGAGGGGGGTGATGAAGGCATGGCTGTGTTCCTGGTGCTGCCCTGGACCCCCTCTGCTGGCTCTGGACAAATTCCAGCCCCTCCTTCTCCCAGGAAAGCCAGCTGCAGGAGGGACAGGGGCACTTTGAGTCAGCTTGATGAATTTTTGGTGACATAACTGACTACAGATCTCCATCAACATCATTATTGACTGCTCTGAGTGTTAATTTGAGATAGAGGAGTTTTTCTGGTGCTGGTGGAGGTTTTCCAGCTGCAGTGCCTCTTGCCTTTAGCCCTGACACCAGCTCTGGCTGTGGCTGAAATGCCCAAAAGCCATTTCCAAACACAAATGGATTTGAATTCCTGAAGCTTTGGATTCAAAATTGATTCAAATACCTGAAGCTTTTAGCCCCTGACAAAAACTAGTTCTAAGGACACCAGTGCAATGGCATTTTCCATGAAACCACTCATAAATGGCCTGGAATAAGGCAGTTTTCCTGATGGATAACTTCCACAAAGCAAATGGAGAATTTGGCTGCCATGTTTCACTCTGTGACTCATCTTGGGAAGCGTCAGGACCTGTGATAAATCCTGCTGCAATGAATTGTCCTTGTCAGTTTTCTCTGTGTTGGAGGCACTTTAGTCTGGGCTGGGAGGTAAATTTCCATGGCTGATGGGAGGAGAATGGGCAGGATCTGATTGAGGAGCTGAGCATCCCTCGGTGGTGCAGGACACAGAGCTGGGAGCAGCCCTGGCTGGACCAGCACTGGGGCAGCTCCAGGTGCAGCCTCAGAGGGGAAATCTCTCTGTGACAGGGCTTTATGGGGGTAACACTGTGCTCTGCTGCCCTGAGTGTCAGACTGATGATTAAGGTGCAGAATTACTGCAGGCAGGGAGTTTTGGGGTTTTATTTTCTGCAAAAAATTTGTAAAATCATGCCTTAATTCTTTCACTGAAGTGAGTGTTTATTAGGAACAGAGAAATGCTTTCCATGTTTGGCATGCCCACAGCAAGGGGGTCAGAAGTAGAGGATTTTTAAGATCCCTTCCAACCCCAGCTGTCCTGTGATTCCATGAAGGGTTCTGGCAGTGCTGTCACATAAATTACTGCTTGAGCTGTTGTGTAACCCTTTTCATCCCACAGGCCTAAACAGGGGTCTCAGTAACCCATGTGAGGCAGTCCCTCAGGTTCAGAACCCCCCTTGGTTTTGTAGGGGAAGCAATTTGCAGCAAACTTCAGTTCAGCTTCACCTCTCTTCTGTCTCCACCACAGCAGTAAAGCTGGAAAGGTGTGAGTGGGGCTCTCTGGGCTTTGGTAAGTGTCAGACAATTCCCTTTTCTGAGCCAGAGATGGGGTAACTGAGAGATGTTTTAAAACCTTTTATTCCATTTCCAGTCTCATGAGAAGGGTGAGACAATACAGATGTTATAATTCATGCTATCACAATCAGAAGCTATTTCTTAATTACAAAACACAATAAGCATTTCTTGGCTATCAGCTTTTTGCCACACCATGCTGTAGATGCCTTAAAGCCAATCATCTAAAACTACCCCTCATGGGTCCTACTACAATGCATCTTTCATAGTTCTATTTCTCTGAAGTATCTAGTCTTATTTGTAAGGCCATTTTTTGAAACTTTTTTCTTGCTCTGTTTTTTCCAGCTCTCTCTTAACAATATCTGTCGTATTCCATTGCATTTCTAAGTCAGCATTTCTTATCTCATATTTTGCATACAGATGCATACTGGGTGGGTGTTCTGTCAGGCTCTGAGAACTTTCTACAAATCCATTTTGCACAGGTAAGAACCTTCTCTGGCTTAGGAAGTGTGGCAAATTTTCATGTAAATACTCCACAGGAAATCACCTGTGCTGCTGGTGATGTTTATTGCATTTACACATTGTGTTTAGCAGCAGCACTGGCCTTTCCTGCCTCCAGAGGAAAATGCTCTGGAGCAGTGGGACCTGGCATCACGCTCAGATATCCAGAGCTATTTTTTACTTCTGGCTTCCTACTTTGCTGTGCTCTGGGCTGATGGCAGCAGCTGCTGCTCACCTGAGCAGGGATTGGGAACTTCTGGAAAATGGAATATCAATTATTGTAATAATTGGGCCTTATTGTAAGTGTGGTGTGGTGAGTGATATGTATATTCATTTCATATCAAGATCACTTTTATCCTTTAGTTCCAACTGTCTTGCATTAAAATTCATTCTAAAAGAAGCGTATTAAATACTCAGAGCTGGTAGCAAGGATTTACCTTCTCATTATTTTACTGTCTCTGCTGTTTGCCAGCCTTTGTGTGCTGTTTGATGGCTTTGGCACTTGCTTGGGGAATGGGAACATTTCTTGTCCCGGGGAGTTGAGAGTCACCCCCAACACCAGGAATGTCCCCAGCAGTGCTGCTCCAGGGCTGGGTGCTGTCCCCTCAGTGAGAGCCAGCCCAGGCTGACCTGGTGCCATCTGAAACAGGTTCGGCTCAATCCTCTCACTGCAGATTCCAGCTGGAGCTGGGCTTGGAACAAAGCCAGGCTCTGACCTCTCCTGGATTTGGAAATGAGGGTTTGAGGGCTCAGTTTTGGGGCTCATGTGGGAATGACAGTCCAGTGTGGTTCCAGGGGTTCTTGGATGAGGGGAGAGGCGAGAATGTTGACTCCATGTTCAGAAGGCTTGATTTATTATTTTATGATATATATATATTACATTATAACTATACTGAAAAGAATAGAAGGAAAGATTTCTTCAGAAGGCCAGCTAAGAATAGAAAGGAATGAATAACAAAGGTTTGTGGCTCGGACAGAGAGTCCAAGCTATCTGGTCTGTGGTTGGCCATTAATTGTAAACATTCAAGATGGCCCAATCACAAACTCACCTGTTGCATTCCACAGCAGCAGATAACCATTGTTTACATTTTGTTTCTGAGGCCTCAGCTTCTCAGAAGAGAAAATCCTAAAGAAAAGAATTTTCACAAAAAGATGTCTGCGACAGTCCAGTGTGAGCTCTGACTTCTTCTAGTGCAGCTCCAACAAAAGAACATTGCAGTGTTGGAGTCTGGTCTGAAACCAGCCCAAATAAGCTGAAGATCTGAGCTGTCCCCTCTGAAACAAGGTTCCTCAAGGGAGCTCCTGGTAATATATCCAAATGTGTGCTGGGTTCTTTATCAAGTGCTGGTTTTAGCTCCAAGTGCCCAGAAGCAGGGGTTCCCTTTCCTCCTGAAGGAACAGGATTTCAGCAGCCTGGTGCTGCCACAGCTGCCACAGAAATCCCCTCACCTTTATTTCAGCTCTTTGATCTGTGGAATACTTGGTTAAAGTCTAAAGTGATTTCACTGGATATTATTTCCCTGAGCTTTGAGTAAAGAGCTGTTTCCAGCAAACCCCACTGCCAGCCCAGTGTGGAGCCCCATTTTGGGCAGGGATGGGCAGGGTCTGGAGCCCCATTTTGGGCAGGGATGGGCAGGCTGTGGTGTCTCCAGAGCTCCTCTGAGCACACAAACATCCTGATGCTGCCAGCACATCCAGGTGGGTTTTTATTTTTGTTTTCTCACCAAAGTTTCATAGGACAGAAAGCAGGGGAGCTCCTGGCTGAGCCACTGGCCATGTTTTCCTGGAGGCAGCTGCCTTGGGGCAGGTGTTGAGCTGGAATTTTTTGCAGCATTTCTCAAGGCTCTTTTTCAGTGCCAGTTTTCCAGTGAACAGTTTGGATTGCTCCTCTCTGGTCTGCAGCCATGTGAGCAGGTGTGGGAGCAGAAATGCACAGGATGGAATGGTCAAGGTGGTTTGGTGACAGCCAAAGATGAGGCACCAGCAGCATTTAAAGAGAGATCCAGCTGGCTGCAATCCAAATGTGTCTCCAAACTGCACAGAGAATTGTGGCTCAGCAGTGCCTGGCAGTGGAAGAAGGGAATGGAATGAGAGAGGAGCAGAAATGAGTTTAAAGGCTGATATTTGCCACAGTGTTTGAGGCTGTCATGTCTGTAGTTTGTAGAATAATGCAGATTTTTGCTGTCCTTTGACCTTATACACACAATTCAGGTGCTCTGCAGGTTTTGATGAACTACCTGAGAGTAAACTCTTTGCATTAGGGAATTGAGGAGTAAGGGCAGTGTAAATTATACAATTCCTGTACATGGGATATTGAAAGCCTTGCCCTTGTTAAGTGGCAGATTTCTGTGGCAGGATCTTTGCTAATGGTTTTACCTAATGACAGAATTTGAGCTCTCCCCAATATCCTCAATGTCCATCCGTACCCAAGTACTGAAGTTTCCCCTTCCAGCTTTTCACTCCTGCAGGAAAGCACAACTGGCTGAGCTGTCTCTGCAAACATCTGGACCAAAACATCCTGGCTTTGGTATCTCTTGGAAGTGTCTCAGCTGGAAAAGCATCCCTGAATCTCCCTGTGCTGTCTGTGCAGTCTGATGGGATCCTGAGCTGGGATCCAGCTTCTCCTGGCTCTGCCCTGCTCACCTTGCACAAATTCCACAGAGAAAATAAAACATATTCAAGCTCAGTCAGTTGATTTCAGAATAAAACAATCTGTGAATTCTTATTTAGAATTTGGAGATCAGAAAGGCAGAAATGTGACTTAACCCCTTCCCTGCCTCCCTGAAGTCCTGGCCAGGCTTTGGATCTGCAGCCACAGCAGGCCCTGCTGCCTCTGCAATGTTCTTTTTGTGGCTTTCTTTTCCTCTAAGCACTCTGTAGAGGTTTTCATGTGGCAGTTGAACAGCAGATAGATGATAAATACAAGAAAGCATTGAGAGGGATGAAAATTGCTGGCTAGGTACTTATTTGTTCAGATTATTGTTTGCATGGATGCAAAAAATGAACCTTTAAATACTGGAAATTTAAGATCAACACTTAATAGAATAGCTTGTCTATTTTCTTAAAATGAATTCTACAGTATTATTGACTACCTGACAAACAGTGATGAATGCAGCCTCTGTGCTGCTTTCTGTTCAGGGTAAAGGCAATTAAGCACTATTATATGTTAGAATTTAACATTGCTCTGTGTGGGGATTCATTTGTGCACACTGAAATGAAAGCAGAAACGATCAACAAACATCAGTGTAATGACGTGTTCCAACCTTGATAAGGAAATTATGCCTTGTCTCTAATGGGCTCTGGGAATTTCAGGGAGCTGTTTGCCTGTGACTGATCTTACTCAGAGGATGTGAAAGCAGAGCACTCATCTCCTCACACATCCTCAGCCATCACCTGCAGCTCTGAATTAACTTACAAGGCACAAACAAAATGTCTCAAGTCTTTTACAAGCTTAATTTTTGAGTTTAAATGTCAAGAATGAAATCATCTGCCTTAATAACATTGTGGGTGTGTGTGTGACAAGGCACCTTTCACAAAGAGCATGGAAAACAAGCTCTCAAACTGTGCCATTCCCATTCTGTGGACGTGACAAGAAGAGTGCATCCTGCTTTTTCAGTTGTTTACAGGAACCCACCACAGCCTCTCCATTTGCTGTAAACACTTGGAACAATCATTGGGAGCAGTGAAGAAAGTAATGGTGGAGATTGTTGGAGCTGAATTGGAGTTGGAATAACTTGGAATTGCTTTTAAAGTGCTAAAACTTTGTAAAGAGGATGTTAAGGAATGGAATGTCTCTACTGAAGTAGTGTTGGTAGTTTTATTTCTATTAACAATGCACAATGCTTCATTATTAAGCTTAAAACCTTCTACTATCATGCTGAGCATATTTTTCTGCAGTCTCAAGGTCTATCTTAGCCAAGCCTAAAACTCAAGCTATTGTTTCATGTCCTTGCTTGCTGTAACTTTTCTACTACCAGACTTTGCAGCTGTAGCTGGCTCTAAGTTTTCTGTTGTTTTTGCCTTTACAGCTTTCTGGAAGTCTTCTTACCTTTTCTATTTCCCACATTAAGTGATTTGGTCATATTTGAAAACTCACCAGTGTTTTTTCCATGAGCTTCTATTGGAATGTTCTCATCTCTGGACCAATTTGGAGTTACTGAACATAACCAGGATCAGGCACCACTTTCTCAAGGCTCCATCAGTGCATTTAAAAGTCCCAGTTTTAGTGAATTCTTGCTGGTCTCTTCTCCCAGAGACTGAACTTGGGGTACCTGCTGCTAAACCTGACCTGGAGAATGGGGCAGATTTTCCTGTGGTGAGACCTTGCCTTGATGTTTGTTCAGGTGAAGCTTTCTGCTGTTTTTCTTGGCTTTTCAAGTTGCTGTTATTGCTTGAGAAATTGGGATAAAACTACTACAGTGCTTCAGCGTTTCTGTAATTTCCTCCAGCAGTTAGCAGTGATGTCAGTGTAATTTTCCCAGCTTAGAGTTACATTCAGTGAGATGATAAAATCAACCTGTGTTAGAATGTTTAGCTGCGAGTGAAAAAGTGGAGATAAATCTTCCCACTCTGTGAACATTTCATACCATGTTGCTTCATAAAATTTTTAGTGGAGTCTCCTCTTTGTCTTAGTCTGAATTATCTAAAACTGGGCATGGCCTGAGAAATGGAATGTATCTGTAATGGTGTCAGTTTATCCAATTTACAGCCAATCTTTATTCTCTTAGCACCTAAAACAGGGACTAATTTCATCAGGAACTGCCTTTTAACCTTCCACTGATTGCCAAGAAAGGAGATGGGCAGGTTCAGTGCTTCCAACATGGAAATTTCCATGGATAATATCCCAAACACATCAGTCTGTTTCAGGTTAAAAAACTCCAAGCCCCCACTGTGAGAATGTCCCTCACTGGGGGTCACCAGTTGTAGGGGTGCTCACAGGGGTCCCAGGATGAGGGAAGAGATGAGAATCCTGACTCCATGGTTCAGAAGGCTGGTTTATTATTTTATGATATATAGTGTATTTAAAGAACATTATATATTAAAACTGTACTACAAGAATAGAAGAAAGGATTTCATCAGAAGGGAGGAAAGGGGAAAGGAAAGGAAAGGAAAGGGAAAAGGAAAGGGAAAAGGAAAGGAAAGGAAAAGGAAAGGAAAGGAAAAGGAAAGGAAAGGAAAAGGAAAGAAAAAGGAAAGGAAAAGGAAAGAAAAGGAAAAGGAAAAGGGAAGGGAAAGGAAAGGAAAGGAAAGGAAAGGAAAGGAAAGGAAAGGAAAGGAAAGGAAAGGAAAGGAAAGGAAAGGAAAGGAAAGGAAAGGAAAGGAAAATCTTGTGACTGACCAGAGAGTCCAAGACAGCTGGGCTGTGATTGCCATTAATTAAAAACAACCACATGAGACCAATCACAGATCCACCTGTTGCATTCCACAGCAGCAGATAACTATTGATTACATTTCATTTCTGAGGCCTCTCAGCTTTTCAGGAGAAAAGATCCTAACAAAAGGATTTTTCATAAAATGTGTCTGTGCCACACCAGTAATGGGCAGGTTCCCAACTCCTCAGAGCAGCTCAGATAATTGTAACAATGAGGATGCAGCAGGAAAAGCTTCAGCGGCCCCAGGAAAGGCCAAGTGCTCTCAGCAGAACTGGCACAGTCTGTGCTGATGTTGCCATGGGATCACCCTGTCCTTGCTGCTGTCAGGAGCAGGAGCACCAGTGAGGTTTGAGTGAGAATTGCTGGGTTTGTGTGGGAATTGCAGCTCCTGATGGTGGCCCAACTTTTACACCCTTACAGTGAGCAGGACAGGCTCCAGCACAGAGAAATGTCCTGTCCCCAGTCCCTGCCTCTGCACAGGAGTCTCTGCCACTGCATGGGGGATGTCTGGTGCCTGCTAAGGAAGGAATTGTCCTGAGGGGCTGCACTGGAGCTGCAGAGGGGTCTGTGGGCAGCTTGGGCAGCACAAACTTTGTACAGCCTGAAAGCACAGAGGTGTCTCCAAGCACAGAGGTGTTCCCAAGCACTGTGACGTGCTTGTCCTGTCAGCTCTGTTCTCCTGGCTCTCTGGTCAGCAGGGCCCCAGTACCAGGATTTGCTGGGGCACTGCAGTCACTGCCCACCAGAGCTGCCTTCCATGGGGAGAGGATTGTTTGGGAATTCATTACTCCAGGTAGCTGTGATCCATCAAAATCACTTCACAAACTCAAGTGACTGCTCAGGTGGGGACTGTTGATTTATTGTAAAAGGAAAGAAATCTTAAATTTCAATATCTATGTAAAGAAGCCTCTGGAGTATCATCCATGTTTGATCTCTGAGCTCAGCTGTTTCCATGAGTGGAATGTTATTGCTTTTGTAATGGCAGAGTGCTGTAAAATTTGCTCTTGATGGATGAGCATCCAAAAGGATGCTCTTCCCCCAGCTCTGCACCTACTGAATATCAGCTTCAGTGTTGTGTTGCTTTACAGAATGGAAGGCATTAAATTTCTTACACATGCTAAGAGCTGACCCCTGAGAAGGCAAAGTTGTTTAAGCAATTAATGATTGAGTGCCAGATAAATGTTATCTTCATTTCATTGCCTTGTGCCAGTACCACTCATTGGGTGTTGTTTAAATTTCGCTGGCAGCTCAAGCACAGCTAAAAATAAATTTATTTGTTTTTAGACTTCTTTGACAACAGCCAAACAAACCCACACTGTGTTGTTTTGAGCAGGAGGCACAGAGCCAGCTGAGTGCTCCCTTGGAGGGTGGCTGGTGGGTGCCTGGGGTTGCTTCTACAGCTGCTTTTCCCCTCCCACCCCTGTTTTATTCCATGGAAAGCTTTTCCAGGGCTGTGTGCTCCTGCTGAAGGGCAGGTGTGAGTTTGCAGTGTGAGAGCAGCCCCTGCTTTGTGTGATGGGGCAGAGCACAGAGCCCAGAGAGACCAAAAGAGGCAGCAGGGGAATCGTCAATGCTTGGGGCAGGGCAGAGAGGGATCCTGAGCCCTTGTCCATAAATCAGAGGGAACTCAGACAAGCCCAGCAGTGCTCCAGAGGTCACCTGGCAGGGGAGCAGAGAGAAACTTCACGTTATTCCAGCTCAAGGACAGGGGGAGGTGAAGGAAGATAAGGAGGAGGACAAATGGCATCAGCTGTGGTATCTCCAGTTGTGAGATACTGGGGCTGGGATGTCCTGGAGCTGCAGAGCTCTGCAATGAACAAATGCTTCTTGTGAGAAGGGGAAATGCTGAGACAAAATGTCTTGGCAGTAAAAATAATTCTGAGAATGTTGCAGTGGGAATAGCCTGACTTGCTGTAGGAACTGGGCTTCTGTACCTCTCTCTCTGAGGGATGTGTCAGGAAAATTAATCCACAAAACCCAGACGTTTATGTCCAAAAGGGAGACAGAGGAGTCCTTTGACTTTATTTGAATAAAGGGAGAGGCCATGGGGCTTTTCCCTGGGATCTCTCAATTTTTGGGACTACACAGCCTCTTTTTTTTATCCTAATTTCCCATTTCCCTTCTCTCTTTCCCCATTTGCTGATGTACTTGAGAGGTACAGACTTCCCAAAACACCTGATACCAGAGATTTCCCTCTAATGTATAACTCTCCCTTTTAGTTGTTATTTCTTATGGAATTTAGGCTTTTTTCCCCATTGTTCCTTTCATCTTTCAATGTCCAGTTTCATTTATCAGCCAACCTAGAATTTGTTTGTAAAGACAAATCCAGGGCAGCCATCCTGGGCAACCTGGTATTCTGCTTTTTGGGGTTTTTTAAATAGGAAGAGTGTAAAAGGTTATGAGGTGGTTTTGAGCAGAGAGAACTCAGCTCAGAGGTCCAGAACTGTGAATGTTTTTCTTGCTAGGGGCCAGTGAAGATGGACAGGATCTGATTTCACTCAAGGTGGTTATGTCACCAAAAAGCAAGAGTGAAATATATTACTGTGAACAGTGACACCATCTTTATTTTTTTTTTTCTCTGAGGATTTAAAAGAAACCCAAACAAACAATAAAACACCAAAAAACTCTAATTCAACAGCAAAACCTTTGAAGACTCATTAGTTGTATCCAGGTCAGTGTGAGCTGCTGGAGAGTGCTTTGACCTAAAGGACAAAAATAAAATGTGGCAATGTCAAGAGGCAATTGAAAATACCAAACTGTGAATTGAGGGAAAACCAGGTAGAGCTGATTGTGCAGGAATCTCTCAGGGAATGTTTGAGTAACACTTATGGGGGATAAAAAAGGCATTTGAAGTAAAGCTTCTACAAGCTGAATGGATTAGTGGTTAAAACTCTCCCTGAAAGTTGGGATGGTGCTGAAGGTTGTGTTTGGGGACTGATTTTAAGAAAGCAGCAAAGCCACCTCACAAATCATGTTAAACACTGCCTCTCCCCACTCAGCTCCTAAAAAAATAATCAAAAAACCTGACTGAAACAAATCCCAAAAATCAAAGCAAACAAAAAAAACCCTCCAAAACCCTTCTAAGGCATTTTCAGACGTGAAGAACTGAGCTGTGTTGCTCCATTCAGTGCCAAGATAATTTCAAAAACCTGTAACCTCCAGATTCTCAGAGGAAGGACATTTTCTATGGGGGTGGCTGTGCCAGTTACCACTGCAGGTTGTGGGACAGATGGAAGCTGACTAATAGCAAGAAAACCATTAGCTGTAAGTACAGCCATTATAATTGAAACTGAAGCCTCCAGGCATCCAGAGAGAAGCCAAGAATCCTGACTATGGCATTGTCTGGGTGTTTTTGTAGCTTCTGCATGCAGACTTAATAGTTACAAATTACAGTGTTTCTACAGATTTAACTGAGAGTTGAAATAAAACAAGTTGAAGACTTAAATCCCATTCTTTATGCAGTCTGTCTGGTGAGTTATAGCAGTAGAACACACACTTGGTTTTGTCTTAATCTTTTCAGGTTTTCTAATTTAGTCTTAATTGGAGGCAAGAATTACATCAAAGGCAGCAGAACTCCTGTGGCATTTGGAGTTCCCAAGGGGCTCAGGTTGGCTGCAGGGGCAGATGAACGCAGTCATCAAAGGGATTGGATTTAAACATCCTTTAGGAAGGAATTCCTCCCTGTGAGGGTGGGCAGGCCCTGGCACAGGGTGCCCAGAGCAGCTGTGGCTGCCCCTGGATCCCTGGCGGTGCCCAAGGCCAGGCTGGACACTGGGGCTGGGAGCAGCCTGGGACAGTGGGAGGGGTCCCTGCCATGGCAGGGGTGGCACTGGAGGGGATTTAAAATCCTGTCTAACCCAAACCATTCTGGGGTTCTGTGATGTACCAGGAATATCTGTGGGGCCCTGCAGCTCCTGTCCTGAGTGGTGACAGGGCCCTTCCCAGGGCAGGGCACAGCCAGTCCAAGGACAGGTCTATGACTCCAGGTGTTTCTGGTTCTCTTCACGTTTGGCACCTGTCGCAGACATCTTTTATGGAAAAATTCTTTCCTTAGGATTTTTCCTCCTGAGAAGCTGGGAGGCCTCAGGAACAAAATGTAAACAATGGTTATCTGCTGCTGTGGAATGCAACAGGTGTATCTGGGATTGGCCCATCTTGGATGTTTGTAATTAATGGCCAATCACAGTCAGCTGGCTTGGACAGACAGCCGAGCCACAAACCTTTGTTGTCATTCCTTCCCATTCTATTCTTAGCCAGCCTTCTGATGAAATCCTTTCTTCTATTCTTTAGTATAGTTTCAATGTAATATATGTCATAAAATAATAAATCAGCCTTCTGAAACATGGAGTTAGATCCTCATCTCTTCCCTCATCCTCAGACCCCTGTGAGCACTGTCACAGGCACCATTCTGAGCCCTGCCAGTGGAGGCAGTGAGGTTAATCCAGAGGGTGACTTTGTTGAGGCTTTAGCCCTTTTCGTACATCTTTGTGTTCCATTTAGGTTGTTCTCTAAAAGCACCATCAATTTTTTCTAGAAAATATCTTTGCTTTTTAATGGCAAATCACTCCGGCTTCTCAAAAATATGTGTGTGGAATTTAAGGAGCAGGTGCCCCTGGAAACAGACCCTGGGTGTAGTTTACCCTGAAAATTTCATCCATACAGTGCCTCAGCTGAAATTGCATAGGGAGGTTTCCAGGGCTGGGTTTTGTAATTACTATTGAATCAGTGAATGAATTCCTGGGGTGCAGGGTTGATGGCAGCTGTCCCCATCAGTGTCACTGTTGGTTCCTTCTCCTCGTGGAATAAACATAGATCTTGTCTTGTATGAAAGATCAGGGGAGAGCTTGAATGGTCTCCAAGCCTGAGGATTAAGGACATAAATTTCATGTGCAGAAAATGTCTCATTCTTGTTGGAGGCTCTTGGCCTTTAGCTCTCTGATCCTGCCTGTATCCAAAGCACATTTTGACAAAAACCCTCTGCAGGCAGAGGATTTTATTAAGGAACATAGAAACACTCGATACAAATGAAAGATGAAACTTGATTCGATAATTTTCTAAATGTTTATGGCTGATGATTGCGTGTTGAGAGGCTGAATTGATGACAAAGTGTTCTGCTGTGAGTATCTTCATAGTCTGAGAACCATTTAGCTGCTGTTGGAAGGATCTCTAAAAGGGACCATAATTGGAGCCAGGATTGTTGAAAAGCCTCACTTTTTCTGAATGTCAGATAAAAGGATGAGCTGCTTGTTTAAACCCCATTTTAAGAGAGATTTTTCTTTCTTTGTAAAGCCTTACCTGGAAATGGAAAGAGGTCTGAAATAATCCTGTGCTGTGGCTTTCCACTTCTGCTCCCCCTTAATTGAAGCTGAAATAATGCCTTCTGTATTCGATATTCCACATTCAGTACAGGTGATTGCCACAGGCCAATGCTGCTTAATCCTGCCTTTTCCTTCTGCAGAAAATAAGTGGTGAAGGAATGTGGGGAGAGATTTCTGATGTGCAGCAAGATATGAAAAATTTCCTGTGCAGCTCCTCAGTACCTGGGGGGTTAAACTGCAGCTCTCTCCCTCAGCTGTTAGAAAGCCACTCCACACCTCAGTGAATGAACTGAGCTGGAAAGGCACATTTAAAGGCATTTTGGTTGGGAAGTTGCTCTTCCCTGAGCTGGAGTAGGGACAGACAAGGCTGCAGGTCAAAGCTGCAGAAATAACTGGATTGGAAACTTTCAGCTGCAGGGGAAAATAAGGAATTGACTCACTTGTAAAATGATAAATGAAGTAAGAATGAGGTGTTTTTCAAACAGAATGGAGGCAGCCTTTCAGTTCAAAAATTCAGTTTTCTGATTTTTTTTTTCTTAAAGCTGTTCCAAATTATAAACAATTGAAGGAGAGATGGAGCAAGGAAAAGAGGTAAAATGCTTTTCAGAGCTCATAAACCAAGGATATTTTTTTTTCCTATTTTACCACTTGAGATTCAGGTCCTCGTTCTGGTGCTGACTTTAAGATCACCCCTCGCTTGTCGAAGCGAAATATTTTCTTCCCTTCCATATGGCCCTTTGGCAGGGCTCTTACTGAGATCATCAATTGGCTGCTCTGTGCAGCCTAATGGCTTCATCTTGTGAGACAGGGGCTGAGAGAGGCACAGGGATGGGTGAGACAGGGGCTGAGAGAGGCACAGAGTGCAGGGATGGATGAGAGGCACAGGCTGCAAGGATGGGTGAGACAGGGGCTGAGAGGGGCACAGGCTGCAGGGATGGGCTGTCCTGGAGTGTCAGAACTCAGCACATCCCCTTGGATGTCCAGAGTTGCTGAGAACCTCGTCGGGGGGCTCGGAGACCCTGGCACACAGCCCAGAACACCTGGGGATTTGATTGTGACCCCTGGAGCAAGTTACCAGCTTTGTATGAGGACGTGAAAGTCACACAGGTTTGAATAGTGTAATAACAAAATGATCACTGGGTGAAAATGTAGATTTTAGGATTTTTGGTATGAGGGTTTTGGGGACAAGATGGAGGAATCAGGGCGCGTCTAGTGCTTCTTCTTCCTCTTCTTTTTCTTCTCCTTCTTCTTGTTCTTCATTTTCTGCAGTGATGTTGGCACTTTGGGATTGGTTTAGAATAGAAGTGCACTGTCTAACATAGGTGATAGGTATTGGGAATTAAGTGTAAATATGTTATAGGTAGTTTGTAGTATAAAAGGACAACACAGAGTGCCTGTGGCTGCCCTGCTGAGCAGATCTTGGCTGGGCAGAAATAAAATTTTATAGATAAGAATTAATAAACAACCTCAAGACCAAAAAGTGAAGAGTCCAGACTTGTTCTTCAGCCGTGTGGGCTGGAACAGAGACATCCTGCACATCTCGGGGCAGGAATTATCAACAGCTGACCCAAGACTGGAGCCCTTCATCCCCCAGACCCTCCACACCCCAAAGTCCCCATCTGCTGCAGGAGGGGGAACAGGGAGCAAAGCTTCCTCCTGTGTGTTCTGCTGGGCTGTGTTTCCGTCCCATGGAATCCCAGTGATCACAATCCCATTTTCAGCGCACCTGGAGGGGCTGTGCTGAGGGCAGAGCAGGGCAGAATTGGTGACAATGTTGTGACACATGCCAGGCTCCTTGGGGCAGAGCAGCTGCTGGGCTCTGCTCCACCTTCCAGAGGGGACACCTGTCACCCTGGTTTTTTAAGATTTTCTAAGCCTCCTGATGTTGACATTCTTGTAGTGAACTTTCTCGCCCTCTTTCTGTAAATAACTCATTGTTTTGCATTTCTTTACAGGGGAGGAGAAAGTTGATGGTCTGTTGGTTTGACCAGAGTCATTGGAGAGGTGGCACTGTCACCCTCCAATCCACTGTCACTCTTAAAACACTATAAATGTTGGAGTCAGAAAATAACCTTCCCTTTTCCCTTCACCTTGAGAACAGTGGGGTGCACTTGTGTTTTTCGTGTGCTGTAATGACAGACACCCAACACTCTGGGCAGAACCCAAATGCGTCCCAGCTCATCTGTGTTCAGAGCACAGCAGCTTTGGGTGTGCAATGGCACATCCCTGCCCTGCTCACAGGGCCAGCAGCACTCTGTGGTCAGGCACAGAATCCCAAATTTCCCATGTGCTCAGCAGTTTGTGGGGCTGCTCTGCTCTGGGAAGCTGCTCCAGGCTGCCCAGGTGGGTCCCTGTCCTGCTGGGGAGCTGCTCTGCCCTGCTGAGCACACAGATGGTCCCAGTGGGGAGCACCAGGTTGGCAGCACCAGCACTGCCTGCTTGGCTCTTCCTCCAAAGCATTTCCAGGCACCAGGAGAGCCCAGGTTACTGCAAACCCCTGCTGGCTGCAGGTGAGGTGGGCAGGGCTCTGCTCCACTCGGAGCATATGGCACAGGGCTGGGCAGGGACATCAGGCTGGGCTCCTGCAAATCCCTCCTCAGAGATCTCTGAGAGTTTGGAAGGGACATTTCTTGGACAGCAGTGGCTGAAAGCAGTCCAGGAATGGATATAACAAGCTTGTTATGGAGCCCATATGCCAGGAGCTGCATTTCCATGGTATTTATCACAGCATCACAGGATGGCTCGAGTTGGAAGGGACCCCTGGAGGTCATCCAGGCCAAGCTCCCTGGAGCCCAGGATTGTGTCCAGATGGCCAGGCTGGAGTGGAGAATGCAGTGAGTTATATGGGGGAGATAAGGGGTTGCTGCCTCTCGTGGGCTGGGATGTGTCTGCTGGGCCCAAACACGACAGAAATGGGATCTGTGGCTCTTTTTAGTGTTCCTGGCCAGGATTACAGTTAGAATTCACTTTAAAAGGTAAAAAAAAATAAAAAAAAAAAATTAAAAAAAGAAGGCTATTTTCTCACCTGTGTAACAGCTTTGTAAGGACTGAAGAGCTTTTGTGGTCACTTTTTGTGGTCACTGCCACATGATCAGTGCATTCCCAGAGCTGGGATGGGGGATTCTGCTGGGCTGGAGGTGCTCTGCACAAACTGCACAGAGCCCATCTGTGTTAAAAAAAAGGGCATCTGCAATATCAACTGTCACTTAAGATGGCTAAAAAGTTCATTTCTTTAATGGGAGTTGGAGAAAATAAGGACAAAAAGAATGTGATTAATGATGTTCTGGGTGAAATACTGTGCTGTCTCATTGAACATGGTTAATTGGTGGTTGTAGGTCTAAAATCCAGTCAATTTAGCAAACAGGTTCATTTTAAGCAGTCAGCAGTGCTGTAACCCAGAGCTCAGAGCACCCTCGTCCCCAGCCCAGCAGAGCTCCTGGGAATTGTTGGGTTTTGGGGGAGCCCTTCCAACAGTACCTGTGGTTATCCACAGCACACAGCAGGGACTGGGCACATCCCCTCTGCCTTTTGTTCAAAATGGTGCCTGGAAATGCTCCTTACATAAGTGCCCTTGGATTCTGCAGTGGGTGATTCACAGGTTTAGCTCACATTAACTCTCTGCATGATGCCATCCATGTGGGAGGTGCTGTCCTTTCATGCTTGAGCTGCCACAAGATCATGGGCCAAGCAGCAGCCCAAATTTAGCTTGGATGTACTGGTGATGTGACTTTTAAATCTGTTTGGGGCTTGATGGAAACTTCTTTTTCAGCTTGGTGGTGGGAAACGACATCTAAACTGCTCTCTGCACTCAGAATGTATTTATGGGGTTTTTGAGGGTGGGAGCAGTGGACTGGTGCCCAGTGAGCTGAAGTGTGTGGAACAGTGAGACAAATGAACCAGAAGGCTTTTGATACATTCCTCATGACATCCAGCCAGTGTTTAAAAACATGGAATAAGATCAGAGATACAAGTTTTTTTGCATCTTGAAGTTACCAAAAGTCCTGGGACCTTAGTGTGAGGTTGGTACCATCATAGCTTAGTTGGAATTGTGTGGGAGGCTGTGGTGAGTTTGTTCAATTGTGTTGATGAAGAGGTGTTCACCCTGTTGTGCATAATGACTGAATCTTGCTGAAGGGATCTAATTAGTGGTGAAATTAATCATTTTTCTCATCCTGACACTCACCTTGTTAAATGCTACTGACTGGGCAGTTCTTACTAGGTTTTTTACCACACTTCTTTCAAGTCTTCAGCCCAGTAGAATGTTTTGACTCCACCCAATACACAGAGCCTTGCTGGCCACAGTTCTTGGGAAGGATAATTGTTGGGGAAGATGAAACAGGAAAGCCTTATAAATGTGATTGTCTGGCAAAAGATTTTGAGAATATGGAAACTGTAAGTGAGATTGAAATGAAAGCAAGCTTTGGGATACCTCAGTTACTGAAAAACTGGAAAACAATGGTGTGGCTGGCTGAAGGTAATTTCTTTTTGAGGAAACAATCCCCTCTACTTGCAGACAGGCCCAAGGGTCAGAGCAGACCCTACAGCTTGGCAGAAGGGGCCCAAAGAGGAGTTTTTAGGGTTTAAAATGTAACACAGTATGGTAATGTAATGATTCTTATAGGCTGTATGTAATGTTATAGGATTTGTATATTGTACTAGATTGGTTAGTGAGAATTAGAATATTCAACACAGAAGAAGATTTATGGTATTGTAATGGGAACTTCGCTCTCTTACCCTTTTACTCTCTTATGCTCTTACTCCCTTATGTTCTCACCCTCTCATCCTCTCTCCGCCCACTCTGAGCTGTGGCTGCAGCTCCCAGCAGGGCCCTGCACCCAGGCCCTTTGCAATGAACCCCAAATCCCAGCAGGGCCCTGCACCCAGGCCCTTTGCAATGAACCCCAAATCCCAGCAGGGCCCTGCACCCAGGCCCTTTGCAATAAACCCCAAATCCCAGCAGGGCCCTGCACCCAGGCCCTTTGCAATGAACCCCAAATCCCAGCAGGGCCCTGCACCCAGGCCCTTTGCAATAAACCCCAAGTTCCAGCCCTGGCTGCAGAGATCTGTGCTCTCCATCCATCCCCACTGTCCCACCCCCCGACACTCCTACAGAGAATCTCCCCTGCCTGTGTCTGTGGGGTGTGGGCTGGCTGGGACAGCCCTGGAGCAGCCTGCTCTGTTGGGAGCTGTCCCTGCCCACAGGGCTTTAAAGTCCCTTCCAACTCAATTCCCACTTTGTACATTGCTGGCAGTCCTCTGGTGCTCATCCAGACCCTTTAAGCAGGGGTGTAATATTGTAAAATCAGGTGAACCCAACTCTGGGAATGATTGGCATCTGACTCCAAGGCTTTGGAATGCTGAGCACTCTCTTTATTAAAATTATATTATATTACATTACAACTATATTAGAGAGATACTATACTGTACTATATCATACTTCTAACTAACTGCTGAAAACTCGTGGCTGTCAGCCAACAGTCCCAACACACACACGTGGATCCAGCTGGTCAATGAATCAAAACACCATCCCCAGAATCCAACCAAGCCATCCCTTCAGGTAAATAATCTTCCAGCACATTCCACATGTTCAGAACAGGAGTAGCAAGTGAGATAAGAATTGTTTTTTTATTCTCTGAGGTTCCTCGCTGCAATTCCCAGGAAATATCCTTGGGAAGTTGTGCCTTGTTTTCCTCTGTGCACAGAAATGCAGCCACAGTGTGAGGGCAGGACAGTGGCTGAGCTGGGAGGTTTTATTCCAGCCTGACTCCATTCCTGAGGCTGCTCTTCCCAGACTCCTGGGAGGAGAGTGCTGCTTTCCTTGGCAGAGCTTTGCACATCTGCTGGGATCCACAGGGGCACAGAGCATCATTCACACCCAGCAGGCTCAAATAGCAATCCTGGAAAGCTCTAATAACCTTTAGATGGGGTTGGAGGTTTCCTGGCAACATCTGCCTGGGTTTAAAATGCTGCTCAGAACATTCACCTGCAGGAACCCCACACTGCTCCCTGCTCCTCATACCAGGAATAAAATTTCTGTGGCCATCAATGAATTCTCTCTGGAGCTCTCTCCCTTGAAGGTAATCAGTTCCTCTGCATTACAGATGCTGGAAGATTTCAAACACTACAGAAGAACAACCTGTGCTGGGTGCAGTTTTGGTTTTGAGGCACGTTCTGTGCTCAAAGCAAGGCTTAATCAAATGCATTGATCCTTGTAGTGCTGTATAAAAGTTCAGTTCAATCTTCTCCTTTTGTGAAAAATGGAATTAGAATGCTCTGTAATACGTGGTCACTGTGTACCCAAGAGTCTCCCACAGTAGCATCAGTTCCTGTGGCTTGTGAGAAGATGCATTTCAGATGGAGTCTGATTATTCAGTGCATGTTTGACATGCTGTTAGAAGCCTTGGCTTTCCCCAGTTCTTTTTATTCTGATGGAGGTGACAGCTCCAAGGAGGTGAGATCTGAGTGGGATTCCTACCACAGGGGTGGTAGGAATAGTCTGTCAACTATTTAAAGCCCTGTCCACTCATGGGTTCTTACAGAAAGGTTTCGCTTCTGCTTTTGGCTGGTTTTGTACCACATTGTGCACCCCCAAACACAAATCCTAGACAAACAGAGTCTCAAAACTGTTAAAATTACTTGCTGTATTCTTTTCCAGGACATTGCCATAACTCACTGCCCAGATAAAGTATGTAAAGGAATCGTTGTGTATCTCAGTCCATATCACACACCTTGATGGTTCTGAGCAGTGTCTAATTTGGAAAATGATTACTCTAATGAGCAAGAGGAAAGCTGGTCCTGGAGCTGCCTTTGGAAGCAGATTTACCTTGGGCTGTTCCCCTCTAATTGCAGCTTTAGGTGTAAACAACAAATCAGATGCCACAGGGCTTTCAGCTTGTTTATCATGGCTCTTGGGGGAATAATGAGAAATGAACATTTCCTGCTGGTGTGAACAGAAATCTTTGGGGTGAGGTAAAGCCACCGAAGGAGCTCTGCTGCTGCTGGGGTTCTGAGGTCCTGCTGTCACCTCAGTGGAGACCTGGAACCTCACACATTCCCAGTCTGAAGGGCTTTTCCATCCTGTGCTTTTCCCAGCGTTTTCTTGGAAATTGTGTAATTCCTGTAAATGGCTTCCAGTTTTTAGGAGCTGACACTTCCCACCATGGATGGTTTGTTGGAAAATTGCCAACCAAGTCAGCAACTGGAAGCCAAGATAGTTGGTTTGTTGCTCTCCTGCATGGGGTTTTTATAGGAGGGTAGTGGTGACAAAGAGAAATCCTTGTGGTGGTGGGAGTGGAGCTGGTTTCTGAAATATCCATGTTTTGGATATGGACTGACAGATGGTGATGGCAGTACTTAATTAAACTCAAAAATCATTCAGGATTTTAATCGTCACTTACAGAGGGTTGACAGCCCACTGTAAACCTCAGGTGCTGGGGGTTTTGTTTTTCTTTACATTTTATTTTTGGTTCAAGGTTTGTTATGGCGGTACCTGTTCCTCCTGGCATCTGTCTGCAATGAAATTACAGTAATTACTACTGGTAGGAAAGTAATTTCTGCCTCTCTTGGCTATAACAATCTCAAAAAGGATGTATTTCACTGTATTTCCTACTGAGAATGAAATTCTTGGGGTCAGGAAGAAGGCAAACTTGTACTTCAATAGGAGTGTAATATTGTAATATTTAGTTCTAGTCAAAATGAAATCTTGGAAACCATCCAGGGCTGAGGGGAGAAATCTTGCAGACCGTTGCATGACATTTATCTCATCAGTGATACAACTCAGATATCTAAATGGAATCTGTGCTGTTCCAAGTACTACAGCACGGAAGATATTCTCTATATTGTGGGCTTTTAAAATTTTTTTTCTTTATGGTCTACCTTGAAATAAATAATGCAAGATACTGCCAGAAGCCTTTTCACCTTTCTCCTTGTCTCAGCTGTGCCAGTATCATTTCTTTTGTGTGGGTCAAAAGGAAAAAAGCCAACCCAGAGCCCAGCACATGCTTCCTGTGTGAGCAGAAACATTAAATATCAATCCCAAGTCCTGCCTCTCAAAGAATGCTCAAAGAAAATCGAATGCTTTGTCTCAGACTACAAGCAGTGGTTTCTTTCAGCTCTGTGTTCATTCAGCTCTGCTCATCAATTACTCCTTCCCTGAGCAAAATTGACCAGCTCTGAATAACTCTTCAGAATTTACCCGAGTAAATCTTACCCTTGAAAATGCAAATTTAGTAGCTGAGAAATTTCCCAGCTTTTCTGAGAAACATGAAAGTAAAGAAGGAGTGGTGGGGGTTGTAGGCCCCCCTTGTTGTCATTACATTGCAAGGGTTCTACATTGCTAGAGTTTCATACCTCCTTGATGTTTCTCATAGGCAACTCGTCCAGACATTGACTCATCCTCACAGCAGCCAACTAACTCCAGTTCCCACCAATCCACTCTTTTATAACACTCTTATTGGCTACAGGTGTGACCTGTTAAAATCAGGCCTGTTCCCAATCTCTAATAATTGGCTCAGCTGCAACCCCTTAATGGGGTAAGGTTGCTTTCTATACTACCTTTATTTTCTTATCTTGTGTCCCCCTACACCCCATTGCCTGTTTTCTGGGTTGTGCTGGGAGGTGATCAGCTGGAGATCCCCCTCACCTCACTGGAAACATCCTGGGGCTCCAGGGAGAGCAGAATGGGCTGCAGGACTTTGGGGATTTGGGCGCCTGGTGACACCCAGTGACACTGGATGGCTCTGAGCACTGGGACACATTCTCCCTGCTGGATGAGTTTGTTATTCCAGCCCAGGGGAGAGGCAGGGAATGAAGCCATTAATTGCTGTCTCCTGTATTTGGGAACTTGAAAGCAGAAGCAATTACAGGAACATATTTCCCAATGAGGTGTGTGCTCTGCCAGATGGAATTTGCTGAGAGCTGAGTGTGGGGAGGTGGCACCTAAACATTCATTAATTTTTTCATTACTCCTGGGAGTGCAGGGCTGAGCTCAGCCTCGTGGGACTTCTGCATTGGGAAAACTGCTTTGAAGTTGTTGTGTCTATTAAACACAACTGGTTCTTACCTGTTCTCCCCTTGTCTTTGGGGAGGCAGCTTTGGGAGTGAGGGAGGAAAGGAATTGGGCAAATGGTTCTATGTTTTCTTCTGGATTTTTGTTTGGTCCTGAAATTTGAATATTATGTTCCCATTCCTCCTTGGAGAAGAAATCCTGTTCAGTGTGAATAATCCTGAATTAAGTTTCTTTGCTTAAAAATATTGGGGAAAGAGGAGAGGCTTGGTTCCATGTTTGATGGATGAAATTATCTCACCTTTGACCTGCCCCTCTGTAACTTAAGACATCTTATCCCTCCTTTTTGCACATTTCTGAAATTCACAGAAGCATGAGGTTTTAATGATTTTAAATTACATTTATTTGCCAACCTTGGCCCTTTCTGAGTGTCTGATAAAGCTGAGTGTTGGATTCCAGGACTATTTGCCTGTGACCTTTTCAGCTGAAGTGTGAAGAAGAGATGAAGACAAAAATTAAAATGTACAAAATAATCTGCCTCTAGAATAGTGTCAGAGTGTTGCTTCCCACTTGAACTAGGATGGAAAATAAATCTCTGTGCATGTTTGGGGAAGATATTTATTAAGGATTCAGAGGGTGTCACCTGTTTGAATATTGCAGTTATTGACTTCAGCTGTTAAATGGGTTTTGACTTCTAATAGATTTCCTCGAAGCCTGAGTAGATGTGTTTCTTTTCTAAATGTCTTATTAGCAGAAAAAGTACAACAAGCCCTAAAGACACTCACTGAAGTACAGAGGGAGAGCATGCTTGGGAAGGTACATGGCTTTTGAATGATAAATGCTGGAAATAACTGTGTCCTAAGAATTTGTGTTTTACTTTACAGGTCTGAAGGTGACAGCTCAAGAAGCCTCAGGTATGTGTGCATCATTTTCATGTCTTTGTTCTAAGAAAGTAGTTTATTTAAAAGCATTAAATAGAAATAGATTTTTTTTTAATGTGGGCATTATTGTTTGTGCTTAGCATGCCATTGGTGTTTTGAGTAAAGGTTCTTCTCCCTTGGAGAAGTTACTGAATGCTTCTGTCTCCAGTGTGGTTTGGGAGTGAGGGATTAGTTTGGATCATTACAAAAGATTTATGGTTAGTTCTTGGTGCTTCCAATCCAAGTTCCTGGGAGCTGTGTGCCAGCTGCTGCCAATTTGGGGCAGCATCTGTGCTGAGGGGACAACCATGGACTTGTTCTGGCTTGCTTAGCAGTCTCCTCTTCTCCACCTGACAGGGAGAGCCTTCATTGACTCATTATTGCAATGCTCATTCTGCACTTGGAAGGATCAGATAATGTGCAGAATTTCATGTAATTATCAGATACTTTACTTCCAGCTTGCTCCCTTGGTGTTTTACACTCTGGGGTGGTTTTTGTTCCTGCCTCTCTGCACACGTGGCTGAGCCAAGCTTGCAGAGCTTGCAAAAGGGCTCTGAACAGGACTGAGAAGTGAAAACTCCATCCTGGAATCTGAAAGTGTTCCATATTCATGAGAGCATTGCCATTGAGCAGAAGTCTTGATTCTCCAGCAGTGTGACTATTGATCAGTGATAATGAGGTTCATGATATTGACTGTGGCTTCACCATCACTCCTGCAGTGTGTTTTGGGACTGTCAGGACATTGCATCTTAAGGCACTGTGTTTATTTATTGTAAAACCCCAAAGCCAAGGCAGGACCTTCCCCTGCAGAATTAAAATCCAGTTCTTACCCACAGGTGTGCACACTATCCCCAGGAACAGGTGAGCTGCAGAACAGTCAGAAGTCTGTGGGAAAGGATTAAAGATCCTCTGAGGTGCTTTTGACTTCAGCAGAGTTCAGGATCAGTGTGCTGTGGACCTGGGCTGGAGGCTGTGCAGGGTGAGGTGGAATCTGTCCAGAGCACAGCCACTGTGCTGGATCTGATCCCCAGGCTGCAGGGGGATGCCTGTGGGCATCACTGCATTCTCTCCTTGGGTTTTAGCTCCCAGCAGAACTGCCATGAGCTGGCAGGCTGCAGAAGGACTGGTGCTGGTCAGCTGCTGCAGACTGAAGCAAAGCCCCTGGCATGAGGATTTCCAGCAGTGTGGTTGTGTTTGAGCCTCAGTGATCCCTCTAGTGTGGCCCTGAGCCTCCTGAGGGATTTGGCTGCTCCAAGGATGTGTGTGTGGAGCTCCTCTCTTGCAGAGTGTGTTTGAGGGGTTCAGGCAGTGCCCAGGCACCGCTGAAACCCTCTGCCTTCAGCTCTGCTTTGGTGCTGCCTGGAACCCAGACTCCAGCCCTGGCTCCTGGCAGGCCCTGTCCTGCACTGGGTGTTCCATCAGGGCACTGCTGGAAGGGTTTGCAGAGCCTCTCCCACCTGGCAGGAAGGGTCTGCCCAGGCCTGTGCCCCTCTGGGACCTGGCAGTGCCCATGGGGCACATCCCACCTGGCTGTGCTGGTGGGAGCTGTTGGGGAAGATGAAACAGGAAAGCCTTATAAATATGATTGTCTGGCAAAAGATTTTGACAATATGGAAACTATAAGTGATATTGAAATGAAAGCAAGCTTTGAGATACTTCAGTTACTGAACAACTGGAAAACAATGGTGTGGCTGGCTGAAGGTAATCCCCTTTTGATGAAACAACACTCTCTGCTTCCAGACAGGTCCAAGGGTCAGAGCAGACCCTGCCAGCTTGGCAGAAGGGGCCCAAAGAGGAGATTTTAGGGTTTAAAATGTAACACAGTATGGTAATGTAGTGATTCTTATAGGCTGTATGGAAATACCATAGGATTTGTATATTGTACTGGATTGGTTGGTAAGAATCAGAATATTCAACACAGAAGAAGATTTATTGTATTGTAACGGGAACTTTGCCCTCTTGCCTTTTACTCTTTACCCTTTTACTCTCTCACCCTCTCATCCTCTCTCCCCCTCTCTCCCTCTCTCGGGCCTGCTCTGAGCAGTGCCTGGCAGCTCCCAGCAGGGCCCTGCACCCAGGCCCTTTGCAATGAACCCCAAATTCCTGACCTGGCTGCAGAGATCTCTCATCTCCATCCATCCCCACCATCCTACCCCCATCAATCCTACAGGGACCCAGCACCCTGTGCCCTACAGAGCCGTGGGGCAGCCAGGCTGGGCCCTGCGTGCTGCTCCCACCCCTTGCTTTGAGGCTGTTCAGGTAATTAATCCTGTTTCTCAGTGCAAGCTTGAGCTGCTCCAAGACAGCTCCAGCCTTCTCCGGCAGCCTGATTTTAACCAGACTGATGCAGTAGAAGGCAATCAGTGTAAATTCTCTATCCTCCCTCTTAAACTGCATTTTCTCTGAGGTGAAATGTCACTGAGGCTATGCTTTTGTGTTTCTGCCTGCACAACATCCTGGTCACTGTGGTCTTGTCTTGGGCAAAAGCTCCCCAAGCTCTGTTGATGTTTGGGCCGAATCTTTATGTTGTGGTTAATCTGCTTCCCACTGTTTTCCTTTCTTTCTGGCAAATGAAGATGAAATGTAATTATCTCAAATGAAATGATCAGTCAGGGGAATAGTGCTTAATCTCTGGAGAGATCTTTGTTCCTGCTCACAGAGGCATCAGCAAAATAGCAGCAAATGCTGGCCAGCCAAGTGGTTCCATGGAATCAAGGGATGCAAGGAGCCACGAGCAGGTGGAAGGCAGGGATGGAATGTCCTGTCCCAGTGTTAACTGCACAGACAGAGTGAAGTCAGAAGGGCTCGTGTCTGTGGGCAGTAAATGAAAGTGTTGGTTAGGATTGGTTGAGTCTCAGCCATTGACACTGAAGATGTGAAAGGATCACTCCAAATAACCTGAGATGCAGCCAGAGATGTTGGTCTCTCCCAGCTGGGTGAGTGCAGTCAGGCTCCTGGCCCAGAGACTGGTCTGGAATAGCTGCTGTTTGTCATGCTGGAATGGAATATCCAATACAAGTGATGCCCTGGAATTTTACACTATTGCTCAGTTGCAAAGGATATTGCCCTGGTGGATTTGTTTTCAGTGGCTTTATAGCTGCTTGTAACGAGGAAATTGCATCCACAAGATGTTTTATTGTGCTGTGAAATGCAGAAAACACAGAATCTGTGCACACACAAGGCTGACACAGCAAAGCAATATGATTCCAAATAATACATTAAAACAACCAAAAATCACCTTGACTTTATTTGTTGCATTTGGCTTTCTCATTGTGACAAAAAAATCATAAATTATCCTGTTGTACAAGCCCTTAAAATTCTTTCTGCTTATAATACAGTTGTACAGTAATAAACTCTCATTGCTTTCCCTTTGGGAAATGCCAGGCTGAGGTATTTGTTAAATCTGTGAAAATGGGGAGATGGCTTTGAACACTTTGCATTCTGAGATGCAGTGCACACACACAATGTGGAGCTGTCAGTGTGAGGAGCTGCTTTAATTAGCTGTCTTTGTTCACACGTTTCCAGGAGAAAATACAATTTGTTTTACAAGGCATTTTGATATTTAGTGGTGTGAGGTGACAGCCACGATGGAGATGTCTGTGCAGGATATCCTGTCAAAGTTTTCAGGGATTGTCTCAAGGTTTAGTAGCAGATGTTTCTTTTCCTTGTGTGTTTGAAAATCACCAGAGTGGAGGATTTGAGCTGAGTGAGGAGCAGAGGGGTTCAGGGAGCAGCTCTGATGAGCAAACCTCTGAAACAACATCTTTAGGAGTTTTGTTTCTTTCCACTTGCTCCTTCCTAGTTGTGTGCTTTTAAAGGAGAAACAAGGTACAAATGAAGGAAGTTGTAACAAAACTGCATAAAAGGAGAAGCTTTTATGGCTCCTGAGCTGGGAGTGCCAAGGCTGTTGCCTGAAAGTTGTGGTGTCCTAGGAGGAGCTATGAAATAGGCCCAGGAAGAGTAAAAATCTGAAGGCTAATTTAAAATTAAGGAAAAAAAAAAGAGGGGGGGGCAGGTGAAATATTAATTATGGGGAAAACATCAGCTGAGTTATTTAGCTGAACTAAAAGAAAATTGTGATTTCTTTTCCCCCAGTCTGTAATAGATGGAGGAAATGTGTGGAGTTGAGGATCTCACAGAAAGGCTGATTCCTGGTAAAGGTGCACATCAGATGAAGTGGAACAGTAATTGTCTAATTTACTTTAGAGCAGGAGAGAATTGTGGAGGATCAACCTCATTCTGTGCTGGTGGAGGGGGAGGATTGGTGTGAAACAGACCCTGACCAGCTGCAGGAGGCAGCAGCACAGAGAGTCCAGCAGGATGCAAAGTTTTAGGAATTCTTTGTTTTGTTTTACTCCGGGAAAATCTGCTTGAACTGTGTGACTCAGCCTCCTCCCTGAGAACCTGCAAAGTACAATTAAACACAGAGGGACTTGTAAAGCTAATTTTCAAGTTGGAATGTATTGCTGTGCCTTCTAAATGATTCAGTGTCTATATGTAAAAATGGCCTTTTCTGGATGGTTTTAATCATTCTGTAATGACTCTGCTACAGTTTTATCACCAGTCCCTAAAATGTGCAAAATCATCACTTGTTAGTAATTTTAAAACCTCCCAGATTTTCTTCCAATAGTTTTTTTACATAAATGTCAGGCTGACCCTCTCCAGTGGAGTAGAACCTGATGAGTCTCCTGATGTTAGTTTAAATTAGTTTTATTGCTGTTAACAGAAATAAAACATATGGAAACAGCTTCTGGGTGTTGAGATGGCTGTGGAGCTTCCAGTGGCTTTCAAATTAAGATTTAATCTGAATTTCAGAATGAAAAGACAGTGATGAATTCATCAAATTGTCAGAACTGCTTCTATGACATCTTTAACAGTGATGATACATTTGTCGTGTTAAAAAAATCCTTTTTTCCTCCCCTAAAATTGTATGAAACATTGAGCAAAACAGATTTCTTTACTTCAGTCCCAGTGGAGTTTAAGCTGCACGTGCTGGTGAGCAGGGGGTATGTGTTTGTGGTTTGATGGTGTTCAAAAGGTGCCCATCATTCTGTGCTTCATGTGGATTTTTACTTTTCTGGATTTCTTACTGAGAATCTTCAGGCCCTTCATGATGTTTCATCACTTTGCCTTTGGGTGCTACAAATGATTCTGTTGCAGCCACAGCACCACCAGTGTTTTGTACAAAAATGTCCTGCATGAACTCAATCTGTTTTCCCCCTGTCCTGGTTTGAAAAGACAGGTTTTTGCTAAGGGAAGCAGGAGTCTCCCCTGAAAGGGAAAATGTTGACCCCCTCCCTTTGAATTATTGTGATTTTGAAATTAAAAGGCTTTCAGGTAAAAATATGGGAATAGGAATAACAGTTCTTTACTAGGAAAACTAAAAATTCAAATGTAATAGTACATTATAAAAACCCAAAACCCACTGCCAGAGTCAGACCATGCCCTGTCCCCTGTGTGTCAGGGCGGTGTCCCAGCCCCATCCCAGGGGGGCTCAGCCCTCCTGCAGTGCCAGCTGTGGCTCTGCTGCAGCAGGGATCCTGCACAAGGGGGGTTTTTTCCTTTGAAATTCCAGTGGTGGTTTAGATGGGCCTGGTCTTTCTCTGAGAATGCAGTGGGCAAAGGCTGCTGAGGTGTCCCAAACCTCAGATTGGACCCAGGTAGGAATGCTTGGCTCCTCCCCTGGGCGGAGCTTCTCCCCATGGGATGATGGAATTTTATCAGCCCTGCAGGGACACTCACTGGCCCATTAACAGAAAATGTCTCCTGGAAGGAAGATGGGTTTGTGGAAGAGATAAAGAAAACTGCCCAATGAACAGAAGATACCTGCCCCACCTCTGACAGATGACAATTAAATTCATACCCAGCTAAACCTGAGACACCCCCTTAATACCATTCCCTTAGACTTGATCCTCAGGGAAATCCAAGAGCATTGTGAATGGGTGAATTAGAGGAAAAAAGGATGTTGTGTTTTTTTTGGCAGGAGTTGTGTAAACACAGGTAGGTGTCTGTTTGCAAGCAGATGAAGTTTTTGCATCAGGCCATACATTTTATTAATAGTTTGACTGTTGAATTGCAGCAATTCTGCTTTTTCTACTGAAAAGTAGGATCAAGTCTGGCTGAATGTTGGATGCCACCCAGGTGGGTAAAGCAGCACATGTAAGCTTTTTGCTCAGTTATTTCCCCTGGAAGAGACAGCTGTAATTTATGGATCCAGTGCTGATTGTGCTCCGCAGAGCTCCCAATGGGCTGGTGGTTGTTGAATTTGCAATCTCAGAAGGACAAAGCTTTGTGAGTGGTTTCACATTAATTCAGTGCAGTTCATTTCTATCCCCAGCTCTTGGAGGGGCTGCTCTGGTTATCTGTGAGATAAGGCTATTTAATGAGCAACATGCGTGCACAGCTCAATTCAGGGAGCCCAGGGCTTGCCGTGCTCTTCGGAATTTATAAAGCACTTTGAGTTTCCTTCATTATTTTGCCATTCTCTTTGGGCTGCTTTTGTTCTTTTCTATTAGAATTCACAGGAAAAGCTGGGTGAATCTTGTGTTGGAATGGGAGTATAAAGAAAGGGGAAATGTGGGGTGTTTTGTACTTTCTGTGTGCTCTGTAATGTTCTTGGAGGGTTTTCCCCTGATCTGTGCTGTGGGCAGGAGAAATGTGCGTTTCTCCTTCCTTCAGCCACCTGCAGCTGCCTGAGGGGTCTCTGTCCTGCAAAACAGAAGTGGCACACAGCAAATTCAACCGAACCACTTGGGATGACAGAATATCCTGAGTTGGAAGGGACCCCCCAAGGATCTCAAAGTCCAACTCCATCCCCACCGTAGCAAAGTTCCAGAGGGGGACAGGGCATGGTCTGAAGCTCTCTTATGGGTTTAAAGTAGTTATTCTGTCCATGTATTTATTTGTAATGGAGACGTAGTGTTATTCACAGAGCCCTGTGAGGACAGGAGTAAGACCTGACTTCAGGAACAGAATTAATTTTCTCTGCAGAACATTGAAAATAGTCTGCAGCAGCTATTGGAAATCCATGTGCAAACTGCTGGGATCATGAGTAGGAGACAGGCACTTCTGTTGAGGAGCTGCCTCTATGCACTGGTGGAAAAAAAGTCTCTGCTTCCTTGCACATAATTTGTTTCTTTGAAAAGAATTCATGTATGAAACATTTCTAGATAGGACTTGAAGCTAAAGCAATTTTCCTGTAGTGCTCTGCACACCAACAATTTAAATGAAAGGCAGAAGTTGCCCAGTTTTTCTTCCTGCTCTCATTGCTCTATGTAGGTGGTCATGGTTATATTAATTCAATCCAACAGGAAAATATGCAGCAAAAAAATAGATCTGTGAAAAATAATCTGATAACTTTCAAGCCCTTGTTAATTTTTTGCTTTCCTAATATGTATCTTAGGTAGTTTTATGCCTCCGTGTAGTTCAAGAATGGTCCTTGGATTAGGAATTAACCATGATTCAGGTATCTAATTCCTTGTCTGAGCTGTTCTAATGATGCTTTTGGAAGTTTTCCAGTAAGTGGAATTGTCAATAAATGGAAGATGAAGTGAGCAAATTGTGTGCTGGGGAAGCTGAGAACAGTTACTAAAACCACAAAGACAGAAAGAAAATTTCAGGTTTCCACAAAATGCATTATAAATTCTTGGAGTCAAGGCTAAAGCTTCATTTGCATTTGTGACTGTAGCAGCCAAATATTGTATTGATTTCAGATTATGCTGATGTTGTTGTAGCTGGGTTTTTAAGTGGACCTGTAGATTTTGTCCCTTCTCAGAGATGAACAAAAGGCAGTAAAAGAGAGGCTTTGCTGGAGATTCCTGGTTATTAAAGCTCAGTGAGGGCTGTAAGCTGGGAGTTCTTTAGTAAAACCCCCAGAGTGGGAGCTGCAGCCTTTAGTGCCTCCCTGCTCTGCCCCATCCTGAGCTGTTTCCTCTGGAGGGAGGAGCAGAAAGTGAAGCCTTTCCCTTGTCTCCTAATGGATGCCCTCGCTGCTCAAATCCCATATTGATCCTGCAGTCTCAGGAGCTGAACAGATCTTTAAATCCCTGTCAGCTTAGTCTTGCCTAACTTCTGCATCAATTTGGCCTCATTAACTTTTCGTTGATTAAATCAAACACATTACTTGGGATACCCCTGTAATTTATTTATAATAATTAACTGTGCCAGGGGAATAAGATTTCCTCCTCTGAATTTTAATTCAAGAAGCAGTATCTGTACAGAAAAATAGAGATTTGAGCTAAAATTAATAGAGCTGCATGAAATGCTGTACATTTATTTGCATTTACCACACAACAAGTCTGTAGAGGATAAGCAGGAACTGACTCTTGCTCCTGGTCAAGTTTTCTTTGCCCTGCCCTGTGTATGGTGCTCTCTGATGAATCCACACTCAAGAGCCACGTTTGGAAGTGTTCCAAGAGCACAGTTAGCAAATGTTCTCTGGGTATCCTCAGGCTTTCAGTTTCTTCAGTTATTTTTGTTTATTATACAAAGGAAATTTGATGTTTCAGAGTTTAGAAGTGGTAAAGATTGGAGTGTATTTCTCGTTAAAATGAACTCTGAACTCCAGTCCATCACATCCTTCCTTTCTGGATCCTGCAAACCCATCGTGTGCATGAATTAGGATGACTTACCATTATTCTGTTTTGGGTAAAAACCATCCCTTTGTGCTCAAGCAAATATCAGAAATCCAGCAAGAATTCATTTCAGCTGCTGGCCCTCTCATAACCCTTCTGCTTTGATGCATAAATTGAGGGAAGTTTCCACTCTGCAATGAAGATGAGCATTGCAGCTCACCCATTGTCATTTATTATGTGCTCAGAGTGTGCTGAGATAAGCCTGGCTTGCCTGGGCTGTTTCAGCTCTTGATTTTTTGTCATTATCTCTTTCTGCTGCTGTTGGCTTTGAAAGGAGCTGCTGGTAAATCCCCTCCTGCCCCACGTGTGCCCTGCCAGGGGACAGCAGCCTTGAGGCACAGCCCCGGAGGAGTGAGGAGCAGCCAGGACACGGCAGGAGGGTGATGGAGCCTTGCTTTGGTAGTGCTCCCCATCTGCTGTAAATGATCATTGCTCTTCCAAGAGCTGTGGCTGTGCCCTGCAATGGAATTGCCAATCCCATGGCTCTCAAATGGGCTGCACTTCCACAAATAATGTAACTGTGAGTTAGTTGGCACTGCTGGATTTAGGCACCAGAACCATTTCACTGCCTGCTGACAGAGCTTGGAGAAGCACAGAAGAGATCTGGGAAAAGCTGTCACCACTGAGGGGTGTGCATGCTGCTGGGGAGGGAAATTCTGTGTGGATTGCTTTGGGGTGCTGAGGAGGAGCCAGGCAAAGAGCACTTCAAACTGATAACACAAACAGAGCTCCCTTCACAGCCTAAACCAATCTCTTCTGGAGATTCACCTTCGTTTGAAAGTCAAAGAAGTCACTCTTCCAAATCCAGATTCATAAGAAATAGCTGACTTAAGTCCTACTGAGAAGCAGTCCTGGTTTATGTCAGTGTTAAATATAGGTAATGATTTAAGTATTTAAAGAAGTTTTTGAGAATTCTTAAGGCATTTAAATACATATTACTCCATGTACCCTAATCACACCAAAAAAGAATATTCTTCTAATTTCCTGTCTCAGCTCCACAGCAGATGCAGACATATGTATGTGTTTGTTAGGGGAACTGTAAAGGCCACAAGAATGGAAGCTTTGATATATTTTTCTTTCCTTTTTATTTGAATTCATGTTGTAGAAGCAGTGTCAACGTGTGCTGAGCGAGGCTGGAGGAAAAGCCCAAGGGTTACTCTCCACTTCACCTCACTGTGTCTATATTTTGGAGAGGTTGTTGACAGACAGGCTTACAGATGTGCTGTAGGAGGAGCAGGATTGTCCTTCTCACCTTCAGCGTCCTGGATGGCAGAGTTTGAGGGCAGAGATTTCCTAGATGTGTTTCAGTTTTAGTGCTGCTGAGTCCTGAACACTTCTCAGCCTCACTGTGTCCTCCTTTACCTTGTGCCCTCCAAGAGTGACCCCACTTCTAATTTACACCAAACCATTAAAACTACAACCTGAAATAACCCCCCCAAATCCCACAGCCCATCCTGCAGGGTTGGGTGGGATCAGATTCCTCATGTACACAATCAAACAGGGAAGTGCTGCTGTGAGTGTTCACAGGGGTTTTCCGATTGGGGAAGAGACGAGGATCTGACTACATGTTTCAGAAGGCTTGATTTATTATTTTTTAATATATATTACATGAAAACTATACTAAAAGAATAGAAGAAAAGGTTTCATTAGAAGGCTAGCTAAGGTAAGAATAAAATAGCCAAGAATGATAACAAAGCTTCTGTCTCAGACAGAGTCCGAGCCAGCTGACTGTGATTGGGCATTAATTAGAAACAACCACAAGACCAATCACAGATGCACCTGTTGCGTTCCACAGCAGCAGATAATCAATGTTTACATTTTGTTCCTGAGGCCTCCAGCTTCTCAGGAGAAAAAATCCTAAGGAAAGGATTTTCCATAAAAGTTGTCTGTGACATGCTGCCACACAAATCCAGGGGCTGTTAGGGCTCTGAGTCTTCCCCAGCTCTGCCCTTCCTCCCCTCAGCCACTTCCAGGCTTTTATGGAGGTCTTTAATGGGGTTCAGTAATGAGCTTTTTAATTGTCACTTGGAGGCCAAATATCCTGGTGCTGTTTCTCAGCCAGAACAGGTCAATCCTAAAGGTGTAGGATTAGATGGGAATCATAAAAGCTGATTATTTCCTAATTTTTTTTTTTTTAACTTAGCCAGTGGCAAAATTGATACCTACTCCTTGAAAGGATGTAGGAGGCTATTAGGCAGTGGATAATTAACAATAGGAGGAGGGTGGAAAGGTACAATAAGACTGTAAATTAATTACTGGTTCTTTATTCAGAAAGGACAACGTGATTCCGGAAACTTGTCTGTTCTCAGTGCCAGCTACAAGTGGGCAATATTAGGGAATAAAATTATGCAAGCAGAAAATAAGTGTCCTTAACCAGGTCTGCAAAAGAGGAGTTTTCATTTCTGGCTCCTGCCATAGAAACCCTGAGCTCTTGCTTTGTCCTCTTTTCTCCTAACAGTAATGCAGAGTGTGATGGGCAGGAAATTTCCTCTGAAATGGAAGAACTGAGCAGTGGACAGCCAGCACTCACTCCTGTAGGCTATTTCCAATTGAACTCATCCTTCCTTCCATAAATTCCCCAAGTGGTGTGGGATCTCTGGCTGGAGCATCTTTGTTCTCCTGTAGCATTAGAAGAGCAAATGAACTCCTGCCTGCCTGATGAAGGTCAAACATCTGCCCAAGCCACATGGACCCCATGCAGCTGTAAATAATTCTCATTAGGAAACAGAAGCTTGTCGTTTGTGCTCATTTTTAGGGAGATACAAGTTTAAAAACTGGAGTTGTAGAGCTCTTACCCTTCAGTTGCAGTGCACACATAGCACCTTTCACATTAAAACTTCATGTGCACTTAAGTGATGCTTAGATGAACTGCTGGTAAAAATCCAGATGAAAATAGAGGTGTTGAGAGATGCTGTGATGTGGATTTGCTTTTTGGAACACCAGGAAGTGAAAGCAGAAGGGTTTGAATGGTTAAGCCTTTTTAGACGGGAGAGATTATTTTTAGGTTTCCGGATTTAGAATATTTCCTTGAAGTCTTGTTGCACCACCTTAGTCAGTAATTTCTATTGAAAACAGAATGGTTTTTCTGTTGGGCTTTGTTCATTTTGTCTTGCATGCAAGCACTTGCAGATGTGAGCAGCACTGGCAGGAACCATCAGCCAAACACTCAGAAATTCTCTGTTCAAGAGAACCACCTCACAGATGGTGAGCTCAACACTCAATTTTAACATCTGTTCTCCTTGAGAGAAGGTATTGATTCTAAAAGTTGTAGAAATGGAAAGAGAGGGGAAAAAAACAGCCCAAGAAATTGGTTTTCTGTGTCTTTATTATTGTGAAAAGCTTAAGGAAGGGCTTGGGGTGCCAGTAATGGAGTTGGAATGACCTGCTTGGGGTTGATGGGTGATTTGTGTGGATGGGTCTGGATTAAAAATGGCTTGTACCACCTTGAAGGGTAGAAAAGCAGCACTGCTAACTCAGGGAATCCATAAAAGCTCGAAATCCCAGTTATTTGGGGATTTGTTCCTGCCGCTCCCTGGAGGTGGGAGCACAGTGTCAGGGGAAGATTCTCCTGGAGATCTGCTGGGACAGACTTGTGCTTCTTGTGTCTGGGTTCATTTGTGGTTGGCTGTCGCAGACATCTTTTATGAAAAATCCTTTCCTTAGGATTGTTCCTTCTGAAAAGCTGAGACGCCTCAGGAACAAAATGTAAACAATGATTATCTGCTGCTGTGGAATGCAACAGGTGGATCTGTGATTGGTCTCATGTGGTTGTTTCTAATTAATGGCCAATCACAGTCAGCTGGCTCGGACAGAGAGTCCGAAGCACAAACCTTTGTTATCATTCCTTCCTATTCTATTCTTAGCCAGCCTTCTGAGGAAATCCTTTCTTCTATTCTTTTAGTATAGTTTTAATGTAATATATATCATAAAATAATAAATCAGCCTTCTGAACCATGGAGTCAGAGCCTTGTCTCTTCCCTCATCCTAAGACCACTGTGAACACGGTCACAGCTGGCTTCTGGGTTTTTTGTTGTTTTTATTTTTTAATTAGGAAAACAGCTGTAGCACCATAGTTGGGATAGTCTCTTGCCATCAGAACCAAAGTGTCTTGAAGCTTTTTATTGCTTTGGGCATTGGGATGAGCTGGCTGTGAGAGGAGAGTGGGGCTGATTTTTAGGACAGTAATTTCAAACCAGGTGTTTGTAGCCCTTCCTCTCTCACCTTCCCAAGTGTAATCGCTTCAAAGCCACACAGTTCCCAGGAATCACAAAACATTTTTCCCTCTCCTCTGGGCATTGGTAGGTTAGAGAAGGGTGAGGTTGCAAACTGGGGACAAGAGCAATGTGAAGGGCACAGAGGGATGAGCTGTTCCACAGCTCCACCAGAGCAGCAACGGGGCAGGAATTCCAATATTCTTTCCAATTTATTTTTTCTCTGTCCCTGAACTCACAGCTGAATCCAAAAAGCTATTAAGGAATCACTTGAAGATTTGCTCTGCCCTGGAGGGCTGGGAATAGCTCGTTGGAGGGTCCTGTGCTGTAAAATATCTGTGATTCAGCTGATTGATCAATAATTTAACCAAGTGATTAAACTGAGGCTGTCGTAAGCAGAAAAAACTGATTGGACAAAACGGAAGATACTTTAAATTAGGAAGAAAAGGTGAACACTGATTTTGTGTGTGTGTGCGCACATTAAATGAATAGGATTTTTAAACTGTCTCCAGAAGAGGCATTTTACTGGGTAGTATTTGGGAAGAAGATAGCACAGAACATCAGCATTCTATTACCTCAATATCTATGATAATGAAAGATGCCTGCACTTACAGGGACAAGTGGAGCATGAAATAGTGCAGGGTGTCCATGGTGGGAAGATGGAAAAATGTTCAGGAAAAAGCAAATTGGCAGGAAATTATAAACTTGGCATTGATGGCCATTGATAACTTGATGACCTCAGGTAACTTCCACATCAGCTCAGTCCCACTGAGGACCACAGAATGTGGTGAGGACAAGGAGGGGTGGATTTAAGCTGAAAGAGGAGAGGTTTAAATGGGATATTGGGCAGGAATTCCTGGCTGTGAGGGTGGGCAGGCCCTGGCACAGGTGCCCAGAGCAGCTGTGGCTGCCCCTGGATCCCTGGTGGTGCCCAAGGGTTGGACATTGAGACTGGGAGGTGTCCCTGCCATGGAACAAAATGAGCTTTAAGGTCCCTCCCAACTCAAAGCACTCTGTGATTCAAAGTTTGGGTGAGCTGGTTTTAACTAAGTTTGCCTGATATTAAGTAGGGATTTTGTCCTGGGGTTCCTGAGCAGCACTGGGGGCTGTGACCCAGCCCAGGGCTCTGCTCAGGGCAGGAGGGGCTGGAGGTCACCAGGCACAAGGGAGGGGATGGGGAAGGGGGAATTTCACTGCCAGTTGTTGGGGTGAGGCCTATGCCCTCTCAGAGCCCTGGTTCAGCCTCAGTCCCTTGGAGTGTCTCCCCTAGGAGCCCATTAACTGTAAACTGTAATTAAAAAGAAGCGACTGTGACTTCAAACAGCCTCCTAAGTGCTATTTTCTGTACAAAACAATGGCAAATACCTCGAGATAAGAGAAGGCTTAGTGCATTTTAATATCTTTATGATGAATAAATCATCTCCTTTGTAAGGTTAATGAAAGCAGATGAATGTGAGTGCTGGAATGCAGTTGCTCATTAGGAATTCCCTTCCAAAGTGTGTCCCTGGGCAGTCCTGACCAAACACTCCCCGAGGAGCTGTGGTGTGAAGTGATGATGCTGAATGCATGAGGAACAGCAGCCTTTGCCAAATATTTACTGAACTGCACTTAAATCCCATTCACATCTCACCTTTCTTCTCACTGCAGGAAGGAAGGACTGCAGTGTCACAAACACTCAAAAAGGGCACACAGTTAAGAGTGTTTGCTGTTAGTGAGACTTGCCATTGAAATAAGGGCAAGTATTCCTAGCACAGAGCAGAATTCTGCTTTTGCGGACACTTTTGTCTGTTGTGCTGATGCTAAGTGGGTATTTTGATATGTCAAGTGATAAGATAAGCACAGCAGAGTTTGCTATTGCTGCTTTTTATAGTTTCATAAAGGATGTTCCTCACTCTTAAAAAGGCACTGTGCAGCAAAAATTCATTCACTTTGTGTGCTTTAAGCTGGCTTAGAAACAACTTCAGGAACTGGCTAAAAACCAAGCCAGAATTTATTTATTTGAAGTGTC
The DNA here is from genome assembly GCF_028551555.1 of Melozone crissalis. Classification (NCBI taxonomy): domain Eukaryota; kingdom Metazoa; phylum Chordata; class Aves; order Passeriformes; family Passerellidae; genus Melozone; species Melozone crissalis. Next base: position 20,789,733 of record NW_026535807.1, on the reverse strand, counting down.
TTATTCTTTCTCCCTATTTCTCATTAGATATTAATATTAAGTAAAAATGTAGCATCTTCCAAGAGACTCTGGAGGCTCAGATGGCCACTGGCAAGCAGCTCTGGGTATCTGCAGCCAAGGCACCTAAAAATGAAGGGATTTGTAAGTGCCTAAGAAAATCTCTTCAAAAACAAATCCCTGGGATCATCATATGAATACCTAGGAGTGTACAGCTTTAGCTGGGTTATATATGCTGAACATAGATATATAAAATATGTTCTATGTGTTATTAGATAATCAAACAGTGTCTGTTTATTGCTGAATTAATAGCATTTTGTTAAAATGCCTCTTCCCTCTTGCTGTACCTTGGCTGGAAGCTCATTGTCCCTTTTCAGTCCCTGTTCCTGTGATTAGTTATGAGGGATCAGCTGGATGTGCAGGCTGAAAACCTGCCCTGACTGCTCCTCTTTGTGCTTGAAATGGTCTCTGATTTTTCTGATGGTTTGTTATTAGAAATACCCAGCAGCTGTGCTGGGGCAGGAGCCCGGCTTGTTCTGGTTAGTCAGGTTTTGTCACATCTGCCTTGTAGGACTCCTGTACTTAAAGCTCCTGACTGCTCACTGAGAGCTCCCCTTGGGTGGGTTTGGGGAAGCAGGGCTGCTTTGAATCACAATCAGAGTGATTTCTCAGGTGCTCAGCAGAGTGATTTCTCAGCTGCTTTGGAGGTACAGCAGAATGATTTCTCACCAGTATTGCACTGGGCTTTCTGCTTGTTTTGAGCAATGAGCTGGAGTACAATGCAAGCCCTTCTTCTCTGACTCAAGTTACTGTGTTAATGCTGCTCTGAGGAATTCAGAAACCTGTCCCAGGGGTCTGTAAGAGCTGTGGCAGGTCACAGTTCTATCCCCATCACTGATTTCCTTCTGGTCTCACTTAAGGCTGGAGGAGCAACTCTTCTGCCTCCTCCCCACACCCCAGGCTGACTGTGCTGTGGATCAGTTTCTCCTGTGTGCCCTCCCTAAGTAGCTGTCCCCAAACACACACGGGTGACTCCTCAGGCGCCTCATTAACTAAAACACCTCCAGAGATGGCTGCAGTCCCTTTCAGCTTGGCAGGGCCCATTTTCAGGGTGCTGCCTGCACACAGGCTCGGCCCAGAGAAGCCATGGCTGAAGTTTATCCTGGTGTTGGAGCAATGTCCTGATTAGTGCTGGGTTCTGTGGGGTGGGCTCTGCAGGGCCAGGAGCTGCACTCAGGGATCCTCGTGGGCCCTTTCCAGGATATCTTACATTCCATAATTCCGTCCTTTTGCTGGGAATCAGCCTTGGGAAGGAAGAACACCAGGGAAGGTTGTGGTGGGCACAGATGGGGCAGGGCAGGGAATCTCACTTTCTTCTTTTCCTAGGGAATGTGTTTGGATAAAGAGTTCCATTTCCTATTGAAAGTTGTGGGATTTCTGCCACACAAATGATCGCTCTGAGCTTTTCCTTCCTCCTTGGCATGTTTATGACACTGGCTGCAGGCTTGTGTTGCACTTTGCCATGCAAGTGGTTTATACTAAGGGAAAAAATAGAAGCAAGTTCCCAATAAATAGAACTGAAAATATTTTTAGAAGCTTGCTGCTTGATCAAGTAACAAGCCTCATGTTCCTCAGCACCTTCTGATGAATAATGAAACAATGCCATGGAAAGGGGGTTATCCAGCACTGCAATCTGCCCCTGTTTCCCTGGCTCTTGTGTGATAGCTGCTAATTAATAACAGCACGTTTTGAAGCTGACAGTTGTGAGATTTTGGAGATCTGTAATGAATATTGACCACTTACATTCAGAAATCATTAAATAAGCATTTCTTGTTGCTTCTCAGGAAGCAATTCTCAGAATTGTTTCCTGAGCCATCATCCCAGACTGGTTTGGGATCAAATCTCATCTCCTTGCAACACGTCTGCCATGGGCAGGGACACCTGCCCTGGACCAGGCTGCTCAGGGCACAGAGGTGCATTTCAGGTTTTTGTAGATTATTTTAGTGCACAGAGCTCCTGATTTTCCCTTTAGTGAGAGATCCTCATTGTGGAAGTGCCTTTGCTGCCCTCCCTGGGGTGGGTTTGGGAAAAGCTCCCCCAATGTGAGTCCTGCCAGGAGCTGGGCTGGCTCTGGAAGCAGAGTTGAGCTATCTCTGAGTAATTTTCCATTTGCATTGCTTACACTGCTTATTAAACCCCAGCTCTCCAGTGTAAGTGGGCAATAATGGCTTTAGTTAACGAGGACTTGTTTGTGTATAATTAATTCCCATCTCAGAATCCCAGAGATCTCTGCTCAGTCGATAATGATGATGCTGCTGGCTGGTGCCCTGTTACATAACTGGATTTGGGAGGGGAAATGTGTTCATTCCTTGGTGAAGGACCTGGTTCAGTGCAAGCTCCTGCTTGTAGCAACACAGATCTGCTGCTTTGAAAAGTCTGGAAACATCACAACACAGCAGCTCCCGCTTTGAAATGCTGAGTGGATGGGGGGGGAACTGATGCTGGAATATGTGGAGTGGCTTTTTGGTGTCATTTTGTGCAAGAGCTGTGCCAGCCCTTTCCCCTGCTTTGTCCCATTTTCTGCAAACTGGAAGGAATTGCTGTTGTAGCCATGAGAGGTGGGCTGGGATTTGGGAATGATATGAGTGGGATGTCATGGTGTTAGAGAATTGTTTTGATGCTTGGGGCACTTCCTTACAGAACTGGATGAATAACATATTTTTATTTTCACTTATTAAGATTCCTAATTAGTCTCAAAAAATATTTTTCCTTTAATATTCATGTGGTGGAACTATCAATGGACTGTTTTGGTGGTTTTTTTAGCACCATTTATTGTATTTTTCTTTTCAAGAAATTATGGTCATGATACTGAAGCTGAGCATGGTGCATGAAGAGCCCCAAAGATGCTGTACTTTGTGTAGGAAATAGAAGTTATTAGTCATGTGGAGCAGCTAGTAAACAGTAAAATGAAAATTTTAAATCTTAATGTTACCACTTTCATTATGAATACAAGAATGCTAGTAATAATGCTTTAAATTATATCTAAAGGTCCTGTATTTTGAAGTGAAGGAATAGCTGTAATTCTATAGGAAAAGCTGTTACCTGAAATGTGTTTACTTTACTTTCAATAAGATTAAGAAAATGAAAGTATGCCAGAAATTGTGTAAGCAAACTAATACTCAGGACTCAGATGTCTTCAATAACCTTTCAATTTTCTCTGTTGCCTTTGTTTAAATCATATTTTTAAGCAATAAAACCTGGGTAAACACTTCTAATGTGGTTTGCAGGACTCTTTCCATAACATATAACAGTAAAAAATGTGGCCAACACCAAAATCTGCACTATAGCTAAGAAATAATCTTAGAAGTAATTTTCTTTCTGATGGAGATGCAATTTCCCGGTCCATTCACAGGCTGCTGTCTGCTGAAATTCCCTTTTCTTTCTGGGAATACAAGAGAATCAGTGTTGCCCTTGGTGAATTCTCCCTAATGTGTTGGTTTTTACCTGCCCAGGTGGGGCTGCTCTGCCTCCTGCTTTTCACAGAGCTGTTCAGACATGTGCAGAACTTGAATTTACAGCAAAGCATTCAGTGCTGACTGTCCATGGAGACATCTGTGGTGGTGTTCCAGGGTCCCCAGGACAGGGGAAGAGATGAGAATCTTGACTCCATGTTTCAGAAGGCTGATTTATTATTTTATGATACATATTATATTAAAAGAAAATTATATTCTAAAGCTATGCTAAAGAAAGAGAGGGGAGACATCAGAAAGCAAGCAAAGAAAGGAATGGAATCAATAATAAAATCTTGTGACTGCTCACAGCCTTGACACAGCTGGCTGTCATTGGCCATCAAGTGAAAACAATTCACATGCTGGGTAAACAATTCTCCAAATCACATTCCAAAGCAGCAAAACATGGAGAAGCTGAAGCTTCCCAACTTCTCAGGAGAAAAGATCCTAGCAAAAGGATTTTCCAGAAAATTTGTCAGTGACAGACATCCTGCACACAAACTGTGCAGTGTCGCAGACAACTTTAATGAAAAATCCTTTGTTTAGGATTTTTCCTCCTGAGAAGCTGGGAGCCCTCAGGAACAAAATGTAAGCAATGGTTATCTGCTGCTGTGAAATGCAACAGGTGGATCTGGGATTGGTCTCATGTGGTTGTTTCTAATTAATGGCCAATCACAGTCAGCTGGCTTGGACTCTGTCTGAGACAGAGCCTTTGTTATCACTCCTATCTATTCTTAGCTATCCTTCTGATGAAACCTTTTCTTCTATTCTTTAGTATAGTTTTAATGTAATATATATCATAAAATAATAAATCAGCCTTCTGAACATGGAGTCAGATCCTCATCTCTTCCCCAATCCCAGAACCCTGTGAGCACGGTCGCTCACCCCAAGGCCAGGGTCAGACACCACTGGGGTGGTTTTGGTTGGGTTTGGAGGGGCTGATGGGGTCTGGAAGTGCTGACTGAACTGCTCCAGGTCTGATTTAACCCTGCAGTCCTGGCTGGGCTGAGCTCTCCTGCAAGGAGGGAGCTGCTCACTGAGGGATCCCTGGGAGGGCTGATGGATAATTTAATGCAGCCCTGGTTACTTGAAATGCATTGACCTTTAAAAACCCTGTGTCATCACAAAAGTGAGCTGGATGAGGTAGCTGTGCCTGTGCTTGGGTTTGTGAGGTGGAAATGCGCTGGGGGATGCTGGGGAGGACTTGCTGCTCCTTTTGGAAATGAGTTGTTAATTGTTAGTGTGGCACAAACTTCACTGGCTCTCATCAAGCCATGAGGCAAGAAGAGTTTTGTCTTCCACTTTTACACACAAATGTAAAAAAAAAAAGTGAAACACTGCATTTCTTTATCTGTGATGGAGTTGTTCAAGCACTGCCTTGAGCTTGTGCCAATGAGATGACGGATGGAATGGGATAAAAGTGAAATTAGGCCAAGCATCTCCTGCTTCAGGAGGCAAACACTGGAGGAGGGCAGAGCAGCCATGCTCCTGAAGGATTTGATTTCCTTGGGCTTCTGGGAATCCCAAATCCAAGAAGGGATTGAAATATCTGAGGGATCTGAGGGCTGGTGTGGACTTACACTGAGATTACTCCACAGATGTGTCTGAGATGACTGAAGTTCCAACCTGGCAGTGGTGCTTAAAAACCAGAACCTGAGAGTCCCTGCCAGGGAAACAGGGCTGGTGTCCCCAGCAAGGAGAAGAGAAAGTGCCATAAGTGACATTTTCTCCTTTTTGAGCCTTTAAAATGTGTTATCAAAGCTGTGTGCTCTGCAGGAAACCTGGTGTGTCAAACTGGCTGAGCCCTGGCAAGTTGCAAGTTCCAAGCTGGAGTTGAAGGCAGGATCTGAGAGCTCAGGGCAGCACTGAGGGCTGGGCAGTGCAGTGGGAAGGCAGAGTTCTGCTTGGCAGAAATCAGCCACTTTATGTGCCAGGAAATTGTTCTGTTCCCCTTCTTCCTCATTCCCCTCCTTCAAATTAATACTGAAACTGGGATAAAAAAGCTTCTAACTTAGGTTTTCTATTTGCTGTTTTTGTTTTTTCTTTGTTGATGGGTTGGTTTTGTGTGGGCTTTTTGGTTTTATTTTTTAATTAGAAAAAGCAGCAAAACCCTGATGGCTGAAGTTGAGTTTGGTGTGGTCTGGCTGGCACCAGCATCTTTGCCTTTCTGCCAGATTCCCTGGAGACTCTGAGTCCTGTGCCAGCAGCATCCCTGCACTGAGCATCCCCACCCAGCTGTGCCCCTGCTCCCCTCCAGAAGTCCTGCAGTGTCATAAGAAACCTTTCAGTCACTTGAAACACAAAACTATAATCATTGGAAGTAATTTTTCTGTTTCCTCTATAGAATGATTTGGTTTAATTTTAGTTTTTGCTGCTTTTGCTTTAATTGTGTAGCTCAGCTCCCCTTGCCAGGCTCCTCTTGCCCCTGTGGCACCATTCACCTGACATTGAGGGTTGTAGGAGATTTCTCATTGACCTGCTGGAAACTGGAGGAGGCTGTTTAATTATGCATGAGCAGTCTGCTGCCTGCCTGAGTGAGGGATTCTTCACTGGTGGGGATGGAAGGGATGTTTTAAAGGCTCTTATTCCAGTTTGCAGCCCAGCACCACAAATCTCTCCTGTTCCTGTTGGGGCACTGGAGTTTGGTGTGGCCAAAGTGATTCAAGCACACCTGGGGCTGTCAGCTCCCATGGCCAGGGGGGATGCTCTGGGATGGGACCCTAATGCAGAGCCCTGATATTGTTATCACTGCTTTTAGTGAAGGGATGGGACCACCATCAGACTAGAAATTATTTATTGCTCAGACAAACATCAGTCTCAGGGGCTGTGAGATTTTGGAGGAGCAGGCATTGGGCCATAGCTCAAGAGCAGTCACAAGTTCTTCCTTACAAGACAATATAGAACTTTCTAACCCAATTAATAGATGCTACAAGGTTTATTTTGCTTTTCTAACTTATCACCTTTATTTAATTTTGCTGCACTGCAGATACTTTCAGCTAACGAGCTTCTGTCTCACATCTACACATATGCTTTTATTATAACTTTTAAATTCTTAAATAATTCTTATTATAACTTAAAATTATTACTCTGTACTGTTACATTGCTGCACTACAAACCCTTCACCATCTTATCAGTACAATTTCTCACTTACTTAAGGTGTCACAGACATCTTTTATGAAAAATCTTTTCCTTAGGATCTTTTCTCCTGAGAAGCTGGGAGGCCTCGGGAACAAAATGTAAACATTGATTATCTGCTGCTGTGGAATGCAACTGGTGCATCTGTGATTGCTCTCAGGTGGTTGTTTCTAATTAATGGCCAATCACAGCCCAGCTGGCTCAAACTGTCTCAGTCAGTCACCAGCCTTTATTATTCTTTCTTATTCTATTCTTAGCTAGCCTTCTGATGAAATCCTTTCTTCTATTCTTTTAGTATAGTCTTAATATAATATATATCATAAAATAATAAACCAAGCCTTCTGAAACATGGAGTCAGATCCTCATCTCTTCCCTCAACCTGAGACTCCTGTGAACACCATCACACTTTAGGCGTATGCTTTCTTACAACTATAGAAACCTAAGTTTATGATTTTTCTGCTTAATATCTGTGTGCTGTATTTGTACATCAATCCAAGCTTCTTCCAAGGCTGCAAATCAAACCCTTCCATGTCTGTGGAAGGTTTTGTTTTGCTGATTTCCACACCCTGAGAAGGGGAAATGACCCTTCAGCTGGTGTGGTTGCTGGGTGCCATCTCCCAGTGTCCAGCAGGCAGACTCCAACTGTTCCACCCATGGGTGCCTCTGGAAAGGGGCTGAGCCCAGGGAGGCAGCACTGAAAAACTCCAGCAGCCTTGCAGGGTTTGTGTCTGAGCACAGACATCCCACAGGATGGGAGCCAGCCTTTCCCAGGACTGAGGGGCTGTCTTGATTTGGAAAGACAGGTCTGTGCTAAGGAAGGGAGGAGCCTCCCTTAAAATGGAAAATGTAAACCCCCTCTCTCCAAGTTGCTATAAATTGAAATTAAGAGGGAGCTCTCATGCAAAGATATGGGAGCGGGAATAACAGTTCTTTATTAGGGAAGAAAATAAAAATAAAATCAACAATGCAGTAAAAAAAACAACACTGCCAGAGTCAGACCGTGCCCTGACCCCTGTGTGTCAGGGCGGTGTCCCAGCCTCATCCCAGGGGGGCTCAGCCCTCCTGCAGTGCCAGCTGTGGTTCTGCTGCAGCAGGGTTCCTGCACAAGGGGGGTTTTTTTCTGAAGATCCAGGGGAAGAGGCATCTGCTCCTCTGGGAATCCCATGGAAAGGTGTCCCAAAATCTCAGATTGTATCCAGGTAGGAATGCTTGGCTCCTCCCCTGGGTGGAGCTTCTCCCCATGGGATGATGGAATTTTATCAGCCCTGCAGGGACACTCACTTGCCCATTAACAGAAAATATCTCCTGGAAGGAGGATGGGTTTGTGGAAGACATAAAGAAAACTGCCCAATGAACAGAAGATACCTGCCCCACCTCTGACAGATGGCAAATAGAATACACATTGCCTTGCAGTCTGGGACAGGGGCAGGTCAGAAGCTCTCCTCACGTGCTGCTCTGTTCCTTGCAGCAAATCTCCTCTCAGGGATGTTCTCCATCCTCCTCAGGTTGTCTCAGCACTTTGTGAAGATGCCAGATCTCTCAGGACAGGTCTCATGGCACATTCTGCTCTCCCCTGGGGTTTGCCCTCTGAGGATGGGTGGTGTGGCAGCGTTCCCCTGAGGAAAGCCATGGGGTGCTGGGGCTGCTCTGCACTCCAGAGCTCTGGGAGTCTGTTCTGACACAGGGCTGAGGTCCAGGAGGACAGGGGACCATTGGAGTGGTCCATGTCCCATGGGGAATGAGCCAAACCCAGCTAAAGAGCAGGACACAGATGCAGGAAGAGCTGGAGGCAGTGTCCATGGAATGGTTTGGGTGGGAAGGGACCTCAAAGCCCATCCAGTGCCACCCCTGCCATGGCAGGGAAACCTCCCACTGTCCCAGGCTGCTCCAAGCCCTGTCCAGCCTGGCCTTGGGCACCGCCAGGGATCCAGGGGCTGCTCACCCTTGGAGTGGAGCATTTATGACTACAAATCCTCCAACAGCACCAGTGATAAACTGTGCTTTGGGGTTGTTCTTTTTTCAAATGGGAAGAATGAATTAAAAACTTGTCAGCTCCACAAGGCTACAGAATCTCTGAAGGAGCAGGAGCTGATTGCAGTAGTGCTGGGTTTGTACCCTGTGGTTTGTAGCACTGTTCCCTGCTCTGCTCAAAATGATGATTATAAAGTACAGCTCTTGAAATTACACCATTCTGTTCCATTAGTCATCATTTTTTGCACTGGATATCTTTCAAATATTTGCTCTCTTCAGCTGATACTTTCCTCTGAGAAGTTTAATTGTCTAGAAAACAACCTAAGTACATATTTAAGGAAAACAGGCTGTATTTATGTGTTAGGGTTTCAGCTGCTGCAGCATTTTTTTCTCACATTTAGGCACGTTAGGAAGAGAAATGGTCCCTGCAGCTAAAAAAACTACAGCAAATGAACTCAGTGATGTTGAATGGTGGCACAAACTGATATTTCATGTGCTGTTTGTGGTGCTTGAGAAGCTGTTCCAGACATGGTTAATGCTCCAGGCTGGGCTTGTTAGCACAGGGCTGGGGGGTGTGGGGTGTTAATGAGTGACCTGCTGTGCGTGCAGCACAACGTGGACATCACCACCTGCTCATGGCATTAAAATGAGCCTTGACCTTTATTATAATACAGATTTTAATGGTACAACATTGAAACTGCTCTGAGTTCCAAGGGATTGTGCAGAGAACGTGTTCTCCCTCCCTGAGACACGGCTTTAATGGGCTTCAGCAAGAGAGAGACTTGGCAACCAAATGATTTCCCTGTCTCACATCAGCCACGGGGAAGGTTGTGCAGAATGACCCAGCAGCCCTGGGAGCTGCTGTGCACAGCTGAGAATGTAAAGGATGTGGCTGAGAGAAGTTGGTTGTAAAAGCAGAAAAGGTGAAGGTTTTATGGAGATGATATTTAGACGTAGGCAGGGCAAAACCCTGTGTAGGGTTCAGCAGAACATTTCTTGACTTTCCTATGCAAAATAGATTTTATTTCTGGGTATCTCAATCTTAATGCACAAAAGTAATGTTCCTACAACTATGTAAAATGAGTAACACTTGGGACTGGATGCAGAAATTACAAAAATCCCCCATCTTTTTCTGTTCTATGTTAAATTTAACTATTCCTGGTCTTTGCAAAGGCCTCATTGATCTTTGCAGAGGATGAGATACAAAATTCACCATTGATCTTCTGGGATTGTGCAATTCTCAGCGGCCTGGATGGTTCTTAATTAGATACAGAAATTGTCTTTAATTCCCTTAAATTGTTCTGTGCTGCTACTATCAGGTGTTGAGCAGCTCCTAAATTTCTCTTATGGTGAATAAATGGGCTGATATCCAGGAGCCAAGTGCTGTAAATCCCACTGCCACGAATCTTCCATCCATCCAGAGGAGGAGCTTCTGAGTTCAGAGGATCTGAAGGATTTTGAGAAGCTCTGGGAATGAGTCATTTTAAGATTACAGGGACTTGGAGCTCCAGAGTCCTTCAGTTTTACTGCTTTCCTTTAGTCCTGTGCACCACTGCCCAAAGAAATATATGGAAATGTTAATTTTGAGGCTGAAAAATGGGTAGACAAAAACCCAGCAATCTAAATGCAAAAAAATCAGTAGGGTAATTTTAGGATGAAGAAAAACATTGAGATACCAAACTCATGCAAGGTAGGAGAAGCATTTTTCACTCTGTTTTTGGCTGATTGCAAATATAACAAAAATTTCTAAGGACTTTTCCTGCAGCTCTTGTCCAGCAGCCTCATCTTCCTGCTCCTTATAACTGGGATTATTTTTGCAATAACCTGGAATGTTACTGGGAAGAGTCTCCCTCTCTCCCATCCTTCAACAAATGCAAAACAAAGAAAATAATTTAATATTTAATTTTTTTCCTTACTGTTGTAACATAAGGATTACAAGAAAAATTATATTAAAAAAATCAATGAAATTTTCCCAATAATGCTTTTTTTTACATACTCACAGGCATTTAAAATGGGAGGGAAAGTTCAGGTTTTGCTTGTGGGAAATATTCTGGGTGTAGTTGGGGTAAATCTGTGTTTCTCCTGCCTCTGTCACATCTTCCTATGTTTCCTCAGAGCCACCTGAGCACTGTGAACGTGGGTTTATAGATAATCTATCAATGAAATAAGAAAAACATTCCTCCCTGTGGATGTAGCAGTCTGTAGTGCTGGGAAGTGCAAGCCTTTGATGGAGAAAGCAGCCAGGATATTTTCCTTAGTGAGTGAGGATTGTTTGATTGAGCGCCTGTGCCCTGGAGTGTCTGTGTTAAATTAGAGGATGGAATTTGCAATTTTTGCCACTGATCGGCAGGATCAGCTCTGTGGACTTGCATGGACATTGCCAAATCTGTTAAAATAAGTGTGTGGGGCTTGAATGGCTTTGCTGAATTAGTTCTGCTTTCATGGGGGCAATTCCTGAGCCACTGGGACCAGGATGTGGCCCCTGATTGTGACCTGCCTAGATGTGACTCTGAGATTGCCATTAAGGGGAGTGGGACTCATTCAGGTGTTCTGAGGCTGTTGGAAGCCACAGGGATCACCTGGATGTGTTTTGGGCTCCTCTGAGCAGTGTTAACAGCATCACTGCTCGTGGTCCAGGTGAAGCCTCAGACGTCCAAGGACCTTCTGCTTTTCAGCTTCAAAATTAATATTTCTATGTAGAAAGTTTGAGGAATGGTGCCAGAAATTGCCTGTGTGTGGGGCAGAAGTGGGGCTGTGATTGCAGGGAGATCCTGCATTCCTGGTGTGATCTGTGAGGAAAATCAGTGATCCTTGGACCATTGGCTGGGATAAGGGTTTGTGTGGCAGGAGCAGCCAGCCCTGCTGGGCTCTCAATGTTTGTGAAGGGCTGCTGAGAGCAACCTTGAGGCTGGAACAAAATATTTGTCTCTTTGGGACACAACTGAGCCGAGCAAACAGCAGCAATGTGATTTCCAAGGAATGCTCCTCCTGCTGAGGGATGTGTGGAAGAGCACACCTGGCACCTGCTCCTGCTGGGAGAGCTCCTGGGAAACTGGGGTGTCCTCGTTTAGGGCAAATTTGGGAGAAGACCTCCAAAGGGGCCCCTCCAGAAAGCAAACCCACACAGCCCCTCCTGCCAACTGGTTCGGGAAGAATTCCTCAGAGAGAAGTGGAAAGAACCTGTTTATTTAACAGGCACAGCACCCCCCAGCACACAAAATGAACAATACCAGATGACACTGCTCTGAAAAAGATGACAAATTCAGAAAGTCTCTCTCAGGGGTGGTCACTCTGTTCTCAGTCCCTCCAGCGCTGAGGCAGCTGCTGCCCAGAGTAGGCCCCGCTAGGCCACAAGGTGCAAACTCTCGGTGTTCCCAGGCCCCAGTCCTGAGCAGGTTCAAGTTGGTTCAAAAAAGGAAAGAAGAAACAGTCCAGGAAGAAATGTGGACTGTTTAGCTAAACTAGCTAATGAGCAGAAGCAAGAGCAAGCAGAAGCAAAGCAGAAGCAAGAGAGCAAAGCAAAAAGCAAAAGCAAAAAAGCAAAAGCAGCACCATGTACTGCCTTGTCTCTGTGTCCCGCCAGCCGTGGGAGAGTGGCTGATAGCAAAATCAAAAAACAAAACTTCCACTCTTTAGAGCCTGTCTTAAAGGCACAGAACATGATATCCACATAAACAGAACACATGAATGGGGATACAAGCATCATAATGTCACCCTAGGACATGGGGAAGGAGCTGGGGTTCCTGCAGGGGGAAGGGGATTCCCTCAGCAGTGCTGGGTCAGGCTGAGTCTCTCCAGGACTGGGCAGGAGCTGCTGCATCTCTGGTGCATTCCAGGACTTCTGATCCCCTGTACCAGGAGGATTTGAGGCTGGATGTGGGTACAGGGGCTGTCACTGTGATGCTTCAGCCTTGAAAGCTGCTGCTTCACCTCAGAGAGGCTTTAAACTCTCCCTTCTCCATTTTGCTCGAAGAGGAAGATGCAATTCCGGTGTTTTTCCTGGATTAACCCCAAAAGCCATATCCCCTTTCCCAGGCTGTCTTCTGTGGGTGTCTCATAAGCATTTCCCACTGGGACCAAACCCTTGGCTCCTGGGAATGGGCTGAGGTTGAAGTGGCCTTCTCTTTGTTGGAGAGAGCTGTGTGATGGACATCTTTGCCACCTGTATCCTCCCAATTCCTCTGGAAAGTCCTTTTGCTAAGGGCCCCTCATTGCTGCTGTGGGATGAAGCTCCTTGAAGGAGGTGTCTCCTGCCAGGTTGGTTCTGCTGGCAGCCCTCTCCCAATGGGAGCAGCTTCTGGGGAAGGAGGGGTGGCAATGCTGGGAGGGCCCCATGGTGCATCTGACTCCATGGGTATCAGAGGGCTAATTAATGACTTCATTGTACTAGATTATTCTATACATCTATAACTGAGCCTGCCAAGCACTCAACCCTGCACACAACTGCTCTGAATCTCATGACTGTCCACTGACACACACACACCTGGCCCTGAGAGGCCAAGGAAACAAAACACCCTCACTTTTGGTAAACAATCTCCATGTTGCATTCCGCTTTTGCACAAACACAGGCACAGCAAATGATAACAATTGTGTTTTCTTTCTCTGATGTTCAGAGAATGTGAAACCCAGGAATATTCTCGGGAAGAATTGTGCCTTGGTTTTCTCTGTGAGGGGAAATGTGGGGCTACAGAAGGGCAGCTGCTGCCTCAGTGCAAACCATGAGGAGTATTTGGTCTTCCTGAGAGGGAACAGGCAGGAATTTAGTGTCCCTGGGCTGTGGCTCAGTGATGTTCAGTGGGGTCTGGGAGCCATCCCATCAGTCTGGGCTGGTCACTGTGCAGTGGGAGGCTCTGGGGAGGTCCCACCACTCCTGTGGCTGCTTCCCAGGAGCTGCTCCTGGTTCCTGAGCTGGGATGAGCTCCCGTGGAAGAGGTTCTGCTCAGTAATTTCCATCTTTAGCAATGAGGGAGAGCAGATCAGGAAGAGTTATTAGGCTCTGAGCAGCATTCAGGGGAGGCTTAGGGGATTAAGAGTGCATGGCAGGAAGAGCTCAGGGAGCTGAATCCAGCAGGGCTGAATCCAGCAGGGCTGAATCCAGCAGGGCTGAGAGCTGGCCCTGGGGGACCCGGGATCAGCAGAGCTGTCCTGGGCTGGGCTGCAGCACCTGGAGCTGCCCAGCCTGGGGAGGGACCCTGCTTCCAATGGGCCCAGTCCTGGGGCATCCTGGTCTCCAGGTGCTTCATTGAGGCTGGCTCAGACTCATCACCACTGGTGGTTCTTCACTGGACAATAAATATATTTTTATATATATAAATATACACAAATACATGCATACATATACATATTTTAATAATATAATATAATATAATATAATATAATATAATATATATGTGGAAGGGACCCACAAGGATGCTCAAGTCCAGCCCCTGGCCCTGCACAAACCAATGGAAATTTTCTAATTTTATCCTGGCTTCAAACCAGAGGGACAGCTCCACAAGGGAATTCTGTTCACAGCTGTGTTTGTCACGTTGCAGTGAAGCTCCTTGGCCCAGCAGCTCTGTGTTTCTGCAAGGCCAAGGAGCCTGATGGGGTCCAGCAGGAAGGATTGCTTTGGGGTTGCTGGGGTTTCAGTTCCTACACTGAAGGGAGGTGTTCTGGTGCAGTATCCTGACATGGATTATCTTGGATTATGTGACCCTGCAGCAAAGGTCTTTGTCAGAGCTCACAAAGAAAACACCAAGCTGCAGGAAAAGCAGAATCACAGGGGGCTTTGCCAGCTTTAATGGTTCTAGGATAGAGCCCAGCCATTCCCCCAGCAGTGCCAAGGCCACCACTGCTCCTTGTCCCAGGTGCCACATCCCCATCCATGGCTTTGGACACCTGAAGAGACAGGGATTCCCCCTGCCCTGGGCAGCTCCAGCCAGGCGATATATCACAGACATCTTTTATAAAAAATCCTTTCCTTAGGATTTTTCCTCCTGAGAAGTTTGGAGGCCTCAGGAACAAAATGTAAACAATGATTATCTGCTGCTGTGGAATGCAACAGGTGCATCTGGGATTGGTCTCATGTTGGTTGTTTGTAATTAATGGCCAATCACAGTCAGCTGGCTCAGACAGAGAGCCAAGCCACAAACCTTTGTTGTCATTCCTTCCCATTCTATTCTTAGCCAGCCTTCTGATGAAATCCTTTCTTCTATTCTTTTAGTATAGTTTTAATGTAATATATATCATAAAATAATAAATCAAGCCTTCTGAAACATGGAGTCAGATCCTCATCCTTTCCCTCATCCTCGGACCCCTGTGAACACGGTCACAGTGAGGATGCTGAGCCTTTGCAGCCTGTGTCACTGTGCTGTGCTGCTGCACCCTCTCCTCCCCTGCCACCAGGGCAGCATCTCAGCCTCTCCTCCTGGGCTGCAGATATTTTTTACCAGGGTCATTCTGTTTCTTTGCTGCAGGATATGTCTGCACACATTTCTGCCTCTTTGCCAAGCAGTTTCAGCTTTAGAGGCCTGAAAATGGGTCAGCTCACAGCTGTGCCATGGAGTATCTAAAGCCTCTGGTATTACAGCCTGGTCACAGTATTTATTTACTTTTTAGCAATGCTGGCAAATATATAGATATTTTCTGCAAAAGTAGGTGCATGAAGATTTCATGCAAACACATAATTCCTCTGTGTGTTCAAATCCCTTGGGGAGCTGGGACCCTCACCCTGACTTGGTGCTGCAGCCCCAAATCCTGTGGCTCATTTCAAAGCCAGGAGGGATTTAGTGCAGGGGAATGAGCCATGCCCTGTCTGCATGGCCCACTGCACAAACCAGGCCTTGGAGAAGCTTCAGACCCAGATCCACTGGGCTGAAACTGCCTGAGAGTTTCCATCCAGGGGACAGTGAATATTTTTAAAAAGATAATACCTTGAAATAATCCTGTGCGTGCTTTGCTACCAGCACTGTGGATCTCTGTCTCTGTGTGCTGTACCTGGCTTTATAAACACTGCTCTACTTGGCTTTAAAACTGGGGCAGGTTTTCCCCATCTTACCTGGGAGGAGAAATCCAGGGAAATTGTTCTGGGATCCTTTATGGCACACAGGGAAGCAGAGATTGGTGTCAGTTCAGGATGCCCCAGGTCCAACCTAGGAAAGAAGTGCTTGGTTCTGGAAGCCCCATGAGTCTTCCTCTCTAGTCTCCTTTGCCAAAGCCAGATTTAATCTCAAAGTCACAGCAATCTGTATTTTTCCCTCAAGACTTGTGCCAGAACATTTCCTCCAGGTAAGGATCAGGAGCACAGGTTACACTGAAAATGGCAGTTTTGCCTAAAAGCAGCATAAATTGAAATACTTACCTCAATTTAGACTTCTAAAACTGTGGCCCAGCATCATCTTCACCCCTTTTGGCCTTCCCAAAAACAAGTTTGGGAAGGAGGAGACTTTGAGCATATCTGGATAATTTTTGTCTGAAATAAACTGCTTCAAATAAAGCTGTTGTCCTTTTGCAGAAGGATCAGAAGTCTTTTGATAGAGACAAAAGCCTGTCCCTGGTTCATTTTATTCTCTCACCAGAGTGTTTGTTAACCCTGGTCACCTCCATCTCTCTTATAGCATGAAGTGCTGTTATTTCTCAGAAAACACTCAGGAGGGACTGAATGTTCTTCAGTTTACAAGGAGCTGCAAAGAGGTTCAAAGAAAATGTCTTGTCTGCTGTTCAAGAGGAAGGGTTTTATCCCATAAATAGCTAAATCAGAGAGAGGGTGATGCTGTGGTGGCAGGCTGGAAATGAAGGTTTGATTTCCTCTGTAATGAGACCTGCCTGGGTAACCTCCCATAAATGCAAAGCTTACAATAGCTCAGCATGCAGTGATTTAAAAGCATATTAATTAGAGCCTTTATTAATCTGCAAATGTTTCAGTTTTGATTGTACTTCGCAAACAAAGATTATTCTTTACAATAAGACTTTTGTACAACAAGACTTTTCTTTCTTTTTTGCCTTCTTTACAGTGGAGGCAACGTTCTCCTTTTGCTGCCAGGGGAATGCAGCGTGTGGGAATGGGATGGGCAGGGACTGAGCCCAGAAATTCCTGGATTGATCCCAAAGTTCTGCCCTGGGCAGTGCCCAGAGAGCCTGTGGGGTCTCCTCCCTGGGATTTCCAGAGCTGTGAGGAGTAGGATTCCTTCAGCTCCCCAGGAAGATGCTGAGAGCTGGAGCCAGGCTCAGGGGTGCGTGCACACTGAGCACCCTGTTCATGTCACCTCCTCAGGGACAAACTGAACTAAACCCCCCCTGGCAAATCCTGCACCAGTGAGCAGCAGCATTTCCCACTCCTGTCCTTGTCTCATGCTGCTGTTTTGAATGAAAAAAACACAGAGATTTGCATGTTCATCATTGTGGGTGTTCAGCAGCTGCTCTGGGATGTGCAGCTGGAAAAGGAGGGGTTTGCAGTGTCAGGTATTCTGGGTTTTCATCTACCAAAGTAGGTGAGGTAGGGGCTGAGCAGGATAAATAATTGAGCGTTCCTCATATAAATATAACAGCTGTGAGTGTTTGTTTGGAATGTCATAGAGAGCTGCAGAATATACATCAGAGGGAGAGAATCCTCAGTGGGATTAATCAAAATTCTGTTTACAGAGTGTTGACTTAGGTTGGAAATGTGTGTAAGTGGGACAAGTATCATGCTCTAAGTCTGTCTTAAGTGTTTAATACAATTATACTTTTACTGTGCTTTGTGTTATTACTGTATTATCCAGGTTCCTGTATTATCCAGACAGCATCCTTCCTCTGTCCTGGAGAATCCCAGCTGGACCAGGGCAGCAGGAGAGGCTGGGACCCCCCAGGGCAGGGACAGGGGGCTCTGCAGCCTTTGAGTGAGCTGAGCATCACAAGTGGGGCTGCTGTGAGCAGGCTGAGCTCCCCCACTCAGCCCAGTTATTTATTGGTTTGTACTTCAAATTAGTGCAGGTCTTCTCTGCCTGACTCTAATTGGAAGGTGCCTGAGGGTATGGAAGCTGAAGCCATGTCAGCCTGGTCTGACAGCAGCTGTAACAATTTCCTCAGGAATAACCCCAAATTCCAGGTGGGTGCTGCCTCCCATGAAAGCAGCAGGTGATAGCTGTCATCACAGAAGGATTCTGAGCAAGGCATCATTTAGCATCCATAGATCTGTTGCTTGAATTAAATAAAATACATTTTTTTGGCAGCTCTTTGAAATACAATTAGATTAGAAAACATCTGAGGAATAGTTGGACAACAGCCTGCAGTCAAATAAAACAATCTTTCTGCAATACTGATCTCCAAAAAGGCTCCAAAGAAGAAAAGAAAGGGTGTTCAGCTATTAGAATTAAAATTCTGTCTTGGTATAAAAGCCACACAAGGAGCAAGGGAAGGATTTTCAGTGAGTGTGGTTTTTTTGAAGCAGAATTGCCATTTCCAGTGGCTGAGCCCTCAAGGAATTCCAGCTCATTGTTCCAGCTCTGTTCCTTCTGCCATTCCCACCCCAAAGGCCATGGCTGGATTGCAGTGCCTGCAGTTCCAGAAGGGAATTGCAGCTGGAATTGCCACCCCACAGGCTTTACCTGACCCTAAAGCACACAGGTGGATTTTTTTCATCTGCCAAACATTGAGGGTTCTGACAGCTGGGGTGGAGGTACAGAAATGGTTTTGAAATGCCAAATTCTGTCATGCTGGAACGTATCCCAGCTCTGGGTTACAAAGCAACATGGATTTATTGGTGGTCAGAAAGAGGTGGCACTAAAATTAGAATTAATTAGCATGGATGCAGTTCAATAGTGAAGCTTTGGCGTCAGGGCTGGAGGAGTTACTGGGAGAGAAGGGCTGGGATGAGAGCTGAGATGAGAGCTGGGATGAGAATTGGGCACTGGCACCTCCTCAGCTCCAAAACAGGGGCAGACTCCACTCCTGTGCTGGTTGCCAAGGGAAGAAATGACCTGCCATACTCTGTTACAGAACCAATTTCATAAAAGTCAGGGAAATAAGTAAGGAAATAACATGTTAAAAAAAAAAAAAAGAAAGAAAACTAAACCCTACTGTTCTAGTGATGTGATAGAGTTGAGAAAAATAAGCCATCCAAGAAACTTGAATAAGTTTGAAACAGGCTTTCAAATCATCCAGCTCATTTCAGCCCATCTCCTTTCCTAGAAGCATTTCTCTAATGAAAACACTTTCCCTGCCATTAGACTAATTTTCACTTTCTGGTTGGCCTGTGCCTCAACCCACTCAGAATAATGGGCTCCTCTGGAATTTGAATTCCAGCACTGAGCTTTAGCCCTGCCTGACACAAATGTGGTTTGGGAATCTGTAACCTGGCAGTGCTGGGGTGGACTTGGAGAGCAGGGGGCAGAAATGTGAAGCATCTCATGCACCCAGGATAAAATCCTGCTCAGAGAGAGCCCCAGCCTGCTCTGGGCTGTCCAAGGGACAGCTCCACATGGATCCCTTGGAAGTGAGGAGGTGGCTGTGCACTTTCACTGCATCCAAGGAAAACTGACCTAGGGACAGGAGCTGTGGGATGCAGCAGTGGCAGTGGGACAGGAGCTCTGGGATGCAGGAGTGAGTGGGACAGGAGCTCTGGAATTCCAGAGTGGCAGAGGGACAGGAGCTGTGGGAATGGAGCAGTGGCAGTGGGACAGGAGCTGTGGGAATGGAGGAGTGGCAGAGGGACAGGAGCTGTGGGGATGGAGCAGTGGCAGTGGGACAGGAGCTGTGGGATGCAGCAGTGGCAGTGGGACAGGAGCTGTGGGATGCAGCAGTGGGACAGGAGCTGTGGGATGCAGCAGTGGCAGAGGGACAGGAGCTGTGGGATGCAGCAGTGGCAGAGGGCCTGGGGTTCCAGCAGGACTCTGGCAAACCCAGACCTAGCAGGTTTTGGGGCTGAGCCACTCCTCAGACCCAGCCCCGAGGCTGGGCCCCTCCTGCTGTGGTTTTGATGGGTTGTTCTCACTCCATTCCTGCTTCAGAGGGCTGGAGCATGAGCCAGTGCATTGAATTCTGTTTGTTTCTGATGGATCATCACCTTCTCTCCTTTGGGAATTGGGTGTTTCACCTGGAAGGAGCATCATTGCTTTGTCTCTGCCTCCTCCTGTTTGTCACCTCCCAGGTGGCACCTGCACTGCTCCCTGACACCCAGGGCTGATCCCACAGGGCACATCAGACCTCAGCTCTACAAAATCAGGTGATCAAAGCTGGTTTGGGCTTTTTCTCCCCTTTGGTTTTCAGCTTCTGCCAAAGAATTTTCCCTGTCAAGTCTGATTTTCGCGTGTTGGCAGCCTGGGTGTGTTTACAGGCTCAGGGGAAGCCTTGTCCATGTGCAGTGATGCCAGGGGAACGTGGGATGGATGCAGGGATGCAGTAAGCCCTGACCCCGAGTCAAAACAACCCTGCTGCTCGTGTCCCAGGTCCAGTCCTGCCTGTTCCAGCACTCCAGTGTGGTCAGGCTGGATTCCTCCATGCTGGAGAAGCTGCCTACGGGTGGGGGCCCTGCCAGCCTGTCATGGGGTCACTGAAGTTCCTCAATTCTGCTACTGATGCCTTCCTAGAAAGGCTCAGTTCAAAGTAACCTGTTACAAAGACACACAACACATGAAAGATCTGCTCCTTTTGACATGAAATTGCTTCACCCTCACTCACAGAAGCTTATTTTCCAGCGAATCTCTTTTATTGATCTTTTTTCTCTTCTTCTTCTTGAGGCTGCTGTAGTCAGTGATTTTATTCTAAAGCTTAGATTACTTCTGAGAGTAGCTCAGTAACACAGTGTGATTCATCACATTAGAATATGGAAAGGCTGGAAGCCTCTCCTACTGTGTATAATATGACAAGTACAAGTTTTAGATATGAAAAGGGCCTGGTAAACTCTGAATTTTGCTTTAGTGTTACCAATGTAGCAATTAAAACATGCAGGGGTTTTGCCTTCCTGTGGATGCCATGGTGGAGGTGCAGCTGCCAAAGGCAGAGGGCTGTTTGGGGCTGAGAAAAACACCAATCCCTTTTTTAAAAATTTTTTAAAATAGGGATGACAACACGGTGGTTGACTTCTAGTAGGGAAAAATGTCCTAAGGGCAAGTCTACTGTTGGGATTATGTAGGAGTCGAATGTTAAATCTTTGAGGTCAGTGTATTTGTAGGTTTAGTATCATTGGTGACCAATGGCTTTTAGGGTCAGATCGGGTTTGTTGATTTCGTCTATCATGTAGAGGATTCGTAAGGATGGTAGGGCAAGCATGACTCATTTTTTTAAATTTTAAATTTTAATAATAATAAAATGGTTATAAAAATAGCAATATCATTAGAGTGATAAAAATTTTGGACAGTTTGTATTAGGACAATATGAGACAATAGAAACAAGGAGTTACAGACACCTAGGTACCTATTTTCTGGGCAGTATTAGCCCGAAAAAGGACACACGTTAATAGAGGATTAACCCTTAAAAACAGTAACCTGTTGCATATTCATACATAAATGATGCATAAATTCCATTCAAACACAGGATTCTGTCTGGTCATCGTCAACTTCTCCCTCTTAATCCTAACTGGTGTCTACAGGGCTGAGTGAGGCAGGAAGAATTTAATTTCTTCTGATAGGCGAGCAATAAATTCTTTTTCTCTGAAAGATTTGGGTGTCCTGTGACTGCAATCTACCTTTAAAGAAAGGACTTGCACTATATTTAAGCGCAAGTCCTTTCTTTAAAACAAGTATCTTACATAGCATAGCTTCTGTTTTAATGTTCTGTTATAACCCAAAACTATATTTACACACTACTTAAGAAAATTAACACAGCATAAGTTTCTATAATATATAATATTCATTTTAATATTTGCAAAAAGCCAATCATAAAATACAGATTTTTCACAGGGGCTCTGGAGGAGCAACACAGAAAGCTGATCCCAGGCTGGCAGACAGTCCAAGTGGGCAGCTTGGTTTCAGTCAGTGGGGACACCCTGTCTGCCCCTGGGGCAGCAGTGTCCAGGTGACCTCAGAGATCCAGCCTGGCTCTGGCAAAATGGGTGAACCAGAGCTCCCAGAGCAGCTGGGTGTCACTGTCATATTTTCTGAAAAAATTCCTTTGCCAGGATTTCTTCTCCTGGGAAGCTGAGAAGCCTCACAAAAGAATAAAAGCAATAATTATCTTATTCTTTCTCCTGTATTTGCTGCTTTGGGATGTGGTCTGGAGATGGTTTACCAACTGGTCAACGTTTGATTGGTTTCATGTGAATTGTTCTTACTTAATGACCAATCACCATCAGCTGTGTTGGACTCTGAGGAGTCAGTCATGAGTTTTTCATTATCATTCTTGTTAAGCCTTCTGATGTATCCTTTTCTTTCTTTAGTATAGCATTCTTTAATATAATATAGCATCATAAAATAATAAATCAGCCTTCTGAGAACATGGAGTCAGATTCTCATATCTCACCTTTTCCTGGACACCCCACAAACTCAACAGCTGGGTAACCCCTGCCTGGCACCACGGGGGTGTCACTGCATCTGGGGACATTTGTAACTCAGTGTGACACAGCCCTGGTGGCAGCTGTCCCCTGTGTCACTGTCCCAAATCCCTGCTTTCCCCTTCCCTGCCTTGCACAGAGCTGTACTGCTTTCCAGGGCAGGGGCAGGGCTGCACCACTCCCTCCTGCTAAAGATCCAGGGGGAGCAGCTGGGAATGGACAGCCAGGGGTGACACTGGGCTTCTTGTGGGCATGGGGAAGGTGGAAAACACCAAGGGGAGGAAAAACTTATTTTATGAGAACTGATATGGTTTGGTCTCTTGGAGGCCTGAACAAATACATTTGAGCATAAGAGTGAACTTCATTTTCCTGGAATACTTTTAAGTCCATTTGGTGTGTATAAAAATGGTATTATTTGAAAACATCATGGTTTTTAACTTCATAAAAGGATGGGGAAAACTCACTGCAGTTTGACCTGTACCATCTCTTTACAATTCTCTTTAATATTTCCAGATTTCTGAAGGTGTCTGTTAGCCTCTGAAGCTTTCCAGGGACTCAAACTCCTGCTTTTCCCTTTTGCTGTCTCATAGTCTAAGATGAGGTGCTTCTAATTCCTTGTCTGCTATTGTAACAAGCAGCTCTGACTTCTCCTCCTTTGTTGGAAAATACAGAGTTCTGTTTTCCTGTCACTAATTTGTGTTCAGGGGTTTGCTGTGCCTGGGTTCTTCTCACCACGGCTTTCCCTGGGCAGGACCTGCCTTTCCCTTTTCCCTCCAGACTCTAGTCCTGTCCCTTCTGGGGGTGCTGTAAGATGAAGCTTTGCTCATCACTCTGCTCTTTTCCTGCCCTTTTGCACCCTGGCTGGCTCTTGCTGTTTCCCTGACTCTGCACAAGGTTAGGTGAAGATGACTCCACTTAAACCTGACTCTGGAGATCAGTGGTGCCTTACAGAGTCTGTGTGTGAGTGCAGACCTATGAATAAATAATGTCAGATCACTGGCACTCGGATTCTTTTCCTGCTTCCCTCAAGAATGCAGCTTTTTGAGCCCTGTGGTTAGTAGAATTCGAGTTAATAAATAATTGGGGTCAACTGAGCATCAAATCAATGAAAAGAGTGCAGTGACAGGTATCTAAAACTTGTCAATGATTGCAAGATTGCCATCTTCTGAAAAGCAATTAACATTTAAAATTGCTGGAGATGGGTGGCAGCTGGGGGTGAGGGATGCCTGGGTGTTTTTACCATTAATTTCTCAATGACTTTCAGATTGTTTTGGAAAACACACCTTGGTCCTCTTCACCTGCCTTCATTCACCAGTATTGACAGGACACAGATAACAACAAATTAGTATTTAAATGATTAAACTTCCAGTGCCTTTGCATTGATTATCTCCATCTCAAGCCTTCCTGCTGCACACTCCTCAGTTAATTTTCAGGGTAACTCTAAGATAAACACTCCTGTGGTTGTTTCAGCTGTGCCTGTGAAAATGGAAGGAATTATTGCATTGCTTCTAGGAATATCTAAGGCTCTTGAAAGAGAAGTTGATGGGGAAAAAAATGACTGGAGGAAGCTATGGATCCCTTTAATAGAGAGCTGATAACACTGATGGAAAGCAGAGAGGGAGGCAGGAAAGACTCACAGTCTCTTTGCACAGAGAGGATGGGCATTGAGATTTATGTTACTTGATACACTTCAGGGAGAGTTTATTAAAGCTGAATTATTCAATTACAGCATACTTGATTGAATGAACTGCTTTTGAAAGTGCAGGTAGCACCTTTGTTTTACATGGAGTATAAAATCAACAGCATTAATATTTATAGGAACTTGTTTTGTCTGAATGAAACTGGCTTCAAGTACCACTGGTTGACTGCTTTTAAAATTAAAAAAAATCATCTCACCAGTATCATTTGATGAGGAAAAAATTTAGTTATCTGTGCAAGCGAGTTAAGCTGGTTTATGGCAGATGGGAACAGTTCCCACCTGCCTTCTCTTTCGGGGTGCCTGCAGTAGGGCTGGGCAATATTGTTCCTTAAATTAATAAAAGCTTATTCTTGGCACTGATCAGTTCAAGAATCTGATTTTATCACAAATTACTGGACATAGGACCATTTAGAGTGAATAATAACAAGGAACTCTTGATCAATATCTAACAAGTCACAACCAATGAGTGGGGTTGCTTGGTTTTAGGTTGATTTTGCATTTATAGCAGGAATTTTAACCTACATGCTAAATTTAACTGTAATTAGTTAATTGCAGATGTGTTTAGCCAGAAGTTCTCTGCGTGTACAGGGCTTAAGGGGCTGATTCAGGAGTGCCAGGTTTGTGTCATGGTGGGGGAAATTCCCAAGGGCTGTAAGCATTTCAGGCCAGTGGCCAGGGATGGTTCCTGTCCCAGCCCAGAGGATTCCTCCTGCTGGATTCCTGGGAGCTGCATCCTGCAGGCCTTGTTAAATTTGAGAGTTTCCATCACTGCTGAGAGCCTGGCTGCTTTCCCTCAGATAACAGGGGAAAACTCCTTTCCACTCCTGTGGCTGCTTTGGGTTTTTAAACATTTTTCTTTTTAAATGTTTTTTTCTTCTTTTAAATCAGGATGTTTCATTTTGTAGAGCACCTAGGATGTTTGCCCAGCAGTTTTGCCTCGGCTTTGGTCTAGTGAATTTTCTGAGTTTTCCCTGTCACAGACATCTTTTATGAAAAATCCTTTCCTTAGGAGTTTTCCTCCTGAGTAGCTGAGAGGCCTCAAGAACAAAATGTAAATAATTATCTGCTGCTGTGGAATGCAACAGGTGCATCTGTGATTGGGCTCATGTGGTTGTTTCTAATTAATGGCCAGTCACAGTCAGCTGGCTCAGACAGAGAGTCTGAGACAGCTGCCTTTGTTATCATTCTTTTTCTATTCTTAGCTTAGCTAGACTTCTGATGAAATCCTTTCTTTATTCTTTTAGTATAGTTTTAATGTAATATATATCATAAAATAATAAATCAAGCCTTCTGAAACAGGGAGTCAGATCCTCATCTCTTCCCTCATCCTGAGACCTCTGTGAACATGGTCACATTCCCAGACAGAGCTGATAAAATTTTGTGAAGTTCTGAAAATCTCACCGTTTTTGGAGCAACTTTTTTCTGTGTTGATTGCAGAACGCTGGAATGGTTTGGGTTGGAATGACCTTAAAGCCCATCCAGTGCCATGGCAGGGACACCTCCACTATCCCAGGCTGCTCCAAGCCCTGTCCAGCTTGGCCCTGGGCACCACCAGGGATGCAGGGGCAGCCACAGCTGCTCTGGGCACCCTGTGCCAGGGCCTGCCCACCCTCACAGGGAGGAATTCCTAATTCCCAATATCCCATCTAAACCTACTCCCTGTCAGTTTGAAGCCATTCCCTCTTTTCCTGTCACAGCAGGCCCTTGTCCCAATCTCTGCCCATCTTCCTCATTGGCTCCTTCAGGCACTGGAAGGCCACACTTAATTCATTCATCCCTAATTAACCCAACCAGCCTCTTGCAGGCCCTGGCTCCTTAGTGCAGAGGTGTTTTTGACCTGCTGGGTTTGCAGAGCTCCCCACACCGAGCCCTGAGAGGATTGTCCCTCCACCCTGGGCCCTGACAGGAATGTCCCTCTCTCCCAGGCCCTGCTCTGCAGAGCTCCCAAGGGCCCAGCCTGACCCCAGGCTCAGCCATGAGGCTCAGATTTACACTGAATTTCCTCCCTGTCCCCACCACTGCCTGTCTTTCCCATGGATGTTTCCCTCTGCTATGTGTCAGGGTAGGATTAAGAGCTAAAGAAACTGCTAATTACTTAGTGGGATCAGCATCTGCTAATGAGCTGGGGTGCAGCAGTCCAGCGCTGGTCTGTAACAAATCTGCCTGCAGATAATTTGCTCAGAGCAGATTTTTGTCTGGGTGAGCCAGATCCATGTTTCACTTGAAGCAGTCACCTAATTAATGGCATTAACAGGGAGGGGTTTCACTTCCAGCAGGCAAAACCCCTCAGGTTCCTATTCCTGGCACAGGGCAGTGACTGCAGCCCTCCCGTGGACCAGTCTTAAAAGGGTTTTGGGCTTATCTGGAGAGAGAAACAAATAAAGGTGTTGATGTGAAGGTGATTATTTGAACACTTTTGTTGGCACCTTGTCCCACCAGCTGCAGGTGGAGTGTGGGTCAACATCTTCCAGGTCTAGACCTTGATTGTGCCAGTGATGTCCAAAGAAAGAATCTGGAAAAATGTTTCTCTCGTGTTGATTTTTAAGAAGTTTATCACCTTGATGCTTAAATATCAGCTTATTAATGGTGTGGCAAAAACCTGATGGGGGCCATGTCTCCCACACCTCCAGAGGACTGCTGGGTTCCCAGAGCACTTGGATGATGGAAAGTGGGCTCAAAGGGTAGCAGGAGGCCCCCATGCTGTCCCAGCATTGTGAGAGCTATTATCCACCTGGCTGGTGGCCAGCCAGCTCCAGAGAGAAGGCAGTAAAACCCCTATTTATGAGGAATAT
Source organism: Melozone crissalis (assembly GCF_028551555.1). Classification (NCBI taxonomy): domain Eukaryota; kingdom Metazoa; phylum Chordata; class Aves; order Passeriformes; family Passerellidae; genus Melozone; species Melozone crissalis. The sequence goes on along the minus strand of NW_026535807.1, from coordinate 20,763,183 downwards.
TGCTGTAGAAAAGTGTAATTTGTAGCACTACATGAGCTGATTACAGTCATTGAAAATCCAAACAATGCAGGAACACTTGGCTTAAGAAAAGAAGCATTAAGAGCTTAATACTTCCAAGCTGTCAGAGGAGTGACCCAGGGAAGGCAGCTGGAGTTTGGTCTGTATGGATTGGGAGCCACAAAGTGGTGCTGCCTTAGACATCTGCATGCTCTGGGCATTTCTGTCCTGTGCTCTAAGTTGGAGAACCACTGAAAGCACTTGAGAAGGCAGAAAAAATCAGCAAAAATGTAAAAAACTCCAACATAATGTAAATAATTAAAGCATAAAATTAAACACCCCTGATGCTTTGTTATTTCATGCCTAGTTAGGCTGAGCTTGTCATAACCTCTAAAAAAGCTTTTGATTTCTAATGCTAAATAGGAATTCAGGAATTTGTATAGCTATTATATTTCATATGGTAATACTTCTGTGTAGTTCACTGTTATATAAATTGGTATAAAAAACTGATAATACAAGAAGTGTATTAAAAGCTCAGATCTATATTTCTCTTACCCATGGAAATCTTTGCCAGAGGCAGCATTAGTATTTCAAGTCAATCACCTGTCCCAGCAGCACATTTGGAGAGCTGAGGATGCACTGAGCTGAGCTCTTTTGTTTCTTAGTACAGGGAGATGGCCACACTCCAAAGGAATTGGCTGGAAAACAGCAGCATAAAAGAACTTTTTCCTATTTTTAGGTGATTTTTTTCCCCAGTGAGCCATAACCAGCATGGTTTGGGGAAAAACTTAAAATTGGAGAAAACCCTTGTGGTATCAGCCACGCTTCTCCCAGCACTTTCTAGTGAGTGATGGATGGACATGAAGGTCAGTGATCCCACACCTCCCAGATATTTTCCAAGCAATTTGTATTCTCTTGTGTAAAACTTCTCTCTTTCTGGGCAGAAACACATCTAACTGCAGGGCTCACCCTGCCTTTGAAAGGTTCTGTGGGAGCAGTGATCCTGTCTGGCTTAGACACTGGTATCTCTTTTTTTCCCATGTGCATCAGCAGGGGAGATGAAATTCTGAGTTCCTAGAGATGAGTGAAACCAGCAAAAATTCTGAGTTCCTGGAGATGAGTAAAACCAGCAAACCCTTGAGAGGGCTTGGAGGCTCTGTAATACTTTTGGGAAAATATGGTACAAAGTAATTTCCTTTTGATGTTATTTTATCTTTTGCTGTCTCATTATGATGGATGTTGAGCTGGGTCAGAAGCCCAAACTTCCCACAACTGTACCCAGTGGAGTGATGGAGATTTCTATCCAATTAAATTCCTTGTTCTTTCCCTTTGCTTATTGCTCCTCTCAATGTCATTCTGGGGAGCTCTACATACTTGAGGCATGTCAAAACCACAAGTTTAAGTTATGTACACCACAGGTCAGTTCTCATTCACTGTGCTCTCCATCTTTTATCTCCCTGCTCAGAAAACCCTCTGAGGAATATTCATATTGTCTAACTTGGCATTAAAATAAACACTTCAGCTTCATTACTTTCACACACTTGATTTAAATACTTGAAGTGACTGATGAATTCTAAATTATGTTCAGCTGCACAGAAGCTTTACTGAAATTTTATAGAACTGGAGTTTGGGTCAATGGAATTAACTAAAGCCATTTATTGGTCAAGACATGGTGTTTTATGGAAAACATTACTGTGAAAGGGAGATGACAGCTTTGGATGATCCAGCACACATATTCCCGTGGCAGAAGCCTGGGAGGTGCTGCTGCCAGAGCACCAGTGAATGCTCATTACACGTTTCAGGGAATGAGTGTTTGCTGCTGCTCACCACAGCTGCAGAGTGTCTGAGGGCAGTTCCCAGGCTGGCAATGGATTCAAGCTCCTTTTCCAAAGAGAGGAAACAAGGCATGGCTCACTCTCATTGTTTCATATCCATCATAACCCCAGCTCAGGACTGAGCGTGAAGTTTCCCATTTCCCTGCCCCTGGCTGGAGCTCACAAGGATTCTTCCCTGTGCCAAGGATGCGTTAGAACTTCAAACTGCCCCATTTCCATCCAGTCCCTGCTTACCTTTGCCAATTCATACCTATTTCTGCTAATGAAATGATGCTTTTTCACTGCAGTAGTATTTTCTCTGTCCTGGGAAGCAAATTTTAAAAAATAACACTGTAATATTTTGTGCCATTACAAATAAGTGAGTGAAGATGAAGATGGACACTTGATGTATGTGTGGTTGACACATTTGATATATGAAGTTTTGCTGCATTTCAGGACATTGTAGCTGCATTCAACAACTTATTACCTCAAGGAGTTGAAGTTCATCACTCTTTACAACACTTTTTTCAGCCTCTGAAATGCATCAAGGGCACTATGGTAATGGTTTATTGTGCTGTGAAAAGGGATCGATTTTTATAATGCAGTTACAGCAATTGGGGTGTCTCAAGGCAGCTCTCAGCACTCTCTTGCAGTCACACATTGGAGAGTTTGGGTTTCAGAGGCTGTAAAAAACAAAACAAAATAACCCAACTCAAAAAACCCCTACAAAATGAAAAAAAACCCCTCCAAACCAAACCCCAAACAAACCACTCTGGCTGACAAAATTTGGTGGTCCTGATTTATGGACTATTCTTCCATAAGGAAAAGGCAGCATAAAGGTTGGTTTGCAGAGCTTAATCAGGAATTGGACCAACACTGCAGCTCTTGGCATCCATCAGGTCAAAAACTGGATCTGCTGCTCTTCTTTATTTTAATAAGAGTTTGACTAGTTTCCTTTTGGATCAGAACAGCTGGTTCTGATCTTAAGTTTACTGATGGAGTTCTGTAGTTGTACAAATTTTGAAAACATTTACATCTTTAAACCTCAAAAATACCTTGAATTTCTAGGTGTTTTCATAAATACTCGAGTACTTTTCCTTAATTTCCTCAGTTTTTTTTTCCTCACAGAACATTCAAGCAGAATTTTCTGCTGAATGGACTTAAAAGTTTCCCAACTGTAGTTCATAAAATCATCACTCAGACCTTACTGTTTCTGAAGCAAAGTTTTGATATACTCACTTTTGCCATGCTAAAAACTTTTCTGAGTGTCTGAGAAAGCCCAAACTGGTCCTGGAAAATGGTGGGAGATAAATGAATGTGCTCAATTCACCTGTGTTGGCTTTCTGGGTCTGTCCTACCTGACCACAAGGAGCTTGTAGGTGCCAGAAAATATTGGAATTTTAAAGTAGAAGCTGTTGCTCATTCCCTGCTGGTTTCTGATGAACAGGAAGAAAAATTGCCTGGTGTTTCTCTGAGCATTGGTGAGAGCCTCAAATTACCAGAAGGGCTCAGAGGAGTGCTGGGGTAGTGAATTGAGGTAACTTCCAGAAGGTTTTTGAGTCAAGCTAACCAAAATCTGGGATTGGAAGCTGTTGGTAGATGTTCTCTGTGTAGCTGCAGCTTTCTTCATGTGATTCCCAAAGAAATTTCCTGGGAATCACAGCAAGAAGCCTCAAAGAAGAGAAAACAATTCTTATCTCTATTCTCTGCTCCTGTTGTTTTGCACATGTGGAATGTGTTAGGAAGATTGTTTACCTGAAGGGAGTTCTTAATTGGAGTCTGGTGATGGCTGTTTATATTAATTGGCCTGTTGGGTCAAAGCTGTGTCCTGGCTGTCTCTGACGGTCTCAGGTGTTCCTTTAGTATCTATCTATGTATAGATATAGTATAATACCGTATCTCTTTAGCCTAATTATAATATAGTATTAATGTAATATAATATGGCTTTAATAAAGCATTTGCTCAGCATTCTGAGTCCTTGGAGTCAGCTGCCAATCATTCCCAGATGTTGGGGTTGCCCTGTATCCGATGGTCTCTGGCCATGTCCAGGAGAAACCCTGGGCTGCAGGGACATGGGCATAGCTTCTACAAGGTTTTTGTGTGAAGTTAGCTAAAATTTGGGTTTGGAAGGTGTAGGTGGGTGGTGTCAGGTGCCCTGCTCAGGAACAGGGATGGAGCTGCCCTGCTGGGTGGGTTTGTTCTCGGTGCTGGGGCTGGGATGGAGCATCAGGAGCTGAGTGGGTCCCTCTCGCCCCAGCTCCTTTCCCAGGGTTTCTGTGATGTTTTTGTGATTTTTCTGCCGGCGCTGCTCTCATCCCCTCCGGCACACGGCTTCCCTGGCAGAGCAGGGATCTCTAACGAAGGCAGACATTGCCCTCTCCTGGATCCTGCACGAACCGTAGAAAATGTGGGAAATGCTATCCCAGTCTCTCCAAATCCATCCTCTCTCTGCCCTGCCTTCATCCCCTCCCAGCCTTGAGGAACCACAGGGATTTAATAGAAGGTGTCTGGTGAGAGAACGGCGTTTAGGGGGACAAAATGATTTAATTCAAAGCATTGTCTTAGCAAAACTCCTCAAACAAGGGACTCATCTGCTGACTCACCAGCAGGGTTATTTCTGATGGAGTTGTGCTTCAAGCAGCATTGTTTTTAGCAGAAAACAATCTGCTCATCTGCCTCCCTTCAGCAGATGCTTTGTGTGAGAGAATACTCAACTTATAAAAAGTTTAATAGGATCCTTGGGATCGTGGAGCATGTGCACACCATAAATACCTTTCAGTTAAACAGGCTGGGCTTTGAAGGTTCCCATTTGGATGTTTTGCTGAATATCTGGCATTCTTTTTTAGAATGAACTTTAACTAGTGGACTGAAATATTTTCTATAGACTGTGTTAAGATCTCTTTCTGTGGGGAAAGAAAAAAATCTGCTATAGGTAAGAGAAATGTTTAGAAGATGATGACAATATTCCTCTGAAACATCTATTATTGGAACCTGCCAGGTTGTTTAACTTCTGAGGAACATGGGCTTGGTGAATAGCCTTCAATCAGCAGCTGAACAAAATAACTGCTTTAACAGCAGCTTTTTGTACTGAAAAGGGGGGGAATAGCATTTCAGCAGTTCCCTGAGCCTCCTGAGAAGCTGTGTCTGTTTTGTTCAGGATCTCTGGCAGCAGGGATAGAAGTTTATTCTGATGCAGCGGGATCTCACTGGTTTGCTTCATTCTGGTTTGAAAATATCTGACATTTTCATACTCTCTTAAGTAGAGCAAAGTGAGTACTTGTAAAAACCTCCACAGGCACTTTGGTATGGGAATTGCTTCTGTTAGAACAAAATGCTTCCACATCTGATCCTGCTCCAAGCAGCAGCAGAAGGGAGGGTGGGAGTAGAGTGGAAGCAGCAAACCCCTTCATAACCACGTTTCTAATTTTGAGACCACCAAAAATAACCACATTGAGGACATGGTGAGATAGGCTTTGTGCTGGACATCTCCAAGCTATTAAACAAAACAGAAAAAAACCCAGCAAAACAAAAAAACCCCAAGGATGAACTCCAACACCTTCTACCTTTGCATCCAGACAGATTTTATGTGTATTCTATTTGCTACAAACCTCTCTCCTTGCACCATCCATCTGCAGGGACTGCACCTCTTAAAGGCAGGATTTTTGGCCAGCCAGTTGCAGTACCATCATGCTGAATTGCTCTGTCTCTAGAAAACTCATTCACCTCTTAATCTCTGAGGTTTCATAGTTTTATGTACAGCAATTCTTTCTAAAATGGAGTCACAGATTTTTATTAACCTCCTATAGCAAGGATCATCATGAATGAACAGTCCTGCATTATATGAGCTGAGTTATTGCCACTGAAAACTTTGAAACCTTGCCTTAAATTCTACATTTATCTAATATGTTCACTGAACCCTTAAGATTTGGACAGACACACACTATGCAAATACTTTTTATTTAGAAGTAAATTTTTAAACTGCATTTTTGCCATTTACAGATGTTATTCTCATCTAGAAAGTGATCCCATACAAGTTATGACAGGTTCCACTTTTTGCTTGTTTGTTTATCAGAATGCTGTGTAACCCCGTGCAGGGAAATACTGTTACCATCAGCTTTTTTAATCAGTCTGTGTCACAGACACATTTTATGAAAAATCCTTTCCTTAGGATTTTTTCTCCTGAGAAGCTGGGAGGCCTCAAGAACAAAATGTAAACATTGATTATCTGCTGCTGTGGAATGCAACAGGTGCATCTGTGATTGGCCCATGTGGTTGTTTCTAATTAATGACCAATCAGTCAGCTGGCTCGGACTCTGTCCAAGACAGAAGCTTTGTTATCATTCTTTCTTTTTCTATTCTTAGCTTAGCTAGCCTTCTAATGAAATCCTTTCTTCTATTCTTTCAATATAGTTTTAATATAATATATATAATAAAATAATAAATCAAGCCTTCTGAAACATGGAGTCAGCTCCTCGTCTCTCCCCTCATCCTGAGACCCCTGTGAACATGGTCACAAGTCTAGGCTGCGATTTTGGGGTAGAAAGCACTGAAAAAAGGATGAGCTCCTGCCTAAAGCTTGGTCCTTTTCATCCTTTTATGTTTGTTAAAAATTCCCATTTTGCTCATTTTGGCTTTGCACCTTTCTCGCCCCCAAGAAGTTCGGACAGAGGTTGATCCTAAACCAGCTCTGGTGTTGTCAATGGATTGTGTCCCCAAAATGAAGCTTCTGGGCAACAGCTGCTTGAAGAGTAATGAAACAGCAAAAGCTCTGGAGTTTTATCTGAAGTGATGCAAACACACATGAGAAGCTGTGGCCCCGAGGAAGGCAAGGCACTGTGATGGTGTTCACAGGGATTTTCAGATGAGGGAAGGGACGAGGATCTGACTCCATGTTTCAGAAGGCTTGATTTATTATTCTATTATATATATTACATTAAAACGATACTAAAAGAATAGAAGAAAGGATTTCATCAGAAGGCTGGCTAAGAATAGGAGGGAATGATAACAAAGGTTTGTGGCTCAGGCTCTCTGTCTGAGCCAGCTGACTGTGATTGGCCATTAATTAGAAACAACCACATGAGACCAATCACAGATGCACCTGTTGCATTCCACAGCAGCAGATAATCATTGTTTACATTTTGTTCCTGAGGCCTGTCATCTTCTCAGGAGGAAAAATCCTAAGGAAAGGATTTTTTTCATGAAAAGATGTCTGTGACAAGGCTCAGCTCATTAAGGGCAGGGCTGAGGTTCTGGATCCTCCGGGCTCGGGTGTGTCCGTGGAGGCTCCGGTGCTGGGTCCTGTGCACACACCACAAATGTTTAATTTCAGCGAGGCAGCTCTCATTAGGCAGTGAGTCAGGCTGCTATAAATACCCCAGCCCAGGCAGACTTGTGCCATATTGTATCAGTGTCTGCAGGCAGCGGGTGAGAACTGAACTGACTCATGGGTGACTCACACAGAGCCGGCCCCGCTCAGCATCCATCTGCTGCACAGGGAACAGGGAACAGGGCTTGGGCAGGAGCAGGGATGCTTTTGGGGATGCTGGGGTTTACCAGGAGCAGGGGATGCTGGGCTTTTGGGGATGCTGGGGTTTACCAGGAGCAGGGGATGTTCAGGTTTGTTGAGAGCAGGGGATGCTGTAGTTTTGAGGATGCTGAGGTTTGTCAGGAGCAGGGGACGTTCTGTTTATTTGGGAGCAGGGGATGCTGTGGCTTTTTGGGAGCAGGGGATGCTGTAGTTTTGAGGATGCTGGGGTTTGTCAGGAGCAGGGGACGTTCTGTTTATTTGGGAGCAGGGGATGCTGTGGCTTTTTGGGAGCAGGGGATGCTGTAGTTTTGAGGATGCTGGGGTTTGTCAGGAGCAGGGGATGCTGGGGTTTTTCAGGAGCAGAGGATGTTGTGTTTTTGAGGATGCTGGGGGTTTTTTGGGACCAGGGGATGCTGGGGTTTTGAGTATGCTGGGGCTTGTCAGGAGCAGGGGATGATCAGTTTTTTTGAGAGCAGGTGATGCTGGGGTATTTTGGGGTGCAGGGGATGCTGTGGTTTGTTGGGAGCAAGGAATGTTGTGGCATTTGTCAGGAGCAGGGGATACTGTGTTTTTCTGAGAGCAGGAGGGATGCTGTGGTTTTTTTGGGGTCAGGGAATGCTGGGGTTTTTCAGGAGCAGGGGATGCTCTGTTTATTTGGGAGCAGGGGATACTGTGGTTTTGAGAATGCTGGCATTTGTCAGGAACAAGGAATGCTCTATTTATTTGGGAGCAGGGGATGCTGTGGTCTGTCTTGAGCAGGGGATGCTCTGGTTTTTTGATAGCAGGAAATGCTGGGGTTTTTCAGGAGCAGAGGATGTTGTGGTATTGAGGATGCTGGCATTTGTCAGGAGTCGGGGATGCTCTGGTTTTTTGGGAGCAGGGGATGCTGTGGCATTTTGGGAACAGCAGGGATGCTGTGGGTTTTTTGGGAGCAGGGGATGCTGTAGTTTTGAGGATGCTGGGGTTTGTCAGGAGCAGGGAATGCTCTGTTTTTCTGGGAGCAAGGGATGCTGTGGTTTTGAGGATGCTGTGGTTTTTTGGGGAGCAGGGGATGCTGTGGCTTTTTAGGAGCAGGGGATGCTGTGGCTTTTTGGGAGCAGCAGAGTTGGTCTGGTTTTTTTTTTGGGAGCAGGGGATGCTGTGGTTTTGAGGATGCTGTGGTTTTTCGGGAGCAGGGAATGCTCTGTTTTTCTGGGAGCAGGCGTGCTGTGGTTTTGAGGATGTTGGCATTTGTTAGGAGCAGGGGATGCTGGGACTTTTCAGGAGCAGAGGATGTTGTGGTTTTGAGGATGCTGGCATTTGTCAGGAGTCGGGGATGCTCTGGTTTTTCGGGAGCAGGAGATGCTGTGGTTTTGAGGATGCTGGAGTTTGTCAGGAGCAGGGGATGCTGTGTTTTTTTGGGAGCAGGGGATGCTGGGGTTTTTCAGGAGCAGAGGATGCTGTGGTTTTGAGGGTGCTGGGGTTTGCCTGCAGCAGACACAATTTCTGAGCCTATTTCTGTCCTTGCCCTGAGTCGTTCTGTGGCCATCTGGCCCTTCCCGAGGTGCTGAACTCATCCCTTCACTGCCACAGGAAGCATTAGGGTTGGAATCTCTCCTCCTGGGAGGAGGAACCGGGGCTTCCCTGGCCCTTGGCAGTGCCTGTGGTGCCCCAGAGCTGCCCCAGGCCTGCAGCTGGGTTTTCCCACCTTGGCAGTTCCCGTGATTCCTCTTGGATTGTGGCAAAGCAGAGCCTCTGCACTTTGAATCATTTTGCATTTTGTGCAGACCTGCTCCCTCAACAAAATTATATATTACTGCACCATGACTATTCCTGGAACACACATTGCCCTGGATTAAAGTGCAGCCCTCCGTTTTTCCCACTTTATTGTCATGGAATAACAATAGCACTATAGGGAGTTCCAAGACTTATTATTTCACATACACTAACCTTCAGTTTCAATTAAAGACTAAAATCTGAACCACCTACATTAATAACTTGCTTCCATTCTATTTTTATTTTTAAAGCCTCCCTTGTATCTGTGCCTCTAATTATACCTTCTGGAGAAGCTCCCCAGACTGGTAATGAAGTGTTCACCAGACATTGAGAAAGCAGAGATCAGCTCAGAGCTGCTGGCAAGTCTCTTGTGCTCTGCTTACAAGGGATGACTCACTCCTGGCATTTCAATTTCCTCATTTGCCAAAACCAGCCTTGCCCAAACTCAAGCAGGCAGAACGTTCAGTGGCCATGTCAGGTTTGATGGCACAGCCTTCATTTCTGCTTTTGCCTTCATTTCTGCTTTTGCCTTCATTTCTGCTTTTGCCTTTCTTCCCCAAGCTGACCAGCTGGTACCTTCTCCCAGAGTGGATGGCTGTGCTTCAGACAGCTCTGAGTTCCCCTTTTGGTCTCACAGAGGCAAACCTGCTGTGGCTTAGGATGGATGGATGGATGGATGGATGGACGGATGGATTGGAAATTTAGTCCCAATCCCAGCAAGATTTTTCCCAAAAGATCTCATGACAGATCACAAAGGAAATCACAGTATCATTAAGGTTGGAAAAAACCTCTAGGATGAAGTCCAACCATTAATCCAAAATACTTACACTGAGCCAGGGTTGGAGCAGTGAGGCTTTGGACTCTGCACCAGACACTCCAGAGAGCTTCTCTTGCCTGCAGGAGCCTGGGTTTCAGTCTGTAGGTTTAGATATTCAACTGTTTGCTAAAAAAATTAAAAATTACCTATGTTACCCATGTCTATTAAATCCAAACTGGGCTGGGAAGCTTTTCAGATGTAGAGAATTTCTTGTGCCTAAGCTGACCCCATTAACCTTGGCTGATGAAACTTTCTCTCCGTGTTTACTTGGGGTTTTGTGTCCCAGTTCGTGCTGCCCCTCAGAAGAAGGGCATGCAGGGCTGATTTAAAAGGAAAACCCCACTCCTCTGCTCTGCCACCCCTCTCAAGGCACGACCTTCAGCCCTCTCCCCTCCCTGTGGCTCTGAACAGGCTTTTTGTGGGATTTCTCAGCTTGCTGAGCTGCCTCGGGAGCTGCTGCCTTTGTTCTGCCCATGGATCTCTCCCAGCAGCCTTAGGAAATGCTGATTTTGTCCTATATAAGCAATCCACATGTATCTTTGTAATCTTCCTCAGCACTGAAAGATTTAGAGTGTCTTCAGACATTAAAAGTCCTTTGAGTTGAACGTCCAGCCCTAAGTGTGTCAGCTCTCAGTTTGGGCCCATCCAAAGGCACAGGAAAGTGCTGCTGTCACAAAGCCTGCAGCCTACAAGGCCACAGCTCCACTTTGTTATCTGAAATAAACAGCTAAATATGAAGAATTTGTTTCTTTTTTTTTTTTTTGTTTTCTCCATTATTTTTAGGCATAAAGAAAAAACTACCACTAAGAGATAGCTTTTTGATGAGGCTGAGGGCCAGGAACCAGCTGGATAGTCCATCATAATTATATCAGCATTGTCAGAAAACTACTGCTGGTTGGTCTCATATGTGCAGCTAGTTCTGGATTTTAATTTTGGTTGCATTTTAAGTTAGGCTAAAATTATTATTTTTCTGGAGCAAACATTGCAAGAAAGTTCTAGTTTATTTATTAAATTGGAAGCCAATGAACTTTTCTTCTGGCAACAAAACCATTCATTGAAACATTTTTAAAAAACAGTTTTAAAAAGAAAAAACCCTGTCCCACTGTGGCTGGTGGGGCTGGGATTAATAGGGGTGATTTTCTGGAGTTCAGCTCTGCAGACAGAACAGATTTACCTGCTGCAGCTCTGAGCTGCCTCCAGTGCCATCTGTGTCCCTCGTGCCTGGTGGCAGTGGCACATTGCCCTGTCCCCATGCCCAGGGGAGCACTGAGGAGCCCAGAGGTGTTCCTGTCTGCAGGTTACAGCCCAATAATCTGCTTGGTGAAGTTCCTTTCAGCATTTTGTTCCAGGGGCCTTCAATCTTCCTCCTCCTGTGAGGAAGGAAAACACTGACCCTGCCATGAAATAGATTTTTGTTGAGTCTTTGTGACGGTGTTCACAGGGGTCTCAGGATATGGGAAGAGACAAGGATCTGACTCCATGTTTCAGAAAGCTTGATTTATTATTTTATGATATATATTACATTAAAACTAAACTAAAAGAATAGAAGAAAGGATTTCATCAGAAGGCTGGCTAAGAATAGAATAGGAAAGAATGATAACAAAGGTTTGTGGCTTGGGCTCTGTGTCTGAGCCAGCTGACTGTGATTGGCCATTAATTACAAACAAATCAACATGGACCAATCACAGATGCACCTGTTGCATTCCACAGCAGCAGATAATCATTGTTTACACTTTGTTCCTGAGGCCTCCCAGCTTCTCAGGAGGAAAAATCCTAAGGAAAGGATTTTTCATAAAAAAATGTCTGTGACAGGTCTTTTCTTTGCAAAGAGCAACTGTGTGGGCAAAGCTCTCAAAAGAGGATTTTAGAGAGAGAAGGAGAAGCAGCCATTCACCCTCTCCTGGAACCCCAGCTGTTGAGCTCAAAGTGAGGCTGCTTAAGAAAACAGAAATGTTTTTTCCTTGTAAAGCAGAGTGGAACTTTGCAATGCTCTGCCCCAGAAGGTGCTTGATACTGAGTCCATTCAGATTTCAAAGACAGTCATGGATGAAAAATGTACCCAGGCTTATTAACTTCTGAGCTGCTCCCATGGCTGGGGACTCACTGAGCTGGAAGTTCTTGGGCACAGGGGAGTATCAGAATGTGATTAAACTGCAGAGTGTGCAGTCTAAGTGACCTTGGGCAGCATCTCAGTGCTCACAGTCAGATCAGCCTGGGGCTGGAGCAGTTTGCTCAGGGCTGTCCAGGGAGATCCTGAAACCCTCAGAGCTGAAGGTCTCACAGCTGCCCCGGGGCTCTCTTCCAATGCTGTGTCATCCTCAGAGGAAAAAAGGAATTTTTAGCCAGGAATTCCCTGTCCCAGCCTGGCTCCTGTCCCATCCCCATCCTCAGCACCTCCTCCCAGGTGCCCCAAAGCTGCTGCTGCCTCCAGGCCAAACAGCCCCAATTTCCTTCCCTCCTGTCCCATTCCCTGGGCGGTCTGTGAGAGGTGGGGTCTGCTGGACAAAACTGACCTTGCCAAGCTGAGATATCCTCAGGAGCTGCTGCTTTAGCAAGACTTTTATTCTGAGAGCCCATGTCCGAAACAAAGATCAAGAACTTTGAATTTTTGTTACTTTTAAAAAAAAAATTTAAAGTTCTTGTCGGGATCTTTGGTGATTTTTGAGTATGTGTGTGGTTTTGTTTGTTTTTTTTTTTGATGTTGTTGTTGTTGTTGTTTGGTTGGTTTTTTGGGGTTTTTTTCCTGGTTTGCTGTTTCAATAATAATAGGTGGTGAAGTTGAGTACTGCTCTGATATTTTGTGCATGGATTTTCAAATCACCAAACTGAAGTGTGTCCCCATGGTGTGGTGTTGGGGAAGATGAAACAGGAAAGCCTTATAAATATGATTGTCTGGCAAAAGATTTTGAGAATATAGAATCTATAAGTGAGATTGAAATGAAAGCAAACTTTGAGATCCTTTAGTTACTGAACAACTGGAGAACAATGGCATGACCAGCTGAAGGTGATCCCCTTTTAATGGAACAATTCCCTCTGCTTGCAGACAGGCCCAAGGGTCAGAGCAGACCCTACAGCTTGGCAGAAGGGGCACAAAGAGGAGTTTTTAGGGTTTAAAATGTAACACAGTATGGTAATGTAATGATTCTTATAGGCTGTATGTAAATGCTGTAGGATTTGTATCTTGTACTGGATTGGTTGGCGAGAATCAGAATATTCAACACAGAAGAAGATTTATTGTATTGTAACGGGAACTTCGCACTCTTACTCTTGCTTTTACGTCTTAGCTCTTACGTCTTAGCTCTTGTCTCTTAGTTCTTACCCCTTTTACTCTCTTATGCTTCTACCCTCTCACCCTCTCATCCTCTCTCCCCCTCCCTTCTCTCGGGCCCACTCTGAGCTGTGGCTGCAGCTCCCAGCAGGGCCCTGCACCCAGGCCCTTTGCAATGAACCCCAAATCCCAGCAGGGCCCTGCACCCAGGCCCTTTGCAATAAACCCCAAATCCCAGCAGGGCCCTGCACCCAGGCCCTTTGCAATGAACCCCAATCCCAGCAGGGCCCTGCACCCAGGCCCTTTGCAATGAACCCCAAATCCCAGCAGGGCCCTGCACCCAGGCCCTTTGCAATGAACCCCAAATCCCAGCAGGGCCCTGCACCCAGGCCCTTTGCAATAAACCCCAAATCCCAGCAGGGCCCTGCACCCAGGCCCTTTGCAATGAACCCCAAATCCCAGCAGGGCCCTGCACCCAGGCCCTGTGCAATAAACCCCAAATTCCAAAAGGCCCCTGCACCCAGGCCCTTTGCAATGAACCCCAAGTTCCAGACCTGGCTGCAGAGATCTCTGCTCTCCATCCGTCCCCACTGTCCTATCCCCCATCAATCCTACAGTGTGGTCCCTGCTCAGGGTGTTCTCTGGTGATCCACAACACAAACAGACAACAAATTGTTTCATAACCTGCTGTTCTATTTTCAGATATTTGCATGGGAAAGGGACTTACTGCTTTAGACAAACTGCTGTTCAAGAAGCTTATGGTTAGAATTTATTATAATATTTCAATGATTTCTACTCCTATAGAATTGGCACTTTATATAAGAATTGCTTTGAAAGTGTTTTTATTTTGAATTTTATGACAAGTAGAATAAACATCACAGTAATATATTCTAATTGTGTTACTAATTATGCCCTAAAAAAGTTCTGATATGTGCACTAGACTCAAAATTTGGTATGCACTTTATATTTCATTCCCAAAATCACTTCTTGTAGTATGTACTGTTGGTAGCTGCTTTCTGCAGAGGAGAATTGAAATGGAATAAACACACAGGACTGCTCCTGTATTAATTATTCTGGCATAGTATCAGGATTTCTGGCATTGTTTCAAACCATTTCTGCACATAAAAGAATAATAACAGAAAGTTCCATGGCTCAGCCCTGTGCCAGCAAACTTTTCAAGATGCTGCCCTTGGTTGAACTGCTCAAAATCTCAAATTTCAGTATGAAATGAGAATGTTTGCTGCAGCTTTCCCATTTCTGGGGGTTTAACAGCAGAGGCTTGCTAGGAGCTGTCCTAATTGCTTTTGTTGGTCTGGAAGGTCATTTAAGTTCCTTAAATACGCTTTTAATATGCATAACCAAAGAGAGCTGTGCAGCTATGAATAACAAAGAGCTGCAGTAGCTGATGCATTAAAGAAAGCTGGTGTGCAGAGGTTTTTGGGATTATTCTGGCGCCTCCCTGCATTCCCAAGGTCAGCAGTTCCCAGCGTGGCTGGCACTCAGCAGGCTCTGGGATGAGCAGCAGCTGCTGGCAGCAGGCAGAGCTGGCAAAGGCCACTCGAGGGGGTTTGTGTCTGTAAGAGTGTGTTGTGTTGTGTTGTGCTGTGCTGTGTTGTTTTGTGCTGCTCTGGGAGCACAGAGCCTGCTGTGTACAGGCTGGAGCTGCTGCTGGCACCCCCAGCTCTGCTGCACAAGGGTTGGTTTGTGGAGGAAAGTGCAGCAGGGCCTGGAGAGGTCTCAGAGTTTGGTTGTTAATTGCTGCCCCAAGATGTGCAGGGTGTCTCTGTTTCGGCCCGTGCAACTGAAGAACGAGTCTGAGCTCTTCAGTTTTTGGTCTTGAGGTTGTTTATTAATTCTTATCTATAACATTTTCTTTCTGCCCAGCTGAGGTCAGCTCAGCAGGGCAGCCACAGTCACTCTTTGTGTTGTCCTTCTACACTAAAAACTACGTATAACATATTTACACTTAATTCCCAATACCTATCACCTGTGTTAGACAGTGCACTTCTACTCCAAACCAATCCCAAAGTGCCAACAGCACTGCAGAAAATGGAGAACAAGAAGAAGAAAGGCTGGACACGCCCAAGTCCCTCCATCTTGTCCCCAAAACCCCCAGTCAAAAAACCCTAACATCTACCTTTTCACCCTGTGAATATTTTATTATTACACCATTCAAACCTGTGTGACTTTCAGGTCCTCATACAAAGCTGGTAACTTGCTCCAGGGGTCACAATCAAATCCCCAGATGCTCTGGGCTCTGTGCCAGGGTCTCTGAGCCCCCAACGGGGTCCTGGCAACTCTGGACACCCAGAGAGGATGGAGAGTTGGTTTTTCATTTACTCTTCATTCACCAAAATAATCTGCCTGGAGACATTTGGGGTTGTTCAGCCTGGAGCAAAGGAGGCTCAGGGGGGCCCTTGTGTGCGAGGAGGGGACAGCCAGGGGGATCGGGCTCTGCTCCCAGGAACGGGGACAGGAGGAGAGGGAACAGCCTCAAATTGTGCCAGTGGGAGTTCAGGTTGGATGTCAGGAAACATTTCTTCACTGAGAGAGGAGTTAAACATTGGCACAGGGCAGCGGTGGAATCCTCATCCCTGGAGGAGCTCAAGAAAGGAGCAGATGTTGCCCTGCCTTAATAGGCATGGGGGGTTTTGGTCTTGGAGGTCTCTTCCTGCCCTCCTAATTCTGTATTGGAAGCTCCAGAGAACCAGCACTGACATCTACATGCTTGGTTTAGAACAAAACTTACTATTAAAGTTGTATTAAAATTATCATTAAACTGAAGAGTTCTGGTAGAAAAAAATAATCCTATGTCAGGTAGTGCTTGGAGTTGTGGTTTGCATGAAAGCTTTATCCCAATCATAAATTGCATTGTAAAAATGAACAAAAATTGGGGAAGAGCAAGAGGATTGGCAAAGGGAATCCTCTACCAGAGTGGGAAACCCAAAAATATTCCAAGAGTTACCACTATCCACAGTTCTGTATAATTTTGAGCCAAAAGAGTGTTAGTGAATTTAAATAATTTTTTTTAAGGGTGTCAATGAATTTCAATAATTTTTTAAAGGGTGTTAGTGAATTTAAATAATATTTTAAAAATGTATTAGTGTGTAGGGGGGAAATGCTGGTGGAAAGAAACTTTGAGAGTGAAATGCCTTTAGATTAGAGCTGTACTCAGCATGGGCTGTGTGACAGCGTTCACAGGGGTTCTTGGAGGAGGGAAGAGACGAGGATCTGACTCCATGTCTCAGAAGGCTGATTTATTATTTTATGATATATTACATTAAAACTATACTAAAAGAATAGAAGAAAAGGTTTCATCAGAAGGCTAGCTAAGAATAGAAAAAGAAAGAATAATAACAAAGGTTTGTGGCTTGGCTCTCTGTTCGAGCCAGCTGACTGTGATTGGCCATTAATTAGAAACACCCACATGAGACCAATCCCAGATGCACCTGTTGCATTCCACAGCAGCAGATAATCATTGTTTACATTTTGTTCCTGAGGGCTCCCAGCTTCTCAGGAGGAAAAATCCTAAAGAAAAGGATTTTTCACAAAAGATGTCTGTGACAGAGCTGCTGCTGCCTCCCCAGTCCCTGGAGCCCAGGCTGAGTTCAGTGTGTGGGGCCCAGGGGCAGGGACAGGAGATACTGGGGTGTTTGTGGGGTGTTTGTGGGCTGGGATGTGGGGTGGGCTCAGGGGGAGCTGTTTGGGTGGATGGCTCAGAGCAGAGGGTTTGCTGTGGGTTTGTTGTTGCAGCTCTGGCAGCACGTGCTCAGGCACATGTCTGTTTGGATTCTCGTGTTCAGCTGACTCATCTCAAACCACTCTGGCTGCAGGAGAATGCAGGCACTGAGAGCACACATTGAATATTGGTGCTTTTGAGTGTTTTAGGCAATCCAAATGGGTTTTTTAAATTTCTGTTGTCTTAGAACTGTCCAAAATTTCCTGTCTAAAATCTGCCTTAATTCTGCAGATTCAGCTGTGCATTGTCAGTCCCCTGCTTTATCTGCAGGTAACAGATGAGGAGAATATTCCAGATGCTTTCCCACGTGCAGCTGCTCCAGAGGTTTTCCTGCCCATCACACAGGTTCTCTCTGTGTGCCATGTATTATTGACAGGGCTTTTTCTCCCAGGAAATCCCCTTTGGATATCCCATTGCTCTCCTTCTGTGAGTTACAGCTTCAGGTGCAGCCTTGCACTGAGGTGTTCTCCTCCCGCATTCCTGCAGTTCTGAATTCATTCCCCATTGCCCAGAGCAGCTCTGGCTGCCCCTGGGTCCCTGCAGGTGTCCAGGGCCAGGCTGCAGCCACCTGGGACACTGGGAGGTGCCACTGCCCACAGGGACACTGGATGTGCTTTCGGGTCCCTCCCAACCCAAACCATCCTGTGATTCTGGGATTATCCCACTGAAAAGTTCTTATTTGAAATTACTGGCTCAGTGACCCTGCATCAGCAAACAGCACCAAACTGGCATCACTCCACGTGAACAGTTCAGAAAATCCTTTTGCTGACCTTCCTGTAAGTTTAAAAGACATTTTACAAACAAATACAGCAAATGCCTGACTTAGAGGAGCCCCTTGGGGAGCCAGGTGACTCCAGACCTCAGCTGGGGTTTCTTTATCTCATCCTCATGTTCTCCTATAAGCCTGTAGTGAATTTACATTTCAGCACTGAATCCATGGAATACCCAGCTGGGGTTTGGTTTGTATTTACCCTGTGGAGAGAGGTGACACTGGTGTCTGTATTAACATATTGACAGATTTATTGACATCAGTTGTCTTCAGTCTTGCCTGTTTAATTAATAAAATTGATCTGCTGAACATCTAGCTGATAATTCTGGCACAAATATTCCAGCTAGTCTTGTTACTAAAATGGAATTTCAGCCTCTTATTGTGGAATCTGCCATGAGTCTGGTTGCCAAAATAATTTAATGATCCTTAATTTGTGGTTTTTGCTTCATCTAGAATGCTTAAGCTGGATTTTATTGCAACAATTAAGGACAAAATAGTTAAAATGCCTTCACAGAAAATAAATGCAAAGGAATAATCATAAAATCCCAGCTTATTTTTATGTAGAAAAGATGAAACAAATAAATTTAATGTCAGCACGTTATGTAAGACCCATTGAACAGCAGCTGCAGTCAGAGTTTAAAGCTAGGAATAAAATACATGATTAATGTGCACCAAGGATGGAGGAAACACTTCTGAACTTTTTATCTTTTATTTGCAGCCCAGTTGGCTGCTTTTCTGGCTTAGCTAATTGTTGGGTAAATGACTTTGTCACTCTGGGTTAGGTCAGAAAAACACATAAAAGGACAAAGCCACCTGCAGGGTCAGTGACACGTGGGATGCTGGGCTGGAGGCTGCTTCCCTCACCTCTCTGCAGTGATTAATGATCACACTGCCCATTAATTCCCTAATGCTTGGGAAGCCTCTGCTGGTGGCAGAGAGGGCTCCACTCAGAGCCCAGACCAGGAGCAGGCGTTAATTGCATCCTGCTCATTAAGGTTTGCTCTGTGCTGGCCCTTTTTGGGGCTGTACCTGCATCACCTCCCACCTGAAAGGTCCCTGCAGGAGGATCCATCCTGGATTTTGTAGCTCCATTGTCCTGAGGGTGAAGGAATGCATCTCAACAAATGCATCTCAACAAATATTTTGTACTTCTGCGATGAATAGGGGAAGAAATATAGATCAAATTAACCCAAGTTTGTGACGGTGTTCACAGGGGTTCTTGGATTGGGGAAGAGATGAGGATCTGACTTCATGTTTCAGAAGGCTTGATTTATTATTTTATGATATATATTATATTAAAACTATACTAAAAGAATAGAAGAAAAAGTTTCATCAGGAGGCTGGCTAAGCTAAGAATAGAAAAGAAAGAATGATAACAAAGGCTCTGTCTCAGACTCTGTCCAAGCCAGCTGACTGTGATTGGCCATTAATTAGAAACAACCCCATGAGACCAATCACAGATGCACCTGTTGCATTCCACAGCAGCAGATAACCATTGTTTGCATTTTGTTCCTGAGGCCTCCCAGCTTCTCAGGAGGAAAAATCCTAAGGAAAGGATTTTTCATAAAAGTTGTCTGCAACACAAGTTATATAATACAGTTAGAAGTTATATATAATTAAAAACCTTTCCCAGGCTTGCAGCATCAGGACTGTTTCCCAGGTCCCCATTGCAGTGGGGACTCCATGCAGATTATTTATTGCTGTTTTTTCAGCAGCCCAAACCCCTCCTGGCTCCTTGTCCCTGCTGTTCCCAGCCTGTTCCAGGGATTCCTGCTGCTGCTGCTGGCACTGCCTGTGTCTGAAATAGTCCAGGCCTGGGCTTTTCCTCAGTATTTTGTTGTTCAGTCATGCACAAGCTGTAAGTTTATAGACTTCTTTATTTGTTCTCTGTTTGTGGCATTTTCGTGGAATCCCAGACTGGTTTGGGTTGGAAAGGACCTTAAAGCCCATCTTGTTCCATTTCCTGCCACTGCCAGGGAACCAAATATCCGGAGAAAACAAATCTGTGGGATGCCTTTAAGTCTAGGACAGTTAAGGTGTTACCCAGTGAAGGGTCAGGGGTGTACTCAGGGCCTGCAGAATGTGAAGGTTTAGCATTTTACCTTAAAATGTACCAATTTCTTACTTGAGAGTTCAGGTTTCTTTAAAGAGGTGATCCTTTCTCCAGAGTGACATGTTTGAGAAGCTTGGATGACCAGAACAGGGCAAAACTACACAAACCAGAGGTGCCAAAAGGGGAATTGAGAGCTGTCACATAAAATCTTAACAGAGAAATTTTTAAGGTGATCAATTTAATACAAAGCATTTTAGCATTTTCAGTGGAAGTTTGTTTTAGGACTGATTGAAGGCTGCAAAATTACTTGAATTTGGGTGGGAAAGTCTTTTACTTTTCAAAGGCTTCCTTTTAAAAGCAGTTGTTCTGCATGGTGGGAGGAAGTATAAGTACTTGTTTAAAGCCTTGTTTTAGCAGAGTTCTTAAAAGGAAGTTGTTACTTGGGGCTCAGGCTGTTTAGCAGGAAACAAATGGTATTTTAATAGTAATGTCAGGGTAGAAGTTGAAAAAGGATTTATTGTCAGTGATAACACAGAGATTTTTCCACAACTCTGACTGCTGCCAGCATTGTTTAATACTTGCAAGGGATTTTTTTGTATGTGTGATGAGAGACAGTAAAATTCATTCAGCAGCCACTGAAATGATGCTTAGCTGAGGCCTCATTTTGGTCAAGGAGTAGGTTTAATAACCACTTCTAACTATACTAAGGGTAAATGGAAAGCATGTAAGATATAAGATACAATAGAGAAATGCATTTAGCATCTATATAAAGCTCAGAACATACAGGGACAAAATTATTGCAGAGGAAATTCAGCACAAGCAAATGTGAATCAACTCATCAGTAACAACCAAGCTGAAAATTAGAAGCAGCTTCCAGTGAAAGCTTTGGGGCATCTTGCTAAAATAAACAGTAGGAAAAAAATAATTCGGAGGCTTCAGACAGAACTACAAACACTCATGATAAACATTTGAAAATGTGATTGAAAATGAAAAAACCTGAACTCTGGCCTGAGACATTTCTACAGCAGTTTACTTTTGCTTTGAGCTTCAATATTTTACCAGTGCAGCAATGGCCAGGGAATGTTCCATGAGGGCACACATGGCTGCAGGGAAGGGAGCACAGGGCTGGGTCCTTCCCATCACATTCCTGCCATCAGCAGCTCTGCTGCAGCCCTTGGGCTTCTCACCCTTACTCTGAGACACATCTTGTGCATTACAGTACAAGTGCCCAGAGGAATGAGCAGTGTGCAATTACATAACTGGGGCTCAGGGGGCTGGAAGCAGCTGTGGTGAGGAGTGGTTTGGATCCTGTGGCAGCCTTGCTGCTCAGGAGCTGCATGGAGCTCCACAGGCCCAGGATTTCAGGCCTGGAGCCATGGAATGGTTTGGACTGCAGTGTCACAGACATCGTTTATGGAAAACCCTTTCCTTAGGATTTTTCCTCCTGAGAAGATGACAGGCCTCAGGAACAAAATGTAAACATTGATTATCTGCTGCTGTGGAATGCAACAGGTGCATCTGTGATTGGTCTCATGTGGTTGTTTCTAATTAATGGCCAATCACAGTCTGCTGGCTTAGACAGAGAGCTGAGCCACAAACCTTTGTTATCATTCCTTCCTATTCTTAGCCAGCCTTCTGATGAAATCCTTTCTTCTATTCCTTTAGTATAATTTTAATGTAATATATATAATAAAATAATAAATCAGCCTTCTGAAACATGGAGTCAGATCCTCATCCCTTCCCTCATCCAAGAACCCCTGTGAACACGGTCACACTGGAGGGGGACATTAAATCCCATCCAGTCCCACCCCTGCCAGGCAGGGACACCTTTCAGCAGCCCAGCTTGCTCCAACACACAGCTCAGCCTCAGGTGGAGAATGGATGAGGGGGAGTTTTTAGCCTGTAATGGAAGTTTTTCTGTAAAAATGGCCTCAGCTCTCAGGTTTCTCTGTGAATCCCGTGGCGCTGAGCTTTGTGTGTGTGTGTGACACGTGAGGGGAATGCTCATGGAGCCACTTCTGCTTCTGACCAAAATAACAACCTCTGGGGCTGTGTCAGGAGCAGGCAGGGTGAGGTTTTATTTGGGGTTTAGTGGGGAGGAGCTGAGCATGCATCTTGTGTTTGAGTGGATGGTCTGAGACCTCCTGAGCAGGGACAGGGCTGTGTCCTTATCCCCTGTGGCCTCACCCAGAATTCCAACCACAAACTGCCTTTGGTTTTCTAGAATCAATCAATAGCCAAGCCTCCTGATCCAGCATGTTCATAATAAACAGGAAAACGCAATAACTGGTAACAAATGGCTTTGCTTTTGAGTCTGCCTCAAAACCTTGAAGATAAATTCAGGCCCTCATTTGAAACACACAATGCTTGACTTTGCTCAGGTGATTGTTTATTCCTCACAGCCATGGACAGAAGAGGAATCTCAGCAGAGAAAACTGGGTTTTGGGGACAGCCAGTTCTGTGGCTGTGCAGGTCACTGATGCTGGCAGGGATCAGCATTCAGAGCACTCAGAACCACTGGGCATTTATTGGGACAGCCTGGCTGTGCTGAGCCCTGTGGAGCTCTTCCCAGGCTCTGCAGTGGGATCAGAGCCCTTGTCTTTAGTGCTTGTGGCTTGTACAGTGGTTGGGATAATGACTTGGGCATTTTATGTCCAGTTCTTTTCACACAGTGACATCAAGTGACTGTACCAGAGCCTTGCTGAGCTGGCTTTGTAGTGCTGGGGAGGACTCGGCCCCAGTGTCCCCAGTTCTGCCCTACTTACTGCATTTTTTTGTAAAGAAAAGCCTTTTTTAAAGTTAAAAGCTAAGGCTAAACAGCCGGTGCAGTTACTAACTCCTCACTTTGTAGTATTCAATCAATTGTGGAACATTTGAGTTCATTCTGCTAAGACACAGCCGTGGGCAGGCTTTATCCCACACTTACTCATCAGCCCAGCTCCCATTGTTCCAGGGGAGAGCTGAGGGAGACTGAGCTTGGCTAAACCAGTGTTTTACAGAAATCATGCAAATGACTCTGTTATCTTGAATAAAACTGTGGCGTTTAGGTGAGCTTAGAGCCAGTCAGTTGTTCCCCAGTTATTTTATCCAGACACATCAAACCAAAACCAAGAACTGAACTGAAAGCTTGTCCCAAACACAAGCAACAATGCCATGCACTGAAAAGCTTCCTATTATCCTGTCGTCCTTGAATTGGATTGATTATCACCCAGGGAGCCCCTTTCTGTATACCTGGGTAAGTCATTCCTCACTTTTCATTTGACCTGTGCACTGTCAGACATCTGCAGAAACGGGAATTAACAGCAGAAGAATGCACCAAGCTGCCAGGCCTGTTTATTCTCTTCCTCATATGCTGCTGGTGATTGAGGTACTTGACCTTGCAGTGCTTGGAAAGCTGTTTTATGGGATTCTTTATGGAATGGTGTTGTTTCCTTAGCAGGCGTTTATCATTTATGTGATGTATTGGTGGCTGTGATGTCCAAGTTCAGGACACACAAGCACCTTTTAAAATTGTACTTTTCCAGCGCTCTGTGTTTGGTATCTGCTAAAAATGAAGCAGTATTTGAATCATTATAAAGCTTCCTTGGAAGGCAAGATGCCTTTAGGCTGTGCAGCAGAAAAAACCACTCATCTAAATCTCTATTTCTCTGAATTCTCTTAATTTGTGCAAAAGATTATTCAACTTTGAAAGCTGACAGGTACCTGTGATCATGTCAGTGCCTCCCAGGGTCTCATATCTATGTTCAAGGTATGGCTGCTGCAATCCAGGCCTCCAGGGTGGCGTGGGGACACTGTGCCCTGGAGCCTGGCCTGTTCCATGAGCCCGTGGGGCTGGAATTACAGGATCAAGCTCCCAGGGAAGGATTTGGGAACTGCACCAACAGAGATATTTGGGGATGGGCACACCAGGCTGGATTCTATTGTAAATCAAAGGTGACTCCGAATGAAGGGAGAGAATGATGAGGAGGACTCCATGGATATCAGAATAATTTATTATACTATACTGTATACATTTCATCTTAACTGAATCTGCCCAGCACTCTACTCTGCTCACACTGCCCAGAATCTCGTGGCTGTCACCAGCCCACAGTCCCACACACACACTTGGCCCTGTCAGGCCAAGGAAACAAAACACCATCAACTGAGGGTAAACAATCTCCATGTTGCGTTCTACTGTGGCACAAACACAGGCACAGCAAGTGATAAGAATTGTGTTTTCCCTTTCTCTGAGGTTCAGAGAACGTGAGTCTCAGAAATCCTTGGGAAGAATTGTGACTTGCTTTTCTCTGTGAGGAGAAATGTGGCGACAGGATTCCCTGGAGCTCGCTCTGCTGGGTGGGGCAGCACCACATCAAGTGGGTATTTATGGAGTTTTCTTAGGAGGAATCCTGCTGGAGCACCTTTTGGTGCTGGATCCAAGCCCTACATGCCACTTATTTGGGGGAATGGGGAATTTTGGGGTCTTTGCTTCCCCTCTAGTTTCTTATTGCATTCCACAGCACCATGCTGATGTGACTTGAGGGCTGTGGCTGCTCTGACAATTCTACAAATCATCATCAAATTTACTTTTGTAAACCAAAGTGCACCTCTGCTAGGCAGAACCATGGAATCAGGGAGTGGTTTGGGTTGGAAGGGACCTCAAAAATCACCATGTTCCACCCCATCCATGGCAGGGACACCTCCCACTGTCCCAGGCTGCTCCCAGCCCCAGTGTCCAGTCTGGCCTTGGGCACTGCCAGGGATCCAGGGGCAGCCACAGCTGCTCTGGGCACCCTGTGCCAGGGCCTGCCCACCCTCACAGGGAACAATCCCTAATTCCCAATATCCCATCTATCCCTTCTGTCTGTCAGTCTGAAGCCATTCCCCTGTGTCCTATTGCCCTTTAAAACAGTTCATCTTCCTTGTTGGCTCCTTCAGGTACAGTGAGGCTGCAGTTAGGTCACCCTAATTCATTTGCAAACTGGTTTGGACCAAAGATCTCCTGCCTCCCCCATATTTTATTTTTGTTCTTAAAGTTTTGCAGCATCTTTGGCAGTTCCTGCTCCCCTGGAGCCCTGGGAGCTGTGTGGGTGCATCAGGAGGATTTGGCCGCCCCCCGTCCCTCTGGAAATGGGACAAGTGGCCATGGAGCCGATCACTTGACCATGGCAAATGAGCTGCCCTCATCAGTGTGTTCGGGTGTATATTTAAGTTAATAATGTGAGCAGATGGTCATTGCACTGATTCATGAGGGAAGGGAGGGAGCTTGGCTTGGGAACGTCAGGGCTGAGCGCTGAGCATCGGGGCTGGGCAGGAGCAAAGCTGAACAAAGCTCACTGTTGTACTCTCTGGGGTCTTTTGCTTTGGGTTTTAGTTGGTTTCCTCTTTTACAAAATACCACTGAATAAAATCAAGCAGAGGTGACTCATCAGGCCTGCAGAAATGATCATTTCCCTGGAGGGGAGGTTTGTAGAGCACAAGCAGGATGGTGCTGAAGTGTTTGCAACTCTGGTGGTGCTAAAAAGGGGGAGATGGGGAGGCTGTCGCCTGTAGAGTTATGAAACTTCTCATTCTGCTGTTGCTATTAAAGATGAGAGCTCTTCTGCAGGGAAAAGGTAACACTGGAGTAATAATTCTTCACTAATTTTTTTTTTTTTTTTTTTTTGCAAAGAGCAACTTTGTTTAAATCTCTTCCCATTTAGTAGGATTTAACTAGATTTTCAAGCCAGAAGCTAATAGTATGAAATATTCAGCTGCTCTCCTCATTAGCCAAACTGGGAAGTTCACAAATCCCCAACCTGCAGCAGCTCTCAGGAACAGCTTGATTTGCTTCTTAATTCTGCAATTTTCACAGGAGAAATGCTGTATACAGAGGAATATCCTCTTGAGCAAGAGCTTAATCTCATGTTTAGGTTGCTGTTTCTCCTGGTTGCTGATTAGCTTTGCTGTCTTATCAGTTTATGTCATAGTATGTGACTATAAATTGACTTTGCAGTGAGGAGGGAATACGTTCGTCTTCACAGATGCTGCTGTTTCCATGGAGATAAAAGGACCAATGGCCTTTTCTTGGTTTGGACTGTACTACAGTGAGCAGGCAGAGATGGTGCATTCGAAAATGCAACATTTGGTGCTTTGATATTTCCGTCTAAATAGCAAATGAGAAAGCATATTGTTCCTCCTTGGTGATGAAGTTGAATAATAAATACAGCTTTGGGACTTTTCCTGCAAGCAGAAAGCGAGCCCACCAGGAATGTGAGGACAGCGTGGCTGGTTTGTGCTTGCTAAACCTCCTCTCTGGGAAAAACCTTTTGGCTTTGCAAAATATAACCCTGTAGAGCCTTTGGGTTTATCTGATGCAGTGTTTGATGCTGGTTACATCACCAGCTTACTTATCCGTGATGTTCCACCGTGGCTGAGCCTCAATGAGCATGCAAAAGCTGTGAATGTGATTTTTTTTTTTTTTACTTTATTCTTGTTCCTTGAGAAAGAGTTTTTCTACCTCAGATTGCGTGAAAGAAAATATAAATTCCAAGGCCACCCCCCTTCCAGGATGGCTTGCAGAAGGTGTTATTTGTGAGTACCTTTTCCTTCTTCATCTGTTGTCACCCCTCTGATTTCTGTGTTGAGGATTCCAGAAGTGGGAGTAGTGATCAGTTTATTGTTGGGTAGGTTTCTTTCCACGAACCATTTTTAGGGTGTTACCTTTTCTGGTAGATAAATGCTCTGTATATAAATGTGTTTAGATGATGATGATGATGATTGTGCATGTGGGTATTTAAAAATACAGTGTCATAAAGTGAGTAGTCTGTGTTTAGCAGGGGGAAAAAATGAGGAAACTCTTCACTTTGCATCCAAACAGCAATGCAGGGTGCTAGGAATTCTGTCTGTGATGAGTCAAGGATCTCTCTTCCATTTTGTTGGAATGCTTTGTCATATTAAAGTGCAATCTGTCTTTTCAGTGCAGAAATAAAATGCAAACAGCAGAATGTGCAGTGCAGCCCTGAGCAGTGTCAGACCGAGGAGGCAGAGTTCCCTGTGGTTTTGCTGTTACCTTTATGCTGATAAAAACATAAAGATGAAACATTCATTGATTATCATTCCCTGGAGCAGTTTCTGGAGGGTTGAGGGCAGACACAGGAGCTGATCCTGCTGTGGGCTGAGGAGCCCCTGGGGGAGCTGAGCCTGAGGCTTGGGGCTCAGCACTCAGCCAGGCTGGAGGGTGGTGCTGGTGCTGGGATGGATGGGACACACAGGTGGTTTGCTCCAAAATGGGCACAAAGGGGCAGGAATTAATGGGACACACAGGGTTTGCTCCAAAATGGGACCAAACAGGCAGGAATTGATGGGGCACACAGGGTTTGCTCCAAAATGGGACCAAAGAGGCAGGAATCGATGGGACACACAGGTGGTTTGCTCCAAAATGGACACAAACAGGCAGGGATGGATGGAACACACAGGGTTTATTCCAAAATGGACCAAACCAGGCAGGGATGGATGGGACACACAGAGTTTGCTCCAAAATGGGCACAAACAGGCAGAGATGGATGGGACATACAGGGTTTATTCCAAAATGGGCACAAACCAGGCAGGAATTGATGGGCCCTTGGATTTGTCCTCACTCCCAGTCCAGGAGCTTGGAGATGCTGTACCTTTGTTTGCAGTTCTGAGCCCTGGTTAACCATCCATCCCTTAAGGGTTAAATTTGGGGGTTCCAGAGGGTCCTGCATGAGACACATGTAATTGTCATCCCAGCCTTTTCCAGTGATTTTAGCAGTGCCTGTGAGCAGCCTGATTTGAGTAAATCTGCTCCACGTTCAGCAGCACCATCCACACACAGGCAGAGTAAATAAAACCATTCAAAACCAGGCTCCTCCAATAGAATAACAAAAGAATATTAGTATATGTCTTAGAGTTTCCTTCAGCTTTTTGTGTTGTGCTGAAGGGGTGAATGGTAAAGTTGAAATGTTTTAAAATCAAAATACATGCAGAGCATTTTGTAGGAAGCTGAAATAAGTAAACTTGGAGAACAGGCTGCAGCCTTGCAGGTATGCATGGATCAGCCTGAAACATCCTGCTGTGTGTTTGTCCATGGGAGAACAGCTCTGGTTGTGTTGGACTCCATTTTAATTTGGGTCCTGGGATTTGGGGATTCTGTAACTCTCAGCAGGGAATGGATTTCACAGAGTGCTCATCATGTAAGGTGGGTAAGGGATATTTAATCCCTGTGTGTTGCTGTATTTAACAATGAGTTTGCAGTCTTATTTACAGACCCATCTTGTGCAGGATTTTCCTGTTTTGCTGCTTACACCTTTGGTATCTTGTACCCACCTCAGCACGTTGCTGTAGAAAACAAGATGTGGGTTCTGCCTCCTACTATAATTCTGTGTTTTAACTCCTGTGTAAGAGAGCTGGTGCTGATGGTTGGAAAGAGGAAAATGTAAGCTGGGAATTTTTTTTAAGAACTTACTCTTAAGAACACATGTATATTGAAAATCTTCATGTTCTTTAAAACTGATGGGTTCTCAGTACTGAAAATGTTTGTTAAACTGTTATACACCAGTCCTTCAATGCTGAGTAAGTTTTCAGATGAAACCTTACATATAACAACTCTGTCAGTCTTCTTGTGATATATATATATATATATATATATATATATATATATATATATATACATGCCAAAGATCTTTGCCATTGAAAGTATCTTTTTAAAGATAAAAATATCTTTTTCATATTTAAGTGTAGAAAGCCTGGTTGTTGCTGTTCTAAGAAAAGCTGAACAAGAGTGTCACACTACTTGGATTAGTGGAAGCAGTTTTTTCAGCTGCTGCACTGAATAGAACATATGTCACTGGAGCATTGTTTTAAATAACAGGATTTGCCTTGCTGTAAATCTCTCCTGCTGTATCTGGGTAATTTCATTCTTTGTACTTTGCTATTTTGCCTCTTTCATCAGCTGCAAATCCAATATGTATAACTGGCACTGCTCAGCTTTGGGTTTGCTGTGTTGTTGCTCTGTGAGATTATAAATGTGCCTATGGTCTGTAATGGGAGTTGTAGTTTCTTGAGGATTTCTGGGGCCTGATATAATGATGTGGGACATACAGAAAAGAAGTGGTGAATATATCCACACTCTGAGTTAATCTAAAATATATTTTCCTTCTCTCATGTTTCTTTGCTCCTAATTTCTGGGTTTGGACTGTGTGGGGTTTTTCCTACAAATTTTGACAGCTCCCAATAGGAACAACTGACACAAGTGCATCTTATGAGTCCTGTGAATTATTCTACATTACCCTGCACCATAGATGGGGTTCTAGTTAAGACTTAAAAGGATTTTTTTCTAATTACAAGCATCTACATATTAATAGTCTTAATTAAATTCACCCTAGTTCCAGCTAACCCAGGATTGGAGCAAACTGTGCAGGGATGCAGAAGGATCCCTCCTGCCTGTTTGTGTAGGCTGGTACTGCATTTTCATGAAACCTAAAAAAGTTTATAATAATTATTTCTAATTCTCTGTAATGCTAATAAGTGTTGTGTTCTAGGATGGGACAAAATAATGGCTGTTCCTTGTTTAGTATGCTGGGCCTGTGGTGCTGCCATTCTCCCAGGAGATGATAATTATTTACAGGCCCTTTGATGGAGGAGAGGTCAGTGAGAGTGTGCCTGATGATTCCATTGAAAAATCCAGCTGTGGGCACTTGAGCTGGGAATGCACAAAGGGAAGCATTATTCCCAACAAGAACTCCCAGTCTGCAGTTCTGCTGTGCCGGGTACAAATCCTGCTATTAAATCATTCTGGTGACAACCAGATTTGATGAATTCTGGAACAAAATTCAGTGGTCTGTACTCTGGACTGTGTGTGCTGCTCGTTTGGAGCTGCAGCTTTTATTGAGCATCCTTGTAGCTGGTGAAAACATCTTTCATTCCCATGAAGAGGAAATGGAATTTTGAATGCTGTTAGCCAGGTTCTGACTATTGCATGGAGGGGAGGCAGCAATGGGAGGAGGGAGATGCCAGCAGAGCAGCTTTGCAGCATATGGCTGTGCTGCTTGTGATGTGTGGGTGAGGTTTTTGACTCCCAAACTCCTGCAGAGTAATGACACTGCTGTTCACCTGCCAGCAGCTGTCCTGCTGCCTCCCTGGGATGTGGTGTCCAAGGAGCTGTGCCCAAAGAGTCATCCTGGGCTCCTTGGGAGCAAAGCAAAGATTTGCTCCAGGAGCAATCCCTGGGCACGTTCCCATTGTGCCCAGGCAATGGAGGGAGGAGTTGTGCTCCTCCTGCAGTGTGTGCTGGTCTCTGCTGTGAACTGGAAGGGTTTTGTGGATGCAACCATAAAAGCAATGGCAGCATTTGATGTTGTGGGGCTGCCATCCAAAAGAGTGCGTGCCAGGAAATTATTTAATAATAACAACACTGGGAAAAAACCATAATATTGTCTGTGTGCCACCACAGTTTCTCTGTGATGTGCTTGGCTGCAGAGTGCTGGACATGCAGTGGGGTGAAATGAATAGCAAAGAAGAGAAGGTTTCACAGCGCTGCTTCCAAAACCAAAATCATACTGCCTTGTGTATTTTGGGCAAGGAACAGTAGGAATTCGTCCTTGGAAATGGGAATGTGTCGTGTCCTTAATCACCTTGAAGTGGCCACAGCCACAGCTGCAGTCAAACCTGGGCTGGGACAGTGGGAGCTGCCCTCTTTCTCTGCTTTCCAAAAGCTGTCCTGTGGCCTGGGACAGGGTTTTCATTCTGGAAGCCCTTCTGGCAGGTTAATAAACTTGTTAATAGCAAGCATTTAGCTGGAGTTGATGTGGGTCTGTATTATTATGACTTTTACTGTTCATCACCTCTTTGGGAATCCTTTGATTATATCTCAAATGTTGTTCCTCATGAAAGTAATGGTTGGATTTATTAAACAAGAACAGGACAGACTTTATTAGTTTCTATCTACAGTATTTTCTAATCTCAGCTGTTGCCATAACTCTGGATTGACATAAGAAAGAAAATTTCAACTTGTGAAATAATGTTACTCTTCAACAGGATAAAACACTGGGAAATGCAAATATTCCTTTTAATAGATCCAGTCAAACAAACCATTCTTGGCTCCCTCAGCTGACATGGAGGGAATGGGCTGAAGCAGGGGATGGATTGATTTGTCTGCCCCTCCTGCTGTTCCCATGCTGATTTCAGAGGGATGGGTGCACACAGCTATCCAGGACAGCAGCCTCTGCTGGGGTTGTTTTTTCCACATTCTCATTGCAACGTGCACTTTATGGGAAAATGTGCCAGAAGAAAGGGAAGAATCCTGGCAGATGGAGGGGAACAGATTGCTGTTCCAGACCAGAGGAGGAATGGTGAATGGTGAAACACAGGGCAGCAGCAAAGGGCAGGAGGTGCTGAGCAGCTCCTCTCATCAGCCACATCATTAACTGCAGACAGGCTCCCCCAGCTGTGCTCCTGCCCCATTCCCCTCAGTCTCAGGGTCTGGAACCTCTTGTAGGAAGAAGCTCTCAGACAGTGATGGCTTAATAATTCTGCTGAGAATTCCACAGCAGCAGAACGAGCAGGGGTGGGTGGATGTCCTGTGCCACCACGGTGTCCTGGGCAGGGACAAGCTGCCCCCAGGCTCCCAATCCTGCCAGGAGCATCTGCTGCCTCTGAGCACATTGTGAGAGCACAGGATAACCTGTTAGAGAAAAAGCAATTCCAGGTTAATGGCCTCATGTTCTGCTCTGCCAGGTTGTTTAAAAACCAATACTGAGAAAATTGTCTGCTGAGTTTGGGAGGCTTGTGGGGGATTGCAAGAGAAAATGAAAGAAAAAATAAAAATAGTTCTGGCTTTATGTGATGACCAGTAGTTGATTTCTTTTTATTTGTACATATGAGCAAGGCTCTAAACCCAGAAGATTAAAAAGAACTGTCATTTCTGTTTGCTGCTGGACAGGAGAGTGCTGTTAAAGTGAGTGGGTTCTGATGGCAAACATGATGGGGTTTACAGAGGGTGGGAGGCACAGCCTGGGAGCTGTGGGCTCTGCTAGGAGCTGGGTTCCTCCTGCTCTGTGGGGGAATGAGATGTCCAGGGTTTGGGTCAGGTTTGGCTCTGGTTTTACTTGTGCAGGGATTCACAGGGGCTCCTCTCACAAGGGGAGAGATGGAAGGAGCTTGGCCTGGGAATGGGAAATGGCCAAACTTCCACGTGCAGCAATGGGCCAGAAACTGGAATTACCAGCAGCAGCCTTTGTCAGCTGTCATTTGTCTTGTCCTGGTGCTGAAGTACCCGTGCTCTTTTTGTAATCCTAAATCATCCTTTGAAGAACAGCAGCCACAGATGTGGAAACTAATCTTCACAGGGCTGAGTATCTGCGAGACTGTGAACAGGAGCAGTGATTAATTCTCCTCCAAATGATTGAAATGGATTTCTTCTGATGTCTTTAGGTGTTAAAAATTAGTAAATGAATTCTAGCTTGAATGCAAACTTGTGTTGAAGGCTGATTGCAACATATAGCTATGAAGTTTAAAAAATAATTAAACCTCCAGCCAAACCAAACCAACAAACAAAGGGATTGGAACTGTAAACATTCTGTGGTGTATTACAGAGGGGTAGATGACTGCAAGTGCTGTTTTGCAGGTGACTGAAGGCACAAAATGCCACATGTCAGTCTTAAATTGCAGTGGCAGATTTACCCCATTGCTTTGGGTAGAATGAGCATTAGTCAGGGGCTGTAAAGCCTGAGCCTCATCACTGTCAGGCTGCCATGAGTCACTGAGATCTGGAGGAGCCCAGACAGAGTTGAGCTATTCTGAATTTCAAACTTCAGAGCAGAGCCCAGACCTTGTGTTTCCTCTGCCTATGGTGGGCCCAGGATGCTGTCTGAGGATGCAGGCTGCTGTGTGGGACAGCAGGGACCTGGTGGCCCTCAGTGCCAGCCTGAGCTGAGCCCTGTGCCTGTGTCACCTCCTCACCTGTGGCAGTGTAGGGACATCCTTGGGCAGCTCCAGCTGCTCCCAGGACAGGAATGCTGCGTTCCTGCTGCTCCTGGGAAGCTCCTGAGCCCAGGGCTGTGCCACAGTGGGTACAAACCACAGCCAGAGCATGGGGAGAGCTTCTCTTTGTGACAATTCACTCGTGGGGAAATTTGGAAGGAATTTGAGATGGCATCTGTGGGTCTTTGATGATGTGGTTTATTTTCTTGTCTTCTGCATAGGCAGGAGGGCTGAGTTGAGCTCACATCGTTACAGCACAGTTCAGAAGTTCAGAAACCCTTAGTGACAAGACCTTTTAAGGAATTATTGACTAATAAAACACCACTAACAAAGATATTTATGTTTTTTAACCCAGTCCTTAAATATTTCACCTTACGGACCCATACTACAATATAAACTTTCTTAACCAATCATGTTATGACAGACAACCCTACAGTACTGCATTCCAAGCTCCTTATTTACCTCTGTAACACCTTTGTTTTTTCTATATCCTAAACTCTAAAACTCTAAACTTTCCTTTACTTGACATATCTCTACTTCAAACTATAAATCCGCATTCTCACTTCTAGCACCTAAGTTTAAAAACCTTTTCCAAGCTCTCAAATCAAATCCTGTGTTTAATTCTAAACTTTAGTTCACAGACCCAAAATTGTATGAGTTCCTTACATTTCAGATTCTGTGGTATTTTTGGGGTCCCTGGAGAGAGGAGGAAAGATGAATATGACTCTGTGTTCTTAGAAGGCTGATATGATTATATGATATGATATGATATGATATGATATGATATGATATTATATTATATTATATTACGCCATACTTAACTATACTAAAGAATAGAGAAAGGATACAGACAAAAGGCTTAACAAGATAATAATGAAAACCTGTGACTCCTTCCAGAGTCCCAACACAGCCTGACCCTGATTGGCCATTAAGTAAAAACAATTCACATTAAACCAATGAAACAAGCACCTATTGGATAAACAATCTCCAAACCACATTCCAAAGCAGCAAAACACAGGAGAAGCAAATGAGATAATATTGTTTCCTTTTTCTCTGAGGCTTCCCAGCTTCCCAGGAGAAGAATCCTGGGCAAGGAGGATTTTTCAGAAAATGTGATGGTGACAAGATTCCACCATGTTCTTTATTGTTCAGGTTCTTTTGGAACCCAGGAATGTTGGAGTAGGATATATTCAGGGAGCCTTGAGGGCAGAATGGTTTTGGAAGAGCCAGGAGCAAACTCTGCTCAAAAAGCTTTGTTGAGCAGAGCTGAATCCAGAGAGATTCTTTCATATTCTTTCATATTTCACTGGTTAATTCTCTGAAGAAAGCGACTTCTGTGTGGAAAAAGAACAGTGCTGGGAATGGAATCTGGAGCACTCTCCTACTGATTTCCTGCATTTCCTTCTTTTGCTTTTGCTGGAAGAACAGGTATGGCCAGGCAGGAGCAGGTTCCTCATGAGAGCAGTTCCCTGCCCAGGGTGAGGCTTTTGCCCTTCTGCCCCAGGACTGAGGGGAGCAGCTCGTGTGGAAGCACACTGTGTCCTTTTCCTGACAGAAAATCAGCTTTGGCTGCTTTGATGGAGCCCATCAACGCTTTCAGTGTTGTTCTCCATCTTTGGTTTGAGTTTTTTGTGTTCCCAAGGGGTTTGAAGGTGCCCCCATGGGTACCTGAGCCCTGTGAGGCATCAGATCCCACACTGGGGTGTGTCTGGGCTGAGCCGCATCTCCAAAAGCTCAAGGACTTCACAGGAGTTACCACCTTTGGACAGAAAATCCAGCTGATCCTGGCCATGCAGTTGCTGACACAGTGTTGGCAGCAGGAATCACAACAGGCTGACCTTGTCTTTTTTCTTAAGGATTAGTAACTTACTCCTTCCTGAACAAAGCCTGACTTCTTTTTGCTTAACCGCTCTCTTTGATCTCGTAAGAAAGTGACCTCACAGGATTCACTTTAAGCCTCAGGGATGCAGAAGAATCAAAATCAATCTTCTGAGACTTCTATCAAAACACCAAGAGAAAGATGGGGGTTAAAAAGTGCATTTGTGTACACAAGCACACACACCCCCCCTCTGTTAACTGTCAGGCTGCATGCTCACAAGTTAAAGGAGGATTTTCAATTTAACAGCTCCCTCGTCCACTCAAAGAGTTAGGAGATATTGATTATTTTTTTTTTATGATTTCCTAGAAGAATGCTGTGTCCTGAGAAATTTGATTAGGGGGATTTATTGTGGAAGACTTGCTGCGCTGAGCCTTGTTTAATGTTTCCTGGCACAAACACCAGGAACGCAGGGACGTGTGCTGTGTGGTGCTTAAAGATTTCCCAAGCTTTCCTTCAGAGGTAGAAACCCCTTGTCTGGTTTTGTTTTAGTGAAACCATACCAATCTAATGATCTGGGCTGCAGAATATCTTTGTGCTGTGAAGGATTTTTTGTTTTCTTTCTGTGCTTTGAACAAATGAACAAATTTGAACAATTAAACTGCTATTGCACAGGTCTGAATATTGCTTAAAACACGGGTGAAACTTGGGTTCTTTCACATTGTTTTGCCATATGTTTTTCATTGCTGGGCTTGAAGAAAGCTTTGTGTCCATGTCCATTGCACTGTCCCTCCTCATGCAGAGCACTGTGCATCATTAATTCCATGGCCAGAGAACAGCCTGACTGGTGCAGAGTAAGGTGCAGCCTAAAGCTTCATTTCCACAGGGATTTCAACCCTCAGAGTTTCAGCCTTGCCTCCCTCCCACCTGGCAAGGCAAACCCCAAGCCTTAAATTGGCATTTGATCTTAATCCTGCAGCAAACCTGTGATTGACTCCTCACTGCAGCAGCTCCTCCCCATCATTGTGGTGTGTGCATTTAACCCTGGCACTGTTCCCCGTGTCCCCTGGCATCCAGATCTCACAGCTGTGCCTCAAATTGCAGCCCCCGTTCTCCTGAGTTTCCAATTCTCCTGTCAGCACCTGCCTTCCCCTCAAGAGCCCCTTTCTCAACACTGCTGGTTTGACTTTGTGTTTCTCCTTGTGTCGTAGGTCTTTAAATACTCTGCACCAGTTTTGCTGTCCAGCTCCATTGTACCATTCCCAGCTAGCTGTCCCTGCCACACACTCAGAGTACAGGTAAGAGTAGACATGCTCCACCCTCTGCTGCTCTTTGAGGGACATCTGGTGCTGCCACTTGGCATGAGACAAGCAATAGTTGCTTAAGTTTTAAAAGGAAAAAAAAATTTGAATAAATATCCAATATTTTTGAGGTCTTGTAGGGTAGCTGTGGATAGACCCATCACTGCAGTGAGTCCTTCTCTCAGGCACTCTGGAATTACTCTGTAAATTGAGTGCCATGTGCTTTAAGGGCACATTCCCCTTTACCTTGCAAAGGTAGGGAGAAGGGAGGTGCAGGCTGAGCCCCACATGACAAATACACTGAAATATTTATATAATTTATGGAGGATATTGATGTTTTCCTTAGCAACTCTTTTTTTTCACCCCTGCCAGTAGCTGAGGAATTCATCCATGTGCTTAACTCTGAAGGTTGAAGGCATGGACCTGCCCAGAGCTCAGCACTGCCTTGGATTTGAGTGAAATAAAGGGGTTTTAAACACATCCAGGCCCTGAACACATCAAAAAGACACATTTTCCAGCTCATATTGCTTCTTTTAACACAGATGCCTTTACTATCTATGTGTTCTCTTTGATCCAATGCAGAGAGCAGCAATTGCATCCCATAGTACAGTTTATTGTCAATGCCAGTGTTTATTGTAACATCTTAGAGAAGCATCAGAGGGCAGCTAATCTCAGCCATTGGAAATGTGAAAACTGTTAAAAAACTGTGCATGCCATGGAAAATATTGTCTGGAATTTTTACTTCTGCTATTAGCAATCGACTTAGTGATAATTGCCAGCTCATGAATAATATTCATATCAAAATATTGGAAGCCTGGTGCTGAAAAATCAAAATCACTTTGCACGGGTAATAAGGAAAGACAAAAGCAAACAATGAATCCTAAATCTGTAAATGCATAAACATATTTCTGGTTTGAATATTTCATCCCCTAGTTGCCTCTATCCATGCATGCTTGGATTCACCCTGTTGGTTTGTGTTGCAGCATCTTTTTGTGTGTTTGGTTTTTTTTCTCCCATCAGAGCCCTTCATTTATTTGGTGGTAGTGAGTCCATAGTTGAGTTGTAAGACAGCTCAAATTCCTTTGGTGAGGAGCAGGGCCTGAAAACTCTTAGATTCCCTGCTTGCTTTTTAGTGAGGCTTTTAGTTTTCCTGTGTCCTTAGCTGATAGTGCTTTAATTTTAAAGATCTTCCTGTTGGGATGTTGATGGGAAAACCAGCTGTTCCTTGAATGTCTCAGTGTCTTGCTCCACACAGGGTGTTATTTTTATCAGTGATATTTCTTGTGGAATTAAAGCCTAGAGCAGCTTAACTTTGCGCTTGAAAAATCTGAATTTCTTCAGGGTTTTTTTGTGCAGTGAGGACAGGCGTTCCCTGCTCTGGGGGTGCAGAGCCTGAGCAGTTTCAGGGTGCTGTGGGACCTCCAGCTGATGGCTCAGGGCTGGGGGGGGAGGAGCTCATCCCTGGCCCTGTTTCAAGGAAATATCAAGGAAATTTGGGCTCAGGGGGGACCTTGTGGCTCTGCACAGCCCCTGCCAAGAGGGGACATCCAGGGGAAAAGGGCTCTGCTCCAGGGAACAGGGACGGGAGGAGAGAGAGCAGCCCCAGGCTGGGCCAGGGGGGCTCTGGGTGGAAATCAGGGCAAATTCTTCACTCAGGGGTGTCCAGCCCTGGCACCCTGCAGGAGCCCCCAGCAGATGTGGGTGCCTGGCAGTGCCCAAGGCCAGGTGGACAGGGCTGGGAGGGACAGTGGAAGGTGTCCCTGCCATGGCTTTGAGTCCTTCCAACCCGGAGCAGCCTGGGGCTCTGTGAACAGGGGGAACACGGAAAAGCTGCAGCCAGCCTCTGCCAGGGACAGGAGGCAACCAAACAAACTGCAGCAAGGAAAATTCCAGTTAGACACAAGGCAGGGAGAGAGGGAATCTCACCAAGAGCTTGGCCAAACGCTGGAGCAGAGGCCAGCAGAGGGTGTGGGGTCTCTGTCCCCAGCCATGCCAGGTCAGTGGGACAGCCCTGGCTGCACCTGCTCTGAGCAGGGACTGCACTGTGCACGCCTCCACCAAATCAGCCTTCACCCCACAGCACTCTGTTCTTGGGAAGCATTAAAAGAGCTGCAAACCACAATATTTTAGTCTATGGGATTTAATTCCAAATGACATCACAATGTTTATGCTGTCCCTGCTCAGAGACGTGCTGCTGTGCTGGAGCCAGGCTGTCATCATCGTCCTCGTGGCAGGAATTGGTTTGGTTTGCCCATAATTTCAATTTCTGAAGTTGTTATATCCAAAGTGCCATCACCACAACTGCGATCTCTGAGTCAAGTGCAAATGATGCACCTGGTTTTGTGCAGGACCTGTCCATGGGGATCCCTTTGCTGTGAATGAAAATGAGCTGCTAGAGCTCTAACAGGATTGGGCTTTGCATTTCTACGTACACGTGATGGCATTAAATTTAGCTTTTAGTCTTCCCATTTATCAGTTTATAAATAGAAATCATTAGAAACAAAACTAACAGACGTGGATGCTTTGGTCTGGCTGCAGTTTTGAGGCTTTATTTAGAAAATACACTGAGGGATTAATTTTGTAGCCCAGAATTAAAAATTAAATTTGTTCTGAAAGAAGCAATTAATGAATGCACTACAGTGAAATCTGGAGCATCTCTGATTTGCTGTTAGCTAATTGCTGGATGTTTTATTCACTCCAGCAGTTTTATTTCTGGTCGAGACGATCTTTGGCATCTGTTTTGAATGGTTAATAGGGAAATAATGCATTTTTAATAACTGCAGCTATTGCAGTAATCCCTCACTCATTTTACAATGCTCAAAAGAGACAGAAATAACACAAGTTATCTTGCGTTCTCCTATTACAGGGAAAGTCTTGGGAAGCCTGAGCTTGTTGTGTCCTTCCAGCTAGATGCTTGTCTGGGTTCCAGTTAGCCCATATGCCTCCTCTGCTTGCTCTTTTTGGGTTATTTCTGTTTGGGAATTAAAAAATAGACCAGCAATGTCTGTAGCTTGGCTTCTCTGACTCCCTTCCCCTTCCTGCCTCCTGAGTAGAGCCTTGAAAACAGCAGCCTCTGGTTGGAAGCTGCAGGTTCCAGGAGCTGCTCTGGGTCTGTCAGAGATCATTGGAATGCAGATGTGGCCGTGCTCACAGGGGTCTCAGGATGAGGAAAGGGATGAGGATCTGACTCCACGTTTCAGAAGGCTGATTTATTATTTTATGATATATATTACATTAAAACTATACTAAAAGAATACAAAAAAAGGTTTCATCAGAAGGCTGGCTAAGAATAGAATCAGAAAGAATGATAACAAAGGTTTGTGGCTTGGGCTCTGTGTCTGAGCCAGCTGACTGTGATTGGCCATTAATTAGAAACTACCAACATGGGCCAATCACAGATGCACCTGTTGCATTCCACAGCAGCAGATAATCATTGTTTACATTTTGTTCCTGAGGCTTCCAGCTTCTCAGGAGGAAAAATCCTAAGGAAAGGATTTTCCATAAAAGATATCTGCGACATGCAGATTTTATATCTGGTGTGAAGAGCAAAGTAAAGGAAGTGTGGAACACCCAGAAAATAGAAATCCAGGTAGTCCTGTACTTCAGCTGCTGAGCCTCTGGTTTGATCCAGCTGCATCAGCATCTGAGAGGCCTCACAGCTGGAGCTGGGCAAAGCCCAGAGCTGAAACGGATCTGCAGGAAGGGAATTTCATCAGCTCTGTGTCCTATCTGAGGAAGTTGGTTCCCAGCATTTTCTAAACAGGCTTTCTATGGCTTTGAACTGACAGAGAGTTGGTTTAGAACAGATATGGGCAGGAAATTCCTCCCTGTGAGGGTGGGCAGGCCCTGGCACAGGGTGCCCAGAGCAGCTGTGGCTGCCCCTGGATCCCTGGCGGTGCCCAAGGCCAGGCTGGACACTGGGGCTGGGAGCAGCCTGGGACAGTGGGAGGTGTCCCTGCCATGGCAGGGGTGGCACTGGAGGGGCTTTGAGGTCCCTTCCAACCCAGCCCAGTCTGGGGTTCTGTGACACATCTTCAGACAAACTTCAGTCAGACCCTCAGCCCATCTCTGCAGGAGCCTCACATACAGAAAATTCCACGTACAGAAGTGCCCCTGCTGGGGATATCCAGCCCTGTTCCTGTCTGCTTCCCTGTGTGGGTGTGGAACAGGCTGATGTGTGCAAACTGCAACTGTGGACACATTTGCTTACCACTGATGTCTGAGCATCTTTCCATCTTTCCATCTGATGTGTTTTTTCATAACTGTGACTTCCTCGCTCTGATTTGCATCAAATGTTGGCTGTCACTCATTCCTGTCTCCATCCACCCTACCTTCCATCCTTCTAATCTCAAATTAGATGCCCTTATCATGTCCAAACACCATTTTTTAAATTGTGAAGCTAGAGATTTTTCTTTTCTTTTCTTTTTTTTTCCCCAGTGAGACCTGTGAAAACAAAATGATAATGCAAAGGATGTTATAGTACCAAAGAAATCCCATCATTTTCTTGCAGTCTCTGCCTGCTTAATGTTTAATCAGCACCTCTGGGAGGTAAAACCATCATTCTGAAAATACTGTACTTGTGTGAAATTTTAATGTGGAATCTTTGTTTCACCAGGTAATGTTGGCTTACATGCAACAAACCACAGTGTGGACGATGATAGAAGGATTGGTTGTGCTATTTCTTTCTGTCTGAGCCCCTGGGAGGCTTTGGAGCTGTTTTGCCATCATAACTGGTTAACACAGAGGCTCCCCTGCAACAGTGCTCAGCTTTCAGATGCTTCCATCATGGATTGGAGTGGTTTGGTTTTCCTTAACTCTTCCCAAGAGCGCAGTGGGAATTTTTGCACACTAGCACAGCCAGGGAAAACTGAGAAATAGCTTCTACCCCTACAACAAAAAACATCTCTTTATAGATAAATGTGCTTTGCAACTCTCAGTTTATTTTTTTCCCACTGCTGGGCACTGTTGTCTTCCCTGAGACACAAAGCAAATACTTCTTGTGTCCTCCCTGCAAACACCTCCAGAGACATCCCCCAGCATGCAGCAGAGCCCCTGGCCCTGTGGCAGCTGCCAGTCAGTGCTTAGTCCCAGGTAAGGACATCTCTGAAGGAGCTGCACTTCAGAATTCTTTCTAGCACTGATATGGCATTTCATACATAATTGCATATATAATATGCATTGACATTTTCTACCAAAAAAATGTTGAATAGGGATCTGATTTCTAGCTGTATACCTCAGCATGTTTAAGCTCTCTCTAGAATATGCAGAGATAAAAAAGCTTGGTGGTATTTTAATTTTCAAACTGAGCACAGGAGTGAGAGCAGCACGGCCCAGACCAGCAGCACGTGGCCCAGAGAGGCAGGATGCCGATGGACAGAGCAAAGCAGATCCACACTGTGACCAAATCCTGCCCCAAGTCAGTGTGAGGTTCAGCTGATTACATAAGGCATCTGTGCTCACACCCTATGGCAAGGGAAAGCTGGCATAATTAGAGTAATACTTGTAATTTTCCACTTGATGCCTACGTGATGCAGGGAGTGCAAATGGTGGATTGTGCTCCTGAGCACAGTTGGGAGAACTGGCAGAACAGCCTGAAATTTGGTTTGGGATTTTCTTGTTTTCCTCCCTTCATCGTGTTCCTTTCCATCCTCCTCCTTTAGCCTGTTCTTTACCTTAAAGGCAGTGGCCCCTCGTGGTTGTGTCACTGGTTCAGACGTGGCTGGAGCCTCCTGCTAGGCCAGCATCTCCTTCCCTGCCATAAAGCACTTCCAGCATTACAGATGTGGGTATTCCAAAGCGCTCCTGCCTCGTGGTGGCACCATTCATGATGCTGGCAACTCCTCCTGGAGACAGAGCTCTTCCTGCCCCTGGGAGGGAGGGAAGGGTGGAGAGCAGACCTGGTCATCACCAGGGCTTCTGTGTGAGCCTCCCTCACTGGGGGGATGCATCTGTTCTGCATTTCCAGCAGAATGTGGGCAGTGGAAATACCTGTGGGAAGTTCTGAGCGTGTTAAAAACAAAGGGGCCGTGGCCACATTGGGCTGGGTATGTAAATGACAGCCTAATGTAATTTTTCTAATGGAAAAAACAGAAGTGGCCCTTTCAAGGCAGTGTTTTTCTCAGAGTTTCAGTCATCAGCATTGGCCTTGGCTCCTTGGGCTGTTCTTCCCTGTGTGGAGAGTCCTGTCTCTGAGATGGAAATGGGTTAACCGGGTGGTGCTTACAAACAGCTCACAGTGTTTGTGGATGTGAAAACAAAAGCAAACCGATTTCAAGCTAAATTTTCCTAATTCTGCTCCCTGTGATTCTCTTCCTCTGTCTCTTTTCTTTCTTGCCCCCTCCTTGGCAGGGAAGATAGTGTCCTGCACCAGTTCTGCTGCCCACCCTCGGGCTCTAGCAGCCCCTCCTCGAGATGACAGCGCAGCTGGGCTCTGCTGCAGCCCCTGCTCCTGTGCCCAGCTCCTCTCCTCCCTCTCTGTGGGCATGGACTGGCACTGCCCCGGGACCCCGTGCTGCCAGTCTGACATTGCCTCCTCTCCAGCTCCCCACAGCTCTCTCCTCCTGCCCAGAGCTGAGGACACACGCCAGCTGTGGACAGATCCCTCCAGTGCACACTTGATTTTGAGCTCAAATAAACGGTACCATAAGCCCTGAGGTGTAGTG
The DNA here is from genome assembly GCF_028551555.1 of Melozone crissalis. NCBI lineage: Eukaryota > Metazoa > Chordata > Aves > Passeriformes > Passerellidae > Melozone > Melozone crissalis. Next base: position 20,720,705 of record NW_026535807.1, on the reverse strand, counting down.
TGAGTTTTGTTGCTGTGTGGTGTGGAGGGCACAGCCCAAGGGGATTTTTTCTCTGCCAGATGTGGGGTGGGAGGGCAGCTGTTGTGAGGTCTCTGTTGGGCTGGTTTATGTGACGGTGTTCACAGGGGTTCTTGGATTGGGGAAGAGTCAAGGATCTGACTCCATGTTTCAGAAGGCTTGATTTATTATTTTATGATATATATTACATTAAAACTATACTAAAAGAATAGAAGAAAAGGTTTCATCAGAAGGCTGGCTAAGAATAGAATAGCAAAGAATGATAACAAAGGTTTGTGGCTCTGCATTCTGTCTGAGCCAGCTGGGCTGTGATTGGCCATTAATTACAAACAACCAACATGAGACCAATCCCAGATGCACCTGTTGCATTCCACAGCAGCAGATAATCAATGTTTACACTTTGTTCCTGAGGCCTCTCAGTTTCTCAAGGGGAAAAATCCTAAGGAAAGGATTTTTCTCTGTCAGATGAAAAATCCTCAGGAAAGGATTTTCCATAAAAGATGTCTGCGACAGGTTTAAGTTTGTTTCAAGGTGGGGCAAACACCAGCATGGGATGTTTTATGGATGTTGCTGCTGGAGATGAACCGTTCTTCCTTTCCTTGCTGCTGGTTCTGAGGAGCCAGCACATTTCTGTGGTGGCAGCACATCACTCTCCATGCCTTCTTCCATCCTAAGCTGCTTTGAGCTCTGTCTACTCCTTTCCTTGGCCTTGTGCAAGGAATGGATCAACCAAAGGTCACTGCTCACCTGCTTCTGTTGCCTCATCAATGAAAATATTTCTCTCCAAGCTGTGGTTCAGTTGTCACTGAAGGGATGAACTTGCAGCTGCAGAGCCCCATGGCTGCAGCTGGAGAAATGAGATTGTGCCCATGGCTGTCCAAGTCCCCACTGCTCACAAGGCTCTTGGTTGGTTGCACCTTTCCAGACACATCCTGTGGCTCTAAAATAACCAGAGAACTTCTGCTGGTTGGGTTTTCCAACTTAACCAGTGCAAGCAGATACAGCAGGGAACAGAATTTCCCTGCAGTGGGATTTACTACCCTGAAAATAGTGGGAAAGATGGACTGGGAGAGTGGGGGAAAGTTCTTAAATCTGAAGTTGCTATCATGAGGTAAAATATTGCTCCCCACAGTCGGGGGCTGGTGTAAAGCAGAGGTGGCTTGGTACAGGGGGAAAAGCAGGAATTTATTTGTACTTGTGTGTGGCTTTGAGGATGGGATAAAAGGAGAATCACCAGGATCAAGGAGGGAAGAACTGTGAAGGCAGCTTGAAGCTCTCTCTCATCTTTACAATGTGCTTTTTTCTCCCCAAAGGAATCTCCAAAAAAACAGAATCCAGGTTATTTGCTCTTGTGTGAGGTTGGATCCAGTGTCTCTGTCCTTGCTGTGAAATGTTCCCTTGTGCTTCCCTTGTGACAGTGCAGGGTCCAGGCCTGGGCAGGGATTTGCTGGCACAGGAATAATCTGCCTTCATGATTTTGCAAGTTTTCTACATCATTTCTGCTCACTGCTCACACTCTGTGGCTGCTGCTGTTCTTTGGTATTGAATGTTCTCAGTTTCACATTTCTTAATTGCATTTCATTGCAATATAGATTAATGAATATAGTACAATATAAAATATACACTCATTCTTACTGTAAAATTTCAAAATAATGTGTGCAAAAAATAGTGTAGTGGTTGACTGCAGTTTATTACATCCCTGGAATATATATCTGGAATTATATTCCCTGGAATATATTCTTCTGATGTTTACTGGGCAGGGCAAAACACTGAAATGTTTGAACACAGCTCAGCATTTGGGTCTTTTACTCTGTAATTAAGAGTTTCTCAGAGTTGCTTCACAAAGATAGAAACGGTAGGAATTTCTGATATTTTGACTTGCTTATCTCCCTCCCAGATGTAAACAGTGATTACCACTCTCTCCTCAGTGAGCTGAACTCTGGAGCACTGTAATTATTCCCTTGCAGAGGGGAGGGTTCGTCCAATCTTTCAATGAGTACCTTTTATCTATTTGTGCAAAGGAAAGCAAAGAAGCAAGGCTGATTTAACCCTGCAAATTCAACCCCCAGCCTGCAGGGCCAGTGTGTGATTACCCTGGAAGTGGCTGCAGTTAATGATGAGGCTCAGGAGAAAATGAAGGCAAAGCCTGCCCAGCATTATTGGCTGTCACAGGACACTGGCATGGGGTGTTTCTATGCAGTAGTTTTCCAATTAAGGGCAAATAGGTTCATTAGGGGTTGCTGGGATTTGGAACAGTTTGAGTTTGGAGCTGCAGTGCCCCTGAATTGTGGCATTTTCTCTTCAGGAGCACACAGAGAGCTGCCCTTGCCTGCTGCAGTGGCAGCCAGAAATGCAGGAGTAAACATTTCCCTCCTTGAATAAATCATGGCTGGCTGAATAAAACATGCTGAGCATCCCTGGGTTTAGCAGCACAGGCTGGCAGGGGCTCTCTCAGCTAACCAGAGTTAGAAGTAGATGACCTAAAATGCTGCATGCTATTACAAAACAGGGAAAGGTACCAACAGAAAATTGTAAAACAGGGAAAGGAACCAGCAGAAAAATTTTCCTTCCGTGGTGAATTTGCACTGTTTTTGTGAAGAATGAAGACAGTCTTACTGTGCATTTTGGGATGGGAGGCAAAGTAGAAATGGCCTTTTTCTTATTTTTTTCTTATTTTCTCCTTCTATAAACTCAGAGGGCTTCAAGAAATCTGCTGCTTTGAGGGAGTTCAGATGGGGAATTTCTCCTTTGTCACCTTGAGGCACTGGCACTGTTTAGGATCAGGCTGCTTTGGTTTCGTTCTGCAGTGTGGAGTTCCCCTGTGCAAACATATTCAGCTCTTACATAGATTTTGCCTGAAATAGGTGGGTGAGACTCCAGCTTTGCACAGCAACCACTGCCTTGCTGTTATTCTCTGTGCTTGTATTATTTTCTCTCCTTTAACAGCTGTGGGAAGTCCCTAACACAGCTCAGAGCAGTGTGTGGACGCTCTGGGCTGGAGCAGGATGGATTTTTGTGCACCACTAGATGGAGCAAAAAAAAAAAAACAAACCCCAAACCAAACCAGTTCAACTGAGATGAATTAAGATATTCATCTCTCAAAGTAGATTTTAACTAGCTGAAGGGGAATGCTGTGTAATGTAGGAGAAGGAATGATCCCCTGGAAAATGCAGCAGGGTGCAGATCTCAGCACAGATGCAGTCAAAGTTTCAGATGCTCCCTTGGCCAAGGCAGCAGCTGTGCCATGGAGCAGAGATTGCCACCATCCCAGGCAGCTCAGGAATCGTGGGGACCTGGAATTATACAGGAATTTATGGCCAAGGCAGCTCCTTCCTTGAGCAGTGCCCAGGGATGGCAGTGAGTGGAGTGGGATGGTCAGGGGTGGAATGAAGCAGCTCTGGGACAGCACCTGAGGTCACTGGTGAGAAATGAGCACTTGGAATTCCCTGCTTGGAAAGGCTGAGCCCCTCTGGAACCCCCTGAACCACAGTTTTGCAAGAGCAACAGGAACATTTGCATTCTGGAATATTCAGTTCCCAGATGTCCCATTTGACGTGCAGCACCAATTCCTTTTTCACCTGGAATGGAGTGGGGAGTTCTCAAAAAATCCAACCCCCAAACCCACAAATCCCAACATCTGTGGGAGCCCTCGCTGCCTTTGTCCTTTGTGTTGTGCCAGGATTGCGTGTGGGTGCTGGTAGAATTTTTTTTTTTAAATTTTTTATTTTCAATAATTGACAATTTCCTGGCGTGGGGGCTAGAGGGAGCTCCAATGCAGCCTTCCCGAAGCTTTCCCCGTAAATCTGTCCTGCCTGGCTTGGTCCGAGGAGCTGCAAAGGAGGGAGGAGGCCAGCTCGATGTCCTTCTGCACCCTGTGAGCACTGGAGATGGGATATCTATGGATATCTATGGATACATATGAATATATATGGATATATATGCCAGGATGCTCTACAGTCAATGTCATTTCTATGTTTTATAACTCTTATCATAAATGTTGTCTATACATTTTATAATTATTATCCTAAATAGGCTGTTTGGTTGTGCCCCCACCTGTCTGGAGTGCAGTGCAGGATGTGTTCCGGGGAAGGTTTGGTTTAAAGCAGAGGAGAAGCCACAGGGGCTGTTTCACATCCCACTGGCACTGGTGGCTGGCTGGGAAGGGCTCTGAGAACAGGACAGACGCACAGCAAGACCTCTCCTGGGCCAGTAGGTTTTCAAATAAAGAAATTTATTATTAAAAGGTATGAAACAATATGATTCTATAGATTTTATTACTGCTAGATTAACATATCCGCTGAAAATCAGCAGGAAATCCAGGTTTATTGTGCTACATCTACTGAAGTAATTTATAATAGTTAAATTTGCAAGGTGTCTGGCATTCTGAGCCTTTCCCCTCATTTTTTGGGACATGGTTTAGTGTCATGGGGGTGTTCAGCTGAAGTTTGGACTTAGGATCTTAAGAGGCCTTTTCCAGCCTCAGTTATTCCATGGTTCAGGTGGGTTTCCCATTTTCTTTTAATTCCCCAAAGTGCAGCAGCTGCTCAAGGATGAGAGGTTCCTGTCCAGGAGGGGCTGGACTGAACAGCACTGGGGGTTTATCCCATTCCCTGAGTGTTTTATCCCATTCCCTTGCTATTTTATGCCATTCCCTGTGTGTTTTTCCCACTCCCTGGGTATTTATCCCACTCCCTGGGTGTTTTATCCCATTCTCTGGGTGTTTATACCCATTCCATTGGGGTTTTATCCCATTCCCTGGGTGTTTTATCCCACTCCTTGGGGTTTTTATCCCATTCCCTCAGTGTTTATCCCATTCCCTGGGTGTTTTATCCTATTCCCTCAGTGTTTTATCCTATTACTTTGGTGTTTTATCCCATTTCCTTGGGGTTTTATCCCATTCCCTGGGTGTTTATCCCATTCCCTCAATGTTTATCTCATTCCCTGGATGTTTTATCCCATTCCCTGGGTATTTATCCCCATTCCCTGGCTGTTTTATCCCATTCCCTTGGGGTTTTATCCCATTCCCTGCCTGTTTTATCCCACTCCCTAGGTCTTCATCCCTTGGTATTTTATCCCATTCCTTGGGTATTTTATCCCATTCCCTTGGGGTTTTATCCCATTCCCTGGGTGTTTTATCCCATTCCCTGGGTGTTTTATCCCACTCCCTGGGTGTTTATCCCCCTCTCTCCCCCTGCTCACCCTTCTGGCAGAGGGAAGGGGCTCTGGGGCTCAGGAAGGGGCTCTGGTGCTCAGGATGATCCCGGGGTCGGGGCAGGGAGCTCGGGGCTCCAGTTCCTCACTGGGATCAGGGATCCCTCCTGTGCTGAGCTGCCACAGATGGATGGATGAGGAGAGGCAGAACTGCACCGAGTCCATCCACGAGGAGAAATGCCATTGATGACTTCAGGGAGAGTTTTTCTGGCCGTGTCTGGATCCTCTCCAGCCTCCTGCTCCCAGCCATGAGCTGAGCTGACCTTCCTCAGCCCCGCCACCACCCGGCTCCCTGGCCATGACCCGGAGCTGTCCAGGCACTGACCCTCCAAAGAGACCCTGGGGACCTTCCTGGGGATGGGAGGGACTCCTCAGAGCCAGCCAGATTTGGTTTTGGAATCCTGCAAGGTCAGAAGGAGAGAGTAACTGTGCAGCTGACGTGGAATGAAACAGAATCACAGCATGGGCTGGGCTGGAAGGGACCTGAACAATCATCCTGTGCCGTGGGCAGGGACACCTTCCCCAGAGCAGGTTGCTCAGGCCTCACCCAAAATATTTTGGTTCCATAGTGAGTGCAAGGCAAACATTTGGTGGTAAAGTTTCTGTGAAATAAATGTGCTGGTATGGGAGGGTTCCAGAGCCCCTGATACTGAGGGAGCTGGGGGTGCTCAGCCTGGAGAAAAGGAGGCTCAGAGGTGACCTTATCACTCTCTGCAGCCCCTGAAAGGTGCCTGTGCTCAGCTGGGGCTGGGCTCTTTCTCCAGGCAGCACTGACAGAACCAGAGCACACAGCCTCAATCTGCACCAAGGGTTGGATATCAGGAAAAAGTTTTTTATAGAAAAGTGATAAAGTTCTGGAATGGCTGCCCAGAGAGGTGGTGGAGTGCCCATCCCTGGGTGTGTTTAACAAAGCCTGGATGTGGCACTGGGTGCCAGGCTTTGGTTGGGGTGTTGGGGATGGGTTGGACTTGATGACCTTGAAGGTCTCTTCCAACCCAGTCATTCTGTGAATTCTGGGAATTCTGATGAGCAAGGCTGCCTTGTTTGTGCCAGCTAACACCTTTATGTGCCATTCATGTTTTATTTCAGTCATTTCTGTAAAAAACAGGTATTGCTGTTTTCCCTTTAGACCTGAGATTTGAGAAAATTTTAAATAACTGTCTTTATTTGCTAAACAAGCTGGGAAGTTGGAATTTCAAATAACCAAAAGCTGTTTCCTTTGAGTTATGTTTATTTCCCATATTCAAGAGAAAATTCACAAAACAATATAATGAAAATATGCCCCTTTCTAATTTCTAGTTCTTCAAGCAAGTCCTCTCTGTTCTGTAGCCATTCAAGTATTTAGCTATTTTTATGTTATTTGTGTGCTCTTTGGCCTTTAATGATCTTTGGCATATGCATTCCTACAACAAATGCATAAAATCAACCCAATTTATGACCCGTTAATGTAAGCATTTTATCCTAAAGAAAGTATGTCACATCTCATTCACCTCTGAATTTTTTTTTCCAAGCCAATCACCGGAGCATTGCACACCTGAAAATGAGATAGCGTTGAAATCCATCTTGCTCTCTCCAATTAAATTCATTTTTACGGAGGATTCAATTAGTTGTAATTGCTGCTTTACGACACGCGTTTGCCAGGGGCTGGGGTGGGGAGATAATTAATCTTGATCAGGCAATGGTGCTCCAATCATTTTGCCCTGTCACCCAACCAGGGCTGTCATTAATCAGGAGCTGTCCCCGGCTCGGGGGCTCTGCCAGCGCCGTCCCTGCCCGGGCTGATGGCCCTGACAGACCAGGCTGTGTGCTGGGCCCAGGCTGCTCTCATTAAAGTCACCTCAGTCCTTTGTTAGGGTCACTCTCAGCTGTGCCCACCACTCTCTGGAGTGCTGGAGGTGCCTTCAGTGTCCAGCCTGGGGTTGAGGTGCTCTCCTCGTGCCTGGAGCTCTTCAGGACTTTTCTCACCGGGACATTCTTTATTGTTGTAGTTGAGACAGAGACAATACAAAGCAACACACTCCGTTTCCAGAAGGCTTCAAACCCCGTTTTTATTCTAGCATGCATGCTTGTTCTACATTCTTACAAAGCTCATACATTCACACTTTGCTCACTGGTCACAAGAGACAAGCAAAGAGTTTATTGGAATAAGCAGTTACAAGTTTCACTTATTTATCCTTCTTTCTTTCTTGGTTTCTATGTGAACGACCTTGGTAGGGATTCTTTCAGGGGTAAACATGGATCCTCTTATCAAACTTCTCAATGGCTCACAGAAGTCACTCTGTGTAAAACCTCTTCCACACTTTGTAACTTTAGTATTGAGTCATCTTTTAAAATTGTTCTTCTTTCTGATTTGAGGGAGCTCACTGGAAGTTTTGTGTTTATTTTTATGCTGGATTCCAAGGGAGACGTGGACAGGAGCTGTCCTTGGGTTGGAACAGCTCCTCCCTTGGTGGAGGGAAGGAAACAGCCAAGGCTAAGGCAGGAAACAGCCTCTGCTTTTAGAAGTAAAGCTGAAAGCAACAAATAGGCATTATCAACTCATCTGATGCTTTTCATCAAAGACTGAAGGATGATCAAAGAGCCCTGAAGGGAGGCAAAGGTTCAGGTGTGTAGTGGAGCAGCAGGGAGTCTGTGACTTCATTCCAGGTGAGGCCAAATGGATGCTGAGCTTGGCTTTCAAGTTCCTTTTAGGGACCTTATCACCAAAGGGGTATGGGGACAGCCAAAGTGATACAGAGAATCTATCATCAGAAGGTATGAAAAGACACCTGATTATTAGAAATCTGCAGTTCTTATAGAAACAATGGTGGACTAAGACCTGATTGGCCTTTAGGAATCTTCTCTCACACTATTAGTGAACTATGAATAGCACACTCTGGAGAACCATATCTGTAAACAATGGTTACAGAAAGAGACATAATAATTGTTTGAGTTCTTTCCTCTAAGTTTCCCACAGCTTCTAAAATCCTGGGAGAGCTATGTCTCTCTCTTCGGGGGATTTATAATTACTGCAGGACCTGTCTTGGCCACAGCACTGAGCCCCCTGCAGAAAGCCCACATTACCTTGGTCAGGAGCAGGAGCATTTGGGAGGCAGTTTTTGGTAGTGTCCATGTCAGATGCTTTATCTTAACCTGGAGTGGAAAACCTGGGGCTCTGGAGGTCAAAACTGGAGGTGAAGTGGTGCCTCCTCCAGGCAGATGGGCAGGTTTCTGCCAGGTGTTTCTTCCATCTGATTCTCTGCTGTGGAAAAGGTAAATGATGGAAATGGTCTTTGAGTAAAACTGAGAAATGGGGAAGACTCGTTTAAAGCTTACTTTGACATTTTCCTTCCATGTTCTTTGTGTTTTGAGGGTTTTTCCATAGAATTTCAGCACTCTGTGTATGTGTGTGTGTATGAACACAGAGCATTTTCCAGGTAGGGCTGGCCTCCAAACACATCCAGCTGCATCCAAGCACAGCCAGAACCTTTGGGTGCATCTAGGGCTGCACATCCTGATTTCTGGGTTTGCACTGAAGATGCAGGAGTTCTCATGGGTGCAAAACCCTGAGCTGTTCAACTGTAAGTACTGGAATTTAGGATGAGTATGGGGAGCACTGGGGAGCTCTTGAATTGTGTAAATCCCATGGTCATTTTATTGTGGTTTCAACTGGTTTGTTTTAATATCAAAATTCAGGGCAGTGAAAATTATTATTACTGTAAATTGATAAAAGTAAATTGCCAGTTTACTTGCTGGAAAATCCTGTTTCCTTTCAGCTGAGGAGCTGCTCTGTAGCTGCCCATCCCTTTCCCAGCACACACACCACTAACGCCACGTTCTGTTGTTTGGCCACAGACCTGCTGACATAGCTCCACTTGGGTTTGGGTTTGGATTCTGTGCTAGCTTGCTAATTGCATGTTATTTAACTTAGGTTTGTAAGCCTTTGCTTCCAGAAAGCAATGATGATTTTTAAAAAAATCTAACCCTGCTTTCAGCCTGTAGGTTTGAGCCTGCAGAGGAGTGAAACATCGACTGTGCATGTGGAGTGATAAAGAAGTTGTTTTCTGTCTTTAAAAAGAAGCATCATAACCTCTGACAGACTGATAGAGTGCACTAGAATTTAAGCCATTGAATCTACTTATCAGAAATATCTCTCTCAATTTTCCTTTTGAGAAATGATGGGATTAAGATAATAAATGCAGCTTTGCTGAATAATAGGGAAGCAGCATATGGATTGTAGGTCTTTGAATGCACTTAGCAGCATGTGTAATTCTGTGTATTTCCTGGGAAACAAAAGAGGGATGCTCATTGATCCACAGAGTCTTGTAATGTGCTGCTCCTGTGAAATGCTGGGTGAGCACAGAGGAGCAGCACTGGCGTGCAGGGGAATATTCATTGATTGGGAGGGGATGGATGGAAACAGGTTGGGAGTCATGTGAATGCTGAACTGGCAATGCTGATGGTTCTGGAGAGCTGCAGGAACGAGTGGCTTTGTCATGGCAGGTGATGGGTGAGCCCTGGCACTGCAGGCTGAGCTCCTGCTGCCTGTGGATCTCCTGCCCAGCCCTGTTCTGCCCCTGTGGGATGCAGAGTGCAGGGAGCTGCTCCAGCTGCAGGCGTGCCCCAGATCCCACTCTGAGCTGGGCACGTAGGGGCTGCTGATGGGAAGGTGAGAAACAAAACTTTGGCCTAAATCCAGGGGAAAAGTGGAGGGGAATGTGTCCCTGAGGCAGCCCTGAGAGCCAGCAGGAGCTGTCACAGTGTGCAGCCTCAACACACCTGCAGCAACAGCAACAGGCTGAGTTCAGGTGATGCTGTGTGAGTCTGCCATGGGATGGGACGGGATGGGATGGGAGGCGATGGGAGGGGATGGGATGGGGTGTGTTCATGGTGTGCTCACCTTGGGGAGGGTTTATCCTTCCTGCATCACTTGCACAGAGCTGTTGGAGCTGCTTTTGGAGGGCAGTGATAGAGCTGCTGAAAGGACACGTGGGATTCAAACACAGATTCCACCTCCATGTCAGGGTTACTCCCCAGCCTTTGTTTTCTGTCGTTTTTCAGCAGGGTGGTCTTTGTTTTCTCTTGTTTTTCAGCAGGGTGGTCTCCAATGCCATGGGAGGACACCTGGGGGCCTGGGATGTTTGTGGTCCCTGGGAATTGTGCAGGGTGTCTCTCTGGGCTGTTGGCTGGGATTTTGCTCACCCAGAGAAGAGCAGTTCGCCAAACTCAGGTACTCCCAGTGCTCCATTTACAGCCATCAGGGAACCTTACACATAATGTGAAAGTGCTTTGGGGTTTGTGGCTCTCACAAGCATCACTTTCTGTGCAGAAGATGCACAAACAAAAAGGGAAAGCTGCTGCTGGCCAGGGACACCAGTGAGGCCTCCTGGTGGGGAGCAAGTTTGTCCAACCATGTTGTTGAACAAGATATTTTCAAACAGTTCAGCTCTCAGATTACATTAGCAGGCTGGACCTTGGCCTCACAGGGGATTAAACATAGATCTGGAAGCTTTAATGTCTTCAAACTGAGTTATATACAATTGGCTGCTGCTATCACAATGCTCCTTCTCTTCCTTCTTTGGAAAACCCCAATTCCCATGCCACATGTACGGCTTGGTTTTGTTTTCAGGGTTCTAAATTTGAGCTGCAAATAGTAGTGAAGCTTGTTAATAAACATCTGATCTTTGTGTAACTCTGGGAATAAGTGCAATTTAAATGATGGGCTTCACTTCTAACAAAGCCAAAACCACATCACTGCAATATTTTAATATGAAATCAGTTCCTCTGGCAAGATAGCACCTTGAAAAACAACGCTGGGTAGATGTTCAGCAGATAATAAATTCTAAACTGCTTCTTGTCACTGGAGTGGGCCCCTGATAAAGTTATTTTTCTTCTCAGAGTTCAGGGCTTGGGGGCTTGCAGCTCCTTTGGAAAACCCAGCAGAAGGCTGGGCTGCATGAACACCAGCCAGTCACAGCAGTGAAATCCTAAACATCAGGGCCATTAACCTCTAGGTGTTGTTGTTGGAGTTAATTTACCTCATGGCAGGTTTTGGAATTTAATTTTTCAAGGAATATTTTCACTGTACGGGGTGTGTGTTAGTACAAATCAGAAATTACAGCATTTCTGCTTCCTCAGGTCCCCCCGTTTTACTCCTGCAGACTGCTCTGGGAATGCAGGTCCCAAGTTTGCAAGCACAAATGGCTTTTAGTTAATGTAATTCTCTTGCCCATGCACAGAAATTCAATTTCACTTTTGCAGAGTGTTCTGAAATTAAGGAAGCCAGCTGAGCCTTGCTAGTCAGGCTATTTCCTCCTGCCTTTCAGGGTCATGTTGGGCTTTGTTTCCTGGACATTGTTTTTCTTACAGATCTAAAATCTCTTTGATATGCTGTGATTGTATTTTGATTTGGAAAGCATGCTGTAAAAATGAGTGTTTGGGCACACTTGTGTGTGAGTGATCTGGGCAAACAAGCTGAGCTCTGAGGACAGGCAGGAGCTGCTTCCCATTTCCAGTGCTGGGAGCACATCAGAGCCAGCCAGGGGTCCAGCACATTCCCAGATTTGGGAATGCAATTTACTTCAGCCCCAAGCAAGGAAAGCTTTTTTATTTCTAAGAGCAGCATTAAACACGTGTTTAAATACTGCCTTGTCTAAATGGTTCATTAAGATATTTGGGACAAAATGTATGAGAAGAGAAAATGAGAGGCAGGAATTTCCATGGTATCCTTTAAGGCCCTGGCCTCTGAAAGCTGCCTTTTCATAGGTGAGCAGTGCCAGCTCTTTCAGCTGCCACTGCTCACAGCTTTTAAATTGTCTGACCAGCGGAAAGGCTGAATTGGAGGTGTATTTTCAGGTTGTGTCCAATGACTGCTCCCAATGGAGTGCTGATTCCCTCTGCCCCACTCACCTGCAGGAGCAGGGCAGGACAATCCTGCGGGATCCTCTGGAGCGGGGCTGTTCCACTGTTACATCTGCACCGAGGCAGCTTTGCTGCACTGCATGTGCTGGTGCAGCTGCCAGAGCCATTGCAGCTTCTCTGGGAGCTCCTGCCTGTGCCCCAGCCCTGCTCTGTCCCTGCAAAGGGTGGCCCAGGGTGGCCCAGGGTGGCCCAGGGACTCTGGCCCGGCAGGGAGGGTGAGTGAGCACCACAGCACCCACGGCTGGCAGTGCCAAGGCCAGGCCAAGAGGAAGGCAGCAGTGCCCTGGGAGCCTGGCAGTGCCAAGGCCAGGGCCAGGAGGAAGGCAGCAGTGCCCTGGGAGCCTGGCAGTGCCAAGGCCAGGCCAAGAGGAAGGCAGCAGTGCCCTGGGAGCCTGGCAGTGCCAAAGCTGGGACAAGGAGGAAGGCAGCAGTGCCCTGGGAGCCTGGCAGTGCCAAGGCCAGGGCCAAGAGGAAGGCAGCAGTGCCCTGGGAGCCTGGCAGTGCCAAGGCCAGGCCAAGAGGAAGGCAGCAGTGCCCTGGGAGCCTGGCAGTGCCAAAGCTGGGACAAGGAGGAAGGCAGCAGTGCCCTGGGAGCCTGGCAGTGCCAAGGCCAGGGCCAAGAGGAAGGCAGCAGTGCCCTGGGAGCCTGGCAGTGCCAAGGCCAGGGCCAGGAGGAAGGCAGCAGTGCCCTGGGAGCCTGGCAGTGCCAAAGCTGGGACAAGGAGGAAGGCAGCAGTGCCCTGGGAGCCTGGCAGTGCCAAGGCCAGGGCCAAGAGGAAGGCAGCAGTGCCCTGGGAGCCTGGCAGTGCCAAGGCTGAGGCCAAGGGGAAGGTAGGAGTGCCCTGGGAGCCTGGCAATGCCAAAGCTGGGACAAGGAGGAAGGCAGCAGTGCCCTGGGAGCCTGGCAGTGCCAAGGCCAGGGCCAGGAGGAAGGCAGCAATGCCCTGGGAGCCTGGCAGTGCCAAGGCTGAGGCCAAGGGGAAGGTAGGAGTGCCCTGGGAGCCTGGCAATGCCAAAGCTGGGACAAGGAGGAAGGCAGCAGTGCCCTGGGAGCCTGGCAGTGCCAAGGCCAGGGCCAGGAGGAAGGCAGCAATGCCCTGGGAGCCTGGCAGTGCCAAGGCTGAGGCCAAGGGGAAGGTAGGAGTGCTGTGGCCCCTGGCAGTGCCCGGGCTGACTCCCATTGTTAATGTGGGTTAATTACTGCAGGCCATGGCTGCAGGCCTGGTGAAGGCCGCTCCAACCACAGCGATGTCGCTGAGGGGCTCCCTCAGATCCCTCTGAGCTCTGGGAGGAGACCAAGCCCTTCAGAGCTTCTGCTCCTGATCCCCAGTGAGAATTGCCCTCAGTTTGCTCCTTCTGAGCCTTTATTGGGGAGGTCAGGTGAAGGAGTGTGACAGGAGCTGCACTGCCAGGCCCTGGGTCCCTTGAGCTCAGGGCCTGTGGGGTTTTTGGAATGAGCCCTCCCACATCTCTGCCAAGGGACATGAAGGGATGATTTTCTTTGAATGGCTGGATTATCATCTCAGTTTTGTTTCTGGGGGATGGGATGTCCTGGCTGAGGATGATCCTTCTGTCCTCTCCTTTCTGCTTGTTGGGATTGGATGCTTTGGGCTTTCCTTCCAAATGGAGCGGTGACACTGGGGTCTATGCTGTGCCAGACCATCCTCAAGCAAGGCTGAAGATTTCCATTTAGTGAAGCTGCACTTTGGAATACAAAGAAATAGTTTAGTCCTCCTTTGTATGTGAGCATGTGGAGCATCACAGCACCAGCCTGCAGCAAGCAGGTTTCCCTTTCTTCCGTGAGCTGCCAGCTCCTGGGCAGAAACTGTGCCAAGCAGCAGCAATTATTCGCTGAGCAACACCCCAGACAGAGTCTTAAATATTTAATGTGTTATTCTGCATTCCTTCCCTCGGTGTGAGAGGGATGCAGTGCTGCGAGCACCGAGGCTCTGACAGAGCTCAGAGCTGCCTTTTCCCCTCACACCCCTCTGAGCTGCCGTCTGCAGACAGCATATCTTTGTACTCTGATGCTCCAAGTGAATCTCCCTTCTTAGCCAAAAGATGATATATTTAAGCAGTCTTTATTTGGGATCAAGCTGGGGGTTTGCTTCAACTGCAATTATTTCATCTGTCACCACTGTGCGTTTCCGTGCCAGAAGAATATCTTGGCTTTTCTCAAATTGGATATTTTTCTGGCTGCTTGCACGATGTGTGCTTGTGCTGTGTGGTTATTTGTAGGCTCTGCCAGCAGTAAGGGAGTAGTGCTGGGGTCTCCTCTGTCCTCTGGTGAGCAGCTAATGAAGCAGTTGCAGCCATCTGCACTGATGGGAAGGGACTTTGCTGCCCCAGCTCAGCATTACCCAGGCAAATTGAGCCAGCAGGGTGGGGCTGCCCAGGGGACCCTGAGGAGGGCGGGCAGCTGGGCTGAGCCATCAGAGTGGGGACTCCCCCAGGATTATCCCCTCGGCCCAGCAAGAGCCTCCTCAGAACTTTGCCCTCCCTCAGGAGAGGTGAACCCAAGGCTGCAGTGTGGGCATGGGGCTGGGCTCTGCAGTGACTGTCCCTGTTCATTCACCTCAGCCAGTTCTGGATGGCTCTGTCACTCTGGGGCTTGCTGCAGTCACAGGGACATCTTCCAAATCCTCAGTGGTTCCCACTGTCCCTGCTGCACATGGAGAGGCTGGGGGGCTCTGTGGCAGCCCCAGATCAGTAACACTCCTTGTCTGCTGTCACTGCTGAGCTAAACACCTCTGGAGGTTTTCACTTCTGTACTGTTCATCCCCTACCCTCTCTATGTCACACAATATAAGGAGCTCCATCTTGGACTGTTTCCAAAATAATCTGCAGTCATACTGATTTTTGTATTTGCAAAAACCAGTTTCTTTCATCACAAAAGAAGCAAAATAAACCAGAGCTTTGGATCATGGCTCAAGATGCCAAGAGCTAATTGTGTGTTTCCCTTCAAATCTGCTAAACCATTGTGGAATAAGGTCTTTTAGACAGCCAGTTGCTGGGAATGCTCTCTGCTCACCACACAGTGCCAATAACAAGAGCTGGAGCCTGTGGCCTTGTTTTGTGCTCCAGGACAGAACTCTTGACTAGAATTGTGTTTATAGTTTTTGTCTGTGGATACCCAAAGCCTACTATCTGGATTTTAGACCAATGGTTTCTTGGAAATATTTGTATTTTCTCCTGCATGATGCACTGCAGAAGTGGGCTGGTCAGGATTCCTGTGCTGATGGACACAGCTGGGGGCTCTGGGCAAGCTCCTCACCCAGGAGCTGAGGATATCCATACTTTGGATAATCCTTTTAGCCTTGACAGCAGTTGTTACTACCAACAATTGCACACATTCTTCAGGTTCCAGGCTGACCACGTTAGCAGTGAATAATCCCTGTGTGTGCCCAGTTTAGTTCCAGTTCATGCCACCATCCCTCTGCCTCTCCCTGAAATGCCAGGAATGTGCATGGTTCAGCTGAGTCATGGTGGAACTGGGGCAGATTCCTCCACTGCACACCTGGAAGGACCTTGCAAACTCCATGGAAACCAACTGGAGATACAAAACAGCCCCCAGGGTGGTTTGGAGCATTCCCTGAGAATTCCAGGCAGTTGTGTAGTCTGTGCTCTGTCTCAGCTCAATTTTCACTCAAAGCCTTGGGCACAGTTCTGCACTTAATGTACTTTGGGAATCTTTATAATTATCTTTATTAATGCCAATGGAAATTATACATATATAGACAAGTCTGTTATATTTAACAATATCTTTTTAATGGCTTCATTATTAGATATTGTCTGTGCTTCTTTCTGGGCTACAAATGTCCTGAGCCAGTGCCCATTAGGAGTAAACAGGAGTTTCCAGCTCACTTTGTTCACAGCAGTATTTTATTTTCCTGTCCAGTCAATTTGTTAAAAAGCAGAACAAAACTAACAAACCTTATTTTGAAGTAACCTAAATGAGATATATTTTTATCATTCCTGAAGTGACCCCGTGTGCAATGAGATGTTTGGTTTGCTGCAGCTTTAATGACATTGTGTTCAGAATCTGGGTTATTTTTATGTTTTTAATTAATTTTCCATCTTTGAGCAGTTTGGAAAGAAACCAAAAGACTTAAATGGGATTTTAGCTGGGAAGAAAGAAGGGGAGTGATGAGGTGATTATACTATTCTGTAAATTCAATAAGAATTAACTAACTTTCTGTACCCTAAATCCAGATCTTTTGGTAGAATTTAAATTTGATTTCTCCTGTTTCTACTGGGGGTTTTGTGGCCACTAAATGTTGGTTTTCATGTTGTCAGACTGCTCCGGAGGTTTTCCACAGTGCCAGGCTGAGGCTGGGTTGGTGGCCCGGTACAAAGGCTGGGCTATAACAATTGTGGGGTGTAGCCCTCCTGTGTGGGGCTTGTTTTCCATCTTCCTCCCCATAGTGTGGGGATCTGTCTCATCCAGGGAATTTCTCCACATCACCTCCAGAAGCTTCTCCTGTCTTTGCCACTGTTCCTATATCTGATCTTCACCCAAAAAAAACATATAGAAGTTGCAGCAGGGGAGGTTTAGGTTGGATGTTAGGAAATATTTCGTCCCTGAAAGGTTTGACAAGCAGTGGCCCAGGCTGCCCAGGGCAGTGCTGGCATCAGCACCCCTGGAAGTGCTCAGAAAACATCTGGATGTGCTGAGGGGACGTGGTGGGATGGACCTGGCAGTGCCAGGGGTCATCCTGGAGGGCTTTCCCAGCCTTGACGAGCCTGTGGCTTGTGACCCTAAGAGGGGCATTTTTGCTGAGAGCTGTGCTCTCAGGTGTATTTATATATATTTAAATATATATATATAATTTCTATATATTAATGTATAAATATATATTATATAGTATTCATTAATGTATAATAATATATTATATATAATACATTATTTATTACATATTAAAATACATTATTTATGTATTAAGATATTATTTTTATGTATTAAAATAGGTGCATTTATAGCTAGAAATACACGTGCCTGTCCTGACTGAGGGTTTGGGTGCTGGGGAGTACCTGGGATGCCTGACTTCAGGAAGGAGAGCCAGGATTCCTAATGAAGCTGTAATCCTGCTCCTGGGGGTTGTGCAAGGAGTGCCCAGGTCAGGAGAGCTCAGTGTCACCAGGGCTGTGCTGGGGCTGGGGCTAATCACTGCTAATTAGCATCTCCTCAGTATGCACAGCACAGCCCTGCTGCACAAAGACACTGTCTGAGAAACATTTATTCATAGCACCAAGGGCCAAAACTGCTCCCAGCAGATTTTTTCTGCGAGTCTGGGTTAAGAGCAAGGCAAAGCCCCACTGAGTGAGCAGGCTGGCACCTCACAGCACACGGAGGGAAGCAGGAAACTGAATTATAAGTAAATGAAGTTCACCCTTTTCCATGGTTAAACCAACACCCAGCCACAAGGTTGGCATATGTGAGCCACCCCCTCAAAATTCAGCACCATCCACAGACCCTGAGTTGGGGAAGCAAACAAATCACAGGGTGGCAGAAGCTCCCCAGATCTATTTTCAAGCTTTAGTGCTTTAATTAAAAGCTATTTGGACAATATGGTTTGTTTCCATTTCTGTACAGCTAATTCTTGCTGCTGTTGTGGGTTCCTCCCTTCACACCACTCTGTTTATTTCTGTAAGCAAATTAGGAATCTTGGGATTCAAAGTAAAGATTTGCCATTGATCTATGAATGGCTGCTGTAAATATAATTAATGCAATTCTAATGTGAATTTTATGAACCTCCATGGACTGTACATGTTTATGGCTCTGTGAGCAAAGGCCATTTGTGTAAGGGATAGAAATGGATGAGTGTAAGTAACCATTTAAAAATGACGGGGCTTTGGCTGATGTTTTATTACAGCCTGTGAAAAAAACTGGCTTCACCCTCAAAATATAACCCCATGTTAAATATATATATATATATAATGTTGTTATAATAAACCTGGAGTCATGCTCATAAAGAGCAAGGGTAATTACACCACACTGCATGTTAAATATTGCTGCTCAAAAGTCAGCATAATCAGAGAACTTCTTCAGTTCCTACAATTACCTGAACTCTGTGCTGCAATAATTCTGCAGGACAACTCCACAGGTGCCTTTTTGGGCAGAGAGCAGAAAGCCCCAGAGTGTAAAAGTCACTCACATTCAGAAGGATGGAGTGCTTTTAGAATATTGAAAATTGATCAGATTGTGGCTTATTCAGGCAAATGTTTCTCTAATATTCCCTCTTCTCTAATCCAGGAAAGGGTGATGGGTTTTTGGTTGGGTATTTTTATTTACTCTCATGTTTAATGGCATGCTAAGCACTCTGAAATGCCACTAAGAAAGAAGAGAATGTAAAGTCATTGATATTTAAGGACATGGAATTTTTGAATAGTTCATGCTTTAATTTGGTTTCTACTTTAATGCTTCATAATTTTATTCTTTTGCTGTCACCTCAGGACTTCCCTGGAGACAGGAAGCAGCGTCTCAACTGACCCACTCAGGTACTGTAGCAATCATAGCTGCTAGCTGTAGGTTTGAGCTGACAGAAATGCCCTGTTCTCACCAGCTGCTCATCTCACAGCTTCACCTTGCCCTGCCCAGCCAGCAAAGGCACTGACCTGATGGCTGGATACTCCTAAGAGTGGATAATTTGCTCCTTTCCAGGATTTCCTCTTGAAATTCAGCTCTAGCTTGCAAGCCTGGGTTTGTTCTGGGAGGGGCACCAAGGGGAGGGACAGAAGGTGTCTGTGCACCAACCACCTCTCTCTCAGATTTTTACAACCTTGATGCTGCCAATATCTGACCTGTCCTGTCCTGGCAGGTCTGTGCTGCCTTGGGGACAGTTGTGTGGGGATGTCACTGGTGTTTCTGTCGCTCAGCATTCTGATAAAAGCACCCACCCTTCAGGGAGCTCTGTCGCAGGAGGCACTGCCAGAACTGGGGTTTCACTTTGATCACTCCATTTAGAAAGAGATGTTTGCCCCTGTTAACACTGCATATCAAATGGGTACCTTGCATCTTTTATTCTCCTCCCTGCACACTGAAAAGTGCATCAAAGGCACAGAATTCCTTTGATAAAGCTGAGGCAGGGTCCCTCCCTCTCAAATCAGCAGCTGGTTTGGTACAAGTCTTCCTTTGGAGATGCTCTGGGTTGAGGATGTGACTTTTTCCCACATGATGTCATTTGAACCTTGCTTGAACACAACGGTGGGAGCTGCTCTGTTTAACCTTATTCAAATTAAGGCCCCTCTGTAATTAATCTTCCATTCTTACCCAGTGTAAACTGTTCTGAAAGTGAAGCTTTTGCCTTGTTGCCATTTCCTAGCAGCCTCCCCCTGTGCTGTGATATTCCCCTTGTCCTCCCACAGCAGCACTGCACCACGTTCAGTGCCCACTGTACTTCTGTCCCATTGCCAGTGTGATGGGAACACTGGGCCTTTGTCTGGCAGGACAATGCAGGAAAAATCCCAACTTCCCCCTGCTCTGCTCCTCTGCAAATCTGTTTTAACAACAGCACCGTGATGCTGGGGTGTGATTTACCAGAGCCAGGTATTGCTGCCACCTTTATTGCAGGCTGGAAATAGATTTTATTACAATTTTTTTCTTCCATGGAGTATTTTTTTCCATGGGAGGAGGGTATCAGTGAGAATTGTGGAAGAATTAGATTCATGCAGTAAATCCTTCTGAATGTTGAGGGCTGGGCTGAAATAATCCCAGACAAGGATGTAAAAATGCCACTCTTTAACTACAAATTGAATAATTTTGTGGACTTTTAAAAATCCGGAGCAAAACAATCACAGAGGAGGAACTGAAGAAAACTGTTGAGATTTTATCAGATAAAACTGAGAATTTTTCTTAGTGTTAAATAGTTATAGAGGGAAGAGCACATGATACCCAGTCCACTTCAGCAGGTCAAATTAGCCTGCTCTGGAGCTGTAATTACACAGAATTAAGGCCATTATTTATTAAGTACAATGAAAGATAATGGAGGCTTCTTGTTCCTGGATGTGTTCTCATGAGCCTGTTGAGTAAATTGGCCTTTGAACAGCCCAGAAAATGGGATGTACCAATTAACATGGCCCCATGTCCTGTCAGGTATTTCCTAGTCAGGGCACTCTTTTTGCATTTTACCTGCTCACAAATTTCCTGTCCCCATCACAAGGGCTATTTCCCCTTAGTGAACCACTCAGTGCTGGAAAGACTAAAGATTAATGTAAATATCTTGCTTCTGTCCATTATAAAGAGGAAAATATGTAAAAATTGGCATATTATATCTGTGTATATGTTGGTTGGCACAATTTCTTTCATAGCCTGACAGGATTTATTCTGGATATTTTGAGTTGGACTCTGTCAGCTTTCAGCTGGCATCTAAACATATTTTGTTTCCTAGTATCTAAATTGTAATGTGGCCCTTCTGGAGGGGTGAATTGCCAGGCCTGTTCCAAATTAGCTGGAAATTTATTAAATTATCTCTGCAGATATTTGGGGCGGATTTGTCATCTTCTGTAGCAAATTGATCAGCCAGTGGTTGTGTGAGCCCAGGGAACAGATGTGCAGATGGGACAGTCAGGATAAAGAGAATTAAGAGAACAGCAAAGTTCTTCCTACCCTTCTGCATGGATACTTTGGCTTCTGAGTGGCTTAATAACCAAAAAAAAGGTTATTTTATAAATGGTGATGAGAATTCATCTGCGGGGGAGTGCAGAACCCTGAGAGCTGTCTGCAGCCAGAGAACTTTGTTTTGAGTTTCTGGGAGGTTTCCAGGCAGCAGAGCTGCCCTTCAAGTCAGTATGGAAGGAAGAGACCTGGATTTATGTCCTGACTCTCTGGGCATCCCTGCAGAGCTCGTCACCAACACCTTGGGCTGTCACAGGGTGTCCCCAAGCCCGAGGGCTCTGTGTGAGCTCTCCCACCTGTCCTGGTGGGGCAGGGATGCTTCGGGGGTGGTACCAGGAATGCCTGCGAGGGGCAGGGAGGGACATCTGCTTTGCCAGAGCCTTGAACACCAACATTTGGCTTATTCTTTGTGCAGCCCAGGAATTTCCCCCCAGCTTTGGCGTGGAGGCCACTTAGTGCACTTTGTTTTGTGTGCTGTGGTGTCCTGTGAGCAGCGAGGCCTTCCAACCTTCCAGGAGGAACTTCAGCATCTCTTTGGTATCCCAAACCCTGGGTTTGTAGCCCTGCTCTCTACTCCCTCCATTTTATTGTGGTGTGTGCAGGGTATCAGGGATGAATATGGGATCCACACTGGCTGGGTCCCGTGAGATCCCTGAACTCCACAACACATACAAGTGGCTACCATGAATTTTTGTGTGTGACCAGTTGAGCATTTCACCCTTGAAAGACTTGTGGAATACAATTGAACTACTGTAATTTCTGTGCTCCACCTAAATAGGGGGATATGCTGTTTATCTGGGGAAGTGAAATATTTTTCAGGATTGTTCCTGGCATATCACTCTAAAAGTTGAACTAAGTAAATAACAGCAGTTCAATAGTAGTACTTTGTGAAAGGTTGTCACCAGACAAGTCAATTTTCCTGGTCTGCCCAACTTTTCCAGCAGGCACTGGTTTCATGCTGGGGTTATTTTATCCCTCAGAAAACAAGGATTGTTTTCCTTCAGCCTCAGAGCTCCAGGGGTTGGCAAGAAAACCACCCCTAAAAAAGGAGGTGGCGCAACGTTCGATTTCCACTTGGCCCTTTTTTTAGGGGCTGTTTTTGAAAGCCTTGTCAGAGGCTGAACTCTGAGTGACTGCAGAAATTCTCAGCAAACTGCTTACAGCTCCAGTGCTGGAGCTGCAGCACATCCAAAAATCCCTGCTTGCCTTAGGCCTGGGAATTCCAAGTCAAAGGTTTCGGTAAATGCCTTTCTGAAAGAACCAGTTCTACATCCCGGCTGAGCGTGAGGTGAAGCTTAATTTCCTTTGTTGTTTTCCTCTGGAAGACAAGTGAAAATGAAGAACGTGTTGAGAGCGTGGGGCTTTTCATTTGCAAAAGTCCTCATTAGCATTTTCTCTGCAGGGTGGGATAATCGGGGCTGGATGCTGTCAGGAAATCCATGGGTACATGGCTCCTATGCTCCAGCCCACTGCTTAGAAA
Source organism: Melozone crissalis (assembly GCF_028551555.1). Lineage (NCBI taxonomy): Eukaryota > Metazoa > Chordata > Aves > Passeriformes > Passerellidae > Melozone > Melozone crissalis. Next base: position 20,698,482 of record NW_026535807.1, on the reverse strand, counting down.
TAGATAATTAGGGTGATAAATAGGATTTTTTTTTTTTTCTGGAAAGGATATGATGCTGAGAAAGAAATTGCTTTGAACAGACAAAGGGGAAGTTTCCTGAAAAGTCTCATTTCAGGGTTGAGCCTTTGGCTGGCGTCTCCTGAGCTTACTTGTCATGGGCTGGCTTTCCCCTTTCCCTTGATCCTGGGAATAGCTGCCCTTGATTGTGGGATGTAGCCTTTTTTTTCCTTTCTTTTTTCCTTCTTTTTTCCTTGGAATGTAAAAAAAATCCAGTCACAAAAATGTTACAACAGGGAAAACTCATTTTCTTTTCTTCTTTCTTTTTTTTTCTTTTTTTTTTTCTTGTGCTGTTCTTTAGTGAAAACAAAAGAAAAAGGATTTCCCATTGCCATCTTGTCAGTACCAAACCCAGGGCAGGAGGCAGTGCCAGGAGCTTGGGGCTCACCAGCAGCCACTGGGTCTCCAGGGCCTTCCCTCAGTTCCTCTTTAGATAAAACCACCCTGGAGAACAGGGGATGAAAAGCTGGGATGAAAGAGTTTTGATAAGAAAATCTAAATATCCTCACCGTGATGGCATCAGTGACTTGAAAATTGCCAAGCTAATGAAGCCCAGGGGAATATGAGTCCAGGATGATAAATGGGCTTGGATTTGGGCAGTGTTTTGTGTTGTTGGGGGATGTTGCTTCTCACAGATAACCAGTTGTGTTTGCTCAGGATTCACCAGCTCTGGTGCAGCTCTGAAAGAAATCCCAGCAAATAAGTGCAGGCAGCACAAGGAAAGGACAGAAAGGGGTACTTGAAAGACAATCTTCACAAGAAAATATATTTTTGAAAGGCCCCAGTCAAACATATTTTTTCACTCCAAGTTGCTTTTCTCATGATCTGGTCATTCCCAGCACCTGCCATGTCCTGTATAAGGTGTTTTTAGGGAAATACCACACAAAGTGTGACCCTGTTTAAGCATAACCCCCTGATTTCTTTGCTGCACTACAGAAACTGCCAGTTCTTACTCACATATTTATAATTTCATTTAATTAAACTTACACAAGGCAATTTTCTAAGAAGATTCAAGGCACTTCTGTAGCTGCACAGTGGCAATGAGGAAAACCAGAACCCCTAAATATAGCTTATATAGATCCCTAAATATAGCTTATTATCCAGGCACTTGGGGAACTAGATAGGTCCACATGGGAAAGAGCCTCAGGTTGAGGCTTAGGGCTTTGGTTTTCTCTGCATATTTTTGAAACAGTGTTAAAATTCTTGTGGCATTTTAGGGATGGGATTGTGGGGGTGTTTTATGGTTTGTTTGGGTTTTTTGTTTGGTTGGTTGTTTGTTAGTTTTGTTTTAAACACTTGTCCAAGTGCCAGAGTGGTTTTGAAGCATTTTGTCAGATTCTGCCTCTGGTTTTGTTGTTGTGACTGTTGAACTCTCAAGTCCCTCTGTACCTGTTTGACAGCAGTGCAAGCTGTCGCTAAAATGTTTCCTGTGAGGGATTTTCAGAAATGAAACAGAATCAGAAACAGCCAAATTGTAGCTGCTGGAAGAGTAAACTTAGAGCAAACTGCACACCAGCATTGGTCTCCCTTAGGACACTTCTTATTTAACAACAGCAACAATTTAATTTTTTTTTTTTTAAGATAAATTGCTGTTGAAGTTGTTGTGTGCCAGTCCTGTGTGTTGCAATGGAGCAGTTCTGTGCTGTTGTTAACTCAGAGTATCCCGTGAGCCTGGAGAAGGGGAGGGATGGGCACAGATCTGGTTTCTGAGCAGGGACAGCACCCAGGGAAGGGCTGGAGCTCTGTCAGGGGAGGGTTAGGGGGGATCTCAGGTAAAGGCTCTGCCCCAGAGGGTGCTGGCACTGCCCAGGCTGCCCAGGGGATGGGCACAGCCCCCAGAGCTGCAGGAACACTGCCAGGGGTGCCCAGGCTGGGATTGCTGGGGTGTCTGTGCAGGGCCAGGAGCTGGATCAATGATCCTGGTGGGTCTCTTCCATCCCAGGAGATTTACAGAATCCCAGGCTGATGTGAGTTGGGAGGGACCTTAAAGCCCAGCCCCTAAAGCCACCTCCCACTATTCCAGGTGGCTCCAAGCCCTGTCCAGCCTGGCCTTGGACACTTCCAGGGATCCAAAGGCAGCCACAGCTGCTCTGGGAATCCTGTAACAGGGCCTGCCCACCCTCACAGGAGGAATCCCCACCTAATCTCTAATCTAACCCTGCCCTGTGTGATTCCATTCCAGGATTCTCACCCGTGGCAGTTCACGTTGGGATAGAGACGAAATAAGGAGGAGGAGGGGAGGGAGTTGGTAGAATTGGGCCATGGTAAAATATAGAAATTGTTAAAGATTTGTGCTCCTGTTTTCTCAGAACAAAAGCAGCCCGCGTTTATCTGCCCGGCAGGGGTTTCGGTAGCAAACGCTGCTGCTCTGCCATCCCAGCCCGGGCAGTCCCAGCCCGCGCCTCGGGGGCGGCTCCGGAGCGGCTGCGGCTGCCGGGATCCCCCGGGATGCTCGGCCGGGATTCCCGGAGGGGCTGTCCGTGCCCGCCGGCAGGCTGCCTGTCTGTCCGTCTGTCCTTCTGTCCGTCCGTCCGTGCCCGCGCCCCGGGGGCTGTCCCGCTGCCGCCCCGCGCTTCGGGGTTGGTTCGTCCTCCCCCTGCGCTCCCTGGCAAAGCGCGTTGGGAACCAGATAAGCACAATCTGGTGTGCGAGCGGGAGGGTCTGAGCTCCTGCCTGCCTTCTTCCTTTTTTTCTCTTTTCTTTTTTTTTTTTCTCTTCTTCTGCTTTTTTCCTTTTACTTCCACTCCTTTCCCCTCCCCTCACGAGAAGCCCCCAGCTCCCGAGGTGCCGCAGACAATGGAGCTGATGTGCTGGTACAGGAGGAGCTGATTAACGGGGGGGGGGGGGGGGGGGGAAGGGGAAAACCAGGGAAAAGGGCAAACGCCTGCAGCCCCGTGTGCTGAGATCACAGCTCTGCTCTGGGTACCGGGCACTGGTGTCACAGCCCATCGAGATAATTGCCTGCATTTTCCGAAGTTCTGGGAGCTCTAAGGATGCTTTCCAAGGCTCCATCAAAGCCCGCAGCTGGGATTTCTCCACGCTCTTAGTCCGGGGGGGCTCTCAGAACGGCCTAAAGCAGCCGCAAGCAGCAGTGGGATTTCTGTGTAACACCAGTGATCCCGGTAGGACCGGGGGCTGTGGGTGAGACAGCGGCCAGCGGGACCGCAGGGCGCCCATGCCCTGGTGTCCTTTGTGCGGGCGGCGCTTTGTACGAGCGGGGCACGGGGGCTGCAGGTGCTGAGCGGCGCCGGCGCTGCCCCGGCTCGGGCGATGCCGCAGCCCCGCCATGGGGCACGGACACCGCGCCTGACTCATTCAAACCCCGACAAAAAAGTCTTGTGTCGCTAAAAGCCCGCTGCAGACCGCGGTGGCGGCGGCGGGAGCGCTGGAAAATGCTGAAGTTAAAGGCCTTCTGCTTGGATTACTGGCAGTTTTTATGTCTCCAGCCTCTCCATGGTTTCTATAAAAGGTAAGAAAACGTTAACTCTGCGATGCTCTTCAGCACATGATGCCACCAGGGTTTTTCCTCCCCGTTGTGCTCCCTGGGAGAAGGGAGAAGGGAGTGGTAGGCAATTAATGAGAACTTGTGACAAAGATTGTAAAGCTGCTTCTTTCTTTTTTTTTTTTTTCTTTATTGCTTTAATTATCAGCTGTGCATGCAGATGTGAAGGTGAGGGTGCTGTTTGGTTTTAACCTCTACTTTAGGTCACATCACCTAAGACTCGGGACTTTTTCCTCCCTGCTGTTTTATCCTTAGGCACAGTGGCTCGTGCTGGAGTGTCCACACTGTACACGACACTGGCAGATTAATTGAAATGTCACGGGAATTTATGGAACGCAGAGAAGACCCTTTATTTCCCTGAGATATTTAGCAATATAACAGTTCATCTTTCCTCTCCCTCCCAGCACAAAGTGCACATCAGAGTCATTCAGAGCAGTGGGCACTTCACTTAGACAGGTCTGACACCCAGCTTAAATGATTGATGGTGAATGGTGATCCTAAAGAATAGGTCTGGGTGTCAGATGCATTGAGCTTGCCTATTTAATGGAACAGCAAAATAAGCAATTCCATTTAACATGTCCCTGAACTTACCCTGATGCTTTTTAATCTACACTTCGTTTTCCTTGCTCCTGATTTATGGTGCTGAGCAGAGGGAATTGGATGGGTTTGAATTTTCTGGGGGGAAAGTGGGGATCCCTTGGCTGTGAACAAAACCCGGGCGATTCTCTAAACCAGGATTCCGTTCTCCTTACGTACACTTTCTGCCCTGGCTACCTATTGTCAGCCTACAGAAAGTGCTTTGTACTAAATGCTAATTGCAGTTGAATTTTTCATGCAGCGACTGAAGGCTGGAAAAGGGAACTGTTCCAATCTTTTTCAAGGTTTGGGGGGTGCCCCGCACTTTCTGCATTGAGCAACATGGGACCCTCATCTGTGACCATTGGCTTGTGAAGTTTCAAAAGATAGCTTTATTCTCCTCTCCTTGGAGTTTTTCACAGATTCCACTGCCAAGCCAAAAAATTCCCAACCTAGTCCCAGCCCATTGTGATGTTTTCCTTGCATATAAAATAATAGAAATGGAGCCAGACTGTTTTGACACAAATAAATACTGAACTCGAGCTTTCTGTCTTGGGTTCCTGGCGAAATCCCAGCTTTGTGGCAAATGAATTTACTGGGGACTTATTCTACATCTCCTAATGGAAACCCTTGCAAAGGGCTGCCCATTTATTTCCTTCCAGAGAATTAATTTACTTGCCATCACAGCCTGGATGGGCTTGAATCTTCTGTCTGCATGGGCAGCACTAAACCAGGCCTTAAGCACTTCAGCATCACATAGAGGCACTTTGTTCTCATCTTTTTGAGAAGAAAAGAAAATTGAAGGAAAGTTGTAACTTCCTCATGTTTGAAACAAAATAATTTGTTGGTTAAAGCACAAACAAGTGTGAAAAGCAGGTGTTGCAGAATAACAAACTTTAAATGCAAGGAAGTTCATCTGAAAAAAAAAAGAAAAAAACTTTCAATTACTTTTTATTAGTGATTGTAAATTGTTTTAAATGCTCTTGGAAAAGAGCCCAGGGGCAATGGGGAGGATTTGTGTGTGCCCCGTGTATATATTTCCTATTTTTGTGTATAAAATGAGGTAACAGATAACCAAAGCAGGACTTGGGTAACATTTCCATGGAGTGACCATACTCTTTCCTTCTGTGCACTGCCTGACTCTGATTTTCAGTTGCAGTCACTGCTCACAGCTGTGGAAAATGTTCCTGGTTGCTTTGGAAGCTGTGACTTGCTGCTCCATGGTGGGATGTCCAGCTGTGTTTTCCAGCTTTTATTATTCAGGGCTTTCTTGTGGGTTCATGTCCAGAGAAGGGAATGGAGCTGTGGAAGGGTTTTGGAGCCCCAGGAGAGGCTGAGGGAGTTGGGAAAGGGGCTCAGCCTGGGGAAAAGGAGGCTCAGGGGGGCCCTTGTGGCTCTGCACAGCTCCTGACAGGAGGGGACAGCCAGGGAACAGGGACAGGAAGAGAGGGAACAGCCTCAGGCTGGGCCAGAGGACCCTCAGGGTGGATATTGGGAAAATTCCTTCATGGAAAAGGTGGTCAGGCACTGGAACAGGGCAGTGCTGGAGTCCCCATTGCTGGAAATGTTCAGAAAACACACGGATGTGGCACCTGGGGACACGGGTCAGGGCAATGCTGAGGGAATGGTTGGACTCGATTGTCTTTGAGGGCTTTTCCAGCCAGAATTCAGTGATTCTGGGTCTGCTGCCTGGCCTAGATAATTCTGATTTCTGGTAAAATCTTATCTTGCTCTGGGGTGCACTTCCATGGAAATGAAATCCATGGGCTTGAAGAGAATTCTGTGTGGGGTGTGTTGGGGTTTGTGGTGGCCCCACTGGGGTTTGTGGGCTGGGAGAGATGGAGGACAAGGAAAATGATCCCTTCCCCCTCCCTGGCTGTGGCTGCAGTGCCAGCTGGGGCACTGCAAGCAAACACTGAGCCTGGGTGATGGGAGAAAGGAGAACTAGGACAGGTTTTCAAGTTTATTTATGTATACAGGGTAAAAAATCCAGCTCCAAAATAGCAAGCTGGGCATGTGGCACTCCTAAAGAAATGCCAGGTAAGGGCAGACACCACGTGTACAGAGAGAGCCTCTCTGGAGTTTGTTGTCCCAGCACAGCCAGGGGAGGGGGAAACTGGGAGAAATTCACCAACCACACTTGCAGTCTGTTCCTTGAATTTGGCAGCACCTGCAGAAACCAGGACTTTGCCCATCCCATTTATGTTCACAAAGCAAAGTTACTGCAAGGTAACAGTGCCTGTGCCTCCAGTAATGTGTTTGTAAACCAGCAGCTAAACTGATTTATCCAAGTGTCAGCAAATTGCACAAAGCAAACGCAGGGGACTGGGGTAGAAACCTGCTCCAGGAAATGTTTGGTAATTCAGTGATTCATGAAAATGAGATTTCAGTGCTCTTCAGTTGCCAGTAACACTGAGTGCACTTTGGTCAGAGCCCCTCACTTGGGGGCTGCTTTTGGTGCCTTCTGAATACAAGCACTGAGGTGCTGAGATGTGTTTCTGTGGCAGATTAAAGTGTAAGATGAACAAATCACTGTCAGGTTCCTGCGGGCTTGGCAGGATGAACGTCTCATGCTTTACTTCCAGCATTATTATAAAGCCATGTGAGTCCAGGTTTAGCAGTGAAAGTGAAGATTTTCCTTAGCCAGGGGGAAAAGCTCCGTGCTGTGCTACTGCCAGCTGGTGGGTAATAGCCCAGGCTAGAAATTGTTACCATTAGCATTGCATTAAAGATCAAGCAGAAGGTGAGGAAATGTGTGACTGGCACCGAGGGCAGCTGTAATCTGCAGATTTTCCCTCCCAGAATGTCTTCTCTCTTCTGGCTATAACAGGAGGATTTCAAAAAACAGAAAGCAAGTGCCAAGTTTGTAAAGGCTGTTTGATTGGAATGCCTTGTTTGGCAAACAAAACTGTTTTTAAATTATTTCCTGCCATTTTCAATTTTTCTTTCATGGGTTTGGTCTCTCTAAAGGAGGCACGAGTCCCTTCCAGAGCAATTAGGGCCATTTGTAATGAGCCACCCCAGTGGAATAAGCAAAGGGAGAGGTGGCTACCTCTTTGAAGCCAGGGATTAGCTGGAATTGTTTCTGCCACCCTTCAGCTGGGACTCACAGTTCCAGCACCCTGCTTCAGGATAGGGTGATTCATGTGCTTGAGCCCATCTCTGGGCAAAATAGGTCTGTATTTTGGTGTATGATTCATTCCCATGAGGATGTTTCAGTGTTGATTAAAAATGAAAATGCTTTCATCAATTGGCTTGTTAGGAGCAGCTGACTGCTGCCACCCTGGAATATCAGAGTATCTGAGTGTCAGAAGCTGCTTGAAGCCACTCTGATATTTCACTCCGCAGGGCACCTGCAGCTCTGTGCTCATCCTCTCTCCCACTCTCTTATCCTAGAAAAATGTGTAGCATTTGAAGCCATGAAAGGAATTGCCAGCCTTAATTTAGATGCTGTTCCAGAGGCAGCACACGGGGCTTGAAGTGATCTGTGTCAGGGCTGTCCTTTGGGTTAACTCTTTGTTACAAAGAATGTGCTTTGAGAGGCTTTGTTCCTCATTCCTGGTGCTGCCAGCGTGGACTCTGCGCTGGGGTTGTGTGAGGTGGTTTCAGATGTATTGGGGGACTGGCACAGAGCATGCTGCTGCTCTCTCTAAGGGGAAGGCAGCATTAAAAAAAGGTGTAAAAAACTCCCTGGCCATGGGTCACTACATAATTAAATTCATTATTTAAAAACAGATTTAATGAAGGGGGAAGAACTTGTATACAATCCTATAATGCCACATTCCTGGAGGTGATGACTGCATGCTAATTACAGACCTCAGGAACAGGAGTAAGGGGAAAAAATCCTTGAAGTTCTGGTTCATGAGGGCAGGGAAGTGCTTTTGCCCAGTGCTGGGCAGTGATGTCAGTGAGTCTGTGCATCTCCTTGCTGTCACTTAAACTGAGCTCCTTTGCAGCATTCCAAACAAAACAAAAGCAAAGTGGGTGGGGAGAATTACTGGAGCTCTGCCTTGAACTTGCATTTGGAGTTCACCATATATGTTGGTAGAAACAAATAGAGTTTGCTTTCACTCGACAGTGACTTCATCCAGAGCAGGGCTGAGTCATGTGCCCCTGGAGCAGCTCCCTCTCCAGAGGATCCTTTGGCCAGGCTGCTGCAGCTGCAGAGCAGCTGAGAGCTTCCCCCACCTCCCAAATCCACCCCCTCTGCAAGCACAGCCTGCAAGCAGCACACACTGCAGTATTCCCACAGTCAGCAGAAAAATTATCAGGAGCAAACCTTCAAATAAACACACAAAGTAGCAAAAAGGCCTTAAAAGCCATCAGAGGATTTCTCTGTGCTCAGGGAAGTGATTCTAACTTGGGAAATTTCAATGAAAATACACCAAATACCTGCTAAACTGGTGGAAGCCTTCCTTGCCATGTCATTAATTGTTCTCTGTGTCTGAAGGAGTCTTTGTGCAGGGGTTCATTGCTCTCATGCCTGAAATCCACACTCCTGGTGTGCCTGGTACCCCTCTGCTTTCCCTGAGGTGAGCTGTGGAATTTGTGCACGGCTGAGCCAAACTCTGCACCAATCATCAACAAGGGCTGTGATGCCTCCCTGGACCAGTGCTGGAACTGGGTTGAACTGGGTTTCAGACCTGGCAGTTCCTTGTGTGTGTGCCTGCCTTTTCCCCTCCCTTTTCCCATCTTTCCCGTTCCTGCCTTTCCTTCCCTTCCTGCCTTTCCTTCCCTGCCTGCCTTTCCTTCCCTTCCTGCCTTTTCCCTTCCTGCCCTTCCTCCACCTTTTCCCACCTTTCCCCTGCCTCTCTGCAGTCCTCATGACATCAATTCTCCAGGCTTCCTAAAACTTTCCATCTCTCCACCCCCTTCCCTCTCACCCAGGAACCATGTGTGAGCCCTCAGGTTCTCCCTTCCTCACTCTTGCACACATTTTAACCTTCCACAGACAGCTTGGTGGGGATTTTTTGGAACTGGGGTGCCTGTGCTGGGGGTTCCTGCTCTTTAGCTGGATCCCTGGAGCACTCAGAGTTTGCCAGGCTTTTCTTTCCCTCTCCAGTCTCTCCTGTATTTGGATGCAGCTGCTGGGCAGCCCCTGGAGCAGTCACATTTTAATTGTGCCTCTGGCTCCGTGCCCTGCAGAGGGGAATTGGAAGCTTTCTGAGTTCCCTTTGATCGTTGTCCAAGTCTGAGTCACAGCACAGGGAGCCCGGTGGTGGCCTGGAGACATCCCAGGAGTCTCTCAGAAGCTGCAGCCTGGAGGGTGCTGGGGGGCTCTGCCAAGGATCCCAAACCCTCCAGCCTTTGGGGGTGAGGGGAGATGCCCTTTACCAAAATGCCAAGTCCAGGCTGGCTTTGTTCCCCAGCAGGACTGGCATGTGCATGTCACTGCTGTCAGCTCCCAGGAAACACCAGGGTTTGCATTTCCTTAGGAATGTTTGTGAAAAATCAGCAAAGGAGGTTTCAAAGGCAATGGAAGAGAATGCAGCAAAGGCTGGGAAGAAAATAATGGTGAAGATATTTTACTAAAACCTCCTAAGTCAAAATGTTGGCTTGTTGCAGGTTGAAGAGTTAAAGATGCCCCAAGTAGTCCAAAAAGCCAGAATGCTTTTTCAGAGAAAAAATTAAACTCCATCTATTTGTACGACTCCTTGCAATCCTTAATTGGTAATAGCTGTTGTATAAGGGGAGTGCTACCTAAGTTAAAAATAGGTCTGGGACTGCACTGACAACCCAAACCAGGCTGGCTCCAGCAGTCACATTTTCCTTTTGTCAGATGACCTACAAATGTAACACACATCAGGACAGAAATGCTGTCAAATCCTGCTTTGGGACCATTTCATTGTGGTAAAGCTTCAAAAATCCAGGCAAATCGTGTTCCTCCCCCTTGAGGGCTGCAGCAGGGCAGGTTCCCTGTGCCAGGGATGTTGTGCTGAGCTCACTTGGGCTGAGCCTGGGCACAGGGGCAGCACTGATCACCTCACACACTGTGGCTGAGGGGATGCTGCCATCCAGGGCACTCAGCTTTATCCAGATCCAAACCAGATCCATTGTCCTGACTGCTGCTTTGCTCTGGGCTCCTCTCCCTGCTTGTACCCACCAAGCTCTGCTTATCCTCCTGCAGGCCCTGCTGCCAAGCAGGAGTGGATCTCCAGAGGGGGGAGAGTGATGGAGTGTGAGACTCCAAATTGAGCCCTGCCTTTCTATTAATAGCATTAAAAGTAACACACCACCTCCAACTTGTAAAGGAACCTCAGCTCCAGCATTTTTAAATACTTGGAGTGATTTATGTCCCTTGTGGTATCTTTGCCTGCAGCAGCTTTGTTTCCAGTGTGAAAATTAGAAAATAGATTAAAAACCTCCCGTTCCTCAGAAATGGCCTCAAGCTGTGCCAGGGAGGTTATAGGTTGGATATCAGGAAAAATTTCTTCACTGAAGGGGTTGGAACAGGCTGCCAGGGCAGTGGTGGAGCCCCCATCCGTGGAGGGGTTTAGATCTGTGGATGTGGCACTTGGGGACATGGACCAGTGGTGGCCTTGGCAGGGCTGAGGAATGGTTGGGCTCGATGGTCTTTGAGGGCTTTTCCAACCCAAATGATTCTGTGATTCTATTCTGCCTTTCCTTCCCTCCCCACCCCCCAGCACTGGGGGTTTTGGGGATTTCTAACTGCTCTCCATTGCTCTGGGTTCCCTTAGGAATCAAAACAATTAGGAGAATCCTATTATTGTCCCTAGAATGGGTGGCATGTGCTTGGCAGTGGCCAAGTTGAGGGCTTTGACAAACTTGGTGAATTTTTCCCAGTGTTTCTGTGATATTGATTCTTGCAACTGTTTTCCTGCCCTGCAGCAGCTCCCTGCTCCTGTGTGCAGTCAGCAGAACCAAAGCTGTGTGTCTATCTTAGTGTTCCAGGCTGCCTTGCTGCAAACCTTCCTGCATCAGCAGCTCCCCTGCAGCCCCAGCAGCTGGGCAGAGCCTTTCTGCTGACCCTGCAGCTCAGGGGACCCACCTTCAGCTGCCTCCAGCTCCCAAAAGCCACAGCATCATCTCTGAGTCAGTGGTTGTGGCTGTTGGAATTCAAGATTTCCTCCTAGAAGAGATGCAAAATGTTTTCCCTGATTTACAGGCAGCAACAACCAGGTTCAAGGCATCCATTGTGGCCACTAGTGATGCTGGGTTTGGCAGAAACAGTCCTGAAGTGGGAAGAAATTTTGGAAGGAGGCAGAACTTCTCCTTGCACCTTCCTGTTGCGGGTTGGGAGGACTCAAGAGCTCGTGTTCCATGGGGCACTGTCATGGGTCCAGACACACAGGGCTGCAGGCAGGGAGAGCTGCTGTGGGTTCTTGCAAGCAGGGCAGAGCAAAAAGTTTTCAGGGAGAAAGAAAATCAGAAAGTGAGTAAATCTGTGCAGGGAGTTGAGCTCGGGTGGGTGCAGTGATGTGCTGCGAATGGAATCTGTTTTATTGCAAGGGGAAGAGATAAGTGATGAAGTTCTTATCCACACCCAGAGGGGAGGAACAGCCCAGGCAGGCAGCTCCAAACAGCCCAGCCTGTGTGAGTGTGGGGGGCAGTGTCACTGCAGTGGGACAAGAGGTGGTGATGGGTGCACAAAATGGAAAATCCATGTCCAGGGCAGACATGGCCCCTGCAGTGCTGGGGCTCATCCTGGTTGTCCTGAAGGGAAGGCAAACAAGGCTTCCAAACAGTGAAATCACTTGGCATGCAAATGTGTGCCTTGTTTGGGGCACGGTGATGGAACAAAAGAGAGGGAAGTAAACAGCCCAGACAAAAGGGCCTCAGTGTCCCACTGCTCCTGGAAAAGCTCCTCTGTTCCTCAGTGGGATTGTTCTGGCTACTGACAAACAGCTCAAGTGCCCAGTTCCTCCTGGCCATCCCTCCTGGGACCTCCTTGGTGATGATACCCCAGAGGAGCTGCTTTTAGAGAAAATGAGAGACAGAAACAGGTTCTATTAATCTCCAGTTCTTCACAGCAATCAGCAGCTATTCCCTGGTGCTGCTGGCACATCCAGCCAGGCCCTGCCTTCCCTGGGCTCTGCAGGATGCTGTGGGCTTGAATATTCCCCTCAAATATCATCCCAAGGAGCATCCCACACCAATCCTTTCTTCATATTTGCAGCAGAATAAATAGCACTTTCTCACAGCAGAGATCTAATCACAGAACTGAGCTATGACTTATATTAGCTCATGGTGTGATTTGCACAGTGTGCAGCATTTTCTGGGTGTCTATTAAATTATATGTATTTCCTGCATAATAATAATAATTACAAAAATAATAATATTTCCTGCTTGTTTGGAGGAGAAGCTACTTGGATTTGTCCAAGTCTTCTGGGAAATCAGTGGACAAGCTCAGCCCAGGAGCTAAAATACTCTCTACACTATTTAATGGTCTGGTTTTCACAGGAAGTGCTGCAGCAATGATTTAAAAACCAAACCAAATCAAAAACCGGTCCCCTGCAGCATCTCACCTCTGCCCCATGATGTTCCCATGTTGTTTTAATTCCTTTGGTTGCTGGTTGTGCATAAAATTTAGAAATGTGGCTGAAGGAGGTGATGAAAACACTGCTCTCTTGTAGATCTCTTCCACTGAATCTATCTTTAGAGACAGATAAAAACACTATTCCTGCAGATGTTGGTGCTGTCAAAATATTGGGACTGCAGGGGAATCAAGGAGGGTGTAATCTAAATACATCAATTACACCAAGGGCTCAGGATTGAGCTCAAAGGGAGGGAGGGACCTGCCACAGCTGAGGGTGCTGTTTGATACCTCTGTACTGCACAGGAAAGAAACTACTGCTTTTATTCTCTTTATATAATGGGTTTATTTATGCACATGAAATCTTGCAAGTGTACAGGGTACAAAAACCAGAAAATCTCTCCTGTAGGCACTTCATCTCTGAAGTTAGGGAAGGGACAGGGTTCAACTGGGCTGCCTGAACTTACATAGCTTTTTCCAGCATTGAAATGTATTTCTGTGATTATGTTAGGAACAGATGTATAAAAGTTTTCTAATGTAATTTTCCTTCATTAAGGCAGCTGATTTAAATGTACAGTGTGCTGTGGAAGTTGGTGTGACTTTTCCTGACCAGCCATCAATAGCTTGCTCCAGGAGCAATTATCAGGAGCTCCCAAAGCAGAATGTATTTCAAAGAGTGGGAACAGTCACGAGACCCCGGGCAAAATGGCCTTAGAGAAAATGGAGTTATGCAACAGCAAACAGACAGTTAATCACGGATTGATTCTGCTCTGTGAAGAAACAGCATGAACTTGGTTTCTTGCTTAATTAAGTTTTATAATATAAACATGTATCTGATGTCCAGAAGGGCCCCTGATAATGGTGCTGTTGACCTGGGCAGAGAAGGGAGTGTGGGCTGAGCAGAGGCTCAGGGAACTTTTAATCTGTCAGAGCAGCAGCTCTGACTTGCAGGGTGGTCTTGGAGATGCCAGGGCAGGATTTAAAGGGCTGGTCTCTACAACAACAGTAACAATACTGTTTTTGAAAGTTTTTGCCATGTGAGTGTGTGCTGGGGCTTCAATTCATTGAAACTTTTGGCAATAAATGCTATGTATTTGAACTTATTCAACACAGCAAAAGGATTCCACATACATAATCTATTTTGGGGTGGTTTTTTGGTTGATTTTGGGGTTTCTTGGGTTTTCTCAGGGGTTTTTGTTGGTGGGGTTTCTTCTTAATCAGATCTTGCCATTTTACTGTTGCTGTCATTTCCAGGCTGAGTGTCACAGCTGATACTCACCACTGAAAGCCATTCTTCGTATGCCTTCAAATCCAGCTTTGGAAAATGACTCATTACTCTTTTTTTGGCACCAAAAAGTTTATTACAGTACACAGAAAATTCTGCAAACAGCTGAGGGTTCCTCCAGCCCGAGGCATTTGATGGAGCATGTCCTGGGTTAGCACTTACAGCTCTCGTAAGGGATTTTCTAGGGCAGTGTTACTGGGCTGAGGGGTTTTTTGAAGTGGAATAAATGGGAATAACTTTCTGCAGGTGCTGCCTAGGTAGAGTTTTCTGACTTGGCAGCTCAGAGCAGTGAGTGTAACACGGAGCTTTCTGAACAGCCTCTAATAATCTCTGCTGGCTTGTGAATAATGTAAACACCGAATCTTATAAATCACGGAGAAAGGAGTAACCCGAGCCTTCAGATGGGAAAGCTGCCTTCCCTGGGAGTTCACTTGAGTGGAGGTCGGAGGAATCACTTGGAGCTGGTGAATCAGAGCTGGGCTGCTGCCTGAGCTGGGCTGGCTCTGCTGCGCTGCCGAGCCCGTGCTGGGCTCTGGGATCCTCTCTCTGCAAACACCACGGGCAAGGCCATGAAGGGGGATGGCAGTGCCATGTGGAACCTGATGTGGAAATACTGCATTTCTGTCAGGACCATCAGGTACGGGGGCATTTGTAAAACTTTGCTTTGGGAGGCTGAGAGGTGCGTGTGTTGGGGCTTGTCCGTGCTGCTGCTGGGCTCTGCTCCCTGCAGAGTTAACTCTCAGCAGCTTGTGAGGGCTGCTAAGGTAAATTCTTCTTCCTCAGACTTATACTGAACGTGCAGAAAGAAAATTATATGGTTGTTACAAAGAAATCTTCCAGGAAAATGTAGTTTTCTGTCTCATTTGCAAGCAGGAGAAAATAGGAATATGAAAGAAACTTTATTTTAGCAAGTGAAAATTCAAAAATTCTGCTTCTCTCCTGAATGCTTGCTTGTCATAATTATGTGTTTGTTCTGTCTCCCAAATCCAGAGGTTGAGCAGCTGTTCTTGGCACTCTGTAAGCATCACTTGCAGGGAAGGGGGGTGTAAAGGAGGTGGCTTTTAGGGCAGGATAAACCCCTGGGTTCAGTGGCTGTTGCCTCCAGGCTGGAGTGGTCTGTGAGCCCACCTGGGCAATGCCAGGGGCTGCAGGAGGGGCTGGGCTGTGGGTGCTGAGCCTGGCTGGGCACAGCCCGGGGTGTTGGACACTGCTCCCTGCCAGGAGCAGCTGCCCAGGATTCCAGCAGAGCTCATGGCAGGAATGAGAGACACTTGATGATTGTGCATCCTCACGGCGTTTTTTTTGTATATTTCTAAATAGTTCCCAGTCCCAGGCCTTGGTTTCTTGGGGGGACACAGCTGTGTGGGCTAAGTGGTACCTTTGGCCATGCCAGGTCCCCTGGAGAGGTCGTGTAATCCAAGTAATTACTGCATTTCACACTGCATAATTATTCCGGGCTGAGGAAATAGTTTACAGAGCCTGAATTCCTGCATGGACTCTCATTACAACTCGGAATGAGACTGTGGAAGGCTTTTTATCATCAGGGTACCAGAATAAAGCTAAGAAATCCCTTAGTTCCCAGCAGAGTCAATATAATAGAAACTGGCAATAATCCCCAAGAGAGGATTCGATTAAGATAAAAATAATTTTATTTATGATCTGGGTTTAGAACCAGAAGTAGAGGGAAAGCCTGAAAGAAGCGCATGAGTGCAGTCTTTGCAGCCCAGATGTTAATCCCAGGCTCAGTGCTGCTGGAACTGCCTGAGACAAGTCCTGTGCAAACCCCTCAGCCCTGAGGAAAACTAAACTTTAAAAGTTCCTCAGAGGCCTGGGTGTGGTGATTTTCCTGAAGTTTGACATGCAAACTGTGATGTCCTGTAAACAGCCAGTTCTTTATTTCATCAGTGACCTTAGTGCAGTGTAGGGTGGGTTGAATATTAGCTGAGTTATTCACAGCAGGGCTTATTTATAGAGCTGTTGGTGGCTCTCACAGGCAGTGAGATGCAGAGTAACAAGAGCATTTTCAATGAATGTTTTTGGTTGCTTTGACAGATCCTATCTTTCTTTGGCAACTACACCAAGTAGTTAAAGAGAATTTAAAAAAATGAGTTTTCCTTTGTGGAAAAAGTTCTCTACCACCCTAAGCTGCTTTTGTGACACAATTCAGAGACCTTGGAACTATTCATGTGTTTTGGGAGACTCCAGCCTAGGGCTCAGGTTCTCATCCATCCCAGTCCTTCCCTCTCTGTCTCCTCTCTTTACTGGGAAGCTCTGGAGCCTGTGCAGCCCTGGCTGGAGGTTCCAGTGAGCCTGGCAGTGCTGTGGAGCAGCAGAGGGAGTTTGGTGCTGCCCTGCCCTGCTGGGATCCTCCCTGCCCACCCTGGGCACCATCCCTGCCTGCACACACTGGGCCACTTGTCCTGCAGCCCTGATGAATGAGGGCATTTGTGCCTGCCTGAGAAAACAGCCCCACTCCAAAAGGAAAATGAGGCTTTAGGGTTGATCTTATTTGCATTGGACTGCAGCAGCTTTAGGAAAACATATTTGACTGAGCCTTTGTTGCCTGTTCTGGGCTGTGAGGCCTGCGGGCCTTGACCATGTCCAAGCCCAGCCCTGTGGGGCCATGGATGTGGGGCCATGGCTGTGCCCAGCCCTGTGGGACCATGGCTGTGGGGCCATGGCTGTGCCCAGCCCTGTGGGACCATGGCTATGGGGCCATGGCTGTGCCCAGCTCTGTGGGGCCATGGCTGTCTGTGGGGCCTGGCTGTGCCCAGCTCTGTGGGGCCATGGCTATGGGGCCATGGCTGTGCCCAGCTCTGTGGGGCCATGGCTGTCTGTGGGGCCTGGCTGTGCCCAGCCCTGTGGGGCCATGGCTGTCTGTGGGGCCTGGCTATGCTCAGCCTGTGGGGTCTGTCTGTGCCCAGCCTGTGGAGCCATGGCTATGGGGCCTGTCTGTGCCCAGCCCTGTGGAACCATGGCTGTGGGGCCTGGCTGTGCCCAGCCCTGTGGGACCATGGCTGTGGGGCCATGGCTGTGCCCAGCCCTGTGGGGCCATGGCTGTCTGCACAGCAAACACTGAGCATAGAAAAGGGCTCAGGCCTGGGGGAGTCCTGCGGGTGCTGGAATCAGCTTAGGGAGAACAGTGTGAAAATACACTGCACTGCCTAAAAATAATGGTGCCTTTTCTGCTGCTGGGGGCTGTTGGCCAGCTCCTAGAGCACAGTTGCAAAAGTTAAAAAGATGAAGGCATTTTTCTCTGCTGTTGTGCCAAAGCTGAGCTTGTTGCACTAAACGTGGAACTTGTGTCCTTGCAGAGCTCATTGCTCTGAGCCAGGGAAGCCTCACTACTGCCAGGTTATTTCCCAAGGCACAGCAGGGGAGAATCCCACCATGGTGTGGATTGAAAGGGACCTTAAAATTCATCCATGCCACCCCTGCCGTGGGCAGAGACACCTTCCACCATCCCAGGGTGCTCCAAGCCCTGTCCAGCCTGGTCTGGGACACTGCCAGGGATCCAAGGGCAGCCACAGATGCTCTGGGCAAGAGGGGCAGGATTTGGCAGCCCTACAGCAGAGAACAGGGTAATCCCTGAGCCCCAGGACAGTGCCCCAGGGGAGAGCTGTCATTCCTGTCCTGGCGCTGGTGGGATGCAGGGTGATTGTCCCTTCCCCTGCCCAGCAGTGGCTCATGCCACACTGGGATTTGGGCTCTCCTTGGTGGCTGCAGTCCCTGCCTGCACCAGGCTGCTCAGTATTCCTGCCCAGAGCTCTGTCTCCCACGTTTCTGGGATGGGATCAGGGTGTGTTCCAGCCCTTGAGGAAGCGCAGAGGTGGCAGTGGCTGTCCTGTCACCACAGCCCTGCAGAGTTCCTCACCCTCCATGCTGCCCTGTCACTGTCCCAGTGTTTGTGTCAAGGGTGACCCTGCCCTTCCACTCCTCTGAAGCCTCTGAAGTGAGGGGCTGTGGCACTAAGAAGCCATGCTCTCCTCCTCTGGGAGTCCCCACTTGTGATACTTGCAGGGGGAAAACTTCCCCAAAACCAGGAAGCTGGCAAAGCCTGGGAGCAGGACTGGGAAAGTTCCTTCACCTTTTATTTCTGTTACAGCTGCACTTCAGTGACCCCCATGGCTGGGGGACAGGCAAAGGCACAATCAGGGAATTGTTTGTCCATATGTTCAGGTTGGCCCTGTTGTTTGTAGGGTCCTGGCAGTTTTGAGGCAGAGGAACAAGTGTTGGAGCAGACCCTGCGTGGGGAATGGCTCATCCCTGCTGAGGTCCCTGTGCCAGCCAGCTCTGAGCATGGGGTTAGTGGCTGGAGACTGGAGCCATCTGAATCAGCACATCCCAGCCCACAGAGAATAAATTACAGGGTTTATAGCAGGGTAACACATAGTTTTCAGCTTGCATCTTCGAGTTCTAGTGCAAGTAATGGAGGAAAACAGTCAATAGTAACTTCTTAGTGCTCCACACATCTGGAAAAAAGTAAGAATTAGTCCTCAGTCTGAGCTGTCTGGGAGTTTCTTTAATAATTTTCCTTCTGCTACAAACATTTTCCATTTTGGTTTGGTCATACTTTATTTTTAGTTGTCTGCTTGGGCTTTTTTTTTTTTTTCCTGAAGACTGATGGAACAATGCAGTGATTTCATCAAAGAAAACCAACACCCTGAGAAGTGAAAGGTCCCCTTTGGGCTTTGGTGGCCTTCAGGGCAGCTACTGGAGCTGGGGTGGTCAGGATGGAACTCATAAAATTTGGAAGCTTGGAGCACATAAAATTTAGTGTAACTTGGGCAAGGGGTTGTTCATAAATGTTCTGAGCACTCAGACTGCTCTAAATAACACTGGGATCAGTGCAAAAGTGTGGGCTGGGAGCCAGGGCTGGGCACAGTTTGCTCTGGAGTTCATGGGCAAACATCAGCAGCTGACATGTGAGCAGAGATAATGGGGTAGATAATCAGATATTTCATTTGTGCCTGTCAGTTTTCCCCTGTAATGGCAAGTCCAGCACCCACCTCAGCTGTTCCTCCTGGCACCTCCAGGGTTAATGTTTGTGAAGCTCACCTGGATAAGGAGAATATCTGTTATGTATTGTTACAGTGGGGAGCACTGGAGTTGACACCTTTCATTAAGATCAGACATTACCAGTGTGATTTTCCTTAACTATTTTATGGTTTAAACACTAATGAGAATTAATAAAAATTCATTTATAAGATTAAAAAGAAAAGCCAGAACCCCAAACCCAGCTATATCCATATTTATCTCCACAACCTGTCTATTTTTGTATTCAGCTTCTACGTGGGTTTCTTTGTCAACTGCAAAAGGCTGCACTTGAGAAGCTACAAGACAAAGCCAAATGCAAGTCATTGTTACTGATGTCAGAGCTTTAATCCTCAAGCAGGGAGGGTTTTCTGGAGGCTTTAGTGCCTGTTTGGGTGTGGTGGGGCTGTGGCTGTCCCCTTGTTTTTGTTCTGCTGGGAGATGGGCTCAGCCTGGCAGCCCCACACTGCTGGGGACTGCCTGATGCACTCCCAGTGCCAAAGGAACAAATCATGGCCAGGGTGCCACCACCTTGGTGTCCTCAGAACGCTGTGTTGGTGGTGTGTGAGCGTGTACTGTACATTTTGCATCCTAAAATGAAAATTATTTGGGTGAGTGTCTGCCCTGCTGTGCCTGGTCTGTGCACAGGCAGCTGCAGGGAATCACCGTGGCATCAATTCCTCTACCTGGAGCAGCTCGTTCAAGGGCAGAATTACACTTCTGGGTTCTGCTTGGAATTGTTGTTTTTAAAAAGTCATTTAAATGTTGCTTGTGTTCAGCCGGGGTGGGTGGGTGCTTACACGGCTGAGTTATTTCAATCTGATTGTTCATGTAAATGAGAGCTTTGTGGTTTAGGTTCAGTGAGCTTCAGCTGGCTATGGGTTACAGCCCTCTTAGAGCAGAGGGGCAGAACTTCATCAGCTCCTCCTGCCTTTTTTTTTGTTATGAGCACTCATTAAAATGCTCCCACTTTTACTTCTGTGTCTTCTTTTTCCCTTGCACTCTGTATTATTATTGATAAAAGCTCAAAATGCACAGGCAGGGGCTGGCAGAGGCAGCAGGTGATTGCAGATTAATTCTTGCTTGAGGGTTGGCGTAAAGCACCACAGTTTGCAATTTTTGCAGGTATTTAAGTGTTTCTTGGCACAGAACCCTCGAGGTGAGGTGGCTGCCCTGAACAGGTACTGTCAGTGCAGCACTGGGGGCTCCTGGAACTCCCATGTGGGGGTTTGAGGGCAGCTCAGATAACTGCAGGAGATACTCTGGGGCAGGGAGGTGGGACTGGATGACCCCCAGGGGTCCTCCCCAATCCCTGACTCTGGAATGTGGAAGTGATGGGTGAGGGCTGGAGCTGCCCTCACTCCCTGCCCACACCAGCTGCATATCCAAGGTTCTGCTGTTCCATTGAAAGGAAAGGTGAAAGGAACAGAAGCCAGCTTAGCTAAATAGCTTAAAATTAAATCAACTTCCAGCCCTCTTTTGAGTTTTAATGTCTTTGCGTTAAAATTACTGCATCAAAGTTTTGCTCACACTTCCAGCAGCCCTGGGCTGGACTCTGCCAAGGCTCTGTGCTTGCAGGGTGCAGGGTCTGATGACATGCACTGAAACCCTAGAAGTCAGAAACCTAATCCAGGGCAGTCCAGAGAAGTTAACAGCCTGTTTTATTATTTATTTACACAGACCTTTCCAAAGAGCCTGTTGGAGCAGAACCATGGGTTACTGAGCTGGTAGAATTGTTTGTCTAGTGGTAGAGGAGTTTCATTCTGTTCAAGGCAGCTTTTTGTACTTCAGTGCTTGCTGGAGGTGAGGCATATGGTAAAAATATACATGGCAGCTTTTTGGGCAGAATTAGTTTGAGTTTTTTGCTGCTCCTGCTGCTCCTTGTCTGCTCAGACTGAGTTAGAAATTGGCATTCAGGCTTTGCTCTGAAAGGGTGCTGCTGCTGCTGCTGCTGTCCTTCAATTACTCAGTTGTTTGTAGTTTTGATATTTTTTAACTCCTGAAAGTAGCCCTTGAGCTTGGGTCTTTTTGTTCTGAATGTACAAAGAAATAAATTAAATGGGAGCATTCCCTGCTCTTCGGCTTGAACAGAATTACCTTTACTGTGGACAGCAAAGCAAATTAGTTAGGGAGAACATAAAGCTCTGAGCTTATCTGCTTTTAACAAGATCATGCATTTTCCAGAAGGAGTCAGATGATGTTTTAGGAATTGGTAAGTACTGATCAATGTAAAGCTTATGAATCATGTCAGTAACATCTGTGCTGGGGATTGATCATAGTATGAAAACGGGGGGTGGGAAATGATTTTAAGGAAACTGTCTTCTGCCTAAATGCCTGGTAAAAGTTTTATTCCTTTCCTTATAGGAATTAATTTTGCTATACAAGTATAGATTCTAATTCTTCCTGTGTTGTTGCTGTCCTTGATGCAATGTCTACCTATTAATCATTTTCTTTGACAGTAATCATAAAACCAGCAGGAATTCATGCAGTAAGCAAAGTGTCACACGTTCAGTCATCTTTAGCAGAGACAATAATTCATGGGTATAATTAACTGCCTGACAGGTGTCGGGTGTGTGAGGTGTTTGAAGAGGGCTTGGGTTGCTGGGGGGTTTCCTGTGCTCACCACTGCTGGGGGGGGGGGGGGTGGCAGAGCTGCATAATCAGGCTCTCGTGACAACTGCAGGAACAGACAAATAAATTAAAATAAAATCAAAGCTCCTCACGTTCCTATTTACCGGCTGGTTAATGACACTTGAGCAGAGCTGGAGGTGGGCAAGGCAGGGCAGCCTGAGCTGCTGCATTTCCATGCTGAGGGTGCTGCATGGGGTGTGGAGCTGCAAGCTGATCAATTAACAATTAAATATGCTCCTGAGTTAGTCACACCTGCCTTGGCCTTCTGGAAAAGTCTCAGCAGCGTGCATGGCATTTTGCATTCAATGAATTCTCATTAGCTGTGGTACCAGAGCAAGGAATGATATTCCTGCATGGCATCAGGGGGCCACTTTCATGCTCTGATGGGGCTGCTCTGCACAGGGAGAGCTCCGTGGCTGGGAATTACACAGGGGAATTACATCCTGACACAGAGCATTCTGGTTCAGCTCTCCTGAAAGCCATTTATTTTCACATAAATTGGTTTTCTAACACAGGAGTCCTCTTGGACACTGAGGGCTGAATCGCAGCCACACTTGTGTCACCATTCACCTTCCTGAGAGCCACTTCACTGTGTTTGGATGGCAAGTAAAGCCATCTTTCCAAGGAGATCTTGGAAATCGGGACTCCCTAGGATTTAAGGTTTAAGAAATTAGGATTTAGGAAATTGGAGCACTGAGGCTGAACTGAGGTGGTGCCCCTGCAGCACCTGTGACACGCAGAGTGCTGGCAGCGGGGCAGGGCTGGGGACAGCCCGGGCTCAGAGCTTGGCAGTGCCAGCACGTTGTGCCCCCATGACAGGGCACAGGCTGATCCTGCTCTTCTGCCTGCAGCCTGGATGCCTCCTTGGGCTGGAGCAAGAGGCATTTCCAGAACTTTGGGCAGGCTCAGCCCACAGGGAGCCCAGTGCCGGGGGAAGTGCGACCTTTGTGCTGCTCGGGAGCCTTTGGAACGTGTTCCAAGCCTTGTGGACAACACCTGTCCGTGTTCAAAGGACAGTGTGGCTGCAGGCTCCTCTGCTGCCCACAGCCCTGGTGAGGATCTCTTTGTCTCAGGTGTCCTGAAGGTTTGTCCCAGCTCTGACCCTGCAATGGTTCCTGGCTCTTTCTCCCCTCAGAACTGCTGGGGCAGTGAGTGCCCAGGGCCAGCCCTGCCAGGCCAGAGGCACCAGCCTGGCCCAGCTCAAGGTGTTCCTGCCTGTGGCAGGGGGTGGAACAAGGTGAGATTTAAGGTCCCTTCCAACCCAAGCCATTCTGGGGCTCTGTGATGCTGGGAAATGATTCCATGATTATCTCAGGGTCCAGCTGGGAAGTGCTCCGGCGGCCGAGGCATCCAGGCAGCTTCAGAGGAAGCTGTGGGAAGGAGATGCTGAGCTTCTGATGCCTCTGGGAAGATAAAAGGCACATTTGTACTTTGCTTTGGATCCTCTTATCTAAGAGCAAGCCCTGCTTGCCTTTGGGAAGAAGGGCACAGAAGAAATAGCTATTGGCAGATCCAGTTATAAAAAAGCCTTTATAAAACCCATCAAGACAGCTCCCAGGCTGCTATTGTGGGGTTTATTGTGTTCCTAAGAAATAGAAGCTGGTTTAACAGAGGTTTCACAATGAAATTAGGAGACACTATGTGTTAAATTGCATATTTTTAGTCTTGTGTGTTCAGCTTAGGGTTAAAGCTCAATTCCAATTTCCTTGGAACTGCTGGGTGTCCACAAAGGACCTGCAACTGCTGCACAAGGATTTTGCACAGGTAGGTGTGTTTGTATCAGCAGATTTTTGTATGGCTTAATCCTCTTCCATGTTTAAACCAGCAAGAGTGAATTATTCACCAAATCAATGAGATTGGGGCAGATCAATCTATTCAGTACATTATTACCCATTTGAAATTATCTCCTGTTGTTTTAAAATGAGTGAAAGCCAGGCACACTGCTTAATCTGACTCTTTAGGAGAGCCCAGCCCTGCTGCTGTAGTGGGCACACAGCCCTGAATTTAAGCACTTTTCCACAGGGGGCCTTGGAGTGCTCAGCTGTGGGGCTTTTCTGGCCATGGACACAAAGACCTGATGGTAGAATTTCACTGACTGTATTTTCAAGTTAATGTAGCAAACACTCGTGGAGGAAAGGAGCCATCAAATGCAGAAAAATAGTTGACTGCTTTCCAAAGGTTAATTCTTTAAAATTTCCAGTGTTAATTTCTTAAAAACAAACACATGCGGAAGAACACAAACCATAAAGGCAGCCTCTTGAAAGACTTGTCCCAAGTTGTTTCTCCTCTTTCCAGGCTCTGGAACCACTGCATTATGCAGGTTATTCCACCTGCACAGTCTAAGTGCTTGAGCAGATTTGTTGCTCAGATGATTTGAGTTTTGCACAGTAGCTCAAATCCAGGTCTAAAGGGAGATTAATACCATTAATGCCTGTCTTGTTGGTATTCCTTGGGATAACAATGGGATGGAGAGTGAAAAATTATGCTGGAAAGGGTGTAAATGACACTTTGTAAATGCTTTTGTGCCTGTGCTGTCCTGTGTTCTCTGTCCCCACAGGCTGGTTTGAGACTGTAACAATCCATGGTCAGAGATAAGGAAAAGAATCCACATAAAAATAGTTTGGCAGGGCCATTTCCTCCAAACCATGGAAACACTGGAGTTTTCATGGAAATTGGGAGTGGACTCCACTGAATGCCTGTGCTGTGTGTGCCCTTTCAAGCGAAGATGGGGCTGGGTGTTCATGCAGAGATATCCAGAATTAAAATTGCACATTTGCAGTGTTCCAGGCCAGGCTGGACAGGGCTGGGAGCAGCCTGGTCCAATGGAAGCTGTCCCTGCCCATGGCAGGGGGTGGAATGAGATGGGCTTTGAGGTTCCATCGCAAACCTGTCTGGGATTCTGTGGTTCCTTGTTAATAAGTCCCGGTACTGTTCAGGGAGGACTCAGACATCAAACATCACATAGCAGGCATGTGGCTGTTCAGCTGCTTCCTTAAACCAAGTAAAAAAACCCAAAAAAACCCCAAGGGAAGAAAAACCACACCCAAAAAAACCCTTTTGCAAGTTATTTCTGTATCTGATACTTTGTGTTTCAAAGCATGTATTCAATTGTTCAATGAGCTTTGCAGGCTCACAGAGTTTTGCATCAATATTTGATAGTTTACTCTGACTTTGAAGAAAAGAAAAGTGTATTTCAGGCCCTTAACAGCCTTAGGGAAATCTCTGAGCACCCAAGGGTACCTACTTGAGTGCTCAATGGTGTGAAGCTGTTTTGAGGAGGAGAAATCCCCTGGTTTGTATTTTAAGTACACTGAGGGGTCGATGGCTTGGTGCTGGGGTTTGTTCATTGAGTAGTTCAGATAATGAATTAGGAAACCCTGGAGATGAGCACTCAGAAGGCCTTTAAGACATGGACATTAATACAATAATTTTATAGCCATTTTCACTTGGTGCTTGGTGGGTGTCAGTGACCTGAATTTGGGCTCTGAAGGAGTTCCTGGGCTCTCTGGTTCTCCACAGGAATTCTGGGGCAGGGTGAAGATGAGCTTTCCAAAATGCAAACAAAGAAGTTGGGCAGAGGAGAGGACAACCTTCCCTGACTTTGTTCCACTTTGAGGGAATGACAAAGCACTGCTCCCCTGTCCCTCCCAGCTGGGTGAGTGCTGACCTGCCCTGTGCTCCGAGCATCAGCTCCCAGGGCTCCTGTGCTTCCACTGACTGAGGGCTCAGTCCTGGTCTCTGCCTGCTCCCTGCCCTGCCTAATGATGCCATTAATAAAGGAGCTGTGTCCCTGATTTCTCAGGGAAGGCAGAGAAAGGAGCCATCCATGTCCTTGGGGTGCTGATGTCCAGATGTGTCTGGAGCAGATGGACTGCTAAGAAAACAAGAGACCTGGAGGAAGTCTTGGCCTTTTCCATCTCTGTCTCTAATTTTTCATGTCTATCAAAGCACAGAAGATGAATTTCACTGTGTCTGACTCTGCTGGGAGGGAAGGGAGGGAAACATTTTGTCCAAACAGTCGGTGTTCATTAAAAAGGGAGATGAACTTTGCTCAGTGCTTCAAAAAATGGCCTTAAAATGTGTCCCAAATCTGTGCTAGTCATACATTCTTCATAACTTTCCTTTCAAAAAGCTTTTAAAACTCTTCAGCACAGGGCTTGGAGCACTCTGGGTTGTGAAATTATCTTTGCAGACCTTGGGATTTTTTTCCAATGGTAATTTCAGAGCTCATATGTCAACAAAGCAGTGTACAGAATTATCATTTCCCTCTGGACTTTTCAAATCTGTATCTCCAGGGGAAATCTAGAGACCACATGACATCAGCTTGGAATATATTAATAAAAATGAAATGTGGCATTTGTTAAAATCCCTTTGTTGGAGAAACAGCCTATTTTTCTGATTAAGTGCTGTGTCAATGTTACATCACAGTGACTAAAGATGTTTCTGGGTATCAGCTGGGCTGACAAGCTTTAAAAGTACCTGGAATCCTCCTCTTGGCATTAAAATCCACCAACATTTGCTAAAGTAATTACTTCTGTTGAATGAATCTGTGGTTTGTCTGGGGAATTTGCTGCTGCTGAAGCTTTTTTTCCCCCTCCAACCAATGTGTCACAAAGTAATTCCTTGCAGAGGCTGCAAAAGCCTTAATATAATCAATTCACATGCAAATAAACATAACTCTGTTAGTTCTTGAATGGAAGACAGGCTCTGGAAAAGTCTCAAACTGAGGCTTGTGGTTCTTTGGCAAATATTTTTCAAGTGTTTTCTCCTCTTCAAGCTGGAGATCCTTCTAATTAACCAGCTCAGGCAACAAACGCTGTCCAGCTGAGGGGCAGCTCCAGGGTTCAGATCCCAGATGGTTGATATCAGGACATGACTTATCTACCAGAGAGCTTCACATGTGCCCTCGATTTTTTAATTCCTTCCCCTCACCCTTGCAGTATTGAGGCAGTTTGTTATGTTGCTATCAAATATTTATGTGGTTTGTCCATTGACTTTTCCTGAGGATTGCTGGGCTGGGAGGGAGCTTTCCCAGAGCACAGGTTCTGCTGCTTTGTTCAGCACTCCCTTCCCATCCATTCCTACAGCTGGAGTTTCCAAGGGTGCCCTAAAAAGGGCAGGAATAAAAGGCACCCAATGGGGATAATGTTAATGTTTGTTTTTACTGTTTCTGTGGACAGTTAAAGCCTGTGTGATTTCATAGGCTGATCAATACAAATTCCAAACCATTTTGATGTTCAGCACTGCTGAAGCACAGCAGTAAAATTTATCATCAATGGTAGCTAAACAAAAATGCAGCAATGCAGCTTCTGTCTTTGGGGCTATTTTTTATTATATTCTACAGTTAAACAGCTTGTGAATATTCCAGGCCAGGTTGGGCAGGGCTTGGAGAAACCTGGGGTAGTGGAAGGTGTCCCTACCATGGCAGGGGGGGAACAAGATGATTTTTAAGGTCCCTTTATCCCAAACCAGTCTGGGATCCTGTGACTGTGGTAATGGATGTGGTGATGTGTTGATTTAATTGTCCATTTTTAAAATCTTCAGTATTGTAGAGTGAGTTCTTTCATGGAGATGAGGACTTAGATTTCTAATTCCTGATGTTTAGAGCTTCTCTGAGTTTTGGAAGACAGCATGGTGGGAGTTTCTCTTGCTTCAAATTCCCCAAACACAGTGGTTCAGTGTTTGCATATAAGCAGAAATCAAGACAGAAAGAGATTCTGAGCTCTGGGAAGTCTGGCCAGGAGGTCTGAACAGAAGCTGGGGATTGCATCAGTGCTCTCCTGTGATCTATTTCACATTGCATGGAGTGCAGAGGTCAAACTGATGCCATTCCCAAACAGTGCAGAGTATCCAAAATACCTTCAAAATGTCAGATCAAACTCCAGGTTAAATTAGAAACTGAGTTAAATGTTTTGGGGAAGTGCTGGTTTGGTTGTTTCATGGGTTTGTGTTGGAAAGGTGCAGTATTCTGCTTTGACACTGACAAAAAAAAAGCCAAACACAAAAAAGGGGGGGAAAAACCCAACAAAAATCAACCAATCCCCACTTTTAAAGTTGAAACTTGCACAAATCTGTGTTAATTTCCTTGGCTTGCACATTTATGCCAAGACTGGAGGGTTCTGCCAGGACATTTGTGGTGCCCTGTGAAGTCTGTCCATGCTATTTGTGTCTGCACAGGGAATGAGGAGCAGGGAGGAATTTTGCTCCTGACAGCTGCTGTGATCACTCTTCTGTCAGGTCCATCTCTGAATAAATCTGTTATTTACATGTGGTTCAAGTGAATGAAAATGCAATTTAAGGGATTGCTTTGATGCCCTTGAGAGTCAGGGGAGAAACTCCCCCTAACTCAGCCAGGATTTCACATTTGCCCTCAGAAGACAACCAGTGAACCTGGAAAATGGTACAGAGTGTACCCTCAAACTGATGGCTTTTGGAATCATTCTGCTACAGTTTTCAGTTATCTTTATTTTCAAAATAAAGCAAACATTGCAGCTCTTGCTCCAGTAGCAATGAGATATTTCTCACATGAGGTACTTTGTGATCTGGTCTGTTCTGACTCTGCAGAGCTGGGCAGGCACCAGCAGAAACAAATTGGGCTGCCCAAAGCTGGAGGAATTGCTTTAACAGGATGAGTAGAAAATCCTCTTTCTTGTCTGCAGGTAACAATTTCTACACACTTGGCCAATTTTGTGCTGTCTCTCTTCTGCTGATTTTTTCTCTTTTAGCTTTCAGGCATTCCAGGTGTGGATTCAATTCAGGGTGCTGTCCCAGAGGAACATTCCCTGCTCCAAGGGAAAGCTTTTCCAGCTTTTCCTCTGCACCCTCTGATTGTGCCTGTGTGGCTCGGGGCAGGAGCACAGGGAGTGCAGCAGACAAGATCCCAGCAAAGCTGCTTAAGCAATTGGATTTGGGATGTGCTGAATGCCTCAGCAAACCTCCCAGCTGGGTGCTCTAATGGAGAGAAAACCTCATTTTGTGCCGTGGTGCTTAGCTCCTCTAAGCAGGTTTAGGAGCAGATCCTCAGTCCCTGAAACCACCAAAAACCTGGCTGGGAGGGGAGAGGTGGCTATGAGGAAACACCCTCACAAAAACAGGGTGTTCAAGGACATAATAACAGGGTGTTCAAGGACATAAGTCCAAATAACTCACCTTGGCTTGTCACAAAAACAGGGTGTTCAAGGACATAACAACTCCAAAGTTGGGCTAAAAAGAATATATATACTTATAGAAAATACAAATAAATATGTAATATATGTATTTTATATTGTATGTAATGCATAAATATACATATATATATATATATATATATATACACACACATTACGTGATCTAGGCCACAAAAACAGATGGTTTTTGGCATGTTTAAGGAGTTTTTGCCTGTGAAGAGCTGCTCAGCAGAGGGCCTGAGGCTGATGAGCTCTGTGTGTGGCTGTTCTCCCTCCCAGGTACAGAGATCTCGATGAAATCAGCACCTTGTGCAATTCCAGGAGCTGCCAGCTGAGTTCCCTCTCTCCCCTCTGCATCCGCAGCCTCCCGTGGATGTGCTCCCTCCTCTGCTGCTCTGATGGAGTGTGGTGCCCTGGCCAAGCACCTTGCTAAAGCCCTCAGCACAGGTGGCTGATAATCTGGTTTAATTATAGTAAACGTGCTTAATTTCAGAAGTGATGTTTAAAGCTGACGGGAGGTTCCAAAGAGCTTTCCAGCTCTGCCTCCCCAGCCTGGCTGCAGCCACACAGCTCACAGGCTTTTAAATTATTTACCCAAAATTGGCTTTGAAGGAAGAATTAAAAATTAAAAAAATATATTAAATTGAAGTTTGAATCTATTAAGAACTTGATAGAGGAATGGAATGGAAATAAGAGCTCTCCTAGGAGCACTTTGCTTTCTGCTGACCTGCAGGGAATAATGGGTGAGTTTTGGAAATCTCATTGCTTTTTATTCTCCCCCTCAGTTTCTCCCTGTCCCCCATCCCTGTTTCCCCTTTCAAGCACCAAGCAACTCCACTTATTTTACATTTCCAGTGCTCAGCCCTGTTAGCAGGTGAGCAGAGTGATGTGAATTGATAATTCCCTTCCCAAAAGGGGTCCTGGCTGCTCTGCACGTGATGCCTCCTGCTCTGGGCTTGGTTTGTTGATTGTTTTTCTTTAATTTGGCTGTGGAAAGGAAAGCTGTGCATGTGTTTGACTTCCTGGCTGCTTGCAGTAGCAGAGGGGCTGACAGGCTGCCTGGGCAGCTGCTGAATTTCACTCCAGCATTTCAATATAAACTCAACCCAGCTCCCCTCAGCACTCCACACACAGCGATCTGTCTTCCAGGCAAAATTAAAACCAGTTTTAGCATCTGCTTAGCTGTGTAATGCATCAGTCCAGGGGCTGTGGGGAACAAAGGCAGTGGGCAGGCAGGAGGAGGTGTGTGCATCCCCTCATTTTGTGTTCTGCAGCTCAGGACAGTCATTTGCTGAAAATTACCCCTGTTCAGTGCTCAGCCAGATCAATATTGAGCAACAAAAGGTGCTAAACCTTCCCCTTTAATCTCTGGTGCTGTGCAGGATTTCAGCTCTCCCTGAGGCTCCCTGGGCTGGGAGATAACCCTGCAAGAGACATTTCTTTCTTGCCTTTGCTTTAATTTCCCTGCTATTTAATAATCCTCCTTTTAACCCACGCAGTGCCTGAATAGGTTTTCCCCCTGAAAAAATGATTCTGGTACTTTGCAGCTGAGACATTGAGATAATTGCTTTTCCCAGCCCTTGCATAGGTTTTATATCTGTTCCCCTCTTCAAAGTGTCCCTCCTTCCTCCTCCAGTATTCCCAAGCACAGCTGGAGAGTCCAAAGAGCATTTTGGAAATTCTATCAAGGCAGTATTGAAATGTCAGCTCCTGTAACCACGTGGGCTTTCAGTTCCTTAGTGCCACAGCTCCAGATGTGATGTGAAAACAATCATCCAAATGCACAAACTGCAGCCAGAGATGGTAGGATTGCAGAGATTGTTTATGCTTTAACAATAAAGCAGTGATTTTCTATCTTATGTGATTTCTAGGCTATTAAATTCTTTATGTTATGGTGAGCAAGCTTGCAAAACCTTCATGTGAGGAAGCTGCAGATGTTTTGGCAGCAATGGAGATTTGGGATTCTGCTTCTGCCTCATCAGCTACTGCTCTCTGTTGGGTTTGGGGTGAGTTTTAGCAGCTTTGGGGCTGAAATGAAACCAGAAGTGTATTTGATAGAGCAGTGAACTGCCTGGTGGGGCAGGGCAGGGCAGTTCTGGGAATTCAGCCCTGGGTTTCTCCAGACTGCAGGGAGAGCTGCACGTGCTGTCTGTGCCTGGGAGCTTTAACTCAGGGCTCACTGTGTGATGCCAGAGGCCATAAAACCTCTGTGTGATTTGCGATTCTGCCCAAGCCTGCCCCACATCCAGGCCTGTTCCTGAGGGAACTGCATCTGGCACGTGTTGGGCAGCGCAGGGAAATTCACTTTGTTCTTTACTCCACACGTCCTCCTTCCCTCTCAGCCCTTCTCTAAAATGTTATCTGCAAGGCTTCCCTCAGCATTTTCAGGGGGAACAAAAGCAGACCCAGGGCTGACTGGAATTTGGGTGGTCAATGTTTTCACCCACAGGGTTCAGGTTATTCCTCCACTGAGGGTTAACAGAGAATGGAAAAGGTAGAGAGGAAAAGAGCACCCAGGAGTGGAAGAGGCAATGTCAGCTTGGAACAAGGCTCTGGAAGAAATGGGGAGCAGGAGCAGGGAGGAGAGAGAGGTTTGGGGAGAGCTCAAATCTCCTGAGGGATTGAAGGGAATCATTTAAGCCCTGAGTCTTTATCATTGAGCCAAGCTGCCCTCCTTTGCCACCCACCGCTTTGCAGAAGGTCATCCTTCCTCTGGGCCTTATTGCAGGGAGAAATAATGTGGATATTTGGGTGGTTTGGAGTTCAGGAGTGTGTGCTCAGATGGCAAAGAGCTGCAACAGGATCCACAGGCATTGACTCTGCTTTACAGAGGTAACAGTGTATAGTTACACTCAGGCAATCACACATCTGGCTAGTGAAATTGTTCCTGAAAATACCAAAAAAAAAAAAAAAAGTATGAAGATCTGAAAGATATTTACACTTTAAATATTTTATCCAACCTGTAGTACAAAACTTTGCCTGCCCAGGTAAGGGAGAACTGCATTATACGTATGTATCAATGGGTATTTACAGATAAAACAGCAAATACAAGACTTCAAAAGAAGCTTTACTGTTTCAGAGTGGGATTAAATTCATTCAGTTCAGTGCTGGAGTCCCCAGCAAAGCCTGTCTGTCCTGCCTGTTCTCAGGGCTGAATATTTCATGTTTATCCTCATAAATGAATTAGCCTGAAACTCCTGAGATGGAGAAAAATCTTAAAAAAAAATTCAAGGCAAAAATTGAGGCTCAGGTGTGAACTTCGATAGGTTTGAAGAGGGCTGAGTGTTGGTTCAGGGCTGTTTTAGTTAAAAATGCAGTGAGTGCATCAGCTGTGCCATTAAAGGAAGATGCTGTGGCATCTGAAGGGAAATTCTTTATTTAGCAGGAATATGAAGTGTGAAATGCCACAGCTGAACAGATAATTGAAGGAGACAGCCAGCCCTGCTCAGAGCCCCCAGTGTCCCTGGCTGGGGGAATTATTCAGCCTTTTAAAGTCCCATTAAAGTGCTCTGCTGCCCTCGTGGAAAATCCTCTGTTCTGCACTCACTCCCACTCAGGAGACCTTGAGAACTTGAAAATTTAGTGCTACAAAACAGGCTTAATTCTTGCAGAAGGTTCCATTTAGTGTTGATGCACGTGGAAAATTAGAAAAGCTAAAAATGCACTGCTTTATCAGGCATTCAGAAGGTTCTGTGCAGGGAAAGGCAACTTTTTGGAACATAGATGCAAAAAATGAGATGATAATTTGAACAGTACAGTGTGTGTCCTGTACAAGCAGTGCTCCTTGTTTTCTTGTGGAAAAGGGAGTTGGTGTTCCAGTGGAACAAAAGGGACACAAGAATGAAGATTTCAGGAGGAATGTGTGTGGGAGCAGAGGTGGCTCAGCCCCAGGAATGGGATGGAGGTGGTGCCATCACCGGGAATCCTCCCCAGCTCCAGGGAGCTGCTCTGTCCTCAGCCAGGGATGGAACCTCTGGTGCCCTTGAACCAGAGCAGACCCAGTTACTGCTTCAATTCCCTTAAAATTCAACCCACCATTCATTTTGTCATCTGATCTAAATAATAATGAAACAAATCCTGATTTATCAGTGCAAGGAGGGTTTCATTTCCTCTGCCCCAAGCCAGCCCTGAAGCCTTGGTGCATCTGAATGGTCTCAAGTTCAGATTTCTGAGGCAGAATCCCAGGAACCCACATGGATCAGGTGGTTTGTGACCTGCAGTGCTGTGGTTAGGGATTAACCTGGGCTGGGGAATGGTAATTATTAATTTCTGAGCAGCAGTGGCTCTGCTGTGATCACATAAAAGCTATTGCGTTATCTAAGTGGCTCAGGGTGATGTGAGCACCTATAAAAACCCAAGTGCAGCACGTGCAGGAGAGGCAGGTGACTCTGGGGATGCATCACCAGGAGCTGCTCCCCGTGATAAGCAGAGCATTGCAAATCCATGCCACAGCAATCACAGGGCAATATTTGAATTATTAATGCAGAAAGAATTTGAATGGCATTAATTGCAGCTGGTAAATTTGTCACCAAAGGCAGAAAAGGGGAATTCAGCTCATTTCTTGTGCTTTGGAAGGCAGGTGAGGAAATGTTGTCCCTTCTTACAGAGTAATATTTTCTATTGTGCTTTCCACAAGACAAAGAGCACCTGTCCAAGCAGCACATCTGGATAAACTGAATCCAAAAGCTTTAAGAAGAGTGGGCCAAGGAATTCTCTCCAACATGTAATTAATTGTTTTATGGGGATGGGGAAAACAGAAGCCTGAGCAGTGCAAGTTAATGTAATTTTGATCTTAGAGGAGAGAGGAATGATTTAGACAATTGCTAATGTGTGGGAACCTGCTACTGATTTTTGACAGAGCTGTGGAACAGCCAAAATGCAACTTAATTCTGCTGGGCTGGCTCTGTAATTGATGGGGCATTTATGGACTTGAATGGAAACAGACTGGACTTGTGTCTCAGAGCTTGCTGAGGGTTTGTGCAGGGTGCCAGGTGTCCAAGGCAGTGCTCTCCAAACCCTTGGATGGAATTCTGAGAGTTCCACAAACGTGGCTGCAAATCAGAATTACTGCAGAGCAGCTGAGTTCAAGTGGAGTCACAAGGATCTGCGCCACAGAAACGTCAATATTCTGTTCCACAATCATTGTTCAGTCTGTGGGGACACACAGGGCCAGAGGTGACAGCTCTGGGGCACTTTGGGCAGGAGAGTCCCAACAGACAATGTGCAAATTTTAATAGGTGACTAGATAATAGGTGATTTTGATAGGTAATCTTAATTTTAATAGGGAATAGAGGAATGTAAAGCAGAGAATCTGTAACTGGGGCTGGAGCCCACACTGAGTGGGAATCCTGTCCCAAGGAACTGGTTCTGTAAAGCTCATCAAGCTGTGAGAGGCAGATGGAGTTGTGGTGGATATGATGAGATTATCTCAGACCTGCTCTGAGTCCCTCAGAGTCTCGGAAGGCTTGGAAGGATTTTGGTGGCTTCTCCCTGTGGAAACTCCATGTGTGGGACGTGTTTTCAGGTATCAGGGCAAATTGCTGCTGAGATCCCAGTTTTCTGTCCTGTCAGGCTCATTGGTGACTCCAGCCCCAGGCTGGGATATGGCAGTGGATCTGCAGCAGGGACAGGCTGGGCACAGGGATGGGAGCCCCATCCTCAGCTGCTGCTGCAGACAGAGCACTCAGGGCTTGGGACTGACACCTCCAGCAGCAATCAGCCCTGGCTGGACGTTTGAGGATGGTTTTTCTGTGTTCTAATCGTTTCTAACCTCCCATGGCAAACCAAACTCTCCCTTACTATTGCCTGAGGCCAGGCTTTACCAGCTGTCAGACTGCAATAAATCTATTGAAATAAATAAAATTTTTTAAAAATCTATTTAAATAAATAAATAATTTCCAGCTGTAATGAAAGCGGTGTAAATGCCTTCAGAGTTCTTGGGGAAGGACCTCCTGCCACCCCTAGGCAGTGGGAGTTTGCACATTTAGAGTAAATGTAAATTACAAGTTTGTACATTTAGAGTAAATGTAAATTACAAATGTGCAGTTTGTGCATTCCTGGGTTTCTGTACGGCACAGACCTGCACATCACACTTGGCTTGGAAGGATGAGGTGCTGGGCACACCCTGCAAGGGTCTGACCACTGCATGTTCTGGGTATTTGTGTAAATTGATGTTCTGTCCCACCATGGCATCACTGAGCTGGGATTTGGGCAGAATGTGCACCTGCTTTGCAGAAGTACAAACTAATCCCATTTTGGGCTAAAAAAAGCCCAGTTTGTGGGCAGACTGCTGGTTCAGAGTCTCCCATTCCATTGCCCTGCTGCCCAGGGGATTTCCTGCAGCATTACCTCAGCTTTTGGTGCCACAGGGCTCCATCACTGAGAATGGGCAGGTGTTTCTCATACCTCATGATTCATTCTGAGTATCTTAACTGTAAAAAAATAATTGTTTTACTTCAACACTGGGCTCAAGCTCTGCTGCCTGTTACTGCTCACATCAGGAACTCTTTATGAAGAGAGGCAGAGCCCTCTCCCTGGGAAGTTTGGTACCACTGAGCCCTGCTGGTGGCACCAGAGCCCCAGACTGCCCAAGGTGGGCTGTGTCCTTGCTCCTCCCACAGCAAGTTCAAGCTGATTCCCCCCTCTCAGTGTATCCAGCAGAGCAGTTTTGTACGGGGATACAGTATGGGTAAATGAAGGTGGTACAGAATGCAATCTTATCCCCTAAAGAGTTGCAGCTGGAGCAATTACTAAAGATTAGGAGCAGGCCTGATGTTAACAGGCCACACCTGCAGCCAATAAGAACAAGTGGTATAAAAGAGTGGATTGGTGGGAACTGGAGTCAGATGGTCATTGCAAGGACCCAGAAGGGTCAGTGCTTAGAGGAGCTGCTTACAGAACACATTGAGGAGGCACGAAAATCTGGTGGTATGGAATCCTTGCACCACAATGATAACAGAACCTTTGATATATAAGGACAACGCAGTTCCTTCTTGGGAGAACATTCCCAGGGTGCTGTTTGTGTCAGTTCATGCCCCAGGGAAAAGCTGGCTGGAGAGCAGGGAGGGGAGGTGGATGCTGCTCATTTGCTGGGATGGGTTCAGGCTGCAGCCAGTGCCAGCTCAGCACAGAGCCCTGCTCAGGGACACCTCTGAATGCAGCCATTTCCCTTTGCCCACCTCTGCAGTGCTGCTCTGGCTCTGCTTTCTGTCAGAAATGGAGGTGCAGGTCATGGGGGGTTAATTGGGAGCTCAGCTCTTGCCACAGGCACGGAAAGAGCATTTGGAAACAGAATGCTCTTGGAAACAGAAATAGAAAAGCTGCCCTCGTGTTCTGCAGCCCTGGCCTTTGGAGGAGCTTTGCCTCTGTCCTTCAGGGCTGGGGCTGCAGGATCCCTCCAGGTCTGGGTGATGGCTGGGGCAGAGTGCAGGGAGTGACAGAATGAGAGGACACCACACCAACCCTGCCTTTATCTCCACATAAATACCCTTTTAAAAATACAGCTATTTTTAGGAGCTGTGAGTTAGCACCATTCTTTCTGTGTTTCCATCCTTCAGCTGAGCACTTGGCATTTAAGCAGGAGGGGTTTTTAAAGCTGACCTGGTTCCAGCTAAAGGATAAATTCCTGTTTGCTGGGTATCTCAAGCATTTTTCATGATCTAACTCTTTGCTTGATTCACCAAAGCTCTGAGCAGTCATACAACCAAATACACACCCACTAGTACAGGCAAAGGAAAGTTATTCCAAATATTGATATTTCCTATGGATTTCTTTAGCTCTGTTTCCCAGTTTTCCTGTTTGTAAAGCTGGAAAGAGACCAGCTCTTCTTTACTTGGGGGGGGAGAAAAATGGTTTTTTAAAGTGAATAAAAACTATCATATCCAACATTGAAAGTCCAGAGTTCTATTTCCAGCTCTCCTGAGTTTGTGTGTAGCCCCAGGTTTCTTTCATTTTGGGGAGAAAGGGCTGGTAAAACAATAAAAAAAGTTTTACTAACAGATCAATTTAAGGAATTGATCTTTTGAATCAGAATTACACCTGGGAAGAGCTGTGCATATGCTGAATTGATGGACTGTAAAGCACACTCATCAAGAGGGAAATGGAAAAATGTTATTCTTTCTGTCCCTCTTGTCACTCTGGTATTTATTTCCGAAGAGCAGCTACTCCTTGGGAAAATTGCAGCAGCTTGAAAGTCAGCTGTGTCTATGCTTTCTTTTCAAAATACATTGATTTTTACATTTTTTTAGTGGTGGCTCTATCTGTGCCCTCTGTCAGAGCTGGGCTGGGTGGTTCCTGGGGCAGGGGTGACAGCTTTGATGGCCCAAGGGCTCATCAGGAGTGGGAGAGGGAAATCCCTGAGCCCTGCCCACACTGACAGGGGGAGAATGAGGCACTGCTGAGAGGGGCAGGGGCTCTGGGTGATGGATAAACATGGGACAAGCAGCAATTCCAGGGAGCTGAGGCTGAAATGGGAATTTCTGGCCTTTCAGCACTGATCCCTTCCACATCAAGCAAGGATGTTGTATGGTTTTTCCCTCATAATTCAGTCATTTTTGGCATTTTGCTGCTCACAGAACTAGAAATCTTTTCATTTCTGTCTCAATTCGCTTCCAGCTCATGCACTGTTGTGGCCATGCTGATTTTGGATTTCCAGCCCATATTCTCACCCCAGGCTGCACTGGAGAGGCCACTCTGACCCTTCCTCTGCTCTGTGGGGCTCAGGGAGGGATCCTTGGCTCACAGAGAGGCTCCCACTCCTCAGGCAGCCAGGTGGGATTTTCTTCTCCTCAGGTGGGATTTGCTTTTCTTCACGTTTGGGTTGGACAGAGGCCCCAGCCCTGTCCCACAGCAGGGCAGACATGGGGCGAAATTAAATCAGGAGCAGGCAGCATTCCCAGAGGGAATTCCTGGTGCAGGGATGTTGCTGAGACCCTTGGGCAGCTGGCAGGTCCTGGGGTTTTATCTTCTTTTCTGCCAGGGTCAGGATTAAATGCACCAGACGGAATTTCTTGTTGGGGCTCAGATGCTTGTTAGCTCTGATTTATGTCACAGTCTCACAAACCCTGAGTTCTGCAGCACTTCACTCCAACAAACTGAAAATGGAGCTCTATCTCCCTCTCTACAAGGCCTTTTAAGGATAAACTGTCCAATTGAGAAATGACACCTCAATTATTTTTACTTTTAACCCAGTAACCAACCACCTGAACTTTCTTATCCAATTGCACAAAACCACCCAAACTCATGGTGAAAGAGAAGGAGCAGCCACTGCCCTAAAGCCTCCATCTTGCTTTGTATACATTATTATATTCTAAACCCTTAAACTCTGAGTTTCCCACCCTGTGATATCACACACTTCTATTCAAACTCCACACCCACAATCCCAGCTCTGTCATTCCATTCTGGAAGCTTCTCCAGGGCCTCAGATCAGTGCAGTGTTCTCCTGGGGGTCAGAACAGCAGAGATTTCTGTGCAGCACAGAAATCTGAAATTCTCATTTTCCAGGGCTCCACAGCAGGTGAGATGGGTGTGACTCCAGAGCAAGGAATCTCTGCTTGGCACTCCAACATCAATGAATTCAGGTTTTTTAGTGCCTCACTCCCAGGCTTTTCCTCATGTCCCTGATCTTGGATTGACAGTTCAACTGAAAGAAAGAAACAAAACCTTCCCCAACCTCACATGATTTTTACAACTTCTGGTTTGTGACACACCTGAAAATCTCCACAGCAGCATCATCCTGCCTAATCTGTTTCTCTGGGATTTTCATGGCTGTGGGAAAACTGCCAGGGAGCTCCAAGAAACTCCTCAGGAACTGGAGGAGCTGTGCAGGGGTACCTGGACATGCACACACAGCTCCCACAGGTGTTCCCTCTGTTTCTGCTCTTTAATGACATTTGAGGAATAAAGTACTAGGAAAATAAGAGAGAAAATGGGAAAGGAAATTTCAAGCAAAGGAAAGGAAAAAGGAAAGGAAAGGAAGAAGAGAAGAGAAAGGCTTTGGAAAGAAATTTCATCTCTTGCTCCAAAATACCTCATTTTATCTATGGAGATGGGGCAGAGCAGTAGCACAGAAGATCCACAGTTGTGTTGCACCTGCTACAAGATCTCTGATTTTATAGATCAAGTCCTTTAACACATTATCTGAAAAATGAATCAAGTTCTTGTCTTCATCTTCTGGGAGAGAGTGGGAGGAGGAGCCTGCAGGTAAAAGCCCATCAGACAGAAAGCTCAGAGGGGCAGGTGAAGGAAGGAGCATTTTGCCTGTTAAATCTGCCCTTTAGGCAATGTTGACATTGATGGAAATGTTCTTTTTTGGGTGATTTGTCTGATAGTTTGTGATTGTAAGGCACTGAAAGTCACAAGTTTCTAAAAATGAGTTACAGCTCATAACTTGTGCATTTATTGGGCCTGTGAGGGTCTGTGCTGGGAGCGGGGAAAGCAGCTCAGTGAGAAGGTTTGGGCAAGTCTGGCAGACAGGGAGTAGAACTATAAATATTTTTCCCATATTTCCAATATTTTTCCAGTATTATAAATATTTTTCCAATATTTTCCTTCAGATTCCTTTAGCCCTATTTCCCTCTCTCTTCCTTTCTAGAACGATGGAAACAGACCCTCTCTTCTTTACTGAGGAGGAGGAGAAAAAGGGGTTTTAAAGTGAATAAAAATTATTACACCCAGATTGAAAGTCAAGGGCTCTATTTCCAGCTCTGGCTGGCTCCTCATTGCTCCTTGGCACGGGGGCACCTCATGACTCCCATTCCAAAGGGCTCTGAAAGGGGAGATCCTGGTCCTGGATGAGCTGCAGGACCCATGTGAGGGGCAGGGCCAGGGGCCAGTGGGGAACTGAACACCCCCCTCCCAAAATAACCCAACCAAAAACCTAAAAAACACCCCTAAAAGCCAGGAGGGTTTGGGGATGGATCAGGGGGTTGGGTTTTCCAGCCAGAAATCTTCCTGTCCTTGTCACTGTGCAGCAGCTGAGAGCAGTGTCAGAATCTCAACCTTGCCCCATCTCCTGTGTCTTATCTGCAGAAAAGGGGAAGAAAAGATTTGAAATTATTTTCTTCATAATATTTATCTTTTAATGTGGTTTCCTTGAACTATACCAGACTCTGGTCCAGTCAAACAATCCACAGGATTGTCCAGCAAGGCAAAAGCTGCCCACAAAATTTTAATCCTGAGTCTACATAAGGTCTGCACTTCCACTGATCCCTGGGTGGGGTTAAAAGCACTGAGCACACCTGAGTGAGAGGCTCTCACCTGAGCACAGCCCCCAGCACCTCTGTTCCAGCTGTTGCTCCTTGTAAGAACATAGAAAAATTTCTGTTAAATCCAATTTCCTTTTTATTCTAGGCCAATATTTTTCTTCTGCATTTTTTCCTTTGGGCTGTTCTACATCTGAGTCTCCTTTTTTCTGAAAAATTAGTTAAAAACAAAAAGAAAAAAAAAGCCTGAAAATCTCAATAACAAAGAAAGCAAATCCCAATGATTCAGATTCAAAACCCTTTTTTCAAGTCCAAGTGCTGTTCCCTGTGAGAAAGAGATGAGCTGCTTTTTGCAAAATGGACCTTGGAAAATGAATTTTATTATGAACCTCTCTCTTTGTAATATGCTTATCTCATTTAGTCACAGTCAAGTATTAAAATTTTATATCAGTCACGACTGTATATTCATGGGCTACAGGTCCTGGGGATGATTTTCTGTGACTTGCATTTTGGACCAGTTCTGAGGAGATACAAATGAGCAGCCTGTGCTGGGAAGGCTTAACAAACTGTAGTTAAATATGGAGAAGTTTTAAAAATTAAATGGAGATTTTCCTCTTTTGTGGCCATAAACGTAGAAGAGAAAAAAGGCAAACATGAAATAACTGGAGGCTGGGAAAAAGGGACCAAATTCATCTTGTTTTCCTGAGGAATTGTCATGTGCAAGTGGGCTCTTTATCCAAGCAAGACAAGAGAGGGTTTGCCTGACTCACCTGGTGCTGGGAGGTGCAGCCAAATCACAGCCCCTGCTTCAGTAAGGAATTGAACATAACCATGGTCAGGATATTCCAAATGCAGCTGCCAGGGTTGTGGCAGGAGTAATGTGCTGGTTTGACCAGCACAAAGGAATTCAGGAACAGCAGGAGTAACCTGAGTTCTGGGAAGCACCTGAGGTGCAGAAGGTGAGAGGAAAGTTGCTGAGAACCTTCCCAAGGCCCTGGGGAGGGGAGATGAGGAGCCAGGAGCAAATGCAGTGTGACAGGGAAGGGTCCTGGAGAGCCCAGGGTGGGAGAGGCTCCCTGGGAAGGGACGGAGCAGAACCCACCAGGGTTTGGTGGAAATGAGCTCTGGAGTTGGGGAGAGCTGGGGAGCATCAGGGCAGGGCTGTGAGACTCAAAACTGGCAGGGTGGGAAGGGTTCCTGGACCTGCCCAAATTCCTGGGCCTGTCCATCTTTGGGGGATGTGGTGCATGGAGGGGAGGAAGGAGGGAGCGCTGGCTGAGGGCGATCAGTCTCAATAAGGAAGATCAAAGTGGAATCAAACAAATAACAGAGGTCAAATCCTTGCAAAGCTTGGATATTTAGAAACAATTTCTGCTTGCACTAAACCTGATGCAAGTATTAATTCACAGAATCCCAGACTGGTTTGGGTTGGAGGGACCTCAGAGCCCCTCCAGTGCCACCCCTGCCATGGCAGGGACCCCTCCCACTGTCCCAGGCTGCTCCCAGCCCCAGTGTCCAGCCTGGCCTTGGGCACCGCCAGGGATCCAGGGGCAGCCACAGCTGCTCTGGGCACCCTGTTCCCATGTTTTATCACCCTCATTGTAAAAAAACTTATTTTTTCTATTTCATCCCAGTTTATGCTGCCCTGAGAGTGTCATCAGCCAACTCTTTGATGCATTTCCTCAAATATATTTGTGTCAACATTTGAATCTGTTTCAGCTTCCCCATGCTGTGATTTCCCAGCTGTGCAGTGTGTGCTGCTCCTGGGTGGGTTGGTTCGGTTGTGATCTCTGATTTTGAGTGCAGTGACTGCAGTCAGGCTCATCCTCATGGTCCCCATGCCCCTCTCCATGTGTGCCCTGCCAGCAATCAAACTTCAGCTGGGAAATAAGGAGAACATGGCTGAGGCTGCCTCGCTAAAGGAATGAACATCTATCAAATAAACTGCAGCAGAGTGACAGAGAGAGTCCCTGCAAGGCCAGGGAAGGGATGTCACAGGAGCCTGTGGCAGCAGGCTCATTCTGAGGGGAGCTGGTGCCTTCACCCACACACAAACAAAGGGATCTCTCCTCTGGGAAGGGAGCAGCATTCCCAACAAAGGGGGCAGGGGTTGTTCCCATCCCTGGAGATGCCCCACAGATGCTGTAGTGTCTGTAGAGTGCAGTTACCAACCTGCAGCAGGAGAATAGGTACAAACCCCAGGCAGCCTCAGGATTGTTGACTGTCACTGCTAAGGCTGCTCAGCATTTGAACAGATACCACTTGTCTGGGGTTTATTTTTAATGAATGTATGGGGAGTGCAGTGATTCTTCATTTTTAACCAAAATTCTTGTCTCTGACTGGGTTTTTTTTGCTTTTTTTTTCCTGTGGTTCCCCATCTGTGAAGCTCAGCCAGGGCCGAGGGCTGCTGCCCCTCTCAGCAGTGCTCTGAGGGTTGGCAGCTCCTTCTCTGCAGTGGGGAATGTCTGATCCCATCCCAGGGGCTGCAGCAGCACCAGAGCTCCTCTGCAGAGCCTCAGACCTCAGGAGGGGACAGCAAGGGGCAAAGGCACCTCCAGCAGCACAGGGACCTCCAGCAGCACAGCTCCAGCCCAGCGTGGAGCTGCCCACAGCCACTCACTCACCGCTGTTCTGCCTCCAAAACAGCCAGGATCAAAATTAAAATATACACAGGGAACATATTTCTCTGTTTCCCAGGTTTTCACAGAGCCCAGCTGAGCTTTGTTTCAGTCCCCAGCAGCTTCCCCTCTTTGCAGATGAGCTGGAAGGTTCAGCTATGGATTCATCTCTGCTTCCACAGGCAGCAGCAATGAAATCATCTGCCTTGATGTTCTTGCATATCTCCATTGCTGTGCTAAATTATTGCCAGCAATGTAGCTAAAGCTGCTCTCTGTCCTCTAATTCCCAGCCCTCTGTGCTGTGATTTCTTACCTCTTGCCTGGGCATTATTCTAAAGGTGATGGAAATGGCACTGTGGGTGTCAGCACATAGGTGCTACCTTCAGCTCTGCTTTGGCAGTCACTAGTCCAGAACGAAAAAAAAAAAATGACTTTATCTTAAAAAATTAAATCCTGAGAGATGATGGTGAAAAAACCACAGTGCAAATGAACTGCTCAGGAGTGATTTCATTTTGACCCCTATAACTCTCAGAGGCCACAGTTGTTGCACCCAGCAGGTAACATTTGCTTGAGTTAATCTGCTTTTATTAATATGCTGATGGAGGGAAGGTTTCTGAATTCATGAAGGTTCCAAGACCTTTTGCAGTTGTATTTATGGGCTGGAGAACCATCCTGGCCAGGACAGCTCAGGACACCTACAGGGTATTGAATCCATCCCAGCCCTGCAGTGCTGAGCTGGACAGGCCAGGCTGGAGGGGTTTGATTTGCTCTGGGCTGCAGAACCAAGGCAGCGTCTGACCATGGTGCCATGTCCTGGGCTGAGCTTCCCCAAGGAAACAAAGGAAAGAGGGATTGCTAGAATGGCTCACTCAGCCGTGGTGGCACAGGAGGTGCCCTGGCCCTCAGCAGGGCTGGCACAGAACCTGCTCTGGCTGGGGAGGAGCTGGGAATTGTGTCCTTAGGCTGTGATCAATGTGAAATACACAGGCTGTGTGAAATACACTGTCTGTGCACGGGGCTGGAGGGCTGGGATGGGGATTTTGGTCAGTGGCCCATCCCAAACCTGCCATGTCCCAAACCTGGCCCATCCCAAACCTGCCATGTCCCAATCCTGGCCCATCCCACACCTGGCCCATCCCACACCCTGGAGGGCAGGCACACAGGATGGCAGCTCTGAGCAGGAGCTGTGG
The DNA here is from genome assembly GCF_028551555.1 of Melozone crissalis. Lineage (NCBI taxonomy): Eukaryota > Metazoa > Chordata > Aves > Passeriformes > Passerellidae > Melozone > Melozone crissalis. Next base: position 20,654,728 of record NW_026535807.1, on the reverse strand, counting down.
GAGCTCAGGGGCAGGGAGGAAGCACAGTTCAGACAGATTCAGGCCCTTTCAGCTGCAATTTGCAATCTGCAGCCAGTCAAGGCAAAGCTTCCTGACACTTTTATCTTGTCTGTGGGCTGCTTTAGGACAAGGGTAATTCTGATAAATGCTGGTTAGGATTTCCCTGACTTTCCAGGAGTGAAGAAAAGTGGTGTCAGAATTGCGTGGTGTTTGCTTTGTCTGCTTTGCCTTTGAGGGAGAACTCCCCTGAGAAGGTGCTGGACTTTTAGCTGATGTAAACGTGCAAATGATGCTGTTTAAAAGCAAAGCAGCCACTCCAGTGTCACTGCAAAACTTTAATCAGGATTTCTGCAAACTCTGCCTTTCCTGGGCCCAGAGCCCTTTTGGATTCCTCAGCTCTGCCTGGTTTTCCCGTGCCCTTGTGCCTCATCCCAGGTGTCTGAGCTCCACTTTGGGAGCTTTTCTGCCTCTGAAGGTCAAAATCCTGCTGGTGACATCACAGCTGATGTGCTTCCAATCGGGCTGAGCCCACGGAGCCACCGCGAGGTTCCAGGGTGCAAACATGAGGAGAAGTGAATCAGCTCTTATGAAACAATGACCTCCTCCAGCTCCCAAACAGCCTCAGAGTGCAGCAAAAATAACAGCAAGAACCAAGCTGTTCCCAGAGTGGAGAGGGATCAGGTTTGCAGCTCTGAGGGAGGAGGAGGATGGATGCCTTCCTCCAGCCAGCCCAGCCAGCTCAGTGCTCGCTCCAGCTCCAGCTGCAGCCTTGGTACTCTTGGGTTTTATTCTAATTATTGCAGCAGTGATAGAACTTGTTCTTACCAACATGGATTTCAGTAACATTTTGCACTTATTCAGCATCTTTGCATTGAAAATCTCAGAAGTGCTGAACAGAAGGCAGTGGAAATCATCTCCAGTTTGTCCTCAGGGGAAGCTGAAGCAGGCTGGTAAGGACCTCTGGTGTGGATTGATAGTTCTCTGATTTTGGAGAGGCAGAGCATTCAGATTTTTAGGGATTTTTTTTGCTGTTGTTTCCCCCCTCTTTACTGGGAAGCTGTTCCAGGAGGATGCAGGAGGTGCCTCAGTCACTGGGAAGATGTCTGAGATTTTGGGCTGCTGTGTTTGACCTTGAACCCTGCAGGGAGAGCTGTGTGCTCTCAGGGACAGACTGCACGCCAGGATGAGGAGGGGGATCCCAGATCCCCTCTCTGCAGCAGGGGCTCCCATCCAGCAGGACTCACACAGGACACAGCTCCTGCCTGCTCTGGGGGCTTGGGCTCTGCCAGAGCAGCACCTGAGGAGGGTGAGGAGAGGAGCTCAGCACACAGGGCTGCTCCTGTAGCCTCTGTGTTTCTGGACTTCCCTTCCCAGCTGAATTCCCTCCCTCCTGGCTCAGTGGGGCCACATTCTCGTGGCCATGGCCCTGCAGGGAGCCCATCTGGTGGCCAAGGCTTTGTCCCATGCACACCTCAGCTCCAGGCCCCTGGAACACCATATTTCTCCTACAATGGAATGACATTTCTCCTTAAAGGGATGAAACATCCTCTATATCTCCTGAAGCACCCACTCCATGCGGAGGAGAGCTGAGAGCTCAGGGTGATGGAGGCGTGGGAAGGAGCATCCCTGGGACAGCAAACTGGAGAGATGTCCTGTGCCTGAGGAGGGACCAGGACAACAATGAGGGAAGGAGAGGGAACAGGCAGCAGATGAGCCAGGGGGGTTTGGGACTGGGTTTGGGACTGGGTGCAGCCCCTGGTTACCACGGGAGGGTTTGTCACGAGGGGAACACCTCCTCTGTCAGTCCTGAGTCACGTTTCTGCCAAGCTCCCCAGCCTTTGGAAGAGCTTCCAGTACCTTGCAGTGACTTTGAAAGTCACCATTAGTGATGCCAGCCCAGAAAACTAACAGAGCTGAATGAAATGCAGTGATTTTATCATCAGAGAAGTAAGAACTGAGGCAGTTCACAGAAACCCTTTATCAGATTTGAGAAAAGGGCTGTAAAAGCCTCGGGCTCTGAGCGCAGCCCAGCTGAACTCGTGGTATTTCTGTCCCAGACAGGGACAGGGCACTTCCCTACCTCTGGCTAGAGGCAGTCAGTAGGATGCTGCATCATCACACAGATGCTGCACAGATGTCTGACAGGTAGGAGAGGCTGCATGAAATCCTTCAGATGCTGTTTCTGTGGATTTTACTCCTAAAGTCAAGCTCCTGACCTGCCACCCCTTTTGCAAAACTCCAGAGAAGTAGTGGAGAAATTCTTGTTCAAAGAATCTCCTTTTCAAGGGATTTCTCTGTGAAAGTGGAAAAGATCTGGCAGGTGGTTGGACAGACCTTGGTTTACTGTTTTCTTTACATGTGTGTAGTTTGCTGCTGTTTGAACCATGACAACTGGTGAGCATCACTGGAAGAGTCTGTGCTGAGACTGTGCTAAAGAGCTCATGTGAAAACTTCACCCAAGTTTGACCAGAAACAGCAAAAACAGAGTTACTTTTTTGTGTAATCCATGATTTTAAGCCCTACATTTCTTTGGGCTGCCCTGCACGCAGAAACACCTGGGTGTGCTCTGGGGAGGGGTTCCGGCTGCACTGAACTGCCCCAGCAGCACAAGCACAGGAATTTCAGGGGTACAGGAGATGGCTCTGCAGGAGAGGAGAGGTGGGGTAAAATTGCTTTCTCTGGGGGGAGGAGAAGCCTGACCCACACATTTTTGAGAGGGAGCGTAAAACAGACCAGGCTGGGGGTCTGACAGGGAGGAGGGTAGGCGCCTTCCTCCAGTGTGACCTGCACTGAGCTGCCCAAGGCAGGGGCACGTTCAGGGAGCTCGGAGGGGCTGATACATTCCTGCCTGCCCCAGCGGGGTTTAACAGGACAATCCACAGGAAAAATAATCATTAATAGAATTACAGTCAGGAGACAAAACACTTTCTGCTTGGGCGTGAAAGTTGCGCTACGGCATTCTGCCGCTTCTGCATCGCCGGTATCGTTGCAGACCGCGAGCCGCGAGTTGCTAATAATAATAATAATAATAATATCAATAATAACAAAAATAAGGATAGCAGCGCTCCATTGTGGGCCGGCAGCGCGGGGGGCCGGCGGTACCTGGCGCCGGGCTCGGCGCTGGCTCAGCTCGGGCTCTGGCAGCCGCTCGGCAGCGCTGCAGGGCTGGCGGGGCGCTGACCTTGCAGCGAGTGCGGCTGTGCCCGCACAGCTGCTGGGCTGGGCTGGGCCGGCCCCGCGCACCATGCTCGGCACGGGAGCCGAGCCGAGCCGCGCCGAGCCCGGCCAGCCCCGGGCCGCTCCCGGGGCGCGTCCCCCGCGCAGGGAACCCCGGCGGCCGCACCTGCCCGGGCACCGCAGCCCGCGGAGCGATGGAGGCAGAGGTGGGTGAATGTGAATGGTGATGCACTGCAGAAGTTGCTGCAGCGGGAGCTTCGCTACGGGCGTGATTGAATGTGTCGGGCTGGCGGCGGGGGGAAATGGGAATAAATTCTGTTTCTGCGTGCATCGGGCTGGGGGAGGCGAGCCCCGGCGTTCCGGGTGCAGCAGATGACATTTTCTAATTATACGGCTTTCTGTAATGCCTGAAGTAGTCATGTACGAAGGTTTTGCTTCCCCGGTAATGACAGAGAGCCAGGCTTTTCAAGGCAGAGCTACTCATTTAACTCGCTGGAATTAACGGAATGTCGTGTTTCATCCCTATAAATGCATATCAAGTTCTCAGCAGAAAAATAAGGGTGTTAATCATCGCAGCTGATGTGCTGTGTTATGTAGATTGCTGGCATTGATTCCAGGCTGGAGGTTCGGGTTTCTTGTTTGCCTTTAGTCAATCGAGCCCGTGCCCACCCTGAATCCCTCCGGGTGAATTTCTGTTGATTTTGTTGCTGGATGTATTTATTCTTCTTTGTGTATCTGCCTCTAAATAAATCATCAGGACAATAAACAATCCTACAGCAGAGGGAGCAGAGTGTTTCGGTTCCATCGCTGCAATCCATGCAGTCGGGGAAGGAGGGGTTTATGCAAACCATGAGTGTGGTTCAGGTGGATCAAATCGATCTCTGGCCGTGCTGTCCATGGGAAGGTGCAGATCCATGGGACAGACATGGGAAAGGATTCTCATTAGAGTTCCCCGAGCACAGCCCTAGCACTGTCCATAGGTGCTCTGTCCTTATGTAAGGGCTGGGATTTGGGGGGTTTCGTTTATTTTTTATAGCTCTTAGTGTATGTAATACATTTCTTGGGCTTAATGCATTTTTACAACAATTTTTCTAATTCCTGTCAGAATCATTTGGTTTAAGAGATATTAGATTAGTGATAGTAGATGAATATATCTTTATTTTAATGAGGTACCAGTTAGGTGGGACTGCTTTGGGCTGCCCGTGTTCCCTGAAATGCGGAATGGCTGGAACAGGGCAGCAGGAACCCAAGCTCAGCTCCGGGCAGAAGTTACAAATTCCCATTAAAAACCCAAGGTCTGGAGGAGCTGCTTGACAGAAAGTCACGGGATCACAGCTGATGCTGTCAGGCTTTGCACAGCAGTTTGACTGGGACATGGTGATCTCATGGAGCTTTTAATTGCCACATGCAGCTGGAAGTAAAGGGATGAAAAACCCCCTGAAGGCATAAGCTGAGTTAGAGTTAAAATTCATGGAGTGCTGTTTTATGGGGATCTTCAGGGGCAGAATGGGACATGCCCTGGCCTGTCATGGGCTGGCATGAACAGAGCAGAGTTTCTGTGCTGTGGAGCAGGGCTGGGTACGAGCCCTGGGAATTGGGAGCTGAGCACGGTGAGGGTTCATGGGCAGCAGCTCTGGGGTGGGTTGGCAGTGCCATGGAAATCTGGGGGTCTTTAGGCAGACTGGGAGGTGCCAGTGGCTGAAGGGCTGTTTGGGCTGGGGCACTGGCACGGAGAGAAGGTCACAGGGACACCAGCTCTGAGCTCTCCCCTGCTCCTGTGTTTTCCTTGGGCAGCCCAGCAATGTGGGCACTGCTCTTCTCCTCAGCCAGGGCAGGACTTTGGCAAGCGCCTGCCAGGGTCTGTGCTGGTTCCTGAGGGATGGGTCACTCACTTCATCCGTGTGCAGCATCCAGGGGTCCACCAGCAAGAGAGAAAGTGCTTGTGCTTTTTAAAGTGCTTGAGGAAGAGAAAAATATTGCTTAATACCACTAAAAATTACCTTTCCCCCCCTACTAAGCTATCATTTGCTTTAAAACACAGTACCATTTGAAAGCAATAATCTAGAGGAGTTTTTTTCTAATTTTTTTTTTTTAAATAAATAAGTTAAAACAGGGGCTTTGTCAGGTAAATGGTACTAAAAAATACTGGTCTGCAGCCTAAGGAAAAATCGAGTTCTTGAATTTATAAATGCATATTTATATATAATGCATAAATATATAATGTAAAAATGCATTGCAGTCATGCATTTATAAATTATATATTAGAATATATATATTATATATACTTGTATATAATATGTATCTATTTGTGTATATATATACATACAAATATATATATATATATATATATATATATATATATATATATATATATATGTATGTATAATATATATAATATATACAAGTGCTTGTAGTTATATACCTGATCAGGTATTTGAAGATCCAGAGCATGTTTTTAGCTTTTCTGTAACCTGGACAGTAAAGGCTGTGCATGTTGGGTGTGAAAGTTTGGTATTCCATACACAAATTGAGGGGGAAGTTGGGGCCCTGAGGTTCTTCTTGCTGAAATGGTGAGTTCCTGGAGGGCAGGGGCTCGAGGCAGGTCTCACTCCCAGCCAAGCCAGGCCCTGCAGGAGCTCTGGGAAAAGAGAACAGCCCCAGTGCTGAGGGGCAGCCCAGCAGGAAAGTTGGATTTTGCTTTGAGACTTCTCCCAGGAGCAGTCTCTGCATTTATTAGAGGGGACTCCTTCAGAAGCAGGAATTGAGATTTGGCAAAGCACAGAAGGTTGCCAGGCTGCTGTGCTGTGCCCATTGGAAAACTCACCTCCTGAAGGTGAAAAACAAATTCACCTCCTGAAGCATGAAAAAGGAGACGACAGGAAAAGAAACAACTTGGAGGAAAAAAAATTGCTTTTCAGCAAGGCAAAACTGTATGTCCGTGCCTCCTGCAAGAAACAGCTTAGCTGGCTGCTTCCTCCAACAGCTGCATTCACCAAAGTGAAAAATCCTGCTGAAATTCAGTTTAATCCAGACTCCTCATTCATTTAGGTCTCTGAAAAAAAAATTCACAGACCGTGTACATGTGAGGACTGAGCAGCCTGGAGTTTAGGAAGTGTTTTGGGCACTCAGAAGTTTTCTGATGCGGGCAGTGGGAACATGCACCAAGGAGATGCTGCCGGGGGGGGGAAATACCTTTTCCAGGAGGAATTGCTGATGTGGGAGCTGCAGTCCCTGCTCAGTGTGGAGGCATCCAGAGAGCCAGGACTGGGCTGTGCTTTGGAGGAGGGGGAGGAAGGTTAAATCTGCTGCCTGGTACCATTTTGTCTGTTGTGATAGCTGGCAGATCTGGAGCTGCAATAAGAACTCCTTCATATTTAATATCAGCCCTGAGGTGCCTGTGCCACAACCCTAAGGAAAATTAATTCCATGGACAATGAATCAGATCCCTGGTGAATGATCCTGGGTTTGTGGGCTTTGCTGGATTTTGTTTTGCTCCACAAAACATAAATAAAGATATTAAATCAGACCTACGTAGATTTTCCTCCTGAAATGATTTTTATAAACATTTGCTGATTGAAATGCACAGCACAGGCACCCACAGCACAGATGCAAATGTCTTCATTTTCCAGATGGAAAGACTGAGGGAGAGGAAAGGAGAGAATGATTTGTTCAGCTGCAGGGGAAAGTTGATATTAGAGGCAGAGTTGGGTTTTAGAAAGCCTCATTTCAGTTCTGTGCTCTGCCAGCAGCCTGGGAGCACTGGGCAGGATCAGTTTCATGGGCTTGATGCATTTGTACAGGTGTGGTTTGTGTGTGTGCACGTGAGATGTGCAGAGCACAGCCCCTGGCAAACACTTTGGGCTCTTTTGGGCACGAGTAGCTCTCGAGGTGAGTTCCCCTCAGTGCTTGCAGAGCTGCAGGGATAACTGGGGTGGCTGTAGTCACGGGTTCCACGTGCACGACAGCACTGATGCATCCTGCTCCTTCTGGTGTGGTTAAAACCCAGGGGAGCTCAGCTGCACTGCCCTGCACTCCCATAGTGAGAACAGCAGTCAAAATAGCACCAACAGCACTGGAAACAACCAATATCTGCTGCACACTGGGAAAGGACACTCAGGAAAAGGATCTTTCCCAGTCCTCCCAGTTCTCTCAGGCATTAGTGCAGTGCTGAAGTCACAGTGCAGAGGCAGAAGGCATCAGCAGCACAGCTGTGGTGGGATCACCCTGAAGCACAAAACCCTGGATGTTTCAGGGGGTGGGCCGTGAACACCTCCTTGGGCCCCAGGCAGAGCCTTTCATACCCATGTTGTCCACTCCAACAGCATTTTCCTAAGATTTCAGCCAAGATTTGGATCAATTGAGATTCTTCAAGGCAGCAATCAGCAGAGGAGAAGGCAGGGATCAAAGAGTGTGGCTGGAGAAATGGCCTGGTGTGTGTTTATTGTGTTACTCAGAGTGTGCAGTGAAGGCTGTTGGTTCAGCTGTGTGCCCCTCTGGGGCTTCACCCAGAGAATATTCTTGGATTCAGTTCCAAAAGGGGAAAAAAAATTGTATTTCCTTTTAGACACTGCTCTCTTTTTCCTTGTTTGATAGCTGCTGCCAAAGAGGGGTGGCCTCAGATGTGTTTCTTTCCAGCAAAGGGCCACAGGAAAATATTTCCTGGTAACCAGACCTTACTATTTAGATACTATTTGTGGGACATGTTAATGTTACCATGATGCTTTGTGTCTCTTGATTAACGTGATGAATAGCCCAATGGAAACATAAAACACCATTCTGTTATCAGTAACAGAAGTGATGAGGTGGGGAATGGGAAGGGCAGAGCAGCACCCTGGTTTAGGTGTCAGGGCATAAGGCATTTGTATCCCAGAGAGGAGCTTATCTGGGCCCTTATGCTCCTAAATCAGTGGCACACATGAATTTCTAAAGCATTGCTGGGGGATCAGTGATGGTAACATTAACCTGCCGAGCTGAGTGTGGAAGGCTGGCTGGAAAGGAAATGAGCCAAAGAAAATAATTGTGGGGTTAAATTTCACCCTGCTCTCCCTCCTTCCCTTCCTGTTTGTGGTTGCTGTGTCCCCGTTGTCATGGACTCCTCTTTAGTGCCATTTGTTTGTCTCTTCACCCACCTGGACTTTGCCTCTCCCCAGAGCTCCTGCCTGGTGCTCCCTTCACCTCCTCCCTCCGTGGCTCTGTTGGCTCAGCACCATCCAGAGCTTCTGCTCACCCTGCACAGCCCCTGGGGCCAGGAATGTGCCTTGTGCCTTGTGGGGTGTAGGATTGATGGGGGTAGGACGGTGGGGATGGATGGAGAGCAGAGATCTCTGCAGCCAGGGCTGGAACTTGGGGTTTATTGCAAAGGGCCTGGGTGCAGGGCCCTGCTGGGATTTGGGGTTCATTGCAAAGGGCCTGGGTGCAGGGCCCTGCTGGGATTTGGGGTTTATTGCAAAGGGCCTGGGTGCAGGGCCCTGCTGGGATTTGGGGTTCATTGCAAAGGGCCTGGGTGCAGGGCCCTGCTGGGAGCTGCAGCCACAGCTCAGAGCAGGCCCGAGAGAAGGGAGGGGGAGAGAGGATGAGAGGGTGAGAGAGCAAAAGCATAAGAGAGTTAAAGGCAAGAGCTAAGAGGCAAGAGTAAGAGTATAGAAAGTAAGTGAGCAAAGTTCTCGTTACAATACAATAAATCATCTTCTGTGTTGAATATTCTGATTCTTACTAACCAATCTAGTACAAGATACAAATCCTACAGCATTTCCATACAGCCTGTAAGAATCCTACATTACTATACTGTGTTACATTTTAAACCCTAAAAACTCCTCTTTGGGCCCCTTCTGCCAAGCTGTAGGGTCTGCTCTGACCCTTGGGCCTGTCTGCAAGCAGAGGGAATTGTTTCATCAAAAGGGGATCACCTTCAGTGGCCACACCATTGTTTTCCAGTTGTTCAGTAATTAAGGAATCTCAAAGCTTGCTTTCATTTCAATCTCGCTTATAGTTTCCATATTCTCAAAATCCTTTGCCAAGCACATATTTATAAGGCTTTCCTGTTTCACCTTGCCCAACAGTGTGGTGGCCCAGCTTGCCAGGGAGGACAGGGAGCCTTGGGAGCAGGTGGTGCTGCAGGTGCCCAGCCTGGATTCCAGAGGGATCTGCTCTGAGGAGCTCCCAGGGGTGGCTGTGCTGCCCTGAGCTGGCCATGGCCAACCCTGTCAGCACAGAGCCCACAGAGCCCACAGAGCTCACAGAGCTCACAGAGCTCCTGTTCCAGACGTGGCTGCTGTGCTGGGCAGGGCACAGAACACCAGAGGACTTTGTTCCCTCCCAGGTGCTGGCTCAGATGCTCCACAGCCTGACGAGGGCTGGAATTCTGTATCCCCCTGAGTCCCAGTGCACTTCTGAGCAGCAGCAGCCCCTGGCTGGATGCCTGCACCCCTCTGCCACCAGCCTGCACAGATCTGCAGGAGCTTTCATTTTGCTCTTGTCAACATTCCTGTCGGGCACTGAGCAAAAGCCCAGCCCCAGCTTTCCAGTTCAGCCTTCACAGCCACTGTTTTTGTGAAAAGATAAGGAAAACCAGAGAGGAGATTTATGTGCAACTTCTGTTTGGCTCCAAGCTCAGCCATGAGTGGAAGTGAGTGAGGGAGCTGTCAGCTGTAGGAGAATACAGAGTGTTTGTATGCAAAAGGAGCAAAACTGGAGCAATTCACATTGCTGAGCTTTCTGCACCCAGTACAAGCTGTTTGTTAGGCAGTGTCAGGTCTGGGAAGGCTGAAATAAAGCAAATGCCTGGTGTGCATGTTTGCATGTCAGTAGCAGCAGGGTTTGCTGGTTGCTTTGAGGCAGAACGGAGCAGACCTGGTGCTGGAGGTCGGGAGCAGCAGCAGGGCTGAGAGCCCTGAGCCTGCACTTGGTGCTGAGTGTGCTGTGCCAGCTTTCCTCTCCGGTGAGCTCCAGATATTTGTGTGAGGCTCCAGCCTCCCCGCAGCACTCTGGGTAGGGTTACATCATCCTCTGCTCACAGCACCTCATCTGATCGCCGTGCCTGCTGAAAAAGGATCCCAGCACCAGCCAAGCAGGTCCCAGCTGCTTCTGCCTGATGAGCTGGCTCCTTATGGAGCTAAACAGGGCTCCTTCCAAGGAATCCAGCTTGTGCACCAAAGCAGTAAATGAGAATTGTTTTCTTCACGATTAGATTTTAATTGGATTGTGAACAGCCAGGTTTGTCCCCTTCTCCAGCTGCCTTGGCACACTCAGTGCTCCTGAGCCTGTCATTGTCAGCTGTTCTGGAAGCTTGGGCAGGGAGCCTCTCATTGCCCAGAGCATGAACTGCAGCTCTCAGTGCAACTGTGGCAGCAGAGATAGGTAGGAAGTTGAGTTTTATTAATTTGTTTCAGTTTGAAAACTATTTGTCTGTAAATGAGAAAGCAGCATTCAAACCCAGGGTTAACACAATCTTGATATATAGATATAGATATAGATATAGATATCAAGAAATATATTTATATATATTTCTGAGATATATATATCAATATCAGAAATGTATTTATATATATTTATATATAAATATATTTCTGAAGAATATCCTTTGGTAGGATTCTTCAGGTCTCCAGTTTGGTATTGGAGTAGGGCAGTCCAGGATGAGATCATTCATTCATTTACTCTCTGAAGGAAAACCGGAGAACTGTGTACCTTGATTTATCATCATGGTGCTGCTCTGTCTCCCTTATCTGTTGCTCAGAATTCAGTAGATAAAGCTGTATATAATGGTTACTGCCTGGATTGACTTATTTCTTGGCTGAACCAGAGAAGATTGGCTCTGTGCTAAATCCCACTTTCAACTGGCTGATGTTTTGGAGAGCACAGAGCAGCCTGTGGGTGCCACACAGATCATGGTGGGACCAGAAATCTCGCTCTGGGGAAAAGAAACTGTGTCTGCTGGGACCCAAATGTGATCCTGGGCACAGGCTGCATTCCTTTGTTTGCTTGTAATCACAGTGGAATTGTGCCATGAAGAGATTTCATTCCCAGTTGATATTTTGGCATGAAGAACGTGTGGGTGTTTGAACATTCTAGGAAAAGCGAGCCACCCTCGCAGGGTGTGTTTACCCAATCTTCTAAAACGCTCACTTCCTCTGACATTCTTATTTATCTTGGCACATGAATGCTAAGCCAAGCTGTTTCCCCTTTCCTGAGCTCAGTGCTTTTGAAGGAAGCTGATGTTCAGCCTGGCTGAGGAATTCCAGAGCCCCCGAGAGGAGGAACTGGACAAGGAGAACGAGGCCATCTCGTGAGAGAGCCCTCCCAGATTCTCTGCTTCTCACAGCAAACAGAACAAACCCTCAGCTCAGAAGGACCATGTGATGCCAGTGCTGCAGTCTGATTCCATTCTGGATAATATGATTACAACAAGTTTAAAGGTTAACCTGTGTGCTGTAAATATATCATCTTATTATATGAATTTTCTTATCCTAAACCTGTCTGGAAAGGATGAAACAGCATTTCTTAAGCACTTCACAAGGCCTGTCATTGTAGTGGAGGTTTCTTAGCAGTCTTGAAAGCATTTGAATTACTGTATAATGATATTCTGTCATCTCTTAGCAAGGCTCACACTCTAAACACTTTCACACACAATAGAAATTAAAATGGAATTGAGTAAATTCTGTCTCTCAGATTCACAGGCTGTGTAGTGATTGGGTGCTCTGGATTAAATTTAGGTTTGTATCTAATAGAGCTGGAGTAACAAATTGTAAAATGTGAAATAGTAGGTCACATGTGGAAAATCAAATATTAATACTTTCTATACACTTTTTTAAAAGTATGTGCATTATAGGCATAGGTTTGGCTTTATGCTTTTTCTGTGGTTTAGAATTTTGAAAAAGGAAGGGTTTTTTTGCTGTAAATACATAGTTTATAGGGTGAAAAAATATATGCCATGTAACAATTTTTTTGTAAAAATGTACAAATATAGTAGATGTGGTGGTGTGGCACTCCTGCACACGTGCCACTTTCATGATCTCAGTTGATCTCAGCTCTCCAGCTGCCCAGGAGGTTGCCCAGGTTGGTCTGCTCTCTCCAGTGTTGCACCTGAGGAAGATTCATTGGGATCATACCAGGAAATGCAGGCCAAAGCAACTCCTTTGCAGGGGGCAGTGATGGGGTTACTGAGGCACACCAGAGAAAATCCATATTTTGATACGTAGCTCCTCTGCAGGACCAGCTCTCTCTGCAGTTGCCCCCATGGAGATCCCAGTGAGATGCTCTCAAACTGATTTCTGTGAATTCCTGGCTTGGAAGATGTTTTCTCCTCCCCAGGTTTGTGCAGTTACTTCCCCCCTGACTTTAGATTTTCAGGATTGAGTTCAACGTGGCTGATCCTTCCCTGGAGAGGTTTCTTGGCTGGTTTTGGCACCAAGGGTGTCCCAAGCAGCCCCACAGGGACACGAGTGGGTGATGCTGCAGCTGCAGCCCCCCTGGCTGGGTCAGTGCTCCTGCTGAGACCCTTCTGGAACGTTCCCCCAGTGCACACCTGCTCCTCACCCAGCAGTGCTGAATTTGAGGGGTGGGAGTTGCAGTTTGAGGCAGCTGAAAGCAGAACAGGAGACAAGGACGTGTATCTGAGGGGAGAAACCTTCACACTTTTCAGGCATAGGAAGGTACAACCCTGATTTGTGGCTTTGTACCAAGAGCAGCAGAGGGCAAACCTCAGGCTGGTGGGTGCTGAAAGGTGCTGCCCGAAGGTTTCTGTCTGCAGAAACCTTTGGTTTGTGTGCAGACAGAAACCTTTGGGCAGCAGAGACCCTCCCCAGCTGGGACACACCTCTGGTACCTCACTGGGAAAAGCTGGGGAGAGGAAGAGGGACTTTGTGTGGGTTTGATCTGGAGCAGTGGGTAACAATGGCCAAATAATGAGCTCATCTGAGTCCTTGAGCCATCAGACACGGTCTGCCAGGAAATGCAGCCATTCCTGGAGAAGGGGAATTTGCACTGGCTGTGTGATGCTTTGTGTTTGTACCTCCCAATTTATTTTGTGAGCAGCCTGAGTATTGACAAAACCAGTGACATTCTGAGGAGATGTGGTGAGCATCTCCCACACTTCTCTGGAGCTCTTAAATGTGCATTTGTGGTCTTTCACAGCTTCAGACTGGTGTGTTTCAACTCCTGCAGATCCTAAAGGAAAAAGTGCCTGGCTGTTTTCATGCATCTGAACATTTAATGAGAGAGCTTGCCTTGCCTGATTGTACTTGTCACTGCACTGTTTCACCAGCCATAGAGACACTAATTTGTGACTGTCCTGACAGCACAGAGCTGAGACTGCCTTGCATTTTCATGTAAAAGAAAGAAAGGCTTGTGGCCATGAAGTGAAATGAAAATACTTGAGACTTCATACCAAACTATTCAGCCCTTCCTGAGCATTTTGCTGGCTGTGGTCTGGTTCTGGCAGGTACTCTGTCTGCAAGTGTTCCAGAGAATCAGAGCTAATGGGAATGAATATTTTAATTGATGCCTTCAGTTGAGCAGAAATAACTAGATGGTCTCGGTTCCCTAAATAAGAATAGAAAAATGTGTGACCAAAGCTGGTCACACAGCAGTCGTGTTCCAAATGACTGGATCACTGCAAAGAGCCTTCTTTCTTTAAATAGCCACCCTATTAGCTGAAGAATGGTAGGACAGCTCTGGAAGGCATTTCTGTGACACTAAATTATGCCTGTGCAGGACCCAGCTCCCTCCTCTGAGTCTGACCTTCATCTGCCAAATTCTGAGAGCCTTGCTGGGCCTGGCTGAGCTCAGGCCTGGCCAGCTGAGACACTCTGATGTAAAGGATCTGTGGCAGAGCCTTTTGGTGCAGAAACAGCAGATTCCTGTCCCTGTCACTGCTGGGGGGTTCCTGAGCTGGGGCAGCTCAGCTCAGCACTGCAGCTCTGAAATAAGGGCAGGGTTTTATCCTGTGTGGCCCCAGGTGTGTGGAGAAACCACAAAAGCTGCTCTTGGACAGGGGCTTTAACTGGACACACATTTTGTGTTCCCAGCTGAAACAGGTCCGTGGTGCTCCTGCAAAGCCCCGCAGCCCCTGTGGAGCAGCCTGGGCTGCCCCTGGTCAGCAGAACCTCCAGGGGATGTTCTACACCAGGGCACATCAGCTCCTTTCATCTGCAGGCCTGGCTCCCACGCCAAACAATTAATTTTAAAGCAGCCTTTACCTCCCACCCCCGTGGCACAGCTGCCTTGTCAGCACGGAGCAGCCACCAGGCAGCTTCCCTTCAGTGCAGGACCAGTTTTAGCTCTGCTACAGATTCCTGCCAAGGCTCTCTCTGTAACACAATCAAGAAGGGTTTCTTTGTGTGAAAATACCTGTTTTGTTTGGCTGCCAAAGCACTGCACATTTATGGAACTCTAAATTTAGAGGGAGGAATTTTTGCTTAGAATAACATATGTTTATTTCTCAATATAGAGATCTGAAGCAGGACTTTACAAACACAGGTTTGATCCCTCTTAGTAAGGTTCCAGAAACGTCCTTAGAGGACTTGAAATGCATTTTTCTAATACCTGAAGCTCTCTCTCTCTTCATTTTTATAAAAAAATAAAAAGGAATTTTAGCCAGAGTATGAGGAAATACATTTTCAATATTCATAAAATGCTCCAAACAACTGCTTCCTTTTATTTGCCAAAACAGGGTGGAGTAGTGAGTTTTGTGGTTGAGATCACCATTACCAAGAGGGATGAGGTATTGGCTTGGTGGTGATGTAATCCTAATTTAATGTTCATAATTAAAAAAAAAATTCTATAAATTTAGTTTAAATTGGAAGAGAATACTCAGAGTATTTTTTCCTTGCAGCCTCAGCACACAGGTCCCTCGTTACCTTGTGCAAAACATCTGCAATTAAAATTCCCTCCTGAGCACAAACATTTTTCTCTTGGCCTGGTTACATCTGCAAGCTCTGAACCTCTCCCAGCCATCCTGATGATGAATACAAATCATTTCATGCTTTTATTTGTCAGCACATTAAAGGGCAGGAACAAGAGAGGGAGTTTAATTTGGAACATAATTGGTTCCTTTGTGGATCTGTGATAATTAAATGTGCCTACATGGACAGGCAGCCAAGACAACACCGTCCTTACTTGCTGAGAGCAGAACTGTTGCTTTGCTTCAGAGCAAACTGAGAGTAAAATCTGAGGCAGAGCCCTTTTAGTGCCAGCACTGTGAGGTTCTCCTCTCTCAGCTCCCTCCAGCTGTGGCCTGCTGCTGACCCTGAGCTGTCATCTGCAGTAGTGCTGCAATGCCACCTTCCATGCTTTTCCTGGAGCGAGCTGGGCTCTGACAGTTCCTGATGTGATTACTGGGAGGGGAGTGGAGAATGGACACTGAGTGTCTGAGGAAATGCTGCTTTCTGAAAGTTTACATACTTGTTTGGCTTCTGGCTGCAGATTCTTCCCATCAGCACATCCCAGGAATGCCTTTGCCACACTCTCTGGCTTGGCCAGGATTAAGCTGCAAGTGTCCAGCTGAACCAGACTAATCCTCAGGCTGAGCTGAATGAACTGCTTGTAGGCCTGTTGCATAACAAGTTCAGGGAGATTGCCTGGCTGGAGGAGTCCTTTCCAGGGGGAAAATGATGTCTCAGGTTTAGCTTTTGTATTTTACACATTCTGTGCTGCTTTAGTGTGTGGGTCTGGGCTTTGTATCAGGGGATGGGGAGCTCTGTGCACAGAGCAGGGAGACAAAACAATTCCTGCTCCAGCTGGGCACCAAGGACAAATGATCCCAATCTCAGCCCCAGAGCACAAACACCGTGGGCTGGAGAGAGAAAAACAAGCAGGGTGGGACTGCATGGGCTAAAGCTGTAATTGGGCAATTAACTCCAATATGCAAATGGAGCAGAACTGATCAAACTGAGAGACCCTGTGCCTGCTCGTGCACTTTGGGGCCATTTTGGTTCATCTTGGGTGCAGCCCTGGCTGGGCTCTGGTGCTGCCCAAGGTGCATCCATTGAGGCCTTTTAATAAATCCCTGCTTTGTTCTTTAGCTCTGCCCAGACCCTGTTCTAGCTCAGCCTGCACAGGGCATCACCAGCACCCTGGAAGCTGCTCCCAGCCTGTGCCACAGGGCAAACCCAGGAGCCCCAGGCACCCACGTGTGCCCTGGAGTGACCCACAGAGGGCCCAGCATGGCTGAGATTTGCTTTGGACACCCAGAGCATCTTCCAGGCTGTGAGCAGCTTTGGGTCATGGCAGCAAGGCAGAAAGGGATCAATTTGTTGTTCCTGATTCCTGAAACTACTGCAGGCTCTGCTGGGTGGGGAAAAAGTTGTGCTTTCCCTGAGGAGGAGCCTGGAGCACCTGGAGGTGTCCCCTCTGTCTGGGCATTGTCCTGCTGAGCTGCTGCAGCATTGGCGAGGAAGTGGCCACTGTCCCTCACAGAAACCTGGCTCAGGATTCACAGATTCACACAGAATCGTGGAATATTCTGAGCTGGAAGAGACCCACAGGGACCACTGAGTCCTTAAGAGAATGGCCCATCAGAGAAGGGCCCATCCAGGGGTTGAGCCCCCAGCTGGTGTCACCTGCACCCTGCTCTGACCAGCTGAGCTCTCCCCTTGCCCCTCCGAGGCAGAGTAAAATACCAATATGTGTAGGGAGGAGAGGAGGTCTAGGAAAGGCTTTCAAAACAGAGATGTGACCTTTTCTTCCCCTACATCATGAATTGGCTCCCACAGAATTTATTTCATGCAGGTGGGAGGGAGGGTCAGGGCAAAGAATAGGAGATATTTCAGTTTTACTGAAATTGGCTCTTCTGTGAATGAGTTGACGTGTGGCAATGCCCATATCCAAAATCATCTCATCCTCACTGTGCTGGGCTGTAAAAACAGGAGTAGCTCCTAGACAGAGGATCATAAAGAAAACCGAATCTCACTCTGGGGACTGGGCAGTTTTATTGTTCCTTCCAGATAGCCAGATGAGACCTTGCTCAGTTTCTACTCCAGTGTATATCCATGCTGTGTAAATAAATTTGAGGTGAGGGCTTTTAAATGCACTTTTACAGCTTGTTTTGAAGATAATGGGAGCAGATGAACAATATAAAACTGCTGCAGAAAGTGCTGCTTATTATCATAGGCTTGACCTGAAGATAAACACAACCTGGAGGTAAGGACAGGCACAGGGGCTGTGGGGAATTGGTGCAGGTGAAGAGCTGCTGAGAGCTGGGAGATGTTTGTGTCTGTCCACATGGGCCAAAGGAGAATATGTGAGCATAAGAACATTTCCTGAAATAGCCAAGCAGTCCCTGCAGTGTGTGATGTACAGCGCATATTGTGGAGCGTGGTTGTCTCATAAATGATTTCTGTTTGTTATCATTCACAGGACAAATCTGTTTACAGTGTGCACTGCATCATTTTGGGCACCTGCTAAAGTGAAAATTCAGAAGTGAATGTTTTTGCTTTGGAATTCATTAAAGACCTTTCAGCTGTTGTAAGGACACTGCTTCACATGCTGCTCTCAAGTCAGTTGCAGCATAATTTAAAACTGCTGTTGCATCCTGGCCTGCACTGCTGTCTCGGTGCCCTCACCCTTGGGGTTTGAGAGCAAGTACATTCTGTAGAGATAAAATACTCAAGCATATTGTGTCTGTCTGCAAAATTACATGTACACACCTAAAATCAAGGGACTAAAGCAGGGGTTTAAAAGCAATTTAATCAATAAAGGGTTATTTACTCTTGAAAGATTTAAGAATAATACCATGGGTAATTCAGGGCCAAGAGGACTCTGTAATTCCAGCAGTTTCCAGACCCCAGTACAGCATTTTGTGTTGTGGTGAAATGACTGGAGCCAAAGAGCCAACTAGATTCTGGGCATCCATCACCTCATAAATGCAGTCCTAATAGTTGCAATGTTTGTTAGAACACCATAATTCAATTTTTCTGTTTGTGAACTAAAAAGTCAAAGCTGCCTTTTGGACCTGGAAAAAGACCGCAAGGCCTCTCTGGTGGTATTTTGTAATTACCATGGTGCACCAGTATTCAGTGAGGGGGAGAAGACATGAGGCTTTCCCTCCCTGGAACTCTTGGCCTGCAGCAAAGCACTAAAACTGCACATTTCTGCTGAGCTGCCCCTGCTGATGGTGCTGCTGGAGCCTCCCCTCCCAGTCTGAGCAGGCAATTAAAGCCTGGGGAAGCTGGATAAAAAATCAAGCATGGAGCTGGCTGGGGAGGGATGGGTTTCCCCCACTGTGAAAGGCAATTAGCTGTAAATTATCCTTAAAGAGTTTAATAGCACAATATGCAGCTCATCTTCCCTTTGCCTGGCTGTTTATACCTGAGAAATACGTTGTGATGTTGTTGTTTATTTACCGGTCTGGAAAATACCTTCATCAACAAATTCTCTTCAGAGATGATATGACAGTTGGGTGATGTGTCAAATCAGCAGGTATTTACTGCTGATGGTGCAGGAGTTGGCCTAGGCAGAATGGCAGGTTGATTACAGGGAAGAATTTTCTTTTTCCTTCCAATTTCACATTGAAGGCTTTGCTTTTTGTGGTGCTTGCTCTGTGTCACAGCCTGTGGGGACTCTTCTTCTACGCTGCATTCTTCTTTCTGTGCTGTCATTTCTTTACTTCTGTGTTAAGTGACAGATGCAAGGGAATAAAACCATCCCCACACCTCACACTAGTGAGAGTGAAGAAATAAATAAAATAAATAGTCCTCTTTGCAGTGATTACAAAGGTCTTCCATTATCCCTTTGCCATGCTGGAAGTATTATTCATAAGGAGTTTAGATTTTAGTAGTTTATGGTGTAACTTCCCATTTAGCCAAGTCAACATCTAAAATGTTGACTTTGAGTGACCACTGACCTGGAGGAAGGGGATATTGAATTAATAAAACTAATATTATCATTTGGGCTTCCACTTTCCAGATTGCTGCCAATACCAAGCAGATTTTTTGGACATAAAAGTCATATATTGAACTGAGACTAGAAGGGGTAGCAGAAAAGACTTTCAATTACCTCTGATCACTTCTGGCTTGTCCTGCTATTTTAACACTTTGTACATCAGAATTCTTCTAATATAGCTCATGACTTGCATGAAGATGAAAATGTTTCCTGTTCCCTCAGAATTAAACATTTACAGCTGCAAATGGTGTCTTTTGCATTTGTAAATTTTATCTTGTTAATATTTATAAATCCTTCAACAAAATAGGCTTGCACATAAGGCATGAATGTAGGTTTTATATTTCCTTACAGAGTGCCTTAATATAGCAAATACAAAATCTGAGTTAGAACATGCAGTAAAAAAAACATTAGTTTTTACTACATGCAGAAGGAACAAAATAATTACAACGTGACATGTTTATTAATCTTCTGAAATTCTCTCTTTTCCGTCTGTTGTTTGGAAAATATGAACAAAATGGCACAGTGGTTGTGACTCTCATCAGTTGGGATTCCCAGCTGGTGGCTGATAACAGCCACTGTGGTTTCAGTGGAACTATCAAGGTTTCTAAAAGTGTTGGACATTGCTGAATGCATTTACTGTGGTTTTTTGTCTCATTTTCCAGTGTTTCTGCCTTCATTTCATTTACTTTTCTTCAGCAGGATCGCACCTCTTTCATTATTCATCTGTTTATCAAGAGCAACTCTGAAACAAACCATATTGGAAAAACCAGCTGAATAATGCTGCTGTTAATGACCTTCTGGGGGGTCTCATGCCCTAAAAATCCTGTTTATCCATATGTTTATTCATACAACCAGAATACTCTCTCCATCTCAGGGTAAGGCAAAGTCCCTAAAGATGTTTAAACCTTTTGTTCAGGGAAGGCTTTGTGAAAGCTGCTGCGTGTTTCCCCCCACTGCAGCAGGATGATTTCAATGCACATTTGTGTGTGAGCACGAAGGGACCTCATTTCATCATTGTGGCAGTGACTGTACCGTGCTCTCTTGCCAGCAGGAGGAAGTTCTAGCAAGCTGCATCTGAGAGATTTGGGGAGAAACATTTCCCAAAGCAAATATTGATAGACTCTTAATTTCCTAAACCAGCACAACGTCAGCAAAACGCATGGTGTGTCACCTGATCTTCAATTCTGCCAGGTGGGAACGTGACAGCTTCATCACAAAACCCTTCAGCATCCAACAGTGCTGAAAACTGGCATCAGGAAAGGTCTGGCTCTTTGTGCAGACTGACCGAAATGCTCTTTAGCAGTGTCAGGTGAAATAATAACCAGTCTGCTCAGCTGCAGGATTTTAATGCAAAGTGCCAGGTTTACATGAACAGAAAGCAGCAGAGATAGACGTGCCTCTCAAAATTAAATTGTTTCCTCTTTCGTTGAGCAAAGGTGTTTGAGTTTTATCTCTTATGTTCTTCTAGGAGCTGGGTATAAATACAGAGCTATTTCAGTAGAGTCTTTGTTCCAGCAGCTGTCTCAAACCTCTCGGGTTATTCTGCTCACTGTCAGCTCTGTGGTGGTTTTATCCTGCATGAGGAATTATGGCACCATGTTGCTTGGTTCAACCTGAAAGGTCACTTGGATTATTTATACTGCAGCCTTTCCATGCTGCAAACCAAAATTGTACATCCATGTTGAGGCTTTTATTTGCAATCATAATCTTTATATATTTTAATATAACTAATTGGAAAACCCTTATTATTTTGTACCATTTAAAAAGAATCAGATGAAGAGACTGTTTCTCCCAGCAAACTTCCACTCATTTTTGAGATTGCTTTCTACTTACAGCGCTTTAGATTTACAGCTTTTCAGGAACAGTTCCCAAGAGCTGCACACAGATTTAAGGTTTGTACCTGATGTATGTGTGCTTTAGCCATAAATAGAACAAGAATGATTAGGATCAGCATCCTCCCCCCTTCCCACGGCAGGCAGTGGGAGCTGTGGCAGCTGCCGGGCAGGCTGCTCCCTTGGAGCTGATGGTGCCTGTTGTCTGAGCCCATGGAATATTAGCATTGTTTCCAAACTGGCTGCAGTAGCTGGGCTTTGAGCACAACAAATTAAATGGATCAGGTTTATGTAACTGCTGTGTTGACAGCATGGCAGAGAGAGTCTGGGTGGCTTGGTTCTAATAAACCCACTGGGGTCCAAAAAGAGAGAATGGTGCAGAGAAGAAAAACTTTCAAAACATGGCTAATGCACCAACTAACAGTGTATACTTAAAATAAAAATTACATCCTAAATTCTTTTACCAGAGCAGCCAGGAAGACTTAATTTCAGCCTCATGCTCATTTTTGTTTGGTCTCTTGATGCAAGTATGTCTGACCACACTTCATAGAAACGAGCCAAGAGGAGATGCTTTTTGTGCCTTTGTCTTTTACCCAGAGGGAAACGTTCTAATGGCTTTGGTAAATGGATTAAATTGTGTTTTGAGTGGTGCAGACTCGGAACATTCCGTGTGTTTCCGGGTGCTTCCCTCGCAGAGCCTGACTTGCTCCAGGCGTTTGTTCCCCATCTGGGATTTTGCCAAACCCCTCTCCTCCAGCAGAGCTGTTCAGGCTCTGCCTGTGGTGACCAGGCATCCAGACAGCCTGGTTAGCTGCTGTTAGCTCCGAGCTCTGCTGCTTTTCCTCTCATGCAGTCACATCTTCTCTGCTTCCTTCACAAGCACAGAGGGAATTGCCACCTCCGAGGGAGATGCTGTTCTGCCAGCTCCAGCTGTACATGTGAGTCAGCATGTTCTGGGAGCATAAATGCAGGGAAATCTTCTCCAAAATAAAACCCCCTGAATTTTTTGGAGCGTTTATTGCCTCCCTTTTGCAGTTCATATCTCACTGTTGTAGATGAGCTGATGTAATGCTTTCTGTGGAGTTTGTGTGAGGACATGGGCATGTGGAGCCCTCTCAGTACAGAGCTGAGTTTTCTAAGGAAAACTGTATTCTGGATGGAGAACATGTGGCATGCAGTTGGAATTAGTCTGAGTAATGAATGAATCCCTGAGATTTTTCTATGGTAATTTTCTTAGTGTGATAAAATTCATCACAGACAAGAAGTGATTTTTATTTGAAAACTTTGCAGAAGTATCTGGGCTTCATCAGGTTTAAAATAATTAATCCTTCATTTTTAGAAGTGAAATAATTGAAGGGTGTATGTGCCATCACCACTGTAGCATTATGCTTTGGACAGCATATGCAGGGATTTTCAGAAGATTTCTGCTCTAAAGTCTATCTTTGATTCTGCATGGAATATTGTTGCAGTGGGTGCTTGTGAGGCTTGAATTCAGCGTGCTTCATTTCGAATGTTTGGGGTTCTTTTTTGCTCTACTTGTATTTGTTTGCATTGTAGGGAGGATAAATGCAGGTCTGTGGTCAGGCAGGTTTCTGTCAGAGCCCTCAAGGTTGTATTTCAGAGGAGATGTAGATGAAGGCCAGCCGTGAATATTCTGTCACTGCATGGAAGGGTCACCTTTCCTCAGTGCTAATGGTGCCTCTTCCTTTCAGCAATCCTCAACTGGAGCTTGCTCTCAACAGCCCTGACACAGAGAACTGAGCTGCTGCTCTGGTGTGTGGCAGTGTGAGTGCTCTCTTCAGGCCTAACCAAAGCCCAGATCCCAGCTCTCAGCTCTGTGCCATTGAATGCTGAGGGCAGGAACTTTAAACTCCTCCTCTCTTGGGAACGGCTCCATTGGTGCCACTGGCAGTATCCATTCCAGGAAAAAAAACCAGGATTTTGGATTGTCTATCAGGTGATCTTTCCACATTGTTCAGAATGTGCATTTTGCTGGGAATTTCAAAAAGAATCCATTGGAAATAACTCCAGCTTGGACTGTTTGGCTGTTTCATTCCTTATGGGTTATGGGGGAGGTTTTGGGACAGTAGAAAAAGGGATGCTTTGAGTATTTCTCCACTGGTGAAAGCTAATTTGATGACTAAAAACCCCAAACCCCAAACGTACCTTCCTGCTAGCAATACCCTCATCCTCAATAGCTAGAATATACTGTAAGTAGATATTTAATATAAAATAAGTGTAAGAAAACATCACTAAAGAACTTCAGGACAGGCTCTGCTGGCTTTATAAGCAACCTGAAAGCAAAATGGATGATCTCATTTCTGCTGAGCACTGGCAGGTGCTTTTGTCTACGCTGTGTGGAAAGAGAACTCTGTAAATAAAGGTGCATCTTCACTGCCAGTTTTAAGTTACTTGTTGAAACTCATTGTGGTGGGTAACAAAAGCCTGTGGAGTGATGTGGGAGAGAAGCTCCTGGAATGGCTGTAGAGCAAGCACCTGATACAGTTTGGACACCCTCCACTGCCTGGGCAATTATTTCAGTAAATTTTGTGCTCATCTCCCTGTAAAAACTGGAGGATTTGGTGTTGTCAGTTGAGAGTATCAGATACAAAGTTGCAAGATTAAAAGTTCTTAATTCTTCAGATTTTGCTGGTATTTTTGGTAGGAAGAAAAATAATTGTAAATCAAGTATGCCTGAATTTCTTGAGATTAAATTTTAAACTGATTGAGCAATACTTCACATTTCAATTACTTTGCAATTCATAATTTAAACGAAAGATGGCATAATATCCAAGCTGGTGATCCAATCAAGGAAATGGAACAGGTTTCCAACACTTCTTGCTGAGCTGCAGTTATCTTCATTTTTCTTCAGTCTCTAGCAAGTCAGAATTCTCTTCCTAGAATTAAACATTGGGGTTTTTAATTGATAACTAAACATGGAGGTGCTTGTCCTCCAATGTTTCCTTCATTGCAGTGGGGTTGCAAACCTCAGTGTGCTGGTTTTATGTTACAGGCTTCAGGCCCAAAGCAATGCTCATGGTGAATGTGATGGGAGGTTTGATACTATAAATATTCTCTATGTCCCTCCGAGCCTGTGAATGGATTACAGGGGCCTGTACATCACATTTGGGTGAAGTTCTCTGGCACTGCTGGGGAATTCATAGGGGAGAATTAGAAGACTAAAATTTATCCTCATGGTGGTTCAGGAACTGAACACCTGCAGCATCTGAGGAGGGGTTTGGTGACCCTTAGGTGTTAGACTGTGTCACCTCTTTGGTGTTAGATTTTGTCACCTCCTTGGTGTTAGGTTGTGTCACCTCTTTGGTTTGCCCTGCTGGGGTCTCTTATCCACAGCCAAGTTTGCACCTTAAGCTTAGCTTAACTTTGGTTTGGGATAAGAGCTCAGATCCACAGGCCATGAAATGTTGTTTGCACTAGAAGCCCCCGGAGGATTCTAGATGGCTCCCCTCTCTGAAACAGCCTGCTCCCTCTCCAGCTGTGCTGTCAGCCTCTGCCAGGCTCATGAGGATGGAAAGCTTTCCACTGTGGCTTCCATAGAACAGCCCTGACTGGAACTGCATCCCTCCTCTCCATCATCTCTGCCATGGTGGCTGGTACCAGGAACTGGCTGTGCTCTGCCCCAGTCACCTCTCTGCAATCCCATCAACAAAATAAAGTGTTTCTTGTAATTCAGTTTTCTGGCTTCTCAGCAAACAGAGCTTTGAGCACACCAGGATAAATCCTACCCTAGAGGAGGAGGAAATCTCTCTGGTCAGATAACACAAAATACAAATTAATTAAATTGCCAGTGCTCTTGCAGTCCTGTGTGTGCTGAAGAGTAGGAGGAGGAGGAGTAGCAGAGATTGGAGTCCCTGTGAGTCCAGAGTATATTTCCTGCACATTGGTGAAGATAAGTAACATTAATATAAACTGATTCACTGAGTAATCTTTGGTGGATGCCAAAGATCATCCATTTACAATGCATTCTTTGTCTCTTTTATTGCCTCAGGGTAGTTTTATTTGCCAAGATACAAACTGGAAGTTCATAGCATGGGCACCTAGACTGGGGGGTGTGGGGAGGAAAGAACATGTGATGGTAAAGCCAATGAATTCACATTTCAAATTACTTCCTCTTCCTAATCTCTAGGTTGGTTGGCAGCTTTTCCTAAGGCACCTGGGGTGATTCTAGTTGTAAATTAACTGTTTGGATTTGAAAGGATACCCACCCTTAATTGCACGGTGTAATTAATTAACATAATGGATTTTCATTTTCTTTTTGTCTAAGATTTAGATGAGACTTAATTCATTAAATGTTTTCTGTGACAGGACAAAAGGTCAATTGAAAGTTAAAAGTGAATTTTCACTTCAGTGAATTTTCACTTCAGTGCTATAGTTTATTGCAAAATAACCTTTCTGGTTTGGGTGTGAGAAATGGGATTTCTTTTGCCATTTTTGCCTTTTGAAGGCAGTGATTTAAAATATGCTTTGGTTTATGCCCCACCTTGTGGGGCAGGTGGTGTTGGTGGTGTGTGGAAATACCCTTTCAGAGGAGGTAAAACGAGAGGGGGTCAGGCTGCCCTCTCTGTGTGCCATTCAGTGAAACCATTCTGTTCTTCCCTTAAGGCAAGAGGGACCCTTTGCTCTTTTATCCAGATTCAAAACAAGGACTGCAATAAGTAACAATTTTAAAAGATGAAAATTCAGCACCCTGATGTCTTCAGTGTCAGTATGCTGTTGTGCCAAAGTATAACTGTTGTTATAAAATTCAGGAGTTATGCATTTCCAAAAGGAACAAAATATAGATCTTGCTCATCTGTGAAAAAAAGATCTACTGTGCATACTCATGTGCAAATTGTTCTCTCTGTTGGTGTTTTGCTAATGGTGCCTAGGAGAGATTTAAGGCAAATCTGGGTGTTTCCCCCACGGATCTAACACTGGAGACACACATTTCTTCTTCCATTTAACATATTGGCAAATGTAATCAGTTATCTGCGCCAAAGAGTTGGAGAGAGGGGTTTTTCTGTGTGGAAATACCCTTTCAGAGGAGGTAAAAGGAGAGGGTGTCAGGCTGTCCTGTCTGTGTGCCATTCAGTGAAACCATTCTGTTCTCCCCTTAAGGCAAGAGGGATCCTTTGCTTTTTTGTCCAGATTGCTTTTTTATTCCAGATATTATCCAGAGCTCGGGCAGGATGGGCAGGGGTGCCCTGTCTCCCTGTGAAAGCAGCTTGAGCTGCCCAGCCTTTTTTCTGAGAGTTCAGCATGTTCTATAGAGAGGGCACTGGAACTTGCTGTGCTGCCCTCCAGGCTCCAGCCAGGAAGCAGGAACAAAATTACTCCTTTTATTTATGCTCTTCATTCCGTGGTGTGGGTGTTTCTCCAAGGTGTGTTGTCCCTGTTTCCATTCCTGTTTTTGTTTACACCACGAAAGTTTCTATTCCCTATAAAGATTACCACGGAAAAGGTCAAAATTTGTTGTTGCTTTCAGCTAGGATTGAGTTTTGATAGTTCTTGAGTGTGGTCCATGGCCTGACATGGGTGAGTGGGGGCGGAGCTCTGTTGGCACAGTGGTGTCACACACACACAGCTGTTCCCTGACCTGTGTCTGCAGAGGTAACCTTGGCCCAGGACTCATTTTGCTGCATGAGCACTGCTGGGGAATGGGGGTTTGTTGGTTTGCTTTGCCATGGTCACCACCCTTTGCACTCTGCAGAAAGCTTCAGCAGAGGCCTCTGCTGCATTGTGTGCACAGGGACACTGTGGTGGCACAGTGGCCTGCAGGATCAGCTCAGGGATGTGCAATGCCAAAAAGAAATGTCCATAAATATTAATTTTAATATTTAAAAATTAAAATTAGTCCAGTTTTAATCAAGTTTTCTATCTGAGTACTACAGTGCATCTCAGTACTGATGGATTTGACAAAATGGGAGCGTAGATAAATATTTTTCTGGATTTAAAAGTAATTGCACTGCACAGCCATGCAGTTATACAGAAACCATGAAAATATTTCCATGAAATGCCTTTAAATCTAACTTTATTAGGTAAATAGTAAGATCTCCCTTATAATCTTCTTCTTACCCACATGATTAAATATGCAGTTAGTAAAAGAGTGATTTCTTTACCTTAAAAATGGATTTTGCTAATTTTTTTTACAATTATTATTTATATATGGGAATTGCAGCGATGCCTGTCATTTTACTGACAGTTTAAACTTGGTAGTTGCTATTAAAATAAACAACTGTAACACAGTCTGAGCTTCAAGTAGAAAAATTCCTTGGTTTCGAATGGTGCTTGCAGAAAGGCACTCATGGAAAATATGTCCTTCTGCATGGCACACACGGCACACGTGATCTCTGAAAGCAGCACATTATCCTGAGCCAGATGTCACAAATGCTGCTGGAGAGACAGTTCTGCCCAGAATCTGAAGTAGCCACATTCCAGTATTTACTTTAATGCTAAATAGTAATTATGTTCCCAAGCTTTCAGCCACTGTCTGTGGGGTTTGTAATTATTTTCACATATGTGTTCAAAGAAACACAATTCTGTATTTTTTAGAAGTTGAAAATATTTGTAAAAAAATGTTAAAATCAGTCATGTGTCTTTCTGCTTGATTTTAGTGTGTGCACTGAAGCTAACACATCTCAGTAAATGTATGAATTGTTCAAACTGGAAAAAACCCCAAAACATTAAATATCAAGTAAACATAATCATGCTTTTCTTGGGGATGGAGAGCTTTTGAGATGTTGATGACATGAAGCATAACTAGGCAATGTTTAATCTTGGCTGCCATTAATTAATCCCAAAGAAATACTTATTGCAGAAAATATATTATTACTGCCCTGAATGAAAGCAGAAAAAAAGAGGAAGCTCTGAGGAACCTCTGGTATGGAATATTTTTAAAGGATGATTTGGGTTCAGTTGGTTTACACAACTCAAGAGCATTAACCCAAAGTGTATTAGCCACCTGCATTATTTTTGTTATCTCAATGTGTGTTTTCTGTCCAAATTCATTGCAAGGTATTTTATTCAGTAACAATTACTTTTTCAGGCTTTTATTAAGACTAACATTCTGGAAGGGGGAGTCCATGGTTTCAGCTTTCCCTCTGTGAGGTCTGCTGGTTTAGAGCAGCAGGATATGTTCCTTACTCCCTGAGTTTCCCCATGGGTGCCCACCACCCTTGCTCAGCAGTGGCACCAAACACGCAGCCACAGGGACCCTGTGACCTGGCGCTGCAAATGTCTGGGTGTGTCCTGGGCTGTGGCAACTCTGGATTCCACAGAGAAAGTGCCGCTCCACGTGAGGAGAATGAAGGAGCCACCCCTGTACATATTTATTGGAAGGAACAAAGGAGTTTTATACACATAATGGTACCAGCAGAACTATAATTGCAATCACCTTGAATTCCTGGTACAGAGTCCTGCCCTTATTGCCCTACAAATTCAGAACAGAGATTTCCCTTTCCCTTTTATTCCATCTATGATTTCTGGTGAACAGAGTGGATTTCTTGGCTTCCAGATGAACTTCTTTCTAAGGGGGCTCTCTGGCTCCTTATCAGCCTCTGTACTGCCTTTGGGGGATTTCCAAGCATCCACTCTCCTTCTGTGCATGGATTTATGAAAAAGAAATGTTTTCTCTTGAAGAACTGTCCCTCAGTGCTGACTGACCTTTCTGGCAGCTTCTGCTCCTCAGGTATCGTTTCACTGCTGGGGTGAGTGGCAGCAACAGTGACAGCTGCAGAAAGGCCTCTGCTAAATTCTTTTCAAAGGGAGGTATCTGGTATTTGTACCAAAAAAAAAAAAAAAAAAAAAGTTTCATGTGCCTGTGGATCTGTTAAGAGAAATTTTAAATCTCTTGACAGTGTTATAATGAAATGCAGTTATCTAGTAATGGATTGATTTTGTGGAAAACCAGAACTGTGTCTTGCTGTGAGCTGCACTATGGGGAGCAGAGGCAGGGCCAGAGGATGAACACATCAGCTCAGAAGCAGCGTGAGCAGCATTTCAGAGCTGTCTGAGAGACAAATCTAAATCATGTTCAAAAAGCTCTGCCTAATGTTACTTTCCCCAGTGCTGTTACCGTGGATGTAAATAGTCAGGCAGTGTTATAGTGCACCACTAATACAGTTTACAATAGCTTCCAGCACAAATGAGGGTTTGTAGGATCAACTACTGACTCTGAGAGACAAAACCAGGTCAGAGTGGTGACAGCAGGGAATTTTCAGTCAGGAATCCTGGCTCTGGTCTAATGGTTTGACTGCAGTCTAAGCCTCTTTAGGCATTGTTTCTCTCAGCACTGTGATTTTGTATATGTGCTTCATAACTTGCTGTAGTTTGCAGGGTTGCCTGGTTTGCATGCTCCAGCCTTGGTAAATCAGTGTATTTAGCATTTTGAAACCTTGTTATCATGTGGAATTTCCTTCTTTGTTCCAAAACTGCTGCTCTTATCCAAATCCTCTAGCCAGGGTATGGAGAGACTTTGCTGGAGAGCACAGCCTTTCTCTGGCAAGGTTTCTTTAGAGGGCCAACAACACAGACTGATATTTCCTCCCTCTGTAGAGTGCAGCATCTTGTTTTGTGGGAGGGGATAAAGAAGCAGAGCATGTAAATAGATCTGTTTCACTTTTATTTCTCCCACTGATCTGCAAGGCAACTGAGAGAAGTTAGTCTAATTTTCCTCTGCTATGGTTTATCATCATTATGTTTCAGTATTCCCATCATTCATACAGCAATAAACTTGTTTAGGTTTTGAAAAGGTAAGGGGCTTTGAGCTACATAGAAAAAAAGCACCACTTTGAGGTGTCCCAGCCCTTGAAACCAGTGAAGATTTCCTTTGCCTTAAATAGAGTTAGGATTTGTTCTTTGGAGAGCAAAAAAGACTACAAAGATTCATTGTTTTGCCTTCTCCGTAGCAACTGACAGCATAAAGCCTTTTCCCAGATGTGTTTGTTTAAAGGCTTTATAAGTTCAGTTGAAGAAATGAATTGAAGTTGTAGTTATTGTTTTTATGCTGATTTTTGTGTGTTGGCATTAAAAATGAAATAATCTAGTACAGAGCCATGGAAAATGCAGAAATGTGTATGAGAAGAGATAAATCCACTTAGGGGGGACACAAAACTGGGATGAGTACAGGAGCATGTTAGCTTTTGAAGAATTCCCTGGCATACTTGAGCATTCCCATGTCATTCCAGGTCATGTGGGAACATTATGATGTTTTATATGGTTAGAGGACTGATTACTGTTCACTGATAATTCTCACTGTGCACCAGAAGACAACAATGTGAAAGAGGATTGTGCTGTACATCCTTGAAACTGATCTATCCCAACCTTTTTTACTGAATACTTATTTTATTTAGGTTTACATTAGGTGTACAGGTAAAACATGGGTGGAGGGAGAGCATGAGAAGCAGAGAATTCACCATGGGAGGCAGGATGTGGAGGATCCACATGGGTTAGCATATTTTTTTCATTAATATCCCCTCAAATCCCACTGTGAGAGGAATAACAGGTATTTTGACCTGTACATGCAGTTTATTGTACAATGCTGCATGGCTGTATTTATACTCTGCAGGAAGAAAACTACTCCCTAGCAGTTTCTGCTGGGGTTTTTTGCCTGTGCAACCTTTTGCTTGTATTCAAGCAAAATGCAAAACAAATGCCTATTTTTCAGCCTTCTCAGATCTTGGAAATAATGGTGTATTAAATGTGATTAAAGTGGGAATTACCCTTTAAGCAGGGTCATAATTACTGTAGATTTAGATGGCCTATTGTACAAATTGCTGTGTGCTCATAATTACAAATTGAGTTTGTTGCACTCTGGGGGTTTACAAACTTTGTTTTATCCATTAACACATTAAATAGCAGTGATTTATGTAAATTACTGGATAAACCAAAATCTCAGTGTTGCGTTTAATCTAAGGTTTAATTCTATTTCTGTATTAGAAATGAAATAGGTTTAGCTTTAGCAGGGAGGGTTGAATGGTCTGAGGGAGTCATTCACTGCTGAGATATTGTAGTTTGAGAGTGCTGTTTGTTGGGCAACAGGCTGGAAACTGCAGTGGTCCAAAGTGAACGAAGCAGCAGCTGCAGTGAGTGAGCTGCTTGTCACAGTAAGCTCTTCCCGAGGTCAGCCAGCCCACTTGCTTCACAATTATTTCCCTCAAACTTCTGGGCTGGTCTGGAAAGTGTAAAACCATGCTTTGAAATCTTTGTTTACTTCCTCTTCAGAGAGATTTCCCAGTTCCTTCATTTGTGCTTAAGTCAAGTCGATCAAACAGAGCAAAGATCACTTTGTGTTGTGCTGTTAGTTGTGCTCCAGCAAATTGCCAGGAATAAGGATGGTAGGGCATGAAAAGTCACTTTTTGATCTCCTTATACTGCACTACAAATTTCCACAATATCTTAGTGATAACTCTAACACTAGTTCGGTATCAAAATAGCAGCAGGAGGACAACAGAGAACATACATCCTACTGGTTCTGCCAAAGCTTCCTATGCAGAGTGCAGATCAATGAAGTGCTGGAGAAGCCCACGTTTGGCTCTGTGTTGATAGAAAAGCCTCTCCTACCCCTGTTTTCTGGAGCCT
Source organism: Melozone crissalis (assembly GCF_028551555.1). Taxonomy (NCBI): domain Eukaryota; kingdom Metazoa; phylum Chordata; class Aves; order Passeriformes; family Passerellidae; genus Melozone; species Melozone crissalis. Next base: position 20,623,268 of record NW_026535807.1, on the reverse strand, counting down.
GAAACATCAGCTCTGTGTGTTCAGCACCTCTGCCATCAGGATGGCAAAGAAACTTCGCTATGTGCCACCAAAAATTGTCCTAAGAAGTCATAGACTTAGAGATCTCTGCTAAATCACCACCTGGGATAGGGTGGATTGTGTGGTGTGGATTACAGTTATTGTTACCTGAGGGAAAATTGAATGTACACTATTGATTAGGGTTGAATTAAAATGATTTTGGAATGCTGAAACATTCACAAAAAAATCCCTCCAAAAATAACTGCAACAGGCTGCCTCGACTCAGAAACCACAATGTTGTCTGCGTAGTGCAGCAAGAATTTGTTTTTCTGTGTTTAATTCCCCTCGTTGGAATACATACGAGATCTTAAATGTGTAGATGATTTGGGCATTTAAAATCTCTACGTTAAATTTTAACAACATATTCAAGCAAAAAATGACTTAACAAAAACTTTGTACCTGAATGGTCAAAACTAAATTGAGAATTCTGGATGCTTGAAATTGATGGGGGGAAAGCCATCTGTAACAACTATCCATGCAGTGTTTGGAAAGGGATGTGTTTGTATTGCTTGGTTATTTGCTGATCTAGCGTGATCGTATCTGTGGAAGGAAGATTGTGTTTGAAGTGGCTTCAGAAAAGCACATTCTTCAGAAAATTCTGTGACTGCTTTGGAGGTCAGAGCTTTCCAGCCACACTTTCCAGTGTCTCCTCCCTTCACAGCCCACGCTAAAACTGTCTGCACTTGGTTCCTAAATGGAAACTGGTTTCCGTAGAAGTTGACTTTTGGGAACTGCCTGTGTCTGCTTTGGATTTGTCTCTGTTTACAAGTAGAGACGAAGCTTGATGCAGGAGGCATTGAGTCAGGACCAGAAAAACGTGGGGCTGTTGTGGATCCCAGACATTCGGGGAAGAGGCTGTCTGGATAATCATTAGATGTTGAAAGCAGGCACTGCAGCGTAAATAGTCTCTGGTTAGAGTCTTGCAGTGACATTCCTATGAAAACAGCCGGTGTAGGTGTGTCCTTCCTTAACGTGTTTGAGTTTCACTGAAAGCTAGTTAAACCCAGGCTTATTGGAATCTATGCCTAACGCTTCCTTAGGAAACTATGCAAAATGCACACTCCATCCAAATGTTTAAGGGGGTTTAACTAAAATTGCCTCGATTCTTTTCACCACCTTGAAAGACGTGATCAGTCCTCATGCGATGTAGCAATACGAGATGTGTCGTACGCACATCTTTGCGCCGTGCTCCTCGCACCCGGTTCGCAAGAGCGACGGTTTCAGTTCCTGACTAAAGTTTCCCTAAACTACAGAGCTTGGCCAGCAGAGCTTTGTTGTGTTATTTATGAAGCTGTGGGAAGGGTGTTGCTTGTCGGGGGGCCGGGGGCCCCTCGGCCACAGTGAGGGGTGTGAGGGCGGCTGGTGTGAGGGGAGTTTTGGAGAACCGTGCCCGCTGGAGCCGCACCGAGAGAGCCCCGGGCATGGTGAGGGGTGTGAGGGCAGCCCTTGGAGAACAGTGCCCGCCAGAGCCGGCCCGAGGGGCCCCGGGGCACGGTGAGGAGTCTGAGGGCTGTTGGAGTGAGGGGGAGTCCTTGGAGAACCGTGACCGCTGGGGCCGCACCGAGAGACCTTCCGGCAGGGTGAGGGGTGTGAGGGCGGCTGGTGTGAGGTGTTTTGGAGAACCGTGACCGCTGAAGCCGCACCGAAAATCCCCCGGGCATGGTGAGGGGTGTGAGGGCAGCCCTTGGAGAACAGCGCCCGCTGGAGCCTGCCCGAGGGGCCCTGGAGCACGGTGAAGAGTCTGAGGGCTGCTGGCGTGAGGGAAGCTCTTGTAGAACCGTGCCCGCTGGAGCCGCACGGGGCAGGGTATGAGGGCTGCTGGAGTGACGGGACCCTCGCAGCCGCGCTTTCCCGAGAATCCCGCCCCCACGCGTGCGCTCTGCCCGCTTCCCTGCCCCGCCGCCGGCGGCTGAGGGGAGCGGGCGTGGGGCGGGGCGGCCGAGGGGCGGCTATGGTGGCGCGGAGCTCCCCGCCCGACACTCCGGCCCGGCCATGTGGTGCCTGCACTGCAGCTCGGAGCGGACCCAGTCGCTGCTGGAGCTAGAGCTGGACAGCTGGTGAGCGCTGCCGAGGGCTGCGGGGGTGAGCCCCGCGCCGCCGCTGCCGCACAAAGGGCTCCGCGCCGCCAACGCCGCCGCTGCCCGGGCTCGCTGTGGGGCGGTGCGGGAGGATGGGATTGGGGGGTCCTGCTGGGCAGGGAGCACCCCTTTTATCCCTGGGGATTGTCCCTGGGGTCCCCCCTGTTATCCCCGGGATTGTCCCTGGGGTCACCCCGCTGTCCCCGGGATGTCTCCGGGTCGCGGCGATCGGGAGCTCGTTCCCTGTGTCCCGGCTCGGCAGCGGGGACAGGCGGAGGCTCTGGCTGCCCTGCAGGAGCCCAGGGTTAAATCATCTTAAATCATCTCCGTGGTTTAACGCGGCGTCCCGGGCGGCCCCTCTGCGCTGCGCTGGCTGTGGGTGACAGAGCCATAAATCGGCAGCTGTGGCAGCGGGCTGTGAGCTGACCCGGCGTGTGCCGCTCCAGACACCGATGTGTAAACACTGCTTTTCGGGAGAGAGCCGGGAATCACATGATTTGTGTCAAAGCAGGGTGAGTTTGACTGCAGAGCTCTGGTACAGGCTGTTCCCGGTGTCTGGGGCTGGCCGGAGACCTGGCCTTGTCCTGGCTACATGGGAAGGTGTGTCACACTCACAGGGGTAAATCAACATTTGCCACTCGTGCCCTCAGCCAGAAAATAAGATACAAGAAAAATAGTTTCGTTCTAAGGCCTTTAAAGAACAGATACTTGAATAACTGCCGCAGGAGGAACAGAGAGTGGGGTTTGTCATGTTAACACATACAGTCCCTGTTGTAAGGATGTTCTTAACTACCAAAATATTGTGTGTCAGAGGTACAGCAACACAGAGTTCTGTTCATGGGCTGCCTGAAAACTCCAGGCACAAACGAGTTTTCTTCTGGTGTGATGCTGTGTGTGGATTTATGATAAACTAAAAAAGTTATCCTGCACTTGCAGTGCACTTGCGGAATGAATTTATCTCCCATGCATTGTGGAAGTTCATTCCACGAAGTGATTCAGCCAAATGCCGAGCTGTTGGACTGTTAAAGAGCATTCAACTTAGCTAAAGATAGAAAACATCTTAAATTGGGTGTGGGCATGTGTGGAAAAATATAAAAGGAGGAAATGACTGGATTCAGTGTAACTATGTATGAATGCAACAGTTGCTTTTCTAGGAAAAAAAAGGCAAAATATTTTTTGATAAAGAGAAGTGTTTCATAGTACAGTTTAGTCATACATTTAATGATCCTTCAGCCCATTTTTTATCCTTAAGGAAAAGAATAATGTAAGTTTCCTGTGTGGAGTTGGCAATGTTTGCATAAGTGATGTTACCTTTGCATGCCTTGCTAAAAACATAATTCATAACAGTTACTTTAGTGACAGATTTGCACAGTATTTATTACACAGTAACGTTCTGTTATTCATCATTGTTTCAGACTTTTTTCCTCCATTTGTACACTGCTATGCACTTCCTTTCAGTTAAACTTGATTATTCTGCCTGATGTGCTAAAAGAGGAATTGCTGAGCACTTAGTTTGGATGGTTGTATTTAACTGTGTCTATTCTTGTGGCAGATATCCTTCATATAAACACAGAATTCATTACATCTGTCGGGTGCTTTGGGAGAACTATAGCCATGCTGGATAAAATGACCCATTTTCCATTTTACTTCTACTTTTGTACCAGGTTTGGTTTTACTGTTGAGATGTCCTGTTCTAGTTCCTGAAAGATATTGAGAGTGCTGTTACAAAGTAGTCAGCTGGGCTTTTTTTCTCCTGGTTAAATAGAAGCTCAAATGTTCGGGTTTCCCATGAGAAGTCATCTATCATCCTTTTTTAAAATTTATTTCTACCAATCTGAAATAATTCATTATCATCCAAGATACTGTAGTCCAAGATCTGGAGCTGACCAGTGAAAACAGCATCAACAGCATTCAGTATCAACAGCATTCAGCTTCTTTGCCCCTTTAGAAGCCCTCTGGGAATCCTGGTGCAGTTAATAAACAACCTGCCGTTCAGTTTCATGGAATAATTGGCAGCTTTCAGGCAAGGAAGCCCAAGGATTCAGTTTTTGCACTGAAAAGTGCAAATACCAAGTTGAACAGTAACTCTGATTTGCTGTTCCTGTTAGAGTCTTGTATTGCAGGGTTGCAGGGACTGGATCCAGGGAGGGCAAGGAGACATTCTCTGCTGGGGCCTTCAGCAGTGGTTTGCTGGGTGTTCCTCTGGAGAAATGGGAAGTGATTTCTTAGGATTTCATGGCCTTACATGGGTTTTCTCACCCTGTGACCATTTCATGTTTGCAAATTGAAAAATCTTTCAAGAGGATCTGTTCGTATGGCTGTAGAAAGTGTTTCTGCCAATACTGGGTCTCCATGAGGAGAAAACTTCTCCACAGCTTGGAGGCCGGGGCTGTTTGGTGCCTCTGAGGGCCTCAGGAGCAGTGCAAGGACTTTGGGTGGAACCTCCTCTGAAACAACACTTTACCTTCACACTGATGATGTTTTCCCTGGAGCCTACAGATGTCAGTTCAGGGCTCCAGCTCTGCAGAGGGGCAGATCCCTCAATGGTGGGGCTGATCAGCACTCTTGGCTGATTGCTCCAAGGATGCCTGCAAGCTGTGCCTGCCCTGAGCACAGCAGGAGGAGATGGATGGTGAGAGCTGCTCTAGAGGCAGGCAGTGCTCTGGTGGTGATGCCATTACCTGGAGGTGTTAAACAGCTGCTCACACACCTCAGTTTTGTTCCTTGAGGCTTAACACCACTGGTGTTCAAAGTGCAGTAAAACCTTGGGACACAAGTGCTGGAAGTGAGGAGTGAGTGAGCCATGAGGCTTCCAGCTCCTGCAGGACTCTGAGAGGTGCAAAGGAGGGTTTAAGGTGTTTTTGAATATTGGATTTAAAAAAAAAAATTGTGAAGCACCACAGCCCAAGCCTGGGTTGTTGTGAATTTTCATTGCAAGGATTTACCATAATTCATAAAGGTCTTTCAGGATGCATTTTTTTTGCTCCTTCAGCATTTACATGGCTCTTCCTCTGTTAGACCCAATGGTAATTTTATCATTAACTTCAGAGTCAGGCCTATTTGAATCACAGCAGCTGTCAATCAATTATTTCTTTTTATGTTTATTTAATAACAGAACTGCAGGAGACCTCAGAAACTGCAACCAAGGTGGAGCTCTGATTGCTCTGTTTGTTACAAATTAAATTTGTGAGGATGTGCCCCTAACCCAGGCACTGCCTGACCCACAGAGCAACTGGAACTACGAGGAGGTGGCTCATGAGTTAGGGGGGAAGGTATGTTGGTGCATTGCTTCTGTGAACCATGCTTTGTTTAGATCTCATTTGTATTTAAACAGGGTTCAGGCCACAAGCCAAATTTATATTCCTGAGCTTGCTGCTTTATTTCTGCTGCCTCAGAAGGCTGTGTAGTTACAAGAGCAGAATCAGCCCTGTGTTTGGGGCTAAAAGTTCACTTTTAGTATCTTGTATATTGCCATTTAATGTCAAAAATTATGTAAATACAGGTTTTGTTTAATTCATGAATCTTTGCTATGCAAAACCAGTTACTGATCATGGACTTTTTTAGCAAGACTTATTAATCAAAAATATTTTACTTACACAGCCCTTCTTGTGTCTTCTGGGAATCCATTTGAATTTTATTTAGGTTCCATTTAGGGTACAGACAGAGATGGCAACTTCACTGCAGTGCTGTGATTTGACTCCAGGTTTCCAGAGAAGAACAGATGCTGCTTTAATCCACTGTAGCACAAAGCCCCAGTATTACGTTAAAGGGGAATGCAAATTTAACTAAATAAATCCTTTTGCTTCCTTACAATAGACAAAGGACTAGAATCGTTCTCATGAAATAACTGTAGAGATGTCTTTAATAAAAATAAAGTAAAAAAGACAAGCTTTGGTATGATAAAAAAAAATCAAACTGTTTAGTCTCTGTGAGAGAAGCAGAAAATTAGAATGATGGCTTTGATAGCCTTTAGTACAGGAAATTGATGTATTATATCTGTTAATGAGATTCTCTCAGTAGTTCAGTGTCATCCCAGTTAAACTTGTGCTTATAAACAAAGGACACAATTCCCAGTTGCCTTCTGCTGTGCAAGCACAAACAAAATGCCACAGCTATGACCTGACTTGCATTTACAGCAGTGGCTACATACAGGGCATGGCCAGAGAAGAAGAATACTGAGCTTGTATTATTTAGTCCAAAAAATTGCAGTGGCCCTTAAACTCACCAGATTAAGAAGGATGGATGTGTCATGAACGCAGAAAAAGAAAACCAACTTCCTTATGTTTGTTAATATATCCATGACCTTTCCAGTCATCCTCACACGAGGCAAAGCTGAAGGGGTTTCTGTCACAGGGAATGTTTGCAGCCAGCCCTGACTCTGCGCTACAGGAGCACTCACAGTTTGTTTTTAATTGAATTTTCACTCCCAGCTTTACAGCAGAAGAGGCCCAGCTCCATCTCAGGTCACACAGAGAGCTGGAAACGGCAGCAGGAGCTGCTCTGGGTTTAGCTGAGTGCAGTGATGATTTTTGGGAGCCTGGAGTGGGAGTGGTCACAGGAGAGATCGTGCCATTGTCATGGTAGGCTGGGACAGGCCATGGCAGTGAATTCCTGGGGTACACCCATGGGAAGGGATGGATGATTTAGTGGGGAGCTGTCCTGCCTTTAAAGACAGTACCACAGACTGGGTTTCCCTCCTGGTTTGGAGGCTGTGTCAGGAAGTCATCCTTCAAAGCAGAGGGACAGCAGTGTTCCTGAGCCAGCTGCAGCTCCAGGGATCTGAGTGCAAAGAGCAGGCCTGCACAAATCCCTGACCCTCTGGTCGTGTTGCAGCCTAAGAATAGGTTTCCTCTGAATCTAACATCACTCTGTGTTCTCAATCAGGTATAAAATTATTTTTCTTTCTGTGTGGTTCTTCATTGTAGCAATGTGCTGTGAACTGGCTGTTGAATTTCCATTCTGGAGGTGTCTGGGGGGATTCTTGTGCTTCAAGGTGACCTTTTCACAAGGTGTTAAATGTTAGATAATGTCAGCTGTTCTTGGGTTCATGAAAGGAAGTTCATTATTATTGTTTGTATTTTCTTTTCTTGTGTTTTACTCCCTGAGTCTTGTTTAGAAGATACCAGTGATGTCGAGCATTAGTAGAGACTGAAGAAGGAGCTGATTTTAATTCTCTTAGATTTGAGAGAATGGGACTTTACAGCTGATAGATTCCTGTTAATACTAGTCATTAATGCCTTGTGAAGTGAGAGAGAACAGAGGATTACCTGCACTTAATGGAACTTGTCCCAAATGATGACAATGTGATGCAAACTTGGATTCTTTATGTGTTATTAAGAAGTCATTAAGATGTTTTTGATTAGGTTAGCCTAGAAGAAAAGTATTCCAGGTTTTCCTACCACAGTGCAGTGTGTTACACAAGACCATTTCTCACCGTCTTTGGTTGTAATTTTCAAAATCTGTCTTTGCACGATATCACATTTTCATGTCACAAAGTGGTGACCCTTGTTTTCAGGAACTGGGCTTCTACCCCTGTCCTGAAAGACACTTTTCCATTGTGGAAAGATCTGTGACCCTTGCTGTGATGAAGAGCCTACAGATGACCAAGGGTTACCCAAGCTGTGTATTTTAGACAACTCCTGTTGTGGTTGAGCAGCCTCACGTGCAGCCCCAGCTAAGCCAAGCTGCAGCCCCATCACAGACACTGTCCCAGAGTATTCCTGAGCTGGGAGGGCCCACAGGGACCCTCAATCCAACTCCAGGCTGAAGGCAGTGCAGGGGGTTGGTGGTTCTGGGGGCCAGCAGTGCTGGGCAGCTCCAACATGGCCTGCACAGCCCAGAAGCTGCTCCTCTTCTCTGTGTGTGCAGTGAAAGATTTCCAAGGCAGGAGTTGCTACCTGTGTCACTCTGTCATCAGTGAGGTGAGTCAGAAGTTCTATTGAAAGCCTATCCTAATTCCGCTCTGACAGAAAGAGCTGTAAAATGTATAGACTCGGCATAATGGAGGGGAAATGTAAAAGGAAGGAAGTTTGTGAATGAGAAAAAGCATCTGTCAGCTCTTTGGCTGATTTAGAGGTTATGAGCAATCTTCTGAGGTCTCATTTCTACAAGAGTGAAGATTTATGTGTGGTATCTGAGTGTGTCTGCAAAACCTTGTTTGAACACATTGCCTTGAACCTAAGGATCATCTACAACAATGTCTTTTCCACCAAGCCCCATACTTCCAACAAAAAAATCCATTATTTGTTTTCCTTAGACACTTTGTTCTGTACACTCTGATATAAACCTTGGGTGTGCAGCAGAGGATAAAATCTCCCTTTTATGAGGATGCCTGTGATTACAGAGAGGTGAGCAGTGCTCCTGTTGCAGTGAGTTACAACACCTGGTGTGGGCAGAGAGCTCCAGGCCAGTCCTGCTCCCACTGCCTGGGTAACAACACCCTGAGCTTCCCTGGGAGCAGGAGCAAGTGCTGTGTTCTCATCCTGTCCTCTCCTACCTGAGAGTTTCCCATGCCCATTTGCACTTCAGCATTTCAAAATTACATTGTTTTCCCTTAGAGAAAACTGGTAGGGTTTCATTCTCTTTTTGGGTTGGTTTTTATTTTTTGAGACTTGGCACAGCAAAGTTGGCAAAGTGGAGGGTTTGTGCAGTGATTGAAACGGAGTGGGACTTTTATATTATAGATACTTTCAGATTCACTTTTATATTATATATACTTTTAGATTCATTTAGATCAGTGAGAGGTTTCTCTGATCAGACTTGTAACGGCCCATTCACCTTTTGGATTGGCTTTTTAAAGTATGTTACTCTGTAATTTTTTGAGTTTTTATCTATAACTACAGAGGGAAGTCAACCAACCACTAGAAGTTGAACAGTCCCTTTCTGATTTTAAAGAAGATAATTTTGACCAACTATTTCTTAAATCCTAGAGAGACAACAAAGTATCTCATGTTCATCAGTGCCATTGTTTGAAAGCACAACTCATTAGATAATAACAATATATAATAAGTCATTGAAAGGAAATCCTTTGGTTGTTCTGAATAGGTCCTTTTGTACAACATTCATTTGCTACAGAAGTTAAAATATGGTCTAAATGAACACAATTGTTATTACTCGATATTTACTCACGGCAGTGTCCAGTACAGAAAGATGGTTTTATTGTCATTTCTGCTGCATGGACCCTCTCATGCTTTTTGTTTATGCTGCTTCTTAATTTCCCTCACAGACTGGGAAGGACTGGTCTGCTCCAGAGCTGTTCCCAGTGCTCTGTACTGTGTTGTACTTGTAAGCATTTCAAATAGTGCAGGGGCAAACCTTTAAAATGAGTCAAGTGTTAGGCTTTATTTGATCTATATCTGATCTAATTTGATTGATATTTAATTTTTGTTTTACTGATTTGATTTATATTAGTTTGATTTAGATTTGATCTGAGATGAGATAGTTTTAACTATTTAACTAGAACGTTCTAGGTATAACATTTCTGGGCCTGAAACATTGGGTCATTAACAGGATTTTGTTAAGCTTTTTCAAAGCAGTTCATGTTTCTATCACACGTGGAGCAGAAGAGAGGAAGGAAGAATTTTACCCACCAAGACCTGAGTGGGAAGAGGAAATCAGTGCTGCTCTCTGTCAGAGCCTGCCTGCCCAGCAGCCGAGCTGTTCTCTCAGCCCTTCCTGGGACAGGCTTGACACAACAGCTGAAGAGGTGAAAGAGGAGGATGGCTGGCACAGGACACCAAGGATTCTTGCATTGTATCAAATGCTGCTTCAGCTGTGTGTGCAAATCAGGGTTTTTCAGCTGCAGACACTAAATCTTCCTTTTTAAACTTAGCAGTGTCTGAAGGGCGTGTCATATAGACAGTGGAATGTGTGCTAATATCTTGCTATCTTCAGTCCATGTCATATGTAGTGTTGGTTTGCTAAATTAAGAGGATTTCTGCTGCTGAATGGTGTATCTAAATAAATTGTAAATAGTTGAGGTCAAATTCTACTACAGCTGCATTGGGAAACTCCACCAATTTTTCAAGCTTATCATGTTGTGTAAAAGTTTGCATAGCAGGGACAGGACAAAGTCTGCAGTGGGAGACAAACCTTCACAGATTTTGTTAAGTGATCCATCCCACAGACAGCACAATTACATTAAAATTGTTAGCTTTAGTCCATGTAAGAAACAAACCATCCTTTTGAAGCACACAGGACATTTTCAGATGTTAATTCTTATGCTGACACATCAAGAAGAAGAACTGGCCATAAAAAAAATTCTAAAACTTGGGCTGGTTTGAGCCACAAGCCTCAAATTATCACCCCATAGTCACCTTTTGATAATATCAATTTTTTAGAGTTGTTGCTGGATAAACATGCACTGGGTGATGATTAACACAGACTGGCAGCGAGTGATGCTGGCTGACTCCACCTGAGATAGAAGTGAACATTTGTGAGCTGTACCCAGCTTCTGTTGGTGCTGCCAGTCCCCTTGTTAGTTTTGCTAAATAATGACAATAAAATACAGCTTTGCCTTCAGCAGGGAGGTTCACAGGCATTGAATGGCACTGGGGAGGGTTGGCTGGGTGGATCCTTCTGTACATTCTTGTGTCTGATGGCCAGTATGCTGCCACTGTTTGACAGAGGTGATCTGAGAGCTGGTTAACCTTCCTTGTGCTATTGGAAGCTGAAGATGGTCTCAATAAGCTTTTCCCAAAGGGATATTCTTAGTTCTCAACCCTCTTGTGTTACTGCCTAAAATGGGTGGGTGGTTTGGCTCTATTTCCATCTCACTGCTGTCCATCTCCCTGTCAGAAGATGCAGTGCATTCATTCCTGCATTCTGCTTCAGTGGGGAGAGAATAACCTCTCATCTTTCACTCTGCTCTCTGCTAAGAGTGTGGGTCAAAATGCCCTTTTTCACAAAGTGTTTTTGTTAATGCCTTTTATGGGGTTACTCAGTGAGAATTACAGCTTGGCAGCGGCCAGGGGAGGGGCGCTGGGGTTGTTGTGTGCTTGGGGAATCAGGAGCAGGGAGCAGCTGCAGGTTTGCAGGCACTCAGGGGTACCTGCCTGTGCAGCTCTGCCCTCCCTCAGTGCCTCTCACACTGTTTGACCCAGGCTGCTCTTATAGGCACTCTCACCACAGAATATTACAGAATAAGTGACTGCTTTGTTAGGGTTTGCTTCTGAGGCACATGCAAATGGTGTCTGGATTTTTCTTGCAATGATATTTGACTTCAGTCAGATGAATTACCTGGGACATTACTTTGATGTGCATTCAAAGGTTTCATTTGTTTAGAGCAGAAACAGCTGAATTGAGAGTGCATTGGAAGTAAAACACATTGGTCAATATTTCTCTCCCGGATCAAAGCTTTTGTCACTGCCTGTGAATGCTGTTGTCCATCATAATGGCTTTGAACTCTTGGCAGGGTGTATTTGAAGGCAGATTGGTTTGTTAATGCTATTGTGCTTATTGAATTCAGGGATTTGTGTAAGTTCTTAATATAATTGACTTCTGTTTACTAGACAGCACAAACCAGACATGGCAATAAGGACTGGGTTCTAGTTCAAACTGCATTAATAATAAACTTCTGCTCAAATGTTCTCACTCCAGTGGGGATTATTGTATTGGGGGGTGGAGAAAATGCTAAACCATGGCTTGTGTGAAGTACATATGGCCAGTTGTGCATTTTGAGAATTAATGGAGAACGTTTGGTGGGGTAATTGGAGACAATACAGTGCACACACATCAGAGCTTTAATTAAATGCACTCCTAGTTTATGGCAGACAGCAGCACAGGTACTGAAGCACGAGACAGCTTTGAAGCAGAGGGCTGTGCCCTGTGCCAAAGGAGTGCTCTGTGAGCTGAGGTTGTGTGGGGAGCACAGCTCTGGAGAGCAGAGTTCTGCCGGCAATTGTCACTTAAAATTACACATTCAGACCAGGGCTTCGTTGCACTTGTAAAGGCAAAGTTATGTGCAAGACATTGACTTTTGCAGAGGTTTGTTCCTATGTGGAATGGCCACATTTGGCCTAAACATTTTTGCTATTTGAGTGGTTTGTTTCAGCCGTCGTGCTGGAAGTGCCTGGCCACACCAGCTGCTGCAGCAGCTGCCATCCTGCTTCTCTCTGTTACCCACTTGGTTCCAGGGGCGACTTCTGGTCTGCATTCCCTGGGCTAGGTAGAGAATTTGGGTCTATTTCAAGTGGAAATCTATAATTAGGAGCTAAGATCACAGTTTGACTGGTTTTAACCTCCACATTTGAAGAGATGGTTAGTGTAAAACAGATGCGTAGCAATTCTTCCTCCCTGGGCATTTGGACCTGTTTATACAGAATATTTATTTTTGAGTGAGGCAGAAGTTTTACTGGAAAAGATGTTTATGAAATGAGATTTTAATGCAAAAAGCTTCACTCTGTGGTTTGCGTTTAAATCCATCTCATAAATCCTAAGGCAGAGTCCCAAGAAGGTATCTGGATACTTCAGCTGTGGATATGTTGGTGTTTATGGGCAGAAAAGTTTCTGGAACAAAGGAAGAAGATGAGTTTGCTGAATTGTTCTGTGAGTAGGTGTGACTTCAAGGGAACCAGCTTTACATTGCATTTTTCTTGAAGAGGGAAATGAATTATATGGATCCAGAGAAAAGCAGGCAAGTGAGAGAAGGATGATTTGGCTGAGGAATTTCATGAAGAACCACTCATGCAAATACTTCACTGTTGCAACAAATAAAATAAAGTATCGATTCTTCATTAATCTCAATTTGAATTCAGGCTGTGCTGACTACCTGGAGTTTTAGTGCTGCTCTCCCACAGCCCTGCCTTAAAACCTCCCTGCTTCCCAAAGAACAGAGCCCTTGCATTGTCATGGCCAAGCTGAGTGCCTTTATCACCCTGTGCTGACTAGAATGTTAAGCTGGGCGTGTTTTTGTTGCTGTATTTGTAATACTCATGCTGCCTTTCCACAATGTAGAAGAAAAGAAATTTATTCAGTGTACCCATGTGTTCATGCTATGGAAAAATCTTTAAAGATGTAACAGCACAAACTTATTAAATTGTCATACTTCTCTTTGTGTCCAAAACAAATTTTTAACAGGATTAATATAATTCTGATTGGTTCTCATGTGTGTACTATCCAGTTGTTAGGGCCTGTTTTCAATTTCATGTCTTTATATTACACTGTTGAAAGTCCATTCTGAAAGAGTGATGAAAATAATTCTGATTTCAGAGAATGCTCATTGTAAAACAGCTTCTCAAGCAATTGCTCTGTTCTGCTGGGAGGATCTTCTTCTATTTTAGAATGTTGCATGCAGTTTGGGTTTGGCATTTGCATTATTTAGAAACATGTTTCATTTCTTTGTTCCAAACTAAATCTGCAGCAAACCAGTTTGAACATTTGGGTGATTTCTGGAAGCATATGTTCCCATTATCTTCATATTTTAGTTCTAAAAATGCACAGGGACACTTGACTGCTTGAAACTGGGGGGTTTCTGGGGTGAGAGGCAGCACTGAATCGTTGCTTGCATGTGATGATATTGTTATAAACTTCCTTTTTATATGCACAAAGTCTTAAAGATAAGGTTCTGGGCCTCAGGAGGAAAGGGACTTTCTGCTTCTCTGGTTATCAAATGTCTGTCTTTCATAGCATAAATTCTCTGGCAGATAAATTCTTGTGCCTCTGCATCCACACCAGCAGCTCCTCTGGTCATTTTGCCATTAGTCAGTGGAACAGATAAATCCATACTCATGGAAAAGCTTGGGGTTTGCTCCTTACTGGAATTCAGGTCTTTTTAAGATTTCCATTTTAAGCTCAAATGTTGAAGTTCTCTTATTTTCAAAATATTGTCTTTGTTGTGTTTTTTTTTGTTTGTTTGGTTTGGTTGGGTTTTTTTTCTTTGCTAATAGTTTGGCAAGATTTGAAGGAAAAGGAAGGTGTGAATATAAAAATGAAAAATAAAGAATGACAGTAGATAGTCAAACATCATGACTAATATGTTATTGTTTTAAAATTTTAAAATATGGTAGTGGATTTAAGGTACTGGTGCTAATTACAGCCTTTGTGATTAGAAGTAATAACTGAAAGTGTAAAGTGAGAGCCAGGGAAGAAAAGACCTGCCAGGCTTGTGCTGCTGAAATGCCTGGAGAGGAAATGTTTTGCTTTGGTCATGGCTAACCACCCAACTGGAGAGGGAGAGAGGAGACTGAGCTTCTTCTTATGAGGTTGTTCTTGCAAGGAACTCATCCTGAATTGTGGGAAATGACTGTAAAATCAGGACCTTTTCCTAGCAACAGCAGCTCCTCCCCTTTTTGTTAGCCTGGATTTTTTTAATAGTATTATAAGCTGAGGTTTATGCAGGAAGAAATTTTCAGTTTCTAACAAAATGCTAATTCAGTCAGTGCTGGCAACTGTTTTAAAAAGTTATTTAGTTGTAGAAAGTCTTTCAATGGCTCTATTTTAAATTTTTGTTCATGCAAAATCATATTAGTAATACTAATTATTTTTAAATATTTCATTTTCATTCTTCAGCTGTTCCATTCTCTGCTTCTTTGTAAAATTCTTGCAAGCAATCTTTCACTTTTTCTGGCTTGGCAGATAATGAATGTCTATTTTCTGCTGAAACAGGAGTGCAATAAAACAGTTGGACTTATAGGTTAATTTCAGCTGTTTTGTGTTCTCCTAATAACACACAATTAGAATATTCAACAGATTGCTGGGCTCACTAGTAATATGCAGTTGCACATTGCAGGGAGATAAACCAAATTAATCCACTAGAAATTTTTTTGAAACAATGAAATTATCAGTAATTGTACTGGACATGTCTGGTAGGTAGCAGATGCCTCAAATTGGAGACCTTTATAGAGAAGCAGTTCCTAATTCCAGTTGGGATTTTAAATTAACATTTCTTTAATATAATATATATGTATGTGTATATAGTAAAAGCATAAGTAATGGTAATTAACTGTATTACAGTGTCCATTTTTGTAGTGTGCTTAATGTCCTTACTGTGTCAGCATCAGAGAGAGGCAGTGTGTGCAGGGTGTGGAGGGGGAGCAGGGCTGCAGAGGTGTCTCAGCTTCCC
Organism: Melozone crissalis; assembly: GCF_028551555.1. Lineage (NCBI taxonomy): Eukaryota > Metazoa > Chordata > Aves > Passeriformes > Passerellidae > Melozone > Melozone crissalis. The sequence continues at coordinate 20,608,073 of NW_026535807.1, read as the reverse complement.
CCTCAGTGCAGGGAGACTTCTCCTGCTTCTCACTGCAAGCCTGGAGCAGAGCCCTTGACATTTTTGTGTGCTGGCAGTTTCAGTGAGTGCACAGATAAAAGCCACCCCTGTAACCCTGCAGTGACTGCTCTTGTTCTGAGCCTGGGTTACAGAATTGGGTTGGAGAAGCCCTCCCAGCACTGAGCCCAGCCATTCCCCAGCAGTGCCAAGGCCACCCCTGCCCCGTGTCCCCAGGTGCCACATCCACAGGGATTTTAAACTGTCCCACCCAGGGACAGAGCACATGTGCAGAGCAGCCAGTTTCTCCAGGAGAAGGCTGGCAGGAGCAGTGGCAGGGCTTTGCTGAGGTCCCAGCAGGTGACAGCCACAGCCTGTCCTCACCCTGAAGCAGCTCACCCTGTCCCAGGAGGAGAGCAGGTCGGTCAGGCAGGACTGCCTTTCCCAGCCCCAGGCTGGCCAGACCTGCTCCCCAGTTGTGCTGACACTCAGGGTGACCTGCCCTGTGACCTGCCCAGCACTGAGGTCAGGCTGGCACATCTGGAGGTCCCCAAACTGCCCTTGCACCCTTCTTGCAGAGGGTGTTGCGTGTTTGATAACCTGCAGTGGCCCAGGCCTGCGGGGAGCTGGCTCAGTGAGCCCTGCTGCCAGCTCTGTGCTGCTCCCTCCGTGCAGCAAGCCAACTTGCCATCCTTGCAGCTTCACACAAGTCATACTTGTTGACATGTTTTTCTTCTCTAAACATATGTAAAGTAGAAGAAGTAGAAAGCAAGCTGCTTTTCTTGGCCAGTGAAGTTTCACTTTAATGAAATAATTCATATGGAGCTTCAGCTGCTCCTGGGAGGCCGGGAAGAGCTGAATGGGGGAAAGCCTTCAAGCCTGTGCACGTGTGTTTGCTTGGAAGAGCTCTTGTTGTGCCTGTTGTAAATGTAATTATTTCCATGCTTCAAAGGTCAGGTGGCAGGGAATAGGCCCATGAGCAAAATGAGAGTGAGCATTACAGTCAGTCAAGCATCACATTTATACCTGGAAAAAGTACAAAAGGCAAACTAAAAATTAAGAAGAAACCCTTAACTTTAGTCAGAACTCTGGGCAGATATCCTCCCAATTTGTTGTGATTAGGGCAGTGCCCTTTTTGTTGAGGAAAAGGTTAAGGGATCCATGGAAGGTAGTGTTATTAAAATGTCAACAGGAGGTTATAATCAGCATGGAAGGGATATTAAATAGTTCACAATGCAAGGGTAAGGAAGGCAGAAAACGTCAACAGAACCGAAGAAGATAATTCCAGCCTTCCTGTTAAAAACAAATTTGCCATGCTTATATGGAAAGTACTCACAAATAAACTTGCAGCTAGGATGTGCTGTCCAAAATAGCACAGCTCACAGCTGGCAGAGCAGAGGAAGGAATTTCAGTGTTTAAAAGAGAATGTGAAGCAGCTCAGTATCATACCGTGTCTTTAATGGATGCTTCAGAGAGAATGACCTGTTTGTTTTTAGCGGGTGCTTACACAGTTTCAATGTCACTGCAGAACTCTGCATAGTTTATCATTTTTAAGTTGAAAGCCAGCTGTATCACGGAGGGAAAGGGATTAGTTTCCTGTCAGCTTCCTTTTTGGAAAAAGCAATGTGTGCACACTTCAAATATTTCCAGCCTGGGTTAAGTATGTTTGAAAATACCTTTTGGTTGGAGTCATATTTTGATGGGCAAAGAGAGAGGACTTGCTTTCAGTTTTACATGTTTATAGAAGCATTTTAAGAAGTCTAAGGGGCTTTTTTTTTCTCCTTCCCTTTAAAAAGTACAAACTGTTCAAGCTGAGAGAGTTTGGCCGGGGTTAACCCTCAGCTCTTCAGTCGGTGGAGAACATTCTTTCAGAAATTGCTCTGTACTTTTTGAAGGGACAGCTGAGAGACAACAGGAGAGCTTTGGTTTTTAAGTACAGATGAATGAAGGAAAAAAATACAGGGCGTGGTGGGAATGTGGAGTTTTAATTCTTTGGAGTTTGGATGTGCTGTTCCTAAAACAAAAGGTAGGGGAAGTGCTGCTTGTATTGGTGCATGTGTGAAGTGTTTGCTGAGTCTTTTCAGGAATTAAAAAAAAATAAATCGTTTTTCTGTCAATGTTCTGTGTACACAGGATGAGACAGACAGTAAATATTGGTGTGAAACATGAAAAGATGGAAGAGTGAAAGTGCATGTATTGCAATGTGAGCGTGCCCTCCTGCAAATACAACCCAAATACAAGTTGCTGTTAGTCATCAGTACTTCAGAATACACCTAGGGCTCGGTTTTACAATGTTTCTTATTGTGTGCATCCCTTTTAATAGAAAAGGTGTTTTTCCTTTCCTTTATTCCTTAGCAATAACAGCATTTGTGTGAAAACAAAGTAGTCTCTTTGCTAGATGGGTGCTATCGAGCTTTCTTCATGTGAAACCATGTTGCTTTCTTTAGCTAGAAACACCATCCCTTGGGATGCTTTTACTCCAAAACCTACCAAAAGTATCCCATGGGAGCAATCTTTCACTAGCAGGGAAATAAATGAGATTTCTCTTGCAAATTCTTTTCCCAACTTTAGTTTTTAGAAACATCATAGCTCTCAAGATCCATTAAATCCCTATCTCCATGAGAGTAATCCTTTTATGTCAAATTGTAATATAAGGGTAAGAGAATATTGCTTTAATTGGTCAAAGCAAAGAGAGGCATAAATAAGCATCTGTCATTTTGAATGGAGAAGCTTGGAAATAAGCAGTCTTTTAAGAAATTAGAAGTTTGCATTCATTTTACAGAGTAGTTCCTGAGTGACTTACTCAGGATATTATTAGAAATTAGTGTATAAAGTTAAATAATGCTTGAAACCTCCATTCCCCTGTTTGACTCATGCTCTAAAGATGTCACGGGCATGACAGATTGAGACTTGCAAAAACTACAGCACAAACTGCAGCACAAACTGAGGCGTTTGTCATGAAAGCCACGTTACTTGAAACACCTGCATGCCAACAGCAAAACTTGCTGGATGCCTACACAAAATGAAACTAAAGCAGAACTGTGCTGTTTGCTGTGCAGAATTTCGGTGTGCTGTGCTCACCCGCGGCTTTTGCTGTCTCTCTTTCGTTGTGCAGCGTTGAGGGGGAGGCTCCCAGCAGCGAGACCGGCACGTCCCTGGATAGCCCGTCCGGATACCCGCAGGGCCCTATAACGCACAGCTCCGCCCTGAGCCCCGAGCACTACGAGCACCCCTACGGGCTCTACTCCATCGCGCCGGGCCAGCAGCGAGCCCGCCGGCCCAAGCTGCAGCACTCCACCTCCATCCTGCGCAAACAGGCCGAGGAGGAGGCCATCAAACGGTCCCGGTCGCTTTCCGAGAGCTATGAACTCTCCTCAGACCTACAGGATAAGCAGGTATTTGTGCTCTGCTACCTCGTGTGTGTCTGTGAATTGGGAGAAGTCTTTTCTAGCATGACTTCACTTGGGACTTGTAACTCTGTTATTCTTTGTCCCATACGCCTTCCCCACCTCCTAGAGAAAAGTGTAAAAGATATCAACAGTTTAATTAACATTTAGTAGTTTTAACAGTTAATACTGTTAAAAGTAAAAACAGTTCTTGGAACTGAGATTGTATGCTCCAGGAGTGTACTAGAATGTAATCATGCAAAATGTTTTTCTAAGAAAATGAGTCATTTTGAAACCCAGGTGTTTTTGTTGTCACAGAAAGGAAGGAAGAACTTATTGCAACTGATATTCTCTTACATCTGTGAGGTGAATTAATATACTTTTGTATTTTATGGGGGAATTTGCAGATGACTATTCAGTTCATCATTGGAGTTTTGAGTTTTTACTTTCAAAACCAATACATATAAAGTCTATTAAAGAGGTTAGGAGAGTGAAATGCTTTTGTGAGACGTTCCCCTTGTCCCGAGCTGCACGAGGTGACGAGGGGTGCGTGTGTTCCCTGGCAGGTGGAGATGCTGGAACGGAAGTATGGGGGCCGTCTGATCACCAGACATGCTGCCCGCACCATCCAGACCGCCTTCCGCCAGTATCAGATGAACAAGAACTTCGAGCGCCTGCGCAGTTCTATGTCCGAGAACCGCATGTCAAGGCGCATCGTCCTGTCCAATATGAGAATGCAGTTTTCCTTTGAAGGACCTGAGAAAGTCCACAGCTCCTACTTCGAGGGGAAGCAAGTTTCTGTTACAAATGATGGGTCAAAGCTGGGCTCCCTGGTACCGTCGGAGTGCAACGAGCTCGGGGAGACGGCGACCATGAAGTCCCCGGCGGCGTCCACTGATTTCACCGATGCTATAACAGAACTGGAGGATGCTTTTTCCAGGCAGGTGAAATCCCTGGCGGAATCCATCGACGACGCGCTGAACTGCCGCAGCCTGCACGCGGATGAAATCCAGAGCGCGGAGCAGGTCAGGAGCCGGGAGATGGAGAGGGAGAGCTGTGCCCCGAGCAAAGCAGCGATGCACAACGTGGATCACAGGAAGCTGGACGAGATGACGGCGTCCTACAGCGATGTCACGTTGTACATCGACGAGGAGGAGCTGTCCCCGCCCCTGCCGCTCTCACAGTCCGTGGACAGGCCGTCCAGCACGGAGTCGGACTTGAGGCTCCGCTCCGTGAACTCTTCCCAGGAGTACTGGTCCATGACCCACAAAGACGATAAGTTAGACACTGATACGAGCTGCAGGAGTACCCCATCACTGGAATGCCAGGAGCAGAGGATGAGGATGGATCACCTCCCCCTGCTCACCATCGAGCCGCCCAGTGACAGTTCCGTGGACTTGAGCGACCGCTCGGAGAGGGGCTCATTAAAGAGACAGAATGCGTACGACCGAGGCATCCCCAGCCAGCAAGGCAGCCCCAAACATATCCCTCACAGCATTCCTGCCAAGATCATCACCCGGGAGGAGCAGGAGGCCAGGCACAGGGCTAGGCCCATAGACAGTCACTTGGCCATCAATGGCACAGCAAACAGGCAAAGCAAATCAGAGTCTGATTACTCTGATGGAGACAACGACAGCATCAACAGCACTTCCAACTCCAATGATACAATAAATTGCAGCTCAGAATCCTCTTCTAGGGACAGCCTAAGGGAGCAAACCTTGAGCAAACAAACCTACCACAAAGAGACTCGAAACAGCTGGGATTCCCCTGCCTTCAGTAACGATGTTATCAGGAAACGCCATTATAGGATTGGGCTGAATCTTTTTAACAAGTAAGTACAGCAGTTCCTGCCTTCCTCTCAGTGTCACTGAGAATGAGCCAGGAATATTCTTCTTGTAAAAGGTAAGGTAAGGCTGGTGTCTGATACTGACCTTTCAGTGAATAAACAAGGTGCTTGTGGTGACTGTTCATGTTCAAGTTTAAGTTGATGTCTTTATAGTTTAACACTTCAGGAGAAAAAGAAAAAATGTAATTATGAGTGTAGGAATGGTAGTAAATTATTGAAGATTAATCCAACTCCCTTTTTGGGGAAAAATATGGTGGCTTGATCCTGATCCATTTTTTGGTGTTATGTTATAAAAAATTCAGATTTCTTCCTGCCCTAATCATGTAGGTGGTGTAAAACTCATTGGATAGGAACTAGAAACAACATGCAGCATATGATGAGTTTGCTGTTTAACACTGGCAGGGCCTGGAATTTGTTCAGTAGATTTCATTAAAACTGTGATGCTAAAAGCCAATGCACTGAATATTTTTTTATACTAAATGAATATTTATCGTTTATCACAGAACTATCACAAAATTTGTATTTTTGCCTATGACTAATAGTTTTCCTATGTTTTCTCTGTGGCTTGAGTGATTTCAGGCCTCCTTTTCAGGTAGCAGTGCTTTGATGTGTTTGGATTGATAGGTTGGTGGTTCCTCGTGTATTTGTTCTAACATTGTAGTAAGTTAAAGCTTTTTGCTGCCATTCCATGAGCTGTGCATTACAGCCCCAAGTTTGGCTGTAAACACTTCCAGGTTTAGTTTTTAATCTGTGTGAAAATGCCTTTATGCGAGCTTCCAGCCAATTGGAATTATGCAAATCATAGGATCCCTGCTTGTGAAGTTGAATGGGTAGGAAAATACATCAATTAGCTCTTTTTTAGAAAATTGGAAAATAACATCCTTGGCAGGGCAGGTGGGGAGGAAGGTGTTGGTGCTGTTGGCTGACATTTAACACTTGGTGTTTGCCTGGGTTTTGCACAGCAATTGAGCCCCGAGCAGTCAATGCTCAGTGAGCCTCAGGCTTGGTGAAAGTCTTTTGAGGCAGCTGCAGGAGGGTGTAGGGAAAAAGTGAATGGAAAAAGTGCCCAGGCAGCATGCAGGGGTGAATGAGAGCATTGAAGCTGTCAGGTGCTGCTAGTGACACGTCAGTGGGAGGCTGAAAGTGAAAAGTAAACATCAGGAACAGACAAGAATAGAGGCAGTTGTTTGAAACAGATCAAAGTGACCTTGCTGCACAGATTTGCACAAAGATAAACCTGTTTTCTGCATTGTTCTGAGGTGATGAGCAGCTCCTCAGCAGTGAGTGCTGCAGGACGGGACTCTGCAGAACTCCAGGCAGCACCTCTGAGCGCATCTTTTGCTCTGTGTGATTTCCTTTTCTCCACTGCATTTTATCTCCAGCATTGAAAGCAAAGTGAAGATTGTCATTACTTTCTGCTAAGTCAGTGTGATTCTATTGATTCCTCAGACAGTCCCCAAATATCCCACATATCCCACATGTCTTGGGCTTTGATTGAGGCCCTTCAAGGATTGTGACATTTTCCTTAATGTGCAGTGTCAGGTATTGAACTGTCATAGAGTGTGGTGGTACATAAATCTGTAAATTCTTTTGAGGAGCTGGAGCTGGAGAACCTTCAAAGCTTTATTCTTGTGAAAGCTCAGGAGTCTCTAGAGAGTGCATCAGGTGGGATTGCAAATTGCATCTGGAGGTGAGTGGTGAGTGCAGTGGCCAGGTCAGTGCAGCAGAGTCACTTCACTGTCCTTTCACCACATTATCTTCACAACAGATTTATGGTCATAAAATGAGGGAGCAGGGGCAGCATTGGCAGCAGCTGCTGGGAGGATGTGTGCTCCACCCAGGAGGAAGCACTGAAAGAAGTGGCTTTGAACTTAGCTACTGCAAGAAGGCAACTTTTTTTTCCAAATGTCTGCATCTACCAGAGGAAATTTTAGGCATGTCTTGTACAAGGAGTTCACGTTAATTTAATCGTGTCTTTGAAATCTTTCTTGCAAATTAAGATCCCAAGCCTTAATTAACAAATGTCCTTTCTTTGTGGTACATGAAGCTTGGCTGAAATGCAAAGAATTAAGAACCTTAAAGAAGTGCATAAATTGTAGCAAATACTTCTGCTTTGTTGAGCAGAAGTGGTAAAAAGGATTAGGATTTTGAAAGCATGGAAAGTCACTATCATCTTAATTGAAATTTCAATTTTTAGCTTTTCTGGCTTTCCTATTTTAATAACAATTTTCAGAAGCCAAAGGAGAGTTTTCTTATCAGAGGCCCTTTGTTAGGATAGGCAGTTATGGGTGGGGTAAAAGTTGAGCACAGCTGGTGGTCAGTTCACTTAATCACTGATAGATGCAAAACATCAGGAGCACAAAGCTCCCAGGAGAATGGACAACACAGAACATTGGGAAAAATTATAGGTAATTGAAAATCACTTTTCTGGGAGTTCTATGGGAAGGTGTCCCTACCCATGGCAGAGGGTTTGGAAGAAGTCATCTTTAGGATTCCTCCCAGCCCAAACCATTCTGTGGCTCTGTGATCATCACTTGATCACGGAATTTTTTTCATATTGTAACTTGCCCTTCAATTTAGAACCTGAGTGTTCATTAAAGAAGTGCACTTGCACTTTTCAAAGGCGTTTTGTAGCAGCCCCTAAGCTAGAAGGTAAAGTATCCCCCAAAATGGAATGATTTCTGCCGAAGGAATGGCAAGTGAGTACCAGCTTCTGTGCCCTGCCGTGGCTGTGAATGGCAGCAGTGATTCCCCCTGGCAGTGTGTGTTCCATTCATTCCTCCCCAAAGGAAGGGCTGCAGGTGCATGCCCAGAGTGCAGCAGCTCCCAGGGAGCCTTGGGCAGGCCAGCTGTGTTGAATTGGGCATTTTCTTCAGTGGAGCTGGAAAGAGATGTGGACTGGGAGAAATGCACTAGAAACCATTCCTCCCTCACAGGCAGAAGGAAAACACTACCTAGAAAGGTTTATTTTGCAGGCTGCAAATCCTGCCAATGCAAATCCAGCCTTCGAGACTGGTTTGCTTATAAACAAGGCTTCAAGAGGCCTTTTGACTGCTGCTTTAAAAACAAAAACAAGGAGAAAAAAAAAGAAAAAAGAGCTGTGATTTCATTCTCCTGTTTGTTTTCACTGCAGGCTGGAAATACCAGGTTTACCAGTTATTGCACCCCATTCTGGTAGGATTTTCAGGTTCCATCCTGCTACTGATGCACTGATGGTTCTGAGAGATTAATGACAAGTGTTTAACCTCAGCAGTGTGAGATGTGTCCTGCCCGTGGGTCAGCAGTGCAGGGCTGGCATTCTGTGCACGGGGATTGCCACAGAGCCTGGTGCCACCAGGGGGGTGACAGGGGTTTGTGGCTGCCGGGTGTGTTTGTTGCTAACACTGTTGTTGTTGTCACTGTGTCCCCTGGCCGTGGTGACACACCGGGCAGGGCCATGGCAGGGACAGGGACAGGGACAGGGCAGTGCCTGCTCAGCACTCCTGGGCACAGGGCACAAACACCTTCTGTGTCAGCAAAACGAGGACAACATCTGAGTGGTTTGAAAACTTATTGCAGCCGTGCCTGGTGTTGCAGAAGATGGGAGATAAGGGTTGGCGTTGCTCAGACTCAGTTTTTAATCGAGCAGAGCCCGGAGTCATGTTTAGTGTCTCCTTTGGGATATCAGCTGTTGGCAGGCACTGTAAATGGTCCTCCCATCTGGCAGGGCTCCTGTGGCATTGTGTTCCTTGCCATGGGAGCCAGTCTTGCTGGTGCTGATTGCTGACATTGCTGGTGAGGAGAGGCAGCAAAGTGCAGCTCTGGGGCTGTTTCACTGCTCTGAGCTTGATGCCAGGGCATAGTTTAGGCTTTTCAGCCGAATCCTACATGTACTTCTTGGGGATACATGAACGTGACACCACTTTACAGTGCTAGAACAGAGCCTGGGCCAGCAATAATTTTACAATAAATTTTCCCAGATTGCTTGCACCCTCCACCTCCCTTCTTTTGTCCTCTTTTCCTCTCTGGAAAGGGCAGTGGCAGATGGAGAACTGTTCCCCACGTGTCCTCAGTGCATTACAATGCTCTGTGCTGAAGGGTTTGCTGTAGCTTCTTTTATAAAAGGCCATTATCAAGGTTCCTGCTATTCCTAAGTTCTCCTGAAGGATTTATTGACAGACACAAAAAGGCTTCAGTATCTGTTTGCAATATGCAATGATGTATCATTGTTAGCCCTGAAAGCCCTACTGGCTTCCTCTATTGCTCAATGGGGTGATTTTATTCCAATTTAAAACCCACTGTTGATATGAATTGGATACTAATTCCAGGAGCAGACTTTCTCCATTTCTGGATTCCCCAGAATATTAATTTAAGAAGGGGTTTTTTTATTTTACTAAGCAGATATGAGTGGAATTTGCTGAGTGCTGGTGGGATTATACCAAAGACAATATTACAAATTACAGTTTCTAGATAAATTCTTGTTGGAAATCTGAGGCACACAATAATAATATTGAGAGAAGGCACATTTTTCATTTTCCATGAAAGCAGCTTTAGCTGTTCAACAGAGGTATAAGGTTTCCATCATTTTCCATCTCCAGGTAGAGACTGAAGGTAATTTGGATTCCTGCATACTGTCACATTCAGAAAGTGCTGCAAGCTTGGTTTCTATTTGATATCCTTAAAAGTTTCCAGATGTTGCTTACTTGATTTGTAAAAAACAGTTTTGCAAGTAGTAATTAATTTAACTCCTGTAATAAGTGCACTAATCTGGTGTTCTCAATTTACACCCATCATGCTCATAATGAATTTCAGTTAAGATGCTGAACATATTTCTGTATTGCTTAGAGTCAGTCTCATACAGTATCTGGTCTCTAAACATGTGCTTTTGGACCATCCTCCTTTCAATGTGAATTTGGAAGCTTATTGGAAACATTTCTATTGATTCTGAACTTTGTAAATACAGATTGAGTAGGAGGAAGAATGTGTAAATCAAACTGAGTTCATTCTCCTCACCTTTGAACCAATTCTTTTATTTTGCCAGCTGATCCCTAATATCTTCAATGATTTTTTTGAATGATTTGATAGAAAGAGGAAGGGGGAGAGAAGAGGCTTGGCCAGGATTTCACAACAGAGCCATTTGCTGTCCTCGTGTGTGTGCTAAGAGGGACTTTACTGTTGTTGCAACATCTGGACTGCAGATTATTCAGGCGCAGTCGCTTCCAACAAAAATTAAAATCAAAGCGCTCCATGTAACTTGTCCTCTAACATGCCGAGGAGTTGGTAAGAGGAGAAGAATGTTCTTAGTATGACTCTCATTATTTCTAAAAACATTTAGCCCTAAGTGAGAACACCCAAAGAAAAAAAAGCTTTGTGTGTTTTGCTTTGTTCTGTGCATGTTTTATCTTTTCTCCCGGAGGAGCCATTTTTCCTCCTTTCTTTTCCAAAACAAGTGCTTGGATTAGCATAAATTATATCCCATCCAAACCAGCTGAAATGTAGAACCAATAGTAAATTGAAGCACTGGGTTCAAATATGGGCATGGGGATTCCTTTTATTGCCATTAAAAGGCAATATAAACTGTCCCAAATGTTGGAAGCAAATGTGGCTTTGCTGGAAGCAGCAATAGCTGAGTGTGAGTGGCCCTGGATCCCTGCAAGAGCCATTACCTCATCCCTGCCTCCAGCTCCTGCTGCCCTTAAACATTCCAGGCACACTCCTGCCTCCCTGCTACGTGCCAGGAATGGGAGCTGAGCTCTGACAATGCCTGCGTGCCTGCTGTTGGAAAATGAGCCCATGAATGGAGGAATTTTGCTGGCTGAGCAGCTCCAGGTGCCTGAATTGGAATTCCTTCTGCCCAAACATCTCCAGTGGTCAAATGCTGAGGGTGACAGATGTGACCAGCTGCCTTTGCAGGAATGCAGGGGACAGCTGGAATAGGGACATGGGAAGGCTGTGTGGGAAAAAGAGTTGAGGAAAAGGGAAGGTCCCATCAATGCTTTCTTGTGTAACAGTTCATATCTACCAACTGGATTGGGGATTTGTGGGTTGTAATTGGCAAATCAGAAGATGTTTAAACTGTATTGCACAAAAGGTGTCCCTTTCAAAGGGAATGTGACTGTCAGAGTTTCCCATTTTTACTCAGCAGAGTTGCAGGACTTGAAGCTGAAGTTCTTCTGTTTGGTGTAAGTGTGGTGAGGGTGTGGAAAGAGGATTTAGGGCAGGGACACGAGAAGACATAAAGACAGGGACTGTTCCTTAATTTAAAGGACACAGTCATCCTAAAGTGTTGTTCCTGACAACACTTGCATAAACATGAGGGCTACACTCAGCCCTGGCACACAGCTCTGAGAGAGGCAGCCAGTTTTCCATATGTCTTGTCCCAAAGTGGAATGTGCTTTGCTCTGCTGGCAGCTACAAACTCCTGCCCCTGCTCTGTGAGAAATGCAGCAGGGTCAGAGGAGGTGAGAACAACCTCACAGATTGTTTTGGTTGGGTAATTTAACTAAAATGTTTCCTTCTTACTGCCTTCTTTCTTGTGAGGAAGGAAGGAGTGGGGGGACAAAGCAGCAGGCTGCCCACTGCCAAGGGAGGAATCATGAGGAGGTAGGAAACGCTCTGGCAGGATGACTCGGGGCTGTTTGCACTAGCAAGGACATGTCCAGCTACTGCATTGGAGTGCTTGGGGTGTGCCTCTGTGCCTCTCCACTGTGCTGCCTGCTCTGTTCCTCAGCAATGATGCTTCTTACACAGGAAAATCCTTTTTCTGAAACACCTTTAAACTCCATTTCCCCTCCTTTATTAGAATGAGCCAGACTTTCTGCTCAGGGGCATTTAGGTGCCTTTGGTACACTTTTTGCTCTTTGATACACTTTTTACCCTTCTATAATCAGCTCTGATTCAGGCAATAACTTTTCAGACCAACCTAAGCATCCAGCAGCAGTGATAATGTTCAATGTATCATTTCCTGGCACCTTGTTAGGAAATGATGCCATAAAGAAACTGGTTGGCCAGGCAGAAAGTCATGGTAGAACCACGTAGTTCAGTTGCCCAGTTTCATGAAAATATACATCAACAGAGTTTCCTCTCTTTATTTTGCTCCCTCACCAAGCAGAACCAGGCACTGAGATCACTTCCTGGTGAATTCTTTCCTTAGTGGCATGAGTGGAAATTAACTTTTTGTGAACAGAGGTTACTCCAGGTAATTTGGTGCGATTGCAAGTGTGCCCTGACCTTTCCATCTGTGGTTGGAGGTCTTCAATGAACTTCAGAGAATTAATATCCTAATGTGGGAGAAATCATCCCCACTGGGGCCAAACTGTGGTGCTCCTGCCCAAATTATGGGAATAGCAATCTTCCTGTTTCCATGAGATGCAGAAGGGAGAAATGTGCTCTTTCCTGGCTTATTTTCCTCACCCAGGGATTTTTTCTTGTAATTACCAGAAGATGCAATTTACAGCCAGTTTTTCTTTCTCTTCATTGAATAGTTGTGCAATTGAGAAAAGTACAGCTCAGGGTTCCCACTCAGTTTCTCTCATTTTCCTCCTCTCAATCCCCTTTTGCCTCACTGTGGAGTGAACTCTGACAAGTTGTTTTGGCACTAGTTTGGGCAGTATTTTAAGGATATTGGTTTTTTCCTTCTTAGCCAGAAGGTTTAAAATAAACCTAGGGATTCTCTTGGCTTCACTGCAGCAGCAGTGGGCTCTTCAGCAAAAGCAAAGCAAAAAGTACAACCATAGAAACAAAACCGAGCTGTGTGCCAGACTAAGGAGAATGTTCAACTTGCTTGTTATTGCCAGCCTGGTTATTTAAAAATATTTAATTTCTTCAATGATTCTAAGAAAAGTCTTAGGTTCTTGCATTAAAAAAGCCATCCCTGTTTTTTAGTGTTGAAGTAATGCTTATTTTTGTGACAACTGTAAATATTTTCAAAATGAGATCGCTGGTATCAAAGGCAAGCGAGATTATTATTATTATTATTATTATTATTCTTTTTTTACAGAGGGCTGGCATCATAGCTGCATTAAACACTCCACCTCTGACATGAAAAGATTTCTTTGGCAGCTGTATGTTTGTGAAGTGTTCCTGTTTGCAGTGGGTTTCTAACAGCCTCTAGGAAATGTTTGTACTTCTGGTTTGCTCCTTTTCAAATTGTCTCAGTTTCCCTGTAGCAGAGACAAGGAACCAACAAACACAGGTGTGCCTTCAGAAATCCTGGAGTTACAGAAGTTTCAGCAAGCTTTCACTCTCAGCCAGGCTGGCTTTGCCCCCTTGCCTCAGTCAGCTGTCAGAGCAGTGTGCTTGTGGTTATTTACACTGTTCATAAATCCCTGCTTTAATTCAGATGGTACTTCTGGCATTGCTGGCTATTGGAAATGGCCCATGCTCGTTTGTTAATTAATCTCTCATTTTACAGCTCTCTTACTGGCTGAGCTGTAAAAGGAAATACAAAGATTTCATGTGGTTTAGGGTGTTTGTAAGCTTTACATATTCAGCTTGTCAGGAATGGGCAAGGCTTTACCCACCTTAGTGCTGTGGTTTTGTGGCAGGGTTCTGTTGCAGGCAGTGCTTGTTACTCCTTCTCTCCTTCTCTTGGCTGCTGTGGACATAGGCACTTGATCCACACTGTGGCTTGGATACTACGGTGATGGTGCAGCTGTGGGGAGTGCTTGACTGGATTAAAAAAATAATAATAAAAACCAAGCCAAACCAAACCACCAAACCATGCTGAAAAAAAAAAAGAAAAAAAAAAAAAAGGCAACAACAAAAAGAAAAGAAACAAAAAAGAAACCCAAACCCAAAACACCTTTTTGACCTCTTTCAGTTTGTCAGAAGCCCCAAACCAGCAACAGGAATGTGAGAAGAGCCTGCAGGCAGTGCCACTGGAATGCTCACCAGCTCAGCACTGGGGCTTACTGGGATTGTCCTGCCCAGCAATGGCTGCACCAGGGCACCCTGTGCTGATCCCTCTTCCCATCCAGAATCCAACTAAAAGCTTTTCCTCCACCAAATTCATTGGTCAGAATCATTGCAGTGTTTTTGTAAAAGCAATATTTCTTGAAAATTTAAGGAGAACAGTTTGGATATGTATAGGAAGTCAATCAGGTTTTACCCTTCTTCCATGGAGGAGCTGTCTCTGCCTCCCTTCTCAGACTCTGAGCCCTTCTGGATCTGGCCAGTACTCTCTAAGAAATGAGCTTTTTAAAATATACTGGCTTGATCTGTTATGTTGAAGTTTGCATTAATCCTTCCATCATTTTATTTCCCTTAGAAATCACTTTAAACTAGCCTAAATGTCTTGTTATTAATCAGTTTCTGGCAAGATCCTTAGTCCTTTGATCAACCTCTGAGAATTTTATGAAAAAATTTTGCACCTCTTCTGGTGTTGATTTTTTCTTCTTCTTTCAGTAGATCCTTGTGATTTTTTTTTTGGTTGGTTGTTTCATTTGGGTTGTTTTGTTGGGTTTTTTTGAGACAGAAGACCTTTTTAAACTTATTTTGGAAGCAACCTTGTAAATATCAAAAGTTCTCTAAATAACTACATCATCAGCTATGCAAGGTGCTCATGTTAGAGGGTTTATTTTGATATTAGTTAATGTATTCAAATCTGAAAATAACTGCTCTGCTTCTGCTGCTTCCTCCATTGCTATTTATAGATTTCTTATCTTGTCTGTTATTGGTCTGTGTAATTAACAAGCCATCAGTGGGAATTTTCCTAATCACAAAAGACTCTTAGTTGTAAGTACAAAACAGCCTCTGCCCAACTCTGAGCAGACAGAAAGGAGGATAACCTGTCCAGGGGCCCTGTCCTGTTCCATCCTGACCCTTGTGTGCCCTCCCTTCTGCATCCAGTCAGACACTTGGCAGAGTCAGGCTTTGGTGAACAGGAAGGTGTGTTTAGTTCAGAACAGCTGGGTTTGCCAGCAGAGAATCCCTGGCTGCTGGTGGTGTTCACACCTGGCCTCCCCACAGCCTGGCAGCTCCCTGGGGGGAAAAAACACCTTGGGAAGGAGCAAACGAGTTTCTGGTGCTTTGCTGGAGATGAGCACCACAACCTTCACATCCTCCTGTGCATTTAGGGAGCAACTCCTTCAGACTTGGTGGTGTTTGAAATTTCTGGTGTTGGAGGTGACTTAAATTTCCATTATCCTGTTAGTTCTTCAGTTTCTCTTACTTTGAAAGGAGACAAAATGCTGCTTATGTTAAAAGCAGAAGGGAAGGCCCCCTTGAGTACATTTTTCTCTGAACCTATTGTTAACTTCACTTTTGAAGTAAATTTTACTTGGAAATACAGCACTTCAGAACACTCTGGAAGAGTCATCATTTTCTGGTAAGTACTTTTCCTGGTGAATAGGATAATGTCCCTCCTGGTGGGAGGTGGGAAGGAGCTTAAACAACAATAAACCCTGAGCCTGCCTGCCTTACCAGTGATTGATCAAACAGGGCAGGAGCAGCCTTCATTCCTGCAGCCTGGGGGTTCAGGTGTTATTTTCATATTATTGCTGCCAGGTTACAGCTTTTGTAACAAACTGGAGTATTTTAAATAATCCTAGACTGCTTTCAAATAATCCCAGACTGCAAAACTCCCTGATATTTCACTCCAGCATGAGGGGAGTGTTGATGGGAAAAGAGCTCTTGGCTTCCAGTGTTTTGTAAATGGATTTTTAACTCTGTTTTGGACACTCACCTAGCCTGGTTTGAAGGGTATTTGAATCAAGTGACTTCATATTACCAAAACAGGGCAAAGCTTCTTAGTAAACCCTGACTTACTTAAAATTATACAACCAGAGAGGGGCTGATGAAAAAGAAATTATTTTATCTTTGTGATGATTTTAAATGTTCAGGCTTATACAGGTGTTAGGAATTGAAATTGGTTTTTGGTACAGTAAGTAATGATCCAGCATTTTCTATCTGTCAGGGAAAGGTGATCTTTGGATTAAGCTGTGGGTTTTGAGTGCTGTTTTCTACCTTGACAGTCACTGGAGAGAAGCTCTCCTGGGTTTGCATCTCTCTGAATTTACTGGACAAGTGCAGCTCACTAACAAGGGGGATGGAGAAAACTGTTCCTGTTTTTGTTGGGTGCTGTGAATTTAAATTTAGAAAGATTAAGGATTCTGAAATACAGTTTAAAAGCATATGAACATAGCAATTACATTACTTACAGAAAAAAGACTTTTTAGGATGAAGGAGATTAGTTTTAGAAGATGACCGTGTGTGTAATCTTATTTCAGATGAAAAGAGCCACAAAGCCTGATGCAAGAAATTGAGATTTGAGAACTCCCTTTTGATTAAATTATATATATTTCTCTGATCTAATTCTTAATAGGGTATTAAGTGTATAATAATGGAATGTAAAAGAGTAGGAGAACTGAATGATGATGTATTTAGCAATGTTATTTGCAATTAAAACCCTGGGGAAGGGTTATGGTTGTGTGATCAACCTTGTATAAAAATAGCACGGTCACCTTGTCCTCTCTGATTGATTTTGCTTGCCTTAAAGGAAATATCTTTTAGGTCATCCAGCAAGCTGCAAACCACCCACTCTTACAGGTGGACATTATAGCATAATTCCATAAAAAAAATAAAGCTGCTGATGGAATAACTGGTTCTGTAAAGATTCTCCTTGAATATTTTTAAAAGCAACGATGGTTTTCTGCTGTGTTGCACTGCTGGATGATGCAGTGCACAGTTTGTGCTCTAAAGGGGATTTTGCAGCACTTGAGAATAAAGCAGCATTTGACTTTATAAGCAATATCTTTTATTGCCAGCTCTGTCCCAACCCTCCTCCTCAGCACACACTTCTTAATAAGTTAAAATAAATTACTTTGGTTTGCTTTGTTTTGGGATGTGAAAGTGGTTGCAGCTAAATCTGGAGCTGTGTAAAGAGATGTAAAACACTGCAGAAACTGGGAAGGTGCTTGTCTGAGGGAGGGCAATCTGGGGCAGTGGATGTATTAAAGGAAGGAACTAAAAGTCTCAATTAGATGAGAGTTGCACCATTTTTAATTGAGTTTTTTTGCTTGACTGGCCATAATTTTCCCCCTTATTTTTTGTTCTCTCAGCTTGCAAGTGACACCATTTCAGATGTTTTTATTCA
Source organism: Melozone crissalis (assembly GCF_028551555.1). Lineage (NCBI taxonomy): Eukaryota > Metazoa > Chordata > Aves > Passeriformes > Passerellidae > Melozone > Melozone crissalis. The sequence goes on along the minus strand of NW_026535807.1, from coordinate 20,590,771 downwards.
TTAAGTTTAACTTTTGCCAGCAGGCAGGGGGAGGCCAGGAGAGCTCCTTGTTTCTTGTTTTTCAGCAGCAGCTTTTCAATTCAGTTTGTGCCTCTCTCCCAGCAACAGGAGCTTTTAGTACTGGTGTTGGGCTTTGTTTCACTGGCAAGGGAGGCTGTTTGCATCCAGAGCATCTCCTTGGAACGGTTCTGGAGCAGGGAATGTGTGAAAACAGGCAAAGATGTGTCTCAAAGCTGTCAGCCCTTAGCAGTGAGCAATGCATTCAGCTGAACATTCCTGCAGCTCCACCAGCCCATCCTGCTGGGACATTGGTTAGCAGTGATTGAATAGATTCACCACCATTGACAGAACTGGCGTGGAATTTGAACCAGATGTGCTCAGGAGGAATGGAAGGGAAGTCAGACTCTTGCACTGTCATTTGTCCCCAGAAAACCCGAGAAGGGAGTGCAGTACCTGATCGAGCGCGGCTTCGTGCCCGACACGCCCGTGGGGGTGGCGCATTTCCTGCTGCAGAGGAAGGGGCTCAGCCGGCAGATGATCGGAGAGTTCCTGGGCAATCGGCAGAAGCAGTTCAACAGGGACGTGCTGGAGTGAGTATTGTGTGGGCAAGGGTGAGCCCTGCCCTCCCTGCTGGCTGCAGGCCACAGAAATGCTGTTTCATTCCCCTCCTTAATTGCGCTAATTGCTTCATTTGGAGGCTGCACATGCACTTCACACCTTGGAATGGGAAAACACCATTTACACCAGGAAGGGGGAAAGGGCTTTTGACGTTCTAACAGAACTTGCAATAATGGGAAGCCTGTGAGCGTTATTGCAGAACTGATAGTAAAGTTTAGGTGAGGATTGGAAAGGGTGTGAGAAATGCCAGGCTCGTTGTTTCATTGTGCTTTTTGCATAAAAGGAAAAATAGTAAAAGCAAGGTGTAAGAATCCCTTGTCAAACAACAAACCAAATAACTATTTAGTGCAATACAACAGCAAGGGGAATAAATAGCTTGCTGTTAATCTACATTAGCTACAGTGTTACTGGAAGAAAAATATGAGCTTCTGCAATTTGTCAGTGTATATCTATACATTTAAGAAAAAGCTTTTAAAAGTGGATGGTGCTTTCTGTGGTTTCTGCATTAAAGTGCTGTTGCTTGCAGTGATTCATGTCTGGTCATTTCAAAACTAAAAGCTAAGCTTAAAGGAAATTTATAAGCCTCTGATTTTAAAGCTGTCTTTAAACAAAGTATTAGAATTATATAGTTCATGTTGCTGATTATATTAAAATGGTTCCCTTTTATTTTTTGTCAGCACTGTATTTTCAGAGCAAGAAAATAATTATTTCTCCATAAATGTTAACTGAAAGTCATGGCAAATGATGGGGAGATGAGAATTACAGTAATAATAGGAGAGTATCCAAACAAGGTTATTTTTTCTCTCTGCAATTAAGAATGTTCCTAGACACAGAGCCATTTAGTACAGATTATTGTGCCTGCTGCAGGCTGTCTGAGATATGATATTTTGAGCAGTATAAACTATTTATTATTGTTGGAGGCATTGTGATAGTTGATTGGCCTGGAAGCACAGAACTAATAATTATTTGTGGCAGTGGTACATCACTTACAATGATCAGACATTTGTCATTCCTGTGGCTCTTCAGTTAAAAAACACAAGGGTCTGCTCACATGTCCACATTCTCATTGATCTGTTATTTTCAACCTCCCTTCACAACTTACCTGCAATTATTGCAATTGCTGCTGGAAGTTTAAAAAACAATTCCAAGAATCTCCGTCAGATAGAAAGTTGAGAAGTTTTTTCTGTTTCAAAATGTTCCCTTTGGTACTGTGTTGTTAGAAATGAAGAGACATGATGTGACTCTGTTTTTGTCCTAGCTGTGTGGTGGATGAGATGGACTTCTCCACAATGGAGCTGGATGAAGCACTCAGGAAATTTCAGGCCCACATCCGTGTCCAAGGAGAAGCCCAGAAGGTGGAGCGGCTCATTGAAGCTTTTAGGTAGGATGTGAAATAAATCCCTCAGTCCCCAGAAACTGCTGCCTTGCAGTCAGACTGCAGAACTGGGGAACCTGGGCTTATCCAAGTTACTTTCCTGATTATTTTCAGTGTCATCATGAGGTACAAGCACTTTCAAATGTCTTGTTTGGGAGGGGAGGTTGCTAAGTATGAAATAGGAAGTTTCATTTGCTGGTGTTGCTCACGTGTGGCATTTGTATTAATAGAACTTTCTCAGAAGTTCTTTCTGGCATCAGTTGAAAAGGTATTCAAGGATTTTTGAACATCTTCAAGAATATATTTGGATTTAGTAGTTTATATGAGTGGAATTAAAAGCCTATATACTTTCTAGAGTGTGTATACTCCTGATTCTTCATTAAATACTTCAACAACAGTGGGAGAAAGAGGAGTCACTTATCAGTACTGACAGAGGTGTATCCAGGGCAGGATAAGTTGGAAATCACCACATGGCAGTAAGCCAAAATCAATGCTGTGTTCTTAGCTGCTATTGGGGTATTAATCACTGAAAAAAGCAGGATACAGAAGTTACTGTAGTAAGTGAAGTTAGAGTTAAGGAGAACCAAACTCCTTGCACGTTCAAGGGCTGCCTCAGGAAAACCTGTGGATGGAAAGCTAAAGCTGTGTCTGGGCAGGGAGCAGCAGCTTGCTGAGGCTCTGGAGTGCAGCAGGTGGGTTATTTGTGCATGTGGGCAGTGCCTCCCAGCCCTGACAGCCTCCCTGGTGTTCCCAGCCAGCGTTACTGCATCTGCAACCCGGGCGTGGTGCGGCAGTTCCGCAACCCCGACACCATCTTCATCCTGGCCTTCGCCATCATCCTGCTCAACACCGACATGTACAGCCCCAACGTCAAACCCGAGCGCAAGATGAAGCTGGAGGACTTCATCAAGAACCTCAGGGGTAAGAGACCCTCAGGGCAAAGCTCCTCAAAGCTTCTCCCTGTCACTGTCCCTGCAGGGACACGCTGTGTTCTCTGGGAACAGCTTCACGCTGCTGTCACCTGGCTGCCATTTGGACAGACTTCAGTCATTTCTGTAATGGCAAACCAGAATTAATTGTGTCATATTTTGTCATTTTTATCTTGTCTTTCTTGAGTGGATGGATGTATTGTCAGGACCTCTCATTTTAGGAGCAGTAAAACCAAAATACTTTTGGTGTTCTGGAATTTCACATCTTGAAAGTCTAAGTCCTGGTTGGTGATTTTATTCCCTGAGATGTATATAAGGCAGTAGTGAACAACCTGTGCTCAGCAGATGTTCCAGCTTAGCAAAGTTTAAGTTAGTGCTGAGATTTTATTGTAAAATCCACAAATACTCCAGAGGCCTGATATGCATCTCTTGGCATAATGCTGCAGTTACATTTGTGGAGTTAGCCACAGCACATTCTGTCAGAACTGCAGCATGCATGCCAGCAGTTCTTGTTGCTGCAGCCATTTCTGTAACAGGCTGCCTTGCTGCAGTAAATCACTGCATCAGAAAGGGTGGCCTGTGGAAGGCTTGGCCATGTGGCACAGAACAGAGGGGGTTTTGCTTGCTTCTATCTGCAAACAAATTGTATTTTATCACTGTATTTTTTATGGAAGCAGTTGTTGTGCTGGGGTGACAAAGTATTCTATCTTTGTTTCTGAAGGGGAGATAAGAGTTTATTGCTTTAAAACCTGTTTCAAAAAGAGACATGCATCTCTCTGTCCCCAGAAAACCCAACTTTAAGCCACTTAGTGAAATTGGACTCCTTCCATTGCTATTAAAAATTCAGGATCAAGCATTCATGCCATTGGTGTGGCATTTGTTAGAATGCAACACCAATGATAATCACTCAGTGCTAAACAATAATATTGGATCTGGGCTATTTTGTCCAGATTAAACTAGTTCTTTTTGAAATCTTAAATGAAATATTGACTAAATAATTATAATGCATTCATACGGTTCTCACATAGGAAATTATTTCATGAATCTTGAGTAAGAGACAGAGGCAAAATGAAATTATTCTTCTGCTTCCTCCCAGGGGTTTATTCCTAGGAGAATGTCATATGGAGGTTTTAGTGTCTAAAAAGGAATTTAACTCATTGTAGCTTTAACACCAAACACAGGTGTGAAAGAAAAAAAAATCCTTTAGTGTTGGAGTGTCGGGGGATAGGATGGTCATGATGGACAGAGAGCAGAGATCTCTGCAGCCAGGTCAGGAACTTGGGGTTCATTGCAAAGGGCCTGGGTGCAGGGCTCTGCTGGGATTTGGGGTTCATTGCAAAGGGCCTGGGTGCAGGGCCCTGCTGGGATTTGGGGTTCATTGCAAAGGGCCTGGGTGCAGGGCCCTGCTGGGATTTGGGGTTCATTGCAAAGGGCCTGGGTGCAGGGCCCTGCTGGGAGCTGCAGCCACAGCTCAGAGCAGGCCCGAGAGAAGGGAGGGGGAGAGAGGATGAGAGGGTGAGAGAGTAAAAGGGTAAGAGAGTAAGGGAGTAAAAAAGGTAAGAGAGTAAAAAGGATAAGAGCATAAAAAGGTAAGAGAGCAAAAGTGTAAGAGAGCGAGGTTCCTGTTCCAATACAATAAATCTTCTTCTGTGTTGAATATTCTGATTCTCACTAACCAATCTAGTACAATATACAAATCCTACAGCATTTCCATACAGCCTATACGAATCATTACATTACCACACTGTGTTACATTTTAAACCCTAAAAACTCCTCTTTGGGCCCCTTCTGCCAAGCTGTAGGGTCTGCTCTGACCCTTGGGCCTGTCTGCAAGCAGAGAGTGTTGTTCCATCAAAAGGGGATCACCTTCAGCCAGCCACACCATTGTTTTCCAGTTGTTCAGTAACTAAAGTATCTCAAAGCTTGCTTTCATTTCAATCTCACTTATAGATCCTATATTCTCAAAATCTTTTGCCAGACAATCATATTTATAAGGCTTTTCTGTTTCATCTTCCCCAACACTTTAGGAAATCAGCCTTTTTATGTCTTAGTTTTAGAAGGGAGTTTTAAAACAAAAAATCCCCAAACCGGGGTGATCTCCATCAATGTCTTGGTGTGTGGGCAGTGAGCTTCTGGACCAAAATCAGCGTTTAAATCACGTTCACACCACTCTGTCTGCGTGGCTGAGGCAGCACAGGATGCACAGGAGGAGCTGGCTGGCAGAAACCAGCACAAACATCCAGGCAGGCAGGCAGCACTGGGAGGGCAGGAAAGCAGAGAGGGGCAGGATTTTCTCCTCCCTGCTAACAGCAGCTTACCCTGCAGGGGTGGATGATGGGGAGGACATCCCACGGGAGATGCTGATCGGGATCTACGAGCGCATCCGCAAGCGCGAGCTGAAGACCAACGAGGACCACGTGTCCCAGGTGCAGAAGGTGGAGAAGCTCATCGTGGGCAAGAAACCGGTGAGTGCCCTCTGCTGTGCCACGGGTAGGGCAGGGCACCAGAGCTGGGCTGCTCCCCACAAATGGCAAAGGTCAGGAACTGTCACAATCATTCCCTGTAAGGCTGACTTAAATTCTGGAGTGTCCATGCAGATGAATTTTGGTTTTGCAGTCGTGGGTAACATGATGATGTTAGGAGTCTTAAAACCCTTTATTGTGAAGCTTTACAATTATGAAATACCTGCATTTTAGGCAGTTCTCTTGTTTATTTCTAAAGAATCAAAGTGCTTTGGTAATGTGCTATTGGAGAGAACTGTATTTCAAAATGCGCACTGTCAGTTACAGCTCCATAATTTACAAGAGTAACAGAGAAATTCTGTTCACATCAGCATCTTTGTCACCTGCTCAGCTTCCTCCATGAGCTGGCATTTGTAAGGGAACATGGGGTCATTTTATCTCAGGACATATCTCAAATCAGGTCCCAGGGATTCTAGTGCTGGGTTTGAGCATCCAAAGATAGGATTGTTGTGGGAAAAGTCCTGAAATATTTTGCTATATAAATGAATCTTGCTCTATAAAAGCATCTCTTGGAAAAGGAGAGAGAAAAAAAAGGCCACAGCATTTTTCCTCCTGGATCTCAAGATTCTCCCTATTATAGTGAAAGGGCTTTGAACTGTAATCTCTTCTCAGACAGGCCTTAGTCAGGGGAAGGGAATGAGGGACCCCACCAAAAATCTAATTTTGGTCTCTTTCCAGTAAAGAATGTGCTGAGGAGATCTCTTTGAAGAAACAGAGGAAAGAAAGCAAAATTTTTATAAAAGCTTGTATCTGCTTTTGAGAGGAAGGGAAATAAATATTCTAAAGTCATTATTCATGCACTTAATATGAAACTTTGTTTCTGTAACTGGGGATTTAAGTTTATATATAGGCTTCTGTGGGAGATGTTTTCTTTCCATGTTTCTTTTTTCATTCAGACATGTGGCAATTCAAATCCTAAAACTAATCCTGACCTTGTAAATTAAATGGGATTAAGAAAACAATGCCCTTGGTGAAGTCCTAGCTTGAAGGATTCTTCTGGTGGGAGACTTTTTAACTGTGTGCAAGGAATTTAGGGGTACAGGCAAGAGTCTTTATTGATAGCTCTATTTGTTTTTACTTTATAGGCATTTAGTCATAGTCAGAGCGTGCCGTATTTACTTGCTATGATACAGTTCTGTGTTTCTCTGAAGTTTAATCAACTTGTATGTGTCTTTCTACTGTAGATTGGATCTCTGCACCATGGACTTGGTTGTGTAGGTATTTCTCTCCTACTCCTTCAAAATTTATAGTCATTGTAACTGGCAGCATTTTCCTAAACTGGAAACAAGGCATTTTGTTACATTTTAAAAATAAAATTTTAAATTACTTATGTTCTTTCAGGCAAAATTTTTGTTGTGTTATAGTAAAAACTCTCCAAAGTATAAAGATTTTCTTAAAAATTTATTTCCCAGAGGCTACTTAATTTATTGCCAAGGGTCTTCTAGACCTTTTTAGTACACTTTTTATTTATTTGAAATATTATCATCACTGAAGAAATTAGCCAGTAAGGAATAAACAAATAATTAAAATCACAGTTTGCACCTCACCTTCCCACCTGAGCTGTGTGTTTATTCTTTCTGGTCCATTTGAGAATTGAATGATACTCTGGAAAGATACTGCCAGTTAAAGTTCACTTCTGAATGGTAAATGAACATTGAAAATATTGATTCCAGATTTAAGTTATAGGCATGGTCAGTAATAAAGATAAACTGTTCTTATAATGCACCAGTTTATGGATTTCTTTAGGTGTTGTTAACAAGATCTCACCATTGCATTTGAAAGAAATTAAGTCTCACTTGTTCAGCTTCAGAGACACCTTCAGCAGATATTTCCAATAAGAAAATGGAAACTCAGTTTTGATTTTCTTGCTGGCTTGAGAAAATAAGACAGATAGAAAATGCATTTGCTTTGTCCTGATGTCACCATTTTCTTGGTATTAGGGAATGAGCAAATTGAGTTAATTTGTTGGCTGACAAAAAATAACTCACAGCATCTCACAAAAGCTAAACTTGCTTTGCATCCTATCTTCTAATGATAATAAAAATGCTTGTGGAAGGAACTTTGATGAGGTTTGAATGTCCTGCAAGTTTGTGGCATAAATTCTTTATGTTCCTGTTGTTGGTCCTTTGATGAAAAGGTCTAATGGGCTTAGAGGTAAAAATATTTGAAGTGTTAAGGAAAAAAGATTCTGTGTGTAAAAATGCTCTTTCTTGGCCAGAAGTTGTTATATGAACCATGAATTTTTGTATTATTGCAGGTGCTCTCTCTCCCCCACCGGAGGCTTGTTTGCTACTGTAGGCTGTTTGAAGTTCCAGATCCAAATAAACCTCAGAAGCTTGGATTGCACCAACGAGAAATATTTTTATTTAATGATCTTCTCGTGGTATGTATTTGCAGGCAGAGAGAATGAGGTATTCAGAAATCCTATCTCCATGAAATCACTGGCAATTAAGCACATGATCATTCCTAAAAATAAATGTCTGTTATCCTCTATTCCAACAATCCTGGGATGATTAAGAGATTTGTATCTTAATTTTAAAAATTCTGTGTAATTTGCTTTTAAACTGAAGTCTTTCATTAATGGCTACACTCTGCAAGAAGGTATTTGATGCAGTAGCTTTTATTGCAGAGAAAAAAACCCTCACCTCCAGTTCACCCATTGTCCTAAAGGATAAACAGAGACATTATTTATTCCATGAATAATGAGTTCAAGGTACTTGTGGAAAACCAAAATTACATCCTACTTTGTGTTCCCCATATGTTCTGTGAACCAGACCTGTTTGTGCATTGAAATAGGAATAGGCTCTGTTGAAATAGATTTTACAGTTGACTTTACTTTTTAGTGTGCATTACCTTCACAGACTTTAACTTGACCCAGTCTTTTGAAAAGCAGACACACAGAACTCAGGACAGCTTGGAATTATTTGGTTGAGTTACTCTTAAAAATGGGAAAATTTGTTGCACTCCATTTGGAATGCACTTGGCTGTTACCTGAAAACTGAGAACTACAGCAAATATTTCATATTTTGTCAGGGAAAAGGCACATCTCATCTACACAGTTTTACTGTGTGTGGTTTTTTTTTTTTTTTTCCTACCTGCAGACTTTAATACCAGGAATTAAATACAAAACATTAATCCTTTTGCTTCTGAGTATCACCTAGGAGTTGTCAATGGGAGCTTGAGTGGAAACTGATGGAACATTGTTTTCTGCTATTTTTTATTACTCACTCAGATATCAGTAGTTCTATGAAACTGTTTGGGGAACAATATAGACCAAATTTGTCAGTGTGGTAGCACCTAAATTTGTGGGGTTTAAGGATAACTTAAATGTATTTTCATTTTTTGCTAGCACAGAAAGGATGCATCCAAAGTATTCCAAAGGTTTTGGAATTTGAAAAAGTAGAGTTCTGGAGGAGAGAGAACACAAGGCTTTGTGTCTGGATAAAATATCAACCCTTCTGCTTTAGAGAGATGATGCTGCAGAGCTTTGGTTTTTTCAGTAGCAGGAGTTTAAATACATCAGTTGCATTAAAAAAAAGGGGGAAAATGACAACTGCATTTTTTCTGACAGATTTATAACTTTCTTTTAAACAAAATGTTTTCTCTTATGCTAATTCTTCAGAGCAATCGTTTTCCACAGGCACATTTGGTAGAATGAGTATTTCACTTTGTTTCTCTGATCCCTTTCAGGTGACCAAGATTTTTCAGAAGAAGAAGAACTCTGTTACGTACAGTTTTCGACAGTCCTTTTCCCTCTATGGAATGCAAGTTCTTCTCTTTGAGAACCAGTGTAAGTATTTCCTCTCTTTTTAGAAGACCACTTTGTTCATAAATAAAACAAAAATGGTGTAAGTGAAAGGGATGGACAGGACTTGATCTGAGTTTAGGAATAAAATTGCTCTGGATTTCACTTTGTTCTGACATTTAAAACAAGATGCTGTCAGTATATAAACCAGAGTTTTTTGGTTGTAGTCAGGAGCCAAATCTCCCTAAATGTGTTTGTGATTATTTGTAAAGAATAAAAGGATTGCCAAGAAAAAAAACCATCTGTTGCTGACTCAGTGGTACTATTAGCTGGAACTGAGTGATAATAAATAATGACTCTTTAAATGGTATCTGTAATTCAAAACACTATTTAATTTATTTTCCTGATTTATGGCTTAACTTTGCCTAGATAATATATGGTACTTCAAATTTAAATATAAAACATAAGCTTTCATTTTCTGAAACCTTTTGTTTATGTCTCTTACAATCTGCATCAGCCCAGTATTTATTTTTATGTTTAGTGCTTCTTAGCAGACAAAAACATAAATAATTTGCTAAAATCCTGTTTCTAAGCCCAAATACAGCATCAGTAGTGACAGCAGAGCAGAGTTGTTGGTATGGTACATAGGGACACAGCCTGACTGAATTCATGGTTTGTGACCATCCTTCACCCCTGATAAATTGGGTACAGCCCAGTGTGAGCTGTTCCTGTGCTGTTCTGTCATGGAAGGTTCTTAGTTTTAATTTGTCCTTGAGAATGTGCTCCCTAAAAATCCATTGCTGTTACTGCAAGCCTCTGGAGAGTGCAAAGGGAAGGTTTTGCAGAGCTCACAGCAGCTCACTGTAGCTCACAGATCCTTTCTGTGCTTACACATGCATTCTCTCTCTCTTGTGAGCACATTATATGATATAAAATTCAGTTCTGGAGGGGAAGGCCAAATACATCTATCCTGGATGCTGCTAAAAATAGAAGGATTTATAATTCTCTGATGCCATGTTAAATAAAATATATTTTAAAAATAAAGCATGATAAGTAGAAACACTAATCAAATAAATTTTAAAATATCTATAGTGAAACAAGAAGTAAAGGATTGGATTCCTGCCAGGGAACTGGAGGCATTTTAACTGAGGCACTTCAGGAGCGTTTCTGAATTCACTGCAGTGAATCAGTGAACAGACTGCACTCTAATATTGGTGCCTCTCAGGTGGGATGCACAATTTTCCAGTAGGGAAAGAGAAGTATTTGTCCCCTTTGATTTGTAAAATTCAATATTCTTGGTCTCCCTGTCCCCAGCAAGCTTTGGGCTGTTTTGTCCAGAGCCATCAGTAACTCTGTGTGGAGCAGCTGTTCCCTGGTTTCAAGGGAATAAAAGTCAGTGTTGCTAAAACAGAAGCAACAAAAATATTGGTTTGGCTGCTGGTGAGGTTGAACAAATGACTGGCACTGGTGATAGAAAAATTGACTTTTAATGATAGAAGTCAATTTTGTTGAGGGATGGATGAGCTGCAAAAGGGAAAACAATGCCACATATCTCTAGTAAATAAATAGGCCATATGGGAAGTATATTTTCCATTTTCAGTCAAAATCAGTAACAAAATATAGAGGGGGAGCAGGTCACTGAGGAGAGAGTGTGACTGCAACCAAGAAATACTGATGTGAGGGTTTCCTGATACTTGATGAACACAGTGCAGAGAAGTCCCTCTGGTAATAAAATCCATGTGTTTGTTACATGGAAATTCCTTCTTGGCTCGTTGTGTGGGGGCAGCCCTGGTGACTTTGGGCTTGCCAGCTTTCCTTGTTTGTTTTGTAAACATTTTTTATTCTTTCCCCTGGAGTGGTGCAGAGCTGCTTGCTGCATTCCTGTGCCAATGTTCCCAACATCCCACCTGAGCCTGCCCAGCACTGGGACCTTTTGGCTGTTCTTCTGTGTGAGGTCTTGACAGCAAACCCCAGCAAAACTCCCAAATCCTTCCTCCCTCAGCAAACCCCAGCAAAACTCCCAAATCCTTCCTCCCTCCTTCCCCTCATGACCATTTGAGCCTCAGGGCAGTTGCTCTGTTTTCCCTGAGGATTGTAAATGGACTTGCTTCACTTTAAGTTGCAGCTTTGATCTGGAAGTTAAGGTACCCTAAAAAAGCTGAAGTTAATGCATCCTAAAAAAGCCAAAGTGAATGTACCCTAAAAAAGCCAAAGTGAATGTACCCTAAAAAAGCCAAAGTGAAGGTCCCCTAAAAAATCCAGATTTAATGCATCCTAAAAAAGCCAAGCACGTGCACTGGTTTCTCAATAGTTGAAGTCTTGTTGAAACCTCAGGGCTTTGAGGGAGGGGAGTGCCTCACTTCATCTGCTGGCTCTTGAGGGAGGTTTTAGTACATGGGAGCCCTTGAGCTTGGGCTCAAATACTGAAGTAAATATTTGAGAACTTTAGCAAACCCAGAGGGCAAGGCAACTGAGTAAAAGAAAACATTGTGTTAAAATGCACAGGTTGAGGTTTGCTGACACCCCATTGCTCCAAGGTAAGACTGATTTGTTTTCTACAGCAGAACATATTTTCATTCTGAGTATCTTGCTGTAAATGAACCTTCTGTCTCAACCAGGAGATATTTTTGACCAGCTGTTAAAATTTCAGAAGTACACCTAGAAAAGAGGCAAAGACAGTTTCCTGAAATATCTGCCTTTTATTATTAGAAGTCCATAATATGGGTCAAAAGAGGGGTGGAAAAACCAAATCAGTCCTTTTACTTCCTCAGTATATGATTGCACAGGTATTTTAAATTATATTTAAAAGAAAAAAGGAAAGGAGGATGTATAGGGAGCACAATCCAATAGGAAATACTAAATGTGTACCTGTTTCTGTGTTTGTCTTCTTGCAAATGGTGAGTTAAAAGACAATTTGAAATGTCTTCAAGTAGCCTTTACACTCAGCAAAACTTTGGTCACAAGTGGGTAAGGTAGGTCATGGGAACGAAAAATTATCCCCTTTTTGCTTTTTTTCCTACTGTTTTTGATATATATTGCATTTTGTACCTTAAGGGTAGTATGTACATGAAGATATCTCTCAATATTTGTTCAGTATTTGACAGTTAAGCTGTTCCAATGTACCTTAGGGATTTTTATTCTAATTTTGTGCTGTCAGACTTTTATTTCTCTGACTTTGTATCCTCTGTGGTAATATTACTAAAAGCTTTCAGTTTTGGTGAGTATTTTAGTTAAAAGAAAAGTGATTGTAATAATCAGAGCTTAGTTTTCCTTGCCTTTTTCTTTCAGATTATCCCAATGGCATTCGGCTCACGTCAGCTGTTCCAGGAGCAGATATCAAAGTACTCATAAATTTCAATGCACCAAATCCTCAGGACAGGAAGAAGTTTACAGATGATTTGAGGGAATCAATTGCAGAAGTTCAAGAAATGGAAAAGCACAGAATAGAGTGTAAGTACAAAGGTACATATAATGGAGTATTTTCCAGCTAATCAAAATAATAAAAACTAATACTGCCCTTGGAAAATTTGAATTTTAAATTAAAAATTACCATTAATAAAAAATATAAGTGTATAACACACTAGAACTCCTTAAAAGTTCAAAATAATGTGGGTTTTTCTGTGACTTTGTCTCAAGAAGGAGGAAAAGCCAATAATGGCTTAAGCCCCAGCTGAGTACATTGACTGATATTTACTGCAGTGTAGCTGCAGTGGAATTTATCTTGGACAAGCTGCAAATAACAATGGACAGAGGAGAGCTGGGTCTGTGATTTGTAGCATAAATTACAGCAAGAATTTTAGGAAAAATTTGAACAGACAAAAGATGGATCTGTGATTTTTACTATAAATTCCAATAAGACTTTTAGGGATAATGTGGACAGAGAGAGAGATCTGTGATTTGTATCACAAATTACAGCAGGAATTCTAGGGGCAATTTGCCAAACACTGAAATTCCCAATGATGGCCCTTCCAATAAGCTTCTTTGAATTTTTCTTCATTTCCATGTTGCAATTCCTGTAGTCAATAAGGAAGTCGTGCTCCAAACTGATCTGTTTTGCTGGTAGTCCCGAGAGTGTCTGAAGATGAAATTTTATCCCATTTTCCCAAAAGAGGCCCTGCTCCACATCCAGCTGTGGGCAGAGGGGTGAAGCTGCCTTTGGGCACAGGGTGATTAATTAAAAATATGGATATTGATCTAGTACCAATATCCAACTGTGACAGACAAAACTCTCTAACAGTTTTAAGTTAGAAAGTGAATGTTTATTGTGGGATAGCTCCTAAATACACACTGCAATTTACAGGTGATTACAGAGTCCTTTTATCTATACCAGTAGTGAATACCCACAATACAAATATATATTCATCACTTTGGTACATCCCATTCCCACTTCATATGGTAATTAGTTCAAAAGCCATTAACTATAGTAATTAGTTCAAAAGCTATTAAGCATTCATAGTTTGTTCCTTGAAATGGGTTGGTGGTCCCTTTCATGGGGAGGGGTCCCAAAATGAGGAAGTAAATGCAGTCTTCCTCGTTCTGACCTTTCTACCTTTTCAATGCAAATGTGACAAATGAACCCTTGGTAGAACTCCCATTCCCCGTCTTCAACTGGTTTCAGAACAGAGGAGGCCACAACTGTCTTATGTTCCTAAAAGCTATATATCAGTTTCTATATTCTTCATTACAAACCCAGCTAACCAAATATTATGTTGACAAGCAATCAAATATTAGTTAACTACTAACACTTAACTTCATCAAGGCCTACCCATTAATTTTAATTAACTCCAGTAAAGTTTATCTAACTAAAATCTTAGCTCCTCTAAAGTCTCTAAATTCTTTAGAGTTTTAAGTCTCAAGGGCTGTTGTGGGTTGTTTCATGAAATAAACATGGGCAGGAGACTTCTCCTTTTTAATGCCTTTATTAAAAGTGATCAGCTCGGGTGGCAGAGAACTGATGGGTCCGCGCTCATGCAGAATGGCACAGAGGAGGAGGACAAGTGCAGCATTGTCCACTGGTCTGCAGGCAGAGCTGGAGATTCCACCCTCATAAGAGCATCAGGAGATCCCCTATTTTCTGGTTTAACCTTTGAGTTCCTCTGTCTAGCCAGTATCCTTAGGTTAGGGTGAGGAGTAAAAAGGTTCTTAGCAGATACTGAATTCTGTTCCTCACGTCTAGACATCGCTTTGATTCATCCATTTTGTGTTGGCTCATTGTTTTTAGGGGTTTTTGGCTAGGTTTGGTGAGGGGTCCCTCCTGTTGCATGCTGGTTCTGAGGTCATTTGCATGCAAACTCTGAGGTCTCCTCCTCTTTGCCATCCAAGGTACCAAGAGAGTGGGCAGGTCCACCACCAGGAGCAGGCAAGGATAGGCCAGTACTGCCAGGTACGAGGGGAATGGAGAGACCTCAAGTCCCTTTGAGCGAAAGGCGCTGCTATTATTGTAGAGAAATCAGACAGTTTAGGAGGGTTTGTAAAAAGGTCAGTATCGATGAGGCAATAGCCAGGGAACAGGAAGCCTTAGAGAAGGTTCTTAGAGGTGACGATTAGGGGTGTCAAGTGCTTTACACTTTAGGGGACCTGATGCAACATCTAGAGAGACCTTTGGTAAACTTTGAGGTGGGACCTCTAAATGAAGAATTTGAATTTTGGTTGATACAGGAGCAGATAAGTCTTGTCTCAACAAAGTACCAGCAGGTATGGTAAAATGCCCCAGAGCATCTGGGGTTAGACAAAACAGCTAGGTGGAAGGATATCCAATAGCATGGGGCTGGCCAGTAACACTAAACTTGTAATAAGTGATGTGAAAGTAAAAGGTACCTTATTGTCTTGTGTGTGAGTGAGTCACAAGCAAAGTCAGCCTCAATTTCCCGGGCAGGTGGGAAGGGGGGAGCAGTGGAAAGAGGAGTGTGTGACCCACAAACCAGGCTACTGTTCCCCGGGCATGTGGGGGCTTTGGCCGTAGGGCGCCATCCTCCAGGAAGCAGCAGGGTGTCACTCGACAAAAGGGGGAATTCTTAACCATCAAGGTAGCTAACAGAAATGACAGGTGATTACAATAACAAACAGTTAGAACTCCACCCTTGCAGCAACTGGCCCTACCTGTGAACTCTGCAACCTTTTAAAAAAATGTGCAGCTTTTCAACTCATAGCATTTCACGCCCACAACCAGCAAAGTAAAACCCCCGTGTGTGTTGTGTGTTGCAGCGGAGCTGGAGAAGCAGAAGGGCGTGGTGCGTCCCAGCATGTCGCAGTGCTCCAGCCTGAAGAAGGAGTCGGGGAACGGGAGCCTGCCGCGGCCGTGCCTGGATGACAGCTACGCGGGCGGCGAGGGGCTGAAGCGGAGCGCGCTCAGCTCCTCCCTCAGGGACCTGTCCGAAGCAGGTAAGCGCTGCCCTGCCCCTCCCGCCTCTCTGCATGCACAGCTGCCTCCGCCGTGCCCGCAGAGCCCAGCCCACTCTGCGCCTCCACACGTAGCACTGGTGGGATCTCACACTTCCAGATAGCTCCTTACTCCCCCCCGGCTCGTGGGTAATTTCTGTTTGTTGTTTTTTTTTTTTTACCTTTGTTCTGTTAAGCGGCCACTGTTTGAAAGCATTTAAGCCGTTGTAGGTTGCTATAGGAACTTTTAAAGCACAGTGAAGACAAGAGGAAAAATTGTAAGTTTTTAATAAAACTGAAGTGACTGACTCGTGCTAGGAGTAATTCACTTAGTTTTCCTTTCTTTTTTTTTTTTTAATCTCCTTTGCTTTTTGCCCCTCATAGAGTAGGCCTAGAAAGAGAAGGAAAGCTCCTGGTCTCTGTGTAACGAGCGCTTTCTGTGTGTTCTGTGCTCAAGTGTACCTGTGTCACCACCTGGATGAATGAAATTGAGTGAAGCCCTACTAAATTCTCTCTAGAGCTGTGTAACACCAGTGTGCCCCTGATGCTCTTTTCTTGTTCTGTAACTCAGACACAGTTCCTAATTCTTGCAAAAAGAGGCTGTTGTGAAGTTCTCTTGGCAATAGAACCAAGGAAGCCCTAGTGGACAAGGATGCTGATAACCCACAAAGCCACTGGTGTGTCTTAAGTTTTATTAACTGATTAAAGACTGGAAAGCAGTGGTGATGTGATTTTTTTTAGCCAGAGCAAGCCAGGGGAAAGTTGGACATGTTTTTATTTGATGGTTTGCCTCACACCTGGCATAGCCATGTAATATTTCAGTATTAAAGAGTCCTGTCACTGACAAGAACTCTAATCTGAACACTATGTCCACTATTCAGAAAGTGAATCTCTATCTCTACTTCCAGAGGTAGTAGCAACTCTGGGTTTTTTAATTATTTGTTTTTTAGTTCATAGGCTGTGTTGCATACTCTGCTTTGTTCTTTCAGTTGCAGTGATGATGTACAGTGTAGTCATAATTTCAGTATTCTGTATGTCTTTGGTAGTATACACTACTTACCTATTTCCTTTTTTTTTAAACTAAAGAAGAGATTTTAGTTATGCTGCAATAAATAAAATTGTTGTAAACTGAAATGATAGCCTGTGTTTTGTGGGTATATGTATGTGCATACAAATATGTAGAGAGTGAGCTCTTTCAATTCTTTTCTTCTCTGTTTAGGCTTTCATACTCACATCTCCATGTGCTTCATTAAAAAGACTTGGGCCCTTGATCCAAAATCAGGCTGAAGTTGAATATTGGTGCTTGCTTGGCTCCAGTGGATTTTAGATCAAGCCCTAGTCTTCACCACTCTTATCTCTCAGATTTGAGGATACTTCATCATCTTCTTCTGTTGTTTTGGTTTTATTTCATTAGAATGAGAACTACCATATTGTTAATATGTGAGTTCAGTGGGTATCTGTACCCCTAAATGGGATTTCTGATTAATTTTTTCATTCCATCAGAATTACTCATCCCTCTCTTTCAAACACTGCCATGTATTTGAATTCATATTATGGGTTTAATTCGACAAACCAGCATTTGTAATCACAAACACATTTCACAGGGCATGCCTACCACTGGCATGCTTATTACTGAAAATAACCTTTTTCCATGACAAAATGTAGAAATCACTCACAGACTGCAGGGTTTATCAATGAGTTTGTTAAACCCAACTAAACTTAATTTTAACTTGAAATAGCTGAAAATTATGGAGAGCTTCTGTTTGGTCTTGTGCAGTGCAACTGACTTGAGAAACAACCAGCCTGTTATTTGCTTTGTTATTTGGTGGAGTGACTTCAGGGAGATGATCCATAACTCCCCTGCCTTCTCTCAGGAATAGCTTGCATGTAAGGGTCATTTTATTTTTAATGTGGCAGAGGTGATCCATAGAAAAGCAAAGAAATCTCTTTCAGTTAGGAAGATACTGCACCCAGTGATTATCCCATATTAAACTGCTTCTCTAAAACAGGCCTGAGTTAGGTTGCCTCAAATCCTTTTGTGGATGAAGCACAGGATGAACAAGGAGGAGGAGCAGGAGTGTGTGGGCCTGTAGGAAAGTGGATTTTTAGAGAGACCCTTTCTACATTGAATTAGAAATAAATCTGACAAACATGAGAAAATGGCCTGGTTGCATAATTATGCAGGAAGGCAGGTAAATGTCCAGTGAACACTGCAAACTCAAAATGTTAACTGTTTATTCAGTGAAGGGAAATGTGACTGGACAGCATTTGGCTGCACAGGTACTTGACAGAACTATTTAGGAAAGCAATCCATTGCTGTCCCCCAGACGTGCCAGTAAATGGAGGCTCTGGAAAGTGATTAAATTTCTGTGAGTGACAGTTCAGAAGCTTCTGAGATCTAACAAATGCTGATACCCTGACTGATTCTGCTCCTAAGCTGGGAATGCACAGAAAGCAGGATTTGCCCATCAGGAATCCTTTCTGAGAATGGTTCCATGCCTTGCCTTTCCAATTCTTTCCATGGAATATAAAATACAATGTGGCATCCAAGTGTTTCAAGATGTAAATATGTTAAAAATATTTAGGGCTTTATTTTTCTCTAAAGAGAAATGTATCATTTTTATTGAACATTCTTGAGCTATAGTCAAGGAAGAACTGAATTTATTTGTTCCAGACTTTGAAATTCTTAATTTATATAAAAATATTAGAAGCCATACAAATTTTAATGCTTCTAAAGCTGAGTTTTATGAGTTTACAGAAAGATGGGAAAAGTGTGATGTTCCCCCATGGCCCCTGTTCCACAGGAAGAATGATTTGGTCACTAAAGCAGAGCAGGAAGGGTTGGACTGGTTGTGTTTCCCATTCTGTTTCTCCCAGAAACAGTCCCCTTGGACTGATTTTAAGTTCTTTAATTTGAATTCCAGCCACTTTGAGTTGCTGGGGGACCCAGTGCTTTTACATTGAGTTTACAGTGCAATTCAAACTTTATTCCCACATCCCTAACCTGTAAGGTGGGAATAATATTTACACCCTGAACTGGTTTAAAAAATGCAATTTTGTTGTTTGCCCCAGTGCTCCACAGCTGGCACAGCCAGGCAGTGGTGCCCAGGTGAGGGGGGAACAGTGGTTCTTATTTCTGGGAGCTGGGCTTGTCTGAAGCAGCCACAGACCAAAAAAGATTACTGCAAAACCAAACCAAACAAAAAGTATTTCCAGGATTAAATAATTCTGTTTCAGTGTGAGATCTTAAGATTCTACCTGTTTCTCACAGAAACATGATGAAAATTTGACAAAGAGTACTTTCCCCCTCAGAAGTGATCTCTCTAATGATTGGAGTGAGCAGTTTAATTTAAAACTTTTTTCCAGGCTTTTTCCCCCAAGTCACTCAAAGCCAAATCATAATATCAAATCATTGATAGTGTTTAGCTATCAATTATCTCACTGGCCCAGAAGAGTTTCAAGAGCTATAGAGCTGCAGTGAGAAATATCTCCATGTACTGAGCTGATCTGCAGCCTGAGCTGTGAGATCACCACACATCCTGTGATGTGTCCAGCACACATCCATCCTGCAAGCTGCAATGGCTTTTATTAATACAGCTCAATATTCTTTTGGCATGGTTAAGTTTGTAAAAATCTTGTAATCACTTCATATTTCTACTATAAATTTGAAATATTCTTGGCCCCGTATAATGCATGTTCATGTGTGGGACATATGTTCATATGTGGACTTGTGTAAGTTAAAGATACTTCTTACAAGGACTATTGATATCTAACAGATAAGGTTAAATTAATTGAAATTTAATTTTATAAATTAAAGTCCACTCTAACAGCCTTAGAAAATTAAAGTAAGCATAATATATTAAGCAAAACTAATCTTCAGATTTGATAAATACCACCTTGCTTTGTACCACAGCTACTACTTATCCTGCCAGTACATGCTTAGATGCAATTCTAGTTGAGAATTTCCCTGAGATGCATGTGAAGGCTGGAGCTCCAGGGAGGCATTTCTGGGATGGGATGCTATCCCAGAGACCAGGGAACAGTCTGGAATAAACACACACTGGCAGGGGGAATGCTCCAGGGGATTTACTGAGTAAACCCATCACACTGCATGTCAGCACAGAACTGGGTTCAGTTTGTTTTTAGGAAAATGAACCAAGCCTCTGTACAGCAATAGTGCCTATCTGAGGGAAATTACAGGCATTTTAAGGAGGATTTTTCTGTTTGTTCTTGGCTTTGCAAGTACTACTTTGCCCCGGAGTTACTCTGAGCAAAATTCCATCTGTCGCTCTCTGTCCGTATTTACTGTGTCCATGGTTATCTGATCAGACTGTGACTCCTGCCATATGCAAAAGGCATTGGATTTTTTTGTTGTGTTCTCCTTCATTTTTGGCCACGTTTAATGCCCCGTGTCAGCTCTCAGTCTTATTTGCAACCCTGACTGCTAAGTTCCGAGGTGGCTGCCGCAGTGTGTTTGCATCAGCAAGAGTGGTTGGAGTGTTAATCACTACTAATCCTGTTATCAGAGCAGAAAAATATCAAACCTGACTAGGAGTCAAAATAAGGGATGAACAAACCCAGTTTTTCTTGGGGGGCTCATAAGATAGTCCAGCTCTGCTTTGGCTGAGGCTAAAACTGCCGCAGGAGATGAAGCAGTGAGCTTTTGACAAAGAGCCCATCCAGGGGAATTGTTCCAAATCCCAATGAATTTCACAAGTCAAACACAACACCTTCACCACAAACACCTTCCCCTCAATTTAAAGTCCCTGCAGAAAGGGTTATACTGGGGAGCAACTATTTTTAAGAAGGGAAAACGTTCCAGTAGCCTGGAACTGTAGCTCTTAAGAGAAACTTGTTTCAGGCCAGTGTCCTGTGACCAGCCAGGTCAACGTTATGCTTATAAATCCAGCAGGTGATAGTTTTTGATCATCCTCATCCTTTGGGTAGTCTGAATTGCCCTATGAGCAGTTCTACTGCTCCCTAGTTCTGATCTCAGGTGCTTTTGGGGTGTCTGTGATTAGGGTACGTCATTAATTGGTTCAGTGATGCTGCAATCCTCACATTCTCCCCCAAAACTACCTCTCAGAGCAGAAGATTCTGAAGGCAGCAATGTGCCAATGCAGGGTGGAGATTGATATTTGGCCTTGCAGGAAGACAAGGAGAGAGTGCTGAGAAAGCTTTGGTTTCTAAAGCCCTGCAGATTTTAGGGAAGCTCTGAGCACCAGGAGGGTTCCTCAAAGCTCAGCTTTGTTTCTACAGCCTGCCAGGAAAGTATTCTGAAACTTTGCAAAGAAAAGCTCCACAAGCTGTTTTCTAAAAATCTCTATTTTCACTGCAGCCAGATGCTATTTTCACTGCTGTGAAGTGAGAAAGAAAATCTGGGATCCTGTGTCCTATACAGCCACTAAGGTTTTCTGGCTCTTTAGGCAAACAGTCTGGAGTTTCACCTGTGGGTTTAGGCAAAAGGTTTTGCAATTCGAGACTGCTGGAGTACAAATCCAACATGCTTAAAGATAAAGCACTGCACAGCTAAACAAACAAAATCTAGCCATAATGTCAAGACAGATTCCAGATTTACTGATCAAAAATTAAGTTTAGTTTTTTTTTTAAACCTCATGAAAGAAGATTGTATGAAATCCACTGAGGTTCAAAGCTGAAATTGAAATGATAAATTCGATGAAGTGATAAAACTGATTAAGTGATAAAACCGATGAAGTGATAAAACCGATGCCCCTCACAGTGCCCCACACTGAAGTTCAGAATATTTCCACGTTAAATTTTGCATTTAAGTTAATGCCACTCCACAACTGTATCTCAATGTTAAAAGTAAAACAAACCTTCCTGGCCGATCAGATTCCAGGAAACCAAACCCTTTAAATCCTTGCTGCTCCGCATCACGAGCGCAGCACTAAACCCAGCTGCCCAAATACCTAAGAATCGCGCAAATTGCCAACAACATCACACCCCGCTCGTGTGATTCCCAGCACCAGCCCCACCTTCCAAATTCCCAGTGCCCCCAAGCTGCAGGCAGTGCAGGGAGCTGCTGTCCCTGCTGGCCCTGACGCTGTGGGGCCGCACTCCTGGCGCCGGTCGTGTCGCAGTCTCTAATCTCTGCTGTTGCATGTCCTGGGCAGGCAAGCGTGGGCGACGCAGCAGTGCAGGATCGCTAGACAGCAATATGGAAGTAAGTAGGAAGTTCCTGATGTCTAGCTGGATGTGATGATGTGCATTTCAAACCTTTCTTTTATATACATACATATTTTTTTGCTCTTTTTTCTTCTAACATATATATATATATTTATATATATAACCTGCCTGCCACGAATAAAATGCATGCCTAGGCTATTCACTCTGTATTCTTCCAGCTTACAAAGCACTGACAGCTTGTTTTAGAGCAATGCCATTTTTGGTTTGAGCTAACCTTGTTCCCTTTGTTCCTGCAAGCATGGTTAAATGGATATGATGTGTCCTTTTGCCACCATTTCAGTCTGGTCCCAGCTTAAAAGCCCACTTGCTCTTTGTTACCAAGTACACTGTTCTTGCTGTTTGATATTTAGCTACAACTATTAACTGTCATGCTCAACCATCCCCATTGCTTATTTTCAAGTTCAATTGCTATATGTATGCAGTCATGACACCATGGAATTGCACAGATAGGGCATGGGAGGATAAATAAATTATTCAGATAGGTGAATTCAATGTGGATTTCATGAGATTTCATTCATCTTCAAACCATTTATATATACTGTTCATGTCTCTGAATTCAGCTTGCAGATTTTTTTCTTTTTTTTTTCTTTTTTTTTTTTTTTTTTTGTGTTTGCTTTAGGTAGATTACAGTTTAAATCTAGCACACTTTGCCTAACTACTGTTGTGTCCCATAACTCTTTAAAAATACAAACCCCGAATTTCAGCAACTAAATTCCAGGCTAAATAATAGAGAATGTTGGACCACAGGTCAGGATAATACAAGCACATAGAAATCTTAGTGGCAAAAATGGTATGGTTCCATTTAACACAAAATGCAGAGGTAGGCCTGAGAAGCAGCACTGTCACATATAGTAGTGGAAAACTGCTATAAATAAAGATTTAAATACCATTTTAAAACCTGAACTGTAACTGTAATATTTGCTGCTGTATGTTGAACTATTTAGGTTGCATTTTATGTAGCGCTTTTTTTTTTTTGTGGTAAAAAAGCAAGTATGGTATTTTTTGCAGTATTTTAAAATGTGTTTTTCCTTTAAAAACACACTTGTAGGTCTTATATCATGTTACTCTCCCTGACATTTTTTTTAATTTGAAGTCATATCTCTTGATGTCAAAATACTGAGAGAAAATCGCTCAATGCTTAACACCCCCTAAGAAGGGCACAAGGGCCCCATTGGCCACTTAGGGAAGGTGGAGATAAAATTTCCCCTAGAACTCTCTAACATAATCCACCCATGCAAACCCTAAAGGAGGAGTTTGTTGGGTCAGTGTGAACTTTTTCCCTTTTTTTTTTTATTTTTATTTAATTTCCTTTTCGAACATTTCAAGGTTTTTTTTTTAATTTTTATTTTCTATTAATTTCTTTTTAGGGGTCCATCATTAGCAGTCCTCACATGCGCCGAAGAGCTACATCAACCCGAGAGTGTCCATCTCGCCCTCACCAGACTATGCCCAACTCCTCCTCACTCCTAGGGTCCCTGTTCGGTAGCAAGCGGGGCAAGCCGCCCTCGCAGAGCCACGCGGCCGCGCAGCCCCCGCACCACGCGGAGGCGGCGGCGGCGCCGCACCCGCACCACGCGCAGTTCTGCCACCAGAACCCGCCGCCCTACCACCACCACCACCACTACCACCCGCCCCCGCACCCGCACCCGCACCAGTTCCACCAGCACGGCCACGGCCACGGGCACGGCCCCTACCTGCCCCACGCCCCGCACCACGCCCCGCACCACGCCCCGCACCACCACGGGCCGCCCCCGCCGCCCGCCGCCTCCGGCAGCAAGCCCAAACACAGCGGCATCAGCACCATAGTCTAGGCCAGAGACCCTCCTCGAGACTCTAGCTCTAAACACAGCTGCAAAGGCACTCACAGGAAGCCACAAAATCACACCGGCAGTTTTTACCTAGGCCGTTTAATGAGCTTAAAGGCTTGCTGTTACTAAATAAAATAATTCCGGTTAGCCCAGGCCATACTGGTTTTGCTTATCTACTGGATAGATGCTCACCACCACCCGGTTAGTTCTTATTTCCAAACTTGCCTTGAAAACGTGCTGCTTGCTGAATCTGAGGAAAGCTACCTTTTACACCAAACCCCTGGATAATTTTACACACGTAATGAAAAGCTAGCCAGTGGAAAAAAAAAACAGGGAAAAAAAGTCAGACAGAACCAAGTGTTGCATTCTTGCTCTTTTATTCTCAATGGGCAAAAAAAATAAGTAGACCTGATATGGTTGATGAAAGTACGTAAGTAAACTTTATATAATATAAATATATACATATAAATATATATATATATACTGTATAGTTAACATTTGTGCTTGGAAAGAAATTTTTTCAGTCCACAAAACTAGCAATATAGACTTTACAAGGAATTCCACTTACTTGATAGGACAGTATAATAGATGAATAGCCTATGAAAGAGTAGACCAAAAACATTAAACGTTAGAAACCAATTTCAAACATTTCAATATTTTCATCAAAAGTCCCCTGGACTTTTTAAGATTTCTAAGCAATCATTACTAAATGTGCCAAGTAACATAGCATTTAAATGTTGTAGTCCAATACTGCTTTGTATAAATCCTTATTTTATTAACACGATGATATCATACGTAATCAGTATTAGAGCTGCTCTGCTATTTCAGGTAAGCAAACTCGTTAAGATGCAGTAATTATTCCGTAGCAATGGAGGGTGCCCACGTACCAGGGGGCACCTCCAAGCATTGGTCACACGAGTTCTTAGACACTTTAAAGGCTGTGATAACTGTGAATTTACATGATCCACATTTCTTTTGTAAGCATATGGATTGAACAAGCACACGGGAAGAGTTCTGCCAGGTGCATGTAAACACTGCAAAAACATTCATCTCAAACATGAAAATGGCAAACCTCCATCCTTCTCAGCTACTTTGGTTCCTCTTCACCATAATTGCTCATTTTTACCCCCAGTGAAGCTGAATTCTAGTCCAGAGTGTTTCCAGTGGAAGTGCTCTAAAACTTGAAGGTTTGTTTTAGAATTTAGTATAGGGTTTTTATATATATATATATATTAAAAAAAAAAATTAAAATCTGTAATTCCATGTAGCCATGTGCTAGCAACGAAGTGGCTTTACCATTTTTACTCATCACATTTGTTAGTTTGAAGCACCCAGCACTCAGCAGGCTGAGTTTATGCTCAAACCCTCACTTCCATAGTCCAGTTAGTTGCAAGACATCACATAAAAATAGGCTGTGCTGTTGTTGCTTATGTGTTGTAACCAAACAATTTGCAAATTTCTCTACAATTTGTATCCCGAAATCCTGTACAAAGTTATCCATGGCGCCTACTTTGTAGTTTCAGCACTTTGAGCCACTGCAAGGACTTAACACCTAAACAGTAGAGACAAAGGAATCACAACTGCAAAACTGTACCAGCCTAAAAGCAAACCTTGAAGAGGATGAGCAAATGTTCCAGTGAGAGATGGGTAAAAGTAATGACAGCTCCAACCCGTCGGGTTTCTGTGTAACAGAAAACAAACAGTAATAAAAGTGTCCCAAACCGGGAGGACATGGGAGCAGCAGAGTGACTTGTCCTGTTGGCTTGCTCATGGCATCTCTAGTGTGGGGAGGATGGGAGAGGTTCAGTCATTTTTTCCCCTTTCATATCGTGGATACCACAATACCAGCAAAACTGCAAACTGAGCACTTTGTTCACCTCCACAGAGAGCAAATACAGCAATCTAGAGTTTAGCCTTTTGTTTCCAGCAGTCCACGTTTGTTTCACACATGTGCAATATGTTTTCCCCTTCTGCTCCTTCTCAGAATGATCTCCATGAAAAGAAAACAAATGATTTTTATTTTTCTGTGTCACTCATTCTATTCTAAATTCTGCGGCTTACCTTAAGAGGGCTCACCTGGGTCCCCTGAGGCTCTGTTCCTTGCAGTTTAAAAAATATATACTGTTCTTATAAGGGAAAGTAGAACTGTCTGCATGTCATCTAATGTTATTAGTGTGAGGCTACACTCTACATATTGTATAATTGCAAAATATATCAGTGTTCCTGTTGATATTAGTTGAAGTAAAGTGATAACATATTTCAATATGTAGACTTTTCTTCATACATCTGTAACAATAGTAGAGTCTAACTGTAATTTATAGGTTGTTCCAGAAAAGATGAAGAACCATTTAAGTGCAAACATCTCTGAGAAACTGCATCTTTTAACTAAAACAGAGGTAAGAAAGCTCCTCTTCACTGGGTGACGGAGTCTGTACTTGTTTCAGATGCAGAGGCATAATGGAAGTAAAATTCTGTATATGGAATAAAGGCAGAATATGCAGTAGCAGTGGAGAGGAAAATCTGACTCACTGTGTTGATTAACACTGAAGATGTTAAATCTCCCAGATCTGCATTTGCTTTATGTTTAAAAAGCCCTTTCATTCATTTAAATTAGAGTTACATATAAATATTCTGTGCTTGAACAGTGAGCCACAGTTGATTGCCTGCCCACTGATTTTCCATGTGCAATCAATGTATTTGTGAACCAGAGTGTTGAGGAGATGTCACAAACGTGCATGCACAGAAACATTTCCACGTGGTCCCATGGGCGTGCAGGGAGTGTGAAATCACAGATCACAGAAACCAAAACTGGTCACCTGAGGGCACAGCATTTGGAAACTCTGTTCTTTCAAGCCAAGGAGTAGAAACAGTGGACTTGACTCTTTTTCCCCCTCTAGTTTTGTTCTGTTTTGTTTCTTAGACTGTGTGTTTCTATGTCCTCCAACCAAACAAATGTGTCTTGGTGTCAGCACAAGTCTCCAGACCTTTGCTGCTTGTTTAGGGACATAGTAAAACCTCTCTGACTCCATCCTTGATCAACAGTTGCTTAGAGCAGTGTGGGTCATGCTTAGAATAGGAGAATTCCAGCACTTAACACTGGGTGGGGTTGAGAAAATGAATTAAAATGAATTCTTCAGCCTGCAGACAGGAGTAGAATGGAGAGGGTTTTTTCTTAGATGCCATTGCCAATTACTAACTGGTACAGAACTGCACAGAGTAGCCGTGGTTCTCTCTTCCCATAAACGATGTGGCAAAGCAGTAATTGCTGATTTGAACAAATGAAAGGGAAATGTAAAGAATGAAGGTGTGGCAACAACAACAAAAAAATCTTTTCTGGGACAACAATGAAATATATATTTGGGGTTTTTATTTTTTTAAGTTAAGAATGAAATGTAAAACAATGTAAAAAACAAAAAATCAAAGTTCATCCTAATATAATGTGCGTCTTGTATTGCTAAAAAAAAAGAGTCTAACATACAGTGTAGAATGATTTTCCCATCATGTACTGCATGCAGCAGAAGCCTCTTGTTTCTTGATAAAATGAGCTGAAAGACAGTCAGCAGATATTTAAACACTGAATCTCTAGATGTTGACTTGCTGTTCCATATGAAGCTGTGTGTTTTCTGCAGTTAAGCATGCATTTTGCTGTTCCCTTGTAAAATACCATCGCACTTCTTGCCTGCAAAATGGATTCTCATGTATATATTTCAAAGAAAAGTGGAACCAATGACAAGATTCAATTTGGAAAAGAGAAAAGAGAAAAGGGGGTGGTGAAAATGGGACCAGTAGGGGGAATAGAGAATTCTCTAAATTGTACATAGTGTGTAAATTAGCATTACTCTAAGTCTGCAGTCACTTTGAGGTTGCCTATCTCCTGCTAGGAACTTAAATCAGCTTTGAGTTGCATTAAACTGTTAGAATTAGGTCTTGAATGCAGACTGTTAAAGACTTCAAAAATCATTATGCTTACAAGAAGCTTCTGTTCTGGGGAGGCTCGAGACCCCTTTTGTAACTCTGGGGAAGAAAGGAGTGCTTTCATTTTAATATGCATTCTGTTTGTAAGTAGTAACAGACCCTATTGATGTAAAACTATAACTGTGATCATGTGGAGAAATCAAATAAATCATTTAAAACTCTTTGTTTCTCATTTCATGCAATCCAAGAGCTTCTACTCTTCATATTTGAAATGAAGCAAATTCCTTCCAATGGTATCCTGGTCCTGCTGAGGCAGTGGGATTTGTGCTGCTCACTCAGCTTGGATTGGTGTGGTGGAGCTGAAATAAATTGAGTTCTAGAGTCACTAAAGAGCAAAGAATCCAAGAGCCAGGTGTGCAGACAGACAGGGAGACAAATTACTCCAGCACCCAGGTGTGCAGACAGACAGACAGTGACTCCAGCACCCAGATGTGCAGACAGACAGACAGACAGTGACTCCATCCAGCACCCAGATGTGCAGACAGACAGACAGACAGTGACTCCAGCACCCAGATGTGCAGACAGACAGACAGTGACTCCAGCACCCAGATGTGCAGACAGGCACTGCAGAGGCCCTGGTGGACAATTCCCAAACCCCTCTTTGAGACCTTCTGGCCCAGGGCTGTGTGTGCAGCTGACCCCAGGCAGCCTCAGGAGCTCCTGTCCAGGGCTGGAGCTTTGTCCTTGCCAGGGCCCAGTCCTGCTGCTCTGGGGAACCCCCAGGAGCTGGCAGTGCCTCTGGAGCCCTCAGCCCAGCACTGAGTAAGTACTAAGTAAGTACTGAGTAAGTACTGCCCAGTCACTCCTTGTCCTCTGTTTGTTGTGTGTCTCAGCTTCCAGCCCTGAAGGATCCCTTGCCACACGTGGCCTTGCCAGCATCTGAACTGCAGTTCCAGTTTGACAGTCACTGGGGGATGTCCCATTGTGCCCCGACCTTGGTGCATTTCCAGCCTTTCCAGAGGATTTCCAGTGTGCTCTGGAAAGCCTGGCCAAGCTAATGCTCAGCTGTCAATTCAACTAAACACCGTGTTTGCTTCTGTTTCCCATGAATTTTAGGAGATTCTTGAATTATCTTGTGGGAATAGTCAAATATGACCTCTTTCTGGAGGGCTGTAATTTCAGGATGTGCATCTTCATCAATGATTTATTTTTTGATGGGTAAGTACCCACTTACCATCATCCTCTGTGCCACCCTCTGAGCTGTGGGACCCCTCTGAAGGTGCCCAGTGCCTCTGCTATAGAAACATCCTCTAGTGGAAGTAGAAGAATTTGCAGAGCTGTTCTTCACCGATGCTTCTATTCCTGGTTTAGAAATTATGATTTGTAGAATTTAAGTAGACTTTGAGAAGACAAGAGGTCTGCTCGTGGCAGTCCACACACAGATTGCAAGAATGAGTTGTCATGCAATAAACAACTTCTCAAGCTCTTCTAGACAGCAACTTTTTAACAACAGGTTCTTTCCCAGGTATTTTTTGCATTTTTTGGTTGAAATCAAGAAATGCAAGATTACAAGGACAGGAAAAAAAACAAAATAAAGAACTTTAAATGTTTTATCTGTGTTTTTCTTCAGATTTTTGTTGACTTAACAATCAATGAATTCTATTTAACTTTCTTTTTTCCAGTTGGCCTTAATGATTGATTTTCATTCAGAGTTTCATAAAAACAGGTATGGTATTTTAGTATTTTTTTATTTTATTTTAATAGTTGTGTAGTGTTTTATTCATCTCCACCCTGTGTTACAGCTGCATTAAATACACTTTTTCCAAAGGAATCTTTCTGGATTTTTACCCTACTTTGTGATTTTTGCTGCTGTATTTTGTTGACATAAAATTCCTGGAAGGGAACATAGTACAACCAATCTAATAAAAATATCTAAACCACACAAAAATTTCATTTTAGGTGTATTTTTTTTAGTAGGCCTTCTTTCTGTTTCCTATTATTTCAAGAATTAAAGCCAAATCCTGTATTACTCAGCAAAAGTAAATCAACTGCAGGATGAGGCTGGTCATGAAAGTTAGGAAAATCTTAATATTTCTGCTGGAAGTACTTCCTTGGCTAAGCAAGACTTAAATGAAAGTTGTGTGGGTGATGCTGACTTGAAGCCATCACTTTTTTCAAATCTTTAGATTTATCATTTTTGCCATGTGAATAAATGCACATCTTTAGGGATTTTAAAAAAAAAAAGTTTATTTAGCATTTTTGCAGTAACTGACTTGTGAAATTAGCAGCATGGTCCAGGAGACACAGCAGCTGAAAGCAGCCACAGGCGAGTGCAATCCATCAGCTCTGCTGGGAAATGGCACCACTGGAGCTTTCCTTATTTTTCATATTTGGACACAGTGCTTTAGATGGGTCTGTGTAACGAGCAAAGCAAAAATAATCTGTCTTTAACAAGATGAGCAGGAAAAATTCATTCCAAGGCAAATGAAGTACTAGGAGTGCATGATGGAAATGTTTGTTCTCTGCAGTTTCTCAGCTCTGGCACAGCACAGTGCCTGGTTTCTGATGAGGAGATGGGCCCTGGGTGTGTGTCCAGGGAGGTGGGAAAAGCAGGGACTGTGCAGGAGTTCTGTGACTCAGCAGTGGGATCAGAGTGATCCAGGGCTGGAAATGAATCCATTCACTCATTGCCAGTCTGATTTTGTTGTGGTTTTTAATAGGAGCAGAGCTCAGCTGAGTGTGGGGCCTGCAGGGAGGTGCCACCCTCTGAGCATCCCCCCCTCCACCAGCTCCCCCGTGCTCCTGGCTGATTATTCCTTCACTTTGCTGGCTGATATCTCTTTATGTCCATCTCCAGCAAGAAACAACATTTTTATTTAACGATTCATCCTTTATATTGTCCTTGCCATCTTTCTGGTAGTCTCGTGTCTCTGCTTCTGCCTCAGCCCTTACACCAGGCTCCAAAAAATTACTCTGCTGTAATTAAAAATAACATCCAAAAAAACCCAACCAAACCCCAAAAAACCAACCAACCAAACACAGCCCTGCACTCACCAGAGTTTGAGATGCTTCTGTTGTCCTTCAACCCCTGAGTTTGGAAGAGCAGCAACATTTTCCAGCCCAGTGAGAAATGTACTGAATATTCCAGTTCAGACTTGGAGCATCCCAAGTGTTTATAGCCCTGAATTTTCATGGCATTTCAGCAGGTTTTAAAAATGTCCTTGATGATGTGCTAACTCCTCTGCTATGCCAGTCTGTACATTTTCAAAATAATTTGTTTGTGTATTTTATGCCTAAAGGAGGAGGAAACTTTGGTTTTGCTCTTCCTATTTTTTTTCTACTAGTGCAACACGCAGCTTTCTGGGCTGTTGCAATATTCCATGACCCTGCTCACAAATTCCCAGACTGCCAGCATAGCTGCATTAAAAAAAAAAAAATATATATATATATACATACATATCTATATACCTGTCTATATATAAGTAGTGAACCACAGGGGACATGTCCTGAGCAATTCCTCTGAGAAGCAGATGCCTCATTGGACTGATCATTAAATAATTAATTAAGTTAGTAATATAAATATATAAGTAATTAAATTATTTAATGTAAATATTATAAATACTTAAATTATGTAATATAAATAGTACAAATAATAAATATAATTAACATTATAGTAATAATTATTAGTGAAATGTTCTTGAGCTCATAGAGCTCCTTCCTTCTCTCCAACATTATAGTGCAATGAAGTTCATTTTGGCAGAGAGGTTCTTGACCCATCTCCCCTCTGTGTTCATGAACAGTGCCAAGATGTGCTTTATCCAGTTACTGCAAGGTCTTTTATAGCTGCCACTCATCAGTGTCCCCTGTGTGTGACCTGCAGGCAGCGCTCTCCAGGCTGGCCTGCAATCCTTGGGTGCAATCCCACAGCAAAGCTTCTATCCTGCACTGGGCTCAGCCTATCTCCCCTCACTGAGCCAGAAACTTGATTTCAATACATTGTTTAGCCCATTTTCCTTTGCTTGAAAAATTAAATCTTACTTGGCTGTGAAATAAAATATAAATACTTCAAAACATGAGGCAATTTAGTGCTTCCTTTTAATCTAACATGGCAGAGCTGATGGACAATTTCCCTGCAAGTCCCACCTGACATTATGAGGAATCCCTTTCACTGACAGAATGTATCTTTATTTTTCAGGTGTTTTTTTAGATGGCCACAGTCCAGTTAGTGTGGATGGACAAGAGCTTGGACAAATTTATTGATCTATTTACACAGTGACCATGCTAACATCTGGGTTTCAAACACATCACATCACTTGCACAGCAGGTAACCAGGAGCAAAAGTGGAAATACCAGTTCCTGCCCTCACCTCTCCCAGGACTTCATTTGTGAACCAGCTTTTAAAAAAATATTCCAAGCCAGGAGGTGATGCAATGAGCACATCATCAATGAGCACACGCCTGTGGGAAAGACAATTATGAATGTCAAGAGCAAAACTTTCATACCATCTGTCAGGAGCAAACAATGATTGCATAAAGAGAGGAGGAATTTCATATATTTTATTTTATATATTTTCCTGGAAGTGTTGCAAAGCCTGGTGACTGTTTCTGTAAAGTAATTTAATGACACTTTTTCAGTAAATAAAATATCTATGTCTCAAAGAGCTAAATGTTATCAGGTCATTTTATTATTGAATACCAGTTTTTAAGCAGCTGTTGGAAAAATATGGAAGAATAAAAAGGAAAACTGAAGGGTAATTTTATTGTAGTCCTTTACTGATCTCTACTTCTCTTGCATTAATTCACTCCTTCTCCGGAAGGAATTCTTCCACTTCTGTGTGGAATGGGCTGCAATGGACATCACTGTGGGAGTTGTGGTGGTTCACAAAATGTGAGCTCTGAGGAGCTGTAACAGCTGAGGATTAGCTGGCCCAGGAAGGGAGTCTGATATGATGGGAACACGTGGATGAATACCTCAGTGGCAGAGACAGCAGAGAGGAATCATAAATAAAAGTAGGGAAAGGAAGAGGTTGGGCATGTTGCTGAAGCAAAAGACAAAAATACTGATTTTTATTTTTCTTTTTTTCAGTAAATGCTGCAGTTCCGTGCAAGGCAATCTGAAGATATGCCAGGTCAGGGTGGAAGGATTCTGCAGAGAACTGCAGCTGCCAAGAGTGTGATTTCAGCTGTGGTTACACACAGCACTGGATGGGACAAAATCTGTGGTGTGGCACCACTGGTGCCAGGGCAGGGACAGAGGATTCTCTGTGCCAGTGATGGCCCACCTGCAGTTCCATGCTGTGGGTGTGATATCACCCCCTGTGACTGGAAACCCCAGGTGTTTATTTATTCAGGATACACTCCCAATGCCATCCTCATGCCTGCTGAGTGAGCACACAGGGTGGGGTGTGCTGGCTGCTGCCTCACTTCTTGTGAACTTCCTGATGAGGCATCTTTTCCCTGTGCTTCCCAACTGCCCAGCCTTGTTTTCACTCTTTGGATCATTTTCTTCAAGCAGTTTTTACCATGCTCTGTTTATCCTTTCTTTCAAGCTGCCACATCACCCCTACATCACCAGAACCTGCCTGACTTGTCTCAGGAGAGGGTGGCCTCAGTTCAGCCCTTTCATCCCTGATATTCAGTTTGGGAAGTGTTGTGGGACCTACACCTCTCCTGACCTCCAGGAAGATAAAAAAACCTCATTTTTAATCATTTTTTACCTCTCCTGCCCAGAGCTGGGATGTGGCACTGGTGTGGCAGTGCCACCCTCAGAGGGACATGGTGTGGCTCTGCCCCATTAACCCCACATGTCACGAGGCTGAGGCTTTTCCCCTTCTATCCACACCATCAACCACCTGTGGATACCCTCTGGAGGCACTGGCACCTCAGCACTGCACCCCAAAGATTGCCAAGTGCTGCACCCAGCTCAGCCTTCCCCACCCATTCTTCTCTGCCTGGTAGGATCACACATCACCTCTTGCATTTCTACCCTTCAAAACGAAAAGAAGCAGGACAATGTCAGTTAACCAGAGCTGAGCACATCCTTACCTTTTCCTGATCCCTCACTCTCAGCCCTTCTTGTTCCCTACTTGCAGTACAGTTGAGAGGCAACCAACATGCCAATTTATTTGGGTTACAAGATTAAAGGCTTTTCATTTTACGAGTCATAAGTAAAGCAAGCAAAATAAGTGAGTTCATTAAGCCTGTGTTTACTTGTTCTTTTTGCAAATGCCATTTTGTCACATCCTGCAGTTCCACACAGACCAAAGCAAAGCGAAGGCAGGTGGACATGGAGATGCCTAAAATGAGAGTAGCAGCAGTTTTTTGAGGGCTGGTTTTATCTGAAAGAAATAGTTCAATAATTTAATTCTACCCTTGAGTAAATGAAGCTTAGCACGCAGAAAGCCCTTCTGTGCCAGTGAGGAGTCCCAGGCACCTGCAGGTGAGGCAGCGGCTGTGGGGTGACGGTGCCACAGACCTGACCGTGACCGCTCGTACGGGAGGGGAGCAGCGAGTGCTTCTCAGCCACATTTCACTGAATATCAGTAAATTCACACGGCTTTGGCACCTAGGTTTTTAAAAAAGACAAAACCTGCTGCCAGAGGGATGGCAGGAAAAGCAAAAGAGGAGGGGGGAATGCTCGGTGTAGGGCAGTGCACACCGCAGGGCACAGTGAGCAGATAGGACTCAGACACTGATTTATGTGTGGAAAAGGCTGCAGGAGTGCGGGGAGAGCTGGAGCTGCCCACACCATCCTGCTCCGGCTCCTGACACCCGGAAAAGGGGAGTTAGGCTCGAATTTAGGAGATTTTTGGGGCGATTTCCACGCGCTGGGTTTGCAGCGCGGCGTGTCCCGCAGCTGCAGGCGGGCATGCAGCGCTCCCTGCCTGTGGTGCTGCTCCCTGCCTGGCCTGCGCCGCTGCTCTCGCCTCAGGAAGGCGATTCAAAGGCCCCCTGGATGCACCAGGAGCTGTTTCTCGGTGGCACCGTGCGGCTCAGGCAGGAGCTGCCGGGCGGGAGAGGGGAGGGCACCGCGGCCCGGGCCCGGGCCTGGGGCCGGGCGGGAGAAGCCGTGAGCGGCGTTACTGCCGAGCGCCGCCCCGCGGGGCCCTGGGGCTGCGGGCCCGGGTGAGACCAGCCCTGATGGGGTGTGTCCCTGTCCCCGCGGTCGCTGCGAGCCAAGCGCCGCCCGGTGGGGCGGTGGGGCGGTGGGGCGGTGTCCCGCCCCGGGGCGGGCCGGGCGCTCGGCGGTGCCGTCACGGAGCGCCGAGCGCGGCCATGAGCGCGGTGCTGCTGCTGCTGCGGGCCCTGCGCGCCGCCCGGCCCCGACCCCAGCCCCGGGCCGGCCCCTCAGCCCGCGGCCTGCGCACGGCCGCGCCCCGCCGCGCCTTCGCCAAGGAGCTGTTTCTCGGCACCCTGCGCAAGGTGGGTCCGCGGGCGCGCGGGTGGCCATGGGGGCGGCCCGGGGGTCGCTGCCCTTTCACCGGCGGGCGGAGGGGTTGGCACAGACCGGGGGCATCGCCCGCCTGGGCTCCTCCGCAGCACCGCCAGGGCCTTTCCCAGCTGCTCCTCCCAGCCCGGGGATGCGGGCCCTGGTGTGAGCCCACGGCAGGGCCCGGCCCCGGCCTGGCTGTCCCGCAGCCCTTGGGCCCCTGCAGAGCTCCGGAGGGACGGGAGGCGCCTCTGTGTGTCCCGGTGCCCTCAGCTGGAGCCGGGTTAACTGAAGGGACCCTTTGCACACAAAACCCGCGATGGAGCTCAGAGTGACCCGAACAACCATCAGGCCAAGAGCGGGGCTCAGCCGCAGCCCCCTGTGCCTGCCAGCCCCGCAGGTCACCGCGCACACGCGTGGCGCTGGGCACCCTCTGGGCACACCGCTAAACCTGGATCGCTTCATTCTCTGGTTGTACTTAAGGATCGAGGCTTCATGTAGAGCTTCATGTAAATCTCTGCCTACAGTTTTGACAGGAAGGATTGAAGTTCTTGTGGTGCTTTGAGATGGCACTGGACAAAGAAGTTAAAGTCTGAGACAGAACGCTGTATAAAGCAGAGTTTGTTACTGCAAGGCTTAGAGTGTGCATTTATCAGAGATTGCAGGGTGAAGTAAAGGAAAAGAAGGAATAATTAAAATACACTGAAATGAGTTGAGCAGGAAAGTCTCCTGCAGCAGAGCTTGTCAACAACAGGCAGCACTCAGGCTCCACTGTGTTAAACCCGTCTTCAGATATGCCTGGGGTGGTTTGTCTCTCAAATTTCAATACAACAGCTTTCTGAAAACCTCTAGCATTTCCCAGGTCCTCAAGTTTTGATGCTGATATTATTACTCAGATTATCATGAGCAGATTTCTATGAACAGAGATAAATTCTTCTGTTTGAAAGGGGAAAGGCAGTAAAAATCAGAAGTGTAGCCTCCCACTCCTTGTGTTCCTTGCCTGGATGTTTTTACCAATTCAAACCTGTCAGGCCGTGCTGCTCGCAGTTCGTGGCCAGAACACCCTGGGATGATGAGGAGTGGTGGGACTCACTCACCTTTGTCCTCGAGGCATTACAGGTGAAGTGTGCTGGGTGTTTGCAAGGGACAGTGTTCACGGGCTGAGCTTTGTAAACATTAAACTCATTTTTTATCAATCCCTAAATAGCATTAAAGCTCATGGGCGATGAAGCATTTTTGGGTTTTTGTAGTTCTTAAAAGATCTCTCAATTTCTCCCTCATATTTCTGTTGTTCAGGTAACACCCTCTGGTCTGGTTTTGGTGGGTAAAAAAGTTCAGTCCTGAGGAGCTCTGCTTCTGTTTCAGAACATTTTCCACAATTCTTAATTTGCACAGTGTTTTACAGTCTTTGCAAGGCATATCTCCCATGATTTTTATTTCAGCTGCATGGTTCGTGTATTAAAAGTGATTAAATAATTCTCCTATTTCAGGAAGAAGTTTTTCCTTACCCAGAAATTAGCAATGAAGAACTGGCAGAAATCAACCAGTTTGTGGGGCCTGTTGAAAAGTTCTTCAATGAGGAAGGTATATTATTGTGTTTTTATCCATGCAAGTGATTTAATGATTACAAAATGATTTAGCTATAGCAGTTGAATAAGATTATTATACTTAAAACATTTAATTTAGTTTATGCATTTACTGCTGCTCACATAGTCACACTGATTCTGTAGCATGTCCATTTATGGCTTTTTTGGGAAGTATTTGGGTGCTGATCAGAAGAATTAAATCTCCAAAACAGGAAAAAAACCAAGGATGTAAAAGAATTCTGGGATGAAGATAGGATTTGAAATTGGTTTTAGCTCAGCTGAATTGTGCTTCTAACCACTTCACATATTGTGATTTTTTTTTCCTAGTTCTGATTCCTAGAACTTTTAAACTGTCCTACTCTGCTAAAACTGACTGTGGCAGGAGGCAGCAGAGATACCAAAAAATGCTGGCTCATTGAGGAGTTAGGAAAAATCAAAAGCAGTTCTGATTTTTCAGCATTAGAGTAATAATTCTGTTTGAGAAAGGCCTTATTACCTGTCTGCATTGCTGCCATGGATAAGCCAATTCCAGAGCAATTGCAGAATATTGGTTGGCACAGACAGCAATTTCTGGGGCAGTTAAACAGCATTGTCTCAGACTTCCCATTGACAGAGGTTTTCCAAACACTGCAGGAGTTTGGAGAAGCCAGTGATTGTCACACGTCGCAATTTGTGAGATCCAGGTGATTTTAACTGTAAAATTGTGGTGTTGCTCACTGACAGTAAATAAAGAATTTATTCAAATTACATTTTTTAATTCTTTGCCTCTGTGAGGAAACGTGATTTATGGAGTAAACAGCCTGAAGTTTAGGGAAGGAATAAAAGGGTCAAATTACAGAGTCTGGAGAAAATAGGATTCCTGTTTTCACTGCCCTGGCACAGAACAGCTCTCTTAATCCCCCAAGAATCTAAAAACTCCTAAGAGCAAGGTTTTCTAACTACCTCATTTATGTTTTTTTTTTTTTTTCTTGTATTCAACTACCTAGAGTTGGTTCAGATAGAAAATCCTGGAAATGCTTTGCTTATTACAGTCTTGGAATCTGCTGGCATGCAGAACCAGTAGAAATGTTTGAGAAAATGAAATAAATGCTGGATTTTTCCCACTTCCAAGTCTTTTTCCTGAATGTTCTGAGGACAAACAGGAGAGTCAGGCTGAAGCTAGAAAGAAGAAATTCTTGTGAAGCTGGGGATGAGAAGTCTCCATGAGTGACCCTGGCCCTGCTGGGGGAATCCTGCAGCCTCCCAGCTGCCCTGGGCACTGGGAATCACAGTGTTAAATGAGAAAAATTCTGTATTTGCAGTGGACTCGAAGAAAATTGATCAAGATGCAAAAATCCCACCTGAAACCTTACAAGGACTGAAGGACCTGGGTCTGTTTGGCATGCAGATTCCAGAGGAATATGGTGAGTAAATGCCACAAAAGAACACCCAGAGCATTTAGGGGTGCATTTTGTGCCACTTTTGTAGCTCTCCAGTTAAAGCTGCTGCATTCCTGTATTTCTGTATTTGAAATAGATTTTTTGGGGGGGGGGGGGGAATGCACTAAAATAAAACCTGGTGCCTGTTCCAGGTGGGCTGGGCCTGTCAAACACCATGTACGCACGTCTGGGAGAAATCACCTCCCTGGATGGCTCCATTGCAGTGACCCTGGCAGCTCATCAGGCCATTGGGCTGAAGGTAATGCTGCTGCTCTGGGGCCAGGATTCTGCTCAGATTGCATGGAAAAGGTGGAGTGAAAAATGTGGGGTTTGGAGGGAGCAAATCAGAGTTACTGGGGAAGCATAAATCAGGTTGTTGGTGTCCCCAGCAGCCTCTGCCTCTGGTTCAGTGTGAGACAGAAAGGCTGGATAGGAAGCAGACAAGAAAGTTACTATTAGGAAAATTATTCTTAGGAAAACTACTTTAAATGAGTCCAAGTGGTTATTTTTTTTTTTTAATTGACCAAATTTGTTTAAAGTAGCTAGAATAGATAGAATTGAGATAGAATATCAGGGAGGCTCAGGTGATGAGGAAGGAAAGAATCCAGCAGAGAGCAACTTTGGCTGGCTGGGGCTGCGTGTTGGGGTGCCTAGAGGAGATAATTCATCTGAGAGCAAGTGTGTCAATTTTGAACTTGAATACAGCCATAGGTTTTTACCTTTTAGTGGTGGATGGATGGCAGAAAGAAGCTTGAAACCACACTCAGTTTGTTATAGCAAGAGAAAATTCCTCGTGGAATTGAGCACAGAATGTAAATGAAAAAATACTGAAATGAAAAACAACTGAAAAATAATACAGTCTGATGTTTATTAAACTGTGTCGTGCTGTGCCATAATACTTGCAGATGAAGCTTTCTGAGCATGCTGGAGCTTCTCAGCTCCCTCTCTTTCCCCCAGGGTGATGCTGCAAAGTTTCCTGTGCTTGTTTCTGCAGGGGATCCTCATAGCTGGCACCGAGGAGCAGAAGGCCAAGTACCTGCCCCGCCTGGCCTCGGGGGAGCACATTGCTGCCTTCTGCCTCACCGAGCCTGGCAGGTGCTGCTCCCCTCACTGCCTTGCCTGCATTGCTTCACACCTTCATCTTCATTATTTGGGGCCCGTGGCTTCAGTATATACATCTGTGTTTAGTTTTCGTTTTTAAAGAAACACTCCAATTACTCTTTCCCCAACGTGTTGCTTTTGGCAGTGTCCATGAAATCCCTGACTCTTGTTGTTCCCATCCCAGGAATTCATTTGCTTAATTTTTTCCATTAATTGAAAGGATGCTTTGTGCTATGTCAGGAATAATGTGCTGTGACTGTTCTAGGATGCTTTCAGTTCTTATTCAGAATAATAAAGCCTGTTTTGAAGGAGCTACCAAAACCAAAAGGAAGAATTTTTGGTGTCACTTAAGTGAGAGGCTCGTTGTGTATTCACATATCTCAAAGTGTAGTTCCAAAATGTTGCTGTTGTGGCATTCTGCACATTCTGGTCAGGTCATAAACCTCATAACATGGTAATGAGAAGAATTGTCCCTTCAGGTAACTTTTAGAGCTGTTCAATCTAGTGAGCTTCCTTGTTAGTTAAAAGCCAAAATTGAAATACTGCTATTTAAGACTGCCTCCTTTTCACAGAATGGGAAGAGGGGGAATATGCAGTTTTGGTTTTTTAAAGCATGTTTATGTCTTTAAACATTAATAACTTGTTTGTTTTCTAGTGGGAGTGATGCTGCATCCATCCAGACAAGAGCAACCCTGAGTGAAGATGGGAAACACTTTGTGTTAAATGGCTCCAAGGTACCCACTCACAGACTGGGAACAGGGAAGGGCATTGTTCCAAGTGTAGCAACTATCCTTGTCTTTTGCATCAGTCTGGAATTGGGAGGTTTCCAAGCTAGAGGAGAACGACCCTGTCAGAAAGATAACCCTTGTTGGTTTAGGCACAAAAGGAACAGGAAATTATTGTTAGAGAATTACTGCATTAAACTCTT
Source organism: Melozone crissalis (assembly GCF_028551555.1). Taxonomy (NCBI): domain Eukaryota; kingdom Metazoa; phylum Chordata; class Aves; order Passeriformes; family Passerellidae; genus Melozone; species Melozone crissalis. The sequence goes on along the minus strand of NW_026535807.1, from coordinate 20,550,813 downwards.
GGTAAGAAAAATAGAAAGCTACCCCAGGTTCCTTCTCTATTGCCCACTTGTGTGTTCAGCTTCAGGGAGGATTGGTTAGTTGGCAAATCAGCCCCTTCCATGACAGCTTAGGTAAAAGGGAGCCTAAACCTGTATTTGGCATCTCTTCATTCTTCAGGCTAGATTTTAAAAGAAAACTTGATATTTAATTAGAAATAGGTCTAGTTGGAACCTTTCTGTTAAAGGAAACAGTGACAAAAGCCAGTTTTGAAGAAATCAGAGATGTCCTGGGTGCAGCAGTATAGGATGTATTGCAGACTGGATCTGTAGTTGTTCCTCCATTTGTGGTGTGAAGAGACCCACCCTGGGAGAGAAGCTGATCAGACAATTTCTCATCAGAGTTGAATTTTGGGCACAGGGTTTGTCCAGTCTGCATTGCCCCTGTATCTTTCACATGCCATCAGCAGCAGGAGGTACCAGCGTTTGTGGAAATTCACTGTGGATTTTAATTTAATGCACTTTGATACTACATTCTGGTTTTAAAGTTGCTCTAAACTTAGCATTTGTGGTCAGCTCTTCTCAGAAATGTGCTCACCCTCATTAGAAGTGAAGGGAAGGAGCAGCAATTTTTTCAGCACTCTGTTCTTTGCTCAGCCTGTTACAAAACCCTGGAGAGCTGCGCTCATAAAATCAGCACAGTTACACTTCTTACACATCTTCTCTCTCTCAAAACAGGTCTGGATCTCCAATGGTGGCCTGGCCAGTATTTTCACAGTGTTTGCCAGGACAGAGGTTGTGGACAAGGACGGGCAGGTGAAGGATAAAATCACAGCTTTCATTGTGGAGCGGGACTTCGGCGGCGTCAGCCACGGCAAGCCCGAGGATAAACTGGGCATTCGAGGCTCCAACAGTAAGAGCCACCTAAAGTTTTTAGCAGAAATTGTTTTAATAGTTTTATTTTGGTTGGATCATCTGAATTCAGAGGCAAATCAATACCTATTCCATGTTACAGTTTAAGTTTCATTTTTCTTTAGCTGGCTTTTCCTAGGAGTCCTTCCTGACACAGGGTCTGAAATAAGAAATCCATTTTGTGGAGTTAATTCACTGTGCAGTGAAAGAAATCATTCAGAAGATTCAGTGACCATTAGATTTTATCTAGAAGTCCAATTTCTTCAGCTCTTCTAAGCTTTGTAATGATTGTATCTTTTCACCATCTTGGTGACTGTTCAGTCAGTTCCTTAGAACTAAAAATAAAGACCAAAGTGTAGTTCTCTGTTTACACAGTGTCTATTCATAACATTTTAAACATTTTACATCAGTAATTGATGTCAACTACAGCCTTTTCCCACATTCTCACTTCTTTGGCAAAGCATGTATAATTCTGTCATAAGCAATCCATTAGGAAGACTTCATTTCTTGCTACAAATAGTAACTTAAGTTCCTCAATGTCTTTTAAATATTTCTGTGTCATATTTGATCAAGTGTCAATTCTCTGTTTCAGCCTGTGAAGTGCATTTTGAAAACACCAAAGTGCCTATAGAGAATGTAATTGGAGAAGTTGGAGGGGGATTTAAGGTAAGCAGTGGAGAATAGCTACTGGTGATTTGTGGAAGCCTGAGGGAGGCTGTTTGCCTCTGTGCTGAGGTTTCCTCGTGGATGGTGTAGGCACTGCCACACTGCAGGGTATACAGGAGGACAGAGTCCCCCACTGATCTGTAAATTGGTGTCACTGCACAGTGCACAGTGTGCCATCACCTCAGATTTCTGTGGTTTTTCTCTTCTTATTGGGCTTTTGGTTGTTTTTGGTGGTGTCCCCTCAGAAAAGGGAATGACTGCAGCTGCCCTTCTGCCCTCAGTGGGGGACAGGTCCTCTGCTGGTTCCACAGCAGCATGAGGGAAGGGAGACAGAGCAGAGAGTGCCCAGGGAGTGCTGGAGGCGTGCCCAGCTCCAAGGTGCCCTGGCTGGCAGCTGCTGCCCCAGGGCTGCACTGTGGCACAAGGAAATGCTGGCAGCACCCCAGCAGAGAGAACCACACATGGCCTTGCTGTGTAACCTTTCTCTGAGAGTGTGACCTGGGCATTTGCAAAGCTGCTCTTACTCCTGCTCATTTCCTACTCCTGCTGTAGCAGGCAAGTCCAGGCCTAAATGCCAAATGAAATAATTTCCCCTAATGTAGTAGAGATTAAAATAAGATTATTATGGTATCTTCCTGACAAGTTAAAATGTAGGACAGTGGCTTCTTTCCTAACAGGCTTTGACCTGAGTCACCCATGTTGAGAAACAACACTACAGACACCAGACTCCAGAATCTATTTTTGTACATTATTGGTCTGTATTTCATTTCTACACCTCCATTCTTGTCCCTTCTGTGATGTGTTGCTGAAAGGCATCTGAGACAGAGAGCAGGTCAGCTGCAGGGGGAAATATTGTGGTTTTCTTCTTTATCTGATGAACTGGAACAGTGCTGTCCAGCTGGAATGTTGTTTACCAGCTGCAGATAAATGCATTTTTATCTACATTTTACCTTCATGTAATTAGAATAGAGATTATTTCCAAGTTCAGATAAAAAACTGGATGTATTGGGTGGCAGGAAAAGCCCAGTTTTGAAGCATTTTCCTTGGGATGCTGAGAGCTGTGGTGGCTGATGTGAGGGCACTTCCCAGGACTGGCAGTGTGTCCCAGTGAGGAGTGAAATCCAGGGAACACTGAAGCAGGAAGCAGTGACCAGCGTGGCCTAAGGAGAATGTGGCCTGAACCCCATCTGTTTCTTCCCAGGTTGCCATGAATATCCTCAACAGTGGAAGATTTAGCATGGGCAGTGGATCTGCTGGAATGATTAAGAAGTTGATAGGTGAGTGAATTGGGTGCTCTGCATGGCTGGGTGCCAGCAGAAACTGCTCTGCCTGAGGCAGATCATGCAGGACATTCAGAGTGGGAACAGGAGTCTTGACCTTGTCATAACACACTTTGAAATCTTTAAAACACTCAAATATGATTTTGAAAAATAATTATTAAAAGCTTGCTGGTAGAAGTTTTGAAATAAAAGTTTTTTCCTTTTGTACAGTGTAGGTTCAGTTCATAGAGTGGGAGGTTATTGCCTCTGTGGGACTTCCCTGAGGTAAAATGTTCTTCCCAAGAAAAAAACCTCTGTACTATTTGTTTTTAGAAGCTGTAATCTCCCCTAGAACCTCCCACCTGAATAATGGGCTCAAAGCTGCACACAGTAATTAGGACTAAAACTGCTTTCTGCCAATAATTAACCAAAACAGTAGCAGAAGTCTCTCTAATCAATTAGCATCAAAATTGATTACTTCCCTAAGAGTACAAGTTCACACTTGTGGTTCAAAAGCCTTTGACAGGCTGGTCCCAGACTTGATCAACACCATCAGTGTGAGGGTGATTTTCACAAAGTGCTGCTTTGGAGCAGCCAGGGGGCTCCTGGGCATGGACTGGAGTGTCACCATCCAGGGAAGGACACCAGCAGCTGGAATGGTCTGTCACAGCCCCTCTGAGATTTGATTTGTTTTTCTTTCTTTAAAGAGCTGACATCAGAGTATGCTTGCACCAGGAAGCAATTCAATAAGAAACTCAGCCAGTTTGGATTAATTCAGGTAACAAAAATGAAACACCTAAATCTCTGTGCTAGGTGCCAGGACATAGATTCCATTGGGGGTATTTTGGCTGTATTGGTTTAAAGGATTTGCTAGAAATTTGTGTGAACCTGGTGCTCACTTCTGTACACTGATCTTTTAAATATCCAGAATGATAAATGTATAAAAGTATTTTCTATTTATTGTTGTTTTGAAGTGGTACTTTTTATTGATTGATTAATTTGATGATGTAAAACACATAAAAACTGCGGGTTTTTTAAAGTTTGAGGGTAGATTGTGGACTTTTGCATCTGAATTTCTGTATGATTCCTCCCGTTGCTGTGTGGCAGGAGAAGTTTTGTTTGATGGCTGTGAAAGCCTATGTGATGGAGAGCATGGCTTACCTGACTGCAGGGATGATGGACAGGCCAGGCTTCCCTGACTGCTCCGTGGAGGCTGCCATGGTCAAGGTACCCAGGGCTGGCAGAGGGCTCAGTGTTGAGGCTGCAGAGGGCTGACAGCTCAGGGCTGCATTTGGACAGGTGACAGAAGCACTGCAGCCAGGGGAAATGACAGATCCTGTTCTGTCCCCACAGGCTCACACTTGTGCAAAACAAAACCTGCAGGGAACAGGTTGGGAATGTCACAGCCCCTGAGCTGGGGTCTGAGGACGCCTCACACGAGCACAGGGACACTCAGTTACACTCCAGCTGCCAGCCTGGCCAGGCTGCTGCTGTGCCAGCTTTCTTCCCAGGGAGCTGGTGGCACAACAAACCCTTGGAATATCCAGGCTGTGGCTGCCAGGGTGTCCCTCGTGGTCACTGCAGAAAACTCCTGCTCTGGGCTCCAGCCAAGCAGCTGCTCTGCCCGTGTGGGGTGCCCCTGTCCCTGGAATGTGCCCTTTTGGAGAGTGCCCTGTGGTTGCATCACTGAATTTGGCAGCAACAAACCCCTGAGCTGCAGGGACACAGCTCCAGGACTGGTGTAACACACAGAAAACGCTGCAGCAGTGTCCTGTGGGTACAGCCCCAGAGCAGGGCATCCTGTGTTTATTGCTGATTTATTATGGACTCACTGCTGGTCAAACCCTGTTCCATGGCAGGTGTTCAGCTCTGAGGGTGCCTGGGCCTGTGTGAGTGAGGCTCTGCAGATCCTTGGGGGCCTTGGCTACATGAAGGATTACCCCTACGAGCGCTACCTCAGGGACACCAGGATCCTGCTCATCTTTGAGGCAAGTACCAGCATCCCCTTTTCACTGCAAACTGCAGCTCACACCGCCTGTAAAGGCGAGCAGAAACCTCAGGTTTGATTGATCAGGGCTTTGTTCCTTCAGCTGCAAAGTCTGTACAGTAAGACTGCAGGACTAACCTTGTTTTCTTTGGAATATCAGTAATAGTTCCATGTAGTAAAATAAGCTATGATGGCTTTTACAGACTGACCACAGTGACCTTTCCTCTTGTGTGCTTCTCACAAGTGAAGCAGGGAAACTCATAAAAGACAACTTAGACATTTAATTAACTTATTGAGGGACATTCAGATTAAAAGAAGGGTTGGTTCTGAAGCTTGTTCTCTTTCCAAGCTGGATTGTCAGTGGCCCATCGTGTGCACATCAGAGTCATTGCCAGACTTGATTTTAACTCAGCTCATTTTGAGTAGTTCTACAACTGTTCAAATGTTCCTTCACTGGAACAGTGCACAACATTTTTAATCAAAATGCATTTAGTCTGGTTTCTTTTTCATTGGGGTATATTTGTGTGTTTAATGATGGGGGGCTTGACTTCTGCAATGCCCCATGAAATCAGAATTAAAACTGAGATAAAGCAAAAGGCAGCAGTTTATGGGTGAGGAGAGTCAACATGTGATACTGGAGCAGTGGGAAGGGCACAGGGGCACAACAGACCTGCTTGGAAAACCCTCACTCTTGTAAACTCTGGTTACTCACCTGTCTCACTTTCTCTTCTGCTTTTTCCAGGGAACCAATGAAATCCTGAGAATGTACATTGCACTGACAGGCATGCGGCATGCAGGGAAGATCTTAACTGACAAAATTAAGTATGTTCTTATTTATTGTTAATAGATTTAAATAAACTAAACAGAATCAGATAACTTTATAGATGAGAGAAGAAACTGCAGGGAAAACCTGCAGTATTTTGTATTTATTGTCTGTAAAAGTTCAGTGTTACAGGGGCTCTGTCTTTTTAATGGGATGGTTCAGAGATTTAGGAGTTGAAGCATTTAATGCATTTCATCTTGGACTTTTACACAAGCAGTAATTATTTCTTTCAAGACCAGTAATGAATATTTTGTGTCTGAATGAAGTTGTATTGACACAACAGCTGCATTGTGCATATTGAGTACTGGTCTCTGGAGCTCCTTGTGGGTGTCTTTGAGAGCAGCTGATGACTCTGGAGGCTCCACAGTTGTTCTCCAGACTTCACAGTAATGCAGTAATGGATCAGGACTTGGTAATTCATGGACAAGCTGCAGGCATTTTGCTAAAGCATTTGGAATTCCGACTGGTTGTGTCTGAACCTCATGGAATTTTTTACCAGCCATTCTTTCCCCATCATTTCAGAGCAATCAAAAAAGGAAACGTGGGAGTGGCGCTGGGGGAGTTCATGACCAGGTTACAGGACAGCCTGGGCAGGAAGGTGGATCTGGGGCTTGTAGGTCACCATGGGGTGGTGCATCCCAGCCTCCAGGTAAGGGCCTCTCTGCTGAGCTCTCATGTGTGTTCCCTTTGCTGCTTGCCACATTTCATCTCCTGTTTTGCAAACCAAAATGTGTGCTTAGGGGCAGTGGGATTTCCCAGGGTAAGCAGATGTTGGCACCATGACAGGGTGGGGATGTTACAGGTTATTGTCTAGGTATCAAGAGAAGATGAAGGCTGCTCTAAGCCTGTGCTTATACCAAATCCGGGTTTAGATCCAAACAAATTTAGATAATTTGTACAAATTGAGGCTTCACCATATTAAAGTGTCTGTAATAGCTGCCCTTTGTTGTAAGGCTAGTTACAAAACAGGAGTTTTTCCTGTTTAATTGGAACAGAGTTCCAGGTAAGAATTTCTGTGAATTACACCTACACATACTTGTTTAATCACTTAGGAAAAGGTTTTTATGACCAAAAATGAATGCTCTGTTAATAGCAAAAATATAAGGTATATTTTTCATGGGCTTTTCTGTTAGTTACTTTTGTCAGCATGAGCCTATATTGAAAGTTACCAAGAGTAAACTCCAGAAAATTTTAATGGATGTTTGAGAGAAAGAATAGTGCCTGTCTGGCTTTCAGCAGCAACGTGAATAAATGTTACAAAAGAGAAAATCCAGTGTCCTCTTTAAATGGGGTGGGGGTATGTTCCTTTTCTGTTATAAGACTACTCAAATTGTTCTATTTTGTGTTCTGTTTTACAGGAGAATGCCAAGAAACTTGAAGAAAACGTTCATTATTTTGGAACTACAGTCAGGGGCCTGCTAAGTAGGTTTGGCAAGGTAACTATTTATAAACTGTTGTCTTTGTTACTGAATAGTTTATCCTTGGGGCCCCACTGGAACCTGCAGGGGACTGAGTGTGGCAGGACCAGCACTTCCTTCACACGACACCTTCTCACTGGGTATGAGAAAACACACTGACATTCTGTACCTCAGTGTAATGGAGAAGTTACATTGTTAGAGCCAAAACCAAAGCACCAGCACCCTCAGGGAATTGGTTGTTTTCTTCTCATATAAGCACAAATCCTGCTGTTGCAGGCATTTAGCAGAGTGGTTTAAGGCACACATCAGAATTACAGTTTTACAAGCAGACTGTTAAAAGGTGCAGCTTAGTAAGCCCAAAACTAACTGATAATTTCTGACCTAGGCTAGAACCTGTTTATGCAAAGTAAAGCTGGACCTAAACACGAAGTATGGACAGTGATATTTGGTTGAAGTTTTGAACTGACAAGCCACAAGCTGATAATGATTTTCCCTCTCCCAGACAATAGTGGAGGAGCAGCTGGTGCTGAAGAGAGTGGCAGATGTGGTGATTAATTTGTATGCAATGACTGCAGCCATCTCCCGGGCCAGCCGCTCCATCAGCATCGGGCTCAGGAACCACGACCACGAGGTGAGTGTCCCTCAGCAGCAGCCATTCCCCCTCAGGCTGTGCTCCTGGGAGCAGGCAGGCTGCACCTCTGGGGAATTAGAGCAAACTCTCCCATAAAAGTGCAGCAGAACGTGGCTAAACCTGCCAGAGTGCAGAAGCCTCTCAGGGGCTCTGCCTGTTGAGCTGCACACTCTCAAAATGTTTAAAATACTTCTTTAACACATACACAGACTTTTAGAACCTCACCACAATGCTCCACATTCTCTCAAATCTGTTGACACCATGCAGTTCTTCCCAAGCTCTTTCCATATAATCATTAATAATAACACATAAGCACAACAGTGTTTGAGCAGCACAGTTCAGGACAGGGCAATGCTTATTTTGTAGCTCATGTAAAGTTTAATGGCAACGGTGTTGCAGCACAAGCAAATATGCTCCAGTTCCGTGTTAAAACAAACCCAACCTGATGAAGGATTGGATTTGGCCGTGAAACATTGCTCTTTGTGTGAGCCCTGTCCTGGATTGATTCCCAATCAGTCTTGGAGCCAGTTCTGGGTGAAGGCTCATCCCAGCCCTGAGCCTTGGTAGTTCTGGCCTCAAAGGGACAGCTGAGGCTGCACTGCACATGACTGGGAATCAGGGCTCTATTATCAAAGGGCTTTGAGAAGTTTAAATTACTGTATTTTCTCTACATGGTTTTCTTTATGAAATTCATTCACTATTTTTTAAATCAGATTTAATCCTTTTCCAGGTGCTTCTTACAAATATCTTCTGCACAGAAGCGTATTTCAAGAATAATTATGCCATGGCTCAATTAGAAAAATGTAAGTACTGTAAATTAATTCTTACACTCTTCTGTCTTTCAGACTGTGATCAAAAGAAGTTGGGTTTGATGTGACCAACAGAAGAGTTTTTCTCTGCTTTTAATTCAAACAAGCAGCAGAGCTGGAACTGTTGAGCAGAGTCTCTTCACTTCATTGCTAAAGCAAACTGCCAGGGTTCTTTATCGAGCAATATAAAATCTATATTTTATGTATATACTCCTGTCAAGTGACTGATAGAAATGAGGGATTTGGACTCTGTGGGATGTACTGACCAGCTGTGCATTGGCTCTCCAAAGCTCAGTCGGTAATAATCAATCTTTTTCAGAAGAGAATGTTCAGTTTCTTCCTGGCACTCACTCTTGCATTCGTACTCAAAACCACTTCTTGAAAGAAATTTACAACGGCTCTTTATGGTCCCTTAGTTGACTTTTCTCTCTTTCTCCATAGATGCCGATGAAAATCTGGATGATTCCATTAAGAAAGCTGCAAAGCAGATCCTGGAGAAGAGGGCATACATCTGCTCCCACCCTCTGGACAGGACCTTCTGATCCCTCCCTGACAGCAGGCACTCATGAATGTCAGTCAGGGAGGGATTGGCTGCAGTTGCAGAATTTGACACATTAAAACCATGTTTTCAATGTCTTTACTAAATGTAACTTGTATGAAATAAAACTTCTTTCTAACCACTACTTCATAGGAACAGGATAAACAAAGAGATTTAATTTCAAACTGAATTGATTTTGTTAGATAGATAGATAGATAGATAGATAGATAGATAGATAGATGGATGTATATACATGTCTGTTCCTCTTGGAGCTGGATAAAGAGAGGGAGGGGAGGTTTGGATGGGGAGATGTTTCTTCCCAGGGAAGGGACTGTGTGGTTTCTCAGTATCTTCTCCCTTCAGTGAGCTGCTCATTCCCTGAGCAAGTCTGAAAGACTTGGGCAATCACAACAGTTCTCTTTTGGAGGCCCCTCCAGCTCTCTTGTCCAGCAGCACCACCAGGACACTGAGTCCCCAGTGTCCAGGGAGCTTCTGCTGTCACCCTGAGGGACACCACTGGTCACTGATGTCCATTGGGCCTCTGAGCCATTGACCACAACCCGCTGGATGTGACCAGCCAGGCAATTGCTCATTCTCCAAACTGTGCCTCCATCAGATCCATAGCTCACCAAAGGAGGGACAAGGATGCTGGGCAGGGCTGATGTGTCCAGGGCATGGCAGAAGTCCAGAGTGGTGGCATCTCTAGCTCTTCCCTTGTGCACTGAGGCAGCCACTCCATCATGGAAGGGTTCTGGCTTGGTCAGGCAGCACAGACCCACCTTGTGCTCCTCAAGGTTTCCTTTGGCATATCCAAGCATTGAAGAGGTTGGGTGGTTTTCCCTCCTGTTTTATTCACTGTGTCCTTTGAGAACCACAAGAGGAAGCAGTGCCTCAAATTGCACATGAAGAGCAAATGGTGAAGTAAAGGTTTCACCTTTCCTATGAAACCAAAGGATTGTGTTAGCCATGGCCTCCCCAAGGTGCCAAATTTCCAGCTGGGAAGCTGCTGACAGGAGGGAATGTGGCACTTGTCTCCAGGCAGACTGGAGGGACTGGCAGAGGGCAAGGCAGCATGGCCCTTGCTCTGCGCCTCTTCCTCCTGCTCCTCCTGGCCGTGGCCCTGCCTGCCAGGGCTGCCCAGGCTGCTCCACTGCAAGCGCGGGGAGCAGGTGAGCCGGCAGCCTGGCTCCCCTTTCCCGGGACAGCGCTCCCTGCTCCCCGGGAAGCGCTGGGGATGGTTTTCCCCAGGCCTTTAGGGAGGGTTTCCTCTGGGGGAGGGAGAGAGCCCCCAGGGCCTGGGGCAGTTCTGGCCTCAAAGGGACAGCTCAGGCTGCACTGCACATGACTGGGCATTAGGGCTTCATTATCAAAGGGCTTTGAGAAGCTTAAATTACTGTGTTATTTCTTCATGTTTTCTTTTTTATGAAATTCATTCACTTTTTCTGAATTTGGTTTTAAAAACAATTATTTTCCAGTGCTTTTCCCAGTTATTTGATATAGTAAATGATAGCCTAGTTATCCCATGGTAGAATTAGAAGACTGTAAGTACTATAAAATGGAATAATTTTTACACTCTTATGTCTTTCACAGACTCATGAAACTTATGTTGGTTTGATGCGACCAACAGAAGAGTTTTGCTTTACTTTGCTTTTAATTCAAACAAGCAGCAGAGCTGGAACCTGTTGAAAAGAGTCTCTTCACAACTAAAGCAAACAGCCAGGGTTCTTGTTCTCCAGCTCTGGGCAGGAAGATCAAAATCTCTCAGCAGTAAATACTCCAGACAAGTAACTGCTATAAACTAGGGATTTGGGCTGTTTGCTCCCTAAGCCCTGCGTTCCGCACAGCTGCAGCTCCCTGTTCTCTTTGTAGACAGGGGCTGCCTATGGATGACAGTCACATCTCTGGCCTGGTGCACACCAGGTCCACACATGAGCTGAGGGATCATCCTTGCACGCCCCATCCTGGAAGAACCCAGTTCATTGATGAATCTGACACAGTTTTATGCATGGCAGCAAAGGAAGGCAAAATAAAGGCTGGAATTGGTACCATTCCAACCACTTTACATTTTGTCATGTGTAATGGAGAGAGGAACTACAAGTTTCCTATTCATGCGCAATTTGCTGTCTGAGAGCACTCAGTTCTCAAAGTCACAGGGCCTTGTGGGTCTGAGATGACTTCAAAAACAACCTTCATGTGAAACACCTGTGTATCAAAACTTCACAATACAAATCACAAGCTGATTTCTTCTGTTAAGTGAATGAAAAAAACTAAACCAGCACCAACACAACCACAAATCCAGAAAAAGTTAAAAACCAGGTGAAGGAGGCAGAGATCCAAGAGCAACAAATGGGCAGAGGAACTACAGGACTACAGAAAGGACAGATAATAAGAAAGAAGAGATAATAAGTGGCTATGGCACCAACGCACCCAGGGGATCTGAGATACTGTTCTCACCCTTCTGAAATAATGTGTCATAAAAATAAACTGAAAATCATTGATTATGACTGTGATAATGGGAATCTCCATGTTTAGCTTTCATAAATCAAATGTGTGTGAGTTCTGTTTTCCTTGTTAAGTCACATCATCCTGCAAGGGGGCTTTTCTGTCCAAAGAAAGACACTGCAGTGGAAAAGGTGGCTAGCTTGGAAAACATTAAAGACAAGAGCTACAAATAAAGTACTTTTTAAAAATACATTTTTTGGTAGGTTTGCTATTTGTTCATGAGGTTTTTGTCTGTCTTTGAAAGCAGCCCCTTAGATGTTAATGCACACAACAAGACATTTCTAAAGGGCTGTCTTTGCAAAAACTCTGCCAATTTGGTGATGCAAGACAGAAACAGCTTCCCTTGGGCTACAGCTGGAAGGCTTGGAAATGTGTTCCAGAAACTCATGATGGGACAAAGTCTGATTAACACAATTTAATATCATGAAGTGCAATATATAAGTTATCCAATAAAATAATCACAGTATTTAAATGACAAGCAGCGGGAAAGGGTTGTGCATTGGAATGACAGAAAATAGACACAGAGGCATGATGGAGAAGTTTCCCAGCCCAACCAGACCAGAAGCACAGGGAGCACAAATGGACACAGCCAGGAGACAATGCAGCTCTTAGCTGAGGGCCCATTTCATGCAAGACCTGGCCCTCAGAATATTAAACAAAATAAAAACAAAAGGGTGGGGGGAGGCAGCATTGAGGTGGCCTCACAGGTTAAACTCTGCACTCTGCTTTTGTCACCAGCATTATCCAAGTTCCTGTACTTTCTTCCTGGAGAATTTGCAGTCAACAGAGCTTCAGTCCCTCTCATCAAATCAGTCTTAAGGCCAGCTTCGGGCTGGGTCATTCAGTTAGACTCGAGCACTGACTGGGGTCCAGGCTACAAAAGAACATTAGCTGCAGGCCACCCATACAGCTTTTCATATTAATGAGCACTAATAAAAGCCTTTATTTCTGCAAGCTCAGGGATGCTGGGGGGATCTTTGCACCATCAGGCCGAGGTACAAGGCTCGGGATCAACACAGCATTGTGGTAAAGAGGGGAACACAGGTGGGGACAATTTGGGCTGTTAGCAATGCCCCCAGCCCCTGATTAGTGACATCACAATTGCTTTTAGAGCTCCTAAACCAGCTGGTGAAAAACTGATCTTTTCTCACCCCCTGCACACTGACAGACAAGTGGAACAGAAAATCTGCCCCTTCCTCCATTATCTCTGAGCATCAAAGCAAAGAACCAAGGAAAAAAACAACAAAAACAAAACAAAAAACCAACCAACTAAAATACAAGTAATTTTTTGCCCAGGCTGATTTTTTTAAAGAGCTTTGTAAGACTGACTGTGCCAGTGCTGAATTAAGTGTCACATGTTATGTGCCTTCCACAAAGTGTGGGACAATCTGCTGCCATGCAAAGGTGGGTGCAGGGTCAGACCCTCTACTTCAGAACCAGCCCTGCCTTCATAAAATCATAAAATTTCACAAGAAAACTATCAAGTATCTAAAATATGCAGTATTATGGTATTTTCTATCTTCAATATTGCCAGCACATAACTTAAGGAAATAGGTATTTACCAACCAGCACAGATGAAAAAAATTAACATGAAAAACGGGCTTTTAAGGACATCAGAGTGATGACCACCAGTCATTTTCCAGCTTTGCAGGGTTTCAGTTCAAATTTATCTGTTAGAATCCCTTGGAGCTTCTGGATACATGTGGATAACTGGGCTGCTGTGGAGCAGCAGAAAACTTTCAGCTTGGTACCCATGCATGGGGTCTGCAGAATCTAAGCAGCACCTCGTGGGCCAACAACAGACTGGAAAGGAAACACCAGCATCAGAAACCAGTGAGATGGAAAACTTCTGGCTGTTTGAGATAAAAAAAATACCAGCTAAAAATCTTGGTGGCAAAGAACAACATTTCTCACAAGGATTCCAGTAGAATAAATGACACGGTTGTTGGAATAATAGCCGGTGCCCACAGCAATGACAATTCTTTGGAATAAAAGCCAGTGCACACTGCAAATACATTTCCCTGTCCTGTGGGCTCCATAAACATGAACATGGCACTTATCCTGAGTGCTTCCCAAAGATTCTCTGCAAGAAGCACTGGAGAAGTGCATGGGGCAAGAGTTCTGCAAGTGCCAGGCTCTTGTGCAGCAGAAAAGTTGTAAAATATGAAAGATTCTTGCAATCCCAATAAATCTATCATTTATGGCGTGCAAATACTCCAGCGAATGTCAGTTACTTCTGTGTGAAAACAAACACAGGGCAAACTTTCCAAAATATGGTTTCATGACAAAATTCCAGTTTGTCTGTTCCTGTTTGTGGGAGAAGGCAAGGTTACAAGCTGCCCAGCTCAAGAAAAAAAGGAGGATCTACACTTCCCTGTCATATTTTCCTACTGACAAAGGAATTAAGACCAAGAATTTGGGTAAATGGAGATATAAAACTGGAGTATGGTTGAGGTTTTACACCCTAAGATACTTAATTTGCTAAAATACAAACAGTTTTGCTGTGCATGGATCTCCTTGCCAAGCCTCTTTGTCTTCAAACTCCCTTCCTCCATGGCAGAACTGAACAAGCTCCATATGTCAGAGCATCAAGTTAAAAGCTCTGTGATGAGTTAATTTTAATGGATCCATTACCAGTCATGAGCTGTCATGAGCTCAGGTGGCTTTTGGTTGAGATCAAAATCAATGGGCCATTTGTCCCAGCTCCATCTGTCCTGTGACAGCACTGGCTCCACCAAGCACACTGAGTCTTTTTGTGCCATTTCTAAATGAAAAATGAACCTCCTAAAGAAGCCAGGCAAAAATAATGAGAGAGTAGTCACAAAAAATAATGTAGGCAGTTTGCTGGGTATTGAACTAACAGCTACCACCTTCCCAAAGTCCAGGCTACACTAAACAAGGCTCCTTCCTCTGTAAGCAGCCTTTCAATTTGTAGTGTTTCATACACATGCAGAAGAACAAAAAGCCACTTCCACTGTACCAACATGAGCTGCATCTATGCAGTAAGTTGTGCTCAGTAGCTGACCTGCTGGTTTAATTTTGAGGCAGTTTTAGGCAGGAGACATCATAAAATTTCACAAGAAAACTATCAAGTATCTAAAATATGCACTATTATGTTATTTTCTACCTCCAATATTGCCAATACATAGCTTAAGGAAAATAGGTATTTACCAACCAGTAAAGATGAAAAAAAAAAAAAAAAAGAAAAAAGGGCTTTTAAGGATATCAGAGTGATGGCCACCAGTCATTTCCCAGCTTTGCAGGGTTTCAGTTCAAAGTCAATCTAAACAAGTCAGCATATATCTAGCAAGAAGGAAATCACAGTTCATGTCTGCTCCTAAACCCAACTTTGCTGTATCAAAGATGGATGGTATTGTTTTCCAGCTCACAATAGATGTGTCATAATTTACAAATAAACAAAATATCATGCATAGAAATATTTCATAATTATTAAGATAGATAGATAGCTAGATAGCGATAGATAGATAGATAGATAAATAGATAGATACATAGATAGATAGATAGATAGATAGATAGACAGACAGACAAGTCAGATAGAGACATATGAATGCTCTTGCCTGTATAACTTTGTATAGAAAGGGATAGGGAAGTGAGAGGTTATTCTCTTCCACACATGAGAAACAATCTTTTTTCCAGAAGAATCAGCTTCCTTCTTCAGTGACCACCAGGGTACCTGAAGACCCCACCAAGAAGGCCCTGTGATCCCAATGGCCTGTGCATCCAGCAATTCAAGAAAGTAAGGCCTGCCTCTTAATACTACAGTGGTGTTAAAGACGTTTATTCTCAATTTTTGGTGACAAGAGGAACAAATTGAAGCCAGTTACTCTAAAATGCCTGCACAAGCACCACTGCAAACCACAGCCCAAGGAAGGATGAAACCAAGGTGTCCCACAACCATGGCCCAAGCGGCCAGAGATCCTCCTTCAGCCCTGGCTGCATTGCAGCCCCACTGACCACCAAGAAGAAAAGGGCCCTACTGAGAGCAAGCAAACTTAACCCTCTACCAGGACACAAATTCAGAGGGCAAAAAATTGAAAATCCCCACACCATCACGCACACTTCCCAGTGAGAAGGGTTGGAACTCTCTGCCCCTCAACATTTCCCGGCAGGTTCCTAAAGGTAATGGGGATCCAAGATGTGCCCTCCAAAGGAACAGAGCCAGCCGCCTTGAGTGGGAGAAGGCACGGCCTCAGGTGCAGCCCCGGGTGCCTCCTGTGGGCCCGGGCACGGCCCTGGCTGTAAATGTGTTGGGCTGCAGCACAGGGCCAGGGCAGAGCTCAGCAGCCTCATCAGAGCCCAGGGCTGCGGCCCTTCCCTGCCGGGGCCCCAGCACTTGTTTTTAAAAATTTAAAAGTGTAATAATAATAAAATGGTTATAAAAATAGTAATACAATTAGAGTAGTAATAAATTGGACAATTTGAATTAGGGCAATAGGAGCCAATAGAAACAAAGAGTTACGGATGTCTGGGTACCCATCTTCTGGGCAGCATAAGCCCGAAAAAGGACCCACGTTAACAGAAAATTTACCCTTAAAACCAATAACCTGTTGCATATTCATACATTTCGTACATGATGCATAAATTCCATTCAAACACAGGATTCTGTCTGGTCATCATCAACTTCTTCCTCATAAGATGAATGGTGTCACCCTGGTTGTGTGAGGCAGCAATAAATTCTCTTTCTCTGAAAGATTTAGGTGTCCTGTGGCTGCTATCTCAGTGCTAGTACTTTCTTTAGGAAAAAAAGTATCCTACATAGTGCAGTTTCTATTCTAACATTTTGTTTTAACCTAAAACTATATTTACCACACTACTTAAGATAATTAATACAGCATTAAATTCTAACACAACACATAAAATATTCATTTTAATATTTGCAAAAAGCCAATCATGACATACGCATTTATCACACCCCTCAAGTGTATCCCTGCTACATTCCTCATGAGGGATCCCTGCACACCTTAGGAGACGCCATCAATACTCCTTTGTGATTCATGAGGGACCCCTGCACCCCTCACCAGGGACCCCAAAATATCCCTATGTGTCTCACGAGGTCCAGGCCCAGCTGATGCCAGGGAAGGAAATGTGCCCTCAGCCCAGGGACGCTCAGCATGGGCTCCCCCAGCCCTGGGGGCCCCGCCGCTGGTCACAGCAGCCCCTGCCTGGCTCCTGCCTGCCCACACCGTGGGCATCCACGGCTGCTCCTGGCCATGGAGCTCAGCCTGTGCTGCTGCCCGGTGGGCTTTACTGATTCTACCACCTGGACAGAGCTGTGACATATCCATTACTTTATTTGAACAAAAAACTGGGGACAATCCCTCCCCTGGCGGATCGGGCCTGCCCAGCTTCACTTCTGGCTGGAGACTAGGACCAGGGGGCTCTGGGGCAGAGGGGCTCGTTTAGGAGGGGTGGGTTTTGGGCAGGCCTCAAGACAGGGTAGAAGCCGTGGCCGGGCAGATGGGGGCTGACGTGGACAGGTGGGATAACAGGTGGGGAGCGCTTTGACGGAGGTTTTAGGCTCCTCTTCTGTAGATGCACAGGAGCACCTGTGGAGAGAGGAGGTGGCTGAGGCCCCAGCTGCCGGTGGCACACAGGGAGCCTCCTGCACAGCAGGGCCCAGAGCTGGCAAGGCTCCCCAGCACGGCTGGAGCTGCTGGCACAGCTTGGCCCAGCTGCACAGCTGCCCCTCAAGGCCCCGGCGAGCAGGGCACGGCTCTGGGCAGGCTCCCTGGCCAGGAGCGGGCCCCAGAGCGCCTCTGCCTTTCAAGGGCAATCTCGTCCCTGCTCTTTCTCCTCCCCACCTTGCTCTGCCTCTGCCCTGTGCCCCTGGGGCTGCTCTTGGCCAGGCAGCCTCAGTGGGAGCCAGCACTGGCTACAGCCCCAGCGGGCCCCCCAGGACAAGGCCCAGCAATTAGGAGGCCAATGAAAGCACTGGGCAGCAGCAGAACCCTTAGCAGAGTTCTTTGGACAACCATGGACTGGCCACACCTACACCGCAGCCTCACTGGGAATGTTCCCTGCCTATGAGCAGTCTTTAAAGGAAGCTGTTTGAGGTAGAGAATCACAAAACACTCACGATTTTCTCTTCCAGCAATACCAGATTGCTGCACAGCAAATCAACAGGAAAAGTGCTACAACAGCCACAATGGCCATCCACTTGATCAGACAAGGTGCTCCCCAGCAGAAAACTCTTCTCCAGGTGTTGTCAGCATGTGTTGAGGTGCCAGTTGCATCTGTGGGAGCAATGGGGAGCGTGAGCCTGTGCTGTGCTGCACTGCTGAGCTGGCAGCACGGTGGATGCGGGCAAGACGTTCTCACTCCCTGTTTCCCCCTGAGCTGGGGCCTGTAGGCACCTTGCCACCCCTTGGCACAGGAGTGCTCAGTACCCAAACCCCTGAGCCTGCATGCCAAAATTCCTCTGTGCTGTGCCCTTCTGCTCCAGGCAATACTTGTCAAAGGCATGGACAAGGGCAAGGAAAATGCCCAGGGTTTTGGAGCTGCTCCAGGGCCCTACACCCTGCAAGCAGCTGGCTCTCTGCATCTACCCAGAGACCGAGAAATACAAGGGATCTCAGGCCCGTGGTGCAGTTTGGGCTGCCTGTCAGCAGATGCCCAATGCCTTTCTGCAGAGGCTGGGGAGAAGCTGCAGCCAGGCCAGGCTGGCAAACAGCCCTGCAGGGCGTGGAAGCAGCAGCGGGGCAGCGAGGCTGCCATGGATCCCTTCCCGCTGTGCCAGGCACAACATGTCCAGATGTGCAGCCAAAGCCCCCGGCTGCTGAGCCCCAGGACAAGGCTGAGGGAAATGCACCCACGACGCTGGCTGTCCACATCACTCTGTTTTTGTTCCAGATGTTTGGATTCCTCGAAGGACTTACTACCTCCTATAGGTTTGTTCTTCATTCTCAGGGGGTCTTAAGAGAAATGTTTCCATTTCCCATGAATGGATCCCACAGAAGCAGGGCTCAGCCTGTGGGGTCAGCAGGGACACACTTCTCGCTCCTGTAATGGGAGCTGGACTTGTGTGCAACATCCACCAAAGGACCTGGAAAATGCCTCCCTTGCAGACTCCCTTGTAACTCAACAGCCACAGGAGCTTCTGCCATCTCTGCTCAGCTGCACGGGCACCACTGAGCCGCAGGAGCGGTGAGGGGATCGCGCAGGTCGAGGGCACACACGTGCATGGCTCTGCCCTGGCACCTGCAGCGATGCCCCCCTGGCCGAGCTCTGGGCTCTGAGCTGGCAGCTCTCCCAGGGGAAAGGCCTTGACCTACCCTCGCCATGTCCCAGAGGCTTAGTAATGGGTATGGGTTGGGAATCAAGATCATCATCATCATCAGGATAATCTTCATCATCAGGATAATCTTCGTCATCAGATTCATCTGCAAAGGCAGGACAGAATAGCTCCTGTGACACTGCTGAAGATTCTCCTTCAGGCCCGAGTGGCAGAGAGGGCACCTGGGTGATTGGTGCCCTCCAAGGCACTCCCTCAGCTCTGCCTTCCCCTCAAGAGCAGGGCCAGGGGCACCTCGTGCCTGCAGTGGCCCCACACTGGGATGGAAGGAGCCCATTGCAGAGCAGTCGGGGCAGAAAGGACTCCCTGGAGCTGCTGCAGCTCCAAACCCAGCCCCAGGCAAGGCCAGGGCTTGGCAGTGGCAGCAGGAGCAGCTCAGGCTCCCTGGGGCTGCCAAAGGAGCTGAGAAAGGCTCAGCCCCGGGGAACAGCACTGGGCCCGGCCCCTTCCCTCTCTGCTCTTCTCTGTGGCTGCACAGAGCACATGGAAGGACACACTGGCATTGCACACGGGAGGAGGATGGACAGATAAATGATCCTTCCTCCCACTGACAGCGATCCTGTGGGATCACAGTTGGGCACAAGAGGTGAAATTTGGAGGCCAGGATTCCCAAAATCCATCAAACTTCAGGGGATCTTAAGGGGAATGACACAGGAATATTACTCTGGACGAGGATTTCACTTGGAGAATGATTACGATGTTAGGGAAGGGTTGCTGGTAGCCTACCTTCACCAAGCTCCAGCATCCTCATGCCGTGCTTTACCACCATTCCCAAATGATGCAAGTCAGGATCCCAGTCTAGAAAGGAGCACAGATGGGAACCATTCCATGCTGTGCTGGGATCCCCCTCTATAGGGAAGCCAGCACTGCAAGGGAGTCAGGTAATGCTGTGTGCCGGGAGTGCCAAGCAGCAGAGAGGGCAGCTCAGGCCTCAGCAGGGCTCAGGCCCAGAGGCACAGCAATTACCTCCTGTGGCTGTGCCTGGCATCACCTCCCTTCCTGCAGCAGAGGCTGTCAGTGAGCCCCTGCTTCCACCGGGAAACTGCGCCTTCGGCAAATCCTCTCCTTCCATCTCTGCAGAAAGGAAAAGGGACAGCTGGATCAGGTGGGGCTGTTCCCCAATGGGAAGGTGGCATCTGCAGGAGGCACTGCATGTCCAAGTACTGGATAAGATGCAGAAGAAAGATCAGGTAATTGGGGCTGCTGCAGGGTCGTCCCTCCTCCAAAGAGCTGCCCCTCCAGATGTGCTCAGAGACCGGGAAATCACAGGGGATCTCAGGGTCTGTGGTGCAGCTTGGGCTGCCTGTGAACCGATGCCCAATGCCTTCCTGCAGAGGCTGGGGAGAAGCTGCAGCCAGGCCAGGCTGGCAAACAGCCCTGCAGGGCGTGGAAGCAGCAGCGGGGCAGCGAGGCTGCCATGGATCCCTTCCTGCTGTGCCGGGCACGGCGTGTCCAGATGTGCAGCCAAAGCCCCCGGCTGCTGAGCCCCAGGACAAGGCTGAGGGAATGCACCCACCACGGTGCCTCTCCAGGTCGCTCAGGATCCTGGCCAGGTCTTTGGATGCCTCCAGGGACTTTTTGTCTCCTCCAGGCTTGTTCCTCCCTCTTGGGGGCCCTTAAGAGAAGTGTTTGCATGTTGAAGAGTGGATCCCACAGAAGCAGGGCTCAGCCCGTGGGGTCAGCAGGGACACACTACTCACCCCTGCGATGGGAGCTGGGCTTGTGAGCAGCAACCCGGAAAGGAGCCTGAAAAGTCCTCCCTGCAGACACTGCTGTAACACAACAGGCACAGAAGCTTCTGTCACCTGGTTCCAGCCAGGTTGTCAATGATTATCCTCTGAGGGGAACATTGAAAACAAACCTGCAGGAGGCTTAAGAGGCTGGAAATCTTCATGGAGCCAAGCTGCTGGAGAAACCTTCCTAGCATGCTCATCTAAAAGGGAGCACAGATCAGATCAGACCCATTTCCATGGTTTGCTGGGATCCCCTTCTGCCCTAATGAACTGCGGGTGTGGGAGCCAGATGTGAAGGGACAAGGCCAAAGCTGCACAGGGGCCTGGGGAGCTCTGGGCTGGCTCCTGGTCACTCTCCACACTTTTTGCAGTTGCTGTGCCATATCCCTAGTGAGGCAGCTGGAGCAGCCCAGGGCCCATGAGGGCTCTCCCAGTGCCACACAGGAAACTCTCACTAAATCCCTGGAGAAAACTGCAGCAGGCAGTGCCACAACTATTCCTCCCAACCTCTGTCCCTCCTACTACTAGGGCACAAGGGCACATAGCCAGCCCCTGTCAGGACCCAGGGGAGCCTTGCTCTCCCCCTCTGCCCTTTCCCCACCATGGGCACCCCGTGCAGCCGCTCCCAGGTTTCGGGACGTGTCTCCCACGGAGGGAGCCCAGCAGGACAGCTCAGTACCCGAGTGCCCTGAGCCTGCTCGGGACAATTCCTCTGGGCTGTGCCCGTCTTGTCCGGGCTGTGCCCACAGTGCCAAGCAGCAGAGAGGGCAGCTCAAGCCTCAGCAGGGCTCAGGCCCAGAGGCACAGCAATTACCTCCTGTGGCTGTGCCTGGCATCGCCTCCCTTCCTGCAGCAGAGGCTGCCAATGAGCCACTGCTTCCTCCTGGAAATGCCGCCTTCTGCCCAGCCTCTCCTTCCATCTCTGCAGAAACGAAAAGGGACAGCTGGATCAGGTGGGCCTGTTCCCCAATGGGTAGGTGGCCTCTTCTGCAAGAATGCTTGTCAAAGACATTCATAAGTTTCTGGAAGTCAATCAAACTTTGGAGATGAGCCAGGGCTTTCCCTTCTCCAAACCACCACCCCTCCTGATCTGTCTGGAGAACAGAAAATTTGGAGGAGATCTCAGGATGTGCGGGGCCTGTGGTGGAGTTTGGGCTGCCGGTGAGCAGACGCCCAATGCCTTCCTGCAGAGGCTGGGGAGAAGCTGCAGCCAGGCCAGGCTGGCAAACAGCCCTGCAGGGCGTGGAAGCAGCAGCGGGGCAGCGAGGCTGCCATGGATCCCTTCCTGCTGTGCCGGGCACGGCGTGTCCAGATGTGCAGCCAAAGCCCCCAGCTGCTGAGCCCCAGGACAAGGCTGAGGGAAATGCACCCACCACGGTGCCTCTCCAGGTCACTCAGGATCTTGTCCATGTGTTTGGCGGCCTCTAGGGACTTACTGTCTCCTGCAGGCTTGTTCCTCCCTCTCAGAGGACATTAAGAGAAGTATTTGCATTTCCCTGGAATGGATCCCTCAACGCCAGGGCTCAGCCCGTGGGGTCAGCAGGGACACACTACTCACCCCTGCGATGGGAGCTGGGCTTGTGTGCATCAACCCGGAAAGGAGCTTGAAAAGTCCTCCCTGCAGACACTCCTGTAACACAACAGGCACAGAAGCTTCTGTCACCTGGTTCCTGCCAGGTTGTCAAGGATTATCCTCTGAGGGGAATTGACAACAAACCTGCAGGAGGCTTTAGAGGCTGGAAATCTTCATGGAGCCAAGGTGCCTGAGAAACCTTCCTAGCATGCTCATCTAGAGGGGATGCACAGATCAGACCCATTTCTATGGTGTTATGGAATGTCCCAATGCGTTTTGGAACTGGGCACTGCAATGGGGTTGGTAAGGCCATGGGAGCCACATGTCAATGGACAAGGCCAGAGCTGCACAGGGGCCGGGGGAGCTCTGGGCTGGCTCCTGGTCACTCTCCACCCTCTTTGCAGACCCTGTGACACATCCCGGGAGAGGAAACAGGGCCAGCCGATGGGCTTGTGGGGGCTCTCTCCCTCCCCCAGAGGAAACCCTCCCTAAAGGCCTGGGGAAAACCATCCCCAGCGCTTCCCGGGGAGCAGGGAGCGCTGTCCCGGGAAAGGGGAGCCAGGCTGCCGGCTCACCTGCTCGCCACGCTTGCAGCGGAGCAGCCTGGGCAGCCCTGGCAGGCAGGGCCACGGCCAGGAGGAGCAGGAGGAAGAGGCGCAGAGCAAGGGCCATGCTGCCTTGCCCTCTGCCAGTCCCGCAGCTCTTGCTGCCACCGCTGTCCTGACACCGCTGTCCCAATGTCAGCACCACTGCTGCAACCGCCGCTGCTGCTGCCGCAACAGTTGTGCTCAAGCACTGAGTGCTCGCTCCTTGTGCTGCTGTGCAACCACGGGGCTCTGGCACCTCTGTGACCTCAGAGCCTGCTGTGACCTCATGGCCAGGGTGGAGTTGTGTGGGGAGTGGGATCTGCCTTCTTTGGCAGGGAGCTCATCCTGCCCAGCTGCTCTGTCCAAGGGCTGTGACACAGTCCCAGCCCAGCTGATCTCCCAGGCTGGGCCATGAAGGGATGGAGAGCAGCCCTGCCAAGAAGGAGTTGGGGGTGCTGCAAGATGAGAGGCTGCACATGAGCCAGCCATGTGCATCCAAAGGAGAGTGCCCAGCAGCTTGAAGGAGGTGATTCCATCCCTCTGCTCTGGTGAGACCCCACCTGGAGTACTGTGGAAGAGGTTTTACATTGACCTCTGTGAGTCATTGAGAAGTTTGACATGAAAATCCATGTTTACCCCTGAATGGATTTTGTGCCAAGGTCGTTGACATAGAAACCAAAAAAGAAAGAAGGATAAATAAATGAAACTTGTAACTGCTTATTTCAAGAAGCACTTTGCTTTTCTCTCATGACCAGTGAGTAAAGTGTAAACTTATGAGCTTTGTAAGAATGTAGAACAAGCATGCATGCTAGAATAAAAACAGTGTTTGAAGCCTTCTGGAAATGGAGTGTGTTGCTTTGTACTGTCTCTGTCTGTACCACGACAGAGTACTGCATCCAGCTCTGGGCTCCCCACACAGGAATGCCATGGTCCTGTTGGGTCTAGACCAGAGGAGGGATAAAATGCTCTGAGGGCTGGAGCCCTTCTGCTTTGGAGACAGGCTGGGAGAGCTGGCGATGTTCAGCCTGGAAGGGAGCAGACTCCAGGGAGACTTGATTGCTGCCTTTCAGTACCTTAAGGGGGCTTGTAAAAGAGATGGGACAGGACTTTTACTAGAGCCTTTTGTGAGCAGACCTAGGGGGAATGCTTTTAATCTAAAAGATGGTCGATCCAGACTGGACAAAAGAAACCCATTTTTTACACTAGGTCTGGAAGGCCTGGCACAGGTTGCCCAGAGAGGTGGACATCCATCCCTGCAGACATTCAAGCTCATGCTCTCAGCAACCTGACCTACTTAAAGGTGTCCCTGCTCACTGCAGGGCATTGGACTAGATGGCCTTTAAATGTCCCTTCCAAGCCAAGCCATTCTGTGCTCCTGGGCACCATCAAAGCAGTGCTGGATTAGTGCTGGGATGATTATGTGGCACCTGTATTTTGGTAGTTGTGTCCTTTAGCAATTGGCCCTGAGAGCATTCATGGGCTGGGCAGTGAAGTCTGCAAATAACAGACAGTGTGCTCCAGGAGTGTTGCAGTGTGATTTCATGGTTTACCCCAGAACCCTGGGTTTCTCACCTGAAGATTCCCTCCCAGGTGTGTCCATCACCCCTCCTTTCCCCAGTCTTACCCCTGCTGAGCACTGTCTGTCAATCCTGGAATTCCAGAAGGGCATTGAGTGATTGGCAGATTCAAAAGATGCCCTCTACCCGGGGTGGGGGGGCATTGGGCCATCCATGTGTCATTTGTCCCTTGAGATCTCCTCTCCTGTCCCAGGTTGGTGGGCTCCCTCTCCCTTCCCTCCTGCCCTCCCTCGGGTAAAAGGGCGAGCAACCATGCGGTCCAGGAGTTCCATTGGAGCAGTTGCTGGATTCAGTGGCCTTTGGGCCAGAATAAAGCTTTGGATTAAAAGCCTCCATCAGAACCGACTCCTTTCCTTCACTACCGCCTTAAAGCTTCTCTGGCAGAGGGAAGCCTGAGGAGCAGACCATCCACGGGAGGAAGCTCCATCCCACTGGCACCGGAGTCCCGGCATGACTGGACTTGTCCCCACGCGCCCAGCTGCAACATCCAGCTGGCCAAAAGTGTCTCTGGGGTGGAACACCACAGTTGCTGCTATTTGGTTCAGCTGCAGGGACCAGACAAGCCAAGGCGCGTCCCGTCAGCAATGTAATATATGTTAGAAATAATTCATGCTATAAAAGATTGTATTTTATAAACATTGTGAAATCCAAACCAGTCTCTGACCACAGGCAGCCCAAGAAGCAGACATCTATTTAAACTCTGAAATTCCTGAAGTAGGCAAGATAACGATTGGCATTTTAGCCTGAGAATAGACGCATCCAGGGCGATGATCACCGCCATCCTGAGCCGTGGAAGGTGCCTAAGAGTGATCATCACCCTGTTGTTAACATCCATCAAGATAGCCAAATTTGCCAGGAACATGCATGTGAATACATGGCTTCCCTGAACTCAATCAACGCTGGCTATCAGCCAGGAGACAGCCTTTGTCCGGCTCTGCACAGTGAAACAGCCAACTATGAATATGCAGAGTTAGAAAAGAAACTTGAACTCCTTCACCTCTGGCACAATAAACTGTATAAAACATCCTTGCTAGAGGCGGCTCTTGTGAACAAGGGGGAATCTGATGCGATAGACGTTAGATCCAGGTTCACCCAGCGCTGAACCCAGGCTCAACGCTGTCTCTTTGGCTGTGGTGGTTTTGAGGACCGTATTTTGTTTGCGGAAAAGGTAAATAAATTATTTCGCATTTTTTGATAATTTTACTTTCAATTGATCATTTATAACAATTAGGGCCACCCTGATGTGATTTGAATTTTGGGTTCGGGCACCCCTTTCCTGTCAGGAGGCTCCCCGCTGATATCAGCGGGGTGATGGTATTGGGAGTTCACGAAACCAATCTGTGGGAATCCACAAAAATAAAGGCTTTTGGGAAAGCTGCAAAAGGCAGGCCTCAGAGACAGTAGAACTGTGATTAGACCTAAGCAGCAGTCACTAGATAGGTCAGCAGAAAAATTATTTGAAAAGTAGAAAGGCAAGGACAAATAGAACAATGGTCTGTGTATTAATGCTTGTCTAGAATAACTCTCTAAGCTACAGAAAAGTTTATCTAACAAGATATTAGGAAGTTTAAGCTTAATAATGGAGCTCTGTGCATTGTGTTTTCAGGCTTACAAGTAGGTATTGTATTTGAAATAAGCAAGCATTGTTTTAACCAAAGGTACGTGTGCTTATAGTGGTTGGATAGAACTACTGTCAATATGCTTTTGCTTTGTGTGGTTGGTCAAAAAACATATACAGTAAGTTGTATTATTAAGTTCTTTGTCTGCTGCCTGGGATGTGAGCTGGTGGCATCTTCCCATTGTCATAACCATGTAATGAGACTGATGCTGGAAAATAAAACAGCTCAAGGCATGTTCCACAGCAGTCCTGTCCCGTTTGTGATTTGTACACAGCCCCTGGCCGGCGATACCAATCAAATACCAAACTGAAGCCAGAACCACAGCCAAAGATGGATAAAATGAGCCCAGAGCTCTTGGAAATTCGGAACGATCCGAAGAGGGATCTCCGAGGCCGTGGTGCTTTTCCTTCACTCAGAAAATTGACGTGCAGAAGGAATCCACCTGGGAAAAGGAACCGTGAGTACCATGTGGTTGAGTGGGGTGTGATCGAGCGTGTGTGAGACGTGATTTTATCATGAAGCAAGTGTGGATACCACGATTGCAGTTCCCCTCTCCCACGGGGAAAGTGGTTGGTGAAAGGGGAAGCAAGCGCTTTTTCTTGTCACACGTGGGACCTGGGACTTATTGTGAGTTCAGGGGATCAATCATGGTTGGGGTCAGGAGGGGAAAGAACGTTCCCGAAATAGTTTGGGAGCCGGTCTGCCTTCTGATCTAGAGAATCAGATAAGAGAGCTTGATACCAGTCAAAAGACCCGCAGAAGGGTTCTCCACGTGGCTGAGTAGACTGGTAGTGTTTCACAGACTTAGGAAATCGACATTGGACAAAGACTTGGGACTCACTTCGAGAATCCCAGCTGAAGGACACAAGGTGAGAAAATTAGCGAACGGGGTTTTTGGGAAAATGGGATTGAAAAAGTGTAAGTGCTGGAAAAAGCCCCAGGAAAAACCTCCCCAAGATCCTGGGAAGGTTATGCCTGAAATCTTGAGGAGAAGCTCATTGGGATGGATATTAGAACACTGGGATGACAGCCCCAGGAGGGTGGGAAAGTCCAAGGAAAAGATGATACATTTTTGTATGGAAAAGTGGGGGGGAAAGGAGATTGCAAAATATGTGGTTTGGCCGGTGTTCGGCACTTTCAAGGATTTTGAGGAAATTGAGTATGTTGAGATGTGGAAATACGCTTGTTCAGGACCATACCTGATCAGAGCTCTCAGATGCTTGGCAAACCAGGGCAAGGAGTGGGAACTGCTGGAAAACCTTCCACCGCCCTACCTTGTCCCTTCGCCCCAACCTGTGCCAGCCCAGGTACCTCAGGTGCCCACGTTGCCTCCAGAGGCATCAATCCCACTGGGACAGGCTTCGGCACCGCTGCTCCCACCGGAGATGGCCGCGGCACCTTCTCTCCCATGTGAGCAGGTATTGGCGGCTCCACTCCCATGCGAGCAGTCCCAGCCACTGACCCTTCCCAAAATCAAGGAGAAACAGATAATTTCCCTAAAGAAAGCAAACTCTCCTCCAGCCCATTGAACAAGGTGGAGGACGAGGAGGGCAACCACTGGAGATAGTGATGACGACAAAGAAAAGCCTGGACTCTTCCCTTTACGGGAAGTACCGACGGTTCCAGGGGTTATTGGCTTCGTACCTGCGCCGATCGACATCGGGGACGTGAGGGCTTTCAAGAAAGAGATGGGGAAGTTGATGGAGGATCCTTTGGGGGTGGCAGAACGACTAGATGAATTTCTAGGAACCAGCACCTACACCTACAAGGATCTCGGTGCGATCCTGAGGTCACTGTTCAACAATGAATAAAGAGAAATGATCAGACAAGCCGTGATCAGGGATTGGGAGAACAGGAATCCCCAGGGGGAGTGAGGAGATTAGATGTGACCATCTTGGAACGCCCAAATGGAGGAAGGGATGCAGAAAAGGATAAACTAGAGAAATATGATAATAGAAGGTATCAGGGAGGCAGTGCCATAGGGACAAAACATGAGCAAAGTACTCAGGGAATGCCAGGGAAAAGATGAGACCCCCATGGAAAGGCTCCAAAAGAGCTTGAGAATGTATTCCGGGACGGACCCCGAATCTCCGATTGGGGCGGTCTTGCTGAAGACCCAATTTGTGGTGAAATCATGGGAAGACATAAGGAAGAAATTGGAAAAGATAGATGGATGGCAGGACAGGGAACTGCAGGAATTGCTCTGAGAAGCCCAGAAAAATCTACATTAGAAGAGACAAAGAAAAGCAAAAGATTCAGGCGAAACTGCTAGTGGCTGCAGTGAGGGAGGCACAAGAATGGGAACAGGTCAAAGACTTGGCAAAAACAGCGCCGGTGAAGAAACAAAATCCTTCCCAAGGAAAAAGTTCAAACAGCCAGAAAAAGGACTTCAAGTGCTACTACTGCAAGCCAAAGAGGCACATTCGGAGGAATTGTCCCAACAAGGTCAAGGATCAAACTATGTTTCAGGAAGATTAGGGGTGTCGGGGGCTTCTCAGTTTGGGGTCTGGAAGACCAAGGGAGCCCTTGATAAAATTGAGAGTGGGTGGGACCTCACAGGCAGGAAATTTGGTTTTCAGTATATTCTGGGGCTGAACGGGCCACGGTGCAGCAGTTACTGCGAGGGTGCTCTCTAAGTGATGATGCAATGATGGTAATTGGAGCAAAGGGGAACCTTTTAAGGTTCCGATCATAAAGAATGTTGAAATAGAGACAGAAAGTAAAAAGTGTAAAGGAAAAATGTTATTGATAAAAGATGCAGACTTTAATTTGGTGGGGTGGTATTTGATGGTGGCATTGGAAATGGGTTTAGCAGTGCAAGATTCCCAGCTCAAAGTGAGATTGTATAAACTCACCACCCAGGATGAGGAGATGATTAATCCACGGGTTTGGTATGTCCAGGGGGAGGCTGGCAAGTTGGACTTACAGCCAATCCATGTTGAAATTGAAAGGCCAGAAGACCCCATTCGGGTCAAACAGTACCCCATCCCCATGGAAGGGAGGAGGAGGAGGCTGAAACCGGTGACTGATGAATTGATAAAAAAGGGAACGTTGGAGCCATGCATGCCCCAACACAACACCCCGACTTTGGCAGTGTGAAAAACGGATGGTAGCCACAGGCTAGTGCAGGATTTAAGGGCTGTGAATCAAAGGACTAAGACACTGTTCCCCACAGTCTCGAATCCTTACACCCTGCTGAATAACATCTCTTCCGAGGACACATGGTACAGCGTGATCGTTTTGAAAGATGCTTTCTGGACCTGTCCTTTAGCAGAGGACAGCAGAGATTACTTTGCGTTTCAGTGGGAAGACCCAGAAACAAACAGAAAGCAGCAGCTCAGATGGACATTGTTGCCTCAGGGCTTCGTTGATTCTCCAAACTTTTTGGGCAAGCACTCGAGCAAGTGCTGAGTCATTTTGTACCAATAGAGGGAACACAATTGCTACAATATGTAGATGATTTGTTGATTGTAGGTCTGAGGGAGGAGGATGTGAGGACGAGTACCATTGAACTTTTGAACTTTTTAGGGGAAAAAGGATTGAAGGTGTCTAAGTCAAAGTTGCAGTTCACAGAGCCAGAGGTCAGATATTGGGGACATTGGTTAGCAAAAGGGAAAAAGAAGTTGGATCCTGAAAGGGTGGCAGGGATTATTGGCCTACCACCCCCACGGACAAAAAGAGAAGTTAGGCAACTTCTGGGGTTGTTGGGATATTGTCGGCAGTGGATCGAAGGATAGAGTGAGAAGGTGAAGTTTTTGTATGAAAATCTCACCATGGACAGAATCAAATGGACAGAAAAGGATGAGGAAGAATTTAGGGGAGTCAAGGAAGTGCTCACAGCAGTACCAGTGCTGAGGCTCCCCAGTGTGAGACGGCCATTCCAGTTGTTTATGGATGTGAGCAATCACACAGCACATGGTGTGCTGACACAGGACTGGGCAGGGGTCAGGAAACCGGGTGCTTACTTATCTAGGCTTTTGGACCCTGTAAGCAGGGGCTGGCCTGCGTGCTTGCAAGCGATCGTAGCTGTAGTATTGTTGCTGGAGGAAGCCAAGAAAGTAACTTTTGGAGCACCTTTGGTAGTATTTGCACTGCACAATGTGCGGGGAATACTACAACAAAAGGCAGATAAAAGGCTCATGGATGCTAGATTGCTGAAGTATGAAGCCACTTTGATTCACTCACCGGACTTGGAATTGCGGACATCAACCGCACAAAACCTGGCTCAGTTTTTGTTTCGGGAAGCTTCGGAAAAACTCGTCCATGATTGTGTGGAAGCAGTCAAATTGCAGACAAAGAGCAGATTTGGAAGAAGAGGAATTAGATGAAGGAGGAAAAGGGCTTGTAGATGGCTCAAGCAGAGTGATTGAAGGGAAAAGGAAGTCATGATATGCAGTTGTCGACAGGCAAACAGGAAAAGTGATAGAAGCAGGCCTCCTGAACGCGGGTTGGCCAGCACAGGCTTGTGAATTGTATGCAGTTCCGAGAGCCTTGAAAGAACTGAAGGGAAAGAAAGGAACAATTTCTACAGACTCTAGGTATGCCTTTGGGAAGGTTCACACCTTTGGGAAAATTTGAGAAGAAAGGGGGATGATCAACACCCAGGGACAGGCACTGATGCACAGGGAATTGTTCCGGCAAATTCTGGAAGCAATAACGGAGCTGGAGGAAATATCGGTTGTCCATGTGAAGGGACATCAGGCAGGGATGCAGTTCCAGACCTGGGGAAACCACTTGGCAGACCAGGAGGTAAAAACCGCGGCATTGATGATGGTAAGTACCCCGGTGATCAAAGGGATCGAGGTCCCAAATGACCCTCCTCCATCCTCCCCAAAGGAGATTGAAAGTTATGAGAAGATTGGGGAAAAATTGGAGGAAGGTAAGTGGAAACTACTGGATGGGAGAGAACTAGCCTCTGAAGGTTTTGCCAGGAGAATTTTGAGGAGACTGCACCAGCAAACACGCTGGGGCGTTCAGGCCTTGGATGAACAAGTTTGGAAATTTTTCTGGTGCAGAGGAATTTCTGAATTGGCCAAACAAGAGGTACAGGATGCCTGATCTGTCAGAAAGTTAACAAAATCAAGGCAAGACAGGCAATCCTGGGGAGTCGC
Source organism: Melozone crissalis (assembly GCF_028551555.1). Lineage (NCBI taxonomy): Eukaryota > Metazoa > Chordata > Aves > Passeriformes > Passerellidae > Melozone > Melozone crissalis. Next base: position 20,519,780 of record NW_026535807.1, on the reverse strand, counting down.
CACATTGGGTACTGAGCTTTGGAGAGAATTCAAGTTGATTTTACTGAATTGCCCCAGCTGAGAAGGTTCAAATTTGTGCTTGTAAAAGTTGACAAATTGACCCATTTGGTGGAAACTTCCCCCAGTCCAAGGGCAACAGCTCAGACAGTGTCCAGGAAATTGCTGGAAGAAATTGTGCCCTGATATGGGGTGATGAATTACATTGACTCGGATCAAGGGACTGATTTTACTTCAGAAATTATTAAGCAGATGGCAGAGGCACTGGGCATTCGGTGGGAATACCACTCCGTGGCATCCCCAGAGCTTGGGACAAGTTGAAAGGATGACTCAGACTTTGAAGGCACAGTTCTCTAAATTAATTTTAGAAACTCAGATGTCCTGGCTGAAATGCCTCCCTCTGGCCTTGCTTAGTATCAGGACGATGCCTCATTCAGAAACAGAGCTCTCACCCTTTGAAATGCTATATGGAATGCCATATAAGCATGGGACACCGGTGGGACACCCCAGATTGGAGGACAGCCAAATTTTAGTAGCGATTAACAGAAACTTACAGGAATTGAGAGAACAGGGGATAGTATCTCAGAGTGCCCCTCTGGGATTTGCTATCCACAAAATTCAGCCAGGTGACAGAGTACTTGTGAAAGTATGGAAAGATTTACCCCTCTCCCCCCACTGGGAAGGCCCCTGTCTTGTCCTGACAAAAGACATGGCCATTCGGATGGCAGAAAAAGGTTGGACACACATGTCCAGGGTGAAGAAAGTCGAGCATCAGGAGGAGGCTCCCGAGTAGAGGATTACCTCTTCTCCAGGTGACCTAAAGATCAAACTCCAACGTCCTCATAAATGACCGATGGTGAACGGATAGGTTGTATACTGTCTGACTGTGTATGCTATCCGTTTGTACACTTCAAGTGTGAATATTGTCAAGGGTTTTTTGTTGTATACTGTAGGAGGGGGCAGAGACCAAACGGATTGTGCACCCAGTGTCTGGAAGAAGAGCTTGAGCTGACTGACCACAGTCTAACCCTAGACGCAAATTTACGAATTATCGAATTAGATTCACAAGAGTGGTTCCACGTTTTCCAGAACGGCGTGCATGGAAAACTCAAATCTAAGGCAGAAATATTGGATGTGGAGTTTCAGAAGTCAATCAAAGTACCATGTAGCTCAGATGCTGTCAAGATCTCCTTTAAGAGGAGGAATGTAGCTAGGTCAGAGAATGTGTTCCCTGAAGAATACTCCTGCTGCCGCAAAGATGTTCTTCCTCTCCGCTGGTGGCACCCCAGGGAGTGGAGGCAAAGGCAGAGGAGTACGCCTGGTGGGAATCCTGATTGGCCTGAGCCTAGCCATGTGCAGGACACAGAGTCTGCACATTGAGACTCCGATCCATGTGGGAAAACAGAGCTCCATGGATGAGTGCAGTAAGTGCACTCAGATGGTCCCGACTGAGCGAAGGGACAAGGGAATCTTAGCATGCCAAGCCCCGGAGAAATGCATCAAGGGAATCTGGCAGGTACTGTTTGATAAACGGCACTCGGGTCAAATTGTGCAGATTGGGCAAAGAGATCCTGTGTTGAGATCTGAAGGCTGGGATGCTGAACGGGCAGTCAGACAAGCACCAACACTGAGTGCTGAAAAGAAATGTAGAACCAATGCTGATCCCCGTTTGCAGTCAATGTAACCAAACAATGTGGGTTGGGGGAAAGACAGAATCAATTTTTGTAGTGTATCACCAGGTGAATCCATTGTGTTACGACAATTTGAATCTGGGAATGTGCGTGATGAACAGGAAAATGTACTGTGTGGGAAGAAATATGAAATTTGATAGCAAATTCACCCTGAACAGAGAGCCGATCATGTTGGACTTAGCACAGGCAAACGATGATAGAGTCTGCCTGCAATATGTTTAGGGCTGTCTGTTTTGCAAGGAACAAAGATGGAATAGATCCTGAGGGAAAAATGAGAGAGATTACTCAGGAGCTGAAAAGGAGAACTTCTCAGAACTGAGAAAGAAAAGGGTGGAACAGGAAAGATTGAAAACTTTGAGTGATCAGTAGGAACAGCTTAGGGGACAATACGCTGATGGGGAACTACCTTCCCAGATCGAAACTTACTCATTGATTTAGTTCAGGAAATTGCCACGGAATTGGGACTGTCAAACTATTGGATTTGTAGGGGGCTGAAATTGGCAGAGAAGTGGCCTTGGAAGGGTGAAGGTTTGGCTCCAGAACAGCTTTTGAAATGGGACAACCCAAGGGTCTCAAAATTGGCGCTAAGACCTAAGGGATGGGTGTTGGAGCAGCGAGTGATTGGGACTATCTGTATCAGTCGAGAAGGGAAAGAATATACTGAAATGGTGGGACACACACCGTGTATAACCACTTTTTTGGTGAATTCAGACAGCAAGAGCAAAGTCTGGCAACCAGAACCTCCTATGGTGTACTGGAGTCAGAAGAATGAAACAAATTGTGATTGGAATGGTCAGATGGCACTTTGTTGGGTCAAGAGTCCCGGAGCTAATCCTTACCAATCCTTGGCAGGACTGAGAAAATATTGGGGAGACCCAGGGAAAACTAATATCAGATGGAAAGCCCCAGATGGAATTTATTGGATTTGTGGAAAGAAAGCCTACAGTGAGTTACCTCCAAGGTGGAAGGGATCATGCACTTTGGGCATGATCCAGCCAGTTTTCTTCACTCTTCCTCAAACAAAAAGCAACTTACTCGGGGCTCCTCTGTATGAGACCCTGAGGAGGGAGAGAAGAAGCTTGAAGAAAATGATACCTGTCCTAAGTGGCAGGCAAACTTGGGGAGAGGAGGAGTGGCTGGCAGCAAGGATAATTGGTTATTATGGGCCGGCCACATGAGTTCAGGACAGAAGCTATGGATATAGGACTGCAGTCTATCTACTGAACCGGTTGATCAGGCTGCAGGCAGTGGAGGAAATTGTGTCGAATCACACCTCAGAGGCCCTGGATTGTTGAGTCGGCAGCACACTCAGGTACAGGCTTTTGTGTACCAGAATCAAATAGTTTTAGACTATTTGCTGGCTGAAGAAGAGGGAGTCTGTGGAAAATTCAATGAATCATAATGTTGTATTGAAATTGATGATTATGGGGAAACCATAAGAGGATTGGCAGCCAAAATTAAGAAAGTGGCCCATGTCCCAGTCCAGAAATGGAATTCGATCTTGCAGTCATCTTGGTGGGACAGATTATTTGAGGGGGCCTGGTGGAACAAAATAATATTTTTTGTGCTGTGTTCACTAGCAGGAGTCATATTCCTCCCTTGTCTAATACCTTGTTTTAATAGACTGATACACTCCGTGGTAGAGGGTATGCAGATAGCTATAGTGGCTGTGGACCTGGAGTTGGCTTCCAGAAACAACGTGCCCATGATCATGAACCTGGGAGACGGGAAGTGTACAAGCAATGCTACTGAGGTCTTGGCAAAATTTGAGAAACAGGTCAAAACAAATGGGAACAATTATAATGGTTATCAGGGAATCCCGCAATGAGTGCATGGCATGAGAATTTAATAAAGCCTGCTCTTTGTAGGGGACCCTTAACAGTGGAGGGTAGATGTAGGAAGTAAATAGATAATGGTAATTTGGGATGTAGAGGGAGCATAAATTAATGTGTTGACATTAAAGGGGAGGGATTGTAATACATGTTGGGAAATAATTCATGCTATAAAAGAATGTATTTTATTAAGATTGTGAAATCCAAACAGGTCTCTGACCACAAGCAGCCCAAGAAGCAGATGTCTATTCAAACTCCGAAATTCCGGAAGGAGGCAGGATAACGCTCAGCATTTAGCTTATGAATAAACGCACCCAGCGTGATGATCACCGCCGTCCTGAGCCATCGGAAGATGCCTCAGAGCGATCATTGCCCTGTTGATAACATCAATCAAGATAGCCAAAGTCACCAGGAACAGACATGTGAATAAGCGACTTCCCAGGATTCGATCAACGCTGGCTATTACCAGGAAATGGCAATTGTCCAGCTCTGCACAGTGAAAGAACTAACTAAGAATGTGAAGAGTTCCAAAAGAAACTTGGACTCCTTCTCCTCGGGCACAATAAACTTATAAAACATCCCCGCTAGAAGCGGCTCTTGTGAACAAGGAGGGCTCTGATGTGATAGAGATTTGATCCAGGCTCACCCAGCACCGAACCCAGGCTCGATGCTGTCTCTTTGGCTATGGTGGTTTTGAAGACCGTATTTTGGTTGCAGAAAAAGATAAATAAACCTTTTCTCATTCTTTTATAATTTGGCTTTCGATTGATCATTTATAACAGCAAAATTGGTAATTCCAATAAAGGAGAAACAGGAGAGGAATACAGTATCCAGTTCAGATAAATGCCAGCATTTTGCTTGCCATTCCTGGTTAAGAAATAAAGGAATGTCCTGAAGATCCCTTCATGTGGGTGCATTATTGGCTGTATCAGTACTTGTGTTCTGTAAAACAGGGAAGTTGTTAATGCTTCTCTCCCCATTTATCACTGGATGAAACCCAAATACTGCATTGCTTCTTGTCTACTTGCTTCCAAGTCAAGGCAAATTTTGGTCATGATTGAGTGGGACATATTCATCTGTTCAGAAGCAAATTCTTCTTTCCATTCACACAATGGCAAGATTGCTTTGTGGATTTGCTCTAATTGCACTGTAAATAAGGCCTACCGCTCACTAGAATTAAAGCTAATGCATTAGGATGCAAAGTTTTGCATAATTTGTCCTGGTGTCTGGCACTGTAGAGAGTTGTTCTGGATTTAAATGACATTTGAAAACACGTGTATTCTACCATACTTCTGGCATACTAGAAGTGAAAAAACAGCCTTTGAAACACAATTTTATCCTTTCTTCCTTCTCCTCGTCCCAGGAATTTCAATGTCTGAGGTCCAAGCTCTTCAGCTGCCTCACAAACATTGTTTTAACTCAGACAGGCATCCATGCCTTGAGCCACAAATCATGACTGTGGATGTGAAGCTTGAAGCAATGTAGGTTTATAGCATTAAAAATGATAATCCATTCCCAGGTTAAGCCAAGCATTTTTCAAAAAACTCTACCTATTCTCAAGGATGTTTCAAAAAGGATCATTATAAAAGCTGGGAATGGGGAGAAGGAGTGTCTTCAAAATTAAAAATACAGCTTTCTGAAATCTATATATTCCTATAAAAAGAGATTCAAAATTGTTCATATACAGAACATTACCTAAGAAGTGAATGACAGATTGTCGAAATAATTGCATGGGAAACAAAAAAAAACATAAATAATAATAAGTTTACATGTAGATAATAAGTAAACCATCACTCTAAGAAAAAAACCAGAGCTGCAAAAACTAAAACCAATAAGGCTCTTTCATCTGTCTCAATACAAAAAAAATACTGAAAAGAATTGGAGATCCTCAACACCATTACCATATGCAGGAACTTCCAGCTATTGGAAAAAAAATGAAGGAAACTGCAGAGTGCAATTCACAGAGGTAACCTGGAATTTATTGGTGGATTTGTTGAAAAATTTCTGAGAGCAGACTGGAAAGGCATAGGGGCTGGTCAGCCCATGGGTGGGCATTTAGAGAAGTGTGAGGGATATTTCTGAGACCAGCTGCAGGGAAGAAAAGCAGAAATCACTGGGACAATCTCTTTGCTGGCTGTAGAGTTTTTGTCAGTCAGTTCCCTGGGCAGGGGGAGCTGTCACAGGGCAGAGAGGGCCAGGGCTGGCAGTGGCTGCTCAGGGATGGCTTTGGCCCGTGTCCCTCTAAGCAGCCACTGCCCAAGCAGCTGCGCTGCCCCCGGGCTCTCCTCCCGGCCTGCTGGGCTTTGTTGGGTGGCACAGCCTGTGCCAAGGGGCGGCAAGGTGCCTGCAGGCCCCAGCTCTGGGGGAAACGGAAAATGTCCTGCCCGCATCCACCGTGCTGCCAGCTCAGCAGTGCAGCACATCACGGGCTGACGCTCCCCATTGCTCCCACAGAAGTGCTTGGCAAGTCAGACACAAACGCCCAGAATCAATGGAACACCCCAAGAATTATCTGCCCCCAGCATGTGCGCAGGTCCTGCATGATAGGCACGGTAGTGACACTGTTCACAGTGCCAATTTCCATGGTGCTGTGTTATGTTGGGTTCCGGTGGTGGAAGGAAAAGAAACAGTAAGTTCTGCTCATCTCTACCTCACACAGCTTCCTTTAAATGCTTCTCATAGGCAGGGAACATTCCCAGTGAGGATGCAGTGGAGTTGTGGCCAGTCCATTGTTGTCCAAAGAACTCTGCTGAGGGTTCTGCTGCTGCCCAGTGCTTTCCTTGGCCTCTTAATTGCTGGGCCTTGTCCTGGGGGTCCCGCTGGGGCTGCAGCCAGTGCTGGCTCCCACTGAGGCTGCCTGGCCAAGAGCAGCCCCAGGGGCACAGGGCAGAGGCAGAGCAAGGTGGGGAGGAGAAAGAGCAGGGACGAGATTGCCCTTGAAAGGCAGAGGCGCTCTGGGGCCCGCTCCTGGCCAGGGAGCCTTCCCAGAGCCGTGCCCTGCTCGCCAGGGCCTTGAGGGGCAGCTGTGCAGCTGGGCCAAGCTGTGCCAGCAGCTCCAGCCGTGCTGGGGAGCCTTGCCAGCTCTGGGCCCTGCTGTGCAGGAGGTTCCCTGTGTGCCCCTGGCAGCTGGGGCCTCAGCCACCTCCTCTCTCTGCAGTCACACCTCTCGACAGTAGCTGAAGGACAGTGACAGGATCTCACCCCCAGATACCTTGAGCAGCTCCTCCAGCAGTGGTGAGGACCTGGGTAGCCCCAACAAAAGCTCTCAGAGGACAACTCCAGAACAGCTGCCATATAGGAGGAAGCAGCCGATCCCTGTGGAGATCCCAGTGCCACCTCCACTCCCTGCAGGAATCCCTGAGCCTCCTCCACTCCCTGCAGGAATCCCTGAGACTTCTCCACTCCCTACAGGGATCACCAATATGCCTTCACCCCCCTCCGGTCCAGCCCAATCTGTGCCACGACCCCAAAACCAGTTCAGCACCTTCCGTACCCAGCTGAGACGACCACATCCCCCTCCTCCCAAAATCATCTGACCTGTCTTCCAACTGACACTGAAGGTGCTTCTGTCCCCCACCCCATGTCCACATTCCAGAGCCTTGCCCAGGTTTTTTGTTGCAATAAAGAGATGAAGCTGTAACCTCACTGTCCAGGTGGTAGCAGCAGCAGAGCCCACCCAGCAGCAGCACAGGCTGAGCTCCATGGCCAGGAGCAGGCGTGGATGCCCACGGTGTGGGCAGGCAGGAGCCAGGCAGGGGCTGCTGTGACCAGCGGCGGGGCCCCCAGGGCTGGGGGAGCCCTTGCTGAGCATCCATGGGCTGAGGGCACATTGCCTTCCCTGGCATCATCTGGGTCTGGGCCCCATGAGGCACACCGAATGTTTTGGGGTCCCTGTTGAGGGGTGCAGGGATCCCTCATGAATCACAAAGGAGTATTGATGGCCACTCCCAAGGTGTGCAGGCATCCCTCATGAGGTGTGCAGCTGGGTTACATTTCAGGGGGTTCTTTACTCTTCTCAGCACAGCAAAGCTTCACTTGGCCGAGGTTTTGCAATGCTGGGAGAAAGCCTCTTGCAAAGCCTTGGGCCCGGCCTGCGGGCACAGCGGGCGGACAGAGCCCATCCCCTGGGGCCAGGCCGGGCTGCTCAGGCCGGGCCAGGCCGGGCCAGGTTCAGGCCCCGGCAGGGAAGGGCCGCGGCCCTGGGCTCTGATGAGGCTGCTGAGCTCCGCCCTGCCCCTGTGCTGCAGCCCAACACATTTACAGCCAGGGCCGTGCCTGGGCCCACAGGAGGCACCCGGGGCTGCAACTGAGGCCGCACCTTCTCCCACTCAAGGGGAGTTCCTTTGGAGGCTCCAGAGCCTTGTAGTTCAGCCTGATGGTGCAAGGATTCCCACCCCCCCACCCACCCCTCCACCCACCCCCCCCCCCCCCCCCCACCCCCCCCCGGCATGCCTGAGTTTGCACAAATAAAGACTTTGTGCTCATTAATATGTAAAACTGTATGAGTGGCCTGCAGCTATTGTTCTTTTGTTGCCTGGCCCCCAGTCAATGCTCGAGTCTAAATTACTTACCCAGCCCCGAGCTGCCTTTTAGACTGATTTGGTCAAAGAGACTGAAACTCTGTTGACTGCACATTCTCCAGGAAAACAAGTACAGGAACTTGGATACTGCTGGTGAGAAAAGCAGGGTGCAGAGTTGAACCTGTGAGGCCACCTCACTGCCACCTCCCCCCACCCTTTTATTTTCATTTTGTTTAATATTCTGAGTGCCAACTTTTGCATGAAATGGGCCCTCAGCAAGGAGCTGCTGGGCCTCCTGGCTGCTCCCAGTGCTTCTGGTCTGGTGTGATAAATAGGTATGATTCGTGCTGATGAAAATTGAAACAGTAATCAATATTGATACAGTAATTAATATTTAGGAATAATAAAATAGTTAAAACTTGTAGTGCCAGAGAAGAGAGGAAGAGGAGGGGCTCCACTACCCCCCTCCCGGCAGATGTTCACAAGGACAGGAGGAAAGAAGCTGAAGATACAGTTTCTAAAAATGAGCAGAAAGGAAGCAAAACCTGGTTGGGTCCCAGAAATTGCTAATTATAAGGGATTTATTGCCTTGATATGTAGATATAGTGATATGTTATTCTTGGCTTACACTGTACTGGCTTGATGCGCATGTGTAACCCAAAGGTGAATTAAAGGACAAAGAAGAAGACTACAGAGCCTTCATCAGTGACGACCCCCAAAGACTTGTGCGACCACCAAACCGTGTAGTGGCGCATGCGTGGTAAAAGTGGTAATGAAAGCAGAGATAGAGATATGACGAACCAAAAATGGGAGGAGATAGTATTGACACACGGTATATAAGGGGTGATTTTCTCTTGGCAAGCTTGTAAGTGATGTGGCAAGGGTCCAAGAGCCCTGCACTCCGTACCCCGCGGTTAACTTTTGCTTATGCTCTATTATTGGAACCAAATTATCCCTTATTTTAATCAAATTATATTGTATCCAATTTTATATTTTTTTATTTAACTATTCAATTAAAATTGTTACTATTTTTAATATTGTTTGGGTATTTTATGATGGGATAATTGGGTAAACGTAACAGCTGGGACACTTGTTCATCATGCCTATGTGTCTGTTTCCTGTCATTCCAATGCACAGCCCTTTCCCGCTGCTTGTCATTTAAATACTGTAATTATTTTATTGGATAACTTACACCTTGTTATAAATGTGAAGCTTGACTAGGCCAATATTCAAGCAGCAATCAATTTATTAAATAATATGGTAAAATATGAGCAATACAGTGGTAGGTACAGTGGGGGAAGTTTTCCCTCCCACTGCACACCGATAGTTGAGGCTTACAGGTATTGATAGGGGTATTCATAAGCTTTCTCGAGAGTTTCTATTCCAATTTTTACTCATCAGCAGTTTTTATTCCCAATTTTGTGCCACAATTCTATACACTATTGTGATTTAGTTTTTCTTGAGATGTATCCCAGAAAAGGAGTGTCCCAGGTGGTGGTGGTCCGGTTTCCGAAACAAGGAAGAAGTATCCCATCTGGTGAGGTCCAGGTCTCCAGATGTGTGTCCAACTTTTAATTGCAAGGACTATAAATCTCATGACAGTGATGTCCAGCTTCCCTTGGTCAAAACTATTAATCCTTGAGTTGATGTTCATCTTCTTTTCTCAAGCTGCTTTTCTCTGTTTTGTTAAGGCCTGAGATAAGCATACTTCCTTTTTATATATTCTAAAGCTGTAGTTTCCAAGATCCTTACTACAAGCAATATTCTAAAATTATACTTAATTTATGCTAAAATTAAAAGGTTAATATTGCAAAACTCTTTAAGGCTTAGCTACAAGCAGAAAGTTCCTGTCAAACAGGAACATCCTTAATGCGTAATTCAAATGCTTCTAAATCAACTTAAGACTCATAAAGGTTAATTGCGAACAAAAGATGGGTTCAAAGGCCTTTTCCCTTGCTTTACTTTCCTCAGTTATTGTTAGAATTTGTCTTTATAATTGTCCCATGGTTGGTTTCCACACATATCACAATGACAAATACATACGTGGCCTGTACGTACCTGACACATAACACAGCTTGGTATTTCACAATCCTGCGCTTCATGATATTAAATTGTGTTAATCAGACTTTGTCCCATCATGAGTTTCTGGAACACATTTCCAAGCCTTCCAGCTGTAGCCCAAGGGAAGCTGTTTCTGTCTTGCATCACCAAATTGGCAGAGTTTTTGCAAAGACAGCCCTTTAGAAAGGACTTGTGTGCATTAACATCTAAGGGGCTGCTTTCAAAGACAGACCCAAACCCCATAAACAAACAGCAAACCTACCAAACAACATATTTTTAAAACTACTTTATTTGTAGCTCTTGTTCCTAATGTTTTCCAGTTGGCCACCTTTTCCACTGCAGTGTCTTTCTTTGGACAGAAAAGCCCCCTTGCAGGATGATGTGACTTAACAAGGAAAACAGAACTCACACACAATGGATTTATTAGCGCTAAACATGGAGGTTCCCATGATCACAGTCATAATCATTGATTTTTAGTTTATTTTGGTTTCAGATAGTTTTCAGAAGGGTGACAACAGTATCTCAGATCCCCTGGGTGCGTTGGTGCCATAGACACTTATTATCTCTTCTTTCTTATTATCTGTCCTTTCTGTAGTCCTGTAGTTCCTCTGCCCATTTGTTGCTCTTGGATCTCTGCCTCCTTCACCTGATTTTTATCTTTTTCTGGATTTGTGAGGATTTTTGTGTTGGTTTTGATTTTTTTTTCTTAGTGGTTGTTTTGTTTGCCTGTTCTATTTGGTCACAGTTTTGCTATTGGTTTTTGGTTTTTTTTTATCCCCTTAACAGCAAAAATCAGCTTGTGATTTGTATTGTGAAGTTTTGATACACAGGTGTTAGACATAAAGGTTGTTTTTGTTTTTAAAGTCATCTCAGACCTGCAAGGCCCTGTGTCTTTGAAAACTGTGTGCTCTTGAAGCGATACGCAAAAAAATTAGACTCCACAGTCTGATGTAGTTATGAAGTGGGTACGTATTGTCAGCAGCCGACACAAGCGAGATAGCTCTCGTGAAAACTTGTGCCCTGAGCCTCGGTCTGATCCACATCTTCATTCTCAAAGATATTCCATGTTCCATACATTGCACAACCTTGCCATGCATATTCAACCCCTGGCCCAAACTCGCCTCGCATGGTAATCAGATCCAGGTCCTTCTGGGCATGCATTGTTTCCTGTGGTGTTTGCTAGGGGGTCTCTTAGTGATCTCTGAGGCCGAAGACTGTGGTCTTCCTCATGACTGAACTTTGGAACTTTTCTCCTTTGTGTGTGCACTTTGGTCCCTTGGTGGGGGTGCAATCTGGGGGTATAGCTAAGGCCATGAGGTCACAGCAGGCTCTGAGGTCACAGAGGTGCCAGAGCCCCGTGGTTGCACAGCAGCACAAGGAGCGAGCAGTCAGTGCTTGAGCACAACTGTTGCGGCAGCAGCAGCGGCGGTGGCAGCAGTGGTGCTGACATTGGGACAGCGGTGTCAGGACAGCGGTGGCAGCAAGAGCTGCGGGACTGGCAGAGGGCAAGGCAGCATGGCCCTTGCTCTGTGCCTCTTCCTCCTGCTCCTCCTGGCCGTGGCCCTGCCTGCCAGGGCTGCCCAGGCTGCTCCGCTGCAAGCGCGGCGAGCAGGAGAGCCGGCAGCCTGGCTCCCCTTTCCCGGGACAGCGCTCCCTGCTCCCCGGGAAGCGCTGGGGATGGTTTTCCCCAGGCCTTTAGGGAGGGTTTCCTCTGGGGGAAGGAGAGAACCCCCAGGGCCCTGGGCTGCCCCAATTTCCTCTCCAGGGATGTGTCACAGGGCCTGCAAAGAGGGTGGAGAGTGACCAGGACCAGCCCAGAGCTCCCCAGGCCCCTGTGCAGCTTTGGCCTTGTCCATTGACATCTGGCTCCCATGGCCTTTCCCAATCCCCTTGCAGTGCCCAGTTCCCTAAGGCAGAGGGGGATCCCAGCACACCATGGAAATGGGTCTGTTTGTGCTCCATTCTAGATTGGGATGGCGTCATAGATTATCTGGATGCCCTATCGGATGATGGCTTGAAACCCCTGGAGAATGCTGGTGATAAGTTCTCTCTTTGCCTTTCCTGACAAAATTATCCGTGTCCATGTGCGAAGAGGTCACTCATGAACCCTTTAGGTTAACATCGTTTCAGGGTTGAAAGAATCTAGTAACCTTCCCCTCTCCCTTCTGGAGCCTGAGCGATCCCACTCTAGAGGCCCTGGGGGGCATCCCCTAAGTTACACCCCATTGGCTCCCTCCACTGTTCTTATGTTCCTGAGCCATTGCCTCCCATTTCCTTGATTGGCCCTTTGTAGTGTCCTGAGACCACCGTCAGGCCTCGGGCCCCCAGAGAGAGAAAGCTGGACCCACTGTGTGTTTGTTTCTGGGAACTGAATTTATCACCGCCCGGCTGAATTAAACATCTGCGGATATTTTGCAAAGGCCCTTTTTCCTTCTTTACCTTGCACTTTACTAGCAGCAATGCAGGCCGCAAAATCCCCCAGGATCGCTGTCATTGAGAAAAAGGATCATTTATCTGTCCATCCTCCTCCCATGTGCAATGCCAGTGTGTCCTTCCATGTGCTCTGTGCAGCCCTGGAGAAGAGCAGAGAGGGAAGGGGCCGGGCCCAGGGCTGTGCTCCGGGGCTGAGCCTTTCTCAGCTCCTTTGCCGGCCCCAGGGAGCCTGAGCTGCTCCTGCTGCCACTGCCAAGCCCTGGCCCTGCCTGGGGCTGGGTTTGGAGCTGCAGCAGCTCCAGGGAGTCCTTTCTGCCCCAACTGCCCCGCAAGGGGCTCCTTCCATCCCAGTGTGGGGCCACTGCAGGCACGAGGTGCCCCTGGCCCTGCTCCTGAGGGGAAGGCAGAGCTGAGGGAGTGCCTTGGAGGGCACCAATCACCCAGGTGCCCTCACTGCCACTCCGGCAGGAAGTAGAAATGGAACAACTTTCTCTTAAGGTCTTCCTAGTTCGATGAACAAAGGTACAGGGGACAAGAAATCCCTGGAGGCAGCCAAACTTCTGGACATGATGCTGAGTGACCTGGAGCGGCACCGTGGTGGGTGCATTTCCCTCAGCCTTGTCCTGGGGCTCAGCAGCCGGGGGCTTTGGCTGCACATCTGGACACGCCGTGCCCGGCACAGCAGGAAGGGATCCATGGCAGCCTCGCTGCCCCGCTGCTGCTTCCACGCCCTGCAGGGCTGTTTGCCAGCCTGGCCTGGCTGCAGCTTCTCCCCAGCCTCTGCACGAAGGCATTTGGCATCTGCTGACAGGCAGACCAAACTGCACCATGGGTCATAGGTGCCCTGAGATCCCCTGCAATTGCCTGGACCATGGGGAGATCAGGAGGTTTTACCCTGGCCGATGTCAAAAGTTTTTACGATTTCTTGCTCATTATCCATCAGTTTGACCAGTAATGCCTCCTGAAGATGCCACCTCCCAGAAAGGGGAACATACCCACCCAATTTAGCTGTCTCTTTTTCTTTCTCCAGAGATGAACCAAAAGGCTGCGCCGAAAACAGCACTTCCTGGAGGAAGCAGGGGCTCATTGGCAGCCTCTGCTGCAGGAAGGGAGGTGATGCCCAGCACAGTCACAGGAGGTAAGTGCTGTCCCTCTGGGCCTGAGCCCTGCTGAGGCTTGAGCTGCCATCTTGGCTGTGCGTCAGTGCCTGCCCTCCAAGGATGTCAGACAGGCCCTGCAAAGAGGGTGGAGAGTGACCAGGAGCCAGCCCAGAGCTCCCCAGGCCCTTGTGCAGCTTTGGCCTTGTCCATTCACATCTGGCTCCCACAGCTATACCCGATCCCCTTGCAGTGCACAGTTCCCATAGGCAGAGAGGGATGCCAGCACACCATGGAAATGGGTCTGGTCTGTGCTCCCTTCCAGATGAGAGTGGTGCCATTGCTTTGCTAGCAGCTGGGATGGAAGATGGTTTGCAACCCATGGGAGCTTCTGCAGGTATGTTCTCAGAGAATAATCACTGGCAACCTGGCAGGAACTGTGTGACAGAAGCTTCTGTGGCTCTTGAGTTACAGGTGTGTCTGCAGGGAGGATCCTCCCAGGTCCTTTGGTGGATGTTGCACACAAGCCCAGCTCCCATCGCAGGGGTGAGTAGTGTGTCCCTGCTGACCCCACAGGGTGAGCCGTGCATCTGTGGGATCTATTCCTGGTTAAATGGAAATACTTTCTCTTAAGGTCCTCTGCGAGGGAAGAAAAAACCTACAAAACAGATTGTGCCCCTGGAGGAATCCAAACAACTGGACCAAACCCTGATTGACCTGGAGAGACGCCGTGGTGGGTGCATTTCCCTCAGCCTTGTCCTGGGGCTCAGCAGCCAGGGGCCTTGGCTGCACATCTGGACACGCCGTGCCCGGCACAGTGGGAAGGGATCCATGGCAGCCTCGCTGCTCCACTGCTGCTTCCACGCCCTGCAGGGCTGTTTGCCAGCCTGGCCTGGCTGCAGCTTCTCCCCAGCCTCTGCAGGAAGGCATTGGGCATCAAGTGACAGAGAGTCCAAACTGCACCATGGGCCTGGGTTTTCCCATTCTCTGGGCAGATCCGGAGGGGCAGTTTTTGGAGGAGGGAGGGCCCTGTGGCAGCCCCAAGAGCCTTGGCCTTTCCCTGATCTTTATCCATGTCTTTCACAAGTGGTACCTCCTGAAGATGCCACCTCTCCCATGGACAATGGCTCCACGTGATCTGGCTGTCCCTTTTCCTTTCTCCAGAGATGGACCAAAAGTCTTTCCAGAAGGCTGCACATCCTGGAGGACGCAATGTACCGGTGCTAGCCACTGATACAGGAAGTGAGGAGATGCCAGACAGTGCCACAGAAGGTGATTGCTGTGCCAGGCTCAGCCAGTCTGAGCAGTCCTGCTGGGGTCCCTCCATGTGGGACATGTCCTGAAACCTGCGAGCCACTGCATGGGGTGCCCATGGTGGGGAAAGGGCAGAGGGGGAGGACAAGGCTCCCCTGTGTGTTTTTAGAGGGCCTGACTCTGTGCCCTGGGGCTGGGGGAGCTGACACAGGGCAGGGAGGGCCAGGGCTGGCAGTGGCTGCTCAGGGGTGGCTTTGGCCCGTGTCCCTCCAAGCAGCCACTGCCCAAGCAGCTGCGCTGGCCCCGGGCTCTCCTCCCTGCTGGGCTTTGTTGGGTGGCACAGCCTGTGCCAAGGGGCGGCAAGGTGCCCGCAGGCCCCAGCTCTGGGGGAAACGGGAACGTCCTGCCCGCATCCACCATGCTGCCAGCTCAGCAGTGCAGCACAGCATGGACTGACGCTCCCCATTGCTCCCACAGACGTTGTCACTGAAGCAGGAATATATGGCCCGGATCCAGTGCGCCTCCCAAGAATTGTCTGCCCCCAGGATGTTCGCAGGAAATGCATGATAGGCACAGTGGTGATAGTGTGCACTGTGCCACTTGTGCTGCTAGGCTGCTATCTTGGCATTCGTAAGCTACATGAGATTAGATGGTCAGTTGCTGATTTTTCTCCACAGTTTTCTTATAACTCTGCTCCATAGCATTGCTGGCCTGACTCGTAGTCGTGCTGCTGTGGAGTTGTGGCCAGTCCATGGTTGTCCAAAGAACTCTGCTGAGGGTTCTGCTGCTGCCCTGAGCTTTCCTTGGCCTCCTAATTGCTGGGCCTTGTCCTGGGGGTCCCGCTGGGGCTGCAGCCAGTGCTGGCTCCCACTGAGGCTGCCTGGCCAAGAGCAGCCCCAGGGGCACAGGGCAGAGGCACAGCAAGTTCTCAGCAGTGTTTGGGCAGCACAGTTCAGGACAGGACAGTGCTTATTTACTGCCTCATGAAAAGTTTAACGGCAACAGTGGTGTTGCAGCACAAGCAAATTTTCTCCAGTTCTGTGTTTAAACGTGTTTTCGTTATGAAATTCATTCACTGTTTTAAAACTTAGTTTTAAATATAACTTCTTTTCCAGTGCTTTTTACCGTTATTTGGTATAATGAATGATGGCCTAATTATCCCATGGCTGAATTAGAAGACTGTAAGTACTATAAAATGGAATCATTTTTACACTCTTGAACTTTCACAGACTTATGAATCTTTTGTTGGTTTGATGTGACCAACAGAAGAGTTTTTCTCTGCTTTTAATTCAAACAAGCAGCACAGCTGGAACCTGTTGAGAAGAGTCTCTTCACTTCATAGCTAAAGCAAACTGCCAGGGTTCTTTATGGAACAATTTAAAATCGATATTTTATGTAGACTCCTGTTAAGTGACTGATAGAAATGAGGGATTTGGACTCTTTGGGATGTACTGACCAGCTGTAAATTTGCTCTGCGAATCTCAGTGGGTAATAATCAATCTTTTTCAGAAGAGAATGTTCAGTTTCTTCCTGGCACTCCCTCTTGCATTTGTACTCAAAACCACTTCTTGAAAGAAATTTACAACGGCTCTTTATGGTCCCTTAGTTGACTTTCCTCTGTTTCACCATAGATGCAGATGAAAATCGGGAGGATTACATTAAAAGTGCTGCAAAGCAGATCCTGGAGAAGAGGGCATACATCTGCTCCCACCCTCTGGACAGGACCTTCTGATCCCTCCCTGACAGCAGGCACTCATGAATGTCAGTCAGGGAGGGATTTGCTGCAGTTTCCATATTTGACAGCTTAAAATGATCCCTTATTTACTGTCTTTAATCAATGTAATTGTACAAAATAAAACTTCTTTCTAAACAATACTTCATAGGATAGGGATAAATAAAGAGATTTAATTTAAAGCTGGAATTATTTTGTCAGATAGATAGATGGGTAGATATATAGGAAGATAGGTAGATACTTAGATCGCTAGACAGCTAGATAACTAAGATAGACATAGATAGATAGATAGATAGATAGATAGATAGATAGATAGACAGATAGATGGATGGATGTATTTACATGTCTGTTCCTCTTGTAGCTGGATAAAGAGAGGGAGGGGAGGTTTGGATGGGGAGATGTTTCTTCCCAGATAAAGGATTGTGTGGTTTCTCAGTATCTTTTCACTTCAGTGAGCTCCTCATTCCCTGAGCAAGTCTGAAAGACTTGGGCAATCACAACAGTTCTGCTTTTGAGGCCCCTCCAGCTCTCTTGTCCAGCAGCACCACCAGGACACTGAGTCCCCAGTGTCCAGGGAGCTTCTGCTGTCACCCTGAGGGACACCACTGGTCACTGACGTCCATTGGGCCTCTGAGCCATTGACCACAACCCCCTGGATGTGACCAGCCAGGCAATTGCTCATTCTCCAAACTGTGCCTCCATCAGATCCATAGCTCACCAAAGGAGGGACAAGGATGCTGGGCAGGGCTGATGTGTCCAGGGCATGGCAGAAGTCCAGAGTGGTGGCATCTCTAGCTCTTCCCTTGTGCCCTGGGCTGTAACTTCGCGGCTGGGTCACAGGCAATATGTTCTCTGGCCAGCTCACTGCCTGAGTCCCATGGACAGTCACAAGAGAGGCTGCCCCTGGATCCCTACAGGGACCTTCCCGACTGGCGGTGCATACAGGGGCTCGCAGCTCCCTGCAGCCGACACCTGTGGCACGGGTGACACAGCAGCAACCCAGTACGAGGGACTGAGGCGAAGGCACCGAGAGAGATCACTTGTTTGAGTTCTAAGGAAGGTTTATGTCACCAGAGGAGTCAGGGACAAGTGACAATAACTGAGGGCAAAACACTGATTTTTAAGGAAGGGAGGGAAGAAGGGGAGTGACACAACCTTTTCCCAAGGGGAAGGCATTGGGGAAGGAGTGCAGGGCAAGGGCTATCCTATAGAAACCAACAAGGGGAAGGAGCAAACCTTGAAATCCAATCTTGCTTTGAGGAGGGGATGAACGACAGTGTACACACCAGAAGAAAAGGCTGTGCTTTGTTGGACAGGGGCATTGACATATACTTGGTGAATAAACAACTCAGGACTGAACCACCAGAGAAACCAAATGGGATACGTGGAATGAAGCATTACAAACATATAACAAGGAATATTTAAAACTTACTACAGAAGAACAAACTGTAAAATCACAGACTACCACACTGGGGTGTTGCGGTGCGTCTCTATTGTGTTTTCAATAGCAATTCAGTTTCAATGGTCAGTTCTAAAATCCCCCCCCTCATCTTTTGTATTGTTATAGCATATTTTATCCTTAATGGATTGTTCCTTTGCACCTCTCTTGTTGGTTTTGTCCTGGTTTTCCATCTTCCCAAAGACCTGCCCTTTGTTCCTGAATGTTCCCGGTTCTTTCTACTAGGAGGAGCAATGTCAATCCCTCCTCATACCTGCCCCTTTCTCCAGAAACTTCCCTGTCATTTTTGTATCCCTTGAGGTCTCATTGGTTTGTTTAAACTCTTCCCCTCCCCTGGGGAAGAGTTGGTTTAAACACTGTATTCCCTGCCTTATGCTTCTCCCCAGGTTTCTCCCACTTGGTTAAAGTTTTGTACTCTCCCCTTGAACCTCTCCTTGTTGAAAAACCCCTTCTAAAGCCTGGACTTGTGTCTTTCTGTGCCTGACCTTCCTGGGCACAAACACCTTTGGGAGTCATACAGAAGACCTCTGCTTGTTCCTTGTCCCTGCCCTTGAAGCATTCCCCCTGTGCCATACAGCAGTTGTGCCCTACAGCCGCACCCCAAATTGTGTGGCTTTTTGGGGGCAGCCCCCTCCTGGTGACAGTGCTGGGAGCAGCCCAGGCTGAAGAATTCTGGCACCGCATCACTGAGGCAGCCACTCCATCATGGAAGGGCTCTGGCTTGGTCAGGCAGCACAGACCCACCTTGTGCTCCTCAAGGTTTCCTTTGGCATATCCAAGCATTGAAGAGGTTGGGTGGTTTTTCCCCCTGTTTTATTGACTGTGTCCTTTGAGAACCACAAGAGGAAGCAGTGCCTTAAATTGCACATGAAGAGCAAATGGTGAAGTAAAGGCTTCACCTTTCCTATGAAGCCGAAGTGTTAGCCTTACCCTCCCCAAGGTGCCAAATTTCCAGCTGGGAAGCTGCTGACAGGAGGGAATGTGGCACTTGTTTCCAGCCAGAGATCACTCATTCATCAACATGCTGGGCTGTGGCTGACAGTGCCTGAGGAGCTCAGAAATCCTTGGATGTGATCTCCTGTGCCAGTGCCCAGGACACAGAGCAGTGAGCTCAACTTGGGGGGGGGGGGGGGGGGGGGGGGCAAGTCCAGCCGTTGGACACAACTGCCAGGCAGGAGGAGCTCCAGCCATGAGCACTCTGGTATTGCTTGTCGGGGGAAGGAGACCCAGACACCAATTGGTTCATCCAAGTCCAATTTATTGATCGAATACGGCGGGTTAAATATAGTTCTTAATAAGCTTCATACATATTGCAAAAGTTGAGCTCAGGATTGGTTAGTTACATATCAGCAACTACACCTACTTCTACATTCTTGTGCTTATTCTTCTGTTACATTCTGCAGATATTCAGGACTAATCTCACCTCCCTTTCCTCATGTTGCAGCAAGGCCATCCGGCATTCTTGCCTGTCAGCAGTCACTGAATCAGAGACTGCTGACCTCCCTTCCAAGCTTAACCAGCGGCATTAAATCAGTATGGCCTTTCTCAATTAACCAACTCTTAATAAAATCCTCCACATTTCCCCCGCTTTCTTCTTGAGCAAGGAGATTAGTTTGCCAGGTTTTTGCTATCATACGGCTAACCATGTTTTGAATACAAGTAAAAATACAAGGCAAAATAAGCAAAAACATTAAGATCACACCCAGTAAGCCAATAGCATATGTCACAATGTTCCTTAGCCATGGTCCAAGCCCTAAGCCTTTAAGCCATTCGTCAATTCCTAAACCTTCTTCTTCTTTGAGATTGTGAAGTCCCTGTTGTAGTTCTTTTATCTTAGTATGAATGGACACCGAATGATCAGACAAATTCATACAACACATTCCCTCAAATTCTTCACATCCATGCCCTTGTGCTAAGAGAAAAAAATCTACCGCAGCTCTATTTTGTAAAACAGTATGGTTAACACTTTGCACATCTGCAGTCATCATATCCAGAATTTGGGATGTCTGGTTCAGCTCATTTCTTGTCCAGCACCCTAATTGTTTTGCTAAATTCATAGCCTTATTGGCAGATCCTCCTGGTAAGATAGTTGAAACTACTACTTGTCTGAATGTACCCCAAAACTTTGGATCTCCAATCTGGCTGCAGTCCAAGTCATGTATACTACGCCTTTTCCTGTTTGATGTTTGACTGAGCTGCATTAGCAAGGACACATTAGGGTGAAACAAGGACAATTTTCCCAAATAACAGGGTCCACCCTGTGGCTTAGCTGGTACACCATTCCACGCCCTGTCTCCACAAATTAAAAATATTCCTGTAGGTAATTTCATTGGTGCCGTGATGTTTGTGCCGTTACATTGACTGTAATGCTGTGGAGAGAATTCACTCAAATTCAGGGATGAATCCAAGGTGGCCCATGTGTCTTTAGGTTGATTTAAATTCTGGGCATCCAAGGGTTTGAAACTAAACTATCCTCCAGCTGTAGTGTTAGACATACTGGCATTTGCACTTCCAAAAAGATCTAATTCTTCAGGAGGAGAACGCAAGGAAGTGTTAAGTGATTGGATAAGTAAACATTGGCGATAGCCATCACTCTGACCTGCAGTATATCCTTGCTGTGCTGGCAATGTGATGTTAGACATGTTACGCATGCATAAGGTTCGATTATTTATTAAACTGCAAAATTCTCCAGGAGACCACACTGGAAGTCCTACCAAGCATGTTCGAAATGGATTAGTAACCCCTCCAAGACTAAGACAAAGTGATGATTGATTAGTTTGATTACCAAGTGTTACCCATAGATTTTCTCTTGGCTGACTGAAATGTGTTATTCCTACTGCTTTAACTGTTACAGCGTTAAGCAGTATAATAAAAACAAACTTCATTTTTCTTTCCTTTTTGCCTGTTTTTTCTTCCTCCGCTGTCTTTTACCTGACTTGTTAGGCTGATTAAAATGGACCTGAGTCAGTCTTTGAATACACTGATCTAACTCCAAATCAGCATCCTTGCTCACAGGTATAGCATATGGCAAGTTTAAAGGCAAATCAGCTTTACAGCGAGCTGCTATAATGCGTGAGGCACTAGTAACTTCAAGCTCTCTAAGTGCTTGCAGCAACTTCCATCTAATATATGCTATAACCACTTGTTCTGCACTCTCAAAAAGCTCCAATCCTGCCCTTCCTGGCAGGCCAGTATTTTGTTCAAGAGCTCTAACCCAGACAAAATCTTGAATCCACTTCCCGAAACAAGGTCCACACCATAAATTTGCTATTGTCTTTTGTGAGTACCAATAAATCTTATTACATCCTGCACAAAGCAAAGCTATCCATGCATAGCACTTATCAGCATCCCTTTTGCAAACATAACAAGGAAGTGAATGTAAGTAGGGACCAGTGTAAAAATCTGTCTCTTCGACCCAATGCAACCAATTTAATGGTGGTGATTGCAAAGCCTCTTCACCTTTCTGTGGAGGATTTTATTAAGAGTTGGTTAATTGAGAAAGGCCATACTGACTTAATGCCGCTGGTTAAGCTTGGAAGGGAGGTCAGCAGTCTCTGATTCAGTGACTGCTGACAGGCAAGAATGCTGGATGGCCTTGCTGCAACATGAGGAAAGGGAGGTGAGATTAGTCCTGAATATCTGCAGAATGTAACAGAAGAATAAGCACAAGAATGTAGAAGTAGGTGTAGTTGCTGATATGTAACTAACCAATCCTGAGCTCAACTTTTGCAATATGTATGAAGCTTATTAAGAACTATATTTAACCCGCCGTATTCGATCAATAAATTGGACTTGGATGAACCAACTGGTGTCTGGGTCTCCTTCCTCCGACCAATGGTGGAGAATGCGGGCAAAGGCAGCATTCTGAACGTTCGCTCTCTTGGATTATAAATTCGCCACGGTCGGGGAAGTTGGGTGAGAGTCCTTGCAGCCGGGACGGTGCCGGATTTTAAAAGCACCCTTGAGGATTACAACGGTATCTCAAGTCTCTACATGTCGCCGGGAGCCTGGAAGAGCTGCAACAGCGCGCGCTGATATATAGGTATGGATAGGCAAGCGACATACGATTCCTTCTCCTCATATTTAGAAAGGCGAGGAGTAAAAGGGATAGATTTAAAAAAGGAATTACCAGGGTTATTAGCTTATGGTTATTCTAAAAGAATTTTTGCTAACCGACATACAGTTCATGAGATAGTAGAGTGGAAAAAGTTTGGGGATATCCTGTGGGATGCAGTGTTAGATGATGATAAGTCAGCAAAGAAATTTGGCAAGTTATGGCGGGTGGTGTATAATACGTTACTTCAGCAGGTCTCTGAGAGAAAGGCAGCAGAAAGGGCAACAGAAGCTCATAAGAGGAATATAGGGTATGGTCGTGAGGATGATCCCTTAGCACCTTCTGTAACTCAGATACTTATGCCTAAGGGTCCCCAGCAAAATGGTGTGGAAAATTTTCCCTTAGATACAGTGGAACCATCTGCACCCTTCCTGTCAGAGGGGGAGGGCGAGTTGGATGGTGGGGGTGGGAGCAAGCCAGCTTTGCCTCCGCCGCCAGCTTCAGGCGGGTCGGATGGTGGGGGTGGGAGCAAGCCAGCTTCGCCTCCGCCGCCACCTTTGCCTCCGCCGCTTCCCCCGAGTGGGCCGGCTCCCGGGGGGCCACTTCCCCCGCACGAGTCGTCTCCGGTTTCACTGTCAGCTCCAGCAGCAGGGGGGCCGCTTCCCCCGCGCGAGTCAGCTCCTGCTCCACCGCCTTCCCCGTACAAGAACTCGGTCTCGGTACCGAAGTGCCAGCAGCATAGCACCCTTAAAGAGCCAGATCCCATCCCAGGGGCACACCGTGATCTATGGGGGGAGATGGCTAAACAGAGGAGGGAAGCTTGGGCTGCTGTGGCAAAAGAAGTAATGCAAATGGGGGATGGCGAGGCGGTGGAAGTAGCTTCTAATCTCGCATGTCCGGTTACATACACACCACAGTATGATGCACAGGGGAACCTTACACATAATATAGCGGAATATACTCCCTTAGATTGGAAGATGTTAGCTCAATTACATTCTATGGTTAGTTTGGAGTAAAAAAGTGAACCTGTTAGGCAAATGCAAGAGTGTTAGCTACTTTAGGGGCAAACTGGACTATTGAGGAAGCTTTAGAGCGAATGGTATTAATGCCAACAGCTTCACAGGCATTTATAGCAGAAACTTTAAAGGAATTTGGATTAGGGTTACAAAAGCAAGCAGAGTCTACTCAAAATCAGGTGTTAGCTGCTCAGAATCAGGTGTTAGCTGCTCTTGCTCCTCTCCGAAGCGGCTCACTGGCGGACACGCAGAGCTCGAGACCATTCATCAAGTGTTACTGATGCGGCAATGAGGGACATACGCGCCCAGACACAAGTAGCCGCCGTGACATCGGAGACATCAGCTGCTGCCGTAACATCACTGTCACCTCCTGTCTGCAACCGCAACAGCAGGGAGCCTCGGTTTGGATTTATCAGCAGCAGTAGACGTCACACTAATGACGAACCGGCCTGAGAGGATACAAACTGGAGTAAAGGGTCCTCTTATATTAAATGGATAAAGATGTGGAGCATTGTTATTAGGACGTTCTTCAATAACTATGCTGGGATTATTTGTATTGCCTGGTGTTATCGATGTGGATTATACAGGGGAAATACAAATCATGGTTTACACCCTTTATCCTCCTATTAGAATAACAAAAGGACAATGCATTGCACAATTAATACCACTATCACAAATGACATCTGGTATACTATCATTTACTGGACAAACGCGGGATGAAAAAGGGTTTTGGCTCTACTGGTGTTACACTTTTAACTGTGGATTTACAAAATAGACCAAAACAAAAAGTGGAAATTACCCATGGGCATCAAAGCATAACCCTTTATGGATTATTGGATACAGGAGCTATTACAGCTTTTACAGATGTGGGAAAGAAATCAAGGCGTGCTGCTGTCACCTGGCAAGAAAAAGGACAATGGAAGCATCAACTTCTTACAGCAGATCCTGCAGATAGTTTACAAACTTTGGAATTGTTGGCAGTAGTATGGGCAGTGTCCAACTTACAGGAGCCTTTAAATGTGGTCACAGACTCTATGTATGTTGCCAGAGTAGCCAGACGAATAGAGGAAGCAGCAATTAAGGGAGTGAATAATAAACGATTGTATGAGTTATTGATACAATTAAGGAAAGCTTTACGAGAGAGAAATGCAGTGTATTCTGTGATTCATATTAAGAGCCATAAATGGTCTGAAGGTTTAGGAGAAGGGAATGAACGTGCAGACAAATTGGTTACCTTACCCATTGATAACTCTTGTCCTATTGACAAGCATACATTGGCCAGAGAAGCACATAGCAGATATCATCAAAATGCAAGAGGGCTTGCAAAACATTTTGAGCTGAGTTTATCAGAAGCTAAAGCCATTGTTAGAGCATGTCCAATATGTAGTTATCATAATGAGGGAATAGGTTTAGGCATGGGAGTTAATCCTCGAGGTTTGGAAATAAATGAAAAATGGCAAATGGATGTTACACAGGTACCTAGATTTGGTAAAGTTAAGTGTGTGCATGTCACTATAAATACATATAGTCATTACATATGGGCTACGGCTCAGGCAGGAGAAAAAGCTACACATGTTATCAGGCACCTGTTAAATTGTTTTGCTGTTATGGGAGTCCCAAAGAGTATCAAAACGGATAATGGTCGAGCTTATGTGAGTGCTAGGGTCCAGAAATTTTTGAATCAGTGGTCTGTTAAGCATGTGACAGGTATTCCACACTCTCCTACTGGATAGGCAATAGTGGAAAGAGCAAATTGTACCCTTAAGCAGTATATTGAAAAGCATCAAGATTTAACAGACCCACAATCATGCTTAGCTAAGGTTCTGTATGTGATCAATCATTTATGTATTTTTGGGGAAGACGATATCCCTCCTGCAATTAAACATCATCCGAGGTCAGGTCAGGAAATTAAAACTCGACTACAGGATTATGGGAAAAACCTGCAAAAGTATTATACTGGGGTCGGGGATATCTTTGTGTTTCCTCACCTACAGGGCCTTTGTGGGTGCCTGCTAAGTGGACTAAACTTGTTTTTGATGCAGCCTCTGGTGGACTGTCTCACGGAGGAGGACAAGGAGCTACTGGGGAAGAAACTGTTTTTAATCCTACGATCACTACTGTTATAGTTGAAGGGACACTTGAAAGCGGTGGACAGAGCACTGACATGTCACTATCGGACGGCCCAGGAGCTGATTGGTTTTATTGACTCATTATCAACTTTTCGTTTAACAAATCCAGCAAAGGAACATTGCCTTGACTGTTACAATCCACATTGTGCTGCCTGGATAGCCCTACCTTGCAGGGGTTGTGATAATACTTTTTGGTTAGAACAATCATTATTATGGGATTTATGGTGTCACATTTGTGAGCACGAGCACACGTGGGGTAAAAACTGGCAAGATGAATTAAGGAGACAAACGGGGCAAAATGCATATATAGCTTTAAATCTTTATGAGTCTCCTGAACAGAAAATTCTTGCTTATTATCAATGGGAAGTACAATGTGTTGTAAATAGAATTAAGGTTCAAAGTAAATCACGCATAGTCTCTGCAAGGTGTAGAAAATTAGTACCTTTAATGCAACATTCTATTGTAGGGCCCTTCAGGGGGAATCCTGAAAGAGCATTAGATCATTGCATTGAAAAATTACAAAAATTAAGTTTGAAAGTGACGGGACCAGTGAAATTAGGAACAGCAAAACTGAAAACAGATAAGAAAAAGAAGGCAAGAAAGGGAACGACCTCATCTAAATAAGGCTATTAGTGATTGCTAATTAGCTTTCTATGATTAGGGCAATTTCACATCTATGCGACCCTGCCTTGTGGGATGCTGTAGCTCCATGGGACCCTGCTTCGTGGCATGCTATAGGTGTTGAAGAACAAGAACAGCGATTACGAGATAAGATACATTTTGTATTAAAGAAGGAGCTTGAATTGGTAGCTGTATATAGTAAGAAAGCTGAAGAGGCTTTGCAATCACCACCATTGAACTGGTTGGATTGGATCACACAGATAAATTTTAATACTGATCCTTTCCTATATACACTTCCTTGTTATGTTTGCAAAAGGGATAATGATAAGTGCTATGCTTGGGTAGCTTTGCATTGTGCTGATTGCAATAAGGTTTACTGGTATTCACAGAGGACAGTAGGAATTTTATGGTGTCACCCTTGTTTTGGGAAGTGGATTCGATATTCTTTCTGGTTTAGATCTCTTGAACAAAGTACTGGCCTGCCAGGAAGGGCAGGATTGGAGCTTTTTGAGAGTGCAGAACAAGTGGCTATAGCATATATTAGATGGAAATTACAGCAAGTACTTAGAGAGCTTGAAATTACTACATCCTCACGCATCATAGCAGCTCGCTGTAAAGCTGATTTGCTTTTAAACCTACCTGATGCTATACCTGTAAGCAAGGATGCTGATTTGGAATTAGATCAGTGTATTCAGAAATTGACTCAGCCTCACAATAGACATTCTAACAAACCAGGGAAAAGACAACGAAGAAAGGAAAAACAGAGAAAGCAGAAAGAAGAATGAAGTTTGTTTTTATACTGCTCAATGCTGCAGTAAGTGAAGCGATAGGGATAACACGTTTCAGTCAGCCAAGAGAAAATCTATGGGTAACACTTGCTAAACAGATTAACCAATCATCGCTTTGTCTTAGTCTTGGAGGAATTACTAATCCATTTCGAACATGCTTGGTAGGACTTCCAGTGTGGTCTCCTGGAGAATTTTGCAGTTTAACAAGTAATCGAACTTTATGCATGCGTAACATGTCTAACATCACATTGCCAGCACAGCAAGGATATACTGCAGGTCAGAGTGATGGCTATCGCCAATGCTTACTAATCCAATCACTTAACACCTCCTTGCATTCTCCTCCTGAAGAATTGGATCTTTTTGGAAGTGCAAATGCCAGTATGCCTAACACTACAGCTGGAGGATAGTTTAGTTTCAAACCCTTGGATGCCCAGAATTTAAATCAACCTAAAGACACATGGGCCACCTTGGATTCATCCCTGAATTTGAGTGAATTCTCTCCACAGCATTACAGTCAATGTAACGGCACAAACATCACGGCACCAATGAAATTACCTACAGGAATATTTTTAATTTGTGGAGACAGGGCGTGGAATGGTGTACCAGCTAAGCCACAGGGTGGACCCTGTTATTTGGGAAAATTGTCCTTGTTTCACCCTAATGTGTCCTTGCTAATGCAGCTCAGTCAAACATCAAACAGGAAAAGGCATAGTATACATGACTTGGACTGCAGCCAGATAAGAGATCCAAAGTTTTGGGGTACATTCAGACAAGTAGTAGTTTCAACTATCTTACCAGGAAGATCTGCCAATAAAGCTATGAATTTAGCAAAACAATTAGGGTGCTGGACAAGAAATGAGCTGAACCAGACATCCCAAATTCTGGATATGATGACTGCAGATGTGCAAAGTGTTAACCATACTGTTTTACAAAATAGAGCTGCTGTAGACTTTTTGCTCTTAGCACAAGGGCATGGATGTGAAGAATTTGAGGGAATGTGTTGTATGAATTTGTCTGATCATTCGGTGTCCATTCATACTAAGATAAGAGAACTACAACAGGGACTTCACAATCTCAAGGAAGAAGAAGGTTTAGGAATTGACAAATGGCTTAAAGGCTTAGGGCTTGGACCATGGCTAAGGAACATTGTGATCTATGCTATAGGACTACTGGGTGTAGTTTTACTGTTTTTGCTTATTTTGCCTTGTGTCTTTAATTGTATTCAAAACATGGTCAGTCGTATGATAGCAAAAATGCAGACTAGTCTTCTTGCTCAAGAAGAAAACGGGGGAAATGTGGAGGATTTTATTAAGAGTTGGTTAATTGAGAAAGGCCATACTGACTTAATGCCGCTGGTTAAGCTTGGAAGGGAGGTCAGCAGTCTCTGATTCAGTGACTGCTGACAGGCAAGAATGCCGGATGGCCTTGCTGCAACATGAGGAAAGGGAGGTGAGATTAGTCCTGAATATCTGCAGAATGTAACAGAAGAATAAGCACAAGAATGTAGAAGTAGGTGTAGTTGCTGATATGTAACTAACCAATCCTGAGCTCAACTTTTGCAATATGTATGAAGCTTATTAAGAACTATATTTAACCCGCCGTATTTGATCAATAAATTGGACTTGGATGAACCAACTGGTGTCTGGGTCTCCTTCCTCCGACACCTTTCTTACTATATAAGGCTAATAGTTCAAGCTCTTTCTTTAGCGCAAGGCGTATTTTATTTCGTAATCGTTGTTCCTGCTCGTTATCTTCTTCAATAACTGTATCCTCCCGAGGGTCCCACAACTGTAAAATTGTCCTAATCATAGAAAACTAATTAGCCTTATTTAGAAGAGGTTGTTCCCTTTCTAGCCTTCTTTTTCTTATCAGTTTTCAGTTTTGCTGCTCCTAATTTCACTGGTCCCGTCACTTTCAAACTTAATTTTTGTAATTTTTCAATGCAATGATCTAATGCTCTTTCAGGATTCCCCCTGAAGGGCCCTACAATAGAACGTTGTGTTAAAGGTACTAATTTTCTACACCTTGCAGAGATTATACGTGATTTACTTTGAACCTTAATTCTACTTACAACACATTGTACTTCCCAACGATAATAAGCAAGAATTTTTTGTTCAGGAGACTCATAAAGATTTAAAGCGACATACGCATTTAGTCCCATTTGTCTCCTTAATTCATCTTGCCAGTTTTTACCCCACGTGTGCTCGTGCTCGCAAGTATGACACCATAAATCCCGTAATAATGATTGTTCTATCCAAAAAGTATTATCACAGCCCCCACAACGTAGAGCTATCCAGGCAGCACAATGTGGATCATAACAGTCAAGGCAATGTTCCTTTGCTGGATTTGTTAAACGAAAAGTTGATAATGAGTCAATAAAACCAATCAACTCCCGGGCCGTCCGATAGTGACATGTCAGTGCTCTGTCCAACACTTTCGAGTGTCCCTTCAGCTGTAGCAGCAGCGGTTGTAGGACTAGAGGCAGTTTCTCCCTCAGTCGCTCCCTGTCCTCCTCTGTGAGGCGATCCACTAGAGGCTGCATCAAAAACAGGTTTAGTCCACTTAGCAGGCACCCACAAAGGTCCTGTAGGTGAAGAAACACAAAGATACCCCCGACCCCAATATAATACTTTCGCAGGTTTTTCCCATAATCCTGTACTCGGGTTCTTATACCTAACCCAGACCTCTGTCTCCTCAGTATTTTTCTGACCTGACCTTGGATGATGTTTAATCGCAGGAGGGGTATCATCTTCTCCAAAAATACATAAATGATTGATCACATACAGAACCTTAGCCAAACATGATTGTGGGTCTGTTAAGTCTTGATGCTTCTCAATATACCGTTTAAGGGTACCGTTTGCTCTTTCCACTATTGCCTGTCCAGTAGAAGAGTGTGGAATACCTGTCACATGCTTAATGGACCACCGATTTAAGAATTTCTGGACCCTAGCACACACATAAGCTCGACCATTATCTGTTTTGATGCTTCTTGGAACTCCCATAACAGCAAAGCAACTTAACCGGTGCCTAATAACATGTGTAGCTTTTTGTCCTGCCTGAGCCGTAGCCCATATGTAGTGACTATATGTATCTACAGTGACATGCACGTACTTAACTTTACCAAATCTAGGTACCTGTGTAACATCCATTTGCCATTTTTCATTTATTTCCAAACCTCGAGGATTAACTCCCACGCCTAAACCTATTCCTTCATTATGATAACTACATATTGGACATGCTCTAACAATGGCTTTAGCTTCTGATAAACTCAGCTCAAAATGTTTTGCAAGCCCTCTTGCATTTTGATGATATCTGCTATGTGCTTCTCTGGCCAATGTATGCTTGTCAATAGGACAAGAGTTATCAATGGGTAAAGTAACCAATTTGTCTGCACGTTCATTCCCTTCTCCTAAACCTTCAGACCATTTATGGCTCTTAATATGAATCACAGAATACACTGCACTTCTTTCTCGTAAAGCTTTCCTTAATTGTATCAATAGTTCATACAATCGTTTATTATTCACTTCCTTAATTGCTGCTTCCTCTATTCGTCTGGCTACTCCGGCAACATACATAGAGTCTGTGACCACATTTAAAGGCTCCTGTAAATTAGACACTGCCCATACTACTGCCAACAATTCCAAAGTTTGTAAACTATCTGCAGGATCTGCTGTAAGAAGTTGATGCTTCCATTGTCCTTTTTCTTGCCAGGTGACAGCAGCACGCCTTGATTTCTTTCCCGCATCTGTAAAAGCTGTAATAGCTCCTTCTATAGGGCGTTCTTCCCTCAATGGCCGAGTAATCCAGTTCCATTCTGTCATCCATTGCAAAACTTTAGGCACTAATTTGCTGGTTTCTACTTTAGCAGGTGATGCTAATAATGCTTCCTGCAAGTTCTTTGAATTAATCAAGTACCAGTCTAAAGTCTCTTTCTCCATAGGCAATCTAATGGTAGCAGGTTCTCGACCATCCACTTCAATAATTCTGAGACGCCCTTTTTTGACTAACACAGCCAATTGTTCAATTTTTGAGAATATTGTTCTCTTATGTTGTAGTGATGGTGACAACCATTCCAGAACTCGTATCTCCCCCGTCTTCTCCTGTTGTTGAGAGAGAGCACCAAGCAAATGGCAAGGACTATTCCAAATAGTAAGGTCAATAGGGCAGTCGAGTTGTCGACGAGACACATATCCCTGTTGTACACAATTACTAATTTGTTGCAAGGCAAGATAGTGCTCCTTTGTCAGGTGTACAGGAGTAGTAGGATCAATACCCTTTAACAAAGGCCGCAGGGTTTCTAATAAATGATTTGGTATTCCCACAATAGGTTTTAACCACTGTAAATCTCCCAGCAACTTCTGTGCATCATGCAAAGTTTTAATGTCCAATTGTAATTCCAATTTTTGAGGTATTACTTTTTGATCCGTTAAAGTCCATCCCAGATATTTCCATGGTGTGGTGGTCTGAATTTTCTCAGCAGCAATAACAAGCGAATATGCTGAAAGAGTATCTCTAATACTGTCAATCTGCAGAGAGGAGAATGGTTGTTGCTGTGCAAACAAAATGTCGTCCATGTAATGATATATTATAGTTGCTGGCCACTTACGACGTAGTGGCTGTAATGCAGCATCAACATAAAGCTGACACAACATCGGGGAATTCCGCATGCCTTGCGGAAGAGTCGTCCATTCAAATCTTTTATCTGGCTCTCCACGATTTATTGCCGGTAAAGTAAAAGCAAATCTCTTCATATCATCAGGATGCAGCCCAATAGTGAAAAAACAATCCTTTAGATCAATAATTAAAAGTGGCCAGTGTTCTGGGATCATAGCTGGATTTGGAAGACCAGGCTGTAAGGCCCCCATTGGTTCCATCTGTTCATTTACAGCCCGTAAATCATGTATCAAACGATATTTCCCTGATTTCTTCTTGATAACAAAAATAGGTGTATTCCAAGGGCTCGTAGAAAGTCGTAAGTGTCCCTGTGAATATTGTTCCTTTACCAATTCATGGGCATGCATAAGACTCTCCCCTTTTAATGGCCATTGCTTAACCATCACCGGTGTATCCGTTTTCCAGGTGAGTGGAATGGGGAAAGTCCAAGCAATGGCAATTACCCCAAAGGGTGATGATTAGTTAACACCACTCCCAATTGTGTTAAAATATCCCTTCCAATTAAACAAGAAACTGTAGGTGGTAATTGAACAACTGAAAACACAGCAGATACTTGTTGATCATCAATACACACTAACAAAAGTGGTGATCTACTTGCTAATGTAAATCCTCCTACTCCGGTGAGCATATTTGATGATGGGAACAGAGGCCAATGTTGTGGCCATGCTTCTGGAGAGATAATGCTGGTATCTGCTCCTGTATCCAATAATCCATAAAGGGTTATGCTTTGATGTCCATGGGTAATTTCCACTTTTTGTTTTGGTCTATTTTGTAAATCCACAGTTAAAAGTGTAACACCAGTAGAGCCAAAACCCTTTTCATCCCGCGTTTGTCCAGTAAATGATGGTATACCAGATGTCATTTGTGATAGTGGTATTAATTGTGCAATGCGTTGTCCTTTTGTTATTTTAATAGGAGGATAAAGGGTGTAAACCATAATTTGTATTTCCCCTGTATAATCCGCATCGATAACACCAGGCAATACAAATAATCCCAGCATAGTTATTGAAGAACGTCCTAATAACAATGCTCCACATTTTTGTTCATTCAAAATGAGAGGACCCTTTACTCCAGTTGGTATCCTCTCAGGCCGATTCGTCATTAATGTGACGTCTACTGCTGCTGATAAGTCCAAGCCGAGGCTGCCTTCTGTGGCTGGTTGCAGACAGGGGGTGGCAGCGATGTTGCGTCGGCAGCTGGTGTCTCCGATGTCAGGGCGGCTACTTGTGTCTGGGCGCGGCTCGCCTGCTGCGCGCTCCTGGGATAGTTTCCCGACCGGCGCCTACAAGCTGTAGAGTTGTGGGAACTGGATCGGCAGTTGTGACACCATATCCCGGTTGCTCGACATGTTCGTCGCGTGTGTCCCTCACTGCCGCATCTGTAGCACTTGAGGAATGGTCTCGAGCTCTGCGTGACCGCCAGTGAGCCATTTCGGAGAGGAGCAAGAGCAGCTAACACCTGACTTTGAGTAGACTCTGCTTGCTTTTGTAATCCTAACCCTAGCTCCTTTATTGCATCTACTATAAATGCCTGTGAAGCTGTTGGCATTAATGCCATTCGCTCTAATGCTTCCTCAATGGTCCAATTTGCCCCCAAAGTAGCTAACACTCTTTGTGTTGCTGGATTGCTATTTTGAAGAGCACACTGCTTCAATAGCGCCCCCTTCATGTAGTCTGCGACACCAGCCCGATCTATAGCAGTAGCTGCCCTGTCTATAAAATTCCCAAATGATTCTTCTCTACCTTGTTTAATGCCCATATAAGCCAGTAACCCTCCTGGTTCTTTAACCATATCTATTGCAGCACGCACTAACCGCATAGACTCTCTAAGCTTATCTGCTCCCGATATCATCTGTGCCTCTGTACGCAAAAATGCCCCTAAGCCCATAAGCTCATCTACTGTCACTCCATGTAATGGATCTCCTTGAGCTCGCTGTACAGCAACTGACTCATTTACCAAAGCGTGCCAATGTGCATTAAACAGTAACTGCTGATGCTGAGTAAATATCAACCGAACTATTCCTCTTAAATCATTTGGGCATAAAATCTGAGTATTAAAAAGATAATCTAACATTTGCTTAACAGGTTCACTTTTTACTCCAAACTGACTAACTGTAGAACGTAACTGAGCTAGCAGCTTCCAGTCTAAGGGCTCATAGGCTGCTATATTATGCGTAAGGTTCCCCTGTGCATCATATTGTGGTGTATATGTAACCGGACATGCAAGACTAGAGACTACTTCCATCGCCTCGCCATCCCCCATTTGCATTACTTCTTTTGCCACAGCAGCCCAAGCTTCCCTTCTCTGCTTAGCCATCTCCCCCCATAGGTCACTGTGTGCCCCCGGGATAGGATCTGACTCTTTAAGGGTGCTATGCTGCTGGCATTTCAGCACCGAGACCGAGGTTTCCGGCGGGGGATTCAGCCCCCCCGCCGGAGCTGACTCATACTGGGGAAGCGGCGGAGGCAAAGCCGGTGAAGCCGGAGCCGGCTCGCGCGGGGGAAGCGGCCCCCCCCCTACCGAAGCCGAGGGTGAAACCGGAGCCGGCTCACGCGAGGGAAGCGGCCCCCCCCCACCGAAGCCGAGGGTGAAACCGGAGCCGGCTCGCGCGGGGGAAGCGGCCCCCCCCCTACCGAAGCCGACTCTCGCGGGGGAAGCGGCGGAGGCAAAGCTGGAGACGGAGGTGAAGCTGGCTTGCTCCCACCCCCACCATCCAACCTGCCTGAAGCTGGCGGCGGAGGCGAGCTCTTACCTCCACCATCCAGCCTGCTCTCCTCCCCCAACAGTAAAGGTGCAGACGGTTCCACACTATTTATAGGAAAATCCTGCACACCACTCTGCTGGGGACTCTTAGGCATAAGTATCTGAGTTACAGAAGGTGCCAGGGGATCATCCTCACGACCATACCCTATATTCTTCTTATAAGCTTCTGTTGCCCTTTCTGCTGCCTTTCTCTCAGAAACCTGCTGAAGCAACGTATTATACACCACCCGCCATAACTTGCCAAATTTCTTTGCTGACTTATCATCATCTAACACTGCATCCCACAGGATATCCCCAAACTTTTTCCACTCTGCTATCTCATGAACTGTATGTGGGTTAGCAAAAATCCCTTTAGAATGACCATAAGCTAATAACCCTGGTAACTCCTTTTTTAAATCTACCCCTTTTACTCCTCGCTTTTCTAAATATGAGGAGAATAGGTCGTATGTCGCTTGCCTATCCATACCTATATATCAGCGCGCGCTGTTGCAGCTCTTCCAGGCTCCCGGCGACATGTAGAGACTTGAGATACCGTTGTAATCCTCAAGGGTGCTTTTAAAATCCGGCACCGTCCCGGCTGCAAGGACTCTCACCCAACTTCCTCGACCGTGGCGAATTTATAATCCAAGAGAGCGAACGTTCAGAATGCTGCCCTTGCCCGCATTCTCCACCATTTGTCGGAGGAAGGAGACCCAGACACCAATTGGTTCATCCAAGTCCAATTTATTGATCGAATACGGCGGGTTAAATATGGTTCTTAATAAGCTTCATACATATTGCAAAAGTTGAGCTCAGGATTGGTTAGTTACATATCAGCAACTACACCTACTTCTACATTCTTGTGCTTATTCTTCTGTTACATTCTGCAGATATTCAGGACTAATCTCACCTCCCTTTCCTCATGTTGCAGCAAGGCCATCCGGCATTCTTGCCTGTCAGCAGTCACTGAATCAGAGACTGCTGACCTCCCTTCCAAGCTTAACCAGCGGCATTAAATCAGTATGGCCTTTCTCAATTAACCAACTCTTAATAAAATCCTCCACAATTGCTGGAAGAGAAAATCATGTCTTGTAATTCTCGACCTCAAACAGCTTCCTTTAAATGTTTCTCATAGGCAGGGAACATTCAGTGAGGCTGCAGTGTAGGAGTGGCCAGTCCATGGTTGTCCAAAGAACTCTGCTGAGGGTTCTGCTGCTGCCCAGAGCTTTCATTGGCCTCCTAATTGCTGGGCCTTGTCCTGGGGGGCCCGCTGGGGCTGCAGCCAGTGCTGGCTCCCACTGAGGCTGCCTGGCCAAGAGCAGTCCCAGGGGCACAGGGCAGAGGCAGAGCAAGGTGGGGAGGAGCAAGTGCAGGGATGAGATTGCCCTTGAAAGGCAGAGGCGCTCTGGGGCCTGCTCCTGGCCAGGGAGCCTTCCCAGAGCCGTGCCCTGCTCGCCAGGGCCTTGAGGGGCAGCTGTGCAGCTGGGCCAAGCTGTGCCAGCAGCTCCAGCCGTGCTGGGGAGCCTTGCCAGCTCTGGGCCCTGCTGTGCAGGAGGCTCCCTGTGTGCCACTGGCAGCTGGGGCCTCAGCCACCTCCTCTCTCCACAGTTGCTCCTGTTCATTGTCAGAAGAGGAGCCTAACAACTCAGGCAAAGTTTTCCTGACCTCTTATCCCAATTCTCCACGTCTGCCCCTATCTGCTCTTCCGTAGCTGCAGCACCGTCATGAACCCTTCCGAAAGCCCACCCCTCCCAAACGAGACCCTCTTCCCCTGAGTCCCCTGGTCCTGTTCCCCGGCTAGCACTGAAGTTGGCCGGCCCCTGTCTGCCAGGGCAGGGCTTGGCCCACATTTGATGTTTTAATAACGAAAGGAGTTGTCACAGCTCTGTCCAGGTGGTAGCATGTGCAAAGCCCACCCCACAGCAGCACAGGCTGAGCTCCATGGCCAGGAGCAGCCGTGGATGCCCACGGTGTGGGCAGGCAGGAGCCAGGCAGGGGCTGCTGTGACCAGCGGCGGGGCCCCCAGGGCTGGGTGAGCCCATTCCGAGCGTCCCTGGGCTGCGGGCACATTGCCTTCTGGGGGATGATCTGGGCCTGAACCTCATGAGGCAGGCATGGATATTTTGGGATCTGTGCTCAGAGGTGAAGGGGTCCCTCATGAGGCACACAGTGATATTTTGGGGTCCCTGCTGAGGGGTGAAGGGATCCTTCATGAGACACACAGTGATATTTTTGGGTCCCTGTTGAGGGGTGCAGGGATCCCTCATGAATCCCAAAGGAGTATTGATGGCCACTCCCAAGGTGTGCAGGCATCCCTCATGAGGTGTGCAGCGGGGTTACATTTGAGGGGGTATTTTACTCTTCTCAGCACAGCAAAGGCTGTGGTTTTGCAAAGCAGGGAGAAAGCCTCTTGCAAAGCCTTGGGCCCGGCCTGCGGGCACAGCGGGCAGGCGGAGCCCATCCCCTGGGGCCAGGCCAGGCTGCTCAGGCCGGGCCGGGCCGGGCCAGGCTTGGGCCCGGCAGGAAAGGGCCGCGGCCCTGGGCTCTGATGAGGCTGCTGAGCTCCGCCCTGGCCCTGTGCTGCAGCCCAACACATTTACAGCCAGGGCCGTGCCCTGGCCCACAGGAGGCACCCGGGGCTGCAACTGAGGCCGCACCTTCTCCCACTCAAGGGGGCTGGCTCTGTTCCCTTGGAGGCTCCAGAGCCTTGTACCTCGGCCTGATGGTGCAAAGATCCCCCCAGCATCCCTGAGCTTGCAGAAATAAAGGCTTTGTGCTCATTGTTATGTTTTCCCATTTACCCCATCATCAGAAAAACCAAACAATATTAGAGGTATTAGCAAATCTAATTGAATAGTTTAGAAAATATATAAAATTTGATACACTTGAAATATTGACAATATAATTTGATTAAAAATAAGGGATCATTTGGTTCCAATAATAGTGCATAAGCAAAAGATAACCATGGGGTATGGGGTGCAAGGTTCTTGGACCCTTGCCACCTCACCAACAAGCTTGCCAAGTGAAGATTCTCCCCTTCTATGCTATATGTCAATGCCATCTCCTCCGATTTTCGATTCATCACACTTCTACCTCCGCCCTCATCACCACCTTTACCACGCATGCTCCACCACTCATTTTGCTGGTCGCACCCCTTTTTGGGGATCATCTTTAGATGAAGGCTGTCCTCTTCTTCGATGTCTTTTGATTCAGTTTTGGGTTACGCATGTGCACTAAGCTAGCGTAATGCAAGCCAAAACGAACATAATATTATATTTAAGCTTCAAAGCAAAAAAATCTCTTATAGCTGGCATTTTCCTGGGACCCAACCAGATTTTCCTTTCTTTCTCTTAATTTTTAGTACCTGATATCTCTTGCTTTTTCCTGCTTTGAACATCTGCAGGAAAGAGGGGGGTCGAACTCCTCCTCTCCCTTTCTTTCTTGGCATGACACGTTTTAACTGTGTTATTATTTCCAAATATTAATTACTGTATGAATATTGATTACTGTATAAATTTTGTCAGCATGAATCATACCTATTTACCACAAATCCCCCATTTCTCTTCTTCATCATTGATTTGTGCTTTATTAAAAAACTGTGCCCTGATATCCTTTATATTCTTCAGAATTTGGATTTTCTTGTTTTCCCATTTCAACTTCAAACTTTTCTAGCATTTCTCTCGCTGCTTCTAGTTTTTCACACTCTTTTTCAAATTTGGTTAGCATTTCCTGGGTTATTTCAATCTCTCCAGGTCCTGCCCACAGTTAATAGGTTCCTTTTTCTATAAGACAGGTCGATTTAGCTCTTAGTGCCATTATAGTTCTTGGTTTTCCTTTCACAGCTGATTCTGGATCTAGAGGCATTGTTGTAATCTGCATCCCTTGAATCACTGAGGAAATTAGCCTACTAAAACACGGAATCATACAAGGCAGAAACAAAAGTCCCAAAACTGAACATAACAACATGAATCCTAACTTTTTCCACCAAACACCTCCAAAGAGGTTATCTCACCAATCTGCTTTCAAGATTGAATTCTACTTTTGTACTGGCACATGGGCCACCCTTTTAATTTCCTCCGCATGTTCGGTGATAGCTTCTCCATAATCATCAATTTCTATGCAGCACTCAGATTCATTAAATCTGCCAGAAACGCTTCCTTCTTCTGCTAACAGATAGTCTAGGGCAATCCTGTTTTGGTACACAAACGCCCGCATTTGTGAATATTGCCTGGCCAGCAATTTTAGGGCACCGGAGGTGTGATTTGACACCACCTCCACTACTTCTTGCAGCCTTATGAATCAATTCAACAGGTAAATTGGGGTCCTATATCCCCATGGCCCATCCTGAGCCCATGTTGCTGGGTCATATTATGCTATAATTCTTTCTGCAGGCCATTTGTCCTCTCCCCATTTTTGGTTCCCTCCTGCTGTTGGAAAATTGAAATTCAAATCTCTTTTATTCCGCTGCAGGTTTTCATACAATGGAGCTCCTAACATATTGCTCCTAGACCTCAGTAGAACAAAGAAGGAGGATTGTATTACTCCTAAGGTAGAGGTTCCTCCCCATTTTTGAAGTAACTCACTGTATGCTCGTTGCCCACAAATCTAATATATCCCCTATGGGGCTTTCCATTTCTTATCAGTTTTCTCTGGCTGTTCCCAATAAGACCTCAGGCTGTTGATGGATTGGTAGGGGTTAGCTCCAGGACTTCTGTACCAGCATAAATCAATTTGATCATCCCACTCACAGTTTATTTCTTTTATTGGTCCCCCATATCCATCAGGAGTTTCAGGTCGCCAAACTTTTGAACCATTATCCATATTGACTACTAATGTGGACTTAACAGGAGTACGCTGCACTATTTTATTACATTTCTTTCCTTCTCGGGTTATACAAAAGGTTACAATTACTTGATGGCTTAAAATCTATCCTTCAGGTCTCTTCAGTGTTCCAGAAATTTGAGTGTGGTTCCATTTTAAAAATTGCTCTGGAGCTAAGCTCTCACCTTTCCATGGCCCCGTTTCAGCCATTTTTAGACCCCCATTGCGGCGAGGGTGTGTCTGGCCTGGATGGTCAGTGTCCAGCTAGCAGTGGGCAGGCCGACACCCAGCTGCAATCCAAAGCAAGCACCACTCGGCGTCTGAGGGCCTCGGGCTGTGCTCGCCTGCGGACCGATCTCACCGCCAACGCGACTGGAAATAAGGAGCTGGACTCTTGATGGGGTCAAGTCAGGTTTAATGAGAAACCCAAGACGACATCCAGGGAGAGACCCCGGGGAGAGACCCCAAGGAGAGACCCCAAGGAAAAACCCAAAGGAGAGACATCGAAATGGGGGTGAAACGAGGTTATAAAGGGGGTGGGTGTACAAAGGAGGGGTTTACACTGAACCAATAAGGAAGGGTGGAGGGATGAACTTAACACAACTGACATAAAGGGGAATCCAATGAATACAAAGTAAAGGAGGGGCCCGGGGACCACAGCCAACCACAACCCCCAGAGAGAAGAAGATTCTGGAAAGTTAGGAGGAGTGGCGGGTGATTGACTGGGCCCAGGGAGGAGAGAAAGTCCACATATAAGGAAATAAAGGGGAGGAGGAATTATATAACTTAACTGACAGTTTATGCCAATGGCGGGAAAACTGGGAAGGGCAGAACCATTTGCAAACATAGCGGGGAACAATACAAAATGGGGGAGCTATACAATAAACTTGTCAAACACACTGCTACACCCCATAAATCCAACATTTGGATAATCCCAATTCTGTGGCAATCTCTTGCATCAATCCCACAAACGGATTCTTTTTTGAGGCTGGCAGGTCCCAATCTTTGTAGTGCTGTTTTAGTTGCCTATACAATTCAGCCAGTTCTTTTGACTCTTTTTTCTCCTGTTCTTTCCTCTATTCCCCTTTGGTTCCTTTTCTTCTTTCCTGTTCTCTTTTAATTTTTCTCTCATTTCCCGGCCTCCTGTGCCTATACTTGGATCATCTCCATTATCCTCGCTTTCAAAACAAAAGAATCTTTCATATTGAGGGCAAATCTGATGGCCATGGGGATAAGGAGCTCATTCATTGTATTCCAAATTTTTCCTTACCCAATACATCTTTCCCTTTTTAACACAAACATCTATAAAGCTGCTGCAATTGCAGCAGGCAGAACTAACACAGATTCTATTTTGTCCCTAATCCAAACAGGGTGATTGCAATAGTCACAAATGTTGAAATTGCTGGGACTTGGGTTTTGCTCTGTTTGCTTTTTCATTGCCGATCCTTTCATTTCTTGAACTCTGTCCAGTGTGGCTTTCTGGCTTTGGCCAACCGTCCAGGGTACCATAATAAACACAGTGAAAATAATCCTCAGGAAATCTACCTTTCTACCTTTCTCAAGGCCCCTTGGGTTGCAACCAAGGGCCGAGATGCCAGTCTTCTCAATAGCAAAGGTAATATCCCGGGATCTAGTCACTGCTGGTTTTAGTTTCCTTGGTATCCATAGCCCCACAGAGTTTGCTTTTCCCCTTTTAAATGCCATTCAGGCTGGTTAAGAAAAGATCATTAAAATTAAAAGAACAGGGAAAAGGTTAGACTGAAACCCCATAAACCTATATTTTCCAAAATTTCAGGGATGTGCCAACCACAATAGGATTTTACCAATTATTTTCTGCTTCAAGGGCGGGGAGTTCATTAAGTCGCCGCCTCCAATAGGCAAACTCGCAGCACCAATATGCCCCGGAATGTGCCTATGATGTGGTATATAGACTTCTTCTCCACAACAACTATTGATTATGAGACACTGGTCTATAAGGCCATTAATTGCTCGTTCTCTTATTTGTGCTACAGCCAATATAGCAAGAACCAATTGATCAAAGTTCTCTATTAATCCAATTGTTGCTGGAAGGGTCCCTTCTCCCAGTCTCAAAGGTATCTCAAAAAATCACTAGCAATGTGTTCTATAGTTAGCCAGCTAAATACATAACCATAGCAAAACCAACAAATCAATTGTCTCTCCTTCTCTTCCCTCTTAGTTACTTTCAACCATAAGTTAAAGCAAAGTGTGCAAACAATACACATCCAGGGATGACACTTTAAACCATGTTCACCGCACTCCCAACATTTTACTTGTCTCTGAGGTCTTTTAACAACAGGTATTATCAATCTCAGTTTCTAAAATTGCAGTGAAATGCGTACCCTGGTCTGAATCAATGACCCTCACTAAACCAAACCTTGGAATTACATGTTCTAACAATATTTTAGCCACCGTTTGAGCTGTAGCCCAACCTGCTGGAAATGCTTCTCCCACAGAGTTAATTGATCTATTATAACTAACAAATACTTCCACTGACCGACTTTAGACAATTCTGTGAACTCAGCCTGGATCTTTTCAAATGGCCTGTAGGATGTTTTGTACCCTCCAGAGAGAGGCTCCTCAACATGTTCTTAGACACCCCTGGGTAATTTGTTTTCCACTTTCAAATATCTCTACACACCCATAAAATTTTAAAAAGTGATCCCAAAGGGCTCTTGTTCCCCAGTGTGTCTGTCTATGCAAGTTATCTAAGATCTGACGTGCCACTGGCTTTGGCATCATAATCCTGCCATCAGGAAGAACCCACTTTCCCTCCTTAAATGTTGCTCCTAATTTCCTTATAGCTGCCAGTTCTGCTAGTGAAAGGGAAGGTGTCTCCTGCTGAATGTCTGTTTCTTGTAAGGTCATGATTTCCGTATCTCTTTTCCTTAAGGCTGCTCTTCTTGCTTCTTCATTGGCCAGATTATTTCCTCTGACTCTAATATCCCTCCCTCTCTGGTGCCCCTTTACATGAACCACTGCTATTCTCTTTGGGCCCTTTAAAGCTTCAAGTATCTGAATTATCAATCTCTCGTGTACTAACCCTTTTCCTTGAGTGCTTATAAGTCTCCTTTCCTTCCAAATTTTTCCAGAAGTATGTACTACACTGAAAGCATATCTGGAGTCCATATAAATAGTCCCTTCTAGCCCTTTTAGTGTTAATGATGCACGGAGTAATGCATTAAGTTCACAAGCTTGTGCTGACCAGGATGGACTAAGGGGACCAGACTCCTTTACCTCAAGCTGTCCCCCACTGATTATAGCATAACCTGATTTTCTTTTCCCACTCACTACACGAGATGACCCATCTGTAACTAACTTTTCTTCCCTTTGTAATTCTTGGTCTCCCAAATCTGGACGTATTTTTGTTTGTAATTCTGTAACCTCTATGCAGTCATGTACCAGCTGTTCCCCTGGATCCCCATAAAGAAACTGAGCAGGACTCTGTACTTGTGTCACCTTCAAGTCTAATTCAGGGGAGGTAATCAAGACAGCCTCGTACTTCAGTATTCGTCTATCTCTTAACCATTTTTCAGCTTTTTGTGCCAGAATTCCCCCAATATTGTGAGGGGTGTATACTTCCAAAGGTGCACCAAAGGTTACTTTTTGGGCCTCTTCCACTAGCAACGCAGGCGCTACCAAAGCCTGTAAACATGTTGGCCAGC
Organism: Melozone crissalis; assembly: GCF_028551555.1. NCBI lineage: Eukaryota > Metazoa > Chordata > Aves > Passeriformes > Passerellidae > Melozone > Melozone crissalis. Next base: position 20,477,176 of record NW_026535807.1, on the reverse strand, counting down.
CTTTACTAACTGGATCTAATAGTTTTGAACAATAGCCCACTGGTTTCCAGCTTCCTGCCCAGTCTTGAGTCAGTACCCCATAGGCTGTCTGATGAGTTGTACTTACAAGTAACTGAAAGGGTTTTCCCAAATCAGGAAGACTTAGTACAGGAGCCTGCAACAAAACTTCTTTAACCTCTTCAAATTTTTTCTAATCCTCCCTAGTCCTCTTAAAATGGTTTGTAGGCAATTTTTCATACAAAAATTTCACTTTTCCACTAAATCCTTCAATCCACTGTCTGCAATAACCCAAAAGACCTAAAAACTGTCTTATTTCTCTTTTTTATTTCAGGAGTCCCATGTTTCTTATTCCTCAAACTCTCTCAGGGTCCAGCTTTTTTTTTCCCTTTCTGATCCAATGTCCTAAGTACCTGACTTCTGATTCCACAAACTGTAATTTGGATCTGAATATTTTCAGACCATTTTCACCTAAAAAATTCAGCAAATGAATAGTGCTCCTCCTAGTTTTCTCCTCCCTTTCCTCTGCTAATAACAAATCATCCACATACTGTAACAACTTGATTCCTTCAGGCAACTCAAAACTTTTTAAGAGATTTTCTAATGCTCTCCCAAAAAGATTAGGTGACTCGGTGAAACCCTGCGGTAGTACCGTCCACCTGAGCTGTTCTCTTCTACCTGTCTCCCAATCTTCCCACTCAAAAGCAAAATAATCTCTACTGCCCTCATCCAAAGGGCAAGTCCAAAAGGCATCTTTTAAATCCACCACACTATACCACACGTAATTAGGAGGCAATTGACTCAACAAAGTATATGGGTTAGCCACTATTGGAAAATGTGTAATAGTCCTTTGTTTTATTGCCCTTAAATCTTGAACCAGCCTGTAACTCCCATCAGGTTTCTTTACCTGTAAGATGGGAGTATTAGGGGGTGACGTGCAAGGTTCTAATATTCCTTGCTGTGTTAAATTTTCAATCACTGGTTTTAATCCCTTCCGCCCCTCTAGTGATATTGAATATTGCTTCACTCAGATTGGTACTTCTCGATTCTGTATTTCAATTTTAATAGGCGGAATGTTCAGCTTCCCCTCTTCACCCAAATGCCAAACTGTATCATTAATTTCCAGATTATCCTCTTCAGTTAAAGAGTAACTTTTAAGTTTTTCTTCACAGGGTTTTATCTGTAAATACAAGGCTGTTATTAGATCTCTGCCTAATAAATTATTCTCGGCCTCCAGTATCAACAATAAATCATTTACTCCAAATTTGTCATCTGTTTCAATTTGCACCCCTTTAATTACAGGAACAGGAAAAGCCTCTCCCTTAACTCCAATTACTGGAACTCGCTCACGACTTATCTTAGATCCCTGGGGTAATTTTCTAACTGTTGCCTGAGAAGCTCCAGTATCCACTAAAAATACAACTTCTTTACTATGGGGACCTATCTTGAACTTTATCAAGGGCTCTTCTGGTGGTGTTTTGGTCCCCTTCATTAAATAGAGCCCCTGACCTCCCTAATCCTCCTGAAAATTTTTCTCCTCTTGCTGTTTCTTCCTAAAACTTTTTTGTAGGTGCCCCTTTTTATGACAGTAAAAACAGGTGGGTCCTGCACCCCTCAAGGTAGGGCAAGAATTTTTAAATGCCCCTTCTTGTGGCAAGAAAAACACATGGGTCCTGTGTTCCTAAAAATAGATCCTGACATCTGCTCTGTTCTTTCCTGCAGGTTTTTCTGTAATCAAAGCTGCCTGCATTTCTTTAACTGCCGCCACCAAAATTCATGCATCTGCCTTCTGCTCTTCCTCATCTCTCCTTACATACACCTTTTGTGCTTCTCTCAGTAACTCCTGAAGTCCCCTGTCCTGCCAATCTTCTAATTTTTCCAGCTTCTTCCTGATGTCTCCCCAACATTTTGCTACAAACTGAATTTTTAAAAGAACCTGCCCCGCTGCAGTATCAGTATCTATACCTGAATATAATTGCAAGTCTTTCTTTAATCTCTCTAACTATTCTGCTGGGGACTCATTCTTTCTCTGCTGCTCACTCAAAGCTTTTCCTATATTATGCCCCCTAGGCACTGCCCCACAAATTCCTTGAACAATTATCCACTGGAGATCACTCCTATTCTACCTATGCTCTGCATTCTGATGATTCCAATTTGGATCCTGCATAGGCCATTTCTGATCACTCCGCCCTTGTCCCTCACGTTCTCTGTCCCAAATCCGCATTCCTGCCTGTCCGATCACCTCTCTCTCTTCTCTTGTAAACAGAATTCCTAGCATAGACTGCATCTGCACCCAGGTATATGTGTTTGGTCCCAAAAACTGATCTAACTTTTCTGCCACTCCGACGGGGTCCTCTATCAGTGCACCCATCTCCTTCTTAAACTCCCTGACATCCCCGGTCTTTAGGGGAACACTCACATAACCAATAGGTGGCCTCTGTCCTGGATTTGCCATGGGAACCTCTCTAAGTGGGTACAATTGATTCTCCCTTTCTTCCCCCTCACCTCCATCATTTTCCTCCCCTTGTCTCCCTCTGCCTCTGGTTCTGTGTGCCACCAGCTCCTCTTGAATAGGAGGTGCATTTGGATTTACGGGGGGACTCTCAGGGGCCTGTGGCTGAGCTAGCTGGTTGGGTTGTCCATAAGGGGGTGGGAGTTGATTTAGTGGGTCCCACGGCTCCTGCCTGTTCCTTTTAACCACCTGCCCTTTGGTTAATAAAGGATACATCGGGAACCCACAGCTTCCTGCCTCTGAACAACAAACCTACTTCTCCCCTCAGGACTCCATAAGGCAGCATACTCACTCGCCTCCTGATTAACAGGGTTTTTTGAATTCACATAAATATTTAGAGCCTGGCAAATCCAATCCTCAAATGATCCAAACTTAGGCTAATATATCTTTCAGGATCATTTCCTTTGTCCATTCAAACATGCAATACTTAATCATTTTCGTTTACTTTTTCCCCTTCGGGATTCCCATTCCATCCCAAAACCGTATCATCATCGCCAGTGGGCTGTCCTGATGAATGCTCCCTTCCTGAGAACCCCCCTCAAAGTTCCCAGATACCCTAAACTCCTGCGAATTTTTCACTCAATCTGCAGCCCCTGGGTCTAAGGACTTACTTTTTCCCTGACCCATCTCTGGCGGCAGCAAACTAAGAGATCCCCGGTACCAGGAGAGTCTTGGTTTTCCACACTCACCTCGTGGTTCAACTTCCTCACTTACTACTCTGTCTCACTGCCTTTTCAATCTACTTGTTCCACTCCTATTTCTCACTCTTTCTCAATCTATTAGCCACGTCCTCTCACCATCTAATCTCATACTAAATTGCCAGCTACCAACCCCTCCGAGGAAATGGAACCTATTCAATCACTCTCCTTCTCATTCTCCCTACTGAGTCAATCCCTCCTGCTCAAGGACCTTCCCACAGGTGCTTGGACCGGGGACACCCTCCTTCCCCCTGGGTCAAACCCTCCTGGGGTCCCCACTCCTTCACTTTCACTTCCCTCCTTTACTGGCCGGTCTCCTTGCGGATATCTTGGAAACGCGGTACCAGGAGGCCTCACCCGCTTCAGGGGTCCAGGACTGCCCAGCCTCTGTCTCAGATACTCCACACACACTCACACATGCATACAGCCACCCCCCAGACCCAAAACCTGGTGATACTCACAGCCTCCTTTTCTCTTTGGGGGTCATTTTTGATGAAGGCCTCTCCTCTTCTTCGATGTCCTTAACTCACCCTTGGGTTACACATGTGCACCAAGCCAGTAGAATGTAAGGCAAAACTAACATATTACCACATTTAAGCATCAAAGCAACAAATCTTTTATAGCTGGCATTTTCCTGAGACCCAACCAGATTTTCCCTTCTTTCTGTTAATTTTTAGTAACTGTTATCTCTTGCTTTTTCGTGTCCTTGAACATCTGCAGGAAAGAGGCGGGGGGGTGGAAACCCTCCTCTCCCTTTCTTTCTTGGCATGACACGTTTTAACTGTTTTATTATTTCCAAATATTAATTACTGTATGAATATTGATTACTGTATAAATTTTGGCAGCAAAATTTATACCTATTTACCACAAAACCAATCTGGCTGATAGGTGAGGAAAGAGAATTCAAGTTCATTTAAAGCACTGCTCAATTGTTGGCTTTCTATTGACTGAGCTGATGCTAAGAACTATTTTCTCACATATGGCGGCGTTTCTCTGCAAGGAGGCTTTGATGAGAAATTTCTGACCACATTTGCTATTGCTCTTTAAGATAAGTCAAGAACATGAGTAACTTTGTTGAGGAATGGAGAATTGTTTGTAGCTCAGGAAGAACCTTACATTTTAGCACAGGAGGAAGGTAAGGCACAGGCTTAAATGCTTTCTCCTCCTGGAGTGACACACTTTCAGAGGAGTCTGTGACGAGAAGTCCCCTCAACCACTGCCAGAGCTGCCTGCCTCCTCTGCAGGCTCAGTATTCTGGGAGTTCCACGAGCCTCACCTGCAACTGTATTTTCCTCTGAATATTTCTTGTTGTGCAGTACACAGGAAGAATGTTTGGCGCTAGATTCCCTATCTGGGCTTTGAGGTAAATCTCAGTAATGCTGGTGATTTTTATGTTCAGATGAACTTTTTATGGATAGTAAGGAAAAAGGAAGAAGTACCATGGAAAATTAATTGCTGAAAATGTGAGCAGCCCAACCACACTAAAAATGAAATCAAAACTGAAGAATTTTTTAATTTTTTTTCCCTTGACTGGTAAGGTAAAAGATGCAGTGCTAATAAAGTCTTAAAGAGATGCAACCAGCCCCCAACTGTATAAAAATCAAAGAGGTAAAGGATGAGAAAGGGCATGGGAAGAATCTTCCCCCCTTCCTGTTGAAGGTCCAAGAGTATGAAAACGGACTCTGGCTGTTGCCCGTAGGTAACACATGCTCATTGTAGAGGAGGGCAGGTGGCCAAGCTGTTGGTGGCCCAAGCCCTGCGTGGCTGGCCCAGTTGCAGTCCTAGTTGGACCAGGGCGGCGGGCTCGGGAGGGGAGGAGGTGGGGGGATCTCGGGAGGCTTCCGCTTCAAGGCCGGGCTGGGGGGCCGTGGGGGAGGCACGGAGGGCTGGTGCTCTGCTTTCTTGGGCAACTGCTGCTGCCGAGGCCTCGTGTGAGAGCTGTCAAAGGCGACGGTCTTCTCTGGGCTCTCTGGGGGCGAGGGAGAGGCACGCCTTCTCGGCCGGGATGCTGGAGCGGCGGCAGCGTGACTGTGGAGAGAGGAGGTGGCTGAGGGCCCAGCTGCCAGATGCACGTAGGGAACCTCCTGCACAGCAGGGCCCAGAGCTGGCAAGGCTCCCCAGCACGGCTGGAGCTGCTGGCACAGCTTGGCCCAGCTGCACAGCTGCCCCTCAAGGCCCCGGCGAGCAGGGCACGGCTCTGGTCAGGCTCCCTGGCTAGGAGCGGGCCCCAGAGCGCCTCTGCCTTTCAAGGGCAGTCTCGTCCCTGCTCTTTCTCCTCCCCACCTTGCTCTGCCTCTGCCTTGAGCCCCTGGGGCTGCTCTTGGCCAGGCAGCCTCAGTGGGAGCCAGCACTAACTGCAGCCCCAGCGGGCCCCCCAGGACAAGGCCCAGCAATTGAGAGGCCAATGAAAGCTCTGGGCAGCAGCAGAACCCTCAGGAGAGTTAGATGGACAACCATGGACTGGCCACACCTACACTGCAGCCTCTCTGTTCCCTGAATGTTCCCTGACTGTGTGCAGCCTTTAAAGTAGCTGGTGGGTAGAAATTAGTGACAACTTACCGTTTCTTTTCCTTCCACCACCGGAACCCAACATAGCACAGCACCATGGAAATTGGCACTGTGAACAGTGTCACTACCGTGCCTATCATGCAGGACCTGCGCACATCCTGGGGGCAGATAATTCTTGGGGTGTTCCGTGGATTCTGGGCGTTAGAGTCCGACTTGCCAAGCACTTCTGTGGGAGCAATGGGGAGCGTGAGCCCGTGCTGTGCTGCACTGCTGAGCTGGCAGCACGGTGGATGTGGGCAGGACGTTCTCCATTTCCCCCAGAGCTGGGGCCTGCAGGCACCTTGCCGCCCCTTGGCACAGGCTGTGCCACCCAACAAAGCCCAGCAGGCCAGGAGGAGTGCCCGGGGCCAGCGCAGCTGCTTGGGCAGTGGCTGCTTGGAGGGACATGGGCTAAAGCCATCCCTGAGCAGCCACTGTCAGCCCTGGCCCTCCCTGCCCCGTGACAGCTCCCCCAGCCCCAGGGCACAGAGTCAGGCCCTGTCAGGACCCAGTGCAGCCCCTGCCCAGTCGGGAGCCAAGGCTGCCTCTGGCCCTGGGCTGGCGGCAGGGCTCCCGCTCGGGGCTGCTCCTGTGCCTTGGGCCTCTGGGCACTCAGGGCCAGCTCCGGAGCAGCTGCAGCGGGAGGGACATTGGTGCACGGGTCTCCTTTCCCAGGGGCTGTGAATGAGCTCCAGAGGCCTCCAAGCCTCCAGAGGCTCCTCCAGCTTTTGCTGCTGCCGGGCTGGGAAAGGGCAGACCCTGGGGGAAGAGCTGCTGCCACACAGCCCCATAAGGGCTGAGCCTGGCGGAGCAGTTATCTCCTGTACCTTTGCCCATGTCTGGCATATCCTCCTTTGCTGCATCAGTGGCTGGCACAAAGCCATTGCTTCCTACAGGATATGGCCCCATCTGCATGGACTTTTGCTCCATCGCTTGAGAAAGGAAAAAGCACAGCTGGATCCAATGGAATCATTGCAGGAGGTGGCAACTTCAGGAGACAATACTTATAAAGTCATAGATAAGGATCAGGAAAATAGCCAGGTTATTGGGGCTGGGCCAGGGCCCTCCCTGACCAAAAAAGCCTTTACACCTGATCTGACTGGAGATTAGGATATTGCAGGGGATCTCAGGGCATGTATGGCCCGTGGTGCAGTTTGGGCTGCCTGTGAACTGATGCCAAATGCCTTCCTGCAGAGGCTGGGGAGAAGCTGCAGCCAGGCCAGGCTGGCAAACAGCCCTGCAGAGCGTCAAAGCAGCAGTGGGGCAGCGAGGCTGCCATGGATCCCTTCCTGCTGTGCCGGGCACGGCGTGTCCAGATGTGCAGCCAAAGCCCCCGGCTGCTGAGCCCCAGGACAAGGCTGAGGGAAATGCACCCACCACGGCGTCTCTCCAGGTCATTCAGCATCTGGTCCAGATGTTTGGCTGCCTCCAAGGATTTTGTGTCTCCTATGTCTCGGTTCTTCCATTTAGGAGGACCTTAATGGAAAGTTCCTTTTCTCCTTCAGGCCCGAGTGGCAGTGAGGGCACCTGGGTGATTGGTGCCCACCAAGGCACTCCCTCAGCTCTGCCTTCCCCTCAAGAGCAGGGCCAGGGGCACCTCGTGCCTGCAGTGGCCCCACACTGGGATGGAAGGAGCCCCTTGTGGGGCAGTCGGGGCAGAAAGGACTCCCTGGAGCTGCTGCAGCTCCAAATCCGGCCCGGGCAGGGCCAGGGCTTGGCAGTTGCAGCAGGAGCAGCTCAGGCTCCCTGGGGCCGCCAAAGCAGCTGAGAAAGGCTCAGCCCAGGGGAACAGCCCTGGGCCCGGCCCCTTCCCTCTCTGCTCTTCTCTGTGGCTGCATAGAGCACACAGAAGGACACACTGGCATTGCACATGGGAGGAGGATGGACAGATAAATGCTCCTTCCTCCCACTGACAGCGACCCTGTGGGATCACAGAAGGGAGCAGGGCAAGATTTCCAGCTTCTTTACACTCTGAGATTATGTTCAGGGACAGGTCTCATGACTGAGCCATTGCCACATTGACATTGATTTTTTTTCAGGAAAGGAACACCGAGAACTTGCCTGCACCATGCCCCAGAGTCTTCATAATGTCGTTCACCAGCATTTCCATATAGGCCATCTTATCGTTCCAGTCTAGAAGAGAGCAAAGACCAGGACATTTCCGTGGTGTGCTGGGATCCCCCACTGCCTATAGTAAATGGGCACTGCAAGGGGGTCGGGTAAGGCTGTGGGGGCCAGATGTGAATGCACAAGGCCAAAGCTGCACAGGGGCCTGGGGAGCTCTGGCCTGGCTCCTGGTCACTCTCCACCCTCTTTGCAGGCCCTGTGACACATCCCTGGAGAGGAAACAGAGGCAGCCCAGGGCCCTGGGGGCTCTCTCCCTCCCCCAGAGGAAACCCTCCCTAAAGGCCTGGGGAAAACCATCCCCAGCGCTTCCCGGGGAGCAGGGAGCACTCTCCCAGGTAAGGGGAGCCAGGCTGCCGGCTCACCTGCTCGCCACGCTTGCAGCGGAGCAGCCTGGGCAGCCCTGGCAGGCAGGGCCACGGCCAGGAGGAGCAGGAGGAAGAGGCGCAGAGCAAGGGCCATGCTGCCTTGCCCTCTGCCAGTCCCGCAGCTCTTGCTGCCACCGCTGTCCTGACACCGCTGTCCCAATGTCAGCACCACTGCTGCCACCGCCGCTGCTGCTGCCGCAACAGTTGTGCTCAAGCACTGACTGCTCGCTCCTTGTGCTGCTGTGCAACCACGGGGCTCTGGCACCTCTGTGACCTCAGAGCCTGCTGTGACCTCATGGCCAGGGTGGAGTTGTGTGGGGAGTGGGATCTGCCTTCTTTGGCAGGGAGCTCGTCCTGCCCAGCTGCTCTGTCCAAGGGCTGTGACACAGTCCCAGCCCAGCTGATCTCCCAGGCTGGGCCATGAAGGGATGGAGAGCAGCCCTGCCAAGAAGGAGTTGGGGGTGCTGCAAGATGAGAGGCTGCACATGAGCCAGCCATGTGCATCCAAAGGAGAGTGCCCAGCAGCTTGAAGGAGGTGATTCCACCCCTCTGCTCTGGTGAGACCCCACCTGGAGTACTGTGGAAGAGGTTTTACAGTGACCTCTGTGAGCCATTGAGAACTTTGACAAGAGGATCCATGTTACCCCTGAAAGAATCCCTTCCAAGGTTGTTGACATAGAAACCAAGAAAGGAAGAAGGATAAATAATTGAAACTTTCAACTGCTTATTTCAAGAAGCACTTTGCTTTTCTCTCTTGACCAGTGAGTAAAATGTAAATTATGAGCTTTGTAAGAATGTAGAACAAGCATGCATGCTAGAATAAAAACAGTATTTGAAGCTTTCTGGAAACGGAGTGTGTTGCTTTGTACTGTCTGTATCTGTACCACAACAGAGTACTGCATCCAGCTCTGGGCTCCCCACACAGGAATGCCATGGTCCTGTTGGATCTAGTCCAGAGGAGGGACAAAATGCTCTGAGGGCTGGAGCCCTTCTGCTTTGGAGACAGGCTGGGAGAGCTGGTGGCGTTCAGCCTTGAAGGGAGCAGACTCCAGGGAGACTTGATTGCTGCCTTTCAGTACCTAAGGGGGCTTGTAAAAGAGATGGGACAGAACTTTTAGTATAGTCTTTTGTGAGCAGACCGAGAGGGAATGCTTTTAATCTAAAAGATGGTCAACTCAGACTGGACAAAATAAACCCATTTTTTTCACTGTAGACTTTGAAAGCCTGGCTCAGGTTGCCCAGAGAGGTGGACATCCATCCCTGCAGACATTCAAGCTCATGCTCTCAGTGACCTGACATACTTAAAGGTGTCCCTGCTCACTGCAGGGCATTGGACTAGATCGCCTTTAAATATCCCTTCCAAGCCAAGCCATTCTGTGCTCCTGGGCACCATCAAAGCAGTGCTGGATTAGTACTGGGGTGATTATGTGGTGCCTGCATTTTGCTAGCCCTGTCATTTAGCAATTGGCCTTGAGAGCATTCATGGTCTGGGCAGTGAAGTCTGCAAACAACAGACAGTGTGCTCAAGGAGAAACAGGGGAGGAACACTGCTTCCATTTCAGATAAATGCCAGCATTTTGCTGCCCATTCCTAGTTAAGAAATAAAGGAATGTCCTGAAGATCCTCTCATGTAGGCGCATTTTTGGCTGCGTCAGTATTTGTGTTCTGTAAAACAGGTAAGTTGTTAATGCTTCTTGCCCCATTTATCACTGCATGAAACACAAATACTGCATTGCTCCTTGTCTGCTTTCTTCCAAGTCAAGGCAAATTTTCGTCAAGATTGAGTGGGACATATTCATCTGTTCACAAACAAATTCTTCTTGCCATTCACACAATGGCAAGATTGCTTTGTGGATTTGCTAATCGGACTGGAATTAAGGCCTACCTCTCACTAGAATTAAAGCTGATGCATCAGGATGTAAAGTTTTGCATAATTTGTCCTGGTGTCTGCAACTGTAGAGAGTTGTTCTGGAATTAAATGACACTTGAAGACACGTGTAGTCTACCATACTTCTGGCATACTAGAAGTGAAAAAACAGCCTTTGAAACACAATTTTATCCTTTCTTCCTCCTTGTCCCAGGAATTTCAATGTCTGAGGTCTAAGCTCTTCAGCGGCCTCACAAACATTGTTTTAACTCAGACAGGCATCCATGCCTTGAGCCACAAATCTGTCCTGTGGCTGTGAAGCTTGAAGCAATGTAGGTTTATAGCACAAAAAGTAATAATCCATTCCCAGGTTAAGCCAAGCATTTCCCAAGTAAGCCTACCTATGATCAGGGATGTTTAAAAAAGGATCATTGTAAAAGCTACGAATGGGGACAAAGTGTGTCATCAAAATTAAAAAGACAGCTTTCTGATATTTTTAGATTCCTATAGAAAGTGAACAATTTTGAATCTTATATGGAGCATTGACTAAGAAGTGAATGACAGGTTGTCAAAGTAATTGAGGAACAATATAGCATAAATAATAATAAGTTTACCTTTAGATAATAGGTAAACCACCTTGCTAAGAAAAAAAAGAGACCTGCCAATACTAAAACCAGTAAGGCTGTTTCATCTGTCTCAATACAAAAAAATTGCTGAAAAGTATCAGAGATCCTTAAGAGCATTACTATACACAGAAAAATTCCAGGTATTGGGAAAAATGAAGAAAATTTTAGTATGCAATTCACAGAGGTAACCTGTAATTTATTGGTGGATTTGTTGCAAAATTTCAGAGAGCAGACTGGAAAAGCATAGGGGCTGGTCAGGCCATGTGTGGGCATTTAGAGCAGTGTGAGGGATGTTTCTGGGACCAACTGCAGGGAAGAAGAGCAGCAGACAATTACTGGGGCAATCTCTTTGCTGGCTGTGGAGTTTGTGTCAGTCAGTTCCCTGGGGCTGGGGGAGTTGCCACGGGGCAGGGAGGGCCAGGGCTGGCAGTGGCTGCTCAGGGATGGCTTTGGCCCGTGTCCCTCTAAGCAGCCACTGCCCAAGCAGCTGCGCTGGCCCCGGGCTCTCCTCCCGGCATGCTGGGCTTTGTTGGGTGGCACAGCCTGTGCCAAGGGGCGGCAAGGTGCCCGCAGGCCCCAGCTCTGGGGGCAAACGGGAACGTCCTGCCCGCATCCACCGTGCTGCCAGCTCAGCAGCACAGCACCGCACGGGCTGACGCTCCCCATTGCTCCCACAGGTGCAGCCGGCCCCACCACAGTGTTCCTGATTCCCAGAAGAGGTGTGAAAAATGTCAATCACTTGTTTGTAAAGTTTTAAAGTCTAATTAATGACAAAATGTTTATAAAAATAGCAATATCATTAGAGTGATAAAAATTTTGGACAATTTGGATTAGGAGAATAAGAGACAATAGAAACAAAGAGTTACGGACATCTGGGTACCTATTTTCTGGGCAACAGAAGTCTAGAAAGGAACACATGTTAACGGAGGATTAACCCTTAAAATCAATAAGCTGTTGCATGTTCATACATCTCATACATGATGCATGAATTCCATTCAAACACAGGATTTTGTCTGGTCCTCGTCAACTTCTCTCTCTTAATCCTTACCGGCTTCCTGAGGGCTGAACGACGCAGGAGGAAGTTTGTTCCTTCTGAGAGAAGAGCAATAAATTCTTTTTCTCTGAAAAATTGCAATGTTCTATGGCTGCTACCTCGCTATGAGCCCTTGCTTTCAAACAAGTATCTTACATAGTGTCGTTTATATTTTAACATTCTGTTATAACCTAAAATTATATTTACAAGACTACTTGAGAAAATTAATACAACATTAGTTCTAAGATAACATATATAATATTCATTTTAATATTTGCAAAAAGCCAATCATAAAACAACTTTTTTTCTAGGGGTTTGGAAGTGGTTGCTGTTGGGAAACACTCTTGTTTACTTGTGATAAGGGCAAGTTTGAGCTTCTGTTGATGCCAGGAAAAGATTTGGAAGCGCTCAACAGAGCCCTGACTGAGAGCTTCCCTGTTGCGGTGCATGTTTTTGATTGTAATTCGGTCCTAGTGGTCACTTTTATAACACCCCCTTATTTGGTATTGTTATACCATATTTAATTGCCAAGGGGTTTCCCCTTTCCCCCCTGTGTTGTTGGCTTTGCCCTAGTTGTCCATCTTCCCAAAGACCTGCCCATTTGTTCCCTGTTCCTCCTCCCATTCAATGTCAATCCCTGCCCAAGCCTGCCCCTTTCTTTAGAAACTTCCCTATCAATTTGGTATCCTTTGAAACCCTATTGGTTTGTTTAAGTTGTCCTCCTCCCCTATAATCCCCTATTGGTTTAAACAATGTATACCCCGCCTTTTGTTCCACCCTCAGTTTCTCCCAAGTGGCTGAAGACTGTAGCCTCCCCAGGGACCTCCCCATTTTGGAAATCTGTGTATGGCATTAATTCAGTGTCATTCTGTCGCCGAGTCAGCAGGGAACAAATATACAGACGAGCTCTCCCTGTTCCTTGTCCCTACCCCAGCGCAGTCCACCTGTGCTGTAAAGCAGCTGTGCCCTACAGCCAAACCCCAGAGTTGACAGTTTTCTGGGGGCAGGCCCACTCTGGGTGTTGGTGTTGGCAGCAAGTCGGGCTGAAGAATTCGGGCACTGCAGCACTTCCCAAATGAGCTCGTCTGTTGCAATAAAGAGATGGAGCTGCCAGCCCAGTGTCCGGGTGGCAGCAGCAGCAAAGCCCACCCAGCAGCAGCACAGGCTGAGCTCCATGGCCAGGAGCAGCCATGGATGCCCACGGTGTGGGCAGGCAGGGGCTGCTGTGACCAGCGGCGGGGCCCCCAGGGCTGGGGGAGCCCATGCTGAGCGTCCCTGGGCTGAGGGCACATTGCCTTCTGGGGGATGATCTGGGCCTGAACGTCATGAGGCAGGCATGGATATTTTGGGGTCCCTGCTTAGGGGTGCAGGGATCCCTCATGAATCACAAAGGAGTATTGATGGCCTCTCCTAAGTTGTGCAGGCATCCCTCATGAGGTGTGCAGTGGGGTTACATTTCAGGGGGTTTTTTACTCTTCTCAGCACATCAAAGCTTCACTTGGCCGAGGTTTTGCAAAGCTGGGAGAAAGCCTCTTGCAAAGCCTTGGGCCCGGCCTGCGGGCACAGCGGGCGGGCAGAGCCCATCCTCTGGGGCCAGGCCAGGCTGCTCAGGCCGGGCCGGGCCGGGCTCGGGGCCCGGCAGGGAAGGGCCGCGGCCCTGGGCTCTGATGAGGCTGCTGAGCTCTGCCCTGGCTCTGTGCTGCAGCCCAGCACATTTACAGCCAGGGCCGTGCCCGGGCCCACAGGAGGCACCCGGGGCTGCAACTGAGGCCGACCCTTCTCCCACGCAAGGGGGCTGGCTCTGTTCCTTTGGAGGATCCAGAGCCTTGTACTTCGGCCTGATGGTTCAAAGATCCCCCCAGCATCCCTGAGCTTGCAGAAATAAAGGCTTTTATTACTGCTCATTAATATGAAAAGCTGTATGGGTGGCCTGCAGCTAATGTTCTTTTGTAGCCTGGACCCCAGTCAGTGCTTGAGTTTTAATGAATGACCCAGCCCGAAGCTGGTCTTAAGACTGATTTGATGAGAGGGACTGAAGCTCTGTTGACTGCAAATTCTCCAGGAAAAAAGTACAGGAACTTGGATAATGCTGGTGACAAAAGCAGAGTGCAGAGTTTAACCTGTGAGGCCACCTCAATGCCGCCTCCCCCCACCCTTTTGTTTTTATTTTGTTTAATATTCTGAGGGCCAGTTCTTGCATGAAATGGGCCCTCAGCAAGGAGCTACTGGGTCTCCTGGCTGTGTCCATTTGTGCTCCCTGTGCTTCTGGTCACCAGGGCCAGCACCTCTGGGGACAGGGGGTCCTGCTCTGGGTGGTGGTGGCAACAGCATGTCCCCAGCAATAAGCTGGTAGCGCAGCCGTGGAAGGGACAACAGACAATGGCACAGAAATGAGAGATGACAGATCTAGTTTTCCGTGCCTGAGTTATTTGACAGGTCTTGTGAAGCTGCAGAATCATCCCTGTGAAGAGAGGAGGAGGCTGGGGAATTGTGAAAACAATGGGGTATGCATAAGTTTTTGTATATGCCCCATTCAGCATAGGCATTTTTAGGAAGTGATTTATTGTAGGAGTTTTGAAGCAACCATTACATTCAAAAATGGAGAGGGGCCTCTGGAGCTGAATGATCAAAAGTACATAGAGGTGTTAAGTTTAACCTTAACAGCTGTTGAAATTGAGGGGGAAATTGATGAAGAGATACTAAGTCAAATATTTCCCAGGGTATGGACCTCTGGTGTACCAGGGATGGCGAAAAATGCCTCGTCCATAGTAATTAAGCTTAAGGAAGGGACACAACAAGTCAGAATTAGGCAGCAATACCCCCTAAAGAATGAAGATAGGGAAGGAATCAGCCCAATAATTGAAAATTTTCTGCAGTTAGGATTATTGAAAGAATGCCAATCTGATTTCAATACTCCCATTTTACCCGTTGGGCAATCTGATGGGTCAGACCGGATAGTACAGGATTTGAGGGCTGTCAATAAAGCAAGAGAAGATTTGTATCCTGTGGTAGCCAATCCATATACTTTACTAACTTGTTTAACACCTGAGCTAACCTGGTTAACAATTTTAGAATCAAATGATGCCTTCTTTTGCCTCCCTATCCACAAAGCCAGCCAGAAAATTTTTGCATTAGAATGGGAAAGCCCTAAAAGTGGGCGCAAAACCCAGCTCACATGGTCCATGCGCCTGAAGGCTTCAAAAAATTCCCCCATTCCGATTAGAGAACAACTTGCAAAGATCCAGAGTCCTGGGAAGCTCCACAGGAAGAAGGAAGGCTTTTGTAGTACCTGGATGATCTTCTAGTAGCCACTCGGACGAGGGAAGCATGTCTGGCCTGGACAGTAAGCCTTTTGAATTTCCTAGGACCCCAAGGACACAGAGTATCAAAGAAAAAGGCACAGGCAGTGAAAGAGAAAGTAATCTACCTGGGGTACCAGGTGAGTGCTGGGCAACGGACGTTAGGGCAGGCTCGAAAGGAGCCATATGCCAAACCCCAAAACCCCAGACAATAAAGGAACTCCAAACCTTCTTAGGCATGGCAGGGTGGTGCCGGCTGTGGTTTATAATTATGCACTGCTCGTCAGACTCCTCTATGCTCTTATGGCCAGTGCAAACAGAGATCTCCAGTGGACAAAGGAAGGCACATAGGCCTTTCACCAGCTAAAGGGTGCCCTCGTGTCAGCTCTAGCTTTGGGACTTCCAGATGTAAGTGAACCATTCTTTCTGGTTTCCCATGAAAGACAGGGCAGTGCCCTGGGAATATTGGCTCAGGACTTGGGTCCATATCAGAGGGCAGTTGCTTACCTCTCTAAGCAACTAGTTGCCACAGCCAAATGAAATTAGTGTCTCAAGTTTGTGGTGGCCTAAGTGCATCAGATTGTTGGTGTAATTTCACCTTGGTACAGCCTGTAGAAGTGACTTGCCTTTAAGCTCGAGATGCTATCGGGCTCTCATTTAAATTTTAAATCGACACTGCACTTTTTACAATGGCAGGACCTTATACAACCCACACTAGTAATCAAATAGTTCAGACCCAACCTAAACTTGAACCTGAAGTGTATGAAATAGGCCTGTAGATAGTGAGGAATGTGGGTGAACAACGACTGTTGTTCAATCCAGAATGGTCTCTCAAACGTGTTGAGTTGCTAGTGCAAATTAACATCTCAAAAATCCAACCTGCCTGCTCCCCTTTCCTAAGAACTTCCTTTGAGGGCTGCACAACGTGGTTACAAAGACAGATATAGCTCAGGAGCAGAAGAAGAAATGATCTAACTGGGATGTTTGGGAATGGATTGAAAGTTTTAAATGGAATTGATTCAGAAATACTGATGAATAAGCTGGCCACTGCAGCAGGTGACCTTGCAAAATTGAAGCAGCCTTTACAGTCATCTCTATTGGCATTAGGAACTAGCCAGTGGCAGATTTCCAAAGTACTGCCAAAGTGGGAAAAGCTTGGGGGCCAAGACCACAAGGTAATCGTAGAAGCACTTGGTACAGTTCAAGATAATGTGTCTTTAGCTTTCAGTTGTATACAAGCACAGTTATAGATGCAGGCAACAGCAGCTCTGATCATACGGGAAAGGGGTGAAGGTAATTTTCCTGCTTCTCATGTGGCCACTGCCTTTGTGCTTACCATACGTAATGCCACTGTTTATGTTATCCACCCCATATTGCACTGGGATTAAATCATGAAAAAACAGTGCTCTACCCTTCAGAACATAGGGTGTGCGCAGGAAAGGTGAATGAAAAGTGGCCAACAGAGTAAAGTTAGAATCCTACATTACTAGAGAACAACTAGGATTCATTTGTGAAAGCAATACAATTAATGGCCAAGATGTGTGTCTAGACACTGAACAGAGTATTTGCCACTTTGAGATTCACCCAGTCACTGATCAGAAAACTGTGCTCATATATACTAGTAAAAGTTTTGTGTGCCTGAGGAGTGCTTGTGCTGCTGTAAAATTTCATAGCAACGATGTTATTTTGTCTAGAAGAAATAATTTTAATTTTTGTATTTGTAATTTTGTGTAAGATTAACGGGTGTGATTTTTTGTACGTGGCCCCAGTGACATCCCACCGGTTGATTAAAACCAATTACACAATGTAATACAGACTATCACCTACTCCTATTGGGATGGACCTTACATTGATAAAACAATTAATTAAGCACCAAGACCTACTACAGATCTCGAAGGAAATTCCAGAAAGCAGAGAAAACCTTAATTACTGTCCAACATGATAACAAGAAATAACCAGAATTCTGCAAAGAGGAAAGCAAAATGCAGATCATCACTGGTGGGATGTGATCTTTGGGTAATCACCAACTTACAATGGAATCCTTAATAAATGGTGTCATCCCGTTGTAGTTTTGTTAATATTAGTTGGACTAAGTTTAGAGTTATCCATTATATTGCTAATTTGAAGTTGGAGAATACTACAGCGAACAGCTGTGTTAACCTCCTTATCAAACGTACATGTTGAAGCATTAAGAGACACTTATTGTGGTAGGCATTTGCATTAGATAAAAGAATTTCCCTATTGTCTAGGAAAGGGGGGAAAAGAGACAGAGTAGAAATTTTCCAGAGAAGAAATCCGTTTTGATTTAGGTGAAATGTACTATAGTCTGTAGTTTGAAAACATAGCTGTTGAGTCTGACTGCCTGTTCTGGTAAAAAGCCTAGGCTCAGAGAAACTGCTTCAGTGAAGGACAGAGATGGGGGGGGCAAAGAGAGACAGAGGAACTGCTATGAGAACAGGCCAACCTGACCTGGGAATTCTTTCTGATAAAGATTAACTAGCGGTAAATGTCACGCCAAATTTGTAAAAATGAATATGTATGAACCTATGTAAAATTGGATGCATATCTATTTGAGAGGTTGATAAAAAAGGATGTGGAGTTCCCAGAGGTACACATGTCTTTTAAGGAGTGGAATCTCCACATGCATCCAGCACAGTAATAAACATACCAACTTTACAACTTTCAAAAAGTCATGGAGTTGCGTTTATCTCCACAAAACAGGCCCCGGTTTCAGCTGGCTCACAGAGACCCTCCTGCACAGCAGGAGATTCCCACTGTGCTCAAGGTTTGCCTCTGAAGACCGAGAGATGAGCTTGTAAGAAATGCTGGAAATTATCAGGGACAGGGCTTTAAGTCCCTTGTTGTCACTAGGTAAAATCTCCAGTGGGAAGAGGGCCTCACCATACACCAGGTGTCCTGTGATGACTTAGTTCATCTAAGAGTAATGATCACCAATTAAATGCAGTTTTATTTTTTATTCGGCAAGTGTAAAAGTGTTCCAAATTTTTCACAATTCTAAAACTACTTTGAAAAATCCTAAACTACAATGGGAAAAGGGAAGAAATATTTGGGGATATTTTTCTACAAAAAATGTTTCTAAATCTTTCTAAAATCTTCTGCTGTGTATAAATGTTACACAAAGAGAAAATGAGGTTGCTTTGACTCAGGAGTCCCGTGCGCAGCTGCTGCCAGCCCAGCCCTGGCTGTGCCCAG
Organism: Melozone crissalis; assembly: GCF_028551555.1. Taxonomy (NCBI): domain Eukaryota; kingdom Metazoa; phylum Chordata; class Aves; order Passeriformes; family Passerellidae; genus Melozone; species Melozone crissalis. The sequence continues at coordinate 20,458,892 of NW_026535807.1, read as the reverse complement.
ACAAGCAGCTCCGCCAGAGCTGGTGGTAGCACAGACACACCTGAGCTGAACCCCAAAGATGTTGCCAGGCTCAGGCCCGTCCCTGGTAGGAGGGCTGCACCTCCTGACCTGGCTGGACACCAGGGGCAGGACCTTTGGGGACAGAGGCTCCTGCTCTGGGTGGTGATACCAACAAGCTGTCCCTAGCAATGAGCTGGTAATGCAGCCGTGGAAGGGACAACGGACACGGGCACGGAGATGTGAGATGACAGGTCCAGTTCTCCCTGGCTGAGTTATTTGGCCAGTCTTGTGAAGCTGCAGAGGCATCCCTGTGGAGAGAGGAGGTGGCTGAGGCCCCAGCTGCCAGTGGCACACAGGGAGCCTCCTGCACAGCAGGGCCCAGAGCTGGCAAGGCTCCCCAGCACGGCTGGAGCTGCTGGCACAGCTTGGCCCAGCTGCACAGCTGCCCCGCAAGGCCCCGGCGAGCAGGGCACGGCTCTGGGCAGGCTCCCTGGCCAGGAGCGGGCCCCAGAGCGCCTCTGCCTTTCAAGGGCAATCTCGTCCCTGCACTTTCTCCTCCCCACCTTGCTCTGCCTCTGCCCTGTGCCCCTGGGGCTGCTCTTGGCCAGGCAGCCTCAGTGGGAGCCAGCACTGGCTGCAGCCCCAGCGGGCCCCCCAGGACAAGGCCCAGCAATTAGGAGGCCAATGAAAGCTCTGGGCAGCAGCAGAACCCTCAGCAGAGTTCTTTGGACAGCCATGGACTGGCCACTCCTACACTGCAGCCTCACTGAATGTTCCCTGCCAATGAGAAGCATTTAAAGGAAGCTGTTTGAGGTCGAGAATTACAAAACACGATTTTCTCTTCCAGCAATACCAGATTGCTCATGGCTGGAATTTTCCTTCTCTGGGAGGGAGCTCCTCCTGCCTGGCAGTTGTGTCCAAGGGCCGGACTTGCCTCCCCCAAAGTTGAGCTCAGTGCTCTGTGTTCTGGGCACTGGCACAGGAGATCACATCCAAGGATTTCTGAGCTCCTCAGGCACTGTCAGCCACAGCCCAGCATGCTGAGGAGTGAGTGATCTCTGGCTGGAGACAAGTGCCACATTCCCTCCTGTCAGGAGCTTCCCAGCTGGAAATTTGGCACTTTGGGGAGGCCATGGCTAACACAGTCCTGTGGCTTCATAGGAAAGGTGAAGCCTTTACTTCACCATTTGCTCTTCATGTGCAATTTAAGGCACTGCTTCCTCTTGTGGTTCTCAAAGGACACAGTCAATAAAACAGGGGGAAAAACCACCCAACCTCTTCAATGCTTGGATATGTCAAAGGAAACCCTGAGGAGCACAGGGTGGGTCTGTGCTGCCTGACCAAGCCAGAGCCCTTCCATGATGGAGTGGCTGCCTCAGTGATGCGGTGCCAGAGTTCTTCAGCCTGGGCTGCTCCCAGCACTGTCACCAGGAGGGGGCTGGCCCCAAAAAGCCACACAATTTGTGGTGCGGCTGTAGGGCACAACTGCTGTATGGCACAGGGGGAATGCTTCAAGGGCAGGGACAAGGAACAAGGAGAGGTCTTCTGTATGACTCCCAAAGGTGTTTATGCCCAGGAAGGTCAGGCACAGAAAGACACAAGTCCAGGCTCTAGAAGGGGTTTTTCAGCAAGAAGAGGTTCAAGGGGAGAGTACAAAACTTTAACCAAGTGGGAGAAACCTGGGGAGAAGCATAAGGCAGGGAATACAGTGTTTAAACCAATTGGGAATTACAGGGGAGGGGAAGAGTTAAAACAAACCAAGGGGACCTCAAGGGATACAAAAATGACAGGGAAGTTTCTGGAGAAAGGGGCAGGTATGAGGAGGGATTGACATTGCTTCTCTTAGGAGAAGGAGCAGGGAACATTGAGGAACAAAGGGCAGGTCTTTCAGAAGATGGAAAACCAGGACAAAACCAACAAGAGAGGTGCAAAGGAATAATCCATTAAGGATAAAATATGCTATAACAATACAAGAGACGGGGATAGGGGGGGATTTTAGAACTGACCATTGAAACTGAATTGCAGTTGAAAACACAATAGAGACACACCGCAACACCCCAGTGTGGTAGTCTGAGATTTTACAGTTTGTTCTTCTGTAGTAAGTTTTAAATATTCCTTGTTATATGTTTGTAATGCTTCATTCCACGTATCCCATTTGGTTTCTCTGGTGGTTCAGTCCTGAGTTGTTTATTCCCCAAGTATATGTCAATGCCCCTGTCCAACAAAGCACAGCCTTTTCTTCTGGTGTGTACACTGTCGTTCATCCCCTCCTCAAAGCAAGATTGGATTTCAAGGTTTGCTCCTTCCCCTTGTTGGTCTCTAATGGATAGCCCTTGCCCTGCACTCCTTCCCCAATGCCTTCCCCTTGGTAAACGGTTGTGTCACTCCCCTTCTTCCCTCCCTTCCTTAAAAATCAGTGTTTTGCCCTCAGTTATTGTCGCTTCTCCCTGACGCCTCTGGCGACATAAACCTTCCTTAGAACTCAAACAAGTGATCTCTCTCGGTGCCTTCGCCTCAGTCACTCGTACTGGGTTGCTGCTGTGTCACCCGTGCCACAGGTGTCGGCTGCAGGGAGCTGCGAGCCCCTGTATGCACCGCCAGCCGGGAAGGTCCCTGTAGGGATCCAGGGGCAGCCTCTCTTGTGACTGTCCACGGGACTCAGGCAGTGAGCTGGCCAGAGAACATATTGCCTGTGACCCAGCCGCGAAGTTACACCCCAGGGCACAAGGGAAGAGCTAGAGATGCCACCACTCTGGACTTCTGCCATGCCCTGGACGCATCAGCCCTGCCCAGCATCCTTGTCCCTCCTTTGGTGAGCTATGGATCTGATGGAGGCACAGTTTGGAGAATGAGCAATTGCCTGGCTGGTCACATCCAGGGGCTTGTGGTCAATGGCTCAGAGGCCCAATGGACATCAGTGACCAGTGGTGTCCCTCAGGGTGACAGCAGAAGCTCCCTGGACACTGGGGACTCAGTGTCCTGGTGGTGCTGCTGGACAAGAGAGCTGGAGGGGCCTCCAAAAGAGAACTGTTGTGATTGCCCAAGTCTTTCAGACTTGCTCAGGGAATGAGCAGCTGATTGAAGGTAAAGGATACTGAGAAACCACACAATCCTTTATCTGGGAAGAAACATCTCCCCATCCAAACCTCCCCTCCCTGTCTTAATCCAGCTCTAAGAGGAGCAAACATATATATACATCCATCTATCCATCTATCTATCTATCTATCTATCTATCTATCTATCTACCCATCTATCTACCTATATATCTGACAAAATACTGACAGCTTTAAATGAAATCTGGGTTTTTATCTTTATCATATAAAGTAATATTTACAAAGAAGTTTTATTTTATACAGTTGCATTTATTAAAGACATTAATTAACAGATGCTTTTAAGCTGTTAAATATGGAAACTGAGGCAAATCCCTCCCTGACTGACGTTCAGGAGTGCTTGCTGTCAGGGAGGGATCAGAAGCTCCTGTCCAGAGGGTGGGAGCAGATGTATGCCCTCTTCTCCAGGATCTGCTTTGCAGCTTTTTTAATGCAATCATCCTGGTTTTCATCAGCATCTCTGGAGAAAGAGAGAAAAGTCATCTAAGGGAGCATAAAGAGCCGTTGTAAATTTCTTTCAAGAAGTGGTTTTGAGTACAAAGGCAAGAGTGAGTGCCAGGAAGAAACTGAACATTCTCTTCTGAAAAAGATTGATTATTACCGACTGAGCTTTGGAGAGCCAATGCACAGCTGGTCAGTACATCCCACAGAGTCCAAATCCCTCATTCCTATCAGTCAATTGACAGGAGTATATACATAAAATATAGATTTTTTATTGTTCCATAAAGAACCCTGGCAGTTTGCTTTAGCTATGAAGTGAAGAGACTCTTCTCAACAGGTTCCAGCTCTGCCACTTGTTTGAATTAAAGGAGAGAAAAACTCTTGTGTTGGTCACATTAAACAACAAAAGTTTCATAAGTCTGTGAAAGACATAAAAGCAGAAAAAGGATTCCATTTTAAAGTACTTACAGTCTTCTAATTCAGGCATGGGAAAATTAGGCCATCATTCTTTAAACCAAATAACGGTATAAAGCACTGGAAAAGAAGTTATTTTAAAAACTAAGTTTTAAAACAGTGAATGAATTTGTAAAGAAAACAACGTTTCAACACTGAACTGGACCACATTTGCTTGTGCTGCAACACCACTGTTGCCATGAAACTTTTCATGAGGCAGTAAATAAGCACTGTCCTGTCCTGAACTGTGCTGCCCAAACAGTGCTGAGAACTTGCTGTGCCTCTGCCCTGTGCCCCTGGGGCTGCTCTTGGCCAGGCAGCCTCAGTGCGAGCCAGCACTGGCTGCAGCCCCAGCGGGCCCCCCAGGACAAGGCGCAGCAATTAGGAGGCCAAGGAAAGCACTGGGCAGCAGCAGAACCCTCAGCAGAGTTCTTTGGACAACCATGGACTGGCCACAACTCCACAGCAGCACGACTACGAGTCAGGCCAGCAATGCTGTGGAGCACAGTTATAAGAAAACTGTGGAGAAAAATCAGCAACTGACCGTCTGATCTCATACAGCTTGCGAATGCCAAGATAGCAGCCTAGCAGCACAAGTGGCACAGTGCACACTATCACCACTGTGCCTATCATGCATTTCCTGTGAACATCCTGGGGGCAGACAATTCTTGGGAGGCGCACTGGATCCGGGCCATATATTCCTGCTTCAGTGACAACGTCTGTGGGAGCAATGGGGAGCGTCAGCCCGTGCTGTGCTGCGCTGCTGAGCTGGCAGCACGGTGGATGCGGGCAGGACGTTCTCCGTTTCCCCCAGAGCTGGGGCCTGCGGGCACCTTGCCGCCCCTTGGCACAGGCTGTGCCACCCAACAAAGCCCAGCAGGCCGGGAGGAGAGCCCGGGGGCAGCGCAGCTGCTTGGGCAGTGGCTGCTTGGAGGGACACGGGCCAAAGCCATCCCTGAGCAGCCACTGCCAGCCCTGGCCCTCCCTGCCCCGTGACAGCTCCCCCTGCCCAGGGACACACAGCCAGGCCCTCTCAGGACCCACTGGAGCCTTACCCTCCCCCTGTGCCCTTTCCCCACCATGGGCACCCCATGCAGTGGCTCGCAGGTTTCAGGACATGTCCCACATGGAGGGACCCCAGCAGGACTGCTCAGACTGGCTGAGCCTGGCACAGCAATCACCTTCTGTGGCACTGTCTGGCATCTCCTCACTTCCTGTATCAGTGGCTAGCATTGGTACATTGCGTCCTCCAGGATGTGCAGCCTTCTGGAAAGACTTTTGGTCCATCTCTGGAGAAAGGAAAAGGGACAGCCAGATCACGTGGAGCCATTGCCCACTGGGGAGGTGGCATCTTCAGGAGGTACCACTTGTGAAAGACATGGATAAGGATCAGGGAAAGGCCAAGGCTCTTGGGGCTGCCACAGGACCGTCCCTCCTCCAAACAACTGCCCCTCTGTCTCTGCCCAGAGATAGGAAATCCCAGGGAATTTCAGGGTCATGGTGCAGTTCGTGCTGCCTGTGAACTGATGCCAATGCCTTCCTGCAGAGGCTGGGGAGAAGCTGCAGCCAGGCCAGGCTGGCAAACAGCCCTGCAGGGCGTGGAAGCAGCAGCGGGGCAGCGAGGCTGCCATGGATCCCTTCCCGCTGTGCCGGGCACGGCGTGTCCAGATGTGCAGCCAAAGCCCCCGGCTGCTGAGCCCCAGGACAAGGCTGAGGGAAATGCACCCACCACGGCGTCTCTCCAGGTCACTCTGGATCCTTTCCATGTGTTGGGACTACTCTAGGGAATTCGCGCCTCCTCCAGGCTTGTTCCTCCCTCTCAGGAGGACCTTAAGAGAAGTGTTTGCATGTCAGAAGAGTGGATCCCACAGAAGCAGGGCTCAGTCCGTCGGGTAAGCAGGGAGACACTACTCACTCGTGCGATGGGAGCTGGGCTTGTGAGCAGCAACCAGGAAAGGAGCCTGAAAAGTCCTCCCTGCAGACACTGCTGTAACCCAACAGCCACAGAAGCTTCTGTCACCTGGTTCCTGCCAGGTTGTCAAGGATTATCCGCTTCGGGGAACACTGACAACATACCTGCAGGAGGCTTAAGAGGCTGCAAATCTTCCTGGAGCCAAGGTGCCTGAGAAACCTTACTAGCGTGCTCATCTAGAGGGGATGCACAGATCAGACTTATTCTATGGTGTGCTGGGATCCTCCTCTGCCTATAGTAAATGGGCACTGCAAGGTGGTCGGGTAAGGCTGGGGGAGCCAGATGTCAATGGACAAGGCGAGAGCTGCACAGGGGCCTGGGGAGCTCTGGGCTGGCTCCTGGTCACTCTCCACCCTCTTTGCAGGCTCTGTGACACATCCCGGGAGAGGAAACTTGCACTGCCCAGGGCCCAGGGGGGCTCTCTCCCTCCCCCAGAGGAAACCCTCCCTGAAGGCCTGGGGAAAACCATCCCCAGCGCTTCCCGGGGAGCAGGGAGCGCTGTCCCGGGAAAGGGGAGCCAGGCTGCCGGCTCACCTGCTCGCCGCGCTTGCAGCGGAGCAGCCTGGGCAGCCCTGGCAGGCAGGGCCACGGCCAGGAGGAGCAGGAGGAAGAGGCACAGAGCAAGGGCCATGCTGCCTTGCCCTCTGCCAGTCCCGCAGCTCTTGCTGCCACCGCTGTCCTGACACCGCTGTCCCAATGTCAGCACCACTGCTGCCACCGCCGCTGCTGCTGCCGCAACAGTTGTGCTCAAGCACTGACTGCTCGCTCCTTGTGCTGCTGTGCAACCACGGGGCTCTGGCACCTCTGTGACCTCAGAGCCTGCTGTGACCTCATGGCCAGGGTGGAGGTGTGTGGGGAGTGGGATCTGCCACCTTTGGCAGGGAGCCATTCCTGCCCAGCTGCTCTGTCCAAGGGCTGTGACACAGTCCCAGCCCAGCTGATCTCCCAGGCTGGGCCATGAAGGGATGGAGAGCAGCCCGGCCAAGAAGGACTTGGGGGTGCTGCAAGACGAGAGGCTGCACATGAGCCAGCCATGTGCATCCAAAGGAGAGTGCCCAGCGGCTTGAAGGAGGTGATTCCACCCCTCTGCTCTGGTGAGACCCCACCTGGAGCACTGTGGAAGAGGTTCTACAGTGACCTCTGTGAGCCATTGAGAACTTTGACAAGAGGATCCATGTTTACCCCTGAAAGAATCCCTTCCAAGGTTGTTGACATAGAAACCAAGAAAGGAAGAAGGATAAATAATTGAAACTTTCAACTGCTTATTTCAAGAAGTGTTGGAATCCATAAGGTTAGAGGGTTTTTAGGAAATGGTTAAAAAAGTATAGGCCTCAGACTGAAGTTCTGTTAGCATTGCAAATGCAAGCAGAAAAGTTTCCCATGCAAGCAGAAAAGTTTCCCAAGCAGTAGACGTGACAAATAACAATAGGTCTCTGTAGAATTGGTTTTAGGATGGCAACAAGGTTATTTAATGTATATCTTTAGAAGGTTAGCATGAATAGAGCTCTGTTCATTGTCTCTTATGAACCAGTCTTTGTTTTAGCTACGATTACGTATACTTTGTGGAATTGGATAGAATGCTTGTCAATATGTGTTTTCTGTGTGTGATTGGCTGAACTCTAGATTGAGATGATTTTATGTATTGCTGTATGAGCCCTCCTGGGAGAGACATTTTGGGGTGGATCAGCGAGCTGTCATGTCTCCTTCTTGTATTATGAGACTGATGTGCTGGAAATAAAATCAAAAAATCTCTTCACTGGTCTGTTTACAATGTTATCCATATTTGGATATTTTGCTGCGGCCTAGTGGGTTCCTTTTTTAAGACGTGGGTTCCTGACACAATTGGACTTATATCTACCCATCCCCCGGCAAATGGTGCCCCGTCCGAGGACGTAGAATAGAAGAAAAAAGAAAAATCGTGTATGTACCAGCCGCGGAGACCCAAGTGTTAACAAGGAGGACACTGTATCATCTCTCCCACCGAAGCCAATAAAATTGTAAGGAACTATCTTGGGAGAGCGCTTGGGTGACGTTGGGAGCAAATATAGAGAAAAAGAAAATTATTAAAAGAACACAAAAATGGGAACGAATTTATCAAAAGTTGAATGGGATGTTTTTCATCAATTAGAGACAATGTTACAAGAAAAAGGTCACTCTGAAATTTCAAAAACTGAGCTTAAAAACTTACTTATCTGGGTTAAGGCGAATACGCAAGATTTGAATTTGCAGTCTGCTTTTACTTTTCATTTTTGGGATCAGATAAACTGGAGAATCTATAATCTAGTTTCTCTCAAAAAAGATGAAAGCTTAAGAGAACTTATGCCGATTTGTAGAGCTCTGTTGGAGTGTTTTAAACAAACTGATAATAATAAGATCAACTTGGACTCAGAAAACATAGCTTCTGGCTCTGCCTCTTTAAATTCCAGTAAACCGGAGACTGTGTGTGTATCGGAGAATGTAACAAGTGTTGTTTCAAATGGTGACACTATTGCTTTGAACTCTGTTGAAAAAAATCATCCTTCTCTCTCTCTGGGAAAAAGTGAGACTCTTTCGGACTTTTCTTCGTGTTGTTCTGTTAATGTAAAAATATGTGACTCTTGTAAGGGGGACGGGACAAAGTGTGTAAAAGATGGGAATGAAAAAGTGATTGTACTTCCTAAAATTGTTTGCGCAGGGACACTGAAACCTGAATGGGATTCTGTTGGGCCTGGGGTGGAGGCTGAAGTGGCTGCTTCCACTCGGGAAATTGCGGTTCCGGGGAACTCTTTTTCAGTTAAGCAAAAATATGGTTGTTCTGGTGGTTGTCAATCTAAAGATACAGAGAAAGAGAAACTGGTTTCAATTCAACGGGTGGAGTCCTTTGAAAGGATGGATAACTCTCAAAAACCTGAAAAAACACGGGTTGAGTTTTTAAGATGCCATGATCCTAATTCTTGTACTTTAAAACAAAACCATGTAAGTTTAAAACCTGGATTTGGGGACTCCCAAGCTGAGTTTTTCTTGGCAGGGAGACAATGTGAAACTTGTAGTAAAGTATCGAACTCAAGGTTAAATGGCACTGTTCCCAGAAGAAAGGAACACGCCTCTGTCCTGGCCCCTTTGGGTCGGGCTTCAGAGGAGGCGTGCTGTTTGTGGGAGTCCACCTTCCCGGCCCCTCTGGGTCGGGCTTCAGAGGAGGCGTGTTGTTATGGCCGAGTTCCCGGAGTTGGCAGAACTCCTGGACAAGAGTACAGTGTCCCTGTCAGGAATTTGGATTTGGGCAGAGTGCCTGGAAGGTTTGGATTTAGTGATTTTTCAGAATCAGAAAATGTATTGGTTAAAAGTAAAGGTCAGCCTGTCATTGATCGAAGTGACAATTTTGATTTTCCATTGAATTTACCTGATTGGTCATACATTAATCAGAAACTAGAAAAAGATTCGGATTTAAGGGAACAATATCTTGCTTTACCAGTAAAATATGGAAGAAATGATAGAAATCCAAAATATGAAAGACTTGATCATCATGATATAAAGGAGTTGCGACAGGCTTTGAAAGAGAGTGGATTCTCTTCTCCCTATTTTAACAGTGTGTTGAAACATACTTTTAACTCTTATGATTTGGTTCCTGCTGATTGCAGGAATGTGGCCTCTCTGATCTTAACCAATTCACAGTACCTACTATGGGAAATACAATGGAAAAAACTACTTAACAAGTTGGTTGAAGGATATGCAAATACTGATTATGCTAATCTAGATGTTGCTCAATTAGCTGGTGATTCACCTTACAATAGGCCTGAAAATCAAGCAGCTGAACTGCCTCGGCCTGTGTTAACAGACATTAAGGATGCTGCTAGAAAGGCCTTGCTTTCACTTGAGCCTGCTGGCTCACACTTGAATTCATATCCACTGATCAGACAAGGTGAAACTGAATCTTATGGTTCTTTTTTGGATAGATTAACTCAAGCAGTTGAAAGGCAATGTCCAGATGAACAAGCCCGCTCTTATATCATTCAAAATCTTGCTTCTGTAAATGCTAATAATGAATGTAGAAAAATTATTTTAGCTTTGCCTGATCAGCCTCCAACAATTACACAGATGCTAACAGCTTGCAGTAGACTTATGGGTTCACAAAATGCTGCAAATTCACAGGTCAATGCTTTGGAAAAAACACAGGAACACAATTTGACACAACGAATGGATAAAATTGAAAAGCTTTTAGAAAAACATTGGGAAAATTCTGTTAATGCTGTAAAAGTAGATCCTAATAAAAAGCCTGTCTGCTTTGGTTGTGGCAAATTAGGACACCTTAAAAAGGATTGTCGTGGGACATCAAATCAAATTTCTATTTGCCCTCGATGCCGAAAAGGAAGGCATCTTGCTAAATTTTGTCACTCACTATTTGGTATCAATGGCAACCCCCTGTCTTTCAACTTCAGAAACAGCGCGTTCCACCGCGCTCAGACACAAATTGTGGTACCCACTGGCAATGGGTGAATATTCTCACTAGGCTGGTCATGTCACAAAAGGATTGTCATATGTAAAAATTCCAATCAAAGTGACTTTCTACCTATCATAGGATGTGATTGTCATGATGTATATGATCTGCTAATGTCTTGTTGTACAAGTTTTGTCCTCAGTTTACAGAAACCTCCAGGATTCAAGATTATACTACTACACTGGATGATCTGCTCATCACAGCTTCGACAAAGACAGAGATGCAACAAACCTGTGCTGGTGTTGGGACTGAAATCCAAAAGGCTGGACTTGACATTTCTACAACTAAACTCCAAGGATACAACAAAGATTCAAGACTGAGACATCAATTCTTCAAAAAAAGACCATCAACTCTTCAAAGAAGACAACCTCATCACTGGACTTTGACTGTGGTTTGAGTTTTCAGCTTTTCCATCAACCTCTTAATTTGGTCACAGATTTTGCTTATGTTGCTAATGTTAATGTTCAATTTTAAAAGATGTTAGTAATGAAACTTTACATCGTTGGCTTTCATGTCTTTTTACAACTTTGCAAAATTCCCTGAACTAATCCATGTTTTGTTTCTCACATTAGGGTATTCATGTTTCCATGGACACGTTCTCTGGTGCAGTTTTTGCTTCCCTTCACACAGGTGAAACTGGCAGCCATGCCTGTCATCATTTCCTGCAAACTTTTGCTTCATTGGGCGTACCCCAAGAAGTAAAAACTGACAACGGTCCTGCATACATATCTCAAAAATTGGCCACATTTTTAAATGAATGGGGTGTTCGACACATTTTTGGTATTCCCCATTCTCCCACAAGCCAAGCATTCATTGAAAGAACACATCAAACCCTAAAACGCATATTAGATCAACAGAGAGGGGGAACGGAGAGCACCCCACAGATGAGACTGAGTAAGGCTCTGTACGTTTTTCAAGTGAAGGTCCATTTTGATTAATAATTTGGGGAAAGGGTATGCTTCTATCTCCACAGGTGCTGGAATTAGGTGGGTTCCTGCCAAAAACGTCAAACCATATCGCACTTCAGAACCTGTTGTCGAATCCAGAACCGAGGAAGCAAGTACGCAGACGTGAACCAAATCGAAAGATCCCAGGTCTCGCCTGACGCCTCTTGTGCCTGACGTTCTTTGTGCATCGGTAGAACCCATGAACTCTGATTTTGTGCCAATGTTATTCATGAGTATACAAATTGAATGCTGAATGTTTGTTTAACAAAGCTAATATTTGGCTGAAAACTTAGGTTGTCGTTTTTGTGTAGAAAGAATTTTGCCAAAACTTAGTTCTTGAAAGAGATGGGGAAAAATCAAATGGTATACTTGTTTTGTTTGATTTTAATTGTTTTTTGTCGTGCAGATTTGCCTGTGGATCAACCGAAAACGAATGTTTGGGTGACCTTAGCCAAGGCTGCTAGATCAGATACTATATGTCTGTCTAATTCAGAACCAGAAAAGCCTTTTTCAACCTGTCTGGTTGGGGTGCCAGTGAAAGAGTTGCCTTTGATCAAAAAACAATCTAATGGTAAACCAGGTGGAATTGACAATGGAAACAGTCCTTCCTTCAATTGGAACATTTGGTCCAAAAAACTCCTTAGGGCCGCATCTGAATCTCAAGAATTGGAAATCCTTGGTTCTTTGATCATGGATTTTTGTTTTACTTTCATGACTCGTGCCTGGCGAAAAGGTGATCCCCCAAAGTTCAGTGTTACTCCTCATTATTTTGCATATAAAAATTTGAGTTTTTGGTGTAATGTTTCAAACAGTTGGGATGTGGTTCCGGAAACGGATCAATATCCACGACAATTGCCGAAAGGATATTGGTTCATTTGCGGAGACAGAGCTTGGCAAGGCATTCCAGCTCACCTTGAAGGTGGCCCTTGTAGCATTGGTATGCTCACCATAATTGCTCCCACTGCCAAAGCAGTGATGAAAAAGAAACAAAGGAGAACGAGAGCTGTTCCTCATTATGATGAGAACTGTCAGAGTGATTTTATGCCTTGGAATGCCGCCAGAAGGGTTACAGCAGGTATATTTTTACCACAATTGGCTTCAGCAGTGGCATTGAGACAATTAGATCGAGTTGGATGTTGGCTGAGCAAACAAGCTAATGCCACATCCTCTGCAATCAGTGATATGTTGACTGATGTTGATAGTATTAGACATGCTACTCTTCAAAACAGAGCAGCCATTGATTTTCTTTTACTGGCACAAGGACATGGTTGTGAGGAATTTGAAGGATTGTGTTGTATGAATTTGTCTGATCATTCTGAATCCATTCACAAAAGCATTCAAAAATTAAAGGATCTGACAGCCCAAATTAAAGAAGATGGAGGTTCTTGGTTGGATGATTTGTTTCAAAATTGGAATTTTGCTCCTTGGCTAAGGCAATTTTGCAAGATAGGTCTTTACGTATTAGGTGTTCTAATACTGATATTGATAGTGGTACCTTGTATACTCTGTTGTGTTCGGCGAATGATAAACAAAACAGTCCGAGAAGTTTTTGTCATTCAAGCAGAGAAGAATTAGGAAGTAGAAGCACGGAGAGTGTACGAAATCTCACGAAAGCAGTAGATGAGGGTATTGACATGAACGAAGGTTTTGAATTAAGGCCTTGGAATCGACCAGAGTTTTTCGAACGATAACTTGTGACTGTTGCCGAACGTGAATCATACCTCTTTCAAGAATTAGGTTTTCACAGCATCAAGTTGCTGTGCCGTAATATAGCAATATTTCAGTTTAGTGAAAATAGGTCTTCAACAGATAATAAGCAGAAATTTTGCAATAGAGCTATGAAACGCAAGTAGTAAGCGACAAGAAAATGAAAGTTTCTGTGTCAAACAGAGAGGGGGAAATGTTGGAATCCATAAGGTTAGAGGGTTTTTAGGAAATGGTTAAAAAAGTATAGGCCTCAGACTGAAGTTCTGTTAGCATTGCAAATGCAAGCAGAAAAGTTTCCCATGCAAGCAGAAAAGTTTCCCAAGCAGTAGACGTGACAAATAACAATAGGTCTCTGTAGAATTGGTTTTAGGATGGCAACAAGGTTATTTAATGTATATCTTTAGAAGGTTAGCATGAATAGAGCTCTGTTCATTGTCTCTTATGAACCAGTCTTTGTTTTAGCTACGATTACGTATACTTTGTGGAATTGGATAGAATGCTTGTCAATATGTGTTTTCTGTGTGTGATTGGCTGAACTCTAGATTGAGATGATTTTATGTATTGCTGTATGAGCCCTCCTGGGAGAGACATTTTGGGGTGGATCAGTGAGCTGTCATGTCTCCTTCTTGTATTATGAGACTGATGTGCTGGAAATAAAATCAAAAAATCTCTTCACTGGTCTGTTTACAATGTTATCCATATTTGGATATTTTGCCGTGGCCTAGTGGGTTCCTTTTTTAAGACGTGGGTTCCTGACACAATTGGACTTATATCTACCCATCCCCCGGCAAAGAAGCACTTTGCTTGTCTCTCTTGACCAGTGAGTAAAATGTAAATTATGAGCTTTGTAAGAATGTAGAACAAGCATACATGCTAGTATAAAAACAGTGTTTGAAGACTTCTTGAAATGGAGTGCGTTGCTTTGTGCTGTCTCTGTCTGTACCACAACAGAGTACTGCATCCAGCTCTGGGCTCCCCACACAGGAAGGCCATGGTCCTGTTGGGTCTAGTCCAGAGGAGGGACAAATTGCTCTGAGGGCTGGAGCCCTTCTGCTTTGGAGACAGGCTGGGAGAGCTGGTGGCGTTCAGCCTGCAAGGGAGCAGACTCCAGGGAGACTTGATTGCTGCCTTTCAGTACCTAAGGGGGCTTGTAAAAGAGATGGGACAGGACTTCTACTAGAGCCTTTTATGAGCAAACCGAGAGGGAATGCTTTTAATCTAAAAGATGGTCGATCCCGACTGGACAAAAGAAACCCATTTTTTACACTAGGCCTGGAAGGCCTGGCACAGGTTGCCCAGAGAGGTGGACATCCATCCCTGCAGACATTCAAACTCATGCTCTCAGCAACCTGACCTACTTAAAGGTGTCCCTGCTCACTGCAGGGCATTGGACTAGATGACCTTTAAATGTCCCTTCCAAGCCAAGCCATTCTGTGCTCCTGGGCACCATCAACGCAGTGCTGGATTAGTGCTGGGGTGATTATGTGGCACCTGTATTTTGGTAGTTGTGTCCTTTAGCAATTGGCCCTGAGAGCATTCATGGTCTGGGCAGTGAAGTCTGCAAATAACAGACTGTGCTCCAGGAGTGTTGCAGTGTGATTTCATGGTTTACCCCAGAACCCTGGGTTTCTCCCCTGAAGATTCCCTCCCAGGTGTGTCCATCACCCCTCCTTTCGCCACCCTGACCCCTGCCGAGCACTGTCTGCCGATCCTGGTATTCCAGAAGGGCATTGAGTGATTGGCAGATTCAAAAGATGCCCTCTACCCGGGGTGGGGGGGGCATTGGGCCATCCATGTGTCATTTGTCCCTGGAGATCTCCTCTCCTGTCCCAGGTTGGTGGGCTCCCTCTCCCTTCCCTCCTGCCCTCCCTCGGGTAAAAGGGCGAGCAACCATGCGGTCCAGGAGTTCCATTGGAGCAGTTGCTGGATTCAGTGGCCTTTGGGCCAAAATAAAGCTCTGGATTAAAACCCTCCATCAGAACCGACTCCTTTCCTTCACTACCGCCGTAAAGCTTCTCTGGCAGAGGGAAGCCTGAGGAGCAGACCCTCCACGGGAGGAAGCTCCATCCCGCTGGCACCGGAGTCCCGGCATGTCTGGACTTGTCCCCACGCGCCCAGCTGCAACATCCAGCTGGCCAAAAGTGTCTCTGGGGTGGAACACCACAGTTGCTGCTATTTGGTTCAGCTGCAGGGGCCAGACAAGCCAAGGCGCGTCCTGCCAGCAATGTAATATATGTTAGAAATAATTCATGCTATAAAAGATTGTATTTTATAAACATTGTGAAATCCAAACCAGTCTCTGACCACAGGCAGCCCAAGAAGCAGACATCTATTCAAACTCTGAAATTCCTGAAGGAGGCAGCATAACCCAGGGCGATGATCACCACCATCCTGAGCCATCGGAAAGGAAACCGCCTAAGAGCAATCATCGCCCTGTTGATAACATCCATCAAGATAGCCAGGGACCCCATGAAGATTCATGTGAATACATGGCTTCCCTGAACTCAATCAACGCTGGCTATCAGCCAGGAAACAGCCTTTGTCCGGCTCTGCACAGTGAAACAGCCAACTATGAATATGCAGAGTTAGAAAAGAACCTTGAACTCCTTCACCTCTGGCACAATAAACTGTATAAAACATCCTTGCTAGAGGCGGCTCTTGTGAACGAGGAGGGCTCCAATGTGATAGAGGTCGCATCCAGGTTCACCCAGCGCTGAACCCGGGCTCAGCGCTGTCTCTTTGGCTTTGGTGGTTTTGAGGACCGTATTTGGTTGCGGAAAAATATAAAGAAATCTTTTGGCATTTTTTTGATAATTTGGCTTTTGATTGATCATTTATAATAATGCTATTTTCTTACGACTTCCTCCAAACTTCTGCTTGGATACTTTGAAATGGTTGACAAGCTAACTCACCACCTTCTCATGTTGTTTTTCTTATCACCCTTTTATTTATCTTTTGGCAAATTATACATCTTTCAGTTACTTGCTTTTCTACTCCAAAAATCCCAATGCAGCCATAGTTCCTTAAAAAAAAATCACACAAAACCTGAGTATTCACTGGGTTTTCTGATGCATGTCTTCTAATATTCCCTAGTAAGCATTTTATTAACTAATTGTCTTCCATCAAGATGTTTCTATTTTCCTGATTTATCTTGTTCACCACCTATCTTGTTTAATTCCTGATTGCTCTGCTTCCCTAACCTTTGGAATTTCTAACTTTTCCTTAATTGGCGTTAATATTAACTCTTTCAGCTCCATTCTCTGCTGCATCTTTAGCTTCCTGATCTGCCAAATTATTTCCTCTTATTGCTGGGGTCTTTACCTTTTGGTGTCCCTTAATATGTACTATAGCTATGACTCTTAGGTAATTTTAATGTCTCTAAAACCTCTGAAAAAAGTTTCTCATGCACTAATCCTTTTCCTCTTGAATTATTTAATCTCTTTTTTAAAACAGATTTCTTAAAGTATGTACTACTTTAAAGGCACAACTTGAATCAATATATAACTCCTTTCTTTTGTGTTAGATATTCTCGTGCTCTTTTAAAAGTATATAATTCACAAGTTTGAGACTTCTAGTTTAAGGTTAACTTCCCTTACAAGGTTAAAGACTTCTAGTTTAAGGTTAAAATCCCATACAATTAATGCCCAAATATTTGTCTAGGCACTGAACAGAGTATATGCCTGTTACAGCGCCTGAGTGGGTCGCTGCTGGTGAGAGAGAGACGATGAATTTTGTTTCTTGATCAGAAGGCTGTATTTATTGATATATGATATAAAATACATTATGACTATACTAAATAGAATAAAAAGAGAAGTTTGCAGATGCTGCTAAGCTAAGAATAGAAAGAAAGAATCTAAAACAAAGTTGTGCCCAGGGACTCGGTCCCCTGGCTTGCTCTTGTGATTGGCCCTCAATTATAAACATACAAACATGAGTCAATCAAGGTGTCCCTGTTACATTCCACAGCAGCTGATAACAATTGTTTACATTCTTCTTCTGGGGCCCTCAGCTTCCCAGAAAATGCAGAAATCTGAAAGAAAGGATTTCTGTGAAAAAATGTCTGCGACATATGCCACTTTGAGATTCATCCAGTCACTCATCAGAAAAAATGTGCTCATATATGCTAGTAAAAGTTATGTGTGCCTGAGAACTGCTTGTGCTGCTGTAAAATTTCATAGCAACGATGTTATTTTGTCTAGAAGAAATCATTTTATATTTTGTATTTGTAATTTTGTTAAGATTATCGGGTGTGATTTTTCGTATGTGGCCCCAGTGACATCCCACCAGTTGATTAAAACCAATTACACAATGTAACACAGACTATCACCTACTCCTATTGGGATGGACCTTACATTGGTAAAACAATTAATTAAGCACCAAGACCTACTGGAGATCTTGAAAGAAATTCAAGAAAGCAGAGAAAGCCCTAGTTACTGTCCAACATAACAACAAAGAAATAACCAGAACTCGGCAAAGAATAAAACAAAATGCAGATCATCACTGGTGGGATGTGATCCTTGGGTGGTCACCAAATGCAATAATCCTTAACAAATGGTGTCATCCCTTTGTAGTTTTGTTAATATTAGTTGGACTAAGTTTAGGGTTATCCATTATATTGCTAATTTGAAATTGGAGAATACTACAGCGAACAGTTGTGTTAACCTCCTTATCAAATGTACATGGTAAAGCATTAAGAGAAACTTATTGTCGTAGGCATTTGCATTAGATGTAAGAATTTACTTATTTCTAGGAAAGGGGGGAAAAGAGACAGAGTAGAAATTTTCCAGAGTAGAAATCCATTTTGATTTAGGTGAAATGTACTACAATCTGTAGTTTGAAAACATAGCTGTTTAGTCTGACTGCCTGTTGATGTAAAAAGCCTAGGCTCAGAGAAACTGCTTCAGTGAAGGACAGAGATAAAGGGGTGGCAGGGGACACAGAGACAGAGGAACTGCTGTGAGAACAGGCCAACCTGACCTGGGAATTCTTTCTGATAAAGATTAACTAGCGGTAAATGTCACGCCAAATTTGTAAAAATGAATATGTATGAACCTATCATAAAATTAGATGCATATCTATTTGAGAGGTTGATAAAAAAGGATCTGGAGTTCCCAGAGGGACGCATGTCTTTTAAGGAGAGGAATCTCCACATGCATCCAGCACAGTAATAAACATACACACTTTACAACTTTCACAAAGTCATGGAGTTGCGTTTATCTCCGCAAAACAGGCCCCAGTGTCAGCTGGCTCACAGAGACCCTCCTGCACAGCAGGAGATTCCCGCTGTGCTCAAAGTTTGCCTCTGAAGACTGAGAGATGAGCTTGTAAGAAATGCCGGAAATTATCAGGGAGAGGGCTTTAAGTCCGTTTTTGTCACTAGGTAAAAATCTCCAGTGGGAAGAGGGCCTCTCCAGTACACCGGGTGTCCCGTGATGACTTAGTTCATCTAAGAGTAAAGATCACCCATTAAATGCAGTTTTATTTTTCATTCAGCAAGTGTAAAAGTGTTCCAAATTTTTGAAAATTCTAAAACTATTTTGAAAAATCCTAAACTACAATGGGAAAAGGGAAGAAATATTTGGAGATATTTTTGTATAAAAAAATGTTTCTAAATATTTCTAAAATCTTCTGCTGTGTATAAATGTAAAACAAAGACAAAATGAGGTTGCTTTGTCTCAGGAGCCCCGTGCTCAGCTGCTGCCAGCCCAGCCCTGGCTGTGCCCAGACAAGCAGCTCCGCCAAAGCTGGTGGCAGCACAGACACACCTGAGCTGAACCCCAAAGATGTTGCCAGGCTCAGGCCCATCGCATGGCCCGCCTACACGCGGTGTTAGCGTTGTAGTCGGCCATCTGCCTTAACATCTACTCCCTCTCCCTCTCCCGCGGAACCTGCGCCTCGCCTCATGAATGCCAGGTAAAGTTCCTGCGTGCCCTGCCTGATCTCATGTTCTTCCACTTGGGATGTGGTTGTAGCTAGCTTGTAAAAAGCGCATTCCACAGCCTACCCTGTTTCAACCAGCTGTATAGCAAACAACGCCTTAGCCTGAGCTGCCCCGCTTGCCCACTGGCCGGTGCCCACTAGAGGGTCTTCCGGGATCACCAAGCCCTCGGTGTCTTGAGATGTGGAGGGATTCCCCCAAAGTATTGGGAGAACCTCCACAATCTCCCTCCTCCATTTTCCCACCCAGACCCTGAATTCCATCGGGCCTAAAAGGCTGGAGTAGAGAGCCCTCAGGTCCGCGGGCACCAGATCTCCCTGTTCAAGAACCGGCCGAAGGAGCCCCTGGAAATATTCAGATTCCCGGGAGTACTCCCTCTGGGCCTTGCACAGCTCCTTGATCCTGGCCTGGGTGATAGGCACCCATTGGGCCTGAGCACTCCCCTCCCCGCTGAGGCGGTATGTAACCGGGGCAGCTTCCAATAAAGGCACCTGCCCCGGCTTCCGGTCATCCACTCCCCTCCTCCCCAGAACACGAAGCGTGGGAACCGGAAGGGGGAGCGTGGGAACCGGAATTGGAGGAGGTTGAGGCAGGGCTTGGTGTCTGGGTCGGGCACCAGCAGGGGCGTGGTGACTCATTTTCTCCGCCTCCAAGGTGGAGTTAGGAGGTGGTGTGGAATAAGGAGGTGGGACATGGGAGGAGTCAAAGGAGGGTGGAACTGTGGGTGGGGTGAGGGGTGGAACTGAGGGAGGAACCGAGGGTGGAGCTATGGGAAAAGAGGGTGGGTCAGGGAAAAGGAAGGGGTTGGGTTTAGGGAGAAAGGGATTCGGGGTAGAAGAAGGGGCAAAGGCGGGAAAGACCATGCGGTCTCCACCATTTTGGGCTCCTTGGGAGCCGTCTTGGGGAACTTCAGTAAACCTTACAAATTTGGGGGTCACAACTGGGGACTTAGGGAGAGGAGGAACAGGGGGATCGGGAAGAGAGCTCCGAAGAGCTTGGCCAGGGCTCTTCAGAAGGGGAGGCCGAGCCGGTTTCGAGGGAGCAGGGGCAGGGTGGACCCCCTGCTTCTTACTGGCCTTGAGGATCCCTTGAGAGGGCTCCTGCCGCAGGGAAGAGGGAGACGAATGGGGAGTAGGAACATATGAACCGGGAGAACTGGGGAGGGGAGCAAACTAAAACGAGATTGGCTTTTCCTCAAATTCCCGGGTGGGTGCAGTGTGGTTAGCACTTTACCCGCCCAATACGCCACAGTAGATAAATGAGTCTCCCCGGAATTAACTTCACGATCTAATTTTGCCACAACGGCTGCCCAAAACTGTGGCTCCTTTACAAGTTCCAGGGTGACCTCAGGAAAATGAGAAAAAGTCCACTTAGCAACGCTGTCGGCCCCTGCCCCCCCCACTGTCCTCAAGTCTGAGGGTTCACTGAGGGGAAAGAAAGGAATTTAGGTGGTAGGACCTGGCCTCGAGTCTGGGGAAGCAGACCCCACAGGAAAGGGAAAACAAAAAATGATAGGGGTGAGGACTGTCCCCAGAAGAACACCTCGCACCAAGAGGCCCCCCCCGGACAGAGAGAAGGCAGAGCTTCCCCGCGCCCGCCAGCACGAATTCCAAAAGACAGCAAAACCCGCCGCAGAGAGAGACAATGCAGCTGCGTATACTGCTTTTAAAATTCCCGGGCAGCAGCAGCAGGGGGCCGGGACACGCCCTGCCGAGCCGAGTCAGACACAAAGGCTCCCCCGCCGTGGAATGCAGCCCCCCCGCAGAGCCGAGAGCCGCGCCATGTGGCAGGCACCGGGGCCCCCCGCGCCACACGGCAAAAAGCGGCGGAGGGTTGGGGGGAGCGGCCCCGGCGCGGCGAACCGCGCGGAAAAACCGCCCCGCGCTGAATAAACTGCGGCAGCCGCCCGACGCCGCGCCGAGAGCTCGGAGCTGGGCCCGGCGCGGGAAGCAGGGACGCCGCACGTGCGAAAAAGCGGCGGGGGGCGGGGGGGAGAGTAGACCCGCCGCGGCGAGCCGCACGGAAAAACCGCCCCGCGCTGAAAAAAACCCGCAGGAACCACTTGGCGCCGCGCCGAGAGCCCCGCTACTCGCCCTGGCGCCGCCGTGCGGGGACAACGCGCGCGCGAAAAGCAGCAGAGGGCTCCGCCGCGCAGCGCGGCGGGCGGCGCCTGCCGGGGCTTCCCGCGGCACGCGAAAAACGGCAGACCGCGGCCCCCAGCGCCACGAGCTCTCCCCCAGCCCCGCGCCGAGAGAGAGAGAATTTATCCCGGCCACGAGCAGCGCCCGGGAACCAGTCCCCAAGGGAAGAAGGATCGGGAGCGCTCCCCAGAGCAGGGAGGGCTCCCAGGGAAAATTAAAAAAGCAGGGGGGTAACCACCGATTCCGGGGCTCACCTAACCCAGCAGCGGTGCAAATGAAAAGTTCAGGCGGATGGTTTCTGGTCTCGAAGCCCTCCTCAGGTGCAGGGAGTTGCAGCTTCGAATCTCCTGGGAGCGCCACCCCTAGAACAGGGTCTGCTGCCACCGGAGGTAGTCTGACAGCCAGAGGAATTTATAATCCGTTCGTGGGGTCCGGCAGTCCCAACAGCTAAGCGTCCGGGCGTAGCCCAGGCCCCCCGTTGGGTGCCACACTGCAGCGACGTATATTAAGCCTTCTAGAGCAGAGAAGGTCAGAGTCCGGCTAGCTGAGGTTAAGGCCGACACCTCGCTGCATAACCTGCAAGCACCCCTCAGCGTCGTAAGGCCTCAGGCTGTGCTGGTTGCACACTGCATCGCTGCTAAACGACGAGAAGGAAGGAGCTGGACAGTTGGCGGTGGGGGGGCTAAACTTGGTTTACTGGAAAGCCCACGATGTCCCAGTGAATGACCAAGAACAAAGGATGCTTAGGGGTTATAAAGGGAAGGAGTGGACACGGGAGGGGTTTACAGAAGACCAGTGGGGGGAGAAGAGGAGATGAACTTGACACAAATGACATAGTGCAGAGCCCAAAAGGGACCACATATGGGAGGGGTCCTGGGACCACAGCCGACCACAACCCCCAAAGAGGAGAAGCTTCTGGAATGCTAGGCAGAGTCGGGGGGTGATTGACTTGGCCCAGGGAGGAGAAAAAGCATATATATATAAGGGAAAAAGGGGAGGAAGAATTATATAACCTAACAGATTGACAATATAACTGACAGGGCTGTGGCGGGACAACTGAGGAGGGCAGAACCATTTTACACAACATGGGGGGGAGCAGATACATAAAATGGGGGAGGAATTAAATGAACATAATAAACACACTACAACACACCGGGTGTCCTGTGTAGACTTAGTTCATCTAAGAGTAATGATCACCAATTAAATGAAGTTTTATTTTTTATTCGGCAAGTGTAAAAGTGTTCCAAATTTTTCAAAATTCTAAAACTACTTTGAAAA
This sequence comes from Melozone crissalis, assembly GCF_028551555.1. NCBI lineage: Eukaryota > Metazoa > Chordata > Aves > Passeriformes > Passerellidae > Melozone > Melozone crissalis. The sequence goes on along the minus strand of NW_026535807.1, from coordinate 20,436,431 downwards.
TTCCCAAACTACAATGGGAAAACGGAAGAAATATTGGGGGATATTTTGAAACAAAAAAAGTTTTGAAATCTTTCTAAAATCTTCTGCTGTGTATAAATGTAAAACAAAGAGAAAATGAGGTTGCTTTGACTCAGGAGCCCCGTGCTCAGCTGCTGCCAGCCCAGCCCTGGCTGTGCCCAGACAAGCAGCTCCGCCAGAGCTGGTGGCAGCACAGACACACCTGAGCTGAACCCCAAAGATGTTGCCAGGCTCAGGCCCGTCCCTGGCAGGAGGGCTGCACCTCCTGGCCTGGCTGGACACCAGGGGCAGGACCTTTGGGGACAGAGGCTCCTGCTCTGGGTGGTGATACCAACAAGCTGTTCCTAGCAATGAGCTGGTAATGCAGCCGTGGAAAGGAAAACGGACACGGGCACCGAGATGTGAGATGACAGGTCAAATTCTCCCTGGCTGAGTTATTTGGCCAGTCTTGTGAAGCTGCAGAGGCATGCCTGTGGAGAGAGGAGATGGCTGAGACCCCAGCTGCCAGTGGCACACAGGGAGGCTCCTGCACAGCAGGGCCCAGAGCTGGCAAGGCTCCCCAGCACGGCTGGAGCTGCTGGCACAGCTTGGCCCAGCTGCACAGCTGCCCCGCAAGGCCCCGGCGAGCAGGGCACGGCTCTGGGCAGGCTCCCTGGCCAGGAGCGGGCCCCAGAGCGCCTCTGCCTTTCAAGGGCAATCTCATCCCTGCTCTTTCTCCTCCCCACCTTGCTCTGCCTCTGCCCTGTGCCCCTGGGGCTGCTCTTGGCCAGGCAGCCTCAGTGGGAGCCAGCACTGGCTGCAGCCCAAGCGGGCGCCCCAGGAGAAGGCCCAGCAATTAGGAGCCAGTGAAAGCACTGGGCAGCAGCAGAACCCTCAGCAGAGTTAGATGGAAAACCATGGACTGGCCACAACTCCACTGCAGCTTCTCTGGGAATGTTTCCTGTCTACAACATTAGACTGTTAAAAGAAGCTGTTTGATGGACAGAAGAAGAAAACACTCACCCTCATCTCTTCCAGTAAGTCCAAATTTGGACACAGCATACGATGGAAATAACCTCCAACATAGCAGGCCTGCAATTAATCCTATTCAGCAGTCTGCTCCATTACAGGAACCCCTTCCAGGGCCATTCTGGGAATCAGGAACACGTGTGGTGGGGCCGGCTGCACCTGTGGGAGCAATGGAGAGCGTGAGCCCGTGCTGTGCTGCACTGCTGAGCTGGCAGCACGGTGGATGCGGGCAGGACGTTCTCCATTTCCCCCAGAGCATGGGCCTGCAGGCACCTTGCCACCCCTTGGCACAGGCTGTGCCACCCAACAAAGCCCAGCAGGCCAGGAGGAGAGCCCGGGGGCAGCGCAGCTGCTTGGGCAGTGGCTGCTTGGAGGGACATGGGCCAAACCCATCCCTGAGCAGCCACTGCCGCCCTGGCCCTCCCTGCCCCGTGACAGCTCCCCCAGCCCCAGGGCACAGAGTCAGGCCCTGTCAGGACCCAGTGCAGCCCCTGCCCAGTCGGGAGCCAAGGCTGGCTCTGGCCCTGGGCTCGCGGCATGGCTTCCACTCGGGGCTGCTCCTGTGCCTTGGGCCTCTGGGCACTCAGGGCCAGCTGCAGAGCAGCTGCAGCACGAGGGACGTTGGTGCACGGGTCCCCTTTCCTCGGGGCTGTGAATGAGCTCCAGAGGCCTCCAAGCCTCCAGAGGCCTCCAAGCCTCCAGAGGTGCCTCCAGCATTGGCTGCTCCTGGGCCATGCAAGGGTAGGCTCTGGTGGAAAGAGCTGCTACCACACAGCCCCTCCAAGGGCTGACCGTGGCAGAGCAATTACCTCCTGTGCCTGTGCCCATGTCTGGCATCTCCTCCTTTCCTGCAGCAGAGGCTGCCAATCGGCCTCTGCTTCCTTGTGGAAACACCTCCTTCTGTCCTGCCTTTTGCGCTATCACTTGAAAAAGGAAAAAGTTCAGCTGGATCAGATGGAACAATTCCCGATTTCTTTTAGTGGCATCTTCAGGACATCATGCCTATAAAAAATGGGGATAAGATTCAAAAAATATCTGCTTTTTTGGGCCTGGGCCAGGGCCAACCTTCCTCCAAATAGCTGCCTGGCCTGAGCAGAAGGTGTGAGGGGATTGTGCAGGTCAAGGGCACACACGTGCATGGCTCTGTCCTGGCACCTGCAGCGATGCCCCCCTGGCCGAGCTTTGGGCTCTGAGCTGGCAGCTCTCCCAGGGGAAAGGCCTTGACCTACCCTCACCACATCCCAGAGGCTCAATGCTGAATGTGGGTTGGGAAGCCAGATCACCTTCATCAACAGGTTCAGCTGCAAAGAACGGCAGGACAGAACAGCTCCTGTGGCACTGTAGGAGATCCTCAGGCTGCAGGCAAGGCTCATCCCCGGGGCACAGCCCTTGGCCCGGCCCCTTCCCTCTCTGCTCTTCTTCAAGGCTGCACAGAGCACATGGAAGGATACACTGCCATTGCATACAGAAGATGAATGGGCAGTTAAATGCTCCTTCCTCCTACTTACAGTGATCTTGTGGGATCACTCAGGGCTCCAGAAGGGAGCAGGGCAAGGTTTCCAGAACTGAGCGTCCTGTGTGGGCTGTGCCCGCAGTGCCAAGCAGCCGAGAGGGAAGCTCAAGAATCAGCCCGGCTCAGGCCCAGAGGCACAGCAATTACCTCCTTTGACTGTGCCCGGCATCGCCTCCCTTCCTGCAGCAGAGGCTGTCCATGAGCCACTGCTTCTGCTGGGAAGTGCTTCCTTCTGCCAAGCCTCTACCTCTGCTTCTGGAGAAAAGATGAGGTATAACTGGATCAGGTGGGGCTGTTCCCCACTGGCCACATGGCATCTTCAGGAGCCAATGCTTGTCAAAGACACAGTTAAAAAGCAGGAAATCCCTGTCAAATTTTTGGGTAGGCCAGGGCCCTCTGTTCTCCAAACAGCTGCCCAATCTGATTTGCCTGGCGACAGGGAAATCACAGGGGATCTCAGGCCCATGGTGCAAGTTGATCTCCCTGTCAGCTAATGCCAAATGCCTTCCTGCAGAGGCTGGGGAGGAGCTGCAGCCAGGCCAGGCTGGCAAACAGCCCTGCAGGGCGTGGAAGCAGCAGCGGGGCAGCGAGGCTGCCATGGATCCCTTCCGGCTGTGCCGGGCATGGCGTTTCCAGATGTGCAGGCAAAGCCCCCGGCTGCTGAGCCCCAGGACAAGGCTGAGGGAAATGCACCCACCACGGTGCCTCTCCAGGTCTCTCAGGATCCTGGCCCTTTGTTTGGCTGCCTCCAGAGATTTCTTGTCTTCTGTGACTTGCTTCTAGGTGTGAGAGTCTGCGCGAATTTTCCCTTATCTGCCTCACGATCGTCATTTGGGGAGCACTGAAGAGAAGACCACCCCTGTCTAGCTCTGTAGGAGTAAGTCACACGCCAAAGGCCCTGAGACCTGAGAGCACCGTGCTAAGTTGTTGTTTTCACAGGTGTTGTTTGCTATATGCTGCACTGAGCCCAAAGAAGGGGGCACTGTGCCCGTTTTGCAACAATAGCCTTGGAAGCTCTCCCACCTCTCAGCCTGGCTGGACTTCTCCTGAGTTTCGGGTGGTCTCCCACAGAAGGCCCTCACCTGTTTTACAACCACCGTGACAGACAGACTGAGATGTAAGAAGCCTCTCCATTAAGGACTGAGACATGAAATCCCTATGTGAAAAGGCCCCTCTCCTCTTTCTAAGGACTGGGACTGAAACCCCCAACCCAAGGGAGGTGTGTGGGGGCGGCAAGCTGACCAAAGCGAGATGTTTGCCTGCAGGTTGTGACCACTGGGCCACAAAAACATTGCCTCGTCCCTTCCCTCCTCCCCTCCTTCGGGTAAAAGGGCGAGTAATCATACGGTCCAGGAGTTCCATTGGAGCAGTTGCTGGATTCAGTGGCCTTTGGGCCAGAATAAAGCTCTGGATTAAAACCCTCCATCAGAACCCACTCCTTTTCTTTCCTACCGCCTTGAAGCTTCTCTGGCAGAGGGAAGCCTGAGGAGAAGACCCTCCACGGGAGGAAGCTCCATCCCGCTGGCACCGGAGTCCTGGCATGACTGGACTTGTCCCCACGCGCCCAGCTGCAACATCCAGCTGGCCAAAAGTGTCTCTGGGGTGGAACACCACAGTTGCCGCTATTTGCTTCAGCTGCAGGGGCCAGACAAGCCAAGGCATGTGCCATCAGTAGTATTGGTGTAATATATGGTATGAAAAATTCATGCTGTTAATGAATGGTATAAAATATTGTGAAACCCAAAATCGTGTCTTTGACCTCCTGGCTGGGAGCAGCTCTCTATTTAGATTCAACTATCTCCTGGACACAAGTTAAGATAACAATCAACACCTTAACATAAGAAGAGAAGCTTCCATGGCGATGATCACCGGTTTCTTGAGTCATGGGGAGCCACCTAAGAGTGATTATCACCTTGCCAGTTGCATCTATCGAGATAGTCAGCGGTGCCAAACTGATGCAGCTGAATACACGGCATCCCCGGAACTGATTGACGCCAATGGCACACCTGGACTTGGCCTTTGTCCAGCTCTACACATGGAAAGAAACAGCAATGCACGTGAAGAGATACAAAGGAAATTTGGTCATCTTTGCCTCGGGCAGAATAAACTGCATAAAACCTCGTTGCAAGAAGCAGCGTGCGTGAACGGGGGAGACTCTGACACTCGGGAGGTCAGACACAGGTTCACCCGGCGGCGATCCCGGGCTCGACGCTGTCTGTTTGGCTGTGGTGGTTTCAAGGACCAAAATTCGGTGTCACAGACAAATTAATAAACCTTTGCTTAATTTTTGACAATTTTGGCTCATGATTTGATCATTTATAACATTGGTAATTCCAAAAAAGGAAAAACAGGAGAGGAACACGGCTTCCAGTTCAGACAAGTGCCACCATTTTGCTGCCTATTCCTGGTTAAGAAATAAAGGAATGTCCTGAAGATCCCTTCATGTGGGTGCATTATTGGCTGTATCAGTACTTGTGTTCTGTAAAACAGGGAAGTTGTTACAACTTCTTGCCCCATTTATCACTGGATGAAACCCAAATACTGCATTGCTCCTTGTCTACTTGCTTCCAAGTCAAGGCAAATTTTGGTCATGATTGAGTGGGACATATTCATCTGTTCACAAGCAAATTCTTCTTTCCATTCACACAGTGGCAAGGTTGCTTTGTGGATTTGCTCTAATCGGACAGGAATTAAGGCCTACCTCTCACTAGAACAAAAGCTGATGCATTGGGAGGCAAAGTCTTGAGTAATTTGTCCTGGTGTCTGGCACTGTAGAGAGTTGTTCTGGAATTAAATGACACTTGAAGACACGTGTAGTCTACCACACTTCTGGCATACTAGAAGTGAATAAAGAGCCTTTGAAACACGATTTTATACTTTCTTCCTTCTCCTCCTCCCAGGAATTTCAATCTCTGAGGTCTAAGCTCTTCAGCTGCCGCACAAACATTGTTTTCATTCAGACAGGCATCCATGCATTGAGCCAGAAATCAGGCCTGTGGTGTGAAGCCAGAGTGCCATCAAAATTACAAATACAACTTTCTGAGATCTTTCTATTCCTATGGAAAGAGATTCAAAATTGTTCATACATGCAACATTGACTAAGAAGTGAATGACAGATTGTCAAAATAATTGCTTGGGGAACCAAAAGACATAAATAAAAATAAGTTTACATGTAGATAATAAGTAAACCATCACGCTAAGGACAAAACCAGACCTGCCAAAAGTAAAACCAGTAAGGCTGTTTCATCAGTCTCAATACAAAACAATTGCTGAAAAGTATCAGAGATACTTAAGAGCATTACTATATACAGGAAATTCCAGGTATTGAGAAAAATGAAGACAACTAAAGTGTGCAATTCACAGAGGTAACCTATAATTTATTGGTGGGTTTGTTGCAAAATTTCAGAGAGCAGACTGGAAAGGCATAGGGGCTGGTCAGGCCATGTGTGGGCATTTAGAGCAGTGTGAGGGATGTTTCTGGGACCAACTGCAGGGAAGAAGAGCAGCAGACAATTACTGGGGCAATCTCTTTGCTGGCTGTGGAGTTTGTGTCAGTCAGTTCCCTGGGGCTGGGGGAGCTGTCACGGGGCAGGGAGGGCCAGGGCGGCAGTGGCTGCTCAGGGATGGCTTTGGCCCGTGTCCCTCCAAGCAGCCACTGCCCAAGCAGCTGCGCTGGCCCCGGGCTCTCCTCCCGGCCTGCTGGGCTTTGTTGGGTGGCACAGCCTGTGCCAAGGGGCGGCAAGGTGCCTGCAGGCCCCAGCTCTGGGGGAAATGGAGAATGTCCTGCCCGCATCCACCGTGCTGCCAGCTCAGCAGTGCAGCACAGCACGGGCTGACGCTCCCCATTGCTCCCACAGGTGCAGCCGGCCCCACCACACGTGTTCCTGATTCCCAGAAGAGGTGTGAAAAATGGCAATCCCTTGCTTGTAAAGTTTTAAAATTTTATTAATAATCAAATGGTTATGAAAATAGCAATATCATTAGAGTGATTAGAATTTTGGACAATTTGGATTAGGACAATAGGAGACAATAGAAACAAAGAGTTACGGACATCTGGGTACCTATTTTCTGGGCAACAGAACTCCAGAAAGGAACACATGTTACCGGAGGATAAACCCTTAAAATCAATAAGCTGTTGCATGTTCATACATCTCATACATGATGCATAAATTCCATTCAAACACAGGATTTTTTCTGGTCCTCATCAACTTCTCCCTCTTAATCCTAACCGGCTTCCTGAGGGCTGAACGACGCAGGAGGAAGTTAGTTTCTTCTGAGAGAAGAGCAATAAATTCTTTTTCTCTGAAAAATTTCAGTGTTCTATGGCTGCTACCTCGCTATGAGCCCTTGCTTTCAAACAAGTATCTTACATAGTGTCGTTTATATTTTAATATTCTGATATAACCTAAAATTATATTTATAGGACTACTTAAGAAAATTAATACAACATTAGTTCTAAGATAACACATATAATATTCATTTTAATATTTGCAAAAAGCCAATCATAAAACAACCATGTTTCACAGGCGTTTGGAAGTGGGAACACTCCTGTTTACTTGTGATAAGGGCAAGTTTGAGCTTCTGTTGATGCCAGGAAAGGATTTGGAAGTGCTCAACAGAGCCCTGACTGAGAGCTTCCCTGTTGCGGTGCATGTTTTTGATTGTAATTCGGTCCTAGTAGTCACTTTTATAACACCCCCTATTTGGTATTGTTATATCATATTTTATTGCCAATGGGTCGCTCCTTTCCCCCCGTGTTGTTGGCTTTGCCCTAGTTGTCCATCTCCCCAAAGACCTGCCCTTTTGTTCCCTGTTCCTCCTCCCATTCAATGTCAATCCCTCCCCAAGCCTGCCCCTTTCTTCAGGATCTTCCCTATCAATTTGGTATCCTTTGAAACCCTATTGGTTTGTTTAAGTTGTCCTCCTCCCCTGTAATCCCCTATTGGTTTAAACAATGTATTCCCTGCCTTGTGTTCCACCCTCAGATTCTCCCAATTGGCTAAAGACTGTATCCTCCCCAGGGACCTCCCCATTTTGGAAATCGGTGTATGGCAGTAATTCAGTGTCTTTCTGTCGCCGAGTCGGCAGGGAACAAACATAGAGAAGAGCTCTCCCTGTTCCTTGTCCCTACCCCAGCGCAGTCCACCTGTGCTGTAAAGCAGCTGTGCCCTACAGCCAAACCCCAGAGTTGACAGTTTTCTGGGGGCGGCCCACTCTGGGGGTTGGTGTTGGCAGCTAGTCGGGCTGAAGAAATCGGGCACTGCAGCACTTCCCAAATGAGCTCTTCTCTTGCAATAAAGAGATGGAGCTGGCAGCCCAGTGTCCGGGTGGCAGCAGCAGCAAAGCCCACCGGGCAGCAGCACAGGCTGGGCTCCATGGCCAGGAGCAGCCGTGGATGCCCACGGTGTGGGCAGGCAGGAGCCAGGCAGGGGCTGCTGTGACCAGCGGCGGGGCCCCCAGAGCAGGGGGAGCCCATGCTGAGCGTCCCTGGGCTGAGGGCACATTTCCTTCCCTGGCATCAGCTGGGCCTGGGCCTCCTCCAGTGGCATGCCCAGGGAAAGAGGGAAGCCATGGGGAGGTGCTTGCCTTGAGAACAATGGAAAGAGGCTGGACTCTGAAGGAAGTCCTTCATAGCCTGAGGGATGAGCTCATAGACCGATAGACACTGGGCCTGTGGCAGCTGCGGAGCTCTTATGAGCAGAGGGGGGATTTGCCCCCCAGGCCTCATCTGTTCCCCCAGGGACACATGGTGAACACACACACACAGAAGATGGCTCAGCACTGGTGCTGCTCCCTGAGTGTTATGTTTGGGTCCCTCTAAAGGCATGCAGGGGGTTTGGGTCACCTCTGTGCTGTGCAGGGGACTGGGGACACCAAGGAAATTTTGCAGGGAATTTAATGTATGTCCAAAGGTGTGCAGGGGCATCTGTAAATTGAGCAGATCTCGGAGGTCTTTTTTTAAGGACACAGGGGGATTTTAGGGTGGCTGAGGACACCCATAAGATGTGCACGGGGTTTGGGTGTACCCTAAAGTGTGCAGCTACCCTGAAGGCCTGTGTTGCATTATTTTTGTCAGCTTTGGCATCAAGTTCTTCACTTTTTAAATACGGGCCAAAGGACAGAACAATGCAGAGTAGGGAGTTGGTGTCAGCATGGCAGGGCTGCTGCTGCCTGCAGTAGTGGGAATCATGAGTTGAATTTTGGACTTGACATTGCTATTATATGTAGAACCACAAAAAGTCTCACCTGTGCAATATCGTGTACCTCAGTTGTGAAATAATCCGAGCTTGCAAATAGGTACTGGGCGGGACATCCTCTCCTTGCTGGAAGGGCACCGTTGGAGATCAACTCCAACTAAATCCTGCCCCAGCCATGAGGTCACAGCAGGCTCTGAGGTCACAGAGGTGCCAGAGCCCCGTGGTTGCACAGCAGCACAAGGAGCGAGCAGTCAGTGCTTGAGCACAACTGTTGCGGCAGCAGCAGCGGCGGTGGCAGCAGTGGTGCTGACATTGGGACAGCGGTGTCAGGACAGCAGTGGCAGCAAGAGCTGCGGGACTGGCAGAGGGCAAGGCAGCATGGCCCTTGCTCTGCGCGTCTTCCTCCTGCTCCTCCTGGCCGTGGCCCTGCCTGCCAGGGCTGCCCAGGCTGCTCCGCTGCAAGCGCGGGGAGCAGGTGAGCCGGCAGCCTGGCTCCCCTTTCCCGGGACAGCGCTCCCTGCTCCCCGGGAAGCGCTGGGGATGGTTTTCCCCAGGCCTTTAGGGAGGGTTTCCTCTGGGGGAGGGAGAGAGCCCCCAGGGCCCTGGGCTGCCCCAGTTTCCCCTCCCGGGATGTGTCACAGGGCCTGCAAAGAGGGTGGAGAGTGACCAGGAGCCAGCCCAGAGCTCCCCAGGCCCCTGTGCAGCTTTGGCCTTGTCCATTGACATCTGGCCCCCACAGCCTTACCCGACGCCCTTGCAGTGCCCAGTTCCCTGAGGCAGAGGGGGATCCCAGCACACCATGGTAATGGGTCTGTTTGTGCTCCATTCTAGATTGGGATGGCGTCATAGATTATCTGGATGCCCTATCGGATGATGGCTTGAAACCCCTGGAGAATGCTGGTGATAAGTTCTCTCTTTGCCTTTCCTGACAAAATTATCCGTGTCCATGTGCGAAGAGGTCACTCATGAACCCTTTAGGTTAACATCGTTTCAGGGTTGAAAGAATCTAGTAACCTTCCCCTCTCCCTTCTGGAGCCTGAGCGATCCCACTCTAGAGGCCCTGGGGGGCATCCCCTAAGTTACACCCCATTGGCTCCCTCCACTGTTCTTATGTTCCTGAGCCATTGCCTCCCATTTCCTTGATTGGCCCTTTGTAGTGTCCTGAGACCACCGTCAGGCCTCGGGCCCCCAGAGAGAGAAAGCTGGACCCACTGTGTGTTTGTTTCTGGGAACTGAATATTTCACCACCCGGCTGAATTAAACATCTGTGGATATTTTGCAAAGGCCCATTTTGCTTCTTTACCTTGCACTTTACTAGCAGCAATGTAGGCCGCAAAATCCCCCAGGATCGCTGTCATTGAGAAAAAGGATCATTTATCTGTCCATCCTCCTCCCATGTGCAATGCCAGTGTGTCCTTCCATGTGCTCTGTGCAGCCCTGGAGAAGAGCAGAGAGGGAAGGGGACGGGCCCAGGGCTGTGCTCCGGGGCTGAGCCTTTCTCAGCTCCTTTGGCAGTACCAGGGAGCCTGAGCTGCTCCTGCTGCCACTGCCAGGCCCTGGCCCTGCCTGGGGCTGGGTTTGGAGCTGCAGCAGCTCCAGGGAGTCCTTTCTGCCCCAACTTCCCCGCAAGGGGCTCCTTCCATCCCAGTGTGAGGCCACTGCAGGCACGAGGTGCCCCTGGCCCTGCTCCTGAGGGGAAGGCAGAGCTGAGGGAGTGCCTTGGAGGGCACCAATCACCCAGGTGCCCTCACTGCCACTCCGGCAGGAAGTAGAAATGGAACAACTTTCTCTTAAGGTCCTCCTAGTTCGATGAACCAAGGTAGAGGAGACAAGAAATCCCTGGAGGCAGCCAAACTTCTGGACAAGATGCTGAGTGACCTGGAGAGGCGCCGTGGTGGGTGCATTTCCCTCAGCCTTGTCCTGGGGCTCAGCAGCCGGGGGCTTTGGCTGCACATCTGGACACGCCATGCCCGGCACAGCAGGAAGGGATCCATGGCAGCCTCGCTGCCCCGCTGCTGCTTCCACGCCCTGCAGGGCTGTTTGCCAGCCTGGCCTGGCTGCAGCTTCTCCCCAGCCTCTGCACGAAGGCATTTGGCATCTGCTGACAGGCAGACCAAACTGCACCATGGGTCATAGGTGCCCTGAGATCCCCTGCAATTGCCTGGACCATGGGGAGATCAGGAATGACAGCAGTTTTAAGAAGGTTTTACCCTGGCCGATGTCAAAAGTTTTTACGATTTCTTGCTCATTATCCATCAGTTTGACCAGTAATGCCTCCTGAAGATGCCACCTCCCAGAAAGGGGAACATACCCACCCAATTTAGCTGTCTCTTTTTCTTTCTCCAGAGATGAACCGAAAGGCTGTGCTGAAAACAGCACTTCCTGGAGGAAGCAGGGGCTCATTGGCAGCCTCTGCTGCAGGAAGGGAGGTGATGCCCAGCACAGTCACAGGAGGTAATTGCTGTGCCTCTGGGCCTGAGCCCTGCTGAGGCTTGAGCTGCCATCTTGGCTGTGCGTCAGTGCCTGCCCTCCAGGGATGTCAGACAGGCCCTGCAAAGAGGGTGGAGAGTGACCAGGAGCCAGCCCAGAGCTCCCCAGGCCCTTGTGCAGCTTTGGCCTTGTCCATTCACATCTGGCTCCCACAGCTATACCCGATCCCCTTGCAGTGCACAGTTCCCATAGGCAGAGGGGGATGCCAGCACAGCATGGAAACGGGTCTGGTCTGTGCTCCCTTCCAGATGAGAGTGGTGCCATTGCTTTGCTAGCAGCTGGGATGGAAGATGGTTTGGAACCCATGGGAGCTTCTGCAGGTATGTTCTCAGAGAATAATCACTGGCAACCTGGCAGGAACTGTGTGACAGAAGCTTCTGTGGCTCTTGAGTTACAGGTGTGTCTGCAGGGAGGATCCTCCCAGGTCCTTTGGTGGATGTTGCACACAAGCCCAGCTCCCATCGCAGGGGTGAGTAGTGTGTCCCTGCTGACCCCACAGGGTGAGCCGTGCATCTGTGGGATCTATTCCTGGTGAAATGGAAATACTTTCTCTCAAGGTCCTCTGAGAGGGAAGAAAAAACCTACAAAACAGAATGTGCCCGTGGAGGAATCCAAACAACTGGACCAAACCCTGATTGACCTGGAGAGGCACCGTGGTGGGTGCATTTCCCTCAGCCTTGTCCTGGGGCTCAGCAGCCGGGGGCCTTGGCTGCACATCTGGACACGCCGTGCCCAGCACAGCGGGAAGGGATCCATGGCAGCCTCGCTGCCCCGCTGCTGCTTCCACGCCCTGCAGGGCTGTTTGCCAGCCTGGCCTGGCTGCAGCTTCTCCCCAGCCTCTGCAGAAAGGCATTTGGCATCAACTGACAGAGAGTCCAAACTGCACCATGGGCCTGGGTTTTCCCATTCTCTGGGCAGATCCGGAGGGGCAGTTTTTGGAGGAGGAAGGGCCCTGTGGCAGCCCCAAGAGCCTTGGCCTTTCCCTGATCTTTATCCATGTCTTTCACAAGTGGTACCTCCTGAAGATGCCACTTCCCCATGGGCAATGGCTCCACCTGATCCGGCTGTCCCTTTTCCTTTCTCCAGAGATGGACCAAAAGTCTTTCCGGAAGGCAGCACATCCTGGAGGACGCAATGTACCCATGCTAGCCACTGATACAGAAAGTGAGGAGATGCCAGACAGTGCCACAGAAGGTGATTGCTGTGCCAGGCTCAGCCAGTCTGAGCAGTCCTGCTGGGGTCCCTCCGTGTGAGACATGTCCTGAAACCTGGGAGAGACTGCATGGGGTGCCCATGGTGGGGAAAGGGCAGAGGGGGAGGGCAAGGCTCCATTGTGTTTTTAGACGGCCTGACTCTGTGCCCTGGGGCTGGGGGAGCTGTCACGGGGCAGGGAGGGCCAGGGTTGGCAGTGGCTGCTCAGGGATGGCTTTGGCCCGTGTCCCTCCAAGCAGCCACTGCCCAAGCAGCTGGGCTGGCCCCAGGCTCTCCTCCCGGCCTGCTGGGCTTTGTTGGGTGGCACAGCCTGTGCCAAGGGGCGGCAAGGTGCCCGCAGGCCCCAGCTCTGGGGCAAACGGAGAACGTCCTGCCCGCATCCACCGTGCTGCCAGCTCAGCAGCGCAGCACAGCACGGGCTCACACTCCCCATTGCTCCCACAGACGTCACTGAAGCAGGAATATATGGCCCGGATCCAGTGCGCCTCCCAAGAATTGTCTGCCCCCAGGATGTGCGCAGGAAGTGCATGATAGGCACAGTGGTGATAGTGTTCACTGTGCCACTTGTGCTGCTAGGCTGCTATCTTGGCATTCGCAAGCTGTATGAGATCAGACGGTCAGTTGCTGATTTTTCTCCACAGTTTTCTTATAACTCTGCTCCACAGCATTGCTGGCCTGACTCGTAGTCGTGCTGCTGTTGAGTTGTGGCCAGTCCATGGTTGTCCAAAGAACTCTGCTGAGCGTTCTGCTGCTGCCCTGAGCTTTCCTTGGCCTCCTAATTGCTGGGCCTTGTCCTGGGGGGCCCGCTGGGGCTGCAGCCAGTGCTGGCTCCCACTGAGGCTGCCTGGCCAAGAGCAGCCCCAGGGGCACAGGGCAGAGGCACAGCAAGTTCTCAGCAGTTTTTGGGCAGCACAGTTCAGGACAGGACAGTGCTTATTTACTGCCTCATGAAAAGTTTCATGGCAACAGTGGTGTTGCAGGACAAGCAAATTTTCTCCAGTTCTGTGTTAAAACGCGGTTTTCTTTATGAAATTCATTCACTGTTTTAAAACTTAGTTTAAAATGTAACTCTTTTCCAGTGCTTTATACCGTTATTTGGTATAATGAATGATGGCCTAATTATCCCATTCCTGAATTAGAAGACTGTAAGTACTATAAAATGGAATCATTTTTCTCCTCTTATGTCTTTCACAGACTTATGAATCTTTTGTTGGTTTGATGTGACCAACAGAAGAGTTTTTCTCTGCTTTTAATTCAAACAAGCAGCACAGCTGGAACCTGTTGAGAAGAGTCTCTTCACTTCATAGCTAAAGCAAACTGCCAGGGTTCTTTATGGTACAATTTAAAATCTATATTTTATGTATAGACTCCTGTCAATTGACTGATAGGAATGAGGGATTTGGACTCTTTGGGATGTACTGACCAGCTGTGCATTGGCTCTGCAAATCTCAGTCTGTAATAATCAATCTTTTTCAGAAGACAATGTTAAGTTTCTTCCTGGCACTCCCTCTTGCATTTGTACTCAAAACCACTTCTTGAAAGAAATTTACAACGGCTCTTTATGGTCCCTTAGTTGACTTTTCTCTGTTTCACTATAGATGCAGATGAAAATCGGGAGGATTCCATTAAAAGTGCTGCAAAGCAGCTCCTGGAGAAGAGGGCATACATCTGCTCCCACCCTCTGGACAGGACCTTCTGATCCCTCCCTGACAGCAGGCACTCATGAATGTCAGTCAGGGAGGGATTTGCTGCAGTTTCCATATTTAACAGCTTAAAATGATCTCTTATTTACTGTCTCTACTAAATGTAATTGTACAAAATAAAACTTCTTTCTAAACACTACTTCATAGGATAGGGATAAATAAAGAGATTTCATTTAAAGCTGAAATTATTTTGTCAGATAGATAGATGGGTAGATATATAGGAAGATAGGTAGATACTTAGATCGCTAGACAGCTAGATAACTAAGATAGACATAGATAGATAGATAGATAGATAGATAGACAGACAGATAGATCGATAGATAGACAGATAGATGGATGGATTGATATATTTACATGTCTGTTCCTCTTGTAGCTGGATAAAGAGAGGGAGGGGAGGTTTGGATGGGGAGATGTTTCTTCCCAGATAAAGGATTGTGTGGTTTCTCAGTATCTTTTCACTAAAGTGAGCTCCTCATTCCCTGAGCAAGTCTGAAAGACTTGGACAATCACAACAGTTCTGTTTTGGAGGCCCCTCCAGCTCTCTTGTCCAGCAGCACCACCAGGACACTGAGTCCCCAGTGTCCAGGGAGCTTCTGCTGTCACCCTGAGGGACACCACTGGTCACTGACGTCCATCGGGCCTCTGAGCCATTGACCACAACCCCCTGGATGTGACCAGCCAGGCAATTGCTCATTCTCCAAACTGTGCCTCCATCAGATCCATAGCTCACCAAAAGAGGGACAAGGATGCTGGGCAGGGCTGATGTGTCCAGGGCATGGCAGAAGTCCAGAGTGGTGGCATCTCGAGCTCTTCCCTTGTGCCCTGGGGTGTAACTTCGCAGCTGACAATATCTGAGGTCAAAACACTGATTTTTAAGGAAGAGAGGGAAGAAAGGGAGTGACACAACTTTTTACCAAGGGGAAGGAGTGCTGGGCAAGGGCTATCCTATATAAATCAACAAGGGGAAGGAGACAATCTTGCTTTGAGGAAGGGATGAACGACAGGGTATACACGCCACAACAAAAGGCTGTCCTATCTTTGATAGAAAGAGGCATTGACATATACTTGTCAGGTAAACAACTCAGGACTGAACCACCAGAGAAACCAAGTGGGATACGTGGAATGAAACATGACAAATATATAACAAGGAATATTTAAAACTTACTACAGAAGAACAAACTGTAAAATAACAGACTACCACACTGGGGTGTTGCGGTGTGTCTCTACTGTGTTTATAACTGCAATTCAGTTTCAATGGTCAGTTCTAAAATCCCCCCCCCTCCCCGTCTCTTGTATTGTTACAGCATATTTTATCTTTAATGGATTGTTCCTTTGCACCTCTCTTGTTGGTTTTGCCCTGGTTTTCCATCTTCCCAAAGACCTGCCCTTTGTTCCTTAATGTTCCCTGTTCCTTCTACTAGGAGGAGCAATGTCAATCCCTCCTCATACCTGCCCCTTTCTCCAGAAACTTCCCTGACATTTTTGTATCCCTTGAGGTCTCATTGGTTTGTTTACCCTCTTCCCCTCCCCTGTAATTCCCAATTGGTTTAAACACTGTATTCCCTGCCTTATTCTTCTCCCCAGGTTTCTCCCACTTGGTTAAAGTTTTGTACTCTCCCCTTGAACCTCCCCTTGTTGAAAAACCCCTTCTAGAGCCTGGACTGGTGTCTTTCTGTGCCTGACCTTCCTGGGCATAAACACCTTTGGGAGTCATACAGAAGACCTCTCCTTGTTCCTTGTCCCTGCCCTTGAAGCATTCCCCCTGTGCCATACAGCAGTTGTGCCCTACAGCCGCACCCCACATTTTGTGGCTTTTTGGGGCCAGCCCCCTCCTGGTGACAGTGCTCGGAGTAGCCCATGCTGAAGAACTCTGGCACCGCATCACTGAGGCAGCCACTCCATCCTGGAAGGGCTCTGCTTGGTCAGGCAGCACAGACCCACCCTGTGCTCCTCAAGGTTTCCTTTGACATATCCAAGCATTGAAGCGGTTGGGTGGTTTTCCCCCCTGTTTTATTGACTGTGTCCTTTGAGAACCACAAGAGGAAGCAGTGCCTTAAATTGCACATGAAGAGCAAATGGTGAAGTAAAGGCTTCACCTTTCCTATGAAGCCACAGGACTGTGTTAGCCATGGCCCACCCAAGGTGCCAAATTTCCAGCTGGGAAGCTGCTGACAGGAGGGAATGTGGCACTTGTCTCCAGCCAGAGAACACTCACTCCTCAGCATGCTGGGCTGTGGCTGACAGTGCCTGAGGAGCTCAGAAATCCTTGGATGTGATCTCCTGTGCCAGTGCCCAGAACACAGAGCACTGAGCTCAACTTGGGGGGAGGCAAGTCCGGCCCTTGGACACAACTGCCAGGCAGGAGGAGCTCCCTCCCAGAGAAGGAAAATTCCAGCCATGAGCAACCTGGTATTGCTGGAAGAGAAAATCGTGTTTTGTAATTCTCGACCTCAAACAGCTTCCTTTAAATGCTTCTCATTGGCAGGGAACATTCAGTGAGGCTGCAGTGTAGGAGTGGCCAGTCCATGGCTGTCCAAAGAACTCTGCTGAGGGTTCTGCTGCTGCCCAGAACTTTCATTGGCCTCCTAATTGCTGGGCCATGTCCTTGGGGTCCTGCTGGGGCTGCAGCCAGTGCTGGCTCCCACTGAGGCTGCCTGGCCAAGAGCAGCCCCAGGGGCACAGGGCAGAGGCAAAGCCCGGTGGGGAGGAGAAAGAGCAGGGACGAGATTGCCTTTGAAAGGCAGAGGCGCTCTGGGGCCCGCTCCTGGCCAGGGAGCCTGCCCAGAGCCGTGCCCTGCTCGCCGGGGCCTTGAGGGGCAGCTGTGCAGCTGGGCTAAGCTGTGCCAGCAGCTCCAGCCGTGCTGGGGAGCCTTGCCAGCTCTGGGCCCTGCTGTGCAGGAGGCTCCCTGTGTGCCACCGGCAGCTGGGGCCTCAGCCACCTCCTCTCTCCACAGGTGCTCCTGTGCATCTTCAGAACAGAGGCCTAGCAACTCGGGCAAAGTGAACTTGGCCTGTTATGCCAGGTCTCCACTTATGCCCTTATCTGGCCTGCTGCGGCTGCAGCACCATCACGAGACCTTCCCAAATTAGTCTCCCCAAAACGAAACTCTATACCTCAGGGCCCCCTTGTCGTGTTCGCCAGCCAGGATTGAAGGTGGGCAGCTCCTGTCTGCCAGGGCCGGGCTTGGCCCACATTTTATATTTCAATAAAGAAATGGAGATGTCACAGCTCTGTCTAGGTGGTAGAATCAGCAAAGCCCACCGGGCAGCAGCACAGGCTGAGCTCCATGGCCAGGAGCAGCCGTGGATGCCCACGTTGTGGGCAGGCACGAGCCAGGCAGGGGCTGCTGTGACCAGCAGCGGGCCCCCGAGGGCGCGGGGAGCCCTTGCTGAGTGTTACTGTGTTGAGGGAAGGGTAGATATAAGTCCAATTGTGTCAGGGACCCACATCTTAAAAAGGAACCCACTAAGCTGCTGCAAAATATCCAAATATGGATAACATTGTAACCAGACCAGTGAAGAGATTTTTGCTTTTATTTCCAGCACATCAGTCTCAGAATAGAAAAAGAAGACATGACAGCTCACTGATCCACCTCAAAAATGTCTCTTCCAGGAGAGCTCACACAGCAATACATGAAATCATCTCAGTCCACATTTTCAGCCAATCACACACAGAAAACAAATAGTGATAAGCATTCTATCCAATCTTATAAAACATACGTAATGGCGTCTAAAACAAAGACTGGTTCATAAGAGACAAAGAACAGAGTTCTATTCATACTTATCTTCTAAAGATATACATTAAGTAACCTTGTTGCCATCCTAAAGCCAATTCTACAGAGGCCTATTGTTATTTGTCACATCTACTGCTTGGGAAACTTTTCTGCTTGCATGGGAAACTTTTCTGCAATGCTAACAAAACTCCAATCTAAGGCCTACATACTTTTTTTTAACCATTTCTTAAAAATCCTCTAACGTTATGGATTCCAGCATCCCTGGGCTGAGGGCACATTTCCTTCCCTGGCATCAGCTGGGCCTGGGCCTCCTCCAGTGGCATGCCCAGGGAAAGAGGGAAGCCATGGGGAGGTGCTTTCATTGAGAACAATGGAAAGAGGCTGGACTCTGAAGGAAGTCCTTCATAGCCTGAGGGATGAGCTCAGAGCCCGACAGACACTGCACCTGTGGCAGCCCTGGATCTCTTATGAGCAGAGGGGGGATTTGCCCCCCAGGCCTCATCTGTTCCCCCAGGGACACATGGTGAACACACACACACAGAAGATGGCTCAGCACTGGTGCTGCTCCCTGAGTGTTATGTTTGGGTCCCTCTAAAGGCATGCAGGGGCTTTGGGTCACCTCTGTGCTGTGCAGGGGACTGGGGACACCAAGAAATTGTGCAGGGATTTATTGTATGTCCAAAGGTGTGCAGGGGCTGAGGGACAGCTGTAAATTGAGCAGGGCTTGGGGGTCTCTTCTGGAGGCCACAGGGAGATTTTATGGTGGCTGAGGACACCCATAAGATGTGCACGGGGTTTGGGTGTCCCCTAAAGCGTGCAGGTATACTATGATGTCCCGTGTTGCATAATTTTTGTCAGCTTTGGCATCAAGTTCTTCACTTTTTAAATACGGGCTAAATGGCCGCACAGCCCAGAGCAGGGACTCGTTGTTAGCATGGCAGGGCTGCTGCTGCCTGCAATAGTGGGAATCAACAACATGAGTGGAATTTTGGATTTGGCATTGCTGTTGTATGTAGAACCATGAAAAGCCTCATTTGTCCAATGTTTTATAATTCACTTCCTGTGTAAAAAAAAATGACATTGCAAATAGGTACCAGGAGGGACATCCTCTCCTCGCTGGAAGGGTACCTCTTGAGATCCATTCTAACAAAGTCCTGCCCCAGCCTGGCTCCCCTTTCCCATGACAGCGCTCCCTGCTCCCCGGGAAGCGCTGGGGATGGTTTTCCCCAGGTCTTTAGGGGAGGGTTTCCTGTGGGGCAGGGAGAGAGCCCCCAGGGCCCTGGGCTGCCCCAGTTTCCTCTCCAGGGATGTGTCACAGGGTCTGCAAAGAGGGTGGAGAGTGACCAGGAGCCAGCCCAGAGCTCCCCAGGCCCCTGTGCAGCTTTGGCCTTGTCCATTGACATCTGGCTCCCCCAGCCTTACCTGATGCTTTTGCAGTGCCCAGTTGCCCAAGGTAGAGGATGATTCCAGCACACCATGGAAATGGGTCTATTTGTGCTGCCTTCTAGACTGGGATGGCAACATGCATTATCTGGATGACCTATCGGATGATGGCTTGAAACCTCTTAAAAAACCTGGAGGTGAGTTCTCCTGTGCCTTTCCTGGCAAAATAATCAGTTTCTATGTGAAAAGAGGTCACTTATGACCCCATTCCCTTAACAGAATCTCATGGCTGAAAGAATCTGATAACCTGGTCCTGTTTCTTTCTGGAGCCTGAGGGATCCCACTGTGGATGCACCCCCTAAATTACACCCCATGAGCTCCTTCCCCTCTTCCAATGTGCCTGAAGCACTGCCTCCCATTTCCTTGATAGGCCCTTTGTAGCGCCCTGAGACCAAGGTCAGACCCCAGGCCCCCAGAGAGAGAACGCTGGACCCACCCTGTGTGTGTGCCTGCGACCTGAATATTTCACAGGCAGCTCCATTAAACATCTGAGGATATTTTGCAAAGGCCATTTTTGCTAATAACACAGGATCGCTGTCAGTGGGAGTAAGGATCATTTACCTGTCCATCCTCCTCCCACGTTCAAGGCCAGTGTGTCCTTCTGTGTGCTCTGTGCAGCCACAGAGAAGAGCAGAGAGGGAAGGGGCCGGGCCCAGGGCTGTGCCCCGGGGCTGAGCCTTTCTCAGCTCCTTTGGCGGCCCCAGGGAGCCTGAGCTGCTCCTGCTGCCGCTGCCAAGCCCTGGCCCTGCCTGGGGCTGGGTTCAGAGCGGCAGCAGCTCAAGGGAGTCCTTTCTGCCCCAACTGCCCCGCAAGGGGCTCCTTCCATCCCAGTGTGGGGCCACTGCAGGCACGAGGTGACCCCTGGCCCTGCTCCTGAGTGGAAGGCAGAGCTGAGGGAGTGCCTTGGAGGGCAGCAATCACCCCGGTGCACGCACTGCCACTCAGGCCTGAAGGAGAATTGGAACATTTTTCTATTAAGATCATCCTAGTCTGAAGAACCAAGATACAGGAGAGAAGAAATCGCTGGAGGCAGCCAAACTTCTGGACAAGATGCTGAATGACCTGGAGAGACGCCGTGGTGGGTGCATTCCCTTAGCCTTGTCCTGGGGCTCAGCAGCCGGGGGCTTTGGCTGCACATCTGGACACGCCATGCCCGGCACAGCGGGAAGGGATCCATGGCAGCCTCTCTGCCCCGCTGCTGCTTCCACGCCCTGCGGGGCTGTTTGCCAGCCTGGCTTGGCTGCAACTTCTCCCCAGCCTCTGCAGGAAGGCATTTGGCATCAACTGACAGGCAGCCCAAACTGCACCCCTGCGATTTCCCAGTCTATGGGCAGATCCGGAGGGGCAGCTGTTTGGAGGAGGGAGGGCTCTGGGCAGCCCCAAGAGCCTTGGCCTTTCCCTGATCCTTATCTATTCCTTTAACTAGGGGTACTTCGTGACGCTGTCACCCCCCCAATCGGGAATGGCTCCACGTGATCTGGCTCTCCCTTTTCCTTTCTCCAGAGATGGACCAAAAGTCTTTCCGGAAGGCAGCACATCCTGAAGGACGCAATGTGCCGATGCCAGGCACTGACACAGGAAGTGAGGAGATGCCAGACAGTGCCACAGAAGGTGATTGCTGTGCCAGGCTCAGCCAGTCTGAGCAGTCCTGCTGGGGTCCCTCCATGTGGGACATCTCCTGAAACCTGGGAGAGACTGCACGGGGTGCCCATGGTGGGGAAAGGGCAGAGGGGGAGGGCAAGGCTCCAGTGACTCCTGAGAGGGCCTGGCTGTGTGTCCCTGGGCAGGGGGAGCTGTCACGGGGCAGGGAGGGCCAGGGCTGGCAGTGGCTGCTCAGGGATGGCTTTGGCCCGTGTCCCTCCAAGCAGCCACTGCCCAAGCAGCTGCGCTGGCCCCGGGCTCTCCTCCCGGCCTGCTGGGCTTTGTTGGGTGGCACAGCCTGTGCCAAGGGGCGGCAAGGTGCCCGCAGGCCCCAGCTCTGGGGGAAACAGAGAACGTCCTGCCCGCATCCACCGTGCTGCCAGCTCAGCAGTGCAGCACAGCACGGGCTCACACTCCCCATTGCTCCCACAGACGTTTCCACTGAAGCGGGAATATATGCCCCGGATCCAGTGCACCTCCCAAGAACTGTCTGCCCCCAGGATGTGCGCAGGAAGTGCATGATAGGCACAGTGGTGATAGTGTTCACTGCGCCACTTGTGCTGATAGGCTGCTATCTTGGCATTCGCAAGCTGGCAATCAAGATGAGACGGTCAGTTGCTAATTTTTCTCCACAGTTTTCTTATAACTCTGCTCCATAGCATTTCTGGCCTGACTCGTAGTCGTGCTGCTGTTGAGTTGTGGCCAGTCCATGGTTGTCCAAAGAACTCTGCTGAGGGTTCTGCTGCTGCCCAGTGCTTTCCTTGGCCTCCTAATTGCTGCGCCTTGTCCTGGGGGGCCCGCTGGGGCTGCAGCCAGTGCTGGCTCGCACTGAGGCTGCCTGGCAGAGCAGCCCCAGGGGCACAGGGCAGAGGCACAGCAAGTTCTCAGCACTGTTTGGGCAGTGCAGTTCACGACAGGACAGTGCTTATTTAGCAGCTCATGTAAACTTTCATGGCAAACGTGGTGTTGCAGGACAAGCAAATGTGCTCCAGTTCTGTGTTAAAATGTGGTTTTATTTATGAAATTCATTCACTGTTTCAAAACTTAGTTTAAAATATAACTCTTTTCCAGTGCTTTATACCGTTATTTGGTATAATGAATGATGGCATTATTATCCCATGGCTGAATTAGAAGACTGTAAGTACTATAAAATGGAATCATTTTTACACTCTTGAACTTTCACAGACTTATGAATCTTTCGTTGGTTTGATGTGACCAACAGAAGAGTTTTTCTCTGCTTTTAATTCAAACAAGCAGCACAGCTGGAACCTGTTGAGAAGAGTCTCTTCACTTCATAGCTAAAGCAAACTGCCAGGGTTCTTTATTCAGCGACATAAAATGTATATTTTATGTATAGACTCCTGTCAAGTGACTGATAGAAATGAGGGATTTGGACTCTGTGGGAAGTACTGACCAGCTGTGCATTGGCTCTGCAAATCTCAGTCTGTAATATTCAGTCTTTTTCAGAAGAGAATGTTAAGTTTCTTCCTGGCACTCACTCTTGCATTTGTACTCAAAAACGCTTCTTGAAAGAAATTTACAATGGCTCTTTATGGTCCCTTAGTTGACTTTTCTCTCTTACTCCAGAGATGCCGATGAAAACCGGGATGATTCAATGAAAAAAGCTTCAAAGCAGATCCTGGAGAAGAGGGCATACATCTGCTCCCACCCTCTGGACAGGACCTTCTGATCCCTCCCTGACAGCAGGCACTCATGAATGTCAGTCAGTATTTCACACAATAAAAGCACCTGTTATTTAATGACTTTAGTAAATGTAATTGTACAAAATAAAACTTCTTTCTAAACACTACTTCATAGGATCGGGATAAATAAAGTGATTTCATTTAAAGCTGAAATTATTTTGTCAGATAGATAGATGGGTAGATATATAGGAAGGAAAAAAGGTAGATACTTAGAGAGCTAGATAGCTAGATAACTAAGATAGACATAGATAGATAGATAGATAGATAGATAGATGTATATACATGTCTGTTCCTTTTGGAGCTGGATAAAGAGAGGGAGGGGAGGTTTGGATGGGGAGATGTTTCTTCCCAGATAAAGGATTGTGTGGTTTCTCAGTATCTTTTCACTTCAGTGAGCTCCTCATTCCCTGAGCAAGTCTGAAAGACTTGGGCAATCACAACAGTTCTGTTTTGGAGGCCCCTCCAGCTCTCTTGTCCAGCAGCACCACCAGGACACTGAGTCCCCAGTGTCCAGGGAGCTTCTGCTGTCACCCTGAGGGACACCACTGGTCACTGACGTCCATCGGGCCTCTGAGCCATTGACCACAACCCCCTGGATGTGACCAGCCAGGCAATTGCTCATTCTCCAAACTGTGCCTCCATCAGATCCATAGCTCACCAAAGGAGGGACAAGGATGCTGGGCAGGGCTGATGTGTCCAGGGCATGGCAGAAGTCCAGAGTGGTGGCATCTCTAGCTCTTCCCTTGTGCCCTGGGCTGTAACTTCGCGGCTGGGTCACAGGCAATATGTTCTCTGGCCAGCTCACTGCCTGAGTCCCATGGACAGTCACAAGAGAGGCTGCCCCTGGATCCCTACAGGGACCTTCCCGGCTGGCGGTGCGTACAGGGGCTCGCAACTCCCTGCAGCTGACACCTGTGGCACGGGTGACACAGCAGCAACCCAGTACGAGGGACTGAGGCGAAGGAACTGAGAGAGATCACTTGTTTGAGTTCTAAGGAAGGTTTATGTCGCCAGAGGAGTCAGGGACAAGTGACAATAACTGAGGGCAAAACACTGATTTTTAAGGAAGGGAGGGAAGAAGGGGAGTGACACAACCTTTTCCCAAGGGGAAGGCATTGGGGAAGGAGTGCAGGGCAAGGGCTATCCTATAGAAACCAACAAGGGGAAGGAGCAAACCTTGAAATCCAATCTTGCTTTGAGGAGGGGATGAACGACAGTGTACACACCAGAAGAAAAGGCTGTGCTTTGATGGACAGGGGCATTGACATATACTTGGTGAATAAACAACTCAGGACTGAACCAGCAGAGAAACCAAATGGAATACGTGGAATGAAGCATTACAAACATATAACAAGGAATATTTAAAACTTACTACAGAAGAACAAACTGTAAAATCACAGACTACCACACTGGGGTGTTGCGGTGTGTCTCTATTGTGTTTTCAATTGCAATTCAGTTTCAATGGTCAGTTCTAAAATCCCCCCCCTCATCTTTTGTATTGGTATAGCATATTTTATCCTTAATGGATTGCTCCTTTGCACCTCTCTTGTTGGTTTTGTCCTGGTTTTCCATCTTCTTAAAGACCTGCCCTTTGTTCCTGAATTTTCCCGGTTCTTTCTACTAGAAGGAGCAATGTCAATACCTCCTCACACCTGCCCCTTTCTCCAGAAACTTCCCTGTCATTTTTGTATCCCTTGAGGTCTCATTGGTTTGTTTACCCTCTTCCCCTCCCCTGTAATTCCCAATTGGTTTAAACACTGTATTCCCTGCCTTATGCTTCTCCCCAGGTTTCTCCCACTTGGTGAAAGTTTTGTACTCTCCTCTTGAACCTCCCCTTGTTGAAAAACCCCTTCTAGAGCCTGGACTGGTGTCTTTCTGTGCCTGACCTTCCTGGGCATAAACACCTTTGGGAGTCATACAGAAGACCTCTCCTTGTTCCTTGTCCCTGCCCTTGAAGCATTCCCCCTGTGCCATACAGCAGTTGTGCCCTACAGCCGCACCCCACATTGTGTGGCTTTTTGGGGGCAGCCCCATCCTGGTGACAGTGCTGGGAGCAGCCCAGGCTGAAGAACTCTGGCACCGCGTCACTGAGGCAGCCACTCCATCATGGAAGGGCTCTGGCTTGGTCAGGCAGCACAGACCCACCTTGTGCTCCTCAAGGTTTCCTTTGACATATCCAAGCATTGAAGAGTTTGGATGGTTTTTCTCCCTGTTTTATTGGCTGTGTCCTTTGAGAACCACAAGAGGAAGCAGTGCCTTAAATTGCACATGAAGAGCAAATGGTGAAGTAAAGGCTTCACCTTTCCTATGAAGCCAAAGGACTGTGTTAGCCATGGCCTCCCCAAGGTGCCAAATTTCCATCTGGGAAGCTGCTGACAGGAGGGAATGTGGCACTTGTCTCCAGCCAGAGATCACTCACTCCTCAGCATGCTGGGCTGTGGCTGACAGTGCCTGAGGAGCTCAGAAATCACTGGATGTGATCGTGATCTCCTGTGCCCAGAACACAGAGCAGTGACTCAACTTGGCGGGGGGGGGGCAAGTCCAGCCATTGGACACAACTGCCAAGCAGGATGAGCTCCCTCCCAGAGAAGGAAAATTCCAGCCATGAGCAATCTGGTATTGCTGGAAGAGAAAATCGTGTTTTGTAATTCTCGACCTCAAACAGCTTCCTTTAAATGCCTCTCATAGGAAGAGAACATTCCCTGTAAGGATGCAGTGGAGTTGTGGCCAGTCCATGGTTGTCCAAAGAACTCTGCTGAGGGTTCTGCTGCTGCCCAGTGCTTTCATTGGCCTCCTAATTGCTGGGCCTTGTCCTGGCGGGCCCGCTGGGGCTGCAGCCAGTGCTGGCTCCCACTGAGGCTGCCTGGCCAAGAGCAGCCCCAGGGGCACAGGGCAGAGGCAGAGCAAGGTGGGGAGGAGAAAGAGCAGGGACGAGATTGCCCTTGAAAGGCAGAGGCGCTCTGGGGCCCGCTCCTGGCCAGGGAGCCTGCCCAGAGCCGTGCCCTGCTCGCCGGGGCCTTGAGGGGCAGCTGTGCAGCTGGGCCAAGCTGTGCCAGCAGCTCCAGCCGTGCTGGGGAGCCTTGCCAGCTCTGGGCCCTGCTGTGCAGGAGGCTCCCTGTGTGCCACTGGCAGCTGCGGCCTCAGCCACCTCCTCTCTCCACCGGTGCTCCTGTTCATTGTCAGAAGAGGAGCCTAACAACTCAGGCAACGTTCTTCCGACCTCTTATCCCAATTCTCCACGTCTGCCCCTATCTGCTCTTCCGTAGCTGCAGCACCGTCATGAACCCTTCCGAAAGCCCACCCCTCCCAAACGAGACCCTCTTCCCCTGAGTCCCCTGGTCCTGTTCCCCGGCCAGCACTGAAGTTGGCCAGCCCCTGTCTGCCAGGGCAGGCCTTGGCCCACATTTGATGTTTTAATAAAGAAATGGTGTTGTCACAGCTCTGTCCAGGTGGTAGCATGTGCAAAGCCCACCCAGCGGAAGCACAGGCTGAGCTCCATGGCCAGGAGGAGCCGCGGATGCCCACGGTGGGGGCACCAGGAGTCCGGCAGGGGCTGGTCAGAGCAGCGGGGCCCCCAGGGCTGGGGGAGCCCATGCTGAGCGTCCCTGGGCTGAGGGCACATTGCCTTCTGGGGGATGATCTGGGCCTGAACCTCATGAGACACAATGTGATATTTTGGGGTTTGTGCTCACAGGTGAAGGGGTCCCTCATGAGGCATACAGTGATATTTTGGGGTCCCTGCTGAGGGGTGCAGGGATCCCTCATGAGACACACAGTGATATTTTTGGGTCCCTACTGAGGGGTGCAGGGATCCCTCATGAATCACAAAGGAGTATTGATGGCCACTCCTATGGTGTGCAGGGATCCCTCATGAGGTGTGCAGCGGGGTTACATTTGAGGGGGTTTTTTACTCTTCTCAGCACAGCAAAGGGTCACTTGGCCAAGATTTTGCAAAGCTGGGAGAAAGCCTCTTGCAAAGCCTTGGGCCCGGCCTGCGGGCACAGCGGGCAGGCGGAGCCCATCCCCTGGGGCCAGGCCGGGCTGCTCAGGCCGGGCCGGGCCAGGCTCGGGGCCCGGCAGGGAAGGGCCGCGGCCCTGGGCTCTGATGAGGCTGCTGAGCTCCGCCCTGGCCCTGTGCTGCAGCCCAACACATTTACAGCCAGGGCCGTGCCCTGGCCCACAGGAGGCACCCGGGGCTGCAACTGAGGCCGCACCTTCTCCCACTCAAGGGGGCTGGCTCTGTTCCCTTGGAGGCTCCAGAGCCTTGTACCTCGGCCTGATGGTGCAAAGATCCCCCCAGCATCCCTGAGCTTGCAGAAATAAAGGCTTTGTGCTCATTGTTATGTTTGCCCATTTACCCCATCATCAGAAAAACCAAACAATATTAGAGGTATTAGCAAATCTAATTGAATAGTTTAGAAAATATATAAAATTTGATACACTTGAAATATTGACAATATAATTTGATTACAAATAAGGGATCATTTGGTTCCAATAATAGTGCATAAGCAAAAGATAACCGTGGGGTACGGAGTGCAAGGTTCTTGGACCCTTGCCACCTCACCAACAAGCTTGCCAAGTGAAGATTCTCCCCTTCTATGCTATATGTCAATGCCATCTCCTCCCATTTTCGATTCATCACACTTCTACCTCCGCCCTCATCACCACCTTGACCGCGCATGCTCCACCACTCATTTTGCTGGTCACACCCCTTTTTGGGGGTCATCTTTAGATGAAGGCTGTCCTCTTCTTCGATGTCTTTTGATTCACTTTTGGGTTACGCACGTGCACTTAGCTAGCATAATGCAAACCAAAATGAACGTAATATTATATTTAAGCTTCAAAGCAAAAAATCTCTTATAGCTGGCATTTTCCTGGGACCCAACTAGATTTTCCTTTCTTTCTCTTAAGTTTTAGTACCTGATATCTCTTGCTTTTTCCTGCTTTGAACATCTGCAGGAAAGAGGGGGGTCGAACTCCTCCTCTCCCTTTCTTTCTTGGCATGACACATTTTAACTGTGTTCTTATTCCCAAATATTAATTACTGTATGAATATTGATTACTGTATAAATTTTGTCAGCATGAATCATACCTATTTACCACAAATCCCCCATTTCTGTTCTTCATCATTGATTTGTGCTTTATTAAAAAACTGTGCCCTGATATCCTTTATATTCTTCAGAATTTGGATTTTCTTCTTGTCTCATTTCAACTTCAAACTTTTCTAGCATTTCTCTCGCTGCCTCTAATTTTTCACACTCTTTTTCAAATTTGGTTAGCATTTCCTGGGTTATTTCAATCTCTCCAGGTCCTGCCCACAGTTAATTGGTTCCTTGTTCTATAAGACAGGTTGATTTAGCTCTTAGTGCCATTATAGTTCTTGGTTTTCCTTTCACAGCTGATTCTGGATCTAGACGCATTGTTGTAATCTGCATCCCTTGAATCATTGAGTAAATTAGCCTACTAAAACACGGAATCATACAAGGCAGAAACAAAAGTCCCAAAACTGAACATAACAACATGAATCCTAACTTTTTCCACCAAACACCTCCAAAGAGGTTATCTCACCAATCTGCTTTCAAGATTGAATTCTACTTTTGTACTGGCACATGGGCCACCCTTTTAATTTCCTCCGCTTGTTCGGTGGTAGCTTCTCCATAATCATCAATTTCTACGCAGCACTCAGATTCATTAAATCTGCCAGAAACGCTTCCTTCTTCTGCTAACAGATAGTCTAGGGCAATCCTGTTTTGGTACACAAACGCCCGCATTTGTGAATATTGCCTGGCCAGTAATTTTAGGGCACCGGAGGTGTGATTTGACACCACCTCCACTACTGCTTGCAGCCTTATGCATCAATTCAACAGGTAAATTGGGGTCCTATATCCCCATGGCCCATCCTGAGCCCATGTTGCTGGCTCATAATATGCTATAATTCTTTCTGTAGGCCATTTGTCCTCTCCCCATTTTTGGTTCCCTCCTGCTGTTGGAAAATTGAAATTCAAATCTCTTTTATTCCGCTGCAGGTTTTCATACAATGGAGCTCCTAACATATTGTACCTAGACCTCAGTAGAACAAAGAAGGAGGATTGTATTACTCCTAAGGTAGAGGTTCCTCCCCATTTTTGAGGTAACTCACTGTATGCTCGTTGCCCACAAATCTAATATATCCCCTATGGGGCTTTCCATTTCTTATCAGTTTTCTCTGGCTGTTCCCAATAAGACCTCAGGCTGTTGATGGATTGGTAGGGGTTAGCTCCAGGACTTCTGTACCAGCATAAATCAATTTGATCATCCCACTCACAGTTTATTTCTTTTATTGGTCCCCCATATCCATCAGGAGTTTCAGGTCGCCAAACTTTTGAACCATTATCCATATTGACTACTAATGTGGACTTAACAGGAGTACGCTGCACTATTTTATTACATTTCTTTCCTTCTCGGGTTATACAAAAGGTTACAATTACTTGATGGCTTAAAATCTATCCTTCAGGTCTCTTCAGTGTTCCAGAAATTTGAGTGTGGTTCCATTTTAAAAATTGCTCTGGAGCTAAGCTCTCACCTTTCCATGGCCCCGTTTCAGCCATTTTTAGACCCCCATTGCGGCGAGGGTGTGCCTGGCCTGGATGGTCCGTGTCCGGCTAGCAGTGGGCAGGCCGACACCCAGCTGCAATCCAAAGCAAGCACCACTCGGCGTCTGAGGGCCTCGGGCTGTGCTCGCCTGCGGACCGATCTCACCGCCAACGCGACTGGAAATAAGGAGCTGGACTCTTGATGGGGTCAAGTCAGGTTTAATGAGAAACCCAAGACGACATCCAGGGAGAGACCCCGGGGAGAGACCCCAAGGAGAGACCCCAAGGAAAAACCCCAAGGAGAGACATCGAAATGGGGGTGAAACGAGGTTATAAAGGGGGTGGGTGTACAAAGGAGGGGTTTACACTGAACCAATAAGGAAGGGTGGAGGGATGAACTTAACACAACTGACATAAAGGGGAATCCAATGAATACAAAGTAAAGGAGGGGCCCCGGGACCACAGCCAACCACAACCCCCAGAGAGAAGAAGATTCTGGAAATTTAGGAGGAGTGGCGGGTGATTGACTGGGCCCAGGGAGGAGAGAAAGTCCACATATAAGGAAATAAGGGGGAGGAGGAATTATATAACTTAACTGACAGTTTATGCCAATGGCGGGAAAACTGGGAAGGGCAGAACCATTTGCAAACATAGCGGGGAACAATACAAAATGGGGGAGCTATACAATAAACTTGTCAAACACACTGCTACACCCCATAAATCCAACATTTGGATAATCCCAATTCTGTGGCAATCTCTTGCATCAATCCCACAAACGGATTCTTTTTTGAGGCTGGCAGGTCCCAATCTTTGTAGTGCTGTTTTAGTTGCCTATACAATTCAGCCAGTTCTTTTGACTCTTTTTTCTCCTGTTCTTTCCTCTATTCCCCTTTGGTTCCTTTTCTTCTTTCCTGTTCTCTTTTAATTTTTCTCTCATTTCCCGGCCTCCTGTGCCTATACTTGGATCATCTCCATTATCCTCGCTTTCAAAACAAAAGAATCTTTCATATTGAGGGCAAATCTGATGGCCATGGGGATAAGGAGCTCATTCATTGTATTCCAAATTTTTCCTTACCCAATACATCTTTCCCTTTTTAACACAAACATCTATAAAGCTGCTGCAATTGCAGCAGGCAGAACTAACACAGATTCTATTTTGTCCCTAATCCAAACAGGGTGATTGCAATAGTCACAAATGTTGAAATTGCTGGGACTTGGGTTTTGCTCTGTTTGCTTTTTCATTGCCGATCCTTTCATTTCTTGAACTCTGTCCAGTGTGGCTTTCTGGCTTTGGCCAACCGTCCAGGGTACCATAATAAACACAGTGAAAATAATCCTCAGGAAATCTACCTTTCTACCTTTCTCAAGGCCCCTTGGGTTGCAACCAAGGGCCGAGATGCCAGTCTTCTCAATAGCAAAGGTAATATCCCGGGATCTAGTCACTGCTGGTTTTAGTTTCCTTGGTATCCATAGCCCCACAGAGTTTGCTTTTCCCCTTTTAAATGCCATTCAGGCTGGTTAAGAAAAGATCATTAAAATTAAAAGAACAGGGAAAAGGTTAGACTGAAACCCCATAAACCTATATTTTCCAAAATTTCAGGGATGTGCCAACCACAATAGGATTTTACCAATTATTTTCTGCTTCAAGGGCGGGGAGTTCATTAAGTCGCCGCCTCCAATAGGCAAACTCGCAGCACCAATATGCCCCGGAATGTGCCTATGATGTGGTATATAGACTTCTTCTCCACAACAACTATTGATTATGAGACACTGGTCTATAAGGCCATTAATTGCTCGTTCTCTTATTTGTGCTACAGCCAATATAGCAAGAACCAATTGATCAAAGTTCTCTATTAATCCAATTGTTGCTGGAAGGGTCCCGTCTCCCAGTCTCAAAGGTATCTCAAAAAATCACTAGCAATGTGTTCTATAGTTAGCCAGCTAAATACATAACCATAGCAAAACCAACAAATCAATTGTCTCTCCTTCTCTTCCCTCTTAGTTACTTTCAACCATAAGTTAAAGCAAAGTGTGCAAACAATACACATCCAGGGATGACACTTTAAACCATGTTCACCGCACTCCCAACATTTTACTTGTCTCTGAGGTCTTTTAACAACAGGTATTATCAATCTCAGTTTCTAAAATTGCAGTGAAATGCGTACCCTGGTCTGAATCAATGACCCTCACTAAACCAAACCTTGGAATTACATGTTCTAACAATATTTTAGCCACCGTTTGAGCTGTAGCCCAACCTGCTGGAAATGCTTCTCCCACAGAGTTAATTGATCTATTATAACTAACAAATACTTCCACTGACCGACTTTAGACAATTCTGTGAACTCAGCCTGGATCTTTTCAAATGGCCTGTAGGATGTTTTGTACCCTCCAGAGAGAGGCTCCTCAACATGTTCTTAGACACCCCTGGGTAATTTGTTTTCCACTTTCAAATATCTCTATACACCCATAAAATTTTAAAAAGTGATCCCAAAGGGCTCTTGTTCCCCAGTGTGTCTGTCTATGCAAGTTATCTAAGATCTGACGTGCCACTGGCTTTGGCATCGTAATCCTGCCATCAGGAAGAACCCACTTTCCCTCCTTAAATGTTGCTCCTAATTTCCTTATAGCTGCCAGTTCTGCTAGTGAAAGGGAAGGTGTCTCCTGCTGAATGTCTGTTTCTTGTAAGGTCATGATTTCCGTATCTCTTTTGCTTAAGGCTGCTCTTCTTGCTTCTTCATTGGCCAGATTATTTCCTCTGACTCTAATATCCCTCCCTCTCTGGTGCCCCTTTACATGAACCACTGCTATTCTCTTTGGGCCCTTTAAAGCTTCAAGTATCTAAATTATCAATCTCTCGTGTACTAACCCTTTTCCTTGAGTGCTTATAAGTCTCCTTTCCTTCCAAATTTTTCCAGAAGTATGTACTACACTGAAAGCATATCTGGAGTCCATATAAATAGTCCCTTCTCGCCCTTTTAGTATTAATGATGCACGGAGTAATGCATTAAGTTCACAAGCTTGTGCTGACTAGGATGGACTAAGGGGACCAGACTCCTTTACCTCAAGCTGTCCCCCACTGATTATAGCATAACCTGATTTTCTTTTCCCACTCACTACCCGAGATGATCCATCTGTAACTAACTTTTCTTCCCTTTGTAATTCTTGGTCTCCCAAATCTGGACGTATTTTTGTTTGTAATTCTGTAACCTCTATGCAATCATGTACCAGCTGTTCCCCTGGATCCCCATAAAGAAACTGAGCAGGGCTGTGTGTGGTGGATTTTATTAAGAGTTAGTTAGCTGAGAAAGGCCATACTGACATAATGCCACTGGTTAAGCTGAAAGAGGGAGGTCAGCAGTCTCTGATTCAGTGACTGCTGACAGGCAAGAATGCCGGATGGCCTTGCTGCAACATGAGGAAAGGGAGGTGAGATTAGTCCTGAATATCTGCAGAATGTAACAGAAGAATAAGCACAAGAATGTAGAAGTAGGTGTAGTTGCTGATATGTAACTAACCAATCCTGAGCTCAACTTTTGCAATATGTATGAAGCTTATTAAGAACTATATTTAACCCGCCATATTCGATCAATAAATTGGACTTGGATGAACCAACTGGTGTCTGGGTCTCCTTCCTCCGACAAATGGTGGAGAATGCGGGCAAAGGCACTCTGAACGTTCGCTTTCTTGGATTATAAATTCACCACGGTCGGGGAAGTTGGGTGAGAGTCCTTGCAGCCGGGACAGTGCCGGATTTTTAAAAGCACCCTTGAGGATCACAAAAGGTATCTCAAGTCTCTACGTGTCGCCGGAGCCTGGAGGGCTGCAACAGCGCGCGCTGATATATAGGTATGGATAGGCAAGCGACATACGATTCCTTCTCCTCATATTTAGAAAGGCGAGGAGTAAAAGGGATAGATTTAAAAAAGGAATTACCAGGGTTATTAGCTTATGGTTATTCTAAAGGGATTTTTGCAAACCCACATACATTTCATGAGATAGTAGAGTGGAAAAAGTTTGGGGATATCCTGTGGGATACAGTGTTAGATGATGATAAGTCAGCAAAGACATTTGGCAAGTTATGGCGGGTGGTATATAATACGTTACTTCAGCAGGTCTCTGAGAGAAAGGCAGCAGAAAGGGCAACAGAAGCTTATAAGAAGAATATAGGGTATGGTCGTGAGGATGATCCCTTAGCACCCTCTGTAACTCAGATACTTATGCCTAAGGGTCCCCAGCAAAATGGTGTGGAAAATTTTCCCT
The DNA here is from genome assembly GCF_028551555.1 of Melozone crissalis. Lineage (NCBI taxonomy): Eukaryota > Metazoa > Chordata > Aves > Passeriformes > Passerellidae > Melozone > Melozone crissalis. The sequence goes on along the minus strand of NW_026535807.1, from coordinate 20,402,937 downwards.
TAGATACAGTGGAACCATCTGCACCCTTCCTGTCAGAGGGGGAGGGCGAGTTGGATGGTGGAGGTAAGAGCAAGCCAGCTTTGCCTCCGCCGCCAGCTTCAGGCGAGTTGGATGGTGGAGGTAAGAGCAAGCCAGCTTTGCCTCCGCCGCCAGCTTCAGGCGGGTCGGATGGTGGGGGTGGGAGCAAGCCAGCTGCGCCTCTGCCGCCACCTTTGCCTCCGCCGCTTCCCCCGAGCGGGCCGGCTCCCGGGGGGCCACTTCCCCCGCGCGAGTCGACTCCGGTTTCACTGTCAGCTCCAGCAGCAGGGGGGCCGCTTCCCCCGCGCGAGTCAGCTCCTGCTCCACCGCCTTCACCGTGCGAGAACTCGGTCTCGGTACCGAAGTGCCAGCAGCATAGCACCCTTAAAGAGTCAGATCCCATCCCGGGGGCACACAGTGACCTATGGGGGGAGATGGCTAAACAGAAAAGGGAAGCTTGGGCTGCTGTGGCAAAAGAAGTAATGCAAACGGGGGATGGTGAGGCAGTGGAAGTAGCTTCTAATCTTGCATGTCCGGTCACATACACACCACAGTATGATGCACAGGGGAACCTTACGCATAATATAGCGGAATATAATCCCTTAGATTGGAAGATGTTAGTTCAATTACGTTCTATGGTTAGTTTGGAGTAAAAAGTGAACCTGTTAGGCAAATGCAAGAGGGTTAGCTACTTTAGGGGCAAATTGGACTATTGAGGAAGCTTTAGAGCGAATGGCATTAATGCCAACAGCTTCACAGGTATTTATAGCAGAAACTTTAAAGGAATTAGGATTAGGGTTACAAAAGCAAGCAGAGTCTACTCAAAGTCAGGTGTTAGCTACTCTTGCTCCTCTCCGAAGTGGCTCACTGGCGGTCACGCAGAGCTCGAGACCATTCCTCAAGTGCTACAGATGCGGCAGTGAGGGACATACGCGACGAACATGTCGAGCAACCGGGATATGGTGTCACAACTGCTGATCCAGTTCCCACAACTCTACAGCTTGTAGGCGCCGGTCGGGAAACTATCCCAGGAGCGCGCAGCAGGCGAGCCGCGCCCAGACACAAGTAGCCGCCCTGACATCGGAGACACCAGCTGCCGACGCAACATCGCTGCCACCCCCTGTCTGCAACCAGCCACAGCAGGGAGCCTCGGCTTGGACTTATCAGCAGCAGTAGACGTCACATTAATGACGAATCGGCCTGAGAGGATACCAACTGGAGTAAAGGGTCCTCTCATTTTGAATGAACAAAAATGTGGAGCATTGTTATTAGGACGTTCTTCAATAACTATGCTGGGATTATTTGTATTGCCTGGTGTTATCGATGCGGATTATACAGGGGAAATACAAATTATGGTTTACACCCTTTATCCTCCTATTAAAATAACAAAAGGACAACGCATTGCACAATTAATACCACTATCACAAATGACATCTGGTATACCATCATTTACTGGACAAACGCGGGATGAAAAGGGTTTTGGCTCTACTGGTGTTACACTTTTAACTGTGGATTTACAAAATAGACCAAAACAAAAGGTGGAAATTACCCATGGGCATCAAAGCATAACCCTTTATGGATTATTGGATACAGGAGCTATTACAGCTTTTACAGATGTGGGAAAGAAATCAAGGCGTGCTGCTGTCACCTGGCAAGAAAAAGGACAATGGAAGCATCAACTTCTTACAGCAGATCCTGCAGATAGTTTACAAACTTTGGAATTGTTGGCAGTAGTATGGGCAGTGTCTAATTTACAGGAGCCTTTAAATGTGGTCACAGACTTTATGTATGTTGCCGGAGTAGCCAGACGAATAGAGGAAGCAGCAATTAAGGAAGTGAATAATAAACGATTGTATGAGCTATTGATACAATTAAGGAAAGCTTTACGAGAAAGAAGTGCAGCGTATTCTGTGATTCATATTAGGAGCCATAAGTGGTCTGAAGGTTTAGGAGAAGGGAATGAACGTGCAGACAAATTGGTTACTTTACCCATAGATAACTCTTGTCCTATTGATAAGCATACATTGGCCAGAGAAGCACATAGTAAATATCATCAAAATGCAAAGGGATTAGCAAAGCACTTTGAGCTGTTTGTCAGAAGCTAAGGCTATTGTTAGAGCATGTCCAACATGTAGTTATCATAATGGTGGAATAGGTTTAGGCATTGGAGTTAATCCTCGAGGTTTAGAAATAAATGAGAAATGGCAAATGGATGTTACACATATAGTCAGATTTGGTAAAGTTAAGTGTGTGCATGTCACTGCAGATACATATAGTCATTACATATGGGCTACGGCTTAGGCCGGGGAAAAAGCTACACATGTTATCAGGCACCTGTTAAGTTGTTTTGCTGTTATGGGAGTCCCAAAGAGTATCAAAACGGATAATGGTTGAGCTTATGTGAGTGCTAGGGTCCAGAAATTGTTGAATCAGTGGTCTGTTAAGCATATGACAGGTATTCCACACTCTCCTACTGGATAGGCAATAGTGGAAAGAGCAAATGGTACCCTTAAGCAGTATATTGAAAAGCATCAAGATATAAAGGACCCACAATCGTGTTTAGCTAAGGTTCTGTATGTGATCAATCATTTATGTATTTTTGGGGAAGACGATATCCCTCCTGCAATTAAACATCATCCGAGGTCAGGTCAGGAAATTAAAACCCGACTACAGGATTATGGGAAAAACCTGCAAAAGTATTATACTGGGGTCGGGGATATCTCTGTGTTTCCTCACCTACAGGACCTTTGTGGGTGCCTGCTAAGTGGACTAAACCTGTTTTTGATGCAGCCTCTGGTGGACTGTGTCACGGAGGAGGACAAGGAGCTACTGGGGAAGAAACTGCTTCTAGTCCTATGACCACTACTGTTACAGTTGTGGGACCCTCGGGAGGATATAGTTATTGAAGAAAATAGGAGCAGCAAAACTGAAAACTGATAAGAAAAAGAAGGCTAGAAAGGGAACAACCTCTTCTAAATAAGGCTAATTAGTTCTATGATTAGGGCAATTTCACATCTATGGGACCCTGCCTTGTGGGATGCTGTAGCTCCATGGGACCCTGCTTCGTGGCATGCTATAGGTGTTGAAGAACAAGAACAGCGATTATGAGATAAGATACATGTTGCATTAAAGAAAGGAGCTTGAATTGGTAGCTGTATATAGTAAGAAAGCTGAAGAGGCTTTGCAATCACCACCATTAAATTGGTTGCATTGGGTCGAAGAGACAGATTTTTATACTGGTCCTTACTTACATTCACTTCCTTGTTATGTTTGCAAAAGGGATGCTGATAAGTGCTATGCATGGATAGCTTTGCTTTGTGCAGGTTGTAATAAGATTTATTGGTACTCACAAAAGACAATAGCAAATTTATGGTGTGGACCTTGTTTCGGGAAGTGGATTCAAGATTTTGTCTGGGTTAGAGCTCTTGAACAAAGTACTGGCCTGCCAGGAAGGGCAGGATTAGAGCTTTTTGAGAGTGCAGAACAAGTGGTTATAGCATATATTAGATGGAAGTTGCAGCAAGCACTTAGAGAGCTTGAAATTACTAGTGCCTCACGCATTATAGCAGCTCGCTGTAAAGCTGATTTGCCTTTAAACTTGCCATATGCTATACCTGTGAGCAAGGATGCTGATTTGGAGTTAGATCAGTGTATTCAAAGACTTTCTCAGGTCCATTTTAATCAGCCTAACAAATCAGGTAAAAGACAGAGGAGGAAGAAAAAACAGGCAAAAAGGAAAGAAAAATGAAGTTTGTTTTTATTATACTGCTTAACGCTGTAGCGATTAAAGCTGTAGGAATAACACATTTCAGTCAGCCAAGAGAAAATCTATGGGTAACACTTGCTAATCAAATTAATCAATCATCACTTTGTCTTAGTCTTGGAGGAGTTACTAATCCATTTCGAACATGCTTGGTAGGACTTCCAGTGTGGTCTCCTGGAGAATTTTGCAGTTTAATAAGTAATCGAACCTTATGCATGCATAACATGTCTAACATCACATTGCCAGCACAGCAAGGATATACTGCAGGTCAGAGTGATGGCTATCGCCAATGCTTACTTATCCAATCACTTAACACTTCCTTGCATTCTCCTCCTGAAGAATTAGATCTTTTTGGAAGTGCAAATGCCAGCATGCCTAACACCACAGCTGGCGGATGGTTTAGTTTCAAACCCTTAGATGCCCAGAATTTAAATCAACCTAAAGACACATGGGCCACCTTAGATTCATCCCTGAATTTGAGTGAATTCTCTCCACAGCATTACAGTCAATGTAACGGCACAAACATCACGGCACCAATGAAGTTACCTACAGGAATATTTCTAATTTGTGGAGACAGGGCGTGGAATGGTGTACCAGCTAAGCCACAGGGTGGACCCTGTTATTTGGGAAAATTGTCTTTGTTTCACCCTAATGTATCCTTGCTAATGCAGCTCAGTCAAACATCAAACAGGAAAAGGCGTAGTATACATGACTTGGACTGCAGCCAGACAGGAGATCCAAAGTTTTGGGGTACATTCAGGCAAGTAGTAGTTTCAACTATTTTACCAGGAGGATCTGCCAATAAGGCTATAAATTTAGCAAAGCAATTAGGGTGCTGGGCAAAAAAGGAGCTGAACAAAACATCCCAAATTCTAGACATGTTAACCGCAGATGTGCATAGTGTTAACCATGCTGTTTTGCAAAATGGAGCTGCTGTAGATTTTTTGCTCTTAGCACAAGGACATGGATGTGAAGAATTTGAGGGAATGTGTTGTATGAATTTGTCTGATCATTCGGTGTCCATTCATACTAAGATAAAAGAACTACAACAGGGACTTCACAATCTCAAAGAAGAAGAAGGTTTAGGAATTGACGAAATTGACGAATGGCTTAAAGGCTTAGGGCTTGGACCATGGCTAAGGAACATTGTGACATATGCTATTGGCTTACTGGGTGTGATCTTAATGTTTTTGCTTATTTTGCCTTGTATTTTTACTTGTATTCAAAACATGGTTAGCCGTATGATAGCAAAAACCTGGCAAACTAATCTCCTTGCTCAAGAAGAAAACGGGGGAAATGTGGTGGATTTTATTAAGAGTTGGTTAGCTGAGAAAGGCCATACTGACATAATGCCACTGGTTAAGCTGAAAGAGGGAGGTCAGCAGTCTCTGATTCAGTGACTGCTGACAGGCAAGAATGCCGGATGGCCTTGCTGCAACATGAGGAAAGGGAGGTGAGATTAGTCCTGAATATCTACAGAATGTAACAGAAGAATAAGCACAAGAATGTAAAAGTAGGTGTAGTTGCTGATATGTAACTAACCAATCCTGAGCTCAACTTTTGCAATATGTATGAAGCTTATTAAGAACTATATTTAACCCGCCATATTCGATCAATAAATTGGACTTGGATGAACCAACTGGTGTCTGGGTCTCCTTCCTCCGACAGCTCTGTACTTGTGTCACCTTCAAGTCTAATTCAGGGGAGGTAATCAAGACAGCCTCGTACTTCAGTATTCGTCTATCTCTTAACCATTTTTCAGCTTTTTGTGCCAGAATTCCCCCAATATTGTGAGGGGTGTATACTTCCAAAGGTGCACCAAAGGTTACTTTTTGGGCCTCTTCCACTAGCAATGCAGGCGCTACCAAAGCCTGTAAACATGTTGGCCAGCCTTTACTAACTGGATCTAATAGTTTTGAACAATAGCCCACTGGTTTCAAGCTTCCTGCCCAGTCTTGAGTCAGTACCCCATAGGCTGTCTGATGAGTTGTACTTACAAATAACTGAAAGGGTTTTCCCAAATCAGGAAGACTTAGTACAGGAGCCTGCAACAAAACTTCTTTAACCTCTTCAAATTTTTTCTAATCCTCCCTAGTCCTCTTAAAATGGTTTGTAGGCAATTTTTCATACAAAAATTTCACTTTTCCACTAAGTCCTTCAATCCACTGTCTGCAATAACCCAAAAGACCTAAAAACTGTCTTATTTCTCTTTTTTATTTCAGGAGTCCCATGTTTCTTATTCCTCAAACTCTCTCAGGGTCCAGCTTTTTCTTTCCCTTACTGATCCAATGACCTAAGTACCTGACTTCTGATTCCACCAACTGTAATTTGGATCTGAATATTTTCAGACCATTTTCACCTAAAAAATTCAGCAAATGAATAGTGCTCCTCCTAGTTTTCTCCTCCCTTTCCTCTGCTAATAACAAATCATCCACATACTGTAACAACTTGATTCCTTCAGGCAACTCAAAAGTTTTTAAGAGATTTTCTAATGCTCTCCCAAAAAGATTAGGTGACTCGGTGAAACCCTGCGGTAGTACCCTCCACCTGAGCTGTTCTCTTCTACCTGTCTCCCAATCTTCCCACTCAAAAGCAAAATAATCTCTACTGCCCTCATCCAAAGGGCAAGTCCAAAAGGCATCCTTTAAATCCACCACACTATACCACATGTAATTAGGAGGCAATTGACTCAACAAAGTATATGGGTTAGCCACTATTGGAAAATGTGTAATAGTCCTTTGTTTTATTGCCCTTAAATCTTGAACCAGCCTGTAACTCCCGTCAGGTTTCTTTACCCGTAAGATGGGAGTATTAGGGGGTGACGTGCAAGGTTCTAATATTCCTTGCTGTGTTAAATTTTCAGTCACTGGTTTTAATCCCTTCTGCCCCTCTAGTGATATTGAATATTGCTTCACTCAGATTGGTACTTCTCGATTCTGTATTTCAATTTTAATAGGCGGAATGTTCAGCTTCCCCTCTTCACCCGAATGCCAAACTGTATCAATAATTTCCAGATTATCCTCTTCAGTTAAAGAGTAACTTTTAAGTTTTTCTTCACAGGGTTTTATCTGTAAATACAAGGCTGTTATTAGATCTCTGCCTAATAAATTATTCTCGGCCTCCAGTATCAACAATAAATCATTTACTCCAAATTTGTCATCTGTTTCAATTTGCACCCCTTTAATTACAGGAACAGGAAAAGCCTCTCCCTTAACTCCAATTACTGGAACTCGCTCACGACTTATCTTACATCCCTGGGGTAATTTTCTAACTGTTGCCTGAGAAGCTCCAGTATCCACTAAAAATACAACTTCTTTACTATGGGGACCTATCTTGAACTTTATCAAGGGCTCTTCTGGTGGTGTTTTGGTCCCCTTCATTAAATAGAGCCCCTGACCTCCCTACCTCCCTAATCCTCCTGAAAATTTTTCTCCTCTTGCTGTTTCTTCCTAAAACTTTTTTGTAGGTGCCCCTTTTTATGACAGTAAAAACAGGTGGGTCCTGCACCCCTCAAGGTAGGGCAAGAATTTTTAAATGCCCCTTCTTGTGGCAAGAAAAACACATGGGTCCTGTGTTCCTAAAAATAGATCCTGACATCTGCTCTGTTCTTTCCTGCAGGTTTTTCTGTAATCAAAGCTGCCTGCATTTCTTTAACTGCCGCCACCAAAATTCATGCATCTGCCTTCTGCTCTTCCTCATCTCTCCTTACATACACCTTTTGTGCTTCTCTCAGTAACTCCTGAAGTCCCCTGTCCTGCCAATCTTCTAATTTTTCCAGCTTCTTCCTGATGTCTCCCCAACATTTTGCTACAAACTGAATTTTTAAAAGAACCTGCCCTGCTGCAGTATCAGTATCTATACCTGAATATAATTGCAAGTCTTTCTTTAATCTCTCTAACTATTCTGCTGGGGACTCATTCTTTCTCTGCTGCTCACTCAAAGCTTTTCCTATATTATGTCCCCTAGGCACTGCCCCACAAATTCCTTGAACAATTATCCACCGGAGATCACTCCTATTCTACCTATGCTCTGCATTCTGATTATTCCAATTTGGATCCTGCATAGGCCATTTCTGATCACTCCGCCCTTGTCCCTCACGTTCTCTGTCCCAAATCCGCATTCCTGCCTGTCCGATCACCTCTCTCTCTTCTCTTGTAAACAGAATTCCTAGCATAGACTGCATCTGCACCCAGGTATATGTGTTTGGTCCCAAAAACTGATCTAACTTTTCTGCCACTCCGACGGGGTCCTCTATCAGTGTACCCATCTCCTTCTTAAACTCCCTGACATCCCCGGTCTTTAGGGGAACACTCACATAACCAATAGGTGGCCTCTGTCCTGGATTTGCCATGGGAACCTCTCTAAGTGGGTACAATTGATTCTCCCTTTCTTCCCCCTCATCTCCATCATTTTCCTCCCCTTGTCTCCCTCTGCCTCTGGTTCTGTGTGCCACCAGCTCCTCTTGAATAGGAGGTGCATTTGGATTTACGGGGGGACTCTCAGGGGCCTGTGGCTGAGCTAGCTGGTTGGGTTGTCCATAAGGGGGTGGGAGTTGATTTAGTGGGTCCCACGGCTCCTGCCTGTTCCTTTTAACCACCTGCCTTTTGGTTAATAAAGGATACATCGGGAACCCCCAGCTTCCTGCCTCTGAACAACAAACCTACTTCTCCCCTCAGGACTCCATAAGGCAGCATACTCACTCGCCTCCTGATTAACAGGGTTTTTTGAATTCACATAAATATTTAGAGCCTGGCAAATCCAATCCTCAAATGATCCAAACTTAGGCTTATATATCTTTCAGGATCATTTCCTTTGTCCATTCAAACATGCAATACTTAATCATTTTCGTTTACTTTTTCCCCTTCGGGATTCCCATTCCATCCCAAAACCGTATCATCATCGCCAGTGGGCTGTCCTGATGAATGCTCCCTTCCTGAGAACCCCCCTCAAAGTTCCCAGATACCCTAAACTCCTGCGAATTTTTCACTCAATCTGCAGCCCCTGGGTCTAAGGACTTACTTTTTCCCTGGCCCATCTCTGGCGGCAGTAAACTAAGAGATCCCCGGTACCAGGAGAGTCTTGGTTTTCCACACTCACCTCGTGGTTCAACTTCCTCACTTACTACTCTGTCTCACTGCCTTTTCAATCTACTTGTTCCACTCCTATTTCTCACTCTTTCTCAATCTATTAGCCATGTCCTCTCACCATCTAATCTCATACTAAATTGCCAGCTACCAACCCCTCCAAGGAAATGGAACCTATTCAATCACTCTCCTTCTCATTCTCCCTACTGAGTCAATCCCTCCTGCTCAAGGACCTTTTCACAGGTGCTTGGACCAGGGACACCCTCCTTCCCCCTGGGTCAAACCCTCCTGGGGTCCCCACTCCTTCACTTTCACTTCCCTCCTTTACTGGCCGGTCTCCTTGCGGATATCTTGGAAACGTGGTACCGGGAAGCCTCACCCGCTTCAGGGGTCCAGGACTGCCCAGCCTCTGTCTCAGATACTCCACACACACTCACACATGCATACAGCCGCCCCCCAGACCCAAAACCTGGTGATACTCACAGCCTCCTTTTCTCTTTGGGGGTCATTTTTGATGAAGGCCTCTCCTCTTCTTCGATGTCCTTAACTCACCCTTGGGTTACACATGTGCACCAAGCCAGTAGAATGTAAGGCAAAACTAACATATTACCACATTTAAGCATCAAAGCAACAAATCTTTTATAGCTGGCATTTTCCTGGGACCCAACCAGATTTTCCCTTCTTTCTGTTAATTTTTAGTAACTGTTATCTCTTGCTTTTTCGTGTCCTTGAACATCTGCAGGAAAGAGGCGGGGGGTGGAAACCCTCCTCTCCCTTTCTTTCTTGGCATGACACGTTTTAACTGTTTTATTATTTCCAAATATTAATTACTGTATGAATATTGATTACTGTATAAATTTTGGCAGCAAAATTTATACCTATTTACCACAAAACCAATCCGGCTGATAGGTGGTGAGGAAAGAGAATTCAAGTTCATTTAAAGCACTGCTCAATTGTTGGCTTTCTTTTGACTGAGCTGATGCTAAGAACTATTTTCTCACATATGGCGGCGTTTCTCTGCAAGGAGGCTTTGATGAGAAATTTCTGACCACAATTGCTATTGCTCTTTAAGATAAGTCAAGAACATGAGTAACTTTGTTGAGGAATGGAGAATTGTTTGTAGCTCAGGAAGAACCTTACATTTTAGCACAGGAGGAAGGTAAGGCACAGGCTTAAATGCTTTCTCCTCCTGGAGTGACACACTTTCAGAGGAGTCTGTGACGAGAAGTCCCCTCAACCACTGCCAGAGCTGCCTGCCTCCTCTGCAGGCTCAGTATTCTGGGAGTTCCATGAGCCTCACCTGCAACTGTATTTTCCTCTGAATATTTCTTGTTGTGCAGTACACAGGAAGAATGTTTGGCGCTAGATTCCCTATCTGGGCTTTGAGGTAAATCTCAGTAATGCTGGTGATTTTTATGTTCAGATGAACTTTTTATGGATAGTAAGGAAAAAGGAAGCAGTACCATGGAAAATTAATTGCTGAAAATGTGAGCAGCCCAACCACACTAAAAATGAAATCAAAACTGAAGAATTTTTTAATTTTTTTTCCCTTGACTGGTAAGGTAAAAGATGCAGTGCTAATAAAGTCTTAAAGAGATGCAACCAGCCCCCAACTGTATAAAAATCAAAGAGGTAAAGGATGAGAAAGGGCATGGGAAGAATCTTCCCCCCTTCCTGTTGAAGGTCCAAGAGTATGAAAACGGACTCTGGCTGTTGCCCGTAGGTAACACATGCTCATTGTAGAGGAGGGCAGGTGGCCAAGCTGTTGGTGGCCCAAGCCCTGCGTGGCTGGCCCAGTTGCAGTCCTAGTTGGACCAGGGCGGCGGGCTCGGGAGGGGAGGAGGTGGGGGGATCTCGGGAGGCTTCCGCTTCAAGGCCGGGCTGGGGGGCCGTGGGGGAGGCACGGAGGGCTGGTGCTCTGCTTTCTTGGGCAACTGCTGCTGCCGAGGCCTCGTGTGAGAGCTGTCAAAGGCGACGGTCTTCTCTGGGCTCTCTGGGGGCGAGGGAGAGGCACGCCTTCTCGGCCGGGATGCTGGAGCGGCGGCAGCGCGACTGTGGAGAGAGGAGGTGGCTAAGGGCCCAGCTGCCAGATGCACACAGGGAGCCTCCTGCACAGCAGGGCCCAGAGCTGGCAAGGCTCCCCAGCACGGCTGGAGCTGCTGGCACAGCTTGGCCCAGCTGCACAGCTGCCCCTCAAGGCCCCGGCAAGCAGGGCACGGCTCTGGTCAGGCTCCCTGGCTAGGAGCGGGCCCCAGAGTACCTCTGCCTTTCAAGGGCAATCTCATCCCTGCTCTTTCTCCTCCCCACCTTGCTCTGCCTCTGCCCTGTGCCCCTGGGGCTGCTCTTGGCCAGGCAGCCTCAGTGGGAGCCCAGCACTGGCTGCAGCCCCAGCGGGCCCCCCAGGACAAGGCCCAGCAATTGAGAGGCCAATGAAAGCTCTGGGCAGCAGCAGAACCCTCAGGAGAGTTAGATGGACAACCATGGACTGGCCACACCTACACTGCAGCCTCTCTGTTCCCTGAATGTTCCCTGACAGTGTGCAGCCTTTAAAGAAGCTGGTGGGTAGAAATTAGCGACAACTTACCGTTTCTTTTCCTTCCACCACCGGAACCCAACATAGCACAGCACCATGGAAATTGGCACTGTGAACAGTGTCACTACCGTGCCTATCATGCAGGACCTGCGCACATCCTGGGGGCAGATAATTCTTGGGGTGTTCCGTGGATTCTGGGCGTTAGAGTCCGACTTGCCAAGCACTTCTGTGGGAGCAATGGGGAGCGTGAGCCCGTGCTGTGCTCCACTGCTGAGCTGGCAGCACGGTGGATGCGGGCAGGACATTCTCCATTTCCCCCAGAGCTGGGGCCTGCAGGCACCTTGCCGCCCCTTGGCACAGGCTGTGCCACCCAACAAAGCCCAGCAGGCCGGGAGGAGAGCCCGGGGCCAGCGCAGCTGCTTGGGCAGTGGCTGCTTGGAGGGACACGGGCCAAAGCCATCCCTGAGCAGCCACTGCCAGCCCTGTCTTCCCCGTGACAGCTCCCCCAGCCCCAGGGCACAGAGTCAGGCCCTGTCAGGACCCAGTGCAGCTCCTGCCCAGTCAGGAGTCAAGAGTGGCTCTGGCCCTGGGTTTGCAGCAGGGCTCCCGCTCGGGGCTGTTCCTGTGCCTTGGGCCTCTGGGCACTCAGGGCCAGCTCCAGAGCAGCTGCAGCGGGAGGGACATTGGTGCATGGGTCTCCTTTCCCAGGGGCTGTGAATGAGCTCCAGAGGCCTCCAAGCCTCCAGAGGCTCCTCCAGCTTTTGCTGCTGCCGGGCTGGGAAAGGGCAGACCCTGGGGGAAGAGCTGCTGCCACCCAGCCCCATAAGAGCTGAGCCTGGTGGAGCAGTTATCTCCTGTACCTTTGCCCATGTCTGGCATATCCTCCTTTGCTGCATCAGTGGCTGGCACAAAGCCATTGCTTCCTACAGGATATGGTCCCATCTGTATGGACTTTTGCTCCATCGCTTGAGAAAGGAAAAAGCACAGCTGGATCCAATGGAATCATTGCAGGAGGTGGCAACTTCAGGAGACAATACTTATAAAGTCATAGATAAGGATCAGGAAAATAGCCAGGTTATTGGGGCTGGGCCAGGGCCCTCCCTGACCAAAAAAGCCCCTACACCTGATCTGACTGGAGATTAGGATATTGCAGGGGATCTCAGGGCATGTATGGCCCGTGGTGCAGTTTGGGCTGCCTGTGAACCGATGCCAAATGCCTTCCTGCAGAGGCTGGGGAGAAGCTGCAGCCAGGCCAGGCTGGCAAACAGCCCTGCAGGGCGTGGAAGCAGCAGCGGGGCAGCGAGGCTGCCATGGATCCCTTCCTGCTGTGCCGGGCACGGCGTGTCCAGATGTGCAGCCAAAGCCCCCGGCTGCTGAGCCCCAGGACAAGGCTGAGGGAAAGGCACCCACCACGGCGTCTCTCCAGGTCATTCAGCATCTGGTCCAGATGTTTGGCTGCCTCCAAGGATTTCGTGTCTCCTATGTCTCGGTTCTTCCATTTAGGAGGACCTTAACGGAAAGTTCCATTTCTCCTTCAGGCCCGAGTGGCAGTGAGGGCACCTGGGTGATTGGTGCCCTCCAAGGCACTCCCTCAGCTCTGCCTTCCACTCAGGAGCAGGGCCAGGGGCACCTCGTGCCTGCAGTGGCCCCACACTGGGATGGAAGGAGCCCCTTGCGGGGCAGTCGGGGCAGAAAGGACTCCCTGGAGCTGCTGCAGCTCTGAACCCAGCCCCAGGCAGGGCCAGGGCCTGGCAGTGGCAGCAGGAGCAGCTCAGGCTCCCTGGGACTGCCGAAGGAGCTGAGAAAGGCTCAGCCCTGGGGCACAGCACTGGGTCTGGACCCTTCCCTCTCTGCTCTTCTCTGTGGCTGCACAGAGCACACAGAAGGACACACTGGCATTGCACATGGGAGGAGAATGGACAGATAAATGCTCCTTCCTCCCACTGACAGCAATCCTGTGGGATCACAGAAGGGAGCAGGGCAAGATTTCCAGCTTCTTTAAACCCTGAGATTATGTTCAGGGACAGGTCTCATGACTGAGCCGTTGCCACATTGACGTTGATTTTTTTTCAGGAAAGGAACACAGAGAACTTGCCTGCACCATGCCCTAGAGTCTTCATACTGTCGTTCACCAGCATTTCCATATAGGCCATCTTATCGTTCCAGTCTAGAAGAGAGCAAAGACCAGGACATTTCCGTGGTGTGCTGGGATCCCCCACTGCCTATAGTAAATGGGCACTGCAAGGGGGTCGGGTAAGGCTGTGGGGGCCAGATGTGAATGCACAAGGCCAAAGCTGCACAGGGGCCTGGGGAGCTCTGGCCTGGCTCCTGGTCACTCTGCACCCTCTTTGCAGGCCCTGTGACACATCCCAGGAGAGGAAACCAAGCCAGCCCAGGGCCCTGGGGGCTCTCTCCCTCCCCCAGAGGAAACCCTCCCTAAAGGCCTGGGGAAAACCATCCCCAGCGCTTCCCGGGGAGCAGGGAGCGCTGTCCCGGGAAAGGGGAGCCAGGCTGCCGGCTCACCTGCTCGCCACGCTTGCAGCGGAGCAGCCTGGGCAGCCCTGGCAGGCAGGGCCACGGCCAGGAGGAGCAGGAGGAAGAGGCGCAGAGCAAGGGCCATGCTGCCTTGCCCTCTGCCAGTCCCGCAGCTCTTGCTGCCACCGCTGTCCTGACACCGCTGTCCCAATGTCAGCACCACTGCTGCCACCGCCGCTGCTGCTGCCGCAACAGTTGTGCTCAAGCACTGACTGCTCGCTCCTTGTGCTGCTGTGCAACCACGGGGCTCTGGCACCTCTGTGACCTCAGAGCCTGCTGTGACCTCATGGCTGGGGTAGAGTTGTGTGGGGAGTGGGATCTGCCTTCTTTGGCAGGGAGCTCGTCCTGCCCAGCTGCTCTGTCCAAGGGCTGTGACACAGTCCCAGCCCAGCTGATCTCCCAGGCTGGGCCATGAAGGGATGGAGAGCAGCCCTGCCAAGAAGGAGTTAGGGGTGCTGCAAGATGAGAGGCTGCACATGAGCCAGCCATGTGCATCCAAAGGAGAGTGCCCAGCAGCTTGAAGGAGGTGATTCCACCCCTCTGCCCTGGTGAGACCCCACCTGGAGTACTGTGGAAGAGGTTTTACAGTGACCTCTGTGAGCCACTGAGAACTTTGACAAGAGGATCCATGTTTACCCCTGAAAGAATTTCCTACCAAGGTTGTTGACATAGAAACCAAGAAAGAAAGAAGGATAAATAAGATAAATGTGCAACTGCCTACTCCAAGAAGTATTTTGCTTTTCTCTCGTGACCAGTGAGTAAAATGTAAATGATGAGCTTTGTAATAATGTAGAACAAGCATGCATGCTAGAATAAAAACAGTATTTGAAGCTTTCTGGAAACGGAGTGTGTTGCTTTGTACTGTCTGTATCTGTACCACAACAGAGTACTGCATCCAGCTCTGGGCTCCCCACACAGGAATGCCATGGTCCTGTTGGATCTAGTCCAGAGGAGGGACAAAATGCTCTGAGGGCTGAAGCCCTTCTGCTTTGGAGACAGGCTGGGAGAGCTGGCGATGTTCAGCCTGGAAGGGAGCAGACTCCAGGGAGACTTGATTGCTGCCTTTCAGTACCTAAGGGGGCTTGTAAAAGAGATGGGACAGGACTTCTACTAGAGCCTTTTGTGAGCAGACCGAGAGAGAATGCTTTTAATCTAAAAGATGGTCAACTCAGACTAGACAAAATAAACCCATTTTTTTCACTGTAGACTTTGAAAGCCTGGCTCAGGTTGCCCAGAGAGGTGGAGATCCATCCCTGCAGACATTCAAGCTCATGCTCTCAGCGACCTGACATACTTAAAGGTGTCCCTGCTCACTGCAGGGCATTGGACTAGATGGCCTTTCAATGTCCCTTCCAAGCCAAGCCATTCTGTGCTCCTGGGCACCATAAGCAGTGCTGGATTAGTGCTGGGGTGATTATGTGGTGCCTGCATTTTGCTAGCTCTGTCATTTAGCAATTGGCCCTGAGAGGATTCATGGGCTGGGCAGTGAAGTCTGCAAAGAACAGACAGTGTGCTCAAGGAGAAACACGGGAGGAACACTGCTTCCATTTCAGATAAATGCCAGCATTTTGCTGCCCATTCCTAGTTAAGAAATAAAGGAATGTCCTGAGGATCCTCTCATGTAGGCGCATTTTTGGCTGCGTCAGTACTTGTGTTCTGTAAAACAGGGAAGTTGTTAATGCTTTTTGCCCCGTTTATCACTGGATGAAACCCAAATACTGCATTGCTCCTTGTCTACTTTCTTCCAAGTCAAGGCAAATTTTCGTCAAGATTGAGTGGGACATATTCATCTGTTCACAAACAAATTCTTCTTGCCATTCAGACAGTGGCAAGATTGCTTTGTGGATTTGCTAATCGGACTGGAATTAAGGCCTACCTCTCACTAGAATTAAAGCTGATGCATCAGGATGTAAAGTTTTGCATAATTTGTCCTGGTGTCTGCAACTGTAGAGAGTTGTTCTGGAATTAAATGACACTTGAAGACACGTGTAGTCTACCATACTTCTGGCATACTAGAAGTGAAAAAACAGCCTTTGAAACACAATTTTATCCTTTCTTCCTCCTTGTCCCAGGAATTTCAATGTCTGAGGTCTAAGCTCTTCAGCGGCCTCACAAACATTGTTTTAACTCAGACAGGCATCCATGCCTTGAGCCACAAATCTGTCCTGTGGCTGTGAAGCTTGAAGCAATGTAGGTTTATAGCACAAAAAGTAATAATCCATTCCCAGGTTAAGCCAAGCATTTCCCAAGTAAGCCTACCTATGATCAGGGATGTTTAAAAAAGGATCATTGTAAAAGCTACGAATGGGGACAAAGTGTGTCATCAAAATTAAAAAGACAGCTTTCTGATATTTTTAGATTCCTATAGAAAGTGAACAATTTTGAATCTTATATGGAGCATTGACTAAGAAGTGAATGACAGGTTGTCAAAGTAATTGAGGAACAATATAGCATAAATAATAATAAGTTTACCTTTAGATAATAGGTAAACCACCTTGCTAAGAAAAAAAAGACACCTGCCAATACTAAAACCAGTAAGGCTGTTTCATCTGTCTCAATACAAAAAAATTGCTGAAAAGTATCAGAGATCCTTAAGAGCATTACTATACACAGAAAAATTCCAGGTATTGGGAAAAATGAAGAAAATTTTAGTATGCAATTCACAGAGGTAACCTGTAATTTATTGGTGGATTTGTTGCAAAATTTCAGAGAGCAGACTGGAAAAGCATAGGGGCTGGTCAGGCCATGTGTGGGCATTTAGAACAGTGTGAGGGATGTTTCTGGGACCAACTGCAGGGAAGAAGAGCAGCAGACAATTACTGGGGCAATCTCTTTGCTGGCTGTGGAGTTTGTGTCAGTCAGTTCCCTGGGGCTGGGGGAGCTGTCACGGGGCAGGGAGGGCCAGGGCTGGCAGTGGCTGCTCAGGGATGGCTTTGGCCTGTGTCCCTCCAAGCAGCCACTGCCCAAGCAGCTGCGCTGGCCCCGGGCTCTCCTCCCGGCCTGCTGGGCTTTGTTGGGTGGCACAGCCTGTGCCAAGGGGCGGCAAGGTGCCTGCAGGCCCCAGCTCTGGGGCAAACGGGAACGTCCTGCCCGCATCCACCGTGCTGCCAGCTCAGCAGCGCAGCACCGCACGGGCTGACGCTCCCCATTGCTCCCACAGGTGCAGCCGGCCCCACCACACGTGTTCCTGATTCCCAGAAGAGGTGTGAACAATGGCAATCCCTTGTTTGTAAAGTTTTAAAGTCTAATTAATGACAAAATGTTTATAAAAATAGCAATATCATTAGAGTGATAAAAATTTTGGACAATTTGGATTAGGAGAATAGGAGACAATAGAAACAAAGAGTTACGGACATCTGGGTACCTATTTTCTGGGCAACAGAACTCCAGAAAGGAACACATGTTAACGGAGGATTAACCCTTAAAATCAATAAGCTGTTGCATGTTCATACATCTCATACATGATGCATGAATTCCATTCAAACACAGGATTTTGTCTGGTCCTCATCAACTTCTCTCTCTTAATCCTAACCGGCTTCCTGAGGGCTGAACGACGCAGGAGGAAGTTTGTTCCTTCTGAGAGAAGAGCAATAAATTCTTTTTCTCTGAAAAATTGCAATGTTCTATGGCTGCTACCTCGCTATGAGCCCTTGCTTTCAAACAAGTATCTTACATAGTGTAGTTTATATTTTAACATTCTGTTATAACCTAAAATTATATTTATAAGACCACTTGAGAAAATTAATACAACATTAGTTCTAAGATAACATATATAATATTCATTTTAATATTTGCAAAAAGCCAATCATAAACCAACTTTTTTTCTAGGGGTTTGGAAGTGGTTGCTGTTGGGAAACACTCTTGTTTACTTGTGATAAGGGCAAGTTTGAGCTTCTGTTGATGCCAGGAAAGGATTTGGAAGTGCTCAACAGAGCCCTGACTGAGAGCTTCCCTGTTGCAGTGCATGTTTTTGATTGTAATTCGGTCCTAGTGGTCACTTTTATAACACCCCCTTATTTGGTATTGTTATACCATATTTAATTGCCAAGGGGTTTCCCCTTTCCCCCCTGTGTTGTTGGCTTTGCCCTAGTTGTCCATCTTCCCAAAGACCTTCCCATTTGTTCCCTGTTCCTCCTCCCATTCAATGTCAATCCCTGCCCGAGCCTGCCCCTTTCTTTAGAAACTTCCCTGTCAGTTTGGTATCCTTTGAAACCCTATTGGTTTGTTTAAGTTGTCCTCCTCCCCTGTAATCCCCTATTGGTTTAAACAATGTATTCCCCGCCTTGTGTTCCACCCTCACTTTCTCCCAAGTGGCTAAAGACTGTATCCTCCCCAGGGACCTCCCCAGTTTGGAAATGGGTGTATGGCTTTAATTCAGTGTCTTTCTGTCGCCGAGTCGGCAGGGAGCAAACATACAGACGAGCTCTCCCTGTTCCTTGTCTCTACCCCAGCGCAGTCCACCTGTGCTGTAAAGAAGCTGTGCCCTACAGCCAAACCCCAGAATTGACAGCTTTCTGGGGGCGGCCCACTCTGGGTGTTGGTGTTGGCAGCAAGTCGGGCTGAAGAAATCGGGCACTGCGGCACTTCCTGAATGAGCTCTTCTCTTGCAATAAAGAGATGGAGCTGGCAGCCCAGTGTCCGGGTGGCAGCAGCAGCAAAGCCCACCGGGCAGCAGCACAGGCTGGGCTCCGTGGCCAGGAGCAGCCGTGGATGCCCACGGTGTGGGCAGGCAGGAGCCAGGCAGGGGCTGCTGTGACCAGTGGCGGGGCCCCCAGGGCTGGGGGAGCCCATGCTGAGCGTCCCTGGGCTGAGGGCACATTGCCTTCTGGGGGATGATCTGGGCCTGAACCTCATGAGGCAGGCATGGATATTTTGGTGTCCCTGCTGAGGGGTGCAGGGATCCCTCATGAATCACAAAGGAGTATTGATGGCCTCTCCTAAGGTGTGAAGGCATCCCTCATGAGGTGTGCAGTGGGGTTACATTTCAGGGGGTCCTTTACTCTTCTCAGCACAGCAAAGGGTCACTTGGCCGAGGTTTTGCAAAGCTGGGAGAAAGCCTCTTGCAAAGCCTTGGGCCCGGCCTGCAGGCACAGCCAGCACACAGAGCCCATCCCCTGGGGCCAGGCCGGGCTGCTCAGACCGGGCCGGGCCGGGCCAGGCTCGGGGCCCGGCAGGGAAGGGCTGCGGCCCTGGGCTCTGATGAGGCTGCTGAGCTCCGCCCTGCCCCTGTGCTGCAGCCCAACACATTTACAGCCAGGGCCGTGCCCTGGCCCACAGGAGGCACCCGGGTCCTGCAACTGAGGCCGTGCCTTCTCCCACGCAAGGGGGCTGGCTCTGTTCCTTTGGAGGTTTCAGAGCCTTGTACTTCGGCCTGATGGTTCAAAGATCCTCCCAGCATCCCTGAGCTTGCAGAAATAAAGGCTTTGTGCTCATTAATATGAAAAGCTTTATGGGTGGCCTGAAGCTAATGCTCTTTTGTTGCCTGGACCCCAGTCAGTACTCGAGTCTAACTGAATGACCCGGCCCGAAGCTGGCCTTAAGACTGATTTGATGAGAGGGACTGAAGCTCTGTTGACTGCAAATTCTCCAGGAAGAAAGTCCAGGAACTTGGATAATGCTGGTGACAAAAGCAGAGAGCAGAGTTGAACCTGTGAGGCCACCTCAATGCTGCCTCTCCCCACCCTTTTGTTTTTATTTTGTTTAATATTCTGAGGGCCAGTTCTTGCATGAAATGGGCCCACAGCAAGGAGCTGCTGGGTCTACTGGCTGTGTCCATTTGTGCTCCCTGTGCATCTGGTTGCCAGGGCCAGCACCTCTGGGGACAGAGGGTCCTGCTCTGGGTGATGGTGGCAACAGCATGTCCCCAGCAATAAGCTGGTAGCGCAGCCGTGGAAGGGACAACAGACAATGGCACAGAAATGAGAGATGACAGGTCTAGTTTTCAGTGCCTGAGTTATTTGACAGGTCTTGTGAAGCTGCAGAATCATCCCTGTGAAGAGAGGAGGAGGCTGGGGAATTGGGAAAACAATGGGGTATGCATAAGTTTTTGTATATGCCCCATTCAGCATAGGCATTTTTAGGAAGTGATTTGTTGTAGGAGTTTTGAAGCAACCATTACATTCAAAAATGGGAGTGGGTCCTCTGGAGCTGAATGATAAAAACTACATAGAGGTATTAAGTTTAACCTTAACAGCTATTGAAATTGAGGGGGAAATTGATGAAGAGATACTAAGTCAAGTATTTCCCAGGGTATGGACCTCTGGTGTACCAGGGATGGCAAAAAATGCCTCCTCCATAGTAATTAAGCTTAAGGAAGGGACACAACAAGTCAGAATTAGGCAGCAATACCCCCTAAAGAATGAAGACAGGGAAGGAATCAGCCCAATAATTGAAAATTTTCTGCGGTTAGGATTATTGAAAGAATGCCAATCTGATTTCAATACTCCCATTTTACCCGTTGGGCAATCTGATGGGTCAGACCGGATAGTACAGGATTTGAGGGCTGTCAATAAAGTAAGAGAGGATTTGTATCCTGTGGTAGCCAATCCATATACTTTACTAACTTGTTTAACACCTGAGCTAACCTGGTTTACCATTTTAGAATCAAATGATGCCTTCTTTTGCCTCCCTATCCACAAAGCCAGCCAGAAAATTTTTGCATTAGAATGGGAAAGCCCTAAAAGTGGGCACAAAACCCAGCTCACATGGTCCATGCGCCTGAAGGCTTCAAAAAATTCCCCCATTCCGATTAGAGAACAACTTGCAAAGATCCAGAGTCCTGGGAAGCTCCACAGGAAGAAGGAAGGCTTTTGTGGTACCTGGATGATCTTCTAGTAGCCACTCGGACGAGGGAAGCATGTCTGGCCTGGACAGTAAGCCTTTTGAATTTCCTAGGACCCCAAGGACACAGAGTATCAAAGAAAAAGGCACAGGCAGTGAAAGAGAAAGTAATCTACCTGGGGTACCAGGTGAGTGCTGGGCAACGGACGTTAGGGCAGGCTCGCAAGGAGCCATATGCCAAACCCCAAAACCCCAGACAATAAAGGAACTCCAAACCTTCTTAGGCATGGCAGGGTGGTGCCGACTGTGGTTTATAATTATGCACTGCTTGTCAGACTCCTCTATGCTCTTATGGCCAGTGGAAACAGAGATCTCCAGTGGACAAAGGAAGGCACGTGGGCCTTTCACCAGCTAAAGAGTGCCCTCATGTCAGCTCCAGCTTTGGGACTTCCAGATGTAAGTGAACCATTCTTTCTGGTTTCCCATGAAAGACAGGGCATTGCCCTGGGAATATTGGCTCAGGACTTGGGTCCATATCAGAGGGCAGTTGCTTACCTCTCCAAGCAACTAGTTGCCACAGCCAAATGAAATTAGTGTCTCAAGTTTGTGGTGGCCTAAGTGCATCAGATTGTTGGTGTAATTTCACCTTGGTACAGCCTGTAGAAATGACTTGCCTTTAAGGTTGAGATGCTATCGGGCTCTCATTTAAATTTTAAATCGACACTGCACTTTTTACAATGGCAGGACCTTATACAACCCACACTAGTAATCAAATAGTTCAGACCCAACCTAAACTTGAACCTGAAGTGTATGAAATAGGACCGTACATAATGAGGAATGTGGGTGAACAATGACTGTTGTTCAATCCAGAATGGTCTCTCAAACGTTTTGAGTTGCTAGTGCAAATTAACATCTCAAAAATCCAACCTGCCTGCTCCCCTTTCCTAAGAACTTCCTTTGAGGGCTGCACAAGGTGGTTACAAAGACAGATATAGCTCAGGAGCAGAAGAAGAAATGATCTAACTGGGATGTTTGGGAATGGATTGAAAGTTTTAAATGGAATTGATTCAGAAATACTGATGAATAAGCTGGCCACTGCAGCAGGTGACCTAGCAAAATTCAAGCAGCCTTTACAGTCATCTCTATTGGCATTAGGAACTAGCCAGTGGCAGATTTCCAAAGTACTGCCAAAGTGGGAAAAGGTTGGGGGCCAAGACCACAAGGTAATAGTAGAAGCACTTGGTACAGTTCAAGATAATGTGTCTTTAGCTTTCAGTTGTATACAAGCACAGTTATAGATGCAGGCAACAGCAGCTCTGATCATACGGGAAAGGGGTGAAGGTAATTTTCCTGCTTCTTATGTGGCCACTCCCTTTGTACTTACCATACGTAATGCCACTGTTTATGTTATCCACCCCATATTGCACTAGGATTAAATAATGAAAAAACAGTGCTCTACCCTTCAGAACATAGGGTGTGGGCAGGAAAGGTGAATGAAAAGTGGCCAACAGTAAAGTTAGAATCCTGCATTACTAGAGAACAACTAGGATTCATTTGTGAAAGCAATACAATTAATGGCCAAGATGTGTGTCTAGACACTGAACAGAGTATTTGCCACTTTGAGATTCACCCAGTCACTGATCAGAAAAAATGTGCTCGTATCTACTAGTAAAAGTTATGTGTGCCTGAGAACTGCTTGTGCTGCTGTAAAAATTGATAGCAACGATGTTATTTTGTCTAGAAGAAATAATTTTAATTTTTGTATTTGTAATTTTGTGTATGATTATTGGGTGTGATTTTTTGTACGTGGCCCCAGTGACATCCCACCGGTTGACTAAAACCAATTACACAATGTAACACAGACCATCACCTACTCCTATTGGGATGGACCTTACATTGATAAAACAATTAATTAAGCACCAAGACCTACTACAGATCTCGAAGGAAATTCCAGAAAGCAGAGAAAACCTTAATTACTGTCCAACATGATAACAAAGAAATAACCAGAATTCGGCAAAGAATAGAACAAACTGCAGATCATCACTGGTGGGATGTGATCTTTGGGTGGTCACCAACTGCCAATGGAATCCTTAATAAAATATGTCATCCCGTTGTAGTTTTGTTATTATTAGTTTGACTAAGTTTAGGGTTGTCCATTATATTGCTAATTTGAAATTGGAGAATACTACAGCGAACAGCTGTGTTAACCTCCTTATCAAATGTACATGGTAAAGCATTAAGAGACACTTATTGTCGTAGGCATTTGCATTAGATAAAAGAATTTCCCTATTGTCTAGGAAAAGGGGGAAAAGAGACAGAGTAGAAATTTTCCAGAGTAGAAATCCATTTTGATTTAGGTGAAATGTACTGCAGTCTGTAGTTTGAAAACATAGCTGTTGAGTCTGACTGCCTGTTCTGGTAAAAAGCCTAGGCTCAGAGAAACTGCTTCAGTGAAGGACAGAGATGGGGGGGGCACAGAGAGACAGAGGAACTGCTATGAGAACAGGCCAACCTGACCTGGGAATTCTTTCTGATAAAGATTAACTAGCGGTAAATGTCACGCCAAATTTGTAAAAATGAATATGTATGAACCTATGTAAAATTGGATGCATATCTATTTGAGAGGCGGATAAAAAAGGATCTGGAGTTCCCAGAGGTACGCATGTCTTTTAAGGAGAGGAATCTCCACATGCATCCAGCACAGTAATAAATATACCAACTTTACAACTTTCACAAAGTCGTGTTTATCTCCGCAAAACAGGACCCGGCGTCAGCTGGCTCACAGAGACCCTTCTGCACAGCAGGAGATTCCCACTGTTCTCAAAGTTTGCCTCTGAAGACCGAGAGATGAGCTTGTAAGAAATGCTGGAAATTATCAGGGAAAGGGCTTTAATTCCCTTGTTGTCACTAGGTAAAATCTCCAGTGGGAAGAGGGCCTCATCATACACCAGGTGTCCTGTGATGACTTAGATCATCTAAGAGTAAAGATCACCAATTAAATGCAGTTTTATTTTTAATTCGGCAAGTGTAAAAGTGTTCCAAATTTTTCACAATTCTAAAACTACTTTGAAAAATCCTAAACTACAATGGGAAAAGGGAAGAAATATTTGGGGGTATTTTTCTAAAAAAATGTTTCTAAATTTTTCTAAAATCTTCTGCTGTGTATAAATGTAAAACAAAGACAAAATGAGGTTGCTTTGACTCAGGAGCCCCGTGCTCAGCTGCTGCCAGCCCAGCCCTGGCTGTGCCCAGACAAGCAGCTCCAGCAGTGCTGGTGGTAGCACAGACACACCTGGGCTGAACCCCAAAGATGTTGCCATGCTCAGGCCCATCCCTGGTAGGAGGGCTGCACCTCCTGGCCTGGCTGGACACCAGGGGCAGGACCTTTCGGGACAGAGGCTCCTGCTCTGGGTGGTGATACCAACAAGCTGTCCCTAGCAATGAGCTGGTAATGCAGCCGTGGAAGGGACAATGGTCACGGGCAAGGAGATGCGAGATGACAGGTCCAGTTCTCCCTGGCTGAGTTATTTGGCCAGTCTTGTGAAGCTGCAGAGGCATCCCTGTGGAGAGAGGAGGTGGCTGAGGCCCCAGCTGCCGGTGGCACACAGGGAGCCTCCTGCACAGCAGGGCCCAGAGCTGGCAAGGCTGCCCAGCACGGCTGGAGCTGCTGGCACAGCTTGGCCCAGCTGCACAGCTGCCCCTCAAGGCCCCGGCAAGCAGGGCACAGCTCTGGGAAGGCTCCCTGGCCAGGAGCAGGTCCCAGAGCGCCTCTGCCTTTCAAGGGCAATCTCGTCCCTGCTCTTTCTCCTCCCCACCTTGCTCTGCCTCTGCCCTGTGCCCCTGGGGCTGTTCTTGGCCAGGCAGCCTCAGTGGGAGCCAGCACTGGCTGCAGCCCCAGCGGGCCCCCCAGGACAAGGCCCAGCAATTAGGAGGCCAGTGAAAGCACTGGGCAGCAGCAGAACCCTCAGCAGAGTTAGATGGAAAACCATGGACTGGCCAAAACTGCACTGCAGCTTCTCTGGGAATGTTTCCTGTCTACATTAGACTTTCAAAAGTAGCTGTTTGAGGGAAAGGTGAACAAAACACTCACCCTTTTCCAGTAAGTCCAAATTTGCACACAGCATAAGATGAAAATAAGCTCCAAAATAGCAGCCCTGCCATTAATCCTATCCAGCAGCCTATTGCTTTACAGAAACTCCTTCCAGGGTCCTTCTGGGAATCCAGAACACGTGTGGTGGGGCTGGCTGCACCTGTGGGAGCAATGGGGAGCGTCAGCCCGTGCAGTGCTGCACTGCTGAGCTGGCAGCACGGTGGATGCGGGCAGGACGTTCTCCGTTTCCCCCAGAGCTGGGGCCTGCAGGCACCTTGCCACCCCTTGGCACAGGCTGTGCCACCCAACAAAGCCCAGCAGGCCGGGAGGAGAGCCCGGGGCCAGCGCAGCTGCTTGGGCAGTGGCTGCTTGGAGGGACACGGGCCACAGCCATCCCTGAGCAGCCACTGCCAGCCCTGGCCCTCCCTGCCCCGTGACAGCTCCCCCAGCCCCAGGGCACAGATCCTCAGGCTGCAGGAAAGGCTCAGCCCCGGGGCACAGCCCTGGGCCCAGCCCCTTCCCTCCCTGCTCTTCTCCATGGCTGCACAGAGCACACAGAAGGACATGCTGTCATTCCACACGGAAGAAGGATGGACAGCTAAATGCTCCTTCCTCCCACTGACAGTCATCCTGTGGGATCCCTCAAGGCTCCAGAAGGGAGCAGGGCAAAGTTTCCAGAACTGAACAACCTTTAGAGGAACTTAAAGGAAATGCCATATGAGTGAGCTCTTGCCACATAGACATGGATTATTCTTTTAGGAAAGGTACGTTGAGAACTTGTCTCCAGCATTTGACAACATCTTCAAACCACCATTTACCAGCCTTTCCAAGTAATCCAAGTCATGATCCCAGTCTAGAAGGGAGCAGAGATGCTACAGAACCATTTCTATGATGTGCTGGGATCCCCTTCTGATTTGGGGACTTGGTACTGCAAGGGGGTGAGGTAAGGCTGTGGGAGCCTGTGGCTCCTGATCACTCTCCAGAAACTTTGCAGTCCCTGTGCAACATCCCTGGAGGGGCAGCTGGAGCAGCCCAGGGCCCTGGGGCTCTCTCGCTGCCACACAGGAAACCCTCACTAAATGCTCGGGGAAATCTGCAGTGCCACAGCTATTGCTCCCAACCTCTGTCCCGCCCTCCTGTTTGCCCACCTTCCCATGGAACAGCTTCCCCAGCCCAAGGGCACATAGCCAGGCTCTGTCAGGACCCAGGGGAGCCTTGCTCTCCCCCTCTGCCCTTTCCCCACCATGGGCACCCCGTGCAGCCGCTCGCAGGTTTCGAGACGTGTCTCCCATGGAGGGAGCCCAGCAGGACAGCTCAGAACCCGAGTGCCCTGAGCCTGCTCAGGACAATTCCTCTGGGCTGTGCCCGTCTTGTCCGGGCTGTGCCCGCAGTGCCAAGCAGCAGGGAGGGCAGCTCAAGCCTCAGCAGGGCTCAGGCCCAAAGGCACAGCAATTACCTCCTGTGGCTGTGCCTGGCATCGCCTCCCTTCCTGCAGGAAATGCCGCCTTCCACAGAGCCTCTCTGTCCATCCCTTGAGAAAGGAAGAGGCTTGGTGGGATCAGATGCAATCATTGCACATGCAGGTGGTGGCCTCTTCAGGAGGCAATACTTGTCCACAACATGGATAAGAATCAGGAAAATCCTGATTCCCACAGGCCTTTGGGGCTTCCTATGGCCCTCCCTCTGCCAAGCAGCCACACCTCAGGATGTGCTCAGACACCGGGAAAATGCAGGGGATCCATGGTGCAGTTTGGGCTCTCTGTCAGCTGATGCCCAATGCCTTCCTGCAGAGGCTGGGGAGAAGCTGCAGCCAGGCCAGGCTGGCAAACAGCCCTGCAGGGCGTGGAAGCAGCAGCGGGGCAGCGAGGCTGCCATGGATCCCTTCCCGCTGTGCTGGGCACGGCGTGTCCAGATGTGCAGCCAAAGCCCCCGGCTGCTGAGCCCCAGGACAAGGCTGAGGGAAATGCACCCACATTGTCCTGCCTGCTGCATTTCCTTCGTCCTTTGCCTCATGTGTTCAGATGGCTCATGGGCTTTCTTCTGTCCTGCAGCTTTGTTCTTTCATTTTAGAGGACCTTAGAAAAGCATGTTTCCTCTTCCCATTAATGGATCCCACAGAAGCAGGGCTCAGCCCGTGGGGTCAGCAGGGACACACTACTCACCCCTGCCATAGGAGGCAGGTTTCTGTGTAGGAATGAGGGAAGGATCAGGAAGAGTCCTCCCTGCAGACACATCTGTAACACAACAGCCACAGAAGCTTCTGCCACCTCAACTCAGCTCCACGGACACCACTGAGCCTCAGGAGCGCTGAGGGGATGGCGCAGGGTGAGGGCACACACGTGCATGGCTCTGTCCTGGCACCCGCAGCAATGCCCCCCTGGCCGAGCTTTGGGCTCTGAGCTGGCAGCTCTCCCAGGGGAAAGGCCTTGACCAACCCTCGCCATCTCCCTGAGGCTCAATCCTGAACGTGATTTGGGAAGCCAGATCACCTTCATCAACAGGTTCAGCTGCAAAGAAAGGCAGGACAGAACAGCACCCGTGGCACTGTAGGAGATCCTCAGGCTGCAGGAGAGGCTCAGCCCCGGGCACAGCCCTGGGCCCAGCCCCTTCCCTCTCTGCTTTTCTCTGTGACTGCACAGACCGCACGGAAGGACACAGAGGCATTGCACATGGGTGGAGGATGAACGGCTACATGCCTCTTTCCTCCCACTGACAGTCATTCTGTGGGATCACTCAGGGCTCCAGAAAGGAGCAGGGCAAGGTTTTCAGAACCCTTCTGCCCTGACTTAACCTCTAACGAAAATGGCAGATGAACAAGCTCTTGCCACTTGGATGCTGATTAATATGTCACTAGAAAGGGAAATTCAGAATTTGCCTCCAGCATTCTTCAAGACAATCAAAATATCATTCAACAACAATTGCAAATCAAGAAAGTCGTGATCCAAATCTAGAAGGGAGCAAAGACCAGACCCATTTCCATGATGCACTGGCATCCCCTTCTCCTTCCGAGAAACTGGGCACTGCAGGGTTGTCAGGTAAGGCTGTGGGGGCCAGATGTCAATGGACAAGGCCAAAGCTGCACATGGGCCTGGGGAGCTCTGGGCTGGCTCCTGGTCACTCTCCACCCTCTTTGCAGGCCCTGTGACACATCCTGGGAGAGGAAACTTGCGCTGCCCAGGGCCCGTGGGGGCTCTCGCCCTCCCCCAGAGGAAACCCTCCCTAAAGGCCTGGGGAAAACCATCCCCAGCGCTTCCCGGGGAGCAGGGAGCGCTGTCCCGGGAAAGGGGAGCCAGGCTGCCGGCTCACCTGCTTGCCGCGCTTGCAGCGGAGCAGCCTGGGCAGCCCTGGCAGGCAGGGCCACGGCCAGGAGGAGCAGGAGGAAGAGGCGCAGAGCAAGGGCCATGCTGCCTTGCCCTCTGCCAGTCCCGCAGCTCTTGCTGCCACCGCTGTCCTGACACCGCTGTCCCAATGTCAGCACCACTGCTGCCACCGCCGCTGCTGCTGCCGCAACAGTTGTGCTCAAGCACTGACTGCTCGCTCCTTGTGCTGCTGTGCAACCACGGGGCTCTGGCACCTCTGTGACCTCAGAGCCTGCTGTGACCTCATGGCCAGGGTGGAGTTGTGTGGGGAGTGGGATCTGCCTTCTTTGGCAGGGAGCTCGTCCTGCCCAGCTGCTCTGTCCAAGGGCTGTGACACAGTCCCAGCCCAGCTGATCTCCCAGGCTGGGCCATGAAGGGATGGAGAGCAGCCCTGCCAAGAAGGAGTTAGGGGTGCTGCAAGATGAGAGGCTGCACATGAGCCAGCCATGTGCATCCAAAGGAGAGTGCCCAGCAGCTTGAAGGAGGTGATTCCACCCCTCTGCTCTGGTGAGACCCCACCTGGAGTACTGTGGAAGAGGTTTTACAGTGACCTCTGTGAGCCACTGAGAACTTTGACAAGAGGATACATGTTTACCCCTGAAAGAATCCCTTCCAATGTTGTTGACATAGAAACCAAGAAAGAAAAAAGGATAAATAATTGAAACTTTCAACTGCTTATTTCAAGAAGCATTTTGCTTGTCTCTCTTGACGAGTGAGTAAAATGTAAATTATGAGCTTTGTAATAATGTAGAACAAGCATGCATGCTAGAATAAAAACAGTGTTTGAAGACTTCTGGAAACGGAGTGCGTTGCTTTGTGCTGTCTTTGTCTGTACCACGACAGAGTACTGCATCCAGCTCGGGGCTCCCCACACAGGAATGCCATGGTCCTGTTGGGTCTAGTCCAGAGGAGGGACAAATTGCTCTGAGGGCTGGAGCCCTTCTGCTTTGGAGACAGGCTGGGAGAGCTAGTGGCGTTCAGCCTGGAAGGGAGCAGACTCCAGGGAGACTTGATTGCTGCCTTTCAGTACCTAAGGGGGCTTGTAAAAGAGATGGGACAGGACTTCTACTAGAGCCTTTTGTGAGCAGACCGAGAGAGAATGCTTTTAATCTAAAAGATGGTCGATCCCGACTGGACGAAAGAAACCCATTTTTTACACTAGGCCTGGAAGGCCTGGCACAGGTTGCCCGGAGAAGTGGACATCCATCCCTGCAGACATTCAAGCTCATGATCTCAGCAACCTGACCTACTTAAAGGTGTCCCCGCTCAGTGCAGGGCATTGGACTAGATGGCCTTTAAATGTCCCTTCCAAGCCAAGCCATTCTGTGCTCCTGGGCACCATCAAAGCAGTGCTGGATTAGTGCTGGGGTGATTATGTGGCACCTGTGTTTTGGTAGTTGTGTCCTTTAGCAATTGGCCCTGAGAGCATTCATGGTCTGGGCAGTGAAGTCTGCAAATAACAGACAGTGTGCTCCAGGAGTGTTGCAGTGTGATTTCATGGTTTACCCCAGAACCCTGGGTTTCTCCCCTGAAGATTCCCTTCCAGGTGTGTCCATCACCCCTCCTTTCGCCACCCTGACCCCTGCCGAGCACTGTCTGCCGATCCTGGAATTCCAGAAGGGCATTGAGTGATTGGCAGATTCAAAAGATGCCCTCTACCCGGGGTGGGGGGGGCATTGGGCCATCCATTTGTCATTTGTCCCTTGAGATTTCCTCTCCTGTCCCAGGTTGGTGGGCTCCCTCTCCCTTCCCTCCTGCCCTCCCTCGGGTAAAAGGGCGAGCAACCATGCGGTCCAGGAGTTCCATTGGAGCAGTTGCTGGATTCAGTGTCCTGTGGGCCTGAATAAAGCTCTGGATTAAAACCCTCCATCAGAACCGACTCCTTTCCTTCACTACCGCCGTAAAGCTTCTCTGGCAGAGGGAAGCCTGAGGAGCAGACCCTCCACGGGAGGAAGCTCCATCCCGCTGGCACCGGAGTCCCGGCATGTCTGGACTTGTCCCCACGCGCCCAGCTGCAACATCCAGCTGGCCAAAAGTGTCTCTGGGGTGGAACACCACAGTTGCTGCTATTTGGTTCAGCTGCAGGGGCCAGACAAGCCAAGGCGCGCCCCGTCAGCAATGTAATATATGTTAGAAATAATTCATGCTATAAAAGATTGTATTTTATAAACATTGTGAAATCCAAACCAGTCTGTGACCACAGGCAGCCCAAGAAGCAGACATCTATTGAAACTCTGAAATTCCTGAAGGAGGCAGCATAACCCAGGGCGATGATCACCGCCATCCTGAGCCATCGGAAAGGAAACCGCCTAAGAGCAATCATCCTCCTGTTGATAACATCAATCAAGATAGCCAGGGACCCCATGAAGATTCATGTGAATACATGGCTTCCCTGAACTCAATCAACGCTGGCTATCAGCCAGGAAACAGCCTTTGTCCGGCTCTGCACAGTGAAACAGCCAACTATGAATATGCAGAGTTAGAAAACAATTTGAACTCCTTCACCTCTGGCACAATAAACTGTATAAAACATCCTTGCTAGAAGCGGCTCTTGTGAACGAGGGGGAATCTGATGCGATAGACGTTAGATCCAGGTTCACCCAGTGCTGAACCCAGGCTCAACGCTGTCTCTTTGGCTTTGGTGGTTTTGAGGATCGTATTTTGGTTGCAGAAAAAAATAAAGAAATCTTTTGGCATTTTTTTGATAATTTGGCTTTTGATTGATCATATATAACAATGCTGTTTTCTTACGACTTCCTCCAAACTTCTGCTTGCATACCTTGTAATGGTTGACAAGCTAACTCACCACCTTCTCATGTTGTTTTTCTTATCACCCTTTATTTATCTTTTGGCAAATTATACATCTTTCAGTTACTTGCTTTTCTACTCCAAAAATCCCAATGCAGCCATAGTTCCTTAAAAAAAATCACACAAAACCTGAGTATTCACTGGGTTTTCTGATGCATGTCTTCTAATATTCCCTAGTAAGCATTTTATTAACTAATTGTCTTCCATCAAGATGTTTCTATTTTCCTGATTTATCTTGTTCACCACCTATCTTGTTTAATTCCTGATTGCTCTGCTTCCCTAACCTTTGGAATTTCTAATTTTTCCTTATCTGGCGTAAATATTAACTCTTTCAGCTCCATTCTCTGCTGCATCTTTAGCTTCCTGATCTGCCAAATTATTTCCTCTTATTTCTGGGGTCTTTACCTTTTGGTGTCCCTTAATATGTACTATAGCTATGACTCTTAGGTAATTTTAATGTCTCTAAAACCTCTGAAAAAAGTTTCTCATGCACTAATCCTTTTCCTCTTGAATTATTTAATCTCTTTTTTAAAACATATTTCTTAAAGCATGTTCTACTTTAAAGGCACAACTTGAATCAATATATAACTCCTTTCTTTTGTGTTAAATATTCTCATGGTTTTTTAGAAGTATATAATTCACAAGTTTGAGACTTCTAGTTTAAGGTTAACTTCCCTTTTTCCATAGTTTCCTTTTTTTCCCATCAACTTCTGCATACCCTGTGTTTTGCAAGGAGTTGTATTTCTGTTAGCTAACATAACTCTCAAAGGGCTCTCTTGGGGGTATCTCTTCCAGCATGCTTTTATTCCTCCCAGTTGGTTTTTTTTTCCTGTATCTAACTTACTGGCTTTCTGTTCCATTTTCAAGATCTTATCTATTCATCCCCTGCTTCTGTTTCTCACTTTCACTAAACAGCTTAAATACCACTTATCTTTCAACTACTTATACCTAAAATTAAAAAACGTTTTTCACACACTACTTTTCAATACAATACACCTCCCTCCAAGGAGATATGGTAAAGCTTCTACATTACCAATACTTCCATTCATCTACATTCACTCACTTTTACCTCTCATTCACTTTCACAAATTCTTTCACACCCTCAAGACACAAAGCGGATCCCTGTTGCCAGGAAATCACGGGTCCCTGTGGCCCCCTCCCTCGCCTTGGGGTTGGCCTCCAGGTCTCAGTGTTGCCGGGGCTCCTGGAAGGGCCCTGACTCTGGTGGCCTCTGGTGCCCGTTCACCTGTGAGGCTGTCTGCGTGTCTTTCACACCCTTCAGCTACGGCCCCTCACACGCCTGGGGAACACTAGCTTGGTGTGCAGGTCACACACAGCCTTCAGCCAAAGCCCCACCTGCCTGGGGAACAATAGCCTGTTTGCAGGTCACCTGCACTTTATGCCACAGCCCCCACCCACCCAGGGAACACTGGCTTGTTTTGTGGGTCACACACTCCTCATTCCACTGCCCCCTCTTCCCACCCACACAGGAAGTTGAGACTGATTTTGTGTGTGACTCACTCTCACACACAACAAGACAACAACAAGGTACCTTTTACTTTCACATCACCTATTACAAGTTTAGGTGTTACTGGCCATTCCAGATGCTATTGGATATCCCTCAACCCACCTGTGTTGTCCAACCCCAGATGCTCTTGGGCATTTTTCCCTCAATCCAGCTGGGTTGTCCAACCCCAGATGCTGTTGGACATTTTTCTGTCCTTCAACCCAGGTGTGTGGTACAACCACAGATGCTCTTGGGGAAAATTTTCATCCCTCAGTCTAGCTGTGTTGTCCCATCCTGCGTGTTCTCGGGCATATCCTCAGTCCGGCAGAATTCTGCTCAACCCTAGATGCTCTTGGAATGTAAATCCCTCAACCCAGCAGGTTTTAGGGGCCCCTCCTGTCCCATTTCCTAGTGGATTGGGCTAGGAAACCTTGCTCCCTACCTCCGAGGGGCCCAACCCCTCCCTGAGACCCCTCCCAGTTACCCTGGGGGATTCTTTCACTCTCGTATCACTCGCTTCGTCTCCTTACTGGCCACTTTCCTCGCGGAAAGTTGGAAACGCAGCATGGGAGACTCCAGCACTCACTCTGCAGGTCTGGGACAACCAGCCTGTCTCTCATTCACACGCATCCATCCCCCCGTGCCTGCCCCTCCCAAAAAGTACCAGTCCCTTTTCCTTCCCGAGTTCTTCATGTGCACTACTAGTTTTAGGGGGCCAATTACCACGGTTGCAGGGAGCCTTTTTCCCTTCTCTTTGTTTTATTGTCTCCGCTTGTCCACCGATCGTAACCTGCGTCTGTTGGTCACCCCAGGGAAAACAGAGTGAGGCTGCCAAAGTGGGCAGGGCGCGCCTTCCCCACTCTGACAGTCCTAAAGCACCAGCAGCAAGGTGTTGGTAACCATCCTCTGCTACCATAGTTGTAAAAAATGCCAATCACTTGTTTTCAAAATTTTAAAAGTTTAATAATAATAAAATGGTTATAAAAATTCTAACACAATTAGAGTAGTAATAATTTGGACAATTTGGATTAGGACAATATGAGACAATAGAAACAAAGAGTTATGGATGTCTGGGTACCCATTTTCTGGACAGCATAAGCCTGAAAAAGGACCCACGTTAACAGAAAATTTACCCCTAAAACCAATAACTTGTTCCATATTCATACATCTCATACATGATGCATAAATTCCATTCAAACACAGGATTCTGTCTGGTCATCATCAACTTCTTCCTCATAAGATGAATGGTGTTGCCCTGGCTGTGTGAGGCAGCAATAAATTCTCTTTCTCTGAAAGATTTAGGTGTCCTGTGGCTGCTATCTCAGTGCGAGTCCTTCCTTTAGGAAAAAAAGTATCCTACATAGTGCAGTTTCTATTCTAACATTTTGTTTTAACCTGAAACTATCTTTACCACACTACTTAAGATAATTAATACAGCATTACTTTCTAACACAACACATGTAATATTCATTTTAATATTTGCAAAAAGACAGTCGTGAAATATGCATTTATCACACCTCTCAAGTGTATCCCTGCTACATTCCTCATGAGGGATCCCTGCACACCTTAGGAGAGGCCATCAATACTCCTTTGTTCCTCATGATACCCCTGCAACCCTCAGCAGGGACCCCAGAATATCCCTGTGTGACTCATGGGGCCCAGGCCCAGCTGATGCCTGGGAAGGAAATGTGCCGTCAGCCCAGGGACGCTCAGCATGGGCTCCCCCAGCCCTGGGGGCCCCGCCGCTGGTCACAGCAGCCCCTGCCTGGCTCCTGCCTGCCCACACCGTGGGCATCCACGGCTGCTCCTGGCCATGGAGCCCAGCCTGTGCTGCTGCCCGGTGGGCTCTGCTACTGCTACCACCTGGACAGAGCTGTGACATATCCATTACTTTATTTGAACAAAAAACTGGGGACGATCCCTCCCCTGGCCAATAGGGCCTGCCCAGCTTCAGTTCTGGCTGGGGAAAAGGGCCAGGGGGCTCTGGGGCAGAGGGGCTTGTTTAGGAGGGGTGGGTTTGGGCAGGCCTTGTGATGGGGTTGAAGCCGCAGCCGGGGAGATGGGGGCAGACGTGGACACGTGGGATAACAGGCGGGGAGCACTTTGACGGAAGTTTTAGGATCCTCTTCTGTAGATGCACAGGAGCACCTGTGGGGAGAGGAGGTGGCTGAAGCCCCAGCTGCCGGTGGCACACAGGGAGCCTCCTGCACAGCAGGGCCCAGAGCTGGCAAGGCTCCCCAGCACGGCTGGAGCTGCTGACACAGCTTGGCCCAGCTGCACAGCTGCCCCTCAAGGCCCCGGCGAGCAGGGCACGGCTCTGGGCAGGCTCCCTGGCCAGGAGCGGGCCCCAGAGCGCCTCTGCCTTTCAAGGGCAATCTCGTCCCTGCACTTTCTCCTCCCCACCTTGCTCTGCCTCTGCCCTGTGCCCCTGGGGCTGCTCTTGGCCAGGCAGCCTCAGTGGGAGCCAGCACTGGCTGCAGCCCCAGCGGGCCCCCCAGGACAAGGCCCAGCAATTTGGAGGCCAATGAAAGTTCTGGGCAGCAGCAGAACCCTCAGCAGAGTTCTTTGGACAGCCATGGACTGGCCACTCCTACACTGCAGCCTCACTGAATGTTCCCTGCCAATGAGAAGCATTTAAAGGAAGCTGTTTGAGGTCGAGAATTACAAAACACGATTTTCTCTTCCAGCAATACCAGGTTGCTCATGACTAGAATTTTCCTTCTCTGGGAGGGAGCTCATCCTGCCTGGCAGTTGTGTCCAACGGCTGGACTTGCTCCCATCCAAGCTGAGCTCAGTGCTCTGTGTTCTGGGCACTGGCACAGGAGATCACATCCAAGGATTTCTGAGCTCCTCAGGCACTGTCAGCCACAGCCCAGCATGCTGAGGAGTGAGTGATCTCTGGCTGGAGACAAGTGCCACATTCCCTCCTGTCAGGAGCTTCCCAGCTGGAAATTTGGCACTTTGGGGAGGCCATGGCTAACACAGTCCTGTGGCTTCATAGGAAAGGTGAAGCCTTTACTTCACCATTTGCTCTTCATGTGCAATTTGAGGCACTGCTTCCTCTTGTGGTTGTCAAAGGACACAGTCAATAAAACAGGGGGAAAAACCACCCAACCTCTTCAATGCTTGGATATGCCAAAGCAAACCTTTAGGAGCACAGGATGGGTCTGTGCTGCCTGACCAAGCCAGAGCCCTTCCATGATGGAGTGGCTGCCTCAGTGATGCGGTGCCAGAGTTCTTCAGCCTGGGCTGCTCCCAGCACTGTCACCAGGAGCGGGCTGCCCCCAAAAAGCCACACAATGTGGGGTGCGGCTGTAGGGCACAACTGCTGTATGGCACAGGGGGAATGCTTCAAGGGCAGGGACAAGGAACAAGGAGAGGTCTTCTGTATGACTCCCAAAGGTGTTTATGCCCAGGAAGGTCAGGCACAGAAAGACACAAATCCAGGCTCTATGTTGGAGAGTTTTTCAGGAATGGCTTAAAGAAAGAGGCCATGAGACATACAATTGAGAGAAAAGTAGAAGAGAAAAGTAAAGCAGTTTCTAACAGTTCTCAGCCTTCTGAATTCTATAAACAATTAGACTCTCTTTATAAACAATAAAGTTCTCAGGCTGTCTTCCCATAACAAGAAGAACACCGTCTCTGGGAAAAGCTGGCACCCTGAGAACTGATGAAGAAGTTTTGGGAACACTGGTTCTGTTTTAATAAACAATTGTAGGTATTCTAAAACAAGAGGAGTGGTTAGAAATTTCTCTGTTAGCCTATCATGACATTGGATTACAGAATATGCATGAAGTTCGTTAACTTTGTTATTTAAGGTGATTGATTGATCAATAAAGTTGGAGTTCGATGCATTAAAGGATGGTCGTCTCCCCCTCATCTCCAATAGCTCTAGAAGGGGTTTTTCAACAAGGGGAGGTTCAAGAGGAGAGTACAAAACTTTAACCAAGTGGGAGAAACCTGGGGAGAAGCATAAGGCAGGGAATACAGTGTTTAAACCAATTGGGAATTACAGGGGAGGGGAAGAGTTTAAACAAACCAATGAGACCTCAAGGGATACAAAAATGTCAGGGAAGTTTCTGGAGAAAGGGGCAGGTATGAGGAGAGATTGACATTGCTCCTCCTAGGAGAAGGAACAGGGAACATTCAGGATCAAAGGGCAGGTCTTTGGGAAGATGGAAAACCAGGACAAAACCAACAAGAGAGGTGCAAAGGAACAATCCATTAAGGATAAAATATGCTATAACAATACAAGAGACGGGGGGGGGGGGGGGGGGGTGGATTTTAGAACTGACCATTGAAACTGAATTGCAGTTATAAACACAGTAGAGACACACCGCAACACCCCAGTGTGGTAGTCTGTTATTTTACAGTTTGTTCTTCTGTAGTAAGTTTTAAATATTCCTTGTTCTATAATTCCTTGTTTGTAATGCTTCATTCCACGTATCCCATTTGGTTTCTCTGGTGGTTCAGTCCTGAGTTGTTTATTCCCCAAGTATATGTCAATGCCCCTGTCCAACAAAGCACAGCCTTTTCTTCTGGTGTGTACACTGTCGTTCATCCCCTCCTCAAAGCAAGATTGGATTTCAAGGTTTGCTCCTTCCCCTTGTTGGTTTCTATAGGATAGCCCTTGCCCTGCACTCCTTCCCCAATGCCTTCCCCTTGGGAAAAGGTTGTGTCACTCCCCTTCTTCCCTCCCTTCCTTAAAAATCAGTGTTTTGCCCTCAGTTATTGTCACTTGTCCCTGACTCCTCTGGCGACATAAACCTTCCTTAGAACTCAAAGAAGTGATCTCTCTCGGTTCCGTCGCCGCAGTCCCTTGTACTGGGTTGCTGCTGTGTCACCCGTGCCACAGGTGTCGGCTGCAGGGAGCTGCGAGCCCCTGTACGCACCGCCAGTCGGGAAGGTCCCTGTAGGGATCCAAGGGCAGCCTCTCTTGTGACTGTCCATGGGACTCAGGCAGTGAGCTGGCCAGAGAACATATTGCCTGTGACCCAGCCGCGAAGTTACAGCCCAGGGCACAAGGGAAGAGCTAGAGATGCCACCACTCTGGACTTCTGCCATGCCCTGGACACATCAGCCCTGCCCAGCATCCTTGTCCCTCCTTTGGTGAGCTATGGATCTGATGGAGGCACAGTTTGGAGAATGAGCAATTGCCTGGCTGGTCACATCCAGGGGGTTGTGGTCAATGGCTCAGAGGCCCGATGGACATCAGTGACCAGTGGTGTCCCTCAGGGTGACAGCAGAAGCTCCCTGGACACTGGGGACTCAGTGTCCTGGTGGTGCTGCTGGACAAGAGAGCTGGAGGGGCCTCCAAAACAGAACTGTTGTGATTGCCCAAGTCTTTCAGACTTGCTCAGGGAATGAGGAGCTCACTGAAGTGAGAAGATACTGAGAAACCACATAGTCCCTTCCCTGGGAAGAAACATTTCCCCATCCAAACATCCTCTCCCTGTCTTTATCCAGCTCCAAGAGGAACAGACATGTATATACATCTGTCTGTCTATCTATCTATCTATCTATCTATCTATCTATCTATCTGTCTGTCTATCTATCTATCTATCTATCTATCTATCTATTTCCATCTTAGTTATTTAGCTATCTAGCTATCTAAGTATCTACCTATCTTCCTATATATCTACCCATCTATCTATCTGACAAAATAATTTCAGCTTTTTATTAAATCTCTTTATTTATCCTTATCCTTTGAAGTAGAGTTTAGAAAGAAGTATTTTCATACAATTACATTTATTAAAGACATTAATTAACAGATGCTTTTAAGCTGTCCATTATGGAAACTGCAGCAAATCCCTCCCTGACTGACAGTCATGAGTGCCTGCTGTCAGGGAGGGATCAGAAGGTCCTGTCCAGAGGGTGGCAGCAGATGTATGCCCTCTTCTCCAGGATCTGCTTTGCAGCTTTTTTCATTGAATCATCCCGGTTTTCATCGGCATCTCTGGAGTAAGAGAGAAAAGTCATCTAAGGGAGCATAAAGAGCCGTTGTAAATTTCTTTCAAGAAGTGTTTTTGAGTACGAATGCAAGAGTGAGTGCCAGGAAGAAACTTAACATTCTCTTCTGAAAAAGATTGATTATTACAGACTGAGATTTGCAGAGCCAATGCACAGCTGGTCAGTACTTCCCACAGAGTCCAAATCCCTCATTTCTATCAGTCACTTGACAGGAGTATATACATAAAATATAGATTTTATATTGCTCAATAAAGAACCCTGGCAGTTTGCTTTAGCTATGAAGTGAAGAGACTCTTCTCAACAGGTTCCAGCTCTGCCACTTGTTTGAATTCAAAGCAGAGAAAAACTCTTCTGCTTGTCACATCAAACCAACAAAAGTTTCATGAGTCTGTGAAAGACATAAGACCGTAAAAATCATTCCATTTTATAGTACTTACAGTCTTTTAATTCAGCCATGGGATAATTAGGCCATCATTCACTATATCAAAAAACTGGAATAGGCACTGGAAAAGAAGTTATTTTCAAAACTAAGTTTAGAAAAAATGAATGAATTTCATAAAGAAAAACATGTAGAAAAAACATAGGAATTTAAACTTCTCAAAGCCCTTTGATAATAGAGCCCTGATTCCCAGTCATGTGCAGTGCAGCCTCAGCTGTCCCTTTGAGGCCAGAACTACCAAGGCTCAGGGCTGGGATGAGCCTTCACCCAGAATTGGCTCCAAGACTGATTGGGAATCAATCCAGGACAGGGCTCACACAAAGAGCAATGTTTCACGGCCAAATCCAATCCTTCATCAGGTTGGATTGGTTTTAACACTGAACTGAAGCATATTTGCTTGTGCTGCAACACCGTTGCCATTAAACTTTACATGAGCTACAAAATAAGCATTGCCCTGTCTTGAACTGTGCTGCCCAAACAGTGCTGAGAACTTGCTGTGCCTCTGCCCTGTGCCCCTGGGGCTGCTCTTGGCCAGGCAGCCTCAGTGGGAGCCAGCACTGGCTGCAGCTCCAGCGGGCCCCCCAGGACAAGGCCCAGCAATTAGGAGGCCAAGGAAAGCTCAGGGCAGCAGCAGAACCCTCAGCAGAGTTCTTTGGACAACCATGGACTGGCCACAACTCCACAGCAGCACGACTACGAGTCAGGCCAGAAATGCTATGGGGCAGAGTTATAAGAAAACTGTGGAGAAAAATCAGCAACTGACCGTCTGATCTCATACAGCTTGCGAATGCCAAGATAGCAGATTAGCAGCAGAAGTGGCACAGTGAACACTATCACCACTGTGCCTATCATGCATTTCCTGTGAACATCCTGGGGGCAGACAATTCTTGGGAGGCGCACTGGATCCAGGCCATATATTCCTGCTTCAGTGACAACGTCTGTAGGAGCAATGGGGAGCGTCAGCCCGTGCTGTGCTGCACTGCTGAGCTGGCAGCATGGTGGATGCGGGCAGGACGTTCTCTGTTTCCCCCAGAGCTGGGGCCTGCAGGCACCTTGCCGCCCCTTGGCACAGGCTGTGCCACCCAACAAAGCCCAGCAGGCCGGGAGGAGAGCCCGGGGGCAGCGCAGCTGCTTGGGCAGTGGCTGCTTGGAGGGACACGGGCCAAAGCCATCCCTGAGCAGCCACTGCCAGCCCTGGCCCTCCCTGCCCCGTGACAGCTCCCCCATGCCCAGGGACACACAGCCAGGCCCTCTAAAAACACAATGGAGCCTTGTCCTCCCCCTCTGCCCTTTCCCCACCATGGGCACCCCGTGCAGTCTCTCCCAGGTTTCAGGAGATGTCTCACACGGAGGGACCCCAGCAGGACTGCTCAGACTGGCTGAGCCTGGCACAGCAATCACCTTCTGTGGCACTGTCTGGCATCTCCTCACTTTCTGTATCAGTGGCTAGCACGGGTACATTGCGTCCTCCAGGATGTGCTGCCTTCGGGAAAGTCTTTTGGTCCATCTCTGGAGAAAGGAAAAGGGACAGCCAGATCACGTGGAGCCATTGCCCACTGGGGAGGTGGCATCTTCAGGAGGTACCACTTGTGAAAGACATGGATAAGGATCAGGGAAAGGCCAAGGCTCTTGGGGCTGAAACAGGGCCCTCCCTCCTCCAAATATCTGCCCCTCCGGATCTGGCCACAGAATGGGAAGTCCCAGGCCGATGGTGCAGTTTGGGATCTCACTTAGTTGATGCCAAATGCCTTCGTGCAGAGGCTGGGGAGAAGCTGCAGCCAGGCCAGGCTGGCAAACAGCCCTGCAGGGCGTGGAAGCAGCAGCGGGGCAGCGAGGCTGCCATGGATCCCTTCCCGCCGTGCCAGGCATGGCGTGTCCAGATGTGCAGCCAAGGCCCCCGGCTGCTGAGCACCAGGACAAGGCTGAGGGAAATGCACCCACCATGGTGCCTCTCCAGGTCAATCAAGATTTGGTCCAGTTGTTTGGATTCCTCCAGGGGCACAATCTGTTTTGTAGGTTTTTTCCTCCCTCTCAGAGGACCTTAAGAGAAAGTATTTCCATTTCACCAGGAATGGATCCCACAGATGCACGGCTCAGCTCGTGGGGTCAGCAGGGACACACTACTCACCCCTGGTATGGGAGCTGGGCTTGTGTGCAACATCCACCAAAGGACCTGGGAGGATCCTCCCTGCAGACACACCTGTAACTCAAGAGCCACAGAAGCTTCTGTCACACAGTTCCTGCCAGGTTGCCAGTGATTATTCTCTGAGAACATACCTGCAGAAGCTCCCAAGTGCTCCAAACCATCTTCCATCCCAGCTGCTGGCAAAGCCATTCCACCACTCTCATCTGGAAGGGAGCACAGACCAGACCCATTTCCATGGTGTGCTGCCATCCCCCTCTGCCTATGGGAACTGTGCACTGCAAGGGGATCGGGTAAGGCTGTGGGAGCCAGATGTGAATGCACAAGGCCAAAGCTGCACAAGGGCCTGGGGAGCTCTGGGCTGGCTCCTGGTCACTCTCCACCCTCTTTGCAGGGCCTGTCTGACATCCCTGGAGGGCAGGCACTGACGCACAGCCAAGATGGCAGCTCAAGCCTCAGCAGGGCTCAGGCCCAGAGGCACAGCAATTACCTCCTGTGACTGTGCTGGGCATCACCTCCCTTCCTGCAGCAGAGGCTGCCAATGAGCCCCTGCTTCCTGCAGGAAATGCTGTTTTTGGCACAGCCTTTTGGTTCATCTCTGGAGAAAGAAAAAGAGACAGCTAAATTAGATGGAGATGTTCCCCTTTCTGGGAGGTGGCATCTTCAGGAGGCATTACTGGTCAAACTGATGGATAAGGAGCAGGAAATCATAAAAACTTTTGGGATTGGCCAGGATTTGCCCTTCTCAAAACTGCTGTCATTCCTGATCTCCCCATGGTTATTGAAGTGAAGGGGAGAAACGACCATCCTGGTAATGCATCAAACTCCAATTTTATTGATCAATCAATCACCTTAAATAACAATACTAATGAACTTCATGCATATTCTGTAATCCAATGTCATGATAGGCTAACAGAGAAATTTCTAACCACTCCTCTTGTTTTAGAATACCTACAATTGTTTATTAAAAACAGAACCAGTGTTCCCAAAACTTCTTCATCTGTTCTCAGGATGGCAGGCCTTCCCATAGACGGTGTTCTGCTTGTTATGGGAAGACAGCCCGAGAACTCCATTATTTATAGAATGATGCCTGAGAGAGTCTAATTGTTTATACAAGTCAGAAGGCTGAGAACTGTTAGAAACTGCTTTTACTTTTCCCTCTTACTTTTTTCTCAATTGTATGTCTCATGGCCTTTTCTTTAAGTCATTCTCCGACATTTCCCCCGTTTTTTCTTTTTTAAAAAAGGAGGTTAGTTTGCAGGTTTTTTCTATTATCTTACTGACTATTTTTTGAATGCAACAAGGTAAGATAATGGTGAAGTTTTTCCTCACAGAAACTCTTGTGGAGGA
Organism: Melozone crissalis; assembly: GCF_028551555.1. Classification (NCBI taxonomy): domain Eukaryota; kingdom Metazoa; phylum Chordata; class Aves; order Passeriformes; family Passerellidae; genus Melozone; species Melozone crissalis. The sequence goes on along the minus strand of NW_026535807.1, from coordinate 20,360,558 downwards.
GACATTACCTCCTGTTCACTATTAGGGGCAAAGAAAAGAGAAGGGAACTCATCCACTACGCTTGGCAACACTTTAAACTTCAGAGCAGCTCCATGTGGGCCTTGTAACAAACTCCAAAAGTGCAGACCCTGCTCTGCCAGGGCTCAGCTGCACCAACGGCCTGAGGACAAACAGGACACTCAGTGTCAGAAGTGTGATCCTGCAGAGAAGGATCAGAACCAGTGCTCAGAGTTGGAAAAATGATAACTTGCTTAAACCACCCTGCGCTTGGGCTGGTATTCCATTCCAGGCTCTATCTCCGCAAATTAAAAATATCTTAGGTGTCATAATAGTAGAGCCTTTACACTGGTTATAAAGCTGTTTAGACACTATTTCCAAGTTTAGAGATGAATCCAGAGTAGCCCATGTCTATTTATGCTGACTCATCCTTTGAAATTTAGAGTAATCAAAGCTGAACTGCAATTATCTAATGCTTGATTGGGATCTCTTCTTATAGGGCCTACAACAGAATGTTGTGTTAAAGGCACCAGTTTTCTACACCTTATTGAGGCTATATATGATGTACTTTGAGCTTTAACCCCTTTTCAAAATACACTGTACCTCCCACCGATAATAAGCTAAGATTTTTGCTCATGAGATTTATAAAGGTCTAAAGCTGAGGCACTGTTTAGCCCTGTCTCATTCCGTAGTGCCTGCTCCCAATTATGTTCCCAGATATGCCTATAATTACAGGTGTGGCACCATAAATGAAAAAGTAACAACTGATCACACAAAAAAAATCTTATCACACAATCCCCACAACACAGTGCAACCCAAGCAACACAATTTGGACTGTGACATTCAAAACAGTTCTCTTTTGCCGGTCCTCTTATATGAAAAGATGATAATGATTCAATAATGTCAATCAGTTCTCTGGTCGTCCGGCAACGGCGTGTTACGGCCTTAGCAGGCATTGCACGACAGGTGGTAATTGGACTAAGAAAAGAAAGCTGTTAGCTGTTTTCATTCATGCGAACCTGGAGAGAAGGTGAAAAAGTCTGAAAATGCTCCTTTCTGTCCTTATATGGGTTTCTCAGAAATGTTCAAGGTCAGTTTTCAGTCTGTAATCCTTTAGTCATTTGGCTCAAATGGCATCAACTGGGCAATTCTCAGTCCTTTGTTAATTTGGAGTGGTGAAAAGATAGTATGCATTTTAAAGCACTTAAAATATTTGACTTAACAGACTTATTTGCAAATCATGTAAAAATCACTTAAATCTAATTCAAACTTAACAGAATCTAACTTAACTTACTTAATAATACTTAACAAAAATTAAATTTTCTTCAAATCCCACACAACTCAAACCTATATATAATTTAAACTTAGAAGACCTCGAACCCAACCGAAAACAAGCTCAACAAACTTAACCTTAACATTTAATGGCACTTAATTGATAACTTAACTTAGACTACTTAATAACAAATAAAACTTACTATAGAAATAATATATGGCATTCACTATAACTCACCCACGGGCCCGATTCCAAAACACTCAACTAAAACAACTTTTCACACGTTTTTGCTGCAGCATTTATACCAAAAAACACACTCACAACATCTCACTCATACAATCAATCCAACACATCTCAACATTTTTAAACTTTTCAAAACACAGCTTTAAAGTCTAATGTTCCACCGGCCCAGCCATCCGGGCTTCTGATGTTTAAAGTCTCTGGTAATACAGATGTTTCCAAGACAGCATAACCAATGCCGAGCCAAATCGGCCGAAATTTGACTCCTGCATTCATTTACGCTGATTTCTGCTTTACAGTCTGTGCTGGGGAGAACAAAAGATCTTTACTAACTTAGGTGAAAAACATCCTGACAGCAACAGTCCTTGGTGTCGCCTGTCCAGTTTCACTAATCTCTTAATTGCAAAAGGAATCTCTTCTTTTGTTGACAAGAGTCACAGTTATTACGGCTGTTAGATCTCAAACTGTAGCTCCCGCCGGCTACGGGGCGGAGGGAGAAGCGGTCCCGCTTGAAAAGGCACTCTGAAGTCGGAATCCGCTAAGGAGTGTGTGACAACTCACTTGCCGAATCAACTAGCCCTGAAAATGGATGGCGCTGGACGCTCATCAGAGCCCAGAAAAGATGTTGGTCGATCTAAACAGCAGGACGAAAACTATCAATGCACAGCATGATTGCTCCTCCATCACCTGCTCTCTGATGTCCAGTCACTGTTCCCAAGCAGCAACTGGCCGCCCGTGGACATCTGGCCCCCAGTTCACACATGAGGGCGATGCGGCTCCGGTCGCTCCCCCCGCGGCGCTCTTTGATCACTTCCGGCGCGGCGCGGCTTGGTTTCCGCGGCGGCGGCGCGGCTGCTCCCGCGCAGCGGCTTCGCTCTCGGGGGCGGCGCGGCTCGGCTCCTGCGGCGGCGGCTTTTGATCTTCCCGCCGCTGCCTCCGGTGCGCCCGTGCCAAGTTCGGAGTAGCACAGCACCGCAATTCTACCATAAATCACCGAATTCACACATTTCCGTTAATCCGTAAACCATATGGAAAATCCCTTTACCGTAACTATAAGTCCAAAGTCCTGTTGAATCCTTCTGCTAATTCATCTCTGCTTTGCACTGCGGGTCACTCCCTTTGCGGCGGTTCAGCTTCGCCCGCGGTGACTCCCTGTGGTGTCGGGTTGAAGGCTCCCTGTTGCGGAGGGTTAGAGGCTCCCTGCTGCGGAGGGTTAGAGGCAGGAAAGAGTACCGATGATGCAGCAATGACTTCTGTTGGTGCCTGGCATTCCCGGCGCAAGCGGCCCGTGCCTTCGCATCGGCAGCATTTCGTGCGGCCCTCTTTATTCGATGGTGCAAACGCAGCTGACACTTGAAGAGGTGCAAAAGCGGCTAACACCTGACTCTGAGAGGACCGTGCCTGTTCTTGCAAACCTATTCCTATCTGTTTGAGTGCATCTACCACAAAAGCCTGCTGCCCAGTAGGAATAAGAGCCATCCTCTCTAATGCTTCCTCGATAGTCCAATTTGCACCTAGAGTGTTAAGTATGTTTCTAGTAGCAGAATTACAATTTTGAAGGACACACTGCCTGAGTAGGACCCTGCGCAAATATTCTGGCACGCCAGCTCTTTCAATTGCAGCAGCAGCTTTATCAACAAAAGCGCTAAATGCTTCCTCTCTGCCTTGCTTAATTCCTATAGACACTGGTATCTCTCCTGGCTCCTTTACCATGTCTATGGCGAGTCTGACTAACCGCATTGCCTCCCGGCACTTTTCTTGACCTATTAAAGCTTGTGCATCAGTACGAAGGAAACGTCCCAGACCCATAAGTTCATCAACAGTGACACCACGCAGAGGGTCACCCGGCTGTCTCTGAACTACCACACACTCACTAACAAGTATCCGCCAATGATCATTAAACAGCAATTGTTGATGGTGGGTAAAGATTAATTTAACTATGCCAAGACAATCATTAACGAGTAGGATACTGGTGTTAAAAATATAATCGAGCATTTGCTTAGCTGGTTCGCTTTTAAATCCAAACTGACTAACAGCAGCTTGCAATTGAGATAACAATTCCCAGTCAAGAGCACTAATTGTGGCTTGAATTCCTCCACCAGCCTGAGGGTTAAAGACAACCGGACAAACCAGCTCTCGAGCCGAACTTATCAACTCCTGATCTCCCTTGTCAATTGCATCTTTGGCCAGGGCAGCCCACGCGTTCCGTCTTTCCCTTGCAATTGCCGCCGCCAAGCCGCTTTCCGACCCAGGGACCGGCTGATTGCTGGTCGGGAACGGAGTACACGTATTTGGCCCCAGCTGCTGAGACGCAGCAGGTACGGGAGAGTCAAAAGTGCTCTGTGTAGCCTGCGGCAAAGCAGACAACAAGGCACCCCGCGGAGCTTGGCTCGTTAGGGGCGGCTGCGAAGCGGGTACTAAAGCAGTCTGCGTAGCCTGGTTTGTAGGCTGGCTCGTAGCCGGGCTTGTAGCCTGGCCCGTTAAGGGGGGCTGCGCGGCGGGCAGCGAGGCGGTCTGCGCCTGGCTCATAATGTGACTCATAGCCTGGCTTTCCGAGGGAGGTGGTGAAGCAGGTAATAAAACTGTCCGCGTCACGGGGCCAAGAGGAGTTCCCGCGTTCTTATCAAATTCCCTATCTTGATCGTAGTGTTTGTTACGATCGTGAACAGCAGTGGCGTGATGAGCAGCCCTTTTTTCAGCTTGAATTTGCAAAAGCTCGGTGTTAACGACCCGCCATAATTCACCCCACTTCTTAGCAGTTTTATCATCATCTATCGTAGCCTGCCACAATAAATCACCAAATTTACGCCACTCAGACAATTCGTGAACTGTGTGAGGATTTATAAAGATCCCCCTTTCTAGGCCATAAGCTAAAAGACCCGGTAATTCTTTCTGTAAATCTATTCCCTTAATTTGCCGTTTTTGCAAAAGGGTAATAAAAAGTTCATATGCGGCTTGCCTTTCCATACCTATGTGCACACGTTGCAGCTCTTCAAATCAAGGTCGCGGCCGCATGTATCGGACGAGCCTATCTGTATAGTCGCTCGCAGCACAGCGCGGGTCGGCGGGTTGCCCTCCGCTTTGTCTTCCGCGCTTCTTTGCCGTTCCGGCTGCAGTTTCGATCTTACGGAACCCGAACCTGGCTTCACTTCGTGTGGCGTTCGCTTCCCCGTGGTGTTCGCTATCACGGTCGGAGGTCACCATATATTGAAGTGAAGGGGAGAAATGACCATCCTGGTAATGCATCGAACTCCAACATTATTGATCAATCAATCACCTTAAATAACAATACTAATGAACTTCATGCATATTCTGTAATCCAATGTCATGATAGGCTAACAGAGAAATTTCTAACCACTCCTCTTGTTTTAAAATACCTACAATTGTTTATTAAAAACAGAACCAGTGTTCCCAAAACTTCTTCATCAGTTCTCAGGATGGCAGGCCTTCCCAGAGACGGTGTTCTGGTTGTTATGGGAAGACAGCCCGAGAACTCCATTGTTTATAGAATGATGCCTGAGAGAGTCTAATTGTTTATACAAGTCAGAAGGCTGAGAACTGTTAGAAACTGCTTTTACTTTTCCCTCTTACTTTTTTCTCAATTGTATGTCTCATGGCCTTTTCTTTAAGTCATTCTCCGACACATGGTCCAGGCGATTGCAGGGGATCTCAGGGCATGTATGACCCATGGTGCAGTTTGGGCTCTCTGTCAGCAGATGCCAAATGCCTTCCTGCAGAGGCTGGGGAGAAGCTGCAGCCAGGCCAGGCAGGCAAACAGCCCTGCAGGGCGTGGAAGCAGCAGCGGGGCAGCGAGGCTGCCATGGATCCCTTCCTGCTGTGCCGGGCACGGCGTGTCCAGATGTGCAGCCAAAGCCCCCGGCTGCTGAGCCCCAGGACAAGGCTGAGGGAAATGCACCCACCATGGGGCCTCTCCAGGTCACTCAGCATCTTGTCCAGAAGTTTGGCTGCCTCCAGGGATTTCTTGTCTCCTGTACCTTGGTTCATCGAACTCGGAGGACCTTAAGAGAAAGTTGTTCCATTTCTACTTCCTGCCAGAGTGCCTTGGAGGGCACCTGGGTGATTGGTGCCCACCAAGGCACTCCCTCAGCTCTGCCTTCCACTCAGGAGCAGGGCCAGGGGCACCTCGTGCCTGCAGTGACCCCACACTGGGATGGAAGGAGCCCCTTGCGGGGCAGTCGGGGCAGAAAGGACTCCCTGGAGCTGCTGCAGCTCCAAACCCAGCCCCAGGCAGGGCCAGGGCTTGGCAGTGGCAGCAGGAGCAGCTCAGGCTCCCTGGGGCCGCCAAAGGAGCTGAGAAAGGCTCAGCCCAGGGGAACAGCCCTGGGCCCGGCCCCTTCCCTCTCTGCTCTTCTCTGTGGCTGCACAGAGCACACAGAAGGACACACTGGCATTGCACATGGGAGGGAGATGGACAGATAAATGATCCTTTTCCTCTATGACTGAGATCCTGTGGGATCACTGTTGGACACAGGAGCAGAAATTTGGAAGCCAGGATTCCCACAATTTATCAAACTTCAGCGGATCTTGAGGGGAATGACACAGGAATATTACTCTGAACGAGGTATTCACTTGGACAATGATTACTCTTTTAGAGAAGGGTTGCTGGTAGCCTACCTTCACCAAGCTCCAGCATCCTTAAGTATTGCTTTACCAGCATTTCCAATCCACGCAACTCAGGATCCCAGTCTAGAAAGGAGCACAGATGGGAACCATTCCATGCTGTGCTGGGATCCCCCTCTATAGGGAAGCCAGCACTGGAAGGGGGTCAGGTAATGCTGCGTGCCAGGAGTGCCAAGCAGCAGAGAGGGAGAAACCTTCCTAGAAAGCTCATCTAGAGGGAAGCAAACACCCAAAACCATTTCCATGGTGTCCTGGGATCCCCCCTCTGCCTTTGGGACCTGGGCACTGCAAGGGGGTCGGGAAAGTCCGTGTGGGCCAGATGTCAATGGACAAGGCCAGAGCTGCACACGGGCCTGGGGAGCTCTGGGCTGGCTCCTCGTCACTCTCCACCCTCTTTGCAGACCCTGTGACACATCCCTGGAAAGGAAACTGGGCCAGCCGAGGGGCTTGTGGGGGCTCTCTCCCTCCCCCAGAGGAAACCCTCCCAAAGGCCTGGGGAAAACCATCCCCAGCGCTTCCCGGGGAGCAGGGAGCGCTGTCCCGGGAAAGGGGAGCCAGGCTGCCGGCTCACCTGCTCGCCGCGCTTGCAGCGGAGCAGCCTGGGCAGCCCTGGCAGGCAGGGCCACGGCCAGGAGGAGCAGGAGGAAGAGGCGCAGAGCAAGGGCCATGCTGTCTTGCCCTCTGCCAGTCCCGCAGCTCTTGCTGCCACCGCTGTCCTGACACCGCTGTCCCAATGTCAGCACCACTGCTGCCACCGCCGCTGCTGCTGCCACAACAGTTGTGCTCAAGCACTGACTGCTCGCTCCTTGTGCTGCTGTGCAACCACGGGGCTCTGGCACCTCTGTGACCTCAGAGCCTGCTGTGACCTCAGCCTGCTGTGACCTCAAAGCCTGCTGTGACCTCATCGCCTCAGCTGTACCCCCAGAGTGGACCCTCAAGTGAAGCAATAGACTGGCTTGGTTGTAAATATTGTGCTTCAATAAAGGCCGCTGCTCAAGCAAAACCTTTGTTGTGCCTGCTGACATTGCTGGTCAGGCTGTGTCCCTGGAGATGATCCAGGCCCAGATGATGCCAGGGAAGGCAATGTTCCCTCAGCCCAGGGACGCTCAGCATGGGCTCCCCCAGCCCTGGGGGCCCCGCCGCTGGTCACAGCAGCCCCTGCCTGGCTCCTGCCTGCCCACACCGTGGGCATCCACGGCTGCTCCTGGCCATGGAGCTCAGCCTGTGCTGCTGCTGGGTGGGCTTTGCTGCAGCTTCCACCTGGACACTGAGGTTACAGCTCCATCTCTTTATTGTAGCTGAAGAGCTGGGCAAAGCTCTGGAATGGAGACGGGGGTTGGGGGACAGAAGCACTTTGAGTGTCATTTGGCAGTCAGGTTAGATGGTTTTGGGAGGAGGGGGACGTGGTGGACTCAGCTGGGTATGGAAGGTGCTGAAGTTGTTTTGGGGTCGTGGCAGTTGTTAGGATGGACTGGGAGGGGGTGGAGGCATATTGGTGATCCCTGTGGGGAGTGGAGGAGGCTCAGGGATTCCCGCAGGGAGAGGAGAAGGCTCAGGGATTCCCGCAGGGAGAGGAGGTGGCACTGGGACTTCCACAGGCAGTTTCCTCATAGATGGCAGCTCTTCTGGGGTTGTCCTGTGAGGGCTTATGATGGGTCTGCCCAGGTCCTCAGCACTACTGGAGGAACTGCTCACGTTATCTGGATGTGAGATCCTGCCACTCTCCTTCAGCTGCTATCAAGAGGTGGAACTGTGGAGAGAGGAGGTGGCTGAGGCCCCAGCTGCCAGTGGCACACAGGGAGCCTCCTGCACAGCAGGGCCCAGAGCTGGCAAGGCTCCCCAGCACGGCTGGAGCTGCTGGCACAGCTTGGCCCAGCTGCACAGCTGCCCCTCAAGGCCCCGGCGAGCAGGGCACGGCTCTGGGCAGGCTCCCTGGCCAGGAGCGGGCCCCAGAGCGCCTCTGCCTTTCAAGGGCAATCTCGTCCCTGCTCTTTCTCCTCCCCACCTTGCTCTGCCTCTGCCCTGTGCCCCTGGGGCTGCTCTTGGCCAGGCAGCCTCAGTGGGAGCCAGCACTGGCTGCAGCCCCAGCGGGCCCCCCAGGACAAGGCCCAGCAATCTGGAGGCCAATGAAAGCACTGGGCAGCAGCAGAACCCTCAGCAGAGTTCTTTGGATAACCATGGACTGGCCACACCTACACTGCAGCCTCACTGGGAATCTTCCCTTCCTATGAGAAGCATTTAAAGGAAGCTGTTTGAGGTCGAGAATTACAAAACACGATTTTCTCTTCCAGCAATACCAGATTGCTCATGGCTGGAATTTTCCTTCTCTGGGAGGGAGCTCCTCCTGCCTGGCAGTTGTGTCCAACGGCTGGACTTGCTCCCCCCCAAGTTGAGCTCAGTGCTCTGTGTTCTGGGCACTGGCACAGGAGATCACATCCAAGGATTTCTGAGCTCCTCAGGCACTGTCAGCCAGAGCCCAGCATGCTGAGGAGTGAGTGATCTCTGGCTGGAGACAAGTGCCACATTCCCTCCTGTCAGGAGCTTCCCAGCTGGAAATTTGGCACTTTGGGGAGGCCATGGCTAACACAGTCCTTTGGCTTCATAGGAAAGGTGAAGCCTTTACTTCACCATTTGCTCTTCATGTGCAATTTGAGGCACTGCTTCCTCTTGTGGTTCTCAAAGGACACAGCCAATAAAACAGGGGGAAAAACCACCCAACTTCTTCAATGCTTGGATATGCCAAAGGAAACCTTGAGGAGCACAAGGTGGGTCTGTGCTGCCTGACCAAGCAGAGCCCTTCCAGGATGGAGTGGCTGCCTCAGTGATGTGGTGCCCGAGTTCTTCAGCCTGGGCTGCTCCCAGCACTGTCACCAGGAGCGGGCTGCCCCCAAAAAGCCACACAATTTGGGGTGTGGCTGTAGGGCACAACTGCTGTATGGCACAGGGGGAATGCTTCAAGGGCAGGGACAAGGAACAAGCAGAGGTCTTCTGTATGACTCCCAAAGGTGTTTATGCCCAGGAAGGTCAGGCACAGAAAGACACAAGTCCAGGCTCTAGAAGGGGTTTTTCAACAAGGGGAGGTTCAAGAGGAGAGTACAAAACTTTAACCAAGTGGGAGAAACCTGGGGAGAAGCATAAGGCAGGGAATACAGTGTTTAAACCAATTGGGAATTACAGGGGAGGGGAAGAGTTTAAACAAACCAATGAGACCTCAAGGGATACAAAAATGACAGGGAAGTTTCTGGAGAAAGGGGCAGGTATGAGGAGGGATTGACATTGCTCCTCCTAGGAGAAGGAACAGGGAACATTCAGGAACAAAAGGCAGGTCTTTGGGAAGATGGAAAACCAGGACAAAACCAACAAGAGAGGTGCAAAGGAACAATCCATTAAGGATAAAATATGCTATAACAATACAAGAGACGGGGGGGGGGGGTGGATTTTAGAACTGACCATTGAAACTGAATTGCAGTTATAAACACAGTAGAGACACACCGCAACACCCCAGTGTGGTAGTCTGTGATTTTACAGTTTGTTCTTCTGTAGTAAGTTTTAAATATTCCTTGTTCTATGTTTGTAATGCTTCATTCCACGTATCCCATCTGGTTTCTCTGGTGGTTCAGTCCTGACTTGTTTATTCACCAAGTATATGTCAATGCCCCTGTCCAACAAAGCACAGCCTTTTCTTCTGGTGTGTACACTGTCGTTCATCCCCTCCTCAAAGCAAGATTGGATTTCAAGGTTTGCTCCTTCCCCTTGTTGGTTTCTATAGGATAGCCCTTGCCCTGCACTCCTTCCCCAATGCCTTCCCCTTGGGAAAAGGTTGTGTCACTCCCCTTCTTCCCTCCCTTCCTTAAAAATCAGTGTTTTGCCCTCAGTTATTGTCACTTGTCCTTGACTCCTCTGGCGACATAAACCTTCCTTAGAACTCAAACAAGTGATCTCTCTCGGTTCCTTCGCCTCAGTCGCTCGTACTGGGTTGCTGCTGTGTCACCCGTGCCACAGGTGTCGGCTGCAGGGAGCTGCGAGCCCCTGTACGCACCGCCAGCCGGGAAGGTCCCTGTAGGGATCCAGGGGCAGCCTCTCTTGTGACTGTCCATGGGACTCAGGCAGTGAGCTGGCCAGAGAACATATTGCCTGTGACCCAGCCGCGAAGTTACAGCCCAGGGCACAAGGGAAGAGCTAGAGATGCCACCACTCTGGACTTCTGCCATGCCCTGGACACATCAGCCCTGCCCAGCATCCTTGTCCCTCCTTTGGTGAGCTATGGATCTGATGGAGGCACAGTTTGGAGAATGAGCAATTGCCTGGCTGGTCACATCCAGGGGGTTGTGGTCAATGGCTCAGAGGCCCGATGGACGTCAGTGACCAGTGGTGTCCCTCAGGGTGACAGCAGAAGCTCCCTGGACACTGGGGACTCAGTGTCCTGGTGGTGCTGCTGGACAAGAGAGCTGGAGGGGCCTCCAAAACAGAACTGTTGTGATTGCCCAAGTCTTTCAGACTTGCTCAGGGAATGAGGAGCTCACTGAAGTGAGAAGATACTGAGAAACCACATAGTCCCTTCCCTGGGAAGAAACATTTCCCCATCCAAACATCCTCTCCCTGTCTTTATCCAGCTCCAAGAGGAACAGACATGTATATACATCTGTCTGTCTATCTATCTATCTATCGATCTATCTATCTATCTATCTGTCTGTCTATCTATCTATCTATCTATCTATCTATCTATGTCTATCCTAGTTGTTTAGCTATCTAACTATCTAAGTATCTACCTATCTTCCTATATATCTACCCATCTATCTATCTGACAAAATAATTTCAGCTTTTTATTAAATCTATTTATTTATCCTTATCCTTTGAAGTAGAGTTTAGAAAGAAGTATTTTCATACAATTACATTTATTAAAGACATTAATTAACAGATGCTTTTAAGCTGTCCATTATGGAAACTGCAGCAAATCCCTCCCTGACTGACAGTCATGAGTGCCTGCTGTCAGGGAGGGATCAGAAGGTCCTGTCCAGAGGGTGGCAGCAGATGTATGCCCTCTTCTCCAGGATCTGCTTTGCAGCTTTTTTCATTGAATCATCCCGGTTTTCATCGGCATCTCTGGAGTAAGAGAGAAAAGTCATCTAAGGGAGCATAAAGAGCCGTTGTAAATTTCTTTCAAGAAGTGTTTTTGAGTACGAATGCAAGAGTGAGTGCCAGGAAGAAACTTAACATTCTCTTCTGAAAAAGATTGATTATTACAGACTGAGCTTTGGAGAGTCAATGCACAGCTGGTCAGTACTTCCCACAGAGTCCAAATCCCTCATTTCTATCAGTCACTTGACAGGAGTATATACATAAAATATAGATTTTATATTGCTCAATAAAGAACCCTGGCAGTTTGCTTTAGCTATGAAGTGAAGAGACTCTTCTCAACAGGTTCCAGCTCTGCCACTTGTTTGAATTCAAAGCAGAGAAAAACTCTTCTGCTTGTCACATCAAACCAACAAAAGTTTCATGAGTCTGTGAAAGACATAAGACCGTAAAAATCATTCCATTTTATAGTACTTACAGTCTTTTAATTCAGCCATGGGATAATTAGGCCATCATTCACTATATCAAAAAACTGGAATAGGCACTGGAAAAGAAGTTATTTTCAAAACTAAGTTTAGAAAAAATGAATGAATTTCATAAAGAAAAACATGTAGAAAAAACATAGGAATTTAAACTTCTCAAAGCCCTTTGATAATAGAGCCCTGATTCCCAGTCATGTGCAGTGCAGCCTCAGCTGTCCCTTTGAGGCCAGAACTACCAAGGCTCAGGGCTGGGATGAGCCTTCACCCAGAATTGGCTCCAAGACTGATTGGGAATCAATCCAGGACAGGGCTCACACAAAGAGCAATGTTTCACGGCCAAATCCAATCCTTCATCAGGTTGGATTGGTTTTAACACTGAACTGGAGCATATTTGCTTGTGCTGCAACACCGTTGCCATTAAACTTTACATGAGCTACAAAATAAGCATTGCCCTGTCTTGAACTGTGCTGCCCAAACAGTGCTGAGAACTTGCTGTGCCTCTGCCCTGTGCCCCTGGGGCTGCTCTTGGCCAGGCAGCCTCAGTGGGAGCCAGCACTGGCTGCAGCCCCAGCGGGCCCCTCAGGACAAGGCCCAGCAATTAGGAGGCCAAGGAAAGCTCTGGGCAGCAGCAGAACCCTCAGCAGAGTTCTTTGGACAACCATGGACTGGCCACAGCTCCACAGCAGCACGACTATGAGTCAGGCTACCAATGCTATGGAGCACAGTTATAAGAAAACTGTGGAGAAAAATCAGCAACTGACCGTCTGATCTCATACAGCTTGCAAATGCCAAGATAGCAGATTAGCAGCAGAAGTGGCACAGTGAACACGATCACCACTGTGCCTATCATGCATTTCCTGCGAACATCCTGGGGGCAGACAATTCTTGGGAGGCGCACTGGATCCGGGCCATATATTCCTGCTTCAGTGACAACGTCTGTGGGAGCAATGGGGAGCGTGAGCCCGTGCTGTGCTGCGCTGCTGAGCTGGCAGCACGGTGGATGCGGGCAGGACGTTCTCCGTTTCCCCCAGAGCTGGGGCCTGCGGGCACCTTGCCGCCCCTTGGCACAGGCTGTGCCACCCAACAAAGCCCAGCAGGCCGGGAGGAGAGCCCGGGGGCAGCGCAGCTGCTTGGGCAGTGGCTGCTTGGAGGGACACGGGCCAAAGCCATCCCTGAGCAGCCACTGCCAGCCCTGGCCCTCCCTGCCCCGTGACAGCTCCCCCTGCCCCAGGGCACAGAGTCAGGCCCTCTAAACACACAATGGAGCCTTGTCCTCCCCCTCTGCCCTTTCCCCACCATGGGCACCCCGTGCAGTCTCTCCCAGGTTTCAGGAGATGTCCCACATGGAGGGACCCCAGCAGGACTGCTCAGACTGGCTGAGCCTGGCACAGCAATCACCTTCTGTGGCACTGTCTGGCATCTCCTCACTTCCTGTATCAGTGGCTAGCACGGGTACATTGCGTCCTCCAGGATGTGCTGCCTTCCGGAAAGTCTTTTGGTCCATCTCTGGAGAAAGGAAAAGGGACAGCCAGATCACGTGGGGCCATTGCCCACTGGGGAGGTGGCATCTTCAAGGAGTATCACTTGTGAAAGACATGGATAAGGATCAGGGAAAGGCCAAGGCTCTTGGGGCTGCCACAGGGCCCTCCCTCCTCCAAATATCTGCCCCTCCGGATCTGGCCACAGAATGGGAAGTCCCAGGCCGATGGTGCAGTTTGGGATCTCACTTAGTTGATGCCAAATGCCTTCGTGCAGAGGCTGGGGAGAAGCTGCAGCCAGGCCAGGCTGGCAAACAGCCCTGCAGGGCGTGGAAGCAGCAGCGGGGCAGAGAGGCTGCCATGGATCCCTTCCCACTGTGCTGGGCACGGCGTGTCCAGATGTGCAGCCAAGGCCCCCGGCTGCTGAGCCCCAGGACAAGGCTGAGGGAAATGCACCCACCATGGTGCCTCTCCAGGTCAATCAAGATTTGGTCCAGTTGTTTGGATTTCTCCAGGGGCACAATCTGTTTTGTAGGTTTTTTCCTGCCTCTCAGACGACCTTAAGAGAAAGTATTTCCATTTCACCAGGAATAGATCCCACAGATGCACGGCTCACCCTGTGGGGTCAGCAGGGACACACTACTCACCCCTGGTATGGGAGCTGGGCTTGTGTGCAACATCCACCAAAGGACCTGGGAGGATCCTCCCTGCAGACACACCTGTAACTCAAGAGCCACAGAAGCTTCTGTCACACAGTTCCTGCCAGGTTGCCAGTGATTATTCTCTGAGAACATACCTGCAGAAGCTCCCAAGTGCTCCAAACCATCTTCCATCCCAGCTGCTGGCAAAGCCATTCCACCACTCTCATCTGGAAGGGAGCACAGACCAGACCCATTTCCATGGTGTGCTGGCATCCCCCTCTGCCTATGGGAACTGTGCACTGCAAGGGGATCGGGTAAGGCTGTGGGAGCCAGATGTGAATGCACAAGGCCAAAGCTGCACAAGGGCCTGGGGAGCTCTGGGCTGGCTCCTGGTCACTCTCCACTCTCTTTGCAGGGCCTCTCTGACATCCCTGGAGGGCAGGCACTGACGCACAGCCAAGATGGCAGCTCAAGCCTCAGCAGGGCTCAGGCCCAGAGGCACAGCAATTACCTCCTGTGACTGTGCTGGGCATCACCTCCCTTCCTGCAGCAGAGGCTGCCAATGAGCCCCTGCTTCCTGCAGGAAATGCTGTTTTTGGCACAGCCTTTTGGTTCATCTCTGGAGAAAGAAAAAGAGACAGCTAAATTAGATGGAGATGTTCCCCTTTCTGGGAGGTGGCATCTTCAGGAGGCATTACTGGTCAAACTGATGGATAAGGATCAGGAAATCAGAAAAACTTTTGGGATTGGCCAGGATTTGCCCTTCTCAAAACTGCTGTCATTCCTGATCTCCCCATGGTCCAGGCGATTGCAGGGGATCTCAGGGCATGTATGACCCATGGTGCAGTTTGGGCTCTCTGTCAGCAGATGCCAAATGCCTTCCTGCAGAGGCTGGGGAGAAGCTGCAGCCAGGCCAGGCTGGCAAACAGCCCTGCAGGGCGTGGAAGCAGCAGCGGGGCAGCGAGGCTGCCATGGATCCCTTCCCGCTGTGCCGGGCATGGCGTGTCCAGATGTGCAGCCAAAGCCCCCGGCTGCTGAGCCCCAGGACAAGGCTGAGGGAAATGCACCCACCATGGGGCCTCTCCAGGTCACTCAGCATCTTGTCCAGAAGTTTGGCTGCCTCCAGGGATTTCTTGTCTCCTGTAGCTTGGTTCATCGAACTCGGAGGACCTTAAGAGAAAGTTGTTCCATTTCTACTTCCTGCCAGAGTGCCTTGGAGGGCACCTGGGTGATTGGTGCCCACCAAGGCATTCCCTCAGCTCTGCCTTCCCCTCAGGAGCAGGGCCAGGGGCACCTCGTGCCTGCAGTGGCCCCACACTGGGATGGAAGGAGCCCCTTGCGGGGCAGTCGGTGCAGAAAGGACTCCCTGGAGCTGCTGCAGCTCCAAACCCAGCCCCAGGCAGGGCCAGGGCTTGGCAGTGGCAGCAGGAGCAGCTCAGGCTCCCTGGGGCCGCCAAAGGAGCTGAGAAAGGCTCAGCCCAGGGGAACAGCCCTGGGCCCGGCCCCTTCCCTCTCTGCTCTTCTCTGTGGCTGCACAGAGCACACAGAAGGACACACTGGCATTGCACATGGGAGGGAGATGGACAGATAAATGATCCTTTTTCTCTATGACTGAGATCCTGTGGGATCACTGTTGGACACAGGAGCAGAAATTTGGAAGCCAGGATTCCCACAATTTATCAAACTTCAGCGGATCTTGAGGGGAATGACACAGGAATATTACTCTGAACGAGGTATTCACTTGGACAATGATTACTCTTTTAGGGAAGGGTTGCTGGTAGCCTACCTTCACCAAGCTCCAGCATCCTTAAGTATTGCTTTACCAGCATTTCCAATCCACGCAACTCAGGATCCCAGTCTAGAAAGGAGCACAGATGGGAACCATTCCATGCTGTGCTGGGATTCCCCCTCTATAGGGAAGCCAGCACTGGAAGGGGGTCAGGTAATGCTGCGTGCCAGGAGTGCCAAGCAGCAGAGAGGGAGAAACCTTCCTAGAAAGCTCATCTAGAGGGAAGCAAACACCCAAAACCATTTCCATGGTGTCCTGGGATCCCCCCTCTGCCTTTGGGACCTGGGCACTGCAAGGGGGTCGGGAAAGTCCGTGTGGGCCAGATGTCAATGGACAAGGCCAGAGCTGCACACGGGCCTGGGGAGCTCTGGGCTGGCTCCTGGTCACTCTCCACCCTCTTTGCAGACCCTGTGACACATCCCTGGAAAGGAAACTGGGCCAGCCGAGGGGCTTGTGGGGGCTCTCTCCCTCCCCCAGAGGAAACCCTCCCAAAGGCCTGGGGAAAACCATCCCCAGCGCTTCCCGGGGAGCAGGGAGCGCTGTCCCGGGAAAGGGGAGCCAGGCTGCCGGCTCACCTGCTCGCCACGCTTGCAGCGGAGCAGCCTGGGCAGCCCTGGCAGGCAGGGCCACGGCCAGGAGGAGCAGGAGGAAGAGGCGCAGAGCAAGGGCCATGCTGCCTTGCCCTCTGCCAGTCACGCAGCTCTTGCTGCCACCGCTGTCCTGACACCGCTGTCCCAATGTCAGCACCACTGCTGCCACCGCCGCTGCTGCTGCCGCAACAGTTGTGCTCAAGCACTGACTGCTCGCTCCTTGTGCTGCTGTGCAACCACGGGGCTCTGGCACCTCTGTGACCTCAGAGCCTGCTGTGACCTCATGGCTGGGGCAGGATTTCATTGGAATGGATCTCCAGCGGTGCCCTTCCAGCAAGGAGTGGATGTCCCGCCCAGTACGTATTGCAAGCTCGGATTTTTTCACAACTGAGATACACGATATTGCACAAGTGAGACTTTTTGTGGTTCTACCTATAATAGCAATGTCACATCTAATATTCCACTCATGTTGGTGATTCCCACTATTGCAGGCAGCAGCAACCCTGCCATGCTAACACCGAGTCCCTCCTCTGCGCTGTGTGGCCATTTGGCCCATATTTAAAAAGTGAAGAACTTGATGCCAAAGCTGACAAAAATAATGCAACACAGGCCTTCAGGGTAGCTCACACTTTAGGGTACACCCAAACCCTGTGCACATCTTATGGGTGTCCTCCGCCACCCTAAAATCCCCGTATGTCCTCAAAGAAATAGATATGACCTCTGCTCAATTTTACAGATGCCCCTGCACAACTTGGGACATACATTAAACCCCCTGCACAACTTCTTGGTGTCCCCAGTCCCCTGCACAGCACAGAGGTGACCCAAAGCCCCTGCATGCCTTTAGAGGGACCCAAACATAACACTCAGGGAGCAGCACCAGTGCTGAGCCATCTTCTGTGTGTGTGTGTTCACCATGTGTCCCTGGGTGAACAGATTAGGCCTGGGGGGAAAATCCCCTCTCTGCTGATAAGAGATCCCAGGCTGCCAAAGGCCCAGTGTCTCTCAGGCTCTGAGTTCATCCCTCAGGCTATGAAGAACTTCCTTCAGAGTCCAGCCTCTTTCCATTGTTCTCAAGGCAAGCACCTCCCGATGGCTTCCCTCTTTCCCTGGGCATGCCACTGGAGGAGCTCCAGGCCCAGCTGATGCCAGGGAAGGCAATGTGCCCTCAGCCCAGGGACGCTCAGCATGGGCTCCCCCAGCCCTCGAGGCCCCGCTGCTGGTGACAGCAGCCCCTGCCTGGCTCCTGCTTGCCCACACCGTGGGCATCAATGTCTGCTCCTGGCCATGGAGCTCAGCTTTTGCTGGTGCCGCGTGGGCTTTCCTACTGCTATCACCTGGACAGAGCTGTGACATCTCCATTTCTTTATTGAAATATAAAATGTGGGCCAAGCCCGGCCATGGCAGACACGAGCTGCCCACCTTCAATCCTGGCTGGGGAACAGGACAAGGGGGCCCTGAGGTATAGGGTCTCGTTTTGGAGGAGAGTAATTTGGGAAGGCCTCGTGATGGTGCTGCAGCCGAGGCAGGGCAGATAAGGGCATAAGTGGAGACCAGGGATAACAGGCCAAGTTCTCTTTGACCGAGTTGCTAGGCCTCTGTTCTGAAGATGCACAGAAGCACCTGTGGAGAGAGGAGGTGGCTGAGGCCCCAGCTGCCGGTGGCACACAGGGAGCCTCCTGCACAGCAGGGCCCAGAGCTGGCAAGGCTCCCCAGCACGGCTGGAGCTGCTGGCACAGCTTGGCCCAGCTGCACAGCTGCCCCTCAAGGCCCCGGCAAGCAGGGCACGGCTCTGGGCAGGCTCCCTGGCCAGGAGCGGGCCCCAGAGCGCCTCCGCCTTTCAAGGGCAATCTCGTCCCTGCGCTTTCACCTCCCCACCTTGCTCTGCCTCTGCCCTGTGCCCATGGGGCTGCTTTTGGCCAGGCAGCCTCAGTGGGAGCCAGCACTGGCTGCAGCCCCAGCGGGTCTCCCAGGACAAGGCCCTGCAATTAGGAGGCCAGTGAAAGCACTGGGCAGCAGTAGAACCCTCAGAAGAGTTAGATGGACAATCATGGACTGGCCACAACTCCACTGCAGCATCTCTGGGAATGTTTCCTGTCTACATTAGACTTTCAAAAGAAGCTGTTTGAGGGAAAGGTGAACAAAACACTCACCCTTTTCTCTTCCAGTAAGTCCAAATTGGGACACAGCATAAGATGAAAATAAGCTCCAAAAAAAGCAGGCCTACTATTAATCCTATCCAGCAGCCTGTTCCCTTACCGAAACCCCTTGCAGGGCCTATCTGGGATAGGTGGTGTGGCCGGCTGCACATGTGGGAGCAATGGGGAGCGTGAGCCCGTGCTGTGCTGCGCTGCTGAGCTGGCAGCACTGTGACTGCAGGCAGGACATTTTCCGTTTCCCCCAGAGCTGGGGCCTGCAGGCACCTTGCCGCCCCTTGGCACAGGCTGTGCCACCCAACAAAGCCCAGCAGGCCGGGAGGAGAGCCCGGGGCCAGCGCAGCTGCTTGGGCAGCGGCTGCTTGGAGGGACACGGGCTAAAGCCATCCCTGAGCAGCCACTGCCGCCCTGGCCCTCCCTGCCCTGTGACAGCTCCCCCAGCCCCAGGGCACAGAGTCAGGCCCTGTCAGGACCCAGTGCAGCCCCTGCCCAGTCGGGAGCCAAGGCTGGCTCTGGCCCTGGGCTCGCGGCAGGGCTCCCGCTCGGGGCTGCTCCTGTGCCTTGGGCCTCTGGGCACTTAGGGCCAGCTGCAGAGCAGCTGCAGCGGGAGGGACATTGGTGCACAGGTCCCCTTTCCCTGGGGCTGTGAATGAGCTCCAGAGGCCTCCAAGGCTCCAGAGGCCTCCAAGGCTCCAGAGGTGCCTCCAGCATTGGCTGGTGCTGGGCCATTCAAGGGTAGGCTCTGGTGGAAAGAGCTGCCACCACACAGCCCCTCCAAGGGCTGACCATGGCAGAGCAATTACCTCCTGTGCCTGTGCCCATGTCTGGCATCTCCTCCTTTCCTGCAGCAGAGGCTGCCAATTGGCCTCTACTTCCTTGTGGAAACACCTCCTTCTGTCCTGCCTTTTGCTCCATCACTTGAAAAAGGAAAAAAGTTCAGCTGGATCAGATGGAACAATTCCAGATTTCTTTTGGTGGCATCCTCTGGACATCATGCCTATCAAAAATGGGGATAAGATTCAAAAAACATCTGGCCTTTTGGGGCTGGGCCAGGGCCTACCTTCCTCTAAATAGCTGCCAGGCCTGAGCAGAAGGTGTGAAGGGATTGTGCAGAGCGAGGGCACACACGTGCATGGCTCTGTCCTGGCATCTGCAGCGATGCCCCCCTGGCTGAGCTTTGGGCTTTGAGCTGGCAGCTCTCCCAGGGGAAAGGCCTTGACCTACCCTCGCCATGTCCCAGAGGCTCAATCCTGAACGTGGGTTGGGAAGCCAGATCACCTTCACCAACAGGTTCAGCTGCAAAGAAAGGGAGGACAGAACAGCTTCTCTGGCACTGTAGGAGATCCTCAGGCTGCAGGCAAGGCTCAGCCCCGGGCACAGCCCTGGGCCCATCCCCTCCCCTCCCTGATCTTCTCCATGGCTGCACAGAGCACACGGAAGGACACACTACCATTGCACACAGAAGAAGAATGGACAGCTAAATGCTACTTCCTCCTACTGACAGTGATCTTGTGGAATCACTCAGGGCTCTAGACAAGAGCAGGGCAGGGTTTCCGGAACTGAGAGTCTTGTCTGGGCTGTGCCCGCAGTGCCAAGCAGCCAAGAAGGCAGCTCAAGCATCAGCAGGGCTCAGGCCCAGAGGCACAGCAATTACCTCCTGTGACTGTACCTGGCATCGCCTCCCTTCCTGCAGCAGAGGCTGTCCATGAGCCACTGCTTCTGCTGGGAAGTGCTTCCTTCTGCCAAGCCTCTACCTCTGCTTCTGGAGAAAAGATGAGGTATAACTGGATCAGGTGGGGCTGTTCCCCACTGGCCACATGGCATCTTCAGGAGCCAATGCTTGTCAAAGACACAGTTAAAAAGCAGGAAATCCCTGTCAAATTTTTGGGTAGGCCAGGGCCCTCTGTTCTCCAAACAGCTGCCCGTTCTGATTTGCCTGGCGACAGGGAAATCACAGGGGATTTCAGGCCCATGGTGCAGGTTGATCTCCCTGTCAGCTAATGCCAAATGCCTTCCTGCAGAGGCTGGGGAGAAGCTGCAGCCAGGCCAGGCTGGCAAACAGCCCTGCAGGGCGTGGAAGCAGCAGTGGGGTAGTGAGGCTGCCATGGATCCCTTCCCACTGTGCCGAGCACGGCATTTCCAGATGTGCAGCCAAAGCTCCTGGCTGCTGAGCTGCAGGACAAGGCTGAGGGAAATGCACACACCACGGTGCCTCTCCAGGTCTCTCAGGATCCTGGCCATGTGTTTGGCTGCCTCCAGAGATTTCTTGTCTTCTGTGACTTGCTTCTAGGTGTGAGAGTCTGTGTGAATTTTCCCTTATCTGCCTCACGATCGTCATTTGGGGAGCACTAAAGAGAAGACCACCCCTGTCTAGCTCTGTAGGAGTAAGTCACACGACAAAGGCCCTGAGACCTGAGAGCACCGTGCTAAGTTGTTGTTTTCACAGGTGTTGTTTGCTGTATGCTGCACTGAGCCCAAAGAAGGGGGCACTGTGCCCTTTCTGCAACAATAGCCTTGGAAGCTCTCCCACCTCTCAGCCTGGCTGGACTTCTCCTGAGTTTCGGGTGGTCTCCCACAGAAGACCCTCACCTGTTTTATGTTTTACCATGACAGACAGACTGAGATGTAAGAAGCCTCTCCATCGAGGACTGAGACATGAAACCCCTATGTGAAAAGGCCCCTCTCCTCCTTCTAAGGAATGGGACTGAACCCCCCAAACCGGGGGAAGTGTGTGGGGGCGGCAAGCTGACCAAAGCGAGATGTTTGCCTGCAGGTTGTGACCACTGGGCCACAAAAACATTGCCTCGTTCCTTCCCTCCTCCCCTCCTTCGGGTAAAAGGGCGAATAATCATACGGTCCAGGAGTTCCATTGGAGCAGTTGCTGGATTCAGTGGCCTTTGGGCCAGAATAAAGCTCTGGATTAAAACCCTCCATCAGAACCAACTCCTTTCCTTCACTACCGCCTTAAAGCTTCTCTGGCAGAGGGAAGCCTGAGGAGCAGACCCTCCACGGGAGGAAGCTCCATCCCACTGGCACCGGAGTCCCGGCATGTCTGGACTTGTCCCCACGCTCCCAGCTGCAACATCCAGCTGGCCAAAAGTGTCTCTGGGGTGGAACACCACAGTTGCTGCTATTTGGTTCAGCTGCAGGGGCCAGACAAGCCAAGGCATGTGCCATCAGTAGTATTGGTGTAATATATGGTATGAAAAATTCATGCTGTTAATGAATGGTATAAAATATTGTGAAACCCAAAATCATGTCTTTGACCTCCTGGCTGGGAGCAGCTCTCTATTTAGATTCAACTAGCTCCTGGACACAAGTTAAGATAACAATCAACACCTTAACATAAGAAGAGAAGCTTCCATGGCGATGATCACCGGTTTCTTGAGTCATGGGGAGCCACCTAAGAGTGATTATCACCTTGCCAGTCGCATCTATCGAGATAGTCAGCGGTGCCAAACTGATGCAGCTGAATACACGGCATCCCCTGAACTGATTGACGCTGATGGCACACCTGGACTCGGCCTTTGTCCAGCTCTGCACATGGAAAAAAACAGCAATGCACGTGAAGAGATACAAAGGAAATTTGGTCATCTTTGCCTCGGGCAGAATAAACTGCATAAAACCTCGTTGCAAGAAGCAGCGTGCGTGAACGGGGGAGACTCTGACACTCGGGAGGTCAGATACAGGTTCACCCGGCGGCGATCCCGGGCTCAATGCTGTCTCATTGGCTGTGGTGGTTTCAAGGACCAAAATTCGGTGTCACAGACAAATTAATAAACCTTTGCTTAATTTTTGACAATTTTGGCTCATGATTTGATCATTTATAACATTGGTAATTCCAAAAAAGGAAAACCAGGAGAGGAACACGGCTTCCAGTTCAGATAAGTGCCACCATTTTGCTGCCTATTCCTGGTTAAGAAATAAAAGAATGTCCTGAAGATCCCTTCATGTGGGTGCATTATTGGCTGTATCAGTACTTGTGTTCTGTAAAAGAGGGAAGTTGTTACAGCTTCTCGCCCCATTTATCACAGGATGAAACCCAAACACTGCATTGCTCCTTGTCTACTTGCTTCCAAGTCAAGGCAAATTTTGGTCATGATTGAGGGGGACATATTCATCTGTTCAGAAGCAAATTCTTCTTTCCATTCACACAGTGGCAAGGTTGCTTTGTGGATTTGCTCTAATCGGACAGGAATTAAGGCCTACCTCTCACTAGAACTAAAGCTGATGTATTGGGAGGCAAAGTCTTGAGTAATTTGTCCTGGTGTCTGGCACTGTAGAGAGTTGTTCTGGAATTAAATGACACTTGAAGACACGTGTAGTCTACCATACTTCTGGCATACTAGAAGTGAAAAAACAGCCTTTGAAACACCATTTTATACTTTCTTCCTTCTATTCCTCCCAGGAATTTCAATCTCTGAGGTCTAAGCTCTTCAGCTGCCTCACAAACATTGCTTTCATTCAGACAGGCATCCATGCATTGAGCCACAAATCAGGCCTGTGGTGTGAAGCCAGAGTGCCATCAAAATTACAAATACAGCTTTCTGAGATCTTTCTATTCCTATAGAAAGAGATTCAAAATTGTTCATACATGCAACATTGACTAGAAGTGAATGACAGATTGTCAAAATAATTGCTTGGGGAACCAAAAAACATAAATAAAAATAAGTTTACATGAAGATAATAAGTAAACCATGACACTAAGGACAAAACCAGACCTGCCAAAAGTAAAACCAGTAAGGCTGTTTCATCAGTCTCAATACAAAACAATTGCTGAAAAGTATCAGAGATCCTTAAGAGCATTACTATATACAGGAAATTCCAGGTATTGAGAAAAATGAAGAAAATTTTAGTATGCAATTCACAGAGGTAACCTGTAATTTATTGGTGGGTTTGTTGCAAAATTTCAGAGAGCAGACTGGAAAGGCATAGGGGCTGGTCAGGCCATGTGTGGGCATTTAGAGCAGTGTGAGGGATGTTTCTGGGACCAACTGCAGGGAAGAAGAGCAGCAGACAATTACTGGGGCAATCTCTTTGCTGGCTGTGGAGTTTGTGTCAGTCAGTTCCCTGGCGCTGGGGGAGCTGTCACGGGGCAGGGAGGGCCAGGGCTGGCACTGGCTGCTCAGGGATGGCTTTGGCCCGTGTCCCTCCAAGCAGCCACTGCCCAAGCAGCTGCGCTGGCCCCGGGCTCTCCTCCCGGCCTGCTGGGCTTTGTTGGGTGGCACAGCCTGTGCCAAGGGGCGGCAAGGTGCCTGCAGACCCCAGCTCTGGGGCAAACAGAGAACGTCCTGCCCGCATCCACCGTGCTGCCAGCTCAGCAGCGCAGCACCGCACGGGCTGACGCTCCCCATTGCTCCCACAGGTGCAGCCGGCCCAACCACACGTGTTTCTGATTCCCAGAAGAGGTGTGAAAAATGGCAATCCCTTGTTTGTAAAGTTTTAAAATTTAATTAATTAAATTAATTAAATGGTTATAAAACTAGCAATATCATTAGAGTGATAAAAATTTTGGACAATTTGGATTAGGAGAATAGGAGACAATACAAACAAAGAGTTACGAACATCTGGGTACCTATTTTCTGGGCAACAGAAGTCCAAAAAGGAAGACATGTTAACGGAGAATTAACCCTTAAAAACAATAAGCTGTTGCATGTTCATACATCTCATACACGATGCATAAATTCCATTCAAACACAGGATTTTGTCTGGTCCTCGTCAACTTCTCCCTCTTAATCCTTACCGGCTTCCTGAAGGCTGAACGACGCTGGAGGAAGTAAGTTTCTTCTGATAGGAGAGCAATAAATTCTTTTTCTCTGAAAAATTTCAGTGTTCTATGGCTGCTACCTCGCTATGAGCCCTTGCTTTCACACAAGTATCTTACATAGTGTAGCTTATATTTAAACATTCTGTTATAACCTAAAATTATATTTATAAGACTATTTGAGAAAATTAATACAGCATTAGTTCTAAGATAACACATATTATATTCATTTTAATATTTGCAAAAAGCCAATCATAAAACAACCATGTTTCACAAGGGTTTGGAAGTGGTTGCTGTTGGGGAACACTCTTGTTTACTTGTGATAAGGGCAAGTTTGAGCTTCTGTTAATACCAGGAAAGGATTTGGAAATGCTCAACAGAGCCCTGACTGAGAGTTTCCCTGTTGCGGTACATGTTTTTGATTGTAATTTGTCCTAGTAGTCAGTTTTATGACACCCCCTTATTTGGTATTGTTATACCATATTTTATTGCCAATGGGTTGCTCCTTTCCCCCCCCCGTGTTGTTGGCTTTGCCCTAGTTGTCCATCTCCGCAAAAACCTGCCCTTTTGTTCCCTGTTCCTCCTCCCATTCAATGTCAATCCCTCCCCAAGCCTGCCCCTTTCTCTAGAAACTTCCCAATCCATTTGGTATCCTTTGAAACCCTATTGGTTTTTTTAAGTTGTCCTCTTCCCCTGTAACCCCCTATTGGTTTAAACAATGTATACCCCGCCTTGTGTTCCACCCTCACTTTCTCCCAAGTGGCTAAAGACTGTATCCTCCCCAGGGACCTCCCCAGTTTGGAAATCGGTGTATGGCATTAATTCAGTGTCTTTCTGTCGCCGAGTCAGCAGGGAGCAAACATACAGACGAGCTCTCCCTGTTCCTTGTCTCTACCCCAGCGCAGTCCACCTGTGCTGTAAAGCAGCTGTGCCCTACAGCCAAACCCCAGAATTGACAGCTTTCTGGGGGCGGCCCACTCTGGGGGTTGGTGTTGGCAGCTAGTCGGGCTGAAGAAATCGGGCACTGCAGCACTTCCCAAATGAGCTCTTCTCTTGCAATAAAGAGATGGAGCTGCCAGCCCAGTGTCCGGGTGGCAGCAGCAGCAAAGCCCACCGGGCAGCAGCACAGGCTGGGCTCCATGGCCAGGAGCAGCCGTGGATGCCCACGGTGTGGGCAGGCAGGAGCCAGGCAGGGGCTGCTGTGACCAGCGGCGGGGCCCCCAGGGCTGGGGGAGCCCATGCTGAGCGTCCCTGGGCTGAGGGCACATTTCCTTCTGGGGGATGATCTGGGCCTGAACCTCATGAGGCAGGCATGGATATTTTGGGGTCCCTGCTTAGGGGTGCAGGGATCCCTCATGAATCACAAAGGAGTATTGATGGCCGCTCCTAAGGTATGCAGGCATCCCTCATGAGGTGTGCAGCGGGGTTACATTTCAGGGGGTTCTTTACTCTTCTCAGCACAGCAAAGGGTCACTTGGTCGAGGTTTTGCAAAGCTGGGAGAAAGCCTCTTGCAAAGCCTTGGGCCCAGCCTGCAGGCACAGCCAGCGGACAGAGCCCATCCTCTGGGGCCAGGCCGGGCTGCTCAGGGCGGCCCTGGCCCACAGGAGGCACCCGGGGCTGAAACTGAGGCCGACCCTTCTCCCACTCAAGGGGGCTGGCTCTGTTCCTTTGGAGGATCCAGAGCCTTGTAGTTCGGCCTGATGGTGCAAAGATCCCCCCAGCATCCCTGAGCTTGCAGAAATAAAGGCTTTGTGCTCATTAATATGAAAAGCTTTATGGGTGGCCTGAAGCTAATGCTCTTTTGTTGCCTGGACCCCAGTCAGTACTCCAGTCTAACTGAATGACCCGGCCCGAAGCTGGCCTTAAGACTGATTTGATGAGAGGGACTGAAGCTCTGTTGACTGCAAATTCTCCAGGAAGAAAGTCCAGGAACTTGGATAATGCTGGTGACAAAAGCAGAGAGCAGAGTTGAACCTGTGAGGCCACCTCAATGCTGCCTCTCCCCACCCTTTTGTTTTTATTTTGTTTAATATTCTGAGGGCCAGTTCTTGCATGAAATGGGCCCACAGCAAGGAGCTGCTGGGTCTCCTGGCTGTGTCCATTTGTGCTCCCTGTGCATCTGGTTGCCAGGGCCAGCACCTCTGGGGACAGGGGGTCCTGCTCTGGGTGGTGGTGGCAACAGCATGTCCCCAGCAATAAGCTGGTAGCACAGCCGTGGAAGAGACAACGGACACTTGCACAGAAATGAGAGATGACAGGTCTAGTTTTCCCTGCCTGAGTTATTTGACAGGTCTTGTGAAGCTGCAGAATCATCCCTGTGAAGACAGGAGGAGGCTGGGGAATTGGGAAAACAATGGGGTATGCATAAGTTTTTGTATATGCCCCATTCAGCATAGGCATTTTTAGGAAGTGATTTGTTGTAGGAGTTTTGAAGCAACCATTACATTCAAAAATGGGAGAGGGTCCTCTGGAGCTGAATGATCAAAAGTACATAGAGGTATTAAGTTTAACCTTAACAGCTATTGAAATTGAGGGGGAAATTGATGAAGAGATACTAAGTCAAGTATTTCCCAGGGTATGGACCTCTGGTGTACCAGGGATGGCGAAAAATGCCTCTGTTGGAGGAAGGAGACCCAGACACCAGTTGGTTCATCCAAGTCCAATTTATTGATCGAATACGGCAGGTTAAATATAGTTCTTAATAAGCTTCATACATATTGCAAAAGTTGAGCTCAGGATTGGTTAGTTACATATCAGCAACTACACCTACTTTTACATTCTTGTGCTTATTCTTCTGTTACATTCTGCAGATATTCAGAACTAATCTCACCTCCCTTTCCTCATGTTGCAGCAAGGCCATCCGGCATTCTTGCCTGTCAGCAGTCACTGAATCAGAGACTGCTGACCTCCCTCTTTCAGCTTAACCAGTGGCATTATGTCAGTATGGCCTTTCTCAGCTAACCCACTCTTAATAAAATCCTCCACATTTCCCCCGTTTTCTTCTTGAGCAAGAAGACTAGTCTGCATTTTTGCTATCATACGACTGACCATGTTTTGAATACAATTAAAGACACAAGGCAAAATAAGCAAAAACAGTAAAACTACACCCAGTAGTCCTATAGCATAGATCACAATGTTCCTTAGCCATGGTCCAAGCCCTAAGCCTTTAAACCATTCGTCAATTCCTAAATCTTCTTCTTCTTTGAGATTGTGAAGTCCCTGTTGTAGTTCTTTTATCTTAGTATGAATGGACACCGAATGATCAGACAAATTCATACAACACATTCCCTCAAATTCTTCACATCTATGCCCTTGTGCTAAGAGTAAAAAGTCTACAGCAGCTCTATTTTGTAAAACAGCATGGTTAACACTCTGCACATCTGCAGTCATCATGTCCAGAATTTGGGATGTCTGATTCAGCTCATTTCTTGTCCAGCACCTTAATTGTTTTGCTAAATTCATAGCTTTATTGGCAGATCTTCCTGGTAAGATAGTTGAAACTACTACTTGTCTGAATGTACCCCAAAACTTTGGATCTCCAATCTGGCTGCAGTCCAAGTCATGTATACTACGCCTTTTCCTGTTTGATGTTTGACTGAGCGTCATTAGCAAGGATACATTAGGGTGAAACAAGGACAATTTTCCCAAATAACAGGGTCCACCCTGTGGCTTAGCTGGTACACCATTCCATGCCCTGTCTCCACAAATTAAAAATATTCCTGTAGGTAATTTCATTGGTGCCGTGATTTTTGTACTGTTACATTGACTGTAATACTGTGGAGAGAGTTCAGTCAAATTCAGGGATGAATCTAAGGTGGCCTATGTTTCTTTAGGTTGATTTAAATTTTGAACATCCAAGGGTTTGAAACTAAACTATCCTCCAGCTGTAGTGTTAGGCATACTGGCATTTGCACTTCCAAAAAGATCCAATTCCTCAGGAGGAGAATGCAAAGAGGTGTTAAGTGATTGGATTAGTAAGCATTGGCAATAGCCATCACTCTGACCTGCAGTATACCCTTGCTGCACTGGCAATGTGATGTTTGACATGTTCCCACCAGGCATGTTCGAAATGGGTTAGTGACTCCTCCAAGACTAAGACAAAGCGATGATTGATTAATTTGATTAGCAAGTGTTACCCATAGATTTTCTCTTGGCTGACTAAAATGCGTTATTCCTACTGCTTCACTTGCTACAGCATTGAGCAATATAATAAAAACAAACTTCATTTTTCTTTCCTTTTTGCCTGTTTTTTCTTCCTCCGCTGTCTTTTACCTGACTTGTTAGGCTGATTAAAATGGAGCTGAGTCAGTCTTTGAATACACTGATCTAACTCCAAATCAGCATCCTTGCTCACAGGTATAGCATATGGCAAGTTTAAAGGCAAATCAGCTTTACAGCGAGCTGCTATAATGCGTGAGGCACTAGTAACTTCAAGCTCTCTAAGTGCTTGCTGCAACTTCCATCTAATATATGCTATAACCACTTGTTCTGCACTCTCAAAAAGCTCCAATCCTGCCCTTCCTGGCAGGCCAGTACTTTGTTCAAGAGCTCTAAACCAGAAAGAATATCGAATCCACTTCCCAAAACAAGGGTGACACCATAAAATTCCTACTGTCCTCTGTGAATACCAATAAACCTTATTGCAATCAGCACAATGCAAAGCTACCCAAGCATAGCGCTTATTATTATCCTTTTTGCAAACATAACAAGTAAGTGTTTATAGGAAAGGATCAGTATTAAAATTTGTCTGTGTGATCCAATCCAACCAGTTCAATGGTGGTGATTGCAAAGCCTCTTCAGCTTTCTTACTATATACAGCTACCAATTCAAGCTCCTTCTTTAATACAAAATGTATCTTATCTCGTAATCGCTGTTCTTGTTCTTCAACACCTATAGCATGCCACGAAGCAGGGTCCCATGGAGCTACAGCATCCCACAAGGCAGGGTCTCATAGAAGTGAAATTGCCCTAATCATAGAAAACTAATTAGCAATCACTAATAGCCTTATTTAGATGAGGTTGTTCCCCATCTTACCTTCTTTTTCTTATCTGTTTTCAGTTTTGCTGCTCCTAACTTTACTGGTACTGTTACTTGCAAACTTAATTTTTGCAACTTTTCAATGCAGCAGTCTAGTGCTCTTTCAGGATTCCCTCTGAAGGACCCTACAATCGAACGTTGTGTTAAAAGTACTAATTTTCTACACCTTACAGAGACTACACGTGATTTACCTTGAACCTTAATTCTATTCACAACACATTGTACTTCCCATCGATAATAAGCAAGAATTTTCTGTTCAGGAGACTCATAAAGATTTAAAGCTATATATGCATTTTGCCCGGTTTGTCTCCTTAATTCATCTTGCCAGCTTTTACCCCACGTGTGCTCGTGCTCACAAGTGTGACACCATAAATCCCATAATAAAGATTGTTCTATCCAAAAAGTTCTATCACAACCCCCACAACGTCGGGCTATCCAGGCAGCACAATGTGGATCGTGACAGTCAAGGCAATGTTCCTTTGCTGGATTTGTTAAACGAAAAGTTGATAATGAGTCAATAAAACCAATCAGCTCCTGGGCCGTCCGATAGTGACGTGTCAGTGCTCTGTCCAACACTTTCGAGTGTCCCTTCAACTATAACAGTAGTGATCGTAGGATTAAAAACAGTTTCTTCCCCAGTAGCTCCTTGTCCTCCTCTGTGAGACAGTCCACCAGAGGCTGCATCAAAAACAGGTTTAGTCCACTTAGCAGGCACCCACAAAGGTCCTGTAGGTGAGGAAACACAAAGATATCCCCGACCCCAGTATAATACTTTTGCAGGTTTTTCCCATAATCCTGTAGTCGGGTTTTAATTTCCTGACCTGACCTCGGATGATGTTTAATTGCAGGAGGGATATCGTCTTCCCCAAAAATACATAAATGATTGATCACATACAGAACCTTAGCTAAACATGATTGTGGGTCCTTTATATCTTGATGCTTTTCAATATACTGCTTAAGGGTACCATTTGCTCTTTCCACTATTGCCTATCCAGTAGGAGAGTGTGGAATACCTGTCACATGCTTAACAGACCACTGATTCAAGAATTTCTGGACCCTAGCACTCACATAAGCTCGACCATTATCCGTTTTGATACTCTTTGGGACTCCCATGACA
This sequence comes from Melozone crissalis, assembly GCF_028551555.1. NCBI lineage: Eukaryota > Metazoa > Chordata > Aves > Passeriformes > Passerellidae > Melozone > Melozone crissalis. The sequence continues at coordinate 20,330,279 of NW_026535807.1, read as the reverse complement.
GCAAAGCAACTTAACAGGTGCCTGATAACATGTGTAGCTTTTTCCCCGGCCTAAGCCGTAGCCCATATGTAATGACTATATGTATCTGCAGTGACATGCACGTACTTAACTTTACCAAATCTGACTATATGTGTAACATCCATTTGCCATTTCTCATTTATTTCTAAACCTCGAGGATTAACTCCAATGCCTAAACTTATTCTACCATTATGATAACTACATGTTGGACATACTCTAACAATGGCTTTAGCTTCTGATAAACTCAGCTCAAAATGTTTTGCAAGCCCTCTTGCATTTTGATGATATCTGCTATGTGCTTCTCTGGCCAATGTATGCTTGTCAATAGGACAAGAGTTATCAATGGGTAAGGTAACCAATTTATCTGCACGTTCATTCCCTTCTCCTAAACCTTCAGACCATTTATGACCTCCAATATGAATCTCAGAATACGCTGCATTTCTCTCTCGTAAAGCTTTCCTTAATTGTATCAATAACTCATACAATCGTTTATTATTCACTTCCTTAATTGCTGCTTCCTCTATTCGTCTGGCTACTCCGGCAACATACATAGAGTCTGTGACCACATTTAAAGGCTCCTGTAAATTAGACACTGCCCATACTACTGCCAACAATTCCAAAGTTTGTAAACTATCTGCAGGATCTGCTGTAAGAAGTTGATGCTTCCATTGTCCTTTTTCTTGCCAGGTGACAGCAGCACGCCTTGATTTCTTTCCCACATCTGTAAAAGCTGTAATAGCTCCTTCTATAGGGCGTTCTTCTCTCAATGGTTCTTCTCACTAATTTGCTGGTTTCTACTTTAGCAGATGATGCTAATAATGCTTCCTGCAAGTTCTTTGAATTAATCAAGTACCAGTCCAAAGTCTCTTTCTCCATAGGCAATCTAATGGTAGCAGGTTCTCGACCATCCACTTCAATAATTCTGAGACGCCCTTTTTTGACTAACACAGCCAATTGTTCAATTTTTGAGAATATAGTTCTTTTATGTTGTAGTGATGGTGACAACCATTCCAGAACTCGTATCTCCCCTGTTTTCTCCTGTTGTTGAGAGAGAGCACCAAGCAAATGGCAAGGACTATTCCAAATAGTAAGGTCAATAGGGCAGTAGAGTTGTCGACGAGACACATATCCCTGTTGCACACAATTACTAATTTGTTGCAAGGCAAGGTGGTGCTCCTTTGTCAGGTGTACAGGAGTAGTAGGATCAATACCCTTTAACAAAGGCCGCAGGGTTTCTAATAAATGATTTGGTATTCCCACAATAGGTTTTAACCACTGTAAATCTCCTAGCAACTTCTGTGCATCATGCAAAGTTTTAATGTCCAGTTGTAATTCCAATTTTTGAGGTATTACTTTTTGATCCATTAAAGTCCATCCCAGATATTTCCACGGTGTGGTGGTCTGAATTTTCTCAGCAGCAATAACAAGCGAATATGCTGAAAGAGTATCTCTAATACTGTCAATCTGCAGAGAGGAGAATGGTTATTGCTGTGCAAACAAAATATCGTCCATGTGATGATATATTATAGTTGCTGGCCACTTACGACGTAGTGGCTGTAATGCAGCATCAACATAAAGCTGACACAACATCGGGGAATTCCGCATGCCTTGCGGAAGAGTCGTCCATTCAAATCTTTTATCTGGCTCTCCACGATTTATTGCCGGTAAAGTAAAAGCAAATCTCTTCATATCATCAGGATGCAGCCCAATAGTGAAAAAACAATCCTTTAGATCAATAATAAAAGTGGCCAGTGTTCTGGGATCATAGCTGGATTTGGAAGACCAGGCTGTAAGGCCCCCATTGGTTCCATTTGTTCATTTACAGCCCATAAATCATGTATCAAACGATATTTCCCTGATTTCTTCTTGATAACAAAAATAGGTGTATTCCAAGGGCTCGTAGAAAGTCGTAAGTGTCCCTGTGAATATTGTTCCTTTACCAATTCATGGGCATGCATAAGACTCTCCCCTTTTAATGGCCATTGCTTAACCATCACTGGTGTGTCCCTTTTCCAGGTGAGTGGAATGGGGAAAGTCCAAGCAATGGCAATTACCCCAAAGGGTGATGATTAGTTAACACCACTCCCAATTGTGTTAAAATGTCCCTTCCAATTAAACAAGAAACTGTAGGAGGTAATTGGACAACTGAAAACACAGCAGATACTTGTTGATCATCAATACACACTAACAAAAGTGGTGATCTACTTGCTAATGTAAATCCTCCTACTCCGGTGAGCATATTTGATGATGGGAATAGAGGCCAATGTTGTGGCCATGCTTCTGGATAAATAATGCTGGTACCTGCTCCTGTATCCAATCATCCATAAAGGGTTATGCTTTGATGTCCATGGGTAATTTCCACCTTTTGTTTTGGTCTATTTTGTAAATCCACAGTTAAAAGTGTAACACCAGTAGAGCCAAAACCCTTTTCATCCCGCGTTTGTCCAGTAAATGATGGTATACCAGATGTCATTTGTGATAGTGGTATTAATTGTGCAATGCGTTGTCCTTTTGTTATTTTAATAGGAGGATAAAGGGTGTAAACCATAATTTGTATTTCCCCTGTATAATCCGCATCGATAACACCAGGCAATACAAATAATCCCAGCATAGTTATTGAAGAACGTCCTAATAACAATGCTCCACATCTTTATCCATTTAATATAAGAGGACCCTTTACTCCAGTTTGTATCCTCTCAGGCCGGTTCGTCCTTAGTGTGACATCAACTGCTGCTGATAAATCCAAACCAAGGCTCCCTGCTGTTGCTGGTTGCAGACAGGAGGTGACAGCGATGTTGCGTCGGCAGCTGGTGTCTCCGATGTCACGGCGGTTCTTGTGTCTGGGAGCGTATGTCCCTCATTGCCGCATCAGTAACACTTGAGGAATGGTCTCGAGCTCTGCGTGTCCGCCAGTGAGCCGCTTCGGAGAGGAGCAAGAGCAGCTAACACCTGACTTTGAGTAGACTCTGCTTGCTTTTGTAACCCTAATCCTAATTCCTTTAAAGTTTCTGCTATAAATGCCTGTGAAGCTGTTGGCATTAATGCCATTCGCTCTAAAGCTTCCTCAATAGTCCAATTTGCCCCTAAAGTAGCTAACCCTCTTGCATTTGCCTAACAGGTTCACTTTTTACTCCAAACTGACTAACCGTAGAACGTAACAGGGCTAACAACTTCCAATCTAAGGGAGTATATTCCGCTATATTATGTGTAAGGTTCCCCTGTGCATCATACTGTGGTGTGTATGTGACCGGACATGCAAGATTAGAAGCTACTTCCACCGCCTCGCCATCCCCCATCTGCATTACTTCTTTTGCCAAAGCAGCCCAAGCTTCCCTCCTCTGTTTAGCCATCTCCCCCCATAGGTCACTGTGTGCCCCCGGGATGGGATCTGACTCTTTAAGGGTGCTATGCTGCTGGCACTTCGGTACCGAGACCGAGTTCTCGCACGGGGAATGCGGTGGAGCAGGAGCTGACTCGCGCGGGGAAAGTGGCCCCCCCGCTGAGGCCGGCTCGCGCGGGGGAAGTGGCCCCCCCACCGGAGGCGGCCCGCTCGGGGGAAGCGGCGGAGGCAAAGGTGGCGGCGGAGGCGCAGCTGGCTTGCTCCCACCGCCACCATCCGACCCGCCTGAAGCTGGCAGCGGAGGCAAAGCTGGCTTGCTCTTACCTCCACCATCCAACTCGCCCTCCCCCTCTGACAGGAAGGGTGCAGATGGTTCCACTGTATCTAAGGGAAAATTTTCCACACCATTTTGCTGGGGACCCTTAAGCATAAGTATCTGAGTTACAGAAGGTTCTAAGGGATCATCCTCACGACCATACCCTATATTCCTCTTATGAGCTTCTGTCGCCCTTTCTGCTGCCTTTCTCTCAGAGACCTGCTGAAGTAACGTATTATACACCACCCGCCATAACTTGCCAAATTTCTTTGCTGACTTATCATCATCTAACACTGTATCCCACAGGATATCCCCAAACTTTTTCCACTCTACTATCTCATGAACTGTATATGAATTAGCAAAAATTGCTTTAGAATAACCATAAGCTAATAACCCTGGTAATTCCTTTTTTAAATCTATCCCTTTTACTCCTCGTCTTTCTAAATATGAGGAGAAGGAATCGTATGTCGCTTGCCTATCCATACCTATATATCAGCGCGCGCTGTTGCAGCCTTCCAGGCTCTCGGCGACACGTAGAGACTTGAGATACCTTTTGTTATCCTCAAGGGTGCTTTTAAAATCCGGCACCGTCCCGGCTGCAAGGACTCTCACCCAACTTCCTCGACCGTGGCGAATTTATAATCCAAAAGAGCGAACGTTCAGAGTGTTGCCCGCATTCTCCACCATTTGTCGGAGGAAGGAGACCCAGACACCAGTTGGTTCATCCAAGTCCAATTTATTGATCGAATACGGCGGGTTAAATATAGTTCTTAATAAGCTTCATACATATTGCAAAAGTTGAGCTCAGGATTGGTTAGTTACATATCAGCAACTACACCTACTTTTACATTCTTGTGCTTATTCTTCTGTTACATTCTGCAGATATTCAGAACTAATCTCACCTCCCTTTCCTCATGTTGCAGCAAGGCCATCCGGCATTCTTGCCTGTCAGCAGTCACTGAATCAGAGACTGCTGACCTCCCTCTTTCAGCTTAACCAGTGGCATTATGTCAGTATGGCCTTTCTCAGCTAACCAACTCTTAATAAAATCCTCCACATGCCTCCTCCATAGTAATTAAGCTTAAGGAAGGGACACAACAAGTCAGAATTAGGCAGCAATACCCCCTAAAGAATGAAGACAGGGAAGGAATCAGCCCAATAATTGAAAATTTTCTGCGGTTAGGATTATTGAAAGAATGCCAATCTGATTTCAATACTCCCATTTTACCCGTTGGGCAATCTGATGGGTCAGACCGGATAGTACAGGATTTGAGGGCTGTCAATAAAGCAATAGAAGATTTGTATCCTGTGGTAGCCAATCCATATACTTTACTAACTTGTTTAACACCTGAGCTAACCTGGTTAACCATTTTAGAATCAAATGATGCCTTCTTTTGCCTCCCTATCCACAAAGCCAGCCAGAAAATCTTTGCATTAGAATGGGAAAGCCCTAAAAGTGGGCGCAAAACCCAGCTCACAAGGTCCATGCGCCTGAAGGTTTCAAAAAATTCCCCCTCTCTGATTAGAGAACAACTTGCAAAGATCCAGAGTCCTGGGAAACTCCACAGGAAGAAGGAAGGCTTTTGAAGTACCTGGATGATCTTCTAGTAGCCACTCGGACGAGGGAAGCATGTCTGGCCTGGACAGTAAGCCTTTTGAATTTCCTAGGACCCCAAGGACACAGAGTATCAAAGAAAAAGGCACAGGCAGTGAAAGAGAAAGTAATCTACCTGGGGTACCAGGTGAGTGCTGGGCAACGGACGTTAGGGCAGGCTCGCAAGGAACCATATGCCAAACCCCAAAACCCCAGACAATAAAGGAACTCCAAACCTTCTTAGGCATGACAGGGTGGTGCCGGCTGTGGTTTATAATTATGCACTGCTCGTCAGACTCCTCTATGCTCTTATGGCCAGTGCAAACAGAGATCTCCAGTGGACAAAGGAAGGCACACGGGCCTTTCACCAGCTAAAGAGTGCCCTCATGTCAGCTCCAGCTTTGGGACTTCCAGATGTAAGTGAACCATTCTTTCTGGTTTCCCATGAAAGACAGGGCATTGCCCTGGGAATATTGGCTCAGGACTTGGGTCCATATCAGAGGGCAGTTGCTTACCTCTCCAAGCAACTAGTTGCCACAGCCAAATGAAATTAGTGTCTCAAGTTTGTGGTGGCCTAAGTGCATCAGATTGTTGGTGTAATTTCACCTTGGTACAGCCTGTAGAAATGACTTGCCTTTAAGGTCGAGATGCTGTCGGGCTCTCATTTACATTTTAAATCGACACTGCACTTTTTACAATGGCAGGACCTTATACAACCCACACTAGTAATCAAATAGTTCAGACCCAACCTAAACTTGAACCTGAAGTGTATGAAATAGGACCGTACATAATGAGGAATGTGGGTGAACAATGACTGTTGTTCAATCCAGAATGGTCTCTCAAACGTTTTGAGTTGCTAGTGCAAATTAACATCTCAAAAATCCAACCTGCCTGCTCCCCTTTCCTAAGAACTTCCTTTGAGGGCTGCACAAGGTGGTTACAAAGACAGATATAGCTCAGGAGCAGAAGAAGAAATGATCTAACTGGGATGTTTGGGAATGGATTGAAAGTTTTAAATGGAATTGATTCAGAAATACTGATGAATAAGCTGACCACTGCAGCAGGTGACCTTGCAAAATTGAAGCAGCCTTTACAGTCATCTCTATTGGCATTAGGAACTAGCCAGTGGCAGATTTCCAAAGTACTGCCAAAGTGGGAAAAGGTTGGGGGCCAAGACCACAAGGTAATAGTAGAAGCACTTGGTACAGTTCAAGATAATGTGTCTTTAGCTTTCAGTTGTATACAAGCACAGTTATAGATGCAGGCAACAGCAGCTCTGATCATACGGGAAAGGGGTGAAGGTAATTTTCCTGCTTCTTATGTGGCCACTGCCTTTATGCTTACCATACGTAATGCCACTGTTTATGTTATCCACCCCATATTGCACTAGGATTAAATAATGAAAAAACAGTGCTCTACCCTTCAGAACATAGGGTGTGGGCAGGAAAGGTGAATGAAAAGTGGCCAACAGTAAAGTTAGAATCCTGCATTACTAGAGAACAACTAGGATTCATTTGTGAAAGCAATACAATTAATGGCCAAGATGTGTGTCTAGACACTGAACAGAGTATTTGCCACTTTGAGATTCACCCAGTCACTGATCAGAAAAAATGTGCTCGTATCTACTAGTAAAAGTTATGTGTGCCTGAGAACTGCTTGTGCTGCTGTAAAAATTGATAGCAACGATGTTATTTTGTCTAGAAGAAATAATTTTAATTTTTGTATTTGTAATTTTGTTAAGATTATCGGGTGTGATTTTTTGTACGTGGCCCCAGTGACATCCCACCGGTTGACTAAAACCAATTACACAATGTAACACAGACTATCACCTACTCCTGTTGGGATGGACCTTACATTGATAAAACAATTAATTAAGCACCAAGACCTACTACAGATCTCGAAGGAAATTCCAGAAAGCAGAGAAAACCTTAATTACTGTCCAACATGATAACAAAGAAATAACCAGAATTCGGCAAAGAATAGAACAAACTGCAGATCATCACTGGTGGGATGTGATCTTTGGGTGGTCACCAACTGCCAATGGAATCCTTAATAAAATATGTCATCCCGTTGTAGTTTTGTTATTATTAGTTTGACTAAGTTTAGGGTTGTCCATTATATTGCTAATTTGAAATTGGAAAATACTACAGCGAACAGCTGTGTTAACCTCCTTATCAAATGTACATGGTAAAGCATTAAGAGACACTTATTGTCGTAGGCATTTGCATTAGATAAAAGAATTTCCCTATTGTCTAGGAAAAGGGGGAAAAGAGACAGAGTAGAAATTTTCCAGAGTAGAAATCCATTTTGATTTAGGTGAAATGTACTACAGTCTGTAGTTTGAAAACATAGCTGTTGAGTCTGACTGCCTGTTCTGGTAAAAAGCCTAGGCTCAGAGAAACTGCTTCAGTGAAGGACAGAGATGGGGGGGGGCACAGAGAGACAGAGGAACTGTTATGGGAACAGGCCAACCTGACCTGGGAATTCTTTCTGATAAAGATTAACTAGCGGTAAATGTCACGCCAAATTTGTAAAAATGAATATGTATGAACCTATGTAAAATTGGATGCATATCTATTTGAGAGGCGGATAAAAAAGGATCTGGAGTTCCCAGAGGTACACATGTCTTTTAAGGAGAGGAATCTCCACATGCATCCAGCACAGTAATAAACATACCAACTTTACAACTTTCACAAAGTCGTGTTTATCTCCGCAAAACAGGACCCGGTTTCAGCTGGCTCACAGAGACCCTCCTGCACAGCAGGAGATTCCCACTGTGTTCAAAGTTTGCCTCTGAAGACCGAGAGATGAGCTTGTAAGAAATGCTGGAAATTATCAGGGAAAGGGCTTTAAGTCCCTTGTTGTCACTAGGTAAAATCTCCAGTGGGAAGAGGGCCTCACCATACACCAGGTGTCCTGTGATGACTTAGTTCATCTAAGAGTAAAGATCACCAATTAAATGCAGTTTTATTTTTTATTCGGCAAGTGTAAAAGTGTTCCAAATTTTTCACAATTCTAAAACTACTTTGAAAAATCCTAAACTACAATGGGAAAAGGGAAGAAATATTTGGGGATATTTTTCTACAAAAAATGTTTCTAAATCTTTCTAAAATCTTCTGCTGTGTATAAATGTAAAACAAAGAGAAAATGAGGTTGCTTTGACTCAGGAGCCCCGTGCTCAGCTGCTGCCAGCCCAGCCCTGGCTGTGCCCAGACAAGCAGCTCCGCCAGAGCTGGTGGTAGCACAGACACACCTGAGCTGAACCCCAAAGATGTTGCCAGGCTCAGGCCCATCCCTGGTAGGAGGGCTGCACCTCCTGGCCTGGCTGGACACCAGGGGCAGGACCTTTGGGGACAGACGCTCCTGCTCTGGGTGGTGATACCAACAAGCTGTCCCTAGCAATGAGCTGGTAATGCAGCCGTGGAAGGAACAATGGTCACGGGCAAGGAGATGCGAGATGACAGGTCCAGTTCTCCCTGGCTGAGTTATTTGGCCAGTCTTGTGAAGCTGCAGAGGCATCCCTGTGGAGAGAGGAGGTGGCTGAGGCCCCAGCTGCCAGTGGCACACAGGGAGCCTCCTGCACAGCAGGGCCCAGAGCTGGCAAGGCTCCCCAGCACAGCTGCAGCTGCTGGCACAGCTTGGCCCAGCTGCACAGCTGCCCCTCAAGGCCCCGGCGAGCAGGGCACGGCTCTGGGCAGGCTCCCTGGCCAGGAGCAGGTCCCAGAGCGCCTCTGCCTTTCAAGGGCAATCTCATCCCTGCTCTTTCTCCTCCCCACCTTGCTCTGCCTCTGCCCTGTGCCCCTGGGGCTGCTCTTGGCCAGGCAGCCTCAGTGGGAGCCAGCACTGGCTGCAGCCCCAGCGGGCCCCCCAGGACAAGGCCCTGCAATTAGGAGGCCAATTAATGCACTGGGCAGCAGCAGAACCCTCAGCAGAGTTAGATGGAAAACCATGGACTGGCCACAACTCCACTGCAGCTTCTCTGGGAATGTTTCCTGTCTACATTAGACTTTCAAAAGTAGCTGTTTGAGGGAAAGGTGAACAAAACACTCACCCTTTTCCAGTAAGTCCAAATTTCCACACAGCATAAGATGAAAATAAGCTCCAAAATAGCAGCCCTGCCATTAATCCTATCCAGCAGCCTATTGCCTTAAAGAAACTCCTTCCAGGGTCCTTCTGGGAATCCAGAACACGTGTGGTGGTGTTGGATTTTTGGGCTGTTTAGATGGTCTGGGAAAAGCCCAAGATGGCCTTGGGTCGCCCGCGTTCCAAAGGACGAGAAGAAACTTCAGATTTTTTCTCGGTCTCGGTGTTTATTAATTGCTTATCTAAAAGATTTTCTCTTGGCCTGACAGAGTTCTGCTCAGCAGTCAGCCATGGGCACACACTGAGAGCCCCTGGGGCGGCCACCTATCTTTACATCCGGAGTTACGTATACAATATTTATCATTTTTCTCCAATACCCTCTACCCTTATTAACCAGTGTTCCCCTAGTAAGGTCCAATCCCGGAGTGCCAACATCACCACAGAAAATGGAGGCCTAGAGGAAGAAGAAGAAGGAGAAGGGCACGCCCCAATTCCTCCATCTTACTTCTCTAGACCCCCCTGTACAGAAATCTTAAACCCTGTATCTCACACTCCAATTAACTTATCCCTTCACCATTCACCCCGGTGAAATCCTCCTGTCCTCATACTGATGTCATCTCCCCTGTGGGATCAAAGTCCAGCCACCAGACATTTCTGGCAACATTCCAGGACTCCCGAGCCCCCCAGGGGTGGTCTCGTTCACCCTGCACCCCAGTTCTGAGAGACTGAGATCCCACATGGTGGGGCTGGCTGCACCTGTGGGAGCAATGGGGAGCGTGAGCCCGTGCTGTGCTGCACTGCTGAGCTGGCAGCACGGTGGATGCGGGCAGGACGTTCTCCGTTTCCCCCAGAGCTGGGGCCTGCAGGCACCTTGCCACCCCTTGGCACAGGCTGTGCCACCCAACAAAGCCCAGCAGGCCGGGAGGAGAGCCCGGGGCCAGCGCAGCTGCTTGGGCAGTGGCTGCTTGGAAGGACATGGGCCAAAGCCATCCCTGAGCAGCCACTGCCAGCCCTGGCCCTCCCTGCCCCGTGACAGCTCCGCCTGCCCCAGGGCACAGATCCTCAGGCTGCAGGAAAGGCTCAGCCCCGGGGCACAGCCCTGGGCCCATCCCCTTCCCTCCCTGCTCTTCTCCATGGCTGCACAGAGCACACGGAAGGACACACTGTCATTGCACACAGAAGAAGGATAGACAGGTAAATGCTCCTTCCTCCCACTGACAGTCATCCTGTGGGATCCCTCAAGGCTCCAGAAGGGAGCAGGGCAAAGTTTCCAGAACTGAACAACCTTTAGAGGAACTTAAAGGAAATGCCATATGAGTGAGCTCTTGCCACATAGACACTGATTATTCTTTCAGGAAAGGTACGTTGAGAACTTGTCTCCAGCATTTGACAACATCTTCAAACCACCATTTACCAGCCTTTCCAAGTAATCCAAGTCATGATCCCAGTCTAGAAGGGAGCAGAGATGCTACAGAACCATTTCTATGATGTGCTGGGATCCCCTTCTGATTTGGGGACTTGGTACTGCAAGGGGGTGAGGTAAGGCTGTGGGAGCCTGTGGCTCCTGATCACTCTCCAGACACTTTGCAGTCCCTGTGCAACATCCCTGGAGGGGCAGCTGGAGCAGCCCAGGGCCCTGGGGCTCTCTCGCTGCCACACAGGAAACCCTCACTAAATGCTCGGGGAAATCTGCAGTGCCACAGCTATTGCTCCCAATCTCCGTCCCTCCCTCCTGTTGTCCCACCTACCCATGGAACAGCTTCCCCAGCCCAAGGGCACATAGCCAGGCTCTGTCAGGACCCAGGGGAGCCTTGCTCTCCCCCTCTGCCCTTTCCCCACCATGGGCACCCCGTGCAGCCGCTCGCAGGTTTCGAGACGTGTCTCCCATGGAGGGAGCCCAGCAGGACAGCTCAGAACCCGAGTGCCCTGAGCCTGCTCGGGACAATTCCTCTGGGCTGTGCCCGTCTTGTCCGGGCTGTGCCCGCAGTGCCAAGCAGCAGGGAGGGCAGCTCAAGCCTCAGCAGGGCTCAGGCCCAAAGGCACAGCAATTACCTCCTGTGGCTGTGCCTGGCATCGCCTCCCTTCCTGCAGGAAATGCCGCCTTCCACAGAGCCTCTCTGTCCATCCCTTGAGAAAGGAAGAGGCTTGGTGGGATCAGATGCAATCATTGCACATGCAGGTGGTGGCCTCTTCAGGAGGAAATACTTGTCCACAACATGGATAAGAATCAGGAAAATCCTGATCCCCACAGGCCTTTGGGGCTTCCTATGGCCCTCCCTCTGCCAAGCAGGCACACCTCAGGATGTGCTCAGACACTGGGAAAATGCAGGGGATCCATGGTGCAGTTTGGGCTCTCTGTCAGCTGATGCCCAATGCCTTCCTGCAGAGGCTGGGGAGAAGCTGCAGCCAGGCCAGGCTGGCAAACAGCCCTGCAGGGCGTGGAAGCAGCAGCGGGGCAGCGAGGCTGCCATGGATCCCTTCCTGCTGTGCCGGGCACAGCGTGTCCAGATGTGCAGCCAAAGCCCCCGGCTGCTGAGCCCCAGGACAAGGCTGAGGGAAATGCACCCACATTGTCCTGCCTGCTGCATTTCCTTCGTCCTTTGCCTCATGTGTTCAGATGGCTCATGGGCTTTCTTCTGTCCTGCAGCTTTGTTCTTTCCTTTTAGAGGACCTTAGAAAAACATGTTTCCTCTTCCCATTAATGGATCCCACAGAAGCAGGGCTCAGCCCGTGGGGTCAGCAGGGACACACTACTCACCCCTGCCATAGGAGGCAGGTTTCTGTGTAGGAATGAGGGAAGGATCAGGAAGAGTCCTCCCTGCAGACACATCTGTAACACAACAGCCACAGAAGCTTCTGCCACCTCAACTCAGCTCCACGGACACCACTGAGCCTCAGGAGCGCTGAGGGGATGGCGCAGGGTGAGGGCACACACGTGCATGGCTCTGTCCTGGCACCCGCAGCAATGCCCCCCTGGCCGAGCTTTGGGCTCTGAGCTGGCAGCTCTCCCAGGGGAAAGGCCTTGACCAACCCTCGCCATCTCCCTGAGGCTCAATCCTGAACGTGATTTGGGAAGCCAGATCACCTTCATCAACAGGTTCAGCTGCAAAGAAAGGCAGGACAGAACAGCACCCGTGGCACTGTAGGAGATCCTCAGGCTGCAGGAAAGGCTCAGCCCCGGGGCACAGCCCTGGGCCCAGCCCCTTCCCTCTCTGCTTTTCTCTGTGACTGCACAGACCACACGGAAGGACACACTGCCATTGCACATGGGTGGAGGATGAACGGCTACATGCCTCTTTCCTCCCACTGACAGTCATTCTGTGGGATCACTCAGGGCTCCAGAAAGGAGCAGGGCAAGGTTTTCAGAACCCTTCTGCCCTGACTTAACCTCTAACGAAAATGGCAGATGAACGAGCTCTTGCCACTTGGATGCTGATTAATATGTCACTAGAAAGGGAAATTCAGAATTTGCCTCCAGCATTCTTCAAGACAATCAAAATATCATTCAACAACAATTGCAAATCAAGAAAGTCGTGATCCAAATCTAGAAGGGAGCAAAGACCAGACCCATTTCCATGATGCACTGGCATCCCCTTCTCCTTCCGAGAAACTGGGCACTGCAGGGTTGTCGGGTAAGGCTGTGGGGGCCAGATGTCAATGGACAAGGCCAAAGCTGCAAATGGGCCTGGGGAGCTCTGGGCTGGCTCCTGGTCACTCTCCACCCTCTTTGCAGGCCCTGTGACACATCCTGGGAGAGGAAACTTGCGCTGCCCAGGGCCCGTGGGGGCTCTCGCCCTCCCCCAGAGGAAACCCTCCCTAAAGGCCTGGGGAAAACCATCCCCAGCGCTTCCCGGGGAGCAGGGAGCGCTGTCCCGGGAAAGGGGAGCCAGGCTGCCGGCTCACCTGCTCGCCGCGCTTGCAGCGGAGCAGCCTGAGCAGCCCTGGCAGGCAGGGCCACGGCCAGGAGGAGCAGGAGGAAGAGGCGCAGAGCAAGGGCCATGCTGCCTTGCCCTCTGCCAGTCCCGCAGCTCTTGCTGCCACCGCTGTCCTGACACCGCTGTCCCAATGTCAGCACCACTGCTGCCACCGCCGCTGCTGCTGCCGCAACAGTTGTGCTCAAGCACTGACTGCTCGCTCCTTGTGCTGCTGTGCAACCACGGGGCTCTGGCACCTCTGTGACCTCAGAGCCTGCTGTGACCTCATGGCCAGGGTGGAGTTGTGTGGGGATTGGGATCTGCCTTCTTTGGCAGGGAGCTCATCCTGCCCAGCTGCTCTGTCCAAGGGCTGTGACACAGTCCCAGCCCAGCTGATCTCCCAGGCTGGGCCATGAAGGGATGGAGAGCAGCCCTGCCAAGAAGGAGTTAGGGGTGCTGCAAGACGAGAGGCTGCACATGAGCCAGCCATGTGCATCCAAAGGAGAGTGCCCAGCGGCTTGAAGGAGGTGATTCCACCCCTCTGCTCTGGTGAGACCCCACCTGGAGCACTGTGGAAGAGGTTTTACAGTGATCTCTGTGAGCCACTGAGAACTTTGACAAGAGGATACATGTTTACCCCTGAAAGAATCCCTTCCAATGTTGTTGACATAGAAACCAAGAAAGAAAAAAGGATAAATAATTGAAACTTTCAACTGCTTATTTCAAGAAGCATTTTGCTTGTCTCTCTTGACGAGTGAGTAAAATGTAAATTATGAGCTTTGTAATAATGTAGAACAAGCATGCATGCCAGAATAAAAACAGTGTTTGAAGACTTCTGGAAACGGAGTGCGTTGCTTTGTGCTGTCTTTGTCTGTACCACAACAGAGTACTGCATCCAGCTCTGGGCTCCCCACACAGGAAGGCCATGGTCCTGTTGGGTCTAGTCCAGAGGAGGGACAAAATGCTCTGAGGGCTGGAGCCCTTCTGCTTTGGAGACAGGCTGGGAGAGCTAGTGGCGTTCAGCCTGCAAGGGAGCAGACTCCAGGGAGACTTGATTGCTGCCTTTCAGTACCTTAAGGGGGCTTGTAAAAGAGATGGGACAGGACTTCTACTAGAGCCTTTTGTGAGCAGACCGAGAGAGAATGCTTTTAATCTAAAAGATGGTCGATCCCGACTGGACGAAAGAAACCCATTTTTTACACTAGGTCTGGAAGGCCTGGCACAGGTTGCCCGGAGAAGTGGACATCCATCCCTGCAGACATTCAAGCTCATGATCTCAGCAACCTGACCTACTTAAAGGTGTCCCTGCTCAGTGCAGGGCATTGGACTAGATGGCCTTTAAATGTCCCTTCCAAGCCAAGCCATTCTGTCCTCCTGGGCACCATCAAAGCAGTGCTGGATTAGTGCTGGGATGATTATGTGGCACCTGTATTTTGGTAGTTGTGTCCTTTAGCAATTGGCCCTGAGAGCATTCATGGTCTGGGCAGTGAAGTCTGCAAATAACAGACAGTGTGCTCCAGGAGTGTTGCAGTGTGATTTCATGGTTTACCCCAGAACCCTGGGTTTCTCCCCTGAAGATTCCCTTCCAGGTGTGTCCATCACCCCTCCTTTCGCCACCCTGACCCCTGCCGAGCACTGTCTGCCGATCCTGGAATTCCAGAAGGGCATTGAGTGATTGGCAGATTCAAAAGATGCCCTCTACCCGGGGTGGGGGGGGCATTGGGCCATCCATTTGTCATTTGTCCCTTGAGATTTCCTCTCCTGTCCCAGGTTGGTGGGCTCCCTCTCCCTTCCCTCCTGCCCTCCCTCGGGTAAAAGGGCGAGCAACCATGCGGTCCAGGAGTTCCATTGGAGCAGTTGCTGGATTCAGTGTCCTGTGGGCCTGAATAAAGCTCTGGATTAAAACCCTCCATCAGAACCGACTCCTTTCCTTCACTACCGCCGTAAAGCTTCTCTGGCAGAGGGAAGCCTGAGGAGCAGACCCTCCACGGGAGGAAGCTCCATCCCGCTGGCACCGGAGTCCCGGCATGTCTGGACTTGTCCCCACGCGCCCAGCTGCAACATCCAGCTGGCCAAAAGTGTCTCTGGGGTGGAACACCACAGTTGCTGCTATTTGGTTCAGCTGCAGGGGCCAGACAAGCCAAGGCGCGCCCCGTCAGCAATGTAATATATGTTAGAAATAATTCATGCTATAAAAGATTGTATTTTATAAACATTGTGAAATCCAAACCAGTCTGTGACCACAGGCAGCCCAAGAAGCAGACATCTATTGAAACTCTGAAATTCCTGAAGGAGGCAGCATAACCCAGGGCGATGATCACCGCCATCCTGAGCCATCGGAAAGGAAACCGCCTAAGAGCAATCATCCTCCTGTTGATAACATCAATCAAGATAGCCAGGGACCCCATGAAGATTCATGTGAATACATGGCTTCCCTGAACTCAATCAACGCTGGCTATCAGCCAGGAAACAGCCTTTGTCCGGCTCTGCACAGTGAAACAGCCAACTATGAATATGCAGAGTTAGAAAACAATTTGAACTCCTTCACCTCTGGCACAATAAACTGTATAAAACATCCTTGCTAGAAGCGGCTCTTGTGAACGAGGGGGAATCTGATGCGATAGACGTTAGATCCAGGTTCACCCAGCGCTGAACCCAGGCTCAACGCTGTCTCTTTGGCTTTGGTGGTTTTGAGGACCGTATTTTGGTTGCAGAAAAAAATAAAGAAATCTTTTGGCATTTTTTTGATAATTTGGCTTTTGATTGATCATATATAACAATGCTGTTTTCTTACGACTTCCTCCAAACTTCTGCTTGCATACCTTGTAATGGTTGACAAGCTAACTCACCACCTTCTCATGTTGTTTTTCTTATCACCCTTTATTTATCTTTTGGCAAATTATACATCTTTCAGTTACTTGCTTTTCTACTCCAAAAATCCCAATGCAGCCATAGTTCCTTAAAAAAAATCACACAAAACCTGAGTATTCACTGGGTTTTCTGATGCATGTCTTCTAATATTCCCTAGTAAGCATTTTATTAACTAATTGTCTTCCATCAAGATGTTTCTATTTTCCTGATTTATCTTGTTCACCACCTATCTTGTTTAATTCCTGATTGCTCTGCTTCCCTAACCTTTGGAATTTCTAATTTTTCCTTATCTGGCGTAAATATTAACTCTTTCAGCTCCATTCTCTGCTGCATCTTTAGCTTCCTGATCTGCCAAATTATTTCCTCTTATTTCTGGGGTCTTTACCTTTTGGTGTCCCTTAATATGTACTATAGCTATGACTCTTAGGTAATTTTAATGTCTCTAAAACCTCTGAAAAAAGTTTCTCATGCACTAATCCTTTTCCTCTTGAATTATTTAATCTCTTTTTTAAAACATATTTCTTAAAGCATGTACTACTTTAAAGGCACAACTTGAATCAATATATAACTCCTTTCTTTTGTGTTAAATATTCTCATGGTTTTTTAGAAGTATATAATTCACAAGTTTGAGACTTCTAGTTTAAGGTTAACTTCCCTTTTTCCATAGTTTCCTTTTTTTCCCATCAACTTCTGCATACCCTGTGTTTTGCAAGGAGTTGTATTTCTGTTAGCTAACATAACTCTCAAAGGGCTCTCTTGGGGGTATCTCTTCCAGCATGCTTTTATTCCTCCCAGTTGGTTTTTTTTTCCTGTATCTAACTTACTGGCTTTCTGTTCCATTTTCAAGATCTTATCTATTCATCCCCTGCTTCTGTTTCTCACTTTCACTAAACAGCTTAAATACCACTTATCTTTCAACTACTTATACCTAAAATTAAAAAACGTTTTTCACACACTACTTTTCAATACAATACACCTCCCTCCAAGGAGATATGGTAAAGCTTCTACATTACCAATACTTCCATTCATCTACATTCACTCACTTTTACCTCTCATTCACTTTCACAAATTCTTTCACACCCTCAAGACACAAAGCGGATCCCTGTTGCCAGGAAATCACGGGTCCCTGTGGCCCCCTCCCTCGCCTTGGGGTTGGCCTCCAGGTCTCAGTGTTGCCGGGGCTCCTGGAAGGGCCCTGACTCTGGTGGCCTCTGGTGCCCGTTCACCTGTGAGGCTGTCTGCGTGTCTTTCACACCCTTCAGCTACGGCCCCTCACACGCCTGGGGAACACTAGCTTGGTGTGCAGGTCACACACAGCCTTCAGCCAAAGCCCCACCTGCCCGGGGAACAATAGCCTGTTTGCAGGTCACCTGCACTTTATGCCACAGCCCCCACCCACCCAGGGAACACTGGCTTGTTTTGTGGCTCACACACTCCTCATTCCACTGCCCCCTCTTCCCACCCACGCAGGAAGTTGAGACTGATTTTGTGTGACTCACTCTCACACACAACAAGACAACAACAAGGTACCTTTTACTTTCACATCACCTATTACAAGTTTAGGTGTTACTGGCCATTCCAGATGCTATTGGATATCCCTCAACCCACCTGTGTTGTCCAACCCCAGATGCTCTTGGGCATTTTTCCCTAAATCCAGCTGGGTTGTCCAACCCCGGATGCTGTTGGACATTTTTCTGTCCCTCAACCCAGGTGTGTGGTACAACCACAGATGCTCTTGGGGAAAATTTTCATCCCTCAGTCTAGCTGTGTTGTCCCATCCTGCGTGTTCTCGGGCATATCCTCAGTCCGGCAGAATTCTGCTCAACCCTAGATGCTCTTGGAATGTAAATCCCTCAACCCAGCAGGTTTTAGGGGCCCCTCCTGTCCCATTTCCTAGTGGATTGGGCTAGGAAGCCTTGCTCCCTACCTCCGAGGGGCCCAACCCCTCCCCGAGACCCCTCCCAGTTACCCTGGGGGATTCTTTCACTCTCGTATCACTCGCTTCGTCTCTTTACTGGCCACTTTCCTCACGGAAAGTCGGAAACGCAGCATGGGAGACTCCAGCACTCACTCTGCAGGTCTGGGACAACCAGCCTGTCTCTCATTCACACGCATCCATCCCCCCGTGCCTGCCCCTCCCAAAAAGTACCAGTCCCTTTTCCTTCCCGAGTTCTTCATGTGCACTACTAGTTTTAGGGGGGCAATTACCACGGTTGCAGGGAGCCTTTTTCCCTTCTCTTTGTTTTATTGTCTCCGCTTGTCCACCGATCGTAACCTGCGTCTGTCGGTCACCCCAGGGGAAACAGAGTGAGGCTGCCAAAGTGGGCAGGACGCGCCTTCCCCACTCTGCCAATCCTAAAGCACCAGCAGCAAGGTGCTGGTAACCATCCTCTGCTACCATAGTTGTAAAAAATGCCAATCACTTGTTTTCAAAATTTTAAAAGTTTAATAATAATAAAATGGTTATAAAAATTCTAATACAATTAGAGTAGTAATAATTTGGACAATTTGGATTAGGACAATATGAGACAATAGAAACAAAGAGTTACGGATGTCTGGGTACCCATTTTCTGGACAGCATAAGCTCGAAAAAGGACCCACGTTAACAGAAAATTTACCCCTAAAACCAATAACTTGTTCCATATTCATATATCTCATACATGATGCATAAATTCCATTCAAACACAGGATTCTGTCTGGTCATCATCAACTTCTTCCTCATAAGATGAATGGTGTTGCCCTGGCTGTGTGAGGCAGCAATAAATTCTCTTTCTCTGAAAGATTTAGGTGTCCTGTGGCTGCTGTCTCAGTGCGAGTCCTTTCTTTAGGAAAAAAAGTATCCTACATAGTGCAGTTTCTATTCTAACATTTTGTTTTAACCTAAAACTATATTTACCACACTACTTAAGATAATTAATACAGCATTACTTTCTAACACAACACATATAATATTCATTTTAATATTTGCAAAAAGACAATCATGAAATATGCATTTATCACACCTCTCAAGTGTATCCCTGCTACATTCCTCATGAGGGATCCCTGCACACCTTAGGAGAGGCCATCAATACTCCTTTGTTCCTCATGATACCCCTGCAACCCTCAGCAGGGACCCCAGAATATCCCTGTGTGACTCATGGGGCCCAGGCCCAGATTATGTCAGGGAAGGAAATGTGTTGGAGAATTTTGCTCAGAAATGGCTTAAAAGGCAGCTGTGAGGAGCAAATTCTCACAGCCTGTTTCTGTAAACAGCTAAGTTCTCAAACCTGTCTTCAATAACATGGAGGCCTTGAGAAGTTTCATACCAGGGTGAGAAAATAAATCTTGGATTCAATAACAAACCACAGGTATTGAAAACAAAAGGAGGGGTTAGCGTTTGCTCTGTGACCTATCATGAGCTCAGATTTCGCAATATGCATATGCTTAATTAACACCACTATAAAGATGTGTAAGTGAGATCAATAAATCGGAGTCGATGCTGATCAACAAGGATGGGTCGGTCTCCCTTCGCTTTCAACAGAAATGTGCCCTCAGCCCAGGGATGCTCAGCATGGGCTCCCCCAGCCCTGGGGGCCCCGCCGCTGGTCACAGCAGCCCCTGCCTGGCTCCTGCCTGCCCACACCGTGGGCATCCACGGCTGCTCCTGGCCATGGAGCTCAGCCTGTGCTGCTGCCTGGTGGACTTTACTAATTCTACCACCTGGACAGAGCTGTGACATCTCCATTACTTTATTTGAACAAAAAACTGGGGACAATCCGTCCCGTGGCTGATAGGGCCTGCCCAGCTTCAGTTCTGGCTGGGGAAAAGGACCAGGGGGCTCTGGGGCAGACGGGCTCGTTTAGGAGGGGTGGGTTTTGGGCAGGCCTTGTGATGGGGTTGAAGCCGCGGCAGGGGAGATGGGGGCAGACGTGGACATGTGGGATAACAGGTGGGGAGCGCTTTGACGGAGGTTTTAGGCTCCTCTTCTGTAGATGCGCAGGAGCACCTGTGGAGAGAGGAGGTGGCTGAGGCCCCAGCTGCCAGTGGCACACAGGGAGCCTCCTGCACAGCAGGGCCCAGAGCTGGCAAGGCTCCCCAGCACGGCTGGAGCTGCTGGCACAGCTTGGCCCAGCTGCACAGCTGCCCCTCAAGGCCCCGGCGAGCAGGGCACGGCTCTGGGCAGGCTCCCTGGCCAGGAGCGGGCCCCAGAGCGCCTCTGCCTTTCAAGGGCAATCTCGTCCCTGCTCTTTCTCCTCCCCACCTTGCTCTGCCTCTGCCCTGTGCCCTTGGGGCTGTTCTTGGCCAGGCAGCCTCAGTGGGAGCCAGCACTGGCTGCAGCCCCAGTGGGCCCCCCAGGACAAGGCCCAGCAATTAGGAGGCCAAGGAAAGCACTGGGCAGCAGCAGAACCCTCAGCAGAGTTCTTTGGACAACCATGGACTGGCCACAACTCCACTGCAGCCTCGTTGGGAATGTTCCCTGCCTATGAGCAGTCTTTAAAGGAAGCTGTTTGAGGTAGAGAATCACAAAACACTCACAATTTTCTCTTCCAGCAATACCAGATTGCTGCACAGAAAATCAACAGGAAAAGTGCTACAACAGCCACAATGGCCATCAACTTGATCAGACAAGATGTTCCCCAGCAGAAAACTCTTCTCCAGGTGTTGTCAGAACGTGTTGAGGTGCCAGCTGCATCTGTGGGAGCAATGGGGAGTGTGAGCCCGTGCTGTGCTGCACGTCTGAGCTGGCAGCACCGTGGATATGGCCAGGATGTTCTCACTCCCTGTTTCCCCCCGAGCTGGGGCCTGCAGGCACCTTGCTGCCCCTTGGCACAGGAGTGCTCAGTACCCAAACCCCTGAGCCTGCATGCAGTAATTCCTCTGTGCTGTGCCCTTCTGCTCCAGACAATAATTGTCAAAGGCATGGACAAGGACAAGGAAAATGCCCAGGGTTTTGGAGCTGCTCCAGGGCCCTCCCTCCTGCAAACAGCTGCCTCTCTGCATCTACCCAGAGACCGGGAAATTTCAGGGGATCTATGGCCCGTGGTGCAGTTTGGGCTGCCTGTCAGCAGATGCCTAATGCCTTCCTGCAGAGGCTGGGGAGAAGCTGCAGCCAGGCCAGGCTGGCAAACAGCCCTGCAGGGCGTGGAAGCAGCAGCGGGGCAGCGAGGCTGCCATGGATCCCTTCCCGCTGTGCCGGGCATGGCGTGTCCAGATGTGCAGCCAAAGCCCCCGGCTGCTGAGCTGCAGGACAAGGCTGAGGGAATGCACCCACCACGCTGCCTGTCCATAGCACTCCATTTTCTTCCAGATGTTTCGATTCCTCTAAGGACTTACCAGCTCCTATAGGTTTGTTCTACATTCTCAGGGGGTCTTAAGAGAAATGTTTCCATTTCCCATGAATGGATCCCATAGAAGCAGGGCTCAGCCTGTGGGGTCAGCAGGGACACACTGCTCACCCCTGCTCTAGAAGCTGGGCTTGTGTGCAACCTCCACCAAAGGACCTGGGAAAGTCCTCCCTGCAGACACCCTTGTAACTCAACAGCCACAGAAGCTTCTGCCATCTCTGCTCAGCTGCACAGACACCACTGAGCCGCAGGAGCGGTGAGGGGATCGCGCAGGGCGACAGCAGACACCTGCATGGCTCTGTCCTGGCACCTGCAGCGATGCCACCCTGGCCGAGCTTTGGGCTCTGAGCTGGAAGCTCTCCCAGGGGAAAGGCCTTGAGCTACCCTCACCATGTCCCTGAGGGTCAATGATGACTATGGGTTGTGAATCCAGATCATCTTCATCAACATGATCATCTTCATCAACAGGATAATCTTCATCATCAGGATAATCTTCATCATCAGGTTCATCTGCCAAGAAAGGCAGGACAGAACATCTCCTGTGATACTGCTGAAGATTCTCCTTCAGGCCCGAGTGGCAGTGAGGGCACCTGGGTGATTGGTGCCCTCCAAGGCACTCCCTCAGCTCTGCCTTCCCCTCAGGAGAAGGGCCAGGGGCACCTCGTGCCTGCAGTGGCCCCACACTGGGATGGAAGGAGCCCCTTGCGGGGCAGTTGGGGCAGAAAGGACTCCCTGGAGCTGCTGCAGCTCCAAACCCAGCCCCAGGCAAGGCCAGGGCTTGGCAATGGCAGCAGGAGCAGCTCAGGCTCCCTGGGGCTGGCAAAGGAGCTGAGAAAGGCTCAGCCCCGGAGCACAGCCCTGGGCCCAGCCCCTTCCCTCTGTGCTCTTCTCCGTGGCTGCACAGAGCACATGGAAGGACACACTGGCATTGCACATGGGAGGGAGATGGACAGATAAATGCTCCTTCCTCCCACTGACAGCAATCCTGTGGGATCACTGTTGGGCACAAGAGGTAAAGTTTGGAGACCAGGATTCCCAAAATCCATCAAACTTCAGCGGATCTTGAGGGGAATGACACAGGAATATTACTCTGGACAATGATTCCTCTTGGAAAATGATAACTCTGTTAGGGAAGGGTTGCTGGTAGCCTACCTTCACCAAGCTCCAACATCCTTATGCCGTGCTTTACCACCATTCCCAAATGATGCAAGTCAGGATCCCAGTCTAGAAAGGAGCACAGATGGGAACCATTCCATGCTGTGCTGGGATCCCCTTCTATAGGGAACCCAGCACTGCAAGGGAGTCAGGTAATGCTGTGTGCCAGCAGTGCCAAGCAGCAGAGAGGGCAGCTCAGGCCTCAGCAGGGCTCAGGCCCAGAGGCACAGCAATTACCTCCTGTGCCTGTGCCTGGCATCACCTCCCTTCCTGCAGCAGAGGCTGCCAATGAGCCACTGCTTCCTCCGGGAAACTGTGCCTTCATCACAGCCTCTCCTTCCATCTCTGCAGAAAGGAAAAGGGACAGCTGGATCAGGTGGGGCTGTTCCCCAATGGGAAGGTGGCATTTCAGGAAGCACTGCGTGTCCAAGTAGTGGATAAGATTCAGGAGAAAGATCAGGTAATTGGGGCTACTGCAGGGTCCTCCCTCCTCCAAAGAGCTCATAGACAGGGAAATTGCAGGGGATCTATGGCCCATGCTGCAGCTTAGGCTGCCTGTCAGTTGATGCCCAATGCCTTCGTGCAGAGGCTGGGGAGAAGCTGCAGCCAGGCCAGGCTGGCAAACAGCCCTGCAGGGCGTGGAAGCAGCAGCGGGGCAGCGAGGCTGCCATGGATCCCTTCCCGCTGTGCCGGGCACGGCGTGTCCAGATGTGCAGCCAAAGCCCCCGGCTGCTGAGCCCCAGGACAAGTCTGAGGGAAATGCACCCACCACGGCGTCTCTCCAGGTCACTCAGCATCTTGTCCATGTGTTTGGATGCCTCTAGCGACTTACTGTCTCCTCCATGTCTGTTCCTCCCTCTCGGGGGACCTTAAGAGAAGTGTTTGCATGTCAGAAGAGTGGATCCCACAGAAGCAGGGCTCACCCCATGGGGTCAGCAGGGACACACTACTCACCCCTGCGATGGGAGCTGGGCTTGTGAGCAGCAACCCGGAAAGGAGCCTGAAAAGTCCTCCCTGCAGACACTGCTGTAACACAACAGCCACAGAAGCTTCTGTCACCTGGTTCCTGCCAGGTTGTCAATGATTATCCTCTGAAGGGAACACTGACAACATACCTGCAGGAGGTGGAAGAGGCTGCAAATCCTCATGGAGCCAAGCTGCTGGAGAAACCTTCCTAGCATGCTCATCTAGAAGGGAGCGGAGATCAGATCAGACCCATTTCCATGGTTTGCTGGGATCCCCTTCTGCCCTAATGAACTGCGGGTGTGGGAGCCAGATGTGAAGGGACAAGGCCAAAGCTGCACAGGGGCCTGGGGAGCTCTGGGCTGGCTCCTGGTCACTCTCCACACTTTTTGCAGTTGCCGTGCTACATCCCTAGCGAGGCAACTGAATGGCCCACGGCCCTGGGGCTCTCCCAGTGCCACACAGGAAACCCTCACTAAATCCCTGGGGAAAATTGCAGCAGGCAGTGTCACAAATATCCCTGCCAACCTCTCTCCCTCCTTCTACCAGGAAAGCTTCCCCCAGCCCAAGGGCACATAGCCAGGCTCTGTCAGGACCCAGTGCAGCCTTGCTCTCCCCCTCTGCCCTTTCCCCACCATGGGCACCCCATGCAGCCGCTCCCAGGTTTCGGGCCGTGTCTCCCACGGAGGGAGCCCAGCAGGACAGCTCAGTACCCGAGTGCCCTGAGCCTGCTCGGGACAATTCCTCTGGGCTGTGCCCGTCTTGTCCGGGCTGTGCCCGCAGTGCCAAGCAGCAGAGAGGGCAGCTCAGGCCTCAGCAGGGCTCAGGCCCAGAGGCACAGCAATTACCTCCTGTGGCTGTGCCTGGCATCGCCTCCCTTCCTGCAGCAGAGGCTGCCAATGAGCCACTGCTTCCTCCTCGAAATGCCACCTTCTGCCCAGCCTCTCCTTCCATCTCTACAGAAAAGAAAAGGGACAGCTGGATAAGGTGAGCCTGTTCCCAATGGGTATGTGGCCTCTTCTGAAGGAATGCTTGACAAAGACATTCATAAGTTTCTGGAACTCAATCAAAGTTTGGAGATGGGCCAGGGCTTTCCCTTCTCCAAACCACCACCCCTCCTGATCTGTCTGGAGACCAGAAAATTTGGAGGAGATCTCAGGACGTGCGGGGCCTGTGATGGAGTTTGGGCTGCCGGTGAGCAGATGCCCAATGCCTTCCTGCAGAGGCTGGGGAGAAGCTGCAGCCAGGCCAGGCTGGCAAACAGCCCTGCAGGGCATGGAAGCAGCAGTGGAGCAGCGAGGCTGCCATGGATCCCTTCCTGCTGTGCCGGGCACGGCGTGTCCAGATGTGCAGCCAAAGCCCCCAGCTGCTGAGCCCCAGGACAAGGCTGAGGGAAATGCACCCACCACGGCGCCTCTCCAGGTCACTCAGGATCTTGTCCATGTGTTTAGCGGCCTCTAGGGACTTACTGTCTCCTGCAGGCTTTTTCCTCCCTCTCAGAGGACATTAAGAGAAGTATTTGCATTTCCCATGAATGGATCCCTCAACGCCAGGGCTCAGCCCGTGGGGTCAGCAGGGACACACTACTCACCCCTGCGATGGGAGCTGGGCTTGTGAGCAGCAACCTGGAAAGGAGCTTGATAAGTCGTCCCTGCAGACACTCCTGTAACACAACAGCCACAGAAGCTTCTGTCACCTGGTTCCTGCCAGGTTGTCAAGGATTATCAACTTAGGGGAACATTGACAACAAACCTGCAGGAGGCTTTAGAGGCTGGAAATCTTCATGGAGCCAAGGTGCCTGAGAAACCTTCCTAGCATGCTCATCTAGAGGGGATGCACAGATCAGACTTATTCTATGGTGTGCTGGGATCCTCCTCTGCCTATAGTAAATGGGCACTGCAAGGTGGTCAGGTAAGGCTGGGGGGGCCAGATATGAATGGACAAGGCCAAAGCTGCACAGGGGCCTGGGGAGCTCTGGGCTGGCTCCGGGTCACTCTCCACCCTCTTTGCAGGCCCTGTGACACATCCCGGGAGAGGAAACAGGGCCAGCCCAGGGCCCTGGGGGCTCTCTCCCTCCCCCAGAGGAAACCCTCCCTAAAGGCCTGGGGAAAACCATCCCCAGCGCTTCCCGGGGAGCAGGGAGCGCTGTCCCGGGAAAGGGGAGCCAGGCTGCCGGCTCACCTGCTTGCCGCGCTTGCAGCGGAGCAGCCTGGGCAGCCCTGGCAGGCAGGGCCACGGCCAGGAGGAGCAGGAGGAAGAGGCGCAGAGCAAGGGCCATGCTGCCTTGCCCTCTGCCAGTCCCGCAGCTCTTGCTGCCACCGCTGTCCTGACACCGCTGTCCCAATGTCAGCACCACTGCTGCCACCACCGCTGCTGCTGCCGCAACAGTTGTGCTCAAGCACTGAGTGCTCGCTCCTTGTGCTGCTGTGCAACCACGGCGCTCTGGCACCTCTGTGACCTCAGAGCCTGCTGTGACCTCAGCCTGCTGTGACCCCTGAGCCTGCTGTGACCTCATGGCTGGGGCAGGACTTTTTCAGAATGGATCTCAAGAGGTACCCTTCCAGCGAGGAGAGGATGTCCCTCCTGGTACCTATTTGCAATGTCATTTTGTTTTTCACAGGAAGTGATTTATAAAACATTGGACAAATGAGGCTTTTCATGGGTCTACATACAACAGCAATGCCAAATCCAAAATTCCACTCATGTTGGTGATTCCCACTATTGCAGGCAGCAGCAGCCCTGCCATGCTAACACCGAGTCCCTGCTCTGCGCTGTGTGGCCATTTGGCCCGTATTTAAAAAGTGAAGGACTTGATGCCAAAGCTGACAAAAATTATGCAACACGGGACATCAGAGTATACCTGCACGCTTTAGGGGACACCCAAACCCCGTGCACATCTTATGGGTGTCCTCAGCCACCCTAAAATCCCCCTGTGGCCTCCACAAGAGACCCCCAAGCCCTGCTCAATTTACAGCTGTCCCTCAGCCCCTGCACACCTTTGGACATACATTAAATTCCCTGCACAATTTCTTGGTGTCCCCAGTCCCCTGCACAGCACAGAGGTGACCCAAAGCCCCTGCATGCCTTTAGAGGGACCCAAACATAACACTCAGGGAGCAGCACCAGTGCTGAGCCATCTTCTGTGTGTGTGTGTTCACCATGTGTCCCTGGGAGAACAGATGAGGCCTGGGGGGCAAATCCCCACTCTGCTCATAAGAGATCCGGGGCTGCCACAGGCCCAGTGTCTGTCGGGCTCTGAGCTCATTCCTCAGGCTATGAAGGACTTCCTTCAGAGTCCAGCCTCTTTCCATTGTTCTCAAGGCAAGCACCTCCTGATGGCTTCCCTCTTTCCCTGGGCATGCCACTGGAGGAGGCCCAGGCCCAGCTGATGCCAGGGAAGGCAATGTGCCCTCAGCCCAGGGACGCTCAGCATGGGCTCCCCCAGCCCTGGGGGCCCCGCCGCTGGTCACAGCAGCTCCTGCCTGGCTCCTGCCTGCCCACACCGTGGGCATCCACGGCTGCTCCTGGCCCTGAAGCCCAGCCTGTGCTGCTGCCCGGTGGGCTTTGCTGCTGCTGCCACCCGGACACTGGGCTGGCAGCTCCATCTCTTTATTGCAAGAGAAGAGCTCATTTGGGAAGTGCTGCAGTGCCCGATTTCTTCAGCCCGACTTGCTGCCAACACCAACCCCCAGAGTGGGCCGCCCCCAGAAAACTGTCAACTCTGGGGTTTGGCTGTAGGGCAAAGCTGCTTTACAGCACAGGTGGACTGCGCTGGGGTAGGGACAAGGAACAGGGAGAGCTCTTCTGTATGTTTGTTCCCTGCCGACTCGGCGACAGAAAGACACTGAATTAAAGCCATACACCCATTTCCAAACTGGGGAGGTCCCTGGGGAGGATACAGTCTTCAGCCACTTGGGAGAAACTGAGGGTGGAACACAAGGCAGGGAATACATTGTTTAAACCAATAGGGGATTACAGGGGAGGAGGACAACTTAAACAAAGCAATAGGTTTGCAAAGAATACCAAATGGATAGGGAAGTTTCTAGGCTTGGGGAGGGATTGACATTGGATGGGAGCAAGAACAGGGAACAAATGGGCAGGACTTTGGGGAGATGGACAACTAGGGCAAAGCCAACAACACAGAGGGCAAAGGAGCAACCCATTGGCAATAAAATATGGTATAACAATACCAAAATAAGGGGGTGTCATAAAACTGACTACTGGGACCGAATTACAATCAAAAACATGCACCGCAACAGGGAAGCTCTCAGTCAGGGCTCTGTTGAGCACTTCCAAATACTTTCCTGGCATCAATAGAAGGCCAAACTTGCCCTTATCACAAGCAAACAGAGTGTTCCCCAACAGGAACCTCTTCCAAACCTCTGTGAAACATGCTTGTTTTATGATTGGCTTTTTGCAAATATTAAAATGAAATTTATATGTGTTATCTTAGAAACTAATGCTGTATTAATTTTCTCAAGTAGTCTTATAAATATAATTTTAGGTTATAACAGAATGTTAAAATATAAACGACACTATGTAAGATACTTGTTTGAAAGCAAGGGCTCATGGAGAGGTAGCAGCCATAGAACACTGCAATTTGCCAGAGAAAAAGAATTTATTGCTCTCCTATCAGAAGAAACTAAATTCTGCCTGCCTCGCTCAGCCCTCAGAAAGCTGGTTAGGACTAAGAGGGAGAGGTTGACGATGACCAGACAAAATCCTGTGCTTGAATGGAATTTATGCATCATGTATGAGATGCATGAATATGCAACAGGTTATTTTTTTTAAGGGTTAATCCTCTGTTAACATGTGTTATTTTTCGACTTTTATTGCCCAAAAAATAGGTACCCAGATGTCCGTAACTCTTTCTTTCTATTGTCTCCTATTCTCCTAATCCAAATTGTCCAAAATATTTATCACGCTAATGATATTGCTATTTTTATAAACATTTTATTATTAATAAAATTTTAAAACTTTAAAAACACGTGATTAACATTTTTCACATCTCTTCTGGGAATCAGGAACACGTGTGGTGGGGCCGGCTGCACCTGTGGGAGCAATGGGGAGCGTCAGCCCGTGCGGTGCTGCGCTGCTGAGCTGGCAGCACGGTGGATGCGGGCAGGACGTTCTCCGTTTCCCCCAGAGCTGGGGCCTGCAGGCACCTTGCCGCCCCTTGGCACAGGCTGTGCCACCCAACAAAGCCCAGCAGGCCGGGAGGAGAGTCCGGGGGCAGCGCAGCTGCTTGGGCAGTGGCTGCTTGGAGGGACACGGGCCAAAGCCATCCCTGAGCAGCCACTGCCAGCCCTGGCCCTCCCTGCCCCGTGACAGCTCCCCCAGCCCCAGGGAACTGACTGACACAAACTCCACAGCCAGCAAAGAGATTGCCCCAGTAATTTTCTGCTGCTCTTCTTCCCTGCAGTTGGTCCCAGAAACATCCCTCACACTGCTCTAAATGCCCACCCATGGGCTGACCAGCCTCTATGCTTTTCCTGTCTGCTCTCTTTAATTTTGCAACAAATCCACCATAAATTACAGGTTGCCTCTGGGAATTGGCATAACATTTTCCTTCATTTTTTCCCAATACCTGGAATATCCTGTATATAGTAATGCTCTTAAGGATCTCTGATACGTTTCAGAAATTTTTTTGTACTGAGACAGATGAAACACCCTTACTGGTTTTACTTTTGGCAGGTCTGGTTTTTTCCTTAGCGTGATGGTTTACTTATTATCTACATGTAAACTTATTTTTATTTATGTCTTTTGGTTCCCCAAGCAATTATTTTGACAATCTGTCATTCACTTCCTAGTCACTGTTGCATGTATGAACAATTTTGGATCTCTTTCTATAGGAATATAAAGATCTCAGAAAGCTGTATTTGTAATTTTGATCGCACTCTGGCTTCACACCACAGGCCTGATTTGTGGCTCAATGCATGGATGCCTGTCTGAATGAAAACAATGTTTGTGCGGCAGCTGAAGAGCTTAGACCTCAGACATTGAAAGTCCTCGGACGAGGAGGAGGAGGAAGAAAGGATAAAAAGGTGTTACCAAAGTCTTCTAGTCTGCCAGAAGTATGGTAGACTACACGTGTCTTCAAGTGTCATTTAATTCCAGAACAACTCTCTACAGTGCCAGACACCAGGACAAATTACTCAAGACTTTGCCTCCCAATGCATCAGCTTTAGTTCTAGTGAGAGGTAGGCCTTAATTCCTGTCCGATTAGAGCAAATCCACAAAGCAACCTTGCCACTGTGGGAATGGAAAGAAGAATTTGCTTGTGAACAGATGAATATGTCCCACTCAATCATGACCAAAATTTGCCTTGACTTGGAAGCAAGTAGACAAGAAGCAATGCAGTATTTGGGTTTCATCCTGTGATAAATGGGGCGAGAAGCTGTAACAACTTCCCTGTTTTACAGAACACAAGTACTGATACAGCCAATAATGCACCCACATGAAGGGATCTTCAGGACATTCCTTTATTTCTTAACCAGGAATAGGCAGCAAAATGGTGGCACTTGTCTGAACTGGAAGCCGTGTTCCTCTCCTGTTTTTCCTGTTTTGGAATTGCCAATGTTATAAATGATCAAATCATGAGCCAAAATTGTCAAAAATTTAGCAAAGGTTTATTAATTTGTCTGTGACACCGAATTTTGGTCCTTGAAACCACCACAGCCAAAGAGACAGCATTGAGCCCGGGATCGCCGCCGGGTGAACCTGTATCTGACCTCCTGAGTGTCAGAGTCTCCCCTGTTCACGCACGCTGCTTCTTGCAACGAGATTTTATGCAGTTTATTCTACCCGAGGCGAAGATGACCAAATTTCCTTTGTATCTCTTCACGTGCATTGCTATCTCTTTCCATGTGCAGAGCTGGACAAAGGCCAAGTCCAGGTGTGCCATCAGCGTCAATCAGTTCCAGAGATGCCGTGTATTCAGCTGCATCAGTTTGGCACCGCTGACTATCTTGATAGATGCAACTGGCAAGGTGATAATCACTCTTAGGTGGCTCCACATGACTCAAGGAACCGGTGATCATCGCCATGGAAGCTTCTCTTCTTATGTTAAGGTGTTGATTGTTATCTTAACTTGTGTCCAGGAGCTAGTTGAATCTAAATAGAGAGCTGCTCCCAGCCGGGATGGCCAAAGATATGATTTTGGATTTTACAATATTTTATACCATTCATTAAGAGCATGAATTATCCCTACCATATATTACTCCAATATTGCTGACGGGACATGCCTTGGCTTGTCTGGCCCCTGCAGCTGAACCAAATAGCGGCAACTGTGGTGTTCCACCCCAGAGACACTTTTGGCCAGCTGGATGTTGCAGCTGGGCGCGTGGGGACAAGTCCAGTCATGCCGGGACTCCGGTGCCAGCGGGATGGAGCTTCCTCCCGTGGATGGTCTGCTCCTCAGGCTTCCCTCTGCCAGAGGAGCTTTAAGGCGGTAGTGAAGGAAAGGAGTCGGTTCTGATGGAGGGTTTTAATCCAGAGCTTTATTCAGGCCCACAGGACACTGAATCCAGCAACTGCTCCAATGGAACTCCTGGACCGCATGGTTGCTTGCCCTTTTACCCGAGGGAGGGCAGGAGGGAAGGGAGAGGGAGCCCACCAACCTGGGACAGGAGAGGAGATCTCCAGGGACAAATGACACATGGATGGCCCAATGCCCCCCCCACCCCGGGTAGAGGGCATCTTTTGAATCTGCCAATAACTCAATGCCCTTCTGGAATTCCAGGATTGACAGACAGTGCTCAGCAGGGGTAAGACTGGGGAAAGGAGGGATGATGGACACACCTGGGAGGGAATCTTCAGGGGAGATACCCGGGGTTCTGGGGTAAACCATAAAATCACACTGCAACACTCCTGGAGCACACTGTCTGTTATTTGCAGACTTCACTGCCCAGACCATGAATGCTCTCAGGGCCAATTGCTAAAGGACACAAGTCCCAAAATACAAGTGCCACCCAATCATCCCAGCACTAATCCAGCACTGCTTTGATGGTGCCCAGGAGCACAGAATGGCTTGGCTTGGAAGGGACATTTAAAGGCCATCTAGTCCAATGCCCTGCACTGAGCGGGGACACCTTTAAGTAGATCAGGTTGCTGAGAGCATGAGCTTGAATGTCTGCAGGGATGGATGTCCACTTCTCCGGGCAACCTGTGCCAGGCCTTCCAGACCTAGTGTAAAAAATGAGTTTCTTTTGTCCAGTCTGAATCAACCATCTTTTAGATTAAAAGCATTCCCTCTCAGTCTGCTCACAAAAGGCTCTACTAAAACTTCTGCCCCATCTCTTTTACAAGCCCCCTTAAGGTACTGAAAGGCAGCAATCAAGTCTCCCTGGAGTCTGCTCCCTTCCAGGCTGAACGCCACCAGCTCTCCCAGCCTGCCTCCAAAGCAGAAGGGCTCCAGCCCTCAGAGCATTTTGTCCCTCCTCTGGACTAGACCCAACAGGACCATGGCCTTCCTGTGTGGGGAGCCCAGAGCTGGATGCAGTACTCTGTCGTGGTACAGACAAAGACAGCACAAAGCAACAGACTCCGTTTCCAGAAGTCTTCAAACACTGTTTTTATTCTAGCATGCATGCTTGTTCTACATTCTTAAAAACTCGTAAGTTTACACTTTACTCACTGGTCACGAGAGACAAGCAAAGTGCTTCTTGAAATAAGCAGTTACATGTTTTCCTTACTTATCCCATTTCTTTCTTGCTTTCACTGTAAAAACCCTTGATAATAAATTCTTTCAGGGGTAAACCTGGATCCTCTTGTCAGAGTTCTCAATGGCTCACAGAGGTCACTGTAAAACCTCTTCCACAGTGCTCCAGGTGGGGTCTCACCAAAGCAGAGGGGTGGAATCACCTCCTTCAAGCTGCTGGGCACTCTCCTTTGGATGCACATGGCTGGCTCATGTGCAGCCTCTCATCTTGCAGCACCTCCAAGTCCTTCTTGGCAGGGCTGCTCTCCATCCCTTCATGGCCCAGCCTGGGAGATCAGCTGGGCTGGGACTGTGTCACAGCCCTTGGACAGAGCAGCTGGGCAGGACGAGCTCCCTGCCAAAGAAGGCAGATCCCACTCCCCACACAACTCCACCCTGGCCATGAGGTCACAGCGGGCTCTGAGGTCACAGAGGTGCCAGAGCCCCGTGGTTGCACAGCAGCACAAGGAGCGAGCAGTCAGTGCTTGAGCACAACTGTTGCGGCAGCAGCAGCGGCGGTGGCAGCAGTGGTGCTGACATTGGGACAGCGGTGTCAGGACAGCGGTGGCAGCAAGAGCTGCGTGACTGGCAGAGGGCAAGGCAGCATGGCCCTTGCTCTGCGCCTCTTCCTCCTGCTCCTCCTGGCCGTGGCCCTGCCTGCCAGGGCTGCCCAGGCTGCTCCGCTGCAAGCGCGGCGAGCAGGTGAGCCGGCAGCCTGGCTCCCCTTTCCCGGGACAGCGCTCCCTGCTCCCCGGGAAGCGCTGGGGATGGTTTTCCCCAGGCCTTTAGGGAGGGTTTCCTCTGGGGGAGGGAGAGAACCCCAGGGCCCTGGGCTGCCCCAGTTTCCTCTCCAGGGATGTGTCACAGAGCCTGCCAAGAGGGTGGACAGTGACCAGGAGCCAGCCCAGAGCTCCCCAGGCCCCTGTGCAGCTTTGGCCTGGTCCATTCACATTAGGCCCCCACAGCCTTACCTGACCCCCTTGCAGTGCCCAGGTCCCAAAGGCAGAGAGGGAATCTCAGGACACCATGGAAATGGGTTTGGGTGTTTGCTTCACTCTAGATGAGCTTGCTGGGAAGGTTTCTCCAGCAGCTTGGCTCCATGAAGATTTTCACCCTCTAAAGCCTCCTGCAGGTTCGTTGTCAATGTTCCCCGAAGTTGATAATCCTTGACAACCTGGCAGGAACCAGGTGACAGAAGTTGCTGTGGCTGTTGGGTTACAGGAGTGTCTGCAGGGACGACTTATCAAGATCCTCTCCTGGTTGCTGCTCACAAGCCCAGCTCCCATCGCAGGGGTGAGTAGTGTGTCCCTGCTGACCCCACGGGCTGAGCCCTGCTTCTGTGGAATCATTTCATCTGACATGCAAACACTTCTCTTAAGGTCCTCTGAGAGAGTGGAACAAGCATGGAGGAGAAAGTAAGTCCCTAGAGGCGTCCAAACCCATGGACAGGAGCATGCTGAGTGATCTGGAGGGACGCCGTGGTGGGTGCATTCCCTCAGCCTTGTCCTGGGGCTCAGCAGCCGGGGGCTTTGGCTGCACATCTGGACACGCCGTGCCCGGCACAGCGGGAAGGGATCCATGGCAGCTTCGCTGGCCCGCTGCTGCTTCCACGCCCTGCAGGGCTGTTTGCCAGCCTGGCCTGGCTGCAGCTTCTCCCCAGCCTCTGCAGGAAGGCATTGGGCATCTGCTGACAGAGAGCCCGAACCACACCATGGTTCATACATGCCCTGACATCCCCTGCAATCGCCTGGACCATGGGGAGATCGGGAATGACAGCAGTTTAGAGAACGGCGAACCCTGGCCAATCCCAAAAGTTTTTATGATTTCCTGATCCTTATCCATCAGTTTGACCAGTAATGCCTCCTGAAGATGCCACCTCCCAGAAAGGGGAACATCTCCATCTTATTTAGCTGTCTCATTTTCTTTTTCCAGAGATGAACCAAAAGGCTGTGCCAAAAACAGCATTTCCTGCAGGAAGCAGGGGCTCATTGGCAACCTCTGCAGCAGGAAAGGAGGCGATGCCCAGGAAATTTACAGGAGGTAATTGCTGTGCCTCTGGGCCTGAGCCCTGCTGAGGCTTGAGCTGCCATCTTGGCTGTGCGTCAGTGCCTGCCCTCCAGGGATGTCAGACAGGCCCTGCAAAGAGGGTGGAGAGTGACCAGGAGCCAGCCCAGAGCTCCCCAGGCCCCTGTGCTGTTTGGCCTTGTCCATTCACATCTGGCTTCCACAGCCTTACCTGATCCCCTTGCAGTGCACAGTTCCCAAAGGCTGAGGGGGATCCCAGGACACCATGGAAATGGGTCTGTTCTGTGCTCCCTTCCAGGTGAGAGTGGTGGAATGGCTTTGCCAGCAGCTGGGATGGAAGATGGTTTGGAACCCTTGGGAACTTCGGCAGGTATGTTCTCAGAGAATAATCATTGACAATCTGGCAGGAACTGTGTGACAGAAGCTTCTGTGGCTCTTGAGTTACAGGTGTGTCTGCAGGGAGGATCCTCCCAGGTCCTTTGGTGGATGTTGCACACAAGCCCAGCTCCCATAGCAGGGGTGAGTAGTGTGTCCCTGCTGACCCCACGAGCTGAGCCCTGCTTCTGTGGGATCTATTCCTGGTGAAATGGAAATACTTTCTCTTAAGGTCCTCTGAGAGGGAGGAAAAAACCTACAAAACAGAATGTGCCCCTGGAGGAATCCAAACAACTGGACCAAATCTTGATTGACCTGGAGAGGCACCGTGGTGGGTGCATTTCCCTCAGCCTTGTCCTGGGGCTCAGCAGCCGGGGGCTTTGGCTGCACATCGGGACACGCCGTGCCCGGCACAGCAGGAAGGGATCCATGGCAGCCTCGCTGCCCCGCTGCTGCTTCCACGCCCTGCAGGGCTGTTTGCCAGCCTGGCCTGGCTGCAGCTTCTCCCCAGCCTCTGCAGGAAGGCATTGGGCATCTGCTGATGGGCAGAATAAACTACACCATGGGCCTGAAATTCCCTGGGATTTCCCGGTCTCTGGGCAGATCCAGAGGGGCAGATGTTTGGAGGAGGGAGGGCCCTGTGGCTGCCCCAAGAGCCTTGGCCTTTCCCTGATCCTTATCCATGTCTTTCACAAGTTGTACTTACTGAAGATGCCACCTCCCCAGTGTGCAATGGCTCCACCTGATCCAGCTGTCCCTTTTCCTTTCTCCAGAGATGGACCAAAAGTCTTTCCAGAAGGCTGCACATCCTGGAGGACGCAATGTACCTGTGCTAGCCACTGATACAGGGAGTGAGGAGATGCCAGACAGTGCCACAGAAGGTGATTGCTGTGCCAGGCTCAGCCAGTCTGAGCAGTCCTGCTGGGGTCCCTCCGTGTGAGACATGTCCTGAAACCTGCGAGCCACTGCACGGGGT
This sequence comes from Melozone crissalis, assembly GCF_028551555.1. Taxonomy (NCBI): domain Eukaryota; kingdom Metazoa; phylum Chordata; class Aves; order Passeriformes; family Passerellidae; genus Melozone; species Melozone crissalis. The sequence goes on along the minus strand of NW_026535807.1, from coordinate 20,294,627 downwards.
GCCCATGGTGGGGAAAGGGCACAGGGGGAGGGCAAGGCTCCATTGTGTTTTTAGAGGGCCTGGCTGTGTGTCCCTGGGCAGGGGGAGCTGTCACGGGGCAGGGAGGGCCAGGGCTGGCAGTGGCTGCTCAGGGATGGCTTTGGCCCGTGTCCCTCCAAGCAGCCACTGCCCAAGCAGCTGCGCTGCCCCCGGGCTCTCCTCCCGGCCTGCTGGGCTTTGTTGGGTGGCACAGCCTGTGCCAAGGGGCGGCAAGGTGCCCGCAGGCCCCAGCTCGGGGGAAACGGAGAACGTCCTGCCCGCATCCACCGTGCTGCCAGCTCAGCAGTGCAGCACAGCACTGGCTCACGCTCCCCATTGCTCCCACAGATGTTGTCACTGAAGCAGGAATATATGTCCCGGATCCAGTACACCTCCCAGGAATTGTCTGCCCCCAGGATGTGCGCAGGAAATGCATGATAGGCACAGTGGTGGTAGTGTGCACTGTGCCACTTGTGCTGATGGGCTGCTATCATGGCATTCGCAAGGTGCAGGAGAAAAGACGGTCAGTTGCTGATTTTTCTCCACAGTTTTCTTATAACTCTGCTCCATAGCATTGGTAGCCTGACTCGTAGTCGTGCTGCTGTGGAGTTGTGGCCATTCTGATATTCCAAAGAACTCTGCTGAGGGTTGTGTGGCTGCCCTGAGCTTTCCTTGGCCTCCTAATTGCTGGGCCTTGTCCTGGGGGGCCCGCTGGGGCTGCAGCCAGTGCTGGCTCCCACTGAGGCTGCCTGGCCAAGAGCAGCCCCAGGGGCACAGGGCAGAGGCACAGCAAGTTCTCAGCACTGTTTGGGCAGCAGAGTTCAGGACAGGACAGTGCTTATTTAGTAGCTCATGTAAAGTTTCATCGGATTTGCTCCAGTTCAGTGTTAAAACAAATCCAGCCTGATGAAGGTTTGGCTTTGGCCGTGAGACTTTGCTCTTTGTGTGAGCCCTGTTTTGGATTGATTCCCAATCAGTCTTGGAGCCACTTTTGGGGGAAGGCTCATCCCAGCCCTGAACCTTGGCAGTTCAGGCTTCAAAGGGACAGCTGAGGCTGCAGTGCATATGACTGGGCATCGGGGTGCCATTATCCAAGGGCTTGAGAAGTTTAAATTACTGTAATTTTTGTACATGTTTTTTTTCCATGAAATTTGTTCACTTTTTCTAATTTTAGTTCAAAAAAAATATTTTTCCAGTGCTGTTTACCATTATTTGATTTTGTGAATGCTGCCATGATTATCCCATGGCTGAATTAGAAGACTGTAAGTATCATAAAATGGAATAATTTTTACACTCTTATGTCTTTCACAGGCTTATGAAACTTTTGTTGCTTTGATGTGACCAACAGAAGATTTCTGCTCTGCTTTTAATTCAAACAAGCAGCAGAGCTGGAACCTGTTGAGAGGAGTCTCTTCACAGCTACAGCAGCCTGCCAGGGTTCTTTATTGAGGAATATAAATCTTTATTTTATGAATATACTTGTCTTGGTTTGGAAAGACAGGTGCCTGCTAAGGAAGGCAGTAGCGTCCCCTGAAATGGAGAATGTACCCCCCCCTCCCTTTGAATTGTTATAAATTATAAATTAAGGGCCTCTTAGGCAAAAGAATGTGGGAGCAGGAAATAACAGTTCTTTAACAGGGAAGAAAATAAAAGTATAAAATAAACACTGCAGTAAACTAAAACAACACTGACAGAGTCAGAACACAAGCCGACACCCAGTGGGTCAGGGTGTTGGTAGCAGTCCAAGTGGATTTATGGCTGCAGTCTTCCTGGAGTGTCAGGTGTTGTTCTGCTGGAGCAGGAATCCTGTAGAAAAGGGTGTAGTCTTCCTCTGAAGATCCAGGGGAAGAAGAGGCAGCTGCTGTTCCTCTGGGAGAGCCAGTGGAGAAGCTGTCTTGGTGTTCCAGAATCTCCACATTATATCTCTGGCAGGAATTCCCTCTGGGGCAGAGCATCTCTGACTGGGATGCTGTAGTTCTTATCAGTCATGCAGTGACATTCAATAGCCTGTTATCAGCAGATGTTTGTGTCCCCGCCCCCTCCCCCAAGGCAGGAGTGGGTGTGGAAGAGATAAGGCAAACTCGCCACTGAACAGAAGACAGCTGCCATACAGATGGTAATAGAAAACATATTGCTTTGCAGTCTGGGACACTATCCACCCCTTATTCTATTGCCATCTGCATCACAATGAAACTTTACACACAACTCTCACTTAATACCAGGTTTTTCTGTGGTACACAAGGATCTTTGTCTTCCTGCATTACCCACCAAGTGTAACCATGTTCTTGAGCAAAAACAATTCCATGGATGGGTTTGTCTTTGCCTGAGGTGGGATTAATCCAGACAGTCTTTCCAAAAATACCTTTCATATGTACAACAGGGACATTATTTCCATCCACTGTGTGCAGGGGTTCAGACTGGGCAGGACCAGCTCAATTGATGGACCCTCGGGTGTTGATCATCCAGGTGACTTTTGCTAAGTTCATTTCCCTATTTCTAAAAGTCTCCTCCCCAGGTGCCTTCAGGGTAGTCTTAAGCAGTCCATTGCACCATTCACCTATCCTAGCAGCTGGTGCATGATAGAGGATATCCATTCAATACCATGTTCCCTGGCCCAGGTGTTCATAAGGCCGTTCTTGAAATGGGTCCCGTTGTCCAACTGAATCCTTTAAGGGGTGCTGTGTCTCCACAGAACTTGCTTTTCAAGGCCCAGGATGCTGTTCCAGGCAGTTGCATGAGACACAGGGTAGGTCTCCAACCATCCAGTGGTGGCTTCCACCATGGTCAGCACGTAGCGCTTGCCCTGGCGTGTCTGGGACAGTGTGATGGAGTCAATCTGCTAAGCCTCCCCATACTTGCACCACCACCCACCGTACCATAGGGGCTGCACCTGCTTGGCCTGCTTGATGGCAGCACACGTCTTACAGTCATGGATAACCCTAGAAATACTGTCCATGGTTAAATCCACCCCTTGGTCTTGTGCCCACTTAGAGGTGGCATCTCTGCCCTGATGGCCTTAGGCATCATGGCCCCATCAAGCTAGGAACAACTCCCCCTTATGCTGCCAATCTAAGTCTGTCTTCAACACCTCTATTTTTGCTGCCTGATCTACCTGTTCATTGTTTCAGTGTTCCTCATTAGCCCGACTCTTGGGGACATGGGCATCTACATGATGGACTTTCACAGGTAGCTTCTCCAACCGAGCAGCAATTCATCAGCAGCCCAGACTGGTTTTCCCCTACGCTGCCAGCTGACCTTTTTCCACCTTTCCAGCCAGCTCCACAGAGCATTGGCTACCATCCACAAATCAGTATAAAGGCAGAGCTTTTTCCACTTCTCTCTCTCAGCAATGGCCAGGGCCAGTTGAACAGCATTGAGTTCAGTAAGTTCCTTGAACCACCTTCTCCTTTAGTAGTTTGTGCAACCTGTTGTGGGGGGCTCCATACGGCTGCTTTCCACTTCCAGTTCATCCCTACCATGCGACAGGAACTGTCAGTGAAAAGAGCGTAGCGCCTTTCCTGTGCTGGTAGATGGTTGTATGGTGGAGCTTCTTCAGCACGTCTCACTTGCTCTTGTTCACCAGTGAGACCAAAGTTTTCACCTTCCGGCCAGTTTGTAATTATCTCCAAAATCCCACAGCAATTCAGGTTTCCAATATGGGCATGCTGTGTGATAACAGCAATCCATTTGCTCCATGTGGTGTCAGTGGCATGGTGGGTAGTGGGAACCTTTGCTTTGAACATCCACCCCAGCACCGGTAGTCAGGGTGCCAGGAGGAGTTGTGCTTCCGTGCCAATCACCTCTGAGGCAGCCTGGACTCCTTCACAGGCGGCCAAGATTTCTTCTGTTGGAGTATAGTTGGCTTCAGACCCTCTGTAGCTTCAACTCCAAAATCCCAGTGGTCGACCCCGAGTCTCCCCAGGCACTTTCTGCCAAAGGCTCCAGGACAAGCCATGGTTCCTGGCTGCAGAGTAGAGCACATTCTTCACCTCTGGTCCTGTCCTGACTGGGCCAAAGGCTACTGCATGAGCGATTTCCTGCTTAATCTGGGCAAAAGCTTGTTGCTGCTCAGGGCCGCAGTGGAAATCATTCTCTTGCAGGTGACAAGGTAAAGAGGGCTCACGATCTGAACTGTACTCAGGAATTGGCATTCTCCAAAAACCGATGGCGCCTAGAAAGCTTGTGTTTCTTTCTTGCTGGTTGGTGGAGACGTTGCTGTGATCTTACTGATGACCTCAGTGGGAATCTGACACTGTCCATCTTGCAACTTTACTCTCAGGAACTGGATCTCTCGGGCACGTCCCTTGACTTTACTCTTCTTGATGGTGAAGCTGGCTTCCAGGGGAATCTAGAGGATCCTCTCTCCTTTCTCAAATACTTCCATTGCTGTGTTCCCCCACAAAATGATGTCATCGATGTACTGCAGATGTTCTGGAGCCTCACCCTTTTCCAGTGCAGCCTGGATCAGTCCATGGCAGATGGTGGGGCTGTGCTTCCACCCCTGGGGCAGTCGGTTCCAGGTGTACCGCACGCCCCTCCAGGTGAAAGCCAACTGAGGCCTGCATTCTGCTGCCAGAGGAATGGAGAGAAAGGCGTTAGCAATGTCTATAGTGGCGCACCACTTCGCTGCCTCGGACTCCAGCTCGTACTGGAACTCCAGCATGTCCAGCCCAGCAGCGCTCAGCCGTGGAGTCCCTTCATTCAAGGCACAATATTCCACAGTCAATCTCCATTCTCTGTCAGACTTGCACACAGGCCAGATGAGACTGTCGAAGGGTGAGTGGGTTTTGCTGACCACCCCCTGGCTCTCCAGCTCACGGATCATTTTCTGGATGGGGATCACAGCATCTCGATTCGTCCGATACAGCCGGCAGTGCACTGTCGAGGTGGCAATTGGCACTCGTTGCTCTTCTGCCTTCAGGAGTCCTACTGCAGATGGGCTTTCTGATAGTCAGGGCAAGGTGTTCAACTGCTTAATGTTCTCTGCCTCTACAGCAGCTATTCCAAATGCCCATCTGAGTCCCTCTGGGTCTTTGTAATAGCCATTCTGGAGAAAGTCTATGCCCAGAACACAGGGGGCCTCTGGGCCAGTCACAATACGATGTTTTTTCCACTCTTTCCCAGTCAGGCTCACCTCGGGTCCCAGCAGGATCAATTGCTATGATCCCCCTGTCACCCCGGCAATGGAAACAGGTTCTGCCCCCCACATGTCCTGATGGTATCAGGGCACACTGTGCACCAGTATCAATTAAGGCATCGTATTTTTGTGGCTCTGATGTGCCAGGCCATTGGATCCACAACATCCAGAAGATCCTGTTTTCCCATGCCTTTCCCTGGCTAGAGGCAGGGCCCTTCTAACCCTGGGTATAAATGGTAGAGGTACCTTCAAGAGGATCTGACAGATCATACTCAGCAGCTCGGTCATGGGAGGTTGAGGCTACCTTTACTGGAATTTCCTCAGTTAGTGTTTCCCTCCTTGAGTTGAATCACCCGTACTGCCAGGACAGAAGTGGGTTTCCCATCCCACCTTCCCATATCTCTCCCATGGTTACACAGAAGGAACCACAGGTCAGTCTGTGGGGTGTACCCTCTCTATATAGCTGGGGAATGTTGGGCTCTGACTCTGGGGCCTGTGACTCGCACTGGTGCCATGTGGGAACTGTTCCTCCTCACCTCCTCCCTCATCTCGTCTCTGAGTTCTTGGACAACGGCAGAGACATGAGCCTGCATTGGGCCATTGATCAGACTCACACAATTTCTAAGCTTGGTGGCCACAGAACCCACTGTCTCTCGGTTGGTGTCGGCATTAATTGTTGCAATGAAGGTGGTGTATTGAGATGGCCCCAGATTTGCCAGACTCCACAACATTTGGCCTGCGCACCTGACCTTGTCGGGGTAATTTTCATGCTGTCCATCCCTCCCAAAGAGTACCTCCAATACTGCCACTTCTCTCAGCTGTTGGATCCCCCCCTCAAGGGTCTTCCAGCACATTCTATGGTGGTGCTCCTGCACTGTCTCCCTGTGGACAAACCTGTGGAATCCCAGGGCACCAGGAATATTTCTCTGTCTGCTCTGGAGTGCCCTGACCCCCAGGGAAGCTCTGACTTTGACCCTCATTCATGGAGAAAGTTTCCTACACTTCAAGATAAACTAGAATCCACAAAAGTGTGAAATAGATTATAGAGAGTAGTGTAGTTATATCACTTGGTGAGAAATTTAGTTTTCGGATTTTTAGTATGCTGTGGATGAAAGCAAGATGGAGGGCACAGGGTGTCATCCTGGGTTTCTTCTCCATGCTTCTTCTTCCTCCTTCTTCATGGGTTTGGGTGGCATTTTGTAATTGGGCAGAAAAGTCCACATTGCAGGCTCTTTGGGATCAGTTATTGGGTTAAAAGGGAAAATAATCTAGGTGTCAGTTCTTAATTGGATAGTTTACTCTTAATAGACCTTGGAACAAGAGCTTGTTGGCCATTTTGTGCCTTCTAATGAAAAGCTGCCCAACTCACCGTAATGAGACTGTTTTACTGATAAGAAATAATAAACACTTGAGTCTGAACAGAAATTACTGTCTCAAGTGCCTTCAATCCAGACCCAGAAAAACCAATGACTGGGACCCCCACACAAACCTCTCTCTGACACTTACTAAAAGCCGCTCTCAGAGGGAAAGGGACCCTGGCTCCCTTATAAAAATCTGATTCATACCGGAGTCCTGGGTCAAGGCTCCCAGATTCCTTGCCTCACCACCATCCAGCTGGACACCTGTACCCATAAGGTCCCAGACCCGGAGTAGCCAGGTTGTATAAGCCTCACATCCCCATCATACAATGTCTTTGTGCAGATTACAGAGGCTTTCGTACGTCAGGGACTCGATGATGATCGCAACCCCTGGCTCCCCTGTGGGTTGTGAGGGCCCTCCCCTATCTGGGTGCTCTGCTTTCATCTTAGATCTCCTTGTTTCCACAGGGGTGACTGCTGCTGGCTGTGTCTGCCTTTGCAGTTCACCTGGAACCTGGACAGTTGTAACATCTGTGGATTCTGCTGCTGCACTATTAGACTCTCCTTCTTCAAGGCAGGGGGAGGGCTTCTCACCAGGTGGGGAAGTGTATTCCTTCAGCATCTGGCCCATATCATGCATCTCCTTCACCAGATCCCCCACCCAATCTGGGTAGTTCACATCTGGGATGGGCTGTGGGGCAGGGTCAGGCTCTGGGGCAGCAGCATCCCAAGGCTCTGGTGCCATGTCAGGTTCTGGGGTAGGTGTCAGGGTAGTTATCCAGGTTAATCTTCCCTTCTCTCTAAATGCTAAATAGAACAGGCCTATCAGCAACACCAGCCACTGCATGATATTGTTAGTATTGAGAGTGGATCTGAACTCTTCACAAACTCGTGGAGCAGACCCAAAGAGATGATTAAAGGGTTGGGAGAAAATTTCCTCCCGTGTCATTTCCTTACACCAGCTGCCATTAATAAAGTAACCCCAAAAACATACAGTTAGTGTGTGATAGCTGTGAATCCATGTGCCTGCTTTCCAGAGCAAGTTAAAAATCCATTAATTCCTCACCTTATTCACCCATAAAACAAACCGGATAACAGACACAGTAGCTTTGGTTATAGGACCCATGTTTAGATAAGGGCTTGCACATGGGAGGAATACAGCCAGTACCACGTGCCACCCAAACCAGGGCAAGCTGGACCACATGGGGTCGCTTAACAAGGTTTCTATAGTCGTACACAGAAAAATTGATTACTCAAGAACTTTTATTCCCTTTTTGTTTCTGTGCCCTCGAGCCTCACGTTGGGCACCAAAATCTGTCTTGGTTTGGAAAAGACAGGAGTCTGCTAAGGAAGGCAGTAGCGTCCCCTGAAAAGGAGAATGTAAGTGCCCCCCCTCCCCCCCAACCTCACAATTGTTATAAATTTTAAATTAAGGGCCTCTTAGGAACAAAAATATGGGAGCAGGAAATAACAGTTCTTAAATAGGGAAGAAAATAAAAGTATAAAATAAACAATGCAGTAAACTAAGAACACAACCTGACACCCAGTGGGTCAGGGTGTTGGTAGCAGTCCAAGTGGAATTATGGCTGCAGTCTTCCTGGAGTGTCAGGTGTTGTTCTGCTGGAGCAGGAATCCTGTAGAAAAGGGTGTAGTCTTCCTCTGAAGATCCAGGGGAAGAAGAGGCAGCTGCTGTTCCTCTGGGAGAGCCAGTGGAGAAGCTGTCTTGGTGTTCCAGAATCTCTACATTATATCTCTGGCAGGAATTCCCTCTGGGCAGAGCATCTCAACCTGGGATGCTGTAGTTCTTATCATTCATTCAATAGCCTGTTATCAGCAGATGTTTGTGTCCTGTTCCTGAATGTCCCAGTCCCGCCCCCAATCCCCCCCAACCAATCCCCCTCCGCCCACCCACCCTTCCCCCCCCACCCCACCCCCCAAATGAAGAATGGTTGTTGTGGAGGATTTTATTAAGAGTTGGTTAGCTGAGAAAGGCCATACTGACATAATGCCACTGGTTAAGCTGAAAGAGGGAGGTCAGCAGTCTCTGATTCAGTGACTGCTGACAGGCAAGAATGCCGGATGGCCTTGCTGCAACATGAGGAAAGGGAGGTGAGATTAGTCCTGAATATCTGCAGAATGTAACAGAAGAATAAGCACAAGAATGTAGAAGTAGGTGTAGTTGCTGATATGTAACTAACCAATCCTGAGCTCAACTTTTGCAATATGTATGAAGCTTATTAAGAACTATATTTAACCCGCCGTATTCAATCAATAAATTGGACTTGGATGAACCAATTGGTGTCTGGGTCTCCTTCCTCCGACAAATGGTGGAGAATGCGGGCAAAGGCACTCTGAACGTTCGCTCTTTTGGATTATAAATTCGCCACGGTCGGGGAAGTTGGGTGAGAGTCCTTGCAGCCGGGACGGTGCCGGATTTTAAAAGCACCCTTGAGGATTACAAAAGGTATCTCAAGTCTCTACGTGTCGCAGGAGCCTAGAAGGGCTGCAACAGCGCGCGCTGATATATAGGTATGGATAGGCAAGCGACATACGATTCCTTCTCCTCATATTTAGAAAGGCGAGGAGTAAAAGGGATAGATTTAAAAAAGGAATTACCAGGGTTATTAGCTTATGGTTATTCTAAAGCAATTTTTGCTAATTCATATACAGTTCATAAGATAGTAGAGTGGAAAAGGTTTGGGGATATCCTGTGGGATACAGTGTTAGATGATGATAAGTCAGCAAAGACATTTGGCAAGTTATGGCGGGTGGTGTATAATACGTTACTTCAGCAGGTCTCTGAGAGAAAGGCAGCAGAAAGGGCGACAGAAGCTCATAAGAGGAATATTGGGTATGGTCGTGAGGATGATCCCTTAGCACCTTCTGTAACTCAGATACTTATGCCTAAGGGTCCCCAGCAAAATGGTGTGGAAAATTTTCCCTTAGATACAGTGGAACCATCTGCACCCTTCCTGTCAGAGGGGGAGGGCGAGTTGGATGGTGGAGGTAAGAGCAAGCCAGCTTTGCCTCCGCCGCCAGCTTCAGGCGGGTCGGATGGTGGGGGTGGGAGCAAGCCAGCTGCGCCTCTGCCACCACCTTTGCCTCCGCCGCTTCCCCCGAGCGGGCCGCCTCCGCGGGGGGGCCACTTCCCCCGCGCGAGCCGGCCTCAGCGGGGGGGCCGCTTCCCCCGCGCGAGTCGGCTCCGGCTCCACCGCCTTCCCCATGCGAGAACTCGGTCTCGGTACCGAAGTGCCAGCAGCATAGCACCCTTAAAGAGTCAGATCCCATCCCGGGGGCACACAGTGACCTATGGGGGGAGATGGCTAAACAGAGGAGGGAAGCTTGGGCTGCTTTGGCAAAAGAAGTAATGCAGATGGGGGATGGCGAGGCGGTGGAAGTAGCTTCTAATCTTGCATGTCCGGTCACATACACACCACAGTATGATGCACAGGGGAACCTTACACATAATATAGCGGAATATACTCCCTTAGATTGGAAGTTGTTAGCCCTGTTACGTTCTACGGTTAGTCAGTTTGGAGTAAAAAGTGAACCTGTTAGGCAAATGCAAGAGTGTTAGCTACTTTAGGGGCAAATTGGACTATTGAGGAAGCTTTAGAGCGAATGGCATTAATGCCAACAGCTTCACAGGCATTTATAGCAGAAACTTTAAAGGAATTAGGATTAGGGTTACAAAAGCAAGCAGAGTCTACTCAAAATCAGGTGTTAGCTGCTCAGAATCAGGTGTTAGCTGCTCTTGCTCCTCTCCGAAGCGGCTCACTGGCGGACACGCAGAGCTCGAGACCATTCATCAAGTGTTACTGATGCGGCAATGAGGGACATACGCGCCCAGACACAAGTTGCCGCCGTGACATCGGAGACATCAGCTGCTGCCGTAACATCACTGTCACCTCCTGTCTGCAACAGCAACAGCAGGGAGCCTTGGTTTGGATTTATCAGCAGCAGTAGACGTCACACTAATGATGAACCGGCCTGAGAGGATACAAACTGGAGTAAAGGGTCCTCTTATATTAAATGGATAAAGATGTGGAGCATTGTTATTAGGACGTTCTTCAATAACTATGCTGGGATTATTTGTATTGCCTGGTGTTATCGATGCGGATTATACAGGGGAAATACAAATTATGGTTTACACCCTTTATCCTCCTATTAAAATAACAAAAGGACAACGCATCGCACAATTAATACCACTATCACAAATGACATCTGGTATACTATCATTTACTGGACAAACGCGGGATGAAAAAGGATTTTGGCTCTACTGGTGTTACACTTTTAACTGTGGATTTACAAAATAGACCAAAACAAAAAGTGGAAATTACCCATGGGCATCAAAGCATAACCCTTTATGGATTATTGGATACAGGAGCTATTACAGCTTTTACAGATGCAGGAAAGAAATCAAGGCGTGCTGCTGTCACCTGGCAAGAAAAAGGACAATGGAAGCATCAACTTCTTACAGCAGATCCTGCAGATAGTTTACAAACTTTGGAATTGTTAGCAGTAGTATGGGCAATGTCTAACTTACAGGAGCCTTAAATGTGGTCACAGACTCTATGTATGTTGCAGGAGTAGTCAGACGAATAGAGGAAGCAGCAATTAAGGAAGTGAATAATAAACGATTGTATGAGTTATTGATACAATTAAGGAAAGCTTTACGAGAGAGAAATGCAGTGTATTCTGTGATTCATATTAAGAGCCATAAATGGTCTGAAGGTTTAGGAGAAGGGAATGAACGTGCAGACAAATTGGTTACTTTACCCATAGATAACTCTTGTCCTATTGATAAGCATACATTGGCCAGAGAAGCACATAGTAAATATCATCAAAATGCAAAGGGATTAGCAAAGCACTTTGAGCTGTTTGTCAGAAGCTAAGGCTATTGTTAGAGCATGTCCAACATGTAGTTATCATAATGGTGGAATAGGTTTAGGCATTGGAGTTAATCCTCGAGGTTTAGAAATAAATGAGAAATGGCAAATGGATGTTACACATATAGCTAGATTTGGTAAAGTGAAGTGTGTGCATGTCACTATAGATACATATAGTCATTACATATGGGCTACGGCTTAGGCCGGGGAAAAAGCTACACATGTCATCAGGCACCTGTTAAGTTGCTTTGCTGTCATGGGAGTCCCAAAGAGTATCAAAACGGATAATGGTCGAGCTTATGTGAGTGCTAGGGTCCAGAAACTCTTGAATCAGTGGTCTGTTAAGCATGTGACAGGTATTCCACACTCTCCTACTGGATAGGCAATAGTGGAAAGAGCAAATGGTACCCTTAAGCAGTATATTGAAAAGCATCAAGATATAAAGGACCCACAATCATGTTTAGCTAAGGTTCTGTATGTGATCAATCATTTATGTATTTTTGGGGAAGACGATATCCCTCCTGCAATTAAACATCATCCGAGGTCAGGTCAGGAAATTAAAACCCGACTACAGGATTATGGGAAAAACCTGCAAAAGTATTATACTGGGGTCGGGGATATCTTTGTGTTTCCTCACCTACAGGGCCTTTGTGGGTGCCTGCTAAGTGGACTAAACCTGTTTTTGATACAGCCTCTGGTGGACCACCTCACGGAAGAGGACAGGGAGTGACTGGGGAAGAAACTGTTTCTAGTCCTACGACCACTACTGTTACAGTTGAAGGGACACTCGAAAGCGTTGGACAAAGCACTGACACGTCACTATCGGACGGCCCAGGAGCTGATTGGTTTTATTGACTCATTATCAACTTTTCGTTTAACAAATCCAGCAAAGGAACATTGCCTTGACTGTTACAATCCACATTGTGCTGCCTGGATAGCTCTACGTTGTGGGGGTTGTGATAGAACTTTTTGGATAGAACAATCTTTATTATGGGATTTATGGTGTCACACTTGTGAGCACGAGCACACGTGGGGTAAAAGCTGGCAAGATGAATTAAGGAGACAAACAGGGCAAAATGCATATATAGCTTTAAATCTTTATGAGTCTCCTGAACAGAAAATTCTTGCTTATTATCGATGGGAAGTACAATGTGTTGTGAATAGAATTAAGGTTCAAAGTAAATCACGCATAGTCTCTGCAAGGTGTAGAAAATTAGTACTTTTAATGCAACATTCTATTCTAGGGCCCTTTAGGGGGAATCCTGAAAGAGCATTAGACCATTGCATTGAAAAATTACAAAAATTGAGTTTGCAAGTGACAAGACCAGTGAAATTAGGAGCAGCAAAACTGAAAACTGATAAGAAAAAGAAGGCTAGAAAGGGAACGACCTCATCTAAATAAGGCTATTAGTGATTGCTAATTAGCTTTCTATGATTAGGGCAATTTCACATCTATGGGACCCTGCCTTGTGGGATGCTGTAGCTCCATGGGACCCTGCTTCGTGGCATGCTATAGGTGTTGAAGAACAAGAACAGCGATTATGAGATAAGATACATTTTGTATTAAAGAAGGAGCTTGAATTGGTAGCCGTATGTAGTAAGAAAGCTGAAGAGGCTTTGCAATCACCACCATTGAACTGGTTGGATTGGATCACACAGACAAATTTTAATACTGATCCTTTCCTATAAACACTTACTTGTTATGTTTGCAAAAGGGATGCTGATAAGTGCTATGCATGGATAGCTTTGCTTTGTGCAGGTTGTAATAAGATTTATTGGTACTCACAAAAGACAATAGCAAATTTATGGTGTGGACCTTGTTTCGGGAAGTGGATTCAAGATTTTGTCTGGGTTAGAGCTCTTGAACAAAGTACTGGCCTGCCAGGAAGGGCAGGATTGGAGCTTTTTGAGAGTGCAGAACAAGTGGCCATAGCATATATTAGATGGAAGTTGCAGCAAGCACTTAGAGAGCTTGAAGTTACTAGTGCCTCACGCATTATAGCAGCTCGCTGTAAAGCTGATTTGCCTTTAAACTTGCCATATGCTATACCTGTGAGCAAGGATGCTGATTTGGAGTTAGATCAGTGTATTCAAAGACTTTCTCAGGTCCATTTTAATCAGCCTAACAAATCAGGTAAAAGACAGCGGAGGAAGAAAAAACAGGCAAAAAGGAAAGAAAAATGAAGTTTGTTTTTATTATACTGCTTAACGCTGTAGCGATTAAAGCAGTAGGAATAACACATTTCAGTCAGCCAAGAGAAAATCTATGGGTAACACTTGCTAATCAAATTAACCAATCATCACTTAGTCTTGGAGGGGTTACTAACCCATTTCGAACATGCTTGGTAGGACTTCCAGTGTTGTCTCCTGGAGAATTTTGCAGTTTAATAAGTAATCGAACCTTATGCATGCGTAACATGTCAAACATCACATTGCCAGCACAGCAAGGATATACTGCAGGTCAGAGTGATGGCTATCGCCAATGTTTACTAATCCAATCACTTAACACTTCCTTGCATTCTCCTCCTGATGAATTAGATCTTTTTGGAAGTGCAAATGCCAGTATGCCTAACACCACAGCTGGCGGATGGTTTAGTTTCAAACCCTTAGATGCCCGGAATTTAAATCAACCTAAAGACACATGGGCCACCTTAGATTCATCCCTGAATTTGAGTGAATTCTCTCCACAGTATTACAGTCAATGTAACGGCACAAACATCACGGCACCAATGAAATTACCTACAGGAATATTTTTAATTTGTGGAGACAGGGCATGGAATGGTGTACCAGCTAAGCCACAGGGTGGACCCTGTTATTTGGGAAAATTGTCCTTGTTTCACCCTAATCTATCCTTGCTAATGCAGCTCAGTCAAACATCAAACAGGAAAAGGCGTAGTATACATGACTTGGACTGCAGCCAGATTGGAGATCCAAAGTTTTGGGGTACATTCAGGCAAGAAGTAGTTTCAACTATTTTACCAGGAGGATCTGCCAATAAGGCTATAAATTTAGCAAAGCAATTAGGGTGCTGGGCAAAAAAAAAATGAGCTGAACAAGACATCCCAAATTCTGGATATGATGACTGCAGATGTGCAAAGTGTTAACCATGCTGTTTTACAAAATAGAGCTGCTGTAGACTTTTTGCTCTTAGCACAAGGGCATGGATGTGAAGAATTTGAGGGAATGTGTTGCATGAATTTGTCTGATCATTCGGTGTCCATTCACACTAAGATAAAAGAATTGCAACAAGGACTTCACAATCTCAAGGACGAAGAAGGTTTAGGAATTGACAAATGGCTTAAAAACTTAGGACTTGGGCCATGGCTAAGGAACCTTGTGATCTATGCTATAGGACTACTGGGTGTAGTTTTACTGTTTTTGCTTATTTTGCCTTGTATCTTTACTTGTATTCAAAACATGGTTAGTCGTATGATAGCAAAAATGCAGACTAGTCTTCTTGCTCAAGAAGAAAACGGGGGAAATGTGGAGGATTTTATTAAGAGTGGGTTAGCTGAGAAAGGCCATACTGACATAATGCCACTGGTTAAGCTGAAAGAGGGAGGTCAGCAGTCTCTGATTCAGTGACTGCTGACAGGCAAGAATGCCGGATGGCCTTGCTGCAACATGAGGAAAGGGAGGTGAGATTAGTCCTGAATATCTGCAGAATGTAACAGAAGAATAAGCACAAGAATGTAGAAGTAGGTGTAGTTGCTGATATGTAACTAACCAATCCTGAGCTCAACTTTTGCAATATGTATGAAGCTTATTAAGAACTATATTTAACCCGCCGTATTCGATCAATAAATTGGACTTGGATGAACCAATTGGTGTCTGGGTCTCCTTCCTCCGACAGGTTGTGAAAGAGATAAGGAAAACTGCCCACTTAAATGAAGATACAATCTGGGACAATACTCCTGACGAGTCACTGATAGAAATGAGGGATTTGGACTCTTTGGGATGTACCGACCAGCGGTGCATTGGCTCTCTGAAGCTTGGTCTGTAATAATCAATCTTTTTCAGAAGACAATGTTCACTTTCTTCCTGGCACTCACTCTTGCATTTGTACTCAGAACCACTTCTTGAAAGAAATTTACAACAGCTTTTTATGCTCCCTTAGTTGACTTTCCTCTGTTTCTCCAGAGATGCCAATGACAATCAGGATGGTTCCATTAAAAAAGCTGCAAAGCAGATCCTGAAGAAGAGGGCATACATCTGCTCCCACCCTCTGGACAGGACCTTCTGATCCCTCCCTGACAGCAGGCACTCATGAATGTCAGTCAGGGAGGAATTTGCTGCAGTTCCAGAATTTGACACCTTAAAAGCATCTGTTATTTAATGCCTTTAATACATGTAACGGCATAAAATAAAACTTCTTCGTAAACACTACTTCATAGAAAAAGGAAAAATAAATAGATTTTATTTAAAGTGGAATAGATATACATATATATGTCTGTTCCTCTTGGAGCTGGATAAAGACAGGGGAGGTTTGGATGGGGAGATGTTTCTTCCCAGGGAAGGGACTCTTTGGTTTCTCAGTATCTTTTCACTTCAATCAGCTGCTCATTCCCTGAGCAAGTCTGAAAGACTTGGGCAATCACAACAGTTCTCTTTTGGAGGCCCCTCCAGCTCTCTTGTCCAGCAGCACCACCAGGACACTGAGTCCCCAGTGTCCAGGGAGCTTCTGCTGTCACCCTGAGGGACACCGCTGGTCACTGACGTCCATTGGGCCTCTGAGCCATTGACCACAACCCCCTGGATGTGACCAGCCAGGCAATTGCTCATTCTCCAAACTGTGCCTCCATCAGATCCATAGCTCACCAAAGGAGGGACAAGGATGCTGGGCAGGGCTGATGTGTCCAGGGCATGGCAGAAGTCCAGAGTGGTGGCATCTCTAGCTCTTCCCTTGTGCCCTGGGGTGTTGTGGTGTCTCTCTATTGTATATTCAACTGCAATTCAGTTTTAACAGTCGGTTCTATAATCCCCTGCAGTCTTTTGTATTGGTATAGCATATTTTATCCTTAATGGATTGTTCCTTTGCACCTCTCTTGTTGGTTTTGCCCTGGGTTTCCATCTTCCTCAAGACCTGCCCTTTGTTCCTGAATGTTCCCTGTTCCTTCTCCTAGGGGGAGCAATGTCAATCCCTCCTCATACTTGCCCCTTTCTCCAGAAACTTCCCTGTCATTTTTGTATCCCTTGAGGTCTCATTGGTTTGTTTAAACTCTTCCCCTCCCCTGTAATTCCCAATTGGTTTAAACACTGTATTCCCTGCCTTATGCTTCTCCCCAGGTTTCTCCCACTTGGTTAAAGTTTTGTACTCTCCTCTTGAACCTCCCCTTGTTGAAAAACCCCTTCTAGAGCCTGGATTTGTGTCTTTCTGTGCCTGACCTTCCTGGGCATAAACACCTTTGGGAGTCATACAGAAGACCTCTGCTTGTTCCTTGTCCCTGCCCTTGAAGCATTCCCCCTGTGCCATACAGCAGTTGTGCCCTAAAGCCGCACCCCAAATTGTGTGGCTTTTTGGGGGCAGCCCCCTCCTGGTGACAGTGCTGGGAGCAGCCCAGGCTGAAGAACTCTGGCACCACATCACTGAGGCAGCCACTCCATCATGGAAGGGCTCTGGCTTGGTCAGGCAGCACAGACCCACCTTGTGCTCCTCAAGGTTTCCTTTGGCATATCCAAGCATTGAAGAGTTTGGGTGGTTTTTCTCCCTGTTTTATTGGCTGTGTCCTTTGAGGACCACAAGAGGAAGCAGTGCCTTAAATTGCACATGAAGAGCAAATGGTGAAGTAAAGGCTTCACCTTTCCTATGAAGCCAAAGGACTGTGTTAGCCATGGCCTCCCCAAGGTGCCAAATTTCCAGCTGGGAAGCTCCTGACAGGAGGGAATGTGGCACTTGTCTCCAGCCAGAGATCACTCACTCCTCAGCATGCTGGGCTGTGGCTGACAGTGCCTGAGGAGCTCAGAAATCCTTGGATGTGATCTCCTGTGCCAGTGCCCAGAACACAGAGCAGTGAACTCAACTTGGTGGAGCAAGTCCAGCCGTTGGACACAACTGCCAGGCAGGAGGAGCTCCCTCCCAGAGAAGGAAAATTCCAGCCATGAGGTCCATCCCCAAGCAGGCCATGAGGTCACAACAGGATTGTGAGGTCACGGCAGGCTGAGGTCCAAACGGACTCTGGGGTCACAGTATCACAATGACCAGCCCCTCAGTCCTTAGCAATTCTTGCATACATTGGGAAAGGGGTGTCAGGAGCGGCGGTGGCAGCAAGAGCTGCGGGACTGGCAGAGGGCAAGGCAGCATGGCCCTTGCTCTGCGCCTCTTCCTCCTGCTCCTCCTGGCCGTGGCCCTGCCTGCCAGGGCTGCCCAGGCTGCTCCGCTGCAAGCGTGGCGAGCAGGTGAGCCGGCAGCCTGGCTCCCCTTTCCAGGGACAGCGCTCCCTGCTCCCCGGGAAGCGCTGGGGATGGTTTTCCCCAGGCCTTTAAGGGAGGGTTTCCTCTGGGGGAGGGAGAGAGCCCCCAGGGCCCTGGGCTGCCCCAGTTTCCTCTCCTGGGATGTGTCACAGGGCCTGCAAAGAGGGTGGAGAGTGACCAGGAGCCAGCCCAGAGCTCCCCAGGCCCCTGTGCAGCTCTGGCCTTGTGCACTCACATCTGGTTCTCACAGCCTTACATGACCCCCTTGCAGTGCCCATTTACTATAGACAGAGGGGGATCCCAGGACACGATGGAAATGTCCTGGTCTTTGCTCTCTTCTAGACTGGAATGATAAGATGGCTTATATGGAACAGCTGGTGAATGACAATATGAAGACCCTAGGGCATGGTGGAGGCAAGTTCTCTCTGTGCCTTTCGTAACAAAATAATCAGTGTCCATGTGGTTACGGCTCACTCATGAGCCCGCTCCCTTAACATAATCTCTGGGTTTAAAGAATCTGGATATTTTGCCCTGCTCCCTTCTGTGATCCCACAGGATCGCTGTCAGCGGGAGGAAGGAGTATTTATCTCTCCATCCTCCTCCCATGTGCAATGCCAGTGTGTCCTTCCGTGTGCTCTGTGCAGCCACAGAGAAGAGCACAGAGGGAAGGGGCTGGGCCCAGGGCTGTTCCCCTGGGCTGAGCCTTTCTCAGCTCCTTTGCCAGCCCCAGGGAGCCTGAGCTGCTCCTGCTGCCACTGCCAAGCCCTGGCCTTGCCTGGGGCTGGGTTTGGAGCTGCAGCAGCTCCAGGGAGTCCTTTCTGCCCCGACTGCCCTGCAAGGGGCTCCTTCCATCCCAGTGTGGGGCCACTGCAGGCACGAGGTGACCCCTGGCCCTGGTCTTGAGGGGAAGGCAGAGCTGAGGGAGTGCCTTGGTGGGCACCAATCACCCAGGTGCCCTCACTGCCACTCGGGCCTGAAGGAGAAATGGAACTTTCCATTAAGGTCCTCCTAAATGGAAGAACCAAGACATAGGAGACACGAAATCCCTGGAGGCAGCCAAACATCTGGACCAGATGCTGAATGACCTGGAGAGACGCCGTGGTGGGTGCATTTCCCTCAGCCTTGTCCTGGGGCTCAGCAGCCGGGGGCTTTGGCTGCATAACTGGACACGCCGTGCCCAGCACAGCGGGAAGGGATCCATGGCAGCCTGGCTGCCCCGCTGCTGCTTTGACGCCCTGCAGGGCTGTTTGCCAGCCTGGCCTGGCTGCAGCTTCTCCCCAGCCTCTGCAGGAAGGCATTTGGCATCAGTTCACAGGAAACCCAAACTGCACCATGGGCCATACAGACCCTGAGATCCCCTGCAATTTCCTAATCTCCAGTCAGATCAGGTGTAGGGGCTTTTTTGGTCAGGGAGGGCCCTGGCCCAGCCCCAATAACCTGGCTGTTTTCCTGATCCTTATCCATGACTTGACAAGTATTGTCTCCTGAAGTTGCCACCTCCTGCAATGATTCCATTGGATCCAGCTGTGCTTTTTCCTTTCTCAAGCAATGGAGCAAAAGTCCATGCAGATGGGGCCATATCCTGTAGGAAGCAATGGCTTTGTGCCAGCCACTGATGCAGGAAAGGAGGAGATGCCAGACATGGGCAAAGGTACAGGAGATAATTGCTCCGCCAGGCTCAGCCCTTGGCGGGGCTGTGTGGCAGCAGCTCTTCCCCCAGGGCCTGCCCTTGCCCGGCCCGGCAGCAGCCAAAGCTGGAGGAGCCTCTGGAGGCTTGGAGGCCTCTGGAGCTCATTCACAGCCATGGGAAAGGGGACCCGTGCACCAACGTCCCTCCCGCTGCAGCTGCTCTGGAGCTGGCCCTGAGTGCCCAGAGGCCCAAGGCACAGGAGCAGCCCCGAGCGGGAGCCCTGCCGCCAGCCCAGGGCCAGAGGCAGCCTTGGCTCCCGACTGGGCAGGGGCTGCACTGGGTCCTGACAGGGCCTGACTCTGTGCCCTGGGGCTGGGGGAGCTGTCACGGGGCAGGGAGGGCCAGGGCTGGCAGTGGCTGCTCAGGGATGGCTTTGGCCCGTGTCCCTCCAAGCAGCCACTGCCCAAGCAGCTGCGCTGCCCCCGGGCTCTCCTCCCGGCCTGCTGGGCTTTGTTGGGTGGCACAGCCTGTGCCAAGGGGCGGCAAGGTGCCCGCAGGCCCCAGCTCTGGGGGAAATGGAGAACGTCCTGCCCGCATCCACAGTGCTGCCAGCTCAGCAGTGCAGCACCGCACTGGCTGACGCTCCCCATTGCTCCCACAGAAGTGCTTGGCAAGTCAGACACTGACGCCCAGAATCCACGGAAAACCCCAAGAATTATCTGCCCCCAGGACGTGCGCAGGTCCTGCATGATAGGCACGGTAGTGACACTGTTCACTGTGCCAATTTCCATGGTGCTGTGCTGTGTTGGGTTCCGGTGGTGGAAGGGAAAGAAACGGTAAGTTGTTGCTCATCTCTACCCACCAGCTTCTTTAAAGGCTGCACACAGTCAGGGAACATTCAGGGATCAGAGAGGCTGCAGTGCAGGTGTGGCCAGTCCATGGCTGTCCAAAGAACTCTGCTGAGGGTTCTGCTGCTGCCCAGTGCTTTCATTGGCCTCTGAAATTTTGAGCCTTGTCCTGGGGGGCCCGCTGGGGCTGCAGCCAGTGCTGGCTCCCACTGAGGCTGCCTGGCCAAGAGCAGCCCCAGGGGCTCAAGGCAGAGGCAAAGCCCGGTGGGGAGGAGAAAGAGCAGGGACGAGACTGCCCTTGAAAGGCAGAGGCGCTCTGGGGCCCGCTCCTAGCCAGGGAGCCTGACCAGAGCCGTGCCCTGCTCGCCGGGGCCTTGAGGGACAGCTGTGCAGCTGGGCCAAGCTGTGCCAGCAGCTC
This sequence comes from Melozone crissalis, assembly GCF_028551555.1. Classification (NCBI taxonomy): domain Eukaryota; kingdom Metazoa; phylum Chordata; class Aves; order Passeriformes; family Passerellidae; genus Melozone; species Melozone crissalis. The sequence goes on along the minus strand of NW_026535807.1, from coordinate 20,273,918 downwards.
CAGCCGTGCTGGGCAGCCTTGCCAGCTCTGGGCATGGCTGTGCAGGAGGCTCCCTGTGTGCCACTGGCAGCTGGGGCCTCAGCCGCCTCCTCTCTCCACAGTCGCGCTGCCGCCGCTCCAGCATCCCGGCCGAGAAGGCGTGCCTCTCCCTCGCCCCCAGAGAGCCCAGAGACCGTCGCCTTTGACAGCTCTCACACGAGGCCTCGGCAGCAGCAGTTGCCCAAGAAAGCAGAGCACCAGCCCTCCGTGCCTCCCCCACGGTCCCCCAGCCCGGCCTTGAAGCGGAAGCCTCCCGAGATCCCCCCACCTCCTCCCCTCCCGAGCCCGCCGCCCTGGTCCAACTAGGACTTCCACTGGGCCAGCCACGCAGGGCTTGGGCCACCAACAGCTTGGCCACCTGCCCTCCTCTACAATGAGCATGTGTTACCTACGGGCAACAGCCAGAGTCCGTTTTCATACTCTTGGACCTTCAACAGGAAGGGGGGAAGATTCTTCCCATGCCCTTTCTCATCCTTTACCTCTTTGCTTTTCAGACAGTTGGGAGCTAGTTGCATCTCTTAAAGCTTTATTAGCACTGCATCTTTTACCTTACCAGTCAAGGGAAAAAAAATAAAAAAATTCTTCAGTTTTGATTTCATTTTTAGTGTGGTTGGGCTGCTCACATTTTCAGCAATTAATTTTCCACGGTACTGCTTCCTTTTTCTTTACTATCCATAAAAAGTTCATCTGGACATAAAAATCACCAGCATTACTGAGATTTACCTCAAAGTCCAGATAGGGAATCTAGCACCAAACATTCTTCCTGTGTACTGCACAACAAGAAATATTCAGAAGAATATTCACTGGCAGCTGAGGCTCGTGGAACTCCCAGAATACTGAGCCTGCTGAGGAGGCAGACAGCCCTGGCAGTGGCTGAGGGGACTTCGCGTCACAGACTCCTCTGAAAGTGTGTCACTCCAGGAGGAGAAAGCATTTAAACCTGTGCCTTACCTTCCTCCTGTGCTAAAATGTAAGGTTCCTCCTGAGCTACAAACAATTCTCCATTCCTCAACAAAGCTGCTCATGTTCTTGACTTATCTTAAAGAGCAATAGCAAATGTGGTCAGAAATTTCTCATCAAAGCCTCTTTGCAGAGAAACGCCGCCATATGTGAGAAAATAGTTCTTAGCATCAGCTCAGTCAAAAGAAAGCCAACATTTGAGCAGTGCTTTAAATGAACTTGAATTCTCTTTCCTCACCTATCAGCCGGATTGGTTTTGTGGTAAATAGGCATGAATTTTGCTGCCAAAATTTATACAGCAATTAATATTGATACAGTAATTAATATTGGGAAATATTAAAACAGTTAAAACGTGTCATGCCAAGAAAGAAAGGGAGAGGAGGGTTTCCACACCCCCCCCTTTCCTTTCCTTTCCTGCAGATGTTCAAGGACACGAAAAAGCAAGAGATAACAGTTACTAAATATTAATAGAAAGAAGGGAAAATCTGGTTGGGTCCCAGGAAAATGCCAGCTATAAAAGATTTGTTGCTTTGATGCTTAAATGTGGTAATATGTTAGTTTTGCCTTACATTCTACTGGCTTGATGCGCATGTGTAACCCAAGGGTGAGTTAAGGACATCGAAGAAGAGGAGAGGCCTTCATCAAAAATGACCCCCAAAGAGAAAAGGAGGCTGTGAGTATCACCAGGTTTTGGGTCTGGGGGGCGGCTGTATGCATGTGTGAGTGTGTGTGGAGTATCTGAGACGGAGGCTGGGCATTCCTGGACCCCTGAAGCGGGTGAGGCCTCCCGGTACCGCGTTTCCAAGATATCTGCAAGGAGACCGGCCAGTAAAGGAGGGAAGTGAAAGAAAAGTGAACGAGTGGGGACCCCAGGAGGGTTTGACCCAGGGGGAAGGAGGGCGTCCCTGGTCCAAGCACCTGTGAAAAGGTCCTTGAGCAGGAGGGATTGACTCAGTAGGGAGAATGAGAAGGAGAGTGATTGAATAGGTTCCATTTCCTTGGAGGGGTTGGTAGCTGGCAATTTAGAATGAGATTAGATGGTGAGAGGACGTGGCTAATAGATTGAGAAAGAGTGAGAAATAGGAGTGGAACAAGTAGATTGAAAAGGCAGTGAGACAGAGTAGTAAGTGAGGAAGTTGAATCATGAGGTGAGTGTGGAAAACCAAGACTCTCCTGGTACCGGGGATCTCTTAGTTTGTTGCTGCCAGAGATGGGTCAGGGGAAAAGTAAGTCCTTAGACCCAGGGGCTGCAGATTGAGTGAAAAATTCGCAGGAGTTTAGGCTATGTGGGAACTTTGAGGGGGGTTCTCAGGAAGGGAGCATTCATCAGGACAGCCCACTGGCGATGATGATACGGTTTTGGGATGGAATGGGAATCCTGAAGGGGAAAAAGTAAACGAAAATGATTAAGTATTGCATGTTTGAATGGACAAAGGAAATGATCCTGAAAGATATACTGGCCTAAGTTTGGATCATTTGAGGATTGGATTTGCCAGGCTCTAAATATTTATGTGAATTCGAAAAACCCTGTTAATCAGGAGGCGAGTGAGTATGCTGCCTTATGGAGTCCTGAGGGGAGAAGTAGGTTTGTTGTTCAGAGGCAGGAAGCTGGGGGTTCCCGATGTATCCTTTATTAACCAAAGGGCAGGTGGTTAAAAGGAACAGGCAGGAGCCGTGGGACCCACTAAATCAACTCCCACCCCCTTATGGACAACCCAACCAGCTAGCTCAGCCACAGGCCCCTGAGAGTCCCCCCGTAAATCCAAATGTGCCACCACCTCCTATTCAAGAGGAGCTGGTGGCACACAGAACCAGAGGCAGAGGGAGACAAGGGAAGGAAAATGATGGAGATGAGGGGGAAGAAAGGGAGAATCAATTGTACCCACTTAGAGAGATTCCAATTTTTAGTGTTCAAAAACACATAATCACGGAGCGATTATACGCGGTGCTTTTTATTAAGAGCTCTGGGAATCGGGGTATATTCAACCCAAATCTGACTCCGACCATACATCCGAAATGATCGTGTTTTCTACTCTATCGTTACATAACTTTCATGTTTATTATTAAACTTATATTGTTCTATTGTATACATAAATTTAGCCCCTCTCTGAATTTCAAACATAGTTTCTCACTATTCTTCTTATGGTTATATAATAATTACATTTAATTACTAAACAATCATCACATCTAAGAATTATATAATTTATCATACTGCTTACGCAGGTGCAGTTGATCTGGGAAAGCACAAAGCCTAACATTTTAGATTATATCTTTAAGTTTTTCCAGGGTTCCACTATCACTGTGGCAAATCCAGGACAGAGGCCACCTATTGGTTATGTGAGTGTTCCCCTAAAGACCGGGGATGTCCGGTAGTTTAAGAAGGAGATGGGTGCACTGATAGAGGACCCCGTCAGAGTGGCAGAAAAGTTAGATCAGTTTTTGGGACCAAACACATATACCTGGGTGCAGATGCAGTCTATGCTAGGAATTTTGTTTACAAGAGAAGAGAGAGAGGTGATCAGACAGGCAGGAATGTGGATTTGGGACAGAGAACGTGAGGGACAAGGGCGGAGTGATCAGAAATGGCCTATGCAGGATCCAAATTGGAATAATCAGAATGCAGAGCATAGGTAGAATAGGAGTGATCTCCGGTGGATAATTGTTCAAGGAATTTGTGGGGCAGTGCCTAGGGGGCATAATATAGGAAAAGCTTTGAGTGAGCAGCAGAGAAAGAATGAGTCCCCGGCAGAATGGTTAGAAAGATTAATGAAAGACTTGCAATTATATTCAGGTATAGATACTGATACTGCAGCAGGGCAGGTTCTTTAAAAACTCAGTTTGTAGCAAAATCCTGGGGAGACATCAGGAAGAAGCTGGAAAAATTAGAAGATTGGCAGGACAGGGGACTTCAGGAGTTACTGAGAGAAGCACAAAAGGTGTACGTAAGGAGAGATGAGGAAAAGCAGAAGGCAGATGCATGAATTTTGGTGGCGGCAGTTAAAGAAATGCAGGCAGCTTTGATTACAGAAAAACCTGCAAGAAAGAACAGAGCAGATGTCAGGATCTCTTTTTAGGAACACAGGACCCATGTGTTTTTCTTGCCACAAGAAGGGGCATTTAAAAATTCTTGCCCTACCTTGAGGGGTGCAGGACCCACCTGTTTTTACTGTCATAAAAAGGGGCACCTACAAAAAAGTTTTAGGAAGAAACAGCAAGAGGAGAAAAATTTTCAGGAGGATTAGGGAGGTCAGGGGCTCTAGTTAATGAAGGGGACCAAAACACCACCAGAAGAGCCCTTGATAAAGTTCAAGATAGGTCCCCATAGTAAAGAAGTTGTATTTTTAGTGGATACTGGAGCTTCTCGGGCAACAGTTAGAAAATTACCCCAGGGATGTAAGATAAGTCATCAGCGAGTTCCAGTAATTGGAGTTAAGGGAGAGGCTTTTCCCATTCCTGTCATTAAAGGGGTGCAAATTGAAACAGATGACAAATTTGGAGTAAATGATTTATTGTTGATACTGGAGGCCGAGAATAATTTATTAGGCAGAGATCTAATAACAGCCTTGTATTTACAGATAAAACCCTGTGAAGAAAAACTTAAAAGTTATTCTTTAACTGAAGAGGATAATCTGGAACTTAATGATACGGTTTGGCATTCGGGTGAAGGGGGGAACCTCAACATTCTGCCTATTAAAATTGAAATACAGAATCGAGAAGTACCAATCTGAGTGAAGCAATATTCAATATCACTAGAGGGGTGGAAGGGATTAAAACCAGTGATTGAAAATTTAACACAGCAAGGAATATTAGAACCTTGCACATCACCCCCTAATACTCCCATCTTACGGGTAAAGAAACCTGACGGGAGTTACAGGCTGGTTCAAGATTTAAGGGCAATAAAACAAAGGACTATTACACATTTTCCAATAGTGGCTAACCCATATACTTTGTTGAGTCAATTGCCTCCTAATTACATGTGGTATAGTGTGGTGGATTTAAAAGATGCCTTTTGGACTTGCCCTTTGGATGAGGGCAGTAGAGATTATTTTGCTTTTGAGTGGGAAGATTGGGAGACAGGTAGAAGAGAACAGCTCAGGTGGAGGGTACTACCGCAGGGTTTCACCAAGTCACCTAATCTTTTTGGGAGAGCATTAGAAAATCTCTTAAAAAGTTTTGAGTTGCCTGAAGGAATCAAGTTGTTACAGTATGTGGATGATTTGTTATTAGCAGAGGAAAGAGAGGAGAAAACTAGGAGGAGCACTATTCATTTGCTGAATTTTTTAGGTGAAAATGGTCTGAAAATATTCAGATCCAAATTACAGTTTGTGGAGTCAGAAGTCAGGTACTTAGGTCATTGGATCAGTAAGGGAAAGAAAAAGCTGGACCCTGAGAGAGTTTGAGGAAAATGAAACATGGGACCCCTGAAATAAAAAAGAGAAATAAGACAGTTTTTAGGTCTTTTGGGTTATTGCAGACAGTGGATTGAAGGACTTAGTGGAAAAGTGAAAGTTTTGTATGAAAAATTGCCTACAAACCATTTTAAGAGGACTAGGGAGGATTAGAAAAAATTTGAAGAGGTTAAAGAAGTTTTGTTGCAGGCTCCTGTACTAAGTCTTCCTGATTTGGGAAAACCCTTTCAGTTATTTGTAAGTACAACTCATCAGACAGCCTATAGGGTACTGACTCAAGACTGGGCAGGAAGCTTGAAACCAGTGGGCTATTGTTCAAAACTATTAGATCCAGTTAGTAAAGGCTGGCCAACATGTTTACAGGCTTTGGTAGCGCCTGCGTTGCTAGTGGAAGAGGCCCAAAAAGTAACATTTGGTGCACCTTTGGAAGTATACACCCCTCACAATATTGGGGGAATTTTAGCACAAAAAGCTGAAAAATGTTCAAGAGATAGACGAATACTGAAGTACGAGGCTGTCTTGAGTACCTCCCCTGAATTAGACTTGAAGGTGACACAAGTACAGAGCCCTGCTCAGTTTCTTTATGGGAATCCAGGGGAACAGCTGGTACATGATTACATAGAGGTTACAGAATTACAAACAAAAATATGTCCAGATTTGGGAGACCAAGAATTACAAAGGGGAGAAAAGTTAGTTACAGATGGGTCATCTCAGGTAGTGAGTGGGAAAAGAAAATCAGGTTATGCTATAATCAGTGGGGCACAGCTTGAGGTAAAGGAGTCTGGTCCCCTTAGTCCATCCTGGTCAGCACAAGCTTGTGAACTTAATGCATTACTCCGTGCATCATTAATACTAAAAGGGCGAGAAGGGACTATTTATATGGACTCCAGATATGCTTTCAGTGTAGTACATACTTCTGGAAAAATTTGGAAGGAGACTTATAAGCACTCAAGGAAAAGGGTTAGTAGACGAGAGATTGATAATTCAGATACTTGAAGCTTTAAAGGGCCCAAAGAGAATAGTAGTGGTTCGTGTAAAGGGGCACCAGAGAGGGAGGGATATTAGAGTCAGAGGAAATAATCTGGCCAATGAAGAAGCAAGAAGAGCAGCCTTAAGGAAAAGAGATACGGAAATCATGACCTTACAAGAAACAGACATTCAGCAGGAGACACCTTCCCTTTCACTAGCAGAACTGGCAGCTATAAGGAAATTAGGAGCAACATTTAAGGAGAGAAAGTGGGTTCTTCTTGATGGCAGGATTACGATGCCAAAGCCAGTGGCACGTCAGATCTTAGATAACAGGAAAGAAGAAAAGGAACCAAAGGGGAATAGAGGAAAGAACAGGAGAAAAAAGAGTAAAAAGAACTGGCTGAATTGTATAAGCAACTAAAACAGCACTACAAAGATTGGGACCTGCCAGCCTCAAAAAGAATCCATTTGTGGGATTGATGCAAGAGATTGCCACAGAATTGGGATTATCCAAATGTTGGATTTATGGGGGTCTAAAAATGGCTGAAACATGGCCCTGGAAAGGCGAGAGCTTAGCTCCAGAGCAATTTTTTAAATGGAACCACACCCAAATTTCTGGAACATTGAAGAGACCTGAAGGATAGATTTTAAGCCATCGAGGAATTGGAACCATTTGTATAACCCGAGAAGGAAAGAAATGTAATAAAATAGTGCAGCGTACTCCTGTTAAGTCCACATTAGTAGTCAATATGGATAATGGTTCAAAAGTTTGGCCACCTGAAATTCCTGATGGATATGGGGGACCAATAAAAGAAATAAACTGTGAGTGGGATGATCAAATTGATTTATGCTGGTACAGAAGTCCTGGAGCTAACCCCTACCAATCCATCAACAGCCTGAGGTCTTATTGGGAACAGCCAGAGAAAACTGATAAGAAATGGAAAGCCCCATAGGGGATATATTAGATTTGTGGGCAACGAGCATACAGTGAGTTACCTCAAAAATGGGGAGGAACCTCTACCTTAGGAGTAATACAATCCTCCTTCTTTGTTCTACTGAGGTCTAGGAGCAATATGTTAGGAACTCCATTGTATGAAACCCTGCAGCGGAATAAAAGAGATTTGAATTTCAATTTTCCAACAGCAGGAGGGAACCAAAAATGGGGAGAGGACAAATGGCCTGCAGAAAGAATTATAGCATATTATGACCCAGCAACATGGGCTCAGGAAGGGCCATGGGGATATAGGACCCCAATTTAGGAATCAATTGTTGAATTGATTCATAAGGCTCCAAGCAGTAGTGGAGGTGGTGTCAAATCACACCTCCGGTGCCCTAAAATTACTGGCCAGGCAATATTCACAAATGCGGGCGTTTGTGTACCAAAACAGGATTGCCCTAGACTACCTGTTAGCAGAAGAAGGAGGAGTTTCTGGCAGATTTAATGAATCTGAGTGCTGCATAGAAATTGATGATTATGGAGAAGCTATCACCGAACATGCGGAGGAAATTAAAAGGGTGGCCCATGTGCCAGTACAAAAGTAGAATTCAATCTTGAAAGCAGATTGGTGAGATAACCTCTTTGGAGGTGTTTGGTGGAAAAAGTTAGGATTCATGTTGTTATGTTCAGGTTTGGGACTTTTGTTTCTGCCTTGTATGATTCCGTGTTTTAGTAGGCTAATTTCCTCAGTGATTCAAGGGATGCAGATTACAACAATGCCTCTAGATCCAGAATCAGCTGTGAAAAGGAAAACCAAGATCTATAATGGTAGTAAGAGCTAAATCGACCTGTCTTAAAGAACAAGGAACCAATTAACTGTGGGCAGGACCTGGAGAGATTGAAATAACCCAGGAAATGCTAACCAAATTTGAAAAAGAGTGTGAAAAACTAGAGGCAGCAAGAGAAATGCTAGAAAAGTTTGAAGTTGAAATGAGACAAGAAGAAAATCCAAATTCTGAAGAATATAAAGGATATCAGGGCACAGTTTTTTAATAAAGCACAAATTAATGATGAAGAAGAGAAATGGGGGATTTGTGGTAAATAGGTATGATTCGTGCTGACAATATTAAAACAGTAATCAATATTCATACAGTAATTAATATTTGGAAATAAGAACACAGTTAAAACGTGTCATGCCAAGAAAGAAAGGGAGAGGAGGGGTTTGACTCCCCTCTGTCCTGCAGATGTTCAAAGCAGGAAAAAGCAAGAGATATCAGGTACTAAAAATTAAGAGAAAGAAAGGAAAATCTGGTTGGGTCCCAGGAAAATGTCAGCTATAAGAGATTTTTTGCTTTGAAGCTTAAATATAATATTATGTTCGTTTTGGCTTGCATTATGCTAGCTTAGTGCACATGCGTAACCCAAAAGTGAATCAAAAGACATCGAAGAAGAGGACAGCCTTCATCCAAAGATGACCCCCAAAAAGGGGTGCGACCACCAAAAGAATGGTGGAGCATGCGTGGTAAAGGTGGTGATGAGGGCGGAGGTAGAAGTGTGATGAATCGAAAATGGGAGGAGATGGCATTGACATATGGCATAGAAGGGGAGAATCTTCACTTGGTAAGCTTGTTGGTGAGGTGGCAAGGGTCCAAGAAGCATGCACCTCGTACCCCACGGTTATCTTTTGCTTATGCACTATTATTGGAACCAAATGATCCCTTATTTTTAATCAAATTATATTGTCAATATTTCAAGTGTATCCAATTTTATATATTTTCTAAACTATTCAATTAGATTTGCTAATACCTCTAATATTGTTTGGTTTTTCTGATGATGGGATAATTGGGCAAATATAACAATGAGCTCAAAGCCTTTATTTCTGCAAGCTCAGGGATGCTGGGGGGATCTTTGCACCATCAGGCCGAAGTACAAGTCTCTGGAGCCTCCAAAGGAACAGAGCCAGCCCCCTTGAGTGGGAGAAGGTGCGGCCTCAGTTGCAGCCGCGGGTGCCTCCTGTGGGCCCGGGCACGGCCCTGGCTGTAAATGTGTTGGGCTGCAGCACAGAGCCAGGGCGGAGCTCAGCAGCCTCATCAGAGCCCAGGGCCGCGGCCCTTCCCTGCCGGGGCCTGAACCTGGCCCGGCCCGGCCCGGCCTGAGCAGCCCGGCCTGGCCCCAGGGGATGGCCTCTGCCTGCCCGCTGTGCCTGCAGGCCGGGCCCAAGGCTTTGCAAGAGTCTTTCTCCCAGCTTTGCAAAACCTCAGCCAAGTGACCCTTTGCTGTGCTGAGAAGAGTAAAGGACCCCCTCAAATGTAACCCCGCTGCACACCTCATGAGGGATGCCTGCACACCTTGGGAGAGGCCATAAATACTCCTTTGTGATTCATGAGGGATCCCTGCACCCCTCAGCGGGGACCCCAAAATATCACTGTGTGCCTCATGAGGGACCCCTTCACCTCTGAGCACAAACCCCAAAATGTCACATTGTGTCTCATGAGGTTCAGGCCCAGATCATCCCCCAGAAGGCAATGTGCCCTCAGCCCAGGAACACTCAGCATGGGCTTCCCCAGCCCTGGGGGCCCCGCCGCTCTGACCAGCCCCTGCCGGACTCCTGGTGCCCCCACCGTGGGCGTCCGCGGCTCCTCCTGGCCATGGAGCTAAGCCTGTGCTTCCGCTGGGTGGGCTTTGCACATGCTACCACCTGGACAGAGCTGTGACAACACCATTTCTTTATTAAAACATCAAATGTGGGCCAAGGCCTGCCCTGGCAGACAGGGGCTGGCCAACTTCAGTGCTGGCCGGGGAACAGGACCAGGGGGCTCAGGGGAAGAGGGTCTCGTTTGGGAGGGGTGGGTTTTCGGAAGGGTTCATGACGGTGGTGCAGCCACGGAAGAGCACATAGGGGCAGACGTGGAGAATTGGGATAAGAGGTCGGAAGAACTTTGCCTGAGTTGTTAGGCTCCTCTTCTCTAGATGAACAGGAGCACCTGTGGAGAGAGGAGGTGGCTGAGGCCCCAGCTGCCAGTGGCACACAGGGAGCCTCCTGCACAGCAGGGCCCAGAGCTGGCAAGGCTCCCCAGCACGGCTGGAGCTGCTGGCACAGCTTGGCCCAGCTGCACAGCTGCCCCTCAAGGCCCTGGCGAGCAGGGCACGGCTCTGGTCAGGCTCCCTGGCCAGGAGCGGGCCCCAGAGCGCCTCTGCCTTTCAAGGGCAATCTCGTCCCTGCTCTTTCTCCTCCCCACCTTGCTCTGCCTCTGCCCTGTGCCCCTGGGGCTGCTCTTGGCCAGGCAGCCTCAGTGGGAGCCAGCACTGGCTGCAGCCCCAGTGGGCCCCCCAGGACAAGGCGCAGCAATTAGGAGGCCAATGAAAGCTCTGGGCAGCAGCAGAACCCTCAGCAGAGTTCTTTGGACAACCATGGACTGGCCACAACTCCACAGTAGCCTCACTGGGAATGTTCCCTACCTATGAGCAGCCTTTAAAGGAAGCTGTTTGAGGTAGAGAAATCACAAAACACTCACGATTTTCTCTTCCAGCAATACCAGATTGCTGCATAGCAAATCAACAGGCAAAGTGCTGCACCAGACACAATGGCCATCAACTTCACCAAACAAGGTTTTTCCCAGCAGAAAACTCTTCTCCAGATGTTGTCAGCACATGTTGAGATGCCAGTTGCATCTGTGGGAGCAATGGGGAGTGTGAGCCAGTGCTGTGCTGCACTGCTGAGCTGGCAGCACCGTGGATGCAGCTAGGACGTTCTCACTCCCTGTTTCCCCCTGAGCTGGGGCCTGTAGGCACCTTGCTGCCCCTTGGCACATGACTGCTCAGTACCCGAAGCCCTGTGCCTGCATGCCATAATTCCTCTGTGCTGTGCCCTTCTGCCCCAGGCAATACTTGTCAAAGGCATAGAAAATGGAAAAGACAAGAAAAATGCCCAGGGTTTTGGAGCTGCACCAGGGCCCTCCCTCCTGCAAACAGCTGCCTCTCTGCATCTACCAAGAGACTGGGAAATTGCAGGGGATCTCAGGCCTGTGATGCATTTTGGGCTCTCTGTCAGTAGATGCCCAATGCCTTCCTGCAGAAGCTCGGGAGAAGCTGCAGCCAGGCCAGGATGGCAAACAGCCCAGCAGGGCGTGGAAGCAGCAGCGGGGCAGCGAGGCTGCAATGGATCCCTTCCCGCTGTGCCAGGCACGGCGTGTCCAGATGCCAGATGTGCAGCCAAAGCCCCCGGCTGCTGAGCTGCAGGACAAGGCTGAGGGAATGCACCCACCACGCTGGCTGTCCACATCACTCCGTTTTTGTTCTGGATGTTGGGATTCCTTCAGGGACTCACTCGCTCCTCCAGGTTTGCTCTTCATTCTCAGGGGACCTTAAGAGAAATATTTCCATTTCCCATGAATGGATGCCACAGAAGCAGGGCTCAGCCTGTGGTGTCAGCAGGGACACCTGGCTCTGTCCTGGCACCTGCAGCGATGCCTGCTGGCCGAGCTTTGGGCTCTGAGCTGGCAGCTCTCCCAAGGGAAAAGCCTTGACCTACCCTCACCATCTCTCAGTAATGGGTATGGGCTGGGAATCCATATCAACGTCATCATCAGGATCATCTTCCTCATCAGGTTCATCTGCAAAGAAAGGCAGGAAAGAACATCTCCTGTGACACCGCTGAAGATTCTCCTTCAGACCCAAGTGGCAGTGAGGGCACCTGGGTGATTGGTGCCCTCCAAGGCACTCCCTCAGCTCTGCCTTCCCCTCAGGAGCAGGGCCAGGGGCACCTCGTGCGTGCAGTGGCCCCACACTGGGATGGAAGGAGCCCCTTGCGGAGCAGTTGGGGCAGAAAGGACTCCCTGGAGCTGCTGCAGCTCCAAACCCAGCCCCAGGCAAGGCCAGGGCTTGGCAATGGCAGCAGGAGCAGCTCAGGCTCCCTGGGACTGGAGAAGGAGCTGAGAAAGGCTCAGCCCCGGAGCACAGCCCTGGGCCCAGCCCCTTCCCTCTGTGCTCTTCTCCGTGGCTGCACAGAGCACACAGGAGGACACACTGGCATTGCACAGAGAAGGAGGATGGAGAGATAAATACTCCTTCCTCCCACGGACAGCGATCCTGTGGGACCAGTGTTGGGCACAAGAGGTGAAATTTGGATGCCAGGATTTCCAGAATCCATCAAACTTCAGAGGATCTTAAGGGAAATGATGCTCTAATATTACTTGGGCAATGATTACTCTGTTAGGAAAGGATTGCTGATAGCCTACCTTCACCAAGCTCCAACATCCTTAACTTGTGCTCTACCAGCCTTTGCAAATGGCGCAAGTCAGGATCCCAGTCTAGAAAGGAGCACAGATGGAAACCATTCCATGCTGTGCTGGGATCCCCTTCTATAGGGAACCCAGCACTGCAAGGGAGTCAGGTAATGCTGTGTGCCGGGAGTGCCAAGCAGCAGAGAGGGCAGCTCAGGCCTCAGCAGGGCTCAGGCCCAGAGGCACAGCAATTACCTCCTGTGCCTGTGCCTGGCATCTCCTCCCTTCCTGCAGCAGAGGCTGCCAATGAGCCCCTGCTTCCTTCCTCCGGGAAACTGCGCCTTCAGCACAGCCTCTCCTTCCATCTCTGCAGAATGGAAAAGGGACAGCTGGATCAGGTGGGGCTGTTCCACAATGGGAAGGTGGCATCTTCAGGAGGCAATGCTTGTCCAAGTAATGGATAAGATGCAGAAGAAAGATCAGGTTACTGGGGCGGATCAAGAGCCCTCCATTTTACAAAGAGCTGCCCCTCCAGATGTGCTCAGAGACCGGAAAATTGCAGGGGATCTCAGGCCCATGTTGCAGATGGTGCTCTCTGTCAGCTAATGCCAAATGCCTTCCTGCAGAGGCTGGGGAGAAGCTGCAGCCAGGCCAGGCTGGCAAACAGCCCTGCAGGGCGTGGAAGCAGCAGTGGGGCAGCAAGGCTGCCATGGATCCCTTCCTGCTGTGCCGGGCACGGCATGTCCAGATGTGCAGCCAAAGTCCCCGGCTGCTGAGCCCCAGGACAAGGCTGAGGGAAATGCACCCACCATGGCGTCTCTCCAGGTCACTCAGGGTCCTTGCCATGGGTCTGGACACCTCTAGAGACTTTCTGTCTCCTCCAGGCTTGTTCCTCCCTCTCAGAGGACTTTAAGAGAAGTGTTTGCATGTCAGAAGAGTGGATCCCACAGAAGCAGGGCTCAGCCCGTGGGGTCAGCAGGGACACACTACTCACCCCTGCGATGGGAGCTGGGCTTGTGAGCAGCAACCCAGAAAGGAGCCTGATAAGTCCTCTCTGCAGAGACACCTGTAACACAAGAGCCACAGAAGCTTCTGTCACCTGGTTCCAGCCAGGTTGTCAATGATTATCCTCTGAGGGGAACATTGACAACATACCTGGAGGAGGCTTTAGAGGCTGGAAATCCTCATGGAGCCAAGCTGCTGCAGAAACCTGCCTAGCAAGCTCATCTAGAGGGAAGCAATAACCCAAACGCATTTCCATGGTGTCCTGGGATCCCCCCTCTGCTTTTCAGAGGGTAAGGTTGTGAGAGCCAGATATGAATGGACAAGGCCAGAGCTGCACAGGGGCCTGGGGCCTTCAGGGCTGGCTCCTGGTCACTCTCCACCCTCTTTGCAGGCCCTGTGACACATCCCTGGAGAGGAAACAGGGCCAGCCCAGGGCCCATGGGGGCTCTTGCCCTCCCCCAGAGGAAACCCTCCCTTAAAGGCCTGCAGAAAACCATCCCCAGCGCTCCCCGGGGAGCAGGGAGCGCTCTCCCGGGAAAGGGGAGCCAGGCTACCGGCTCACCTGCTCGCCACGCTTGCAGCGGAGCAGCCTGGGCAGCGCTGGCAGGCAGGGCCACGGCCAGGAGGAGCAGGAGGAAGAGGTGCAGAGCAAGGGCCATGCTGCCTTGCCCTCTGCCAGTCCCGCAGCTCTTGCTGCCACCGCTGTCCTGACACCGCTGTCCCAATGTCAGCACCACTGCTGCCACCGCCGCTGCTGCTGCCGCAACAGTTGTGCTCAAGCACTGACTGCTCGCTCCTTGTGCTGCTGTGCAACCACGGGGCTCTGGCACCTCTGTGACCTCAGAGCCTGCTGTGACCTCATGGCTGCGGCAGGATTGCATTGGAATGGATCTCCAGCGGTGCCCTTCCAGCGAGGAGAGCCTCTCCCACCTTGTGTCTATTTGCAATCTAGATTCTCTTTAAAAGAAGTGAGATATATGATATTGGAAAAGTGGAACATTTCGTGGCTCTACATATAACAGCAACGCCAAGTCCAAAATTCAACTCATGTTGGTGATTCCCACTATTGCAGGCAGCAGTAGCCCTGCCATGCTAACATGAGTCCCTGCTGTGCGCTCTGCAGCCCTATGTCCCATATTCTAAAAGTGAAGAACTTGATGGGAAAGCTTACAAAAATAATGCAACACAGGACATTATGGTAGTTGCACACTTCATGGGACACCCAAACCCACAGCACAACTTATAGGTGTCCTCAGCCACCCTAAACTCCCCTTCTGTGCCTCACAGGAGACCCCCAAGTCCTGCTCAATTTTACAGATGCCCCTGCACAATTTGGGACATTCATTAAATTCTGTACACAACTTCTTGGTGTCCCCAGTCCCCTGCACAGCACAGAGGTGGCCCAAAGCCCCTGCATGCCTTTAGAGGGACCCAAACATAACACTCAGGGAGCAGCACCAGTGCTGAGCCATCTTCTGTGTGTGTGTGTTCACCATGTGTCCCTGGGGGAACAGATGAGGCCTGGGGGGCAAATCCCCACTCTGCTCATAAGAGATCCGGGGCTGCCACAGGCCCAGTGTCTGTCGGGCTATGAGCTCATCCCTCAGGCTATGAAGGACTTCCTTCAGAGTCCAGCCTCTTTCCATTGTTCTCAAGGCAAGCACCTCCTGATGGCTTCCCTCTTTCCCTGGGCATGCCACTGGAGGAGGCCCAGGCCCAGCTGATGCCAGGGAAGGAAATGTGCCCTCAGCCCAGGGACGCTCAGCATGGGCTCCCCCAGCCCTGGGGGCCCCGCCGCTGGTCACAGCAGCCCCTGCCTGGCTCCTGCCTGCCCACACCGTGGGCATCCACGGCTGCTCCTGGCCATGGAGCCCAGCCTGTGCTGCTGCCCGGTGGGCTTTGCTGCTGCTGCCACCCGGACACTGGGCTGCCAGCTCCATCTCTTTATTGCAACAGAAGAGCTCATTTGGGAAGTGCTGCAGTGCCCGATTTCTTCAGCCCGACTTGCTGCCAACACCAACACCCAGAGTGGGCCGCCCCCAGAAAACTGTCAACTCTGGGGTTTGGCTGTAGGGCACAGCTGCTTTACAGCACAGGTGGACTGCGCTGGGGTAGAGACAAGGAACAGGGAGAGCTCTTCTGTATGTTTGTTCCCTGCCGACTCGGCGACAGAAGGACACTGAATTACTGCCATACACCGATTTCTAAACTGGGGAGGTCCCTAGGGCGGATACAGTCCAGTTGGGAGAAAGTGAGGGTGGAACACAAGGCGGGGAATACATTGTTTAAACCAATAGGGGATTACAGGGGAGGAGGACAACTTAAACAAACCAATAGAGTTTCAAAGGATACCAAATTGATAGGGAAGTTTCTAGAGAAAGGGGCAGGCTTGGGCAGGGATTGACATTGAATGGGAGGAGGAACAGGGAACAAAAGGGCAGGTCTTTGGGGAGATGGACAACTAGGGAAAAACCAACAATACAGGGGGGAATCGAGCAACTCATTGGCAATATAATATGGAATAACAATACCAAATAAGGGGGTGTCATAAAACTGACTACTAGGGCCGAATTACAATCAAAAACATGCACCGCAACAGGGAAGCTCTCAGTCAGGGCTCTGTTGAGCGCTTCCAAATCCTTTCCAGCATCAACAGAAGGTCAAACTTGCCCTTATCCCAAGCAAACAGAGTGTTCCCCAACAGCAAGCCATTCTGAGGTTGTCTGAGAAATGTGTATTTTATGATTGCCTTTTTGCAAATATAGCAGCCACAGGACACCGAAATCTTTCACAGAGAAAGAATTTATTGCTCTCCTATCAGAAGAAACTAACTTCTTCCAGCCTCGCTCAGCCCTCAAGAAGCCGGTTAGGACTAAGAGGGAGAAGTTGACGATGACCAGACAGAATCCTGTGTTTGAATGGAATTATATGCATCATGTATGAGATGCATGAATATGCAACAGGTTATTGTTTCCAAGGGTTAATCCTCCGTTCAAGTCTGTCCTTTTTCGGGCTTATGCTGCCCAGAAAATAGGTACCCAGATGTCTGTAACTCTATCTTTCTATTCTCTCCTATTCTCCTAATCCAGATTGTCCAAAATTTTTATCACTCTAATGATATTGCTATTTTTATAGACATTTTATTATTAATAAAATTTTAAAATTTTAAAAACAAGTGATTGCCATTTTTCACACCTCTTCTGGGAATGAGAAACACGTGTGGTGGGGCCGGCTGCACCTGTGGGAGCAATGGGGAGCGTCAGCCCGTGCGGTGCTGCGCTGCTGAGCTGGCAGCACGGTGGATGCGGGCAGGACGTTCTCCGTTTGCCCCAGAGCTGGGGCCTGCAGGCACCTTGCCGCCCCTTGGCACAGGCTGTGCCACCCAACAAAGCCCAGCAGGCCGGGAGGAGAGCCCGGGGCCAGCGCAGCTGCTTGGGCAGTGGCTGCTTGGAGGGACACGGGCCAAAGCCATCCCTGAGCAGCCACTGCCAGCCCTGGCCCTCCCTGCCCCGTGACAGCTCCCCCAGCCCCAGGGAACTGACTGACACAAACTCCACAGCCAGCAAAGAGATTGCCCCAGTAATTGTCTGCTGCTCTTCTTCCCTGCAGTTGGTCCCAGAAACATCCCTCACACTGCTCTAAATGCCCACACATGGGCTGACCAGCCCCTATGCTTTTCTGGTCTGTTCTCAGAAATTTTGCAACAAATCCACCAATAAATTCCAGGCTACCTCTGTGAGTTGCATACTAAAATCTTCTTCATTTTTCCCAATACCTGGAATTTCCTGTATATTCTAATCATCTTAATGACCTCTGATTCTTTTCAGTGTTTTTTTTTTTTTTTGTATTGAGACAGATGAAACAGCCTTATTGGTTTTAGTATTGGCAGGTCTGGTTTTTTTCTTAGCAAGGTGGTTTACTTATTATCTACATGTAAACTTATTATTATTTATGGTATATTGTTCCCCAATTACTTTGACTACCTGTCATTCACTTCTTAGTCAATGCTCCATATATGAACAATTTTGAATCTCTTTCTATCGGAATATAACAATCTCAGAAAGCTGTCTTTTTAATTTTGATGACACACTTTCTCCCCATTCCTAGCTTTTACAATGATCCTTTTTGAAACATCCATGAGGATAGGTAGGCTTACTTGGGAAATGCTTGGCTTAACCTGGGAATGGATTATTACTTTTAGTGCTATAAACCTACATTGCTTCAAGCTTCACAGCCACAGGCCAGATTTGTGGCTCAAGGCATGGATGCCTGTCTGAATTAAAACAATGTTTGTGAGGCAGCTGAAGAGCTTAGACCTCAGACATTGAAATTCCTGGGACGAGAAGGAGGAGGAAGAAAGGATAAAATTGTGTTTCAAAGGCTGTTTTTTCACTTCTAGTGTGCCAGAAGTATGGTAGACTACACATGTCTTCAAGTGTCATTTAATTCCAGAACAACTCTCTCCAGTGCCAGACACCAGGACAAATTACCCAAAACTTTAGATCCTAATGCATCAGCTTTAATTCTAGTGAGCGGTAGGCCTTAATTCCAGTCCAATTAGCAAATCCACAAAGCAATCTTGCCACTGTGTGAATGGCAAGAAGAATTTGTTTGTGAACAGATGAATATGTCCCACTCAATCATGACCAAAATTTGCCTTGACTTGGAAGCAAGTAGACAAGGAGCAATGCAGTATTTGTGTTTCATGCAGTGATAAATGGGGCAAGAAGCATTAACAACTTATCTGTTTTACAGAACATAAATACTGACGCAGCCAAAAATGCGCCTACATGAGGGGATCTTCAGGACATTCCTTTATTTCTTAACTAGGAATGGGCAGCAAAATGGTGGCATTTATCTGAAATGGAAGCAGTGTTCCTCCCCTGTTTCTCCTTGAGCACACTGTCTGTTGTTTGCAGACTTCACTGCCCAGCCCATGAATCCTCTCAGGGCCAATTGCTAAATGACAGAGCTAGCAAAATGCAGGCACCACATAATCACCCCAGCACTAATCCAGCACTGCTTATGGTGCCCAGGAGCACAGAATGGCTTGGCTTGGAAGGGACATTGAAAGGCCATCTAGTCCAATGCCCTGCAGTGAGCAGGGACACCTTTAAGTAGGTCAGGTTGCTGAGAGCATGAGTTTGAATGTCTGCAGGGATGGATGTCCCACTCTCTGGGCAACCTGTGCCAGGCCTTCCAGACCTAGTGTAAAAAATGGGTTTCTTTTGTCCAGTCTGGATCGACCATCTTTTAGATTAAAAGCATTCCCCCTAGGTCGGCTCACAAAAGGCTCTAGTAAAAGTCCTGTCCCATCTCTTTTACAAGCCCCCTTAAGGTACTGAAAGGCAGCAATCAAGTCTCCCTGGAGTCTGCTCCCTTCCAGGCTGAACATCGCCAGCTCTCCCAGCCTGTCTCCGAAGCAGAAGGGCTCCAGCCCTCAGAGCATTTTGACCTTCCTCTGGACTAGACCCAACAGGACCACGGCCTTCCTGTGTGGGGAGCCCAGAGCTGGATGCAGTACTCTGTCGTGGTACAGACAAAGACAGCACAAAGCAACAGACTCCGTTTCCAGAAGGCTTCAAACCCTGTTTTTATTCTAGCATGCATGCTTGTTCTACATTATTACAAAGCTCATAATTTACATTTTACTCACTGGTCATGAGAGAAAAGCAAAATACTTCTTGGAGTAGGCAGTTGCAGATTTATCTTATTTATCCTTCTTCCTTTCTTGGTTTCTGTGTCAATAACCTTGGTAGGAAATTCTTTCAGGGGTAAACATGGATCCTCTTATCAAAGTTCTCAGTGGCTCACAGAGGTCACTGTAAAACCTCTTCCACAGTACTCCAGGTGGGGTCTCACCAGAGCAGAGGGGTGGAATCACCTCCTTCAAGCTGCTGGGCACTCTCCTTTGGATGCACATGGCTGGCTCATGTGCAGCCTCTCATCTTACAGCACCTCCAAGTCCTTCTTGGCAGGGCTGCTCTCCATCCCTTCATGGCCCAGCCTGGGAGATCAGCTGGGCTGGGACTGTGTCACAGCCCTTGGACAGAGCAGCTGGGCAGGACGGGCTCCCTGCCAAAGAAGGCAGATCCCACTCCCCACACAACTCCACCCTGGCCATGAGGTCACAGCAGGCTCTGAGGTCACAGAGGTGCCAGAGCCCCGTGGTTGCACAGCAGCACAAGGAGCGAGCAGTCAGTGCTTGAGCACAACTGTTGCGGCAGCAGCAGCGGCGGTGGCAGCAGTGGTGCTGACATTGGGACAGCGGTGTCAGGACAGCGGTGGCAGCAAGAGCTGCGGAACTGGCAGAGGGCAAGGCAGCATGGCCCTTGCTCTGCGCGTCTTCCTCCTGCTCCTCCTGGCCGTGGCCCTGTCTGCCAGGGCTGCCCAGGCTGCTCCGCTGCAAGCGTGGCGAGCAGGTGAGCCGGCAGCCTGGCTCCCCTTTCCCGGGACAGCGCTCCCTGCTCCCCGGGAAGCGCTGGGGATGGTTTTCCTCAGGCCTTTAAGGGAGGGTTTCCTCTGGGCGAGGGAGAGAGGCCCCATGGGCCCTGGGCTGGCCCTGTTTCCTCTCCAGGGATGTGTCACAGGGCCTGCAAAGAGAGTGGAGAGTGACCAGGAGCCAGCCCTGAGCTCCCCAGGCCCCTGTGCAGCTCTGGCCTTTTGCATTCACATCTGGCTCCCACAGCCTTACATGACCCCCTTGCAGGAGCCATTTACTATAGGCTGTGGGGGATCCCAGCACACCATGGAAATGTTCTGGTCTTTGCTCTCTTCTAGACTGGAACGATAAGATGGCTTATATGGAAAAGCTGGTGAAGGACAGTATGAAGACTCTCGGGCATGGTGCAGGCAAGTTCTCTGTGTGCCTTTCCTTAAAAATAATCAGTATCCATGTGGCAACGGCTCAGTCATGAGCCCTGTCCCTGAACATAATCTCAGGGTTTAAAGAAGCTGGAAATCTTGCCCTGCTCCCTTCTGTGGTCCCACAGGGTCGCTGTCAGTGGGAGGAAGGATTATTTACCTGTCCATCTCCCCCCCCTGTGCAATGCCAGTGTGTCCTTCTGTGTGCTCTGTGCAGCCACGGAGAAGAGCAGAGAGGGAAGGGGACGGGCCCAGGGCTGTTCCCCTGGGCTGAGCCTTTCTCAGCTCCTTTGCCGGCCCCAGGGAGCCTGAGCTGCTCCTGCTGCCACTGCCAAGCCCTGGCCTTGCCTGGGGCTGGGTTTGGAGCTGCAGCAGCTCCAGGGAGTCCTTTCTGCCCCGACTGCCCTGCAAGGGGCTCCTTCCATCCCAGTGTGGGGCCACTGCAGGCACGAGGTGACCCCTGGCCCTGCTCTTGAGTGGAAGGCAGAGCTGAGGGAGTGCCTTGGAGGGCAGCAATCACCCAGGTGCCCTCACTGCCACTCGGGCCTGAAGGAGAAATGGAACTTTCCATTAAGGTCCTCCTAAATGGAAGAACCAAGACACAGGAGACACGAAATCCTTGGAGGCAGCCAAACATCTGGACCAGATGCTGAATGACCTGGAGAGACGCCGTGGTGGGTGCATTCCCTCAGTCTTGTCCTGGGGCTCAGCAGCCGGGGGCTTTGGCTGCACATCTGGACACGCCGTGCCCGGCACAGCAGGAAGGGATCCATGGCAGCCTGGCTGCCCCGCTGCTGCTTCCACGCCCTGCAGGGCTGTTTGCCAGCCTGGCCTGGCTGCAGCTTCTCCCCAGCCTCTGCAGGAAGGCATTTGGCATCAGTTCACAGGCAGCCCAAACTGCACCACAGGCCATACATGCCCTGAGATCCCCTGCAATTTCCTAATCTCCAGTCAGATCAGGTGTAGGGGCTTTTTTGGTCAGGGAGGGCCCTGGCCCAGCCCTAATAACCTGGCTGTTTTCCTGATCCTTATCCATGACTTGACAAGTATTGTCTCCTGAAGTCGCCTCCTCCTGCAATGGTTCTATTGGATCCAGCTGTGCTTTTTCCTTTCTTAAGCAATGGAGCAAAAGTCCATGCAGATGGGGCCATATCCTGTAGGAAGCAATGTGCCAGCCACTGATGCAGGAAAGGAGGAGATGCCAGACGTGGGCACAGGTACAGGAGATAATTGCTCCGCCAGGCTCAGCCCTTGGCAGGGCTGTGTGGCAGCAGCTCTTCCCCCAGGGCCTGCCCTTGCCCAGCCCGGCAGCAGCCAAAGCTGGAGGAGCCTCTGGAGCCTTGGAGGCCTCTGGAGCTCATTCACAGCCCCAGGGAAAGGGGACCCGTGCACCAACCTCCCTCCAGCTGCAGCTGCTCTGGCCTAGCCCTCAGTGCCCAGAGGCCCAAGGCACAGGAGCAGCCCCGAGCGGGAGCCCTGCCGCGAGCCCAGGGCCAGAGGCAGCCTTGGCTCCCGACTGGGCAGGGGCTGCACTGGGTCCTGACAGGGCCTGACTCTGTGCCCTGGGGCTGGGGGAGCTGTCACGGGGCAGGGAGGGCCAGGGCTGGCAGTGGCTGCTCAGGGATGGCTTTGGCCCCTGTCCCTCCAAGCAGCCGCTGCCCAAGCAGCTGCGCTGCCCCCGGGCTCTCCTCCCGGCCTGCTGGGCTTTGTTGGGTGGCACAGCCTGTGCCAAGGGGCGGCAAGGTGCCTGCAGGCCCCAGCTCGGGGGAAAAGGAAAGTGTCCTGCCTGCATCCACAGTGCTGCCAGCTCAGCAGTGCAGCACCGCACTGGCTGACGCTCCCCATTGCTCCCACAGAAGTGCTTGGCAAGTCAGACACTGACGCCCAGAATCCAGGGAAAAACCCAAGAATTATCTGCCCCCAGGACGTGCGCAGGTCCTGCATGATAGGCACGGTAGTGACACTGTTCACTGTGCCAACTTCCATGGTGCTGTGCTATGTTGGGTTCCGGTGGTGGAAGGGAAAGAAACGGTAAGTGTTTACCCATCTCTACCCACCAGCTTCTTTAAAGGCTGCACATAGTCAGGGAACATTCAGGGAACAGAGAGGCTGCAGTGTAGGTGTGGCCAGTCCATGGCTGTCCAAAGAACTCTGCTGAGGGTTCTGCTTCTGCCCAGTGCTTTCATTGGCCTCTTAATTTTTGAGCCTTGTCCTGGGGGGCCCGCTTGGGCTGCAGCCAGTGCTGGCAGCCACTGAGGCTGCCTGGCCAAGAGCAGCCCCAGGGGCTCAAGGCAGAGGCAGAGCAAGGTGGGGAGGAGAAAGAGCAGGGACGAGATTGCCCTTGAAGGGCAGAGGTGCTCTGGGGCCCGCTCCTAGCCAGGGAGCCTTCCCAGAGCCGTGCCCTGCTCGCCAGGGCCTTGAGGGGCAGCTGTGCAGCTGGGCCAAGCTGTGCCAGCAGCTCCAGCCGTGCCGGGGAGCCTTGCCAGCTCTGGGCCCTGCTGTGCAGGAGGCTCCCTGTCTGCATCTGGCAGCTGGGGCCTCAGCTGCCTCCTCTCTCCACAGTCACGCTGCCGCCGCTCCAGCATCCCGGCCGAGAAGGCGTGCCTCTCCCTCGCCCCCAGAGAGCCCAGAGACCGTCGCCTTTGACAGCTCTCACACGAGGCCTCGGCAGCAGCAGTTGCCCAAGAAAGCAGAGCACCAGCCCTCCGTGCCTCCCCCACGGCCCCCCAGCCCGGCCTTGAAGCGGAAGCCTCCCGAGATCCCCCCACCTCCTCCCCTCCCGAGCCCGCCGCCCTGGTCCAACTAGGACTGCAACTGGGCCAGCACCGCAGGGCTTGGGCCACCAACAGCTTGGCCACCTGCCCTCCTCTACAATGAGCATGTGTTACCTACAGGCAACAGCCAGAGTCCGTTTTCATACTCTTGGACCTTCAGGAAGGTCTGAAGATTCTTCCCATGCCCTTTCTCATCCTTTACCTCTTTGCTTTTCAGACAGTTGGGAGCTAGTTGCATCTCTTAAAGCTTTATTAGCACTGCATCTTTTACCTTACCAGTCAAGGGAAAAAAAATAAAAAAATTCTTCAGTTTTGATTTCATTTTTAGTGTGGTTGGGCTGCTCACATTTTCAGCAATTAATTTTCCACGGTACTGCTTCCTTTTTCTTTACTATCCATAAAAAGTTCATCTGGACATAAAAATCACCAGCATTACTGAGATTTACCTCCAAGCCCAGATAGGGAATCTAGCACCAAATATTCTCCCTGTGTACTGCACAACAAGAAATATTCAGAAGAATATCCACTGGCAGCTGAGGCTCGTGGAACTCCCAGAATACTGAGCCTGCAGAGGAGGCAGACATCTCTGGCAGTGGCTGAGGGGACTTCTCGTCACAGACTCCTCTGAAAGTGTGTCACTCCAGGAGGAGAAAGCATTTAAACCTGTGCCTTACCTTCCTCCTGTGCTAAAATGTAAGGTTCCTCCTGAGCTACAAACAATTCTCCATTCCTCAACAAAGCTGCTCATGTTCTTGACTTATCTTAAAGAGCAATAGCAAATGTGGTCAGAAATTTCTCATCAAAGCCTCTTTGCAGAGAAACGCCGCCATATGTGAGAAAATAGTTCTTAGCATCAGCTCAGTCAAAAGAAAGCCAACAATTGAGCAGTGCTTTAAATGAACTTGAATTCTCTTTCCTCACCTATCAGCCGGATTGGTTTTGTGGTAAATAGGTATGAATTTTGCTGCCAAAATTTATACAGCAATTAATATTGATACAGTAATTAATATTGGGAAATAAGAAAACAGTTAAAACGTGTCATGCCAAGAAAGAAAGGGAGAGGAGGGTTTCCACTCCCCCCCCCCCCTTTCCTTTCCTGCACATGTTCAAGGACACGAAAAAGCAAGAGATAACAGTTACTAAATATTAATAGAAAGAAGGGAAAATCTGGTTGGGTCCCAGGAAAATGCCAGCTATAAAAGATTTGTTGCTTTGATGCTTAAATGTGGTAATATGTTAGTTTTGCCTTACATTCTACTGGCTTGATGTGCATGTGTAACCCAAGGGTGAGTTAAGGACATCGAAGAAGAGGAGAGGCCTTCATCAAAAATGACCCCCAAAGAGAAAAGGAGGCTGTGAGTATCACCAGGTTTTGGGTCTGGGGGGCGGCTGTATGCATGTGTGAGTGTGTGTGGAGTATCTGAGACAGAGGCTGGGCATTCCTGGACCCCTGAAGCGGGTGAGGCCTCCCGGTACCGCGTTTCCAAGATATCCGCAAGGAGACCGGCCAGTAAAGGAGGGAAGTGAAAGAAAAGTGAATGAGTGGGGACCCCAGGAGGGTTTGACCCAGGGGGAAGGAGGGCGTCCCTGGTCCAAGCACCTGTGAAAAGGTCCTTGAGCAGGAGGGATTGACTCAGTAGGGAGAATGAGAAGGAGAGTGATTGAATAGGTTCCATTTCCTCGGAGGGGTTGGTAGCTGGCAATTTAGAATGAGATTAGATGGTGAGAGGACGTGGCTAATAGATTGAGAAAGTGTGAGAAATAGGAGTGGAACAAGTAGATTGAAAAGGCAGTGAGACAGAGTAGTAAGTGAGGAAGTTGAATCATGAGGTGAGTGTGGAAAACCAAGACTCTCCTGGTACCGGTGATCTCTTAGTTTGTTGCTGCCAGAGATGGGCCAGGGGAAAAGTAAGTCGTTAGACCCAGGGGCTGCAGGTTGAGTGAAAAATTCACAGGAGTTTAGGGTATCTGGGAACTTTGAGGGGGGTTCTCAGGAAGGGAGCATTCATCAGGACAGCCCACTGGCGATGATGATACGGTTTTGGGATGGAATGGGAATCCTGAAGGGGAAAAAGTAAACGAAAATGATTAAGTGTTGCATGTTTGAATTGACAAAGGAAATGATCCTGAAAGATATATTGGCCTAAGTTTGGATCATTTGAGGATTGGATTTGCCAGGCTCTAAATATTTATGTGAATTCGAAAAACCCTGTTAATCGGGAGGCGAGTGAGTATGCTGCCTTATGGAGTCCTGAGGGGAGAAGTAGGTTTGTTGTTCAGAGGCAGGAAGCTGGGGGTTCCCGATGTATCCTTTATTAACCAAAGGGCAGGTGGTTAAAAGGAATAGGCAGGAGCCGTGGGACCCACTAAATCAACTCCCACCCCCTTATGGATAACCCAACCAGCTAGCTCAGCCACAGGCCCCTGAGAGTCCCCCCGTAAATCCAAATGCACCTCCTATTCAAGAGGAGCTGGTGGCACACAGAACCAGAGGCAGAGGGAGACAAGGGAAGGAAAATGATGGAGATGAGGGGGAAGAAAGGGAGAATCAATTGTACCCACTTAGAGAGGTTCCCATTGTTAGTGTTCAAAAACACATAATCACGGAGCGATTATATGCGGTGCTTTTTATTAAGAGCTCTGGGAATCGGGGTATATTCAACCCAAATCTGACTCCGACCATACATCCGAAATGATCGTGTTTTCTACTCTATCGTTACATAACTTTCATGTTTATTATTAAACTTATATTGTTCTATTGTATACATAAATTTAGCCCCCCTCTGAATTTCAAACATAGTTTCTCACTATTCTTCTTATGGTTATATAATAATTACATTTAATTACTAAACAATCATCACATCTAAGAATTATATAATTTATCATACTGCTTACGCAGGTGCAGTTGATCTGGGAAAGCACAAAGCCTAACATTTTAGATTATATCTTTAAGTTTTTCCAGGGTTCCACTATCACTGTGGCAAATCCAGGACAGAGGCCACCTATTGGTTATGTGAGTGTTCCCCTAAAGACCGGGGATGTCAGGGAGTTTAAGAAGGAGATGGGTACACTGATAGAGGACCCCGTCGGAGTTGGCAACAAAGTTAGATCAGTTTTTGGGACCAAACACATATACCTGGGTGCAGATGCAGTCTATGCTAGGAATTTTGTTTACAAGAGAAGAGAGAGGTGATCAGACAGGCAGGAATGTGGATTTGGGACAGAGAACGTGAGGGACAAGGGCGGAGTGATCAGAAATGGCCTATGCAGGATCCAAATTGGAATAATCAGAATGCAGAGCATAGGTAGAATAGGAGTGATCTCCGGTGGATAATTGTTCAAGGAATTTGTGGGGCAGTGCCTAGGGGGCATAATATAGGAAAAGCTTTGAGTGAGCAGCAGAGAAAGAATGAGTCCCCGGCAGAATGGTTAGAGAAATTAAAGAAAGACTTGCAATTATATTCAGGTATAGATACTGATACTGCAGCGGGGCAGGTTCTTTAAAAACTCAGTTTGTAGCAAAATCCTGGGGAGACATCAGGAAGAAGCTGGAAAAATTAGAAGATTGGCAGGACAGGGGACTTCAGGAGTTACTGAGAGAAGCACAAAAGGTGTACGTAAGGAGAGATGAGGAAAAGCAGAAGGCAGATGCATGAATTTTGGTGGCGGCAGTTAAAGAAATGCAGGCAGCTTTGATTACAGAAAAACCTGCAGGAAAGAACAGAGCAGATGTCAGGATCTCTTTTTAGGAACACAGGACCCATGTGTTTTTCTTGCCACAAGAAGGGGCATTTAAAAATTCTTGCCCTACCTTGAGGGGTGCAGGACCCACCTGTTTTTACTGTCATAAAAAGGGGCACCTACAAAAAAGTTTTAGGAAGAAACAGCAAGAGGAGAAAAATTTTCAGGAGGATTAGGGAGGTCAGGGGCTCTAGTTAATGAAGGGGACCAAAACACCACCAGAAGAGCCCTTGATAAAGTTCAAGATAGGTCCCCATAGTAAAGAAGTTGTATTTTTAGTGGATACTGGAGCTTCTCGGGCAACAGTTAGAAAATTACCCCAGGGATGTAAGATAAGTCGTGAGCGAGTTCCAGTAATTGGAGTTAAGGGAGAGGCTTTTCCCGTTCCTGTAATTAAAGTGGTGCAAATTGAAACAGATGACAAATTTGGAGTAAATGATTTATTGTTGATACTGGAGGCCGAGAATAATTTATTAGGCAGAGATCTAATAACAGCCTTGTATTTACAGATAAAACCCTGTGAAGAAAAACTTAAAAGTTATTCTTTAACTGAAGAGGATAATCTGGAACTTAATGATACGGTTTGGCATTCGGGTGAAGGGGGGAACCTCAACATTCTGCCTATTAAAATTGAAATACAGAATCGAGAAGTATAAATCTGAGTGAAGCAATATTCAATATCACTAGAGGGGTGGAAGGGATTAAAACCAGTGATTGAAAATTTAACACAGCAAGGAATATTAGAACCTTGCACATCACCCCCTAATACTCCCATCTTACGGGTAAAGAAACCTGACGGGAGTTACAGGCTGGTTCAAGATTTAAGGGCAATAAAACAAAGGACTATTACACATTTTCCAATAGTGGCTAACCCATATACTTTGTTGAATCAATTGCCTCCTAATTACATGTGGTATAGTGTGGTGGATTTAAAAGATGCCTTTTGGACTTGCCCTTTGGATGAGGGCAGTAGAGATTATTTTGCTTTTGAGTGGGAAGATTGGGAGACAGGTAGAAGAGAACATCTCAGGTGGACGGTACTACCGCAGGGTTTCACCAAGTCACCTAATCTTTTTGGGAGAGCATTAGAAAATCTCTTAAAAAGTTTTGAGTTGCCTGAAGGAATCAAGTTGTTACAGTATGTGGATGATTTGTTATTAGCAGAGGAAAGGGAGGAGAAAACTAGGAGGAGCACTATTCATTTGCTGAATTTTTTAGGTGAAAATGGTCTGAAAATATTCAGATCCAAATTACAGTTTGTGGAGTCAGAAGTCAGGTACTTAGGTCATTGGATCAGTAAGGGAAAGAAAAAGCTGGACCCTGAGAGAGTTTGAGGAAAATGAAACATGGGACCCCTGAAATAAAAAGAGAAATAAGACAGTTTTTAGGTCTTTTGGGTTATTGCAGACAGTGGATTGAAGGACTTAGTGGAAAAGTGAAAGTTTTGTATGAAAAATTGCCTACAAACCATTTTAAGAGGACTAGGGAGGATTAGAAAAAATTTGAAGAGGTTAAAGAAGTTTTGTTGCAGGCTCCTGTACTAAGTCTTCCTGATTTGGGAAAACCCTTTCAGTTATTTGTAAGTACAACTCATCAGACAGCCTATGGGGTACTGACTCAAGACTGGGCAGGAAGCTTGAAACCAGTGGGCTATTGTTCAAAACTATTAGATCCAGTTAGTAAAGGCTGGCCAACATGTTTACAGGCTTTGGTAGCGCCTGCGTTGCTAGTGGAAGAGGCCCAAAAAGTAACCTTTGGTGCACCTTTGGAAGTATACACCCCTCACAATATTGGGGGAATTCTGGCACAAAAAGCTGAAAAATGGTTAAGAGATATACTGAAGTACGAGGCTGTCTTGATTACCTCCCCTGAATTAGACTTGAAGGTGACACAAGTACAGAGCCCTGCTCAGTTTCTTTATGGGAATCCAGGGGAACAGCTGGTACATGATTACATAGAGGTTACAGAATTACAAACAAAAATATGTCCAGATTTGGGAGACCAAGAATTACAAAGGGGAGAAAAGTTAGTTACAGATGGGTCATCTCGTGTAGTGAGTGGGAAAAGAAAATCAGGTTATGCTATAATCAGTGGGGCACAGCTTGAGGTAAAGGAGTCTGGTCCCCTTAGTCCATCCTGGTCAGCACAAACTTGTGAACTTAATGCATTACTCCGTGCATCATTAATACTAAAAGGGCGAGAAGGGACTATTTATATGGACTCCAGATATGCTTTCAGTGTAGTACATACTTCTGGAAAAATTTGGAAGGAAAGGAGACTTATAAGCACTCAAGGAAAAGGGTTAGTAGACGAGAGATTGATAATTCAGATACTTGAAGCTTTAAAGGGCCCAAAGAGAATAGCAGTGGTTCATGTAAAGGGGCACCAGAGAGGGAGGGATATTAGAGTCAGAGGATATAATCTGGCCAATGAAGAAGCAAGAAGAGCAGCCTTAAGGAAAAGAGATACTGAAATCATGACCTTACAAGAAACAGACATTCAGCAGGAGACACCTTCCCTTTCACTAGCAGAACTGGCAGCTATAAGGAAATTAGGAGCAACATTGAAGGAGGGAAAGTGGGTTCTTCCTGATGGCAGGATTACGATGCCAAAGCCAGTGGCACGTCAGGTCTTAGATAACAGGAAAGAAGAAAAGGAACCAAAGGGGAATAGAGGAAAGAACAGGAGAAAAAAGAGTCAAAAGAACTGGCTGAATTGTATAAGCAACTAAAACAGCACTACAAAGATTGGGACCTGCCAGCCTCAAAAAGAATCCGTTTGTGGGATTGATGCAAGAGATTGCCACAGAATTGGGATTATCCAAATGTTGGATTTATGGAGGTCTAAAAATGGCTGAAACATGGCCGTGGAAAGGTGAGAGCTTAGCTCCAGAGCAATTTTTTAAATGGAACCACACCCAAATTTCTGGAACATTGAAGAGACCTGAAGGATAGATTTTAAGCCATCGAGGAATTGGAACCATTTGTATAACCCGAGAAGGAAAGAAATGTAATAAAATAGTGCAGCGTACTCCTGTTAAGTCCACATTAGTAGTCAATATGGATAATGGTTCAAAAGTTTGGCCACCTGAAATTCCTGATGGATATGGGGGACCAATAAAAGAAATAAACTGTGAGTGGGATGATCAAATTGATTTATGCTGGTACAGAAGTCCTGGAGCTAACCCCTACCAATCCATCAACAGCCTGAGGTCTTATTGGGAACAGCCAGAGAAAACTGATAAGAAATGGAAAGCCCCATAGGGGATATATTAGATTTGTGGGCAACGAGCATACAGTGAGTTACCTCAAAAATGGGGAGGAACCTCTACCTTAGGAGTAATACAATCCTCCTTCTTTGTTCTACTGAGGTCTAGGAGCAATATGTTAGGAACTCCATTGTATGAAACCCTGCAGCGGAATAAAAGAGATTTGAATTTCAATTTTCCAACAGCAGGAGGGAACCAAAAATGGGGAGAGGACAAATGGCCTGCAGAAAGAATTATAGCATATTATGACCCAGAAACATGGGCTCAGGAAGGGCCATGGGGATATAGGACCCCAATTTACCTGTTGAATTGATTCATAAGGCTCCAAGCAGTAGTGGAGGTGGTGTCAAATCACACCTCCGGTGCCCTAAAATTGCTGGCCAGGCAATATTCACAAATGCGGGCGTTTGTGTACCAAAACAGGATTGCCCTAGACTACCTGTTAGCAGAAGAAGGAGGAGTTTCTGGCAGATTTAATGAATCTGAGTGCTGCATAGAAATTGACGATTATGGAGAAGCTATCACCGAACATGCGGAGGAAATTAAAAGGGTGGCCCATGTGCCAGTACAAAAGTAGAATTCAATCTTGAAAGCAGATTGGTGAGATAACCTCTTTGGAGGTGTTTGGTGGAAAAAGTTAGGATTCATGTTGTTATGTTCAGGTTTGAGACTTTTGTTTCTGCCTTGTATGATTCTGTGTTTTAGTAGGCTAATTTACTCAGTGATTCAAGGGATGCAGATTACAACAATGCCTCTAGATCCAGAATCAGCTGTGAAAAGGAAAACCAAGATCTATAATGGTAGTAAGAGCTAAATCGACCTGTCTTAAAGAACAAGGAACCAATTAACGTGGGCAGGACCTGGAGAGATTGAAATAACCCAGGAAATGCTAACCAAATTTGAAAAAGAGTGTGAAAAACTAGAGGCAGCAAGAGAAATGCTAGAAAAGTTTGAAGTTGAAATGAGACAAGAAGAAAATCCAAATTCTGAAGAATATAAAGGATATCAGGGCACAGTTTTTTAATAAAGCACAAATTAATGATGAAGAAGAGAAATGGGGGATTTGTGGTAAATAGGTATGATTCTTGCTGACAAAATTTAAACAGTAATCAATATTCATACAGTAATTAATATTTGGGAATAAGAACACAGTTAAAACGTGTCATGCCAAGAAAGAAAGGGAGAGGAGGAGTTCGACCCCCCTCTTTCCTGCAGATGTTCAAAGCAGGAAAAAGCAAGAGATATCAGGTACTAAAAATTAAGAGAAAGAAAGGAAAATCTGGTTGGGTCCCAGGAAAATGCCAGCTATAAGAGATTTTTTTGCTTTGAAGCTTAAATATATTATGTTCGTTTTGGCTTGCATTATGCTAGCTTAGTGCACATGCGTAACCCAAAAGTGAATCAAAAGACATCGAAGAAGAGGACAGCCTTCATCCAAAGATGACCCCCAAAAATTGGTGCGACCACCAAAAGAATGGTGGAGCATGCGTGGTAAAGGTGGTGATGAGGGCGGAGGTAGAAGTGTGATGAATCGAAAATGGGAGGAGATGGCATTGACATATAGCATAGAAGGGGAGAATCTTCACTTGGTAAGCTTGTTGGTGAGGTGGCAAGGGTCCAAGAAGCATGCACCTCGTACCCCACGGTTATCTTTTGCTTATGCACTATTATTGGAACCAAATGATCCCTTATTTTTAATCAAATTATATTGTAAATATTTCAAGTGTATCCAATTTTATATATTTTCTAAACTATTCAATTAGATTTGCTAATACCTCTAATATTGTTTGGTTTTTCTGATGATGGGATAATTGGGCAAACATAACAATGAGCACAGAGCCTTTATTTCTGCAAGCTCAGGGATGCTGGGGGGATCTTTGCACCATCAGGCCGAGGTAAAAGGCTCTGGAGCCTCCAAAGGAACAGAGCCAGCCGCCTTGAGTGGGAGAAGGTGCGGCCTCAGTTGCAGTCGCGGGTGCCTCCTGTGGGCCCGGGCACGGCCCTGGCTGTAAATGTGTTGGGCTGCAGCACAGAGCCAGGGCGGAGCTCAGCAGCCTCATCAGAGCCCAGGGCCGCGGCCCTTCCCTGCCGGGGCCTGAACCTGGCCGGGCCCGGCCCGGCCTGAGCAGCCCGGCCTGGCCCCAGAGGATGGGCTCTGCCCGCCCGCTGTGCCTGCAGGCCGGGCCCAAGGCTTTGCAAGAGGCTTTCTCCCAGCTTTGCAAAACCTCAACCAAGTGACCCTTTGCTGTGCTGAGAAGAGTAAAAAAACCCCTCAAATGTAACCTCGCTGCACACCTCATGAGGGATCCCAGCACACCTTAGGAGCGGCCATCAATACTCCTTTGGGATTCATGAGGGATCCCTGCACCCCTAGGTAGGGACCTGAAAATATCACTGTGTGTCTCATGAGGGATCCCTGCACCCCTCAGCAGGGACCCCAAAATATCACTGTGTGCCTCATGAGGGACCCCTTCACCTCTGAGCACAAACCCCAAAATACCACATTGTGTCTCATGAGGTTCAGGCCCAGATCATCCCCCAGAAGGCAATGTGCCGTCAGCCCAGGGACGCTCGGAATGGGCTCCCCCAGCCCTCGGGGCCCCGCTGCTGGTCACAGCAGCCCCTGCCTGGCTCCTGCCTGCCCCCACCGTGGGCATCCGCGGCTGCTCCTGGCCATGGAGCTCAGCCTGTGCTTCTGCTGGGTGGGCTTTGCACATGCTACCACCTGGACAGAGCTGTGACAACTCCATTTCTTTATTAAAACATCAAATGTGGGCCAAGGCCTGCCCTGGCAGACAGGGGCTGGCCAACTTCAGTGCTGGCCGGGGAACAGGACCAGGGCGCTCAG
Source organism: Melozone crissalis (assembly GCF_028551555.1). Taxonomy (NCBI): domain Eukaryota; kingdom Metazoa; phylum Chordata; class Aves; order Passeriformes; family Passerellidae; genus Melozone; species Melozone crissalis. Next base: position 20,240,882 of record NW_026535807.1, on the reverse strand, counting down.
GGGAAGAGGGTCTCGTTTGGGAGGGGTGGGTTTTCGGAAGGGTTCATGACGGTGCTGCAGCCACGGAAGAGCACATAGGGGCAGACGTGGAGAATTGGGATAAGAGGTCGGAAGAACTTTGCCTGAGTTGTTAGGCTCCTCTACTCTAGATGAACAGGAGCACCTGTGGAGAGAGGAGGTGGCTGAGGCCCCAGCTGCCAGTGGCACACAGGGAGCCTCCTGCACAGCAGGGCCCAGAGCTGGCAAGGCTCCCCAGCACGGCTGGAGCTGCTGGCACAGCTTGGCCCAGCTGCACAGCTGCCCCTCAAGGCCCCGGCGAGCAGGGCATGGCTCTGGGCAGGCTCCCTGGCCAGGAGCGGGCCCCAGAGTGCCTCTGCCTTTCAAGGGCAATCTCGTCCCTGCTCTTTCTCCTCCCCACCTTGCTCTGCCTCTGCCCTGAGCCCCTGGGGCTGCTCTTGGCCAGGCAGCCTCAGTGGGAGCCAGCACTGGCTGCAGCCCCAGTGGGCCCCCCAGGACAAGGCGCAGCAATTAGGAGGCCAATGAAAGCTCTGGGCAGCAGCAGAACCCTCAGCAGAGTTCTTTGGACAACCATGGACTGGCCACAACTCCACAGTAGCCTCACTGGGAATGTTCCCTGCCTATGAGCAGCCTTTAAAGGAAGCTGTTTGAGGTAGAGAAATCACAAAACACTCACGATTTTCTCTTCCAGCCATACCAGATTGCTGCACAGCAAATCAACAGGCAAAGTGCTGCACCAGACACAATGGCCATCAACTTCACCAAACAAGGTTTTTCCCAGCAGAAAACTCTTCTCCAGATGTTGTCAGCACATGTTGAGATGCCAGTTGCATCTGTGGGAGCAATGGGGAGTGTGAGCCAGTGCTGTGCTGCACTGCTGAGCTGGCAGCACCGTGGATACAGCTAGGACGTTCTCACTCCCTTTTTCCCCCTGAGCTGGGGCCTGTGGGCACCTTGCTGCCCCTTGGCACACGACTGCTCAGTACCCGAACCCCCTGTGCCTGCATGCCATAATTCCTCTGTGCTGTGCCCTTCTGCCCCAGGCAATACTTGTCAAAGGCATGGAAAATGGAAAAGACAAGAAAAATGCCCAGGGTTTTGGAGCTGCACCAGGGCCCTCCCTCCTGCAAACAGCTGCCTCTCTGCATCTACCAAGAGACTGGGAAATTGCAGGGGATCTCAGGCCTGTGATGCATTTTGGGGTCTCTGTCAGTAGATGCCCAATGCCTTCCTGCAGAGGCTGGGGAGAAGCTGCAGCCAGGCCAGGATGCCAAACAGCCCTGCAGGACGTGGAAGCAGCAGCGGGGCAGCGAGGCTGCCATGGATCCCTTCCTGCTGTGCCAGGAACGGCGTGTCCAGATGCCAGATGTGCAGCCAAAGCCCCCGGCTGCTGAGCCCCAGGACAAGGCTGAGGGAAATGCACCCTCCACGGCGTCTCTCCAGGTCACTCAGGGTCCTTGCCATGGGTCTGGACACCTCTAGAGACTTTCTGTCTCCTCCAGGCTTGTTCCTCCCTCCCAGAGGACCTTAAGAGAAGTGTTTGCATGTCAGAAGAGTGGATCCCACAGAAGCAGGGCTCAGCCCGTGGGGTCAGCAAGGACACACTACTCACCCCTGCGATGGGAGCTGGGCTTGTGAGCAGCAACCCGGAAAGGAGCCTGATAAGTCCTCTCTGCAGAGACTCCTGTAACACAAAAGCCACAGAAGCTTCTGTCACCTGGTTCCAGCCAGGTTGTCAATGATTAAATGATTATCCTCTGAGGGGAACATTGACAACATACCTGCAGGAGGCTTATGAGGTTGGAAATCCTCATGGAGCAAAGCTGCTGCAGAAACCTGCCTAGCAAGCTCATCTAGAGGGAAGCAATAACCCAAACCCATTTCCATGGTGTCCTGGGATCCCCCCTCTGCTTTTCAGAGGGTAAGGCTGTGAGAGCCAGATATGAATGGACAAGGCCAGAGCTGCACAGGGGCCTGGGGCCTTCAGGGCTGGCTCCTGGTCACTCTCCACCCTCTTTGCAGGCCCTGTGACACATCCCTGGAGAGGAAACAGGGCCAGCCCAGGGCCCATGGGGGCTCTCTCCCTCCCCCAGAGGAAACCCTCCCTAAAGGCCTGGGGAAAACCATCCCCAGCGCTTCCCGGGGAGCAGGGAGCGCTGTCCCGGGAAAGGGGAGCCAGGCTGCCGGCTCACCTGCTCCCCGCGCTTGCAGTGGAGCAGCCTGGGCAGCCCTGGCAGACAGGGCCAGGGCCAGGACGAGCAGGAGGAAGAGGCGCAGAGCAAGGGCCATGCTGCCTTGCCCTCTGCCAGTCCCGCAGCTCTTGCTGCCACCGCTGTCCTGACACCGCTGTCCCAATGTCAGCACCACTGCTGCCACCGCCGCTGCTGCTGCCGCAACAGTTGTGCTCAAGCACTGAGTGCTCGCTCCTTGTGCTGCTGTGCAACCACGGGGCTCTGGCACCTCTGTGACCTCAGAGCCTGCTGTGACCTCATGGCTGCGGCAGGATTGCATTGGAATGGATCTCAAGAGGTACCCTTCCAGCGAGGAGAGCCTGTCCTGCCTTGTGTCTATTTGCAATCTAGATTCTCTTTAAAAGAAGTGAGATATATGATATTGGAAAAGTGGAACATTTCGTGGCTCTACATACAACAGCAACACCAAGTCCAAAATTCAACTCATGTTGGTGATTCCCACTATTGCAGGCAGCAGCAGTCCTGCCATGCTAACACCGAGTCCCTGCTGTGCGCTGTGCAGCCCTATGTCCCATATTTTAAAAGTGAAGAACTTGATGTGAAAGCTTACAAAAATAATGCAACACAGGACATTATGGTAGTTGCACACTTCAGGGGACACCCAAACCCACAGCACAACTTATAGGTGTCCTCAGCCACCCTAAACTCCCCTTGTGTGCCTCACAGGAGACCCCCAAGTCCTGCTCAATTTTACAGATGCCCCTGCACAATTTGGGACATTCATTAAATTCCGTACACAACTTCTTGGTGTCCCCAGTCCCCTGCACAGCACAGAGGTGACCCAAAGCCCCTGCATGCCTTTAGAGGGACCCAAACATAACACTCAGGGAGCAACACCAGTGCTGAGCCATCTTCTCTGTGTGTGTGTTCACCATGTGTCCCTGGGTGAACAGATGAGGCCTGGGAGGCAAATCCCCACTCTGCTCATAAGAGATCCAGGGCTGCCACAGGCGCAGTGTCTGTCGGGCTCTGAGCTCATCCCTCAGGCTATGAAGGACTTCCTTCAGAGTCCAGCCTCTTTCCATTGTTCTCAAGGCAAGCACCTCCCCGATGGCTTCCCTCTTTCCCTGGGCATGCCACTGGAGGAGGCCCAGGCCCAGCTGATGCCAGGGAAGGAAATGTGCCCTCAGCCCAGGGACGCTCAGCATGGGCTCCCCCAGCCCTGGGGGCCCCGCCGCTGGTCACAGCAGCCCCTGCCTGGCTCCTGCCTGCCCACACCGTGGGCATCCACGGCTGCTCCTGGCCATGAAGCCCAGCCTGTGCTGCTGCCCGGTGGGCTTTGCTGCTGCTGCCACCCGGACACTGGGCTGGCAGCTCCATCTCTTTATTGCAAGAGAAGAGCTCATTTGGGAAGTGCTGCAGTGCCCGATTTCTTCAGCCCGACTTGCTGGCAACACCAACACCCAGAGTGGGCCACCCCCAGAAAGCTGTCAACTCTGGGGTTTGGCTGTAGGGCACAGCTGCTTTACGGCACAGCTGCTTTACAGCACAGGTGGACTGCGCTGGGGTAGAGAGAAGGAACAGGGAGAGCTCTTCTGTATGTTTGTTCCCTGCTGACTCGGCGACAGAATGACACTGAATTACTGCCATACACCGACTTCTAAACTGGGGAGGTCCCTGGGGCGGATACAGTCCAATTGGGAGAAAGTGAGGGTGGAACACAAGGCGGGGAATACATTGTTTAAACCAATAGGGGATTACAGGGGAGGAGGACAACTTAAACAAACCAATAGGGTTTCAAAGGATACCAAATTGATAGGGAAGTTTCTAGAGAAAGGGGCAGGCTTGGGCAGGGATTGACATTGAATGGGAGGAGGAACAGGGAACAAAAGGGCAGGTCTTTGGGGAGATGGACAACTAGGGAAAAACCAACAATACAGGGGGGAATCGAGCAACTCATTGGCAATATAATATGGAATAACAATACCAAATAAGGGGGTGTCATAAAACTGACTACTAGGGCCGAATTACAATCAAAAACATGCACCGCAACAGGGAAGCTCTCAGTCAGGGCTCTGTTGAGCGCTTCCAAATCCTTTCCAGCATCAACAGAAGGTCAAACTTGCCCTTATCCCAAGCAAACAGAGTGTTCCCCAACAGCAAGCCATTCTGAGGTTGTCTGAGAAATGTGTATTTTATGATTGCCTTTTTGCAAATATAGCAGCCACAGGACACCGAAATCTTTCACAGAGAAAGAATTTATTGCTCTCCTATCAGAAGAAACTAACTTCTTCCAGCCTCGCTCAGCCCTCAAGAAGCCGGTTAGGACTAAGAGGGAGAAGTTGACGATGACCAGACAGAATCCTGTGTTTGAATGGAATTATATGCATCATGTATGAGATGCATGAATATGCAACAGGTTATTGTTTCCAAGGGTTAATCCTCCGTTCAAGTCTGTCCTTTTTCGGGCTTATGCTGCCCAGAAAATAGGTACCCAGATGTCTGTAACTCTATCTTTCTATTCTCTCCTATTCTCCTAATCCAGATTGTCCAAAATTTTTATCACTCTAATGATATTGCTATTTTTATAGACATTTTATTATTAATAAAATTTTAAAATTTTAAAAACAAGTGATTGCCATTTTTCACACCTCTTCTGGGAATGAGAAACACGTGTGGTGGGGCCGGCTGCACCTGTGGGAGCAATGGGGAGTGTCAGCCCGTGCGGTGCTGCGCTGCTGAGCTGGCAGCACGGTGGATGCGGGCAGGACGTTCCCGTTTCCCCCAGAGCTGGGGCCTGCGGGCACCTTGCCGCCCCTTGGCACAGGCTGTGCCACCCAACAAAGCCCAGCAGGCCGGGAGGAGAGCCCGGGGCCAGCGCAGCTGCTTGGGCAGTGGCTGCTTGGAGGGACACGGGCCAAAGCCATCCCTGAGCAGCCAGTGCCAGCCCTGGCCCTCCCTGCCCCGTGACAGCTCCCCCAGCCCCAGGGAACTGACTGACACAAACTCCACAGCCAGCAAAGAGATTGCCCCAGTAATTGTCTGCTGCTCTTCTTCCCTGCAGTTGGTCCCAGAAACATCCCTCACACTGCTCTAAATGCCCACACATGGGCTGACCAGCCCCTATGCTTTTCTGGTCTGTTCTCAGAAATTTTGCAACAAATCCACCAATAAATTCCAGGCTACCTCTGTGAGTTGCATACTAAAATCTTCTTCATTTTTCCCAATACCTGGAATTTCCTGTATATTCTAATCATCTTAATGACCTCTGATTCTTTTCAGTGGTTTTTTTTTTTTTTGTATTGAGACAGATGAAACAGCCTTATTGGTTTTAGTATTGGCAGGTCTGGTTTTTTTCTTAGCAAGGTGGTTTACTTATTATCTACATGTAAACTTATTATTATTTATGGTATATTGTTCCCCAATTACTTTGACTACCTGTCATTCACTTCTTAGTCAATGCTCCATATATGAACAATTTTGAATCTCTTTCTATCGGAATATAACAATCTCAGAAAGCTGTCTTTTTAATTTTGATGACACACTTTCTCCCCATTCCTAGCTTTTACAATGATCCTTTTTGAAACATCCATGAGGATAGGTAGGCTTACTTGGGAAATGCTTGGCTTAACCTGGGAATGGATTATTACTTTTAGTGCTATAAACCTACATTGCTTCAAGCTTCACAGCCACAGGCCAGATTTGTGGCTCAAGGCATGGATGCCTGTCTGAATTAAAACAATGTTTGTGAGGCCGCTGAAGAGCTTAGACCTCAGACATTGAAATTCCTGGGACGAGAAGGAGGAGGAAGAAAGGATAAAATTGTGTTTCAAAGGCTGTTTTTTCACTTCTAGTGTGCCAGAAGTATGGTAGACTACACATGTCTTCAAGTGTCATTTAATTCCAGAACAACTCTCTCCAGTGCCAGACACCAGGACAAATTACCCAAAACTTTAGATCCTAATGCATCAGCTTTAATTCTAGTGAGCGGTAGGCCTTAATTCCAGTCCAATTAGCAAATCCACAAAGCAATCTTGCCACTGTGTGAATGGCAAGAAGAATTTGTTTGTGAACAGATGAATATGTCCCACTCAATCATGACCAAAATTTGCCTTGACTTGGAAGCAAGTAGACAAGGAGCAATGCAGTATTTGTGTTTCATGCAGTGATAAATGGGGCAAGAAGCATTAACAACTTACCTGTTTTACAGAACATAAATACTGACGCAGCCAAAAATGCGCCTACATGAGAGGATCTTCAGGACATTCCTTTATTTCTTAACTAGGAATGGGCAGCAAAACGCTGGCATTTATCTGAAATGGAAGCAGTGTTCCTCCCCTGTTTCTCCTTGAGCACACTGTCTGTTGTTTGCAGACTTCACTGCCCAGCCCATGAATCCTCTCAGGGCCAATTGCTAAATGACAGAGCTAGCAAAATGCAGGCACCACATAATCACCCCAGCACTAATCCAGCACTGCTTATGGTGCCCAGGAGCACAGAATGGCTTGGCTTGGAAGGGACATTGAAAGGCCATCTAGTCCAATGCCCTGCAGTGAGCAGGAACACCTTTAAGTAGGTCAGGTTGCTGAGAGCATGAGTTTGAATGTCTGCAGGGATGGATGTCCCACTCTCTGGGCAACCTGTGCCAGGCCTTCCAGACCTAGTGTAAAAAATGGGTTTCTTTTGTCCAGTCTGGATCGACCATCTTTTAGATTAAAAGCATTCCCCCTAGGTCGGCTCACAAAAGGCTCTAGTAAAAGTCCTGTCCCATCTCTTTTACAAGACCCCTTAAGGTACTGAAAGGCAGCAATCAAGTCTCCCTGGAGTCTGCTCCCTTTCAGGCTGAACATTGCCAGCTCTCCCAGCCTGTCTCCAAAGCAGAAGGGCTCCAGCCCTCAGAGCATTTTGTCCCTCCTCTAGACTAGACCCAACAGGACCATGGCCTTCCTGTGTGGGGAGCCCAGAGCTGGATGCAGTACTCTGTCATGGTACAGACAGAGACAGCACAAAGCAACAGACTCCGTTTCCAGAAGGCTTCAAACCCTGTTTTTGTTCTAGCATGCATGCTTGTTTTACATTATTACAAAGCTCATAATTTACATTTTACTCACTGGTCACGAGAGAAAAGCAAAATACTTCTTGGAGTAGGCAGTTGCAGATTTATCTTATTTATCCTTCTTCCTTTCTTGGTTTCTGTGTCAACAACCTTGGTAGGAAATTCTTTCAGGGGTAAACATGGATCCTCTTATCAAAGTTCTCAGTGGCTCACAGAGGTCACTGTAAAACCTCTTCCACAGTACTCCAGGTGGGGTCTCACCAGAGCAGAGGGGTGGAATCACCTCCTTCAAGCTGCTGGGCACTCTCCTTTGGATGCACATGGCTGGCTCATGTGCAGCCTCTCATCTTGCAGCACCCCCAAGTCCTTCTTGGCAGGGCTGCTCTCCATCCCTTCATGGCCCAGCCTGGGAGATCAGCTGGGCTGGGACTGTGTCACAGCCCTTGGACAGAGCAGCTGGGCAGGACGAGCTCCCTGCCAAAGAAGGCAGATCCCACTCCCCACACAACTCCACCCTGGCCATGAGGTCACAGCAGGCTCTGAGGTCACAGAGGTGCCAGAGCCCCGTGGTTGCACAGCAGCACAAGGAGCGAGCAGTCAGTGCTTGAGCACAACTGTTGCGGCAGCAGCAGCGGCGGTGGCAGCAGTGGTGCTGACATTGGGACAGCGGTGTCAGGACAGCGGTGGCAGCAAGAGCTGCGGGACTGGCAGAGGGCAAGGCAGCATGGCCCTTGCTCTGCGCCTCTTCCTCCTGCTCCTCCTGGCCGTGGCCCTGCCTGCCAGGGCTGCCCAGGCTGCTCCGCTGCAAGCGCGGGGAGCAGGTGAGCCGGCAGCCTGGCTCCCCTTTCCCGGGACAGCGCTCCCTGCTCCCCGGGAAGCGCTGGGGATGGTTTTCTGCAGGCCTTTAAGGGAGGGTTTCCTCTGGGGGAGGGAGAGAGCCCCCAGGGCCCTGGGCTGGCTTGGTTTCCTCTCCTGGGATGTGTCACAGGGCCTGCAAAGAGGGTGGAGAGTGACCAGGAGCCAGCCCAGAGCTCCCCAGGCCCCTGTGCAGCTCTGGCCTTGTGCATTCACATCTGGCTCCCACAGCCTTACATGACCCCCTTCCAGTAGCCATTTACTATAGGCAGTGGGGGATCCCAGGACACGATGGAAATGTTCTGGTCTTTGCTCTCTTCTAGACTGGAACGATAAGATGGCTTATATGGAAAAGCTGGTGAACGACAGTATGAAGACTCTCGGGCATGGTGCAGGCAAGTTCTCGGTGTTCCTTACCTGAAAAATAATCAGTATCCATGTGGCAACGGCTCAGTCATGAGCCCTGTCCCTGAACATAATCTCAGGGTTTAAAGAAGCTGGAAATCTTGCCCTGCTCCCTTCTGTGGTCCCACAGGATCGCTGTCAGTGGGAGGAAGGATTATTTATCTGTCCATTTCCCTCCCATGTGCAATGCCACTGTGTCCTTCTGTGTGCTCTGTGCAGCCACGGAGAAGAGCAGAGAGGGAAGGGGCCGGGCCCAGGGCTGTTCCCCGGGGCTGAGCCTTTCTCAGCTCCTTTGGCGGCCCCAGGGAGCCTGAGCTGCTCCTGCTGCCACCGCCAAGCCCTGGCCCTGCCTGGGGCTGGGTTTGGAGCTGCAGCAGCTCCAGGGAGTCCTTTCTGCCCCGACTGCCCTGCAAGGGGCTCCTTCCATCCCAGTGTGGGACCACTGCAGGCACGAGGTGACCCCTGGCCCTGCTCCTGAGTGAAAGGCAGAGCTGAGGGAGTGCCTTGGAGGGCACCAATCACCCAGGTGCCCTCACTGCCACTCGGGCCTGAAGGAGAAATGGAACTTTCCGTTAAGGTCCTCCTAAATGGAAGAACCAAGACATAGGAGACACGAAATCCCTGGAGGCAGCCAAACATCTGGACCAGATGCTGAATGACCTGGAGAGACGCCGTGGTGGGTACATTCCCTCAGTCTTATCCTGGGGCTCAGCAGCCGGGGGCTTTGGCTGCACATCAGGACATGCTGTGCCCAGCACAGCAGGAAGGGATCCATGGCAGCCTCGCTGCCCCGCTGCTGCTTCCACGCCCTGCAGGGCTGTTTGCCAGCCTGGCCTGGCTGCAGCTTCTCCCCAGCCTCTGCAGGAAGGCATTTGGCATCGGTTCACAGGCAGCCCAAACTGCACCACAGGCCATACATGCCCTGAGATCCCCTGCAATTTCCTAATCTCCAGTCAGATCAGGTGTAGGGGCTTTTTTGGTCAGGGAGGGCCCTGGCCCAGCCCCAATAACCTGGCTGTTTTCCTGATCCTTATCCATGACTTGACAAGTATTGTCTCCTGAAGTTGCCACCTCCTGCAATGGTTCTATTGGATCCAGCTGTGCTTTTTCCTTTCTCAAGCAATGGAGCAAAAGTCCATGCAGATGGGGTCATATCCTGTAGGAAGCAATGGCTTTGTGCCAGCCACTGATGCAGGAAAGGAGGAGATGCCAGACATGGGCAAAGGTACAGGAGATAATTGCTCCGCGAGGCTCAGCCCTTGGCGGGGCTGTGTGGCAGCAGCTCTTCCCCCAGGGCCTGCCCTTGCCCGGCCCGGCAGCAGCCAAAGGTGGAGGAGCCTCTGGAGGCTTGGAGGCCTCTGGAGCTCATTCACAGCTCCAGGGAAAGGGAACCCGTGCACCAACGTCCCTCCCGCTGCAGCTGCTCCGGAGCTGGCCCTGAGTGCCCAGAGGCCCAAGGCACAGGAGCAGCCCCGAGCGGGAGCCCTGCTGTGAGCCCAGGGCCAGAGCCAGCCTTGGCTCCCGACTGGGCAGGGGCTGCACTGGGTCCTGACAGGGCCTGACTCTGTGCCCTGGGGCTGGGGGAGCTGTCACAGGGCAGGGAGGGCCAGGGCTGGCAGTGGCTGCTCAGGGATGGCTTTGGCCCGTGTCCCTCCAAGCAGCCACTGCCCAAGCAGCTGCGCTGGCCCCGGGCTCTCCTCCCGGCCTGCTGGGCTTTTTTGGGTGGCACAGCCTGTGCCAAGGGGCGGCAAGGTGCCCGCAGGCCCCCGCTCTGGGGGAAAAGGAAAGTGTCCTGCCTGCATCCACAGTGCTGCCAGCTCAGCAGTGCAGCACCGCACTGGCTGACGCTCCCCATTGCTCCTACAGAAGTGCTTGGCAAGTCAGACACTGACGCCCAGAATCCACGGAACACCCCAAGAATTATCTGCCCCCAGGATGTGCGCAGGTCCTGCATGATAGGCACGGTAGTGACACTGTTCACTGTGCCAACTTCCATGGTGCTGTGCTATGTTGGGTTCCGGTGGTGGAAGGGAAAGAAACGGTAAGTGTTTGCCCATCTCTACCCACCAGCTTCTTTAAAGGCTGCACACAGTCACGGAACATTCAGGGATCAGAGAGGTGGCAGTGCAGGTGTGGCCAGTCCATGGTTGTCCAAAGAATTCTGCTGAGGGTTCTGCTGCTGCCCAGAGCTTTCATTGGCCTCCTAATTGCTGGGCCTTGTCCTGGGGGGCCCGCTGGGGCTGCAGCCAGTGCTGGCTCCCACTGAGGCTGCCTGGCCAAGAGCAGCCCCAGGGGCTCAAGGAAGAGGCAGAGCAAGGTGGGGAGGAGAAAGAGCAGGGACGAGATTGCCCTTGAAAGGCAGAGGCGCTCTGGGGCCCGCTCCTGGCCAGGGAGCCTGCCCAGAGCCGTGCCCTGCTCGCCAGGGCCTTGAGGGGCAGCTGTGCAGCTGGGCCAAGCTGTGCCAGCAGCTCCAGCCGTGCTGGGGAGCCTTGCCAGCTCTGGGCCCTGCTGTGCAGGAGGCTCCCTGTGGGCCACTGGCAGCTGGGGCCTCAGCCGCCTCCTCTCTCCACAGTCGCGCTGCCGCCGCTCCAGCATCCCGGCCGAGAAGGCGTGCCTCTCCCTCGCCCCCAGAGAGCCCAGAGACCGTCGCCTTTGACAGCTCTCACACGAGGCCTCGGCAGCAGCAGTTGCCCAAGAAAGCAGAGCACCAGCCCTCCGTGCCTCCCCCACGGCCCCCCAGCCCGGCCTTGAAGCGGAAGCCTCCCGAGATCCCCCCACCTCCTCCCCTCCCGAGCCCGCCGCCCTGGTCCAACTAGGACTGCAACTGGGCCAGCCACGCAGGGCTTGGGCCACCAACAGCTTGGCCACCTGCCCTCCTCTACAATGAGCATGTGTTACCTACAGGCAACAGCCAGAGTCCGTTTTCATACTCTTGGACCTTCAACAGGAAGGGGGGAAGATTCTTCCCATGCCCTTTCTCATCCTTTACCTCTTTGATTTTCAGACAGTTGGGAGCTGGTTGCATCTCTTAAAGACTTTATTAGCACTGCATGTTTTGCCTTACCATTCAAGGGAAAAAAAATAAAAATATTCTTCATTTTGGATTTCATTTTAAGTGTGATTGGGCCATTCACATTTTGAGCATTTAATTTCTCATGGTACTTCTTCCCTTTTTCCTTAGTATCCATAAAAAGTTCATCTGGACATAAAAATCACCAGCATTACTGAGATTTACCTCCAAGCCCAGATAGGGAATCTAGCACCAAATATTCTCCCTGTGTACTGCACAACAAGAAATATTCAGAAGAATATTCACTGGCAGCTGAGGCTCGTGGAACTCCCAGAATACTGAGCCTGCAGAGGAGGCAGACAGCCCTGGCAGTGGTTGAGGGGACTTCTCATCACAGACTCCTCTGAAAGTGTGTCACTCCAGGAGGAGAAAGCATTTAAACCTGTGCCTTACCTTCCTCCTGTGCTAAAATGTAAGGTTCCTCCTGAGCTACAAACAATTCTCCATTCCTCAACAAAGCTACTCATGTTCTTGACTTATCTTAAAGAGCAAAAGCAAATGTGGTCAGAAATTTTGCATCAAAGCCTGTTTGCAGAGAAATGCCACCATATGTGAGAAAATAGTTCTTAGCATCAATTCACTCAAAAGAAAGCCAACCCTGAATTGAGCAGTGCTTTAAATGAACTTGAATTCTCTTTATTCACCTATCAGCTGGATTGGTTTGCTCCTTTTTTGTGCTAGAGAGAACATTAGAACAATTTGCTCTTGACAGGACTCCTTGTATGGCTCCCACACTGGTGACTGCTCACCACGCCTTGCCTGGGCTCTTAATGCAGCCTGTTAGCAGCACCTGACTTTGCCACCCTGTTGAGCCCTTGGGCACGGCTGGTGCCACGGTCCCCTCCTGGCTCATGGCATGTCCCTGCTGCTGGAGGAGCCCTGCTGGTGCTGCTGCCTGCGTTCAACAACGCCGGTCCTACCCCCCAGCCAAAGACAGACTAAAGTCACTGCTTTGGGCAGCTCGTGTGAACGAGTTTAACACTTACTCACCTCTATCCCAGACCTCTTAAAACCCACCCAGCAAGATCATAAAGTCACCTCATCTACAGAGATGAGCAGGTCTGAGCGAACGGAAGGTCGGCTTTCACGCACATTGGGGTTTTAATTTAGTGGAAGCACTCACTCGGTTCACAAGCCTGACTTGTCAAAGCGGATTGTGCGATGCTATTGTGTTGCTTGTGTTAAAGAGAAACCCGAAGGGAGAAATGAATTATGAAATGAGAAACACTCTTGGGGCGCAGACTTGGCAGATAAACGGAGCAGGGTAGCACCCGGCCGCTTTGCCGGAATCCCTGTTCGTGCGGGACAAAGGCGGACGCGGCTCCGCTGCGGGGCGAGCCGGGCGCTCGGCGAGCGGCGCTGGAGCGGCGGCGGCCCCGCCCCGCCCGTCCCGCCCCGCCGCGGGCCGGGGCCGAGCGCTCGGCCGGGCGGGAGCTCAGGATGCTCGGGCAGCGCCGCGGGCCGGGCGGGCGCGATGGAGCCGCCTGAGGGCTGGGACCCCTACGGGCGGCCGGCCCGGCGCACGCAGTGGCTGGTCAGCGCCCTCGCCTACCACTACGGGCTGGACCGCGGCGTGGAGAACGAGATCGTCGTGCTGGCCACCGGCCTGGACCAGTACCTGCAGGAGATTTTCCACCACTTGGACTGCGACGGTTCGGGCCGCATCCCCGGCGAGGACTTCCGCACGCTGTGCCAGGTGCTGGGGCTGGAGGAGGCGGCGGAGCCCGAGGAGTGCGCGGGGCTGTGGGACGGGCTCTCGGCCGAGCTCACCTTCCGCCAGTTCCACGCGCGGCTCTGCGGCCACTTCAGCACCCGCGCGGGGCCGCGGCTGCCGCTGGGCCGGGAGAGCGAGCACATCGAGACCCAGATCCGCCTGCGCAGCCCCCGCCGCCGCCGCCGCACCGACCCCGCCGGGCGCGGAGCCGCGGGCAGCGCCGAGCGGCGGCCGCCGGGGCCCCGCTCCCGAGAGTGCTGCGAGGAGATCGCGGCGCTGGAGCAGGCCGAGGACCGCATCGCCAGGCTGGAGGAGGAGAACGGCAGCCTGCGGGAGCTGGTGGAGGACATGCGCGCCGCCCTGCAGAGCAGCGATGCGCGGTGCCTGGCGCTGCAGGTGAGTCCGGGCCGGCCTCTGCACCGGCCTCCCGGGGGCGGCTCGGCTGCCCCGAGTGCTTCAGGAGAGATGCCGCTCCCGGAGAGTCAGTTTATAACCCCTCCACTGCCGCACTGAGACCGAAGCTGCTCCTTCGTCCTCGGCATTACCTTTTTAGCAAAGTTCAGTTACAGAGAGGCCTTAAGGAGAAATACATGGCACCGGTGTACCATTCAATATAGCTGTGAGGAGCACTCTTGTTAAAAGTGTAGCGGAGTTCAGCTTGACAAACCCACGCGTACAATGCTGCTGCTTCTTCTACTGCACGTGCAGTCAGGATGTGCTGGTACCATATGCTGGATGTGCACTAGTGCAGGGTCTTTCCTGAAGGGAGAAAGAACTTTTGGATTCCCCCTTGCACAAGCACAAGCAGTGCCTTGGTCAGAAGTGCCTGTAAGAAATATTAGAAGGATGTTTTCCTCAGAGCGTGGTCACGAGGGTTCAGAGTTTGAGCCAGTGCTGCAGGCAGGCTGATGAATAGTCTGGGGCTCCTCTGCACAGCCCCATTAATTCCAGGGCTGGATTCTGCTGGTTCTGCTGGACTGGCTTGAGTGACACACATACATGCTTAACAGCAGTTAAATTCCTCTGGCATGAAATAGCTTGGAACAGGCAGAGCAGGGAAGGGCAGCAGGGACCCATTGTTCTGGCAGGTCTCACCAGGTGTGATTTGATACTAACACAGCCCTCCCAGAACTCTGCTCCACCTGTGACACTTCCACTTGCAGTAGATGACTGTTGTCTTCACAATGTCCAGCAAGGCAGGTCAGAGACACTTTTACCATTTTCATCTAAAAAAGGGAAAGGAAATCAGCAGCAAACACGAAGTCACCAGTCAGTAGTCCCAGGAAGAATGAAAATGACAAAGAGGAGAGCTCCAGAACACCCCTAGCTGCTCCCTGCTCTCTTCTTCTGCACAAAACTTGATTGGAAATATCTTTTTCAGCAGACTGCCTCACTCCTGAGTATAGACATAGTAACGACATGAAAGCTACACAGAAACTCGTGCAATAACATGATAAGTGTGTAGTTTGAAAATTAAATGCATAGCTAGGTATTAAAAATTACTTTCCAGAGATTGTTTCCTTGTCTCTGTATTTGGCAAAGGTCAAGTAGCTTTAGTTGCTGATCGACTCTGTGTGATTGAAAAAAACCAAAGCAACAAAGCACAATCCAGCCATTTTCAGTCTTCATTAAAACACATCAGTTTCTCCCTGCTTTGTGCTCCTGGTCATTACAGGTGGGACTGCGGAAGAGCCATGCCAGCCATACAGGAGAAGGACCCTGCTTCATAGGGAGGAAGAGACCATTAACACAGAAGCACTCCCAGACCAAGTGCCTCCAAAATGTCCTGGAGGAAATGGAGCTCATGCAGAGCTCCAGGGATGGGCAGATTGAAGAAGCCATCAGGTTCAGTCAGGAGCTGGAGAAGGAGCTGAAGAGCTCTCAGGAAGCTCTGGTCAGCCTGGAAGATTGCAACCATAACCTGAGGAGGGAGCAGGCAGAGATGAGGAGGAAGGTGGGAGAGGCCAGACACGCTGTCCTCAACAGTCTTGGCAAAGTGAAGGAGCTGGAAGCGAGAGCTAAGGAGGTGCCACATCTGCAAATACACATCCAGCAGCTGGAATCACAACTGCAGCACTACAGGTAGGTTGGAGTCTGACAAAAAGTGCCTATAAAATCACAGTGTTGGGGCACAAGTGAGTTGGAGAATCTCGGGTGGGGGCTTATTAGACGTCTCCAAAACACCTTGTAAAATCTGGCCAGAGGGAAATTAAAAGCTGCTCATCCATTTTCCTTATGGGGGTCTTTAGGAGATCTGGGAGTCTTCCAGGCCAAAGTCAGGGTGCGGATCTACAGAGAGCTGAAGTTACTCCTCAGACACACAACAACAGAACTCAGCATGGTAGTGCTTCAGGAAAGCCCCAACACAAACTGCTGACAGTCCTTCAGAAACCATTTCCAACACACTTACTTTTCTTGCTGCCTTTCCTGGTCCTTAGGTGCCATCCCAAGCCAGCTGTAATCAGATGGCTGACTCTCCATTCTGTATAAAAGCTCTTCAGCCTGTCCTAGGAACTGGGGAAAAGCACACCAGGACAACTTCTGGCCAGTGGTTTGAAACTTGCTGTGACTTCATTGCTTCTCCACTGAGAGAACAGGTAATAGAGGAGAGAAGCTGAAACGTTCCTAAACCCACAAAATAACAGAGTGGGAGACTCAAACAAAAAACACCAGCCAACTGAACCCCAGTTTTGTAATAGCATAAACAAACCCTTCCAGAAGTCAGAAAGTTGGTCACAAATTTAATAGTACACTGCTTCTGTTGCTTTTTATCTCAGACCAAACTTGGACTCACCGGTTGGTATTAAGTGTTAGTCATTTCTGCCCAAGTTTTAGACTGACCTATGGAATAAAATCTAGTTTATATTTTCACTGACTCAAAGCAAAACCAGTATTTCTAGACATATTTTTGCTTACACTACTAAATCTAGTATTTTAATAAATTGCATCTTCTGAAGTCCTTGCCTCTTCCTAAACTCACACTTCCTCTGTTTGCTTATAAGAAGAATTCATCGTGAGTTATTTGTGGCATCCTAGATGTTGTAGTGTTTTATGAAGTGAGGAAATTCTAAAAATAACCATTTTTACCCAGTGTCTTTCTGTCAGCATTGTGTATAGTAATACAGGCATGGTTGCAGAAGATCAAAGAAAATAGAAGCATTTCTTTAAACATCTAAAGGATTTAAAAACCACTGCGAGGGCACGTAACGTTCAAGGTGACTGTCAGGGGTCTCTGGATGAATGACACAACTCCTGGTGCTAAAAGGGATCACACAGCTTGTCAGGGCTCTCACCTTCTCCTTGGCATGAGCACCAAAGATTTAAGATGGGTTCTTGTCCTGTGGAATTGCTTTTCCAAAGTACAATGAAGGATAAAAAAGATCACCTTGAAACAGATGAAAGGCAATAAACAATGTCCACTGGCCTTGCAGAGCAGGAACTGCATGGCTTACATCAAAACAAAGACTGTGAGTTTAGAAATGTAAATTATATGTTCCTTGTAAGATAACCTTCATTTGTAATACTTATTTTTAAATTGCATGTTAATTTAAAGTGAGTATCAAGCTCAGGAATGGTGCTGGACTGACCATTTGGGAACTACACCCCTTTTTTAGCCCTGTAGCACATCTAGCAGAGGCCCAGGCCAGCTTCCCCCCTTTGAGATTCTCTGTTGGCCACAAAGCACCTGCACCTCCCCATCCAGTGGAACAGCTCTCGGTGTAAACAGTTTAACTTAGAGGTGCATCATGATAATTGCCCAGGGACTTGCATGCCTGGGCTCATATTCCATAACCCATGGAATCCCATCACTCCACGTGTTCCCAGAGTGGCACAGAGGTGGTGAATAAGCAGTGCAGAGCTGTGTGTTAGGCTGGGGAAAGGGTTCAGCAGCAGCTCTGCCCCACACAGCCTTGGCTGTCCCAGCTTGTCCCACTCCCTCTGCTCGCTCTCACTGGTGCTCAGGCAGCCCAAACACCTCCTGCTCCGAGAGAATCACCTTCTCCTGACGTGCAGGAGCCCACATCCATGGGTGTGGCTCGGGTGAGCTGCTGGGAGTGCTTGGTGAGGGGAAGAGATGGGTTGGCTGAGGCGTGGAGAGGGAGGGACAGCTGGGAATCCACAGGGTTCTGTCTGTCACTTGGCAAGAGTGTCACTTGTCCTGTTGGTTTAAGTCAGGTTGTGTTTCAGTTTGTGTCACTTGTCCTGTTGGTTAAGTCAGGTTGTGTTTCAGTTGCTGTTACCTGTACTGTTGAAGTCTGCCTGTGTTTCAGTCACCTTTCCAGTGAGCAGTTTTCTCCCCTGCCAGCTGCCACACAGAGTTTGTGAGCAGGGTCTGGATTTGGCAAGAGCTAATGCTACAAGGTAGGGCTGGAGAGGAATGGGGGGGATTAGGGTGTTCTGCAGAAGGCACTGGCAATTGCAGATATCTCTCCTGAGAATTCACCCTTACTGGCTTGCTGAGCCACAGGTTTCCTCCAGCTCAAGTCCAATTTCTTCCAGAGAGGATCATATTCAAGAATGAGTCCAATCTATGAGCTTTACACACTGCTCCTGTTTATAGATTCATATTGATCAAGGAAATGCTTTCTTCTTTTAGGTTCAGATTTTAAAAGCTCTTTTAGCATCTAAATCCCTCTTCTAGACCGTCATCTGAGACCTACTTGCAATCACTTAGATCTGAAATCCCAACCATCACCTTAAGTTATAATCCCTAATGCAGGAAACCACAGTTTGCATTTAGTCAAGAAAGTGTTTAAGTACCTGCGAGTGATTAAATGTTGTCCTAAACTGGAGTGTGTAATTATAATCACCTATTCTTGATTTCACATTCCAGATTCATATTCCTGCAATCTGTATGACTTAAACATGAACTTTTTCTGAGTGCACAGGTTCCTGTGCCAGGGTTTGAACTGCCCCTGTCAGATCACTGCCTTCCTAAACCAGCCTAGTTGGCCAAATTCTTTTCTTCAGGTGCCCATCCTGATCTTCCTACTCTGATGAATGTCTCAGGTTTCTGTCTGGACTATCTTTCCGCTTTTCTTTTCAAATCCCTGTCAAGTTAGTGAGTCAGCTCAGCTTTAAAGGTAGATCTCAATAAATTCCTTCCTGAAGAGCTTGAGTTCAGTTCATTTCAGAGGAAAAAGACATCACAAGAAATTGTATACTTACCATGGGTATTGTATCAAAAGGGTGTAATTGCCAGTGCCTGATGACAGGAGAGTTTAGGAAGTCAGGCAAGTCCCATTTTTATGCAGTGCCCAGGGAGTTATTCCCAGAGGACAAATCATTAACCACTATTCCCTAAACTCCCTTTTTGTCCCCCACTAAGTTCTGCTGCAGCACAAGGTGACACCATCCATGTATTGTAATAAAATCTCATTATTTCTAAGCATTATTTCTAAAAATACCACACATTAAAATATTACTACAGTAAAAAAATCACATCTGCTGCTTCTTTCACTCATTGAGCCATTTGCCCTGTCAGAAAAGGAAATTGGATTGGTTTGACATGAATTGTTCTTGCCAAATATGAGTTGGCTTTGTTTTCTATGCTAGATTGGAGGTGGCTTAGAAATTGATTACCTAATAAAGTGTCCATATTCTTTTTTCTCTTTAGCCGCACTGGAGGGAATAAAATGATTTAACAAACATGGTTTTGATCCCAGTGTAAGGAATAAAAGGAAAGGTCATTTAGAATTGAAATAAACTTCATAATATAGATGTTGACAGTTGGTTTATGTTGCTGCATTCGTCAGCAGCACAGTAATTACATAGGTCAGTGAAAGAGGTCATAAAATACCAAAAATGCTTCCCATATGCATGGTCTGTCTCCCAAATTACTTAATTATCCATCAGCATTTCTATGTGTTAATGAGTAGGAATCCTTTTGGCATGGAATGCAGAGAAGTTTGTTTCAGCCTCTCATATTTTCCTGTAAATTTGATGATTGAGGCCTCTAGTATAATTTTCTCTATTTATTTCATCAGTGTCAATTTTTCAAAAAAGTTATGCTTTAGGTTATTTTATACTGGAAGCAATTCAGTTTTTGTTCTCTTTCAAGAGGCAGTGCCCTGATCTTTTCAATAATTTCTCAGGTTATCATTCACTCTGTAAAATATAACAAGATGGACCAAACAAGTCCAAATCAATAATCCAAGAACAGGAGAGAAATAGGGAAATATTCCATACAGGATCAGCTCAATTAAGTGTAGGGAAAAAAAAGCCATAGGAAGGAAACATTCATACACAATAAAAGGTGTCTATAGTAGGTTATTTCCAGTCAGAATGATAATGGTTTCTATTTAAGCAGCCTAGAACTGTTCTTCTAGTTAAAAAAATAGACAGTAAAGAAAATTAGGACAATTTTTGATTGACTATTGTCATCAATACCAATCAATACCAGCTCCTTGCTGTTGGCAGGTGAGGGACATCTTGGCAATTTGTTCCAGGTGGCACCAAATTTGAGAGGAGGCTGTGGTGTGCATGTGCTGGACAGATGTGCAGGTGAGAAAGAAATCCTTGGACAGGAGCAGGGAGCAGGGACTGATGGCACTCAGGAACTGAGCTCAGAGGGTGAAATGAAATGTTAAATTTGCAGAGCCTCATCTGTGAAAACACTCAGATTCTTCTGGACGAACTGATGTCATTTTATTTTCTAACTTTGCCTTGAGCTGATATTGTTTTCTACTGAAGAGTGTAAGAAGTTTTGTATTTCAGAGAAGTCTGCCAAAAACCACAGAGCTTCAAGGTTTGGAAGAAGTTAGCTGTAGCAGGTGAATATATTCCCATCACACAAAGCTTGGACTACTTGTCATCAAAGAATCCTAAGCTAAGTAAGCAAACCAGATTACTCTCATTGGGAACACTTTAAAGCAGCATTTTGATTTCACAAAAGAGGATAATAGAAGGTATTGTTATTTATGGTAGAGAGAACTGTGCAGAGCAATTTAAATAGATTAATTTGGCAGAGTGAAAACGTATAACATCTCTTTCTGTGGAAGGGCTACTTTTATTTCAAATGCAAGAGTCTTTCAAAGCTTCCACATTAATAATAGCAAAGCCTTGACTTCAGATCCAGTCACATAATTGCAAGTTGATTTATCCTGAAGGAGCTGCAACATTTACCCCCAGTGTGCTGCAACACTGGAAGTGCAGCCACTTCCCTGCCTTTTTCCATGCTGGGTTGTTGCTTACAGTGTTTATTCTGGGGAGGCTTTCCCTGGCTTCTCCCTAAATCCTCCTTTTATCTGCCTGGCCGTGTTTCTGTGTGGCAGTGAATGGGTGGCGGCTCAGTGGCAGTGCCCCACACACAGGGACACCCGCCTGTCCCCTTGTGACGCTGTTCACAGGGTCCCAGGATGAGGGAAGAGATGAGCATCTGACTCCATGTTTCAGAAGGCTGATTTATTATTTTATGATATATATTATATTAAAACTATACTAAAAGAATAGAAGAAAGGATTTCATCAGAAGGCTGGCTAAGAATAGAAAAAGAATGATAACAAAGGCTTCTGCCTCAGACTCTCTGTCCAAGCCAGCTGACTGTGATTGGCCATTAATTAGAAACAACCACATGAGACCAATCACAGATGCACCTGTTGCATTCCACAGCAGCAGATAACCATTACTTACATTTTGTTCCTGAGGCCTCCCAGCTTCTCAGAAAAAAAAAAAAATCCTAAGGAAAGGATTTTTCATAAAAGATGTCTGCAACATGCCCTCCTGGCTCTGTTTGCTGGCCCTGCTGGAGCTGGAGCTGTCCCCCAGCTCATCCCTTCCTGGGGATGGAGGGGTGGCAGTGCCCTGCCAGCCCTGCTGCAGCACAGGGACAGAGCCACAGCCCAGCTGGTTTTGTCACCTGTCCCCAGCTGCCTTGCACAGCTGCCTCCCCCGCCCACCCTTCTGTGCGTGATTTGCATCGTGCTCACCCCTTCCACACCAGAGGAATTTGTTTTTGCCAAGGGGATGAGCAGTCAGTGTTTCTGCAGCTTTTCTTCCCTGAATTAGTGCCTGGAAGTTCAGGCAGAGTTTGGTGACAGGTGTGCATATCCCTCCTTCATCTGCCACCCTGACTTTGTCCAGTCCCCCCAGTGCTCCGCTCACAGCACCAACTTTCTAGGTGATCAACAGATTATCCATTTTGTCCTATCCCCTCCCAAAAAAAGGACTGATTTCACACAGAATCATCACTTTAAACAAAAACCTTCCTCCCCTACCCCTTTCAAACCCAACCCCTGGAGTCCCCATGAGAGGCTGTGACCCTCAGGAAGCAGAGCTCCCAGTCCAGAGTCACTGGTTTGGGGTTACAGCAAGAACCAGCACCAGCCATGTCCTGGATCCTAACCAGCCCCCAGCCCCCCTGTAAATCCCCTCGTGTTCCTCAGCACACTGCCAGGAGCAGAGGCACCCAGGGGTGGCCTGTCAAGCAGCATTTAAACCTGCCTGGACTCCCAGGAGGCTGGGGCTGAGCTAATAAATGTCACTGATGTGAGGAAATACAGGGCAGGCAGCTCCTGCACTCCAGTGGCACAAAGCAGTTACTCAGCAGCCCTGCAAATATTTGTTCTGTTTGGGACTCCTGCTCAATCACTGCCCGTGTTTGCTGTGCTGTCCCCTTCCCTTCACCCTCCTGGGTATCCTTTCAACTTTGTCAGTGTCTCATCTGCCTGCTTAGCAGCATGATTAAAATCCAGACTGATATTTGCCTCTCTCATGCCTCGCTGGGGTTATCCTCTTTGTGATACTCAGCACGTTTCCCTGGACCTGCCTGAGAATCTGAACCTCAGCTATTCAGAACTGCAGCCCATGAAAAAACCTAGGGAAAACTGCAGTTGCATCCCAAGGAAAGTGAAAAAAAAAACCAAACCAGAAAAAAAAAAGATAGAAAAGGATGTCCTGCATTATAAGTAAAACTTGGGTTAAATGGATCTTACAGATTCGTGTCCTGAGATAATCTCAGACTGGAAATTCAAAGACTGAGGTTGTGGTGGGGAGAAGGAGCTGGTCAGTGTATCTGCTTCAGTCCTTTATTACAGAAAAGAGATATCCAGGTATACCTAATTCCACCTCCCCTCTGGCAGGGAATCTTTAAGACCACCTAAAGATCTAAAGATTAACTTTAAGGTCCCTTCCAACCCAAACCACTCTCTAATTCTATGCTATTTTCACAATTCCAGATGTGAAACCTGATCTGTGTGCTCAAGTCAAGCAACCTTAAAGTTGTAAAATGCATCAAGAGGCTGGCTTTAGCTCAGAGAGCATTCCTGGTCTCTGAAAAAGGGAATTTTTATATATTTTTATAGCTTTTTATAATACCCATCTGAAAATTTGGCAAATTCTGATAAAAATGAATAGGTATGTGTGGCCTTAAGGGATCACAAAGATAACGCTCAACGTCAGAGACTGAAAACATAAAGCATGGGCTGAAGCTCAAGCATTATTGCAGATATCTGTAATCCAGGATTTGCCTGTGTTCTCTGTACCATTCCACAGAGGAATGTACTTCATAAAAAAAGAAATGGTTGGCCAATAAATGCCAGATGTAATCTTTGAGCATTAGTGTTGTGGGGTTGTTGGGGGGTCCCCAGGACAAGGTGAGAGATGAGAATTTGACTCAAGGTTTTTAGAAGGTTGATTTATTATTATATTATATTATATTATATTATATTATATTATATTATATTATATATACTAAAACTATACTAAAGAAAAAGAAAGGATACAGACAGAAGGCTGGAAAAGAATGAATAATAAAAACCCATTATAGACTCAGAGAGTCCAACACAGCTGGCTGTGATTGGCCATTAATTAAAAACAATTCACATGCTGGGTAAACAATTCTGCAAATCACATTCCAAAGCAACAGAACATGGAGAAGCTGAGGCTTCTCATCTTGCCAGGAGAAGAAATCCTGGTGAAGGGATTTTTCAGAAAATATCACAGTGATACATTAGGAGATTACTTCTGTGGAACAAGTAGCTTCACAGCATTGTTCCTAAACCACTTGAAAAAGGAGCTGCAGAGGCTGTGACTGACTGTGGGTTGCAGTCCCTCCTTGTTTGAGGAGAAGACTATTCCCTGAAGGCTGCCTGAGCCTGGAGTGCTAATTGCCATCGCAGCAGCCATCACCCCCTGCAGGAGCAGAGTGTTGGGAGTCACATTTCAGGGGAAAGACCCCAAACCTTTCAGTAAATCTCCAGATTCAAAATCAGGGCCTGTGCTTTGTTCTGTGCAGAACGTTTCAGGGAGGGTTCATGGTGTCCCATTAATCACAGCACTGACAGATGTGGTGCTCCCTGCACGTCTGCTCTGCTTTCACTCCCTGTCCTGACCCCATCCCTGTCCCTGGTGTGAGCTCACCCAGCACCAAAGCACCTGGGGCTGCACAGGCTCAGCTCAGCCAAGATTAAAGCACAGCTTTGGCAGGCTTAAGCCAAGCTCTGAGTGCAGCATTTGCACTCTGCTGGAGCTGCTAGACCTAAGGAGCACTGCTTGGCACAGAATTACACAAGGCAGAAATAGGAGCAGTCAGAGCAAAGCCAATGCTTGTGAAAACTGCAGAGGAGGTCGGTTTGCTACCCATTTCTGTGCCAGCAAACAGGCAAGGGTGGCATTTCCAACCAGGGTACACGTGTGGTTTGTGGGGCACCACTGTTGTCACCCATGAGCAGCCCTGTCACTATGTGAATGACATTAATAAATCAAATTTCAAAGTACCACTTTAGGATACAAAGAAGGAATAAAATTAAATACTTCACTTTGGTTTCATGTTGAAGAGATAATTTCCTTAGCTGCAAAATACTTTTTGCTCAGACTTCTAACTCAGCCAAATTAAAAAAAAAAAAAAAAAAAAAATATTCAAACTGTTGTAAGCAAAAGTTGGGAGAGAAGCTTGTCCTCAGTCTGATAGGTCTCTGTTTCCATTAATGAATGTACATGGGTCTGCTTAACTTCCAGTGCTGCTCCCCAGGGACAATTCCTTCAGCAGGGAAAAAAGAACAAGAAAACCAAGAATAAGGATGTTGTCTGTTTGTTTTGTCAGTAAAACTGTGTCTGTGCTTCTGGAGCCCTGGCTGGGATGTGACAGGTTTTTCAGAAGCCTTCCAGCTGTGAAATATTCCCACCACTGGCAGGATGTTCCTGGGTAAATGCACTGACTTGGAACAAAAGACCTTTCAGTGTAGCCAGGGGGTGGGATCTCTCAGAAAAGCTGTGATTAATCTCTCTACAGCAGAATTATACACCAGGTTTATTCCTGTGCTGTCAGTCTTACACTGTGCTGCTTTCCTCCCTCTCCCCTTGTTCCTGCCTGCTTTGCTCTCTTTGGCTTGGGGGTTTTTGTTCATCATGATTTACAGTTTCCAAAGGATGCTTCAAATGCATTTAAAAATAGGAAACTTGAAAATTAAATAAGTATAAAGCTTTTGAGGTAAATGCTGTGCAGGATGTGAATGATCTAAGCTTTGATTTCACATCAAAACCCCATCATTAAGGATCTAAGATCCTTACAGTTTAGACCTGTACTGTTTATAAAATTGAGGAACTGTCAATCCCTAAGGCTTGGCACTTGTTTTGAAGTACCCAAAGTCATTTATGCTTAAATTGCAGTTCTCCAGCCTTACCAGTTAAGGCCTTGCTTCTGCAAGCAGAAATATCTTGGATCAAACAAGTGTTTTCTCCTAGACAGGGTGCGCCTTGCTTGACTACTTCACTTTGGTTTCATGTTGAAGAGACAGTTTCGTTAGTTGCAAAATATTTTTTCCTCAGATTTCTAATCTAACCAAACAAAAAAATAAAGAAAAATATTCAAACTGTTGTAAGCAAAAGTTGGGAGAGAAGCTGGTCCTTAGTTTGAAAGGTCTGTGTTTCCATTAGTGAATGTACATGGCTCTGCTTAATATCCAGTGCTTGCTTATAGTCCTTGTTTATAATCCAAATTACCTCTGTATCAAATGATGTTGTTTTTAGAGCAGAAAATTATTAATGCTGGAAAGGCAGCATTCATTGCTTCCCCTTCCAAGCAGAGGGAGCTTTCCTGTGGCAGGTTCCCATGGAGCAGCTAAATTAATGGATCTCTGTTTCCTGAGGGAACGTGACTCACAGAGCAGAAATCACCAGGGAGTAATTGATGCTTTGCTACCTCATGTCCTCCAGCCAAGCCTTTAATTCTATTAATCCACATTTACCTGTCATTATATGCATGAAACAAGCAGCAAATAACCCCTAAACAGAGCAGTGACTCCATGGGCAGAGCCCACAAAGCATCCTGAGCCCTCCAGTTTGTCTGCCCAGTGCCTGGAAGGCAGAGCTGGATTCTTCCTTCTCTAAAGAAAGAAAAGAGAGCACAGGGGGGAGAAGGAGCAGCTCTGCTCATTACCATGAGAAAGGAGCTGTCAAAGCATCTCCTTCTTTCATCCTCCCTCCCTCCACAGCCTTTTTTTGACCCGAATGGAGCTGGAATCAGAGCCTGGGGTGAGGGACTGAGCTGCAGGGACACAGTGGGCTGGGGTGTCATTGGCACCCTTAGATGTGAAGGGGTGGGACTGTTTTCAAGCTAAAAAGGATTTATTGCTCAGACAAACATCAGTCTCAGAGGCCAGGAGAGGAGCAAGCACTGGGCCATAGCTCAAGAGCAGTCACAAGTTCTTTGCTCCAAAGCAATACAGAACTTTCTAACCCAATGACAGCTGCCACAGGGTTTATTTTGCTTTTCTAACCCATCACCTTTACTCACTTCTGCTGCACTCTGGATACTTTTGTCCAATGGCTTCTGTCTCACATGCACACAAATGCTTCTGTTATAATTCTGAACTCTCAGCTCACTCCACACAACCCCAGCCCTACCCTACAAACCCTTCACCATCTCAGCAGTACAGTTGCTCACTCACTTATAGTCTTACAAGTATAGAACCATAAGTTTACGATTTTTCTGTCTAATATCTGTATATTGTATTTTTACATCAATCCAAGCTTCTCCCAAGGCTGCAGCTCAAACCCTTCAGTGTCTGTGGAAGTTTCTGTTTTTCCAATTCCCACAAGTAGGGATGGGCAGGGCAGGCAGCACAGCTCCTCTCTGGGCTCCTCCACTTCATGGGGCACAGGCTGCTGCACGGTGGGCAGAGAAATCCCCTTTTTCCAGGGGGGAAAAATCCCCTTTTTCCAGGAGGGGAGGCTCCTGCATGGAGAGCACCACCAGCCAGGTGTGCATGTCACCTGTGCTCCAGCTGTCCTTGTCATGGGCACCTGAATCTCCTCAGGCAGCCTGCAGAAAGGCTCAAAATAAAATTTAAATGGCTCGTTCGAATTGAGTTCTGTGTTATAACAGCTCACAATGGGCAAGATGAATGTGGGCTGGGAGAGCTGCTGAAGTACAGAAGAAAACCAGGAACTGCATTGTTTTTAAGGCAGGTTTATGAACCATCCATCAGCTCAACATGCAGAGACCCAAGTTCACTTTCAGTGGTTTATTATTTTTAGTGAAGTTAAGCAATCCAATGCTTTTGGATTTTGGTTTGCATTTTAACCAAGCTTAGAATGAAGGAACTTTTCAGTGACAAAAGTGCTCCCAGGACTCTGGGAATATATGCTGCCATGCCAAGCTCTACAAAAATGCTTTATTTTTTCCATTACTTTATAAGTGAAACTGTAAACCCATGATCTGGCCCAGAATATAATATATAAAGTGCCAGGTCAGAGGTGAGTGCTATAAAACAGGTGTAAAAAAGCTTATGTGGCTTAGATTGTGTATCCTTAAATTTAAAGGACTTCCCCTCCTTCCTTGACTAAACAAATTCATCTGCACACACTGGTAATGCATTTAGTGGATGAAGTTGTGCATTGTAAATGCATTCTGTGTTTTATATTTTAGAAGATTATTTTGTGCTTGAAAAGCTGTATCCTGTCTGATGTTAAACCCCAGGATATTTCAGATTGCTTCTCTTCTCAAACCTTGCAGAAGAGAGCATCCTTCAGAAATTAGTCTGAACCAATCTCTGCAGCTAAAAGCAGGGAAGTTCCAGCTCAGTAATTTGATTCAAGTCTCCACTAAAAGTGCATTTGAATGACAAAGCTTGGATTCAGATCAGAATATCCACTGGGAGGGAGATGGATACCTAACTTTGGCTTTATCCTAATTTCAACCACAGCTGGCAGTCTGGAAATGTGTTTAGTTTGGAGATTTCTGTATTTTAGTTGGAAAAATCTGCTTTATATCCCATGCCAAGGAAAGCTACAATATTGTGATTATCGTTTGATTTTTAAGTGAAATAATACTGGAAATAAAGATTTTTAAATTGCTCAATTAGTCAAGATATGAAAAACCAGGATCCACTGTGAAGAATTGCAGGATGATCCTAGGACACTGAGTGAGGGATGGTGGCAGGTACCAAATAAATGAAATCAGATTCATTTGGGGGGTGAAAAACCAAAACCAACCCCAAACAACACTTTCAGCTTTAGTGAAACACACACAGTAATGAACTCAGAGCTTATTACAGATGCTGAAAAACTACAGAGCTTTATAACTCTAGGAGTGTATCTGTTCAGTTATTAAGCTGCAGGAAGGAAAGCAAATAAGATATTAAAATGTATTACAAAGGGAACAGAGAACAGTACAAAGAAAATAATTATGCACATTCACAGAACACCTGTATCAGAACAAGGAAATTCATGATCTTCCACCAAAACCAATTAAACTGGAAGAGGCCTAGAAAAGGCAAAGAGTGTGAAAAAAAGGCATGGAAATTATTTTAGCCACGTGCAGATGTGGAAGAGAGATAGCTTTGGAGATTTTCATCCAGAAGATGAATAGGGAGAATTGTTCAGTCTCTCAGCACAGGAGCTGTGAGTCAGCTCATGAAAGCAGAGGAAGGTTCAAAGCAGACAGAAAACAAAATTCTTCTCACCCAGTGGGTGCCACAAGCTTGGAGCACCTTCCTGCACAGTGCTTGAGGAAATGTTACACAGATTAAACAAGCAACTAAAATATCAATTTAAAAAAACCCCAACTACTTAGCAGGTGTTAAATAGAAAGATGACTCCACCTGAGTCACTGTGGGAATGACTGAAATACTGCAGTGGAAGGTCAGGGGAGGACTAAGGATGCCCCAGATCCATGAAGAGCAGGGGAAGTGCATCTCTAGTATTGTCTTTGAGCCTTTAATGCACATGAAATGACAAAAGAAGAGTTTGGGTTTCTGACATCACCTTGGCTTCATCTGCAGGAGTCCAAGGTCACAGCTCTGGGAGTGAAGCTCATCTCCATCTGTCACCTCAGAGCTCCCGTGCTCTGAGCCCTGACTCACCCCAGACCACAGCTTTGGATGTTGTCCCTTCACATCAATTTCCCCTTCTAAAAAGTGATTTTAATCCACAGGAAAAGGCAGCTATTACCCACAGCAGCCCCTGCTCCCACCATCACCTTTAAGATGACCTCCAGCTTAGAGATGCTGTTTCATTCTTCTGTAACACCCCCCTCTCATTCAGGTGCACAAATATCTCTGATAGCAGGAGATTAGCAGGATTTAAAATGGATTAACCGTTCCTCTGGCGAGGAGAATTTCTGAGCTACAGTGATAAATATTAGCTCCAGTTTGGGAAAATCTCTGACTCGCAGCTTTAGCCCAAACTTCCCCGTTAGCAATCTCTGTCAGATTTCTTGCACACCCCTCCCAAGCTTCTCCTTGTGGGACATAATGAGTAGGATACAGGATTAGGTGGCTGAAGAGCCCAGCCCAAATCTGGTGTGACAAAACCCTGCACAAGTCCCTGCCTTTAGGTCAGGCTTTCCCTTTCTGGCATTGTCCTGGCTGCAATCACTGGTTTAATCTCCTTTCAGAGCCCAGGAGCTCCTGCTGGGCTGGGAACCAGCACGGGCCATTCAATGGAGATGTCAGCCTTTGTGTGACAGACAGCCACACCAATATTGCAAGGAGCCTTTTCAGCCCTTCGTGCCAACAGCAAAATCTCATCTGAAAATCCAGGCTTAGTGTTTCTGACATGCTGGCACAGCAAATATTTCCCCACATAATTGAAAAACATCATTTGTAAGAATGTTGGCCCAGGGGTTCTCAACACAGGCTGGGATCTGGGGGCAAGCAGAGCATTCTCAGAATACTCTGTGTTTATCAGAAATAGATAATATTAAAATTTTATATTTCATTTTAAATAAAAATTCTAAAATGTAAGAAAATTAAATAAATTTAAATAAAAATATTTTTAAATTTTATATTTAAATATATATATATTATAATTTTATATTTAAATATATTTTTATGTATTATAAAATCGAATAAATATATTAATAATATATTATTTCTATATATTTATAATAAATGCATTAATAATTTATAATAACTATTTTATATTAACTATATTATATATTATAATTATTAATTTATAACTCTTATATAATAGTTATATTATAATTATACTACAACTATATTAATATTTATATTATATATTTATAATAAATATATATTTACAATAAATATATTAATCAGTATATTTATTGCTATCTTATAATATTTCTAATATTTCCATTCACTTGGCCTTAGTGCTGTTTGCAGCTGGCTGGCACAGACATGCACTGGTATTTCTCTGTGCACATT
Organism: Melozone crissalis; assembly: GCF_028551555.1. NCBI lineage: Eukaryota > Metazoa > Chordata > Aves > Passeriformes > Passerellidae > Melozone > Melozone crissalis. The sequence goes on along the minus strand of NW_026535807.1, from coordinate 20,210,965 downwards.
TGCTCACTTCACTCCAAGCTGCTTGGTATGTGCATGTATAACCAATATTAAAGCTTCTGTTCAATATTCTGTGTGATATCATTCACATCCAAGTGCCTCACCTCTCTCTGCCCATAAAGGCAGCTCTAACTTGATTTCTCACACCCTGTTGGGAGTGTAAGGGAGAGAAAATGGTGTTTTATAACCCTGGAAAGAGGGGTTTTTCTTATTTCCAGTCCAGGTAGTCCTGAGATAGAAATACAACATTTTATCTCATTGGAAAAAGGAGTGAAGGATTAACGGTGAGCCCTCTCTTCCTTTAAAACCCCTCTGAGGAAATAAGAATAACCTGACTCCACAAATGGGGAAGAACAGACAGGGCAGCTGTGCTGTAAAACACAAAGCTTAAGCAGATGGCACAGAAGGAGTTATCACTGCAGGGCACACTCTGCATTATTCACTTCAACAGGAGCAAATCATCCCAAACTCATCCCAAACTTCCCCCACCAGCACTGCTGAGGAAAACAAGGAGCTGGATTTTCAGCAGCATGGCTTTTATTGATACATATTGATCACCACTCAAACTACACTATCAGATTATTTCAGTTATTGTAACAGCTCATGTCACCAGAAAAATAACTGCTGGTTTAAGTGGCAAAATGAGAAAGTAACTTTGTGTAATAGATCTTATTACTTTGTATGTGTAATAGATCTTATTACTTTGTACTGTCCTACCCTGACCAGGGATTTAGGAATATTTTGAATCTGACATTCACATTTGTTATTTCAGAAATCTGTTTTTGTAGAGGTTGCACTGTCCTTGCCAGAACCAGAGATATAAAATACAGGCTGTATCCTGAATATTTTAGTGCTAGAGAAATGCCTATATGATAAAGGAGCATGATGAAATTATCTGGTTAGATTATTCAGGAAAATCTCATTTAAAATCTCTTTGCATCAATGCATGACTTGGGGAAGGCTGAGTGCTATGAATTCTAGAGAACTCCACCATGAATATCAAATAGAGATAATTTAAAAAGCAAACACTGATTTAGAAGAGCTACACTTGGACTAGCTGATGGCTGTCAGTCCCTTCCCACTGAACTGTTCCATTCTACAAGAAGAATTCATCAGGTTTTTAAACATGGCATTGTAGTTTTCCTCTTCAGGAAATTCATTTTATAAAAATAAACCACGTTCTATCAGATTTCAAAGTTGCAGGTCTAATCCTTACCAGGGGACAGGAAAAATTTTTTCTTTATGGGCTGTTTTGAGATTTCAATTCAAGGAACTTTTTTCCATTGTTATTGATGCCATGCTGGCTAATAAGTACAAATACATAACTGCACATGCTGCCCTTGTAAAATTTATGTGGTTTTTTGTATCAATCCTTAGAGCACTTTCCAAGTGGTCACAGACCCACAGGGAATAAAAAAGAATTTGATTAAGGCAGCCTAAATGTGGATTCCAGAGTGATTGCTCAGGAAATGACCCCCTGCACCCGCTGAGATGGGTCTGAAGGCAGGCTGAGATCTGCACTGCAACATTTCATTTGGGTTTTATTCATCTTGTAGAGGGAAAGTCAAATGTGTTGCCTCGAAATGATGTTACTCTGATTTCAGCAGCTTTTATAGAGTTGAGGGAATCTCTGGGGAGCATCAGGGGTAGTTTGGAGAGGTGTCCACCACACCAGGTCCTGCTGGCTCTTGCAGCCTCGGGCGCACAAACAAGGAGGTCTCAGATCTGCATCAGCCTTGGAAGGTGAGGAAATCCAGAGGGTCCATGGAAGGTGCACCTGCCAGAGGCAATTAAATAATAATTACAATGATTACAATAATTGCAATTATTATTTAAAACTAAACAGGCAAAACCTAACAACTGTGAAGAGTTGCAGACCCTTGGAAAGCTTGCAGTGATTACTTAGTAAATGTCTTTGGAGCTGGCATCTCAGGGATGTTGAGATTTTTCTACATTTTCTTCTGCAGTAATGTAGTGACATGAGGAGTCAACGAGAGCAGCACCAGCACTGTGGACTCTCTTCCCTGGTTTTGGAAACAAATGCAATTCTTGCAGAAGTAACAGGCCCCAGATGAGACTGCTCTGCTGGGGTACCAAGGGAGGGAAGGCTCAGGGAACAATCCTGCAATTGTCTCCATCTGCAGCCAAGGGTTAGCAGCACAGAGCAGACACAGGAGAGAAGCAGCTCTTGTTTAACAGCAATTGCATCAGGAAATTCAGAATATTCAACTGAATAAGAGCAGACTGTCCGTGGCAAATTGCACACGGCCAGAAAAAAAAATTTCCTAGAGTCTTGCTCAGTCTTGGTGGGAAAGCACAGCCACTGAAAGATCTCCACAGAATCCCATTGTCTGGGGCTGACAAAGGGCTGGATACAAGGAGCTCCTTTGGAATAAAGGCAGGCCTGGAAGCTCTGCAGCAGGCCAGGGTTTTGTTCAACCCTCTCCCAAGCATCAGTGATACACTCCAGAGCCACCTTTGATCCTGCATGGCCTTTCCAGGAACTGAATAAACAGGGGGTTGAAGGGAACTATTTTGGAATATTGGGAACATACATCGTGTCTCTCCTGCTCTGCCGTGGATCCAAGGGCTGAATTCCCCTGATTCTGATAAATGTATTTGAATGACAATTCCTGAAGCAGGTGCCAGCACTGTCACCACGAGGTGCTCACATCTGGAGGCTGCCTGAGGCACTGGGGCACAAGTGGTGAAAAGTCATCTCAAACAGGCTGCATGTGGAATAGCCTTGATTTCTGTTCCTAATGATGTGTTTGGGTTTTAACTGGAGATCTGGGACTGATTTCACATTTTAAACAAATGTTTCTGCTAGAAAATCAAATTTATGCACCAGTTGGGTTTTTTCCTTGGCTTTGGCCCTTCATCAGATCTGGAGCCTGTTACTTCTCAAAGCAGCGTTAATAGTGGCCCTCACATCTGAAAGTAAGGCTCTTTCTGCTCCCAGAGTGATGAGAGCCCTGAAAACAAGCAGGATTTGTCCTGACTCCCCCAGCTCTGGGCAGGATCAATGCAGTTCAGTGAGCCTTTGCTAATGCAAAGCAGCCTCGTGCATGCTCCAGGGATGCTGTCATTAATCCTTGGAGGACACAAACCTACAGCTGGCTGCCTTTACTGCCAGCAGCTTTCCTTAACAACCCTCCAGAAATACCAAGTTTCATGTACTCTGCCCTGCTGGAGGAATGTCCACCCCAAAAGGCAGGCAGGGCATGGTCAGTGCCACCTTCAGCTGTTCTTGCCAGGCTGGTCTGAAAATGCAGCTCTGAAAATGCTCTCCCAGGGCCCCTCTCAGTTCCTGAGCCCCAGGGCACATCCCAGGGAGCAGCCATTCATTCCTGCAGTGAAAGACTGCACTGAGCGCACCCACAGCAATCAGGAGCACTTTGAAGAACCATCAGTGATGGTTTGGAAGGAGAAGGGTGCTCTGCTGATAAATCTCAGGCTGAACAATATTGCATTTTGCACGGACTCTGTTGGGTTTTTTTCCCCATTTAGGGGCATCTACAGAAACCAAAACCAAGAAATATCTACATTCCAAAGCCCTGCTGCTTTTTTTTTAAGTCTTTCTCATACGAAACAGTCTCTTGGCAAACACCAGTGCTTCCAGCAGTTCTAGCTGGAGCAGCAGAGCAAAGCCAGCAGGGCTTTCTTGTGGCACTGAGCTGAAAGGAGCCCAGAACTGAGCAGCACATCCCTGCTGGTTGTGCTCTGGCCTCAAAGAGACCCTCTCACATCTCCAAAGCCTTCTGTGCTCGCTCTGATGCAAACTTCAAAAAGTACCATATGAATTGTTCCCCTGTTCTGAGGTGTTGCCTTTAAAAATCCAACCAGCAGCATTTGCCAGCTGAGTGGAGTGGATAAAACAGATTTTGTTTCAGATGCTTTTGCATTGTGAGGATTTTGAGCTTTTATTTCATGTATCTCTTGAAATACAATGTGTCTAATTACTAAAGCCTAGCTGTGGAACTCAGAAACATCCTCTGCTTTCATTTTTTGCCATTTTCTGTATCAGAAATGAGCACAGAATGTATTATCCCTAAGTTCTCAAATGCAAACAACACACTGTGAAGGCCAAATCCATCTTCTCCTTTCTAATGTTTGGCTTTATGAAATGAAGCAAGTGACAGTAAAAGCAAGTCAAATTTCCTTTGAAGGATTTACAAATGTAAGAGTTTCTCCCCTCAGAATTCTCATTGCACATGCTATATCCCCATTTTTGATGGGCCTGTGTCATCTGCCTTAAACTCCACAGCCCAAGATTCTCAATGCAGACATGTTATGCTTTAGGGCAAATTTGGGAGAAAACTGGAACATTTTCCTCGTGTGACTAGACTTGCTTTTAAGGTGGAGAGTTACAAATTCCCCCGCCCTTTTCAGTGCCCACAGTAAAGTCTGTAACAACTCCATCACATCTAGAACTTTGTGGGAGTTTGAAGATGGATCAGAAAGGATCATTGCAAAACCTCTAGAAGCTTTTAATTAACAACTATTTCTGTATGTCAGATTTTGTCAGATTTTATCCCGACCCGTCTTCCCTTCTAATGCATAAATCTCAGGATTTGAAACTGAATTATAGAAGGTCAAAAAGCCAAGGGAAAAGATGAAGTCTCATACTGCGGGCAAGAGGAACAGAATCAGCATGAGAAAGTTTGGGATCCCATCCAAGAGTGAGAGAGATGGGAAGTTTTCCAAAAGGGTTGCCCAGGGCAGTAAAGTGAAAATAGAAAATATGGTGTAATAGAAAATAGAAAATATGGTATAAAAACCAGGTTACAGAAGTTTCAGTGCTGGTCACCTACTGTCAATTACAATGAAAAGTTAAATATATAAACACCTGAGGTTTTTAATCCTGTTGCAGCCCTGTGATGTTATTAATCACTGGTTTTACATAAGATAGCACCACTGGTATCACCTACTGCTTCAAACAACCACATTTATTTTAAGTCTTCCTCCTCACAGACAGCCTCTGAGGACTGCTTCCTGTTTTTCATACAGATTTCCCTCTCTTCCTGTGGAAATCTATTGAGGAAGCTCTCTGAAAACAAGAGGAAGTATCTGTTTCTAAATACCTGTGAGAGTGTCCAAGGGAAGGGTCTTTGCCCCCTGTGGGGCTCCTGGGGCTGCTCGTGATGGGGAGCACGATGTGTCCCCCCAAAAAAGCTCCAACCCCTCACACACAGATGGGATCCCCCCTGGAGAGGCTCCAATAACGAGGGGGAAACTGCAATTAAGCATTGGATTGCAATTAATTTTTAGTTTTCTTTTTAAGAAGGAGAAGCAAAGAACCAAAGCCTTTTGTTAAAATACTATTGACTTTGAAAACAGGAATCCTGTTTGCCCAACTTCCCCATGAGGAATTTTCCTGTACTATGACCAACTCTCTCCTTCACCTCATTTAGTAGCTCTGCAGTGCAGCCACATAATTAGAGCTAAACTCTAATTAAACTGAGTTTATGTCAATAAGGTGTCATAATTGGCTAAAATGATGCACCTAAGTGTTCTGCTAGGAAAGAGTCTATGTAAATTTAAACTCAGATCTAAGTTTAAGTGACTTTGTTGATTAATGCAGTGCAAACCTGCTTGGGCTGGGGCTCATCGGAGAAATGGGAGGTGCTGCTGAGACAGGCAGAGGTGCAGCATGGAGAAGGGAAATGAGCCAGAGTGCTGAACACTGGCAGAAATCAGTTCTTACACCCAGGGAGCAGCTAAAATGGTCACATTACACTCCTGCCAGTGGCTTTTGACCTCCCAATAATGTTTCTTATTCAACCATATCAGCAACAAAAGACAAAATAGAAGCTGCTATAACTGCTGCCAAAGCATGGGATCCTAATAATTGCAGAATCCTAATAAATGCAGAATCACTGGGCAGCATTTTCTGGTCTTTAGGAACTGGCAAATAACTTATAAATATTTGCAAAGGAACATAATTGACCCTGAGATTGGCTCAGTTGCTCAGAGCGTGGTGTTAATAATGCCAAGATTGTGGATTTGATCCAACCATGGGCCATTCACTTAAGATTGAGCCTTGGGAGTTCAGAACATTCTGAGTTCTGTGAATCAATTCAGGAGTTAATTTTCAGTCACCTACCAGAACAATATTTCAAGAAGGCAAGGGACAGGCTGCTCTCAGAAAACTTTAAAACTTTCTAAAGGCATCAAGCTAGCAGGCACAGAGGTGGGATTGAAGGAACATGCAGAATTCCAGAGTCTCTGGTGGAGAGCAGCTCTCTGAAGCTCTGAGGATGTTTTTGCAGAGCAGCAAACAGGGTGAGGTAATTGCTGTTGCTTCCTGATGCAGGATCTGAGGAGTGGAAGCTGCTGGCTCTGACACCTCAGCTCAGCTCTCCTGGGGAACCTGCAGGCACCAAAACCCCTTTGCACAGCTCCTAAGAAACACCCAGCTCGGATGCAGAGCTGCTCACAGCCCCTCCCTCACACATTCCTGTCGGGTTTTCCCAAACTCAGGAAGACCCTGTCAGAAATAACTCACAGCCAGCTGAGGGCACAGTGTTTGCTGTTAAATGAGCCATCTTCTCTCCTGTCACTCCAGTTCCACGAGGCTCTAAATCTGGGAGGTGCTGAAATAAATCCTGAAGGAATTTACGTGCCAGTAAGCAGGAGCTCTCAGTCTGTGCCACACTCAGGGATAGCTGCAGTTTTACAGACATCAGAAAGAGCTCTGAGTGGAATTCTGCAGGATCTTCACCCAGCTGTTAAATAGTCTGTTAGGAAGAACACTTCTGAAGACATTAAAAGGCTCCCTGGACATTTGATTTTTACTGCCATCCACTGCAGCACCCAGGAGATAAGGGAAGGATTCCTGGGGATTAAACAGCACAGGTCTACGTGAAGGAACACACGAGGTGAGGGCTGTTACACAAGGAAATGATCACAGGAGCACAGCTCTGCTTTCCCTGGCCTCAGTGATTTATGTCAAGTGCCTTGGTTAGGGCTGTCAGTGCTCAGAACACCACAGGATTTTAGTTATTCATTTTTTCATTGTAGGCTTTCAAGCATCTTTCTGTAAAATCCAAGTCAGGAAAGACGGAATTCTCGAAATGTGAGTTTGAAAAGCAGGAAGGACAAACAGAATGTATCCAGGCAATTCTGGCACGGGCATTTGGGGTGAGGCTGTGTTTGCTCCCACATGCCTCTGTTGCTGTTCCTTGTGGGTGGGCTCAAAGCACACCTCAAGCAATCATTGTGCACCCTCAGTTCCATCATGGGTGCACAAAGGTTGGGGCTGCCTCCAGAGTGCTCAAAGCCACCCCAGGAGGGACAGCAAGGCACAGCCCTGCTGTGTGTGACAGCACCATCCCAACATGCAGGGAGATGGAAAGGTTTGCAAGAAAACATCAGTGATTTTTTTCTAGAGGCTGGTGATTTTGGCAAGAAAATGAAAATCGTCAGCCAAGAAACTGGAAACCTCCCAGAACTGTAACCATTAGAGCTGAAGTTATAACTGTGCTTTAGAACTGCCCATATAAAGCCAGGATATTTAGTGATCTTTATTATAGCCACTAAAAATTAATGTTTTTAAACATTTATCTTTAATACCTGACAGATATTTAAAGCTATTTAAAAGCTGAGATGAAGCATCTGGATTGATCACAGAAGGTTCATTCATTGGATTTCTGTTGGGGAGGAGCTCACAGCTACAGCCAGAGAGGGATGAATTCAGAAAACCCACACAGACACTCAGCTCCAGCATGAAAACAAAATCTCAGCTGCAAATGAATAGTCATAAATAATTCCAAAATGTGCACACCTGAAGTCTCTAATTCCCACAGGGAGTAAGCCAAATCTGAAACCATTCTGAGTTCCCTGAACTCTGACAGCTTAGGTAAAATAGTACAAAAATAAAAATCACACCTCATTTTGGTTAAAAAACACAAATCCTACACTTTGAAAATAAAGCATAGCTCTGAGTATAACTACACTCAGGGCAATGTACACACACAGCTGTTTGATCTGCTCCAAGGAAGTCTCTAAAAGAGACCAGTTAAAGGTCTGTGAATGACAAGTTAATAATTCCTCAGAGTTATTTTCTGACCAGTCAGGAATTATTCAAGCCCAAGATTTGCTCAGCACCAGAAGCAGGTGGGTTTTCCTGCAGCTCCATGTTTCCATAACAATACAGCAGAGCCAATTAAAAGCCAATTAGTCATGGACATTACTTTGAGGTCCAGTGCTTTGCAAACTCTCCCCACGGCAGTGCTGCTGCCCATTGTGCTGGGGACAAAGGCTCTGCCATGAATGGGGGCTGTTTCCCTGTCTCCATGGAAGCCTTGCCACGCTCACCCCACACAAACCTTCCCCCTCTGATCCTTGCCCCAAACAAATGTGCTGTTTATTCACTCTGCTTCTCATTTATGGAGACCCATTTGATGCTGTATGAATAGCAATGAGGAGAGAATTAAACCTGTGTTTGAGAAGCAGTGAGGATCCCTGCTTCCAGCTCCTCCTCTACACCTGCTGGAAAAGATTTCCATGATACTTGAAAATTCTCCATGTTTTATATGTTAAATCTTAACCATTGCAATAAATATTCACTGAAATATCAAGATCTGTGTTATGTGAACTAACTCTAGAATCTGAAACCCAAGCAATCTGAATTATACTGCAGCTCAAAACTGAGAGCAATCTGCTCAGACACCAACTGTGGTGCTCAAGAAATTGTAAAGGATTCCTGTAGAGTACCAGAAAATCAGCACATTGCAGGAAGGTAAAATGCAGTATCCCTGTGCAGGGGAATATCCTCCAGCTGCTCTCCAGAACTCTGAAGCTCTGTGATGCTTCTCAGAGCCCCCACTCTGAATGTTCAGGCTTTACAGTGCATTTTATTTGTGCACTCCAGAATTATTTTTTCCAGAACTGATGGTGGGGATTGCTGTTTCCCTTGGCTTTCAGGAAATCCAGTTGTTGCTGAGCTGAACAGCACCATAAATTGCAAATGAAGTAAGTCATTAGTTTTTAATGCAGTCAGCCCTACTCAAGGGGGTAAAGCAAGTGCTGGTTTCTCAGCAAGGCTGAGCTCAGCTTCTCCCCTACAGATGTTTTCAAATAGTGACTACTGTGGTTAAATTCATCATCTTGTTTACTCCTTACGGTTTCACAGGCAATAAGGGAGCTACCATTGGTGTGGCTCCTCAGGAGCAGCTGAGTTAAACAAAAGCTCTGCAGTTCTGGTCATGGCCTCGGCTGCTCTGTCCCTGCAGCCAAAGTCCCCTCCCAGCTGCAGCTGGAGCTCCTGGCAGGAAGCACAGGATTTTCACAGAACGCTTACATGATACAACTTGTATCAGCAGAGCCCACCTGCTAAGCGGTTTAGCTCTCATTTTTGCTATTTAATGTGTTAAATAAAGGAAATACTCAATATTTACCAGACCAAAACTAACCTACAGAAGAATTTGGAGGGAATTTGGCACCTTTGAGGACTCCTTTTCCTCAGTGACATTATTTGATCTGTGTCCCATCCCTTGGAAGCCATTCCCTTGAAACACATAAGTGTGATGTCCTGCCATTGACCTCAGACAAAGACAATCCCAAAGGAGGCTGTCAGCAATGACACCCATTCTGAGACACTCCTCACCTGCAAGCCCCTGGCTTCCAGGTGTGCCACCATTCCTGGATCATTCCTTTTGACTGCTCAGGCTCTGACTCTGCTTCATCCCATCACTCACAAGACCTGGATCCAACTCCCTGCCATGTCTGAGCCCATGGGATTGGGTGCAGGTCCCTGTGGCCACAGTGACCACTCCACAGATGTTCCCTAGAGGTCTTGGACCTGACCTAAAAGTTACAGGCACTGTTCAGCTCTTCTTATCACAGGAAAGGTGAAATCTACCTTCCTTTGGCTGTCAGGGAAGTCATCTCAGGCAGCCCTTGGGGTCGATGGCCCTGTTCTTCATCCAGTCCCAGCAGCTGCATCCCACCAAAGCCATGCTGGGCACATCTTGGTTTTCCAAATTTCCTGCACACCAACCTCACTCTGGTGTGGAAGAGGTTTTACAGCAACTTCTGTGAGCCATTGAGGAGTTTGCTAAGAGGATCCATGTTTACCCCTGAAAGAATTCCCTACCAAGGTTTTTGACATAGAAACCAAGTAAGAAAGAAGGATAAATAAGTGAAACTTGCAACTGCCTATTCCAATAGACTGCCTATTAACTGCCTATTCCAAGAAGCACTTTGCTTCTCTCTTGTGACCAATGAGCCAAGTGTAAAGTTATGAGCTTTGTAAGAATGTAGAATAGGCATGCATGCTAGAATAAACACAGGGTTTGAAGCCTTCTGGAAACGGAGTGTGTTGCTTTGTCTGTCTCCGTCTCCGTCTCAGCTTTGACCCTCTGGCCTCTTTTGCAGGTCGGAACTGGAGCGATGCCAGCTGGCCCAGCAGAGCAGCCCCCAGCAGCAGCAGCAGGAGCAGCAGAGCAGCCCTGAGCAGCAGCAGAAGCATCAGGAGCAGGAGCAGCATCAGGAGCAGGAGGCAGCAGCCGTGCCCAGGGGCGCCCGCGGAGCGTCCGTGGCACCGCCGGGCACCACCGACCACGGTACCCACCCCAGCCCCAAACACTGCCTGGCCTCTCTCATCTCTGGTGCAGCAGCAGCAAAACCACCAGAGAGGTCAAGGTACCACACCACTAACCAGTCCTAGAGAGTCTTGAAATCCCGGACCTAGGCAAAACCTCATAGCCCAGATTTCCGCTCCTCGCTCCCCACATAATTCTGTGTTTAATGAAAGACTGAACTTATCACTTAGAGCTATGATTTAAAACTGCTTTTTTCCACATGAGTCATCCCACCAAAACTTTTTTTCCTGGCTTAAAAAGTATAAAGATTTCATTTCTTTGTAAATAAAAATGCAGAACCTCAGCGAAAATAATTTCCAAGGAAACAATTTGCAGTTAATATTCTGTACAGCCACGTTCCTTGGAAACATCCTGGCTGCTCCAGTGACTCTGGACAAGCCCAAACTGTTTAGCACATGTAGCCCCAACAGCTGCCATAACACTGCACACTTTGGCTTCCCTGCAGTGATTGATTTTTTTGGGCACATCCAGTTCAAAGACCACAAAAGCACTTGTCTGACAATAATTCTGAATTACAAGGCACCTTTAGTGCAGGCCGGAGAGCTGTTTGTTGTGACAAAAAATTGGATTTTAGGTGTGTGTTAAGTGCAGCTGGCAAGCAGCTGCTTGGGAATGTTAAAAACAGTGACAAGTAAATACAATTAACATTGTAGCATGTTCTTCACCTGGCTAGACTTAGAAACCAAACCTGCTTTTACAAATGTTTTTATCAAATCACACACTTTGCCAGCTCAGAGTTTCCACATAAAATTACACTACCTGTATTTCAAGAACAAGCAGCTTTTTAGCAAAATGTTTTCATACAAATAAATCATGGGGCCATAGATTCTAAAACAGGGGAAAATGTTCCATCAAGTAGAATACGATTTGTTAGGCAGAAAAATTAACTCAGAGAGATAAACAAGTAAAAAATCTATGTTCTGAACAGTAATTGTCCCCACAACAACCGATCCTTCCACTTATCCTTACCTTACCTCAAGGAAAAAAGAGAATTGAGGTAAACAGCTCCAAGTTACCCACAAGAGAGCACTGAAATGTTCAAGACTCTTAAAATAAGGATCTTGGCTGCAGCTGCCGGTGGTGGTTTTGTGTCACTTCTGTAGACGCCTCCCATGCAGAGCCAGTACACTGTACACTGCCTCAGCCCCTTCCCAGGCTGCTGGGCACCTGCCCAGGGGTTTCTCTGGGGTTTCAGGCCCTCACTTTGTTCTGGCTCAGGCTGGGGGTGTAGCTAGGTAATGGAATTATATACCAATATAGCCAGATGGGTTGTGCCTGTGCTTGTCCGGCCCTTGCTGCTTGGCCAAAGGCAGAAGCTGTGGTGGCTTCACCTCAGAGACACCTTTGGCTGGCTGGATGTGTGGTGGTTTCACCTCAGAGACACCTTTGGGTGGCTGGATGTGCGGTGGTTTCACCTCAGAGACACCTTTGGATGGCTGGATGTGCGGTGGTTTCACCTCAGAGACACCTCTGGCTAGCTGGATATTGCAGCTGGGTGCTTGGAGGCAAGTCCAGGCTTGCAGGAGCTCAGGTTTACCTCTGGCAGAGAGGCTTTAGGCGAGGTGAAGGAAAGGAGTCGGTTCCGATAGATGGTTTTGATCCAGAGCTTTATTCCTGGCACACAGGCCACTGAACTCCTCTAACCATGAAAATAAAGATAGTGTAAAAAATAATCTCACCCCTAAGAAGTTGCAGCTGGGCCAATTACCCAAGATTGGGAACAGGCCTGACTTTAAGAGGCCACAGCTGTAACCAGTGAGAAGAGTGGTTGCTGTTCCTTTTAACCCTGGGGAGAGGGAAGGGATAGGGATCCCACCAGCCAGGTACAGGAGGGGGAGTGTCAGGGGACAAATGACACTTGGATGGGCCAATGTCCTCCAGGGCTGAAAGGCTTCTTTTGAACTCTGCCAATCACTCGATGCCCTTTCTGGAATGCCAGGACTGACAGACAGCACTCAGCAGAGGTCAGGGTGGGGAAAGGAGAGGTGATTGGCACACCTGGGGAAATCTACAGAGAGAAACCTGAGGTATCTGAGGCAAACCATGAGATCACACTGGGTTGTTGGGGTGCTGCTGAGGGCTGCCTGTCTCCCAGCAGAGGAGCAGCTCTGTCGCTCTGTGGAGGGCCAGGCCGCCTCGGACGAGGAGGAGGAGGAGCAGTGGCCAGGGCACCACGCTCCCCAGCTGGGCCACAGGAGGAGGATCCTGGCCAAGCTCCCTTGCTGTGGCAGTGGGTAAGTTTAATTCCTTAATTAATGCCATTTGAGCCCTTTGCAAAGGTCATTTCACAGCCTGTGGCTGCAGTCAGGAGCCTTGTGCCCATCCTGTGTGGCACATGGGGAGCAGCTGGCTAGAGATTGCCCCCAAGCCCTAATTAGCCCCCTTCCTCCATGAAACAGGATCAAATAACCCACTAGGCATCCCCTCAGACTGCGACAAAATCCCCTTCTACCCATACCACACTATCAAAAACATTCTAGGATTTGTACTAATACTTTCCCTACTCGTCTCCCTGGCCCTATTCTCCCCCAGCCTCCTAGGAGACCCAGAAAACTTTACACTGGGGAACCCACTAGTCCCCCCTCCCCACATCAGACCCAAATGATACTTCCAATTCACCTACGCTTTTCTCCAATCCATCCCAAACAAACCAGGAGGCGTACTAGCCCTAGCTGCCTCAATCCTCATCCTGTTCCTCTCTCCATTACTACACACATCAAAACTGTGATCGATAACCTTCTGCCCTCTATCACAAATCTTCTTCTGAACCCTGGTTGCTAACGTCCTCATTCTAACCTGAGTAGGCAGCCAACCAGCAGAACACCCGTTCACCATCACTGGCCAACTAGCCTCATTCACTTATTTCACAATCATCCTGGTTTTATTCCCCCTTGCAGCCGCCCTAGAAAATAAACTACTCAAACTCTAATTAACTCTAATAGTTTACAAAAACATTGGTCTTGTAAGCCAAAGATTGAAGACTAAACCCTTTCTTAGAGTTACCCCACCACCCTGTCTCAGGAAGAAAGGATTCAAACCCTCATCTCCAACTCCCAAAGCTGGCATTTTTAACTAAACTACTCCCTGACCCTTTGACTAAACAGCCCGAATCGCCCCCTGAGACAGCCCCTGCATGAGCTCCAACACCACAAACAAAGTCAACAACAATCCTCACCCTCCAGTCAAAAGCAATCCCACCCCCTCTGAATAAAGCATAGCCACCCCACTAAAATCTGATCGGACCGACAACAGACCCCCACTATTCACTGTCCCCTCGTCTGCTAATAACCCCAACACACCCCCCATAGCAAGCCCCACCACCACCACCACCCCCATCCCAAGGCCATAACCAACAACACCCCAATTGGCCCAGGCTTCTGGGTAATGATCCGCCACCAACGACACTGAATAAACAAACACTACCAACATCCCTCCCTAAATAAACCACAACAAGCACCAAAGACACAAAGGAAACCCCCAAGCTTACCAGCCAGCCACACCCTGCAACTGCCCCTACAACCAGGCCCAACACCCCATAATAAGGGGAGGGGTTAGACGCAACTGCCAACCCCCTAAAACAAAACATAACCCTAAAAATAAAACAAATTCTGTCATAAATTCCTACTTGGCCTCTCTCCAAGATCTATGGCCTGAAAAACTATTGTTACAAAATTTAACTACAGCAACACTTAACTCTACCCTTCCCCCCCCAGCATGTTTTCTTCATGCTTTTAGGGTGTATATAGTAATGCATCACACTCTCTGCCCCATCAGACAGTCCATGAAATGTAGGATAGTCCACATCATACGCTATGCCTCTCCATCAAAAACCCAAACGTTATCTCCTAAACAGATGGTATTCGGCCAGTGTCAGACACTCGTTTGTGACCTGTGCTGCCAAGAATGCCACAGGAAAACTGGTTTTAACAAACACAGGCCTCTATTGTGAGGTCTCACTAACTCTTTTCTCTTAATAATGCGTGTAGATGTGATGAAAAGACGTGGAGAAAGCTGCTCTCCTACCTGGAGACCAGCAGCACTGAGGGAAAGGACCCTGTGGAGCTCTTGGGGACAATCTCCCCCCTCACAGAGCAGCCAGAACTCAAGGGCCACCAAGAGAGAAAACTGGAAACAAGCATGGAAGAGGTAACAGGTGCCAAGCAGTGTGAAAGAGCTGTTGATGCATCTTTGGGGAGCTGCATCTGTGTGTGTTTGTGTTTTATTCTGGCCATTCTGCCCTCTGTTCCTGATGTTTCTCGTTGTGCTGTAGTTTGTCAGCTCAGACATCTCCTGCCCTCCTCCAACACCTGCATTTCTACTCTGGTTCCTACCTAAAATTGCCTTTAGAGCCTTTAGAGGATGAGAGGTACCCCAGGCCCTTCAAATACTGTCCTTGATTTACTGAGCTTCTCCAGCTGTGGATGAAGCACTCCCCATATCCTCAGGCATCCAACGCCTCTGGGAGATGGATAACTTTTCAATAAATCCCTCAGGCTGGCTGTGACTCCTTGTTTTGGAGTAAATTGTCCCATTTACTCTCTGTCTTTTTATTGGGCTTAGATTGACATACTTACGTCATAAATATAATATATAAATATAATATAATAAAATATGAATAAAATTAGTTCTGCAGCATGTCCAGCTCCCCTTGAGCAGAGGTTATAACCACATTATTTAAAGTGCTGTGTCCCAGCAGTCCTGTGTGAGCTCACTATTTAAATTCTGCAGACTTCAGCCCCTGATGGGCACAGAAGTGCCAGCAATCTTTCTGTGGAACAAAAATAGTGCATTGCCCTGGTCTTTCTTCTGTGCTTGTTCAGTATTTTATACCCCATCCTTAACAAAGCAGAAAGCTTCCAGTAGTTCTGGAAGGATTTTGTGAATCAGTGAAATATTTAAAGTGACAGTAAAGTACTCAGCTTCTATACATGTTGCCATCCTTTGTGTTTTAACAGTGTTTTATATCATTTTCTGCCTTGACTAACTTACTTGTTGGGGAAAAAAAAATTAAAGCCAGAATAAAATCCTGTTTCAGCGTTACACAATTTGAAATATTCAATGGCAATTTATCCTTGCAATATTCTTTAGAGAAACACAAAAGTTCTTTCTCTACTGCTTAGCATCAGTCCACAGGAAAAAAAATACCTGCAGGTAGTGCCAGTTTTCTTCTCCTTTTTCCCCATTCTGAGGTGCTCATCATCTTCTGCAGCATCATACTGCCCTCTTTTTCATCTCTGCTGATGGATTTTAGTTCTGTGCAGCTTGTCTGGAAAAGCACCATTATCAACAGATTAATACAAAATTCCAGAAGAAAAATGGAATCTGTTGTTCTTGATTTAGAGGCAAGCAGGGAGGTGAAGAAGACACAGTGCCAACTCAATGTGACATGAATTAAATTGCAGTAGGATGAATCATGTTGAGCCTGTTAGGAAATTTATTCTTAAGCCCTTTTATATTAGCCAGCAGTTATAGGGGAGGAATTTGCTGCTACAAAACAGACAAGTAATAAAAAATTCCTGTGAAAAATGTGACTCTCCTTGCAATCAACAGAAAGCAAATAGGAAGACTGAGAAATGCTCTCTCTCTCAAGCATCTTGCAAATAAATATATTGGTGTAATAAATAAACCACCAACACCTCTGAGGCTGGCAGAAGTGCCTTACACATGGCTGTATTTGCTTCTGTTTGTACCTGCTCAGTGTGGAAAATCAGAAAATAACAACATGGCTAACAAGCAAGAGCCTCAGCAGGCAAGTGAAGGGCAGCACTCTCAAATAGTGATTAATAATTGCTCCACCTGAGGCTTGTAAAACCAGAGTTTGAGAGAGTTCTGAGATTTGTCATGTCTAGAAAGTTCTACTTTCCAAGAGGCAAAATCTTATAAATAGCTCCTCATGAAGACAGGGTGGTGACCTGGGGATGATAGATGAGGAGAACATGAGTTCTAAAGTCTAAAAATAAAGAGTTATGCTGCCAAGTGTAGTGTTACAAAGAAATGCCAATTATTTTCTATATGAGCTCACATGCAAGCTGCCAGCTTAATTAAAAAGGCAATTAGTTTTTGAACTGCCATGCAGGGTCAAAGGAGAAGTTCATCCCAACATCTGGAGAAAAGCAAGGAGAAACAGAGGAGAGGTTGTTACTCTTGGTGTTCCTCACCTGGTCCCCACTTCACCAGGGACAGAGACATCTTCCTGTCTCACTGAGTGTACAGATGGTTGCTAGGAAGGAGCTGCAAGACAAAGAATGATTGTGCTGAGGGCACACAAATTAGTTTTGCTCTATAGATGACAACGGGAATGCAAAAGGGGAGAAAGCTGACATAGCAATGTTAGTATTTAAGTATAAAATATGTAATAAATGTAATATTTAAAATTCCTGAATGAGCTGCCTGTACCCAGTGATGAATGAACTCCCATCGTGCACAAGAGCAAAGCTCTGATTTCCTAACAACCCCTGATACCTCTCTTCATGTAGCACATTAAAGAAATGGACTTCCCTTCAAGGGAATCTTCTGGAGTGAGCCCCATTTACCACAAAAGGGGGAAAACTCAGCTTTGCAATGCTTGGGCAAGAGAGGAGAAGCTCCAGTGCCTTCAGTTTGCTGTGTTTTGTGCAGATGAAGGGCCCCTGGCTCGGGGAGCTGCAGCAGAAGGTGGAGGAGACAGAAGTGCTGAAGATGGAGCTGCAGATGCTGGAGACAGAGAGGGTTCGGCTGTCCCTGGTGGAAGAGAAGCTCCTGGATGTTCTGCAGCTTCTCCAACAGCTCCGAGGCTTGGTATGGTGAGAAAGCAGTGCTGGGACTGAAAACTGGGCTTTGGAGTCCCTTCCAAACTGAGAATATGTTCATCCCTTCTAGGAAGTACAGAATCCTTTACAGCAGGACAGGATTCTACAGGTGTGTGCCCTGGGAGCTGCCTGGTGGCTGCAGAAAGCTTTCAGACCCCTTTGCTTGCTTTCTAAAAGCCTAGAGGTCTCCTTGGAGCTGAATCTTCAAGCTCATTACCCTCTAAACCAAAATTGAGGGCAAACAAGGAAAACAGAGGAGTAAGCAATCAGGAAGATTCCAGAATATGTATTTTTCCTTCTAGGACAGGACCTTTGTTTAATTGCATGCTAATGTAACTCTGAGTCAGCATTAAAGAGATAAAACTGCCAGGGGAATTTACAAGAATCCCCATAATCCCTGATGGGATATACCCAAAACAAAAGAGACCCATCAGAACCTGTGGGTTTAGGTGTCACTTCCCCAGCACATTCACCTTCATGTCTGAAATCTCATTCCCAAAAGAACCTGCCACCAAACAGTGACTGCCCAAAGGCACATACACATCCTGACAGGGCTAATAAAACCTCACACAGTGCTGCTGAGGCCATGTGAAATCCTCACACTGCTTCCCACTCTGCCCCAGTCCCCACTGGGGGCTCCAGGCAGGGAGCAGGGCCAGCTGTGCCTGGAGGTAGCAGCATCTTTCTCCCAGAATTGCTCCCTTCCACTTGCACTTCTTGAAGTTTTAGCAAGAACCACCTGTCCCTGCAGAGACTCAGGGCTGTCTAAGTGCTAATTAAACTGATTGCAAGACCATCTCCCAGAAAGCACACCAGTGTCTTCACAGCAAATGAGGACAGTTTGCTTTCCCAGGCTCATTATGTAATGTCCCACCAGATTTCATATGTAAAACCACCACTGAGAGAGCCCATCCAGATCCTGAGTAGTATTTACAGTGCTCTCACTTTGGGTAATGTTTACTACATCTCAGATCCAGCCCTGCCACAGGACATTTGTTCTGTCCTTCAGCTGGGCCTGAGAAGACCCTTCCTAAAATAACACCACCAGGTCCAGCTCACCTTCCCACAGACCTGGCAGAGGACTCAAAGAGCTTTTGCTCTGCTTACCCTCCTTGCCACCTACAGTTGTTTAAGCACAAGCTCTAGAAAATTCTGTATTTCCTGCTGAATAATTGTTATTTCTCTTTCCACAGCCATATTAAGGAATTACAATCCCCTACAAACTGTCTCAGCAGGGTCAAAGATCAAATGCTTGAAAATAAAGCAAATATCAAATCTTGTGTTAATCAGGATTCTGTGGCATTTTGGTTTCGTTTCCAAATGCAAATACTCTGCACACAGGTTCTGTTGCATATCTGTGAGCTGGTGAAGGACACATTGGTGCCATAATTTTGTTTTGTTTTTTACAGAACATATCAAAGCGAGCCCTGGGGAAAATCCTGCTGAGCACTTTGGAATCCTGTTGTGACCCCCAGCCTGGTAAGAAAAGAAATCACATCTAAAGACCAAGAAGCATGAAAAGAGTCCTTTGGGGACAAACACTGGGTAGGAAAAGGATATTTCAAATCCTCGGGTACAGGGTGGGGAGAAGGAGGTAGCTTGCAAGAAGAATACCTATAGAAAGTGATGCTTTCTAGTCTGTGATGCATCAAAACCACACCCAGGGTGCTTTTTTAGTGAAAATTTAATTAAAATTTGGCCTTAGGGGGATAATTGTGTCCTACAAATATTTTTAGGGTTTCATTGATACGAGAAAGTGGAGAAATGACCAAGTATGTAATGCAGCTGTTTTCAGCTTTGCTACGCCAGTGTGTTGGGTTCCTCTGCTGCAACACAAGATTGACCCACCAGAGCAGTTCTGTGCAGAAACCAGCTCAAACCTGCACTCCTCTAATAACAGCACTTCATGATCCTGGTGTGAAAATTAAACTTGCAAGCTCCTGTCCTTGCCTGTGGTGTGGAGCTGCCTTTGCAGGAGCCGTGCAGGGATCACGGCCCCAGGGCTTTGCTTTGATTACTTTGTTCCTATTAGCAGAGCATTTGTACTTCCCTCCAAGGAATGAACATCCTGTCCCAGGAACATGGCTTGGAGGGGCTTTAATAGGCAGGCAGCAAAGACTCGATTAGAAAAGACCAGATGTGGCCTGGGGGCTGGGTTTTGGAGAATATTTTTTACAGGGATTTAGGGAGAACAGCATGGGAACCCTTTGGGGTTTGCAGTTTCAAAGGCTGTTTTTCCTTGTGCCCAGCAATCCAGGGCACAGGCAGCCCAGAGCCAAGCTGTGCTCTTCAGCTGCAGAGGAAGCAGAGAAAAGAGGGCAAAGACAGACTTTTGTAGGCTCCAGTACACCAATACAGAGAGAAAACCACAGCTGAGCCATGGGTGTGATGTTCTCCTGGGAGAACTGAAGAAGAGACTTTTTGGATCCACAGCACAGTGTCCAGAATTATCTGTCAATTATCCTGCACAGGAACAGGGACTCCAAGGTGTGGGAATTGGAAAACTTGAAACTTCCACAGATGCTGAAGGGTTTGAGCTGCAGCCTTGGAAGAAGCTTGGATTGATGTCAAATTCAATACACAGATATTAAGCAGAAAAATCATAAACTTATGGTTCTATAGTTGTAAGAATATGCCTTAAGTAAGTGAGCAGCTGTACTGCTGAGATGGTGAAGGGTTTGTAGTGTAGGGCTGGGGTTGTCTGGAGTGAGCTGAGAGTTCAGCATTATAACAGAAGCATTTGTGTGCATGTGAGACAGAAGCCATTGGACAAAAGCATCCAGAGTGCAGCAGAAGTGAGTAAAGGTGATGGTTAGAAAAGCAAAATAAAACCTGTGGCAGCTGTCATTGGGTTAGAAAGTCCTGTATTGCCTTGGAACAAAGAACTTGTGACTGCTCTTGAGCTATGGCTGAATGCTTGCTCCTCTAAAACATCACAGCCCCTGAGACTGATGTTTGTCTGAGCTATAAATCATTTCTAGCCTGAAAGAAGACCCATCCCTTCATTACTAGCAGTGACAATAATACCAAGGGATGCTGCTCAAAGCTCCTCCCTTTGTATGAGCAGCACAGCTCAGCTCCCCTTAACTCCAAGTGCTGCTCTCTGTGCATTCTGCATCACCACTGCCATGCACAGCTCACCTTCTCTGCTTCCCACTGTCTGCCTGTGCACCTGGGGAGGCTTCAGCCGCTTTTCCAAGTCTTTGTAATCAAACATTTTTCTTTCCCAAGTCTTTGTAATGAAACATTTTTCTCTGACAAGCCAAAGTGGGTGGGGTTGGCAATGGTGATATGAAAGTCTTCGTTCACACAAGTACATGAGACCTCAGTGGGCAGGGGATGAAGCAAGAGGAAACCAGAGAAGACAGCTGAACCCAGATTTACTCACAGTTTTTTTGGACAGGAATTCATTATTTGTTCACAAAATTTAGACATTTAATGATATTACTTGAATGGGCACCTATGAAGAAAAGAGCCTGTTATGATTGTGAAACTGCAACTTGCTGACTTTGTTCAAATGCTCATGTTTGCCACTTGCTTTCCCAAGGCAAAGCCCAGCTGTTGGAAGTGCTGGACACCCTTCAGCAGGAGCTGGCAGCCTGTGAACTCTTGCACAAGCAGCCCTTGGAGCAGGCACAGAGCCCACGGTCCCTGTCCAACCCCCTGGTGATCTCCTGCTGAGCCCAGGCAGCCCCAGGACAGTGGAAGGAGGAATGAGGGACATTTGTCCAGCTGGAAGGAGGAAGGAGGGACATTTGTCCAGCTCAGCCACGCCTGCACTGGCCAGGAGCGAGCAGTGACCCAAGGGAGGAGCAGCAGCCCTGGCTGGGCACAGCCCTGCCTTACCTGGGCTGCAGAGCCCAGCCCTGGGGTGCCCCTGGCACTGGACTGGCACCAGACTGTGCCCACCACCTTCACCTGACCCACAGGGATTTACAGCTCTGCAAAACTGGGATTGGACTGGCACCAAACCAAAATGTGCCCACCACCCTCACCTGACCCACAGGGATTTACATCCCTGGCTATGCAGGGACTGGACTGGCACCAAACTGTGCCCACCACACTCATCTGATCCAAAGGGATTTACAGCTCTGCAAAACTGGAACTGCACTGGCACCAAACTGTGCCCACCACTCTGTGCCCACAGGGATTTACAGCTCTGCAAAACTCAGACTGGACTGGCACCCAGATGTGCCCACCACCCTCACCTGACCCACATGGATTTACAGCCCTGGCTGTGCAGGTGCTAGGCACAGTTTGCAGCCTTTGTGGAAGCCCCACTCCAAAGCCAAGACTGTGTTTTCCCTGGATTTGTTATCCCTTCCCCTACAGGTGACAAACTGAATGATAAACGCACCCAGGAGTGTGTGCCAGCAGTGCAGGCTTTAAGGGCTCTGTGTTTCTCACTCAATTATTCACCTTATTTAACCCTGAAGCTAGATTTTTTTTATTACTCTGATTAATTTTATATTTGCAATTATAGAGATGCCTTAGGAATATGCAACAGCCTTTCCTCACAACAGTCAGATTTTACGTAAGAAGTTAAATTTAAGTGCTTGAAGGAGGTCCAAAGCAATCTTGTTCCCAGGCTCTCAGGGAAAGGAAGGGCTGAAAAATTCACTTTGCTGTCATTCTGTGTTAGCAAACAACTCGTGCAGTGCACAAGTGAGTTCTAAATTTTAATTTCCCTCAGTGCAGCTGCAGAGACACAAAATCAGGCCCCACATGGAGGCCAATTAATGTAAAGAGCTGGGTCTAATCATGATGCCATGGAATGTTTTAATCAGCAATAAAATAATTCCTGGGGCAAAAGTAAAAAAAAAAATAGATTTCTTCCAAGGTGTTTTGCTGTGTCATTTACCTGCCAAAGAGGGGCAGAGTTCCTAAAAGAGCCAGCTGAATTTTTGTTACTGGAAAGATGCACTGTGGATCTTTGAAGAATGTGATTTGCCTGAGATAATGCCAGTGATGAAATAAGATCATTCAACTGTATGTGTATTAATTTTTCCCTGGAAAAAGGTTTTCATACAGGAATAAGGTCGAAAATGCAACCTGGGGAATAAAATTTCCATTCCTTCCCATTCCTTTCCACACTGTGTGGCTCACACACATCTCCATTGAATATTGTGGCACCTTTGAGGCACATTGGGAACAAAAATTTGTATTATTTTAATTTCATTTTAAAGGAGAGAACAAAAGGTGTTATGCAAACAATGAAACAAACTCTGTTCAATCGTGTTTTACCTCATTGGTTTTTTTTTTTGTATTTTGGGGTTTTTTTGTGGTTTAGCAGAGGAAGATTGTAAGAATAGATATATATTGTTAAGTTACATTTTTCTTAAAGATACATTAGACAGGACGTATATACATAGAATAATATTCACCCTCTAAGAAAGAAAACTATCTCTTAATGCTAAATATATTACTAACAAAATACCAGAGCATAATATACTGTTAGTGAGTATATACTGAGGGACATGCTAGGATTATGTCCTACAGAAATAGCCTCTAGCTGTGCCACAGGCAAAAGTTTAAATGAGCAGAAATCAGATCCCTGCTTGGCTTCATTTGCTAAAAATCCCAACAAGTATCAGCTTTTGTTGTGTGCAGCTTTCTGACTTTCCCAGGAACATGGCAGAGGTGTAAAGAGGGAAAATGCCTGGAAATGATGAAATGAACCTGGTCTGTGTGTTCAGGAGCAGGATTCTGATGCAGACACACACCTGGCTCTGGGTCCCCACTTACTGCAGGGTTCTTGCACATTTGGGTTTGTCACCATCTGCACGCTTTCTCCTGTTCCCATGTCCCCAAACCTGGCAGTCTGTTTCTCACAGACTTTGCATTTCCTTAGATTCCCACTAAACAATTAGTTTATTAATTTTCTATTAAACCTGCAAACTGGCCCTAAAAGGAAGCTTGGGTATTTTCTCCCCTGACCTCCACCATGAAGTTTTTGGGTTTTTTCCACAAATTATTTTACTTCATCCTCAATGTCCCTTCCCCTCCCAATGCCCTCCTCACTTCCCATTTGGCTAATTTCTCCCTGGGGTAACCTCTGAGGGGTTCACACTTCTAGCACAAATGGCATTTTTCAAGAAGAGTTTCCTCCTCCCATGATTTTTTTATTTATAGAGGCATTAACTATTAGTAAATTAAAGCCCACCTGATTTGTAAAATTGTTTAATAGTTGTCCTATTTATTTTTTATGCTCTCTCTGGAGTATTTGGCAGTGAGGACTCATCCCAGGTGTTACTCTGAGTCACAGAATTTCTGCAGCAGATCAGAGTGGCCTTATCCAGCCAGAGCTGTTCCAAGGGGTTCAGTGCATCTGTGCTCACTTTGGGAGGAAAAAACCCTGCAATTCAAACTCCTTCTTCCATCATACTGTCCTTAATCTGTACATGTGGATGGGAGGAGCTGGGACTAGGAGGAAAGGAGCACTTTTAACACAAAAATGGAATAAAATGGAATTGCTCAGTGTGAGAGTGACACTAAACCTTCAGAGGGTGCATGTGACATGTGGCATTACCAGCCACAGGGCCTCTCTCAGATTTATAATTTCATGGAGTTTAAAACACAGTCCTTTGGTATTTACACTGTCTTATTTTCTTAATAATTTTATGTATAATTCCCCAAAATACAAAAGCTATAGAGTGTGTTTCCTGGTGTGAAATTAAAATCATCCTTATGTCCTTAATTACACTTTACTTTCAAAAGACTGGGATTTTCAAAGGTCTTGGGTTTCTATTCTGCTTTTCTGTCTCTTATTTTTGCCTCAACATGCCAAAATAACTCAACTGCATTTTGCCTACCCAACTTCTTTCAAATTACCTTGAGGCTGAAATCATCACAGCCCAAACCTGGACTGAGGTACCCACAGAATAGCTCAGCTTAGCAGAACAAAACCTCCTTGTTTTATGCAGCTCACTCATTTCTTCACTTAAAAGGGGTGTCTGAATTACAGCAAAGTTCTCTGAAATGAGACTCATTCCTTAAATGACATTATTCCCTAAAATGTTTCTATTTTGCTAAACTGGAACCATTTCAGACTCTCTCTGGAGAACTGCCTGCTCCTAGACTTGATCCCCCACCCATTTCCAGACTGTAGAACAAAAGAAGAGAAAGAAAAGGCTCAGAGGAACTCTAAAATCCCCAAACTGACATTTTAGACCTAGTCACCAGCTGGACAGCAAATTCAATTCATGGCCATTTTTACTCCTGCCAATACAACTGTAGTTTTGTCTCATGAAACTCCCAAAACTCCATCCAATAGCAGAGTGTCAGAATCAGGAGGAAAAGGTCTCCTTAAATTCCCACCCTTGCAAATAGAATGGATATCATTGTTTTTAAGAATACTTATTTGATAAAAGTAATCCAGCTCTTTATGAGGAAAGAAAAGGTGAGAGATCATGAGGAAAAAAGAAAGGGAAGGAGATTTAGCTAAACTCTTACCTTTTACTTTAATCAACAAGAAAATAATCCGGTGAGATAATGGTCTTTGAATTGCAGATCCAAGAACTGTGTCCCCTCCTTCCAAAATGTATCTGAAATGTCTGCAAAGACTGTGTATAAATAAGTTTTAACTACAACATGTTTCTCTCTGTGTTCTGCAGCACAGAACACAGACAGCTGTTTGGTTTAAGTTCAATAATAAAGAAATAATAGGAAAATAGGAAATAACGAATAGGAGATTTAACCAGAATTAACTCTGCCTGAAGAGAAGGCTCTGGGAGAGCTGAGAGCCCCTTGAAGGGAGCTCTTGGGGAGGCTGGAGAGGCTTTCCATGAAGGTTTGGGCTCAGAGGCAAGGGGGTGGCTTTAAGCTGAGAGTGGGGTTGGATGGGACCATGGGAGGAAATCCTTCACTCCGAGGGTGGTGGGGCCGTGGGACAGGCTGTGGATTCCCCTGGGAATGTTCCAGGCCGGGCTTACAGCAGCCTGGCCTAGTGGAAGGTGCTCCAGCCATGGCAGGGCCTGGAGTGAATGAAGAGAGCTGTGAGGGCCCTTAACCCAAACCAGCCTGGGATCCCATGAATGTCCCACAAAGTGTCCTGAACTGCTCCTGTGAGCTCTGCTCCTCCTCACGGTGACTCCTCCTCATCCTCACTGCTCCTGTGAGCTCTGCTCCTCCTCAGGGTGTGACTTCTCCTCATCCTCGCTCCTCCTCCTCATCCTCCCTGCTCCTCCTCATCCTCCCTACTCCTCCTCAGCCTCCCTGCTCCTCCTTAGCCTCACTCCTTTTACTCAGGGTGTAACTCCATCTCATCCTCCCTGCTCCTCCTCAGGGTGTGACTCCTCCTCACCCTCAGTGTTTCTGTTTGGGGTGTAACTCCTCCTCATCCTCCCTGCTCCTCCTCACCCTCACTGCTCTCCTCAAGGTATGACTCTTCCTCATCCTCACACTGCTCCTCCTCATCCTCCCTGCTCCTCCTCAGGGTGTGGCTCCTCCTCACCCTCAGTGCTCCTACTTGGGGTGTAACTCCTCCTCATCCTCACTGCTCCTCCTCAGGGTCTGACTCCTCCTCATCCTCACTGCTCCACCACACCCTCACTGCTTTTACTCAGGGTATAACTCCACCTCATCCTCACACTGCTCCTCCTCAGGGCGTAACTCCTCCTCATCCTCACTGCTCCTCCTCATCCTCCCTGCTCCTCCTCAGGGTCTGACTCCTCCTCACCCTCAGTGCTCCTACTTGGGGTGTGACTCCTCCTCATCCTCACTGCTTTTACTCATGCTGTAACTCCTCCTCATCCTCAGTGCAGGGATGGGCAGCCCAAGTTCCTCTCTCCAGGCAGCTTCCCCTGGCTCACAGTGGGCAGGAGTCAAACCCCAGGGAGCTCCCTGTGTTCCCTGGGGTGCCCAAAGCAAATTACATTCGTAATTACTGATTCTGCCTCAGAGAGCTGTGAGGTAACTTATCTCTGTCAGGGAGTAAACAAGGGCTGTGGGATGACATTGAAAAATTATCAGTATTCAAGTGGTTTCACCCACGTGCACCCTGCAAAGCTGGAAGGTCATGAGAGCTGAGGGTTTGGGTGGTAGAGTTTGAGATAATTGCTGTACTTCGAGGTTTTATTGTTTGATAACCTTGGTTTTGCTGATTGCTTCTCATTGGTGAGTTTTTTTCACAATGACAAGTGGAAAAATGGTCTCTAACAAAGGCAAGGTCCAGTCTTTTGTGAGGAATTTTCTACCTCTTAAGGTTTCCAAAAACAGATCAAGGAAAAAAGAGAGAAAATATGTGGAGGCTGATACAATTTGACTTAAAATACCATTTAGATAAAAAATGTTATTTTGAAATAAAGAACCTGCAATTCCCATGGGAGGATTTTTTTGTTTCTGGGCTGACTGTGGGAGTTAAATCCATTGCCCAGGCAGTGCCAGTCCAGCACACAGCAGCAGGAGCTGCTGTCCTGTCAGGCTCTGCAGCTCCAGCAGCACAGGGGACAGCAGGAGCCACAACAGGCTCTGATTGCTTCTGAGCCAACATCTGTCATGCCCAGGGCTCAGACACACCAGGACTCATCCACCCAGGGACTGATGGGCCCCAAAAACGTCCCCAGCTCTCAGGTTTGTTGTTGCTGAAATGGCTCCCGAGGTATTAAAGAATAAAAAAAATTTATTACAAAAAATTGTATTATTAAAAAAAAAATTTCTTAGCCCAGCAACTGAAGAAGAAGTTGAGATTCCTCAGCTCTGGTTCTCAAGGTTGTTAATTTTCTCTTATCCATTCCATTCTTTTTCTGACCTGCTGAGATCTGTCCAGCAGGTCAAGCTGAGGCACACTGACCACCCTTGGGGTGGTGCTATCTTTTTATACTAAAAACTATGTGTACTTTATTTACAATAATTTTCCAATACCTATCACCTCTGTTAGACAGTTTGTCTCTACTCTAAACCAATCCAGAATGCCACCATCACAGCAGAAGATGAAGATGAAGATGAAGATGAAGATGGAGGAGAAGGAGAAGGAGAAGGAGAAGGAGAAGGAGAAAGAAGGAGAAGGAGAAGACATGCCATGCCCAGATTCCTCCATCTTGCCTCTTGAACCCCCATTCTAAATCCCCACAATTCTACATTTTCAGTCTGTGACAAATTCACTATCATTCTACTCAAACCCTTGTGGCTTGTAAATCCTCACACATAGTTGATAATTGTTTCCATGGGCTAAGATCGAAGGCACAGGTGTCTTTGACTCCGTGCCAAGGTCTCTGAGCCCCCTGCCAGGGTCTCGAGTCCCCCAGGGCAGCCAGAGGAATGTCCTGGGTTCCCACACCCAGCTTTGCAGAGCATTTGAAAGTCACTCACAGATGGGCTCAGGTTTTCAGCGTCATTTTCTTCTGCCCTGCCATGGTCAGCACAGAGCACATCCCACTGCCATGGAAACCATTTCCAGGTCACCTTCACATCCCAGAGCAGGGAAAGCAGCCCCTCACCCAGCCCGCATGAGGACTGCACCAACAACTCCACGTTTCTGTCACTCAGAAATGGCATGTCACTCATTCTGTCACTCATTCTGTCACTCAGGTGGCACAGACAGAGTAGGAGCCTCTGCCCAGGTGGGGATGGGGTGAAGCAGCCCAGTCAGGCTCAGACTCTGCTCTCCCACCTGGAGCAGCCACTACATGCTCCTCTGCAGCCAATTGCAATGGAAATCAACAGTTTGGAATTGGTGTTGATCCCCCACCCATTTCCAGACTGTAGAACAAAAGAAGAGAAAGAAAAGGCTCAGAGGAATTCTAAAATTCCCAAACTGGCATTTTAGACCCAGTCACCAGCTGGACAGAAAATCCAGTTCATGGCCGTTTTTACTCCTGCCAATACAACTGTATTTTTGTTTCATGAAGCTCCCAAAACTCCAATAGCAGAGTGTCAGAATCAGGAGGAAAAGGTCTCCTTAAATTTCCATCTCTGCCAAAACCTGCAGCACAGAACACAGACAGCTGTTTGGGTTTAAGTTAAATAATAAATAAATAATAGGAAAATAGGAAATAAATAATAGGAAATAAACCAGAATTAGCTCTGCATGAGGAGAAGGCTAATTGTCTGGAGAAGTTCAGCAGCTCTGGAGAGCAGCTACCAAATGCAGCTGGAGCTGCCTTCACACCTCTGACTGGAGCCACACAGAAATAAAACTGACACAACGTCTAATTCAAGCCACCAACTCAGATGTATGGAGATATTGAACTGAACAGGAGTGTATTGAGGGGAGAGAGAAAAGGGACAGGAAGGATTTCAAATCCTGAAAAAGGGAAATATTTCAGGACATAAGAGGTAAATAACTACAAGGGTGGCTCTTCTGTGCTCAGAAAACACCAAAGGATAACTGATGCAGGGAGAAGAAATCTAATTTTCACAGGAACTGTTAGTGAACACTAACCTTTAGTATGAAATCAGGATGTTCATATCTGCAAAGGAAATGTCTTAACAAGATACTTTCTGGATAGGGAAGAAAGATAAACTTTTAATATTGCATTGATAAACCTGGAAATTTTCATTCTGTGGTGATAATTTGAACCACAATGAGTTGCTCTCAAGGGCTAAAGTCTGAATTATACTGCAGGTCTTGTAGTTTGTGAGCAGGGCAGAGTCCTCCATCCCAGCAGCCACAAGTGTCATTTTTTATTGCTGTCCTTTGTTTTCTTTTTTGCAACTGTACAGTTTGCTGTGTGCTTCTCCCCCAACCAGGAATAAATAGTGCACCCAGCAACCCCCATTTCATCACAGGAAATTGTTGCAAGTCATTTAAGGAGACCTTTTCTTCCTGATTCTGACACTGCTGTTGGAGTGAGTTTTTGGAGTTTCATGAGACAAAACTACAGTTGTATTGGCAGGAGTAAAAAAGGCCATGAATTGGATTTGCTGTCCAGCTGGTGACTGGGTCTAAAGTGCCAGTTTGGGGATTTTAGAATTTGTCTAAGCCTTTTCTTTCTCTTCTTTTGTTCTACAGTCTGGAAATGGGTGGGGGATCAAGTCTAGGAGCAGGCAATTCTCCAGACAGAGTCTGAAATGGTTCCAGTTCAGGCAAATGGAAACATTTTGGGAAATAATGTCATTTAAGGAGTGAGTCTCATTCATTGAGACCATTACCATTATGGTGCCGTTATTTCATGGACTGCACAAGTGATTCCCAATCTCCTGAGAGCTGGGCATGGCCGAGATCACAAACCATTGAAAAGGACAGGAGAGAAGAAAACAGCAGGGCTGAGACTAAAATAAATAATACTTGGCAATTCAGAGTCTACAGGAAAGGAGATTCTACTGACAAGAACTGTAACAGGAAAAACTCTCCAGAATGAGTAGGAGAAATCTGCATCCCTGCATCACCAGTAACTCCACCCTGGACAAAACATCTCTTTTAGTTGACTTAAACTCTTCCACTTCCATTGAATCCCATTGTGTGATGGAAAAAACCCATTGTCATGACAATCCAACCTGGTTTATAATGCAGAGGCCTTTAAAACCTTGGTTTTCTTTATTCCTTTGCTCATGCAAGAAAACAGCAACTGCAAACTTGCCAATCTGCTCCTATTTTTAAAGCAAAAGGGAACCTAAGACTATAAAGTAGGAAGGCTTTTCAAATCCTACAGGACATTTGACATTGCCTTATAATCAGAAACAGACTTAATGACAAAAATCAGCACATAGGTCCGGAACTACTGGGACTAAAAGTGGAAAGAACTAATTCCAGCAATGCGGATGAAATCTCTGGAAATTCCTCCTTGCAGATTCACTTCATTCCTGCACAGATGAATAAACACCAGAAATAGTTTTAAAGCTGCATCTGCTGTTGAATGATAACATTTTGGAGACCTGGTCCTCACTCCTGCTGAAAATAAACAGTTGGAGATCTCTGAAGGACAGTGGAATTGGAGTTTAGGCCATGGCTGACTCATAAATTGTCACACAAGCAAACAGCAAATATAAATCACATTTTTCTTTCTTCCCCATCACTCCTTATCCAGCCACTGCCAAATAAAAATTTCCACAGAAGTTACAGCAGGTTGGGACACAGAAATGCTGATTAGTCACATTATGGCTCCTCTTTGACCATGTTACAGTGCAAGGGTGCCAAATAAACCCCCCAAAAAAAGCTTGGAAGTATTTTACACAATTATGAGAAGAGAAATTACCTCAGTGCAGAGGGATTAATTCCTGCCCACCTCAGAGCAGTGAGGTTGTGAGTGCACAGTGTGTACATGGCCAGGGGCTTTGGGGGCACCCCAAACCAGGGCCGGCAGAAAGCCAGGGCACCCTAAAAGTTGCCTCAGCTTGTGTGAAGAAAAATATGATTTGTTTGCAATTAAAAAAAAAATCTGGCTTGAATAATAAGGAGGGAAAATTTTATTTCTGTTCAGAAAGTTTAAAGAAAACAAAAAAAAAGAAAGAAAGAAACAAATCAAGAAGAGGAAAAAAATCAAAGTTTCCAGACAATAGAGGAGAAAATGATGTCACCATTCCAACAGAGCTGACACCAACAGGAATCTAGTCTGGCAGGGGAGTGTGCCCTTCCCAAAGTGTGAAATGAGTCCTGCACATGGAACCATTGCTAAGCACATCATGATGGACACTGAGAATCTGGGAAGGGTGGGAAATCAGTGAAATCAGTGCAATCTGGGGTGAGGAATGATCCCAGCAGAGCAACCTTAAACAGGGGATGAGTGGGGACACCTGGGGGGCACAGGGGGCACCAGGGACAGGGTGGGAGCAGGGCAGCCCAGCCACACTGTCCCTTGCACCTGGCACCCCCAAAATGCAGCCTGGCTGTGGTTCTGAGGGATAAAAGCAAGAGTTATTTACCTGTGTTGGAGGGTAGCTATTTACCCACTAACACAGGTAAATATATATTTTTTTTTAATTTTTTTTTTTTTTTTTTTTTTTTTTTTTTTTTTTTTTTTTTTTTTTTTGCTATTGAAGCTATTTTTGTTGATTTGAGAGGAGAAATGGAGACCAAGGAAAGCAGCAGCAGCAGAGAGAAGAAGAGCAGTGCTGGGTTTGTAAGAGCCTGGGCTGTGGCTCTGGACAGTGCCAAGGACCTGGCAGGGCAGGTCCTGGGGGCACAGGAGAGCAGAGATACATCAATCCCCCCTCACAGCTGGAGCAGGGACAAACTTGGCAAGCAGAACAGGAATTTTCCTGCAGTGAAACCCTTTGGCCAGAAAAAAGTGCAATTAATCAAAGTGGAGTTTGTTTTGTTGCTGTAAATTGCTCCAGGAGCTCTGCAGCCCAGGGCCTGGGGCTCACCCAGGAGGGGTGTAGGAGTGTCGGGGGGTAGGACAGTCCATGGACGGAGAGCAGAGATCTCTGCAGCCAGGTCATGGAATCTGTGGTTTATTGCAAAGGGCCTGGGTGCAGGGCCCTGCTGGGATTTGGGGTTTATTGCAAAGGGCCTGGGTGCAGGGCCCTGCTGGGATTTGGGGTTCATTGCAAAGGGCCTGGGTGCAGGGCCCTGCTGGGATTTGGGGTTCATTGCAAAGGGCCTGGGTGCAGGGCCCTGCTGGGATTTGGGGTTCATTGCAAAGGGCCTGGGTGCAGGGCCCTGCTGGGATTTGGGGTTCATTGCAAAGGGCCTGGGTGCAGGGCCCTGCTGGGATTTGGGGTTCATTGCAAAGGGCCTGGGTGCAGGGCCCTGCTGGGATTTGGGGTTTATTGCAAAGGGCCTGGGTGCAGGGCCCTGCTGGGATTTGGGGTTCATTGCAAAGGGCCTGGGTGCAGGGCCCTGCTGGGATTTGGGGTTTATTGCAAAGGGCCTGGGTGCAGGGCCCTGCTGGGAGCTGCAGCCACAGCTCAGAGCAGGCCCAAGAGAAGGGAGGGGGAGAGAGGATGAGAGGGTGAGAGAGTAAGAGGGTAAGAGAGTAAAAGGGGTAAGAGCGTAAAAGGCAAGAGCTAAGAGACAAGAGGTAAGAAGTGCGAAGTTCCCGTTCCAATACCATAAATCATCTTCTGTGTTGAATTTTCTAATTCTCACTTACCAATCTAGTACAAGATACAAATCCTATAGCATTTCCATACAGCCTATAAGAATCATTACATTACCATACTGTGTTACATTTTAAACCCTAAAACTCCTCTTTGGGCCCTTCTGCCAAGCTGTAGGGTCTGCTCTGACCCTTGGGCCTGCCTGCAGGCAGAGGGTGTTGTTCCATCAAAAGGGGATCACCTTCAGCTGGCCACCCCATTGTTTTTCAGTTGTTCAGTAACTAAGGGAAGCTTGCTTTCATTTCAATCTCGCTTATAGTTTCTATAGTCTCAAAATCTTTTGCCAGACAATCGTATTTGTAAGGCTTTCCTGTTTCATCTTACCCAACAGAGGGGAACATTGGGCAGCACTGAGGAGGGACTCTGGCCTCCCATCCCATCCCAAATTCCCTGCCCTGCCCTGCTCACATCCTGGCTCTCTTCAGCCTTCCCCACTGCAGCTGCTCCACTCTGCATCAGTAACTGCATTGGATGGAATTAAAGCCAGTGCTGCCACATCCTGGGTGAAACCCTGACCTATGGGGCCACCTCAGCTTTAAAGCTGCTTTGGAATAAAGAATAAGTGATCTATATCAGATCAAACAACTCAAATCTGAAATAATCAGATGGTAAAAATGATCCCCCTATTATTTCAGATATTTTAGATGCTTCCACCTGTCACTCATCACTGCCAATCTGGTTTAGATTTCCTTTTACCTATGGTTTACATGGGGTGCTTCAGGGTTAAAGCACAGTAAACATCCTTAAAGTAGCTATCCATAAAGAAATGCAATTTATTTACACAGGTTTTTCCTTCTCATCAAAAACTCCATACCTACAGAATTATAATAAATGCTACAATCATTTAAAAATTGCTAATGTTTAGTATTTCCTTTTTGCTTTAAATGCACTTTCCCAGTAAGAACAGTGACCTTGACCTCATTTAATAAATGCAAATCTCCAGCAGTTCTGATCCAAAGAAAGTTGGATAGATTCTTATATATTAACATATATATAGTAAAAAAAAAAAAAAGTAGGAGACAAGCTGTAATTTAAAATCAACCTAAGAAACTTTCCACAGGGTTAATGAAAGATTCAAAATCTTTAGTTTGGCTTTCTAACCAAAGGAAGCACAGTCAGTGTTATATATACTTACATATACTTGTATATATAATTTTTTTTCTATTATATTCTCACCCAGAGAGAGCTTAAGCTGACCTTGAGTTGAAAGGGAGGTCAGGCAGAATTTCCTGCAAATTAAGGCTGGTAGGAATTTCTCATTTTAAACATGAAAGTTTTTCTTTTTGTAAAGAGTGTTCTGAATAATTTTTGAGAGAGATGTCATCCAATGACAGTACAAGCATCCCTATGCTGAAACATTTGAGAATTTATATTCTACACCTCCAAAGCAGCAAAAGGGACTAAACCCCCCCATTTTCTCTGCTACTTTACTGAAAATGGCTTTGGAAAAAAGCATCAACAATGTGGGTGTTCTTTGGGAATGTGGTTCTTAAGTGCCTTGAACAAAAAGGAAAAGCCAAGTAAACTCAGCCAGGCACAATGTAAGGCACCAAGAAACACCAAAATTGTCAAAGTCTTTGGTCACTAAGAAAGTAATGGGGGAAAAAAGAGGTGCAGGGGAAGGGTCTTGTATTTCTCACCCAAATGATCTGGTTTGCAATGAAAAAATAACACAGAACTACAGATCCACAAAAGATCCCTGAGAATATTTAGATGACAGAAGTAAGCACACACTTCTATTTCCCCTGCTAGCACAATCTGATCAGAGTTTTCCTTCTTTGCCCACTGTCTGCATTGCAGGGTTATTGTGTCAGAATAATTTGGTATTATTCTCTTCCAGGCCGAATTTTCCTCCTCCTTTCTCCAGTTTTACCCCAGGACCTGGAAATTATTTTTATCTTTATTTCCTTTGTTTTTTACCTGGCTGCTTACACATAAAGAAGAACCACCTCTAGCCTGAAACCAATATTATGTGAGATATTTAAGGAGTTGAAAGGAACTTGTTTGAGACTTGGAACATCAGCACCAATGGTTTAAAACAGCAAAAGGGAATAAGCCCTTGACACAGATTTTTTGCCTGAAGAGATAGGTGATAAACTTAGGTTGGTTTTTGGGTGTTTTTTTTTTGGCAGAGGTATTGCCAAAATCAAAGTGTTGGGGAGAGTTAAATTTGTTTGCTTTTCAGACAGATCATGTTCTTGCTGCTCATATTCTGTGCACTTATTTCAGCAGTCTGGTGGGTGAAATACCAGAGACCACAAGATTTATACCTACTTCAAAAGTGCAGTGCCAAACACACTCGTGCTCAGAGAGCTGTGCTCAGTTTAATGGCAGAAACATCCCCAAAATGAGCACCTCAAACAGCCCCTGTGCCAGTGAAACCCCCCAGCACAGCTCCATTCACAGTGGAACACTCTTTTTCATCCTGCTGAATTTCAGAGCAAGCTTAAGGAAGAATTGATGGGATTTGGGTGTGTTTTTCCCATGTGCCAGACCTGCAAACTGAGCAGAAGCTGAGGTTTCTAAAAGCTCTGTTCAGCTGTGCAGTGCTGGAAATGGAGGCAGCACAGGGAACTGGCTCTGTGCTCTGGGAATACTCTGCTCTAAACTGAGCTTTATTCACAGAGATTCATCAGAAATGCCACAGAGTTTGAAGGGCAGGAAAGGGAAAAAGAATTGTGTTCACTAGGAAACAAACTGGAACATCCCAAAGAATGGAGATGGTGAGTAAAGGCAAAAAGCAAAGCATGGAACCCAAACCTCAGGCCAAGCACTCTGCTCTCACAAACATGCTTAGATCACAATGAAAGGGCCTTAAAACAGCATCCAGTGCCACTGAAGGGGGCAGTGAGCAGCACTTATGGGAATCCCAGGGATTTCTCTTGCCTCATCCTTTCAGCTGAGGACACCTCATAATTCAGAGCAGTTCATGGGATGACTCCTCATTAAAAAAAAACCACCCAAAACAAACAAAAAAACAAAAAAACCCCACAAAACAAACAAACAAACAAAAAAAAAAAAAGAAGAAAAAAATAGAGTAAAGCAGGCAGATCTTCTGTAGCCACAGAACCTGAGCAGTGCTCTTTAGCTGGAGCAGATGCAGGTGCACAAACAGCCAAGGCACAAGGCAAACCCTGAGGGATTTCAGAGGTGCTGCTGAGAGAGCACAGGGAGCTCTGCTCCCATCCCAGGCTCTGTTTCCCCATGAGAGGCAGAGATGCTGTGGCTGAGCTGTGCCTGTCAGCATGGGGAGGATGGCACCACCAGTGGCACTGCAGGACAGCATCAAACCACCAGCATTTATCAAAACTGATGAGGAAATAAATTGTAAATAACCTCTAACCTGCTCCATTGAATGTAGGAAGTTTCACTGGATGCATCATCAACAGTGGGCTGGAGACACCAAATGAGGGCAAAGAGATAATTACATAATGCAGGAATAGGCTTGCAGCATCTTTTAATGAATGTACAGCTCTCCTCAGAGGAACTGCTGCTTATTTATACCCTGCTATAAGTGACCATGTGATTAATTCAGCTGCCAGCTTGATCAAACTGACTCTCCAAATTGTTTGTGTATCAGCATTCCGTGATAGGAAATAATAGGATTGGCACAGCAGCATTTTCAGCTCTTGAGATTTTATCACAGGTCACACTATATAAAGGATTTCTTTCAGAACCCAAGGCACTTGATCAGCTTTCATTAGCAACCTACAGCCTGAAGGACCTGAAGGAGCAGGACTTGCAAAATGTGGACTCTTATGGCTCAAAATATCAAGCCCATTAAAAAAAATAAATTAAATATTCTACATGGCTTTGAAATGCAAATATCAGGGTTTAGGGATGCAATGCTAGAACTGGAAATGGGGGTTGGCAATAAAATTATCTCACATCCTGCAGCAAACACTGTGGTTGCAGAGCTGGGGATTGCTCAGGGCTCCCAAGCCCAGGACAGCTCTGCACTCTGACATCTCCTCCTGGGTGAAACATTCCCACCAACCCAGCTGCTGGCAGCAGGAATTCAGCAGAACCGGGGTCAGATCTGTCTGCAGTGACTTTCTGAGGCTCTCCATGAGTGCTCAGGAGTCTGGGGAAACTCCCCTGCAGTTCCTTGCACAGCAAACATCTGGGCACATCTGCAGGGGTGAGCCCACAGTCAGAGTGGGGCAGCAACACTGGGACTAGAGCTGCTCTCACTGGGGAAAAGTAATTCATGACTGGATATGTACCAAGAACTGACTGGTTTATTTCAAAACCCAGGAAGCCATAGCTTTGTAAAGGACATTATAAAAATAACCATTTTATCAGTTATGGACAGTGAGTGAAATTCCACAGTGAGTTCCCATGGCAAACTCATCACTGGGACCTTCCCAATGCAGTGTTTTATATCATACACTAATTAATATCTAATTGATCTCACCAAGAACAACTGCTCAGTGTGGCCGTAGAGTTCAATGCCCTGCCTTCTACAGTTCCAGCTCTTCAAGTAGAAAATAACAGGGTTTTGTGTCTTAGGTTGGAAAACGTTTCCAAGATATGGCTGGGGGTGTTTATTCTATTGCCATCTGTCAGAGGTGGGGCAGGCATCTTCTGTTCATTGGGCAGTTTTCTTTATCTCTCCCACAAACCCATCCTTCTTCCAGGAGACATTTTCTGTTAATGGGCCAGTGAGTGTCCCTGCGGGGCTGATGAAATTCCATCATCCCATGGGGAGAAGCTCCGCCCAGGGGAGGAGCCAAGCATTCCAAACCAGATAGAATCAGAGATTAGGAGCACCCCAGCAGCCTTTGCCCCCTGCATTCCCAGAGGAGCAGCTTTCTGCTGCCCTGCATTGCCAGAGGGAGCCCAGGCCCATCTGCAGCAGCCCTGGAGCTGCAGAGGAAAACTCCCCCCTTGTGCAGGATCCCTGCTGCAGCAGAGCCACAGCTGGCACTGCAGGAGGGCTGAGCCCCCCTGGGATGGGGCTGGGACACCGCCCTGACACACAGGGGACAGGGCACGGTCTGACTCTGGCAGTGGGTTTTGGGTTTTTTTAATGTACTATTACATTTGAATTTTTAGTTTTCCTAGTAAAGAACTGTTATTCCTATTCCCATATTTTTACCTGAAAGCCTTTTAATTTCAAAATTATAATAATTCAGAGGGAGGGGGTTTACATTTTCCATTCCAAGGGAGGTTCCTGCCTTCCTTAGCAGACACCTGTCCTTTCAAACCAGGACAGTTTAGCTGATGATTGAGCTGATTGTGTCACCACTCTCCTCAAACAAGGACACACCACAACACTCAGAGTGCTGAACAATCTCATGCATTTCCCAGCCCCACTCCAGCTGTTATGCAATGAATTGGTAAAGGTGCTTAAATACCTTTATCAGGCTTGCCTGAAGAGCTAGCAGAGTGCTGGAACAAGGCACATTAATGGATAGCTCTCTGTCACACTGGGAATTCAGCAACCAATGGCCCAAACAGCTGGAACAGAGCAGTGAAATCATCTGGAACTGAGGACACCACATGCAACCATTTATTCCAGGACAGGAGGGGTTGCTTTGGACTCTCTTTAGTCTGGTCCAAGCACTGAACCTCCATTCGCACAAAACCCAGGGATTTCCAGAGGGAATATTGCCATTTAATTTAATATAAAGGCACACACGGACAATAGAGAGCCGGAGATCTGCTCTGACAGCCCAATCCCAATCCTAAATAAAACATTCCCATAAATGCAGTGTGGTGTTGTGCCTGCCTGGAACACTGCATTGTATTTTTAATGACAGTGACTGTGCATAAAGAGCTAGAGAAAGATCTGCTTTTCATTAGAGCCAAGCAAGCAAGGCAGAGAGGGGCACAGAGCCTCCAGCTTGCCCAGCCCAGGGCTGTGCAAATCCAAATTGACCATGAATATTTTCATTAACAGGCTCAAAACCCCCCGAGTTCCACAAAACACAAACATGTGCTTTTAGCCCTCTGATGTAGACAAATCACTTAATACACGCATTTTGTACCTTGGATTTATTTGTATCTTGGAGATAATGGAAAGCAATATCCTAAAAAGAACACAATATTTCGTTCTTTCAGGCAATTCTTTTGACCTGAGAAATTATAGCTAAAGGGCCGACTGGGGGGGATGCTCAGAATTTGAGAACAAAATAACTTGGATGACATCTAGTGGGAAAATAAGAAATTACCGGTGAAATTGTGAATGAGGAAAACAGCAAAGAGGGAGGTTCTCGATGAGAACAGGCAGGAGGAGAGAGAATTTCTTGATAAAATGGGGGGAGTACCATTTAGGAGAAGAATTTCCTAAATGACAAGACTTATCTGCCTGTGGAATAATCTGAGGAAATGAGATTTTGGATCTGACAAGGCAAAACCCATCAGCAAAACCACAATAAATGTGCAGCAGGAAAAAAATGTGGACAGGAGGAAACTCTGAGCCCTCCTATATGGAAACATTCAGAAGGCTTTGGCAGCCAGTTCTGCAGAGTGAAGGAGGTAGGAGGAATATTTTGGCCTTCAGGCAATAATAGCTCCTGCATTGAGAGAAACCACAGTTTTTCTTTAATTCATTTCTGCCAGCAATATTCCTTGATGTGAGAATGAATTTTGTGATTGATTTTTTTTTTATCCTTCTTGCTTATTTGTAGAATTCATTAATTACCAGTGACTCACATCCAATTACAAAAATCTATTTTGGTTTGTCTGCTCTCACCAAAACCTATTTGAAAGTACAGAAGAGCAGAATTAATCAAGGTGAGGGATTTTAAATGAGAAGCTGTGCATTAGCAGTGTGAGGTGGGCATTTTTTTCAGCTCTGGGAATGGAAACAGTGCTTGAGAAAACTTCTGCCTTCCTTGGTCAAGAAGAGGTCACTGTCAGCAATAAACACCTGGAACTCCTTAAAAGGGACTAGAAAAGATAATGGCATCTTGTGGCTGAGTTTGCTCCCAGCAGGTCACACGTTTGATCTGCTCATTTATCTCCAGCTTGCAGCTTTTATTCTGAACCAGGAGGAGAGCAGTAATCTCCCTCAGCCCTTTTCCTCCCTGGATGATCACACACAGCCCCACAGAGCTCACTGCAGGAGCCAAGGCCTCCAGGGAGAGCTGATCCAGAGAAAAGGGCTTCAAGGGAGCGGTGAGGAGAGAGGGGTTGTTTGGGACATGAGGGTGTCCAGAAATCCCTCTCCACTGAGAGGAGACAGAGCCTCTCTCGCTCACAAAAACTTCACATGGATTCTCTCTGTGGAAAAAAAATTTACTTTCATACCCTAACAAGATTATAGCAGATTATAACTTTTTTTTTTTTTCCCAAATTGGCTCTTAATAAATCCTCTTAAATGAAGAATCCTCATTCGGCCTACAAAAAGCCCTAAAATCAGAAATGCAAATGCCTGGTGCTTCTGGCAGCCACTCCCTGCACACCCTGAGCTCCTCAGGGAGCTGGAGCACTGGCCAGGAGACAGGGCTGGGGACTCAGCAGGAACAGCTGGGCACATCTGGGCACCTCTGCCACCCCCAGGACACCTGGAGGAACACAGGACTAACTGAGAATATATCTTGGTTTGGAAAGACAGGAGTCTGCTAAGGAAGGCAGGAGCCTCCCCTGAAATGGAGAATGTAACCCCCCACCTTCAGAATTGTTATAATTGTTATAAATTTTAAATTAAGGGGCTCTCAGGCAAAAATATGGGAGCAGGAAATAGCAGTTCTTTAATAGGGAAGAAAATAAAAGGATAAACAATGCAGTAAACTAAAACAACACTGACAGAGCCAGAACACAACCTGACACCCTGTGCGTCAGGGTGTTGGTAGCAGTCCAATTGGAAATTTGGCTGCAGTCCTCCTGCAGTGTCAGGTGTGGTTCTGTTGGAGCAGGAATCCTGTAGAAAGGTGCAGTCTCTTCCTCTGAAGATCCAGGGGCAGAGGCAGCTGCTGTTCCTCTGGGAAATCCAGTGGGGAAGCTGTGCTGGTGTTGCAGAATCTCCAGATTATATCCAGGTACAATGCTTGGCTCCTCCCTCTGGGCTCACATATCCCCATGGGATGCTGTAGTTCTTATCAGCCATGCAGTGACATTCAGTAGCTGTTATCAGCAGGTGTCTCCCCAGTTGTGGAAGAGATAAGGGAAACTGCCCACTG
This sequence comes from Melozone crissalis, assembly GCF_028551555.1. Taxonomy (NCBI): domain Eukaryota; kingdom Metazoa; phylum Chordata; class Aves; order Passeriformes; family Passerellidae; genus Melozone; species Melozone crissalis. The sequence continues at coordinate 20,170,465 of NW_026535807.1, read as the reverse complement.
AACACAAGACAACTGCCTTACAGGTGGTAAATAAAATACAATTTGCTTGACAATCCAGGACAGGACAGCACAGAATGGGAGTGTGGAGTCCAGGCATCTAGATGCTGTCTGTGCAGAAGAACACAGCATTTGATTTCACTGTGAGACAGGAAGGTTTTGATCCTGTGGCAGCACTCCTGAAGGTGCAGAGGCACAGGCTGAGCAGGCATAGGGCACACAGACATCCATGGAATCATGGATGTGCTCCCCAGAGGCAGGGAGCACACAGACATTCATGGAATCATGGATGTGCTCCCCAGAGGCAGGGGAAGCACAGAGGCACAGGCTGAGCAGGCACAGGGCACACAGACATCCATGGAATCATGGATGTGCTCCCCAGAGGCAGGGGAAGCACAGAGGCACAGGCTGAGCAGGCATAGGGCACACAGACATCCATGGAATCATGGATGTGCTCCCCAGAGGCAGGGAGCACACAGACATTCATGGAATCATGGATGTGCTCCCCAGAGGCAGGGGAAGCACAGACATTCATGGAATCATGGATGTGCTCCCCAGAGGCAGGGGAAGCACAGAGGCACAGGCTGTGCAGGCACAGGGCACACAGACATCCATGGATGTGCTCCCCAGAGGCAGGGGAAGCACCTGAGGATGGGAGCACCATGAGCAGTGCACCCACGGCCATCCCCACCTGACAGGAGTGATGAACTGCTCACCTCAGCACAGGAGGAATCATCTCCTCATCTCATTGAAAAGATCAAAATTCTAACAGGCTTTGAAGTGTTTTTGTCTTTTCCCCCTGGCACTGTCTGAATTGCCTTTTCAAATGCCAAAGAGCAGAGATACACAGTAAAGCATTTTCTTAAGGAAGTTCTTAACGAAGTTCCAGCTCCTGGTAACTCATTAGACCTAATGAAGAAAAGTCCTTTAAAAATAAGTAAAAATTAGACATGAAGAATTGCTGCCAGGATAATTTATACACCAGAAATTACCTTTCCTCCCAGGAGCAGCCAGTTATAAAGAAAGGACAGCTCAAAACCACAGGTCTGCTGCACATCTGCAGCATGAAAACCTCACCTGGGCCTCGTTTCCAAAAGCAGAACAGAGCTCCAAGCCTGTCCCCAAACCAACACTGCCCAGAACTGGCCTGACTGGAACAGCAGACCCACAACCAGCTGGGTTTCCAAGTGCCAGCTGCCATCAGAATTCTTGTGTGCTCATGGCTGGTACCTAAAGCAAAGGAAAACTCACATCCAAAACTTTGCACACACAATGAAATTGAAAAGTAAATCCTGTGTTTCCTTTCCTTTCACACAGACATGGCATTCTGTGTTCAGATGAACAGATACATGCATATTACAAACTTGTATGACCCTAATTTACTGGCTTTGCAGGGAAATACACACAGCTATTTCAGAAACCTTCCTTTCAGTAGTTTGAGTTATCATTTTTGAACATGAGTTACCAAAATAAACACTATATTTTGGGTGACTTCAACACAATTTCATCTCTTTCAATTCCATGTCATTAATATTTCCTTTCTCTGTTCCTGTCTTTCTCTATCCCTTAATGATGTCACCTGCCTACCATGGTTATTTTGATGTTATGGTGTCCTTTTATAAGTTTTATTAAATGGTGAAAAGGCAGATATTAAACAAACCTGGCTGACTAATACAGAAAAACTCAATTTCACAGGCAAACTTCACCCCCCTCATCTGCTGGGGCTTGTGTGTCTCAGCAGCTCAGGCCCAAAATTACTTTTATACCTGGAGATTTTCTGGAGATTAAAAAAACCCACAAATTTCAGATGAGTTTTTCCAGATCCTGTCAGATGCAGTAGGAAAAATACATTAGGAACAAAAAAGAATCCCAAAGCATTTCCTCTTGCCTGCAGCAAGCACCAGACCCACCCCAAGCACTTGATGCCACAACACAACCATAAATAGCAGCTCTGGGCTGCTGCCCCATCCTGCACAGGAAAAGCTGCCCTGCCACACTTCCCTGGGACTCTGAGCACTCAGCCTGCCCTGCCAGCCCCACTGCAGCACAGGGACAGGGGCCAGACAGGGTAAGTGTCAGCCAGCACCTCCCCAGCTCTCCCTTCTGCATTTCTGACCCAGTTCTGGTTTCTCTTTGAGTTTGGGTTTCTTGCTGCTTCTATATTTAATCAGAAGAGAGCATCTTTTCCATAAATAACAATTAACTTCTTTTAGCCAGCTGTCATAGTCTGTCCTTTTACTTTGGGAAAAAGAGCTCTGGTAGATTTCTTGAAAAATCACAGATGAGTATCTGGGTTCAGAGCAAAGATACTCAGAATACCCAGTCCTAGATTTCAGTTTATCTTAACAGCTGCAGTAGGCTTTAAGGGTGAACAAAACAAAATGTAGTGTATGTACCAATGTCAAAAATTGGTTAATGAACCATCCTAGCAAAAAAAAACTGGGGGTGGGGAGGTGGGTAGAAGCACAATACAGAAGGTAAATGATGACTGTCAAGAGCAGAGTTAAGTCTGGGCAGTTACAGAGGAACATGTGGGGAAAAAAATAAGCAATAGGTGGCACAGGACACAAAGAGGAACCACAGAGTATTTGTCAACTCACTGACAAATACACAGGAGATGGGTAAGATGAGTATTTCAGCTTCAGAAAGAAAGAAGATTTTCAGACATTTACAATTATTCAATCCCTTAAGTTTCAGTTTGAAAACTGGTTTAAACACACAATTTTAACTCTAGATCTATGATAATATGAAAGCAGAATAGAAACCTTTGCCTAAAACTAAACTGGTTTTTCCCGTCAACTCTTGGTGACGTTCTGGCCCAGAATTTCGATCAATAATATTTTTTGTACAATTATGAAGGGAAAACAATGAACCAGAGAGGAAAGGGAAGAACTGTGCTCTGTCTTCAGTGTTTGTGCTGAAGTTGGGGAGAGTGATTCTGTGGGACATACAGAAAGCTAAACATTTGTCATAGTTGAGACAGAGAGAATACAAAGCAACACACTCTGTTTCCAGAAGGCTTCAAACACTGTTTTTATTCTAGCATGCATGCTTGTTCTACATTCTTACAAAGCTCATAAGTTTACACTTCACTCACTGGTCAGGAGAGACAAGCAAAGTGCTTCTTGGAATAAGCAGTTGCAGATTTCACTTATTTACCCTTCTTTCTTTCTTGGTTTCTATGTCACCAACCTTGGTAGGGAATTCTTTCAGGGGTAAACATGGATCCTCTTGTCAAACTTTTCTCGATGACTCACAGAGGTCACTGTAAAACCTCTTCCACAAGGATTTTATTCCAGAAACCTAAACCTGGGCGAGCAATAACCGCTGTGGAACCGCACTAATAAACCTCACTTCTTGTTGTTTGTGCAGCTGGAGATGGAGCTGCTGTCCGTGCTGGGCTGTGCCCTGCTGCTCCCCACGGTGCTGGGGGAGGATTGTCCATCCCAGTGCAGCTGCTGGTCCCTGGGGGAGCCCTGGGGGACAGGGGTGGACTGCAGCTCTCGGGGGCTGCGCGCCCTGCCCGCCCTGCCCCGCCTGACCCGCATCCTGCACCTGCACAACAACAGCCTGGCCTCCATCCCCGCCGGGGCCCTGGACAGCCTGGGCCACCTGCAGGAGCTGCGGCTGTGGGACAACCCCTGGCACTGTGACTGTCACATCCTGTACCCGAAGCTGTGGCTGCAGGATTTCTCCGCGCCCGTGCTCGCCCGGCTGCGCTGCGCCAGCCCCGCTCCGCTCAGGATGAAGCCCCTGGGGCAGCTGACTGGGAATGACCTGGGTGTCTGCACCAGGCTTCTCCCGACCAAGTGTCTCCAGTTCTTCTGGAGAGACCTCATTTTAATTGCTGGGGCAGTAATTACCCTCCTTCTAGTGGCGTGGGCTCTGAAGTTCTCCAAAAAGCTGGTGTGCCAGCTCCGCCTCGGGAGCCGGCGGCTGAGGAGGAGCATCCCCAAAACCCACAAGCTACTGTGAGCTCTTCCCTGCCCTGGGAAAGAAACTCCAAACTCCTCCACAACAAATGTGCACTGGCAGCACTGGTTTGAATAGTCAGGGCTAAGAAAGCCCAAAGTTTGGGTTCTCAGGAGAGCTGGATTTAATTTTTGTCCAAAAAGAAGCTTGGTGAAGTTTGGACAGACAACTTCTGTTGCAGACATCTTTCAGGAAAAATCCTTTCCTTAGGATTTTTCCTCCTGAGAAGCTGGGAGGCCTCAGGAACAAAATGCAAACAATGGTTATCTGCTGCTGTGGCATGCAACAGGTGCATCTGTGATTGGTCTCATGTGGTTGTTTCTAATTAATGGCCAATCACAGTCAGCTGGGTCGGGCTCTCTGTCCGAGCCACAAACCTTTGTTATCATTCCTTTCTATTCTTAGCTTAGCTAGCCTTCTGATGAAACCTTTTCTTCTATTCTTTTAGTATAGTTTTAATGTAATATATATCATAAAATAATAAATCAGCCTTCTGAAACATGGAGTCAGATCCTCATCTCTTCCCTCATCCAAGAATCCCTGTGAACACCATCACAAACTTCCACCCTGCCGCCATCTGCTCATGTGCAGATTCCACAGTTTTAAAAATCATTTAACTTTCCATTTTCCCACTGAATTCTCAGTTCTTATAGAAAAAAGATTTGCACCCCTACACTTGTTAATAAATGGAGATGAACACCAATTGTACTATTTTAACAATCTTTTCCCACTGTGAGTTTACAGCCCATCAGCATCTCTCGGTGTCCCAGGGGGCTTGGCAGGACCATTCCTGTGTGCAGAAAAACTCACCCCTCTTCCTCAGGTTCAGGAGCTTCAAAAGCACCCAGATTACACAGAGCAGACACTGAATGCATCCCTGATTGAATACAGTTAACGATGGACTGGGAATGACAATATAATCAGCAAAATAATTTTAAATCTTATGGCATTTCCTGGAGTGTGAACAATAATAAAGTATTCTGTGTGGAACTGAAATAATGGATGCTTATTGAACATTCATATTGACCCAAATTTGATCTCTTTCATGAGATCAAATTTCTTTTTAAATATTTCTGATTAAATTTCTAAGATATTTCCAGAACTTGTCCTTTGGACATAATTTTAGAATATTTCCCCTGGACTGAGCTTTTCAGTGTTTTAAAAGACAACCACCATTCTGTACAAATGCAGAATATTACAGAAGAAATGCACTCTGCCATCTCTCATGGAATTTCCTACATGACATTTTTTGTTTCCCCAAAATGAAATAAATCATTCACACTAAAAGCTTATCACTCTCTTATTACTGTGCCTATAAACTAGATATGCATGGAATAGTTAACTGCTTTACCACATGGCTTCAATAGTACAAATATTTTTAAAATGAGCAATCAGTGAACATTTCTGCTTACACCAACCAACACATCAAATAAGATGCACAGAACACAGGAAAAAAATTTATTAAGAGAAGTTTTCTGTCCTTAACATTTCTGCTTATACCAAGCAACACATCAAATAAGGTGCACAGAATACACAGGATGCACAGGAAAAAAATAATTGAGAGAAGTTTTCTGTCCTTATAAGAGGAAAGAGGAGGGAATCTCTTCCATGGTAGTAGTTCACATTCTACCAAAACAGCTTTGTATTTATAACTTTTCATCCATCTGGGGTTTTTCTGGGAAAAAAAACCCTCTGCAAAGGGGACAGCTGGAACTAACTGAGGGTCAAAAGCAACATTCAGTGTTTATCTGGCAGGGCCACTGTGTCATGCTTAGCCACAAACTCCATCAAACTGCATAAATAACACCACAGCTGCTAACAATGTCAGCTATCAAAATGAAACACGCAGGCAGCACTCCCAAAATGGGTTTGGGACACTCCAGAAACTGTCACTGCATCCTGCCTGCAAGGGGCAAACTGGTGGTGGCTGTATCTGCTGGCACAGTCTGGGAACACAGGTGTGACTGCTGGGATGATTAAAATAAAATAAAATAAAATAAAATAAAATAAAATAAAATAAAATAAAATAAAATGAGGTTTGCTTCCACAGTGGGCAGGACAAGTCATCAGAGTCAGCATTATTGACCAAAACCTCACAGTAGCACACAGAGAAGGTTTGTGTGAACAGCAATTCTGGATGAACAGCAATTCTGTGCAGACTGAAACTCAATTAAGGTATTTAATTGAGGAATATTTGCAGGTTTCATTTATTAAATAGCACAGTATGTGAATCACCTTTTTACCTATAAATTCTCTATATTTTGTTACCACTGGAGCAAACAGCATTGCTCAAGCTGAACTTGCTTGCCTTCTGCCAGGCTTTAGTTAGAGCTTATTCCAGGTTTGAGCTCATGCACCAGGGCAGTTTGCAAGGCTCCATCATCACAAAACACTGCTCTCCTTTGTGCTACAGGGCCACCATCCTGACAGAACGTGGTTATTATTATTAATACGATTTTTAATGTGCTAACAGCCAGCTCTGGAGCTCCCTGGAACACAGGGTAGCTCATTCCCTAAGAACCACCCTGCCTCAGCTCAGAGCAGGCTGAATAAAACAGCCCCAGCTCTGCACAATGGAATTAAAGAGGCTCTGCCGAGTGAAATAAAACATCCCAGCTCTGCCCAGTGGAATAAAACAGCCCAGCCAATGGAATAAAACATCCCAGCTCTGCCCAATGGAATAAAAGTGGCTCTGCCTAATGGAATAAACCAGCCCAGCTCTGCCCCATGAAATAAAACAGCCCAGCCAATGGAATAAAAGAGCCCAACTCTGCCCAATATAATAAAACTTCTATGGAATAAAAGTGGCTCTGCCCAATGAAATAAAATATCCCAGCTCTGCCCCATGGAATAAACCAGCCAAGCTCTGCCCAGTTAAATAAAACATCCCAGCTCTGCCCAGTGATATAAAAGTGGCTCTGCCCCATGGAATAAAACATCCCAGCTCTGCCCAGTGATATAAAAGTGGCTCTGCTCTGGGTTTATTCAGTGAAATAAACCAGCCCAGCTCTGCTCTATGGAATAAAACAGCCCAGCTCTGCCCAATAAATTAAAACATCCCAACTCTGCCCAATGGAATAAACCAGCCAGCTCTACAAACACTCTTTTCTGCACCAGAACTGAAAGAATTGAAGCACTTCTGCTTGTTTATGGGACAGAAAGATTTCCAAATCCAGAAAGAAAGCTGCAGCAGCAGCTGCTGGGGCCACTGGAGCTCCTGGGAGAGCACAGGAGGAGCAGGGGAGACTGGGGAGGAGCAGCCCAAAAGGTGCCAAGGGTGGAGCTGAGCAAGTGGGAAAAACAGTGGCATTGCCATGGACACTTGATATGCCTGCTTTTTTCTAATATATTTTATTTTTATTTTTATTTTTATTTTTATTTTTATTTTTATTTTTATTTTTATTTTTATTTTTAGTAGGAAATACCTTCCTCCTGACTGCACAGGGCAGTGGCAACTGCCAGCAGCTCCAATCGAGGTGGCAGTGCCAGGGAGGGCTGGGCACCTGGACAGTGCAGGAGGTGCCATGGCTTGGGGAATGCAGCCAGCTCGAGCCCTCCTGCCCAGGAGGAGCAGCTGCTTGCACAGAGGAGCAAAAGCGCATGCTTGTTATTTTAGAAGAGATGCTTATTCAGAGTAAAATTGCAATATTTTCACTATAACATACCTGCCACTGGTGTGGGGTCACTGAATTTGCATGATTTCTGCCCTGTCCCATGCCCTAAGGATGTTGGTATTTTAAGAACACGCATTTCTCATGTGTTTCAAATCCCACTTCCTGCAAGTGAAGGTTAAATGACTAATGAGATCTAAGTGCACTTAACAGCTTTTCTTTTTCAGGAAGAAATCTGAAAACAGCTTTTTGTTTCACCCATGCTTTGAGAATCAGCCCAGCCTTTCCCAGCAGCTCCATCGGGTGGATATGTGGCATTTTTCTGTTCTCTCTCCTCTTACATGTCAGTGAGTGTAGGAAGTGGATTTGAATTTACACATCTCCATGGGCTCACACTCATCTAACCTGAGAGGATTTTGACTGTAAACCTGTCCTAAGGTTTGCTCAGCAACCTCGGTAAAATCAATTCTCACTAAATTCAGACGAGAGACCAAGCACAGCTCTGCTCTCAGGAACAAAATGCATTCCAAAGTTAACCAGCTTGTTCTGTATTTATCACTTGGTTAAGTGGCTGGGAATTGAAGGATTCAGATTTAGTGCTCCCTTCCAAAGAATTTACCTACACAGAAAATTAGTAATTCAAAGTAAAATATTTCTTTCTGTTCAGTTAAACCCCAGCTAAGCCATAAGAGAGATGTCACATAATGACAGTAATTTTTCATTTTATTTGCACACCTTCTGCTTGCACTGGCAGCATTAAAAACTACTAGAATAACTTGTCCAATAAAAAGAGAAAAACTCACCCAAGAAAAGGTTTCAAACAGCAGAAAACCAAGACTTTTCCTAGCCTAATAGGACAAGAAAAAAATAGGGATTCCCTCAGGTGAGCAGGAAATTTCTTCTATTTTTGAACTAGAAAACAAACTGTAAGAACTAAACACTAATTCAATGTACAAAACACACACCAAATGCAGTGAAACAGACTCTTGGCTGGTATGTGCTGCCACTCTTGTGTTCTAAATTAATTAGCCAATACATATTTATTCTCATGCTGATTTACGTTTAAATGCACTGTTTGGGGAATTATTAAAATAGAATTTGAGGCTTCATAAAACCTCAATTCTTCCTGGATTCTTAAGGCCCACACACTTGCATGTTATGATTTATACCTGAATTACACAACTTTAGTTTCATTGCCAACAGATGAAATATTAATTCCTACCTAATGACTCCTTTGAAGGTGCTAAGTTTACTGTAATACTTAGCAATGCTAAGTTTATTTATCTTAATGCCTTTTCTATCCAGAGCACAAAACCATTTCCCAAAGTGCTGCAGCTCTGTTGCTGGAACCCACGTAAATATTTTGCCATTACATTGACTCCACTGAAATTCAGATTGCACTCAATAATGGGTGTGTGACAACAAATTGCTCCAGTTGTATAATGGCCACAGGGCTGTTATTTATATTTATATTGAGCTCTTTCCCAGGGGCACTTTGCTCCTGATGTGGCCTCTCCAGTGCCTTCCCCAGTGTCCATCCCAGTGATGTCACAGCCACTGCCTGACCTGGCATCTTCATTTCAGCCAAAAGAAATGTTAGAGTTTAGAATTTTGCTCAGATTTCATTTGGCTTGGCTTGTCTGACCAGCATCCATCCAGTTCTCTAGCAATGCAGAGTTATTAAAATTGAACGGTGCTGTTCTGCATCAGAACATTGCCTGGGAAAAGTGGACTGAAACCTCTTCCCTCAGAATACTATTAAGGAATAGGGCTACAGAAATACAGAGCATTCATCTTAGTCCAAGGGGAAAAATTCAAATGAGGCCTTTTCTTAAATGACCTTGATCCCTAGAGAAGGGAGTGTCAGGAGGGATGGATTGCAGCCTCGCTTTTCTCCTTGAATCATCTCTCTTGTCTCCTCTTTACGGGTCAGAAGGGCTATACATCCTAACAAATAATTTATTTTTTGACAAGGATTTATAGATTCCCTCTTATGGCCACGGAGAAGGACTCTGGAACCTGAAACATCCAAATAAAATCGACCTTTACAGCCTTCTGCCATCAGCAGCAGGGCAAAGCAGAGGAAGGTCTGGCATGGGCCACAACACCTAAAGCTCCCCCACGACAGCAGAGCATTTAGAACTGAGGGTATTCTTGATTATCTTGAGTTTGCAAGTACACTTCAAAACCCAGTAATTTAATGTTCAGGTGCACTTATCAAAAGCTGGATTAGGGAAAGACAAAAACTAAACCAGCAGCAATTACATCCTGAAGGGACGGTGTGGCTGGACAGTGCTCAGGCACAAAGGGACCTGGGGGTGCTTGTAAGAGCTGAAGTGAGGGATGTGAGACTCCAGGGGCTCTCCAGAATGCAGTTTATTCGATCCAAAATGCAGTTTATTCCATCAAAGAGGTTACAGCAGTCCAGGGTTGTGGGTGACAGAGCTGTGCCCACAGCTGTCAGCTCCAGCTGCAGCCAGGCCTGGAGACCCTTTGGTTTTGGTTACAATGCATTACACACTTTTCTTTGCTGAGCATCTTCATACAGAAGAACCAATCTATACTTTAACTTTTATCTCTAGCCTAACATAACTACTATAATTACCATATTCATGTTAATGTTCTCCAATCACTAAAATTCAGTACATTACAGTTTAAGCTAGAAGTTGTTTTTCAGTTTTTTTGCAGTGGAAAATTCAGAGACCTTTTTTCTACTTGCAATATTTGCTGACTTGTTTGCCTGTGCTATCCTTCTGCTTGGTAAAAATATCTTGTTTGAGGTTGGTTTATCCTTTGGTCTAAGCCATAAAACCCCTTCTAACTCACACACCCTTTACTTCCTTGGTTATCCAGTAAGACTGGCTCAGCAATTCTTTTCTCCTATATCAAAACTTGCTTCCTGCCAAGCACACATATCTGTGAGACTTTCTTGTCCCACTTTCATCCTTCCCAGCAGGTAGTGGTGACAGCAGGCTGGACATGAGGCAGCAGAGTGCCCTGGTGGCCAAGGAGGCCAATGGCTCCTGGCCTGGATCAGGAATGGTGAGGCCAGCAGGAGCAGGGAGGTCGTTCTGCCCCTGCCCTGGGCACTGCTGAGGGCACACCCTGAGTGCTGTGCCCAGCTCCGGCCCCTCCGTTTGGGAAGGACCTTGGGACACTGAGCACATCCAGAGGGGACAACGAGGCTGGAGAGGGGCTGGGAACACAAACCCTGTGAGGAACCCCGGAGGGAGCTGGGGGTGCTGAGCCTGGAGAAAAGGATGCTCAGGGCTGCCCTCATCACGCTGCACAGCTCCTGAAAGGTGCCTGTGCTCAGCTGGGGCTGGGCTCTTCTCAGGGGCTCTCGCTGCCCAGAGTGACCCTGAGATGTGTTAGAAAGTCCCTTTTCCCAGCCCGGTGCTCAAGGAAGGAGTCGGAACACTTCAGTTGTCAGTCTCAAGGTTGTTTATTGTATCTTACCTATAAAATTCTTTCTTCTGACCTGTTGAGGTCTGCTCAGCAGGACACTCAGAGGCACTCTGCCTGCCCCAACATGGTATTATGTCTTTATTCTAAAAACTATGTATACAATACTTACAGTTACTTCCCAATACCTATCACCTATGTTAGACTGTGAGTTTCTACTCTAAACCAATCCAAAAGTGCCACCATCACAGCAGAAGATGGAGGACAAGGAGAATAAGCAGAAAGGCTGGACAAGCCCAGATTCCTCCATCTTGCCCCCTTTTAGAATCCCCATTCTAAAACCAGCAAAAATCTATTTTTCCACTCTGGGAAAAATTCACTATCCTTCTACTAAAAATTTTGTGGCTTGTCATTCTTCATACAAGGTTGATAATTGTTTTTTCCAAGGGCTGAATCAAAGGCACAGGGGTCTTGGGCTCTGTGCCAAGGTCTCTGAGCCCCCTGACAGAGTCTTGAGTCCTCCAGGGCAACCAGATGAATTTCCTGGGTTTCCACAGGCTCTTTCTCCAGGCAGCACTGACAGAACCAGATGACACAGCCTCAATCTGCACCAAGGGAAATACAGGTTGGATATCTGGAAAAAGTTTTTACAGAAAGGTGATAAAGTTCTGGAATGGCCAGAGAGGTGGTGGAGTCCCCATCCCTGGGTGTGTTTAACAAAGCCTGGATGTGGCACTGGGTGCCAGGCTTTAGTTGGGGTGTTGGGGCTGGGTTGGACTCGATGAACTTGAAGGTGTCCCCAAGCAGGTTGTTCTGACACTTCTGTGAATTCTGTGAAAGGGGAAAGAAACAAACTGTGCATTTTGCCTCCCATAACTGCTTTGTCCAACTGCTTAAACATTCTCTTAACCAAAACCTGACCAGGGAAAGGCTGTACCACAAAAGGAACACTGCCACATCAAACACCACGCCTGCATTGTAAATACAAAATGTTGAAATATCTTGGAAAATTTCTCTTGGAACACTGTGCCCACCAAGCCATAACTCAAGTCAACTTGGTTTTCATGAGCAATTTTGGTGATTGTTCTACATCCCCAGTGGGAATGAATGGTTGCTACTACAGAGAATTCAGAAAATTCACTGTGTCCTCACAGCATTTCTGAGCTTTCAGGGCTGGCAGTGGCTGCTCAGGGATGGCTTTGGCCCGTGTCCCTCCAAGCAGCCACTGCCCAAGCAGCTGCGCTGGCCCCGGGCTCTCCTCCTGGCCTGCTGGGCTTTGTTGGGTGGCACAGCCTGTGCCAAGGGGCGGCAAGGTGCCTGCAGGCCCCAGATCTGGGGGAAACGGAGAACGTCCTGCCCGCATCCACCGTGCAGCCGTGCAGCACAGCACGGGCTGACGCTCCCCACTGCTCCCACAGGTGCAGCCAGCCCCACCACACGTGTTCCGGATTCCCAGAAGAGGTGTGAAAAATGTTAATCCCTTGTTTTTAAAAGTTTAAAATTTTATTAATAATAAAATGTTTATAAAAATAGCAATATCATTAGAGTGATAAAAATTTTGGACAATTTGGATTAGGAGAATAGGAGACAATAGAAACAAAGAGTTACGGACATCTGGGTACCTATTTTCTGGGGAATAAAAGTCAAAAAATAACACATGTTAATAGAGGATTAACCCTTAAAAAAAATAACCTGTTGCATATTCATGCATCTCATACATGATGCATAAATTCCATTCAAGCACAGGATTTTGTCTGGTCATCGTCAACCTCTCCCTCTTAGTCCTAACCAGCTTTCTGAGGGCTGAGCGAGGCAGGCAGAATTTAGTTTCTTCTGATAGGAGAGCAATAAATTCTTTTTCTCTGGCAAATTGCAGTGTTCTATGGCTGCTACCTCGCTATGAGCCCTTGCTTTCAAACAAGTATCTTACATAGTGTCGTTTATATTTTAACATTCTGTTATAACCTAAAATTTAATTTATAAGGCTACTTGAGAAAATCAATACAGCCTTAGTTTCTAAGATAACACATATAAATTTCATTTTAATATTTGCAAAAAGCCAATCATAAAACAAGCATGTTTCACAGAGGTTTGGAAGAGGTTGCTTGTGATAAGGGCAAGTTTGGCCTTCTATTGGTGCCAGGAAAGGATTTGGAAGTGCTCAACAGAGCCCTGACTGAGAGCTTCCCTGTTGCGGTGCATGTTTTTGATTGTAATTCGGTCCCAGTAATTCGGTGTCAGTTTTATGACACCCCCTTATTTGGTATTGTTATACCATATTTTATTGCCAATGGGTTGTTCCTTTGCCCTCTGTGTTGTTGGCTTTGCCCTAGTTGTCCATCTCCCCAAAGTCCTGCCCTTTTGTTCCCTGTTCTTGCTCCCATCCAATGTCAATCCCTCCCCAAGCCTAGAAACTTCCCTATCCATTTGGTATCCTTTGCAAACCTATTGCGTTGTTTAAGTTGTCCTCCTCCCCTGTAATCCCCTATTGCTTTAAACAATGTATTCCCCGCCTTGTGTTCCACCCTCAGTTTCTCCCAAGTGGCTGAAGACTGTATCCTCCCCAGGGACCTCCCCAGTTTGGAAATGGGTGTATGGCTTTAATTCAGTGTCTTTCTGTCGCCGAGTCGGCAGGGAACAAACATAGAGAAGAGCTCTCCCTGTTCCTTGTCCCTACCCCAGCGCAGTCCACCTGTGCTGTAAAGCAGCTGTGCCCTACAGCCAAACCCCAGAGTTGACAGTTTTCTGGGGGCGGCCCACTCTGGGTGGTGGTGTTGGCAGCAAGTCGGGCTGAAGAAATCGGGCACTGCAGCACTTCCCAAATGAGCTCTTCTCTTGCAATAAAGAGATGGAGCTGCCAGCCCAGTGTCCGGGTGGCAGCAGCAGCAAAGCCCACCGGGCAGCAGCACAGGCTGGGCTCCATGGCCAGGAGCAGCCGTGGATGCCCACGGTGTGGGCAGGCAGGAGCCAGGCAGGGGCTGCTGTGACCAGCGGCGGGGCCCCCAGGGCTGGGGGAGCCCATGCTGAGCGTCCCTGGGCTGAGGGCACATTTCCTTCCCTGGCATCAGCTGGGCCTGGGCCTCCACCAGTGGCATGCCCAGGGAAAGAGGGAAGCCATCGGGAGGTGCTTGCCTTGAGAACAATGGAAAGAGGCTGGACTCTGAAGGAAGTCCTTCATAGCCTGAGGGATGAGCTCAGAGCCCGACAGACACTGGGCCTGTGGCAGCCCCAGATCTCTTATGAGCAGAGTGGGGATTTGCCCCCCAGGCCTCGTCTGTTCCCCCAGGGACACATGGTGAACACACACACACAGAAGATGGCTCAGCACTGGTGCTGCTCCCTGAGTGTTATGTTTGGGTCCCTCTAAAGGCATGCAGGGGCTTTGGGTCACCTCTGTGCTGTGCAGGGGACTGGGGACACCCAGAAATTGTGCAGGGAATTGAATGTATGTCCAAAGGTGTGTGGGGGCATCTGTAAATTGAGCAGGTCTCGGAGGACATTTTTTAAGGACACGGGGGGATTTTAGGGTGGCTGAGGACACCCATAAGATGTGCACGGGGTTTGGGTGTCCCCTAAAGTGTGCAGCTACCCTGAAGGATTGTGTTGCATAATTTTTGTCAGCTTTGGCATCAAGTTCTTCACTTTTTAAATATGGGCCAAAGCACAGCACAATGCAGAGTAGGGAGTTGGTGTCAGAATGGCAGGACTGCTGCTGCATGCAATAATGGGAATCATGAGTTGAATTTTGGACTTGACATTGCTATTATATGTAGAACCACAAAAAGTCTCACTTGTGCAATATCGTGTACCTCAGTTGTGAAAAAATCCGAGCTTGCAAATAGGTACTGGGCGGGACATCATCTCCTTGCTGGAAGGGCACCGTTGGAGATCAACTCCAACTAAATCCTGCCCCAGCCATGAGGTCACAGCAGGCTCTGAGGTCACAGAGGTGCCAGAGCCCCGTGGTTGCACAGCAGCACAAGGAGCGAGCAGTCAGTGCTTGAGCACAACTGTTGCGGCAGCAGCAGCGGCGGTGGCAGCAGTGGTGCTGACATTGGGACAGCGGTGTCAGGACAGCGGTGGCAGCAAGAGCTGCGGGACTGGCAGAGGGCAAGGCAGCATGGCCCTTGCTCTGCGCCTCTTCCTCCTGCTCCTCCTGGCCGTGGCCCTGCCTGCCAGGGCTGCCCAGGCTGCTCCGCTGCAAGCGTGGCGAGCAGGTGAGCCGGCAGCCTGGCTCCCCTTTCCTGGGACAGCGCTCCCTGCTCCCTGGGAAGCGCTGGGGATGGTTTTCCCCAGGCCTTTAGGGAGGGTTTCCTCTGGGGCAGGGAGAGAGCCCCCAGGGCCCTGGGCTGCCCCCGTTTTCTTCTCCCGGGATGTGTCACAGGGCCTGCAAAGAGGGTGGAGAGTGACCAGGAGCCAGCCCAGAGCCACCCAGGCCCCTGTGCAGCTTTGGCCTTGTCCATTGACATCTGGCCCCCACAGCCTTTGCCGACTCCCTTGCAGTGCCCAGTTCCCGGAGGGAGAAGGGGATGCCAGCGCATCATTGAAATGGGTCTGGTCTTTGCTCCCTTCTAGATTTGGATCGCGAGTTTAATGATTTGGAGTTGTTGTTGAATGATATTTCGAATGTCTTGAAGAATGCTATAGGTAAGTTCTGAATTTCCCTTACTAGTGACATATTAATCAGTATCCAAGTGGCAAGAGCTCGTTCATCTGCCATTTTCGTTAGAAGGGTTCTGAAAACCTTGCCCTCCTCTTTTCTGGAGCCCTGAGAGATCCCACAGGATGACTGTCAGTGGGAGGAAGGAGCATTTAGCCGTCCAACCTCCTCCCATGTGCAATGCCTCTGTGTCCTTCCGTGCGGTCTGTGCAGTCACAGAGAAAAGCAGAGAGGGAAGGGGCTGGGCCCAGGGCTGTGCCCCGGGGCTGAGCCTTTCCTGCAGCCTGAGGATCTCCTACAGTGCCATGGGTGCTGCTCTGTCCTGCCTTTCTTTGCAGCTGAACCTGTTGGTGAAGGTGATCTGGCTTCCCAACCCACGTCCACGACTGAGCCTCTGGGACATGGCGAGGGTAGGTCAAGGCCTTTCCCCTGGGAGAGCTGCCAGCTCAGAGCCCAAAGCTCGGCCGGGGGGGCATCGCTGCAGGTTCCAGGACAGAGCCATACACGTGTTTGCCCTCGCCCTGCGCCATCCCCTCACCACTCCTGCGGCTCAGTGGTGCCCATGCAGCTGAGTAGAGGCGGCAGAAGCTTCTGTGGCTGTTGTGTTACAGATGTGTCTGCAGGGAGGACTCTTCCTGATCCTTCCCTCATTCCTACACAGAAGCCTGCCTCCCATCGCAGGGGTGAGTAGTGTGTCCCTGCTGACCCCACAGGCTGAGCCCTGCTTCTGTGGGATCCATTAATGGGAAGAGGAAACATGTTTTTCTAAGGTCCTCTAAAAGGAAAGAACAAAGCTGCAGGACAGAAGAAAGCCCATGAGTCATCTGAACACATGAGGCAAAGGACGAAGGAAATGCAGCAGGCAGGACAAGGTGGGTGCATTTCCCTCAGCCTTGTCCTGGGGCTCAGCAGCCGGGGGCTTTGGCTGCACATCTGGACACGCCGTGCCCGGCACAGCAGGAAGGGATCCATGGCAGCCTCGCTGCCCCGCTGCTGCTTCCACACCCTGCAGGGCTGTTTGCTAGCCTGGCCTGGCTGCAGCTTCTACCCAGCCTCTGCAGGAAGGCATTGGGCATCAGTTCACAGGCAGACCAAACAGCAGCAGGGACCACAGATCTCCTGCGATTTCCCTGTCGCCAGTCAAATCAGAAGGGGCAGCTCTTTGGAGTACAGTGGGCCCTGGCCTAACCAAAAATTTTATAGGGATTTCCTAACCATTCTTAACCATGTCTGTGACAAGCATTGCCTCCTGAAGGTTCCCCATCCTCAAAGGGGAACAGCCCCACCTAATCCAGCTGTACCACATCCTTTCTCCAGAAGCAGATAGAGAGGCTGTGATGAAGGCTCAGTTTCCCAGAGGAAGCAGTGGCTCATTGGCAACTTCTGCTGCAGGAAGGGAGGCAATGCCAGGCACAGCCACAGGAGGTAACTGCGGTCCCCCTGGCCTGGGCCCTGCTGGGGCTTGAGCTGCCCTCTCTGCTGCTTGGCACTGCGGGCACAGCCCGGACAAGACGTGCACAGCCCAGAGGAATTGTCCCGAGCAGGCTCAGGGCACTCGGGTACTGAGCTGTCCTGCTGGGCTCCCTCTGTGGGAGACACGTCCCGAAACCTGGGAGCGGCTGCACGGGGTTCCCATGGTGGGGAAAGGGCAGAGGGGGAGAGCAAGGCTGCACTGGGTCCTGAGAGGGCTTGGCCATGTGCCCTTGGGATGGGGAAGGGGTCCCAAGGCAAAGAGAGATGGAGAGATAGAAGAAGGTGGGAAAGGCAGGAGAAAGGGCAGGAGAGTCAGAGGGAAAAGGGGGATAGCTGTGGCACTGCCTGCTGCAGTTTTCCCCAGGGCTTTAGCAAGAGTTGCAGCTGTGGGAGTGAGAGCCAACAGGGCCCTGGGCTGCTTCAGCCGCCCCACCAGGGATGTTGCACAGGGCATGGAAAGAGGGTGCAGAGTGACCAGGAGCCAGCCCAGAGTTCCCCAGGCCCCTGTGCAGCTTTGGCCTTGTCCATTGACATCTGGCTCCCACAGCCTTACTCGACCCCCTTGCAGCGCCCATTTCCCAGAGGCAGACGGGGATCCCAGCATGCCCTGAAAAATGTTCTCATCTCTGCTCTGTTCTAGATGAGGTGTCTGGAAAGGCTTCTCCATTAGATGGACGGCATAAAGTTTCGAAGCTTTTGGAACCTCCTGCAGGTATGTTCTCATTGTCCCACCAGAGAATAATTGTTGACAGCCTGGCAGGAACCTGGTTAGAGAAGCTTCTGTGGCTGTTGTGTTACAGATGTGTCTGCAGGGAGAACTTTTCCTGTTCCTTTGCTGGTTCCTTCAGCAAAGCCAGGCTCTCATCGCAGGGGTGAGTAGTGTGTCCCTGCTGACCCCACAGGCTGAGTTCTGCTTTTGTGATATCTATTCATAGGAAATCAAACCATGTTTTCTAAGGTCCTCCAACAGGAAAGTACAAATCTACAGCACAGAAGGAAGCTCATGAGCCATCTGAATACATGAGGCAAAGGACGAAGGAAATGCAGCAGGCAGGACAATGTGGGTGCATTTCCCTCAGCCTTGTCCTGGGGCTCAGCAGCCGGGGGCTGTGGCTGCACATCTGGACATGCCGTGCCCAGCACAGCGGGAAGGGATCCATGGCAGCCTCGCTGCCCCGCTGCTGCTTCCACGCCCTGCGGGGCTGCTTGCCAGCCTGGCCTGGCTGCACCTTCTCCCCAGCCTCTGCAGGAAGGTATTGGGCATCAACTGACAGGGAGACCAAAGTGCACCATGGATCCCCCTGCATTTTCCTGGTGTCTGAGCACATCCTGAGGTGTGGCTGCTTGGCAGAGGGAGGGCCATAGGAAGCCCCAAAGGCCTGTGGGGATCAGGATTTTCCTGATTCTTATCCATGTTGTGGACAAGTATTGCCTCCTGAAGAGGCCACCACCTGCATGTGCAATGATTGCATCTGATCCCACCAAGCCTCTTCCTTTCTCAAGGGATGGACAGAGAGGCTCTGTGGAAGGCGGCATTTCCTGCAGGAAGGGAGTCGATGCCAGGCACAGCCACAGGAGGTAATTGCTGTGCCTTTGGGCCTGAGCCCTGCTGAGGCTGGAGCTGCCCTCTCTGCTGCTTGGCACTGCGGGCACAGCCCGGACAAGACGTGCACAGCCCAGAGGAATTGTCCCGAGCAGGCTCAGGGCACTCGGGTACTGAGCTGTCCTGCTGGGCTCCCTCCATGGGAGACACGTCCCGAAACCTGGGAGCGGCTGCACGGGGTGCCCATGGTGGGGAAAGGGCAGAGGGGGAGAGCAAGGCTCCACTGGGTCCTGAGGTTAAGTCAGGGAAGAAGGGTTCTGAAAACCTTGCCCTGCTCCCTTCTGGAGCCCTGAGGGATCCCACAGGATGACTTTCAGTGGGAGGAAGGAGCATTTAGCTGTCCATCCTTCTTCTGTGTGCAATGTCAATGTGTCCTTCTGTGTGCTCTGTGCAGCCACGCAGAAGAGCAAAAAGGAAAGGGGCTGGGCCTAGGACTGTGCCCGGGGGCTGAGCCTTTCCTACAGCCTGAGGATCTCCTGCAGTGTCACAGGAGCTGTTCTGTCCTGCCTTTCTTTGCAGCTGAGCCTGTTGATGAAGGTGATCTGGCTTCCCAACCCACGTTCAGGATTGAGCCTCTGGGACATGGTGAGGGTAGGTCAAGGCCCTTCCCCTGGGAGAGGTGCCAGCTCAGAGCCCAAAGCTCGGCCAGGGGGGCATCGCTGCAGGTGCCAGGACAGAGCCATGCACGTGTGTGCCCTCACCCTACACAATCCCCTCACACCTTCTGCTCAGGCCTGGCAGCTATTTGGAGGAAGGTGGGCCCTGGCCCAGCCCCAAAAGGCCAGATGGATTTTGAATCTTATCCCCATTTTTGATAAACATGATGTCCTGAAGATGCCACCAAAAGAAATCAGAAATTGTTCCATCTGATCCAGCTGAACTTTTTTCTTTTTAAGGTGATGGAGCAAAAGGCAGGACAGAAGGGAGTGTTTCCCCAAGCAAGCAGAGGCCGACTGGCCGCCCCTGCTGCAGGGAAGGAGGAGATGCCAGACATGGGCACTGGCACAGGGATGCCAGACATGGGCACAGGCACAGGAGGTAATTGCTCTGCCACGGTCAGCCATTTAGCTGGGCTGTGTGGTGGCAGCTCTTTCCCCCAGGTCCTGCCCTTGCATGGCCCAGCAGCAGCCAGAGCTGGAGGCACCTCTGGAGGCTTGGAGGCCTCTGGAGCTCATTCACAGCCCCAGGGAAAGGGGACCTGTGCACCAACGTCCCTCCCGCTGCAGCTGCTCCGGAGCTGGCCCTGAGTGCCCAGAGGCCCAAGGCACAGGAGCAGCCCCGAGCGGGAGCCCTGCCGCGAGCCCAGGGCCAGAGCCAGCCTTGGCTCCCGACTGGGCAGGGGCTGCACTGGGTCCTGACAGGGCCTGACTCTGTGCCCTGGCGCTGGGGGAGCTGTCACGGGGCAGGGAGGGCCAGGGCGGCAGTGGCTGCTGAGGGATGGCTTTGGCCCGTGTCCCTCCAAGCAGCCACTGCCCAAGCAGCTGCGCTGGCCCCGGGCTCTCCTCCCGGCCTGCTGGGCTTTGTTGGGTGGCACAGCCTGTGCCAAGGGGCGGCAAGGTGCCCGCAGGCCCCAGCTCTTGGGGAAACGGGAACGTCCTGCCCGCATCCACTGTGCTGCCAGCTCAGCAGCGCAGCACAGCACGGGCTCACGCTCCCCATTGCTCCCACAGGTGCAGCCAGCCCCACCACACGTGTTCTGGATTCCCAGAAGGACCCTGGAAGGGGTTTCTGTAAGGGAACAGGCTGCTGGATAGGATTAATTGCAGGCCTGCTTTTTTTGGAGCTTATTTTCATCTTATGCTGTGTCCTAATTTGGACCTGCTGGAAGAGAAAAGGGTGAGTGTTTTGTTCACCTTTCCCTCAAACAGCTTCTTTTAACAGTCTAATGTTGTAGACAGGAAATATTCCCAGAGAAGCTGCTGTGGTATTATTGCCATTCTGTGATTGTCTCCCCAGAGAAGCTGGGGAGCCTTGCCAGCTCTGGGCCCTGCTGTGCAGGAGGCTCCCTGTGTGCCACTGGCAGCTGGGGTCTCAGCCACCTCCTCTCTCCACAGGGATGCCTCTGCAGCTTCACAAGACTGGCCAAATAACTCAGCCAGGGGGAACGGGACCTGTCATCTCACATCTCCGTGCCCGTGTCCGTTGTCTCTTCCAGGGCTGCATTACCAGCTCATTGCTAGGGACAGCTTGTTGGTATCACCACCCAGAGCAGGAGCCTCTGTCCCCAAAGGTCCTGCCCCTGGTGTCCAGCCAGGCCAGGAGGTGCAGCCCTCCTACCAGGGATGGGCCTGAGCCTGGCAACATCTTTGGGGTTCAGCTCAGGTGTGTCTGTGCTACCACCAGCACTGCTGGAGCTGCTTGTCTGGGCACAGTCAGGCCTGGGCAGGCAGCAGCTGAGCACGGGGCTCCTGAGACAAAGCAACCTCATTTTGTCTTTGTTTTACATTTATACACATCAGAAGATTTTAGAAATATTTAGAAACATTTTTTGTAGAAAAATATCCCCAAATATTTCTTCCCTTTT
Organism: Melozone crissalis; assembly: GCF_028551555.1. NCBI lineage: Eukaryota > Metazoa > Chordata > Aves > Passeriformes > Passerellidae > Melozone > Melozone crissalis. The sequence goes on along the minus strand of NW_026535807.1, from coordinate 20,149,220 downwards.
CCCATTGTAGTTTAGGATTTTTCAAAGAAGTTTTAGAGTTGTGAAAAATTTGGAACATTTTTACACTTGCCGAATTAAAAATAAAACTGCATTTAATTGGTGATCATTACTCTTAGATGTACTAAGTCATCACAGGACACGCGGTGTATGGTGAGGCCCTTTTCCCACTGGAGATTTTTACCTAGTGACAGCAACGGACCTAAAGCCCTGTCCCTAGTTATTTCCGGGATTTCTTACAAGCTCCTCTCTCAGTCTTCAGAGGCAAACTTTGAGCACAGTGGGAATCTCCTGCTGTGCAGGAGGGTCTCTGTGAGCCAGCTGACACTGGGGCCTGTTTTGTGGAGATAAACGTAACTCCATGACTTTGTGAAAGTTGTAAAGTTAGTATGTTTATTACTGTGCTGGATGCATGTGGAGATTCCTCTCCTTTAAAGACATGCGTACCTCTGGGAACTCCAGATCCTTTTTCATCACCCTCTCAAATAGATATGCATCGAATTTCACCATAGGTTCATACATATTCATTTTTACAAATTTGGCGTGACATTTACCGCTAGTTAATCTTTATCAGAAAGAATTCCCAGGTGAGGTTGGCCTGTTCTCACAGCAGTTCCTCTGTCTCTGTGTCCCCTGCCACCGCCTTATCTCTGTCCTTCACTGAAGCAGTTTCTCTGAGCCTAGGCTTTTTACCAGTCAGACTACACAGCTATATTTTCCAACTGCAGACTTAACTCAAAGATGTACATTCCACCTAAATTAAAATGGATTTCTAATCTGGAAAATTTCTACTCTGTCTCTTTTCCCCCCTTTCCTAGAAATAAGTAAATTCTTACATCTAATGCGAATCCCTACGACAATAAGTCTCTCTTAATGCTTTAACATGTACATTTGATAAGGAGGTTTACACAGCTGTTCGCTGTAGTATTCTCCAATTTCAAATTAGCAATATAATGGATAACCCTAAACTTAGTCCAACTAATATTAACAAAACTACAATGTGATGACACCATTTATTAAGGATTATTGCATTTGGTGGCCACCCAAGGATCACATCCCACCAGTGATGATCTGCATTTTGTTTTATTCTTTGCCGAATTCTGGTTTTTTCTTTGTTATGATGTTGGACAGTAATTAAGGCTTTCTCTGCTTTCTTGGATTTCTTTCAAGATCTCCAGTGGGTCATGGTGCTTAATTGATTGTTTTACCAATGTAAGGTCCATCCCAACAGGAGTAGGTGATAGTCTGTGTTACATTGTGTAATTAGTTTTAATCAAGTGGTGGGATGTCACTGGGAGCACGTACAAAAAATCACACCCGATAATCTTAACAAAATTACAAATACAAAAATTAAAATGATTTCTTCTTCACAAAATAACATCATTGCTATCAATTTTTAAAGCAGCACAAGCAGTTCTCAGGCACACATAACTTTTATTGTATATACGAGCACAGTTTTCTAGTCAGTGACTGGATGAATCTCAAAGTGGTAAATACTCTGTTCAGTGTCTAGACACACATCTTGGCCATTAATTGTATTGCTTTCACAAATGAATCCTAGTTGTTCTCTAGTAATGCAGGATTCTAACTTTACTGTTGGCCACTTTTCATTCACCTTTCCTGCCCACACCCTATGTTCTGAAGGGTAGAGCACTGTTTTTTCATTATTTAATCCTAGTGCAACGATGGGGCGGATAACATAAACAGTGGCATTACGTATGGTAAGCACAAAGGCAGTGGCCACATTAGATGCAGGATCATAGCTGAAATTTACTATAGTCCACCAGGATTGAAACTTCTTTTCAAAATCAGTCACATTATCCGAGACATCTTTCCGAATTTCAGCTGGAAAATTACCTTCACCCCCTTCCCGTATGATCTGAGCTGCTGTTGCCTGTATCTATAACTCTGCTTTTATACAACTGAAAGCTAAAGATACAATTTTTTGAACTTTACCATGTGCTCCTACTATTAACTTGTGGTCTTGGCCCTCGACCTTTTCCCACTTTGGCAGTCAGTACTTTGGAAATCTGCCACTGGCTAGTTCCCAATGCCAATAGAGATGACTGTAAAGGCCGCATCAATTTTGCAAGGTCACCTGCTGCAGTGGCCAGCTTATTCATCAGTATTTCTGAATCAATTCCATTGAAAACTCTCAATCCATTCCCTAACATCCCAGTTAGATCATTTCTTATTCTGCTCCTGAGCTATATCTGTCTTTGTAACCACGTTGTGCAGCCCTCAAATGATGTTCTTAGGAAAGGGGAGCAGGCAGGTTGTATTTTTGAGATGTTCATTTGCACTAGCAACTCAACACGTTTGAGAGACGGTTCTGGATTGAACAACAGTTTTTTTCACTTACATTCTTCACTATGTAGGGGCCTATTTCATACACTTCAGGTTAAAGTTTAGGTGGGGTCTGTACTATTTGATTACTAGTGTGGGTTGTATAAGGTTCTGCTGCTGTAAAATTGCAGTGGCTATTTAAAATTTAATGAGAGGTTGATAGCATCTCGAGCTTAAAGGCAGGTCACTTCTACAGGCTGTATCAAGGAGAAATTACACCAACAGTCTGATTCACTTGGGCTATCACAAACTTTTTGGTGCCTGTATACGGGGAGGTTGAGACACTAATTTCATCTGGTTTCTCATAAGCTGTCTCATTGACTACCTAGCACTCTATTTTGATTTCTTCTCTCTTGATCTCCTGAAGTGCCCACAGTTCTCGTTCTTGCCACTCTTGCTCCTCATATACCTGATCTTCATGAATTACTACAGTGGATAGGTTTAGCTCTTTTATCTCTGAAAGTTCTCCCATGCATCCAGTATACAGATTGAAAGCTTGGGACCAAGGCCATTCAGCATTGCTTTGGAGAGAGGTACTCTCTAATTCTAAGACTCCAGTTATAATTACATGCAAATCAATTCTGTAATTGAAATGACAAACTACCCCTGGCTGCAATATACGCATTTTGCCTGAGTAAGTTTTAATCTCAGTTCATTGTTTCTTGATGTCCCTCTCTAAGGGGCTCCTGGGGCTTTCTTCCCTCGAGAGCGATGGATCCAGGCATTCTGCTCCTTCATCTGGATTGCAGTGAGGGTGGTGAGAAGCACTTGCAGTGATCTCTCTCACTGTGCATCCTAAGTCTTTTCTGCAAGAGGCTTAGCATATACATAATCTCTAGACTGTATGTTATGTACTGGTCTGTCCAGCTCTTTGCTCCAAGTTCTAGCCACGTGTTTCTCAATTTCTCTGAGCTGTTTGCTTAAAGCCACCATGCAGGTGGCCAGGGTTATCTCTCCAATGTGGGTAGACATTCTCTTTTGTATTCCATATGGTCTTCCATAAAGCATTTCAAAAGGACTCAGCTTTTCTTTAGCTCGTGGTTTAGTCTGAATTCGCAATAGTGCCAGTGGAAGAGCTTGGGGCCAGGGTAGATTAACATCCTGCCCCAGTCTTACAATCTGCTGCTTAATCAAATGATTCATTTTCTCCACCTGGCTGCTTGATTGCGGGTGGTATGGAGTGTGAAGTTCTCAATCTATGAATCTATGCCCAGGTGGCTACTAATCTGTGGCACTATTTTGGAAATGAAAGGTGATCCTCTATCCGAGGATATTGTGGCTGGGGCTCTGAAGCATGGTATTATTTCTTGTAATAATACCCTGGTCACCTCTCGAGCTTGGACAGTTCTGGTGGGGAATGCTTCTGGCTACCCTGAAAATGTATCTGTCAATACTAATAAATACAGATACCCCCCTTTCCTTGGGAGTTCTGAAAAGTTAATTTGCCACGGCTGTCCAGGCCCATGGCCTCTCTTAATTTGACCGAGTTTCTGCCTGGGGGTATTTTTGGCGTTAGTCTGGAGGCAAGGATCTCACTGTTGGTTTACCTGAGTAATAGTGGCAGATTAATTCTTGGCAATGATTCTTTCAATCAGATATGCATTTTAGAAAGCCTGTGGAAACTACTACCTAAAAGTCAACACTTTATTTTGATGCACTCTGTATCACTGGCAGCCTTGATCATTCTGGGAAAGGAGCCACACTTCATAGAAGCTTTTAAGTAGTTAGGCCCCAGTGTGTTTTCTGGTGCTTTTCTTTCACATCACAAAAATGGCAAGGGATTACTGGCTCTCTTTCAATGGTATCTCACCCCTTGTGGTTGCATGTCTCTTTTGATTAGTACTATTATATTTTGGCTTACTTTTGAGGGAAATCTGTCCATAATTACTCCACTTTTTGCTGCCTTATTTGCCTCTCCATCCACTAGCTCATTTCCTTCTTCCAGTTCTGAGCTCACTCTCTGGTGTGCCTTAATATGCCTTTTCAGGCAGCTGAACTGCTTCCAGCAGCTGCATTGTCTCTTCTTTTTGTGAGGTTAGCAGTCCCCTCTCTTTCCAGATGGCTCCATGTGCATGCACAACACTGAATGCATGCCTCGAGTCCGTATAGATGTTTATTCTCTTTCCTTTTGCCATTTCCAAGGCACGGGTCAGGGCAATTATCGCAGCCTTCTGCGCAGAGGTGCCTGTCTGTAAGGGCCTGGATTCTATTACTTCTCTGCAGGCAGTCACTGTGGATCCAGCATGTCTCTTTGCACTGGCAATGTGGCTATTACTGCCATCAGTGAACCAGGTCTCTGCATCGTCCAGAGGAGTGTCTTTCAAGTCTGGGCATCTGGAGTAAGTAGCTTCAATGGTCTCCAGGCAATCGTAGTGTACTGCTTCTCCTTGATTTCCACTGAGAAAAGAAGCTGGGTTGACAATATTAGTCACCACTATCTCTACATCATCTTGCTCTACCATGATGGCCTGGTATTTCAGAAACTTCTGTGGTGAAAGCCAGAGGCCACCCTTTGCTTCCAGTACTGCGGACGCTGTGTGGGACACTAGCACAGCCATTTTTGTCCCAGGGTAAACTTGCGTGCCTCTTGAATGTCCAGCACGACTGCTGCTACAGCTCTGAGGCAACCTGGCCATCCTTTGGCTGATGCATCTAGCTGCTTGGAGAGGTAAGCAACTGCCCTCTGATATGGACCCAAGTCCTGAGCCAATATTCCCAGGGCAATGCTTACGGTCCAGGCCAGACATGCTTCCCTCATCCGAGTGGCTACTAGAAGATCATCCTGGTACTACAAAAGCCTTCCTTCTTCCCGTGGAGCTTCCCAGGACTCTGGATCTTTGCAAGTTGTTCTCTAATCGGAGTGGGGGAATTTTTTGAAGCCTTCAGGTGCATGGACCATGTGAGCTGGGCTTTGCACTGCTTTTAGGGCTTTCCCATTTGATTGCAAAATTTTTCTGGCTGGCTTCGTGGGTATGGAGGCAAAAGAAGGCATCTCTCAGGTCTAAAACAGCAAACCAGGTTAGCTCAGGTGTTAAACAAGTTATAAAGTATATGGATTTGCTACCACAGGGTATAAATTCTTTGTTACCTTATTGACAGCCCTCAATCCAGTACTATCAATTATTGGGCTGATTTCTTCCCTATCTTCTTTTTGAGGGCATACTACTTTATTCTCACTGGTTGACTTTTTCTTTAAGCTTGACTAATATCGGAGGGCATTTTTCACCTTCCCTTGTACAGCAGAGGCTCATACCCCTGAAAATACTTATTTACTTATTGTCATACCTCTTTACTCATGTTTTTTTTAATTTCAATGGCTGTTAATGTAAAGTTTAACATCTATATCTCATTTGCCTCCAGAGTAACCTCTCCGTTTGAGAATGTTTTGCGAACTGGTCATACACAAAAGCTTCTACATACACGTTATCTTAAATGTTTGCAAAAGTATGCCTTATTAGACTGGCCAGTTGTTCCCTACATTACAACATAAACATTCTCCACAGGTACTAAAGTTTTCTTTAAAACTGAATATATGGCCTCTGTATCAACTAAAATTCTATCCTTTTCTTTTCTTCTGGTCTCACTGCCTCTCGCAGAGGGGTCTGTTACATCCTAGCTCTGGATGAAATTGAACTGCCAGGAGGGGGATGGGTGCGAGTGGGTATACCTTTGGAGCCTGAGTACTTGTGCCTTTTGGAGAGGTCATCTTTATCCTTCCTGCCTTACCTTAGGAGGAGTCTGTAACTAATCATATGTACTCAATTTGCGAATTGTGATTGCTTTGCGTTTCTGCATGATAATCTTTGTCTGACTTCATACATTGCTATCTTACGCCGCATGCTGAACAACACGTTTGATTTGCCTGCTCTTTGCTTTGTTTTGGTTTTTTTTTTTCTGAGAGCCACTCGAGTAGGTCAGAGGGAGCTCTGAACCCACAGTTACTCAGCTATTCTGGGTGAATTTTTAAAGCAAAAAACACATCAGCATACGGGATGTTCTCTCATTTACCTTCTCATTTTAAAACAGCATTAACTGCAATAAGGTATTATAAATCTTTTTATTTTCTGAGCCGCCCCTACTGACAGCCTTCTCCCAGTGAGCTCTTTTCAAAAGGGGCTAGTTCAGGAACCTCTTTACTCTGGTTAGTTCTCATTATCTCCTTCTTCTTATACTATCTTGTTTCTACCCAAGCCTCACAATGTCTTTTCTCAGTTTTTCTTCACACACAGACCTCCAGGTGGCAGGTATCAGAAGTGATTCTCCACACATAAGCTTTAAGATCTCAGGTTCTGAATTGGTTTGATCAGGAACCTTTAAGTTCCACTTAAGACACAGAACAGTAATACTAGTGCCTCTCACAAACTCTGCATTGCACATAAGGTGCCAGCATCTCAATGCACCAAAAACTCCCGGGAATTGCCTGCAGGCTATCCCATTTATCACTTCAGCGTTTATCACTTAACCTCTACGGCAGATTGTTCTCCTTCTAAACTTACTATATTACCCACTGAAGTCCCATCTCTTCTATCTAAACTCTGTTTTACAAAATCTCAGTCTTTTCTAGTTCTCTTCTTGCACAATCTAATTAAAGCATTGTTTCTACGGACACTCACTTTACTGCCTTGCTTGTTACAGCAAAAACTGTGAAATGCCTACAAACACACACACACACACACACACACACACACACACACACACACATCTATCTCAAATTCACTAGAGCCAGGGCTTGAATTGCTGTGGGGGGGAATTCTTGGAATTCCTTTAATTTGCTTTACCACCGTTAAACATAAATCACCATACCATAGTTCTTCTGTGTAAAAAGCTACACTTGTTGCAAACAAAATCTTAAAATCTCCACAAACACCACTATACAATCCAAGACTCAAATTACTACAATGTGGATGAAGAACTACACAAAATCACTGGGAAAGGGCATATCTCTCCACGTGCCCACTTTCCTCAACACAGCACAGCATACAATAATTCAACATTTACCCACATCAGCTTTCTCTGGACACAAAATCAAAATAACACAGTAAAATTCCAGAGATCAAGTCCAAACTACCAGGGCAAAGAAACTCCCTGAGCTTGTACTTACAGTTAAAATGTGCCAAATCCACAAAATCACCACATTTAAACACAAAAAATATCCTCACTTATGTTTCTCCACTTGTTCTACATCTCTGCAGGGCGCTCCCGGCCTCGATAGCCTGCCTCAGCCGGCGCCTGAGTTGCTGGTTTTTCTCCATGGTTTTCTTATAACTCTGCTCCATAGCATTGGTAGCCTGACTCGTAGTCATGCTGCTGTGGAGTTTTGGCCAGTCCATGGTTGTCCAAAGAACAGTGCTGAGGGTTCTGCTGCTGCCCAGTGCTTTCATTGGCCTCTTAATTGCTGGGCCTTGTCCTTGGGGGCCCAGTGGGGCTGCAGCCAGTGCTGGCTCCCACTGAGGCTGCCTGGCCAAGAGCAGCCCCAGGGGCACAGGGCAGAGGCAGAGCACGGTGGGGAGGAGAAAGAGCAGGGACGAGATTTCCCTTGAAAGGCAGAGGCGCTCTGGGGCCCGCTCCTGGCCAGGGAGCCTGCCCAGAGCCGTGCTCTGCTCTCCAGGGCCTTGAGGGGCAGCTGTGCAGCTGGGCCAAGCTGTGCCAGCAGCTCCAGCCGTGCTGGGCAGCCTTGCCAGCTCTGGGCCCTGCTGTGCAGGAGGCTCCCTGTGTGCCACTGGCAGCTGGGGTCTCAGCCACCTCCTCTCTCCACAGGTGCTCCTGTGCATCTTCAGAACAGAGGCCTAGCAACTCGGTCAAAGAGAACTTGACCTGTTATCCCCGGTCTCCACTTATGCCCTTATCTGCCCTGCCGGGGCTGTAGCACCATCAAGAGGCCTTCCCAAATTCCCCTCCTCCAAAACAAGACCCTCTACCCCAGAGCCCCCTGGTCCTGTTCCCCAGCCAGGAGAGAAGGTGGGCAGCCCCTGTCTGCCAGGGCCGGGCTTGGCCAACATTTTATATTTCAAGAAAGAAATGGAGTTGTCACACCTCTGTCCTGGTGGTAACAGGTGCAAAAGCCACTCTGCAGAAGCACAGGCTGAGCTCCATGGCCAGGAGCAGCCGCGGATGCCCACGGTGGGGGCAGGCAGGAGCCAGGCAGGGGCTGCTGTGACCAGCAGCGGGGCCCTGAGGGCTGGGGGAGCCCATGCTGAGCGTCCCTGGGCTGAGGGCACATTGCCTTCTGGGGGATGATCTGGGCCTGAACCTCATGAGGCAGGCATGGATATTTTGGGGTCCCTGCTTAGGGGTGCAGGGATCCCTCATGAATCACAAAGGAGTATTGATGGCCTCTCCTAAGGTGTGCAGGCATCCCTCATGAGGTGTGCAGTGGGGTTACATTTCAGGGGGTTCTTTACTCTTCTCAGCACAGCAAAGGGTCACTTGGCCGAGGTTTTGCAAAGCTGGGAGAAAGACTCTTGCAAAGCCTTGGTCCTGGCCTGCGGGCTCAGCGGGCGGGCAGAGCCCATCCTCTGGGGCCAGGCCGGGCTGCTCAGGCCGGGCCGGGCCAGGCTCGGGGCCTGGCAGGGAAGGGCCGTGGCCCTGGGCTCTGATGAGGCTGCTGAGCTCCGCCCTGCCCCTGTGCTGCAGCCCAACACATTTACAGCCAGGGCCCTGCCCTGGCCCACAGGAGGCACCCGGGTCCTGCAGCTGAGGCTGCACCTTCTCCCCCTCAAGGGGGCTGGCTCTGTTCCTTTGGAGGATCCAGAGCCTTGTACTTTGGCCTGATGGTGCAAAGATCCCCCCAGCATCCCTGAGCTTGCAGAAATAAAGGCTTTGTGCTCATTAATATGAAAAGCTGTATGGGTGGCCTGCAGCTAAAGTTCTTTTGTAGCCTGGACCCCAGTCAGTGCTCGAGTTTTAATGAATGACCCAGCCCGAAGCTGGCCTAAAGACTGATTTGATGAGAGGGACTGAAGCTCTGTTGACTGCAAATTCTCCAGGAAAAAAGTATAGGAACTTGGATAATGCTGGTGACAAAAGCAGAGTGCAGAGTTGAAGCTCTGAGGCCACCTCACTTCTGCCTGCCCCCACCCATTTTTTTTAATTTTGTTTAATATTCTGAGGGCCAGTTCTTGCATGAAATGGGCCCTGAGCAAGGAGCTGCTGGGTCTACTGGCTGTGTACATTTGTGCTCCCTGTGCTTCTGGTCGCCAGGGACAGCACCTCTTGGGACAGGGGGTCCTGCTATGGGTGGTATTGGCAACAGCATGTCCCCAGCAATAAGCTGGTAGCGCAGCCGTGGAAGGGACAACAGACACTGGCACAGAAATGAGAGATGACAGGTCTAGTTTTCCCTGCCTGTGTTATTTGACAGGTCTTGTGAAGCTGCAGAATCCTCCCTGTGAAGAGAGGAGGAGACTGGGGAATTGGGAAAACAATGGGGTATGCATAAGTTTTTGTATATGCCCCATTCAGCATAGGCATTTGTGGGAAGTGATTTGTTGAAGGAGCTTTGAAGCAACCATTACATTCAAAAATGGAGAGGGGCCTCTGGAGCTGAATGATCAAAAGTACATAGAGGTGTTAAGTTTAACCTTAACAGCTGTTGAAATTGAGGGGGAAATTGATTAAGAGATACTAAGTCAAGTATTTCCCAGGGTATGGACCTCTGGTGTACCAGGGATGGCGAAAAATGCCTCCTCCATAGTAATTAAGCTTAAGGAAGGGACACAACAAGTCAGAATTAGGCAGCAGTACCCCCTAAAGAATGAAGACAGGGAAGGAATCAGCCCAATAATTGAAAATTTTCTGCGGTTGGGAATATTGAAAGAATGCCAATCTGATTCCAATACTCCTATTTTACCCGTTGGGCAATCTGATGGGTCAGACCGGATAGTACAGGATTTGAGGGCTGTCAATAAAGCAAGAGAAGATTTGTATCCTGTGGTAGCCAATCCATATACTTCAAGAACTTGTTTAACACCTGAGCTAACCTGGTTAACCATTTAAGAATCAAAAGATGCCTTCTTTTGCCCCCCTATCCACAAATCCAGCCAGAAAATTTTTGCAATCAAATGAGAAAGCCCTAAAAGCAGTGCAAAACCCAGCTCACATGGTCCATGCGCCTGAAGGCTTCAAAAAATCCCCCCACTCCAATTAGAGAACAACTTGCAAAGATCCAGAGTCCTGGGAAGCTCCACAGGAAGAAGGAAGGCTTTTGTAGTACCAGGATGATCTTCTAGTAGCCACTCGGACGAGGGAAGCATGTCTGGCCTGGACGGTAAGCCTTTTGAATTTCCTAGGACCCCAAGGACACAGAGTATCAAAGAAAAAGGCACAGGCAGTGAAAGAGAAAGTAATCTACCTGGGGTACCAGGTGAGTGCTGGGCAACGGATGTTAGGGCAGGCTCGAAAGGAGCCATATGCCAAACCCCAAAACCCCAGATGTGGAGGATTTTATTAAGAGTTGGTTAGCTGTGAAAGGCCATACTGACATAATGCCACTGGTTAAGCTGAAAGAGGGAGATCAGCAGTCTCTGATTCAGTGACTGCTGACAAGCAAGAATGCCGGATGGCCTTGCTGCAACATGAGGAAAGGGAGGTGAGATTAGTCCTGAATATCTGCAGAATGTAACAGAAGAATAAGCACAAGAATGTAGAAGTAGGTGTAGTTGTTGATATGTAACTAACCAATCCTGAGCTCAACTTTTGCAATATGTATGAAGCTTATTAAGAACTATATTTAACCCGCCGTATTTGATCAATAAATTGGACTTGGATGAACCAACTGGTGTCTGGGTCTCCTTCCTCTGACAAATGGTGGAGAATGCGGGCAAAGGCAGCACTCTGAACGTTCGCTCTCTTGGATTATAAATTCGCCACGGTCGAGGAAGTTGGGTGAGAGTCCTTGCAGCCGGGACGGTGCCGGATTTTAAAAGCACCCTTGAGGATTACAAAAGGTATCTCAAGTCTCTACGTGTCGCCGAGAGCCTGGAAGGCTGCAACAGCGCGCGCTGATATATATATATATGGATAGGCAAGCGACATACGATTCCTTCTCCTCATATTTAGAAAGGCGAGGAGTAAAAGGGATAGATTTAAAAAAGGAATTACCAGGGTTATTAGGTTATTGTCATTATAAAGGAATTTTTGCTAATTCACATATAGTTCATGAGATAGCAGAGTGGAAAAGGTTTGGGGATATCCTGTGGGATACAGTGTTAGATGATGATAAGTCAGCAAAGACATTTGGCAAGTTATGGCGGGTGGTGTATAATACGTTACTTCAGCAGGTCTCTGAGAGAAAGGCAGCAGAAAGGGCGACAGAAGCTCATAAGAGGAATATAGGGTAGGGTCGTGAGGATGATCCCTTAGCACCTTCTGTAACTCAGATACTTATGCCTAAGGGTCCCCAGCAAAATGGTGTGGAAAATTTTCCCTTAGATACAGTGGAACCATCTGCACCCTTCCTGTCAGAGGGGGAGGGCGAGTTGGATGGTGGAGGTAAGAGCAAGCCAGCTTCGCCTCCGCCGCCAGCTTCAGGCGAGTTGGATGGTGGAGGTAAGAGCAAGCCGGCTTTGCCTCCGCCGCCAGCTTCAGGCGGGTCGGATGGTGGGGGTGGGAGCAAGACAGCTGCGCCTCCGCCGCCACCTTTGCCTCTGCCGCTTCCCCCGAGCGGGCCGCCTCCGGTGAGGGGGCCGCTTCCCCCGCGCGAGCCGGCCTCAGCGGGGGGGCCGCTTCCCCCGCGCAAGTCGGCTCCGGCTCCACCGCCTTCCCCGTGCGAGAGCTCGGTCTCGGTACCGGAGTGCCAGCAGCATAGCACCCTTAAAGAGCCAGATCCCATCCCGGGGGCACACAGTGACCTATGGGGGGAGATGGCTAAACAAAGGAGGGAAGCTTGGGCTGCTTTGGCAAAAGAAGTAATGCAGATGGGGGATGGCGAGGCGGTGGAAGTAGCTTCTAATCTCGCATGTCCGGTTAAATACACACCACAGTATGATGCACAGGGGAACCTTACACATAATATAGCGGAATATACTCCCTTAGATTGGAAGATGTTAGCTCAATTACGTTCTATGGTTAGTTTGGAGTAAAAAGTGAACCTGTTAGGCAAATGCAAGAGTGTTAGCTACTTTAGGGGCAAATTGGACTATTGAGGAAGCTTTAGAGCGAATGGCATTAATGCCAACAGCTTCACAGGCATTTATAGTAGAAACTTTAAAGGAATTAGGATTAGGGTTACAAAGGCAAGCAGAGTCTACTCAAAATCAGGTGTTAGCTGCTCAGAATCAGGTGTTAGCTGCTCTTGCTCCTCTCCGAAGCGGCTCACTGGCGGACACGCAGAGCTCGAGACCATTCATCAAGTGTTACTGATGCGGCAATGAGGGACATACGCGCCCAGACACAAGTTGCCGCCGTGACATCGGAGACACCAGCTGCCGACGCAACATCGCTGTCACCTCCTGTCTGCAACCGCAACAGCAGGGAGCCTCGGTTTGGATTTATCAGCAGCAGTAGACGTCACACTAATGACGAACCGGCCTGAGAGGATACAAACTGGAGTAAAGGGTCCTCTTATATTAAATGGATAAAGATGTGGAGCATTGTTATTAGGACGTTCTTCAATAACTATGCTTGGATTATTTGTATTACCTGGTGTTATCGATGCGGACTATACAGGGGGAATACAAATCATGGTTTACACCCTTTATCCTCCTATTAAAATAACAAAAGGACAACGCATTGCACAATTAATACCACTATCACAAATGACATCTGGTATACCATCATTTACTGGACAAACGCGGGATGAAAAGGGTTTTGGCTCTACTGGTGTTACACTTTTAACTGTGGATTTACAAAATAGACCAAAACAAAAGGTGGAAATTACCCATGGACATCAAAGCATAACCCTTTATGGATTATTGGATACAGGAGCAGATACCAGCATTATTTCTCCAGAAGCATGGCCACAACATTGGCCTCTATTCCCATCATCAAATATGCTCACCGGAGTAGGAGGATTTACATTAGCAAGTAGATCACCACTTTTGTTAGTGTGTATTGATGATCAACAAATATCTGCTGTGTTTTCAGTTGTTCAATTACCTCCTACAGTTTCTTGTTTAATTGGAAGGGACATTTTAACACAATTGGGAGTGGTGTTAACTAATCATCACCCTTTGGGGTAGTTGCCATTGCTTGGACTTTCCCCATTTCCACTCACCTGGAAAACGGACACACCGGTGATGGTTAAGCAATGGCCATTAAAAGGGGAGAGTCTTATGCATGCCCATGAATTGGTAAAGGAACAATATTCACAGGGACACTTACGACTTTCTACGAGCCCTTGGAATACACCTATTTTTGTTATCAAGAAGAAATCAGGGAAATATCGTTTGATACATGATTTACGGGCTGTAAATGAACAAATGGAACCAATGGGGCCTTACAGCCTGGTCTTCCAAATCCAGCTATGATCCCAGAACACTGGCCACTTTTAATTATTGATCTAAAGGATTGTTTTTTCACTATTGGGCTGCATCCTGATGATATGAAGAGATTTGCTTTTACGACTCTTCCGCAAGGCATGCGGAATTCCCCGATGTTGTGTCAGCTTTATGTTGATGCTGCATTACAGCCACTACGTCGTAAGTGGCCAGCAACTATAATATATCATTACATGGACGATATTTTGTTTGCACAGCAACAACCATTCTCCTCTCTGCAGACTGACAGTATTAGAGATACTCTTTCAGCATATTCGCTTGTTATTGCTGCTGAGAAAATTCAGACCACCACACCATGGAAATATCTGGAATGGTTGTCACCATCACTACAACATAAAAGAACTATATTCTCAAAAATTGAACAATTGGCTGTGTTAGTCAAAAAAGGGCGTCTCAGAATTATTGAAGTGGATGGTCGAGAACCTGCTACCATTAGATTGCCTATGGAGAAAGAGACTTTGGACTGGTACTTGATTAATTCAAAGAACTTGCAGGAAGCATTATTAGCATCATCTGCTAAAGTAAAAACCTGCAAATTAGTGCCTAAAGTTTTGCAATGGATGACAGAATGGAACTGGATTACTCGACCATTGAGAGAAGAACGCCCTATAGAAGGAGCTATTACAGCTTTTACAGATGCGGGAAAGAAATCAAGGCGTGCTGCTGTCACCTGGCAAGAAAAAGGACAATGGAAGCATCAACTTCTTACAGCAGATCCTGCAGATAGTTTACAAACTTTGGAATTGTTGGCAGTAGTATGGGCAGTGTCTAATTTACAGGAGCCTTTAAATGTGGTCACAGACTCTATGTATGTTGCAGGAGTAGTCAGACGAATAGAGGAAGCAGCAATTAAGGGAGTGAATAATAAACGATTGTATGAGTTATTGATACAATTAAGGAAAGCTTTACGAGAGAGAAATGCAGTGTATTCTGTGATTCATATTGGGAGTCATAAATGGTCTGAAGGTTTAGGAGAAGGGAATGAACGTGCAGACAAATTGGTTACTTTACCCATTGATAACTCTTGTCCTATTGACAAGCATACATTGGCCAGAGAAGCACATAGCAGATATCATCAAAATGCAAGAGGGCTTGCAAAACATTTTGAGCTGAGTTTATCAGAAGCTAAAGCCATTGTTAGAGCATGTCCAATATGTAGTTATCATAATGAGGGAATAGGTTTAGGCATGGGAGTTAATCCTCGAGGTTTGGAAATAAATGAAAAATGGCAAATGGATGTTACACAGGTACCTAGATTTGGTAAAGTTAAGTACGTGCATGTCACTGT
Organism: Melozone crissalis; assembly: GCF_028551555.1. Lineage (NCBI taxonomy): Eukaryota > Metazoa > Chordata > Aves > Passeriformes > Passerellidae > Melozone > Melozone crissalis. Next base: position 20,134,094 of record NW_026535807.1, on the reverse strand, counting down.
AGATACATATAGTCATTACATATGGGCTACGGCTCAGGCAGGAGAAAAAGCTACACATGTTATTAGGCACCTGTTAAGTTGCTTTGCTGTTATGGGAGTTCCAAGAAGTATCAAAACGGATAATGGTCGAGCTTATGTGTGTGCTAGGGTCCAGAAATTCTTAAATCGGTGGTCCATTAAGCATGTGACAGGTATTCCACACTCTTCTGCTGGACAGGCAATAGTGGAAAGGTGTTTCTTCACCTACAGGACCTTTGTGGGTGCCTGCTAAGTGGACTAAAACCTGTTTTAGATACAGCCTCTGGTGGACCACCTCACGAAGGAGGACAAGGAGCGACTGGGGAAGAAACTGCTTCTAGTCCTACGACCACTACTGTTACAGTTAAAGGGACACTTGAAAGTGTTGGACAAAGCACTGACATGTCACTATCGGACAGCCCAGGAGCTGATTAGTTTTATTGACTCATTATCAACTTTTCGTTTAACAAATCCAGCAAAGGAACATTGACTTGACTGTCACGATCCACATTGTGCTGCCTGGATAGCTCTACCTTGTGATAATACTTTTTGGATAGAACAATCATTATTATGGGATTTATGGTGTCACATTTGTGAGCACGAGCACATGTGGGGTAAAAACTGGCAAGATGAATTAAGGAGACAAACGGGGCAAAATGCATATATAGCTTTAAATCTTTATGAATCTCCTGAACAGAAAATTCTTGCTTATTATCAATGGGAAGTACAATGTGTTGTAAATAGAATTAAGGTTCAAAGTAAATCACGTATAGTCTCTGTAAGGTGTAGAAAATTAGTACCTTTAACGCAACGTTCTATTGTAGGGCCTTTCAGGGGGAATCCTGAAAGAGCACTAGACTGCTGCATTGAAAAGATAGGGAACAACCTCATCTAAATAAGGCTATTAGTGATTGCTAATTAGCTTTCTATGATTAGGGCAATTTCACATCTATGGGACCCTGCCTTGTGGGATGCTGTAGCTCCATGGGACCCTGCTTCGTGGCATGCTATAGGTGTTGAAGAACAAGAACAGCGATTACGAGATAAGATACATTTTGTATTAAAGAAGGAGCTTGAATTGGTAGCTGTATATAGTAAGAAAGCTGAAGAGGCTTTGCAATCACCACCATTGAACTGGTTGGATTGGATCACACAGACAAACTTTAATACTGACCCTTTCCTATATACACTTCCTTGTTATGTTTGCAAAAGGGATAATGATAAGTGCTATGCTTGGGTAGCTTTGCATTGTGCTGATTGCAATAAGGTTTATTGGTATTCACAGAGGACAGTAGGAATTTTATGGTGTCACCCTTGTTTTGGGAAGTGGATTCGATATTCTTTCTGGTTTAGAGCTCTTGAACAAAGTACTGGCCTGCCAGGAAGGGCAGGATTAGAGCTTTTTGAGAGTGCAGAACAAGTGGCTATAGCATACATTAGATGGAAGTTACAGCAAGTACTTAGAGAGCTTGAAGTTACTACATCCTCATGCATCATAGCAGCTCGCTGTAAAGCTGATTTGCTTTTAAACCTACCTGATGCTATACCTGTAAGCAAGGATGCTGATTTGGAATTAGACCAGTGCATTCAAAAATTGACTCAGCCTTACAATAGACATTCTAACAAACCAGGGAAAAGACAACGAAGAAAGGAAAAACAGAGAAAGCAGAAAGAAAAATGAGGTTTGTTTTTATTATACTGCTTAACGCTGTAGCGATTAAAGCAGTAGGAATAACACGTTTCAGTCAGCCAAGAGAAAATCTATGGGTAACACTTGCTAATCAAATTAATCAATCATCGCTTTGTCTTAGTCTTGGAGGAATTACTAACCCATTTCGAACATGCTTGGTAGGACTTCCAGTGTGGTCTCCTGGAGAATTTTGCAGTTTAATAAGTAATCGAACTTTATGCATGCGTAACATGTCTAACATCACATTGCCAGCACAGCAAGGATATACTGCAGGTCAGAGTGATGGCTATCGCCAATGCTTACTAATCCAATCACTTAACACCTCTTTGCATTCTCCTCCTGAGGAATTGGATCTTTTTGGAAGTGCAAATGCCAGTATGCCTACAGCTGGAGGATAGTTTAGTTTCAAACCCTTGGATGTTCAAAATTTAAATCAACCTAAAGACACATGGGCCACCTTAGATTCATCCCTGAATTTGAGTGAATTTTCTCCACAGCATTACAGTCAATGTAACGGCACAAACATCACGGCACCAATGAAGTTACCTATAGGAATATTTCTAATTTGTGGAGACAGGGCGTGGAATGGTGTACCAGCTAAGCCACAGGGTGGACCCTGTTATTTGGGAAAATTGTCCTTGTTTCATCCTAATGTGTCCTTGCTAATGCAGCTCAGTCAAACATCAAACAGGAAAAAGTGTAGTATCCATGACTTGGACTGCGGCCAGATTGGAGATCCAAAGTTTTGGGGTACATTCAGACAAGTAGTAGTTTCAACTATCTTACCAGGAGGATCTGCCAATAAGGCTATGAATTTAGAAAAACAATTAGGGTGCTGGACAAGAAATGAGCTGAACCAGACATCCCAAATTCTGGACATGATGACTGCAGATGTGCAAAGTGTTAACCATGCTGTTTTACAAAATAGAGCTGCTGTAGATTTTTTGCTCTTAGCACAAGGACATGGATGTGAAGAATTTGAGGGAATGTGTTGTATGAATTTGTCTGATCATTCGGTGTCCATTCATACTAAGATAAAAGAACTACAACAGGGACTTCACAATCTCAAAGAAGAAGAAGGTTTAGGAATTGACGAATGGTTTAAAGGCTTAGGGCTTGGACCATGGCTAAGGAACATTGTGACATATGCTATCGGCTTACTGGATGTGATCTTAATGTTTTTTGCTTATTTTGCCTTGTATTTTTACTTGTATTCAAAACATGGTTAGTCGTATGATAGCAAAAACCTGGCAAACTAATCTCCTTGCTCAAGAAGAAAGCGGGGGAAATGTGGAGGATTTTATTAAGAATTGGTTAGCTGAGAAAGGCCATACTGACATAATGCCACTGGTTAAGCTGAAAGAGGGAGATCAGCAGTCTCTGATTCAGTGACTGCTGACAAGCAAGAATGCCGGATGGCCTTGCTGCAACATGAGGAAAGGGAGGTGAGATTAGTTCTGAATATCTGCAGAATGTAACAGAAGAATAAGCACAAGAATGTAGAAGTAGGTGTAGTTGCTGATATGTAACTAACCAATCCTGAGCTCAACTTTTGCAATATGTATGAAGCTTATTAAGAACTATATTTAACCCGCCGTATTTGATCAATAAATTGGACTTGGATGAACCAACTGGTGTCTGGGTCTCCTTCCTCCGACATGTGATTTTTTGTACGTGGCCCCAGTGACATCCCACCAGTTGATTAAAACCAATTACACAATGTAACACAGACTATCACCTACTCCTATTGGGATGGACCTTACATTGGTAAAACAATCAATTAAGCACCAAGACCTACTGGAGATCTTGAAGGAAATTCCAGAAAACAGAGAAAACCTTAATTACTGTCTAACATGACACCAAGGAAGTAAGCAGAATTCTACAAATAGTAAAGGAAACTGCAGATCATCACTGGTGGGATGTGATCTTTGGGTGACCACCAAATGCAATAATCCTGAATAAATGGTGTCATCCCGTTGTAGTTTTGTTAATATTAGTTGGACTAAGTTTAGGGTTATCCATTATATTGCTAATTTGAAATTGGAGAATATTACAGCGAACAGCTGTGTTAACCTCCTTATCAAACGTACATGTTAAAGCATTAAGAGACACTTATTGTCGTAGGGATTTGCATTAGATGCAAGAATATACTTATTTCTAGGAAAGGGGGGAAAAGAGACAGAGTAGAAATTTTCCAGAGTAGAAATCCATTTTGATTTAGGTGAAATGTACATCTTTGAGTTAAATTTGTAGTTGGAAAATATAGCTGTTTAGTCTGACTGGTAAAAAGCCTAGGCTCAGAGAAACTGCTTCAGTGAAGGACAGAGATAAGGGGGTGGCAGGGGACACAGAGACAGAGGAACTGCTGTGAGAACAGGCCAACGAGACCTGGGAATTCTTTCTGATAAAGATTAACTAGTGGTAAATGTCACGCCAAATTTGTAGAAATGAATATATATGAACCTATCGTAAAATTGGATGCATATCTATTTGAGAGGGTGATGAAAAAGGATCTGGAGTTCCCAGAGGTACGCATGTCTTTTAAGGAGAGGAATCTCCACATGCATCCGGCACAGTAATAAACATACAAACTTTACAACTTTCACAAAGTCGTGGAATTGCGTTTATCTCTGCAAAACAGGCCCCAGTGTCAGCTGGCTCACAGAGACCCTCCTGCACAGCAGGAGATTCTCACTGTGCTCAAAGTTTGCCTTTGAAGACTGAGAGAGGAGCTTGTAAGAAATCCCGGAAATTATCAGGGACAGGGCTTTAGGTCTGTTGCTGTCAGTAGGTAAAAATCTCCAGTGGGAAAAGAGACTCTCCAGTGCACCGGGTGTCTTGTGATGACTTAGTTCATCTAAGAGTAATGATCACCAATTAAATGCAGTTTTATTTTTTATTTGGCAAGTGTAAAAGTGTTCCAAATTTTTCAGAATTCTAAAACTACTTTGAAAAATCCTAAACTACAATGGGAAAAGGGAAGAAATATTTGGGGATATTTTTCTACAAAAAATGTTTCTAAATATTTCTAAAATGTTCTGCTGTGTATAAATGTAAAACAAAGAGAAAATGAGGTTGCTTTGTCTCAGGAGCCCCGTGCTCAGCTGTTGCCTGCCCAGCCCTGGCTGTGCCCAGACAAGCAGCTCCAGCAGTGCTGGTGGTAGCACAGACACACCTGAGCTGAACCCCAAAGATGTTGCCAGGCTCAGGCCCATCCCTGGTAGGAGGGCTGCACCTCCTGGCCTGGCTGGACACCAGGGGCAGCACCTTTGGGGACAGAGGCTCCTGCTCTGGGTGGTGATACCAACAAGCTGTCCCTAGCAATGAGCTGGTAATGCAGCCGTGGAAGGGACAACGGACACGGACACGGAGATGTGAGTTAACAGGTCCAGTTCCCCCTGGCTGAGTTATTTGGCCAGTCTTGTGAAGCTGCAGAGGCATCCCTGTGGAGAGAGGAGGTGGCTGAGGCCCCAGCTGCCAATGGCACACAGGGAGCCTCCTGCACAGCAGGGCCCAGAGCTGGCAAGGCTGCCCAGCTTCTCTGGACAATCACAGACTGGCAACAACACCACAGCAGCTTCTCTGGGAACATTTCCTGTCTACAACATAAGACTGTTAAAAGAAGCTGTTTTAGGGAAAAGTGAACAAAACACTCACCCTTTTCTCTTCCAGTAAGTCCAAATTTGGACACAGAATAAGATGAAAATAAGCTCCAAAAAAAGCAGGCCTGCAATTAATCCTATCCAGCAGCCTGTTCCCTTACAAAAATCCCTTCCAGGGTCCTTCTGGGAATCCGGAACACGTGTGGTGGGGCTGGCTGCACCTGTGGGAGCAATGGGGAGCGTGAGCCCGTGTGGTGCTGCGCTGCTTAGCTGGGAGCACGGTGGATGCGGGCAGGACATTTTCCTTTTCCCCCAGAGCTGGGGCCTGCAGGCACCTTGCCGCCCCTTGGCACAGGCTGTGCCACCCAACAAAGCCCAGCAGGCCGGGAGGAGAGCCCGGGGGCAGCCCAGCTGTTTGGGCAGTGGCTGCTTGGAGGGACACGGGCCAAAGCCATCCCTGAGCAGCCACTGCCAGCCCTGGCCCTCCCTGCCCCGTGACAGCTCCCCCAGCCCCAGGGCACAGAGTCAGGCCCTGTCAGGACCCAGTGCAGGCCCTGCCCAGTCGGGAGCCAAGGCTGGCTCTGGCCCTGGGCTCGTGGCAGGGCTCCCGCTCGGGGCTGCTCCTGTGCCTTGGGCCTCTGGGCACTCAGGGCCAGCGCCAGAGGAGCTGCAGCGGGAGGGACATTGGTGCACAGGTCCCCTTTCCCCAGGGCTGTGAATGAGCTCCAGAGGCCTCCAAGCCTCCAGATGTGCCTCCAGCTTTGGCTGCTGCTGGGCCATGCAAGGGCAGGACCTGGGGGGAAGAGGTGCCACCACACAGCCCAGCTAAATGGCTGACCGTGGCAGAGCAATTACCTCCTGTGCCAGTGCCCATGTCTGGCATCTCCTCCTTTCCTGCAGCAGGGGCGGCCAGTCGGCCTCTGCTTGCTTGGGGAAACACTCCCTTCTGTCCTGCCTTTTGCTCTATCACTTGAAAAAGGAAAAAGTTCAGCTGGATCAGATGGAACAATTTCTGATTTCTTTTGGTGGCATCTTCAGGACATCATGCTTATCAAAAATGGGGATAAGATTCAAAACCATCTGGCCTTTTGGGGCTGGGCCAGGGCCCACCTTCCTCCAAATAGCTGCCAGGCCTGAGCAGAAGGTGTGAGGGGATTGTGCAGGGCAAGGGCAAACACGGGCATGGCTCTGTCCTGGCACCTGCAGCGATGCCCCCCTGGCCGAGCTTTGGGCTCTGAGCTGGCAGCTCTCCCAGGGGAAAGGCCTTGACCTACCCTCGCCATGTCCCAGAGGCTCAATCCTGAATGTGGGTTGGGAAGCCAGATCACCTTCACCAACAGGCTCAGCTGCAAAGAAAGGGAGGACAGAAGAGCTCCTGTGACACTGCAGGAGATCCTCAGGCTCTAGGAAAGGCTCAGCCCCGGGGCACAGCCCTGGGCCCAGCCCCTTCCCTCTCTGCTTTTCTCTGTGACTGCAGAGAGCACATGGAAGGACACAGTGGCATTGCACATGGGAGGAGGTTGGACAGCTAAATGCTCCTTCCTCCCACTGACAGTCATCCTGTGGGATCTCTCAGGGCTCCAGAAGGGAGCAGGGCAAAGTTTCCAGAACTGAAAAACCTTTAGAGGAACTTAAAGGAAATGCCATATGAGTGAGCTCTTGCCACATAAGACACTGATTATTCTGTCAGGAAAGGTACGTTGAGAACTTGTCTCCAGCATCTGACAACATCTTCAAACCACCATTTACCAGCATTTCCAAATAACCCAAGTCATGATCCCAATCTAGAAGGGAGCAGAGATGCTACAGAACCATTTCTATGATGTGCTGGGATCCCCTTCTGACTTGGGGAATTGGGCAATGCAAGGGGGTGGAGTAAGGCTGTGGGAGCCTGTGGCTCCTGATCACTCTCCAGACACTTTGCAGTCCCTGTGCAACATCCCTGGAGGGGCAGCTGGAGTAGCCCAGGGCTTTGGGGCTCTCTCGCTGACACACAGGAAACCCTCACTAAATGCTCGGGGAAATCTGCAGTGCCACAGCTATTGCTCCCAATCTCCGTCCCTCCCTCCTGTTGTCCCACCTACCCATGGAACAGCTTCCCCAGCCCAAGGGCACATAGCCAGGTTCTGGCAGGACCCAGGGGAGCCTTGATCTCCCCCTCTGCCCTTTCCCCACCATGGGCATCCCGTGCAGCCGCTCCCAGGTTTCGGGACGTGTCTCCCATGGAGGGAGCCCAGCAGGACAGCTCAGTACCCGAGTGCCCTGAGCCTGCTCGGGACAATTCCTCTGGGCTGTGCCCGTCTTGTCCGGGCTGTGCCCACAGTGCCAAGCAGCAGAGAGGGCAGCTCAAGCCTCAGCAGGGCTCAGGCCCAGAGGCACAGCAATTACCTCCTGTGGCTGTGCCTGGCATCGCCTCCCTTCCTGCAGGAAATGCCGCCTTCCACAGAGCCTCTCTGTCCATCCCTTGAGAAAGGAAGAGGCTTGGTGGGATCCGATGCAATCATTGCACATGCAGGTGGTGGCCTCTTCAGGAGGCAATACTTGTCCACAACATGGATAAGAATCAGGAAAATCCTGATCCCCACAGGCCTTTGGGGCTTCCTATGGCCCTCCCTCTGCCAAGCAGGCACACCTCAGGATGTGCTCAGACACCGGGAAAATGCAGGGGGATCCATGGTGCAGTTTGGGCTCTCTGTCAGTTGATGCCAAATACCTTCCTGCAGAGGCTGGGGAGAAGCTGCAGCCAGGCCAGGCTAGCAAGCAGCCCTGCAGGGCGTGGAAGGAGCAGCGGGGCAGCGAGGCTGCCATGGATCCCTTCCTGCTGTGCCGGGCACGGCGTGTCCAGATGTGCAGCCAAAGCCCCCGGCTGCTGAGCCCCAGGACAAGGCTGAGGGAAATGCTCTCACCATTCCCTTTGTGCAGTTCTGTCACCATTTGTTTAAGGATGTTATTTGGCTCATGGGCTTTCTTCTCCCCTGTGCCTTTTTTCTTCCCTCTCAGAGGACCTTAAGAGAAAGTGGTTCCATTTCCAATGAATGGATCCCACAGATGAAGGGCTCAATCTGTGGGGTCAGCAGGGACACACTACTCACCCCTGCGATGAGAGCCTGGCTTCGGTGAAGGAACCAGCAAAGGAACAGGAAAAGTCCTCCCTGCAGACACATCTGTAACACAACAGTCACAGAAGCTTCTCTAACCAAGTTCCTGCCAGGTTGTCAACAATTATTCTCTGGTGGGACAATGAGAACAAACCTGCACGAGGCTCCAAAGGCTTCAAAATTTTCTTCAGCCAATCTAATGGAGAAATCTTCCTAGCAAGCTCATCTAGAACATAGCAGAGATGAGAACATTTTTCAGGGCATGCTGGGATGCCCGTTTGCTTCTGGGAAATGGGTGCTGCAAGGGGGTCGAGAAAGGCTGTGGGAGCCAGATGTCAATGGACAAGGCCAAAGATGCACAGGGGCCTGGGGAGCTCTGGGCTGGCTCCTGGTCACTCTGCACCCTCTTTTCCATGCCCTGTGCAACATCCCTGGTGGGGCAGCTGAAGCAGCCCAAGGCCCTGGGTGCTCTCACTCCCACAGCTGCAACTCTTGCTAAAGCCCTGGGGAAAACTGCAGCAGGCAGTGCCACAGCTATCCCCCTTTTCCCTCTGACTCTCCTGTCCTTTCTCCTGCCTTTCCCACCTTCTTCTATCTCTCCATCTCTCTTTGCCTTGGGACCCCTTCCCCATCCCAAGGGCACATGGCCAAGCCCTCTCAGGACCCAGTGCAGCCTTGCTCTCCCCCTCTGCCCTTTCCCCACCATGGGCACCCTGTGCAGCCGCTCGCAGGTTTCGGGACGTATCTCCCACGGAGGGAGCCCAGCAGGACAGCTCAGTACCCGAGTGACCTGAGCCTGCTCGGGACAATTCCTCTGGGCTGTGCCCGTCTTGTCCGGGCTGTGCCCGCAGTGCCAAGCAGCAGAGAGGGCAGCTCAAGCCCCAGCAGGGCTCAGGCCCAGAGGCACAGCAATTACCTCCTGTGGCTGTGCCTGGCATTGCCTCCCTTCCTGCAGCAGAAGTTGCCAATGAGCCACTGCTTCCTCCGGGAAACTGAGCCTTCATCACAGCCTCTCCATCTGCTTCTGGAGAAAGGATGTGGAACAGCTGGGTCAGGTGGGGCTGTTCCCCTTTGAGGATGGGGACCCTTCAGAAGGCAATGCTTGTCACAGACATGGTTAAGAATGGTTAGGAAATCCCTATAAAATTTTTGGTTAGGCCAGGGCCCTGTGTACTCCAAACAGCTGCCCCTTCTGATTTGACTGGCGACAGGGAAATCGCAGGGGATCTGAGGCCCCTGCTGCTGTTTGGTCTGCCTGTGAACTGATGCCCAATGCCTTCCTGCAGAGGCTGGGGAGAAGCTGCAGCCAGGCCAGGCTAGCAAGCAGCCCTGCAGGGCATGGAAGCAGCAGCAGGGCAGCGAGGCTGCCATGGATCCCTTCCCGCTGTGCTGGGCACGGCGTGTCCAGATGTGCAGCCACAGCCCCCGGCTGCTGAGCCCCAGGACAAGGCTGAGGGAAATGCACCCACCTTGTCCTGCCTGCTGCATTTCCTTTGTCCTTTGCCTCATGTATTCAGATGGCTCATGAGCTTCCTTCTGTGCTGTAGATTTGTACTTTCCTGTTTGAGGACCTTAGAAAACATGGTTTGATTTCCTATGAACGGATATCACAAAAGCAGAACTCAGCCTGTGGGGTCAGCAGGGACACACTACTCACCCCTGCGATGAGAGCCTGGCTTCGGTGAAGGAACCAGCAAAGGAACAAGAAAAGTCCTCCCTGCAGACACATCTGTAACACAACAGTCACCACAACTTCTGTCACCTGGTTCATGCCAGGTTGTCAACAATTATTCTGTGGTGGGACAATGAGAACACACCTGCAGGAGGTTCCAAAGGCTTCAAAACTTTATGCCGTCCATCTAATGGAGAAGCCTTTCCAGACACCTCATCTAGAACAGAGCAGAGATGAGAACATTTTTCAGGGCATGCTGGGATCCCTGTTTGCTTCTGGGAAATGGGCGCTGCAAGGGGGTCGAGTAAGGCTGTGGGAGCCAGATGTCAATGGACAAGGCCAAAGCTGCACAGGGGCCTGGGGAGCTCTGGGCTGGCTCCTGGTCACTCTGCACCCTCTTTCCATGCCCTGTGCAACATCCCTGGTGGGGCGGCTGAAGCAGCCCAAAGCCCTGGGTGCTCTCACTCCCACAGCTGCAACTCTTCCTAAAGCCCTGGGGAAAACTGCAGCAGGCAGTGCCACAGCTATCCCCCTTTTCCCTCTGACTCTCCTGTCCTTTCTCCTGCCTTTCCCACCCTCTTCTATCTCTCCATCTCTCTCGGCCTTGGGACCCCTTCCCCATCCCAAGGGCACATGGCCAAGCCCTCTCAGGACCCAGTGCAGCCTTGCTCTCCCCCTCTGCCCTTTCCCCACCATGGGAACCCCGTGCAGCCGCTCCCAGGTTTCAGGACGTGTCTCCCATGGAGGGAGCCCAGCAGGACACCTCAGTACCCGAATGCCCGGAGCCTGCTCGGGACAATTCCTTTGGGCTGTGCCCGTCTTGTCCAGGCTGTGCCCGCAGTGCCAAGCAGCAGAGAGGGCAGCTCAAAACTCAGCAGGGCTCAGGCCCAGAGGCACAACAATTACCTCCTGTGGCTGTGCCTGGCATTGCCTCCCTTCCTGCAGCAGAAGTTGCCAATGAGCCACTGCTTCCTCCGGGAAACTGAGCCTTCATCACAGCCTCTCCATCTGCTTCTGGAGAAAGGATGTGGAACAGCTGGGTCAGGTGGGGCTGTTCCCCTTTGAGGATGGGGACCCTTCAAGAGGAAATGCTTGTCACAGACATGGTTAAGAATGGTTAGGAAATCCCTATAAAATTTTGGGTTAGGCCACGGCCCTGTGTACTCCAAACAGCTGCCCATTCTGATTTGACTGGCGACAGGGAAATTGCAGGGGATCTGTGGTCCCTGCTGCTGTTTGGTCTGCCTGTGAACTGATGCCCAATGCCTTCCTGCAGAGGCTGGGGAGAAGCTTCAGCCAGGCCAGGCTAGCATGCAGCCTTGCAGGGCATGGAAGCAGCAGCGGGGCAGCGAGGCTGCCATGGATCCCTTCCTGCTGTGCCGGGCACGGCGTGTCCAGATGTGCAGCCAAAGCCCCCGGCTGCTGAGCCCCAGGACAAGGCTGAGGGAAATGCACCCACCTTGTCCTGCCTGCTGCATTTCCTTCGTCCTTTGCCTCATGTGTTCAGATGACTCATGGGCTTTCTTCTGTCCTGCAGCTTTGTTCTTTCCTTTTAGAGGACCTTAGAAAAACATGTTTCCTCTTCCCATTAATGGATCCCACAGAAGCAGGGCTCAGCCTGTGGGGTCAGCAGGGACACACTACTCACCCCTGTGATGGGAGGCAGGCTTCTGTGTAGGAATGAGGGAAGGATCAGGAAGAGTCCTCCCTGCAGACACATCTGTAACACAACAGCCACAGAAGCTTCTGCCGCCTCTACTCAGCTGCATGGGCACCACTGAGCCGCAGGAGTGGTGAGGGGATGGCGCAGGGCGAGGGCAAACACGTGTATGGCTCTGTCCTGGAACCTGCAGCGATGCCCCCCCGGCCGAGCTTTGGGCTCTGAGCTGGCAGCTCTCCCAGGGGAAAGGCCTTGACCTACCCTCGCCATGTCCCAGAGGCTCAGTCGTGGACGTGGGTTGGGAAGCCAGATCACCTTCACCAACAGGTTCAGCTGCAAAGAAAGGCAGGACAGAGCAGCACCCATGGCACTGTAGGAGATCCTCAGGCTGCAGGAAAGGCTCAGCCCCGGGGCACAGCCCTGGGCCCAGCCCCTTCCCTCTCTGCTTTTCTCTGTGACTGCACAGACCGCACGGAAGGACACAGAGGCATTGCACATGGGAGGAGGTTGGACGGCTAAATGCTCCTTCCTCCCACTGACAGTCATCCTGTGGGATCACTCAGGGCTCCACAAAGGAGCAGGGCAAGGTATTCAGAACCCTTCTGCCTTGACTTAACCTCTAACGAAAATGGCAGATGAACGAGCTCTTGCCACTTGCATACTGATTAATATGTCACTAGTAAGGGAAATTCAGAACTTACCTATAGCATTCTTCAAGACATTCGAAATATCATTCAACAACAACTCCAAATCATTAAACTCACGATCCAAATCTAGAAGGGAGCAAAGACCAGACCCATTTCAATGATGCGCTGGCATCCCCTTCTGCCTCCAGGAACTGGGCACTGCAAGGGTGTCGGGTAAGGCTGTGGGGGCCAGATGTCAATGGACATGGCCAAAGCTGCACAGGGGCCTGCGGAGCTCTGGGCTGGCTCCTGGTCACTCTCCACCCTCTTTGCAGGCCCTGTGACACATCCCGGGAGGGGAAACTGGGGCAGCCCAGGGCCCTGGGGGCTCTCTCCCTCCCCCAGAGGAAACCCTCCCTTAAAGGCCTGGGGAAAACCATCCCCAGCGCTTCCCAGGGAGCAGGGAGCACTGTCCCGGGAAAGGGGAGCCAGGCTGCCGGCTCACCTGCTCGCCACGCTTGCAGTGGAGCAGCCTGGGCAGCCCTGTCAGACAGGGCCACGGCCAGGAGGAGCAGGAGGAAGAGGCGCAGAGCAAGGGCCATGCTGCCTTGCCCTCTGCCAGTCACGCAGCTCTTGCTGCCACCGCTGTCCTGACACCGCTGTCCCAATGTCAGCACCACTGCTGCCACCGCCGCTGCTGCTGCCGCAACAGTTGTGCTCAAGCACTGACTGCTCGCTCCTTGTGCTGCTGTGCAACCACGGGGCTCTGGCACCTCTGTGACCTCAGAGCCTGCTGTGACCTCATGGCTGGGGCAGGATTTAGTTGGAGTTGATCTCCAACGGTGCCCTTCCAGCAAGGAGAGGATGTTCCGCCCAGTACCTATTTGCAAGCTCGAATTATTTCACAACTGAGGTACACGATATTGCACAAGTGAGACTTTTTGTGGTTCTACATATAATAGCAATGTCAAGTCCAAAATTCAACTCATGATTCCCACTACTCCAGGCAGTAGCAGCCCTGCCATGCTGACACCAACTCCCTACTCTGCATTGTTCTGTCCTTTGGCCCGTATTTAAAAAGTGAAGAACTTGATGCCAAAGCTGACAAAAATAATGCAACACAGGCCTTCAGGGGAGCTGCACACTTTAGGGGACACCCAAACCCCGTGCACATCTTATGGGTGTCCTCAGCCACCCTAAAATCCCCCTGTGTCCTAAAAAAAAGACCTCCGAGATCTGCTCAACTTACAAATGCCCCTGCACACCTTTGGACATACATTAAATTCCCTGCAAAATTTCCTTGGTGTCCCCAGTCCCCTGCACAGCACAGAGGTGGCCCAAAGGCCCCTGCATGCCTTTAGAGGGACCCAAACATAACACTCAGGGAGCAGCACCAGTGCTGAGCCATCTTCTGTGTGTGTGTGTTCACCATGTGTCCCTGGGGGAACAGATGAGGCCTGGGGGGCAAATCCCCACTCTGCTCATAAGAGATCTGGGGCTGCCACAGGCCCAGTGTCTGTCGGGCTCTGAGCTCATCCCTCAGGCTATGAAGGACTTCCTTCAGAGTCCAGCCTCTTTCCATTGTTCTCAAGGCAAGCACCTCCCCGATGGCTTCCCTCTTTCCCTGGGCATGCCACTGGTGGAGGCCCAGGCCCAGCTGATGCCAGGGAAGGAAATGTGCCCTCAGCCCAGGGACGCTCAGCATGGGCTCCCCCAGCCCTGGGGGCCCCGCCGCTGGTCACAGCAGCCCCTGCCTGGCTCCTGCCTGCCCACACCGTGGGCATCCACGGCTGCTCCTGGCCATGGAGCCCAGCCTGTGCTGCTGCCCGGTGGGCTTTGCTGCTGCTGCCACCCGGACACTGGGCTGGCAGCTCCATCTCTTTATTGCAAGAGAAGAGCTCATTTGGGAAGTGCTGCAGTGCCCGATTTCTTCAGCCCGACTTGCTGCCAACACCACCACCCAGAGTGGGCCACCCCCAGAAAACTGTCAACTCTGGGGTTTGGCTGTAGGGCACAGCTGCTTTACAGCACAGGTGGACTGCGCTGGGGTAGGGACAAGGAACAGGGAGAGCTCTTCTCTATGTTTGCTCCCTGCCAACTCGGCGACAGAAAGACACTGAATTAAAGCCATACACCCATTTCCAAACTGGGGAGGTCCCTGGGGAGGATACAGTCTTCAGCCACTTGGGAGAAACTGAGGGTGGAACACAAGGCAGGGAATACTTTGTTTAAAGCAATAGGGGATTACAGGGGAGGAGGACAACTTAAACAACGCAATAGGTTTGCAAAGGATACCAAATGGATAGGGAAGTTTCTAGGCTTGGGGAGGGATTGACATTGGATGGGAGCAAGAACAGGGAACAAAAGGGCAGGACTTTGGGGAGATGGACAACTAGGGCAAAGCCAACAACACAGAGGGCAAAGGAACAACCCATTGGCAATAAAATATGGTATAACAATACCAAATAAGGGGGTGTCATAAAACTGACTACTGGGACCGAATTACAATCAAAAACATGCACCGCAACAGGGAAGCTCTCAGTCAGGGCTCTGTTGAGCACTTCCAAATCCTTTCCTGGCACCAATAGAAGGCCAAACTTGCCCTTATCACAAGCAAACAGAGTTTTCCCCAACAGCAACCTCTTCCAAACCTCTGTGAAACATGCTTGTTTTATGATTGGCTTTTTGCAAATATTAAAATGAAATTTATATGTGTTATCTTAGAAACTAAGGCTGTATTGATTTTCTCAAGTAGCCTTATAAATTAAATTTTAGGTTATAACAGAATGTTAAAATATAAACGACACTATGTAAGATACTTGTTTGAAAGCAAGGGCTCATAGCGAGGTAGCAGCCATAGAACACTGCAATTTGCCAGAGAAAAAGAATTTATTGCTCTCCTATCAGAAGAAACTAAATTCTGCCTGCCTCGCTCAGCCCTCAGAAAGCTGGTTAGGACTAAGAGGGAGAGGTTGACGATGACCAGACAAA
Source organism: Melozone crissalis (assembly GCF_028551555.1). Taxonomy (NCBI): domain Eukaryota; kingdom Metazoa; phylum Chordata; class Aves; order Passeriformes; family Passerellidae; genus Melozone; species Melozone crissalis. Next base: position 20,118,737 of record NW_026535807.1, on the reverse strand, counting down.
ATCCTGTGCTTGAATGGAATTTATGCATCATGTATGAGATGCATGAATATGCAACAGGTTATTTTTTTTAAGGGTTAATCCTCTATTAACATGTGTTATTTTTTGACTTTTATTCCCCAGAAAATAGGTACCCAGATGTCCGTAACTCTTTGTTTCTATTGTCTCCTATTCTCCTAATCCAAATTGTCCAAAATTTTTATCACTCTAATGATATTGCTATTTTTATAAACATTTTATTATTAATAAAATTTTAAACTTTTAAAAACAAGTGATTAACATTTTTCACACCTCTTCTGCGAATCTGGAACACGTGTGGTGGGGCCGGCTGCACCTGTGGGAGCAATGGGGAGTGTCAGCCCGTGCTGTGCTGCGCTGCTGAGCTGGCAGCACGGTGGATGCGGGCAGGACGTTCCCGTTTCCCCCAGAGCTGGGGCCTGCGGGCACCTTGCCGCCCCTTGGCACAGGCTGTGCCACCCAACAAAGCCCAGCAGGCCCGGAGGAGAGCCCGGGGCCAGCGCAGCTGCTTGGGCAGTGGCTGCTTGGAGGGACACAGGCCAAAGCCATCCCTGAGCAGCCACTGCCAGCCCTGGCCCTCCCTGCCCCGTGACAGCTCCCCCAGCGCCAGGGCACAGAGTCAGGCCCTGTCAGGACCCAGTGCAGCCCCTGCCCAGTCGGGAGCCAAGGCTGGCTCTGGCCCTGGGCTCGCGGCAGGGCTCCCGCTCGGGGCTGCTCCTGTGCCTTGGGCCTCTGGGCACTCAGGGCCAGCTCCGGAGCAGCTGCAGCGGGAGGGACGTTGGTTCACGGGTCCCCTTTCCCCGGGGCTGTGAACGAGCTCCAGAGGCCTCCAAGGCTCCAGAGGCCTCCAAGCCACCAGAGGCTACTCCAGCTTTGGCTGGTGCTGGGCCATGCAAGTGTAGGCTCTGGTGGAAAGAGCTGCCACCACACAGCCCCTCCAAGGGCTGACCGTGGCAGAGCAATTACCTCCTGTGCCAGTGCCCATGTCTGGCATCGCCTCCTTTCCTGCAGCAGGGGCTGCCAGTCGGCCTCTGCCTGCATGGGAAAACACTCCCTTCTGTCCTGCCTTTTGCGCTATCACTTGAAAAAGGAAAAAGTTCAGCTGGATCAGATGGAACAATTTCTGATTTCTTTTGGCGGCATCTTCAAAACATCATGCTTATCAAAATGGGGATAAGATTCAAAACCATCAGGCCTTTTGGGGCTGGGCCAGGGCCCACCTTCCTCCAAATAGCTGCCAGGCCTGAGCAGAAGGTGTGAGGGGATTGTGCAGGGCAAGGGCACACACGTGCATGGCTCTGTCCTGGCACCTGCAGCGATGCCCCCCTGGCCGAGCTTTGGGCTCTGAGCTGGCAGCTCTCCCAGGGGAAAGGCCTTGACCTACCCTCGCCATGTCCCAGAGGCTCAATCCTGAACGTGGGTTGGGAAGCCAGATCACCTTCACCAACAGGTTCAGCTGCAAAGAAAGGCAGGACAGAACAGCTCCTGGGACACTGCAGGAGATCCTCAGGCTCTAGGAAAGGCTGAGCCCCGGGGCACAGCCCTGGGCCTGGCCCCTTCCCTCTCTGCTTTTCTCTGTGACTGCACAGAGAATATGGAAGGACACAGCGGCATTGATCATGGGAGGAGGTTGGACAGCTAAATGCTCCTTCCTCCCACTGACACTCATCCTGTGGGATCTCTCAGGGCTGCAGAAAAGAGCAGGGCAAGGTTTTCAGAACCCTTCTGCCCTGACTTAGCCTCTAACGAAAATGGGAGATTAACGAGCTCTTCCACTTGGATACTGATTAATATGTCACTAGAAAGGGAAATTCCGAACTTGCCTCCAGCATTCTTCAATACATTTGAAATATCATTCAACAACAATTCCATATCCTCGAAGTCGCGATCCAAATCTAGAAGGGAGCAAAGACCAGACCCATTTCAATGATGCGCTGGCATCCCCTTCTGCCTCCGGGAACTGGGCACTGCAAGGGCGTCGGGTAAGGCTGTGGGGGCCAGATGTCAATGGACAAGGCCAAAGCTGCACAGGGGCCTGGGGAGCTCTGGGCTGGCTCCTGGTCACTCTCCACCCTCTTTGCAGGCCCTGTGACACATCCCGGGAGGGGAAACTGGGGCAGCCCAGGGCCCTGGGGGCTCTCTCCCTCCCCCAGAGGAAACCCTCCCTTAAAGGCCTGGGGAAAACCATCCCCAGCGCTTCCCAGGGAGCAGGGAGCGCTGTCCCGGGAAAGGGGAGCCAGGCTGCCGGCTCACCTGCTCGCCACGCTTGCAGCGAAGCAGCCTGGGCAGCCCTGGCAGGCAGGGCCACGGCCAGGAGGAGCAGGAGGAAGAGGCGCAGAGCAAGGGCCATGCTGCCTTGCCCTCTGCCAGTCACGCAGCTCTTGCTGCCACCGCTGTCCTGACACCGCTGTCCCAATGTCAGCACCACTGCTGCCACCGCCGCTGCTGCTGCCGCAACAGTTGTGCTCAAGCACTGACTGCTCGCTCCTTGTGCTGCTGTGCAACCACGGGGCTCTGGCACCTCTGTGACCTCAGAGCCTGCTGTGACCTCATGGCTGGGGCAGGATTTAGTTGGAGTTGATCTCCAACGGTGCCCTTCCAGCAAGGAGAGGATGTTCCGCCCAGTACCTATTTGCAAGCTCGAATTATTTCACAACTGAGGTACACGATATTGCACAAGTGAGACTTTTTGTGGTTCTACATATAATAGCAATGTCAAGTCCAAAATTCAACTCATGATTCCCACTACTGCAGGCAGCAGCAGCCCTGCCATGCTGACACCAACTCCCTACTCTGCATTTTTCTGTCCTTTGGCCCGTATTTAAAAAGTGAAGAACTTGATGCCAAAGCTGACAAAAATAATGCAACACAGGCCTTCAGGGGAGCTGCACACTTTAGGGGACACCCAAACCCCGTGCACATCTTATGGGTGTCCTCAGCCACCCTAAAATCCCCCTGTGTCCTAAAAAAAAGACCTCCGAGATCTGCTCAACTTACAAATGCCCCTGCACACCTTTGGACATACATTAAATTCCCTGCAAAATTTCCTTGGTGTCCCCAGTCCCCTGCACAGCACAGAGGTGGCCCAAAGGCCCCTGCATGCCTTTAGAGGGACCCAAACATAACACTCAGGGAGCAGCACCAGTGCTGAGCCATCTTCTGTGTGTGTGTGTTCACCATGTGTCCCTGGGGGAACAGATGAGGCCTGGGGGGCAAATCCCCACTCTGCTCATAAGAGATCTGGGGCTGCCACAGGCCCAGTGTCTGTCGGGCTCTGAGCTCATCCCTCAGGCTATGAAGGACTTCCTTCAGAGTCCAGCCTCTTTCCATTGTTCTCAAGGCAAGCACCTCCCCGATGGCTTCCCTCTTTCCCTGGGCATGCCACTGGTGGAGGCCCAGGCCCAGCTGATGCCAGGGAAGGAAATGTGCCCTCAGCCCAGGGACGCTCAGCATGGGCTCCCCCAGCCCTGGGGGCCCCGCCGCTGGTCACAGCAGCCCCTGCCTGGCTCCTGCCTGCCCACACCGTGGGCATCCACGGCTGCTCCTGGCCATGGAGCCCAGCCTGTGCTGCTGCCCGGTGGGCTTTGCTGCTGCTGCCACCCGGACACTGGGCTGGCAGCTCCATCTCTTTATTGCAAGAGAAGAGCTCATTTGGGAAGTGCTGCAGTGCCCGATTTCTTCAGCCCGACTTGCTGCCAACACCACCACCCAGAGTGGGCCGCCCCCAGAAAACTGTCAACTCTGGGGTTTGGCTGTAGGGCACAGCTGCTTTACAGCACAGGTGGACTGCGCTGGGGTAGGGACAAGGAACAGGGAGAGCTCTTCTCTATGTTTGCTCCCTGCCAACTCGGCGACAGAAAGACACTGAATTAAAGCCATACACCCATTTCCAAACTGGGGAGGTCCCTGGGGAGGATACAGTCTTCAGCCACTTGGGAGAAACTGAGGGTGGAACACAAGGCAGGGAATACTTTGTTTAAAGCAATAGGGGATTACAGGGGAGGAGGACAACTTAAACAACGCAATAGGTTTGCAAAGGATACCAAATGGATAGGGAAGTTTCTAGGCTTGGGGAGGGATTGACATTGGATGGGAGCAAGAACAGGGAACAAAAGGGCAGGACTTTGGGGAGATGGACAACTAGGGCAAAGCCAACAACACAGAGGGCAAAGGAACAACCCATTGGCAATAAAATATGGTATAACAATACCAAATAAGGGGGTGTCATAAAACTGACTACTGGGACCGAATTACAATCAAAAACATGCACCGCAACAGGGAAGCTCTCAGTCAGGGCTCTGTTGAGCACTTCCAAATCCTTTCCTGGCACCAATAGAAGGCCAAACTTGCCCTTATCACAAGCAAACAGAGTTTTCCCCAACAGCAACCTCTTCCAAACCTCTGTGAAACATGCTTGTTTTATGATTGGCTTTTTGCAAATATTAAAATGAAATTTATATGTGTTATCTTAGAAACTAATGCTGTATTGATTTTCTCAAGTAGCCTTATAAATTAAATTTTAGGTTATAACAGAATGTTAAAATATAAACGACACTATGTAAGATACTTGTTTGAAAGCAAGGGCTCATAGCGAGGTAGCAGCCATAGAACACTGCAATTTGCCAGAGAAAAAGAATTTATTGCTCTCCTATCAGAAGAAACTAAATTCTGCCTGCCTCGCTCAGCCCTCAGAAAGCTGGTTAGGACTAAGAGGGAGAGGTTGACGATGACCAGACAAAATCCTGTGCTTGAATGGAATTTATGCATCATGTATGAGATGCATGAATATGCAACAGGTTATTTTTTTTAAGGGTTAATCCTCTATTAACATGTGTTATTTTTTGACTTTTATTCCCCAGAAAATAGGTACCCAGATGTCCGTAACTCTTTGTTTCTATTGTCTCCTATTCTCCTAATCCAAATTGTCCAAAATTTTTATCACTCTAATGATATTGCTATTTTTATAAACATTTTATTATTAATAAAATTTTAAACTTTTAAAAACAAGTGATTAACATTTTTCACACCTCTTCTGCGAATCTGGAACACGTGTATTGGGGCCGGCTGCACCTGTGGGAGCAATGGGGAGTGTCAGCCCGTGCTGTGCTGCGCTGCTGAGCTGGCAGCACGGTGGATGCGGGCAGGACGTTCCCGTTTCCCCCAGAGCTGGGGCCTGCGGGCACCTTGCCGCCCCTTGGCACAGGCTGTGCCACCCAACAAAGCCCAGCAGGCCGGGAGGAGAGCCTGGGGGCAGCGCAGCTGCTTGGGCAGTGGCTGCTTGGAGGGACACAGGCCAAAGCCATCCCTGAGCAGCCACTGCCAGCCCTGGCCCTCCCTGCCCCGTGACAGCTCCCCCAGCCCCAGTGCACAGAGTCAGGCCCTGTCAGGACCCAGTGCAGCCCCTGCCCAGTCGGGAGCCAAGGCTGGCTCTGGCCCTGGGCTCGCGGCAGGGCTCCCGCTCGGGGCTGCTCCTGTGCCTTGGGCCTCTGGGCACTCAGGGCCAGCTCCGGAGCAGCTGCAGCGGGAGGGACGTTGGTGCACGGGTCCCCTTTCCCCGGGGCTGTGAACGAGCTCCAGAGGCCTCCAAGGCTCCAGAGGCCTCCAAGCCACCAGAGGCTACTCCAGCTTTGGCTGGTGCTGGGCCATGCAAGTGTAGGCTCTGGTGGAAAGAGCTGCCACCACACAGCCCCTCCAAGGGCTGACCGTGGCAGAGCAATTACCTCCTGTGCCAGTGCCCATGTCTGGCATCGCCTCCTTTCCTGCAGCAGGGGCTGCCAGTCGGCCTCTGCCTGCATGGGAAAACACTCCCTTCTGTCCTGCCTTTTGCGCTATCACTTGAAAAAGGAAAAAGTTCAGCTGGATCAGATGGAACAATTTCTGATTTCTTTTGGCGGCATCTTCAAAACATCATGCTTATCAAAATGGGGATAAGATTCAAAACCATCAGGCCTTTTGGGGCTGGGCCAGGGCCCACCTTCCTCCAAATAGCTGCCAGGCCTGAGCAGAAGGTGTGAGGGGATTGTGCAGGGCAAGGGCACACACGTGCATGGCTCTGTCCTGGCACCTGCAGCGATGCCCCCCTGGCCGAGCTTTGGGCTCTGAGCTGGCAGCTCTCCCAGGGGAAAGGCCTTGACCTACCCTCGCCATGTCCCAGAGGCTCAATCCTGAACGTGGGTTGGGAAGCCAGATCACCTTCACCAACAGGTTCAGCTGCAAAGAAAGGCAGGACAGAACAGCTCCTGGGACACTGCAGGAGATCCTCAGGCTCTAGGAAAGGCTCAGCCCCGGGGCACAGCCCTGGGCCTGGCCCCTTCCCTCTCTGCTTTTCTCTGTGACTGCACAGAGAATATGGAAGGACACAGCGGCATTGATCATGGGAGGAGGTTGGACAGCTAAATGCCCCTTCCTCCCACTGACACTCATCCTGTGGGATCTCTCAGGGCTGCAGAAAAGAGCAGGGCAAGGTTTTCAGAACCCTTCTGCCCTGACTTAGCCTCTAACGAAAATGGGAGATTAACGAGCTCTTCCACTTGGATACTGATTAATATGTCACTAGAAAGGGAAATTCCGAACTTGCCTCCAGCATTCTTCAATACATTTGAAATATCATTCAACAACAATTCCATATCCTCGAAGTCGCGATCCAAATCTAGAAGGGAGCAAAGACCAGACCCATTTCAATGATGCGCTGGCATCCCCTTCTGCCTCCGGGAACTGGGCACTGCAAGGGCGTCGGGTAAGGCTGTGGGGGCCAGATGTCAATGGACAAGGCCAAAGCTGCACAGGGGCCTGCGGAGCTCTGGGCTGGCTCCTGGTCACTCTCCACCCTCTTTGCAGGCCCTGTGACACATCCCGGGAGGGGAAACTGGGGCAGCCCAGGGCCCTGGGGGCTCTCTCCCTCCCCCAGAGGAAACCCTCCCTTAAAGGCCTGGGGAAAACCATCCCCAGCGCTTCCCGGGGAGCAGGGAGCGCTGTCCCAGGAAAGGGGAGCCAGGCTGCCGGCTCACCTGCTCGCCACGCTTGCAGCGGAGCAGCCTGGGCAGCCCTGGCAGGCAGGGCCACGGCCAGGAGGAGCAGGAGGAAGAGGCGCAGAGCAAGGGCCATGCTGCCTTGCCCTCTGCCAGTCCCGCAGCTCTTGCTGCCACCGCTGTCCTGACACCGCTGTCCCAATGTCAGCACCACTGCTGCCACCGCCGCTGCTGCTGCCGCAACAGTTGTGCTCAAGCACTGACTGCTCGCTCCTTGTGCTGCTGTGCAACCACGGGGCTCTGGCACCTCTGTGACCTCAGAGCCTGCTGTGACCTCATGGCTGGGGCAGGATTTTGTTAGAATGGATCTCAAGAGGTACCCTTCCAGCGAGGAGAGGATGTCCCTCCTGGTACCTATTTGCAATGTCATTTTGTTTTTCACAGGAAGTGAGTTATAAAACATTGGAGAAGTGAGGCTTTTCATGGTTCTACATACAACAGCAATGCCAAATCCAGAATTCCACTCATGGTGGTGATTCCCACTATTGCAGGCAGCAGCAGCCCTGCCATGCTAACACCGAGTCCCTGCTCTGCTCTGTGTGGCCATTTGGCCCGTATTTAAAAAGTGAACAACTTGATGCCAAAGCTGACAAAAAATATGCAACACGGGACATCAGAGTATACCTGCACGCTTTAGGGGACACCCAAACCCCGTGCACATCTTATGGGTGTCCTCACCTCACCTAAAATCCCCCTGTGGCCTCCACAAGAGACCCCCAAGCCCTGCTCAATTTACAGCTGTCCCTCAGCCCCTGCAAACCTTTGGACATACATTCAATTCCCTGCACAATTTCATGGTGTCCCCAGTCCCCTGCACAGCACAGAAGTGACACAAAGCCCCTGCATGCCTTTAGAGGGACCCAAACATAACACTCAGGGAGCAGCACCAGTGCTGAGCCATCTTCTGTGTGTGTGTGTTCACCATGTGTCCCTGGGGGAACAGATGAGGCCTGGGGGACAAATCCCCACTCTGCTCATAAGAGATCCGGGGCTGCCACAGGCCCAGAGTCTGTCGGGCTCTGAGCTCATCCTTCAGGCTATGAAGGACTTCCTTCAGAGTCCAGCCTCTTTCCATTGTTCTCAAGGCAAGCAGCTCCCGATGGCTTCCCTCTTTCCCGGGGCATGCCACTGGAGGAGGCCCAGGCCCAGCTGATGCCAGGGAAGGCAATGTGCCCTCAGCTCAGGGACGCTCAGCATGGGCTCCCCCAGCCCTGGGGGCCCCGCCGCTGGTCACAGCAGCCCCTGCCTGGCTCCTGCCTGCCCACACCGTGGGCATCCACGGCTGCTCCTGGCCATGGAGCCCAGCCTGTGCTGCTGCCCGGTGGGCTTTGCTGCTGCTGCCACCCGGACACTAGGCTGGCAGCTCCATCTCTTTATTGCAAGAGAAGAGCTCATTTGGGAAGTGCTGCAGTGCCCGATTTCTTCAGCCCGACTTGCTGCCAACACCACCACCCAGAGTGGGCCGCCCCCAGAAAACTGTCAACTCTGGGGTTTGGCTGTAGGGCACAGCTGCTTTACAGCACAGGTGGACTGCGCTGGGGTAGAGACAAGGAACAGGGAGAGCTCTTCTCTATGTTTGTTCCCTGCCAACTCGGCGACAGAAAGACACTGAATTAAAGCCATACACCCATTTCCAAACTGGGGAGGTCCCTGGGGAGGATACAGTCTTTAGCCACTTGGGAGAATCTGAGGGTGGAATACAAGGCAGGGAATACATTGTTTAAACCAATAGGGGGTTACAGGGGAGGAGGACAACTTAAACAAAGGAATAGGGTTTCAAAGGATACCAAATTGATAGGGAAGTTTCTACAGAAAGGGGCAGGCTTGCGCAGGGATTGACATTGAATGGGAGGAAGAAACAGGGAACAAAAGGGCAGGTCTTTGGGGAGATGGACAACTAGGGCAAAGCCAACAACACAGGGGGCAAAGGAATAACCCATTGGCAATAAAATATGGTATAACAATACCAAATTAGGGGGTGTTATAAAACTGACTACTAGGACGGAATTACAATCAAAAACATGCACCGCAACCGGGAAGCTCTCAGTCAGGGCTCTTTTGAGCACTTCCAAATCTTTTCCTGGCATCAACAGAAGCTCACCTTGCCCTTATCACAAGTAAACAAGAGTGTTCCCCAACAGCAACCACTTCCAAACGCCTGTGAAACATGGTTGTTTTATGATTGGCTTTTTGCAAATATTAAAATGAATATTATATGTGTTATCTTAGAACTAATTTTGTATTAATTTTCTCAAGTAGTCTTATAAATATAATTTTAGGTTATAATAGAATGTTAAAATATAAACGACACTATGTAAGATACTTGTTTGAAAGCAAGGGCTCATAGCGAGGTAGCAGCCATAGAACACTGAAATTTTTCAGAGAAAAAGAATTTATTGCTCTCCTATCAGAAGAAACTTACTTCCTCCTGCGTCGTTCAGCCCTCAGGAAGCCGGTTAGGATTAAGAGAGAGAAGTTGACGAGAACCAGAGAAAATCCTGAGTTTGAATGGAATTCATGCATCATGTATGAGATGTATGAACATGCAACAGCTCATTGATTTTAAGGGTTGATCCTCCGGTAACATGTGTTCCTTTCTGGACTTCTGTTGACCAGAAAATAGGTACCCAGATGTCCGTAATTCTTTGTTTCTATTGTCTCCTATTCTCCTAATCCAAATTGTCAGAAATTCTTTTGACTCAAAAAACATTTTATTATAAATAAAATTTTAAAATTTTACAAACGAGGGATTGCCATTTTTCACACCTCTTCTGGGAATCAGGAACACGTGTGGTGGGGCCGGCTGCACCTGTGGGAGCAATGGGGAGTGTCAGCCCGTGCGGTGCTGCGCTGCTTAGCTGGGAGCACGGTGGATGCGGGCAGGACGTTCTCCGTTTGCCCCAGAGCTGGGGCCTGCAGGCACCTTGCCGCCCCTTGGCACAGGCTGCGCCACCCAACAAAGCCCAGCAGGCCGGGAGGAGAGCCCGGGGACAGTGCAGCTGCTTGGGCAGTGGCTGCTTGGAGGGACACGGGCCAAAGCCATCCCTGAGCAGCCACTGCCAGCCCTGGCCCTCCCTGCCCCGTGACAGCTCCCCCAGCGCCAGGGCACAGAGTCAGGCCCTGTCAGGACCCAGTGCAGCCCTTGCCCAGTCAGGAGCCAAGGCTGGCTCTGGCAAGGCTCCCCAGCACGGCTGGAGCTGCTGGCACAGCTTGGCCCAGCTGCACAGCTGCCCCTCAAGGCTCCGGCGAGCAGGGCACGGCTCTGGGCAGGCTCCCTGGCCAGGAGCGGGCCCCAGAGCGCCTCTGCCTTTCAAGGGTAATCTCATCCCTTCTCTTTCTCCTCCCCACCTTGCTCTGCCTCTGCCTTGAGCCCCTGGGGCTGCTCTTGGCCAGGCAGCCTCAGTGGGAGCCAGCACTGGCTGCAGCCCCACCGGGCCCCCCAGGACAAGGCCCAGCAATTAGGAGGCCAAGGAATGCTCAGGGCAGCAGCAGAATCCTCAGAAGAGTTCTTTGGACAACCATGGACTGGCCACAACTCCACAGCAGCACGACTACGAGTCAGGCTACCAATGCTATGGAGCAGAGTTATAAGAAAACTGTGGAGAAAAATCAGCAACTGACCGTCTCATCTCGATCGCCAGCTTGCGAATGCCAAGATAGCAGCCTATCAGCAGAAGTGGCACAGTGCACACTATCACCACTGTGCCGATCATGCACGTCCTCTGCGCATCCTGGGGGCAGACTATTCTTGGGAGGCGCACTGGATCCGGGCCATATATTCCCGCTTCAGTGGCAACGTCTGTGGGAGCAATGGGGAGCGTCAGCCCGTGCTGTGCTGCGCTGCTGAGCTGGCAGCACGGTGGATGCGGGCAGGACGTTCTCCGTTTGCCCCAGAGCTGGGGCCTGCAGGCACCTTGCCGCCCCTTGGCACAGGCTGTGCCACCCAACAAAGCCCAGCAGGCCGGGAGGAGAGCCCGGGGCCAGCGCAGCTGCTTGGGCAGTGGCTGCTTGGAGGGACACGGGCCAAAGCCATCCCTGAGCAGCCACTGCCAGCCCTGGCCCTCCCTGCCCCGTGACAGCTCCCCCAGCCCCAGGGAACTGACTGACACAAACTCCACAGCCAGCAAAGAGATTGCCCCAGTAATTGTCTGCTGCTCTTCTTCCCTGCACTTGGTCCCAGAAACATCCCTCACACTGCTCTAAATGCCCACACATGGCCTGACCAGCCCCTATGCTTTTCCAGTCTGCTCTCTGAAATATTGCAACAAACCCACCAATAAATTACAGGTTACCTCTGTGAATTGCATACTAAAATTTTCTTCATTTTTCCCAATACCTGGAATTTCCTGTATATAGTAATGCTCTTAAGGATCTCTGATACTTTTCAGCAATTTTTTTGTATTGAGACAGATGAAACAGCCTTACTGGTTTTACTTTTGGCAGGTCTGGTTTTGTCCTTAGCGTGATGGTTTACTTATTATCTACATGTAAACTTATTTTTATTTATGTCTTTTGGTTCCCCAAGCAATTATTTTGACAATCTGTCATTCACTTCTTAGTCAATGTTGCATGTATGAACAATTTTGAATCTCTTTCCATAGGAATAGAAAGATCTCAGAAAGCTGTATTTGTAATTTTGATGGCACTCTGGCTTCACACCGCAGGCCTGATTTGTGGCTCAATGCATGGATGCCTGTCTGAATGAAAACAATGTTTGTGCGGCAGCTGAAGAGCTTAGACCTCAGAGATTAAAATTTTTGGGAGGAGGAGAAGGAAGAACGTAAAAAATCGTGTTTCAAAGGCTGTTTTTTCACTTCTAGTATGCCAGAAGTGTGGTAGACTACATGTGTCTTCAAGTGTCATTTAATTCCAGAACAACTCTCTACAGTGCCAGACACCAGGACAAATTACTCAAGACTTTGCCTCCCAATGCATCAGCTTTAGTTCTAGTGAGAGGTAGGCCTTAATTCCTGTCCGATTAGAGCAAATCCACAAAGCAACCTTGCCACTGTGTGAATGGCAAGAAGAATTTGCTTGTGAACAGATGAATATGTCCCACTCAATCATGACCAAAATTTGCCTTGACTTGGAAGCAAGTAGACAAGGAGCAATGCAGTATTTGGGTTTCATCCAGTGATAAATGGGGAGAGAAGCTGTAACAACTTCCCCGTTTTACAGAACACAAGTACTGATACAGCCAATAATGTACCCACATGAAGGGATCTTCAGGACATTCCTTTATTTCTTAACCAGGAATAGGCAGCAAAATGGTGGCATTTATCTGAACTGGAAGCCGTGTTCCTCTCCTGTTTTTCCTTTATTGGAATTACCAATGTTATAAATGATCAAATCATGAGCCAAAATTGTCAAAAATTAAGCAAAGGTTTATTAATTTGTCTGTGACACCGAATTTTGGTCCTTGAAACCACCACAGCCAAAGAGACAGCGTGGAGCCCAGGATCGCCGCTTCCACGCCCTGCAGGGCTGTTTGCCAGCCTGGCCTGGCTGCAGCTCCTCCCCAGCCTCTGCAGGAAGGCATTTGGCATTAGCTGACAGGGAGATCAACCTGCACCATGGGCCTGAGATCCCCTGCGATTTCCCTGTCGCCAGGCAAATCAGATCGGGCAGCTGTTTGGAGAACAGAGGGCCCTGGCCTACCCAAAAAGCTGACAGGGATTTCCTGCATTTTGACCGTGTCTTTGACAAGCATTGGCTCCTGAAGATGCCATGTGCCCAGTGGGGAACAGCCCCACCTGATCCAGTTATAACTCATCTTTTCTCCAGAAGCAGAGGTAGAGGCTTGGCAGAAGGAAGCACTTCCCAGCAGAAGCACTGGCTCATTGGCAGCCTCTGCTGCAGGAAGGGAGGCAATGCCTGGCAACACCACAGGAGGTAATTGCTGTGCCTCTGGGCCTGAGCCGGGCTGATTCTTGAGCTGCCCTCTTGGCTTCTTGGCACTGCGGGCACAGCCCAGACCAGACGCTCAGTTCTGGAAACTTTGCCCTGCTCCCTTCTGGAGCCCTGAGTGATTCCACAAGATCACTGCCAGTAGGAGGAAGGAGCATTTAGCTGTCCATTCTTCTTCTCTGTACAATGGCAGTGTATCCTTCCGTGTGCTCTGTGCAGCCATGGAGAAGAACAGGGAGGGAAGGGGCCGGGCCTAGGGCTGTGCCCCGGGGCTGAGCCTTGCCTGCAGCCTGAGGATCTCCTGCAGTGTCACGGGAGATGTTCTGTCCTGCCGTTCTTTGCAGCTGCACCTATTGATGAAGGTGATCTGGCTTCCCAACCCACATTCAGGGTTGAGCCTCTGTGACATGGCGAGGGTAGGTCAAGGCCTTTCCCCTGGGAGAGCCGCCAGCTCAGAGCCCAAAGCTCGGCCAGGGGGGCATCGCTGCAGGTGCCAGGACAGAGCCATGCCTGTGTGTGCCCTTGCCCTGCACAATCCCCTCACACCTGCTCAGGCCTGGCAGCTATTTGGAGGAAGGTGGGCCCTGGCCCAGCCCCAAAAGGCCAGATGTTTTTTGAATCTTATCTCCATTTTTGATAGGAATGATGTCCTGAAGATTCCACCAAAAGAAATCGGGAATTGTTCCATCTGATCCAGCTGAACTTTTTCCTTTTTCAAGTGATAGCGCAAAAGGCAGGACAGAAGGGAGTGTTTCCACAAGGAAGTAGAGGCCGATTGGCAGCCTCTGCTGCAGGAAAGGAGGAGATGCCAGACATCGTCACAGGCAAAGGAGGTAATTGCTCTGCCACAGTCAGCCCTTGGAGGGGCTGTGTGGCAGCAGCTCTTTCCACCAGAGCCTACCCTTGCATGGCCCAGCAGCAGCCAATGCTGGAGGCACCTCTGGAGCCTTGGAGGCCTCTGGAGCTCATTCACAGTCCCAGGGAAAGGGGACCCGTGCACCAATGTCCCTCCCGCTGCAGCTGCTCTGGCGCTGGTACTGAGTGCCCAGATGCCCAAGGCACAAGAGCAGCCCCAAGCGGGAGCCCTGCCGCGAGCCCAGGGCCAGAGCCAGCCTTGGCTCCCGACTGGGCAGGGGCTGCACTGGGTCCTGACAGGGCCTGACTCTGTGCCCTGGTGTTGGGGGAGTTGTCACGGGGCAGGGAGGGCCAGGGCGGCAGTGGCTGCTCAGGGATGGCTTTGGCCCCTGTCCCTCCAAGCAGCCACTGCCCAAGCAGCTGCGCTGGCCCCGGGCTCTCCTCCTGGCCTGCTGGGCTTTGTTGGGTGGCACAGCCTGTGCCAAGGGCGGCAAGGTGCCCGCAGGCCCCAGCTCTGGGGGAAACAGAAAATGTCCTGCCCACATCCACCGTGCTGCCAGCTCAGCAGTGCAGCACCGCACGGGCTCACGCTCCCCATTGCTCCCACAGGTGCAGCCGGCCCCACCACCTGTGTTCTGAATTCCCAGATAGGCCCTGGAAGGGGTTTCGGTAAGGGAACAGGCTGCTGGATAGGATTAATTGCAGGCCTGCTATTTTGGAGCTTATTTTCATCTTATGCTGTGTCCAAATTTGGACTTACTGGAAGAGAAAATGGTGAGTGTTTTGTTCATCTTTCCGTCAAACAGCTTCTTTTAAAAGTCTAATGTTGTAGACAGGAAACATTCCCAGAGAAGCTGCAGTGGAGTTGTGGCCAGTCCATGGTTGTCCAAAGAACTCTGGGGAGGGTTCTGCTCCTGCCCAGTGGTTTCATTGGCCTTATAATTGCTGGGCCTTGTCCTGGGCGGCCCGCTGGGGCTGTAGCCAGTGCTGGCTCCCGCTGAGGGTGCCTGGCCAAGACCAGCCCCTGGGGCACAGGGCAGAGGCAGAGCAAAGTGGAGAGGAGAAAGAGCAGGGACGAGATTGCCCCTGAAAGGCAGAGGTGCTCTGGGGCCCGCTCCTGGCCAGGGAGCCTGCCCAGAGCCGTGCCCTGCTCGCCAGGGCCTTGAGGGGCAGCTGTGCAGCTGGGCCAAGCTGTGCCAGCACCTCCAGCCGTGCTGGGGAGCCTTGCCAGCTCTGGGCCCTGCTGTGCAGGAGGCTCCCTGTGGGCCGCTGCAGCTGGGGCCTCAGCCACCTCCTCTCTCCACAGGGATGCCTCTGAAGCTTCACAAGACTGGCCAAATAACTCAGCCAGGGAGAACTGGACCTGTCATCTCACATCTCCGGGCCCCAGTCCGTTGTCCCTTCCACGGCTGCATTACCAGCTCATTGCTAGGGACAGCTTGTTGGTATCACCACCCAGAGCAGGAGCCTCTGTCCCCAAAGGTGCTGCCCCTGGTGTCCAGCCAGGCCAGGCGGTGCAGCCCTCCTACCAGAGATTGGCCTGAGCCTGGCAACATCTTTGGGGTTCAGCTCAGGTGTGTCTGTGCTACCACCAGCACTGCTGGAGCTGCTTGTCTGGGCACAGCCAGGGCTGGGCAGGCAGCAGCTGAGCACAGGACTCCTGAGTCAAAGCAACCTCATTTTCTCTTTGTTTTACATTTATACACAGCAGAAGATTTTAGAAATATTTAGAAACATTTTTTGTAGAAAAATATCCCCAAATATTTCTTCCCTTTTCCCATTGTAGTTTAGGATTTTTCAAAGTAGTTTTAGAATTTTGAAAAATTTGGAACACTTTTACACTTGCCGAATAAAAACTAAAACTGCTTGTAATTTTCATCTTTACTCTTAGATGAGCTAAGTCATCACAGGACGCCCAGTGCACTGGAGAGTCTCTTTTCCCACTGGAGAGTTTTACCTAGCGAAAACAACGGACTTAAAGCCCTTTCCCTGATTATTTCCGGCATTTCTTACAAGTTCATCTCTCAGTCTTCAGAGGTAAACTTTGAGCACAGTGGGAATCTCCTGCTGTGCAGGAGGGTCTCTGTGAGCCAGCTGACACTGGGGCCGGTTTTGCAGAGATTAACGCAACTCCAGGACTTTGTGAAAGTTGTAAAGTTGGTATGTTTATTACTGTGCTGGATGCATGTGGAGATTCCCTTCCTTAAATACGTGTGTATCTCTGGGAACTCCAGATCCTTTTTTATCCGCCTCTCAAATAGGTATGCATCCAATTTTACATAGGTTCATACATATTCATTTTTACAAATTTGGCATGACATTTACCGCTAGTTAATCTTTATCAGAAAGAATTCCCAGATCAGGTTGGCCTGTTCTCATAGCAGTTCCTCTGTCTCTCTTTGCCCCCCCCATCTCTGTCCTTCATTGAAGCAGTTTCTCTGAGCCTAGGCTTTTTACCAGAACAGGCAGTCAGACTAAACAGCTATGTTTTCAAACTACAGACTGTAGTACATTTCACCTAAATCAAAATGGATTTCTACTCTGGAAAATTTCTACTCTGTCTCTTGTCCCCCCTTTCCTAGATAATAGGTAAATTCTTTTATCTGATGAACATGCCATCGACTGTAAGTGTCTCTTAATGCTGTGCCATGTACGTTTGATAAGGAGGTTAACACAGCTGTTCACTGTAGTATTCTCCAATTTCAAATTAGCAATATAATGGATAACCCTAAACTTAGTCCAACTAATATTAACAAAACTACAACGGGATGACATATTTTTTTAAGGATTCCATTGTCTGTCGGTGACCACCCAAAGATCACATCCCACCACTGATGACCTGCAGTTTCCTTTACTCTTTGTAGAATTCTGGTTATTTCTTTGTTATCATGTTGGACATTAATTAAGGTTTTCTCTGCTTTCTGGAATTTCCTTCAAGATCTGTAGTAGGTCTTGGTGCTTAATTAATTGTTTTATAAAGGTAAGGTCCATCCCAACAGGAGTAGGTGATAGTCTGTGTTACATTGTGTAATTAGTTTTAATCAACTGGTGGGATGTCCCTGGGGCCACGTACAAAAAATCACACCCGATAATCTTAACAAAATTTCAAATACAAAAATTAAAATGATTTCTTCTAGAGAAAAACGTATTGTTGCTACCATTTTTTACAGTAGCACAATCAGTTCCCAGGCACACATAACTTTTAATACTATATACGAGCACATTTTTTCTGATCAGTGACTGGGTGAATCTCAAAGTGGCAAATACTCTGTTCAGTGTGTAGACACACATCTTGGCCATTAATTGTATTGCTTTCACAAATGATTCCTAGTTGTTCTCTAGTAATGCAGGATTCTAACTTTACTGTGGGCCACTTTTCATTCACCTTTCCTGCCCACACGCTATGTTCTGAAGGGTAGAGCACTGTTTTTTCATGATTTAATCCCAGTGCAACGATGGGGCGGATAACATAAACAGTGGCATTACGTATGGTAAGGACAAAGGCAGTGGTCACATAAGAAGAAGGAAAATTACCTTCACCCCCTTCCCGTATGATCTGAGCTGCTTTTGCCTACATCTATAACTGTGCTTGTATACAACTGAAAGCTAAAGACACATTATCTTGAACTGTACCAAGTGCTTCTACTATTACTTGTGGTCTTGGCCCTCGACCTTTTCCTACTTTGGCAGTCAGTACTTTGGAAATCTGTCACTGGCTATTTCCTAATGCCAATAGAGATGACTGTAAAGGCTGCTTCAATTTTGCAAGGTCACCTGCTGCAGTGGCCAGCTTATTCAACAGTATTTCTGAATCAATTCCATTTAAAACTTTCAATCCATTCCCTAACATCCCAGTTAGGTAATTTCTTATTCTGCTCCTGAGCTATATCTGTCTTAGTAACCACATTGTGCAGCCCTCAAAGGATGTTCTTAGGAAATGGGAGCAGGCAGGTTGGATTTTTGAGATGTTCATTTGCACTAGCAACTCAACACGTTTGAGAGACCATTCTGGATTGAACAACAGTCGTTGTTCACCCACATTCCTCACTATGTATGGGCCTATTTCATACTCTTCAGGTTCAAGTTTAGGTGGGGTCTGAACTATTTGATTACTAGTGTGGGTTGTATAAGGTCCTGCCATTGTAAAAAGTGCAGTGTCGATTTAAAATTTAAATGAGAGCCCGATAGCATCTCGACCTTAAAGGCAGGTCACTTCTACAGGCTGTACCAAGTTGAAATTACACCAACAATCTGATGCACTTAGGCCGCCACAAACTTGAGACACTAATTTCATTTGGCTGTGGCAACTAGTTGCTTGGAGAGGGAAGCAACTGCCCTCTGATATGGACCCGAGTCCTGAGCCAATATTCCCAGGGCAATTCCCTGTCTTTCATGGGAAACAAGAAAGAATGGTTCACTTACATCTGGAAGTCCCAAAGCGGCAGCTGACATGAGGGCACCCTTTAGCTGGTGAAAGACCCATGTGCCTTCCTTTGTCCACTGGAGATCTCTGTTTCCACTGGCAATAAGAGCATAGAGGAGTCTGACGAGCAGTGCATAATTATAAACCACAGCCGGCACCACCCTGCCATGCCTAAGAAGGTTTGGAGTTCCTTTATTGTCTGGGGTTTTGGGGTTTGGCATATGGCTCCTTGCGAGCCTGCCCTAACGTCCGTTGCCCAGCACTCACCTGGTACCCCAGGTAGATTACTTTCTCTTTCACTGCCTGTGCCTTTCTCTTTGATACTCTGTGTCCTTGGGGTCCTAGGAAATTCAAAAGGCTTACTGTCCAGGCCAGACATGCTTCCCTCGTCCGAGTGGCCACTAGAAGATCATCCTGGTACTACAAAAGCCTTCCGTCTTCCTGTGGAGCTTCCCAGGACTCTGGATCTTTGCAAGTTGTTCTCTAATCTGAGTGGGGGAATCTTTGAAGCCTTCAGGCGCATGGACCTTGTGAGCTGGGTTTTGCGCCCACTTTTAGGGCTTTCCCATTCTAATGCAAAAATTTTCTTGCTGGCTTTGTGGATATGGAGGCAAGAGAAGGCATCTTTTGATTCTTAAATGGTTAACCAGGTTAGCTCAGGTGTTAAACAAGTTCATGAAGTATATGGATTGGCTACCACAGGATACAAATCTTCTCTTGCTTTATTGACAGCCCTCCTGTCAAATCCTGTACTATGCTGTCTGACCCATCAGATTGCCCAACGGGTAAAATGGGAGTATTGGAATCAGATTGGCATTCTTTTAATAACCCTAACCGCAGAAAATTTTCAGGTATTGGGCTGATTCCTTCCCTGTCTTCATTCTTTAGGAGGTACTGCTGCCTAATTCTGACTTGTTGTGTCCCTTCCTTAAGCTTAATTACTATGGAGGAGGCATTTTTCGCCATCCCTGGTACACCAGAGGTCCATACCCTGGGAAATATTTGACTTAGTATCTCTTCATCAATTTCACCCTCAATTTCAACAGCTGTTAAGGTTTAACTTAATACCTTGATGTACTTTTGATCATTCAGCTCCAGAGGACCCTCTCCATTTTTGAATGTAATGGTTGCTTCAAAACTCCTTCAATAAATCACTTCCCACAAATGCCTATGCTGAATGGGGCATATACAAAAATTTATGCATACCCCATTGTTTTCCCAATTTCCCAGCCATCTTCTCTCTTCACAGGGATGATTCTGCAGCTACACAAGACCTGTCAAATAACTCAGGCAGGGAAAACTAGACCTGTCATCTCTCATTTCTGTGCCAGTGTCCGTTGTCCCTTCCACGGCTGCGCTACCAGCTTATTGCTGGGGACATGCTGTTGCCACCACCACCCAGAGCAGGACTTTCTGTCCCCAGAGGTGCTGGCCCTGGCAACCAGAAGCACAGGGAGCACAAATGGACACAGCCAGGAGACCCAGCAGCTCCTTGCTGAGGGCCCATTTCATGCAAGAACTGCCCCTCAGAATATTAAACAAAATTGAAAAAAATGGGTGGGGTCAGGCAGAAGTGAGGTGGCCTCAGAGCTTCAACTCTGCACTCTGCTTTTGTCACCAGCATTATCCAAGTTCCTGTACTTTTTTCCTGGAGAATTTGCAGTCAACAGAGCTTCAGTCCCTCTCATCAAATCAGTCTTAAGACCAGCTTCGGGCTGGGTCATTCATTTAAACTGGAGCACTGACTGGGGTCCAGGCTACAAAAGAACATTAGCTGCAGGCCACCCATACAGCTTTTCATATTAATGAGCACTAATAAAAGCCTTTATTTCTGCAAGCTCAGGGATGCTGGGGGGATCTTTGAACCATCAGGCCGAAGTACAAGGCTCTGGATCCTCCAAAGGAACAGAGCCAGCCCCCTTGAGTGGGAGAAGGTGCAGCCTCAGTTGCAGGACCCGGGTGCCTCCTGTGGGCCCGGGCACGGCCCTGGCTGTAAATGTGTTGGGCTGCAGCACAGGGGCAGGGCGGAGCTCAGCAGCCTCATCAGAGCCCAGGGCCGCGGCCCTTCCCTGCCGGGGCCTGAACCTGGCCCGGCCTGGCCCAGCCTGAACAGCCCGGCCTGGCCCAGAGGATGGGCTCTGCCCGCCCGCTGTGCCCGCAGGCCGGGCCCAAGGCTTTGCAAGAGGCTTTCTCCCAGCTTTGCAAAACCTCGGCCAAGTGACCCTTTGCTGTGCTGAGAAGAGTAAAGAACCCCCTGAAATGTAACCCCACTGCACACCTCATGAGGGATGCCTGCACACCTTAGGAGAGGCCATCAATACTCCTTTGTGATTCATGAGGGATCCCTGCACCTCTCAGCAGGGACCCCAAATATCCATGCCTGCCTCATGAGGTTCAGGCCCAGATCATCCCCCAGAAGGCAATGTGCCCTCAGCCCATGGATGCTCAGCATGGGCTCCCCCAGCCCTGGGGGCCCCGCCGCTGGTCACAGCAGCCCCTGCCTTGCTCCTGCCTGCCCACACCGTGGGCATCCACGGCTGCTCCTGGCCATGGAGCTCAGCCTGTGCTTCTGCGGAGTGGCTTTTGCACCTGTTGCCACCAGGACAGAGGTGTGACAACTCCATCTCTTTATTGAAATATAAAATATGGGCCCAGCCCAGCGCTGCAGACAGGGGCTGCCCAACTTCACTCCTGGCTGGGGAACAGGACTAGGGGGCTCTGGGGTAGAGGGTCTCGTTTTGGAGGAGGGGAATTTGGGAAGGCCTCTTGACGGTTCCGCAGCCACGGCAGGGAAGATAAGGGCATAAGTGAAGAACTGGGATAACAGGTCAAGTTCTCTTTGCCCGAGTTGCTAGGCCCCTCTTCTGAAGATGCACAGGAGCACCTGTGGAGAGAGGAGGTGGCTGAGGCCCCAGCTGCCAGTGGCACACAGGGAGCCTCCTGCACAGCAGGGCCCAGAGCTGGCAAGGCTCCCCAGCACGGCTGGAGCTGCTGGCACAGCTTGGCCCAGCTGCACAGCTGCCCCTCAAGGCCCTGGCGAGCAGGGCACGGCTCTGGGCAGGCTCCCTGGCCAGGAGCGGGCCCCAGAGCGCCTCTGCCTTTCAAGGGCAATCTCGTCCCTGCTCTTTCTCCTCCCCACCTTGCTCTGCCTCTGCCTTGAGCCCTTGGGGCTGCTCTTGGCCAGGCAGCCTCAGTGGGAGCCAGCACTGGCTGCAGCCCCACTGGGCCCCCAAGGACAAGGCCCAGCAATTAAGAGGCCAATTAAAGCACTGGGCAGGAGCAGAACCCTCCCCAGAGTTCTTTGAACAACCATGGATTGGCCACAACTCCACAGCAGCATGACTACGAGTCAGGCTACCAATGCTATGGAGCAGAGTTATAAGAAAACCATGGAGAAAAACCAGCAACTGAGGCGCTGGCTAGGCAGGCTGTGGGGGCAGGGAGTGCCCTGCAGAGACGTATAACAAGTGGAGAAACATTAGTGAGGATATTTATTGTGTTTAAATATGGTGATTTATGTAGATTTGGCACATTTTAACCGTGAGTACAAGCTCAGGGAGTTTCTTTGCCCTGGTAGTTTGGACTTGATCTCTGGAATTTTACTTTGTTATTTTGATTTTGTGTCCAGAGAAAGCTGATGTGGGTAAATGTTGAATTATTGTATGCTGTGCTGTGTTGAGGAAAGTGGGCACGTGGAGAGATATGCCCTTTCCCAGTGATTTTGTGTAGTTCTTCGTCCACATTGTAGTAATTTGAGTCTTGGATTGTATAGTGGTGTTTGTGGAGATTTTAAGATTTTGTTTGCAACAAGTGTAGCTTTTTACACAGAAGAACTATGGTATGGTGATTTATGTTCAATGGTGGTAAAGCAAATTAAAGGAATTCCAAGAATTCCCCCCCACAGCAATTCAAGCCCTGGCTCTAGTGAATTTGAGATAGATGTGTGTGTGTGTGTGTGTGTGTGTGTGTTTGTAGGCATTTCACAGTTTTTGCTGTAACAAGCAAGGCAGTAAAGTGAGTGTCCGTAGAAACAATGCTTTAATTAGATTGTGCAAGAAGAGAACTAGAAAAGACTGAGATTTTGTAAAACAGAGTTTAGATAGAAGAGATGGGACTTCAGTGGGTAATATAGTAAGTTTAGAGGGAGAACAATCTGCCGTAGAGGTTAAGTGATAAACGCCAAAATGATAAACGGGATAGCCTGCAGGCAATTCCCGGGAGTTTTTGGTGCATTGAGAGGCTGGCACCTTTCGTGCAATGCAGAGTTTGTGAGAGGCACTAGTATTACTGTTCTGTGTCTTAAGTGGAACTTAAAGGTTCCTGATCAAACCAATTCAGAACCTGAGATCTTAAAGCTTATGTGTGGAGAATCACTTCTGATACCTGCCACCTGGAGGTCTGTGTGTGAAGAAAAACTGAGAAAAGACACTGTGAGGCTTGGGTAGAAACAAGATAGTATAAGAAGAAGGAGATAATGAGAACTAATCAGAGTAAAGAGGTTCCTGAACTAGCCCCTTTTGAAAAGAGCTCACTGGGAGAAGGCTGTCAGTAGGGGCGGCTCAGAAAATAAAAAGATTTATAATACCTTATTGCAGTTAATGCTGTTTTAAAATGAGAAGGTAAATGAGAGAACATCCCGTATGCTGATGTGTTTTTTGCTCTAAAAATTCACCCAGAATAGCTGAGAAACTGTGGGTTCAGAGCTCCCTCTGACCTACTCGTGTAGCTCTCAGAAAAATAAAAAAAAAAACAAAGCAAAGAGCAGGCAAATCAAGCATGTTGTTCAGCATGCAGCGTAAGATAGCAATGTATGAAGTCAGACAAAGATTATCATGCTGAAACGCAAAGCAATCACAATTCGCAAATTGAGTACATAGGATTAGTTACAGGCTCCTCCTAAGGTAAGGCAGGAAGGATAAAGATGACCTCTCCAAAAGGCACGAGGACTCAGGCTCCAAAGGTATACCCACTCGCACCCATCCCCCTCCTGGCAGTTCAATTTCATCCAGAGCTAGGATGTAACAGACCCCTCTGCGAGAGGCAGTGAGACCAGAAGAAAAGAAAAGGATAGAATTTTAGTTGATACAGAGGCCATATATTCAGTTTTAAAGAAAACTTTAGTACCTGTGGAGAATGTTTGTGTTGTAGTGTAGGGAACAACTGGCCAGTCTAATAAGGCATACTTTTGCAAACCTTTAATGTAACGTGTACTTAGAAGCTTTTGTGTATGACCAATTCGCAAAACATTCTCAAATGGAGAGGTTACTCTGGAGGCAAATGAGATATAGATGTTAAGCTTTACATTAACAGCCATTGAAATTAAAAAAAAAACATGAGTAAAGAGGTATGAGAATAAGTAAAAAAGTGTTTTCGGGGGGTATGGGCCTCTGCTGTACAAGGGAAGGTGAAAAATGCTCTCCGATATTAGTCAAGCTTAAAGAAAAAGTCAACCAGTGAGAATAAGTAGTATGCCCTCAAAAAGAAGATAGGGAAGAAATCAGCCCAATAATTGATAGTACTGGATTGAGGGCTGTCAATAAGGTAACAAAGAATTTATACCCTGTGGTAGCAAATCCATATACTTTACTAACTTGTTTAACACCTGAGCTAACCTGGTTTGCTGTTTTAGACTTGAGAGATGCCTTCTTTTGCCTCCATACCCACGAAGCCAGCCAGAAAATTTTGCAATCAAATGGGAAAGCCCTAAAAGCAGTGCAAAGCCCAGCTCACATGGTCCATGCACCTGAAGGCTTCAAAAAATTCCCCCACTTCGATTAGAGAACAACTTGCAAAGATCCAGAGTCCTGGGAAGCTCCACAGGAAGAAGGAAGGCTTTTGTAGTACGTGGATGATCTTCTCGTAGCCACTCGGACGAGGGAAGCATGTCTGGCCTGGACCGTAAGCATTGCCCTGGGAATATTGGCTCAGGACTTGGGTCCATATCAGAGGGCAGTTGCTTACCTCTCCAAGCAGCTAGATGCATCAGCCAAAGGATGGCCAGGTTGCCTCAGAGCTGTAGCAGCAGTCGTGCTGGACATTCAAGAGGCACGCAAGTTTACCCTGGGACAAAAATGACTGTGCTAGTGTCCCACACAGTGTCTGCAGTACTGGAAGCAAAGGGTGGCCTCTGGCTTTCACCACAGAAGTTTCTGAAATACCAGGCCATCATGGTAGAGCAAGATGATGTAGAGATAGTGGTGACTAATATTGTCAACCCAGCTTCTTTTCTCAGTGGAAATCAAGGAGAAGCAGTACACCACGATTGCCTGGAGACCATTGAAGCTACTTACTCCAGATGCCCAGACTTGAAAGACACTCCTCTGGACGATGCAGAGACCTGGTTCACTGATGGCAGTAGTAGCCACGTTGCCAGTGCAAAGCGACATGCTGGATCCACAGTGACTGCCTGCAGAGAAGTAATAGAATCCAGGCCCTTACAGACGGGCACCTCTGCGCAGAAGGCTGCGATAATTGCCCTGACCCGTGCCTTGGAAATGGCAAAAGGAAAGAGAATAAACATCTATACGGACTCGAGGCATGCATTCAGTGTTGTGCATGCACATGGAGCCATCTGCAAAGAGAGGGGACTGCTAAGCTCACAAAAAGGAGAGACAATGCAGCTGCTGGAAGCGGTTCAGCTGCCTGAAAAGGCATATTAAGGCACACCAGAGAGTGAGCTCAGAACTGGAAGAAGGAAATGAGCTAATGGATGGAGAGGCAAATAAGGCAGCAAAAAGTGGAGTAATTATGGACAGATTTCCCTCAAAAGTAAGCCAAAATATAATAGTACTAATCAAAAGAGACATGCAACCACAAGGGGTGGGCTACCATTGAAAGAGAGCCAGTAATCCCTTGCAATTTTTGTGATCACTAGTGAAAGAAAAGCACCAGAAAACACACTGGGGCCTAACTACTTAAAAGCTTCTATGAAGTGTGGCTCCTTTCCCAGAATGATCAAGGCTGCCAGTGATACAGAGTGCATCAAAATAAAGTGTTGACTTTTAGGTAGTAGTTTCCACAGGCTTTCTAAAATGCATATCTGGTTGAAAGAATCATTGCCAAGAATTAATCTGCCACTATTACTCAGGTATACCAACAGTGAGATCCTTGCCTCCAGACTAATGCCAAAAATACCCCCAGGCAGAAACTTGGTCAAATTAAGAGAGGCCATGGGCCTGGACAGCCGTGGCAAATTAACTTTTCAGAACTCCCAAGGAAAGGGGGGTATCTGTATTTATTTGTATTGACAGATACATTTTCAGTGTAGCCAGAAGCATTCCCCACCAGAACTGTCCAAGCTCGAGAGGTGACCAGGGTATTATTACAAGAAATAATACCATGCTTCAGAGCCCCAGCCACAATATCCTCGGATAGAGGATCACCTTTCATTTCCAAAATAGTGCCACAGATTAGTAGCCACCTGGGCATAGATTCATAGATTGAGAACTTCACACTCCATACCACCCGCAATCAAGCAGCCAGGTGGAGAAAATGAATCATTTGATTAAGCAGCAGATTGTAAGACTGGGGCAGGATGTTAATCTACCCTGGCCCCAAGCTCTTCCACTGGCACTATTGCGAATTCAGACTAAACCACGAGCTAAAGAAAAGCTGAGTCCTTTTGAAATGCTTTATGGAAGGCCATATGGAATACAAAAGAGAATGTCTACCCACATTGGAGAGATAACCCTGGCCACCTGCATGGTGGCTTTAAGCAAACAGCTCAGAGAAATTGAGAAACACGTGGCTAGAACTCGGAGCAAAGAGCTGGACAGACCAGTACATAACATACAGTCTAGAGATTATGTATATGCTAAGCCTCTTGCAGAAAAGACTTAGGATGCACAGTGAGAGAGATCACTGCAAGTGCTTCTCACCACCTTCACTGCAATCCAGATGAAGGAGCAGAATGCCTGGATCCATCGCTCTCGAGTGAAGAAAGCCCCAGGAGCCCCTTAGAGAGGGACATCAAGAAACAATGAACTGAGATTAAAACTTACTCAGGCAAAATGAGTATATTGCAGCCAGGGGTAGTTTGTCATTTCAATTACAGAATTGATTTGCATGTAATTATAACTGGAGTCTTAGAATTAGAGAGTACCTCTCTCCAAAGCAATGCTGAATGGCCTTGGTCCCAAGCTTTCAATCTGTATACTGGATGCATGGGAGAACTTTCTGAGATAAAACAGCTAAACCTATCCACTGTAGTAATTCATGAAGATCAGGTATATGAGGAGCAAGAGTGGCAAGAACGAGAACTGTGGGCACTTCAGGAGATCAAGAGAGAAGAAATCAAAATAGAGTGCTAGGTAGTCAATGAGACAGCTTATGAGAAACCAGATGAAATTAGTGTCTCAACCTCCCCGTATACAGGCACCAAGAAGTTTGTGATAGCCCAAGTGAATCAGACTGTTGGTGTAATTTCTCCTTGATACAGCCTGTAGAAGTGACCTGCCTTTAAGCTCGAGATGCTATCAACCTCTCATTAAATTTTAAATAGACACTGCAATTTTACAGCAGCAGAACCTTATACAACCCACACTAGTAATCAAATAGTACAGACCCAACCCAAACTTGAACCTGAAGTGTATGAAATAGGCACCTACATAGTGAAGAATGTAAGTGAAAAAAACTGTTGTTCAATCCAGAACCGTCTCTCAAACGTGTTGAGTTGCTAGTGCAAATGAAGATCTCAAAAATCCAACCAGCCTGCTCCCCTTTCCTAAGAACATCCTTTGAGGGCTGCACAACGTGGTTACAAAGACAGATATAGCTCAGGAGCAGAATAAGAAATGATCTAACTGGGATGTTAGGGAATGGATTGAGAGTTTTCAATGGAATTGATTCAGAAATACTGATGAATAAACTGGCCACTGCAGCAGGTGACCTAGCACAATTCAAGCAGCCTTTACAGTCATCTCTATTGGCATTGGGAACTAGCCAGTGGCAGATCTCCAAAGTACTGACTGCCAAAGTGGGAAAAGGTCGGGGGCCAAGACCACAAGTTAATATTAGAAGCACTTGGTACAGTTCAAAATAATGTGTCTTTAGCTTTCAGTTGTATACAAGCAGAGTTATAGATGCAGGCAACAGCAGCTCAGATCATACGGGAAGGGGGTGAAGGTAATTTTCCAGCTGAAATTTGGAAAGTTGTCTGGGATAATGTGACTGATTTTGAAAAGAAGTTTCAATCCTGGTGGACTATATTAAATTTCACCTATGATCCTGCATCTAATGTGGCCACTGCCTTTGTGCTTACCATACGTAATGCCACTGTTTATGTTATCCGCCCCATCGTTGCACTGGGATTAAATAATGAAAAAACAGTGCTCTACCCTTCAGAACATAGGGTGTGCGCAGGAAAGGTGAATGAAAAGTGGCCAAGAGAGTAAAGTTAGAATCCTGCATTACTAGAGAACAACTAGGATTCATTTGTGAAAGCAATACAATTAATGGCCAAGATGTGTGTCTAGACACTGAACAGAGTATTTGCCACTTTGAGATTCATCCAGTCACTGATCAGAAAACTGTGCTCGTATATACTAGTAAAAGTTATGTGTGCCTGGGAACTGCTTGTGCTACTGTAAAAAATGATAGCAACAATGCGTTTTTCTCTGGAAGAAATATTTTTAATTTTTGTGCTTGCAATTTTGTTAAGATTATCGGGTGTGATTTTTTGTACGTGGCCCCAGTGACATCCCACCAGTTGATTAAAACCAATTACACAATTCAACACAGACCATCACCTACTCCTGCTGGGATGGACCTTACATTGGTAAAACAATCAATTAAGCACCAGACCTACTGGAGATTTTGAAGGAAATTCCAGAAAACAGAGAAAACCTAAATTACTGTCTAACATGACACCAAGGAAGTAAGCAGAATTCTACAAATAGTAAAGGAAACTGCAGATCATCACTGGTGGAATGTGATCTTTGGGTGTCCACCAATTGCAATTGTCCTTAATAAATAGTGTCATTCCATTGTAGTTTTGTTAATATTAGCTGGAATAAGCTAATTTTAGGGTTATCCATTATATTGCTAATGTGAAATTGGAGAATACTACAATGAACAGCTGAGTTAACCTCCGTATCAAACGTACATGGTAAAGCATTAAGAGACACTTATTGTCATAGGGATTTGCTTTAGATAAAAGAATTTACTTATTTTCTAGGAAAGGGGGGAAAAGAGACAGAGTAGAAATTTTCCAGAGTAGAAATCCATTTTGATTTAGGCGAAATGGACGTTTTTTAGTTAAGTCTGTAGTTGGAAAATATAGCTGTTTAGTCTGACTGGTAAAAAGCCTAGGCTCAGAGAAACTACTTCAGTGAAGGACAGAGATAAGGGGGTGGCAGGGGACACAGAGACAGAGGAACTGCTGTGAGAAGAGGCCAACCTGACCTGGGAATTCTTTCTGATAAAGATTAACTAGCGGTAAATGTCACACCAAATTTGTAAAATGAATATGTATGAACCTATCGTAAAATTGGATGCATATCTATTTGAGAGGGTGATGAAAAAGGATCTGGAGTTCCCAGAGGTACGCATGTCTTTTAAGGAGAGGAATCTCCACATGCATCCAGCACAGTAATAAACATACCAACTTTACAACTTTCACAAAGTCATGGAGTTGCGTTTATCTCTACAAAACAGGCCCCAGTGTCAGCTGGCTCACAGAGACCCTCCTGCACAGCAGGAGATTCTCACTGTGCTCAAAGTTTGCCTTTGAAGACCGAGAGATGAGCTTGTAAGAAATGCCGGAAATTATCAGGGAAAGGGTTTTAAGTCTGTTGTTGTCACTAAGTAAAAATCTCCAGTGGGAAAAGAACCTCTCCAGAACTCTGGGTGTCTTGTGATGACTTAGTTCGTCTAAGTGTAATGATCACCAATTAAAAGTGAAATAAACAAGGGGCCAGGAGACTTCTTCTCCTTTTTAATGCCTTTATTGAAAGTGATCAGCTCAGGATTGGGTGGCTCGACGGGTCTGCAGTCTCCGTCGTCTTCCCGGGCGACTCAGAGGAGGAGGATATGAGCAGCTCTGTCCACAAGGGGCAGAGCTGGGGGAATCCAGTCCTCGTGGGAGCCTTTAGGGCGTGACTCCCCGTCAGATGGTTGCCCCACCCACTCAGTCGGCCTGGTCTCACCGCCGGGGTCGTTTCTCTTGGTCAGGGCGAGAGGGTCTGAAGGTGTTCCGCATCTCTGCAGGCTCAGCACTCGGCTCCTCACATCCAGACATCACTCCAGTCTCTCAACTCTTAGGTGGCTCGTCGATTTGGGGTCTTCTCTGTACACCGGGGGACCCATGCTGCATTATGGTCTTGGAGTCACTTTGCATAGCCCCCCTCACCTTCTCAGGTCTCTTCTACTGTTCGGGAAGGTTCCCACCCTTCTGGGAAAGGTACAACTTAGGCTCGGGCGAGGCTCTGCTGATACAAAAGGAGTGATTAGCCACAACGACTCGTGATTACAATAACAAAACACGAAGAACTTCAGCAGCTACCCGTGGTCTGGCTGCTTTTTTGTAACTTTTTCTCACAAAAAAAATATTACCCGAATTTTTGTTCATAACAGTCCCCCCTCTTTTTCTTTGATCGAGCTTAAATTCTAAGCTCGCATCAACTCACAATTTTTTTGTTTTGAATCTACTATAAATCTCTTGTGCACTTTGGTAATCATGGTTACTTAACCTTGTTACTTTCCTTGGTTTCTTCAGGTTGGTCTGCCCGGCAAGTAGTATTCTACTAAAACAGATAAATAAGCATAGTAAAAAAAGCAATCCTCCAAGTACACACACAGTGAGAAAAACTACCTTTTCCCATACATCCCTTTTGAAAATCTCCAAGTTCTCCCACCCACTGGGATCAAGTGTAGGAGTTTGTTCTTCATTATTTACACATGCTAATCTTTTTATTTCGTTTGAAATGTTCCTAATAATTGAATTCTTTATTCTTAATACTGCCTGGAGGCGGATTACTTTATTTAACATAGATATTGGGATCCGAATTTGGCTTTTACAATTTTGGATTTTCTCAATTTCTATTTCACTTTCCCGGTTCTGTTTATTTTCTCCCAAATCATTATATATAGGAACTCCCAAACTTGATCCAGTTTCTTTGGGTAATAAGAAAATTGGTTTTATCACTCTAGCAATGCAACTGCCAGGCGAGATTAAACCTAGGGGTTTAGGGTTCCCCTGAAATGTGTTCCAAAAGGGGTTTATCTCCTTCCCAGTACACTCATATAAATACTTGTAACAAACAATTTTTCTTACCATTTTCACTATTTCTTTTCTTTTTACTAGATCTGCTGAGCTTGTTTCAGCAGCATCACATTCAAAGCACAACCAGGCTTCCCCTATAGTACACTCTCCTAGGAGTGGCTGCCTAAAAGTGGCAGTATTGTATGCTCTCCAATACACTCTCTTATTTTTCTGATAAAGGACCAATTGGGAGGGGTTAAAACGATCAGGGTCAGAACTGATGTGGACTCTCGACAAGGAGCTCACTTCCTCCTCAGAGGGGTCGGTAGCACTCACAGCATGGCTCAGCTGGGCTTCTCAGAGCACCACCAGCCATCAGAGCCATCAGTACTACCCTTCCCAAGAGTCCGGTATGGGTCATCTTGCAGAGCCTGCCCACCCGGCCTTGCCTCTTGGGGAATTTTACTGAGGAAAAGCTTCCAAGCTCTTTAGAGTCCCTTCTACCCGCTTCTCTGGTTAAACCTCTCTTGGTCTGTTCCCTACCAATTTTGGTTTCCCCTCCCAGGGGAGTGTTCTGTAGGGGATTAACCTGGAGTCTTTAGAATTAGATTAAGGAACTTAACCAGAATTACTTATTTACAGTCTTAAACTTTTTACCAACATAGTTTACACAGAACAGTTTTGAAACATTTTAAGCAATATTAGAACTCCTGATACCAATTTTTTTCCCACACAGTTCAGTCTATTTGACTCTTCCTTCTGAGAGTCAACTTTAAATCCTTTGGTCCTTTTACCACAGTATACTCAGGTGATTTAGCTTGTGAAGCAGATGAATCCTTATCCAGTGCCTGGAGGTGAGAGTGGTGTGGACTCTGGCCCAATGCCAGAGGGAAAAACTGGGAGTCTGGCCCAATGCCAGAAGGAGAAAGGGGTGGAGTCCAGTCCAATGCCAGAGGGAGAATGGGGTGCAGTCCGGTCCAATGCCAGAATGCCAGAGGGAAAAAAACCTGATGTTGAATCCTGGTCCAATGCCAGGGGGTGAGAGTGATGTGAGTCCAACCTTTTTCCTTTGGTCTGCACAGTCGAATTAGTAATGAAGAGTACCTGAAACGGGCTTTCAAACACAGGCATTAATGGTCTGCTATTTAATGATTTATCAAAACTCAGTTTCTCTGTTTAATGTTATTGGTTAATTTCTTTTTCCATAGCTTGCATGTTTCTCTCATCAACTTCTGCATACTCTGTATTTTGCAAGGAGTTGTATTTCTCAGCTAACTTAACTCCCAAAGTATTTTTATTCTCTTATATCTCTGTGTATTTAATTCACTGGTTTTCTGTTCTATTTTCAAGATCTTATTTATCTCTTGCTTCTGTTTCTTACTTTCACTTAGAGCCTAAATATTTCTTTCAACCCCTTACACTTAAATTTTTGGGGTTTTTTTCTTACACTATTCTTCTACACAATACACTTCTCTTTAAGGAAATGTGGTAAAACTTATAATGCACAATCTACATTACTTCTATTCTAATTTGTCTATATTCACTCTCACACATTCCTTCACACCCTCAAGACACAAACTGGATCTTTATTGCTAGAAAATCACGGGTCCCTGTAGCCCCCCCCTCACCTTGGGGTTGGCCCTCAGGTCTCAGAATCCCTGGGCCTCTTGGAAGGGCCCTGACTCTGGTTGCCTCTGGTGCACATTCACCTGTGAGGCTGTCTGCGTGTACAGCTATGGCTACCTCACACACCTGAGGAGCACTAGTCTGGTTTGCAGGTCACACACATACACACACACACACACACACACACACACTTCAGCCACAGCCCCCACCCGCCCGGGGGACACAGGCCTGGTTTGCAGCTCACACACACACACACAACAAGACAACAAAAAGGTACCTTTTACTTTCACATAATTTATTACACGTTAAGTATTACTGGCCAGTTTTGGTGCTACTGGATATCCTTTCTACCCAACTGTTTTTTTGTCTAACTTCAGATGTTTTTCACTATTCTATACTATACTTCTTAGTACTTTGTTGAGACAGGACTTATCTGCTCCTGTATCTACTCAAAAATTCAAATTCTTCATTTAGGGGTCCCACTTCAAAGTTTACCAAGGGGCTCTTCTAGATGTTGCATCGGGTCCCCTAAAGTGTAAAGCCCCTGACCCTCTAATCGTCACCTCTAAGGATCTTCCCTAAATTATCTTGTTCCCTGGCTATTGCAGCATCGAGACTGAGCTTTCTACAAAACCTCCTGACGTGTCCTGGCTCTCCACAGTAATAGCAATGTCGCTCTCTCAAAGGGCCTTGAGGTGTCTCCATCCCTCTTGCACCTGACAGTACTGACCTATCCTTGCCTCCTCCTGGTGGTGGACCCGCCCACCCTGCACTTTCTCTAGCTACAGCAACCATGACCTTAGCCTTGGCCTTTGCTTTTTCTTCCTCCCTCCTTAAATACACCTTCAATGCTTCTCTTAATAACTCATTAATGTCCTTCTCTTGCCAATCTTCCATCTTTTCCAGTTTTCTCCTTATATCAGGCCAAGATTTGGTAACAAATTGGACTTTCAGTAGCATTTGACCTTCTGGGGTGTCTGTGTCTATTTTAGAGTACAACTGGAAGTTCCGCCTTAGGCGATTTAGCCAAGCAGCAGGAGCTTCATCCTTCTCCTGTGTACCCTCAAATGCCAATTGGGTATTAGTTCCTTTGGGAACTGACTCTTTGATCCCCCGTATCATCAAAGACCTATATTCCATCATGGCCTTCCTCCCCTCCTCCTGGTTAGGGTTCCAGCTGGGCTCCGTTAGTGGCAATTTCTGTTCACCTGTTGGCACCTGGGGTCCTGGACTGTTATCTTTCTCCCATATTCTTATGCCAGCCGCCCTTATCATCTGGACCTCTTCTGGGGAAAATAATATACTCAGGATGGAATTCATCTCCCCCCAAGTGTAGATATTTGGACCTAGAAATTGATCCACTTGGTTGGCTATGCCCACTGGGTCCTCAACTAAATGCCCCAACTCTTTCTTGAATCCTCTCACCTCAGAAGCAGTTAGGGGAGCATTCACAAAGCCAACACCTCCCGCTACTCCTCCCATAGGAACCTCTCTGAGGGGAAAGAGTCTCTCCGCCTTGCAGGTCTTGGATCTGGTGCTGCAGTATGGCCCATCTTCAGATGCCAAACTACTTTGAGGGGCATCTGGGTTACCCTGAACTTCCTGCCCATCAGCGGGTGTATTTGCTGATAGCTGTTCATCGGGCAAGGAGGCATGTGTGCCCCAACTAGGAGGAGGAAAAGGGACAGCAATAGGAGGGGGAGAAGAGCCCGAGTGTGTATTAAGCGGAGCTGGAGAAGGGGTAGAGAATACAGCAGGTGGAGTAGGCGCTTGTGGTGATGCAGAAGGATCTGGAGGAGCTGAAGGGGGTGGTGAAGGAGTGGTTGGAGGAGATACTGGGTTTACCATAGCGGAAGCTGAAGAGGTAGAAGGAGGAATTTGAGCAGGTGGTAGTGAGATGGCAGCCGGGGGAGGAACCGGACCTGCCCTTTGAGGTGCTTGAAGAAGAGGATTATAAGGTGGAGGGGCAGAAGGAGGCAAATAATCCAGGGGGTCCCATCTTTTACCAGTCCTATCATCCCCTCCTTCATTCCCCCCTTTCTTCCTCTGTACCTTACAAATTCGCACCCCTTCATCCTCAACAGCGCTCTTTACCCAGCAAGCTACATACAATAATTGCTCAGGATCAGTATCTCCTTGAGCTGTCCGATAATGACTCACTTGTTGGCACATCCACTTATCCTTTGTCCCACACCAAGGCCATCCTCCTTGGACCTCTAAGTCTGGCCAGACTTCTACACAATAATGGATCGTTTTCACTTTATCTAATCCCTCCGTGGCCTCTATAGAATCCTATTTCTCTAACAGTTCTCCTAAGGGATTATTGGGATGTATATCCCTCAGTCTCTTGCGGTCTTTTTACTATTACACCCTCCCATTTTACATGTCTCAATAATAAAAAGTGCCAAAGGTGCCTCTACTGACCAGTAATTTCAAAAAAAACCTTGTTTGAGGAGCTTCAGTCTCCTCCACCGAACTTCAAATTTCTGCCTGATGCTCAGGACTTTATACTGAAACAACTGCCCGATCTCTTGATTGCCCACCTTTCCTAACGTCAGGTCTTACATCTATTGGGACTTGAACACACGAAGCCTCGGCCGAAGAGTCCAGGTCGTGCCTGACTCCCTCAGTCAGGAAAAACAACTGCCTGATTTTTAGTTTGCCTAACCTGCCAATTTTTAGGCTTCACCGTATCAGGACTTAAATGCAAATCGCAACCTCCTTCGCTAGGGTTTGTGCCTGACTCCTTTGTCAGGACTTACTTTGCCTGCAGGACTTGAGCTTACGCGAATCCTTCTCGGGACTTAAAAATCTTACCCGAATCCTTCTCGGGACTTACAATTCTTACCCGAATCCTTCTCGGGACTTACAATCTGCCTGACTTCCCTCTGTCAGGACTTACTTTGGGTGCGTGCCACTCATACAACTATTCCCTCCGCACGCCCGGGGTGGGGGGAGAGGGGGCCCTTTTTTTTTCCCCCTTAGGAGACGACTCACTCACACTAATTCCACTCGCTTTCCCCTGTTCCCGGCCGGCTTTCTCGTGAAAGTTTGGAAACGCGGTACTGAGGGGTCCACTCTCAGGTCAAGGGTCTGGCTGCCAGCCCTCATCTCACTCATACACACACGCGCTTGTCTCCCACTCCCGCCACCAGATTTCTCACCAGTCCGGTGCTCCGGTGCTCCTCTGCATCGCTGCTCCTGAGCCGATCCCTCTGGTCCTGGTAGCCAGCTGTCCTGGAGGTCCAAAATGGCCAGTCCTGGTACCCTCTTTCGGCGTGGCTATCCAGGACGAGTGCCCCAGCTGAAATAAACAGGGCAAGGAGACTTATTCTCCTTTTTAATGCCTTTATTATAAGTGAGCAGCTCAGGATTGGGCAGCTCGGACGGGTCTGCAGCTTCCCATCGCCTCTCCCAGGGCAACTCAGAGGAGGAGGATATGCATAGCTTTGCCCACTAGGGGCAGAGCTGGGGGTCCGGTCCTCGTGGGAACCTTTAAGGACATGGTGACCCCTTCCGATGTCACTGCTGCCAGCTCTCTTAGCCGGCACTCAGCATCAGGGACGACTCCCGTGCTCACGGTGAGAGGGACTCCGAAGGTGTTCCGCATCTCTGCTGGCCCAGCACTCCGCTCCTCACGTCCAGACATCACTGCAATCTCTCAGCTCTTAGGTGGCTCGTTGTTTTTGGGGTTTTCTCAGTATGTTTGGAGCAGTGGTCACACACAGCATGCTGGGGCTTGGAGTCACTTTGCATAGCCCCCCTCACCCTCTCAGGTCTCTTCGCCATTCTGGGGAAAAGTACAACTTGGCCTAGGGCAAGACTCTGCTAATACAAAAGGAGCAATTAGACAGAATGACCCGTGATTACAATAACAAAACAAGCAGAACTTCCGCAGCAACAGTGATCTCAGCTGATTTTTGTAACCTTTTCTCACAAAAAAATTAACAGAATTTTTGTTCATAACAGTAGCAGCAATTTTAATTGAATAGTTTAGAAAATATATAAAATTGGATACACTTGAAATATTGACAATATAATTTGATTAAAAATGAGGGATCATTTGGTTCCAATAATAGTGCATAAGCAAAAGATAACCGCAGGGTAGGGGTGCATGCTTCTTGGACCCTTGCCACCTCACGTACAAGCTTGCCAAGTGAAGATTCTCCCCTTCTATGCCATATGTCAATGCCATCTCCTCCCATTTTCGATTCATCACACTTCTACCTCCGCCCTCATCACCACCTTTACCACGCATGCTCCACCACTCGTTTTGGTGGTCGCACCCCTTTTTGGGGTTCGCCTTTGGATGAAGGCTGTCTTCTTCTTCGATGTCTTTTGATTCACTTTTGGGTTACGCATGTGCACCAAGCCAGCATAATACCAGCCAAAGTAACATAATAATATTTTTAAGCATCAAAGCAATAAATCTCTTATAGCTGGCATTTTCCGGGGACCCAACCCAGGTTTTCCTTTCTTTCTGCTCATTTTTAGTAATCAGATCCCTGCTTGGCTTCATTTGCTAAAAAGGCCAACAAGTACCAGCTTTTGTTGTGTGCAGCTCTCTGACATTCCCAGTGAAATAAACAAGGCCAGAAGACTTCTTCTCCTTTTTAATGCCTTTATTAAAAGTGATCAGCTCAGGATTGGGCAGCTCGGCGGGGCTGCAATCTCCCGTCGTCTCTCCCAGGGCAACTCAGAGGAGGAGGATAAGCACAGCTCTGTCCATTAGGGGCAGAGCTGGGGAATCACATCCTCGTGGGAGCTTTTAGGGCATGGTGATCCCATCCGATGTTACTTTTCCCGGCACCGTCTCCCGTGGTCAGGGCGAGAGGGACTCCGAGGGTGTTCAGCATCTCTGCAGGCTCAGCACTCGCCTCCTCACGTCCAGACATCACTCCAGTCTCTCAACTCTTATTTGGCTCGTTGTTTTTGGGGTTTTCCCAGTACGTTTGGAGCCATCGTGCCCCACAGCATGCTGGTCCTGGAGTCACTTTGCATAACCCCCCCCTCCAGGTCTCTTCTCCTCACTGTTCAGGAAGGTCACCACCCGTTACTGTCTCGGAGAAGGGCCATTACCTCGCCCCAGCCAGGGCTTTCACTGAACAAAAAAAACCATTAACAACAACGACCCGTAATTACCATAATACAGGCAGCAGCCCAGCAGTAGTGGTAACTTTTTTCTCACAGAAAAAAATCAACTGAATTTTTGTTCATAACACCCAGGAACATAGCAGAGGTGTAAAGAGGGAAAATGCCTGGAAATGATGAAATGAGCCTGATCTGTGTGTTCAGGAGCTAAAAAGGAACTTGGGGATACTTCTAAGAGCCAAAAAAAGGGATGTGGGACTTCAAGGACTCACAAAATTGCCATTTATTAGATCCAAAATGCAGTTTATTCCATCCAAAATGCAGTTCCTTGTATACAAAATGCAGTTTATTCCATCCAAGAGCTTACAGCAGTCCAGGGTTGTGGGTGACAGAGCTGTGCCCACAGCTGTCAGCTCCAGCTGCAGCCAGGCCTGGAGACCCTTTGGTTTTGGTTACAATGCATTACACACTTTTCTTTGCTGAGCATCTTCATACAGCAGAACCAATCCATACTTTAACTTTTATCTCTAGCCTGACATAACTACTAAAATTACCATAATCATGCTACTGTTCTCCGATCAACAAAAGTTAATACATTACAGTTTAAGTTAGAAGTTGTTTTCCAGTTTTCTTGCAGTGGAAATTTAAGTGACCTTTTTTCTATTTGTAACATTAGCATGCTTGTTTGCCTGTGCTGTCTTCCTGCTTGGTAAAAACATCTTCTTGTTTGAGGTGGCTTTATCCTTTCCTCTAAGTCCTAAAACCCCTTCTAACTAACACACCCTTTGCTTCCTTGGTTATCCAGTAAGACTGGCTCAGCAATTCTTTTCTCCTATATCAAAACTTGCTTCCTGCCAAGCACAGACATATCTGTGAGACTTTCTTGTCCCACTTTCATCCTTCCCAGCAGGTACTGGTGACAGCAGGCTGGACATGAGGCAGCAGAGTGCCCTGGTTGCCAAGGAGGCCAATGGCTCCTGGCCTGGATCAGGAATGGTGAGGCCAGCAGGAGCAGGGAGGTCGTTCTGCCCCTGCCCTGGGCACTGCTGAGGGCACACCCTGAGTGCTGTGCCCAGCTCCGGCCCCTCCGTTTGGGAAGGACCTTGGGACACTGAGCACATCCAGAGGGGACAACGAGGCTGGAGAGGGGCTGGGAACACAAACCCTGTGAGGAACCCCGGAGGGAGCTGGGGGTGCTGAGCCTGGAGAAAAGGATGCTCAGGGCTGCCCTCATCACGCTGCACAGCTCCTGAAAGGTGCCTGTGCTCAGCTGGGGCTGGGCTCTTCTCAGGGGCTCTCGCTGCCCAGAGTGACCCTGAGATGTGTTAGAAAGTCCCTTTTCCCAGCCCGGTGCTCAAGGAAGGAGTCGGAACACTTCAGTTGTCAGTCTCAAGGTTGTTTATTGTATCTTACCTATAAAATTCTTTCTTCTGACCTGTTGAGGTCTGCTCAGCAGGACACTCAGAGGCACTCTGCCTGCCCCAACATGGTATTATGTCTTTATTCTAAAAACTATGTATACAATACTTACAGTTACTTCCCAATACCTATCACCTATGTTAGACTGTGAGCTTCTACTCTAAACCAATCCAAAAGTGCCACCATCACAGCAGAAAATGGAGGCCAAGGAGAAGAAGGAGAAAGGCTGGACAAGCCCAGATTCCTCCATCTTGCCCCCTTTTAGAATCCCCATTCTAAAACCAGCAAAAATCTATTTTTCCACTCTGGGATAAATTCACTATCCTTCTACTAAAACTTTTGTGGGCTGTAATTCTTCATACAAGGTTGATAATTGTTTTTTCCAAGGGCTGAATCAAAGGCACAGGGGTCTTGGGCTCTGTGCCAAGGTCTCTGAGCCCCCTGACAGAGTCTTGAGTCCTCCAGGGCAACCAGATGAATTTCCTGGGTTTCCACAGGCTCTTTCTCCAGGCAGCACTGACAGAACCAGATGACACAGCCTCAATCTGCACCAAGGGAAATACAGGTTGGATATCTGGAAAAAGTTTTTACAGAAAGGTGATAAAGTTCTGGAATGGCCAGAGAGGTGGTGGAGTCCCCATCCCTGGGTGTGTTTAACAAAGCCTGGATGTGGCACTGGGTGCCAGGCTTTAGTTGGGGTGTTGGGGCTGGGTTGGACTCAATGAACTTGAAGGTGTCCCCAAGCAGGTTGTTCTGACACTTCTGTGAATTCTGTGAAAGGGGAAAGACACAAACTGTGCATTTTGCCTCCCATAACTGCTTTTTCCAACTGCTTAAACATTCTCTTAACCAAAACCTGACCAGGGAAAGGCTGTACCACAAAAGGAACACTGCCACATCAAACACCACGCCTGCATTGTAAATACAAAATGTTGAAATATGTTGGAAAATTTCTCTTGGAACACTGTGCCCACCAAGCCATAACTCAAGTCAACTTGGTTTTCATGAGCAATTTTGGTGATTGTTCTACATCCCCAGTGGAAATGAATGGTTGCTACTGCAGAGAATTCAGAAAATTCACTGTGTCCTCACAGAGTTTCTGAGCTTTCAGGGCTGGCAGTGGCTGCTCAGGGATGGCTTTGGCCCGTGTCCCTCCAAGCAGCCACTGCCCAAGCAGCTGCGCTGGCCCCGGGCTCTCCTCCCGGCCTGCTGGGCTTTGTTGGGTGGCACAGCCTGTGCCAAGGGGCGGCAAGGTGCCCGCAGGCCCCAGCTCTGGGGGAAACGGGAACATCCTGCCCGCATCCACCGTGCTGCCAGCTCAGCAGTGCAGCATAGCACTGGCTGACGCTCCCCATTGCTCCCACAGGTGCAGCCGGCCCCACCACACGTGTTCCTGATTCCCAGAAGGGGTGTGAAAAACGGCAATAGCTTGTTTGTAAAATTTTATTAATAATAAAATGTTTATAAAAATAGCAATATCATTAGAGAGATAAAAATTTTGGACAATTTCAATTGGGAAAATCAGAGACAATAGGAAAAAAGAGATACAGAAATCTGGGTACCTATTTTCTCAGCAGCATTGGCCCAAAAAAGGACACACTTGAACGGATGATTAACCCTTAAAAACAATAACCTGTTGCATATTCATACATCTCATACATGATGCATAAATTCCATTCAAACACAGGATTCTGCCTGGTCATCGTCAATTTCTCCCTCTTGATCCTAACCAGCTTCCTGAGGGCTGAGCGAGGCAGGAAGAAGTTAGTTTCTTCTGATAGGAGAGCAATAAATTCTTTCTCTGTGAAAGATTTCGGTGTCCTGTGGCCGCTATATTTGCAAAAAGCCAATCATAAAATACACATTTCTCAGACAACCTCAGAATGGCTTGCTGTTGGGGAACACTCTGTTTGCTTGGGATAAGGGCAAGTTTGACCTTCTGTTGATGCTGGAAAGGATTTGGAAGCGCTCAACAGAGCCCTGACTGAGAGCTTCCCTGTTGTGGTACATGTTTTTGATTGTAATTCGGCCCTAGTAGTCAGTTTTATGACACCCCCTTATTTGGTATTGTTATACCATATTTTATTGCCAATGAGTTGCTCAATTCCCCCCTGTATTGTTGGTTTTTCCCTAGTTGTCCATCTCCCCAAAGACCTACCCTTTTGTTCCCTGTTCCTCCTCCCATTCAATGTCAATCCCTCCCCAAGCCTGCCCCTTTCTCTGGAAACTTCCCTATCAATTTTGTATCCTTTGAAACCCTAATGGTTTTTTTAAGTTGTCCTCCTCCCCTGTAATCCCCTATTGGTATAAACAATGTATTCCCTGCCTTGTGTTCCACCCTCAGTTTCTCCCAAGTGGCTAAAGACTGTATCCTCCCCAGGGACCTCCCCAGTTTGGAAATGGGTGTATGGCAGTAATTCAGTGTCTTTCTGCCGCTGAGTTGGCAGGGAACAAACATAGAGAAGAGCTCTCCCTGTTCCTTGTCCCTACCCCAGCGCAGTCCACCTGTGCTGTAAAGCAGCTGTGCCCTACAGCCAAACCCCAGAGTTGACAGCTTTCTGGGGGCGGCCCACTCTGGGGGTTGGTGTTGGCAGCAAGTCGGGCTGAAGAAATCGGGCACTGCAGCACTTCCCAAATGAGCTCTTCTCTTGCAATAAAGAGATGGAGCTGCCAGCCCAGTGTCCGGGTGGCAGCAGCAGCAAAGCCCACCGGGCAGCAGCACAGGCTGAGCTCCATGGCCAGGAGCAGCCGTGGATGCCCACGGTGTGGGCAGGCAGGAGCCAGGCAGGGGCTGCTGTGACCAGCGGCGGGGCCCTGAGGGCTGGGGGAGCCCATGCTGAGCGTCCCTGGGCTGAGGGCACATTTCCTTCCCTGGCATCAGCTGGGCCTGGGCCTCCTCCAGTGGCATGCCCAGGGAAAGAGGGAAGCCATCGGGAGGTGCTTGCCTTGAGAACAATGGAAAGAGGCTGGACTCTGAAGGAAGTCCTTCATAGCCTGAGGGATGAGCTCAGAGCCCGACAGACTCTGGGCCTGTGGCAGCCCCAGACCTCTTATGAGCAGAGTGGGGATTTGTCCCCCAGGCCTCATCTGTTGCCCCAGGGACACATGGTGAACACACACACACAGAAGATGGCTAGGCACTGGTGCTGCTCCCTGAGTGTTATGTTTGGGTCCCTCTAAAGGCATGCAGGGGCTTTGGGCCACCTCTGTGCTGTGCAGGGGACTGGGGACACCCAGAAATTTTGCAGGGAATTGAATGTATGTCCAAAGGTGTGTGGGGGCATCTGTAAATTGAGCAGGTCTCGGAGGACTTTTTTCAAGGACACAGGGGGATTTTAGGGTGGCTGAGGACACCCATAAGATGTGCACGGGGTTTGGGTGTCCCCTAAAGTGTGCAGCTACCCTGAAGGCCTGTGTTGCATTATTTTTGTCAGCTTTGGCATCAAGTTGTTCACTTTTTAAATATGGGCCAAAGCACAGCACAATGCAGAGTAGGGAGTTGGTGTCAGAATGGCAGGACTGCTGCTGCATGCAATAATGGGAATCATGAGTTGAATTTTTGACTTGACATTGCTATTATATGTAGAACCACAAAAAGTGTCACTTGTGCAATATCGTGTACCTCAGTTGTGAAAAAATCCGAGCTTGCAAATAGGTACTGGGCGGGACATCATCTCCTTGCTGGAAGGGCACCGTTGGAGATCAACTCCAACTAAATCCTGCCCCAGCCATGAGGTCACAGCAGGCTCTGAGGTCACAGAAGTGCCAGAGCCCCGTGGTTGCACAGCAGCACAAGGAGCGAGCAGTCAGTGCTTGAGCACAACTGTTGCGGCAGCAGCAGCGGCGGTGGCAGCAGTGGTGCTGACATTGGGACAGCGGTGTCAGGACAGCGGTGGCAGCAAGAGCTGCGGGACTGGCAGAGGGCAAGGCAGCATGGCCCTTGCTCTGCGCCTCTTCCTCCTGCTCCTCCTGGCCGTGGCCCTGCCTGCCAGGGCTGCCCAGGCTGCTCCGCTGCAAGCGTGGCGAGCAGGTGAGCCGGCAGCCTGGCTCCCCTTTCCCGGGACAGCGCTCCCTGCTCCCCGGGAAGCGCTGGGGATGGTTTTCCCCAGGCCTTTAGGGAGGGTTTCCTCTGGGGGAGGGAGAGAGCCCCCAGGGCCCTGGGCTGCCCCAGTTTCCCCTCCCGGGATGTGTCACAGGGCCTGCAAAGAGGGTGCAGAGTGACCAGGAGCCAGCCCAGAGCTCCCCAGGCCCCTGTGCAGCTTTGGCCTTGTCCATTCACATCTGGCCCCCACAGCCCTTGCCAACTCCCTTGCAGTGCCCAGTTCCCGGAGGGAGAAGGGGATGCCAGCGCATCATTGAAATGGGTCTGGTCTTTGCTCCCTTCTAGATTTGGATCGCGAGTTTAATGATTTAGATTTGTTGTTGAATGATATTTCGAATGTCTTGAAGAATGCTATAGGTAAGTTCTGAATTTCCGTTACTAGTGACATATTATCCAGTATCCAAGTGGCAAGAGCTCGTTCATCTGCCATTTTCATTAGAAGGGTTCTGAAAACCTTGCCCTGCTCTTTTCTGGAGCCCTGAGAGATCCCACAGGATGACTGTCAGTGGGAGGAAGGAGCATTTAGCCGTCCAACCTCCTCCCATGTTCAATGCCACTGTGTCCTTCCGTGCGGTCTGTGCAGTCACAGACAAAAGCAGAGAGGGAAGGTGCAGGGCCCAGGGCTGTGCCCCGGGGCTGAGCCTTTCCTGCAGCCTGAGGATCTCCTACAGTGCCATGGGTGCTGCTCTGTCCTGCCTTTCTTTGCAGCTGAACCTGTTGGTGAAGGTGATCTGGCTTTCCAACCCACGTCCACGACTGAGCCTCTGGGACATGGCGAGGGTAGGTCAAGGCCTTTCCCCTGGGAGAGCTGCCAGCTCAGAGCCCAAAGCTCGGCCAGGGGGGCATCGCTGCAGGTTCCAGGACAGAGCCATACACGTGTTTGCCCTCGCCCTGCGCCATCCCCTCACCGCTCCTGAGGCTCAGTGGTGCCCGTGCAGCTGAGTAGAGGCGGCAGAAGCTTCTGTGGCTGTTGTGTTACAGATGTGTCTGCAGGGAGGACTCTTCCTGATCCTTCCCTCATTCCTACACAGAAGCCTGCCTCCCATCACAGGGGTGAGTAGTGTGTCCCTGCTGACCCCACAGACTGAGCCCTGCTTCTGTGGGATCCATTAATGGGAAGAGGAAACATGTTTTTCTAAGGTCCTCTAAAAGGAAAGAACAAAGCTGCAGGACAGAAGAAAGCCCATGAGTCATCTGAACACATGAGGCAAAGGACGAAGGAAATGC
This sequence comes from Melozone crissalis, assembly GCF_028551555.1. Taxonomy (NCBI): domain Eukaryota; kingdom Metazoa; phylum Chordata; class Aves; order Passeriformes; family Passerellidae; genus Melozone; species Melozone crissalis. The sequence goes on along the minus strand of NW_026535807.1, from coordinate 20,074,845 downwards.
AGCAGGCAGGACAAGGTGGGTGCATTTCCCTCAGCCTTGTCCTGGGGCTCAGCAGCTGGGGGCTTTGGCTGCACATCTGGACACGCCGTGCCCGGCACAGCAGGAAGGGATCCATGGCAGCCTCGCTTCCCCGCTGCTGCTTCCACGCCCTGCAGGGCTGTTTGCCAGCCTGGCCTGGCTGCAGCTGCTCCCCGGCCACTGCAGGATTGATTGTGGCATCAGCTGACAGGCAGCCCAAACTGCAAAATGCACCTCAGATCCCCTGCAATTTCCCATCTCCAGGCAAATCAGAAGGGGCAGCTGTTTGGAGTACAGAGGGCTCTGGTCTAAACAAAAATTTTATAGGAATTTCCTCACCATTCTTTACCATGTCTGTGACAAGCATTGCCTCTTGAAGATTCCCCATCCTCAATGGGGAACAGCACCACCCAATCCAGCTGTACCACATCTTTTCTCCAGAAGCAGATGGAGAGGCTGTGATGAAGGCTCAGTTTCCCGGAGGAAGCAGTGGCTCATTGGCAACTTCTGCTGCAGGAAGGGAGGCAATGCCAGGCACAGCCACAGGAGGTAATTGCTGTGCCTCTGGGCCTGAGCCCTGCTGGGGCTTGAGCTGCCCTCTCTGCAGCTTGGTACTGTGGGCACAGCCCGGACAAGACGGGCACAGCCCAGAGGAATTGTCCCAAGCAGGCTCAGGGCACTCGGGTACTGAGCTGTCCTACTGGGGTCCCTCCGTGGGAGACACATCTCCAAACCTGGGAGCGGCTGCACGGGGTGCCCATGGTGGGGAAAGGGCAGAGGGGGAGAGCAAGGCTGCACTGGGTCCTGAGAGGGCTTGGCCATGTGCCCTTGGGATGGAGAAAGGGGTCCCAAGGCAAAGAGAGATGGAGAGATAGAAGAAGGTGGGAAAGGCAGGAGAAAGGACAGGAGAGTCAGAGGGAAAAGGGGGATAGCTGTGGCACTGCCTGCTGCAGTTTTCCCCAGGGCTTTAGCAAGAGTTGCAGCTGTGGCAGTGACAGCACCCAGGGCCTTGGGCTGCTTCAGCCGCCCCACCAGGGATGTTGCACAGGGCATGGAACGAGGGTGCAGAGTGACCAGGAGCCAGCCCAGAGCTCCCCAGGCCCCTGTGCATCTTTGGCCTTGTCCATTGACATCTGGCTCCCACAGCCTTACTCGACCCCCTTGCAGCGCCCATTTCCCAGAGGCAAACGGGGATCCCAGCATGCCCTGAAAAATGTTCTCATCTCTGCTCTGTTCTAGATGAGGTGTCTGGAAAGGCTTCTCCATTAGATGGACGGCATAAAATTTTGAAGCCTTTGGAACCTCCTGCAGGTATGTTCTCATTGTCCCACCACAGAATAATTGTTGGCAACCTGGCAGGAACCAGGTGACAGAAGTTGCTGTGGCTGTTGTGTTACAGATGTGTCTGCAGGGAGGACTTTTCCTGTTCCTTTGCTGGTTCCTTCACCGAAGCCAGGCTCTCATCGCAGGGGTGAGTAGTGTGTCCCTGCTGACCCCACAGGCTGAGTTCTGCTTTTGTGATATCCGTTCATAGGAAATCAAACCATGTTTTCTAAGGTCCTCCAACAGGAAAGTACAAATCTACAGCACAGAAGGAAGCTCATGAGCCATCTGAATACATGAGGCAAAGGACAAAGGAAATGCAGCAGGCAGGACAAGGTGGGTGCATTTCCCTCAGCCTTGTCCTGGGGCTCAGCAGCCGGGGGCTGTGGCTGCACATCTGGACACGCCGTGCCCAGCACAGCGGGAAGGGATCCATGGCAGCCTCACTGCCCCGCTGCTACTTCCATGCCCTGCAGGGCTGCTTGCTAGCCTGGCCTGGCTGCAGCTTCTCCCCAGCCTCTGCAGGAAGGCATTGGGCATCAGTTCACAGGCAGACCAAACAGCAGCAGGGACCTCAGATCCCCTGCGATTTCCCTGTCGCCAGTCAAATCAGAAGGGGCAGCTGTTTTGAGTACACAGGGCCCTGGCCTAACCAAAAATTTTATAGGGATTTCCTCACCATTCTTAACCATGTCTGTGACAAGCATTGCCTTCTGAAGGGTCCCCATCCTCAAAGAGGAACAGCCCCACCTGACCCAGCTGTACCACATCCTTTCTCCAGAAGCAGATGGAGAGGCTGTGATGAAGGCTCAGTTTCCCGGAGGAAGCAGTGGCTCATTGGCAACTTCTGCTGCAGGAAGGGAGGCAATGCCAGGCACAGCCACAGGAGGTAATTGCTGTGCCTCTGGGCCTGAGCCCTGCTGGGGCTTGAGCTTCCCTCTCTGCTGCTTGGCACTGCGGGCACAGCCCGGACAAGACGGGCACAGCCCAGAGGAATTGTCCCGAGCAGGCTCAGGGCACTCGGGTACTGAGCTGTCCTGCTGGGCTCCCTCCGTGGGAGACACGGCCCGAAACCTGCGAGCGGCTGCACAGGGTGCCCATGGTGGGGAAAGGGCAGAGGGGGAGAGCAAGGCTGCACTGGGTCCTGAGAGGGCTTGGCCATGTGCCCTTGGGATGGGGAAGGGGTCCCAAGGCAAAGAGAGATGGAGAGATAGAAGAAGGTGGGAAAGGCAGGAGAAAGGACAGGAGAGTCAGAGGGAAAAGGGGGATAGCTGTGGCACTGCCTGCTGCAGTTTTCCCCAGGGCTTTAGCAAGAGTTGCAGCTGTGGGAGTAAGAGCACCCAGGGCTTTGGGCTGCTTCAGCCGCCCCACCAGGGATGTTGCACAGGGCATGGAACGAGGGTGCAGAGTGACCAGGAGCCAGCCCAGAGCTCCCCAGGCCCCTGTGCAGCTTTGGCCTTGTCCATTGACATCTGGCTCCCACAGCCTTACCCGACCCCCTTGCAGTGCCGATTTCCCAGAGGCAAACGGGGATCCCAGCATGCCCTGAAAAATGTTCTCATCTCTGCTCTGTTCTAGATGAGCTTGCTAGGAAGATTTCTCCATTAGATTGGCTGAAGAAAATTTTGAAGCCTTTGGAGCCTCGTGCAGGTTTGTTCTCATTGTCCCACAAGAGAATAATTGTTGACAACCTGGCAGGAACTTGGTTAGAGAAGCTTCTGTGGCTGTTGTGTTACAGATGTGTCTGCTGGGAGGACTTTTCCTGTTCCTTTGCTGGTTCCTTCACCGAAGCCAGGCTCTCATCGCAGGGGTGAGTAGTGTGTCCCTGCTGACCCCACAGGCTGAGTTCTGCTTTTGTGATATCCGTTCATAGGAAATCAAACCATGTTTTCTAAGGTCCTCCAACAGGAAAGTACAAATCTACAGCACAGAAGGAAGCTCATGAGCCATCTGAATACATGAGGCAAAGGACAAAGGAAATGCAGCAGGCAGGACAAGGTGGGTGCATTTCCCTCAGCCTTGTCCTGGGGCTCAGCAGCCGGGGGCTTTGGCTGCACATCGGGACACGCCGTGCCCGGCACAGCAGGACGGGATCCATGGCAGCCTCGCTGCCCTGCTGCTGCTTCCACGCCCTGCAGGGCTGCTTGCTAGCCTGGCCTGGCTGCAGCTTCTCCCCAGCCTCTGCAGGAAGGTATTTGGCATCAACTGACAGAGAGCCCAAACTGCACCATGGATCCCCCTGCATTTTCCCGGTGTCTGAGCACATCCTGAGGTGTGCCTGCTTGGCAGAGGGAGGGCCATAGGAAGCCCCAAAGGCCTGTGGGGATCAGGATTTTCCTGATTCTTATCCATGTTGTGGACAAGTATTGCCTCCTGAAGAGGCCACCACCTGCATGTGCAATGATTGCATCTGATCCCACCAAGCCTCTTCCTTTCTCAAGGGATGGACAGAGAGGGTCTGTGGAAAGCTGCATTTCCTGCAGGAAGGGAGGCGATGCCAGGCACAGCCACAGGAGGTAATTGCTGTGCCTCTGGGCCTGAGCCCTGCTGAGGCTCGAGCTGCCCTCTCTGCTGCTTGGAACTGTGGGCACAGCCCGGACAAGACGGGCACAGCCCAGAGGAATTGTCCCGAGCAGGCTCAGGGCACTCGGGTACTGAGCTGTCCTGCTGGGCTCCCTCCATGGGAGACACGTCCCGAAACCTGGGAGCGGCTGCACGGGCTGCCCATGGTGGGGAAAGGGCAGAGGGGGAGAGCAAGGCTCCCCTGGGTCCTGAGGTTAAGTCCGGGCAGAAGGGTTCTTAAAAACTTGCCCTGCTCCCTTCTGGAGCCCTGAGGGATCCCACAGGATGCCTGTCAGTGGGGGGAAGGAGCATTTAGCTGTCCATCCTTCTTCTGTGTGCAATGTCAATGTGTCCTTCTGTGTGCTCTGTGCAGCCACGCAGAAGAGCAAAACGGAAAGGGGCTGGGCCTAGGGCTGTGCCCCGGGGCTGAGCCTTGCCTGCAGCCTGAGGATCTCCTGCAGTGTCACAGGAGCTGTTCTGTCCTCCCTTTCTTTGCAGCTGAACCTGTTGGTGAAGGTGATCTGGCTTCCCAACCTACGTTCAGGATTGAGCCTCTGGGACATGGCGAGGGTAGGTCAAGGCCTTTCCCCTGGGAGAGCTGCCAGCTCAGAGCCCAAAGCTCGGCCAGGGGGGCATCGCTGCAGGTGCCAGGACAGAGCCATGCACGTGTGTGCCCTCACCCTGCACAAACCCCTCACACCTTCTGCTCAGGCCTGGCAGCTATTTGGAGGAAGGTGGGCCCTGGCCCAGCCCCAAAAGGCCAGATGGTTTTGAATCTTATCCCCATTTTTGATAAGCATGATGTCCTAAAGATGCCACCAAAAGAAATCAGAAATTGTTCCATCTGATCCAGCTGAACTTTTTCCTTTTTCAAGTGATAGCGCAAAAGGCAGGACAGAAAGGAGTGTTTCCCCAAGCAAGCAGAGGCCGACTGGCCGCCCCTGCTGCAGGGAAGGAGGAGATGCCAGACATGGGCACTGGCACAGGAGGTAATTGCTCTGCCACGGTCAGCCATTTAACTGGGCTGTGTGGTGGCACCTCTTCCCCCCAGGTCCTGCCCTTGCATGGTCCAGAAGCAGCCAATGCTGGAGGCACATCTGGAGCCTTGGAGGCCTCTGGAGCTCATTCACAGCCCTGGGGAAAGGGGACCCGTGCACTAATGTCCCTCCCACTGCAGCTGATCTGGAGCTGGCCCTGAGTGCCCAGAGGCCCAAGGCACAGGAGCAGCCCCGAGCGGGAGCCCTGCCGCGAGCCCAGGGCCAGAGCCAGCCTTGGCTCCCGACTGGGCAGGGGCTGCACTGGGTCCTGACAGGGCCTGACTCTGTGCCCTGGGGCTGGGGGAGCTGTCACGGGGCAGGGAGGGCCAGGGCTGGCAGTGGCTGCTCAGGGATGGCTTTGGCCCGTGTCCCTCCAAGCAGCCACTGCCCAAGCAGCTGCGCTGCCCCCGGGCTCTCCTCCCGGCCTGCTGGGCTTTGTTGGGTGGCACAGCCTGTGCCAAGGGGCGGCAAGGTGCCCGCAGGCCCCAGCTCTGGGGCAAACGGAGAACGTCCTGCCCGCATCCACCATGCTGCCAGCTCAGCAGCGCAGCACCGCACGGGCTCACGCTCCCCTTTGCTCCCACAGGTGCAGCCAGCCCCACCACACATGTTCCGGATTCCCAGAAGGACCCTGGAAGGGGTTTCTGTAAGGGAACAGGCTGCTGGATAGGATTAATTGCAGGCCTGCTTTTTTTGGAGCTTATTTTCATCTTATTCTGTGTCCAAATTTGGACTTACTGGAAGAGAAAAGGGTGAGTGTTTTGTTCACTTTTCCCTAAAACAGCTTCTTTTAACAGTCTTATGTTGTAGACAGGAAATGTTCCCAGAGAAGCTGCTGTGGTGTTGTTGCCAGTCTGTGATTGTCCAGAGAAGCTGAGCAGCCTTGCCAGCTCTGGGCCCTGCTGTGCAGGAGGGTCCCTGTGGGCCGCTGGCAGCTGGGGCCTCAGCCACCTCCTCTCTCCACAGGGATGACTCTGCAGCTTCATAAGACTGCCCAAATAACTCAGCCAGGGGGAACTGGACCTGTCATCTCGCATCTCCGTGCCCGTGTCCGTTGTCCCTTCCACGGCTGCATTACCAGCTCATTGCTAGGGACAGCTTGTTGGTATCACCACCCAGAGCAGGAGCCTCTGTCCCCAAAGGTCCTGCCCCTGGTGTCCAGCCAGGCCAGGAGGTGCAGCCCTCCTACCAGGGATTGGCTTGAGCCTGGCAACATCTTTGGGGTTCAGCTCAGGTGTGTCTGTGCTACCACCAGCACTGCTGGAGCTGCTTGTCTGGGCACAGCCAGGGCTGGGCAGGCAGCAGCTGAGCACGGGGCTCCTGAGTCAAAGCAACCTCATTTTCTCTTTGTTTTACGTTTATACACAGCAGAACATTTTAGAAAAATTTAGAAACATTTTTTGTAGAAAAATATCCACAAATATTTCTTCCCTTTTCCCATTGTAGTTTAGTATTTTTCAAAGTAGTTTTAGAATTCTGAAAAATTTGAACAGTTTTACACTTGCCAAATAAAAAATAAAACTGCTTTTAATTGGTGATCATTACAGTTAGACGAACTAAGTCATCACAAGACACCCAGAGTTCTGGAGAGGCTCTTTTCCCACTGGAGATTTTTACCTTCTGACAGCAACAGACCTAAAGCCCTGTCCCTGATAATTTCCGGGATTTCTTACAAGCTCATCTCTCAGTCTTCAAAGGCAAACTTTGAGCACAGTGAGAATCTCCTGCTGTGCAGGAGGGTCTCTGTGAGCCAGCTGACACTGGGGCCTGTTTTGTAGAGATAAACGCAACTCCATGACTTTGTGAAAGTTGTAAAGTTGGTATGTTTATTACTGTGCTGGATGCATGTGGAGATTCCTCTCCTTAAAAGACATGTGTACCTCTGGGAACTCCAGATCCTTTTTCATCACCCTCTCAAATAGATATGCATCCAATTTTACGATAGGTTCATACATATTCATTTTACAAATTTGGCGTGACATTTACCGCTAGTTAATCTTTATCAGAAAGAATTCCCAGGTCAGGTTGGCCTCTTCTTACAGCAGTTCCTCTGTCTCTGTGTCCCCTGCCACCCCCTTATCTCTGTCCTTCACTGAAGCAGTTTCTCTGAGCCTAGGCTTTTTACCAGTCAGACTAAACCGCTATATTTTCCAACTACAGACTTAACTAAAAAATGTACATTTCGCCTAAATCAAAATGGATTTCTACTCTGGAAAATTTCTACTCTGTCTCTTTTCCCCCCTTTCCTAGAAAATAAGTAAATTCTTTTATCTAAAGCAAATCCCTATGACAATAAGTGTCTCTTAATGCTTTACCATGTACGTTTGATACGGAGGTTAACTCAGCTGTTCATTGTAGTATTCTCCAATTTCACATTAGCAATATAATGGATAACCCTAAAATTAGCTTATTCCAGCTAATATTAACAAAACTACAATGGAATGACACTATTTATTAAGGACAATTGCAATTGGTGGACACCCAAAGATCACATTCCACCAGTGATGATCTGCAGTTTCCTTTACTATTTGTAGAATTCTGCTTACTTCCTTGGTGTCATGTTAGACAGTAATTTAGGTTTTCTCTGTTTTCTGGAATTTCCTTCAAAATCTCCAGTAGGTCTGGTGCTTAATTGATTGTTTTACCAATGTAAGGTCCATCCCAGCAGGAGTAGGTGATGGTCTGTGTTGAATTGTGTAATTGGTTTTAATCAACTGGTGGGATGTCACTGGGGCCACGTACAAAAAATCACACCCGATAATCTTAAAAAAATTGCAAGCACAAAAATTAAAAATATTTCTTCTAGAGAAAAACGCATTGTTGCTATCATTTTTTACAGTAGCACAAGCAGTTCCCAGGCACACATAACTTTTACTAGTATATACGAGCACAGTTTTCTGATCAGTGACTGGATGAATCTCAAAGTGGCAAATACTCTGTTCAGTGTCTAGACACACATCTTGGCCATTAATTGTATTGCTTTCACAAATGAATCCTAGTTGTTCTCTAGTAATGCAGGATTCTAACTTTACTCTCTTGGCCACTTTTCATTCACCTTTCCTGCGCACACCCTATGTTCTGAAGGGTAGAGCACTGTTTTTTCATTATTTAATCCTAGTGCAACGATGGGGCGGATAACATAAACAGTGGCATTACGTATGGTAAGCACAAAGGCAGTGGCCACATTAGATGCAGGATCATAGGTGAAATTTAATATAGTCCACCAGGATTGAAACTTCTTTTCAAAATCAGTCACATTATCCCAGACAACTTTCCAAATTTCAGCTGGAAAATTACCTTCACCCCCTTCCCGTATGATCTGAGCTGCTGTTGCCTGCATCTATAACTCTGCTTTTATACATCTGAAAGCTAAAGACACATTATTTTGAACTGTACCAAGTGCTTCTAATATTAACTTGTGGTCTTGGCCCCCGACCTTTTCCCACTTTGGCAGTCAGTACTTTGGAGATCTGCCACTGGCTAGTTCCCAATGCCAATAGAGATGACTGTAAAGGCTGCTTCAATTTTGCTAGGTCACCTGCTGCAGTGGCCAGTTTATTCATCAGTATTTCTGAATCAATTCCATTGAAAACTCTCAATCCATTCCCTAACATCCCAGTTAGATCATTTCTTATTCTGCTCCTGAGCTATATCTGTCTTAGTAACCACGTTGTGCAGCCCTCAAAGGATGTTCTTAGGAAAGGGGAGCAGGCTGGTTGGATTTTTGAGATGTTCATTTGCACTAGCAACTCAACACGTTTGAGAGACGGTTCTGGATTGAACAACAGTTGTTTTCACTTACATTCTTCACTATGTAGGGGCCTATTTCATACACTTCAGGTTCAAGTTTGGGTTGGGTCTGTACTATTTGATTACTAGTGTGGGTTGTATAAGGTTCTGCTGCTGTAAAATTGCAGTGTCTATTTAAAATTTAATGAGAGGTTGATAGCATCTCGAGCTTAAAGGCAGGTCACTTCTACAGGCTGTATCAAGGAGAAATTACACCAACAGTCTGATTCACTTGGGCTATCACAAACTTCTTGGTGCCTGTATACGGGGAGGTTGAGACACTAATTTCATCTGGTTTCTCATAAGCTGTCTCATTGACTACCTAGCACTCTATTTTGATTTCTTCTCTCTTGATCTCCTGAAGTGCCCACAGTTCTCGTTCTTGCCACTCTTGCTCCTCATATACCTGATCTTCATGAATTACTACAGTGGATAGGTTTAGCTGTTTTATCTCAGAAAGTTCTCCCATGCATCCAGTATACAGATTGAAAGCTTGGGACCAAGGCCATTCAGCATTGCTTTGGAGAGAGGTACTCTCTAATTCTAAGACTCCAGTTATAATTACATACAAATCAATTCTGTAATTGAAATGACAAACTACCCCTGGCTGCAATATACTCATTTTGCCTGAGTAAGTTTTAATCTCAGTTCATTGTTTCTTGATGTCCCTCTCTAAGGGGCTCCTGGGGCTTTCTTCACTCGAGAGCGATGGATCCAGGCATTCTGCTCCTTCATCTGGATTGCAGTGAAGGTGGTGAGAAGCACTTGCAGTGATCTCTCTCACTGTGCATCCTAAGTCTTTTCTGCAAGAGGCTTAGCATATACATAATCTCTAGACTGTATGTTATGTACTGGTCTGTCCAGCTCTTTGCTCCGAGTTCTAGCCACGTGTTTCTCAATTTCTCTGAGCTGTTTGCTTAAAGCCACCATGCAGGTGGCCAGGGTTATCTCTCCAATGTGGGTAGACATTCTCTTTTGTATTCCATATGGCCTTCCATAAAGCATTTCAAAAGGACTCAGCTTTTCTTTAGCTCGTGGTTTAGTCTGAATTCGCAATAGTGCCAGTGGAAGAGCTTGGGGCCAGGGTAGATTAACATCCTGCCCCAGTCTTACAATCTGCTGCTTAATCAAATGATTCATTTTCTCCACCTGGCTGCTTGATTGCGGGTGGTATGGAGTGTGAAGTTCTCAATCTATGAATCTATGCCCAGGTGGCTACTAATCTGTGGCACTATTTTGGAAATGAAAGGTGATCCTCTATCCGAGGATATTGTGGCTGGGGCTCTGAAGCATGGTATTATTTCTTGTAATAATACCCTGGTCACCTCTCGAGCTTGGACAGTTCTGGTGGGGAATGCTTCTGGCTACCCTGAAAATGTATCTGTCAATACTAATAAATACAGATACCCCCCTTTCCTTGGGAGTTCTGAAAAGTTAATTTGCCACGGCTGTCCAGGCCCATGGCCTCTCTTAATTTGACCGAGTTTCTGCCTGGGGGTATTTTTGGCATTAGTCTGGAGGCAAGGATCTCACTGTTGGTTTACCTGAGTAATAGTGGCAGATTAATTCTTGGCAATGATTCTTTCAATCAGATATGCATTTTAGAAAGCCTGTGGAAACTACTACCTAAAAGTCAACACTTTATTTTGATGCACTCTGTATCACTGGCAGCCTTGATCATTCTGGGAAAGGAGCCACACTTCATAGAAGCTTTTAAGTAGTTAGGCCCCAGTGTGTTTTCTGGTGCTTTTCTTTCACATCACAAAAATGGGAAGGGATTACTGGCTCTCTTTCAATGGTAGCCCACCCCTTGTGGTTGCATGTCTCTTTTGATTAGTACTATTATATTTTGGCTTACTTTTGAGGGAAATCTGTCCATAATTACTCCACTTTTTGCTGCCTTATTTGCCTCTCCATCCACTAGCTCATTTCCTTCTTCCAGTTCTGAGCTCACTCTCTGGTGTGCCTTAATATGCCTTTTCAGGCAGCTGAACCGCTTCCAGCAGCTGCATTGTCTCTTCTTTTTGTGAGGTTAGCAGTCCCCTCTCTTTGCAGATGGCTCCATGTGCATGCACAACACTGAATGCATGCCTCGAGTCCGTATAGATGTTTAATCTCTTTCCTTTTGCCATTTCCACGGCACGGGTCAGGGCAATTATCGCAGCCTTCTGCGCAGAGGTGCCTGTCTGTAAGGGCCTGGATTCTATTACTTCTCTGCAGGCAGTCACTGTGGATCCAGCATGTCGCTTTGCACTGGCAATGTGGCTATTACTGCCATCAGTGAACCAGGTCTCTGCATCGTCCAGAGGAGTGTCTTTCAAGTCTGGGCATCTGGAGTAAGTAGCTTCAATGGTCTCCAGGCAATCGTGGTGTACTGCTTCTCCTTGATTTCCACTGAGAAAAGAAGCTGGGTTGACAATATTAGTCACCACTATCTCTACATCATCTTGCTCTACCATGATGGCCTGGTATTTCAGAAACTTCTGTGGTGAAAGCCAGAGGCCACCCTTTGCTTCCAGTACTGCGGACGCTGTGTGGGACACTAGCACAGCCATTTTTGTCCCAGGGTAAACTTGCGTGCCTCTTGAATGTCCAGCACGACTGCTGCTACAGCTCTGAGGCAACCTGGCCATCCTTTGGCTGATGCATCTAGCTGCTTGGAGAGGTAAGCAACTGCCCTCTGATATGGACCCAAGTCCTGAGCCAATATTCCCAGGGCAATGCTTACGGTCCAGGCCAGACATGCTTCCCTCGTCCGAGTGGCTATTAGAAGATCATCCTGGTACTACAAAAGCCTTCCTTCTTCCCGTGGAGCTTCCCAGGACTCTGGATCTTTGCAAGTTGTTCTCTAATCGGAGTGGGGGAATTTTTTGAAGCCTTCAGGTGCATGGACCATGTGAGCTGGGCTTTGCACTGCTTTTAGGGCTTTCCCATTTGATTGCAAAATTTTTCTGGCTGGATTCGAGGGTATGGAGGCAAAAGAAGGCATCTCTCAGGTCTAAAACTGCAAACCAGGTTAGCTCAGGTGTTAAACAAGTTAGTTAAGTATATGGATTTGCTACCACAGGGTATAAATTCTTTGTTACCTTATTGACAGCCCTCAATCCAGTACTATGAATTATTGGGCTGATTTCTTCCCTATCTTCTTTTTGAGGGCATACTACTTTATTCTCACTGGTTGACTTTTTCTTTAAGCTTGACTAATATCGGAGGGCATTTTTCACCTTCCCTTGTACAGCAGAGGCCCATACCCCCCGAAAATACTTATTTACTTATTCTCATACCTCTTTACTCATGTTTTTTTTAATTTCAATGGCTGTTAATGTAAAGTTTAACATCTATATCTCATTTGCCTCCAGAGTAACCTCTCCGTTTGAGAATGTTTTGCGAACTGGTCATACACAAAAGCTTCTACGTACACGTTACTTTAAATGTTTGCAAAAGTATGCCTTATTAGACTGGCCAGTTGTTCCCTACATTACAACATAAACATTCTCCACAGGTACTAAAGTTTTCTTTAAAACTGAATATATGGCCTCTGTATCAACTAAAATTCTATCCTTTTCTTTTCTTCTGGTCTCACTGCCTCTCGCAGAGGGGTCTGTTACATCCTAGCTCTGGATGAAATTGAACTGCCAGGAGGGGGATGGGTGCGAGTGGGTATACCTTTGGAGCCTGAGTCCTTGTGCCTTTTGGAGAGGTCATCTTTATCCTTCCTGCCTTACCTTAGGAGGAGTCTGTAACTAATCCTATGTACTCAATTTGCGAATTGTGATTGCTTTGCGTTTCAGCATGATAATCTTTGTCTGACTTCATACATTGCTATCTTACGCCGCATGCTGAACAACACGTTTGATTTGCCTGCTCTTTGCTTTGTTTTGTTTTTTTTTTTTCTGAGAGCCACTCGAGTAGGTCAGAGGGAGCTCTGAACCCACAGTTACTCAGCTATTCTGGGTGAATTTTTAAAGCAAAAAACACATCAGCATACGGGATGTTCTCTCATTTACCTTCTCATTTTAAAACAGCATTAACTGCAATAAGGTATTATAAATCTTTTTATTTTCTGAGCCGCCCCTACTGACAGCCTTCTCCCAGTGAGCTCTTTTCAAAAGGGGCTAGTTCAGGAACCTCTTTACTCTGGTTAGTTCTCATTATCTCCTTCTTCTTATACTATCTTGTTTCTACCCAAGCCTCACAATGTCTTTTCTCAGTTTTTCTTCACACACAGACCTCCAGGTGGCAGGTATCAGAAGTGATTCTCCACACATAAGCTTTAAGATCTCAGGTTCTGAATTGGTTTGATCAGGAAACTTTAAGTTCCACTTAAGACACAGAACAGTAATACTAGTGCCTCTCACAAACTCTGCATTGCACGAAAGGTGCCAGCCTCTCAATGCACCAAAAACTCCCGGGAATTGCCTGCAGGCTATCCCATTTATCACTTCGGCGTTTATCACTTAACCTCTACGGCAGATTGTTCTCCTTCTAAACTTACTATATTACCCACTGAAGTCCCATCTCTTCTATCTAAACTCTGTTTTACAAAATCTCAGTCTTTTCTAGTTCTCTTCTTGCACAATCTAATTAAAGCATTGTTTCTACGGACACTCACTTTACTGCCTTGCTTATTACAGCAAAAACTGTGAAATGCCTACAAACACACACACACACACACACACACACACACATACACACACACATCTATCTCAAATTCACTAGAGCCAGGGCTTGAATTGCTGTGGGGGGGAATTCTTGGAATTCCTTTAATTTGCTTTACCACCGTTAAACATAAATCACCATACTATAGTTCTTCTGTGTAAAAAGCTACACTTGTTGCAAACAAAATCTTAAAATCTCCACAAACACCACTATACAATCCAAGACTCAAATTACTACAATGTGGACGAAGAACTACACAAAATCACTGGGAAAGGGCATATCTCTCCACGTGCCCACTTTCCTCAACACAGCACAGCATACAATAATTCAACATTTACCCACATCAGCTTTCTCTGGACACAAAATCAAAATAACACAGTAAAATTCCAGAGATCAAGTCCAAACTACCAGGGCAAAGAAACTCCCTGAGCTTGTACTCACGGTTAAAATGTGCCAAATCCACAAAATCACCACATTTAAACACAATAAATATCCTCACTTATGTTTCCCCACTTGTTCTACATCTCTGCAGGGGGCTCCCTGCCCCCACAGCCTGCCTCAGCCGGTGCCTGAGTTGCTGGTTTTTCTCCATGGTTTTCTTATAACTCTGCTCCATAGCATTGGTAGCCTGACTCGTAGTCATGCTGCTGTGGAGTTGTGGCCAGTCCATGGTTGTCCAAAGAATTCTGCTGAGGGTTCTGCTGCTGCCCAGTGCTTTCATTGGCCTCTTAATTGCTGGGCCTTGTCCTGGGCGGCCCGCTGGAGCTGCAGCCAGTGCTGGCTCCCACTGAGGCTGCCTGGCCAAGAGCAGCCCCAGGGGCACAGGGCAGAGGCAGAGCAAGGTGGGGAGGAGAAAGAGCAGGGACGAGATTGCCCTTGAAAGGCAGAGGCGCTCTGGGGCCCGCTCCTGGCCAGGGAGCCTGCCCAGAGCCGTGCCCTGCTCGCCAGGGCCTTGAGGGGCAGCTGTGCAGCTGGGCCAAGCTGTGCCAGCAGCTCCAGCCGTGCTGGGGAGCCTTGCCAGCTCTGGGCCCTGCTGTGCAGGAGGCTCCCTGTGTGCCACTGGCAGCTGGGGTCTCAGCCACCTCCTCTCTCCACAGGTGCTCCTGTGCATCTTCAGAAGAGGGGCCTAGCAACTCGGGCAAAGAGAACTTGACCTGTTATCCCCGGTCTCCACTTATGCCCTTATCTGCCCTGCCGGGGCTGTAGCACCATCAAGAGGCCTTCCCAAATTCCCCTCCTCCAAAACGAGACCCTCTACCCCAGAGCCCCCTGGTCCTGTTCCCCAGCCAGGAGAGAAGGTGGGCAGCCCCTGTCTGCCAGGGCCGGGCTTGGCCAACATTTTATATTTCAATAAAGTAATGGAGTTGTCACACCTCTGTCCTGGTGGTAACAGGTGCAAAAGCCACTCCGCAGAAGCACAGGCTGAGCTCCATGGCCAGGAGCAGCTGTGGATGCCCACGGTGGGGCCAGGCAGGTGCCAGGCAGGGGCTGCTGTGACCAGCGGCGGTGCCCCCAGGGATTGGGGAGCCCATGCTGAGCATCCATGGGCTGAGGGCACATTGCCTTCTGGGGGATGATCTGGGCCTGAACCTCATAAGGCAGGCATGGATATTTGGGGTCCCTGCTGAGGGGTGCAGGGATCCCTCATGAATCACAAAGGAGTATTGATGGCCTCTCCTAAGGTGTGCAGGCATCCCTCATGAGGTGTGCAGTGGGGTTACATTTCAGGGGGTTCTTTACTCTTCTCAGCACAGCAAAGGGTCACTTGGCCGAGGTTTTGCAAAGCTGGGAGAAAGACTCTTGCAAAGCCTTGGGCCTGGCCTGCAGGCACAGCGGGCGGGCAGAGCCCATCCTCTGGGGCCAGGCTGGGCTTCTCAGGCCGGGCCGGGCCAGGCTCGGGGCCCGGCAGGGAAGGGCCGCGGCCCTGGGCTCTGATGAGGCTGCTGAGCTCCGCCCTGCCCCTGTGCTGCAGCCCAACACATTTACAGCCAGGGCCGTGCCCTGGCCCACAGGAGGCACCCGGGTCCTGCAGCTTAGGCTGCACCTTCTCCCACTCAAGGCGGCTGGCTCTGTTCCTTTGGAGGATCCAGAGCCTTGTACTTTGGCCTGATGGTGCAAAGATCCCCCCAGCATCCCTGAGCTTGCAGAAATAAAGGCTTTGTGCTCATTAATATGAAAAGCTGTATGGGTGGCCTGCAGCTAAAGTTCTTTTGTAGCCTGGACCCCAGTCAGTGCTCGAGTTTAAATGAATGACCCAGCCCGAAGCTGGCCTAAAGACTGATTTGATGAGAGGGACTGAAGCTCTGTTGACTGCGAATTCTCCAGGAAAAACGTACAGGAACTTGGATAATGCTGGTGACAAAAGCAGAGTGCAGAGTTGAAGCTCTGAGGCCACCTCACTTCTGCCTGCCCCCACCCATTTTTTTTAATTTTGTTTAATATTCTGAGGGCCAGTTCTTGCATGAAATGGGCCCTCAGCAAGGAGCTGCTGGGTCTACTGGCTGTGTACATTTGTGCTCCCTGTGCTTCTGGTCGCCAGGGACAGCACCTCTTGGGACAGGGGGTCCTGCTATGGGTGGTATTGGCAACAGCATGTCCCCAGCAATAAGCTGGTAGCGCAGCCGTGGAAGGGACAACAGACACTGGCACAGAAATGAGAGATGACAGGTCTAGTTTTCCCTGCCTGAGTTATTTGACAGGTCTTGTGAAGCTGCAGAATCCTCCCTGTGAAGAGAGGAGGAGACTGGGGAATTGGGAAAACAATGGGGTATGCATAAGTTTTTGTATATGCCCCATTCAGCATAGGCATTTGTGGGAAGTGATTTGTTGAAGGAGCTTTGAAGCAACCATTACATTCAAAAATGGAGAGGGGCCTCTGGAGCTGAATGATCAAAAGTACATAGAGGTGTTAAGTTTAACCTTAACAGCTGTTGAAATTGAGGGGGAAATTGATGAAGAGATACTAAGTCAAATATTTCCCAGGGTATGGACCTCTGGTGTACCAGGGATGGCGAAAAATGCCTCCTCCATAGTAATTAAGCTTAAGGAAGGGACACAACAAGTCAGAATTAGGCAGCAATACCCCCTAAAGAATGAAGACAGGGAAGGAATCAGCCCAATAATTGAAAATTTTCTGCGGTTGGGGATATTGAAAGAATGCCAATCTGACTCCAATACTCCTATTTTACCCGTTGGGCAATCTGATGGGTCAGACCGGATAGTACAGGATTTGAGGGCTGTCAATAAAGCAAGAGAAGATTTGTATCCTGTGGTAGCCAATCCATATACTTCATGAACTTGTTTAACACCTGAGCTAACCTGGTTAACCATTTAAGAATCAAAAGATGCCTTCTTTTGCCCCCCTATCCACAAATCCAGCCAGAAAATATTTGCAATCAAATGGGAAAGCCCTAAACGCAGTGCAAAACCCAGCTCACATGGTCCATGCACCTGAAGGCTTCAAAAAATTCCCCCACTCCGATTAGAGAACAACTTGCCAAGATCCAGAGTCCTGGGAAGCTCCACAGGAAGAAGGAAGGCTTTTGTAGTACCAGGATGATCTTCTAGTAGCCACTCGGACGAGGGAAGCATGTCTGGCCTGAACAGTAAGCCTTTTGAATTTCCTAGGACCCCAAGGACACAGAGTATCAGGAAAAAGGCACAGGCAGTGAAAGAGAAAGTAATCTACCTGGGGTACCAGGTGAGTGCTGGGCAACGGACGTTAGGGCAGGCTCGCAAGGAGCCATATGCCAAACCCCAAAACCCCAGACAATAAAGGAACTCCAAACCTTCTTAGGCATGGCAGGGTGGTGCTGGCTGTGGTTTGTAATTATGCACTGCTCGTCAGACTCCTCTATGCTCTTATGGCCAGTGGAAACAGAGATCTCCAGTGGACAAAGGAAGGCACACGGGCCTTTCACCAGCTAAAGAGTGCCCTCGTGTCAGCTTCAGCTTTGGGACTTCCAGATGTAAGTGAACCATTCTTTCTGGTTTCCCATGAAAGACAGGGAATTGCCCTGGGAATATTGGCTAAGGACTTGGGTCCATATCAGAGGGCAGTTGCTTACCTCTCCAAGCAACTAGTTGCAACAGCCAAATGAAATTAGTGTCTCAAGTTTGTGGTGGCCTAAGTGCATCAGATTGTTGGTGTAATTTCTCCTTGGTACAGCCTGTAGAAGTGACTTGCCTTTAAGCTCGAGATGCTATCGGGCTCTCATTTAAATTTTAAATCGACACTGCACTTTTTACAATGGCAGGACCTTATACAACCCACACTAGTAATCAAATAGTTCAGACCCAACCCAAACTTGAACCTGAAGTGTATGAAATAGGCCCATACATAGTGAGGAATGTGGGTGAACGATGACTGTTGTTCAATCCAGAATGGTCTCTCAAACGTGTTGAGTTGCTAGTGCAAATGAACATCTCAAAAATCCAACCAGCCTGCTCCCCTTTCCTAAGAACATCCTTTGAGGGCTGCACAACGTGGTTACTAAGGCAGATATAGCTCAGGAGCAGAATAAGAAATGATCTAACTGGGATGTTAGGGAATGGATTGAAAGTTTTAAATGGAATTGATTCAGAAATACTGATGAATAAGCTGGCCACTGCAGCAGGTGACCTAGCAAAATTGAAGCAGCCTTTACAGTCATCTCTATTGGCATTGGGAACTAGCCAGTGGCAGATTTCCAAAGTACTGCCAAAGTGGGAAAAGCTTGGGGGCCAAGACCACAAGGTAATAGTAGAAGCACTTGGTACAGTTCAAGATAATGTGTCTTTAGCTTTCAGTTGTATACAAGCACAGTTATAGATGCAGGCAACAGCAGCTCAGATCATACGGGAAGGGGGTGAAGGTAATTTTCCTGCTTCTTATGTGGCCACTGCCTTTGTGCTTACCATACGTAATGCCACTGTTTATGTTATCCGCTCCATATTGCACTAGGATTAAATAATGAAAAAACAGTGCTCTACCCTTCAGAACATAGCGTGTGGGCAGGAAAGGTGAATGAAATGTGGCCAACAGTAAAGTTAGAATCCTGCATTACTAGAGAACAACTAGGATTCATTTGTGAAAGCAATAAAATTAATGCCCAAACGTGTGTCTAGGCACTGAACAGAGTATTGCCGCTTTGAGATTCACCCAGTCACTCATCAGGAAACTGTGCTCGTATATAGTATTAAAAGTTATGTGTGCCTGAGAACTGCTTGTGCTGCTGTAAAAGTTGATAACAACGATGTTATTTTGTCTAGAAGAAATCATTTTAATTTTTGTATTTGTAATTTTGTGTAAGATTAACGGGTGTGATTTTTTGTACGTGGCCCCAGTGACATCCCACCAGTTGATTAAAACCAATTACACAATGTAACACAGACTATCACCTACTCCTGTTGGGATGGCCCTTACATTGACAAAACAATTAATTAAGCACCAAGGCCTACTACAGATCTTGAAGGAAATTCTAGAAAGCAGAGAAAACCCTTATTAATATCCAACATGATAACAAAGAAATAACCAGAATTCTGCAAAGAGTAAAGCAAACTGCAGATCATCGCTGTGGGATGTGATCTTTGGGTAATCACCACCTGAGAATGGAATACTTAATTAATGTGTAATCCCATTTTAGTTTTGTTAATATTAGTTGGACTAAGTTTAGGGTTATCCAGTATATTGCTAATTTGAAATTGGAGAATACTACAGTGAACAGCTGTGTTAACCTCCTTATCAAACGTACATGTTAAAGCATTAAGAGACGCTTATTATCGTAGTGATTTGCATTAGATGTAAGAATTTACCTATTATCTAGGAAAGGGGGGAAAAGAGACAGAGTAGAAATTTTCCAGAGTAGAAATCCATTTTGATTTAGGTGAAATGTACTACAGTCTGTAGTTTGAAAACATAGCTGTTGAGTCTGACTGCCTGTTCTGGTAAAAAGCCTAGGCTCAGAGAAACTGCTTCAGTGAAGGACAGAGATGGGGGGTACACAGAGAGACAGAGGAACTGCTATGAGAACAGGCCAACCTGACCTGGAAATTCTTTCTGATAAAGATTAACTAGCAGTAAATGTCATGCCAAATTTGTAAAAATGAATATGTATGAACCTATGTAAAATTGGATGCATATCTATTTGAGAGGGTGAAAATAAAGGATGTGGAGTTCCCAGAGGTACACACGTCTTTTAAGGAGAGGAATCTCCACATGCATCCAGCACAGTAATAAACATACCAACTTTACAACTTTCACAAAGTCCTGGAGTTACGTTTATCTCCGCAAAACAGGCCCCAGTGTCAGCTGGCTCACAGAGACCCTCCTGCATAGCAGGAGATTCCCAGTGTGCTCAAGGTTTGCCTCTGAAGACTGAGAGATGAGCTTGTAAGAAATGCCGGACATTATCAGGGACAGGGCTTTAAGTCCCTTTCTGTCACTAGGTAAAAATCTCTAGTGGGAAAAGGGCCTAACCAGTACACCGGGTGTCGTCTGATGACTTAGTTCATCTAAGATTAAAGATCACAAATTAAAAGCAGTTTTATTTATTATTCGGCAAGTGTAAAAGTGTTCCAAATATTTCAAAATGCGAAAACTACTTTGAAAAATCCTAAACTACAATGGGAAAAGGGAAGAAATATTTGGGGGTATTTTTCTAAAAAAATGTTTCTAAATATTTCTAAAATCTTCTGCTGTGTATAAATGTAAAACAAAGACAAAATGAGGTTGCTTTGACTCAGGAGCCCCGTGCTCAGCTGCTGCCAGCCCAGCCCTGGCTGTGCCCAGACAAGCAGCTCCAGCAGTGCTGGTGGTAGCACAGACACACCTGGGCTGAACCCCAAAGATGTTGCCAGGCTCAGGCCCGTCCCTGGTAGGAGGGCTGCACCTCCTGGCCTGGCTGGACACCAGGGGCAGGACCTTTGGGGACAGAGGCTCCTGCTCTGGGTGGTGATACCAACAAGCTGTCCCTAGCAATGAGCTGGTAATGCAGCCGTGGAAGGGACAACAGACATGGGCACAGAGATGCCAGATGACAGGTCCAGTTCTCCCTGGCTGAGTTATTTGGCCAGTCTTGTGAAGCTGCAGAGTCATCCCTGTGGAGAGAGGAGATGGCTGAGACCCCAGCTGCCAGTGGCACACAGGGAGCCTCCTGCACAGCCATGCCCAGAGCTGGCAAGGCTCCCCAGCACGGCTGGAGCTGCTGGCACAGCTTGGCCCAGCTGCACAGCTGCCCCTCAAGGCCCCGGCGAGCAGGGCACGGCTCTGGGCAGGCTCCCTGGCCAGGAGCGGGCCCCAGAGCGCCTCTGCCTTTCAGGGGCAATCTCGTCCCTGCTCTTTCTCCTCCCCACCTTGCTCTGCCTCTGCCTTGAGCCCCTGGGGCTGCTCTTGGCCAGGCAGCCTCAGTGGGAGCCAGCACTGGCTGCAGCCCCAGCGGGCCCCCCAGGACAACGCCCAGCAATTAGGAGGCCAATGAAAGCACTGGACAGCAGCCGAACCCTCAGCAGAGTTTTTTGGACAACCATGGACTGGCTACAACTCCACTGCAGCTTCTCTGGGAATGTTTCCTGTCTACATTAGACTTTCAAAAGAAGCTGTTTGAGGGAAAGCTGAACAAAACACTCACCCTTTTCTCTTCCAGTAAGTCCAAATTTGGACACAACATAAGATGAAAATAAGCTCCAAAATAGCAGGCCTGCCATTAATCCTATCCAGCATCCTGTTCCCTTACCGAAACCCCTTGCGGGGCCTATCTGGGAATCCAGAACACAGGTGGTGTGGCCGGCTGCACCTGTGGGAGCAATGGGGAGCGTGAGCCCGTGCGGTGCTGCGCTGCTGAGCTGGCAGCACGGTAGATGCGGGCAGGACGTTCTCCGTTTCCCCCAGATCTGGGGACTGCAGGCACCTTGCCGCCCCTTGGAACAGGCTGTGCCACCCAACAAAGCCCAGCAGGCCGGGAGGAGAGCCCAAGGGCAGCGCAGCTGCTTGGGCAGTGGCTGCTGAAGGGACATGGGCCAAAGCCATCCCTGAGCAGCCACTGCCGCCCTGGCCCTCCCTGCCCCGTGACAGCTCCTCCAGCCCCAGGGCACAGAGTCAGGCCCTGTCAGGACCCAGTGCAGCCCCTGCCCAGTCGGGAGCCAAGGCTGGCTCTGGCCCTGGGCTCGCAAAAGGGCTCCCGCTCGGGGCTCCTCCTGTGCCTTGGGCCTCTGGGCACTCAGGGCCAGCTCCGGAGCAGCTGCAGCGGGAGGGACGTTGGTGCACGGGTCCCCTTTCCCCGGGGCTGTGAATGAGCTCCAGAGGTCTCCAAGACTCCAGAGGCCTCCAAGCCTCCAGAGGTGCCTCCAGCATTGGCTGCTGCTGGGCCATGCAAGTGTAGGCTCTGGTGGAAAGTGCTGCCACCACACAGCCCCTCCAAGGGCTGACCATGGCAGAGCAATTACCTCCTGTGCCTGTGCCCATGTCTGGCATCTCCTCCTTTCCTGCAGCGGAGGCTGCCAATTGGCCTCTACTTCCCTGTGGAAACACCTCCTTCTGTCCTGCCTTTTGCGCTATCACTTGAAAAAGGAAAAAGTTCAGCTGGATCAGATGGAACAATTCCCGATTTCTTTTGGTGGCATCCTCAGGACATCATGCCTATCAAAAATGGGGATAAGATTCAAAAAACATCTGGCCTTTTGGGGCTGGGCCAGGGCCCACCTTCCTCCAAATAGCTGCCAGGCCTGAGCAGAAGGTGTGAAGGGATCGTGCAGAGCGAGGGCACACACGTGCATGGCTCTGTCCTGGCACCTGCAGCGATGCCCCCCTGGCCGAACTTTGGGCTCTGAGCTGGCGGCTCTCCCAGGGGAAAGGCCTTGACCTACTCTCGCCATGTCCCAGAGGCTCAATCCTGAACGTGGGTTGGGAAGCCAGATCACCTTCACCAACAGGTTCAGTTGCAAAGAACGGCAGGACAGAACAGCTCCTGTGGCACTGTAGGAGATCCTCAGGCTGCAGGCAAGGCTCAGCCCCGGGGCACAGCCCTGGGCCCGGCCACTTCCCTCCCTGTTCTTCTCCATGGCTGCACAGAGCACACGGAAGGACACACTGCAATTGCACACAGAAGAAGGATGGACAGCTAAATGCTACTTCCTCCTACTGACGGTGATCTTGTGGAATCACTCAGGGCTCTAGACAAGAGCAGGGCAAGGTTTCCAGAACTGAGCATCTTGTCTGGGCTGTGCCCGCAGTGCCAAGCAGCTGAGAGGGCAGCTCAAGACTCAGCCCGGCTCTGGCCCAGCGGCAATTACCTCCTGTGACTGTACCTGGCATCACCTCCCTTTCTGCAGCAGAGGCTGTCCATGAGCCACTGCTTCTGCTGGGAAGTGCTTCCTTCTGCCAAGCCTCTACCTCTGCTTCTGGAGAAAAGATGAGGCATAAATGGATCAGGTGGGGCTGTTCCCCACTGGGCACATGGCATCTTCAGGAGCCAATGCTTGTCAAAGACACAGTTAAAAAGCCGGAAATCCCTTTCAAATTTTTGGGTAGGCCAGGGCCCTCTGTTCTCCAAACAGCTGCCCGATCTGATTTGCCTGGCGACAGGGAAATCACAGGGGATCTCAGGCCCATGGTGCAGGTTGATCTCCCTGTCAGCTAATGCCAAATGCCTTCCTGCAGAGGCTGGGGAGAAGCTGCAGCCAGGCCAGGCTGGCAAACAGCCCTGCAGGGCGTGGAAGCAGCAGCGGGGCAGCGAGGCTGCCATGGATCCCTCCCACTGTGCTGGGCACGGCGTGTCCAGATGTGCAGCCAAAGCTCCCGGCTGCTGTGCTGCAGGACAAGGCTGAGGGAAATGCACCCACCACGGTGCCTCTCCAGGTCTCTCAGGATCCTGGCCATGTGTTTTGCTGCCTCCAGAGATTTCTTGTCTTCTGTGACTTGCTTCTAGGTGTGAGAGTCTGTGCGAATTTTCCCTCATCTGCCTCACGATCGTCATTTGGGGAGCACTGAAGAGAAGAACCCCCCTGCCTAGCTCTGTAGGAGAAAGTCACACGTCAAAGGCCCTGAGACCTGAGAGCACCGTGCTAAGTTGTTGTTTTCACAGGTGTTGTTTGCTGTATGCTGCACTGAGCCCAAAGAAGGGGGCACTGTGCCCTTTCTGCAACAATAGCCCTTGGAAGCTCTCCCACCTCTCAGCCTGGCTGGACTTCTCCTGAGTTTCGGGTGGTCTCCCACAGAAGACCCACACCTGTTTTACAACCACCATGACAGACAGACTGAAATGTAAGAAGCCTCTCCATTAAGGACTGAGACATGAAACCCCTATGTGAAAAGGCCCCTCTCCTCCTTCTAAGGAATGGGACTGAACCCCCCAAACCAGGGGAAGTGAGTGAGGGTGGCAAGCTGACCAAAGCGAGATGTTTGCCTGCAGATTGTGACCACTGGGCCACAAAAACATTGCCTCACCCTTTCTCTCCTCCCCTCCTTCGGGTAAAAGGGCGAGTAATCATACGGTCCAGGAGTTCCATTGGAGCAGTTGCTGGATTCAGTGGCCTTTGGGCCAGAATAAAGCTCTGGATTAAAACCCTCCATCAGAACCCACTCCTTTCCTTCACTACCGCCTTAAAGCTTCTCTGGCAGAGGGAAGCCTGAGGAGAAGACCCTCCACGGGAGGAAGCTCCATCCCGCTGGCACCGGAGTCCCGGCATGACTGGACTTGTCCCCACGGGCCCAGCTGCAACATCCAGCTGGCCAAAAGTGTCTCTGGGGTGGAACACCACAGTTGCCGCTATTTGGTTCAGCTGCAGGGGCCAGACAAGCCAAGGCATGTGCCATCAGTAGTATTGGTGTAATATATGGTATGAAAAATTCATGCTGTTAATGAATGGTATAAAATATTGTGAAACCCAAAATCATGTCGTTGACCTCCTGGCTGGGAGCAGCTCTCTATTTAGATTCAACTATCTCCTGGACACAAGATAACAATCAACACCTTAACATAAGAATAGAAGCTTCCATGGCGATGATCACCGGTTTCTTGAGTCATGGGGAGCCACCTAAGGGTGATTATCACCTTGCCAGTTGCATCTATCAAGATAGTCAGCGGTGCCAAACTGATGCAGCTGAATACACGGCATTCCCGGAACTGATTGACGCTGATAGCACACCTGGACTCAGCCTTTGTCCAGCTCTGCACATGGAAATAAACAGCAATGCACGTGAAGAGATACAAAGGAAATTTGGTCATCTTTGCCTCGGGCAGAATAAACTGCAGAAAACCTCGTTGCAAGAAGCAGCGTGCGTGAACGGGGGAGACTCTGACACTCAGGAGGTCAGATACAGGTTCACCCGGCGGCAATCCCGGGCTCAATGCTGTCTCTTTGGCTGTGGTGGTTTCAAGGACCAAAATTCGGTGTCATAGACAAATTAATAAACCTTTGCTTAATTTTTGACAATTTTGGCTCATGATTTGATAATTTATAACATTGGTAATTCCAATAAAGGAAAAACAGGAGAGGAACACGGCATCCAGTTCAGATAAGTGCCACCATTTTGCTGCCTATACCTGGTTAAGAAATAAAGGAATGTCCTGAAGATCCCTTCATGTGGGTGCATTATTGGCTGTATCAGTACTTGTGTTCGGTAAAACAGGGAAGTTGTTACAGCTTCTCTCCCCATTTATCACTGGATGAAACCCAAATACTGCATTGCTCCTTGTCTACTTGCTTCCAAGTCAAGGCAAATTTTGGTCATGATTGAGTGGGACATATTCATCTGTTCACAAGCAAATTCTTCTTGCCATTCACACAGTGGCAAGGTTGCTTTGTGGATTTGCTCTAATCGGACAGGAATTAAGGCCTACCTCTCACTAGAACTAAAGCTGATGCATTGGGAGGCAAAGTCTTGAGTAATTTGTCCTGGTGTCTGGCACTGTAGAGAGTTCTTCTGGAATTAAATGACACTTGAAGACACGTGTAGTCTACCATACTTCTGGCACACTAGAAGTGAAAAAACAGCCTTTGAAACACCATTTTATACTTTCTTCCTTCTATTCCTCCCAGGAATTTCAATCTCTGAGGTCTAAGCTCTTCAGCTGCCTCACAAACATTTGTTTTCATTCAGACAGGCATCCATGCATTGAGCCACAAATCAGGCCTGCGGTGTGAAGCCAGAGTGCCATCAAAATTACAAATACAGCTTTCTGAGATCTTTCTATTCCTATAGAAAGTGATTCAAAATTGTTCATACATGCAAGAATGACTAGAAGTGAATGAAAGATTGTCAAAATAATTGCTTGGGGAACCAAAAGACATAAATAAAAATAAGTTTACATGTAGATAATAAGTAAACCATCACGCTAAGGACAAAACCAGACCTGCCAAAAGTAAAACCAGTAAGGCTGTTTCATCTGTCTCAATACAAAAAAATTGCTGAAAAGTATCAGAGATCCTTAAGAGCATTACTATATACAGGAAATTCCAGGTATTGGGAAAAATGAAGAAAATTTTAGTATGCA
The DNA here is from genome assembly GCF_028551555.1 of Melozone crissalis. Lineage (NCBI taxonomy): Eukaryota > Metazoa > Chordata > Aves > Passeriformes > Passerellidae > Melozone > Melozone crissalis. The sequence continues at coordinate 20,048,987 of NW_026535807.1, read as the reverse complement.
ATTCACAGAGGTAACCTGTAATTTATTGGTGGGTTTGTTGCAATATTTCAGAGAGCAGACTGGAAAAGCATAGGGGCTGGTCAGGCCATGTGTGGGCATTTAGAGCAGTGTGAGGGATGTTTCTGGGACCAAGTGCAGGGAAGAAGAGCAGCAGACAATTACTGGGGCAATCTCTTTGCTGGCTGTGGAGTTTGTGTCAGTCAGTTCCCTGGGGCTGGGGGAGCTGTCACGGGGCAGGGAGGGCCAGGGCTGGCAGTGGCTGCTCAGGGATGGCTTTGGCCCGTGTCCCTCCAAGCAGCCACTGCCCAAGCAGCTGCGCTGCCCCCGGGCTCTCCTCCCGGCCTGCTGGGCTTTGTTGGGTGGCACAGCCTGTGCCAAGGGGCGGCAAGGTGCCCGCAGGCCCCAGCTCTGGGGCAAACGGAGAACGTCCTGCCCGCATCCACCGTGCTGCCAGCTCAGCAGCGCAGTACAGCACGGGCTGACGCTCCCCATTGCTCCCACAGGTGCAGCCGGCCCCACCACACGTGTTCCTGATTCCCAGAAGAGGTGTGAAAAATGTTAATCATGTGTTTTTAAAGTTTTGAAATTTTATTAATAATAAAATGTTTATAAAAATAGCAATATCATTAGCGTGATAAATATTTTGGACAATTTGGATTAGGAGAATAGGAGACAATACAAACAAAGAGTTACGAACATCTGGGTACCTATTTTCTGGGCAACAGAAATCCAAAAATTAACACATGTTAACAGCTTAAAAACAATAAGCTGTTGCATGTTCATACATCTCATACATGATGCATAAATTCCATTCAAACACAGGATTTTGTCTGGTCATCGTCAACTTCTCCCTCTTCATCCTTACTGGCTTCCTGAGGGCTGAACGACGCAGGAGGAAATTAGTTTCTTCTGAGAGGAGAGCCATAAATTCTTTTTCTCTGAAAAATTTCAGTGTTCTATGGCTGCTATATTGCTATGAGCCCTTGCTTTCAAACAAGTATCTTACAGAGTGTCGTTTATATTTTAACATTGTTATAACCTAAAATTTAATTTATAAGACTACTTGAGAAAATTAATATAACATTAGTTCTAAAATAACACAGATAATATTCATTTTAATATTTGCAAAAAGCCAATCATAAAACAACATTGTTTCACAAGGGTTTGGAAGTGGTTGCTGTTGGGCAACACTCTTGTTTACTTGTGATAAGGGCAAGTTTGACCTTCTGTTGATGCCAGGAAAGGATTTGGAAATGCTCAACAGAGCCATGACTGAGAGCTTCCCTGTTGCGGTGCATGTTTTTGATTGTAATTTGTCCTAGTAGTCAGTTTTATGAAACCCCCTTATTTGGTATTGTTATACCATATTTTATTGCCAATGGGTTGTTCCTTTCCCCCCCGTGTTGTTGGCTTTTCCCTAGTTGTCCATCTCCGCAAAAAGCTGCCCTTTTGTTCCCTGTTCCTCCTCCCATTCAATGTCAATCCCTCCCCAAGCCTGCCCCTTTCTCTAGAAACTTCCCTATCAATTTGGTATCATTTGAAACCCTATTGCTTTGTTTTACTTGTCCTCCTCCCCTGTAATCCCCTATTGGTTTAAACAATGTATTCCCCGCCTTGTGTTCCACCCTCGGTTTCTCCCAATTGGCTAAAGACTGTATCCTCCCCAGGGACCTCCCCAGTTTGGAAATCGGTGTATGGCTTTAATTCAGTGTCTTTCTGTCGCCGAGTTGGAAGGGAACAAACATAGAGAAGAGCTCTCCCTGTTCCTTGTCCCTACCCCAGCGCAGTCCACCTGTGCTGTAAAGCAGCTGTGCCCTACAGCCAAACCCCAGAGTTGACAGCTTTCTGGGGGCGGCCCACTCTGGGTGGTGGTGATGGCAGCAAGTCGGGCTGAAGAAATCGGGCACTGCAGCACTTCCCAAATGAGCTCTTCTCTTGCAATAAAGAGATGGAGCTGGCAGCCCAGTGTCCGGGTGGCAGCAGCAGCAAAGCCCACCGGGCAGCAGCACAGGCTGGGCTCCATGGCCAGGAGCAGCCGTGGATGCCCACGGTGTGGGCAGGCAGGAGCCAGGCAGGGGCTGCTGTGACCAGCGGCGGGGCCCCCAGGGCTGGGGGAGCCCATGCTGAGCGTCCCTGGGCTGAGGGCACATTGCCTTCCCTGGCATCAGCTGGGCCTGGGCCTCCTCCTGTGGCATGCCCAGGGAAAGAGGGAAGCCATTGGGAGGTGCTTGCCTTGAGAACAATGGAAAGAGGCTGGACTCTGAAGGAAGTCCTTCATAGCCTGAGGGATGAGCTCAGAGCCCGACAGACACTGGGCCTGTGGCAGCCCCGGATCTCTTATGAGCAGAGTGGGGATTTGCCCCCCAGGCCTCATCTGTTCCCCCAGGGACACATGGTGAACACACACACACAGAAGATGGCTCAGCACTGGTGCTGCTCCCTGAGTGTTATGTTTGGGTCCCTCTAAAGGCATGCAGGGGCTTTGTGTCACTTCTGTGCTGTGGAGGGGACTGGGGACACCATGAAATTGTGCAGGGAATTTAATGTATGTCCAAAGGTGTGCAGGGGCTGAGGGACAGCTGTAAATTGAGCAGGGCTTGGGGGTCTCTTGTGGAGGCCACAGGGGGATTTTAGGGTGGCTGAGGACACCCATAAGATGTGCACGGGGTTTGGGTTTCCCCTAAAGTGTGCAGGTATACTCTGATGTCCCGTGTTGCATATTTTTTGTCAGCTTTGGCATCAAGTTGTTCACTTTTTAAATACGGGCCAAATGGCCACACATCGCAGAGCAGGGACTCGGTGTTAACATGGCAGGGCTGCTGCTGCCTTCAATAGTGGGAATCACCACCATGAGTGGAATTCTGGATTTGGCATTGCTGTTGTATGTAGAACCATGAAAAGCCTCACTTCTCCAATGTTTTATAACTCACTTCCTGTGAAAAACAAAATGACATTGCAAATAGGTACCAGGAGGGACATCCTCTCCTAACTGGAAGGGTACCTCTTGAGATCCATTCTAACAAAATCCTGCCCCAGCCATGAGGTCACAGCAGGCTCTGAGGTCACAGAGGTGCCAGAGCCCCGTGGTTGCACAGCAGCACAAGGAGCGAGCAGTCAGTGCTTGAGCGCAACTGTTGCGGCAGCAGCAGCGGCGGTGGCAGCAGTGGTGCTGACATTGGGAGAGCTGTGTCAGGACAGCGGTGGCAGCAAGAGCTGCGGGACTGGCAGAGGGCAAGGCAGCATGGCCCTTGCTCTGCGCCTCTTCCTCCTGCTCCTCCTGGCCGTGGCCCTGTCTGACAGGGCTGCCCAGGCTGCTCCGCTGCAAGCGTGGCAAGCCGGTGAGCCGGCAGCCTGGCTCCCCTTTCCCGGGACGGCGCTCCCTGCTCCCTGGGAAGCGCTGGGGATGGTTTTCCCCAGGCCTTTAGAAAGGGTTTCCTCTGGGAGAGGGAGGGAGCCCCCAGGGCTCTGGGCTGCCCCCGTTTTCTTCTCCCGGGATGTGTCACAGGGCCTGCAAAGAGGGTGCAGAGTGACCAGGAGCCAGCCCAGAGCTCCCCTGGCCCCTGTGCAGCTTTGGCCATGTCCATTGACATCTGGCCCCCACAGACTTACACGACGCCCTTGAAGTGCCCAGTTCCCGGAGGCAGAAGGGGATGCCAGCGCATCATTGAAATGGGTCTGGTCTTTGCTCCCTTCTAGATTTGGATCGCGAGTTTAATAATTTAGAGTTGTTGTTGAATGATACTTCGAATGTCTTGAAGAATGCTATAGGTAAGTTCTGAATTTCCCTTATTAGTGACATATTAATCAGTATGCAAGTGGCAAGAGCTCGTTCATCTGCCATTTTCATTAGAGGCTAAGTCAGGGCAGAAGGGTTCTGAAAACCTTGCCCTGCTCCTTTCTGGAGCCCTGAGTGATCCCACAGGATGACTGTCAGTGGGAGGAAGGAGCATTTAGCCGTCCAAACTCCTCCCATGTGCAATGCCTCTGTGTCCTTCCGTGCGGTCTGTGCAGTCACAGAGAAAAGCAGAGAGGGAAGGGGCTGGGCCCAGGGCTGTTCCCCGGGGCTGAGACTTTCCTGCAGCCTGAGGATCTCCTAAAGTGCCATGGGTGCTGCTCTGTCCTGCCTTTCTTTGCAGCTGAACCTGTTGGTGAAGGTGATCTGGCTTCCCAACCCACGTTCAGGATTGAGCCTCTGGGACATGGCGAGGGTAGGTCAAGGCCTTTCCCCTGGGAGAGCTGCCAGCTCAGAGCCCAAAGCTCGGCCAGGGGGGCATCGCTGCAGGTGCCAGGACAGAGCCATGCACGTGTGTGCCCTTGCCCTGCACAATCCCCTCACACCATCTGGTCAGGCCTGGCAGCTATTTGGAGGAAAGTGGGCCCTGGCCCAGCCCCAAAAGGCCTGATGGTTTTGAATCTTATCCCCATTATGATAAGCATGATGTCTTGAAGATGCCACCAAAAGAAATCAGAAATTGTTCCATCTGATCCAGCTGAACTTTTTCCTTTTTCAAGTGATAGAGCAAAAGGCAGGACAGAAGGGAGTGTTTCCCCAAGCAAGCAGAGGCCGACTGGCAGCCCCTGCTGCAGGGAAGGAGGAGATGCCAGACATGGGCACTGGCACAGGAGGTAATTGCTCTGCCACGGTCAGCCCTTGGAGGGGCTGTGTGGTGGCAGCTCTTTCCACCAGAGCCTACACTTGCATGGCCCAGCAGCAGCCAAAGCTGGAGTAGCCTCTGGTGGCTTGGAGGCCTCTGGAGCCTTGGAGGCCTCTGGAGCTCATTCACAGCCCCGGGGAAAGGGGACCTGTGCACCAACGTCCCTCCCGCTGCAGCTGCTCCGGGGCTGGCCCTGAGTGCCCAAAGGCCCAAGGCACAGGAGCAGCCCCGAGCGGGAGCCCTGCCGCGAGCCCAGGGCCAGAGACAGCCTTGGCTCCCGACTGGGCAGGGGCTGCACTGGGTCCTGACAGGGCCTGACTCTGTGCACTGGGGCTGGGGGAGCTGTCACGGGGCAGGGAGGGCCAGGGCGGCAGTGGCTGCTCAGGGATGGCTTTGGCCCGTGTCCCTCCAAGCAGCCACTGCCCAAGCAGCTGCGCTGCCCCCGGGCTCTCCTCCCGGCCTGCTGGGCTTTGTTGGGTGGCACAGCCTGTGCCAAGGGGCGGCAAGGTGCCTGCAGGCCCCAGCTCTGGGGCAAACGGAGAACGTCCTGCCCGCATCCACCGTGCTGCCAGCTCAGCAGCGCAGCACAGCACGGGCTGACACTCCCCATTGCTCCCACAGGTGCAGCCGGCCCCACCACACGTGTTCCTGATTCCCAGAAGAGGTGTGAAAAATGTTAATCCCTTGTTTTTAAAAGTTTGAAATTTTATTAATAATAAAATGTTTATAAAAATAGCAATATCATTAGAGTGATAAAAATTTTGGACAATTTGCATTAGGAGAATAGGAGACAATAGAAACAAAGAGTTACGGACATGTGGGTTTTTGGGCAATAAAAGTCGAAAAATAACACATGTTAACAGAGGATTAACCCTTAAAAAAAAAACCTGTTGCATATTCATGCATCTCATACATGATGCATAAATTCCATTCAAGCACAGGATTTTGTCTGGTCATCGTCAACCTCTCCCTCTTAGTCCTAACCAGCTTTCTGAGGGCTGAGCGAGGCAGGCAGAATTTAGTTTCTTCTGATAGGAGAGCAATAAATTCTTTTTCTCTGGCAAATTGCAGTGTTCTATGGCTGCTACCTCGCTATGAGCCCTTGCTTTCAAACAAGTATCTTACATAGTGTCGTTTATATTTTAACATTCTGTTATAACCTAAAATTTAATTTATAAGACTACTTGAGAAAATTAATACAGCATTAGTTTCTAAGATAACACATATAAATTTCATTTTAATATTTGCAAAAAGCCAATCATAAAACAAGCATGTTTCACAGAGGTTTGGAAGAGGTTGCTGTTGGGGAAAACTCTGTTTGCTTGTGATAAGGGCAAGTTTGGCCTTCTATTGGTGCCAGGAAAGGATTTGGAAGTGCTCAACAGAGCCCTGACTGAGAGCTTCCCTGTTGCGGTGCATGTTTTTGATTGTAATTCGGTCCCAGTAGTCAGTTTTATGACACCCCCTTATTTGGTATTGTTATACCATATTTTATTGCCAATGGGTTGTTCCTTTGCCCTCTGTGTTGTTGGCTTTGCCCTAGTTGTCCATCTCCCCAAAGTCCTGCCCTTTTGTTCCCTGTTCTTGCTCCCATCCAATGTCAATCCCTCCCCAAGCCTAGAAAATTCCCTATCCATTTGGTATCCTTTGCAAACCTATTGCTTTGTTTAAGTTGTCCTCCTCCCCTGTAATCCCCTATTGGTTTAAACAATGTATTCCCTGCCTTGTGTTCCACCCTCAGTTTCTCCCAATTGGCTAAAGACTGTATCCTCCCCAGGGACCTCCCCAGTTTGGAAATGGGTGTATGGCTTTAATTCAGTGTCTTTCTGTCGCCGAGTTGGAAGGGAGCAAACATAGAGAAGAGCTCTCCCTGTTCCTTGTCCCTACCCCAGCGCAGTCTACCTGTGCTGTAAAGCAGCTGTGCCCTACAGCCAAACCCCAGAGTTGACAGCTTTCTGGGGGCGGCCCACTCTGGGGGTTGGTGTTGGCAGCTAGTCGGGCTGAAGAGATCGGGCACTGCAGCACTTCCCAAATGAACTCTTCTCTTGCAATAAAGAGATGGAGCTGCCAGCCCAGTGTCCGGGTGGCAGCAGCAGCAAAGCCCACCGGGCAGCAGCACAGGCTGAGCTCCATGGCCAGGAGCAGCCGTGGATGCCCACGGTGTGGGCAGGCAGGAGCCAGGCAGGGGCTGCTGTGACCAGCGGCGGGGCCCCCAGGGCTGGGGGAGCCCATGCTGAGCGTCCCTGGGCTGAGGGCACATTTCCTTCCCTGGCATCAGCTGGGCCTGGGCCTCCTCCTGTGGCATGCCCAGGGAAAGAGGGAAGCCATTGGGAGGTGCTTGCCTTGAGAACAATGGAAAGAGGCTGGACTCTGAAGGAAGTCCTTCATAGCCTGAGGAATGAGCTCAGAGCCCGACAGACACTGCGCCTGTGGCAGCCCCGGATCTCTTATGAGCAGAGTGGGGATTTGCCCCCCAGGCCTCATCTGTTCCCCCAGGGACACATGGTGAACACACACACACAGAAGATGGCTCAGCACTGGTGCTGCTCCCTGAGTGTTATGTTTGGGTCCCTCTAAAGGCATGCAGGGGCTTTGGGTCACCTCTGTGCTGTGGAGGGGACTGGGGACACCAAGAAATTGTGCAGGGAATTTAATGTATGTCCAAAGGTGTGCAGGGGCTGAGGGACAGCTGTAAATTGAGCAGGGCTTGGGGGTCTCTTGTGGAGGCCACAAGGGGATTTTAGGGTGGCTGAGGACACCCATAAGATGTGCACGGGGTTTGGGTGTCCCCTAAAGCGTGCAGGTATACTCTGATGTCCTGTGTTGCATAATTTTTGTCAGCTTTGGCCTCAAGTTGTTCACTTTTTAAATACGGGCCAAATGGCCACACAGCGCAGAGCAGGGACTCGGTGTTAGCATGGCAGGGCTGCTGCTGCCTGCAATAGTGGGAATCACCACCATGAGTGGAATTCTGGATTTGGCATTGCTGTTGTATGTAGAACCATGAAAAGCCTCACTTCTCCAATGTTTTATAACTCACTTCCTGTGAAAAACAAAATGACATTGCAAATAGGTACCAGGAGGGACATCCTCTCCTCGCTGGAAGGGTACCTCTTGAGATCCATTCTGAAAAAATCCTGCCCCAGCCATGAGGTCACAGCAGGCTCTGAGGTCACAGAGGTGCCAGAGCCCCGTGGTTGCACAGCAGCACAAGGAGCGAGCAGTCAGTGCTTGAGCGCAACTGTTGCGGCAGCAGCAGCGGCGGTGGCAGCAGTGGTACTGACATTGGGAGAGCTGTGTCAGGACAGCGGTGGCAGCAAGAGCTGCGGGACTGGCAGAGGGCAAGGCAGCATGGCCCTTGCTCTGCGCCTCTTCCTCCTGCTCCTCCTGGCCGTGGCCCTGTCTGACAGGGCTGCCCAGGCTGCTCCGCTGCAAGCGTGGCAAGCCGGTGAGCCGGCAGCCTGGCTCCCCTTTCCCGGGACGGCGCTCCCTGCTCCCTGGGAAGCGCTGGGGATGGTTTTCCCCAGGCCTTTAGAAAGGGTTTCCTCTGGGAGAGGGAGGGAGCCCCCAGGGCTCTGGGCTGCCCCCGTTTTCTTCTCCCGGGATGTGTCACAGGGCCTGCAAAGAGGGTGCAGAGTGACCAGGAGCCAGCCCAGAGCTCCCCTGGCCCCTGTGCAGCTTTGGCCATGTCCATTGACATCTGGCCCCCACAGACTTACACGACGCCCTTGAAGTGCCCAGTTCCCGGAGGCAGAAGGGGATGCCAGCGCATCATTGAAATGGGTCTGGTCTTTGCTCCCTTCTAGATTTGGATCGCGAGTTTAATAATTTAGAGTTGTTGTTGAATGATACTTCGAATGTCTTGAAGAATGCTATAGGTAAGTTCTGAATTTCCCTTATTAGTGACATATTAATCAGTATGCAAGTGGCAAGAGCTCGTTCATCTGCCATTTTCATTAGAGGCTAAGTCAGGGCAGAAGGGTTCTGAAAACCTTGCCCTGCTCCTTTCTGGAGCCCTGAGTGATCCCACAGGATGACTGTCAGTGGGAGGAAGGAGCATTTAGCCGTCCAAACTCCTCCCATGTGCAATGCCTCTGTGTCCTTCCGTGCGGTCTGTGCAGTCACAGAGAAAAGCAGAGAGGGAAGGGGCTGGGCCCAGGGCTGTTCCCCGGGGCTGAGACTTTCCTGCAGCCTGAGGATCTCCTAAAGTGCCATGGGTGCTGCTCTGTCCTGCCTTTCTTTGCAGCTGAACCTGTTGGTGAAGGTGATCTGGCTTCCCAACCCACGTTCAGGATTGAGCCTCTGGGACATGGCGAGGGTAGGTCAAGGCCTTTCCCCTGGGAGAGCTGCCAGCTCAGAGCCCAAAGCTCGGCCAGGGGGGCATCGCTGCAGGTGCCAGGACAGAGCCATGCACGTGTGTGCCCTTGCCCTGCACAATCCCCTCACACCTTCTGGTCAGGCCTGGCAGCTATTTGGAGGAAAGTGGGCCCTGGCCCAGCCCCAAAAGGCCTGATGGTTTTGAATCTTATCCCCATTATGATAAGCATGATGTCTTGAAGATGCCACCAAAAGAAATCAGAAATTGTTCCATCTGATCCAGCTGAACTTTTTCCTTTTTCAAGTGATAGAGCAAAAGGCAGGACAGAAGGGAGTGTTTCCCCAAGCAAGCAGAGGCCGACTGGCAGCCCCTGCTGCAGGGAAGGAGGAGATGCCAGACATGGGCACTGGCACAGGAGGTAATTGCTCTGCCACGGTCAGCCCTTGGAGGGGCTGTGTGGTGGCAGCTCTTTCCACCAGAGCCTACACTTGCATGGCCCAGCACCAGCCAAAGCTGGAGTAGCCTCTGGTGGCTTGGAGGCCTCTGGAGCCTTGGAGGCCTCTGGAGCTCATTCACAGCCCCGGGGAAAGGGGACCTGTGCACCAACGTCCCTCCTGCTGCAGCTGCTCCGGGGCTGGCCCTGAGTGCCCAAAGGCCCAAGGCACAGGAGCAGCCCCGAGCGGGAGCCCTGCCGCGAGCCCAGGGCCAGAGACAGCCTTGGCTCCCGACTGGGCAGGGGCTGCACTGGGTCCTGACAGGGCCTGACTCTGTGCACTGGGGCTGGGGGAGCTGTCACGGGGCAGGGAGGGCCAGGGCGGCAGTGGCTGCTCAGGGATGGCTTTGGCCCGTGTCCCTCCAAGCAGCCACTGCCCAAGCAGCTGCGCTGCCCCCGGGCTCTCCTCCCGGCCTGCTGGGCTTTGTTGGGTGGCACAGCCTGTGCCAAGGGGCGGCAAGGTGCCTGCAGGCCCCAGCTCTGGGGCAAACGGAGAACGTCCTGCCCGCATCCACCGTGCTGCCAGCTCAGCAGCGCAGCACAGCACGGGCTGACACTCCCCATTGCTCCCACAGGTGCAGCCGGCCCCACCACACGTGTTCCTGATTCCCAGAAGAGGTGTGAAAAATGTTAATCCCTTGTTTTTAAAAGTTTGAAATTTTATTAATAATAAAATGTTTATAAAAATAGCAATATCATTAGAGTGATAAAAATTTTGGACAATTTGCATTAGGAGAATAGGAGACAATAGAAACAAAGAGTTACGGACATGTGGGTTTTTGGGCAATAAAAGTCGAAAAATAACACATGTTAACAGAGGATTAACCCTTAAAAAAAAAACCTGTTGCATATTCATGCATCTCATACATGATGCATAAATTCCATTCAAGCACAGGATTTTGTCTGGTCATCGTCAACCTCTCCCTCTTAGTCCTAACCAGCTTTCTGAGGGCTGAGCGAGGCAGGCAGAATTTAGTTTCTTCTGATAGGAGAGCAATAAATTCTTTTTCTCTGGCAAATTGCAGTGTTCTATGGCTGCTACCTCGCTATGAGCCCTTGCTTTCAAACAAGTATCTTACATAGTGTCGTTTATATTTTAACATTCTGTTATAACCTAAAATTTAATTTATAAGACTACTTGAGAAAATTAATACAGCATTAGTTTCTAAGATAACACATATAAATTTCATTTTAATATTTGCAAAAAGCCAATCATAAAACAAGCATGTTTCACAGAGGTTTGGAAGAGGTTGCTGTTGGGGAAAACTCTGTTTGCTTGTGATAAGGGCAAGTTTGGCCTTCTATTGGTGCCAGGAAAGGATTTGGAAGTGCTCAACAGAGCCCTGACTGAGAGCTTCCCTGTTGCGGTGCATGTTTTTGATTGTAATTCGGTCCCAGTAGTCAGTTTTATGACACCCCCTTATTTGGTATTGTTATACCATATTTTATTGCCAATGGGTTGTTCCTTTGCCCTCTGTGTTGTTGGCTTTGCCCTAGTTGTCCATCTCCCCAAAGTCCTGCCCTTTTGTTCCCTGTTCTTGCTCCCATCCAATGTCAATCCCTCCCCAAGCCTAGAAAATTCCCTATCCATTTGGTATCCTTTGCAAACCTATTGCTTTGTTTAAGTTGTCCTCCTCCCCTGTAATCCCCTATTGGTTTAAACAATGTATTCCCTGCCTTGTGTTCCACCCTCAGTTTCTCCCAATTGGCTAAAGACTGTATCCTCCCCAGGGACCTCCCCAGTTTGGAAATGGGTGTATGGCTTTAATTCAGTGTCTTTCTGTCGCCGAGTTGGCAGGGAGCAAACATAGAGAAGAGCTCTCCCTGTTCCTTGTCCCTACCCCAGCGCAGTCCACCTGTGCTGTAAAGCAGCTGTGCCCTACAGCCAAACCCCAGAGTTGACAGCTTTCTGGGGGCGGCCCACTCTGGGGGTTGGTGTTGGCAGCTAGTCGGGCTGAAGAGATCGGGCACTGCAGCACTTCCCAAATGAACTCTTCTCTTGCAATAAAGAGATGGAGCTGCCAGCCCAGTGTCCGGGTGGCAGCAGCAGCAAAGCCCACCGGGCAGCAGCACAGGCTGAGCTCCATGGCCAGGAGCAGCCGTGGATGCCCACGGTGTGGGCAGGCAGGAGCCAGGCAGGGGCTGCTGTGACCAGCGGCGGGGCCCCCAGGGCTGGGGGAGCCCATGCTGAGCGTCCCTGGGCTGAGGGCACATTTCCTTCCCTGGCATCAGCTGGGCCTGGGCCTCCTCCTGTGGCATGCCCAGGGAAAGAGGGAAGCCATTGGGAGGTGCTTGCCTTGAGAACAATGGAAAGAGGCTGGACTCTGAAGGAAGTCCTTCATAGCCTGAGGGATGAGCTCAGAGCCCGACAGACACTGGGCCTGTGGCAGCCCCGGATCTCTTATGAGCAGAGTGGGGATTTGCCCCCCAGGCCTCATCTGTTCCCCCAGGGACACATGGTGAACACACACACACAGAAGATGGCTCAGCACTGGTGCTGCTCCCTGAGTGTTATGTTTGGGTCCCTCTAAAGGCATGCAGGGGCTTTGTGTCACTTCTGTGCTGTGGAGGGGACTGGGGACACCATGAAATTGTGCAGGGAATTTAATGTATGTCCAAAGGTGTGCAGGGGCTGAGGGACAGCTGTAAATTGAGCAGGGCTTGGGGGTCTCTTGTGGAGGCCACAGGGGGATTTTAGGGTGGCTGAGGACACCCATAAGATGTGCACGGGGTTTGGGTTTCCCCTAAAGTGTGCAGGTATACTCTGATGTCCCGTGTTGCATATTTTTTGTCAGCTTTGGCATCAAGTTGTTCACTTTTTAAATACGGGCCAAATGGCCACACATCGCAGAGCAGGGACTCGGTGTTAACATGGCAGGGCTGCTGCTGCCTGCAATAGTGGGAATCACCACCATGAGTGGAATTCTGGATTTGGCATTGCTGTTGTATGTAGAACCATGAAAAGCCTCACTTCTCCAATGTTTTATAACTCACTTCCTGTGAAAAACAAAATGACATTGCAAATAGGTACCAGGAGGGACATCCTCTCCTAACTGGAAGGGTACCTCTTGAGATCCATTCTAACAAAATCCTGCCCCAGCCATGAGGTCACAGCAGGCTCTGAGGTCACAGAGGTGCCAGAGCCCCGTGGTTGCACAGCAGCACAAGGAGCGAGCAGTCAGTGCTTGAGCGCAACTGTTGCGGCAGCAGCAGCGGCGGTGGCAGCAGTGGTACTGACATTGGGAGAGCTGTGTCAGGACAGCGGTGGCAGCAAGAGCTGCGGGACTGGCAGAGGGCAAGGCAGCATGGCCCTTGCTCTGCGCCTCTTCCTCCTGCTCCTCCTGGCCGTGGCCCTGTCTGACAGGGCTGCCCAGGCTGCTCCGCTGCAAGCGTGGCAAGCCGGTGAGCCGGCAGCCTGGCTCCCCTTTCCCGGGACGGCGCTCCCTGCTCCCTGGGAAGCGCTGGGGATGGTTTTCCCCAGGCCTTTAGAAAGGGTTTCCTCTGGGAGAGGGAGGGAGCCCCCAGGGCTCTGGGCTGCCCCCGTTTTCTTCTCCCGGGATGTGTCACAGGGCCTGCAAAGAGGGTGCAGAGTGACCAGGAGCCAGCCCAGAGCTCCCCTGGCCCCTGTGCAGCTTTGGCCATGTCCATTGACATCTGGCCCCCACAGACTTACACGACGCCCTTGAAGTGCCCAGTTCCCGGAGGCAGAAGGGGATGCCAGCGCATCATTGAAATGGGTCTGGTCTTTGCTCCCTTCTAGATTTGGATCGCGAGTTTAATAATTTAGAGTTGTTGTTGAATGATACTTCGAATGTCTTGAAGAATGCTATAGGTAAGTTCTGAATTTCCCTTATTAGTGACATATTAATCAGTATGCAAGTGGCAAGAGCTCGTTCATCTGCCATTTTCATTAGAGGCTAAGTCAGGGCAGAAGGGTTCTGAAAACCTTGCCCTGCTCCTTTCTGGAGCCCTGAGTGATCCCACAGGATGACTGTCAGTGGGAGGAAGGAGCATTTAGCCGTCCAAACTCCTCCCATGTGCAATGCCTCTGTGTCCTTCCGTGCGGTCTGTGCAGTCACAGAGAAAAGCAGAGAGGGAAGGGGCTGGGCCCAGGGCTGTTCCCCGGGGCTGAGACTTTCCTGCAGCCTGAGGATCTCCTAAAGTGCCATGGGTGCTGCTCTGTCCTGCCTTTCTTTGCAGCTGAACCTGTTGGTGAAGGTGATCTGGCTTCCCAACCCACGTTCAGGATTGAGCCTCTGGGACATGGCGAGGGTAGGTCAAGGCCTTTCCCCTGGGAGAGCTGCCAGCTCAGAGCCCAAAGCTCGGCCAGGGGGGCATCGCTGCAGGTGCCAGGACAGAGCCATGCACGTGTGTGCCCTTGCCCTGCACAATCCCCTCACACCATCTGGTCAGGCCTGGCAGCTATTTGGAGGAAAGTGGGCCCTGGCCCAGCCCCAAAAGGCCTGATGGTTTTGAATCTTATCCCCATTATGATAAGCATGATGTCTTGAAGATGCCACCAAAAGAAATCAGAAATTGTTCCATCTGATCCAGCTGAACTTTTTCCTTTTTCAAGTGATAGAGCAAAAGGCAGGACAGAAGGGAGTGTTTCCCCAAGCAAGCAGAGGCCGACTGGCAGCCCCTGCTGCAGGGAAGGAGGAGATGCCAGACATGGGCACTGGCACAGGAGGTAATTGCTCTGCCACGGTCAGCCCTTGGAGGGGCTGTGTGGTGGCAGCTCTTTCCACCAGAGCCTACACTTGCATGGCCCAGCAGCAGCCAAAGCTGGAGTAGCCTCTGGTGGCTTGGAGGCCTCTGGAGCCTTGGAGGCCTCTGGAGCTCATTCACAGCCCCGGGGAAAGGGGACCTGTGCACCAACGTCCCTCCTGCTGCAGCTGCTCCGGGGCTGGCCCTGAGTGCCCAAAGGCCCAAGGCACAGGAGCAGCCCCGAGCGGGAGCCCTGCCGCGAGCCCAGGGCCAGAGACAGCCTTGGCTCCCGACTGGGCAGGGGCTGCACTGGGTCCTGACAGGGCCTGACTCTGTGCACTGGGGCTGGGGGAGCTGTCACGGGGCAGGGAGGGCCAGGGCTGGCAGTGGCTGCTCAGGGATGGCTTTGGCCCGTGTCCCTCCAAGCAGCCACTGCCCAAGCAGCTGCGCTGCCCCCGGGCTCTCCTCCCGGCCTGCTGGGCTTTGTTGGGTGGCACAGCCTGTGCCAAGGGGCGGCAAGGTGCCCGCAGGCCCCAGCTCTGGGGGAAACGGGAACGTCCTGCCCGCATCCACCGTGCTGCCAGCTCAGCAGCGCAGCACAGCACGGGCTGACACTCCCCATTGCTCCCACAGGTGCAGCCGGCCCCACCACACGTGTTCCTGATTCCCAGAAGAGGTGTGAAAAATGTTAATCCCTTGTTTTTAAAAGTTTGAAATTTTATTAATAATAAAATGTTTATAAAAATAGCAATATCATTAGAGTGATAAAAATTTTGGACAATTTGCATTAGGAGAATAGGAGACAATAGAAACAAAGAGTTACGGACATGTGGGTTTTTGGGCAATAAAAGTCGAAAAATAACACATGTTAACAGAGGATTAACCCTTAAAAAAAAAACCTGTTGCATATTCATGCATCTCATACATGATGCATAAATTCCATTCAAGCACAGGATTTTGTCTGGTCATCGTCAACCTCTCCCTCTTAGTCCTAACCAGCTTTCTGAGGGCTGAGCGAGGCAGGCAGAATTTAGTTTCTTCTGATAGGAGAGCAATAAATTCTTTTTCTCTGGCAAATTGCAGTGTTCTATGGCTGCTACCTCGCTATGAGCCCTTGCTTTCAAACAAGTATCTTACATAGTGTCGTTTATATTTTAACATTCTGTTATAACCTAAAATTTAATTTATAAGACTACTTGAGAAAATTAATACAGCATTAGTTTCTAAGATAACACATATAAATTTCATTTTAATATTTGCAAAAAGCCAATCATAAAACAAGCATGTTTCACAGAGGTTTGGAAGAGGTTGCTGTTGGGGAAAACTCTGTTTGCTTGTGATAAGGGCAAGTTTGGCCTTCTATTGGTGCCAGGAAAGGATTTGGAAGTGCTCAACAGAGCCCTGACTGAGAGCTTCCCTGTTGCGGTGCATGTTTTTGATTGTAATTCGGTCCCAGTAGTCAGTTTTATGACACCCCCTTATTTGGTATTGTTATACCATATTTTATTGCCAATGGGTTGTTCCTTTGCCCTCTGTGTTGTTGGCTTTGCCCTAGTTGTCCATCTCCCCAAAGTCCTGCCCTTTTGTTCCCTGTTCTTGCTCCCATCCAATGTCAATCCCTCCCCAAGCCTAGAAAATTCCCTATCCATTTGGTATCCTTTGCAAACCTATTGCTTTGTTTAAGTTGTCCTCCTCCCCTGTAATCCCCTATTGGTTTAAACAATGTATTCCCTGCCTTGTGTTCCACCCTCAGTTTCTCCCAAGTGGCTGAAGACTGTATCCTCCCCAGGGACCTCCCCAGTTTGGAAATGGGTGTATGGCTTTAATTCAGTGTCTTTCTGTCGCCGAGTTGGAAGGGAGCAAACATAGAGAAGAGCTCTCCCTGTTCCTTGTCCCTACCCCAGCGCAGTCTACCTGTGCTGTAAAGCAGCTGTGCCCTACAGCCAAACCCCAGAGTTGACAGCTTTCTGGGGGCGGCCCACTCTGGGGGTTGGTGTTGGCAGCTAGTCGGGCTGAAGAGATCGGGCACTGCAGCACTTCCCAAATGAACTCTTCTCTTGCAATAAAGAGATGGAGCTGCCAGCCCAGTGTCCGGGTGGCAGCAGCAGCAAAGCCCACCGGGCAGCAGCACAGGCTGAGCTCCATGGCCAGGAGCAGCCGTGGATGCCCACGGTGTGGGCAGGCAGGAGCCAGGCAGGGGCTGCTGTGACCAGCGGCGGGGCCCCCAGGGCTGGGGGAGCCCATGCTGAGCGTCCCTGGGCTGAGGGCACATTTCCTTCCCTGGCATCAGCTGGGCCTGGGCCTCCTCCTGTGGCATGCCCAGGGAAAGAGGGAAGCCATTGGGAGGTGCTTGCCTTGAGAACAATGGAAAGAGGCTGGACTCTGAAGGAAGTCCTTCATAGCCTGAGGGATGAGCTCAGAGCCCGACAGACACTGGGCCTGTGGCAGCCCCGGATCTCTTATGAGCAGAGTGGGGATTTGCCCCCCAGGCCTCATCTGTTCCCCCAGGGACACATGGTGAACACACACACACAGAAGATGGCTCAGCACTGGTGCTGCTCCCTGAGTGTTATGTTTGGGTCCCTCTAAAGGCATGCAGGGGCTTTGTGTCACTTCTGTGCTGTGGAGGGGACTGGGGACACCATGAAATTGTGCAGGGAATTTAATGTATGTCCAAAGGTGTGCAGGGGCTGAGGGACAGCTGTAAATTGAGCAGGGCTTGGGGGTCTCTTGTGGAGGCCACAGGGGGATTTTAGGGTGGCTGAGGACACCCATAAGATGTGCACGGGGTTTGGGTTTCCCCTAAAGTGTGCAGGTATACTCTGATGTCCCGTGTTGCATATTTTTTGTCAGCTTTGGCATCAAGTTGTTCACTTTTTAAATACGGGCCAAATGGCCACACATCGCAGAGCAGGGACTCGGTGTTAACATGGCAGGGCTGCTGCTGCCTGCAATAGTGGGAATCACCACCATGAGTGGAATTCTGGATTTGGCATTGCTGTTGTATGTAGAACCATGAAAAGCCTCACTTCTCCAATGTTTTATAACTCACTTCCTGTGAAAAACAAAATGACATTGCAAATAGGTACCAGGAGGGACATCCTCTCCTAACTGGAAGGGTACCTCTTGAGATCCATTCTAACAAAATCCTGCCCCAGCCATGAGGTCACAGCAGGCTCTGAGGTCACAGAGGTGCCAGAGCCCCGTGGTTGCACAGCAGCACAAGGAGCGAGCAGTCAGTGCTTGAGCGCAACTGTTGCGGCAGCAGCAGCGGCGGTGGCAGCAGTGGTACTGACATTGGGAGAGCTGTGTCAGGACAGCGGTGGCAGCAAGAGCTGCGGGACTGGCAGAGGGCAAGGCAGCATGGCCCTTGCTCTGCGCCTCTTCCTCCTGCTCCTCCTGGCCGTGGCCCTGTCTGACAGGGCTGCCCAGGCTGCTCCGCTGCAAGCGTGGCAAGCCGGTGAGCCGGCAGCCTGGCTCCCCTTTCCCGGGACGGCGCTCCCTGCTCCCTGGGAAGCGCTGGGGATGGTTTTCCCCAGGCCTTTAGAAAGGGTTTCCTCTGGGAGAGGGAGGGAGCCCCCAGGGCTCTGGGCTGCCCCCGTTTTCTTCTCCCGGGATGTGTCACAGGGCCTGCAAAGAGGGTGCAGAGTGACCAGGAGCCAGCCCAGAGCTCCCCTGGCCCCTGTGCAGCTTTGGCCATGTCCATTGACATCTGGCCCCCACAGACTTACACGACGCCCTTGAAGTGCCCAGTTCCCGGAGGCAGAAGGGGATGCCAGCGCATCATTGAAATGGGTCTGGTCTTTGCTCCCTTCTAGATTTGGATCGCGAGTTTAATAATTTAGAGTTGTTGTTGAATGATACTTCGAATGTCTTGAAGAATGCTATAGGTAAGTTCTGAATTTCCCTTATTAGTGACATATTAATCAGTATGCAAGTGGCAAGAGCTCGTTCATCTGCCATTTTCATTAGAGGCTAAGTCAGGGCAGAAGGGTTCTGAAAACCTTGCCCTGCTCCTTTCTGGAGCCCTGAGTGATCCCACAGGATGACTGTCAGTGGGAGGAAGGAGCATTTAGCCGTCCAAACTCCTCCCATGTGCAATGCCTCTGTGTCCTTCCGTGCGGTCTGTGCAGTCACAGAGAAAAGCAGAGAGGGAAGGGGCTGGGCCCAGGGCTGTTCCCCGGGGCTGAGACTTTCCTGCAGCCTGAGGATCTCCTAAAGTGCCATGGGTGCTGCTCTGTCCTGCCTTTCTTTGCAGCTGAACCTGTTGGTGAAGGTGATCTGGCTTCCCAACCCACGTTCAGGATTGAGCCTCTGGGACATGGCGAGGGTAGGTCAAGGCCTTTCCCCTGGGAGAGCTGCCAGCTCAGAGCCCAAAGCTCGGCCAGGGGGGCATCGCTGCAGGTGCCAGGACAGAGCCATGCACGTGTGTGCCCTTGCCCTGCACAATCCCCTCACACCATCTGGTCAGGCCTGGCAGCTATTTGGAGGAAAGTGGGCCCTGGCCCAGCCCCAAAAGGCCTGATGGTTTTGAATCTTATCCCCATTATGATAAGCATGATGTCTTGAAGATGCCACCAAAAGAAATCAGAAATTGTTCCATCTGATCCAGCTGAACTTTTTCCTTTTTCAAGTGATAGAGCAAAAGGCAGGACAGAAGGGAGTGTTTCCCCAAGCAAGCAGAGGCCGACTGGCAGCCCCTGCTGCAGGGAAGGAGGAGATGCCAGACATGGGCACTGGCACAGGAGGTAATTGCTCTGCCACGGTCAGCCCTTGGAGGGGCTGTGTGGTGGCAGCTCTTTCCACCAGAGCCTACACTTGCATGGCCCAGCAGCAGCCAAAGCTGGAGTAGCCTCTGGTGGCTTGGAGGCCTCTGGAGCCTTGGAGGCCTCTGGAGCTCATTCACAGCCCCGGGGAAAGGGGACCTGTGCACCAACGTCCCTCCTGCTGCAGCTGCTCCGGGGCTGGCCCTGAGTGCCCAAAGGCCCAAGGCACAGGAGCAGCCCCGAGCGGGAGCCCTGCCGCGAGCCCAGGGCCAGAGACAGCCTTGGCTCCCGACTGGGCAGGGGCTGCACTGGGTCCTGACAGGGCCTGACTCTGTGCACTGGGGCTGGGGGAGCTGTCACGGGGCAGGGAGGGCCAGGGCTGGCAGTGGCTGCTCAGGGATGGCTTTGGCCCGTGTCCCTCCAAGCAGCCACTGCCCAAGCAGCTGCGCTGCCCCCGGGCTCTCCTCCCGGCCTGCTGGGCTTTGTTGGGTGGCACAGCCTGTGCCAAGGGGCGGCAAGGTGCCCGCAGGCCCCAGCTCTGGGGGAAACGGGAACGTCCTGCCCGCATCCACCGTGCTGCCAGCTCAGCAGCGCAGCACAGCACGGGCTGACACTCCCCATTGCTCCCACAGGTGCAGCCGGCCCCACCACACGTGTTCCTGATTCCCAGAAGAGGTGTGAAAAATGTTAATCCCTTGTTTTTAAAAGTTTGAAATTTTATTAATAATAAAATGTTTATAAAAATAGCAATATCATTAGAGTGATAAAAATTTTGGACAATTTGCATTAGGAGAATAGGAGACAATAGAAACAAAGAGTTACGGACATGTGGGTTTTTGGGCAATAAAAGTCGAAAAATAACACATGTTAACAGAGGATTAACCCTTAAAAAAAAAACCTGTTGCATATTCATGCATCTCATACATGATGCATAAATTCCATTCAAGCACAGGATTTTGTCTGGTCATCGTCAACCTCTCCCTCTTAGTCCTAACCAGCTTTCTGAGGGCTGAGCGAGGCAGGCAGAATTTAGTTTCTTCTGATAGGAGAGCAATAAATTCTTTTTCTCTGGCAAATTGCAGTGTTCTATGGCTGCTACCTCGCTATGAGCCCTTGCTTTCAAACAAGTATCTTACATAGTGTCGTTTATATTTTAACATTCTGTTATAACCTAAAATTTAATTTATAAGACTACTTGAGAAAATTAATACAGCATTAGTTTCTAAGATAACACATATAAATTTCATTTTAATATTTGCAAAAAGCCAATCATAAAACAAGCATGTTTCACAGAGGTTTGGAAGAGGTTGCTGTTGGGGAAAACTCTGTTTGCTTGTGATAAGGGCAAGTTTGGCCTTCTATTGGTGCCAGGAAAGGATTTGGAAGTGCTCAACAGAGCCCTGACTGAGAGCTTCCCTGTTGCGGTGCATGTTTTTGATTGTAATTCGGTCCCAGTAGTCAGTTTTATGACACCCCCTTATTTGGTATTGTTATACCATATTTTATTGCCAATGGGTTGTTCCTTTGCCCTCTGTGTTGTTGGCTTTGCCCTAGTTGTCCATCTCCCCAAAGTCCTGCCCTTTTGTTCCCTGTTCTTGCTCCCATCCAATGTCAATCCCTCCCCAAGCCTAGAAAATTCCCTATCCATTTGGTATCCTTTGCAAACCTATTGCTTTGTTTAAGTTGTCCTCCTCCCCTGTAATCCCCTATTGGTTTAAACAATGTATTCCCTGCCTTGTGTTCCACCCTCAGTTTCTCCCAAGTGGCTGAAGACTGTATCCTCCCCAGGGACCTCCCCAGTTTGGAAATGGGTGTATGGCTTTAATTCAGTGTCTTTCTGTCGCCGAGTTGGAAGGGAGCAAACATAGAGAAGAGCTCTCCCTGTTCCTTGTCCCTACCCCAGCGCAGTCTACCTGTGCTGTAAAGCAGCTGTGCCCTACAGCCAAACCCCAGAGTTGACAGCTTTCTGGGGGCGGCCCACTCTGGGGGTTGGTGTTGGCAGCTAGTCGGGCTGAAGAGATCGGGCACTGCAGCACTTCCCAAATGAACTCTTCTCTTGCAATAAAGAGATGGAGCTGCCAGCCCAGTGTCCGGGTGGCAGCAGCAGCAAAGCCCACCGGGCAGCAGCACAGGCTGAGCTCCATGGCCAGGAGCAGCCGTGGATGCCCACGGTGTGGGCAGGCAGGAGCCAGGCAGGGGCTGCTGTGACCAGCGGCGGGCCCCCAGGGCTGGGGGAGCCCATGCTGAGCGTCCCTGGGCTGAGGGCACATTTCCTTCCCTGGCATCAGCTGGGCCTGGGCCTCCTCCTGTGGCATGCCCAGGGAAAGAGGGAAGCCATTGGGAGGTGCTTGCCTTGAGAACAATGGAAAGAGGCTGGACTCTGAAGGAAGTCCTTCATAGCCTGAGGGATGAGCTCAGAGCCCGACAGACACTGGGCCTGTGGCAGCCCCGGATCTCTTATGAGCAGAGTGGGGATTTGCCCCCCAGGCCTCATCTGTTCCCCCAGGGACACATGGTGAACACACACACACAGAAGATGGCTCAGCACTGGTGCTGCTCCCTGAGTGTTATGTTTGGGTCCCTCTAAAGGCATGCAGGGGCTTTGTGTCACTTCTGTGCTGTGGAGGGGACTGGGGACACCATGAAATTGTGCAGGGAATTTAATGTATGTCCAAAGGTGTGCAGGGGCTGAGGGACAGCTGTAAATTGAGCAGGGCTTGGGGGTCTCTTGTGGAGGCCACAGGGGGATTTTAGGGTGGCTGAGGACACCCATAAGATGTGCACGGGGTTTGGGTTTCCCCTAAAGTGTGCAGGTATACTCTGATGTCCCGTGTTGCATATTTTTTGTCAGCTTTGGCATCAAGTTGTTCACTTTTTAAATACGGGCCAAATGGCCACACATCGCAGAGCAGGGACTCGGTGTTAACATGGCAGGGCTGCTGCTGCCTGCAATAGTGGGAATCACCACCATGAGTGGAATTCTGGATTTGGCATTGCTGTTGTATGTAGAACCATGAAAAGCCTCACTTCTCCAATGTTTTATAACTCACTTCCTGTGAAAAACAAAATGACATTGCAAATAGGTACCAGGAGGGACATCCTCTCCTAACTGGAAGGGTACCTCTTGAGATCCATTCTAACAAAATCCTGCCCCAGCCATGAGGTCACAGCAGGCTCTGAGGTCACAGAGGTGCCAGAGCCCCGTGGTTGCACAGCAGCACAAGGAGCGAGCAGTCAGTGCTTGAGCGCAACTGTTGCGGCAGCAGCAGCGGCGGTGGCAGCAGTGGTACTGACATTGGGAGAGCTGTGTCAGGACAGCGGTGGCAGCAAGAGCTGCGGGACTGGCAGAGGGCAAGGCAGCATGGCCCTTGCTCTGCGCCTCTTCCTCCTGCTCCTCCTGGCCGTGGCCCTGTCTGACAGGGCTGCCCAGGCTGCTCCGCTGCAAGCGTGGCAAGCCGGTGAGCCGGCAGCCTGGCTCCCCTTTCCCGGGACGGCGCTCCCTGCTCCCTGGGAAGCGCTGGGGATGGTTTTCCCCAGGCCTTTAGAAAGGGTTTCCTCTGGGAGAGGGAGGGAGCCCCCAGGGCTCTGGGCTGCCCCCGTTTTCTTCTCCCGGGATGTGTCACAGGGCCTGCAAAGAGGGTGCAGAGTGACCAGGAGCCAGCCCAGAGCTCCCCTGGCCCCTGTGCAGCTTTGGCCATGTCCATTGACATCTGGCCCCCACAGACTTACACGACGCCCTTGAAGTGCCCAGTTCCCGGAGGCAGAAGGGGATGCCAGCGCATCATTGAAATGGGTCTGGTCTTTGCTCCCTTCTAGATTTGGATCGCGAGTTTAATAATTTAGAGTTGTTGTTGAATGATACTTCGAATGTCTTGAAGAATGCTATAGGTAAGTTCTGAATTTCCCTTATTAGTGACATATTAATCAGTATGCAAGTGGCAAGAGCTCGTTCATCTGCCATTTTCATTAGAGGCTAAGTCAGGGCAGAAGGGTTCTGAAAACCTTGCCCTGCTCCTTTCTGGAGCCCTGAGTGATCCCACAGGATGACTGTCAGTGGGAGGAAGGAGCATTTAGCCGTCCAAACTCCTCCCATGTGCAATGCCTCTGTGTCCTTCCGTGCGGTCTGTGCAGTCACAGAGAAAAGCAGAGAGGGAAGGGGCTGGGCCCAGGGCTGTTCCCCGGGGCTGAGACTTTCCTGCAGCCTGAGGATCTCCTAAAGTGCCATGGGTGCTGCTCTGTCCTGCCTTTCTTTGCAGCTGAACCTGTTGGTGAAGGTGATCTGGCTTCCCAACCCACGTTCAGGATTGAGCCTCTGGGACATGGCGAGGGTAGGTCAAGGCCTTTCCCCTGGGAGAGCTGCCAGCTCAGAGCCCAAAGCTCGGCCAGGGGGGCATCGCTGCAGGTGCCAGGACAGAGCCATGCACGTGTGTGCCCTTGCCCTGCACAATCCCCTCACACCTTCTGGTCAGGCCTGGCAGCTATTTGGAGGAAAGTGGGCCCTGGCCCAGCCCCAAAAGGCCTGATGGTTTTGAATCTTATCCCCATTATGATAAGCATGATGTCTTGAAGATGCCACCAAAAGAAATCAGAAATTGTTCCATCTGATCCAGCTGAACTTTTTCCTTTTTCAAGTGATAGAGCAAAAGGCAGGACAGAAGGGAGTGTTTCCCCAAGCAAGCAGAGGCCGACTGGCAGCCCCTGCTGCAGGGAAGGAGGAGATGCCAGACATGGGCACTGGCACAGGAGGTAATTGCTCTGCCACGGTCAGCCCTTGGAGGGGCTGTGTGGTGGCAGCTCTTTCCACCAGAGCCTACACTTGCATGGCCCAGCACCAGCCAAAGCTGGAGTAGCCTCTGGTGGCTTGGAGGCCTCTGGAGCCTTGGAGGCCTCTGGAGCTCATTCACAGCCCCGGGGAAAGGGGACCTGTGCACCAACGTCCCTCCTGCTGCAGCTGCTCCGGGGCTGGCCCTGAGTGCCCAAAGGCCCAAGGCACAGGAGCAGCCCCGAGCGGGAGCCCTGCCGCGAGCCCAGGGCCAGAGACAGCCTTGGCTCCCGACTGGGCAGGGGCTGCACTGGGTCCTGACAGGGCCTGACTCTGTGCACTGGGGCTGGGGGAGCTGTCACGGGGCAGGGAGGGCCAGGGCGGCAGTGGCTGCTCAGGGATGGCTTTGGCCCGTGTCCCTCCAAGCAGCCACTGCCCAAGCAGCTGCGCTGCCCCCGGGCTCTCCTCCCGGCCTGCTGGGCTTTGTTGGGTGGCACAGCCTGTGCCAAGGGGCGGCAAGGTGCCCGCAGGCCCCAGCTCTGGGGCAAACGGAGAACGTCCTGCCCGCATCCACCATGCTGCCAGCTCAGCAGCGCAGCACCGCACGGGCTCACGCTCCCCTTTGCTCCCACAGGTGCAGCCAGCCCCACCACACATGTTCCTGATTCCCAGAAGAGGTGTGAAAAATGTTAATCCCTTGTTTTTAAAAGTTTGAAATTTTATTCATAATAAAATGTTTATAAAAATAGCAATATCATTAGAGTGATAAAAATTTTGGACAATTTGCATTAGGAGAATAGGAGACAATAGAAACAAAGAGTTACGGACATGTGGGTTTTTGGGCAATAAAAGTCGAAAAATAACACATGTTAACAGAGGATTAACCCTTAAAAAAAAAACCTGTTGCATATTCATGCATCTCATACATGATGCATAAATTCCATTCAAGCACAGGATTTTGTCTGGTCATCGTCAACCTCTCCCTCTTAGTCCTAACCAGCTTTCTGAGGGCTGAGCGAGGCAGGCAGAATTTAGTTTCTTCTGATAGGAGAGCAATAAATTCTTTTTCTCTGGCAAATTGCAGTGTTCTATGGCTGCTACCTCGCTATGAGCCCTTGCTTTCAAACAAGTATCTTACATAGTGTCGTTTATATTTTAACATTCTGTTATAACCTAAAATTTAATTTATAAGACTACTTGAGAAAATTAATACAGCATTAGTTTCTAAGATAACACATATAAATTTCATTTTAATATTTGCAAAAAGCCAATCATAAAACAAGCATGTTTCACAGAGGTTTGGAAGAGGTTGCTGTTGGGGAAAACTCTGTTTGCTTGTGATAAGGGCAAGTTTGGCCTTCTATTGGTGCCAGGAAAGGATTTGGAAGTGCTCAACAGAGCCCTGACTGAGAGCTTCCCTGTTGCGGTGCATGTTTTTGATTGTAATTCGGTCCCAGTAGTCAGTTTTATTACACCCCCTTATTTGGTATTGTTATACCATATTTTATTGCCAATGGGTTGTTCCTTTGCCCTCTGTGTTGTTGGCTTTGCCCTAGTTGTCCATCTCCCCAAAGTCCTGCCCTTTTGTTCCCTGTTCTTGCTCCCATCCAATGTCAATCCCTCCCCAAGCCTAGAAAATTCCCTATCCATTTGGTATCCTTTGCAAACCTATTGCTTTGTTTAAGTTGTCCTCCTCCCCTGTAATCCCCTATTGGTTTAAACAATGTATTCCCTGCCTTGTGTTCCACCCTCAGTTTCTCCCAATTGGCTAAAGACTGTATCCTCCCCAGGGACCTCCCCAGTTTGGAAATGGGTGTATGGCTTTAATTCAGTGTCTTTCTGTCGCCGAGTTGGAAGGGAGCAAACATAGAGAAGAGCTCTCCCTGTTCCTTGTCCCTACCCCAGCGCAGTCTACCTGTGCTGTAAAGCAGCTGTGCCCTACAGCCAAACCCCAGAGTTGACAGCTTTCTGGGGGCGGCCCACTCTGGGGGTTGGTGTTGGCAGCTAGTCGGGCTGAAGAGATCGGGCACTGCAGCACTTCCCAAATGAACTCTTCTCTTGCAATAAAGAGATGGAGCTGCCAGCCCAGTGTCCGGGTGGCAGCAGCAGCAAAGCCCACCGGGCAGCAGCACAGGCTGAGCTCCATGGCCAGGAGCAGCCGTGGATGCCCACGGTGTGGGCAGGCAGGAGCCAGGCAGGGGCTGCTGTGACCAGCGGCGGGGCCCCCAGGGCTGGGGGAGCCCATGCTGAGCGTCCCTGGGCTGAGGGCACATTTCCTTCCCTGGCATCAGCTGGGCCTGGGCCTCCTCCTGTGGCATGCCCAGGGAAAGAGGGAAGCCATTGGGAGGTGCTTGCCTTGAGAACAATGGAAAGAGGCTGGACTCTGAAGGAAGTCCTTCATAGCCTGAGGGATGAGCTCAGAGCCCGACAGACACTGGGCCTGTGGCAGCCCCGGATCTCTTATGAGCAGAGTGGGGATTTGCACCCCAGGCCTCATCTGTTCCCCCAGGGACACATGGTGAACACACACACACAGAAGATGGCTCAGCACTGGTGCTGCTCCCTGAGTGTTATGTTTGGGTCCCTCTAAAGGCATGCAGGGGCTTTGGGTCACCTCTGTGCTGTGGAGGGGACTGGGGACACCAAGAAATTGTGCAGGGAATTTAATGTATGTCCAAAGGTGTGCAGGGGCTGAGGGACAGCTGTAAATTGAGCAGGGCTTGGGGGTCTCTTGTGGAGGCCACAAGGGGATTTTAGGGTGGCTGAGGACACCCATAAGATGTGCACGGGGTTTGGGTGTCCCCTAAAGCGTGCAGGTATACTCTGATGTCCTGTGTTGCATAATTTTTGTCAGCTTTGGCCTCAAGTTGTTCACTTTTTAAATACGGGCCAAATGGCCACACAGCGCAGAGCAGGGACTCGGTGTTAGCATGGCAGGGCTGCTGCTGCCTGCAATAGTGGGAATCACCACCATGAGTGGAATTCTGGATTTGGCATTGCTGTTGTATGTAGAACCATGAAAAGCCTCACTTCTCCAATGTTTTATAACTCACTTCCTGTGAAAAACAAAATGACATTGCAAATAGGTACCAGGAGGGACATCCTCTCCTCGCTGGAAGGGTACCTCTTGAGATCCATTCTGAAAAAATCCTGCCCCAGCCATGAGGTCACAGCAGGCTCTGAGGTCACAGAGGTGCCAGAGCCCCGTGGTTGCACAGCAGCACAAGGAGCGAGCAGTCAGTGCTTGAGCACAACTGTTGCAGCAGCAGCAGCGGTGGTGGCAGCAGTGGTGCTGACATTGGGACAGCGGTGTCAGGACAGCGGTGGCAGCAAGAGCTGCGGGACTGGCAGAGGGCAAGGCAGCATGGCCCTTGCTCTGCGCCTCTTCCTCCTGCTCCTCCTGGCCGTGGCCCTGCCTGCCAGGGCTGCCCAGGCTGCTCCGCTGCAAGCGTGGCGAGCAGGTGAGCTGGCAGCCTGGCTCCCCTTTCCTGGGACAGCGCTCCCTGCTCCCCGGGAAGCGCTGGGGATGGTTTTCCCCAGGCCTTTAAGGGAGGGTTTCCTCTGGGGGAGGGAGAGAGCCCCCAGGGCCCTGGGCTGCCCCAGTTTCCCCTCCCGGGATGTGTCACAGGGCCTGCAAAGAGGGTGGAGAGTGACCAGGAGCCAGCCCAGAGCTCCCCAGGCCCCTGTGCAGCTTTGGCCTTGTCCATTGACATCTGGCCCCCACAGCCTTACCCGACGCCCTTGCAGTGCCCAGTTCCCGGAGGGAAAATGGGATGCCAGCGCATCATTTAAATGGGTCTGGTCTTTGCTCCCTTCTAGATTTGGATCGCGAGTTTAATAATTTAGAGTTGTTGTTGAATGATACTTCGAATGTCTTGAAGAATGCTATAGGTAAGTTCTGAATTTCCCTTATTAGTGACATATTAATCAGTATCCAAGTGGCAAGAGCTCGTTCATCTGCCATTTTCATTAGAAGGGTTCTGAAAACCTTGCCCTGCTCTTTTCTGGAGCCCTGAGAGATCCCACAGGATGACTGTCAGTGGGAGGAAGGAGCATTTAGCCGTCCAAACTCCTCCCATGATCAATGCCACTGTGTCCTTCCATGTGCTCTCTGCAGTCACAGAGAAAAGCAGAGAGGGAAGGGGCCGGGCCCAGGGCTGTTCCCCGGGGCTGAGCCTTTCCTAGAGCCTGAGGATCTCCTGCAGTGTCACAGGAGCTGTTCTGTCCTCCCTTTCTTTGCAGCTGAACCTGTTGGTGAAGGTGATCTGGCTTCCCAACCCACGTTCAGGATTGAGCCTCTGGGACATGGCGAGGGTAGGTCAAGGCCTTTCCCCTGGGAGAGCTGCCAGCTCAGAGCCCAAAGCTCGGCCAGGGGGGCATCGCTGCAGGTGCCAGGACAGAGCCATGCACGTGTGTGCCCTTGCCCTGCACAATCCCCTCACACCTTCTGCTCAGGCCTGGCAGCTATTTGGAGGAAGGTGGGCCCTGGCCCAGCCCCAAAAGGCCTGATGGTTTTGAATCTTATCCCCATTTTTGATAAGCATGATGTCTTGAAGATGCCGCCAAAAGAAATCAGAAATTGTTCCATCTGATCCAGCTGAACTTTTTCCTTTTTCAAGTGATAGAGCAAAAGGCAGGACAGAAGGGAGTGTTTTCCCAAGCAAGCAGAGGCCGACTGGCAGCCCCTGCTGCAGGGAAGGAGGCGATGCCAGACATGGGCACTGGCACAGGAGGTAATTGCTCTGCCACGGTCAGCCCTTGGAGGGGCTGTGTGGTGGCAGCTCTTTCCACCAGAGCCTACACTTGCATGGCCCAGCAGCAGCCAAAGCTGGAGTAGCTTCTGGAGGCTTGGAGGCCTCTGGAGCCTTGGAGGCCTCTGGAGCTCGTTCACAGCCCTGGGGAAAGGGGACCCGTGAACCAACGTCCCTCCCGCTGCAGCTGCTCCGGAGCTGGCCCTGAGTGCCCAGAGGCCCAAGGCACAGGAGCAGCCCTGAGCGGGAGCCCTGCCGCGACCCCAGGGCCAGAGCCAGCCTTGACTCCCAAATGGGCATGGGCTGCACTGGGTCCTGACAGGGCCTGACTCTGTGCCCTGGCGCTGGGGGAGCTGTCACGGGGCAGGGAGGGCCAGGGCGGCAGTGGCTGCTCAGGGATGGCTTTGGCCCGTGTCCCTCCAAGCAGCCACTGCCCAAGCAGCTGCGCTGGCCTTGGGCTCTCCTCCTGGCCTGCTGGGCTTTGTTGGGTGGCACAGCCTGTGCCAAGGGGCAGTAAGGTGCCCGCAGGCCCCAGCTCTGGGGGAAACAGAAAATGTCCTGCCCGCACCCACCGTGCTGCCAGCTCAGCAGCGCAGCACCGCACGGGCTCACGCTCCCCATTGCTCCCACAGGTGCAGCCGGCCCCACCACCTGTGTTCTGAATTCCCAGATAGGCCCTGGAAGGGGTTTCTGTAAGGGAACAGGCTGCTGGATAGGATTAATTGCAGGCCTGCTATTTTGGAGCTTATTTTCATCTTATGCTGTGTCCAAATTTGGAGTTACTGGAAGAGAAAAGGGTGAGTGTTTTGTTCATCTTTCCGTCAAACAGCTTCTTTTAAAAGTCTAATGTTGTAGACAGGAAACATTCCCAGAGAAGCTGAAGTGCAGTTTTGGCCAGTCCATGGTTGTCCAAAGAACTCTGCTGAGTGTTCGGCTGCTGCCTAGTGCTTTAATTGGCCTCTGAATTGCTGGGCCTTGTCCTGGGCGGCCCGTTGGGGCTGCAGCAAGTGCTGGCTCCCACTGAGGCTGCCTGGCCAAGAGCAGCCCCAGGGGCACAGGGCAGAGGCAGAGCAAAGTGGAGAGGAGAAAGAGCAGGGACGAGATTGCCCTTGAAAGGCAGAGGGGCTCTGGGGCCCGCTCCTGGCCAGGGAGCCTGCCCAGAGCCGTGCCCTGCTCGCCGGGGCCTTGAGGGGCAGCTGTGCAGCTGGGCCAAGCTGTGCCAGCAGCTCCAGCCGTGCTGGGCAGCCTTGCCAGCTCTGGGCCCTGCTGTGCAGGAGGCTCCCTGTGGGCCGCTGGCAGCTGGGGCCTCAGCCACCTCCTCTCTCCACAGGGATGCCTCTGCAGCTTCACAAGACTGGCCAAATAACTCAGCCAGGGAGAACTGGACCTGTCATCTCACATCTCCGGGCCCATGTCCGTTGTCCCTTCCACGGCTGCATTACCAGCTCATTGCTAGGGACAGCTTGTTGGTATCACCACCCAGAGCAGGAGCCTCTGTCCCCAAAGGTCCTGCCCCTGGTGTCCAGCCAGGCCAGGAGGTGCAGCCCTCCTACCAGGGATTGGTCTGAGCCTGGCAACATCTTTGGGGTTCAGCTCAGGTGTGTCTGTGCTACCACCAGCACTGCTGGAGCTGCTTGTCTGGGCACAGCCAGGGCTGGGCAGGCAGCAGCTGAGCACGGGACTCCTGAGTCAAAGCAACCTCATTTTCTCTTTGTTTTACATTTATACACAGCAGAACATTTTAGAAAAATTTAGAAACATTTTTGGTAGAAAAATACCCCCAAATATTTCTTCCCTTTTCGCATTGTAGTTTAGGATTTTTCAAAGTAGTTTTCGAATTTTTAAAAATTTGGAACACTTTTACGCTTGCCAAATAAAAAATAAAACTGCTTGTAATTTTGATCTTTACTCTTAGATGAGCTAAGTCATCACAGGACGCCCAGTGCACTGGAGAGTCTCTTTTCCCACTGGAGACTTTTACCTAGTGACAACAACGGACCTAAAGCCCTTTCCCTGATAATTTCCGGGATTTCTTACAAGCTCCTCTCTCAGTCTTCAGAGGCAAACTTTGAGCACAGTGGGAATCTCCTGCTCTGCAGGAGGGTCTCTGTGAGCCAGCGGACACTGGGGCCGGTTTTGCAGAGATAAATGCAACTCCAGGACGTTGTGAAAGTTGTAAAGTTGGTATGTTTATTACTGTGCTGGATGCATATGGAGATTCCCTTCCTTAAAAGACATGCGTACCTCTGGGAACTCCAGATCCTTTTTTATCCGCCTCTCAAATAGGTATGCATCCAATTTTACGATAGGTTCATACATATTCATTTTTACGAATTTGGCATGACATTTACCGCTAGTTAATCTTTATCAGAAAGAATTCCCAGGTCAGGTTGGCCTGTTCTCATAGCAGTTCCTCTGTCTCTCTTTGCCCCCCCCATCTCTGTCCTTCACTGAAGCAGTTTCTCTGAGCCTAGGCTTTTTACCCGAACAGGAAGTCAGACTAAACAGCTATGTTTTCAAACTACAGACTGTAGTACATTTCACCTAAACCAAAATGGATTTCTACTCTGGAAAATTTCTACTCTGTCTCTTTTCCCCCCTTTCCTAGACAATAGGTAAATTCTTTTATCTAATGCAAATGCCTATGACAATAAGTGTCTCTTAATGCTTTGCCATGTACATTTGATAAGGAGGTTAACACAGCTGTTCACTGTAGTATTCTCCAATTTCAAATTAGCAATATAATGGATAACCCTAAACTTAGTCCAACTAATATTAACAAAACTACAACGGGATGACATATTTTTTTAAGGATTCCATTGTCAGTTGGTGACCACCCAAAGATCACATCCCACCAATGATGATCTGCAGTTTGCTTTACTCTTTGCAGAATTCTGGTTATTTCTTTGTTATCATGTTGGACATTAATTAAGGTTTTCTCTGCTTTCTGGAATTTCCTTCAAGATCTGTAGTAGGTCTTGGTGCTTAATTGATTGTTTTATCAAGGTAAGGTCCATCCAAACAGGAGTAGGTGATAGTCTGTGTTACATTGTGTAATTGGTTTTAATCAACTGGTGGGATGTCACTGGGGCCACGTACAAAAAATCACACCCGATAATCTTACACAAAATTACAAATACAAAAATTAAAATTATTTCTTCTAGAGAAAAACGCATTGTTGCTATCATTTTTTACAGTAGCACAAGCAGTTCCCAGGCACACATAACTTTTACTAGTATATACGAGCACATTTTTTCTGATCAGTGACTGGGTGAATCTCAAAGTGGCAAATACTCTGTTCAGTGTCTAGACACACATCTTGGCCATTAATTGTATTGCTTTCACAAATGAATCCTAGTTGTTCTCTAGTAATGCAGGATTCTAACTTTACTGTTGGCCACTTTTCATTCACCTTTCCTGCCCACACCCTATGTTCTGAAGGGTAGAGCACTGTTTTTTCATGATTTAATCTCAGTGCAATGATGGGGCGGATAACATAAACAGTGGCATTACGTATGGTAAGCACAAAGGCAGTGGCCACATAAGAAGCAGGAAAATTACCTTCACCCTCTTCCCGTATGATCTGAGCTGCTTTTGCCTGCATCTATAACTGTGCTTGTATACAACTGAAAGCTTAAGACACATTATCTTGAACTGTACCAAGTGCTTCTACTATTACTTGTGGTCTTGGCCCTCGACCTTTTACCACTTTGCCAGTCAGTACTTTGGAGATCTGCCACTGGCTAGTTCCTAATGCCAATAGAGATGACTGTAAAAACCGCATCAATTTTGCAAGGTCACTTGCTGCAGTGGCCAGCTTATTCAACAGTATTTCTGAATCAATTCCATTTAAAACTTTCAATCCATTCCCTAACATCCCAGTTAGATCATTTCTTATTCTGCTCCTGAGCTATATCTGTCTTAGTAACCACGTTGTGCAGCCCTCAAAGGATGTTCTTAGGAAAGGGGAGCAGGCAGGTTGGATTTTTGAGATGTTCATTTGCACTAGCAACTCAACACGTTTGAGAGCATTCTGGATTGAACAACTGTCGTTGTTCACCCACATTCCTCACTATGTACAGGCCTATTTCATACACTTCAAATTTAGGTTGGGTCTGAACTATTTGATTACTAGTGTGGGTTGTATAAGGTCCTGCCATTGTAAAAAGTGCAGTGTCGATTTGAAATTTAAATGAGAGCCCTATAGCATCTCGACCTTAAAGGCAAGTCACTTCTACAGGCTGTACCAAGTTGAAATTACACCAACAATCTGATGCACTTAGGCCACCACAAAATTGAGACACTAATTTCATTTGGCTGTGGCAACTAGTTGCTTGGAGAGGTAAGCAACTGCCCTCTGATATGGACCCGAGTCCTGAGCCAATATTCCCAGGGCAATGCCCTGTCTTTCATGGGAAACCAGAAAGAATGGTTCACTTACATCTGGAAGTCCCAAAGCTGGAGCTGACATGAGGGCACCCTTTAGCTGGTGAAAGGCCCGTGTGCCTTCCTTTGTCCACTGGAGATCTCTGTTTCCACTGGCAATAAGAGCATAGAGGAGTCTGATGAGCAGTGCATAATTATAAACCACAGCCGGCACCACCCTGCCATACCTAAGAAGGTTTGGAGTTCCTTTATTGTCTGGGGTTTTGGGGTTTGGCATATGGCTCCTTGCGAGCCTGCCCTAACGTCCGTTGCCCAGCACTCACCTGGTACCCCAGGTAGATTACTTTCTCTTTCACTGCCTGTGCCTTTTTCTTTGATACTCTGTGTCCTTGGGGTCCTAGGAAATTCAAAAGGCTTACTGTCCAGGCCAGACATGCTTCCCTCATCCGAGTGGCTACTAGAAGATCACCCAGGTACTACAAAAGCCTTCCGTCTTCCTGTGGAGCTTCCCAGGACTCTGGATCTTTGCAAGTTGTTCTCTAATCTGAGTGGGGGAATCTTTGAAGCCTTCAGGCGCATGGACCATGTGAGCTGGGTTTTGCGCCCACTTTTAGGGCTTTCCCATTCTAATGCAAAAATTTTCTTGCTGGCTTTGTGGATATGGAGGCAAAAGAAGGCATCTTTTGATTCTTAAATGGTTAACCAGGTTAGCTCAGGTGTTAAACAAGGTCATGAAGTATATGGATTGGCTACCACAGGATACAAATCTTCTCTTGCTTTATTGACAGCTCTCAAATCCTGTACTGTCCAGTCTGACCCATCAGATTGCCCAACGGGTAAAATGGGAGTATTGGAATCAGATTGGCATTCTTTTAATAACCCTAACCGCAGAAAATTTTCAATTATTGGGCTGATTCCTTCCCTGTCTTCATTCTTTAGGAGGTATTGCTGCCTAATTCTGACTTGTTGTGTCCCTTCCTTAAGCTTAATTACTATGGAGGAGGCATTTTTCGCCATCCCTGGTACACCAGAGGTCCATACCCTGGGAAATACTTGACTTAGTATCTCTTCATCAATTTCCCCCTCAATTTCAACAGCTGTTAATGTTTAACTTAATACCTCGATGTACTTTTGATCATTCAGCTCCAGAGGACCCTCTCCATTTTTTAATGTACAAGTGGCTTCAAAACTCCTTCAATAAATCACTTCCCACAAATGCCTATGCTGAATGGGGCATATACAAAAACCTATGCATAGCCCGTTGTTTTCCCAATTTCCCAGCCATCTTCTCTCTTCACAGGGATGATTCTGCAGCTACACAAGACCTGTCAAATAACTCAGGCAGGGAAAACTAGACCTGTCATCTCTCATTTCTGTGCCAGTGTCTGTTGTCCCTTCCACGGCTGCGCTACCAGCTTATTGCTGGGGACATGCTGTTGCCACCACCACCCAGAGCAGGAGCCTCTGTCCCCAGAGGTGCTGGCCCTGGCAACCAGAAGCACAGGGAGCACAAATGGACACAGCCAGTAGACCCAGCAGCTCCTTGCTGAGGGCCAATTTCATGCAAGACCTGGCCCTCAGATTAATAAACAAAATAAAAAAAAATGGGTGGGGGCAGGCAGAAGTGAGGTGGCCTCAGAGCTTCAACTCTGCACTCTGCTTTTGTCACCAGCATTATCCAAGTTCCTGTACTTTTTTCCTGGAGAATTTGCAGTCAACAGAGCTTCAGTCCCTCTCATCAAATCAGTCTTAAGGCCAGCTTCGGGCTGGGTCATTCATTTAAACTCGAGCACTGACTGGGGTCCAGGCTACAAAAGAACATTAGCTGCAGGCCACCCATACAGCTTTTCATCTTAATGAGCACTAATAAAAGCCTTTATTTCTGCAAGCTCAGGGATGCTGGGGGGATCTTTGCACCATCAGGCCAAAGTACAAGGCTCTGGATCCTCCAAAGGAACAGAGCCAGCCGCCTTGAGTAGGAGAAGGTGCAGCCTCAGCTGCAGGACCCGGGTGCCTCCTGTGGGCCAGGGCACGGCCCTGGCTGTAAATGTGTTGGGCTGCAGCACAGGGCCAGGGCGGAGCTCAGCAGCCTCATCAGAGCCCAGGGCCGTGGCCCTTCCCTGCCGCTACTTCAGCAGGTCTCTGAGAGAAAGGCAGCAGAAAGGGCAACAGAAGCTCATAAGAGGAATATAGGGTAGGGTCGTGAGGATGATCCCTTAGCACCCTCTGTAACTCAGATACTTATGCCTAAGGCTCCCCAGCAAAATGGTGTGGAAAACTTTCCCTTAGATACAGTGGAACCATCTGCACCCTTCCTGTCAGAGGGGGAGGGCGAGTTGGATGGTGGAGGTAAGAGCAAGCCAGCTTTGCCTCCGCCGCCAGCTTCAGGCGAGTTGGATGGTGGAGGTAAGAGCAAGCCGGCTTTGCCTCCGCCGCCAGCTTCAGGCGGGTCGGATGGTGGGGGTGGGAGCAAGCCGGCTTTGCCTCCGCCGCTAGCTTCAGGCGGGTCGGATGGTGGGGTTGGGAGCAAGCCAGCTGCGCCTCCGCCGCCACCTTTGCCTCCGCCGCTTCCCCCGAGCGGGCCGCCTCCGGTGGGGGGGCCGCTTTCCCCGCGCGAGCTGGCTCCTGCTCCACCGCCTTCCCCGTGCGAGAGCTCGGTCTCGGTACCGAAGTGCCAGCAGCATAGCACCCTTAAAGAGTCAGATCCCATCCCGGGGGCACACAGTGACCTATGGGGGGAGATGGCTAAACAGAGGAGGGAAGCTTGGGCTGCTGTGGCAAAAGAAGTAATGCAAATGGGGGATGGCGAGGCGGTGGAAATAGTTTCTAATCTTGCATGTCAGGTCACATACACACCACAGTAGGAAGCACAGGGGAACCTCACGCATAATATAGCGGAATATACTCCCTTAGATTGGAAGATGTTAGCTCAATTACGTTCTACGGTTAGTTTGGAGTAAAAAGTGAACCTGTTAGGCAAATGCAAGAGCGTTAGCTACTTTAGGGGCAAATTGGACTATTGAGGAAGCTTTAGAGCGAATGGCATTAATGCCAACAGCTTCACAGGCATTTATAGCAGAAACTTTAAAGGAATTAGGATTAGGGTTACAAAAGCAAGCAGAGTCTACTCAAAATCAGGTGTTAGCTGCTCAGAATCAGGTGTTAGCTGCTCTTGCTCCTCTCCGAAGCGGCTCACTGGCGGACACGCAGAGCTCGAGACCATTCATCAAGTGTTACTGATGCGGCAATGAGGGACATACGCGCCCAGACACAAGTTGCCGCCGTGACATCGGAGACACCAGCTGCCGACGCAACATCGCTGTCACCTCCTGTCTGCAACCGCAACAGCAGGGAGCCTCGGTTTGGATTTATCAGCAGCAGTAGACGTCACACTAATGACGAACTGGCCTGAGAGGATACAAACTGGAGTAAAGGGTCCTCTTATATTAAATGGATAAAGATGTGGAGCATTGTTATTAGGACGTTCTTCAATAACTATGCTTGGATTATTTGTATTACCTGGTGTTATCGATGCGGACTATACAGGGGGAATACAAATCATGGTTTACACCCTTTATCCTCCTATTAAAATAACAAAAGGACAACGCATTGCACAATTAATACCACTATCACAAATGACATCTGGTATACCATCATTTACTGGACAAACGCGGGATGAAAAGGGTTTTGGCTCTACTGGTGTTACACTTTTAACTGTGGATTTACAAAATAGACCAAAACAAAAGGTGGAAATTACCCATGGACATCAAAGCATAACCCTTTATGGATTATTGGATACAGGAGCAGATACCAGCATTATTTCTCCAGAAGCATGGCCACAACATTGGCCTCTATTCCCATCATCAAATATGCTCACCGGAGTAGGAGGATTTACATTAGCAAGTAGATCACCACTTTTGTTAGTGTGTATTGATGATCAACAAATATCTGCTGTGTTTTCAGTTGTTCAATTACCTCCTACAGTTTCTTGTTTAATTGGAAGGGACATTTTAACACAATTGGGAGTGGTGTTAACTAATCATCACCCTTTGGGGTAGTTGCCATTGCTTGGACTTTCCCCATTTCCACTCACCTGGAAAACGGACACACCGGTGATGGTTAAGCAATGGCCATTAAAAGGGGAGAGTCTTATGCATGCCCATGAATTGGTAAAGAAACAATATTCACAGGGACACTTACGACTTTCTACGAGCCCTTGGAATACACCTATTTTTGTTATCAAGAAGAAATCAGGGAAATATCGTTTGATACATGATTTACGGGCTGTAAATGAACAAATGGAACCAATGGGGCCTTACAACCTGGTCTTCCAAATCCAGCTATGATCCCAGAACACTGGCCACTTTTAATTATTGATCTAAAGGATTGTTTTTTCACTATTGGGCTGCATCCTGATGATATGAAGAGATTTGCTTTTACTTTACCGGCAATAAATCGTGGAGAGCCAGATAAAAGATTTGAATGGACGACTCTTCCGCAAGGCATGCGGAATTCCCCGATGTTGTGTCAGCTTTATGTTGATGCTGCATTACAGCCACTACGTCGTAAGTGGCCAGCAACTATAATATATCATTACATGGACGATATTTTGTTTGCACAGCAACAACCATTCTCCTCTCTGCAGACTGACAGTATTAGAGATACTCTTTCAGCATATTCGCTTGTTATTGCTGCTGAGAAAATTCAGACCACCACACCATGGAAATATCTGGGATGGACTTTAACGGATCAAAAAGTAATACCTCAAAAATTGGAATTACAATTGGACATTAAAACTTTGCATGATGCACAGAAGTTGCTGGGAGATTTACAGTGGTTAAAACCTATTGTGGGAATACCAAATCATTTATTAGAAACCCTGCGGCCTTTGTTAAAGGGTATTGATCCTACTACTCCTGTACACCTGACAAAGGAGCACCACCTTGCCTTGCAACAAATTAGTAATTGTGTACAACAGGGATATGTGTCTCGTCGACAACTCGACTGCCCTATTGACCTTACTATTTGGAATAGTCCTTGCCATTTGCTTGGTGCTCTCTCTCAACAACAGGAGAAAACGGGGGAGATACGAGTTCTGGAATGGTTGTCACCATCACTACAACATAAAAGAACTATATTTTCAAAAATTGAACAATTGGCTGTGTTAGTCAAAAAAGGGCGTCTCAGAATTATTGAAGTGGATGGTCGAGAACCTGCTACCATTAGATTGCCTATGGAGAAAGAGACTTTGGACTGGTACTTGATTAATTCAAAGAACTTGCAGGAAGCATTATTAGCATCATCTGCTAAAGTAAAAACCAGCAAATTAGTGCCTAAAGTTTTGCAATGGATGACAGAATGGAACTGGATTACTCGACCATTGAGAGAAGAACGCCCTATAGAAGGAGCTATTACAGCTTTTACAGATGCGGGAAAGAAATCAAGGCGTGCTGCTGTCACCTGGCAAGAAAAAGGACAATGGAAGCATCAACTTCTTACAGCAGATCCTGCAGATAGTTTACAAACTTTGGAATTGTTGGCAGTAGTATGGGCAGTGTCTAATTTACAGGAGCCTTTAAATGTGGTCACAGACTCTATGTATGTTGCAGGAGTAGTCAGACGAATAGAGGAAGCAGCAATTAAGGGAGTGAATAATAAACGATTGTATGAGTTATTGATACAATTAAGGAAAGCTTTACGAGAGAGAAATGCAGTGTATTCTGTGATTCATATTGGGAGTCATAAATGGTCTGAAGGTTTAGGAGAAGGGAATGAACGTGCAGACAAATTGGTTACTTTACCCATTGATAACTCTTGTCCTATTGACAAGCATACATTGGCCAGAGAAGCACATAGCAGATATCATCAAAATGCAAGAGGGCTTGCAAAACATTTTGAGCTGAGTTTATCAGAAGCTAAAGCCATTGTTAGAGCATGTCCAATATGTAGTTATCATAATGAGGGAATAGGTTTAGGCATGGGAGTTAATCCTCGAGGTTTGGAAATAAATGAAAAATGGCAAATGGATGTTACACAGGTACCTAGATTTGGTAAAGTTAAGTGTGTGCATGTCACTGTAGATACATATAGTCACTACATATGGGCTACGGCTCAGGCAGGAGAAAAAGCTACACATGTTATTAGGCACCTGTTAAGTTGCTTTGCTGTTATGGGAGTTCCAAGAAGTATCAAAACGGATAATGGTCGAGTTTATGTGTGTGCTAGGGTCCAGAAATTCTTAAATCGGTGGTCCATTAAGCATGTGACAGGTATTCCACACTCTTCTGCTGGACAGGCAATAGTGGAAAGGTGTTTCTTCACCTACAGGACCTTTGTGGGTGCCTGCTAAGTGGACTAAAACCTGTTTTAGATACAGCCTCTGGTGGACCACCTCACGAAGGAGGACAAGGAGCGACTGGGGAAGAAACTGCTTCTAGTCCTATGACCACTACTGTTACAGTTAAAGGGACACTTGAAAGTGTTGGACAAAGCACTGACATGTCACTATCGGACAGCCCAGGAGCTGATTAGTTTTATTGACTCATTATCAACTTTTCGTTTAACAAATCCAGCAAAGGAACATTGACTTGACTGTCACGATCCACATTGTGCTGCCTGGATAGCTCTACCTTGTGATAATACTTTTTGGATAGAACAATCATTATTATGGGATTTATGGTGTC
Organism: Melozone crissalis; assembly: GCF_028551555.1. Lineage (NCBI taxonomy): Eukaryota > Metazoa > Chordata > Aves > Passeriformes > Passerellidae > Melozone > Melozone crissalis. The sequence continues at coordinate 20,009,466 of NW_026535807.1, read as the reverse complement.
ACATTTGTGAGCACGAGCACATGTGGGGTAAAAACTGGCAAGATGAATTAAGGAGACAAACGGGGCAAAATGCATATATAGCTTTAAATCTTTATGAATCTCCTGAACAGAAAATTCTTGCTTATTATCAATGGGAAGTACAATGTGTTGTAAATAGAATTAAGGTTCAAAGTAAATCACGTATAGTCTCTGTAAGGTGTAGAAAATTAGTACCTTTAACGCAACGTTCTATTGTAGGGCCTTTCAGGGGGAATCCTGAAAGAGCACTAGACTGCTGCATTGAAAAGATAGGGAACAACCTCATCTAAATAAGGCTATTAGTGATTGCTAATTAGCTTTCTATGATTAGGGCAATTTCACATCTATGGGACCCTGCCTTGTGGGATGCTGTAGCTCCATGGGACCCTGCTTCGTGGCATGCTATAGGTGTTGAAGAACAAGAACAGCGATTACGAGATAAGATACATTTTGTATTAAAGAAGGAGCTTGAATTGGTAGCTGTATATAGTAAGAAAGCTGAAGAGGCTTTGCAATCACCACCATTGAACTGGTTGGATTGGATCACACAGACAAACTTTAATACTGACCCTTTCCTATATACACTTCCTTGTTATGTTTGCAAAAGGGATAATGATAAGTGCTATGCTTGGGTAGCTTTGCATTGTGCTGATTGCAATAAGGTTTATTGGTATTCACAGAGGACAGTAGGAATTTTATGGTGTCACCCTTGTTTTGGGAAGTGGATTCGATATTCTTTCTGGTTTAGAGCTCTTGAACAAAGTACTGGCCTGCCAGGAAGGGCAGGATTAGAGCTTTTTGAGAGTGCAGAACAAGTGGCTATAGCATACATTAGATGGAAGTTACAGCAAGTACTTAGAGAGCTTGAAGTTACTACATCCTCATGCATCATAGCAGCTCGCTGTAAAGCTGATTTGCTTTTAAACCTACCTGATGCTATACCTGTAAGCAAAGATGCTGATTTGGAATTAGACCAGTGCATTCAAAAATTGACTCAGCCTTACAATAGACATTCTAACAAACCAGGGAAAAGACAACGAAGAAAGGAAAAACAGAGAAAGCAGAAAGAAAAATGAGGTTTGTTTTTATTATACTGCTTAACGCTGTAGCGATTAAAGCAGTAGGAATAACACGTTTCAGTCAGCCAAGAGAAAATCTATGGGTAACACTTGCTAATCAAATTAATCAATCATCGCTTTGTCTTAGTCTTGGAGGAATTACTAACCCATTTCGAACATGCTTGGTAGGACTTCCAGTGTGGTCTCCTGGAGAATTTTGCAGTTTAATAAGTAATCGAACTTTATGCATGCGTAACATGTCTAACATCACATTGCCAGCACAGCAAGGATATACTGCAGGTCAGAGTGATGGCTATCGCCAATGCTTACTAATCCAATCACTTAACACCTCTTTGCATTCTCCTCCTGAGGAATTGGATCTTTTTGGAAGTGCAAATGCCAGTATGCCTACAGCTGGAGGATAGTTTAGTTTCAAACCCTTGGATGTTCAAAATTTAAATCAACCTAAAGACACATGGGCCACCTTAGATTCATCCCTGAATTTGAGTGAATTTTCTCCACAGCATTACAGTCAATGTAACGGCACAAACATCACGGCACCAATGAAGTTACCTATAGGAATATTTCTAATTTGTGGAGACAGGGCGTGGAATGGTGTACCAGCTAAGCCACAGGGTGGACCCTGTTATTTGGGAAAATTGTCCTTGTTTCATCCTAATGTGTCCTTGCTAATGCAGCTCAGTCAAACATCAAACAGGAAAAAGCGTAGTATACATGACTTGGACTGCAGCCAGATTGGAGATCAAAAGTTTTGGGGTACATTCAGACAAGTAGTAGTTTCAACTATCTTACCAGGAGGATCTGCCAATAAGGCTATGAATTTAGAAAAACAATTAGGGTGCTGGACAAGAAATGAGCTGAACCAGACATCCCAAATTCTGGACATGATGACTGCAGATGTGCAAAGTGTTAACCATGCTGTTTTACAAAATAGAGCTGCTGTAGATTTTTTGCTCTTAGCACAAGGGCATGGATGTGAAGAATTTGAGGGAATGTGTTGTATGAATTTGTCTGATCATTCGGTGTCCATTCATACTAAGATAAAAGAACTACAACAGGGACTTCACAATCTCAAAGAAGAAGAAGGTTTAGGAATTGACGAATGGTTTAAAGGCTTAGGGCTTGGACCATGGCTAAGGAACATTGTGACATATGCTATCGGCTTACTGGGTGTGATCTTAATGTTTTTTGCTTATTTTGCCTTGTATTTTTACTTGTATTCAAAACATGGTTAGTCGTATGATAGCAAAAACCTGGCAAACTAATCTCCTTGCTCAAGAAGAAAACGGGGGAAATGTGGAGGATTTTATTAAGAATTGGTTAGCTGAGAAAGGCCATACTGACATAATGCCACTGGTTAAGCTGAAAGAGGGAGATCAGCAGTCTCTGATTCAGTGACTGCTGACAAGCAAGAATGCCGGATGGCCTTGCTGCAACATGAGGAAAGGGAGGTGAGATTAGTTCTGAATATCTGCAGAATGTAACAGAAGAATAAGCACAAGAATGTAGAAGTAGGTGTAGTTGCTGATATGTAATTAACCAATCCTGAGCTCAACTTTTGCAATATGTATGAAGCTTATTAAGAACTATATTTAACCCGCCGTATTTGATCAATAAATTGGACTTGGATGAACCAACTGGTGTCTGGGTCTCCTTCCTCCGACATGTGATTTTTTGTACGTGGCCCCAGTGACATCCCACCAGTTGATTAAAACCAATTACACAATGTAACACAGACTATCACCTACTCCTATTGGGATGGACCTTACATTGGTAAAACAATCAATTAAGCACCAAGACCTACTGGAGATCTTGAAGAAAATTCCAGAAAACAGAGAAAACCTTAATTACTGTCTAACATGACACCAAGGAAGTAAGCAGAATTCTACAAATAGTAAAGGAAGCTGCAGATCATCACTGGTGGGATGTGATCTTTGGGTGACCACCAAATGCAATAATCCTGAATAAATGGTGTCATCCCGTTGTAGTTTTGTTAATATTAGTTGGACTAAGTTTAGGGTTATCCATTATATTGCTAATTTGAAATTGGAGAATACTACAGCGAACAGCTGTGTTAACCTCCTTATCAAACGTACATGTTAAAGCATTAAGAGACACTTATTATCATAGGGATTTGCATTAGATGCACGAATACACTTATTTCTAGGAAAGGGGGGAAAAGAGACAGAGTAGAAATTTTCCAGAGTAGAAATCCATTTTGATTTAGGTGAAATGTACATCTTTGAGTTAAATCTGTAGTTGGAAAATATAGCTGTTTAGTCTGACTGGTAAAAAGCCTAGGCTCAGAGAAACTGCTTCAGTGAAGGACAGAGATAAGGGGGTGGCAGGGGACACAGAGACAGAGGAACTGCTGTGAGAAGAGGCCAACCTGACCTGGGAATTCTTTCTGATAAAGATTAACTAGTGGTAAATGTCACGCCAAATTTGTAGAAATGAATATATATGAACCTATCGTAAAATTGGATGCATATCTATTTGAGAGGGTGATGAAAAAGGATCTGGAGTTCCCAGAGGTACGCATGTCTTTTAAGGAGAGGAATCTCCACATGCATCCGGCACAGTAATAAACATACAAACTTTACAACTTTCACAAAGTCGTGGAATTGCGTTTATCTCTGCAAAACAGGCCCCAGTGTCAGCTGGCTCACAGAGACCCTCCTGCAGAGCAGGGGATTCCCACTGTGCTCAAAGTTTGCCTTTGAAGACTGAGAGAGGAGCTTGTAAGAAATCGCGGAAATTATCAGGGACAGGGCTTTAGGTCTGTTGCTGTCAGTAGGTAAAAATCTCCAGTGGGAAAAGAGACTCTCCAGTGCACCGGGTGTCTTGTGATGACTTAGTTCATCTAAGAGTAATGATCACCAATTAAATGCAGTTTTATTTTTTATTGGGCAAGTGTAAAAGTGTTCCAAATTTTTCAGAATTCTAAAACTACTTTGAAAAATCCTAAACTACAATGGGAAAAGGGAAGAAATATTTGGGGATATTTTTCTACAAAAAATGTTTCTAAATATTTCTAAAATGTTCTGCTGTGTATAAATGTAAAACAAAGAGAAAATGAGGTTGCTTTGTCTCAGGAGCCCCGTGCTCAGCTGTTGCCTGCCCAGCCCTGGCTGTGCCCAGACAAGCAGCTCCAGCAGTGCTGGTGGTAGCACAGACACACCTGAGCTGAACCCCAAAGATGTTGCCAGGCTCAGGCCCATCCCTGGTAGGAGGGCTGCACCTCCTGGCCTGGCTGGACACCAGGGGCAGCACCTTTGGGGACAGAGGCTCCTGCTCTGGGTGGTGATACCAACAAGCTGTCCCTAGCAATGAGCTGGTAATGCAGCCGTGGAAGGGACAACGGACACGGACACGGAGATGTGAGATGACAGGTCCAGTTCTCCCTGGCTGAGTTATTTGGCCAGTCTTGTGAAGCTGCAGAGTCATCCCTGTGGAGAGAGGAGGTGGCTGAGGCCCCAGCTGCCAGTGGCACACAGGGAGCCTCCTGCACAGCAGGGCCCAGAGCTGGCAAGGCTGCCCAGCTTCTCTGGACAATCACAGACTGGCAACAACACCACAGCAGCTTCTCTGGGAACATTTCCTGTCTACAACATAAGACTGTTAAAAGAAGCTGTTTTAGGGAAAAGTGAACAAAACACTCACCCTTTTCTCTTCCAGTAAGTCCAAATTTGGACACAGAATAAGATGAAAATAAGCTCCAAAATAAGCAGGCCTGCAATTAATCCTATCCAGCAGCCTGTTCCCTTACAAAAATCCCTTCCAGGGTCCTTCTGGGAATCCGGAACACGTGTGGTGGGGCTGGCTGCACCTGTGGGAGCAATGGGGAGCGTGAGCCCGTGCGGTGCTGCGCTGCTTAGCTGGGAGCACGGTGGATGCGGGCAGGACATTTTCCTTTTCCCCCAAAGCTGGGGCCTGCAGGCACCTTGCCGCCCCTTGGCACAGGCTGTGCCACCCAACAAAGCCCAGCAGGCCGGGAGGAGAGCCCGGGGGCAGCGCAGCTGCTTGGGCAGTGGCTGCTTGGAGGGACACGGGCCAAAGCCATCCCTGAGCAGCCACTGCCAGCCCTGGCCCTCCCTGCCCCGTGACAGCTCCCCCAGCCCCAGGGCACAGAGTCAGGCCCTATCAGGACCCACTGCAGCACCTGCCCACTCGGGAGCCAAGGCTGGCTCTGGCCCTGGGCTCACGGAAGGGCTCCCGCTCGGGGCTGCTCCTGTGTCTTGGGCCTCTGGGCACTCAGGGCCAGCGCCAGAGGAGCTGCAGCGGGAGGGACATTGGTGCACAGGTCCCCTTTCCCCAGGGCTGTGAATGAGCTCCAGAGGCCTCCAAGCCTCCAGATGTGCCTCCAGCTTTGGCTGCTGCTGGGCCATGCAAGTGCAGGACCTGGGGGGAAGAGGTGCCACCACACAGCCCAGCTAAATGGCTGACCGTGGCAGAGCAATTACCTCCTGTGCCAGTGCCCATGTCTGGCATCTCCTCCTTTCCTGCAGCAGGAGCGGCCAGTCGGCCTCTGCTTGCTTGGGGAAACACTCCCTTCTGTCCTGCCTTTTGCGCTATCACTTGAAAAAGGAAAAAGTTCAGCTGGATCAGATGGAACAATTTCTGATTTCTTTTGGTGGCATCTTCAGGACATCATGCTTATCAAAAATGGGGATAAGATTCAAAACCATCTGGCCTTTTGGGGCTGGGCCAGGGCCCACCTTCCTCCAAATAGCTGCCAGGCCTGAGCAGAAGGTGTGAGGGGATTGTGCAGGGCAAGGGCACACACGTGCATGTCTCTGTCCTGGCACCTGCAGCGATGCCCCCCTGGCCGAGCTTTGGGCTCTGAGCTGGCAGCTCTCCCAGGGGAAAGGCCTTGACCTACCCTCGCCATGTCCCAGAGGCTCAATCCTGAACGTGGGTTGGGAAGCCAGATCACCTTCACCAACAGGTTCAGCTGCAAAGAAAGGGAGGACAGAAGAGCTCCTGTGACACTGCAGGAGATCCTCAGGCTCTAGGAAAGGCTCAGCCCCGGGGCAAAGCCCTGGGCCCAGCCCCTTCCCTCTCTGCTTTTTTCTGTGACTGCAGAGAGCACATGGAAGGACACAGTGGCATTGCACATGGGAGGAGGTTGGACAGCTAAATGCTCCTTCCTCCCACTGACAGTCATCCTGTGGGATCTCTCAGGGCTCCAGAAGGGAGCAGGGCAAAGTTTCCAGAACTGAAAAACCTTTAGAGGAACTTAAAGGAAATGCCATATGAGTGAGCTCTTGCCACATAAGACACATTATTCTGTCAGGAAAGGTACGTTGAGAACTTGTCTCCAGCATCTGACAACATCTTCAAACCACCATTTACCAGCATTTCCAAATAACCCAAGTCATGATCCCAATCTAGAAGGGAGCAGAGATGCTACAGAACCATTTCTATGATGTGCTGGGATCCCCTTCTGACTTGGGGAATTGGGCAATGCAAGGGGGTGGAGTAAGGCTGTGGGAGCCTGTGGCTCCTGATCACTCTCCAGACACTTTGCAGTCCCTGTGCAACATCCCTGGAGGGGCAGCTGGAGTAGCCCAGGGCTTTGGGGCTCTCTCGCTGACACACAGGAAACCCTCACTAAATGCTCGGGGAAATCTGCAGTGCCACAGCTATTGCTCCCAATCTCTGTCCCTCCCTCCTGTTGTCCCACCTACCCATGGAACAGCTTCCCCAGCCCAAGGGCACATAGCCAGGTTCTGGCAGGACCCAGGGGAGCCTTGATCTCCCCCTCTGCCCTTTCCCCACCATGGGCAGCCCGTGCAGCCGCTCCCAGGTTTCGGGACGTGTCTCCCATGGAGGGAGCCCAGCAGGACAGCTCAGTACCCGAGTGACCTGAGCCTGCTCGGGACAATTCCTCTGGGCTGTGCCCGTCTTGTCCGGGCTGTGCCCACAGTGCCAAGCAGCAGAGAGGGCAGCTCAAGCCTCAGCAGGGCTCAGGCCCAGAGGCACAGCAATTACCTCCTGTGGCTGTGCCTGGCATCGCCTCCCTTCCTGCAGGAAATGCCGCCTTCCACAGAGCCTCTCTGTCCATCCCTTGAGAAAGGAAGAGGCTTGGTGGGATCAGATGCAATCATTGCACATGCAGGTGGTGGCCTCTTCAGGAGGCAATACTTGTCCACAACATGGATAAGAATCAGGAAAATCCTGATCCCCACAGGCCTTTGGGGCTTCCTATGGCCCTCCCTCTGCCAAGCAGGCACACCTCAGGATGTGCTCAGACACCGGGAAAATGCAGGGGGATCCATGGTGCAGTTTGGGCTCTCTGTCAGTTGATGCCAAATACCTTCCTGCAGAGGCTGGGGAGAAGCTGCAGCCAGGCCAGGCTAGCAAGCAGCCCTGCAGGGCTTGGAAGGAGCAGCGGGGCAGCGAGGCTGCCATGGATCCCTTCCCGCTGTGCCGGGCACGGCATATCCAGATGTGCAGCCAAAGCCCCCGGCTGCTGAGCCCCAGGACAAGGCTGAGGGAAATGCTCTCACCATTCCCTTTGTGCAGTTCTGTCACCATTTGTTTAAGGATGTTATTTGGCTCATGGGCTTTCTTCTCCCCTGTGCCTTTTTTCTTCCCTCTCAGAGGACCTTAAGAGAAAGTGGTTCCATTTCCAATGAATGGATCCCACAGATGAAGGGCTCAATCTGTGGGGTCAGCAGGGACACACTACTCACCCCTGCGATGAGAGCCTGGCTTCGGTGAAGGAACCAGCAAAGGAACAAGAAAAGTCCTCCCTGCAGACACATCTGTAACACAACAGTCACAGAAGCTTCTCTAACCAAGTTCCTGCCAGGTTGTCAACAATTATTCTCTGGTGGGACAATGAGAACAAACCTGCACGAGGCTCCAAAGGCTTCAAAATTTTCTTCAGCCAATCTAATGGAGAAATCTTCCTAGCAAGCTCATCTAGAACATAGCAGAGATGAGAACATTTTTCAGGGCATGCTGGGATGCCCGTTTGCTTCTGGGAAATGGGTGCTGCAAGGGGGTCGAGAAAGGCTGTGGGAGCCAGATGTCAATGGACAAGGCCAAAGATGCACAGGGGCCTGGGGAGCTCTGGGCTGGCTCCTGGTCACTCTGCACCCTCTTTTCCATGCCCTGTGCAACATCCCTGGTGGGGCGGCTGAAGCAGCCCAAGGCCCTGGGTGCTCTCACTCCCACAGCTGCAACTCTTGCTAAAGCCCTGGGGAAAACTGCAGCAGGCAGTGCCACAGCTATCCCCCTTTTCCCTCTGACTCTCCTGTCCTTTCTCCTGCCTTTCCCACCTTCTTCTATCTCTCCATCTCTCTTTGCCTTGGGACCCCTTCCCCATCCCAAGGGCACATGGCCAAGCCCTCTCAGGACCCAGTGCAGCCTTGCTCTCCCCCTCTGCCCTTTCCCCACCATGGGCACCCTGTGCAGCCGCTCGCAGGTTTCGGGCCGTGTCTCCCACGGAGGGAGCCCAGCAGGACAGCTCAGTACCCGAGTGACCTGAGCCTGCTCGGGACAATTCCTCTGGGCTGTGCCTGTCTTGTCCAGGCTGTGCCCGCAGTGCCAAGCAGCAGAGAGGGCAGCTCAAGCCCCAGCAGGGCTCAGGCCCAGAGGCACAGCAATTACCTCCTGTGGCTGTGCCTGGCATTGCCTCCCTTCCTGCAGCAGAAGTTGCCAATGAGCCCCTGCTTCCTCCGGGAAACTGAGCCTTCATCACAGCCTCTCCATCTGCTTCTGGAGAAAGGATGTGGAACAGCTGGGTCAGGTGGGGCTGTTCCCCTTTGAGGATGGGGACCCTTCAGAAGGCAATGCTTGTCACAGACATGGTTAAGAATGGTTAGGAAATCCCTATAAAATTTTTGTTTAGACCAGGGCCCTGTGTACTCCAAACAGCTGCCCCTTCTGATTTGACTGGCGACAGGGAAATCGCAGGGGATCTGAGGCCCCTGCTGCTGTTTGGTCTGCCTGTGAACAGATGCCCAATGCCTTCCTGCAGAGGCTGGGGAGAAGCTGCAGCCAGGCCAGGCTAGCAAGCAGCCCTGCAGGGCGTGGAAGCAGCAGCGGGGTGGCGAGGCTGCCATGGATCCCTTCACGCTGTGCTGGGCACGGCGTGTCCAGATGTGCAGCCAAAGACCCCGGCTGCTGAGCCCCAGGACAAGGCTGAGGGAAATGCACCCACCTTGTCCTGCCTGCTGCATTTCCTTCGTCCTTTGCCTCATGTATTCAGATGGCTCATGAGCTTCCTTCTGTGCTGTAGATTTGTACTTTCCTGTTGGAGGACCTTAGAAAACATGGTTTGATTTCCTATGAACGGATATCACAAAAGCAGAACTCAGCCTGTGGGGTCAGCAGGGACACACTACTCACCCCTGCGATGAGAGCCTGGCTTCGGTGAAGGAACCAGCAAAGGAACAGGAAAAGTCCTCCCTGCAGACACATCTGTAACACAACAGCCACAGCAACTTCTGTCACCTGGTTCATGCCAGGTTGCCAACAATTATTCTGTGGTGGGACAATGAGAACATACCTGCAGGAGGTTCCAAAGGCTTCAAAATTTTATGCCGTCCATCTAATGGAGAAGCCTTTCCAGACACCTCATCTAGAACAGAGCAGAGATGAGAACATTTTTCAGGGCATGCTGGGATCCCCGTTTGCCTCTGGGAAATGGGCGCTGCAAGGGGGTCGAGTAAGGCTGTGGGAGCCAGATGTCAATGGACAAGGCCAAAGCTGCACAGGGGCCTGGGGAGCTCTGGGCTGGCTCCTGGTCACTCTGCACCCTCGTTCCATGCCCTGTGCAACATCCCTGGTGGGGCGGCTGAAGCAGCCCAAGGCCCTGGGTGCTGTCACTGCCACAGCTGCAACTCTTGCTAAAGCCCTGGGGAAAACTGCAGCAGGCAGTGCCACAGCTATCCCCCTTTTCCCTCTGACTCTCCTGTCCTTTCTCCTGCCTTTCCCACCTTCTTCTATCTCTCCATCTCTCTCTGCCTTGGGACCACTTCCCCATCCCAAGGGCACATGGCCAAGCCCTCTCAGGACCCAGTGCAGCCTTGCTCTCCCCCTCTGCCCTTTCCCCACCATGGGCACCCCGTGCAGCCGCTCGCAGGTTTTGGGACGTGTCTCCCACGGAGGGAGCCCAGCAGGACAGCTCAGTACCCGAGTGACCTGAGCCTGCTCGGGACAATTCCTCTGGGCTGTGCCCGTCTTGTCCAGGTTTTCCCGCAGTGCCAAGCAGCAGAGAGGGCAGCTCAAAACTCAGCAGGGCTCAGGCCCAGAGGCACAGCAATTACCTCCTGTGGCTGTGCCTGGCATTGCCTCCCTTCCTGCAGCAGAAGTTGCCAATGAGCCACTGCTTCCTCCGGGAAACTGAGCCTTCATCACAGCCTCTCCATCTGCTTCTGGAGAAAGGATGTGGTACAGCTGGATTGGGTGGTGCTGTTCCCCTTTGAGGATGGGGACCCGTCAAGAGGCAATGCTTGTCACAGACATGGTTAAGAATGGTTAGGAAATCCCTATAAAATTTTTGGTTAGGCCACGGCCCTGTGTACTCCAAACAGCTGCCCATTCTGATTTGACTGGCGACAGGGAAATTGCAGGGGATCTGAGGTCCCTGCTGCTGTTTTGTCTGCCTGTGAACTGATGCCCAATGCCTTCCTGCAGAGGCTGGGGAGAAGCTGCAGCCAGGCCAGGCTAGCAAGCAGCCCTGCAGGGCGTGGAAGCAGCAGCGGGGCAGCGAGGCTGCCATGGATCCCTTCCCGCTGTGCTGGGCACGGCATGTCCAGATGTGCAGCCAAAGCCCCCGGCTGCTGAGCCCCAGGACAAGGCTGAGGGAAATGCACCCACCTTGTCCTGCCTGCTGCATTTCCTTCGTCCTTTGCCTCATGAGTTCAGATGACTCATGGGCTTTCTTCTGTCCTGCAGCTTTGTTCTTTCCTTTTAGAGGACCTTAGAAAAACATGTTTCCTCTTCCCATTAATGGATCCCACAGAAGCAGGGCTCAGCCTGTGGGGTCAGCAGGGACACACTACTCACCCCTGTGATGGGAGGCAGGCTTCTGTGTAGGAATGAGGGAAGGATCAGGAAGAGTCCTCCCTGCAGACACATCTGTAACACAACAGCCACAGAAGCTTCTGCCGCCTCTACTCAGCTGCACGGGCACTACTGAGCCTCAGGAGCGGTGAGGGGATGGCACAGGGCGAGGGCAAACACGTGTATGGCTCTGTCCTGGAACCTGCAGCGATGCCCCCCTGGCCGAGCTTTGGGCTCTGAGCTGGCAGCTCTCCCAGGGGAAAGGCCTTGACCTACCCTCGCCATGTCCCAGAGGCTCAGTCGTGGACGTGGGTTGGGAAGCCAGATCACCTTCACCAACAGGTTCAGCTGCAAAGAAAGGCAGGACAGAGCAGCACCCATGGCACTGTAGGAGATCCTCAGGCTGCAGGAAAGGCTCAGCCCTGGGGCACAGCCCTGGGCCCAGCCCCTTCCCTCTCTGCTTTTCTCTGTGACTGCACAGACCGCACGGAAGGACACAGAGGCATTGCACATGGGAGGAGGTTGGACGGCTAAATGCTCCTTCCTCCCACTGACAGTCATCCTGTGGGATCTCTCAGGGCTCCAGAAAGGAGCAGGGCAAGGTTTTCAGAACCCTTCTGCCTTGACTTAACCTCTAACGAAAATGGCAGATGAACGAGCTCTTGCCACTTGGATACTGATTAATATGTCACTAGTAAGGGAAATTCAGAACTTACCTATAGCATTCTTCAAGACATTCGAAATATCATTCAACAACAACTCCAAATCATTAAACTCGCGATCCAAATCTAGAAGGGAGCAAAGACCAGACCCAATTCAATGATGCGCTGGCATCCCCTTCTGCCTCCAGGAACTGGGCACTGCAAGGGTGTCGGGTAAGGCTGTGGGGGCCAGATGTCAATGGACAAGGCCAAAGCTGCACAGGGGCCTGGGGAGCTCTGGGCTGGCTCCTGGTCACTCTGCACCCTCTTTGCAGGCCCTGTGCAACATCCCTGGTGGGGCGGCTGAAGCAGCCCAAGGCCCTGGGTGCTCTCACTCCCACAGCTGCAACTCTTGCTAAAGCCCTGGGGAAAACTGCAGCAGGCAGTGCCACAGCTATCCCCCTTTTCCCTCTGACTCTCCTGTCCTTTCTCCTGCCTTTCCCACCTTCTTCTATCTCTCCATCTCTCTTTGCCTTGGGACCCCTTCCCCATCCCAAGGGCACATGGCCAAGCCCTCTCAGGACCCAGTGCAGCCTTGCTCTCCCCCTCTGCCCTTTCGCCACCATGGGCACCCCATGCAGCCGCTCGCAGGTTTCGGGACGTGTCTCCCACGGAGGGAGCCCAGCAGGACAGCTCAGTACCCGAGTGACCTGAGCCTGCTCGGGACAATTCCTCTGGGCTGTGCCTGTCTTGTCCGGGCTGTGCCCACAGTGCCAAGCAGCAGAGAGGGCAGCTCAAGCCCCAGCAGGGCTCAGGCCCAGAGGCACAGCAATTACCTCCTGTGGCTGTGCCTGGCATTGCCTCCCTTCCTGCAGCAGAATTTGCCAATGAACCACTGCTTCCTCCGGGAAACTGAGCCTTCATCACAGCCTCTCCATCTGCTTCTGGAGAAAGGATGTGGTACAGCTGGATTGGGTGGTGCTGTTCCCCATTGAGGATGGGGAATCTTCAAGAGGCAATGCTTGTCACAGACATGGTTAAGAATGTTTAGGAAATCCCTATAAAATTTTTGTTTAGACCAGGGCCCTCTGTACTCCAAACATCTGCCCCTTCTGATTTGCTTGGAGATGGGAAATTGCAGGGGACCTGAGGTGCATTTTGCAGTTTGGGATTCCTGTGAGCTGATGCCACAATCAATCCTGCAGTGGCCGGGGAGGAGCTGCAGCCAGGCCAGGCTGGCAAACAGCCCTGCAGGGCGTGGAAGCAGCAGCGGGGCAGAGAGGCTGCCATGGATCCCTTCCCGCTGTGCCGGGCACGGCGTGTCCAGATGTGCAGCCAAAGCCCCCGGCTGCTGAGCCCCAGGACAAGGCTGAGGGAAATGCACCCACCTTGTCCTGCCTGCTGCATTTCCTTCGTCCTTTGCCTCATGTGTTCAGATGACTCATGGGCTTTCTTCTGTCCTGCAGCTTTGTTCTTTCCTTTTAGAGGACCTTAGAAAAACATGTTTCCTCTTCCCATTAATGGATCCCACAGAAGCAGGGCTCAGCCTGTGGGGTCAGCAGGGACACACTACTCACCCCTGTGATGGGAGGCAGGCTTCTGTGTAGGAATGAGGGAAGGATCAGGAAGAGTCCTCCCTGCAGACACATCTGTAACACAACAGCCACAGAAGCTTCTGCCGCCTCTACTCAGCTGCACGGGCACTACTGAGCCTCAGGAGCGGTGAGGGGATGGCACAGGGCGAGGGCAAACACGTGTATGGCTCTGTCCTGGAACCTGCAGCGATGCCCCCCTGGCCAAGCTTTGGGCTCTGAGCTGGCAGCTCTCCCAGGGGAAAGGCCTTGACCTACCCTCGCCATGTCCCAGAGGCTCAGTCGTGGACGTGGGTTGGGAAGCCAGATCACCTTCACCAACAGGTTCAGCTGCAAAGAAAGGCAGGACAGAGCAGCACCCATGGCACTGTAGGAGATCCTCAGGCTGCAGGAAAGGCTCAGCCCCGGGGCACAGCCCTGGGCCCAGCCCCTTCCCTCTCTGCTTTTCTCTGTGACTGCACAGACCGCACGGAAGGACACAGAGGCATTGCACATGGGAGGAGGTTGGACGGCTAAATGCTCCTTCCTCCCACTGACAGTCATCCTGTGGGATCACTCAGGGCTCCACAAAGGAGCAGGGCAAGGTATTCAGAACCCTTCTGCCCTGACTTAGCCTCTAACGAAAATGGCAGATGAACGAGCTCTTGCCACTTGGATACTGATTAATATGTCACTAGTAAGGGAAATTCAGAACTTACCTATAGCATTCTTCAAGACATTCGAAATATCATTCAACAACAACTCCAAATCATTAAACTCGCGATCCAAATCTAGAAGGGAGCAAAGACCAGACCCAATTCAATGATGCGCTGGCATCCCCTTCTGCCTCCAGGAACTGGGCACTGCAAGGGTGTCGGGTAAGGCTGTGGGGGCCAGATGTCAATGGACAAGGCCAAAGCTGCACAGGGGCCTGCGGAGCTCTGGGCTGGCTCCTGGTCACTCTCCACCCTCTTTGCAGGCCCTGTGACACATCCCGGGAGAGGAAACAGGGCCAGCCCAGGGCCCTGGGGGCTCTCTCCCTCCCCCAGAGGAAACCCTCCCTTAAAGGCCTGGGGAAAACCATCCCCAGCGCTTCCCGGGGAGCAGGGAGCGCTGTCCCGGGAAAGGGGAGCCAGGCTGCCGGCTCACCTGCTCGCCGCGCTTGCAGTGGAGCAGCCTGGGCAGCCCTGGCAGGCAGGGCCACGGCCAGGAGGAGCAGGAGGAAGAGGCGCAGAGCAAGGGCCATGCTGCCTTGCCCTCTGCCAGTCCCGCAGCTCTTGCTGCCACCGCTGTCCTGACACCGCTGTCCCAATGTCAGCACCACTGCTGCCACCGCTGCTGCTGCTGCCGCAACAGTTGTGCTCAAGCACTGACTGCTCGCTCCTTGTGCTGCTGTGCAACCACGGGACTCTGGCACCTCTGTGACCTCAGGGCCTGCTGTGACCTCATGGCTGGGGCAGGATTTAGTTTGAGTTGATCTCCAACGGTGCCCTTCCAGCAAGGAGAGGATGTCCCGCCCAGTACCTATTTGCAAGCTCGAATTATTTCACAACTGAGGTACACGATATTGCACAAGTGAGACTTTTTGTGGTTCTACATATAATAGCAATGTCAAGTCCAAAATTCAACTCATGATTCCCACTACTGCAGGCAGCAGCAGTCCTGCCATGCTGACACCAACTCCCTACTCTGCATTGTTCTGTCCTTTGGCCCGTATTTAAAAAGTGAAGAACTTGATGCCAAAGCTGACAAAAATAATGCAACACAGGCCTTCAGGGTAGCTGCACACTTTAGGGGACACCCAAACCCCGTGCACATCTTATGGGTGTCCTCAGCCACCCTAAAATCCCCCTGTGTCCTAAAAAAAAGGCCTCCGAGATCTGCTCAACTTACAAATGCCCCTGCACACCTTTGGACATACATTAAATTCCCTGCAAAATTTCCTTGGTGTCCCCAGTCCCCTGCACAGCACAGAGGTGGCCCAAAGCCCCTGCATGCCTTTAGAGGGACCCAAACATAACACTCAGGGAGCAGCACCAGTGCTGAGCCATCTTCTGTGTGTGTGTGTTCACCATGTGTCCCTGGGGGAACAGATGAGGCCTGGGGTGCAAATCCCCACTCTGCTCATAAGAGATCTGGGGCTGCCACAGGCCCAGTGTCTGTCGGGCTCTGAGCTCATCCCTCAGGCTATGAAGGACTTCCTTCAGAGTCCAGCCACTTTCCATTGTTCTCAAGGCAAGCACCTCCCAATGGCTTCCCTCTTTCCCTGGGCATGCTACTGGTGGAGGCCCAGGCCCAGCTGATGCCAGGGAAGGAAATGTGCCCTCAGCTCAGCATGGGCTCCCCCAGCCCTGGGGGCCCCGCCGCTGGTCACAGCAGCCCCTGCCTGGCTCCTGCCTGCCCACACCGTGGGCATCCACGGCTGCTCCTGGCCATGGAGCCCAGCCTGTGCTGCTGCCCGGTGGGCTTTGCTGCTGCTGCCACCCGGACACTGGGCTGGCAGCTCCATCTCTTTATTGCATGAGAAGAGCTCATTTGGGAAGTGCTGCAGTGCCCGATTTCTTCAGCCCGACTAGCTGCCAACACCAACCCCCAGAGTGGGCCGCCCCCAGAAAACTGTCAACTCTGGGGTTTGGCTGTAGGGCACAGCTGCTTTACAGCACAGGTGGACTGCGCTGGGGTAGGGACAAGGAACAGGGAGAGCTGTTCTCTATGTTTGCTCCCTGCCAACTCGGCGACAGAAAGACACTGAATTAAAGCCATACACCCATTTCCAAACTGGGGAGGTCCCTGGGGAGGATACAGTCTTCAGCCACTTGGGAGAAACTGAGGGTGGAACACAAGGCAGGGAATACTTTGTTTAAAGCAATAGGGGATTACAGGGGAGGAGGACAACTTAAACAACGCAATAGGTTTGCAAAGGATACCAAATGGATAGGGAAGTTTCTAGGCTTGGGGAGGGATTGACATTGGATGGGAGCAAGAACAGGGAACAAAAGGGCAGGACTTTGGGGAGATGGACAACTAGGGCAAAGCCAACAACACAGAGGGCAAAGGAACAACCCATTGGCAATAAAATATGGTATAACAATACCAAATAAGGGGGTGTCATAAAACTGACTACTGGGACCGAATTACAATCAAAAACATGCACCGCAACAGGGAAGCTCTCAGTCAGGGCTCTGTTGAGCACTTCCAAATCCTTTCCTGGCACCAATAGAAGGCCAAACTTGCCCTTATCACAAGCAAACAGAGTTTTCCCCAACAGCAACCTCTTCCAAACCTCTGTGAAACATGCTTGTTTTATGATTGGCTTTTTGCAAATATTAAAATGAAATTTATATGTGTTATCTTAGAAACTAAGGCTGTATTGATTTTCTCAAGTAGCCTTATAAATTAAATTTTAGGTTATAACAGAATGTTAAAATATAAACGACACTATGTAAGATACTTGTTTGAAAGCAAAGGCTCATAGCGAGGTAGCAGCCATAGAACACTGCAATTTGCCAGAGAAAAAGAATTTATTGCTCTCCTATCAGAAGAAACTAAATTCTGCCTGCCTCGCTCAGCCCTCAGAAAGCTGGTTAGGACTAAGAGGGAGAGGTTGACGATGACCAGACAAAATCCTGTGCTTGAATGGAATTTATGCATCATGTATGAGATGCATGAATATGCAACAGGTTATTTTTTAAAAGGGTTAATCCTCTGTTAACATGTGTTATTTTTTGACTTTTATTGCCCAAAAAATAGGTACCCAGATGTCCGTAACTCTTTGTTTCTATTGTCTCCTATTCTCCTAATACAAATTGTCCAAAATTTTTATCACTCTAATGATATTGCTATTTTTATAAACATTTTATTATGAATAAAATTTCAAACTTTTAAAAACAAGGGATTAACATTTTTCACACCTCTTCTGGGAATCAGGAACACGTGTGGTGGGGCCGGCTGCACCTGTGGGAGCAATGGGGAGTGTCAGCCCGTGCTGTACTGCGCTGCTGAGCTGGCAGCACGGTGGATGCGGGCAGGACGTTCTCCGTTTGCCCCAGAGCTGGGGCCTGCGGGCACCTTGCCGCCCCTTGGCACAGGCTGTGCCACCCAACAAAGCCCAGCAGGCCGGGAGGAGAGCCCGGGGGCAGCGCAGCTGCTTGGGCAGTGGCTGCTTGGAGGGACACGGGCCAAAGCCATCCCTGAGCAGCCACTGCCAGCCCTGGCCCTCCCTGCCCCGTGACAGCTCCCCCAGCCCCAGGGAACTGACTGACACAAACTCCACAGCCAGCAAAGAGATTGCCCCAGTAATTGTCTGCTGCTCTTCTTCCCTGCACTTGGTCCCAGAAACATCCCTCACACTGCTCTAAATGCCCACACATGGCCTGACCAGCCCCTATGCTTTTCCAGTCTGCTCTCTGAAATTTATCAACAAATCCACCAATAAATTACAGGTTACCTCTGTGAATTGCATACTAAAATTTTCTTCATTTTTCCCAATACCTGGAATTTCCTGTATATAGTAATGCTCTTAAGGATCTCTGATACTTTTCAGCAATTTTTTTGTATTGAGACAGATGAAACAGCCTTACTGGTTTTACTTTTGGCAGGTCTGGTTTTGTCCTTAGCGTGATGGTTTACTTATTATCTACATGTAAACTTATTTTTATTTATGTCTTTTGGTTCCCCAAGCAATTATTTTGACAATCTGTCATTCACTTCTTAGTCAATGTTGCATGTATGAACAATTTTGAATCTCTTTCCATAGGAATAGAAAGATCTCAGAAAGCTGTATTTGTAATTTTGATGGCACTCTGGCTTCACACCGCAGGCCTGATTTGTGGCTCAATGCATGGATGCCTGTCTGAATGAAAACAATGTTTGTGCGGCAGCTGAAGAGCTTAGACCTCAGAGATTAAAATTTTTGGGAGGAGGAGAAGGAAGAACGTAAAAAATCATGTTTCAAAGGCTGTTTTTTCACTTCTAGTATGCCAGAAGTATGGTAGACTACACGTGTCTTCAAGTGTCATTTAATTCCAGAACAACTCTCTACAGTGCCAGACACCAGGACAAATTACTCAAGACTTTGCCTCCCAATGCATCAGCTTTAGTTCTAGTGAGAGGTAGGCCTTAATTCCTGTCCGATTAGAGCAAATCCACAAAGCAACCTTGCCACTGTGTGAATGGCAAGAAGAATTTGCTTGTGAACAGATGAATATGTCCCACTCAATCATGACCAAAATTTGCCTTGACTTGGAAGCAAGTAGACAAGGAGCAATGCAGTATTTGGGTTTCATCCAGTGATAAATGGGGAGAGAAGCTGTAACAACTTCCCTGTTTTACAGAACACAAGTACTGATACAGCCAATAATGCACCCACATGAAGGGATCTTCAGGACATTCCTTTATTTCTTAACCAGGAATAGGCAGCAAAATGGTGGCACTTATCTGAACTGGAAGCCGTGTTCCTCTCCTGTTTTTCCTTTATTGGAATTACCAATGTTATAAATGATCAAATCATGAGCCAAAATTGTCAAAAATTAAGCAAAGGTTTATTAATTTGTCTGTGACACCGAATTTTGGTCCTTGAAACCACCACAGCCAAAGAGACAGCGTGGAGCCCAGGATCGCCGCTTCCACGCCCTGCAGGGCTGTTTGCCAGCCTGGCCTGGCTGCAGCTCCTCCCCAGCCTCTGCAGGAAGGCATTTGGCATTAGCTGACAGGGAGATCAATCTGCACCATGGGCCTGAGATCCCCTGCGATTTCCCCGATCGCCAGGCAAATCAGAACGGGCAGCTGTTTTGAGAACAGAGGGCCCTGGCCTACCCAAAAGTTGACAGGGATTTCCTGCATTTTGACCGTGTCTTTGACAAGCACTGGCTCCTGAAGATGCCATGTGCCCAGTGGGGAACATCCCTACCTGATCCAGTTATAACTCATCTTTTCTCCAGAAGCAGAGGTAGAGGCTTGGAAGAAGGAAACACTTCCCAGCAGAAGCACTGGCTCATTGGCAGCCTCTGCTGCAAGAAGGGAGGTGATGCCAGGCACAGTCACAGGAGGTAATTGCTGTGCCTCTGGGCCTGAGCCGGGCTGATGCTTGAGCTGTCCTCTCAGCTGCTTCGCAATGCGGGCACAGCCCAGACAAGACGCTCAGTTCTGGAAACCTTGCCCTGCTCCCTTCCAGAGCCCTGAGTGATTCCACAAGATCACTGTCAGTAGGAGGAAGGAGCCTTTAGCTGTCCAACCTCTTCCCATGTGCAATGCCACTGTGTCCTTCCGTGTGGTCTGTGCAGTCACAGAGAAAATCAGAGAGGGAAGGGGCCGGGCCCAGGGCTGTGCCCCGGGGCTGAGCGTTTCCTGGAGCCGCAGGATCTCCTGCAGTGTCACAGGAGCTGTTCTGTCCTGCCTTTCTTTGCAGCTGAACCTGTTGGTGAAGGTGATCTGGCTTCCCAACCCACGTTCAGGATTGAGCCTCTGTGACATGGCGAGGGTAGGTCAAGGCCTTTCCCCTGGGAGAGCTGCCAGCTCAGAGCCCAAAGCTCGGCCAGGGGGGCATCGCTGCAGGTGCCAGGACAGAGCCATGCACGTGTGTGCCCGTGCCCTGCACAATCCCCTCACACCTTCTGCTCAGGCCTGGCAGCTATTTGGAGGAAGGTGGGCCCTGGCCCAGCCCCAAAAAACCAGATCTTTTTTGAATCTTATCCCCATTTTTGATAGGAATGATGTCCTGAAGATGCCACCAAAAGAAATCAGGAATTGTTCCATCTGATCCAGCTGAACCTTTTCCTTTATCAAGTGACAGCGCAAAAGGCAGGACAGAAGGGAGTGTTTCCACAAGGAAGTAGAGGCCGATTGGCAGCCTCTACTGCAGGAAATGAGGAGATGCCAGACATCGTCACAGGCACAGGAGGTAATTGCTCTGCCACAGTCAGCCCTTGGAGGGGCTGTGTGGCAGCAGCTCTTTCCACCAGAGCCTACCCTTGCATGGCCCAGCAGCAGCCAATGCTGGAGGCACCTCTGGAGCCTTGGAGGCCTCTGGAGCTCATTCACAGCCCCGGGGAAAGGGGACCCGTGCACCAACGTCCCTCCCGCTGCAGCTGCTCTGGAGCTGACCCTGAGTTCCCAGAGGCCCAAGGCACAGGAGCAGCCCCGAGCAGGAGCCCTGCCGCGAGCCCAGGGCCAGAGCCAGCCTTGGCTCCCGACTGGGCAGGGGCTGCAGTGGGTCCTGACAGGGCCTGACTCTGTGCCCTGGGGCTGGGGGAGCTGTCACGGGGCAGGGAGGGCCAGGGCGGCAGTGGCTGCTCAGGGATGGCTTTGGCCCGTGTCCCTCCAAGCAGCCACTGCCCAAGCAGCTGCGCTGCCCCCGGGCTCTCCTCCCGGCCTGCTGGGCTTTGTTGGGTGGCACAGCCTGTGCCAAGGGGCGGCAAGGTGCCCGCAGGCCCCAGCTCTGGCGGAAACACAAAATGTCCTGCCCGCATCCACCGTGCTGCCAGCTCAGCAGCGCAGTACAGCACTGGCTGACGCTCCCCACTGCTCCCACAGGTGCAGCCGGCCCCACCACCTGTGTTCTGAATTCCCAGATAGGCCCTGGAAGGGGTTTCGGTAAAGGAACAAGCTGCTGGATAGGATTAATTGCAGGTCTGCTATTTTGGAGCTTACTTTCTTGTTATGCTGTGTCCAAATTTGGACTTACTGGAAGAGAAAAGGGTGAGTGTTTTGTTCATCTTTCTGTCAAACAGCTTCTTTTAAAAGTCTAATGTTGTAGACAGGAAACATTCCCAGAGAAGCTGAAGTGCAGTTTTGGCCAGTCCATGGTTGTCCAAAGAACTCTGCTGAGGGTTCTGCTGCTGCCCAGTGCTTTCATTGGCCTCTTAATTGCTGGGCCTTGTCCTGGGAGACCCGCTGGGGCTGCAGCCAGTGCTGGCTCCCACTGAGGCTGCCTGGCCAGGAGCAGCCCCAGGGGCTCAAGGCAGAGGCAGAGCAAGGTGGGAAGGAGAAAGAGCAGGGACGAGATTGCCCCTGAAAGGCAGAGGTGCTCTGGGGCCCGCTCCTGGCCAGGGAGCCTGCCCAGAGCCGTGCCCTGCTCGCCGGAGCCTTGAGGGGCAGCTGTGCAGCTGGGCCAAGCTGTGCCAGCAGCTCCAGCCGTGCTGGGCAGCCTTGCCAGCTCTGGGCCCTGCTGTGCAGGAGGCTCCCTGTGTGCCACTGGCAGCTGGGGCCTCAGCCACCTCCTCTCTCCACAGGGATGACTCTGCAGCTTCACAAGACTGGCCAAATAACTCAGCCAGGGGGAACTGGACCTGTTAACTCACATCTCCTTGCCCGTGTCCATTGTCCCTTCCACGGCTTCATTACCAGCTCATTGCTAGGGACAGCTTGTTGGTATCACCACCCAGAGCAGGAGCCTCTGTCCCCAAAGGTGCTGCCCCTGGTGTCCAGCCAGGCCAGGAAGTGCAGCCCTCCTACCAGGGATTGGCTTGAGCCTGGCAACATCTTTGGGGTTCAGCTCAGGTGTGTCTGTGCTACCACCAGCACTGGCGGAGCTGCTTGTCTGGGCACAGCCAGGGCTGGGCAGGTAGCAGCTGAGCACGGGGCTCCTGAGACAAAGCAACCTCATTTTCTCTTTGTTTTACATTTATACACAGCAGAACATTTTAGAAATATTTAGAAACATTTTTTGTAGAAAAATACCCCCAAATATTTCTTCCCATTTTCGCATTGTAGTTGAGGATTTTTCAAAGTAGTTTTATAATTTTTAAAAATTTGGAACACTTTTACGCTTGCCGAATAAAAAATAAAACTGGTTGTAATTTTGATCTTTACTCTTAGATGAGCTAAGTCATCACAGCACGCCCACTGTACTGGAGAGTCTGTTTTCCCACTGGAGACTTTTACTTAGTGACAGCAACGGACCTAAAGCCCTTTCCCTGATAATTTCCGGGATTTCTTACAAGCTCATCTCTCAGTCTTCAGAGGCAAACCTCGAGCACAGTGGGAATCTCCTGCCATGCAGGAGGGTCTCTGTGAGCCAGCTGACACTGGGGCCTGTTTTGCAGAGATAAATGCAACTCCAGGACTTTGTGAAAGTTGTAAAGTTGGTATGTTTATTACTGTGCTGGATGCATGTGGAGATTCCTCTCCTTAAAAGACATGCATACCTCTGGGAACTCCAGATCCTTTTTTATCCGCCTCTCAAATAGATATGCATCCAATTTTACATAGGTTCATGCATATTCATTTTTACAAATTTGGCATGGCATTTACCGCTAGTTAATATTTATCAGAAAGAATTCCCAGATCAGGTTGGCCTGTTCACATAGTAGTTCCTCTGTCTCTCTTTGCCCCCCCCATCTCTGTCCTTCACTGAAGCAGTTTCTCTGAGCCTAGGCTTTTTACCAGAACAGGCAGTCAGACTCAACAGCTATGTTTTCAAACTACAGACTGTAGTACATTTCACCTAAATCAAAATGGATTTCTACTCTGGAAAATTTCTACTCTGTCTCTTTTCCCCCCTTTCCTAGACAATAGGTAAATTCTTTTATCTAATGCAAATGCCTACGACAATAAGTGTCTCTTAATGCTTTGCCATGTACATTTGATTAGGAGGTTAAATGCCTAGGACAATAAGTGTCTCTTAATGCTTTGCCATGTACATTTGATAAGGAGGTTAACACAGCTGTTCACTTTAGTATTCTCCAATTTCAAATTAGCAATATAATGGATAACCCTAAAATTAGTCCAGCTAATATTAACAAAACTACAATGGGATGATATATTTTTTTAAGGATTCCATTGTCAGTCGGTGACCACCCAAAGATCACATCCCACCAGTGATGACCTGCAGTTTCCTTTACTCTTTGCAGAATTCTGGTTATTTCTTTGTTATCATGTTGGACATTAATTAGGGTTTTCTCTGCTTTCTGGAATTTCCTTCAAGATCTGTAGTAGGCCTTGGTGCTTAAATAATTTTTTTATCAAGGTAAGGTCCATCCCAACAGGAGTAGGTGATAGTCTGTGTTACATTGTGTAATTGGTTTTAATCAACTGGTGGGATGTCACTGGGGCCACGTACAAAAAATCACACCCGATAATCTTAACAAAATTACAAATACAAAAATTAAAATGATTTCTTCTAGAGAAAAACGCATGGTTGCTATCAATTTTTACAGTAGCACAAGCAGTTCTCGGGCACACATAACTTTTACTAGTAGATACGAGCACATTTTTTCTGATCAGTGACTGGATGAATCTCAAAGTGGCAAATACTCTGTTCAGTGTCTAGACACACATCTTGAGCATTAATTGTATTGCTTTCACAAATGAATCCTAGTTGTTCTCTAGTAATGCAGGATTCTAACTGTACTGTTGGCCACTTTTCATTCACCTTTCCTGCGCACACCCTATGTTCTGAAGGGTAGAGCACAGTTTTTTCATTATTTAATCCTAGTGCAATATGGGGCGGATAACATAAACAGTGGCATTACATATGGTAAGGACAAAGGCAGTGGCCACATAAGAAGCAGGAAAATTACCTTCACCCTCTTCCCGTATGATCAGAGCTGCTTTTGCCTACATCTATAACTGTGCTTGTATACAACTGAAAGCTAAAGACACATTATCTTGAACTGTACCAAGTGCTTCTACTATTACTTGTGGTCCTGGCCCCCAAGGTTTTCCTACTTTTGTAGTACTTTGGAAATCTGCCACTGGCTAGTTCCCAATGCCAATAGAGATGACTGTAAAGGCTGCTTCAATTTTGCAAGGTCACCTGCTGCAGTGGCCAGCTTATTCATCAGTATTTCTGAATCAATTCCATTGAAAACTCTCAATCCATTCCCTAACATCCCAGAGAGATCATTTCTTATTCTGCTCCTGATCTACATCTGTCTTTGTAACCACGATGTGCAGCCTTCAAAGGATGTTCTTGGGAAAGGGGAGCAAGCTGGTTGGATTTTTGAGATCTTCATTTGCACTAGCAACTCAACACGTTTGAGAGACCATTCTGGATTGAACAACTGTCGTTGTTCACCCACATTCCTCACTATGTACAGGCCTATTTCATACACTTCAGGTTCAGTTTTAGGTTTGGTCTGAACTATTTGATTACTAGTGTGGGTTGTATAAGATCCTGCCATTGTAAAAAGTTCTGTGTCGATTTAAAATTTAAATGAGAGCCCTATAGCATCTCGACCTTAAAGGCAAGTCACTTCTACAGGCTGTACCAAGGAGAAATTACACCAACAATCTGATGCACTTAGGCCACCACAAACTTGAGACACTAATTTCATTTGGCCGTGGCAACTAGTTGCTTGGAGAGGTAAGCAACTGCCCTCTGATATGGACCCGAGTCCTGAGCCAATATTCCCAGGGCAATGCCCTGTCTTTCATGGGAAACCAGAAAGAATGATTCACTTACATCGGGAAGTCCCAAAGCTAGAGCTGACATGAGGGCACTCTTTAGCTGGTGAAAGGCCCGTGTGCCTTCCTTTGTCCACTGGAGATCTCTGTTTCCACTGGCCATAAGAGCATAGAGGAGTCTGACGAGCAGTGCATAATTATAAACCACAGCCGGCACCACCCTGTCATGCCTACGAAGGTTTGGAGTTCCTTTATTGTCTGGGGTTTTGGGGTTTGGCATATGGCTCCTTGCGAGCCTGCCCTAACGTCCGTTGCCCAGCACTCACCTGGTACCCCAGGTCGACTACTTTCTCTTTCTCTGCCTGTGCCTTTTTCTTTGATACTCTGTGTCCTTGGGGTCCTAGGAAATTCAAAAGGCTTACTGTCCAGGCCAGACATGCTTCCCTCGTCCGAGTGGCTACTAGAAGATCATCCATGTACTACAAAAGCCTTCCTTCTTCCTGTGGAGCTTCCCAGGACTCTGGATCTTTGCAAGTTGTTCTCTAATCGGAATGGGGCAATTTTTTGAAGCCTTCAGGCGCATGGACCATGTGAGCTGGGTTTTGCACTGCTTTTAGGGCTTTCTCATTTGATTGCAAAAATTTTCTGGCTGGATTTGTGGATAGGGGGGCAAAAGAAGGCATCTTTTGATTCTTAAATGGTTAACCAGGTTAGCTCAGGTGTTAAACAAGTTCATGAAGTATATGGATTGGCTACCACAGGATACAAATCTTCTCTTGCTTTATTGACAGCCCTCAAATCCTGTACTATCCGGTCTGACCCATCAGATTGCCCAACGGGTAAAATGGGAGTATTGGAATCAGATTGGCATTCTTTCAATATTCCCAACCGCAGAAAATTTTCAATTATTGGGCTGATTCCTTCCCTGTCTTCATTCTTTAGGAGGTATTGCTGCCTAATTCTGACTTGTTGTGTCCCTTCCTTAAGCTTAATTACTATGCAGGAGGCATTTTTCGCCATCCCTGGTACACCAGAGGTCCATACCCTGGGAAATACTTGACTTAGTATCTCTTCATCAATTTCCCCCTCAATTTCAACAGCTGTTAAGGTTAAACTTAACACCTCTATGTACTTTTGATCATTCAGCTCCAGAGGCCCCTCTCCATTTTTGAATGCAACGGTTGCTTCAAAACTCCTTCAACAAATCACTTCCCACAAATGCCTATGCTGAATGGGGCATATACAAAAACTTATGGATACCCCATTGTTTTCCAATTTCCCCAGTCTCCTCCTCTCTTCACAGGGAGGATTCTGCAGCTTCACAAGACCTGTCAAATAACTCAGGCAGGGAAAACTAGACCTGTCATCTCTCATTTCTGTGCCAGTGTCTGTTGTCCCTTCCACGGCTGCGCTACCAGCTTATTGCTGGGGACATGCTGTTGCCACCACCACCCATAGCAGGAGCCTCTGTCCCCAGAGGTGCTGGCCCTGGCAACCAGAAGCACAGGGAGCACAAATGGACACAGCCAGTAGACCCAGCAGCTCCTTGCTGAGGGCCCATTTCATGCAAGAACTGCCCCTCAGAATATTAAACAAAATTGAAAAAAATGGGTGGGGGCAGGCAGAAGTGAGGTGGCCTCAGAGCTTCAACTCTGCACTCTGCTTTTGTCACCAGCATTATCCAAGTTCCTGTACTTTTTTCCTGGAGAATTTGCAGTCAACAGAGCTTCAGTCCCTCTCATCAAATCAGTCTTTAGGCCAGCTTCGGGCTGGGTCATTCATTTAAACTCGAGCACTGACTGGGGTCCAGGCTACAAAAGAACATTAGCTGCAGGCCACCCATACAGCTTTTCATATTAATGAGCACAAAGTCTTTATTTCTGCAAGCTCAGGGATGCTGGGGGGATCTTTGCACCATCAGGCCAAAGTACAAGGCTCTGGATCCTCCAAAGGAACAGAGCCAGCCGCCTTGAGTGGGAGAAGGTGCGGCCTCAGTTGCAGCCGCGGGTGCCTCCTGTGGGCCAGGGCAGGGCCCTGGCTGTAAATGTGTTGGGCTGCAGCACAGGGGCAGGGCGGAGCTCAGCAGCCTCATCAGAGCCCAGGGCCGCGGCCCTTCCCTGCCAGGCCCCGAGCCCGGCCCGGCCCGGCCTGAGCAGCCCGGCCTTGCCCAGAGGATGGGCTCTGCCCGCCCGCTGTGCCTGCAGGCCGGGCCCAAGGCTTTGCAAGAGTCTTTCTCCCAGCTTTGCCAAACCTCGGCCAAGTGACCCTTTGCTGTGCTGAGAAGAGTAAAGAACCCCCTGAAATGTAACCCAGCTGCACACCTCATGAGGGATGCCTGCACACCTTAGGAGAGGCCATCAATACTCCTTTGTGATTCATGAGGGATCCCTGCACCCCTAAGCAGGGACCCCAAAATATCCATGCCTGCCTCATGAGGTTCAGGCCCAGATCATCCCCCAGAAGGCAATGTGCCCTCAGCCCATGGACGCTCAGCATGGGCTCCCCCAGCCCTGGGGGCCCCGCCGCTGGTCACAGCAGCCCCTGCCTGGCTCCTTCCTGCCCACACCATGGGCATCCACGGCTGCTCCTGGCCATGGAGCTCAGCCTGTGCTTCTGCGGAGTGGCTTTTGCACCTGTTACCACCAGGACAGAGGTGTGACAACTCCATTTCTTTCTTGAAATATAAAATGTTGGCCAAGCCCGGCCCTGGCAGACAGGGGCTGCCCACCTTCTCTCCTGGCTGGGGAACAGGACCAGGGGGCTCTGGGGTAGAGGGTCTCGTTTTGGAGGAGGGGAATTTGGGAAGGCCTCTTGATGGTGCTACAGCCCCAGCAGGGCAGATAAGGGCATAAGTGGAGACCGGGGATAACAGGTCAACTTCTCTTTGCCCGAGTTGCTAGGCCCCTCTTCTGAAGATGCACAGGAGCACCTGTGGAGAGAGGAGGTGGCTGAGACCCCAGCTGCCAGTGGCACACAGGGAGCCTCCTGCACAGCAGGGCCCAAAGCTGGCAAGGCTCCCCAGCACGGCTGGAGCTGCTGGCACAGCTTGGCCCAGCTGCACAGCTGCCCCTCAAGGCCCTGGCGAGCAGGGCACGGCTCTGGGAAGGCTCCCTGGCCAGGAGCGGGCCCCAGAGCGCCTCTGCCTTTCAAGGGCAATCTCGTCTCTGCTCTTTCTCCTCCCCACCTTGCTCTGCCTCTGCCCTGTGCCCCTGGGGCTGCTCTTGGCCAGGCAGCCTCAGTGGGAGCCAGCACTGGCTGCAGCCCCACTGGGCCCCCAAGGACAAGGCCCAGCAATTAGGAGGCCAATGAAAGCACTGGGCAGCAGCAGAACCCTCAGCAGAATTCTTTGGACAACCATGGATTGGCCACAACTCCACAGCAGCATGACTACGAGTCAGGCTACCAATGCTATGGAGCAGAGTTATAAGAAAACCATGGAGAAAAACCAGCAACTCAGGCACCGGCTGAGGCAGGCTGTGGGGGCAGGGAGCCCCCTGCAGAGATGTAGAACAAGTGGAGAAACATCAGTGAGGATATTTATTGTGTTTAAATGTGGTGATTTTGTAGATTTGGCACATTTTAACCGTGAGTACAAGCTCAGGGAGTTTCTTTGCCCTGGTAGTTTGAACTTGATCTCTGGAATTTTACTGTGTTATTTTGATTTTGTGTCCAGAGAAAGCTGATGTGGGTAAATGTTGAATTATTGTATGCTGTGCTGTGTTGAGGAAAGTGGGCACGTGGAGAGATATGCCCTTTCCCAGTGATTTTGTGTAGTTCTTCGTCCACATTGTAGTAATTTGAGTCTTGGATTGTATAGTGGTGTTTGTGGAGATTTTAAGATTTTGTTTGCAACAAGTGTAGCATTTTACACAGAAGAACTATAGTATGGTGATTTATGTTTAAGGGTGGTAAAGCAAATTAAAGGAATTCCAAGAATTCCCCCCCACAGCAATTCAAGCCCTGGCTCTAGTGAATTTGAGATAGATGTGTGTGTGTGTGTGTGTGTGTGTGTGTGTGTGTGTGTGTTTGTAGGCATTTCACAGTTTTTGCTGTAACAAGCAAGGCAGTAAAGTGAGTGTCCGTAGAAACAATGCTTTAATTAGATTGTGCAAGAAGAGAACTAGAAAAGACTGAGATTTTGTAAAACAGAGTTTAGATAGAAGAGATGGGACTTCAGTGGGTAATATAGTAAGTTTAGAGGGAGAACAATCTGCCGTAGAGGTTAAGTGATAAACGCCAAAATGCTAAACGGGATAGCCTGCAGGCAATTCCCGGGAGTTTTTGGTGCATTGAGAGGCTGGCACCTTTCGTGCAATGCAGAGTTTGTGAGAGGCACTAGTATTACTGTTCTGTGTCTTAAGTGGAACTTAAAGGTTCCTGATCAAACCAATTCAGAACCTGAGATCTTAAAGCTTATGTGTGGAGAATCACTTCTGATACCTGCCACCTGGAGGTCTGTGTGTGAAGAAAAACTGAGAAAAGACACTGTGAGGCTTGGGTAGAAACAAGATAGTATAAGAAGAAGGAGATAATGAGAACTAACCAGAGTAAAGAGGTTCCTGAACTAGCCCCTTTTGAAAAGAGCTCACTGGGAGAAGGCTGTCAGTAGGGGCGGCTCAGAAAATAAAAAGATTTATAATACCTTATTGCAGTTAATGCTGTTTTAAAATGAGAAGGTAAATGAGAGAACATCCCGTATGCTGATGTGTTTTTTGCTCTAAAAAATCACCCAGTATAGCTGAGAAACTGTGGGTTCAGAGCTCCCTCTGACCTACTCGTGTAGCTCTCAGAAAACTAAAAAACAAAACAAAGCAAAGAGCAGGCAAATCAAACGTGTTGTTCAGCATGCGGCGTAAGATAGCAATGTATGAAGTCAGACAAAGATTATCATGCTGAAACGCAAAGCAATCACAATTCGCAAATTGAGTACATAGGATTAGTTACAGGCTCCTCCTAAGGTAAGGCAGGAAGGATAAAGATGACCTCTCCAAAAGGCACGAGGACTAAGGCTCCAAAGGTATACCCACTCGCACCCATCCCCCTCCTGGCAGTTCAATTTCATCCAGAGCTAGGATGTAACAGACCCCTCTGCGAGAGGCAGTGAGACCAGAAGAAAAGAAAAGGATAGAATTTTAGTTGATACAGAGGCCATAAATTCAGTTTTAAAGAAAACATTAGTACCTGTGGAGAATGTTTATGTTGTAGTGTAGGGAACAACTGGCCAGTCTAATAAGGCATACTTTTGCAAACATTTAAAGTAACGTGTACTTAGAAGCTTTTGTGTATGACCAATTCGCAAAACATTCTCAAACGGAGAGGTTACTCTGGAGGCAAATGAGATATAGATGTTAAGCTTTACATTAACAGCCATTGAAATTACAAAAAACATGAGTAAAGAGGTATGAGAATAAGTAAATAAGTATTTTCGGGGGGTATGGGCCTCTGCTGTACAAGGGAAGGTGAAAAATGCTCTCCGATATTAGTCAAGCTTAAAGAAAAAAGTCAACCAGTGAGAATAAAGTAGTATGCCCTCAAAAAGAAGATAGGGAAGAAATCAGCCCAATAATTGATAGTACTGGATTGAGGGCTGTCAATAAGATAACAAAGAATTTATACCCCGTGGTAGCAAATCCATATACTTTACTAACTTGTTTAACACCTGAGCTAACCTGGTTTGCTGTTTTAGACCTGAGAGATGCCTTCTTTTGCCTCCATACCCTCGAATCCAGCCAGAAAAATTTTGCAATCAAATGGGAAAGCCCTAAAAGCAGTGCAAAGCCCAGCTCACATGGTCCATGCACCTGAAGGCTTCAAAAAATTCCCCCACTCCGATTAGAGAACAACTTGCAAAGATCCAGAGTCCTGGGAAGCTCCACAGGAAGAAGGAAGGCTTTTGTAGTACCAGGATGATCTTCTAATAGCCACTCGGATGAGGGAAGCATGTCTGGCCTGGACCGTAAGCATTGCCCTGGGAATATTGGCTCCGGACTTGGGTCCATATCAGAGGGCAGTTGCTTACCTCTCCAAGCAGCTAGATGCAACAGCCAAAGGATGGCCAGGTTGCCTCAGAGCTGTAGCAGCAGTCGTGCTGGACATTCAAGAGGCACGCAAGTTTACCCTGGGACAAAAATGGCTGTGCTTGTGTCCCACACAGTGTCTGCAGTACTGGAAGCAAAGGGTGGCCTCTGGCTTTCACCACAGAAGTTTCTGAAATACCAGGCCATCATGGTAGAGCAAGATGATGTAGAGATAGTGGTGACTAATATTGTCAACCCAGCTTCTTTTCTCAGTGGAAATCAAGGAGAAGCAGTACACCACGATTGCCTGGAGACCATTGAAGCTACTTACTCCAGATGCCCAGACTTGAAAGACACTCCTCTGGACGATGCAGAGACCTGGTTCACTGATGGCAGTAATAGCCACGTTGCCAGTGCAAAGAGACATGCTGGATCCACAGTGACTGCCTGCAGAGAAGTAATAGAATCCAGGCCCTTACAGACAGGCACCTCTGCGCAGAAGGCTGCGATAATTGCCCTGACCCGTGCCTTGGAAATGGCAAAAGGAAAGAGAATAAACATCTATACGGACTCGAGGCATGCATTCAGTGTTGTGCATGCACATGGAGCCATCTGGAAAGAGAGGGGACTGCTAAGCTCACAAAAAGGAGAGAAAATGCAGCTGCTGGAAGCAGTTCAGCTGCCTGAAAAGGCATATTAAGGCACACCAGAGAGTGAGCTCAGAACTGGAAGAAGGAAATGAGCTAGTGGATGGAGAGGCAAATAAGGCAGCAAAAAGTGGAGTAATTATGGACAGATTTCCCTCAAAAGTAAGCCAAAATATAATAGTACTAATCAAAAGAGACATGCAACCACAAGGGGTGGGCTACCATTGAAAGAGAGCCAGTAATCCCTTCCCATTTTTGTGATGTGAAAGAAAAGCACCAGAAAACACACTGGGGCCTAACTACTTAAAAGCTTCTATGAAGTGTGGCTCCTTTCCCAGAATGATCAAGGCTGCCAGTGATACAGAGTGCATCAAAATAAAGTGTTGACTTTTAGGTAGTAGTTTCCACAGGCTTTCTAAAATGCATATCTGATTGAAAGAATCATTGCCAAGAATTAATCTGCCACTATTACTCAGGTAAACCAACAGTGAGATCCTTGCCTCCAGACTAACGCCAAAAATACCCCCAGGCCGAAACTCGGTCAAATTAAGAGAGGCCATGGGCCTGGACAGCCGTGGCAAATTAACTTTTCAGAACTCCCAAGGAAAAGGGGGTATCTGTATTTATTAGTATTGACAGATACATTTTCAGGGTAGCCAGAAGCATTCCCCACCAGAACTGTCCAAGCTCGAGAGGTGACCAGGGTATTATTACAAGAAATAATACCATGCTTCAGAGCCCCAGCCACAATATCCTCGGATAGAGGATCACCTTTCATTTCCAAAATAGTGCCACAGATTAGTAGCCACCTGGGCATAGATTCATAGATTGAGAACTTCACACTCCATACCACCCGCAATCAAGCAGCCAGGTGGAGAAAATGAATCATTTGATTAAGCAGCAGATTGTAAGACTGGGGCAGGATGTTAATCTACCCTGGCCCCAAGCTCTTCCACTGGCACTATTGCGAATTCAGACTAAACCACGAGCTAAAGAAAAGCTGAGTCCTTTTGAAATGCTTTATGGAAGGCCATATGGAATACAAAAGAGAATGTCTACCCACATTGGAGAGATAACCCTGGCCACCTGCATGGTGGCTTTAAGCAAACAGCTCAGAGAAATTGAGAAACACGTGGCTAGAACTCGGAGCAAAGAGCTGGACAGACCAGTACATAACATACAGTCTAGAGATTATGTATATGCTAAGCCTCTTGCAGAAAAGACTTAGGATGCACAGTGAGAGAGATCACTGCAAGTGCTTCTCACCACCTTCACTGCAATCCAGATGAAGGAGCAGAATGCCTGGATCCATCGCTCTCGAGTGAAGAAAGCCCCAGGAGCCCCTTAGAGAGGGACATCAAGAAACAATGAACTGAGATTAAAACTTACTCAGGCAAAATGAGTATATTGCAGCCAGGGGTAGTTTGTCATTTCAATTACAGAATTGATTTGCATGTAATTATAACTGGAGTCTTAGAATTAGAGAGTACCTCTCTCCAAAGCAATGCTGAATGGCCTTGGTCCCAAGCTTTCAATCTGTATACTGGATGCATGGGAGAACTTTCAGAGATAAAAGAGCTAAACCTATCCACTGTAGTAATTCATGAAGATCAGGTATATGAGGAGCAAGAGTGGCAAGAACGAGAACTGTGGGCACTTCAGGAGATCAAGAGAGAAGAAATCAAAATAGAGTGCTAGGTAGTCAATGAGACAGCTTATGAGAAACCAGATGAAATTAGTGTCTCAACCTCCCCGTATACAGGCACCAAGAAGTTTGTGATAGCCCAAGTGAATCAGACTGTTGGTGTAATTTCTCCTTGATACAGCCTGTAGAAGTGACCTGCCTTTAAGCTCGAGATGCTATCAACCTCTCATTAAATTTTAAATAGACACTGCAATTTTACAGCAGCAGAACCTTATACAACCCACACTAGTAATCAAATAGTACAGACCCAACCCAAACTTGAACCTGAAGTGTATGAAATAGGCCCCTACATAGTGAAGAATGTAAGTGAAAACAACTGTTGTTCAATCCAGAACCGTCT
Source organism: Melozone crissalis (assembly GCF_028551555.1). Lineage (NCBI taxonomy): Eukaryota > Metazoa > Chordata > Aves > Passeriformes > Passerellidae > Melozone > Melozone crissalis. The sequence continues at coordinate 19,976,085 of NW_026535807.1, read as the reverse complement.
CTCAAACATGTTGAGTTGCTAGTGCAAATGAAGACCTCAAAAATCCAACCAGCCTGCTCCCCTTTCCTAGGAACATCCTTTGAGGGCTGCACAACGTGGTTACAAAGACAGATATAGCTCAGGAGCAGAATAAGAAATGATCTAACTGGGATGTTAGGGAATGGATTGAGAGTTTTCAATGGAATTGATTCAGAAATACTGATGAATAAACTGGCCACTGCAGCAGGTGACCTAGCAAAATTGAAGCAGCCTTTACAGTCATCTCTATTGGCATTGGGAACTAGCCAGTGGCAGATCTCCAAAGTACTGACTGCCAAAGTGGGAAAAGGTCGGGGGCCAAGACCACAAGTTAATATTAGAAGCACTTGGTACAGTTCAAAATAATGTGTCTTTAGCTTTCAGTTGTATACAAGCAGAGTTATAGATGCAGGCAACAGCAGCTCAGATCATACGGGAAGGGGGTGAAGGTAATTTTCCAGCTGAAATTCAGAAAGTTGTCTGGGATAATGTGACTGATTTTGAAAAGAAGTTTCAATCCTGGTGGACTATATTAAATTTCACCTATGATCCTGCATCTAATGTGGCCACTGCCTTTCTGCTTACCATACGTAATGCCACTGTTTATGTTATCCGCCCCATCGTTGCACTGGGATTAAATAATGAAAAAACAGTGCTCTACCCTTCAGAACATAGGGTGTGCGCAGGAAAGGTGAATGAAAAGTGGCCAAGAGAGTAAAGTTAGAATCCTGCATTACTAGGGAACAACTAGGATTCATTTGTGAAAGCAATACAATTAATGCTCAAGATGTGTGTCTAGACACTGAACAGAGTATTTGCCACTTTGAGATTCATCCAGTCACTGATCAGAAAACTGTGCTCGTATATACTAGTAAAAGTTATGTGTGCCTGGGAACTGCTTGTGCTACTGTAAAAAATGATAGCAACAATGCGTTTTTCTCTAGAAGAAATATTTTTAATTTTTGTGCTTGCAATTTTGTTAAGATTATCGGGTGTGATTTTTTGTACGTGGCCCCAGTGACATCCCACCATTTGATTAAAACCAATTACCCAATTCAACACAGACCATCACCTACTCCTGCTGGGATGGACCTTACATTGGTAAAACAATCAATTCAGCACCAGACCTACTGGAGATTTTGAAGGAAATTCCAGAAAACAGAGAAAACCTAAATTACTGTCTAACATGACACTAAGGAAGTAAGCAGAATTCTACAAATAGTAAAGGAAACTGCAGATCATCACTGGTGGAATGTGATCTTTGGGTGACCACCAATTGCAATTGTCCTTAATAAATAGTGTCATTCCATTGTAGTTTTGTTAATATTAGCTGGAATAAGCTAATTTTAGAGTTATCCATTATATTGCTAATGTGAAATTGGAGAATACTACAATGAACAGCTGAGTTAACCTCCGTATCAAACGTACATGGTAAAGCATTAAGAGACACTTATTGTCATAGGGATTTGCTTTAGATAAAAGAATTTACTTATTTTCTAGGAAAGGGGGGAAAAGAGACAGAGTAGAAATTTTCCACAGTAGAAATCCATTTTGATTTAGGTGAAATGTACATTTTTTAGTTAAGTCTGTAGTTGGAAAATATAGCTGTTTAGTCTGACTGGTAAAAAGCCTAGGCTCAGAGAAACTACTTCCGTGAAGGACAGAGATAAGGGGGTGGCAGGGGACACAGAGACAGAGGAACTGCTGTGAGAAGAGGCCAACCTGACCTGGGAATTCTTTCTGATAAAGATTAACTAGCGGTAAATGTCACATCAAATTTGTAAAATGAATATGTATGAACCTATCGTAAAATTGGATGCATATCTATTTGAGAGGGTGATGAAAAAGGATCTGGAGTTCCCAGAGGTACGCATGTCTTTTAGGGAGAGGAATCTCCACATGCATCCAGCACAGTAATAAACATACCAACTTTACAACTTTCACAAAGTCATGGAGTTGCGTTTATCTCTACAAAACAGGCCCCAGTGTCAGCTGGCTCACAGAGACCCTCCTGCACAGCAGGAGATTCTCACTGTGCTCAAAGTTTGCCTTTGAAGACTGAGAGATGAGCTTGTAAGAAATGCCGGAAATTATCAGGGAAAGGGTTTTAAGTCTGTTGTTGTCACTAAGTAAAAATCTCCAGTGGGAAAAGAACCTCTCCAGAACTCTGGGTGTCTTGTGATGACTTAGTTCGTCTAAGTGTAATGATCACCAATTAAAAGTGAAATAAACAAGGGGCCAGGAGACTTCTTCTCCTTTTTAATGCCTTTATTGAAAGTGATCAGCTCAGGATTGGGTGGCTCGACGGGTCTGCAGTCTCCGTCGTCTTCCCGGGCGACTCAGAGGAGGAGGATATGAGCAGCTCTGTCCACAAGGGGCAGAGCTGGGGGAATCCAGTCCTCGTGGGAGCCTTTAGGGCGTGACTCCCCGTCAGATGGTTGCCCCACCCACTCAGTCGGCCTGGTCTCACCGCCGGGGTCGTTTCTCTTGGTCAGGGCGAGAGGGTCTGAAGGTGTTCCGCATCTCTGCAGGCTCAGCACTCGGCTCCTCACGTCCAGACATCACTCCAGTCTCTCAACTCTTAGGTGGCTCGTCGATTTGGGGTCTTCTCTGTACACCGGGGGACCCATGCTGCATTATGGTCTTGGAGTCACTTTGCATAGCCCCCCTCACCTTCTCAGGTCTCTTCTACTGTTCGGGAAGGTTCCCACCCTTCTGGGAAAGGTACAACTTAGGCTCGGGCGAGGCTCTGCTGATACAAAAGGAGTGATTAGCCACAACGACTCGTGATTACAATAACAAAACACGAAGAACTTCAGCAGCTACCCGTGGTCTGGCTGCTTTTTTGTAACTTTTTCTCACAAAAAAAATATTACCCGAATTTTTGTTCATAACAGTCCCCCCTCTTTTTCTTTGATCGAGCTTAAATTCTAAGCTCGCATCAACTCACAATTTTTTTGTTTTGAATCTACTATAAATCTCTTGTGCACTTTGGTAATCATGGTTACTTAACCTTGTTACTTTCCTTGGTTTCTTCAGGTTGGTCTGCCCGGCAAGTAGTATTCTACTAAAACAGATAAATAAGCATAGTAAAAAAAGCAATCCTCCAAGTACACACACAGTGAGAAAAACTACCTTTTCCCATACATCCCTTTTGAAAATCTCCAAGTTCTCCCACCCACTGGGATCAAGTGTAGGAGTTTGTTCTTCATTATTTACACATGCTAATCTTTTTATTTCGTTTGAAATGTTCCTAATAATTGAATTCTTTATTCTTAATACTGCCTGGAGGCGGATTACTTTATTTAACATAGATATTGGGATCCGAATTTGGCTTTTACAATTTTGGATTTTCTCAATTTCTATTTCACTTTCCCGGTTCTGTTTATTTTCTCCCAAATCATTATATATAGGAACTCCCAAACTTGATCCAGTTTCTTTGGGTAATAAGAAAATTGGTTTTATCACTCTAGCAATGCAACTGCCAGGCGAGATTAAACCTAGGGGTTTAGGGTTCCCCTGAAATGTGTTCCAAAAGGGGTTTATCTCCTTCCCAGTACACTCATATAAATACTTGTAACAAACAATTTTTCTTACCATTTTCACTATTTCTTTTCTTTTTACTAGATCTGCTGAGCTTGTTTCAGCAGCATCACATTCAAAGCACAACCAGGCTTCCCCTATAGTACACTCTCCTAGGAGTGGCTGCCTAAAAGTGGCAGTATTGTATGCTCTCCAATACACTCTCTTATTTTTCTGATAAAGGACCAATTGGGAGGGGTTAACACGATCAGGGTCAGAACTGATGTGGACTCTCGACAAGGAGCTCACTTCCTCCTCAGAGGGGTCGGTAGCACTCACAGCATGGCTCAGCTGGGCTTCTCAGAGCACCACCAGCCATCAGAGCCATCAGTACTACCCTTCCCAAGAGTCCGGTATGGGTCATCTTGCACAGCCTGCCCACCCGGCCTTGCCTCTTGGGGAATTTTACTGAGGAAAAGCTTCCAAGCTCTTTAGAGTCCCTTCTACCCGCTTCTCTGGTTAAACCTCTCTTGGTCTGTTCCCTACCAATTTTGGTTTCCCCTCCCAGGGGAGTGTTCTGTAGGGGATTAACCTGGAGTCTTTAGAATTAGATTAAGGAACTTAACCAGAATTACTTATTTACAGTCTTAAACTTTTTACCAACATAGTTTACACAGAACAGTTTTGAAACATTTTAAGCAATATTAGAACTCCTGATACCAATTTTTTTCCCACACAGTTCAGTCTATTTGACTCTTCCTTCTGAGAGTCAACTTTAAATCCTTTGGTCCTTTTACCACAGTATACTCAGGTGATTTAGCTTGTGAAGCAGATGAATCCTTATCCAGTGCCTGGAGGTGAGAGTGGTGTGGACTCTGGCCCAATGCCAGAGGGAAAAACTGGGAGTCTGGCCCAATGCCAGAAGGAGAAAGGGGTGGAGTCCAGTCCAATGCCAGAGGGAGAATGGGGTGCAGTCCGGTCCAATGCCAGAATGCCAGAGGGAAAAAAACCTGATGTTGAATCCTGGTCCAATGCCAGGGGGTGAGAGTGATGTGAGTCCAACCTTTTTCCTTTGGTCTGCACAGTCGAATTAGTAATGAAGAGTACCTGAAACGGGCTTTCAAACACAGGCATTAATGGTCTGCTATTTAATGATTTATCAAAACTCAGTTTCTCTGTTTAATGTTATTGGTTAATTTCTTTTTCCATAGCTTGCATGTTTCTCTCATCAACTTCTGCATACTCTGTATTTTGCAAGGAGTTGTATTTCTCAGCTAACTTAACTCCCAAAGTATTTTTATTCTCTTATATCTCTGTGTATTTAATTCACTGGTTTTCTGTTCTATTTTCAAGATCTTATTTATCTCTTGCTTCTGTTTCTTACTTTCACTTAGAGCCTAAATATTTCTTTCAACCCCTTACACTTAAATTTTTGGGGTTTTTTTCTTACACTATTCTTCTACACAATACACTTCTCTTTAAGGAAATGTGGTAAAACTTATAATGCACAATCTACATTACTTCTATTCTAATTTGTCTATATTCACTCTCACACATTCCTTCACACCCTCAAGACACAAACTGGATCTTTATTGCTAGAAAATCACGGGTCCCTGTAGCCCCCCCCTCACCTTGGGGTTGGCCCTCAGGTCTCAGAATCCCTGGGCCTCTTGGAAGGGCCCTGACTCTGGTTGCCTCTGGTGCACATTCACCTGTGAGGCTGTCTGCGTGTACAGCTATGGCTACCTCACACACCTGAGGAGCACTAGTCTGGTTTGCAGGTCACACACATACACACACACACACACACACACACACACTTCAGCCACAGCCCCCACCCGCCCGGGGGACACAGGCCTGGTTTGCAGCTCACACACACACACACAACAAGACAACAAAAAGGTACCTTTTACTTTCACATAATTTATTACACGTTAAGTATTACTGGCCAGTTTTGGTGCTACTGGATATCCTTTCTACCCAACTGTTTTTTTGTCTAACTTCAGATGTTTTTCACTATTCTATACTATACTTCTTAGTACTTTGTTGAGACAGGACTTATCTGCTCCTGTATCTACTCAAAAATTCAAATTCTTCATTTAGGGGTCCCACTTCAAAGTTTACCAAGGGGCTCTTCTAGATGTTGCATCGGGTCCCCTAAAGTGTAAAGCCCCTGACCCTCTAATCGTCACCTCTAAGGATCTTCCCTAAATTATCTTGTTCCCTGGCTATTGCAGCATCGAGACTGAGCTTTCTACAAAACCTCCTGACGTGTCCTGGCTCTCCACAGTAATAGCAATGTCGCTCTCTCAAAGGGCCTTGAGGTGTCTCCATCCCTCTTGCACCTGACAGTACTGACCTATCCTTGCCTCCTCCTGGTGGTGGACCCGCCCACCCTGCACTTTCTCTAGCTACAGCAACCATGACCTTAGCCTTGGCCTTTGCTTTTTCTTCCTCCCTCCTTAAATACACCTTCAATGCTTCTCTTAATAACTCATTAATGTCCTTCTCTTGCCAATCTTCCATCTTTTCCAGTTTTCTCCTTATATCAGGCCAAGATTTGGTAACAAATTGGACTTTCAGTAGCATTTGACCTTCTGGGGTGTCTGTGTCTATTTTAGAGTACAACTGGAAGTTCCGCCTTAGGCGATTTAGCCAAGCAGCAGGAGCTTCATCCTTCTCCTGTGTACCCTCAAATGCCAATTGGGTATTAGTTCCTTTGGGAACTGACTCTTTGATCCCCCGTATCATCAAAGACCTATATTCCATCATGGCCTTCCTCCCCTCCTCCTGGTTAGGGTTCCAGCTGGGCTCCGTTAGTGGCAATTTCTGTTCACCTGTTGGCACCTGGGGTCCTGGACTGTTATCTTTCTCCCATATTCTTATGCCAGCCGCCCTTATCATCTGGACCTCTTCTGGGGAAAATAATATACTCAGGATGGAATTCATCTCCCCCCAAGTGTAGATATTTGGACCTAGAAATTGATCCACTTGGTTGGCTATGCCCACTGGGTCCTCAACTAAATGCCCCAACTCTTTCTTGAATCCTCTCACCTCAGAAGCAGTTAGGGGAGCATTCACAAAGCCAACACCTCCCGCTACTCCTCCCATAGGAACCTCTCTGAGGGGAAAGAGTCTCTCCGCCTTGCAGGTCTTGGATCTGGTGCTGCAGTATGGCCCATCTTCAGATGCCAAACTACTTTGAGGGGCATCTGGGTTACCCTGAACTTCCTGCCCATCAGCGGGTGTATTTGCTGATAGCTGTTCATCGGGCAAGGAGGCATGTGTGCCCCAACTAGGAGGAGGAAAAGGGACAGCAATAGGAGGGGGAGAAGAGCCCGAGTGTGTATTAAGCGGAGCTGGAGAAGGGGTAGAGAATACAGCAGGTGGAGTAGGCGCTTGTGGTGATGCAGAAGGATCTGGAGGAGCTGAAGGGGGTGGTGAAGGAGTGGTTGGAGGAGATACTGGGTTTACCATAGCGGAAGCTGAAGAGGTAGAAGGAGGAATTTGAGCAGGTGGTAGTGAGATGGCAGCCGGGGGAGGAACCGGACCTGCCCTTTGAGGTGCTTGAAGAAGAGGATTATAAGGTGGAGGGGCAGAAGGAGGCAAATAATCCAGGGGGTCCCATCTTTTACCAGTCCTATCATCCCCTCCTTCATTCCCCCCTTTCTTCCTCTGTACCTTACAAATTCGCACCCCTTCATCCTCAACAGCGCTCTTTACCCAGCAAGCTACATACAATAATTGCTCAGGATCAGTATCTCCTTGAGCTGTCCGATAATGACTCACTTGTTGGCACATCCACTTATCCTTTGTCCCACACCAAGGCCATCCTCCTTGGACCTCTAAGTCTGGCCAGACTTCTACACAATAATGGATCGTTTTCACTTTATCTAATCCCTCCGTGGCCTCTATAGAATCCTATTTCTCTAACAGTTCTCCTAAGGGATTATTGGGATGTATATCCCTCAGTCTCTTGCGGTCTTTTTACTATTACACCCTCCCATTTTACATGTCTCAATAATAAAAAGTGCCAAAGGTGCCTCTACTGACCAGTAATTTCAAAAAAAACCTTGTTTGAGGAGCTTCAGTCTCCTCCACCGAACTTCAAATTTCTGCCTGATGCTCAGGACTTTATACTGAAACAACTGCCCGATCTCTTGATTGCCCACCTTTCCTAACGTCAGGTCTTACATCTATTGGGACTTGAACACACGAAGCCTCGGCCGAAGAGTCCAGGTCGTGCCTGACTCCCTCAGTCAGGAAAAACAACTGCCTGATTTTTAGTTTGCCTAACCTGCCAATTTTTAGGCTTCACCGTATCAGGACTTAAATGCAAATCGCAACCTCCTTCGCTAGGGTTTGTGCCTGACTCCTTTGTCAGGACTTACTTTGCCTGCAGGACTTGAGCTTACGCGAATCCTTCTCGGGACTTAAAAATCTTACCCGAATCCTTCTCGGGACTTACAATTCTTACCCGAATCCTTCTCGGGACTTACAATCTGCCTGACTTCCCTCTGTCAGGACTTACTTTGGGTGCGTGCCACTCATACAACTATTCCCTCCGCACGCCCGGGGTGGGGGGAGAGGGGGCCCTTTTTTTTTCCCCCTTAGGAGACGACTCACTCACACTAATTCCACTCGCTTTCCCCTGTTCCCGGCCGGCTTTCTCGTGAAAGTTTGGAAACGCGGTACTGAGGGGTCCACTCTCAGGTCAAGGGTCTGGCTGCCAGCCCTCATCTCACTCATACACACACGCGCTTGTCTCCCACTCCCGCCACCAGATTTCTCACCAGTCCGGTGCTCCGGTGCTCCTCTGCATCGCTGCTCCTGAGCCGATCCCTCTGGTCCTGGTAGCCAGCTGTCCTGGAGGTCCAAAATGGCCAGTCCTGGTACCCTCTTTCGGCGTGGCTATCCAGGACGAGTGCCCCAGCTGAAATAAACAGGGCAAGGAGACTTATTCTCCTTTTTAATGCCTTTATTATAAGTGAGCAGCTCAGGATTGGGCAGCTCGGACGGGTCTGCAGCTTCCCATCGCCTCTCCCAGGGCAACTCAGAGGAGGAGGATATGCATAGCTTTGCCCACTAGGGGCAGAGCTGGGGGTCCGGTCCTCGTGGGAACCTTTAAGGACATGGTGACCCCTTCCGATGTCACTGCTGCCAGCTCTCTTAGCCGGCACTCAGCATCAGGGACGACTCCCGTGCTCACGGTGAGAGGGACTCCGAAGGTGTTCCGCATCTCTGCTGGCCCAGCACTCCGCTCCTCACGTCCAGACATCACTGCAATCTCTCAGCTCTTAGGTGGCTCGTTGTTTTTGGGGTTTTCTCAGTATGTTTGGAGCAGTGGTCACACACAGCATGCTGGGGCTTGGAGTCACTTTGCATAGCCCCCCTCACCCTCTCAGGTCTCTTCGCCATTCTGGGGAAAAGTACAACTTGGCCTAGGGCAAGACTCTGCTAATACAAAAGGAGCAATTAGACAGAATGACCCGTGATTACAATAACAAAACAAGCAGAACTTCCGCAGCAACAGTGATCTCAGCTGATTTTTGTAACCTTTTCTCACAAAAAAATTAACAGAATTTTTGTTCATAACAGTAGCAGCAATTTTAATTGAATAGTTTAGAAAATATATAAAATTGGATACACTTGAAATATTGACAATATAATTTGATTAAAAATGAGGGATCATTTGGTTCCAATAATAGTGCATAAGCAAAAGATAACCGCAGGGTAGGGGTGCATGCTTCTTGGACCCTTGCCACCTCACGTACAAGCTTGCCAAGTGAAGATTCTCCCCTTCTATGCCATATGTCAATGCCATCTCCTCCCATTTTCGATTCATCACACTTCTACCTCCGCCCTCATCACCACCTTTACCACGCATGCTCCACCACTCGTTTTGGTGGTCGCACCCCTTTTTGGGGTTCGCCTTTGGATGAAGGCTGTCTTCTTCTTCGATGTCTTTTGATTCACTTTTGGGTTACGCATGTGCACCAAGCCAGCATAATACCAGCCAAAGTAACATAATAATATTTTTAAGCATCAAAGCAATAAATCTCTTATAGCTGGCATTTTCCGGGGACCCAACCCAGGTTTTCCTTTCTTTCTGCTCATTTTTAGTAATCAGATCCCTGCTTGGCTTCATTTGCTAAAAAGGCCAACAAGTACCAGCTTTTGTTGTGTGCAGCTCTCTGACATTCCCAGTGAAATAAACAAGGCCAGAAGACTTCTTCTCCTTTTTAATGCCTTTATTAAAAGTGATCAGCTCAGGATTGGGCAGCTCGGCGGGGCTGCAATCTCCCGTCGTCTCTCCCAGGGCAACTCAGAGGAGGAGGATAAGCACAGCTCTGTCCATTAGGGGCAGAGCTGGGGAATCACATCCTCGTGGGAGCTTTTAGGGCATGGTGATCCCATCCGATGTTACTTTTCCCGGCACCGTCTCCCGTGGTCAGGGCGAGAGGGACTCCGAGGGTGTTCAGCATCTCTGCAGGCTCAGCACTCGCCTCCTCACGTCCAGACATCACTCCAGTCTCTCAACTCTTATTTGGCTCGTTGTTTTTGGGGTTTTCCCAGTACGTTTGGAGCCATCGTGCCCCACAGCATGCTGGTCCTGGAGTCACTTTGCATAACCCCCCCCTCCAGGTCTCTTCTCCTCACTGTTCAGGAAGGTCACCACCCGTTACTGTCTCGGAGAAGGGCCATTACCTCGCCCCAGCCAGGGCTTTCACTGAACAAAAAAAACCATTAACAACAACGACCCGTAATTACCATAATACAGGCAGCAGCCCAGCAGTAGTGGTAACTTTTTTCTCACAGAAAAAAATCAACTGAATTTTTGTTCATAACACCCAGGAACATAGCAGAGGTGTAAAGAGGGAAAATGCCTGGAAATGATGAAATGAGCCTGATCTGTGTGTTCAGGAGCTAAAAAGGAACTTGGGGATACTTCTAAGAGCCAAAAAAAGGGATGTGGGACTTCAAGGACTCACAAAATTGCCATTTATTAGATCCAAAATGCAGTTTATTCCATCCAAAATGCAGTTCCTTGTATACAAAATGCAGTTTATTCCATCCAAGAGCTTACAGCAGTCCAGGGTTGTGGGTGACAGAGCTGTGCCCACAGCTGTCAGCTCCAGCTGCAGCCAGGCCTGGAGACCCTTTGGTTTTGGTTACAATGCATTACACACTTTTCTTTGCTGAGCATCTTCATACAGCAGAACCAATCCATACTTTAACTTTTATCTCTAGCCTGACATAACTACTAAAATTACCATAATCATGCTACTGTTCTCCGATCAACAAAAGTTAATACATTACAGTTTAAGTTAGAAGTTGTTTTCCAGTTTTCTTGCAGTGGAAATTTAAGTGACCTTTTTTCTATTTGTAACATTAGCATGCTTGTTTGCCTGTGCTGTCTTCCTGCTTGGTAAAAACATCTTCTTGTTTGAGGTGGCTTTATCCTTTCCTCTAAGTCCTAAAACCCCTTCTAACTAACACACCCTTTGCTTCCTTGGTTATCCAGTAAGACTGGCTCAGCAATTCTTTTCTCCTATATCAAAACTTGCTTCCTGCCAAGCACAGACATATCTGTGAGACTTTCTTGTCCCACTTTCATCCTTCCCAGCAGGTACTGGTGACAGCAGGCTGGACATGAGGCAGCAGAGTGCCCTGGTGGCCAAGGAGGCCAATGGCTCCTGGCCTGGATCAGGAATGGTGAGGCCAGCAGGAGCAGGGAGGTCGTTCTGCCCCTGCCCTGGGCACTGCTGAGGGCACACCCTGAGTGCTGTGCCCAGCTCCGGCCCCTCCGTTTGGGAAGGACCTTGGGACACTGAGCACATCCAGAGGGGACAACGAGGCTGGAGAGGGGCTGGGAACACAAACCCTGTGAGGAACCCCGGAGGGAGCTGGGGGTGCTGAGCCTGGAGAAAAGGATGCTCAGGGCTGCCCTCATCACGCTGCACAGCTCCTGAAAGGTGCCTGTGCTCAGCTGGGGCTGGGCTCTTCTCAGGGGCTCTCGCTGCCCAGAGTGACCCTGAGATGTGTTAGAAAGTCCCTTTTCCCAGCCCGGTGCTCAAGGAAGGAGTCGGAACACTTCAGTTGTCAGTCTCAAGGTTGTTTATTGTATCTTACCTATAAAATTCTTTCTTCTGACCTGTTGAGGTCTGCTCAGCAGGACACTCAGAGGCACTCTGCCTGCCCCAACATGGTATTATGTCTTTATTCTAAAAACTATGTATACAATACTTACAGTTACTTCCCAATACCTATCACCTATGTTAGACTGTGAGCTTCTACTCTAAACCAATCCAAAAGTGCCACCATCACAGCAGAAAATGGAGGCCAAGGAGAAGAAGGAGAAAGGCTGGACAAGCCCAGATTCCTCCATCTTGCCCCCTTTTAGAATCCCCATTCTAAAACCAGCAAAAATCTATTTTTCCACTCTGGGATAAATTCACTATCCTTCTACTAAAACTTTTGTGGGCTGTAATTCTTCATACAAGGTTGATAATTGTTTTTTCCAAGGGCTGAATCAAAGGCACAGGGGTCTTGGGCTCTGTGCCAAGGTCTCTGAGCCCCCTGACAGAGTCTTGAGTCCTCCAGGGCAACCAGATGAATTTCCTGGGTTTCCACAGGCTCTTTCTCCAGGCAGCACTGACAGAACCAGATGACACAGCCTCAATCTGCACCAAGGGAAATACAGGTTGGATATCTGGAAAAAGTTTTTACAGAAAGGTGATAAAGTTCTGGAATGGCCAGAGAGGTGGTGGAGTCCCCATCCCTGGGTGTGTTTAACAAAGCCTGGATGTGGCACTGGGTGCCAGGCTTTAGTTGGGGTGTTGGGGCTGGGTTGGACTCAATGAACTTGAAGGTGTCCCCAAGCAGGTTGTTCTGACACTTCTGTGAATTCTGTGAAAGGGGAAAGACACAAACTGTGCATTTTGCCTCCCATAACTGCTTTTTCCAACTGCTTAAACATTCTCTTAACCAAAACCTGACCAGGGAAAGGCTGTACCACAAAAGGAACACTGCCACATCAAACACCACGCCTGCATTGTAAATACAAAATGTTGAAATATGTTGGAAAATTTCTCTTGGAACACTGTGCCCACCAAGCCATAACTCAAGTCAACTTGGTTTTCATGAGCAATTTTGGTGATTGTTCTACATCCCCAGTGGAAATGAATGGTTGCTACTGCAGAGAATTCAGAAAATTCACTGTGTCCTCACAGAGTTTCTGAGCTTTCAGGGCTGGCAGTGGCTGCTCAGGGATGGCTTTGGCCCGTGTCCCTCCAAGCAGCCACTGCCCAAGCAGCTGCGCTGGCCCCGGGCTCTCCTCCTGGCCTGCTGGGCTTTGTTGGGTGGCACAGCCTGTGCCAAGGGGCGGCAAGGTGCCCGCAGGCCCCAGCTCTGGGGGAAACGGGAACATCCTGCCCGCATCCACCGTGCTGCCAGCTCAGCAGTGCAGCATAGCACTGGCTGACGCTCCCCATTGCTCCCACAGGTGCAGCCGGCCCCACCACACGTGTTCCTGATTCCCAGAAGGGGTGTGAAAAACGGCAATAGCTTGTTTGTAAAATTTTATTAATAATAAAATGTTTATAAAAATAGCAATATCATTAGAGTGATAAAAATTTTGGACAATTTCAATTGGGAAAATCAGAGACAATAGGAAAAAAGAGATACAGAAATCTGGGTACCTATTTTCTCAGCAGCATTGGCCCAAAAAAGGACACACTTGAACGGATGATTAACCCTTAAAAACAATAACCTGTTGCATATTCATACATCTCATACATGATGCATAAATTCCATTCAAACACAGGATTCTGTCTGGTCATCGTCAATTTCTCCCTCTTGATCCTAACCAGCTTCCTGAGGGCTGAGCGAGGCAGGAAGAAGTTAGTTTCTTCTGATAGGAGAGCAATAAATTCTTTCTCTGTGAAAGATTTCGGTGTCCTGTGGCCGCTATATTTGCAAAAAGCCAATCATAAAATACACATTTCTCAGACAACCTCAGAATGGCTTGCTGTTGGGGAACACTCTGTTTGCTTGGGATAAGGGCAAGTTTGACCTTCTGTTGATGCTGGAAAGGATTTGGAAGCGCTCAACAGAGCCCTGACTGAGAGCTTCCCTGTTGTGGTACATGTTTTTGATTGTAATTCGGCCCTAGTAGTCAGTTTTATGACACCCCCTTATTTGGTATTGTTATACCATATTTTATTGCCAATGAGTTGCTCAATTCCCCCCTGTATTGTTGGTTTTTCCCTAGTTGTCCATCTCCCCAAAGACCTACCCTTTTGTTCCCTGTTCCTCCTCCCATTCAATGTCAATCCCTCCCCAAGCCTGCCCCTTTCTCTGGAAACTTCCCTATCCATTTTGTATCCTTTGAAACCCTAATGGTTTTTTTAAGTTGTCCTCCTCCCCTGTAATCCCCTATTGGTATAAACAATGTATTCCCTGCCTTGTGTTCCACCCTCAGTTTCTCCCAAGTGGCTAAAGACTGTATCCTCCCCAGGGACCTCCCCAGTTTGGAAATGGGTGTATGGCAGTAATTCAGTGTCTTTCTGCCGCTGAGTTGGCAGGGAACAAACATAGAGAAGAGCTCTCCCTGTTCCTTGTCCCTACCCCAGCGCAGTCCACCTGTGCTGTAAAGCAGCTGTGCCCTACAGCCAAACCCCAGAGTTGACAGCTTTCTGGGGGCGGCCCACTCTGGGGGTTGGTGTTGGCAGCAAGTCGGGCTGAAGAAATCGGGCACTGCAGCACTTCCCAAATGAGCTCTTCTCTTGCAATAAAGAGATGGAGCTGCCAGCCCAGTGTCCGGGTGGCAGCAGCAGCAAAGCCCACCGGGCAGCAGCACAGGCTGAGCTCCATGGCCAGGAGCAGCCGTGGATGCCCACAGTGTGGGCAGGCAGGAGCCAGGCAGGGGCTGCTGTGACCAGCGGCGGGGCCCTGAGGGCTGGGGGAGCCCATGCTGAGCGTCCCTGGGCTGAGGGCACATTTCCTTCCCTGGCATCAGCTGGGCCTGGGCCTCCTCCAGTGGCATGCCCAGGGAAAGAGGGAAGCCATCGGGAGGTGCTTACCTTGAGAACAATGGAAAGAGGCTGGACTCTGAAGGAAGTCCTTCATAGCCTGAGGGATGAGCTCAGAGCCCGACAGACTCTGGGCCTGTGGCAGCCCCAGACCTCTTATGAGCAGAGTGGGGATTTGTCCCCCAGGCCTCATCTGTTGCCCCAGGGACACATGGTGAACACACACACAGAGAAGATGGCTCAGCACTGGTGCTGCTCCCTGAGTGTTATGTTTGGGTCCCTCTAAAGGCATGCAGGGGCTTTGGGCCACCTCTGTGCTGTGCAGGGGACTGGGGACACCCAGAAATTTTGCAGGGAATTGAATGTATGTCCAAAGGTGTGTGGGGGCATCTGTAAATTGAGCAGGTCTCGGAGGACTTTTTTCAAGGACACAGGGGGATTTTAGGGTGGCTGAGGACACCCATAAGATGTGCACGGGGTTTGGGTGTCCCCTAAAGTGTGCAGCTACCCTGAAGGCCTGTGTTGCATTATTTTTGTCAGCTTTGGCATCAAGTTGTTCACTTTTTAAATATGGGCCAAAGCACAGCACAATGCAGAGTAGGGAGTTGGTGTCAGAATGGCAGGACTGCTGCTGCATGCAATAATGGGAATCATGAGTTGAATTTTTGACTTGACATTGCTATTATATGTAGAACCACAAAAAGTGTCACTTGTGCAATATCGTGTACCTCAGTTGTGAAAAAATCCGAGCTTGCAAATAGGTACTGGGCGGGACATCATCTCCTTGCTGGAAGGGCACCGTTGGAGATCAACTCCAACTAAATCCTGCCCCAGCCATGAGGTCACAGCAGGCTCTGAGGTCACAGAAGTGCCAGAGCCCCGTGGTAGCACAGCAGCACAAGGAGCGAGCAGTCAGTGCTTGAGCACAACTGTTGCGGCAGCAGCAGCGGCGGTGGCAGCAGTGGTGCTGACATTGGGACAGGGGTGTCAGGACAGCGGTGGCAGCAAGAGCTGCGGGACTGGCAGAGGGCAAGGCAGCATGGCCCTTGCTCTGCGCCTCTTCCTCCTGCTCCTCCTGGCCGTGGCCCTGCCTGCCAGGGCTGCCCAGGCTGCTCCGCTGCAAGCGTGGCGAGCAGGTGAGCCGGCAGCCTGGCTCCCCTTTCCCGGGACAGCGCTCCCTGCTCCCCGGGAAGCGCTGGGGATGGTTTTCCCCAGGCCTTTAAGGGAGGGTTTCCTCTGGGGGAGGGAGAGAGCTCCCAGGGCCCTGGGCTGCCCCAGTTTCCCCTCCCGGGATGTGTCACAGGGCCTGCAAAGAGGGTGCAGAGTGACCAGGAGCCAGCCCAGAGCTCCCCAGGCCCCTGTGCAGCTTTGGCCTTGTCCATTGACATCTGGCCCCCACAGCCCTTGCCAACTCCCTTGCAGTGCCCAGTTCCCGGAGGGAGAAGGGGATGCCAGCGCATCATTGAAATGGGTCTGGTCTTTGCTCCCTTCTAGATTTGGATCGCGAGTTTAATGATTTAGATTTGTTGTTGAATGATATTTCGAATGTCTTGAAGAATGCTATAGGTAAGTTCTGAATTTCCGTTACTAGTGACATATTAATCAGTATCGAAGTTGCAAGAGCTCGTTCATCTGCCATTTTCATTAGAAGGGTTCTGAAAACCTTGCCCTGCTCTTTTCTGGAGCCCTGAGAGATCCCACAGGATGACTGTCAGTGGGAGGAAGGAGCATTTAGCCGTCCAACCTCCTCCCATGTTCAATGCCACTGTGTCCTTCCGTGCGGTCTGTGCAGTCACAGACAAAAGCAGAGAGGGAAGGTGCAGGGCCCAGGGCTGTGCCCCGGGGCTGAGCCTTTCCTGCAGCCTGAGGATCTCCTACACTGCCATGGGTGCTGCTCTGTCCTGCCTTTCTTTGCAGCTGAACCTGTTGGTGAAGGTGATCTGGCTTTCCAACCCACGTCCACGACTGAGCCTCTGGGACATGGCGAGGGTAGGTCAAGGCCTTTCCCCTGGGAGAGCTGCCAGCTCAGAGCCCAAAGCTCGGCCAGGGGGGCATCGCTGCAGGTTCCAGGACAGAGCCATACACGTGTTTGCCCTCGCCCTGCGCCATCCCCTCACCGCTCCTGAGGCTCAGTGGTGCCCGTGCAGCTGAGTAGAGGCGGCAGAAGCTTCTGTGGCTGTTGTGTTACAGATGTGTCTACAGGGAGGACTCTTCCTGATCCTTCCCTCATTCCTACACAGAAGCCTGCCTCCCATCACAGGGGTGAGTAGTGTGTCCCTGCTGACCCCACAGGCTGAGCCCTGCTTCTGTGGGATCCATTAATGGGAAGAGGAAACATGTTTTTCTAAGGTCCTCTAAAAGGAAAGAACAAAGCTGCAGGACAGAAGAAAGCCCATGAGTCATCTGAACACATGAGGCAAAGGACGAAGGAAATGCAGCAGGCAGGACAAGGTGGGTGCATTTCCCTCAGCCTTGTCCTGGGGCTCAGCAGCTGGGGGCTTTGGCTGCACATCTGGACACGCCGTGCCCGGCACAGCAGGAAGGGATCCATGGCAGCCTCGCTGCCCCGCTGCTGCTTCCACGCCCTGCAGGGCTGTTTGCCAGCCTGGCCTGGCTGCAGCTGCTCCCTGGCCACTGCAGGATTGATTGTGGCATCAGCTGACAGGCAGCCCAAACTGCAAAATGCACCTCAGATCCCCTGCAATTTCCCATCTCCAGGCAAATCAGAAGGGGCAGCTGTTTGGAGTACAGAGGGCTCTGGTCTAAACAAAAATTTTATAGGAATTTCCTCACCATTCTTTACCATGTCTGTGACAAGCATTGCCTCTTGAAGATTCCCCATCCTCAATGGGGAACAGCACCACCCAATCCAGCTGTACCACATCTTTTCTCCAGAAGCAGATGGAGAGGCTGTGATGAAGGCTCAGTTTCCCGGAGGAAGCAGTGGCTCATTGGCAACTTCTGCTGCAGGAAGGGAGGCAATGCCAGGCACAGCCACAGGAGGTAATTGCTGTGCCTCTGGGCCTGAGCCCTGCTGGGGCTTGAGCTGCCCTCTCTGCAGCTTGGTACTGTGGGCACAGCCCGGACAAGACGGGCACAGCCCAGAGGAATTGTCCCAAGCAGGCTCAGGGCACTCGGGTACTGAGCTGTCCTACTGGGGTCCCTCCGTGGGAGACACGTCTCCAAACCTGGGAGCGGCTGCACGGGGTGCCCATGGTGGGGAAAGGGCAGAGGGGGAGAGCAAGGCTGCACTGGGTCCTGAGAGGGCTTGGCCATGTGCCCTTGGGATGGAGAAAGGGGTCCCAAGGCAAAGAGAGATGGAGAGATAGAAGAAGGTGGGAAAGGCAGGAGAAAGGACAGGAGAGTCAGAGGGAAAAGGGGGATAGCTGCGGCACTGCCTGCTGCAGTTTTCCCCAGGGCTTTAGCAAGAGTTGCAGCTGTGGGAGTGAGAGCACCCAGGGCTTTGGGCTGCTTCAGCCGCCCCACCAGGGATGTTGCACAGGGTATGGAACGAGGGTGCAGAGTGACCAGGAGCCAGCCCAGAGCTCCCCAGGCCCCTGTGCAGCTTTGGCCTTGTCCATTGACATCTGGCTCCCACAGCCTTACTCGACCCCCTTGCAGCGCCCATTTCCCAGAGGCAAACGGGGATCCCAGCATGCCCTGAAAAATGTTCTCATCTCTGCTCTGTTCTAGATGAGGTGTCTGGAAAGGCTTCTCCATTAGATGGACGGCATAAAATTTTGAAGCCTTTGGAACCTCCTGCAGGTATGTTCTCATTGTCCCACCACAGAATAATTGTTGGCAACCTGGCAGGAACCAGGTGACAGAAGTTGCTGTGGCTGTTGTGTTACAGATGTGTCTGCAGGGAGGACTTTTCGTGTTCCTTTGCTGGTTCCTTCACCGAAGCCAGGCTCTCATCGCAGGGGTGAGTAGTGTGTCCCTGCTGACCCCACAGGCTGAGTTCTGCTTTTGTGATATCCGTTCATAGGAAATCAAACCATGTTTTCTAAGGTCCTCCAACAGGAAAGTACAAATCTACAGCACAGAAGGAAGCTCATGAGCCATCTGAATACATGAGGCAAAGGACAAAGGAAATGCAGCAGGCAGGACAAGGTGGGTGCATTTCCCTCAGCCTTGTCCTGGGGCTCAGCAGCCGGGGGCTGTGGCTGCACATCTGGACACGGCGTGCCCAGCACAGCGGGAAGGGATCCATGGCAGCCTCACTGCCCCGCTGCTACTTCCATGCCCTGCAGGGCTGCTTGCTAGCCTGGCCTGGCTGCAGCTTCTCCCCAGCCTCTGCAGGAAGGCATTGGGCATCAGTTCACAGGCAGACCAAACAGCAGCAGGGACCTCAGATCCCCTGCAATTTCCCTGTCGCCAGTCAAATCAGAAGGGGCAGCTGTTTTGAGTACACAGGGCCCTGGCCTAACCAAAAATTTTATAGGGATTTCCTCACCATTCTTAACCATGTCTGTGACAAGCATTGCCTTCTGAAGGGTCCCCATCCTCAAAGAGGAACAGCCCCACCTGACCCAGCTGTACCACATCCTTTCTCCAGAAGCAGATGGAGAGGCTGTGATGAAGGCTCAGTTTCCCGGAGGAAGCAGTGGCTCATTGGCAACTTCTGCTGCAGGAAGGGAGGCAATGCCAGGCACAGCCACAGGAGGTAATTGCTGTGCCTCTGGGCCTGAGCCCTGCTGGGGCTTGAGCTGCCCTCTCTGCTGCTTGGCACTGCGGGCACAGCCCGGACAAGACGGGCACAGCCCAGAGGAATTGTCCCGAGCAGGCTCAGGGCACTCGGGTACTGAGCTGTCCTGCTGGGCTCCCTCCGTGGGAGACACGTCCCGAAACCTGCGAGCGGCTGCACGGGGTGCCCATGGTGGGGAAAGGGCAGAGGGGGAGAGCAAGGCTGCACTGGGTCCTGAGAGGGCTTGGCCATGTGCCCTTGGGATGGGGAAGGGGTCCCAAGGCAAAGAGAGATGGAGAGATAGAAGAAGGTGGGAAAGGCAGGAGAAAGGACAGGAGAGTCAGAGGGAAAAGGGGGATAGCTGTGGCACTGCCTGCTGCAGTTTTCCCCAGGGCTTTAGCAAGAGTTGCAGCTGTGGGAGTAAGAGCACCCAGGGCTTTGGGCTGCTTCAGCCGCCCCACCAGGGATGTTGCACAGGGCATGGAACGAGGGTGCAGAGTGACCAGGAGCCAGCCCAGAGCTCCCCAGGCCCCTGTGCAGCTTTGGCCTTGTCCATTGACATCTGGCTCCCACAGCCTTACCCGACCCCCTTGCAGTGCCGATTTCCCAGAGGCAAACGGGGATCCCAGCATGCCCTGAAAAATGTTCTCATCTCTGCTCTGTTCTAGATGAGCTTGCTAGGAAGATTTCTCCATTAGATTGGCTGAAGAAAATTTTGAAGCCTTTGGAGCCTCGTGCAGGTTTGTTCTCATTGTCCCACAAGAGAATAATTGTTGACAACCTGGCAGGAACTTGGTTAGAGAAGCTTCTGTGGCTGTTGTGTTACAGATGTGTCTGCTGGGAGGACTTTTCCTGTTCCTTTGCTGGTTCCTTCACCGAAGCCAGGCTCTCATCGCAGGGGTGAGTAGTGTGTCCCTGCTGACCCCACAGGCTGAGTTCTGCTTTTGTGATATCCGTTCATAGGAAATCAAACCATGTTTTCTAAGGTCCTCCAACAGGAAAGTACAAATCTACAGCACAGAAGGAAGCTCATGAGCCATCTGAATACATGAGGCAAAGGACAAAGGAAATGCAGCAGGCAGGACAAGGTGGGTGCATTTCCCTCAGCCTTGTCCTGGGGCTCAGCAGCCGGGGGCTTTGGCTGCACATCTGGACACGCCGTGCCCGGCACAGCAGGACGGGATCCATGGCAGCCTCGCTGCCCCGCTGCTGCTTCCACGCCCTGCAGGGCTGCTTGCTAGCCTGGCCTGGCTGCAGCTTCTCCCCAGCCTCTGCAGGAAGGTATTTGGCATCAACTGACAGAGAGCCCAAACTGCACCATGGATCCCCCTGCATTTTCCCGGTGTCTGAGCACATCCTGAGGTGTGCCTGCTTGGCAGAGGGAGGGCCATAGGAAGCCCCAAAGGCCTGTGGGGATCAGGATTTTCCTGATTCTTATCCATGTTGTGGACAAGTATTGCCTCCTGAAGAGGCCACCACCTGCATGTGCAATGATTGCATCTGATCCCACCAAGCCTCTTCCTTTCTCAAGGGATGGACAGAGAGGGTCTGTGGAAGGCTGCATTTCCTGCAGGAAGGGAGGCGATGCCAGGCACAGCCACAGGAGGTAATTGCTGTGCCTCTGGGCCTGAGCCCTGCTGAGGCTCGAGCTGCCCTCTCTGCTGCTTGGAACTGTGGGCACAGCCCGGACAAGACGGGCACAGCCCAGAGGAATTGTCCCGAGCAGGCTCAGGGCACTCGGGTACTGAGCTGTCCTGCTGGGCTCCCTCCATGGGAGACACGTCCCGAAACCTGGGAGCGGCTGCACGGGCTGCCCATGGTGGGGAAAGGGCAGAGGGGGAGAGCAAGGCTCCCCTGGGTCCTGAGGTTAAGTCCGGGCAGAAGGGTTCTTAAAAACTTGCCCTGCTCCCTTCTGGAGCCCTGAGGGATCCCACAGGATGCCTGTCAGTGGGGGGAAGGAGCATTTAGCTGTCCATCCTTCTTCTGTGTGCAATGTCAATGTGTCCTTCTGTGTGCTCTGTGCAGCCACGCAGAAGAGCAAAACGGAAAGGGGCTGGGCCTAGGGCTGTGCCCCGGGGCTGAGCCTTGCCTGCAGCCTGAGGATCTCCTGCAGTGTCACAGGAGCTGTTCTGTCCTCCCTTTCTTTGCAGCTGAACCTGTTGGTGAAGGTGATCTGGCTTCCCAACCTACGTTCAGGATTGAGCCTCTGGGACATGGCGAGGGTAGGTCAAGGCCTTTCCCCTGGGAGAGCTGCCAGCTCAGAGCCCAAAGCTCGGCCAGGGGGGCATCGCTGCAGGTGCCAGGACAGAGCCATGCACGTGTGTGCCCTCACCCTGCACAAACCCCTCACACCTTCTGCTCAGGCCTGGCAGCTATTTGGAGGAAGGTGGGCCCTGGCCCAGCCCCAAAAGGCCAGATGGTTTTGAATCTTATCCCCATTTTTGATAAGCATGATGTCCTAAAGATGCCACCAAAAGAAATCAGAAATTGTTCCATCTGATCCAGCTGAACTTTTTCCTTTTTCAAGTGATAGCGCAAAAGGCAGGACAGAAAGGAGTGTTTCCCCAAGCAAGCAGAGGCCGACTGGCCGCCCCTGCTGCAGGGAAGGAGGAGATGCCAGACATGGGCACTGGCACAGGAGGTAATTGCTCTGCCACGGTCAGCCATTTAACTGGGCTGTGTGGTGGCACCTCTTCCCCCCAGGTCCTGCCCTTGCATGGTCCAGAAGCAGCCAATGCTGGAGGCACATCTGGAGCCTTGGAGGCCTCTGGAGCTCATTCACAGCCCTGGGGAAAGGGGACCCGTGCACTAATGTCCCTCCCACTGCAGCTGATCTGGAGCTGGCCCTGAGTGCCCAGAGGCCCAAGGCACAGGAGCAGCCCCGAGCGGGAGCCCTGCCGCGAACCCAGGGCCAGAGCCAGCCTTGGCTCCCGACTGGGCAGGGGCTGCACTGGGTCCTGACAGGGCCTGACTCTGTGCCCTGGGGCTGGGGGAGCTGTCACGGGGCAGGGAGGGCCAGGGCTGGCAGTGGCTGCTCAGGGATGGCTTTGGCCCGTGTCCCTCCAAGCAGCCACTGCCCAAGCAGCTGCGCTGCCCCCGGGCTCTCCTCCCGGCCTGCTGGGCTTTGTTGGGTGGCACAGCCTGTGCCAAGGGGCGGCAAGGTGCCCGCAGGCCCCAGCTCTGGGGCAAACGGAGAACGTCCTGCCCGCATCCACCATGCTGCCAGCTCAGCAGCGCAGCACCGCACGGGCTCACGCTCCCCTTTGCTCCCACAGGTGCAGCCAGCCCCACCACACATGTTCCGGATTCCCAGAAGGACCCTGGAAGGGGTTTCTGTAAGGGAACAGGCTGCTGGATAGGATTAATTGCAGGCCTGCTTTTTTTGGAGCTTATTTTCATCTTATTCTGTGTCCAAATTTGGACTTACTGGAAGAGAAAAGGGTGAGTGTTTTGTTCACTTTTCCCTAAAACAGCTTCTTTTAACAGTCTTATGTTGTAGACAGGAAATGTTCCCAGAGAAGCTGCTGTGGTGTTGTTGCCAGTCTGTGATTGTCCAGAGAAGCTGAGCAGCCTTGCCAGCTCTGGGCCCTGCTGTGCAGGAGGGTCCCTGTGGGCCGCTGGCAGCTGGGGCCTCAGCCACCTCCTCTCTCCACAGGGATGACTCTGCAGCTTCATAAGACTGCCCAAATAACTCAGCCAGGGGGAACTGGACCTGTCATCTCGCATCTCCGTGCCCGTGTCCGTTGTCCCTTCCACGGCTGCATTACCAGCTCATTGCTAGGGACAGCTTGTTGGTATCACCACCCAGAGCAGGAGCCTCTGTCCCCAAAGGTCCTGCCCCTGGTGTCCAGCCAGGCCAGGAGGTGCAGCCCTCCTACCAGGGATTGGCTTGAGCCTGGCAACATCTTTGGGGTTCAGCTCAGGTGTGTCTGTGCTACCACCAGCACTGCTGGAGCTGCTTGTCTGGGCACAGCCAGGGCTGGGCAGGCAGCAGCTGAGCACGGGGCTCCTGAGTCAAAGCAACCTCATTTTCTCTTTGTTTTACGTTTATACACAGCAGAACATTTTAGAAAAATTTAGAAACATTTTTTGTAGAAAAATATCCACAAATATTTCTTCCCTTTTCCCATTGTAGTTTAGTATTTTTCAAAGTAGTTTTAGAATTCTGAAAAATTTGAACAGTTTTACACTTGCCAAATAAAAAATAAAACTGCTTTTAATTGGTGATCATTACAGTTAGACGAACTAAGTCATCACAAGACACCCAGAGTTCTGGAGAGGCTCTTTTCCCACTGGAGATTTTTACCTTCTGACAGCAACAGACCTAAAGCCCTGTCCCTGATAATTTCCGGGATTTCTTACAAGCTCATCTCTCAGTCTTCAAAGGCAAACTTTGAGCACAGTGAGAATCTCCTGCTGTGCAGGAGGGTCTCTGTGAGCCAGCTGACACTGGGGCCTGTTTTGTAGAGATAAACGCAACTCCATGACTTTGTGAAAGTTGTAAAGTTGGTATGTTTATTACTGTGCTGGATGCATGTGGAGATTCCTCTCCTTAAAAGACATGTGTACCTCTGGGAACTCCAGATCCTTTTTCATCACCCTCTCAAATAGATATGCATCCAATTTTACGATAGGTTCATACATATTCATTTTACAAATTTGGCGTGACATTTACCGCTAGTTAATCTTTATCAGAAAGAATTCCCAGGTCAGGTTGGCCTCTTCTTACAGCAGTTCCTCTGTCTCTGTGTCCCCTGCCACCCCCTTATCTCTGTCCTTCACTGAAGCAGTTTCTCTGAGCCTAGGCTTTTTACCAGTCAGACTAAACCGCTATATTTTCCAACTACAGACTTAACTAAAAAATGTACATTTCGCCTAAATCAAAATGGATTTCTACTCTGGAAAATTTCTACTCTGTCTCTTTTCCCCCCTTTCCTAGAAAATAAGTAAATTCTTTTATCTAAAGCAAATCCCTATGACAATAAGTGTCTCTTAATGCTTTACCATGTACGTTTGATACGGAGGTTAACTCAGCTGTTCATTGTAGTATTCTCCAATTTCACATTAGCAATATAATGGATAACCCTAAAATTAGCTTATTCCAGCTAATATTAACAAAACTACAATGGAATGACACTATTTATTAAGGACAATTGCAATTGGTGGACACCCAAAGATCACATTCCACCAGTGATGATCTGCAGTTTCCTTTACTATTTGTAGAATTCTGCTTACTTCCTTGGTGTCATGTTAGACAGTAATTTAGGTTTTCTCTGTTTTCTGGAATTTCCTTCAAAATCTCCAGTAGGTCTGGTGCTTAATTGATTGTTTTACCAATGTAAGGTCCATCCCAGCAGGAGTAGGTGATGGTCTGTGTTGAATTGTGTAATTGGTTTTAATCAACTGGTGGGATGTCACTGGGGCCACGTACAAAAAATCACACCCGATAATCTTAAAAAAATTGCAAGCACAAAAATTAAAAATATTTCTTCTAGAGAAAAACGCATTGTTGCTATCATTTTTTACAGTAGCACAAGCAGTTCCCAGGCACACATAACTTTTACTAGTATATACGAGCACAGTTTTCTGATCAGTGACTGGATGAATCTCAAAGTGGCAAATACTCTGTTCAGTGTCTAGACACACATCTTGGCCATTAATTGTATTGCTTTCACAAATGAATCCTAGTTGTTCTCTAGTAATGCAGGATTCTAACTTTACTCTCTTGGCCACTTTTCATTCACCTTTCCTGCGCACACCCTATGTTCTGAAGGGTAGAGCACTGTTTTTTCATTATTTAATCCTAGTGCAACGATGGGGCGGATAACATAAACAGTGGCATTACGTATGGTAAGCACAAAGGCAGTGGCCACATTAGATGCAGGATCATAGGTGAAATTTAATATAGTCCACCAGGATTGAAACTTCTTTTCAAAATCAGTCACATTATCCCAGACAACTTTCCAAATTTCAGCTGGAAAATTACCTTCACCCCCTTCCCGTATGATCTGAGCTGCTGTTGCCTGCATCTATAACTCTGCTTTTATACATCTGAAAGCTAAAGACACATTATTTTGAACTGTACCAAGTGCTTCTAATATTAACTTGTGGTCTTGGCCCCCGACCTTTTCCCACTTTGGCAGTCAGTACTTTGGAGATCTGCCACTGGCTAGTTCCCAATGCCAATAGAGATGACTGTAAAGGCTGCTTCAATTTTGCTAGGTCACCTGCTGCAGTGGCCAGTTTATTCATCAGTATTTCTGAATCAATTCCATTGAAAACTCTCAATCCATTCCCTAACATCCCAGTTAGATCATTTCTTATTCTGCTCCTGAGCTATATCTGTCTTAGTAACCACGTTGTGCAGCCCTCAAAGGATGTTCTTAGGAAAGGGGAGCAGGCTGGTTGGATTTTTGAGATGTTCATTTGCACTAGCAACTCAACACGTTTGAGAGACGGTTCTGGATTGAACAACAGTTGTTTTCACTTACATTCTTCACTATGTAGGGGCCTATTTCATACACTTCAGGTTCAAGTTTGGGTTGGGTCTGTACTATTTGATTACTAGTGTGGGTTGTATAAGGTTCTGCTGCTGTAAAATTGCAGTGTCTATTTAAAATTTAATGAGAGGTTGATAGCATCTCGAGCTTAAAGGCAGGTCACTTCTACAGGCTGTATCAAGGAGAAATTACACCAACAGTCTGATTCACTTGGGCTATCACAAACTTCTTGGTGCCTGTATACGGGGAGGTTGAGACACTAATTTCATCTGGTTTCTCATAAGCTGTCTCATTGACTACCTAGCACTCTATTTTGATTTCTTCTCTCTTGATCTCCTGAAGTGCCCACAGTTCTCGTTCTTGCCACTCTTGCTC
Source organism: Melozone crissalis (assembly GCF_028551555.1). Lineage (NCBI taxonomy): Eukaryota > Metazoa > Chordata > Aves > Passeriformes > Passerellidae > Melozone > Melozone crissalis. Next base: position 19,949,950 of record NW_026535807.1, on the reverse strand, counting down.
CTCATATACCTGATCTTCATGAATTACTACAGTGGATAGGTTTAGCTGTTTTATCTCAGAAAGTTCTCCCATGCATCCAGTATACAGATTGAAAGCTTGGGACCAAGGCCATTCAGCATTGCTTTGGAGAGAGGTACTCTCTAATTCTAAGACTCCAGTTATAATTACATACAAATCAATTCTGTAATTGAAATGACAAACTACCCCTGGCTGCAATATACTCATTTTGCCTGAGTAAGTTTTAATCTCAGTTCATTGTTTCTTGATGTCCCTCTCTAAGGGGCTCCTGGGGCTTTCTTCACTCGAGAGCGATGGATCCAGGCATTCTGCTCCTTCATCTGGATTGCAGTGAAGGTGGTGAGAAGCACTTGCAGTGATCTCTCTCACTGTGCATCCTAAGTCTTTTCTGCAAGAGGCTTAGCATATACATAATCTCTAGACTGTATGTTATGTACTGGTCTGTCCAGCTCTTTGCTCCGAGTTCTAGCCACGTGTTTCTCAATTTCTCTGAGCTGTTTGCTTAAAGCCACCATGCAGGTGGCCAGGGTTATCTCTCCAATGTGGGTAGACATTCTCTTTTGTATTCCATATGGCCTTCCATAAAGCATTTCAAAAGGACTCAGCTTTTCTTTAGCTCGTGGTTTAGTCTGAATTCGCAATAGTGCCAGTGGAAGAGCTTGGGGCCAGGGTAGATTAACATCCTGCCCCAGTCTTACAATCTGCTGCTTAATCAAATGATTCATTTTCTCCACCTGGCTGCTTGATTGCGGGTGGTATGGAGTGTGAAGTTCTCAATCTATGAATCTATGCCCAGGTGGCTACTAATCTGTGGCACTATTTTGGAAATGAAAGGTGATCCTCTATCCGAGGATATTGTGGCTGGGGCTCTGAAGCATGGTATTATTTCTTGTAATAATACCCTGGTCACCTCTCGAGCTTGGACAGTTCTGGTGGGGAATGCTTCTGGCTACCCTGAAAATGTATCTGTCAATACTAATAAATACAGATACCCCCCTTTCCTTGGGAGTTCTGAAAAGTTAATTTGCCACGGCTGTCCAGGCCCATGGCCTCTCTTAATTTGACCGAGTTTCTGCCTGGGGGTATTTTTGGCATTAGTCTGGAGGCAAGGATCTCACTGTTGGTTTACCTGAGTAATAGTGGCAGATTAATTCTTGGCAATGATTCTTTCAATCAGATATGCATTTTAGAAAGCCTGTGGAAACTACTACCTAAAAGTCAACACTTTATTTTGATGCACTCTGTATCACTGGCAGCCTTGATCATTCTGGGAAAGGAGCCACACTTCATAGAAGCTTTTAAGTAGTTAGGCCCCAGTGTGTTTTCTGGTGCTTTTCTTTCACATCACAAAAATGGGAAGGGATTACTGGCTCTCTTTCAATGGTAGCCCACCCCTTGTGGTTGCATGTCTCTTTTGATTAGTACTATTATATTTTGGCTTACTTTTGAGGGAAATCTGTCCATAATTACTCCACTTTTTGCTGCCTTATTTGCCTCTCCATCCACTAGCTCATTTCCTTCTTCCAGTTCTGAGCTCACTCTCTGGTGTGCCTTAATATGCCTTTTCAGGCAGCTGAACCGCTTCCAGCAGCTGCATTGTCTCTTCTTTTTGTGAGGTTAGCAGTCCCCTCTCTTTGCAGATGGCTCCATGTGCATGCACAACACTGAATGCATGCCTCGAGTCCGTATAGATGTTTAATCTCTTTCCTTTTGCCATTTCCACGGCACGGGTCAGGGCAATTATCGCAGCCTTCTGCGCAGAGGTGCCTGTCTGTAAGGGCCTGGATTCTATTACTTCTCTGCAGGCAGTCACTGTGGATCCAGCATGTCGCTTTGCACTGGCAATGTGGCTATTACTGCCATCAGTGAACCAGGTCTCTGCATCGTCCAGAGGAGTGTCTTTCAAGTCTGGGCATCTGGAGTAAGTAGCTTCAATGGTCTCCAGGCAATCGTGGTGTACTGCTTCTCCTTGATTTCCACTGAGAAAAGAAGCTGGGTTGACAATATTAGTCACCACTATCTCTACATCATCTTGCTCTACCATGATGGCCTGGTATTTCAGAAACTTCTGTGGTGAAAGCCAGAGGCCACCCTTTGCTTCCAGTACTGCGGACGCTGTGTGGGACACTAGCACAGCCATTTTTGTCCCAGGGTAAACTTGCGTGCCTCTTGAATGTCCAGCACGACTGCTGCTACAGCTCTGAGGCAACCTGGCCATCCTTTGGCTGTTGCATCTAGCTGCTTGGAGAGGTAAGCAACTGCCCTCTGATATGGACCCAAGTCCTGAGCCAATATTCCCAGGGCAATGCTTACGGTCCAGGCCAGACATGCTTCCCTCGTCCGAGTGGCTATTAGAAGATCATCCTGGTACTACAAAAGCCTTCCTTCTTCCCGTGGAGCTTCCCAGGACTCTGGATCTTTGCAAGTTGTTCTCTAATCGGAGTGGGGGAATTTTTTGAAGCCTTCAGGTGCATGGACCATGTGAGCTGGGCTTTGCACTGCTTTTAGGGCTTTCCCATTTGATTGCAAAATTTTTCTGGCTGGATTCGAGGGTATGGAGGCAAAAGAAGGCATCTCTCAGGTCTAAAACAGCAAACCAGGTTAGCTCAGGTGTTAAACAAGTTAGTTAAGTATATGGATTTGCTACCACAGGGTATAAATTCTTTGTTACCTTATTGACAGCCCTCAATCCAGTACTATGAATTATTGGGCTGATTTCTTCCCTATCTTCTTTTTGAGGGCATACTACTTTATTCTCACTGGTTGACTTTTTCTTTAAGCTTGACTAATATCGGAGGGCATTTTTCACCTTCCCTTGTACAGCAGAGGCCCATACCCCCCGAAAATACTTATTTACTTATTCTCATACCTCTTTACTCATGTTTTTTTTAATTTCAATGGCTGTTAATGTAAAGTTTAACATCTATATCTCATTTGCCTCCAGAGTAACCTCTCCGTTTGAGAATGTTTTGCGAACTGGTCATACACAAAAGCTTCTACGTACACGTTACTTTAAATGTTTGCAAAAGTATGCCTTATTAGACTGGCCAGTTGTTCCCTACATTACAACATAAACATTCTCCACAGGTACTAAAGTTTTCTTTAAAACTGAATATATGGCCTCTGTATCAACTAAAATTCTATCCTTTTCTTTTCTTCTGGTCTCACTGCCTCTCGCAGAGGGGTCTGTTACATCCTAGCTCTGGATGAAATTGAACTGCCAGGAGGGGGATGGGTGCGAGTGGGTATACCTTTGGAGCCTGAGTCCTTGTGCCTTTTGGAGAGGTCATCTTTATCCTTCCTGCCTTACCTTAGGAGGAGTCTGTAACTAATCCTATGTACTCAATTTGCGAATTGTGATTGCTTTGCGTTTCAGCATGATAATCTTTGTCTGACTTCATACATTGCTATCTTACGCCGCATGCTGAACAACACGTTTGATTTGCCTGCTCTTTGCTTTGTTTTGTTTTTTTGTTTTTCTGAGAGCCACTCGAGTAGGTCAGAGGGAGCTCTGAACCCACAGTTACTCAGCTATTCTGGGTGAATTTTTAAAGCAAAAAACACATCAGCATACGGGATGTTCTCTCATTTACCTTCTCATTTTAAAACAGCATTAACTGCAATAAGGTATTATAAATCTTTTTATTTTCTGAGCCGCCCCTACTGACAGCCTTCTCCCAGTGAGCTCTTTTCAAAAGGGGCTAGTTCAGGAACCTCTTTACTCTGGTTAGTTCTCATTATCTCCTTCTTCTTATACTATCTTGTTTCTACCCAAGCCTCACAATGTCTTTTCTCAGTTTTTCTTCACACACAGACCTCCAGGTGGCAGGTATCAGAAGTGATTCTCCACACATAAGCTTTAAGATCTCAGGTTCTGAATTGGTTTGATCAGGAAACTTTAAGTTCCACTTAAGACACAGAACAGTAATACTAGTGCCTCTCACAAACTCTGCATTGCACGAAAGGTGCCAGCCTCTCAATGCACCAAAAACTCCCGGGAATTGCCTGCAGGCTATCCCATTTATCACTTCGGCGTTTATCACTTAACCTCTACGGCAGATTGTTCTCCTTCTAAACTTACTATATTACCCACTGAAGTCCCATCTCTTCTATCTAAACTCTGTTTTACAAAATCTCAGTCTTTTCTAGTTCTCTTCTTGCACAATCTAATTAAAGCATTGTTTCTACGGACACTCACTTTACTGCCTTGCTTATTACAGCAAAAACTGTGAAATGCCTACAAACACACACACACACACACACACACACACACACACACACACACATCTATCTCAAATTCACTAGAGCCAGGGCTTGAATTGCTGTGGGGGGGAATTCTTGGAATTCCTTTAATTTGCTTTACCACCCTTAAACATAAATCACCATACTATAGTTCTTCTGTGTAAAAAGCTACACTTGTTGCAAACAAAATCTTAAAATCTCCACAAACACCACTATACAATCCAAGACTCAAATTACTACAATGTGGACGAAGAACTACACAAAATCACTGGGAAAGGGCATATCTCTCCACGTGCCCACTTTCCTCAACACAGCACAGCATACAATAACTCAACATTTACCCACATCAGCTTTCTCTGGACACAAAATCAAAATAACACAGTAAAATTCCAGAGATCAAGTCCAAACTACCAGGGCAAAGAAACTCCCTGAGCTTGTACTCACGGTTAAAATGTGCCAAATCCACAAAATCACCACATTTAAACACAATAAATATCCTCACTTATGTTTCCCCGCTTGTTCTACATCTCTGCAGGGGGCTCCCTGCCCCCACAGCCTGCCTCAGCCGGTGCCTGAGTTGCTGGTTTTTCTCCATGGTTTTCTTATAACTCTGCTCCATAGCATTGGTAGCCTGACTCGTAGTCATGCTGCTGTGGAGTTGTGGCCAGTCCATGGTTGTCCAAAGAATTCTGCTGAGGGTTCTGCTGCTGCCCAGTGCTTTCATTGGCCTCTTAATTGCTGGGCCTTGTCCTGGGCGGCCCGCTGGAGCTGCAGCCAGTGCTGGCTCCCACTGAGGCTGCCTGGCCAAGAGCAGCCCCAGGGGCTCAAGGCAGAGGCAGAGCAAGGTGGGGAGGAGAAAGAGCAGGGACGAGATTGCCCCTGAAAGGCAGAGGCGCTCTGGGGCCCGCTCCTGGCCAGGGAGCCTGCCCAGAGCCGTGCCCTGCTCGCCAGGGCCTTGAGGGGCAGCTGTGCAGCTGGGCCAAGCTGTGCCAGCAGCTCCAGCCGTGCTGGGGAGCCTTGCCAGCTCTGGGCCCTGCTGTGCAGGAGGCTCCCTGTGTGCCACTGGCAGCTGGGGTCTCAGCCACCTCCTCTCTCCACAGGTGCTCCTGTGCATCTTCAGAAGAGGGGCCTAGCAACTCGGGCAAAGAGAACTTGACCTGTTATCCCCGGTCTCCACTTATGCCCTTATCTGCCCTGCCGGGGCTGTAGCACCATCAAGAGGCCTTCCCAAATTCCCCTCCTCCAAAACGAGACCCTCTACCCCAGAGCCCCCTGGTCCTGTTCCCCAGCCAGGAGAGAAGGTGGGCAGCCCCTGTCTGCCAGGGCCGGGCTTGGCCAACATTTTATATTTCAATAAAGTAATGGAGTTGTCACACCTCTGTCCTGGTGGTAACAGGTGCAAAAGCCACTCCGCAGAAGCACAGGCTGAGCTCCATGGCCAGGAGCAGCTGTGGATGCCCACGGTGGGGCCAGGCAGGTGCCAGGCAGGGGCTGCTGTGACCAGCGGCGGTGCCCCCAGGGATTGGGGAGCCCATGCTGAGCATCCATGGGCTGAGGGCACATTGCCTTCTGGGGGATGATCTGGGCCTGAACCTCATGAGGCAGGCATGGATATTTGGGGTCCCTGCTGAGGGGTGCAGGGATCCCTCATGAATCACAAAGGAGTATTGATGGCCTCTCCTAAGGTGTGCAGGCATCCCTCATGAGGTGTGCAGTGGGGTTACATTTCAGGGGGTTCTTTACTCTTCTCAGCACAGCAAAGGGTCACTTGGCCGAGGTTTTGCAAAGCTGGGAGAAAGACTCTTGCAAAGCCTTGACCCTGGACTGCAGGCACAGCGGGCGGGCAGAGCCCATCCTCTGGGGCCAGGCTGGGCTTCTCAGGCCGGGCCGGGCCAGGCTCGGGGCCTGGCAGGGAAGGGCCGCGGCCCTGGGCTCTGATGAGGCTGCTGAGCTCCGCCCTGCCCCTGTGCTGCAGCCCAACACATTTACAGCCAGGGCCGTGCCCTGGCCCACAGGAGGCACCCGGGTCCTGCAGCTTAGGCTGCACCTTCTCCCCCTCAAGGGGGCTGGCTCTGTTCCTTTGGAGGATCCAGAGCCTTGTACTTTGGCCTGATGGTGCAAAGATCCCCCCAGCATCCCTGAGCTTGCAGAAATAAAGGCTTTGTGCTCATTAATATGAAAAGCTGTATGGGTGGCCTGCAGCTAAAGTTCTTTTGTAGCCTGGACCCCAGTCAGTGCTCGAGTTTAAATGAATGACCCAGCCCGAAGCTGGCCTAAAGACTGATTTGATGAGAGGGACTGAAGCTCTGTTGACTGCGAATTCTCCAGGAAAAACGTACAGGAACTTGGATAATGCTGGTGACAAAAGCAGAGTGCAGAGTTGAAGCTCTGAGGCCACCTCACTTCTGCCTGCCCCCACCCATTTTTTTTAATTTTGTTTAATATTCTGAGGGCCAGGTCTTGCATGAAATGGGCCCTGAGCAAGGAGCTGCTGGGTCTACTGGCTGTGTACATTTGTGCTCCCTGTGCTTCTGGTCGCCAGGGACAGCACCTCTTGGGACAGGGGGTCCTGCTATGGGTGGTATTGGCAACAGCATGTCCCCAGCAATAAGCTGGTAGCGCAGCCGTGGAAGGGACAACAGACACTGGCACAGAAATGAGAGATGACAGGTCTAGTTTTCCCTGCCTGAGTTATTTGACAGGTCTTGTGAAGCTGCAGAATCATCCCTGTGAAGAGAGGAGGAGACTGGGGAATTGGGAAAACAATGGGGTATCCATAAGTTTTTGTATATGCCCCATTCAGCATAGGCATTTGTGGGAAGTGATTTGTTGAAGGAGCTTTGAAGCAACCATTACATTCAAAAATGGAGAGGGGCCTCTGGAGCTGAATGATCAAAAGTACATAGAGGTGTTAAGTTTAACCTTAACAGCTGTTGAAATTGAGGGGGAAATTGATGAAGAGATACTAAGTCAAATATTTCCCAGGGTATGGACCTCTGGTGTACCAGGGATGGCGAAAAATGCCTCCTCCATAGTAATTAAGCTTAAGGAAGGGACACAACAAGTCAGAATTAGGCAGCAATACCCCCTAAAGAATGAAGACAGGGAAGGAATCAGCCCAATAATTGAAAATTTTCTGCGGTTGGGGATATTGAAAGAATGCCAATCTGACTCCAATACTCCTATTTTACCCGTTGGGCAATCTGATGGGTCAGACCGGATAGTACAGGATTTGAGGGCTGTCAATAAAGCAAGAGAAGATTTGTATCCTGTGGTAGCCAATCCATATACTTCATGAACTTGTTTAACACCTGAGCTAACCTGGTTAACCATTTAAGAATCAAAAGATGCCTTCTTTTGCCCCCCTATCCACAAATCCAGCCAGAAAATATTTGCAATCAAATGGGAAAGCCCTAAACGCAGTGCAAAACCCAGCTCACATGGTCCATGCACCTGAAGGCTTCAAAAAATTCCCCCACTCCGATTAGAGAACAACTTGCCAAGATCCAGAGTCCTGGGAAGCTCCACAGGAAGAAGGAAGGCTTTTGTAGTACCAGGATGATCTTCTAGTAGCCACTCGGACGAGGGAAGCATGTCTGGCCTGGACAGTAAGCCTTTTGAATTTCCTAGGACCCCAAGGACACAGAGTATCAAAGAAAAAGGCACAGGCAGTGAAAGAGAAAGTAATCTACCTGGGGTACCAGGTGAGTGCTGGGCAACGGACGTTAGGGCAGGCTCGCAAGGAGCCATATGCCAAACCCCAAAACCCCAGACAATAAAGGAACTCCAAACCTTCTTAGGCATGGCAGGGTGGTGCTGGCTGTGGTTTGTAATTATGCACTGCTCGTCAGACTCCTCTATGCTCTTATGGCCAGTGGAAACAGAGATCTCCAGTGGACAAAGGAAGGCACACGGGCCTTTCACCAGCTAAAGAGTGCCCTCGTGTCAGCTTCAGCTTTGGGACTTCCAGATGTAAGTGAACCATTCTTTCTGGTTTCCCATGAAAGACAGGGAATTGCCCTGGGAATATTGGCTAAGGACTTGGGTCCATATCAGAGGGCAGTTGCTTACCTCTCCAAGCAACTAGTTGCCACAGCCAAATGAAATTAGTGTCTCAATTTTGTGGTGGCCTAAGTGCATCAGATTGTTGGTGTAATTTCTCCTTGGTACAGCCTGTAGAAGTGACTTGCCTTTAAGCTCGAGATGCTATAGGGCTCTCATTTAAATTTTAAATCGACACTGCACTTTTTACAATGGCAGGACCTTATACAACCCACACTAGTAATCAAATAGTTCAGACCCAACCCAAACTTGAACCTGAAGTGTATGAAATAGGCCCATACATAGTGAGGAATGTGGGTGAACGATGACAGTTGTTCAATCCAGAATGGTCTCTCAAACGTGTTGAGTTGCTAGTGCAAATGAACATCTCAAAAATCCAACCAGCCTGCTCCCCTTTCCTAAGAACATCCTTTGAGGGCTGCACAACGTGGTTACTAAGACAGATATAGCTCAGGAGCAGAATAAGAAATGATCTAACTGGGATGTTAGGGAATGGATTGAAAGTTTTAAATGGAATTGATTCAGAAATACTGTTGAATAAGCTGGCCACTGCAGCAGGTGACCTAGCAAAATTGAAGCAGCCTTTACAGTCATCTCTATTGGCATTGGGAACTAGCCAGTGGCAGATTTCCAAAGTACTGCCAAAGTGGGAAAAGCTTGGGGGCCAAGACCACAAGGTAATAGTAGAAGCACTTGGTACAGTTCAAGATAATGTGTCTTTAGCTTTCAGTTGTATACAAGCACAGTTATAGATGCAGGCAACAGCAGCTCAGATCATACGGGAAGGGGGTGAAGGTAATTTTCCTGCTTCTTATGTGGCCACTGCCTTTGTGCTTACCATACGTAATGCCACTGTTTATGTTATCCGCTCCATATTGCACTAGGATTAAATAATGAAAAAACAGTGCTCTACCCTTCAGAACATAGCGTGTGGGCAGGAAAGGTGAATGAAATGTGGCCAACAGTAAAGTTAGAATCCTGCATTACTAGAGAACAACTAGGATTCATTTGTGAAAGCAATAAAATTAATGCCCAAACGTGTGTCTAGGCACTGAACAGAGTATTGCCGCTTTGAGATTCACCCAGTCACTCATCAGGAAACTGTGCTCGTATATAGTATTAAAAGTTATGTGTGCCTGAGAACTGCTTGTGCTGCTGTAAAAGTTGATAACAACGATGTTATTTTGTCTAGAAGAAATCATTTTAATTTTTGTATTTGTAATTTTGTGTAAGATTAACGGGTGTGATTTTTTGTACGTGGCCCCAGTGACATCCCACCAGTTGATTAAAACCAATTACACAATGTAACACAGACTATCACCTACTCCTGTTGGGATGGCCCTTACATTGACAAAACAATTAATTAAGCACCAAGGCCTACTACAGATCTTGAAGGAAATTCTAGAAAGCAGAGAAAACCCTTATTAATATCCAACATGATAACAAAGAAATAACCAGAATTCTGCAAAGAGTAAAGCAAACTGCAGATCATCGCTGTGGGATGTGATCTTTGGGTAATCACCACCTGAGAATGGAATCCTTAATTAATGTGTAATCCCATTTTAGTTTTGTTAATATTAGTTGGACTAAGTTTAGGGTTATCCAGTATATTGCTAATTTGAAATTGGAGAATACTACAGTGAACAGCTGTGTTAACCTCCTTATCAAACATACATGTTAAAGCATTAAGAGACGCTTATTATCGTAGTGATTTGCATTAGATGTAAGAATTTACCTATTATCTAGGAAAGGGGGGAAAAGAGACAGAGTAGAAATTTTCCAGAGTAGAAATCCATTTTGATTTAGGTGAAATGTACTACAGTCTGTAGTTTGAAAACATAGCTGTTGAGTCTGACTGCCTGTTCTGGTAAAAAGCCTAGGCTCAGAGAAACTGCTTCAGTGAAGGACAGAGATGGGGGGTACACAGAGAGACAGAGGAACTGCTATGAGAACAGGCCAACCTGACCTGGAAATTCTTTCTGATAAAGATTAACTAGCAGTAAATGTCATGCCAAATTTGTAAAAATGAATATGTATGAACCTATGTAAAATTGGATGCATATCTATTTGAGAGGGTGAAAATAAAGGATGTGGAGTTCCCAGAGGTACACACGTCTTTTAAGGAGAGGAATCTCCACATGCATCCAGCACAGTAATAAACATACCAACTTTACAACTTTCACAAAGTCCTGGAGTTACGTTTATCTCCGCAAAACAGGCCCCAGTGTCAGCTGGCTCACAGAGACCCTCCTGCACAGCAGGAGATTCCCACTGTGCTCAAGGTTTGCCTCTGAAGACTGAGAGATGAGCTTGTAAGAAATGCCGGACATTATCAGGGACAGGGCTTTAAGTCCCTTTCTGTCACTAGGTAAAAATCTCTAGTGGGAAAAGGGCCTAACCAGTACACCGGGTGTCGTCTGATGACTTAGTTCATCTAAGATTAAAGATCACCAATTAAAAGCAGTTTTATTTATTATTCGGCAAGTGTAAAAGTGTTCCAAATATTTCAAAATTCGAAAACTACTTTGAAAAATCCTAAACTACAATAGGAAAAGGGAAGAAATATTTGGGGGTATTTTTCTAAAAAAATGTTTCTAAATATTTCTAAAATCTTCTGCTGTGTATAAATGTAACACAAAGACAAAATGAGGTTGCTTTGACTCAGGAGCCCCGTGCTCAGCTGCTGCCAGCCCAGCCCTGGCTGTGCCCAGACAAGCAGCTCCAGCAGTGCTGGTGGTAGCACAGACACACCTGGGCTGAACCCCAAAGATGTTGCCAGGCTGAGGCCCATCCCTGGTAGGAGGGCTGCACCTCCTGGCCTGGCTGGACACCAGGGGCAGGACCTTTGGGGACAGAGGCTCCTGCTCTGGGTGGTGATACCAACAAGCTGTCCCTAGCAATGAGCTGGTAATGCAGCCGTGGAAGGGACAACAGACATGGGCACAGAGATGCCAGATGACAGGTCCAGTTCTCCCTGGCTGAGTTATTTGGCCAGTCTTGTGAAGCTGCAGAGTCATCCCTGTGGAGAGAGGAGATGGCTGAGGCCCCAGCTGCCAGTGGCACACAGGGAGCCTCCTGCACAGCAGGGCCCAGAGCTGGCAAGGCTGCCCAGCACGGCTGGAGCTGCTGGCACAGCTTGGCCCAGCTGCACAGCTGCCCCTCAAGGCCCCGGCGAGCAGGGCACGGCTCTGGGCAGGCTCCCTGGCCAGGAGCGGGCCCCAGAGGGCCTCTGCCTTTCAGGGGCAATCTCGTCCCTGCTCTTTCTCCTCCCCACCTTGCTCTGCCTCTGCCCTGTGCCCCTGGGGCTGCTCTTGGCCAGGCAGCCTCAGTGGGAGCCAGCACTGGCTGCAGCCCCAGCGGGCCCCCCAGGACAAGGCCCAGCAATTAGGAGGCGAATGAAAGCACTGGACAGCAGCCGAACCCTCAGCAGAGTTTTTTGGACAACCATGGACTGGCTACAACTCCACTGTAGCTTCTCTGGGAATGTTTCCTGTCTACATTAGACTTTCAAAAGAAGCTGTTTGAGGGAAAGCTGAACAAAACACTCACCCTTTTCTCTTCCAGTAAGTCCAAATTTGGACACAACATAAGATGAAAATAAGCTCCAAAATAGCAGGCCTGCCATTAATCCTATCCAGCATCCTGTTCCCTTACCGAAACCCCTTGCGGGGCCTATCTGGGAATCCAGAACACAGGTGGTGTGGCCGGCTGCACCTGTGGGAGCAATGGGGAGCGTGAGCCCGTGCGGTGCTGCGCTGCTGAGCTGGCAGCACGGTAGATGCGGGCAGGACGTTCTCCGTTTCCCCCAGATCTGGGGACTGCAGGCACCTTGCCGCCCCTTGGCACAGGCTGTGCCACCCAACAAAGCCCAGCAGGCCGGGAGGAGAGCCCAAGGGCAGCGCAGCTGCTTGGGCAGTGGCTGCTGAAGGGACATGGGCCAAAGCCATCCCTGAGCAGCCACTGCCGCCCTGGCCCTCCCTGCCCCGTGACAGCTCCTCCAGCCCCAGGGCACAGAGTCAGGCCCTGTCAGGACCCAGTGCAGCCCCTGCCCAGTTGGGAGCCAAGGCTGGCTCTGGCCCTGGGCTAGCGGCAGGGCTCCCGCTCGGGGCTGCTCCTGTGCCTTGGGCCTCTGGGCACTCAGGGCCAGCTCCGGAGCAGCTGCAGCGGGAGGGACGTTGGTGCACGGGTCCCCTTTCCCCGGGGCTGTGAACGAGCTCCAGAGGCCTCCAAGCCTCCAGAGGCTACTCCAGCTTTGGCTGCTGCTGGGCCATGCAAGTGTAGGCTCTGGTGGAAAGTGCTGCCACCACACAGCCCCTCCAAGGGCTGACCATGGCAGAGCAATTACCTCCTGTGCCTGTGCCCATGTCTGGCATCTCCTCCTTTCCTGCAGCGGAGGCTGCCAATTGGCCTCTACTTCCCTGTGGAAACACCTCCTTCTGTCCTGCCTTTTGCGCTATCACTTGAAAAAGGAAAAAGTTCAGCTGGATCAGATGGAACAATTCCCGATTTCTTTTGGTGGCATCCTCAGGACATCATGCCTATCAAAAATGGGGATAAGATTCAAAAAACATCTGGTTTTTTGGGGCTGGGCCAGGGCCTACCTTCCTCCAAATAGCTGCCTGGCCTGAGCAGAAGGTGTGAAGGGATCGTGCAGAGCGAGGGCACACACGTGCATGGCTCTGTCCTGGCACCTGCAGCGATGCCCCCCTGGCTGAGCTTTGGGCTTTGAGCTGGCAGCTCTCCCAGGGGAAAGGCCTTGACCTACCCTCGCCATGTCCCAGAGGCTCAATCCTGAACGTGGGTTGGGAAGCCAGATCACCTTCACCAACAGGTTCAGTTGCAAAGAACGGCAGGACAGAACAGCTCCTGTGGCACTGTAGGAGATCCTCAGGCTGCAGGCAAGGCTCAGCCCCGGGGCACAGCCCTGGGCCCGGCCACTTCCCTCCCTGTTCTTCTCCATGGCTGCACAGAGCACACGGAAGGACACACTGCCATTGCACACAGAAGAAGGATGGACAGCTAAATGCTACTTCCTCCTACTGACGGTGATCTTGTGGAATCACTCAGGGCTCTAGACAAGAGCAGGGCAAGGTTTCCAGAACTGAGCATCTTGTCTGGGCTGTGCCCGCAGTGCCAAGCAGCTGAGAGGGCAGCTCAAGACTCAGCCCGGCTCTGGCCCAGCGGCAATTACCTCCTGTGACTGTACCTGGCATCACCTCCCTTTCTGCAGCAGAGGCTGTCCATGAGCCACTGCTTCTGCTGGGAAGTGCTTCCTTCTGCCAAGCCTCTACCTCTGCTTCTGGAGAAAAGATGAGGCATAAATGGATCAGGTGGGGCTGTTCCCCACTGGGCACATGGCATCTTCAGGAGCCAATGCTTGTCAAAGACACAGTTAAAAAGCCGGAAATCCCTTTCAAATTTTTGGGTAGGCCAGGGCCCTCTGTTCTCCAAACAGCTGCCCGATCTGATTTGCCTGGCGACAGGGAAATCACAGGGGATCTCAGGCCCATGGTGCAGGTTGATCTCCCTGTCAGCTAATGCCAAATGCCTTCCTGCAGAGGCTGGGGAGAAGCTGCAGCCAGGCCAGGCTGGCAAACAGCCCTGCAGGGCGTGGAAGCAGCAGCGGGGCAGCGAGGCTGCCATGGATCCCTCCCACTGTGCCGGGCACAGCGTTTCCAGATGTGCAGCCAAAGCCCCCGGCTGCTGTGCTGCAGGACAAGGCTGAGGGAAATGCACCCACCACGGTGCCTCTCCAGGTCTCTCAGGATCCTGGCCATGTGTTTTGCTGCCTCCAGAGATTTCTTGTCTTCTGTGACTTGCTTCTAGGTGTGAGAGTCTGTGCGAATTTTCCCTCATCTGCCTCACGATCGTCATTTGGGGAGCACTGAAGAGAAGAACCCCCCTGCCTAGCTCTGTAGGAGAAAGTCACACGTCAAAGGCCCTGAGACCTGAGAGCACCGTGCTAAGTTGTTGTTTTCACAGGTGTTGTTTGCTGTATGCTGCACTGAGCCCAAAGAAGGGGGCACTGTGCCCTTTCTGCAACAATAGCCCTTGGAAGCTCTCCCACCTCTCAGCCTGGCTGGACTTCTCCTGAGTTTCGGGTGGTCTCCCACAGAAGACCCACACCTGTTTTACAACCACCATGACAGACAGACTGAAATGTAAGAAGCCTCTCCATTAAGGACTGAGACATGAAACCCCTATGTGAAAAGGCCCCTCTCCTCCTTCTAAGGAATGGGACTGAACCCCCCAAACCGGGGGAAGTGTGTGAGGGTGGCAAGCTGACCAAAGCGAGATGTTTGCCTGCAGATTGTGACCACTGGGCCACAAAAACATTGCCTCACCCTTTCTCTCCTCCCCTCCTTCGGGTAAAAGGGCGAGTAATCATACGGTCCAGGAGTTCCATTGGAGCAGTTGCTGGATTCAGTGGCCTTTGGGCCAGAATAAAGCTCTGGATTAAAACCCTCCATCAGAACCCACTCCTTTCCTTCACTACCGCCTTAAAGCTTCTCTGGCAGAGGGAAGCCTGAGGAGAAGACCCTCCACGGGAGGAAGCTCCATCCCGCTGGCACCGGAGTCCCGGCATGACTGGACTTGTCCCCACGGGCCCAGCTGCAACATCCAGCTG